>NC_064252.1:14192631-16692631 GCF_003254725.2 Canis lupus dingo | reverse complement strand
ATGTTCAAGACACAGTTCCAGCCCAAGACCGACACCGGGGCTGAGCCACAGCTCTGGGTGGGCCAGAGGCCTAAGGCTCTGGGGACTCCACAGGATTCTGGGGGCTTCCAATCTGCCCCTCTGAGGGCATAGTCTTAGGACCCTGTGTGGCTCGTGAACCTCCTCCCTGTACCAGCTGCGGGCACTTCCCCGGCCAAGCCTCATGCCCCAGTCAGAGTGACAGCAGGACCGGTCAGGGGCGCAGGGCCCTCGGGCCACGTAGCCTGTACACAGGTCCAGATGCAGTTTTTACTTCAGAAGAGGCTTCCTTTCCCTCCAAGAGAACTCAGCCTCTCAGCCTCGCACAAACATTCAGAGACGTCTTGGCAAGTGGGCCCAGGTGCATGAATACCGAGGCCCCAGTTTTCTGATGGTGGTGTTGGTGGCATCGGGTGTGTTTCTCAGGCCCAACGGGGGGACATTTCTGATGGGCATTTTGCAGGAAGAGGAGAGAGGCAGCTTCAGCCTCCCCCACTCATGCCAGAGTCGTTTCAGAGGGTCAGCTCCTGCCACCCTGACTCATGTGAGTGTGGCCTCATAGACTCTGGGAGCAGATATGGGATATTTGTTTTTTGGTCGATTTTATGATCATCGAGATCTGAAAGTTTTCAGTGAGATGGGTGTCACTGAACGCAGAGGGAATGTCAACCCGATTGAACAGTGTCCCCTCAAATTCACGTCCACCAGGAACCTCCTTTGGGGATGGGGCCTCTGCAGATGTAGTGAAGGCAGATGGGGCCCTTCTGGACCAAGGTGGGCCCTGCTCCACAGACTCACATCCTTACAAGCAGAGACCACAGATACCGGGATGCACACATGGAGACCAGCGCATGATGACAGAGACAGAGATTGGAACGATTCTAGCACAAGCCAAGGGATGCCAAGGATTTCTGGCAACCCGCAGAAGCTGGAAGCAGCGAGGGAGGATTCTCCCCAAGTGTTCAGAGAGAGCATGGCTCTACCAGCACCTGGATTGCAGACCTCTGGCCTCCATAAATATAAGATGCTAAACCATCCAGTCTGGGGTGCTTTGTGAGGGCAGTCCTGGGAAGCTAGTGTGGCCGCTCATTTCTCTTCCCTCCATGCAGCTGGAGGGGCATGAGTCTAAGAGACACCATCAGGGTTTACCTTAGGGTTGCCCTAATCTAGCACACAGAAAACAAAATAAAACAAAACAGAAAAGAACAGAACAGGGTACTCTGTTAAATGCGAATTTAGTTTGGATCAACCACAAACTCATCTTTTAGTATAAGTATATCCCAAATATGACATGGGATATACTAATACTGACAAGTATTTCTTGTTGGTCTGAAATTCCATCTTAGCTGGGAGTCCTGTATTTTATATGCCTCTCCTAACCTGCTGCCCTGCTTGCTGCCTCCCTGGCCTGCAATTTCCCTGGGCCCTCAGCTCACAGAAGAAGGGCCTCCAGGGTGGAGGTGGAGGCTGACGAGCCCCGCAGAGCCGCATCTAAACCCATCCATGCTCCTCTCTCCTGGCTCTCCGAGCCCTGCCAGCAACCTGCAGTCTGAACATCATCTCTACCAGCCACATGCAAGTCTGGCAGGATTCAAACATGGGAGTGAGAGGGAGGTGGGGGCTCAGAGGGGAGCACAATGCCTGCCTCAGGGAGGCCTTCCAGCAGGAGGGAGCCCGCCTCCCAGTGATTCCTGCGGAACTGCACTTGGCATCAGCCCCTGCACTTTGATTTGCTCTATTTTAAACGGTCTTCAATTCCCCTCCTGGGGAAGGGAGAGGAGGGAGGAGGGGGGAGCTGCGGAAGGCATATGGAGTAAGTCAGAGGCACTCAGGGCCGGTGGGAAACCTAGAAGCCAGTTGGCAGAGTTGTGTGGAATTCTCGCAAACAGGAATGAAAAGATTGGGGCAGAGAAGATGGGGCGCGGTGAGGGAGGTGCTGGCAGTGAGTCTGGCTGGTGCCTACAAGGCCTGGGGCTGGGATCCACAGCCAGGGACACCCGGAGAGAGCAGAGGATCTACAGCCAGGGACACCCTGGGAGACCCAAAGCTCTCCTGTCGGCCGGTGGCTGTCTAGTGTCGAGCCAGTGACAATCTAAGGTATTCACCTAGGACTGGCACAGGATCCCCTCTGGCTCCCCTCTGGCTCCCCTCTGGCTCTGCTCTGGCTCTGGCTCTAGCTGTGGCTCTGCTCTGGCTCTGCTCTGCTCTGGCTCTGGCTCTAGCTGTGGCTCTGCTTTGCTCTGGCCCTGCTCTGCTCTGGCTCTGCTCTGGCTCTGGCTCTCTCTGGCTCTCTTAGGCAGCTGCAGGCATGGGAGGACTGGAGGGAGTGGCTCGAGCGACAGGTCTGAGCCTACTTTTGAGGTGTGGACCACTGAGGAGCAGGGCCAGGGGCACTGGGCTCCCTTGGACGAGGCCGAGTAGGGACTAGCAGACGGTCTCCATGGCTTGGGGCTTCTCCCAGCTGTGCAGCCTTTCCAGGGAATTGCTGAGTTTGATTAATGAAAGCACTAATTAGCGGAGGCTGCAGAAAGAGCCCTGAGTTGTGGCGGGGCTGGTCCTGTTTCCCCGTGATTTACAAGAGTGAGGCAAGGCCATGTCCCCCTCTTAAGAAGTGCCAGAGTAACTGGGGAGGACCTGCCTTCTAGAAATCCTGAGCCCTGGTCCTTGCCCCCAGAGGGAATCGTGGCTCCCTGGGACATGGGGGTGGCAGTAGGGGCAGGGGCCTGGAAGTGGGGCGTGAACAGATTCTCGAAACCGGACCTCCTGCTCGAGGCTGGGCTAGGCTCCCAGGGCGAGAACGTGTGTTTGAGGACTGGTTGCCCAAGCAGCCACCAGGGACGCCCCCTGCGTCAGAACAGGGAGGAGGTGCTGCTCAGGGCCCAGAGACACCTGGCCAGAGGCCGGGGCCAGGTAAACCCGGGCTGTGGCTCTGAGATGAGGTGCAAGACTCCAAGGGGGTGTGGGCACCTGGCTGTGTGTGTGTGTGTGTGTGTGTGTGAGAGAGAGAGAGAGAGAGAGAGAGAGAGAGATAGCTCCTGCCTGGCTTCTCTCACCCCATCACCCGGGCCCCCAGGGGGTAGGAGACAGACTCCCCCTTCCTGGTGAGCTGGGCAGGCCTCACTACCCTACCAGGAGGGGCCTGCCCGGGGCCCATGTTGCTGGTGAGGTGGGGGCACGTTACCTACTTCTGGCATCTGGCTAGCAGGCTCCTTTACATTTTCTCATGTGCTTGTTGGCCATGTCTATGTCTTTCTCTTTGAGATTTCTGTTCATGTCTTTTGCCCATTTCATGATTGGATTGTTTGTTTCTTTGGTGTTGAGTTTAATAAGTCCTTTATAGATCTTGGAAACTAGCCCTTTATCTGATACGTCATTTGCAAATATCTTCTCCCATTCTGTAGGTTGTCTTTTAGTTTTGTTGACTGTATCCTTTGCTGTGCAAAAGCTTCTTATCTTGATGAAGTCCCAATAGTTCATTTATCCTTTGTTTCTTTTGCCTTCGTGGATATATCTTGAAGAAGTTACTGTGGCCGAGTTCAAAAAGGGTGTTGCCTGTGTTCTCCTCTAGGATTTTGATGGAATCTTGTCTCACATTTAGATCTTTCATCCATTTTGAGTTTATCTTTGTGTATGGTGCAAGACAGTGGACTAGTTTCATTCTTCTTCCTGTGGATGTCCAATTTTCCCAGCACCATTTATTGAAGAGACTGCCTTTTTTCCAGTGGATAGTCTTTCCTCCTTTGTCGAATAAGCTTCATCTTTTTTAGAAATTTATTTAAGACTTTATTTATTCATGAGAGAGACAGAGAGAGGGAGTCAGAGACACAGGCAGAGGGAGGAGCAGGCTCCATGCAGGGAGACCGATGCGGGACTCGATCCCAGGACCCTGGGGTCATGCCATGAGCCACAGGCAGACGCTCACCCGCTGAGCCACCCGCGTGTCCCTCAGGTTGGTCTTAATCTAAGGTGATATTCTGGCTTTGATGTGCCAACTTTGGTCTTTTCACTTCCATGCAAAGTCGGGAAGGGAGTATGGGCCATGGGTTTCACGCAGGCCTCCAAAAATGACAACAGGCTCTAGCACAGACCTCTTCTGAAGGCAGGGCACCAGCCTGGGCTGCCACGTGAAAGTGCCACCCGCTGGCTTCTCTGGATGACAAAATGGGGCAGAAGGCTCAGTCCCCATCCTTACTCTCTGGCTGCCGCAGGGCTGGGGAGATGAAGGAGATGAAGAAGATGATGCTCATCACTAGGGGGCGCGAGAGCCCTTCCTCTAAAGTGCCTGGGCCTGGCCCAGCCTCTAGGGCCCCCAAGTCCTGGCTGACCCTGGCCCCAGCTGCCTTGGGATGTTGAGGGGAAGAGAGCATCCTGAAGGCCCTGCCCGCCTGCCAGCCAACTGTTGGGCTGGCTTCTCATTTGCACGGGAGTCAGAGGCCTGGGGTTGGAGGGAGGACAGGGGGGCCACCTAAGATGGAGGGAAAGATGCTGTGCCCTCTGCTTCCCCCAGAGGCCACTTCCCTCAGGGTGCTCGGCTCCTCCTGCTGGGTCACCCCTGCATCTTCTCTGTGTAATGCAGCAGCACTTGTCAAAGCTTGAGTCCGAAGCATGAACCCCAGGACTCTCTCTCTTTCTCTCTCCCCAGGTCAAAACTAGAAATAATGTCATAGCTGAATGAGGAGGTGTTTAAAAGTTGGTTTGTTTATGACCTTTTGTAAGTAAGTTGGGGGACAAGAGACTCTAAATTCCTGCAATGTGATTATTTTAAAGTCAATCTGGTCTACTGCCCGGAGGGGTACGGTTCTCCTTCTACGCCTCAGTGATGTGCATGTTTCCATACAACTTGAAGGGTTTGCAGCCCAGACAGTGTCTGCCAGGGTAGATCCAGTAAGAGAGGAAGAGAGAGGGTGAGAGGGAGGCAGGTGTGAGCAAAAGGCCTCATGCATGTAGAGACAGGAGTCCTGGGATGACTTTTGTAGAAGATCCTGTAGAATCGGTTGACCAGCATCTCTAGAATCTCCCTGGCATTAGTGCTGAAGGAAAATTTGGGATAAGGCAGTTTCTGCGTGTATGCAAATGTCATTACTCACTTCTGTTATAGGCAGTCCAGGTCAAAAGGACCCTTGGTGTGCGTCTTTACAGACGGCCCCTGAGCACTTCCATTTTCAGCCCTCTGGTCACAGACCTTGTTGCTTTCTCTCCTTGGGTATTTATGCTTACCTCACACCCCCCTGATGAAGTCAGCTTGTGAGAATTTTAAGGAATTCATTTTGAGCCAGTCAGTGGACCACTTGGAAATCCTGTCAGTTGTACGGAGTGAGTCACCTGCATATTTCTGTATGCATCACAGAAATAGCCACTGTGGGTGGAATTCAGGAAATCTTTGCACACATGGAAAAGGAGGCGATTTCCCTTCCGAAATGCAGGCCGACTGCTCTTGGCTAGGGCCCAGCTCACAATTTACTCTATAAGCAGGAGGATGTAACCAAGCCACTGTCTTGCCCTAGAAGTCACAATTTATGCTCCTAATTTTAATTTTCCCCAGCTTAGGTCCCAAAAGGATTGATTAAATTTGCTTTGTGGAACCCATTAACGCTAAACTGAATAATGACGCTGCTCTGGGTTTAGAATCAGTTCTAGTAAATTCTCTGCACATGGGACACTCCAGGAATCCTGTATTCCTCCCCAACCGAATTTCAAGTCAGTTCATAAATGAAAAGTTTTTCTCAATTTACCAAAAGTTCTCAATAATTAACTGACGCCGAAAGACCACTGATAGCAGAGGTGGTGAAATGCAAATGGGAACTCTGGCAAGAGAGGACACTCATTATGTGGTTTAAATTAGTAGGTGGAAAACTTCGGTGGTTTCTCAGTACCTCCTTGCTACTCTGGCTTAATTCTGTGGTTAAAATGGGTCACGATGAGTTATAACTCATTTTTAATTTTTTGTTGGCTTAGTAAGGATGACCAAAGCCAGATGAATAGCTTATGGAAAATCTAGATAAATAGCCTGACACAGGCATCTGTGCAAATCAGTGGCCATTCTTTCAGAAGTCTTGTTAGAAATTCTGAAGTCATTAATACTGCAAGGCAGACTTTCTTATCTAAGGTGAGGGGACTGAGGAAGTAGAAATGTTGGCAGGCAGAGGGGAGCTCAGGACACATGCCCTGTGAGTGGGCCTGGGTATTTTTACATTTATATGGTGCAAAATGTAATTCATGGCTCTAAATTCCAGGCGCTTTGCAAAGACTGGTTGCCCTGAGGGAATAAGAGTGGAAAGGGGTGTGTCCAGGGCCTTCCAGGGTAGGGTTATCAGGAGAGGAGTTGAGGCAGTGGAGGGTGCTTGCTGGCAGGAAATCTTTGCTCACCTTGGCCTGAGCCGCTTCTGCGAACTTGAGCAACACACTCCAACTTCTCTAAGTCTCTTCAGGCTCCACTGCTAGAATTTGATGCATTTCCTGGACTGGGGTATTGGGAGCAACTCACTGCTTTCAGGGAAAGTGAGATAGAATCTGGGTATTTGTGAAAAGAGTAAGAGCTGAGTGGTCCTGCAAGTCTGCAGTGTGGGGAGGTAGGCTGGGGTGGGGGCTCCCCTCTGCAGGAGGGCCCTGTCCCCAAGGGAGTGGGTGCAGTTCTCTGCATTACAGCGAAGGGGCTGCTGTGGGTGCTTCCCCGGGTGGTTTGCCCCAGACTGGACATGATCACTGCCTTCCTAGCTTTCCCTTTTGGAACCCTCCATTTCAAAAGCACCTCCGACAGCTGATTTGCTATTTAGCAGGTGAGAGAAACAGTGTCATTCGGGGCAGGATTCGATTCTCTCCTCACCTTTTAAAGTTGCTTGAGGGCTGGTGTCGATTTGAGGTGTTTATAATCAGGTGTTGTGCTTATGTTCAGGTCTGGCACTTGAAATCACATGCAAGTGTTGGGTCTTGTGTGATGAATATAAACAGGTGGATGGGAATTTCAGAGATGTGCCAGTGGCATACCCCACATCCAGAAAATTCTTTTCTAAGGTACAGTTTCTACCTACTAGTGCTTTTCTTTGCATTTGTTCAGACATTGCTCTTAAGGAAAGGAGTCTCAAAAACGAAAGTAGGAATCCACATGTATTTTTCTGGATTTCCCCAGTTGGAGCACATTAAACTCTAATTTGAGGAGAAAAAAAATAGACCAGTTTGCCAAGTGGAGTGACCTGATTCTTGTTAGATCAACATGTTGTCATTACAAAACAAGCATGATGAAGCCCGCCTTTTCAGACTGAAATCAAAGCCCTGGGCTGCCAGCCTGGAATTGCTGAACTAAAGCATCCTCTCATCAGCCAGTCTGTATGTAGATTTAGACATCTCCAGGAGGCTGGGAGCCTATCAGGCCTAAACTGATTATTCTAATCAAGTGTTTTAATTAAGCATTATTGCTAGGATCCCAGGAACGAGGCCTGTTTTCAAGCAGTATTGGGCAGTATTTTTTTCTTCTTCTTTATAGTCAGAATGTTTGGCTTTGTGGGGGTGTGTTTAATTTTTTTCTGAAGTAGGCCATGGGAAGAGTCCCCTATGAAGTGTACACTGCTGAGCTGACAGTCTGGCAGTGGACACAAATTAAAAAAAAAAAAAGGAAAGAAAAGGTATTACCCACCATCTGGGTTGCAGATGAATCAGTACCCCCAACAAGGCATCTGTTTGCATCCTCTGCCCTAAAACACATGCTGGCTAGCCCCAGATTTTAAAAATATATATATAAACACACACACATTGGGTTGGCTTTTATTGCAATGCCTAGATGCAATCTAAAGACAAGTTATGGAAAATTCAGGTCACATATAAAGTTAAGAAGGCAAATGAAAAGAACATTACAAATCAGACAAAATTTACATCTCAAGATATGAAAGCATTTTGGCTTTGCCTAAAATACTTTGAATATCAATTTTTTTTTGTAAGCTAATTCTTTCCATTATACAGTCCCCCACCCCCCAACTCTTAGAAAAAGGTCTTTGGTTTATATATTCCCCAAGGTCACTATTTCTTGTAAAAGCATGTCCAGATCACAAGATTTTTTAGAAAGAAATAGGCTCATTATACCTACTAACAAGACACTAATTGGGTTGATTTGACTTCATTTAAAATAAGCACCAAGAGATACTCCCAATCTGTTACTTATCGGTGCCAGTGTAAAGGATCAGTCCATGTCGAGAAGAGGGTAGGATTATTACTTCACTTCCGTCATGTGGTACAAGCTTTTTGTGGTCAATACATCAGAAACATTTCTGAGAATTTAGACTCAAAGCCTATTTCAACCAAAAGTACTTACAACCTGCTAAATACAGTCCTACAGAAATTCCATAGAACATAACTGTAAACACCTAAGTTAACAGTTAAAAAATAAAATGTAAAACAGAGCCACATTTATGTGGTTTAAAATCTGATAGTTTTCTAAATCAGGGCTTCATAATACTTGCCAAAGGATTTCCAGGATAAAAAATATTAATGCTAACCCGTGCTTTCATTCTAATAAAATACCAGCATTCATTAGAAGATTAATTACTTTGGTATGCTCTACCAAAAACACAAAGACAGTAATAGCACTGGTACTGTAAATTCAGAAGCTATTTTGAAACTTTCCCAGCCAATCTGTTTAATAAACACACCTACTGTGCAATTTAGAGTATGTGGTACATACAAAGCAGTTAGAAAATTATTTTCAATACATCACTTGAACCTTTATATTTACGACATGTTCACTTGCTATATTTTATCACCATTATACATAGAGGAAAACAGTGTGTACTATAGCTCAATGACCTGAGAAATATTTTCTAAAAATATTTTTGTAGCTGAATTTAGTGCTCACAAAAGAGATTTGCAAGAGCGGCTGGGCTGACACAGAAGTGCAGATGGCTGTGCTCAATCCTGCTCGCACTCATGCAGGAGGGTAATTTTTCTAAAATAGGTAATTTTTCTAAAATAAGGATAATCAAAAGATTCCCATGAGAAGAGCTGCTTATACTTTAAGTGCATTTGCAACTGATTATGAGTAAAATGGCATATACACATGTGCCAGGTATATAAGGCAGTTTTAAATTATATTAAGCCTACATACCTTTCTTCAGCAGTCTAATAAAATGCCAATTATAGTTTGTGGAACCTAACTTTAAAAATAAAAGAGTACTCAGTGGTTGTACTTGACAACACTTAAACTCTTATCAATCAGGTAAATGTGAAAAAATAATTTACCCAATTTCATACACTGTCCTTTCTTCAGGCAAATAGTTTTCAAAGTGTGAACTGAGATTCTTTAGAGAGAATACTATGTAATTCCCTTCAGGAAATGAGCAGATGCTTGGTGCCTTTAATGAAATCATGGTGGTGGTTTCTGTTTCAGTGGGTGAGTATTCAATTGCTAATACTAGGTCTTTCTATGCAAAAAGAAGTAAAGAAAAGAGTCAACTCTATTACTAACTGAATGAAAACGTTCGGAAGGCCTATGAGCAAGAAGTATGTCATATATGTCAATTGCAGGGAAACACCAACTGATAAACACACACAGGAAACCTATGCTGCTTATAGAAGGACAGAATTAGCAAAACTCCAGCCTTCCATGAAGCAGGATCCTGAGCAAAGAGATTGAACCAGGTGGCATGGTAGTCATCTGAAGTGACACAGACCCACAGACTAGTTTTCTGAACCAGACAAAACTGACACCTGTCTACTCTAAATGCTTACTTATTCATAACCGATACTCCTCAATACTGGCAGTGCTTGGGGTTTTTTCCCAAAGGAACCCAAAGTGTGTTGAAGTAACTAATACAAAACAAGGGTGTGCTTTCTATTATTAAAAACAGACAGTCGAGAACAAGAACACAGTTTTAGAACTGTGTTTTCTAAGTTTTCTAAGAACAAAGCAGAAATTCTGTGACTCCTAATATCAAATAATTATGTTTGGAAAGGATACCAGAATAGGAATGACATTATATTTTAACAGCATTAAAATCTTAAAATTTTTCCTATATCCTGTATTACATCTGATTCTGACAATTATCCTGTGAGATCAACAGTAAAGTTTTTACTGGCTAGTGAGGAATTGCAATTTTCAGTTCCTGTTCTACATCAGAAAAATTTCTATATAATTGGATGCTTTCTGTAACACCATTAAAATAACTTATAAATATCCTAAAATACAAAATTAATCATATATTCCTAGGTGAGTTTGTTTTTCACTCACCTCCTGGGTGGTCCATATATGAGTCTCCAAACATGTTACAGACTGAATCCTTGTGTCCCTCCCCCGCCAAGATTCACATGATAAAATCTAGTCCTCATGGTATTAGGACCTGAGGTGGTTGGGAGGTGATGAGGTCATGAAGGTTTAGCCCTCATGAATGGGATTTGTGCCCTTGTAAAAAAATAACCCAGCCCACAGAGCTGTCATGTGGGAGACACAAGAAGAAAGCAGCGGCCTCTGAACCAGGAAGTGGGCTTCCGCCAGACACCAAATCTGCAGGTGGTTGGGCCATGGACATCCAAAATCTATATCTGTGTATGAGCCACCCAATCTCCTCTCTGCTATTCTGTTACAGCACCGAGGCAACAAAGTAACCAATTATTGTGCTGCCTTTTTTAAAGATTTTATTTCTTCATGAGAAACACACAAAGAGAGAGGCACAGAGTCACAGACAGAGGGAGAAGTGGGCTCCATCCCGGATCTCCAGGATGCCATGGGCCAAAGGCGGCTCTAAAACACTGAGCCACCCACCCTACCCATGTGTTGCCTTTTTAAACCAGATCTTAAGAAATGTTTTCTTTATATAATATTTTAAATGAGTAAAGAACATTCAGTAAGCAAGGCAAGTATGGAGCATACCTCATCTCACAGCCTACTGTCTGAAAGATAAATATATGCTGAATAATTTCATCATTCCTTCAGTTGGTTTGATAGTTTTACAACATATGTAAATATCTTTTATATAATCTAATAAATACTATATTATCTCATTATAATGTAGCAATATATTTTGTAAAATTATAAAATAATACAATAAATACTATATGATTTAATTTGGCTTATTTTTTCTCAAAAACGGGATCATATGGTGGTACTACATAGACATTTGGGTTTTTCCCAATGTATCCTGATTCCTGGACATAAATCTTGCTTTTTAAATAGTTTCTACTGCAGAAAAAAACTTCTATGTTAATTCTATCAACTTCCAGGTATTCCCATTTTGTCCATATTCTCATTTTCTCCCCTATAAAAAATCTGTAAGTCTAAAAACAAGAACAGCAAATATGTTTCCATTACACAAAATTTAAATAAATTCACAAACAATAGGCAACATACCTACAAGTAGTCGAATTTATTTGAAGTGATATTAAATGATATTAACTAAAAATTCATTTGAAGCTTTTGGAAGAAATAACTTCCTCCCACTCAAAGACAGTACTGAGCATACAGTGGGATGGATGAGGGCAGTCTACACAATGGCATGCTGTCCAATCCACAGTGGTATCCACGTTTGGGAGAACTGAGCCTCAGTACTTCTCTGCTGGGCATCCATAAACAGCAGCCTGCCACAGCACACAGAAGATGACTGAGTGCCAGGAGGCAGGAACAGCTGATGATATGTTCCCAGGAAACTCAGATAGAAAGATTGTAACAGCAATTCAAGCAATAATTTATAATGAAACACCAGAAAAAAAAGATCAATTCTACATGTTATAAATTTCCTCAAAATTCTACTTGAATCTGAAACCTGAAATTAAAAAAAGTACCTCTTCAATAAACAAATCCAGCCAGTCCTTTATGACTTCCACATCTGCTTTCAAAAGGAGAAACCTAGCACTTAAATCTTCCAAAGCCATAACGTTAAGATAATAATGATAATAATAATAATAATAATAATAATAATAATAATGTAATTATAGGATGGCATTTGTAGACCTAATAGCCTCAAGAATAGTATACTCGAACTAGTCACCAATTACAACAATGGGGATTCAGCACACAACTTTTCTTTCAATTTTTAGATTAAAAGGAGTAGGTGCAAAGTAAAACTGGAATTCCCTCCAAAGAGAAAACTTCATCCTCCTATTTATTTGGCACTCTGTAGTAAGAAAATCAACATTTTTCGATCAGTCAAGAAGTAAAAAAAGGACAGCAATAACTTGAATGTACATTCTTAAATTAGAAAAAGTCACATGGGGGGATCCCTGGGTGGCGCAGCGGTTTGGCGCCTGCCTTTGGCCCAGGGCGCGATCCTGGTAGACCCGGGATCGAATCCCACATCGGGCTCCCGGTGCATGGAGCCTGCTTCTCCCTCTGCCTGTGTCTCTGCGCCTCTCTCTCTCTCTCTGTGCCTATCATAAATAAATAAAAAAAATAAAATAAAAAGAAAAAAAAAAGAAAAAGAAAAAGTCACACGCACGTAAATCCACTGACACAGAATCCCTGGGTGGCGCAGCGGTTTAGCGCCTGCCTTTGGCCCAGGGCGCGATCCTGGTAGACCCGGGATCGAATCCCACATCGGGCTCCCGGTGCATGGAGCCTGCTTCTCCCTCTGCCTGTGTCTCTGCCTCTCTCTCTCTCTCTCTCTGTGTGACTATCATAAATAAATAAAAATTAAAAAAAAAGATTTATAATTTCCAAATATTCTCGAATTAGTGTCTTAATTCAACAATCTTAAAAACATAATAAATAAAAGCAAGTGAATTTTTTGGATATCCCTTCCAACACTGTCCACTACAGAGGTGGAGGTTCAGTGAGTCCATAGGATCTTGGACTCTCAAAAAGAAAAGCAGGTACTGGACCAAAGATCAGCTCAAAGTTGTGAGTCAAGCAACCAGCCCACTTCCATGTTCATATTTAGCATGCGCCACTTCATGAGGTTCCCTCTGGAAATACAAAGATAAACAGACATTCCCAGCTTCAGAAGGGAAGTCAGCACATAACAATTGGGGGATCATTTCCCTAAGTAGGTGACAGATAGAGATTGTTGGAGGAATCATGAGTTCATTAAAAAAACTCTCAGTGTTGGAGGAGGGGCAAGATGGCGGAAGAGTAGGGTCCCCAAACCACCTGTCCCCACCAAATTACCTAGATAACCTTCAAATCATCCTGAAAATCTTCGAATTCGGCCTGAGATGTAAAGAGAGAACAGCTGGAACGCTACAGTGAGAAGAGTTCTCGCTTCTATCAAGGTAGGAAGACCAGGAAAAAAGAAATAAAGAAACAAAAGGCATCCAAGGGGGAGGGGCCCCGTGAGGAGCCGGGCTGAGGCCGGGGCGAGTGTCCCCAGGACAGGAGAGCCCCGTCCCGGAGAAGCAGGAGCTGCACCAACCTTCCCGGCGGAAAGGGGCTCGCAGGGAGTTGGAGCAGGACCCAGGAGGACAGGGATGCCCTCAGGCTCCCTGGGACAGTAACAGGCACCTGCGCGCCGGGAGAGTGCGCCGAGCTCCCTAAGGGCTGCAGCGCGCACGGCGGGACGGAGCAGCTCGGAGGGGCTCGGGCGGCGGCTCCGCGGAGGGGGCTGCGCGGCCGGGAGCGCGAATCCAACAGTGCAGGCCCGGGAGCACAGGGCGCGGGAACACAGCCCAGGATCCGACCTCCCCTCCGGACAGGCAGAGGCCGGGAGGGCCCAGGACAGCAAGGACGCTCCTGCCCCAGCTGAGCAGATCAGCGGCCCCGCCCCGGAGCCTCCAGGCCCTACAGACTGAGAGCTCCAGAGTTCCTGCGGGGACTGAATCCAGGGCTCCAGAGCTGACCCCACCACTGTGATTGTTCCTTCTGGGGCCTCACGGGGTAAACAACCCCCACTGAGCCCTGCACCAGGCAGGGGGATGAGCAGCTCCCCCAAGTGCTAACACCTGAAAATCAGCACAACAGGCCCCTCGCCCAGAAGACCAGCTAGAAGGACAAGTTCCAGGGGAAGTCAAGGAACTTAAAGTATACAGAATCAGAAGATACTCCCCCGTGTTTTTTTTTTTTTTTTCTGATTTCTGTTTGCTTCCCCACCCTTTTTTTTTCCTTTCTTTCTTTTTCTGTCTCTTTTTCTTCTTTTTCTTTTTTCTTCCTTTTTTCTTCTTTATTTTTCTCTTTTCTTTCCTTCTTTCTCTCCTCTCTTTTTCTCCTTTTCCCAATACAACTTGTTTTTGGCCACTCTACACTGAGCAAAAGGACTAGGGGAAAACCTCACCTCAAAAGAAGGAATCAGAAACAGTCCTCTCTCCCACAGAGTTACAAAATCTGGATTACAATTCAATATCAGAAAGCCAATTCAGAAGCACTATTATACAGCTACTGGTGGCTCTAGAGAAAAGCATAAAGGACTCAAGAGACTTCATGACTGCAGAATTTAGATCCAATCAGGCAGAAATTAAAATAAATTGAATGAGATGCAATCCAAACTAGAAATCCTAAAATCCTAACAACGAGGGTTAAAGAGATGGAAGAACGAGTGAGTGACATAGAAGACAAGGTGATGGCAAAGAGGGAAACTGAGGAAAAAAAGAGACAAACTATTAAAAGACCATGAAGATAGATTAAGGGAAATAAACGACAGCCTGAGGAAGAAAAACCTACGTTTAATTGGGGTTCCCGAGGGCGCCGAAAGGGAGAGAGGGCCAGAATATGTATTTGAACAAATCATAGCTGAAAACTTTCCTAATCTGGTAGGGAAACAGGCATTCAGATCCAGGAAATAAAGAGATCCCTTGCTAAAATCAATAAAAACCGTTCAACACCTCAAAATTTAATAGTGAAGCTTACAAATTCCAAAGAAAAAGAGAAGATCCTTAAAGCAGCAAGAGACAAGAAATCCCTGACTTTGGGATCCCTGGGTGGCTCAGCGGTTTAGCGCCTGCCTTTGGCCCAGGGCACGATCCTGGAGACCCGGGATTGAATCCCACGTCGGGCTCCTGGTGCATGGAGCCTGCTTCTCCCTCTGCCTGTGTCTCTGCCTCTCTCTCTCTCTCTCTCTCTCTCTGCTCTCACTCTCTGTGTGTGTGTGTGTGTGTGTGACTGTCATAAATAAATAAAAAAATTAAAAAAAAAGAAATCCCTGACTTTTATGGGAAGAAGTATGAGGGTAACAGCCGACCTCTCCACAGATACCTGGCAGGCCAGAAAGGGCTGGCAGGATATATTCAGGGTCCTAAATGAGAAGAACATGCAAGCAAGAATACTTTATCCAGCAAGGCTCACATTCAAAATGGAAGGAGAGATAAAGAGCTTCCAAGACAGGCAGGAACTGAAAGAATATGTGACCTCCAAACCAGCTCTGCAAGAAATTTTAACAGGGACTCTTAAAATTCTCCTTTAAGAAGAAGTTCAGTGGAACAATCCACAAAAAAAAGGACTGAATAGATATCATGATGACACTAAACTCATATCTGTCAATAGTAACTCTGAATGTGAACGGGCTTAATGACCCCATCAAAAGGCACAGGGTTTCAGACTGGATAAAAAAACAGGACCTATCTATTTGCTATCTACAAGAGACTCATTTTAGACAGAAGGACACCTACAGCCTGAAAATAAAAGGTTGGAGAACCATTTACCATTCAAATGGTCCTCAAAAGAAAGCAGGGGTAGCCATCCTTATATCAGATAAACTAAAATTTACCCCAAAGACTGTAGTGAGAGATGAAGAGGGACACTATATCATACTTAAAGGATCTATCCAACAAGATATATTAACAATCCTCAATATATATACCGCGAATGTGGGAGCTGCCAAATATATCAATCAATTAATAACCAAAGTGAAGAAATACTTAGATAATAATACACTTATACTTGGTGGCTTCAATCTACTTCTTTCTACCCTCGATAGGTCTTCTAAGCACAACATCTCCAAAGAAACTAGAGCTTTAAATGATACACTGGACCAGACAGATTTCACAGATATCTACAGAACTTTACATCCAAACTCAACTGAATACACTTTCTTCTCAAGTGCACATGGAACTTTCTCCAGAATAGACCACATACTGGGTCACAAATTGGCTCTGAACCGATACCAAAAGATTGGGATTGTCCCCTGCATATTCTCAGACCATAATGCCTTGAAATTAGAACTAAATCACAACAAGAAGTTTGGAAGGACCTCAAACACGTGGAGGTTAAGGACCATCCTGCTAAAAGATGAAAGGGGCAACCAGGAAATTAAGGAAGAATTAAAAAGATTCATGGAAACTAATGAGACTGAAGATAAAACCGTTCAAAATCTTTGGGATGCAGGAAAAGCAGTCCTAAGGGGAAAATACATCACATTAGAAGCATCCGTCCAAAAACTGGAAAGAACTCAAATACAAAAGCTAACCTTACACATAAAGGAGCTAGAGAAAAAACAGCAGATAGATCCTACACCCAGCAGAAAAAGAGAGTTAATTAAAATTCGAACAGAACTCAACAAAATCAAGACCAGAAGAACTGTGGAACACATCAACAGAACCAGGAGTTGGTTCTTTGAAAGAATTAATAAGATAGATAAAGCATTAGCCAACCTTCTTAAAAAGAAGAGAAAGAAGACTCAAATTAATAAAATCATGAATGAGAAAGGAGAGATCACAACCAACACCAAGGAAATACAAACGATTTAAAAAACATATTATGAACAGCTATACGCCAATAAATTAGGCAATCTAGAAGAAATGGACGCATTCCTAGAAAGCCACAAACTACCAAAACTGGAACAGGAAGAAATAGAAAACCTTAACAGGCCAATAACCAGGGAGGAATTTGAAGCAGTCATCAAAAACCTCCCAAGACACAAAACTCCAGGGCCAGATGGCTTCCCAGGGGAATTCTATCAAACGTTTAAAGAAGAAACCATACCTATTCTACTAAAGCTGTTTGGAAAGATAGAAAGAGATGGAGTACTTCTAAATTCGTTCTATGAGGCCAGCATCACCTTAATTCCAAAACCAGACAAAGACCCCACCAAAAAGGAGAATTACAGACCAATATCCCTGATGAACATGGATGCAAAAATTCTCAACAAGATACTAGCCAATAAGATCCAACGGTAGGGCAGCCCCGGTTGTGCAGCGGTTTAGCACCGCCTGAAGCCCGGGGTGTGATCCTGGAGACCTGGGATCAAGTCCCACATCAGGCTTGTTGCGTGGAGCCTGCTTCTCCCTCTGCCTCTGTCTCTGCCTCTCTCTCTCTCTCTCTCTGTGTGTGTCTCTATGAATAAATAAATAAATAATCTTAAAAAAAAGGATCCAACAGTACATTAAGAAAATTATTCACCGTGACCAAGTAGTATTTATCCCGGGGACACAAGGCTGGTTCAACACTCGTATAACAATCAATGTAATTCATCATATCAGCAAGAGAAAAACCAAGAAGCATATGGTCCTCTCATTAGATGCAGAGAAAGCATTTGACAAAATACAGCATCCATTCCTGCTCCAAACTCTTCAGAGTGTAGGGATACAGGGAACATTCCTCAACATCTTAAAAGCCATCTACGAAAAGCCCACAGCAAATATCATTCTCAATGGGGAAGAACTGGGAGCCTTTCCCTAAGATCAGGAACAATACAGGGATGTCTACTCTCACCACTGCTATTCAACATAATACTGGAAGTCTTAGCCTCAGCAATCAGACAACAAAAAGACTTTAAAGGCATTCAAATTGGCAAAGAAGAAGTCAAACTCTCCCTCTTCACTGATGACATGATACTCTACATAGAAAACCCAAAAGCCTCCATGCCAAGATTGCTAGAGTTCATACAGCAATTTGGTAGCATGGCAGGATACAAAATCAATGCCCAGAAATCAATGGCATTTCTATACACTAACAATGAGACTTAGAAAGAGATATTAAGGAGTCAATCCCATTTACAATTGCACCCAAAAGCATAAGATACCTAGGAATAAACCTCACCAAAAAGGTAAAGGATCTATACCCTAAAAACTATAGAACAGTTCTGAAAGAAATTGAGGAAGACACAGAGATGGAAAAATATTCCATGCTCCTGGATTGGCAGAATTAATATTGTGAAAATGTCAATGTTATCCAGGGCAATTTACACATTTAATGCAATCCCTATCAAAATACCATGGACTCTCTTCAGAGAGTTAGAACAAATTATTTTAAGATTTGTGTGGAATCAGAAAAGACCCCGAATAGCCAGGGGAATTTTAAAAAAGAAAACCATAGCTGGGGGCATCACAATGCCAGATTTCAGGTTGTACTACAAAGGTGTGGTCATGAAGACTGTGTGGTCCTGGCACAAAAACAGACACATAGATCAATGGAACAGAATAGAGAACCCAGTAGTGGACCCTGAACTTTATGGTCAACTAGTCAACAAAAGCAAAAATGAACTATTGGGACTTCATCAAGATAAGAAGCTTTTGCACAGCAAAGGATACTGTCAACAAAACTCAAAGACAACCTACAGATTGGGAGAAGATATTTGCAAATGACGTATCAGATAAAGGGCTAGTTTCCAAGATCTATAAAGAACTGCTTAAACTCAACACCAAAGAAACAAACAATCCAATCATGAAATGGGCAAAAGACATGAAAAGAACTCTCACAGAGGAAGACATAGACATGGCCAACATGCACATGAGAAAATGATCTGCATCACTTGCCATGAGGGAAATACAAATCAAAACCACAATGAGATACCACCTCACACCAGTGAGAATGGGGAAAATTAACAAGGCAGGAAACCACAAATGTTGGAGCGGATGCGGAGAAAAGGGAACCCTCTTACACTGTTGGTGAGAATGTGAACTGGTGCAACCACTCTGGAAAACTGTGTGGAGGTTCCTCAAAAAGTTAAAAATATACCTTCCCTACGACCCAGCAATTGCACTGTTGGGGATTTACCCCAAAGTTTCAGATGCAATGAAACGCCGGGACACCTGCACCCCGATGTTTATAGCAGCAATGTCCACAACAGCCAAACTGTGGAAGGAGCTTCGGTGTCCATTGAAAGATGAATGGATAGAGAAGATGTTGTTTATGTATACAACGGAATATTACTCAGCCATTAGAAATGACAAATACCCGCCATTTGCTTCAACATGGATGGAACTGGAGAGTATTATGCTGTGTGAAGTAAGTCAATTGGCGGAGGACAAACAGTGTATGCTCTCATTCATTTGGGAAATATAAATAATAGTGAAAGGGAATAAAAAGGAAGGGAGAAGATTTGTGTGGGAAATATCAGAAAGGGAGACAGAACATAAAGACTCCTAACTCAGGGAAATGAACTAGGGATGGTCAAAGGGGAGGAGGGCGAGGGGTGGGGGTGAATGGGTGACGGGCACTGAGGGGGGCACTTGACAGGATGATCACTGGGTGTTTTTCTGTATGTTGGTAAATTGAACACCAATAAAAATTAATTTATTAAAAAATACCCATTCATAATAGAAACACTCAGAAAAATAAGAATAGAGGGGTGATTTTGTCACCTGTATAAAGAATATCTACAAAAACTACATGTAATGCTATATTTAATGTTCAAACGACTAAATGCTGCTAAGAAAGGAGAATAAAGCAAAAATGTCCACACCCAGTCCTCCTGAGTGGCTCAGTAGATTGAGTGTCTAACTCTTGATTTCAGCTCAGGTCATGATCTCAGGTTTGTGAGATCTAGCCCCAATTCTGGTGCCTCTCAGCGAGGAGTCTGCTTGAGATTCTCTCTCTCTCTCTCTCTCTGCCCTTCCCATCACTGCTCATATGCATTCTCTCTCCAAAAAAATGTCCACACCAATAAATTGTATTCAACAGAGTGCTAAAGACTCAAGAAACAGAACTGTACAATTATGCAAGAAAATAAAATGCATTCACATCAGAAGAAAACTTTATAAATAAAACTCTGCTTTTTCATAGATGAAATATTTTCTATATAGAAAATCTCAACAAATAAAAAAAACTAAAAATCTCCTAGAAACAGTGAGTGAATTCAGCAAGGTTACAATATTTCATAGTCTATTCCGGCTGCTAACAGAATTGTTATAGACTGAGCACCTTATAAACAAACAGAAATGTATTTTGCATGGTTCTAGAAACTAAGAAGTCCAAGATTAAAGGACCAGCAACTTTATCGTCTGGTGTAGATCCACTTCCCAGTTCACAGGGAATCATCTCTTCGTTGTGTCCTTGCATGGCAGAAGGGGTAATGGAGAATTTTTCGAGTCTCTGTTATAAGGACACTGCTGCTAAACAACCTCCAAAGGTCCCCCTCCAAATACCACATCTTTGGGGGTTGAATCTCTATGGGGGTGGTACAAACATTCAGTATATATCACAGTAGAATATCAATATAAAAATATCTATTTGATTTCTGTAGACAAGCAATGAACACATAAACACCCAAATTTTTTAAAAAAAATTTATGATCAATTAAAAAAATACTGAGAAGTAAATCTAACAAAACACATACAGGATCTGTATGCTAAAAAACTACAAAATGTGATGGAATAAATCAAAGATACATATAAATGAGGAGACATACCTTGCTTCTGAATTGGAAGACAAGAAATAATAAAGATCTCAATTATCTTCCAAATTGAAATATATGTTTAAACTAATTCATTTTAAAATCCTAGCAAGATGTTTTATAGACATGATAAGATTACATTAAAATTTATATGAAACAGCAAAAAAAAACCTGGAATATTAAAAATTACTTTGAAAGGAAGAATAAAGTATCTTATTTTGTCTACCTGACTATTCTATAGCTATAGAAACTAAGACCATTTGGTACTGTCAAAAGAAATGCATTGATCAGTGAAATAGAATATTCAGAAGCAGATGCACACACATATGCCCAATTTCAGTAGAACTATCAAAGTAATTCAATAGAGGAAAGATGGCCCCTTCAATAAATGCTGCTGGAGCAATTCTACATCCATTGTCACACATAATAAAAATGAACCTTGAGGGATCCCTGGGTGGCGCAGCGGTTTGGCGCCTGCCTTTGGCCCAGGGCGTGATCCTGGAGACCCGGGATCGAGTCCCACGTCGGGCTCTCGGTGCATGGAGCCTGCTTCTCCCTCTGCCTGTGTCTCTGCCTCTCTCTCTCTCTGTGACTATCATAAATAAATAAAAATGTTAAAAAAAAGATTAAAAATGAACCTTGAGCTAAATCTCATACTTTATACAAAAATTAATTCAAAACTGATAAAAGATTTAAAGGTAAAATGTGAAACTAAAAAACTGATAGAAAAAAACATGGAAGACCTGTTTGGGATCTAGGGCTAGGGAAAGGTCTTATATTCAATACCAAAACACCATTTGTAAAGTGCAAAGTTGATAAATTGGATTTCATCAAAATTAAAAACTTTAGACCCTGTAAAGAGTACTTGCAAACTAATGTCTGGAATAGATAAAGAAGTTTCAAAATCCAAGAATCAAGAAAATACAATTAGAACATGGGGCAAGGAGGGGAATCCTTGGGTGGCTCAGCGGTTTGGCACCTGCCTTTGGCCAGGGGTGCGATCCTGGAGTCCCGGGATCGAGTCCCACGTCAGGCTCCCTGCATGGAGCCTGCTTCTCCTGCTGCCTGTGTCTCTGCCTCTATCTCTCTCTATCATGAATAAATAAATAAATAAATAAATCATTAAAAAAAGAACATGGGGAAAGGAAATTATCCATTTCACTGAAAATAATATACAGATTTATTTTTTTAATTTTATTTATTTATTCATGAGAGACACAGACACAGAGAGAGAGGCAGAGGGAGAAGCAGATTCCCTTTGGGGAATCCAATGTGGGACTCCATCCTGTGATCCTGGGATCAAGACCTGAGCCAAAGGCTAAGACTCAACCACTGAGCCACTCAGGTGCCCCAGGATATACAGATTTACAGATGGTAAATACATTCAATACAGTGAACCAGTAGGTAAATGCAAAGTAAAACTACAATGAGACACCTATAGGAATGTCTAAAATTAAAAATTTCATCAACATCAATACTAGCAAAGATGCAGAGATATAAATGGTACATTATGGACAACCAGTTGGCACTTTGCTATAAAAAATAAACATATGTCCCAGCAATTGCATTCTTGGTCATCCAGAGAGATTAAAAATTTCTATTCATACATAAACTTATAAATGAATATTTATTAGAAGCTTTATTCATAATAGCTTAAAAATAGAAATTCAGATATCATCCAAAACATGAATGGTTAAACATATGTGCTAGATTGATACTATAAGATTGTACTCACATTGCAAAAACAGACAGAAAACCACACTAGTTAAACACAAAACAATCAGGATGAATTTCCAGAGAATTGTGCTGAGTGGGGAAAAAATCATAAGATGTTGCATGTTGTATGCTTCTATTTACATGAAAGTCTTGAAGTGACAAAATTAGAGAATTAGAGAACAGGTTAGTGGATCAGGTGTTACGGAAAAGGAGAATGTGGGAGGGAAGCAGGGATGGCTCTAAATGGGCAAAATGGACAAGCCACGTAGTGATGGAAATGTTCTGTATTTTGACTGTTCCAGTGTCAGTTTGTTGGGATACTGAACTGTGGTTTTGTATTTGCATTTCCCTTAGGGGAAACATGATCAAGGGTACAGGGGATCTCCAGTATGTCTTTATAAGATCATATGAGTCAACAATTATCTCAAAATAAAAAGTCTAATTTAAAAAAATCAAAGCTCAAAAATGTTAATCGCCCCTGATATTGGCAAGAAATATGCCCACACCCTTTCTATTGAGCCACTCTGCCTGAGTTAATCAGAGTAAAAAGACAGGATAGAGTCACAATAAGTGCTTGAAATGAAAGAAGTAATCAGAAAGGAATGGCTGACTGTTCTAAAAGAGGCACATCAGGAGAAAAAGCCAAGTCAGAAACAAGGTCAACAATAGGCGATCTCCATCAAAAGGGCAAACCAAAATTTTAAGATTTCTGCCTGAACAGAAAAAAGCAGACATAGGGAAGAGGAAAATGAAAATGCCTGGGAGTTTCAAGCACTTGGCTACCTTACTCCTGATGGCATTCTCCATCTTCAATGGTTAAAGGTTAGCTGCCACATGACAAAGCTACCCCACTCCATCCAGGGACCAATCTAGACCAGAAATCAAGTGACAAATATTTATGGAGGACCCACCAAGAAATGGTCAGTTCTTGGGAGAAGCACTGCATCAAATCTGACCAGAGGATTTTAAAACGTAATAAAAATACAATTGCAAAAGAAAGTATATATTATAAATAGTGCCATTATGAACATCAACTTCAAGAATAAACAGGTCAGCGGTATAGCACGATGACTTGTTCCAACATTTATTCACTATGTACCTTTGCACAAGTTTCTGAATGTCGTTGAAGTTCTCAGCTTCTCCATTGATAAAGTTAGAAGATTTTAAACTTAGCATTTTTATGAAGAGCAAATGAGATGAAGGAGAAGAAAGAAGAAAGAAGAAGAAAGAAGAAAGAAAGAAGGAAGAAAGAAGAAAGAAGAAAGAAGAAAGAAGAAGAAGAAGAAGAAGAAGAAGAAGAAGAAGAAGAAGAGGAATAATCACATCTAAAGTTAAGTTTTGTTCCCTAGGCTACAAAAGATATTCAGGTTACTAAAGCTTCTTTTGTATTCTACAATTTGAATTACCTTACAAACTTAAAAAAGTAACAGCTTAGATTTATCATATTTCCACTTTAAATATGATTTTGTGCTTTTTTAAAACAGTAAATATGCTTTTTAAAATGAGTATTCTAATCAATGCCTATGAAATTCATGAGTTTGCCCAGATCCAGATCTTGTGGACTCAGCTGAATTGACCCTAAACCCAATACTAGACTTCCTAGTGGAAATATCAAAAATAGTTCCATGAAATCTGAGTAAGAAATTTAACAGAAAAATGTGCTTATGAGGAATCATCATGATTGTAAAGCAGTTGACTGAGTCTGATTTTTTAAGTCTAGCCCAATACTATAAAGAACCTAAGAGGTATTCATGTTAATTTCTAAGCCCTTTCATCAGCATACTCACCCTATTATCACATATCAATTTTTGGTACTTAGATCCATTGCTATAAAAATTATTACTTTAACTGTCATATACATAAGCCTATCTTTACAGATAGGTACTTTTTATAGCTCATTTTAGCAAAGATGAAGCTATTCTAGAAATCTATAATTATAAATAACTATGGGATATAGTTATCAGTAATTTAATAGACACAAACTGTCTTATGACAGAAAAGACCACAAATAAAAGAATCCAATCTGTAATCTGAATATATTCAAGTATTTTTCTTTCTTTTTTTTTTTTAGTATTTTTCATTAAAGCAATGTTATTTCAGGAAACAAAGTCATCTGGAGATATGCTGCAATACATAAATGTCTTTATTTTCCTTAGGAAGCTTTATAATCTGAAATCAGTAATTCAGTCAATCCTTTTTGATTTCAATTTTAAAAGACTTCAAAGTGGAAGGGGAGGAGGGCGGGGGTGGGGGTGAGTGGGTGACGGGCACTGAGGGGGACACTTGACGGGATGAGCACTGGGTGTTATGCTGTATATTGGTAAATTGAACACCAATAAAAAATTAATTTATTAAAAAAATAAAATAAAATAAAAGACTTCAAAGTAAGTTAAATAGAACCAACAAGTGACATGGAAGTGTGTCTTGTGAGTACCAAACTTGATTCCACAATTATACTATGCATTCTTCATCCTATTGGATTTGTTGCTGATGTCAGGATTGCTATTCACTTTTCTTCCCAAACAGCCCTTCGCATAGGTATTCTCTCCCTTCTTCCCTTAGACGTGCCAGTAACCTGTCAATTTTCTTGCCCATTTGAACAAATGAAGCTTGGAGTTCACTGTTCCGTATAGTTAGGGAGGCAAAGAATGTATCTTTTTGCTTTGAATTTTTTTAAGATTTTACTTATGTATTCATGAGACACACAGAGAGAGGCAGAGACACAGGCAGAGGGAGACGCAGGCTCCATGCAGGGAGCCAGACGTCGAACTGGATCCCAGGATTGCTGAAGGCAGATGCTCAATCACTGAGCCATCCAGGTGCCCGATTTGCTCTGAACTTTTAAATTTTTTTTAAATTTTATTTATTTATTTATGATGGTCACACAGAGAGAGAGAGAGACAGAGAGAGAGAGAGAGGCAGAGACACAGGCAGAGGGAGAAGCAGGCTCCATGCACCGGGAGCCCAACGTGGGATTCGATCCCGGGTCTCCAGGATCGCGCCCTGGGCCAAAGGCAGGCGCCAAACCGCTGCGCAACCCAGGGATCCCCTGCTCTGAACTTTTATTTGTATTTCACAGTAACAAGAAATGTGGCCAATGAGCATCAATTTTGGAAATACACTGGGATTCCCTCCATGACCTAATGTATGTGTGATGTCTGCAAATATCCTATAAAAAGTTATTCTTAGTAAGGTACAACACTGTACAATGCATCTAATAAACTGAATTTCCTAACCTTTATGATAACATCCTTTATATATATCCCAATTAGATTTTGTTGTTGTTATTACTTTGGACAAAAATTTTATATCATTGTAGATTTGGCAAATTGCCCTTGTATTTTCATAGTTTGTATTCTTTTATATTTGTTTTTGAGTCTCTTCTATTTTGTCATCTAAAAGGCAACAGCACTATCATCTAACATACTGTACCTTTCTTTGACAACTGTGTTTTTCTGTTGAATGCAACGGTCTCTATTACCTGATATTTTCTAATCCTTGAGTTCCTTTTGCCTGCTATGCCTTTGTCTATCCATTTGCTGTAATATTTTCCTCTTCCTAACTGACTCATTTCTTTCTCATCCTAAGCATCATTAACTAATCTGAGAACCCCCTTCAAACAGGAAAGTATCTCTGGTCATGGATGTGAAGTACTGAGGTTTCAGAAAACTTTGTTTTGCTCTTCTTTTAGTCTCTTTCCCTCAAACCAGAACAAGGAAATTCTCTCTTAGCCTCAACAACTGTTCTAGGTTTACCAAGGTCACAAACACTGAAGTCAGCAGAGGAGCAGAGGGCTGCAAGGGGAACAATGCTTTAGCAGACTCTTCTCTGGGGGGAAGAAATCTGTTGTGAATTCCACCATGAATGATGTCTCTTTGCTCTGAAGACAATTTCAGCTTCAATTTTTGTTTTAAATTTTTCTGCTCTGATTTCTCCTTCACCCCACTTGTTGAACACATTTTAGAAATGTATCAAACTGTCTTATTTTCTGTGTGTATCCCTTCCTGCTTACCAGGATCCTTGCAGCCAGCTTTCTCCGCACATACATTTTTCTGCCTTTTCAATGAAGTTTGTGGAAGCATGGGGAGCTTAAAGTCCTACGTGTCACATGCCATTTTGAACCTCAAGCCAATACTATAAATTACATTTTCAGTTATGAGTTTCCACATAGACATTGGGAAATAAAAACTTTTGCTCAAATTTATCCAATTCTAGCTACTTCCATAACCAGAATATTTTAATGAAGAAAATACATGTCCCAATATCAATAAAATGATTCAATTCTCATAATTTTTAACAGAATCAATTCCTTGTCATCCATTAAAAGATCAAATGAAGAAATAAAAAGCCTGAGTTGGGAGCAGAGAGGAAGCAAAACGTCTATTAAAATACAACATTGGAGAATGATATAACAAAGTTAAACGAAGTTTATTTTTATTTCGCTGTAGGAGAAATAAGGAAAATGTGGCATGACATAGGTTCATAGAATCCTGGAGATAATCAAGCAGTGCAGTATCCTTCCTATTAGCATGTGGCCTAGAGTCAGACTGGAAGGGTTCTTAGCTCAGATGCACCATTAGCCAGCTTTGTGGCTTTAAGCAAGTACTTAACTTCTGACAGTCAGCTTCATCTGCCATATACAAAATATGGTAGCAGTGTCTACCTCACTGTGCCTCTGCCTCTTTCTCTCTCCATGTCGGTCATGAATGAATAAATAAATTTTTAAAAAGACCATATTTAATATAAATAATAGTGAAAGGGAATATAAGGGAAGGGAGAAGAAATGTGTGGGAAATATCAGAAAGGGAGACAGAACATAAAGACTCCTAACTCTGGGAAAAGAACTAGGGGTGGTGGAAGGGGAGGAAGGTGGGGGGTGGGGGTGAATGGGTGACGGGCACTGAGGGGGGCACTTGATGGGATGAGCACTGGGTGTTATTCTGTATATTGGTAAATTGAATACCAATAAAAATGAATTCATTATTAAATAAATAAATAAATAAATAAATAAATAAATAAAACTAGCTAAGAACACAGAGATCCAACACTCAACAGCATCATGAAAAAGATGGCTATCAATGATTTGTCCAACATGACACCATACTTACCGTAACTTTCCTGGATAGATTTACTAAGGGTTTGGTGGAGTAAAGCTATATTGCACACCATATTCATATTCAGCCCACTAAAAAATATTTGAATACTGTCATATTCACAAAACACACACATAGATAATAAAAGTCTAGCTTCGGCATGCCTGGGTGGCTCTGTTGGTCAAGTGTCTTTTCCCAACTCAGGTCCTGATGCTGAGGTCCTGGGATTGAGCCCTGCATCAGGCCCCCTGCTCAGTGGGGAGCCTGTGTCTTCCTCTTCCTCCTCCTGTTCCTGTTCTCTCTCTCCCTCACTTACTCTCCCAAATAAAGAAATTCTTTTTCAGCTTTTTTTTAAGATTTTGTTTATTTTTTTTTGAGACACACAGAGAGAGAGATAGAGAGAGGCAGAGACACAGGCAGACAGAGAAGCAGGCTCCATGCAGGGAGCCTGACGTGGGACTCGATCCCGGGACTCCAGGATCACACCCTGGGCTGCAGGCGGCGCTAAACTGCTGCACTACCAGGGCTGCCCCCAAATAAAGAAATTCTTAAAAAAATAAAAATAAGAAATGTCTAGCTTCTCCCACATAGAACTCTTAGATCTACATGTTTCTCTCCCAACCCCACTGTCACTACATTAATAATACATGCTCACAACACCTCTTACCTTACTATGGTAGATTTGTGTCAAAGTCTCCTGACTGTAACCTTGCCCCTGCTCCATGCCTCCCTCACAGTGCCCATGGCATGAACTTTTTAATATTTTTATGTATATTATTACTGTAGTTCAATTTGCCAACATATAGCATAACACCCAGTTCTCATCCCCTCAAGTGACACCGTCAGTGCCTGACACACAGTCACCCCATTTCCCACCCACCTCCCTTTCCAACACCCCTTGTTCATTTCCTAGAGTTAGGTGTCTCTCCTGTCCTGTCTCCCTCACTGGTATTTCCCACTTATTTTCTCTCCTTTCCCCTTTATTTCCTTTATTCCCTTTCAGGACACTTTATATTACCAAATGAATGAGACCATCAACACAGGGGCACCTGGATGCCTCAGTTGGTTGATCACATGTCTTTTGCTCTGGTCATGATCCCAGGGTCTTGGGGTGGAGCTGCTGAGGGGGGAGCCTGCTTCTTCCTCTCCCGATGCCACTTCCGTTCCCCCACCTTGGCTCCTACAGTCACTCACACACATGCTTGCACTCTCATTGTCAAATAAATAAAACCTTTAAAAAATAAAAATTAAAAATTAAACATCAACACATCACATCAGTGTCCTGCTTAAGTCATTGAACTTCCAGATTTATATATGAGAGACTCTTCCTGTTTGGTCATTCCTCATTTCACCATATACAATTCACTGCAGACATTACAAAGCTCCAGGGCTCCTTCAAATGTGGTGTTTATTTTACAACTCCATACCTTCCCCCGTTTGTTTATCTTCTGCTTCGCTGCCAAGTAGTCTTAGAAAATATGGCTTCAATACATTACTTATCCCTCCATAGAGCTCTGTTCAACCATCACCAAGTCCAGTCACATTTGTAATTACCTCCCTCTAAATCTAAGCATAGGTGGATCACAGTGTACTTCATTCCAGTGTGCCTTCCAAGTACCCTCCACCAGACTGAAAGATTTTAGAGAGCAGATACTAAAGAGCTGGACTTCTACTGCCTAACCAGCATGAGTAGTTATTTGATCAAAACACACATACAGACACACACACACACACACACACCCTTTAGGTAAAACAAGCAACAGAATTTACACAGGCCTAAACTTGGGTCTGACTGCTATATCAGTATCACTTTAAAATCACAAGGCTTCCTAAAGAAATAACAGAAATGCTGCCCACCTTGCGATTCTCAAGGCCATGATCTGAGGCTGTAGTGGGACAGGTGCTCTGTTGTTCAGACACGTAAGTAAGCCTACCCACACTGGCTTGTGGACACACCAACGGAGATGACTCCCTCTCACAGGGGGGCTTCTGAGGAGCTGCTGAACCAAAAGACTCTAAAGCTCACCTGAGAGGGAGAACATCTCATGATTAGTCTTCCATTTCCTTATCTAACATTATCTCCACTAACAAAAAGCCTGCCCAATGGGCTTGTTCATCATAGTCTCTGCTTTACCTGCCATATATGATAACTCAACCATGGATTTTCAGTCTTAGTTATCTAAAATTCTAAATCATATTCCTATTGAATGAAGTACCTGGAAAACTATTATAAAAGAAAAAGGGGGATCCCTGGGTGGCGCAGCGGTTTGGCACCTGCCTTTGTCCCAGGGCGCGATCCTGGAGACCTGGGATCGAATCCCACATCGGGCTCCTGGTGCGTGGAGCCTGCTTCTCCCTCTGCCTGTGTCTCTGCCTCTCTCTCTTTCTCTCTGTGTGACTATCATAAATAAATAAAAATTAAAAAAAAAGGCCATGGCCTTTTTAAAAGATTTTATTTATTCATGAGAGACACAGGGAGAGAGAGGGAGAGACACAGGCAGAGGGAGAAACAGGCCCCATATAGGAAGCCCAATGTGGGACTCGATCCCAGCACTCCGGGTTCACACCCCGAACTAAAGTCAGACACTCAACCGCTCAGCCACCCAGGCATCCCAAGGCTGTGGCATTTTCATTAATAAACCTCATACATAGTTGCCTAAACATGTTAGCTATTCATTTGATAAACACTTTTTGAATACCTGATATAAAGCTTTGAGTAGAGCATTCAAAAGTTCCTGGCCTCAAGGAGCACAGATAAAAGAAAGAATCATGTACTTAAGTGCTAAGAAATGCAATCAGTCCTACATTGCTGAGTGGAATAAAAGTGGGACAACTTCTGACTGAGCAATTAAGCAAAGCATACCAAAGCCACGTTTACTATGACATTTTATGTCTAGGAATTAATCCTAAGGGAAAAAATTCAACAGTAACCACAAAGATTTGCCAGAAGGATAGATATGAACATGTAAGAGAATTTAGGCTATAGAAATTATGGCACAAACATGAAATAAAACACTATTCAGCTATTTTAAATCCTGCTGTTGAGTACTACCCTTTCACTCTGAAAGATGTTTAGGACAATAAAAAAAAAAAGATTAGAAAGCAACAAATACAGTATGATGCCACATGGATCTCATATACACACCACCTTCTGTGAGCCAATCCCCAGCACAGCGTCAGCCCAGTCCAACACAAGGAGAGGAAAGAGTCAGGACCACCTGAAGTGAACGGCACAGTCCCAAGGGACAGGAAGCACTGCTGCCGATGTCAGCTGTTGCACCTGCTGCATGTACACTCTGCCATTTAGTTTCAATTCAGCCCTATTGGACCGAATTTTACCAAAGACCCCTTTTTTTGCACAAAGTTCAGAATATCATGCTGGGCAAAAAACACAAAGAGAATCTCATTCTGAATTTTGGATTTTTAAAAAGCCCCAAATCAAGACAGTGATATTGACAAAATCCATTTAGTGGATTTCTAGCCAATGGACACAGAATATTAACCAAATTGCTTCAGGCCTATTTTAGCATCCACGTGACGTGTGTCTGCATGGGTTCCCATATGTGCACACATGCATATGCGCAAACGCCCAGACACACAGTCACACACACACACACACAAACACACCATGAGACAACATGAAAAACATTCTGGGTTATTGGGGTGATATACAGTATTAGTCTAGTTCTTTTTTTAAAGTTGTTTATTTATTTGAGAGAAAGAGAGTGAGCATTAACAAGAGAGAGGGGAGAGAACATGAGTGGGGCAGAGGGGCAGAGGGAGAGGGAGAAGCAGGCTCCTCGATGAGCAGGGAGCCCAATGCGGGGCTCAATCCCAGGAACCCAGGATCACAACATGTCCTAAAGGCAGATGCTTGACCAATGGAGACACCCAGGTGCCTAATCTAGTTCTTTGATTAAAAGAAAAATGCAGGGATCCCTGGGTGGCTCAGCAGTTTGGCACCTGCCTTTGGCCCAGGGCGTGGTCCTGGAGTCCCAGGATCGAGTCTCACATAGGGCTCCTGGCATGGAGCCTGCTTCTCCCTCTGCCTGTGTCTCTGCCTCTCTCTGTCTATCATAAATAATAAATAAATCTTAAAAAAATAAAAAAGAAAAGAAAAATGCATTTTGGCTGTATTATTTCAAGTAATGAGAACTGTACCATCTGAACACTTGGAAAGAGAGGTTCCTGGGTGACTCAGTCAGTGAAGCGTCTAACTTCTGATTTCAGCTCAGGTGAGATCAAGCTTTGCATCAGGCTCTGAGTGGGTAGAGACCCTGCTTAAGATTCTCTTCCTCTCCCACTGCCCCCCCCCATTAATAAAAACCAACATCTAAATAAAGAGAAATTTTAGTTGAGATGTCAAACTTCAAAGGAATTCACAACTGCCAAGACACCAGCCACACAGATACCAAGGTGCTTCTCAATTAGAAGGCCGATGTTGCCTCTATGGATGTGCTGGAAACCAGCTGGAAGCCCAGCTAGTTAACATGACAGCTAATAAGCACCAAAGCTTATCAGATAAAGTACACTTACCATAAAATTGTCACCACTGAAGAGATTTAAATTTTGACCAACAGGATACCATGAATATAAACAACAACAACAACAACAACAACAACAACAACAAACAATTACTTAGGGGCTCCTGGGTGATTCCATTAGATCAGCATCTACCTTCGGCTCAGGTCATGATCTCAGGGTCCTGGCATTGAGCAGTCAGGCTCCCTGCTCAGTGGGGAGTCTGCTTCTCCCTCTGTGTTCCCCTCCCCTCCCCACTCCAACACCATGTGTGCAATTCTCTCTCTCAAATCAATAGTCTAAACACCCACACTCACACACTAAAGAATACTAGTTGGCAGAAACCAGAGAAAAAGAATAAAAATATCACAATCAAAATAATAAATCACATTTCCCATAATGAAAAAGTACAAGGAGGGCTTCAATTAAAATAAAAGCAAAATCAAAGTCGATGTTGGCAGCAATAAAAAGCATGATTCGTGCTACAGAAAATCAGTGATGCAGCGGATGAACCCTTGAGTAGCTACCCCGCAGTAGAGCAAGGGTATAAAAAATGAAAATTAGGGAAAAGAAAACAGTCCTAAGTGACCAGAGAAGGGAGTGTTAACTAATGGGAAACCATTAGTTCCTCAAAAGAAGAGAGAATAGATGGAAACCAGCCAATTACCAAAAGTAACAGAAAACAAAAATCTTCCTCAGCTGAAGAAATTAACTGTGTATAATGCTTATCATAATCCTGGAAAACCAACTAAGAAACTGACACAGGGGGATCCCTGGGTGGTTCAGCGGTTTAGCACCTGCCTTTGGCCCAGGGCGCAATCCTGGAGTCCCAGGATAGAGTCCCACATCAGGCTCCCCGCATGGAGCCTGCTTCTCCCTCCTCCTGTGTCTCTTTCTCTCTCTCTCTCTCTCTCTGTCTATCACAAATAAATAAATAAATAAATAAATAAATAAATCTTTAAAAAAAGAATGAAACTGACACAGGCATTTCAAGGTGATAAAGGAAAAAGGATAGAAAGCTGCAGTAGGAACCTAAATTAACAGAGCTGGAAATGAGGCTTAGATGACAACACATGTTGTGCAGCAGGAGAACAGATACACAGCATGGCCACAGTCACTCGAAGGTGTGTTCCAACAGTTCCTCCAACATGAGGAGCCCCTGGTACAGGTAACCACAGGATGAATCTCAAAAACATGTTAAGTGGAGGAAGCTAGACACAGAAAAATGTATGAATCCATTCAAACGTAGTAAGAGCCAAAACTTAATTAGGATGATACAAATCAGAAAGTGAGTGGTAGAGAGGGGGTGGGGAAGCAGGAGAACTGACATGAAAACGGCAAAGGACTGTGAATGGAGGGGGGGAATGTATGTGTTCTATAGATCTTAGGTGGTGGTTTTAAATAGGTAAGTGTCAGAAATGCACTGAAAGAAACCACAAAGATCTGTGTATTTCACTGCATGTTAATTATACATCAGTAAAAATCTAACAATGCATACTGTGAAAGCCTTAAATTGGGTTAAGAGTGAGCCAGAAACCTGACAGTAAGCATGGTAGTAGTCTAAACCACACCCCAAAATGATTCACGGATTAATCTACAGGCCAGAGACTGATGGAGAGATCTCTACTAGTATTTGCTTTAGTGGCTAGAGCAGCAAAACACGTATGCTGAGCAACTCAGCAACATCTCATCAATCTCGTTTCATCCTCCCCAGTGATGTTAGTTCAGAGAACACTTACCCTCTTCTAAATTGGCCATTTCCCATTATGTCCTGTGGTTTTGCCCCACACTAAGAGGTGGGGATGCAGGTATTTTGCTAGCTTATGAATTCCAAGGTCGCTTCAGAAAGATTACACATGATGCCCTCATTCAAAATATCTGAACATATACCAAGTTCATGAGACACTTCAGTTTCTCTCCAAGGTCTCTTTCTGACACATAATAGATAATTTTCTTAGAAGTGCACACACGTGCATGCACACACATGCGCGTGCGCACACAACACAAAAGCAGGTGGGTCCAAGAGTAAGGCCAGCCAGCCAGCATTCTGTCTCTGACCAAGGGCAGTATGGAGGAAAACAATAATAATGGAAGGTTTTATTTTTTTTATTTTTTATTTTTTTTAATGGAAGGTTTTAGATAAGAGTACTTACACATTTCATTCAATGCCTTCATATACATTTTTTAAAAATATCAAAACCACAGAAAATAAGATAAAACTGGAAAGTACCAGGGGAGCAAAGAACACTGCAGATAGCACTGCAAGGAATGCAGAGATTAAATTGTGAAATGCAAACAAGATGAAATCAATAAAGAGGCAGATCACTGTGGTGATGCTGAAGTTCTGTATCTCTGATTTTTGCATGGCAGTTCCATGAATTTACACCTGTGATAACACAGTACCCAGGACAAGTTCCTGGTTATGACACCATGGTATCATGATGGGAGATGTAACCACTAGGGGAAATGGTAATCCCTCTATAAGATCTTTATAACCTACTGTGGATCTATAATTTTTCGAAAAAAATAAGATCTTAATGTATTACAGAGACAATAAGTGCCAAAGTCAAGCAAAATAGATCCCACATATGCATCACCCAAGTTCTGGGGGCTGGAGCAAATTGTCCTTAATAAATAAATTGCTTGAGTCTACATAAGGAAGAGTAACCATGAATCGTCAAGTCAACAAGAGACTCAGCAAACTGAAGTAGACTTGAAGGAGAGAGCATCTTTGGCAGAAGCTTACAAGAAAAACATTCAAGTGTGAGGCAGGAAGAACTGAGGTGCCTCAGATTTCCCTCCTACATTCCACAGAAACAGGAAAGCTATCCCTACAAAATAAAAAATATAAGGGATGAAAACAGAAGCAGACAATTTGAAGCACACCCTGATATGCTTTCATTATCAAAGCCACAGGTTAACTGTGGAACATGAAAGAGCCTAGTGAGTACTGTTCCCTCTCCTCTGAGCAAAAGACCACAGAGTACATTCTTTAGTCAGTTGGGCAGGGAGTGGGGGAGAGGGACACCTGATGGCTAGATAAGAATATATTTAACGACAGAATAAGAACTAAACAAGTGTAGGATATGGTGATCAATCAAAATGCAAATGAAATGCCAATGGAGAAATTATGAAACTAAAAAAGAAAAAGGTGGAAAGGGAAAGAACATGAGAATAACCTCCCCAATTGTGTCCTTGGTCAAGGATGCTATTATGGGTTGAGCTGTATTTCCAAGAAAACAAATGTTTAAGTATTAAGACCCAATACTTCAGAATATGACTATATTTGGAAATGGGATCCCTGTGGATGTAATTAGTTAAAATAGGATCATATTGGAATAGGCTGGGCCCTTAATTCACTGTGAATGCAGAGACAGAGATTAGAGTAATTCATCTACAAACCAATGGATGCCTAGGACTACCAGGAGCTGGAAGATGTAAGAAAGGTTTCTCCTGTAAAAGCTTCAGTTGAAAGGCTTGATTTTAAGTAATCTCTACACCCCACAAGGGGTTAGACTCCACATCCCTCAAATCAAGATTTACGGGCTCTACCAACTGAGCCAGCCACGCATCCCCTTCCCTAAAAGTTTCGGGGAGAATATGGCCCTGAACTTCTAGCCTACACAGTGTGAGGCAATAACTTTCTGTTGTGTTAAGCTGCCCAGTTTGGGACACCTGGCGATGGCAGCCATGGGAAACTAATAAACTTGGGACTCAAAGTATATCATTTAAAAACTGACAAAGCAAGTGTCAGAAGCAGAAGCATATTGGACAGTACAAAGATAAATGCTCAGATAACTTTACACACAAATATGAGAGAGGAGACCAAGAAAAATCAGTAGATGACATCAGTCATGACAAGGACAGATCATGTTCAAATTTTGTTGGGCTAGATGAATTTTAATGTCTTACATAAACTGTTGAGACAAGGCTGTACATATGAAAAAGTGTTAAGATGAGGTATCTAAGTGTCACTGGAACAGGAAGGAATTTTAGCCCTCTACTAAGCGTTCTAGCTTACCCATACCATTTCAGACAAATATGCAAAACTCCAATGGCAACTAGGGAACAACTTACTAGGTAACTTTGAAATCAGATTGAATTTCAACTTGTTTCTAATTACTGAACATTTTTGATAATGTCACTGTTTAGGTAAGTTTTCCTATTTATAAAAATCTTCGAATAGGGAAACATATAAAAGATATTTTATAAAGCCATAAGAGGGGCACCTAGGGAACTCAGCTGGTGTCTGACTCTTGATTTTGCTTCAGGTCATGATATCAGGGTTGTGAGCCTGAGCCCCACATCAAGCTCGACGTGGGGCACAGAGACTGCTTAAGATTCTCTCTCCCTTTACATCTTTGGTTAGGTTTATTCCTAGGTATCTTATGCTTTTGGGTGCAATTGTAAATGGGATTGACTCCTTAATTTCTCTTTCTTCAGTCTCATTGTTAGTGTATAGAAATGCCATTGATTTCTGGGCATTGATTTTGTATCCTGCCACGCTACCGAATTGTTGTATGAGTTCTAGCAATCATGGGGTGGAGACTTTTGGGTTTTCTATGTAGAGTATCATGTCATCGGCGAAGAGGGAGAGTTTGACTTCTTCTTTGCCAATTCGAATGCCTTTAATGTCTTTTTGTTGTCTGATTGCTGAGGCTAGGACTTCCAGTACTATGTTGAACAGCAGTGGTGAGAGTGGACATCCCTGTCTTGTTCCTGATCTTAGGGGAAAGGCTCCCAGTGCTTCCCCATTGAGAATGATATTTGCCGAGGGATTTTCATCGATGGCTTTTAAGATGTCGAGGAATGTTCCCTCTATCCCTACACTCTGAAGAGTTTTGATCAGGAATGGATGCTGTATTTTGTCAAATGCTTTCTCTGCATCTAATGAGAGGATCATATGGTTCTTGGTTTTTCTCTTGCTGATATGATGAATCACATTGATCGTTTTACGGGTGTTGAACCAGCCTTGTGTCCCAGGGATAAATCCTACTTGGTCATGGTGAATAATTTTCTTAATGTACTGTTGGATCCTATTGGCCAGTATCTAGTTGAGAATTTTTGCATCCATGTTCATCAGGGATATTGGTTTGTAATTCTCCTTTTTGGTGGGGTCTTTGTCTGGTTTTGGAATTAAGGTGATGCTGGCCTCATAGAACGAATTTGGAAGTACTCCATCTCTTTCTATCTTTCCAAACAGCTTTAGGAGAATAGGTATTGTTTCTTCTTTAAACGTTTGATAAAATTCCCCAGGGAAGCCATCTGGCCCTGGACTCTTGTGTCTTGGGAGGTTTTTGATGACTGCTTCAATTTCCTCCCTGTTTATTGGCCTGTTCAGGTTTTCTATTTCTTCCTGTTCCAGTTTTGGTAGTTTGTGGCTTTCCAGGAATGCGTCCATTTCTCCTAGTTGCCTAATTTATTGGCATATAGCTGTTCATAATATGTTTTTAAAATTGTTTGTATTTCCTTGGTGTTGGTAGTGATCTCTCCTTTCTCATTCATGATTTTATTAATTTGAGTCTTCTCTCTCTTCTTTTTAATAAGGCTGGCTAATGGTTTATCTATCTTATTAATTCTTTCAAAGAACCAACTCCTGGTTCTGTTGATCTGTTCCACAGTTCTTCTGGTCTCGATTTCGTTGAGTTCTGCTCGAATCTTTATTAACTCCCTTCTTCTCCTGGGTGTAGGATCTATTTGCTGTTTTTTCTCTAGCTCCTTTATGTGTAAGGTTAGCTTTTGTATTTGAGTTCTTTCCAGTTTTTGAATGGATGCTTGTATTGCGATGTATTTCCCCCTTAGGACTGCTTTTGCAGCATCCCAAAGATTTTGGATGGTTGTATCTTCATTCTCATTAGTTTCCATGAATGTTTTTAATTCTTCCTTAATTTGCTGGTTGCCCCTTTCATCTTTTAGCAGGATGGTCCTTAACCTCCAAGTGTTTGAGGTCCTTCCAAACTTCTTGTTGTGATTTAGTTCTAATTTCAAGGCATTATGGTCTGAGAATATGCAGGGGACGATCCAAATCTTTTGGTATCGGTTCAGACCCGATTTGTGACCCAATATGTGGTCTATTCTGGAGAAAGTTCCATGTGCACTTGAGAAGAATGTGTTTTCAGTTGAGTTTGTATGTAAAGTTCTGTAGATATCTGTGAAATCCATCTGGTCCAGTGTATCATTTAAAGCTCTCGTTTTTTGGAGATGTTGTGCTTAGAAGACCTATCGAGTATAGAAAGAGCTAGATTGAAGTCACCAAGTATAAGTGTATTATTATCTAAGTATTTCTTCACTTTGGTTAATAATTGATTTATATATTTGGCAGATCCCACATTCGGGGCATATATATTGAGGATTGTTAAGTCCTCTTGTTGAATAGATCCTTTAAGTATGATATAGTGTCCCTCTTCATCTCTCACTACAGTCTTTGGGGTAAATTTCAGTTTATCTGATATAAGGATGGCTACTCCTGCTTTCTTTTGAGGACCATTCGAATGGTAAATGGTTCTCCAACCTTTTATTTTCAGGCTGTAGGTGTCCTTCTGTCTAAAATGAATCTCTTGTAGACAGCACATAGATGGGTCCTGCTTTTTTATCCAGTCTGAAACCCTGCGCCTTTTGATGGGGTCATTAAGCCTGTTCACATTCAGAGTTACTATTGATAGATATGAATTTAATGTCATCATGATAACTATTCAGTCCTTGTTTTTGTGGAATGTTCCACTGAACTTCTTCTTAAAGGGGAATTTTAAGAGTCCCCCTTAAAATTTCTTGCAGAGCTGGTTTGGAGGTCACATATTCTTTTAGTTGCTGCCTGTCTTGGAAGCTCTTTATCTCTCCTTCCATTTTGAATGAGAGCCTTGCGGGATAAAGTATTCTTGGTTGCATGTTCTTCTCATTTAGGACCCTGAATATATCCTGCCAGCCCTTTCTGGCCTGCCAGGTCTCTGTGGAGAGGTCTGCTGTTACCCTAATACTCCTCCCCATAAAAGTCAGGGATTTCTTGTCTCTTGCTGCTTTAAGGATCTTCTCTTAATCTTTGGAATTTGCAAGCTTCACTCTTAAATGTCGAGGTGTTGAACGGTTTTTATTGATTTTAGGGGGGGATCTCTCTATTTCCTGGATCTGAATGCCTGTTTCCCTTCCCAGATTAGGAAAGTTTTCAGCTAGAATTTGTTCAAATACATATTCTGGCCCTCTGTCCCTTTCGGCACCCTCGGGAACACCAATTAAATGTAGGTTTTTCTTCCTCAGGCGTCGTTTATTTCCCTTATACTATCTTCATGGTCTTTTAATTGTTTGTCTCTTTTTTCCTCAGTTTCCCTCTTTGCTATCAACTTGTCTTCTATGTCACTCACTCGTTCTTCCACCTCGTTAACCCTCGTCGTTAGGACTTCTAGTTTGGATTGCATCTCATTCAATTGATTTTTAATTTCTGCCTGATTAGCTCTAAATTCTGCAGTCATGAAGTCTCTTGAGTCCTTTATGCTTTTTTCTAGAGCCACCAGTAGCTGTATAATAGTGCTTCTGAATTGGCTTTCTGACATTGAATTGTAATCCAGATTTTGTAACTCTGTGGGAGAGAGGACTGTTTCTGATTCTTTCTTTTGAGGTGAGGTTTTCCTTCTAGTCATTTTGCTCAGTGCAGAGTGGCCAAAAGCAAGTTGTACTGGGAAAAAGAGAAAAAGAGGAGAGAAAGAAGGAAAGAAAAGAGAAAGAGAAAAAAAAGGAAGAAAAAAAACGAAAAAAAAGAAGAAAAAGAGAAAGAAAAAGAAAGAAAGGAGAAAAAGGGGGGGGTGGGGGAAGGAACAAATCAAAAAGCAAAACAAAAAAAAAAGAACCACGGGGGAGTATCTTCTGATTCTGTGTACTTTAAGTCCCTTGGCTTCCCCTGGAAGTTGTCAGTCAGTCTAGCTGGTCTTCTGGGGGAGGGGCCTGCTGTGCTGATTTTCAGGTATTAGCAGTTGGGGGAGCTGCTCTGCTCCTGCCTGGTGCAGGGCTCAGTGGGGGTTGTTTACCCCATGAGGCCCCAGGAGCAACAGCCCTAGTGGCGGGGCCAGCTCTGGAAACCTGGATTCAGCCCCCGCAGGAACTCCGGAGCTCTCCGTCTGCAGGGCCTGGAGGATCTATACCCTCAAAACTATAGAACACTTCTGAAAGAAATTGAGGAAGACACAAAGAGATGGAAAAATATTCCATGCTCATGGATTGGCAGAATTAATATTGTGAAAATGTCAATGTTACCCAGGGCAATATACACGTTTAATGCAATCCCTATCAAAATACCATGGACTTTCTTCAGAGAGTTAGAACAAATTATTTTAAGATTTGTGTGGAATCAGAAAAGACCCCGAATAGCCAGGGGAATTTTAAAAAAGAAAACCATATCTGGGGGCATCACAATGCCAGATTTCAGGTTGTACTACAAAGCTGTGGTCATCAAGACAGTGTGGTACTGGCACTAAAACTGACGCATAGATCAGTGGAACAGAATAGAGAATCCAGAAGTGGACCCTGAACTTTATGGTCAACTAATATTCGATAAAGGAGGAAAGACTATCCATTTGAAGAAAGACAGTCTCTTCAATAAATGGTGCTGGGAAAATTGGACATCCACATGCAGAAGAATGAGACTAGACCACTCTCTTTCACCATACACAAAGATAAACTCAAAATGGATGAAAGATCTAAATGTGAGACAAGATTCCGTCAAAATCCTAGAGAAGAACACAGGCAACACCCTTTTTGAACTCGGCCATAGTAACTTCTTGCAAGATACATCCACGAAGGCAAAAGAAACAAAAGCAAAAATGAACTATTGGGACTTCATCAAGATAAGAAGCTTTTGCACAGCAAAGGATACATTCAACAAAACTCAAAGACAACCTACAGAATGGGAGAAGATATTTGCAAATGACGTATCAGATAAAGGGCTAGTTTCCAAGATCTATAAAGAACTTATTAAACTCAACACCAAAGAAACAAACAATCCAATCATGAAATGGGCAAAAGACATGACCAGAAATCTCACAGAGGAAGACATAGACATGGCCAACATGCATATGAGAAAATGCTCTGCATCACTTGCCATCAGGGAAATACAAATCAAAACCACAATGAGATACCACCTCACACCAGTGAGAATGGGGAAAATTAACAAGGCAGGAAACAACAAATGTTGGAGAGGATGCAGAGAAAAGGGAACCCTCTTACACTGTTGGTGGGATGTGAACTGGTGCAGCCACTCTGGAGAACTGTGTGGAGGTTCCTCAAACAGTTAAAAATATACCTGCCCTACGACCCAGCAATTGCACTGTTGGGGATTTACCCCAAAGATACAAATGCAATGAAACGCTGGGACACCTGCACCCCGATGTTTATAGCAGCAATGGCCACGATAGCCAAACTGTGGAAGGAGCCTCGGTGTCCATCGAAAGATGAATGGATAAAGAAGATGTGGTTTATGTATACAATGGAATATTACTCAGCTATTAGAAATGACAAATACCCACCATTTGCTTCAACATGGATGGAACTGGAGGGTATTATGCTGAGTGAAGTAAGTCAATCGGAGAAGGACAAACAGCATATGTTCTCATTCATTTGGGGAATATAAATAATAGTGAAAGAGAATATAAGGGAAGGGAGAAGAAATGTGTGGGAAATATCAGAAAGGGAGACAGAACGTAAAGACTGCTAACTCTGGGAAACGAACTAGGGGTGGTGGAAGGAGAGAAGGGCGGGGGGTGGGAGTGAATGGGTGACGGGCACTGGGGGTTATTCTGTATGTTAGTAAATTGAACACCAATAAAAAATAAATTAAAAAAAAAGATTCTCTCTCCCTCCCTGCCTGCTTTAAAAGAAAAAAAAAACATGAAAAACAAATTGGGAAATTTAATAAATTTTCTATATGGCAAAAAATACAAGCAAAGTAAAACAAAAAAATTTTCTGAAATCTAGGAACTATAACTCCTTCTTTACAAATGGTTATTCATTCTCCCTAATACATCAAGAGTTGCTTGAAATGGAGGCCAAAAGAAGACTAAAAATCCATGAAAAAAAAAAAGGAGCAAGAAAAATGGATAGTCATAGCAAATAGAGAGGAAATGATGCTCACAATCACCCCAACAATTTGAATTAAAGTTATACCAAGATACTATTTCTTTTGCCTATCAAAATGTCAACCATCCAAAAGTTTCGACGAGGGTATGGGAATACAGGCCCTCTCTAAAACTGTTGGTAGGAAAACTAAATAAGTACCTTTATGGAGTGGTTCTACTAATTTAATATGAACATGAATACAAATACTCTTTGATCCAAAAATCTTTCTGAGAACTTACCCTATAGACCTATTTCACATGACCAAAGTGATGATAATACAAATTAAGCTGTAATAAGTAACCTTATATAGCCAAACATCCACAGTAAGGATATATATTCTTATTTGGTTATGCATGCATAAGAAAACTCTAAGATACCTAATAAACTAATAACGGCAGTTCCCTGGTGGGAAGGGATTCGGGAACAAGCAGACAAGGGACACTGTAATGAAGGAAAATGCACACAGGTGTACGAGTGCATCTAAACGCAAATACACATGTAGACATTTCATAAAGCGATGAATTTCCACTGTTCAAAAGGTACACACACATATACTTATATATATGCAGACAATTTTCAAATAATGCAAATTATGGCCTTTTAAAATATGACACTTTAAAAAGTCCTTATAACTTGATTGTTAAATTAGTTTACAGCTTCAGTTAAAATCTATGAAGTATCAGTATTCTTCTAGTATTTACCAATCTCCAGGCTTAAAACCTTAAATTAATACTACAATATAAAAAAAAACAACCTCTAAACCTTTAAGCTATTTCAAATTCTGATAAGAAAACAGTGAGATGGATATTCTCCTCATTCACTGAGGTGAGAACACGAGTCTTTGAGACCTATTTAGAAAATAATATGCTAATAGTTTCACCTCTAGGTATTTACCCTTAGGAATTCAGACAAAACATTAAAAAAGTTTTACAGGCAAAGCTGTTCATCACAAATGGCAAAACAGACAATAAATAAAATAAAATGGCAAAACATAGTAAAATATAGTATCAACCCCTACCGACCAGGGGCATCATATAATCCCTGACTGATTCACGATGTAGGCTGTAACATTATTACTTTTCTCTTAAATACAAAGAATCATTATAATAAGTGCAAACAAGAAACTATTAAAAGTTGCAGAGAAAAATGGTTTGAAACAAATTCAAAAAATATTTGCAATTGTTACCTTTGAGAAATGAACCTATAAGTGATACTTTTCTTCTCTACACTTTTTCCAATTTTCTTATACTGAACACATATTTTTATTAAAGAAAATAAAAGGTAAGTACCTACCCTCATAAACTTGTTCCAGAAATTTCGCTAGGAGAAGAATGATTCAGTGGAGAAGAGGAAGGTCTGAAGCTATCTTGGTCATCCTCTGAGCCATGTCCACCATCTTCAGGAGAGGGATTTTTGCAAACCTATCAGAAAGGTGTCATTTTCCAATGAGAACAACAACACAATCACTTATAATTCTGTGAACGTGAACAATTACTTCAACACTTACCAACATTCTTAGGTGCAACTATGCAATGTTTTCCAACAAAAGTCACATGTTTTCCGCTGTTGCTTGCTTCACTAGCACATTCATTTTCCCTCTGATTTTCTTCATTATTTGGTATTTCTTCACACTTTTCTGACAGTCAATCAGTTGCTAGGTGGGGATTCCTTACTTATGAATCACTATCAGATTTTGGAGTGGATACCGATGGGGCTGTTACACGGTTACCAATATCTGGTAATTTGCTGTCAATAGGATAGGGCTTCATGTCAACTACCATATGTTCACTCTCTTTTGTATTTGTAAGAACTGAACGTGGAAAGTTTGTTCTAAATGATTCCTGATTCTCACTCTTTCCATTTTCACCATAAAAAGTAAATACTATATTTTCTTCCGGTTCCCTTAGGAACCGGGTTTTATTAGTAGCACCCAAGTCCGCTGTATGGATGTCTTGTATAGTCTGTTCTTTTGGCAAAGATAAATCCCAAATATCAGATGTACTACTGGCTCTTGAAAAGTTTTCCAGTCCGCATTCATATCTACTAACTTCTGTTCTTGTAAGGTATTTCTCCATATCAAACATGCTGGAGCCACTACTTTTTTCTATATCACTAGGGAAGAAATGAGACTCTGTGGAATAGTCCTTCTGTTCATTATCCTCCTGAAAAGTCTCCCTGGTTTTATTTGAAAGCGCCTTGATCATGGCAGCAAGTTGGGAAGGATCAGTACTCACTGATGTATCTGCAATGGCTGAAGCAATGGTGCTTATCAAATGTACAGAATCAACACCAGTTGGTAGCTTGTGTTTTGTCTCTTTTGGGTTTACTACCCATGAGGAAATTGTCCTAGAAAGAAGAAAATTCACATCAGATAAATATACTCAGTTCCATGGACATGTACATATTAGTGTAATCTTTAGACATTACATAAAATTTCACAGCAGCTAAAAGTTAATGGCATACTGATTAAATACCCTCATTAAAGGACACTTTGTATCAACTTAAACAATAGAGTACTGGGTTATTCAGAGTTGGATTATCAAGTAAACAAAAATCTTCAGGAGTTAAAGAGATGATAAAGAGGAGTTAAAACTGAACCAGACAGTAATTGAAAGCAAAAAATTTGGGCACCTAGGTAGCTTGGTTGGTTAAGTGCCCAATGGTGGCTCAGTTCATCGTCCCAGGTTCCTAGGACCTAGCCTTGCATTGAATTCCCTGCTCAGGGAGGAATCTGCTTCTCCCTCTCCCTCTGCCACTCACCTTGGTTGGGACCTTTCTCTTTCTCTCTCTCTCTCTCTCTCTCTGACAATAATTTAAAAATTAAACAGAAACTTAAGATACTGAGATTGAGAAGCCATTGAGACATTGTGATTCCAAGTATAATTCTTGGTAATTTCATTCAATTGTTAGAATGATTTATATACCAGACATAAATGGGAAGCATGGGTAAACAACTGAAATGCAACCAAAAGCAAAGAAACATAAACCTATCTAATACTTAAAAATCCAAGGTAAGACTTCTATCTCCAGTACTAGCAGACTAAGCAATGCAAACTAACTCTGGCTGAGAGCAATTGGAGCTGGATAGCATATCCAGAAGCATCTCTTAGAAGGCATTGGAGAGCTAAAAATGAACAAAAAAACCACTGGCTCAAAATCAAAGACAAGAAATGATACCAGTACTGAGGAGGCTCTTACCTGGGGGGGGGGATCTGTTGATTCAAGATGATGCTGTGGATAAGACTTGAAGAAGAAATTCAGCAAAGCTATTCCTATGGGAGTGAGGGTATAGAAACAGAGTTTCATGCCCCAAAATGATTAGCGGTAAGGAATAGCCGGGGCAAACACCCATGCTTTCGGATGAGACCACAAAGGGCTACATACCCTCAGAGAAAAGGAAAACCAAAACTAGGCTGCCCCTCAGAAGGACAGAGGGCCACTTCCAATCAGCTTCAATCTCAGAACTGGACTGAAGAGATCTGAGACTGCTAGTATTCCTCATTCATGTTAGAAGCAAACAGAAGTCCTGTCTGGAAGATTGTACCTCCCATGCCCTCAAATTATTTCCGTGACTTTTCATGTAAAAGTCCACCCCTCCATTCATGAATGACACATGACGTTCCAAGATAATGTGGCCCAAATTCCAGAGAAACAGACTCATGAGGGATATACACCAATGAAGTCATCAGAATTCAAAACACATCTAAATCTAAAATAAGTATCAAAAACATAAAATCTAAAACATACTTAAGGAAATAAAAGAAAATAATGAGAATCAGAGGACTAGAAATTATTAAAAAGAATTAAATGTAAGTCGTATAATCCAAACTTACAGTAACAAATTAAGAATCCAGTGGATGGGTTGCATAACAAACTGGATCCAACTGAAAAAAAGAATGAGACTTAGAAGTCTGGAAAAAAATCCAGAATAAACTATGAAAGAGAAAGTAACAGAAAATACACAACAGAACAGAAGAACCAGAAAAAGGACTACTCTGAGAAAACCTAACATACTTCTACATGAACTTTCAAAAGAAAAAGGACAGATAATGGAACAAATGGTTTCTAGGAAGATATACAGGCTAAGAATTTTCTAAAACTTGTGAAAGTCAACAATTCAAGATATTAGGAGGCCTACACACACTAAGCAGGATAAAACAAGAGATATCTAAGCACATCACAGTAAAATAGATAAAAATCCAAGTAAAAATTTTTGAGAGCAGCCGGAGATAGTGAAATACATTATCTTTAGTAAAGTTACCAAGAAGATTGGTAACAGACCTTTAAAATGAAATGTGAAATGGTCTATTCAAATTGCTGAGTTATTTCTAACATGGAAGTCTACACTAAGTAAACACATGCTTCAAAAATAAAGGTGTGAGCAGCCCTGGTGGCTCAGCAGTTTACCGCCGCCTTCAGCCCAGTGTGGGATCTGGGAAACCAGGGATTGAGTCTCACGTCAGGCCCCCTGCATGGAGCCTGCTTCTCCCTCTGCCTCTGAAATCCATCTGGACCAGTGGATCATTTCAAGCTCTTGTCTCTTTGGAGATGTAGTGTTTAGAATATCGTTCATTAGCAGAAATTGCCGTGTGGAATTCTTCAACTATTAGTGTATTATTTTCTAAGTAGGTCTTTACTTTGGTTATGAATTGATTGATATTCTTGGCAGCTCCCACATTTGGGGCATAACTATTCATGATGTTTAGGTCCTCTTGTTGGGTAGACCCGGTAAGTATGATATAGTGTCCCTCTTCATAGAGATAGCATTCTAATTTGTATGTACCTAAAAAGAGAGCTTCAAAATTTTTAAAGTAAACACTATCAGACTCACAGTGAATATCGGACAAATTCATCATCATAGTGTGAGACATTAATATCTAAGTAACCAAAAGAGCAAGTACAATAATTTTAAGCGAAGTTTCCACACTATGATTTAATGTTTTACCTGAATAAAAATATAGAGAAGAGAGGAACCAAGGATCACACCAAGGCATTCCTGTCACATGCATAGAAAATATTTTGAAAAACGGAAAAGGGTATCCCTGTGTGGCTCAGCAGTTTAGCGCCTGCGTTCAGCCCAGGGGATGATCCTGGAGTCCTGGTATCGAGTCCCACATCACCCTCCCTGCATGCAGCCTGCTTCTTCTCTGCCTGTGTCTGTGTGTGTCTCCCATGAATAAATATTAAAACCACTCTGAAAAACTGTTTGGAGGTTCCTCAAAGAATAAAAATAGATGTGCCCTACGACCCAGCAGTTGCACGGCTTGGGGTTTACCCCATAGATAAAGATGCAATGAAATGCCGGGACACCTGCACCCCGATGTTTCTAGCAGCAATGTCCACAATAGCCAAACTATGAAAAGAGCCTCAGTGTCCATTGAACGATGAATGGATAAAGAAGATGTGGTCTATATATACAATGGAATATTACTCAGCCATTAGAAATGACAAGTACCCACCGTTTGCTTTGACATGGATGGAACTGGAGGGTATTATGCTGAGTGAAATAAGTCAATCGGAGAAGGACAACGATTATATAGCCTGATTCATTTGGGAAGATAAAAATTAGTGAAAGGGAATAAAGGGGAAAGGAGAGAAAAAGAGTGAAAATATCAGTGAGGATGACAGAACTTGAGAGACACCTAACTCTGGGAAATGAACAAGGGGTAGTGGAAGGGGAGGTGGGCAGAGGGTTGGGGTGACTGGATGATGGGCACCGAGGGCAGCACTTGGTGGTCTGAGCACTGGGTGTTATGCTATATGTTGGCAAATTGAACTCCAATAAAAAATATTAAAAAAAACAATCTTTCTTCTTTTCAAGGACATTACTGTCTGGTAATTCCTGAGACTGTTCGAATAATTCTAGGACTGAAAATGAAGCAAGTTTCTAAAAATGCATAACCCGTGACTTCAGTGCATCCCCGCCCTCCTGCCCTGGCCCTGAGCTTTCCCATGTCCTCACCAGCCTTAAGCAGATCCCTTTGTAGCTTACCTGCAGGAAGGAAGTGCACACTCAGGGCTTTGTGTTCCCTCACTGGCTGCAAATCCGTAAGCATCTCTAAGGCCTTCCTGCATGTCACATGATCTGGGAAGGTGGGGGAACACCTAGGGATGAGGCTCTGTGCTACCGCCTGTTCCCCAAGGTGGTCTTCTGTCTCCAAGCACAGGGCGGGAGGAGTAAGTGAGTGAGCATTACCCAGGGTGTGAGAGTGTGAATAAACACCCATTGGGGGGAGGTTAGTGAATGGGCAATGGCATGAGTGGAATATGTTCAGCATGAGACCAGAGTTTCAGTCTTTCCCATTTATACTCATACCCTTGGCATCTGGATTACGGGAGGTGCCAATAAATATGCCGATAGCTGAATGCATGAGTGAGCAGTGCCATAGACATTGTCAGGATGCCCACTTCTCAGATGAGCACACTGAGACCAGAGAGGTTGGTAAGGGGCAGAGATGTCACTCAGACGAGGAATTCCTACTCCCGATCCACTGTGTCTTGTGTCTCCATATTAAAGTGGTCGTGTGTAGGAGGCACCAGACCCCATCTTTTCAGTCCATGTGGCCTGCGGACAGTTGCCCCACACTTTCAGAGGCTGGGCAGGTGCAGGAGGGGAGGGGAGCAGAGGCATCAGGTAGGGACATGAAGGGCTCCCAGGGCTTCCCCACCCGCTAGACTCAAGCTGGGCACAGAGCAGGGGGAAGTGCTTGTCCTAGAGGGCAGCAGGCCATGGCACAGGAGCTGCCCTTCCTTTGAGGGACAAAGTTTGGGGGACAATCAGCAGCCTGGGCTCCAGGCTCTGTCTGTGACCAGAGCAAACCCAGCACCTCTGGACGTTCATTTTCCAATCTCTGAAAGGTGGGCCTGCCCCTATTTCCCCGCTGTAAGCTCCTGACCTCTCCCTCTGCCTTCTCCCCATCTACTGGCAAGGACAGCCGAAAGGATGCCCTGGGCCAGACAAACCCCCAGGTCAGGACTCCCCCATGCTCTCCTCCCACCGACAGAGGCTCTTCTGGCCACTGACCCAGGTGGGCACCCAAGCCTGCTGGGGAAGAGACATGGCCCATGGCTGCTGCTTTTCTTCTTCTCCGTTGAAACCTGCCCTAGGAGGCTCCACAGCACTTCTGCTGCCTGACACCCATTGCTCTACAGATGCCCTTGGTCCAGGACTGAGTCACCTCATCACTATCCCCTTCTCAAACAACATTCTCCTCCTTGAGGCAGCCTAGGAATCCTCCGTGTCTCAGCCCTTTTACCTGCGAGGGTCACCACTGAGTAAGCCTGTATTTGTGTGTGTCGTTCAGTGCACAGCCCTAAGGAACGTAATCTCATCATGGTACAGGGAAGAGCATCCCACGGGCCTGGGGAACAGACACCCAAAAAGCTCTACACAATAACACTGCAGTTCAGAGATCCCCTCAAGGGCTGGGGTTGGCAAAGTGGACCTGGGGCCCTAGATCCCCTCACAGGTGAATAGGGAGCAAATTTCTGGATCTGGTCTCTAATGTCAGCATTCAGGGTGTGAAAAATAGAGCATCACGGTGTGAAGTGGACCCTTTCTACAATGAATATTAATAAAATGGTATAGCATCTTCCCTAGACAAAGCTTTTAAGAAAAATGAGGTATCATAACATGAAAAGAAATGCAAAAATTGTACGTTCTGTAAGATAATTACTCATCTTATGAATTCTTAAAATCAGAATTTAGTTTTTCTTTTAGAGAAAGTTGAAAAATCGCATGCAGAGCCTCCTTGGAGTTAGAAGGCCCTGAGACCATATCTAGAACACGTATTTGAATAATTTGACACCCAGACAATCTTCCCAATGTTTTTCTGTTATCCCAAAGTGGCCTTTAACTACAGGCTACCAACTTGCCAGGATTTATGTGTCAGGCTGTTTTCCTGGCTTTTCCAATTAAGTGTTGCAGTGCTCTCCACTTGTGCACAGCAACGAAGTCAGATTTCTGCTCCATGGGGTTTTCAGCCCAAAATAAAACATTTGCCTCTGCCCACCCCCCAAACTCCATTTTATATCTGAGCCTTCTCAAAAGAGAGGCCATCCCTTGTCTATTTGTTTAAAACATAACATGGAATCAGGTGAAATTTGCACATTCGAATTCAATTCAAACGTGTTTGAAACGGTATATGCATTATTTTTCAGATTTGAGTTAAATAAAGCAATGAGATCCAAAGCAGTGGTAAAACCCATGGGTTTCCTGTCTGTCATCCACCCTGCTATTGGCCAGCAGCTTTGTCTCTGGCACACAGAGCCACAGTCAGGCTTACTGAGCGCCAATCCTTTGACTAAATCCCTTTGGGGGACAGGACCTGGACAGAGCTTTGTTTCAAGTCATTCACAGCTCTGGGCTGCAGGGAACAGACATGGGACTGTCTGCAGATCTTGCGGCAGGGGCTAGGGAGGGAGCTCTGTGTGGCCTGCAGCAGGAGGGATTTGGGGGACACAGGGGGCCGCCAGTCTTGGTGCTTTAGGGTCTTCTATCGAGATGTATAAACCAGATCCCCGGCCCCCAAATGAGAGATTCTGATTCTTCAGCTTCTGTGCTGAGAAACACATATCTGCAGGGAACAAAACGTTCCCACATGACGTTCCTGCATGGAAGAGAATGAAAACCGCTGAATGAGATCATCGGGACAATGAATGGCCTTGAAAAATGTGAGGTAGTGAGTTGTATTTCTGCCAAAAGAGGGACTGGGTGGCACAGAGGTTATGAGCACAGATTTTTCCTGGTTCACACTCGGTGTTGTTGGGCACAGAGCTGAAGACCCAAAGTGTGAATCACCTACTTTAGCTTATGTCATTTCACATAAATATCACACAGTTATAGAAACCCAGCATTTGGATTTCTTAGAAATCATCTGGGTAACTTCTCTCCATTCAATTCATGAATGTCATCTGTAATATCTCCTTCACTTCATCTTCTACTGTTTACTGGAATTGCTCAAATGAACTATTTGATCATCAGTAAATTGTGCCTCTCTGTGAAAAAAAAATATAGGCTCCACAGAATCAATAGCATTTTCCTCACATGTGAACCAGAATCTCTGAGTCTGAAACATTCCACCAGCCTCTGTCCTCAGTATCAGGGCTGACTGCTGTTCCCGTAGACTTCATGTTGACCCCATTTTCCCCTCCATACTGTAAGGGGTGTGACTTGCATCTCCTCTCCAGCATGACGGCTGCAAGATTGATCCCACTTCAATGAGGACATCACCTCAGGAAGTCAGATGTTGGGACCCGCCTGCGTCTTGGGATAGGCTTCCAAAGTACAGAGATGGAGCAGTAAGCAGGGGCTCCCTGGTTTATAGACCCTTAATGAATCTGCCAGACAGCTAATGGTATCCATAACAAAACTTTGGAAAAGTCAGTCACAAACTACCATCCTGAGATTCAGCTTCCAAGAAAGGATTATTCAGTGGGAGGGAGAGGAGTAGCACGGGTGAAGGACTTGCTGCCCATCGTCCTGGGACCCATGGGTGATCAGACCTGCTTTCTCCAACCCCCAAAACAACCATAGGTTAGAGGCCTTTTTGTGCAGAATCCAATTGCAACCTGCATTTCTCACGCATTTGAGCCCAAATCCTTTCTCTTTTGAGCAGCCAGTGTGCAAGTCCTTCCTTAGCTAAGGTAAACTGAATTTGTAAGCTGCTGAATCATTCTGTTGTCCTGTTTGCTGGCTTCCATTGCTTCTTGAATTCATGGCCCAGGTGTGGGCAGCTTCCTTCTCTAGAGAAATAACTTTTTATCTCATATGGATCTTCTGCAGTGGACGGAAGTCACAACCTACCTTGATAGTCTTCCCCCAGGGCCTTGGTCACCCTCTTTTGAAGATCCATTTTTTAAAAATTATCTACCTTAAATATATATTGTTAAGATTAAAACTTGTTTTCCCCTCTTATGTTTCATTCTCCACAACATCCAAAAACAGGAACTGAACATCTGCTTCTACACGGGCTCCTTGCAATTGTCTTTGCCATGCTTAACGACATCAGTCACCCTCTATGCCAAACCCACCCTGGCCACCGTCCAAGAACAGGTTCTAAATGCAATATTCTGTCCTGGGTTGCGTCTTGGAACCAGAAAGACACACTAGTGAAGTTATGACTTTGTGAAGTCCAACAAAGTCTAGAGTTTAGTTCATAGTAATGTGCCAGAGATAAACTCTTTGTTTTAACAAATGTACTATAATTATGTAAAATGTTAACATGAGGGGAGATTGGGTAAGGGCAATGTGAAATTCTCTGTATTATCTTTGCAATTTCTTGTGAATCTAAAATGATTCCAAGGAAAATATTTTAATCACACTAAGGGAAAAAAGTTTTCATTTGAAATTTCCCAAGGATAAAGTTTCCAATCATCTAAAATCTGGAAGTTTGAAAGACGAAAATCAAAATGGGAATTTTATTTACTTTTTTAAAAACCTTAAATTCAATGAAGCCACCTATAGTACATCCTCAGTCTCAGGTGTAGTGTTCAGTAATTTTTCGGTTGCCCATCACAGCCAGTGCCCATCACGTGAAGTACCTTCCTTCATGCCCATTACTGTGTTACCCCCTCCCTCCACACCCTCCCCTTTATAAACCCTCAGTGTGTTTCCTATGGTTAAGTGTCTCTCCCTCTGATTTCTTCTCAGTTTTCCCTCCCTTCCCCTACAATCCTCTGTGCTGTTTCCTATATTCCACATATGAGTGTCTAGATTTGTGCTGTTCTTAAAATGTCTGAAGCACTTTCACACTCCTCTCTTGTACCCAACACACCTGTTCGATGAGTCAGGCACTAGATCCACATGGTACCTTGAGAAATCCAGGGCCCAGGGGGACAACAGCCTTTGTGTTCTGGCTCTAAAGTCAGCAGGCTTCCTGCACGCTACCTGGGCCATCGCAGACCACAGACTCACAGCTCTGACCTTCTCACCAACAAGCACAAATTGGGATTCCATGGTCCTTGGCTGTTTATCCACATCATCTAGTCTCACCACGCAAAACACAGAGGAGATTCCAGCCCTCCTCTAGGCTGGAAGCCCAGGACAGGGGGCATGAAGTACCTGGGAGAAGAGAAAGAACACCTTTTGTGTCTTTTCCCTCTAAAATGCCCCTGCCAACCTCTAATAGTCTCAGTCTCAGTGGTTTTGTTGCCTCCCTACACATAGTAGCCAGAGGACCTGTGAAAACACAAATCAGATCATGTCACCATCTAGCTCTGCACCTGCAGGGGCTCCATGTCTCACCCAGGGTAGTAGCCAGCACCTTCACAGTGCACCCCCTGAGCTGGTTCCTCTATCATCCCATCCTTCTCCTCTTCCCTCACTCGGCCCTAGTCCCACTGCCTCAAGGCCTTTGCATTTGCTCTTACTTCAGCCTGGAAGGCTCTTTCCCTGAAGCACCCACACAACTTCCTCCATACTGATTCCAAACTTTCCTCACATGGAATCTTTCCAGTGAAGCCCAACCCAGTGACCCAGCATAAATCTGCCACCCTCACCCACCATTCCCACTCAGTGCCTCTTCCAATTCCTTCCATAGTACTCATCACTACTTGTTCATACACTTTAGCATTTATTATTTCTGTATTTTGGCCCTTGTCTGTCGCTTCTCACGGGAATGTGACCTCATGGAGGACCTGGCGTTCATGGTTTTGCTTTGTTCACAGTGTGTGGCTCAACACCAAGAGTAGTAGTCACTTGGTAGATATATACCAAATGTTGAAATTCTGATTAAATAAATGAGTGAAATGCAAGCTCAGAGAGGCCATTTCACCGTCACCTGCTTGTCACACATAAGTTACATCAGCTCATGATTTTCTCAGGGCAATTTGCTATTTCCTTTGAGGAGGTGCTATGACTTGTAATTAATCATATGATTGTTTTTACCTCTTCCATGTTTTTCTCCCCGACTAGAATCAAATCTCCTCAAGGGTAACTACTGAGTGTCTGTCAGATGTTTGCCCCAAACAACAAGTAGAATTGGTTAGATTAGAGTATTCATGAATTAGTATGCAGCAGACTAGACAGACTTATCATGTTTCAGAGAGTTAAAAATTATATATTTTTTTCTGGAATGTTGGCCATGGATGTGACTGGTGCACACGCACGTCCCCCCCCACACACACACGAATGAACTTACATGTACCAGCACTGACTGTCCAAGAGCCTGAGGATGTTCTCAGCTCATAAAGCCAGGTCATGAGATGTGAGTTATTCATGGGAAAGTAAGAGAAAGCATGTTAAAGGTACTGTGTATGTGATTATTTCCTTCACTGAGTTTAACGTGAAAACTTCATTGCCCTCGACTTGTCTGGCCTCTCACACAGACCTCTAGGTGTCTGGGGTTCTATGGCACAATTTTTCCCAGGAATCTTCAGCTGACACATTCAGGAAAGAGAGAAATCTAGTTCCTTTACTGAGTCTGACTTTTAAAGATCATATTTTTTTAAAGGCTTATCCCTAAAACAACAGTTTTGAGATCAGAGAGTGGGTGTGAGAAGGTTGAGGAGGGGAGAAAGGATCATCTCATACTACATTTTGTGGACTGATTTCCCTGGCGAACAAGCTACCATCTGGGGATGGAATCCTGTGATCACAGTCACACATGCACCCATGCACACATGCACTATGCAAGAGGAAAGGGATGTGACTAGAATAGAGGACTGTGACCACACCTGTCACACCCATGGTGCAGCTTCTGTGGCTCCTCTCTGAGGTGAGCACCGCCCCGAGGGATCCTGCCACCCTTCACAAAACATCAGTCTTCTCTGTTGGAAGGCTTTTGGTTGGAAGAGTCTTCTTCACTTGGTTTTGGGGTTGTTGCTCTCAGGGACCAAGACAGGAGTAGCTTACTGCCTCCTTACTGGCCACCTGAGAACACCCAGGACTTCTCTTGGCCCAGGTTAACTCAGTCATGAAAAAGAATTCAAGAAAATGGCAATGAAAATGAAGGTGATGTCAGAGTCAGGAGGAAATGTCATTGCCACCGTAGAAGATGCACTGCTCTTGGTTTCTCATTCAACACTCATGACACAGTTGAGTGACCCTTGTTTTAATTCTTTCATTCATGACTTCTCTTTTTCCTTGACCACATTCACCACCATGAGCAAGGATTTTCCCTTAAAACTGGGCTTATTTCAACAAGGATATTGTAACATTACAAACAGAATCCCATCCCCTAAAACAAATTCTACAACTTGCCACTGCTTTAGCATGCCTTCTACTCCCGCAAAAGGCCTCACTCAAACATTCCTTGGCTCCTAAATGTCTCCGCTCACCAACTACCTGTTCCTCTCAAGTCTCACCTCCTCTAAGAGGTGTCTCCAACTCTCCCTCACTCAGATTCAAAAATTTGCCCTCTAGAGAACAAGTTCCTCAACAGTGCCATGACTGTGGGGTATGAGACCCTGAGGGGCTCTGTGGGCCCAGCTTAGAGCCTTCCACATAGTAGAAATTCGGTCAATGTGGACCAACCTTGATGCCAAACCTGATAGGCTGAGGGGCCTGTAAGGCTGCATCTGTCCTCCTCTACAGGATGACACGATGGAGCAGCTGTGCTTACTGCAGGATGCCAGTCCTTCCTGCTAGCCACTGCCTGATTCCCCTACCCCAGCACATAGGAGATTCTTCCAGGCAATCTCCTCTCCCCTAGGGCTGCCCTGCAATGCTCACCCTGCTTCACCTGAAGAGAGGAAGTGCTTCGTGAAAAGTCTCAGCATGCAGTTGAGACTGTGCCCAGTTGCTGGGCACACAGCATGTGCTTCCTCTCCTCCTAGCCAGGGAAGCATTATTACCTAACAGAAATGCCCAGAAGAGGTTCCTAGGCCCCTGTGAATGAGATTCTTATGGAAGCTGGAGGTCACCTGTATGCCACTGGCTCTCCTTCACTTCTCTTCTTCCTTCCTCCTTCCTCCCCTCCTCTGCTCATTCCTTCCTTTCCCTCTCCCTCACTCTCTCCCTCTTCTTTCCCTCTGCATCTCTTTCCCCCTCCCTCTCCTTCCTTCTCCTACTTTTTTTTTTTGAATCCAAAAAATATTTATTGAGTGCCTGGTATGTGCTAGATAATGTTCCAGGTACTTGGAACACAGCAGAGAACATGACCAAGGGCCCTGCCTTCACGGAGCTTACAGTCTAGCATTTTTCATCCCCACACCTGCATGTAGTCTGTGACCCTGAGCAGGCCACCGCTCTGTGCCTGCTCTTGGCTCCTTGACATGGGAACAGGCAGGCCCGGCTCAGAGGGGGACAATGTGCCTGCTACACCATGAAGGCCAAACAGGACACCCACCCCCAACCCACCACCCAGACAGTAGAAAGGGCTGGAAGTTGACTTTTCATAATAAAGTACAAGGGGGGAAAGGCAGAGAGAATCGAGCCAGGTGGTTGTGTGTCTTACCGCACCAGGGCCTGGGCTAGCTACACAAAGTGCTGCTGCTGCTTCATGGCGGCCTTGCTGGCAAGGTCGTTGGCCTTCTCTGTAGTTGCCAGCGCTGTCGTCTCCTTTGCCTTCTCCTTGGCTTCCTTGGCTGTCTTCACAAGGGTTTTGGAAGGGGCATCACCTTGCAGCTTGGCCAAGATATATTCGAAGGCCTTCATTGTCTTGGTCACATTTATTTTGAATCAGGCAAGATCAAATTCCTGGACAGCTCTGGAGACACGAAATAAGCTAGAGGAGACCCAGGCTTCCTGGCAGATTTTGGTCCAGCCAGTGTTATCAGAGTTCACACAGTAAACACATCGTTCCTCCACCACCATCGGCTGGGCGTGGTTGATGTTCCAGGTGAAGGTGGTCATGGTCTGGTTCTTTGGGTCCACAATAGAATCCTCCAGGATGTACATCGAGTGAGCAACATTGGCAGGAAACAGTCTGTCTCCCCCAGCAGGGCATACTGTTGGTCTTGGTCAGGAGATGCTGGGACAGGAGTTTCTGGTCAGGGGTCACCTCCCAGTGCACTATGTCTTCCATCAAGACATGTTTGCTATAGAGATTCGGGTACTGCTGCCAGAAGGCAGTGAACACTTGGTCCCAGAAACTCCAGAGCACGCTCTGGCTCAGGCAACACTTCATCATCGTCCCGGCCGGGGTGGGCTAAGAACCCGCACAGCATCAGGGGTGTGAGGCTGGTGGGGGGTGGGGGGATGCGGAGGCCGGGTCGGGACTCAGCGCACACTCACCAGACTCATAGCTCAATAACCACCACGCCTGCCCAAGGAGCCGCCGCCATGAGGACCTCCTCATCCTTTTTCTTCCTCATTGTCCCCTTTCTCCCTTCTCCTTTCTATCTCCCCTTCCCCTCCTCCCTCATCCTTCCTCTTGCTTCCTCTCTTCCATTCCCCTCCCTCCCTTCTCTCTCTTTCCCTTCTCTCCTTCCCTGCCCTTTCCTTCACTTTTGCCTTCCCTCCTTCTTCCTCCTCCTCTCTCTACCTTCCTCCCCATCTCCCTCTTCTCTCCCTCACTTCCCTCTGTCTTTCCCTCCCCTGTCTACTGTCCCTTCTACTCCATCTCTTTCCTCTCTTTCCCCCTTCCTCTCTCTCTTCCTTCACCCCTTTCCCAACCTACCTCCATATGTCTTAGAGGAAGTTCTTTGTGAAGCTTGAGATGTGTTATTCTCAGTGCTTTCTAGTTCCTGGACAAGAAGATACTGAGGTTGACACTTGGGGTTTGCTCGGAAACCATCTCTCAACCATGACATTTCTTTCATCTCAGAGGAGATGGGACAGTCTCCTCCTCCTCAGCTAGGGACGAGGTACCTGCTGTAAGGGCAATGCCTTCAGCACTCACCTGCCCCTCTGACTTCTAGCCAAGGCAGGGTTTCTGATTGAGAAACACAAAGTTAGGGGAATCCCTGGGTGGCTCAGCGGTTTTGCACCTGCCTTTGGCCCAGGGTGCAATCCTGGAGTCTCGGGATCGAGTCCCACGTCGGGCTCCCAGCGTGGAGCCTGCTTCTCCCTCTGCCTGTGTCTCTGCCTCTCTCTCTCTCTCTCTCTGTCTATCATAGATAAATAAGTCTTTTTAAAAAGAGAGAGAAACACAAAGTTAGACTGAAAAGGAAGTTCAGCAGCATCCAAAGTCATGACTGTGAGAATATGTACTTAGATTTTGAGGTCTGACACATCACTCCTTTGGAGAGGACAAGGGGGCAATAAAAGTGATGGGTCATGGATGGGTCAAATGATCAAGGCCTTTTATAACTGCCATGAGACTCAGCACATTTACCAAACTACATGCTCACATAGCTACAAGAATTATAGAAAATCAATTGATCCTTTTATTGTACACTGGGTGAATACAGTGGCCTGAATTTTTTTTGAGAAGCATTTACAACAGAAAAGTAGAGATCCCCGAGGCCAGGAAACAGAAGGTTTTGGATTCCCATAAATAGATCCATGGGGTCAAAGGGCTTGAGAATTCTGGGGGCAGCACTGGGGAGAAGTCATACTGGGCTCTTGCTAAATATCAGGGACAGGTGACCAGACACCCTAAAAACTCCAGCTCTGGCTAGAATTATAATCATGGGTATTTGTTAGCATCCAAAAATAAACCAAATCATTCTGTCAAAATTAAAGTTTATTTGTTTGTCATCAAGGATGGCAAGGTGCAATAAAACATACAGTAACTTTGTAACTTGTAGCAGTAGACTGAGGGAATCAAATTATCCCCAAAGATCAGAGTGAGAAATATGTTCTCCTTGTTAGGTTCTGGAATTTGCCAAGAGACATTTGATTTAAAATGAAAGAAAAGAGGGAGGAATAGGCAAGAAAAAAGAAAAAGAGGAAGGCAGGAAGGAAGGAAGGAGAGGAAGAAAGGAAGGAAAAAAGAGATAGAAGAAGAAAGAAAACCACCACAGCAGTGTCTTCTTTAGAACCTCTAAGACCCTGCTTTTGCAGTGCCAGTAAGTAAGCCCAGAGCCCCAGGCCTGCAGGCCCAACTTGTATGGGGAGCCAAGGAGGAATGCAGCCCATGTCTACCACCTGCAGGAATCCTTATTTTACTGGTGGCATGTGGTTTGTGTAAAACATTCATCAAAGGGAGATCACACTGCAAAGGGCTCCCCATTGTTCACATGTCTCCCCATGTAGGAAGTCCCAGATTGGAATCATCATCATATAAACCAGCCAGTACTCTATGTCCCTATCTCTATATTTTGCCCCTAGATATAGGATAGTCTGTTACTTATTGCCATGAATCCTTATGAGTCAAGCATACTGATTAACACTTCACTTTTCTGTGCATCATGGTAATTATAATCACATTTCTTCTAACACTTAAGGCCTGGTTTCTCCTATCCCATTCCAGAAACCAAGAATCTCCATTCTAGAAAACAGTATCGCTGCATAGTTCTTCAACATAAATACTAGTCTTCAGAGGTCCTCCTTCGCTGGACTTGTCAAAATATTCCGATGCCCCTCTAACTACTGAATCCCTTCTTGCTTTAGTAAAGATTCCCTCCTGTCCATTCAAGGAACACAGTCAGAAGATGTATTCCCAGGAGTTACATGGTAGAAGTATTCTAGTTTATTTGAATTCATGAGTCTTCTGAGTCCATCCTCAATGCTATACCAAGGGAGCTCCAATATCTCCACCTCATTGACTATTCTCCATTGAAGTAGATAAGCTTCAGAGAATCTTCTGAAGCACCCTTTCAGAATACTTCCATTATTGTTCTCAACTTCCTACTGGTACATACTAGCCAAATCCTGCAATGTATTCAGCAACTAGGTGATTGCCTCTCATGGAAAGAACTACACCTTTCATTCAGCTTAGAAGATAAATAAATGAGAAGAAATAGTTTCATCTTTACATGCATTTAAAGGCTGCATACCTATTATTTCCTTTTGCAAGGTTTCAAATGCCACAATAAATGTCAACAGATACCACATTTTTATATTTATCCTTGCACACATATAAACCAAGCATCATCATTATTCGTATCCCAGGCTCTCAATGTATAATTTTACTTCATCCCAGTACAAAAGCCTTCGAATTCTGAGACCAAAGTATAGCAGGGATTATCACTAGTAGCAGTGTGGAACCCTAACACTCATACTGAGGATTTGATTATAAATATTGTCAAATTTGGGCACACTAGAATATGTGGCAACAGATTATGTGGTACTGAGAACTTTGGCTCCTGGGAAGATGAAGTAGAAGTACTTTTCCTTATTATTCCTGTTAAGTATGAATAAAACTTTTAAAACTTTTAAAAAGTATAATACACTGAACTGTTGAGAGAAAAAACCAGACCAGTAAGATAACTTGAGGAATAACACCAGGTCGAGTTCTCTGAATTTTCTTTCTATCTCATATTCCATATTTGGAGACAAGGACAGCAACTCAGAAACAGCAATGGGAATAAGCAGCAGCAACAACAAAATGGCCCCAACAAAAGTCTATTCTTTCTAGCTAAATGATCAGGGAAGGGATAATGTAGATGACAGAAAATGTAGAAAACAACCACCTTAATCCAGCCAAACATCATAGAAAATACCTGTGGTCCCATGTTACCCAATGTCAGGAAAGGCTGAGTAGGGAGTCTTGATTTCCACCCTTACAATGCTATATTGCGGTACCTCATCCTTCCTACATACCCTTCCAGGGATGTGGTAGAAAAGACTGGGTAGGAGGCAGACATTTTTAACTCTGTTTGGCATCAGCTTCAATGGAGACCATATAGGGGACATGGGCTTTCATTTCTACCTGGCAGTAATGAGGTGCCTTCCTCCTCCCCGTTGAGTGATATTAGGAGAGACCTCATAGAATTCAAGACTGTCACCACTGCCTCTGCTAAAGAAACCCTCCTCCTGCCTCTGGTGTCATTTAAGGACATCTGAGGAGCAGTAATGAGGAGGAGCCTCTCTTAACCAGACTGATATCCTGTACTCCATTATACAAACCAGGAATCACATCTCTGGGCATTTATTCCAGAGAAATGAAAATTTTTGTTCGCATAAAACTTTCACACAAGTGACCATACTACTTGATTCATAATATTGCAGGGTGGAAACAATGTGGATGTCCTTTGGTAGGTTACGGGTTAAGTGCACAGTGGTGGCACTAATGGTACCATGGGGAGGCGCTGAGCAAGCTATCCATGTGAGTGAACCTCCGAGGAATGATGACAAGTAAAAAACACCAACCCCAATAGGTTGCATACAGTTTAATCTCATTTCTATCACATTCTTAAAATGATAAAATTACAGAAATGGAGAGCAGATTAGTAGTCGCCAATGGAAGATGAAGAAGGACGGGAATGGAGTATCCCTCCATGAGGGCACCATGAAGTATTTTGGGCTGTGTCTTGGCTGTATCAAAGTCAATATCATGGTTGTGATCTTGCACTATAGATACTGCATGAGGTCATCACCGGGGGAAGCAGAGTGAAGGGTAAAGGATCTCTCTGCATGATTTCTGTCAATTACTTATGAATCTATAATTATCTCAAAATGAAAAGTCAAATTAAAAATTAAAAATAATTATGTGGTACCATTTCATTGGGGCAGGCACTCCGGAGAGGCAGGATAGAATGAGGGAAGGAGGGGCAACAAATATGAGGCCTGTCACGGAGCCAGAGGTCCTATGAACCACTGCTCCTCAGGACTGCTGTACCCCAGGACCAGGAGCCAATGTGCCCACTGCACCTTCCCTTTCTCCTGCTGCTCCTCAACCCCAAGAGGTCCTAACTTCTCAGCACTTCCGGATTATGTCACGTCTAAACCAAAGGTCTGTGTGTGTTTGAGTATGCCCCCACGTCAGCTAGAACATAAACACCTTGAACTGTACCTGTTCTTGGTTAGGCTAGAAGACAAACACTGAGAAGGTGAGGAGCCCTACATGTATCCTTGTTTCCCCAGAATAATAGCACCAAACACAAAAGAGGAGTGGCGATTACATGCCAGGGGCCTAGGAGCCATCACCACATATGTCAGTCCATTTCAAGATCAGAGCAACCTGTTGTGTTTCCCTCTAAGTCTGTAGAAGAACAACTATGGCCAGGATTGTAACCCAGGAACATCACATCACTAGGAGGGGGAGGTCCTGCAGCTTATGGTAAGTAGTCGTTCCCCCCTTCCTTTCTCGATAACACATACACACACACACACACACAAAAAAAAAAAAAAAAAAAAACTGCTCAACAGCATTATGAGTTTCGAGTGCTAACACTTTTGCCAAATTATATAAGCTTTTTATGACTGGAGTATGGTCTAACAGATTGTTTGGGTTTCTGAGGCTTTTATCCAAAGAATACCCTGGATCACCTTCAACAAATGAAAGATCCCTAGGGAAAGGCTAGGGAGTGGGGCTGTAACATAGGGTCTCAGGAAGAATCTGGAAGGTAGGACAGAAATGGCCTCTGGATGGTGGAATAAAGTGGGAATGAGATGTCTCGCCGAAGGACCTGTGCGGGGTGGGGGGCATGGGGGTCGCTTATGGAAAGGAGTAGGAAGGAGTTTGCAGCATGACGCCTACCCCACACAGGACCAAACCCATCTATGTGCGGTGCTGATTTCACAACAGTCCTTTGCAAGGGACAACTCCCTTTCTGTTTTTATTTCCCATTTTTTTATGCTTGGTAAATTTCATGTGGCCCGAGGGAGAACATAAAACCCCCTACATCAGCTCATTATCCTTATCACTCTGTAGTTTTGCCTTGTTCTCTATAAATAACCCACATTATGTAGAGCCCTCTTAGCAAACCTACGTTCTCTGTCCCTGCCCCCTCAAGGCCACCCCTCACCGCACCCCACTGTCCCCTCGCAGCACCTCCGCTCCCCACTGTCTGTACCTGGAACCTTGTAGATGGGCCCAAAGGTTGAGGATGAGGCTCTCAGGGACACAGCTTGAGAGGGGATCCCAGTTTCAGGCTTCCCAGCTTTTGCTTCCTACAGTACCGGTTCCCACTGGTCGCAGTGCAGCAGCCTGAGCCAACAGCAGTGGGACAGTGAGCTACAGCCTCTCTGGGTGACAAAGAGCAGAGGGGGAAGATGTGGGCGGGACCCAATGCTTGTGATGCCACAGGGGTCCCGGTGGGCCACCTGCATGCCTGGGGTTGCCACCACGTGATCCCCATGTCCCTGTTCACACTCTTGGGGTGGGTCATCCAGCATACCTAGGATTGTTAGAGAAGGACTGAAAGCTCCATTCCTACAGGATGCGATAACTTTGCTTGGCTCCATGCGTGTCCTCAATGAGGAGAAAGAGCCTTAGACACACAATAAAATAGAGAATTGATGACTCTGACAGCTAATCATTTGAAGAAACAGCAGATGCACTTGCAATGAAGACAGGTTTTGTGATATTTTTTGAAGTATGTTTAACTAACTGAATAATGTGTTATAATGATCACACTGGTATTTCTAAAGGTTTTAAGGATGATATTAAAATTTTTCTTCTGAGGACGCCAAGGAGATTTACCTAATTGGTGATGAAGTTAAAATAGGGGTAGGTGCAGACTTTTTACAAACCCCCCACCCGAAGCTGCAGACAGTTTTGACAGAGGAAAATGCCTCTGGGTTTTGAAGACGGGGATAAGGGCCCTCAGTGAGAGGGACACAGGCCACGGAAACACACCCTGGGCCACAGCACCTACAAATGAGATGTTCAACGGGTGACATGCAGGTGGGGACCCAGCGGTTGCCGAGCCCCTGGAGGTCAGCACAAGAGGTTCTCAGCATAGCAGGAGGCTTGCCTGAGACCCCATGAGTGTTTCCTGAAGCCAGGAGCTGGGGGAAAGCCTCCTGGGAGGTGAGGCCTAGCTGGCCAGGGAAGTAGGGCCTGGTGGTGGGAGGAGCCAGGTCGGGAAAGGCTCTGGCCCAGGTCAGCTCAGTTGCTGACACAGCAGCTGGACCTGCCTGCGTGTCACAAACACCTGGACAGCGGGCAACGTCTGCTAAACGACCCTTTGCAGAAACTGGAAAAAGGATAAGGTTACTGAGCAGCATCCACATTCATGAAGCCTTCACCATCCTGGGGTCCAGGAGGCCTGCATCTTCCGTCAGGGCCTCTGATGGGGATGCCCCGTCAAGAGGCGGCCAGGTCATGAGTGTGACTTGTTGTATTACTCTGCTGGCCCTTGAGGCTAAGCAAATATCCCTCATACAGGCTCATTACAGAAGCCACCTCATCTAAGAGCTTCGTTGATTTTATTAATTTTATAATGACCTAATTATAGCTAATTAAAGATAGGAGTTCTGTTCTTTTTTATTGTTATTTTTTAAAAGATTCTGTTTATTTATTCATGACAGAAAGAGAGAGAGAGAGAGGCAGAGACACGGGCAGAGGGAGAAGAAGGCTCCATGCAGGGAGCCCGACATGGGACTCAATCCCGGGTCTCCAGGATCACACCCCAAGCCCAAGGTGGCGCTAAACCACTGAGCCACTGGGGCTGCCCAATTCTGGTCTTTTTATAGTTGAAAATCAGATTGTGTCACTTTCTAAAGTCTCCCCATCACTTTAAATACAAATCAAAATTATTACCATGACCTACAAGGCTTGACACTGCCAGACCTACAGTCCTCCATGTGCAGCCTCTTCTTCTGAGACAGTGGCCAACAACAGGCTTCAGCCTCTGCTCATGCTGCATCTCCATCCCTAGCCCCTGTGGCGGCATCTGAACCCACAGAGGTCAAATGCAGCTCCTTTTGGCTCCTTGGGTTCATTCCTTATCAGAACTGTAGGAAGCTGATAAAATACACTTGGCATCAAAATCTACAAATTATTTTTTATAAAGGTTTTATTTATTTATTCATGAGAGACCCAGAGAGAGAGAGAGAGAGAGAGGCAGAGACACAGGCAGAGGGAGAAGCAGGATCCATGCAGGGAGCCCGATGCGGGACTTGATCCTGGGTCTCCAGGATCATGCCCTGAGCCAAAGGCAGACGCTCAACCACTGAGCCACCCAGGCATCCCAAAATCTACAAATTCTTGAACAAAGATTTTCAGTTGGCTCAGATTTCCCATTTCAAGGCCCATTGTCAAACTTGCAGAGCTGAGAACTCTCAATTTCGTGTTCACTTCAATGAATGATGCATTTTTATCTGAGAATCTTGAAGCCAGGATTCCCAGAGACTCACGGGAAGGAGGAGGTATCTTGGCCCGAGCTATATTCCATACACCAAACACGACCAGGCCCGCCTTCTTCATGCCATCAGTGCTCTGCACATGGGCCTGTGAGTGCTTGGCTCCCTGAGCCCTCAGAGGTTCGTGTTTCTGTTCTTTTTTTCAATTCAACTAGTGAACATATAGCACACCCTTAGTTTCAGGTGTAGTGTTCAATAATTCATCAGTGGTGTAAGACACCCAGTGCTCTTCACCCATGCCCTCTAAAGAGCTAAACCGCTGAGCCACTCAGGCTGCCCCACCATTTCCATTTTTGAGAAGAGACACTGAGGCTCACAGGGGTTAAGTCACTGGCCAGAGATTATGTTTGTCTAGTATGTGGTTGAATGGGTCAGGGGCTGGTGTAGAGGCCTGAATGGCAGGCTGCAGATATGGTGGCACTGGTGGATTGAGAGCTTGTGGGAGCCAATGCCCTCTGATTCCTGCATCTGGAAAAGCTTCCCCAGAGTGTATGCTGTTGTGTCATAAATGGAGGACTTTGGAGAGTCACGTCAGGGAGAGCTTTGTTTACTTTTATCTCTATTTCATTACAGAAACTTTCAATAATACACAAAAGTAGGAAGAATACTAAGGGAGCACCTGGGTGGCTTGGTGGTTGAGCGTCTGCCCTCAGCTCAGGGTACGACCCTGTGGTCCTGAGATCGAGTCCTGCATCAGGCTCTCTGCATGGAGCCTGCTACCCCCCCTGCCTGTGTCTCTGCCTCTCTGTGTGTGTCTCTCATAAATAAATAAATAAATAAAATTTAAAAAGAATATTAAATAACATTCCATTTAACCTTATGCACTCATCTGCCAGCTTCAAAGTATATACGTGCATCCATCTTATTTAACCTGCTCACTCTCCTTTCCTCCTGCAGATTTTAAAGCAAATCCCAGGCATTATATTAATTTTATCTGAGGAAAACTTCAATATGTATTTATGATAATACATATTTTTTAAGATTTTACTTATATATTTGAGAGAGAGAGAAAGAGAGAGAATGAGAAAGAAAGACACAGATGGAGAAGGGGAGGCAGATTCTCTGCTGTGCAAGGAGCCTAATGTGAGGCTTGATCTCAGGACCCTGAGATCATGACCTGAGCCAAGGCAGATGCTTCACAGAGTGAGCCATCTGGGAGACCCTATGATAATAAGTATTTTAATCATGACCACAATTCTACAATCACATCTAATAAGATTTCTAACAATGCTTTAACATCAATACTTGGCTTATGTTCAAATTTCTTGATTTTATTTTTTTAAAAAAAAGAATCCTTCCTACAGTCGGTGTATTTAATCAGGATCCATAGAAGATGGACACATTGCACTTCTGGGCTGTAAACCTCTCACACTTCCCCTTTTCCCATGCCTTTTATTGTGTTGACAGGGGGTTATTTGCGCCTATAGAATTTCCCACATTCTGTGTTTACCTAAGTGGTATATTTGACTGAAGTGTAACCTGGATGCTTAAATATAGAGGCTTGGTTAGCTTCTTGCTTGTTGTTGTGCAGGGATCTTTCATCATGGTCTTGCATTCTTATCTCATGGTATCTGATTTTGTCAAACTGATGAATCTGGATGGAGGTTTTCAGATGATAGCGATATCCTGGTCATCACAATCATGGTGACAAGGAAACAACACCTGCCTGACACTTTGCTAAATGCTGCATGTATGTGTTTTCATTCCAATCTGTCTTCATTTTACAGAGGAAGTGGATGGACAGAAGGACTAAATATGAGATTACCTAGGCTACGCCGCTGGTATCTGATGAAGCTGAAATTAAGCCCAGATCGGTCTCACTGTGTTGTCTAAGTGTCTGCAGGGTTGGATAACTTGGGTGCGAGGAGGCATCCCACATGGGATGTTGTCTGGGGAACGGAAAGAGGGAGATTTAAGTGAGATTTAGTTTAAATGAGTCAAAGAGGGTGCCCCACAGCCCGGGCTCCTGAAGGAGACAACCAGGAAAGCTGTCTCTGACCTGTCTAGAGAAGGGATTCTGTGAACAAGGGCTATTTAGGGGTGTGTGTTAGGTATGGGTGATGCTTGCTTCATCCCTGTTCTATTTGATGGCAGGTATATGTGGAGTAGGGTAGAATTGTGAAGCCAAGCCAGGATCAATTGGGGAGGCTGAACTTGGCTGCCGAGAGGTGACCATGTGGGGGTCCCTGAGGGGTGAGGAATTCAGACCTCAGCCTATGTGTGAACCTGTCCTCAGAACAAGACACCATGGCCCACTTGTCAGGAAGTTCTGGTTGGCCTTGGGATTAGTATCCAAGAACGAGCGATGTTTGCGCTGGGATGGAAAGACAGGCCAGGAGGCCCAGTGGGAAAGGTCATGCTTTCTCATCATCAAGGAGGCTAAGACACGTAATCATAGCCTTAGAATAATTGTAGCTCTTACTGGATTCTCTTCTACTAGAAAAAAGTGTTGCCATTAGAATCAGAAGACCTGAATTTGTGTCCAGCCTTTAACACACTTAACCCTAAGTGTTCGTTGAAACTCAGTAGGCCTCTGTTTTCTCTCCTCCTTACTGGGGACAACCCCTTCAGAATCCACTCACTAACCAGTTGTGGTATGTTCCTTATGTGCCAGAAATTATGTCCTGAGAACTGGAAATAAAAAGTCATGATGGTGAGTCATGGCCCCTGTGCTCAAGAGCTATGGGTGAGGGGATTTCGAAGGAGCTTAAATGAGACAAACCACTGAGATTTGTTTATAAACTACTGCTGGATACCAAATGGGGTAAGGCCTCTTACTGATGGTTTGGATCTACTGTGCTTTTCATTGGATGCAGGGCAGAGTTTACCACAGAAGGTATGAAGAAGATGAAGAGGATCCCTGTCCTCAGAGCACTAGAATATTGGGGAGGAGGTAAATCACATACAAAAATGGCAACAGGACATGGCCAGAAAGTAAAAGTGTCACGATCAACTTATAAACAAAACATCATGGTTTCGGGACAGGAGAATATGGTGTTCAAAATGGAAGAGGTCATGTATCCGAAAGACTTCACTTTTTTTTATTTGTTTGTGTATTTTTTAGGATTTTACTTATTTATTCATGAGATGCAGAGAGAGGCAGAGACACAGGCAGAGGGAGAAGGAGGCTCCCTTCAGGGAGCCCATTGTGGGACCCTATCCCAGGATCCCAGGGTTGCACCCAGAGCTGAGGGCAGACACTGAAACCCTGCGCCAACCGCGCATCCCAAGGCTTCACCTTTGAATTGCATCTGGGAGACTGAGGCACCTGGAAAGATGGATTCTTAGACAAAACAACCTTCTGTCATTCAAAGATGAGCCAAAGAAATGGTCCAGCTTCCTGGCAAAAACACTGGGGAAATCATCCTCGAGGAGCCCATCAGCTGGGGAATCAGCTCCAAGCCATAAGTTCTTCTTTAGGCTAAAATTTCATGTGTGTCTCCAGATGTAAAGTATTCTCTGAAACCACAAATCCTACCTTCAAATTGACAATGCAAAAAGGAGACCAAAGGGGACTCTAGGTGATAGGGGTTCCCTGGCAAACTGAGCCTACATACCAAAGAAGCCTTTTGTAGAGGAGAGCCCCCGGTGCCTTAGAGGTCGTGTTTCCAGAAAGCAGCCTAGTCATGGCAATGCCTGGAGAGCATCCTTTTAGGGACCAGTGTGGGAGCAGTTTCCACTTTCCTGCCCAAGCTCCTGGATCCAACCTATGCCCTAAGATGTACTTGAGCAGCCTCAGGCAAACACCTTATGGTGGTGATGCCCAGAGAAGAATTGACAGGTCTTTAGGGGCTATCATAATGAAGCTGCACTATGACTATAGGCCTTTCAAAGTTAGAGAGAGCTCTAACCCTGCCACCTCATCAGATCATCATCATGGGGTTTGTTCAAGGTCACAGTATGGGGAGAATCAACGTACCTCTGATATGAGTCCTGTTTGTACTATGGTTCCTGGGGAAAGATAGAGGACTAGAGATGAGGCAAGTTTCCAAACCTGACTTCATTGCCCTTCCCCACATCTAACCCACATGCAAACAAGAGGGCTTAGTCCCTCTCTGTGAGGTTGTAAACTACTGTCATGTGCGAGTGACGTCAGAGAGCTGAGAGGTTTGCACCATGGCCAAGCAATGCTTGGGGTCCTGCCCAGGACCACTCCACAGAACCCAGGGGGTCAAGGACCAAGTCTCAGAGGTTATGAGACTGACTCAGGACATAGGCTGGTAAGCGGTGGGCACAAGCTCATCAGCGTTTGGTGCTTTCTTTTGATGACTTCCTCGAGGTATCCTCAGTGACCACGGTTCGTTCTCAGTGTCTATGTAGTATTTGCAGTGTAAATAACACACCTCCTTCCTCCTTAGTCTGGAGCTTTTCTGGGACAAGACCAAGGTCTCCTCCCTGGTGCATTTCTTCACAGCTGCCCTAGGTCTCCTCGCCTACATAAAGACAACCTTTCTTTATTGTGTCCCAATTGAAATATAGAAGAATTGCATGTGCCTACGTCCAAAGCACAACTCATCGCCATTGGTGAAGTATCTCCTGTGGGGCCGCCCACCGAGGGGTTCTCGCTGGGTTGCCTCAGAGCACGGAGAGCTGGGTTCCAGTGTGGCACTTTCCCTGGCAACCTGACCTATCAGAGTACCCTTTCTTCTCCTGCTCCCCTTGTAGACACAGATGTCGTGCTACCTGCAGCATCACCTCTGAGGTTTGCCCAGAATGTGCCTCCCTTCTGTCTGCACCACCTGTGACCTCTCCAACTTGTGAACTGCCTCTGTTCATGTGGTCTAAAGCCCCAGATATTCACATGATGTCAGAGACCAATGATCCATTCTGTAAATGAGGAAACTGAGATCCAGAGAGAATAAAATAAGAGGCAAGAATAAAGTACCTGGTAAGTTGGCTGCACAACAGGGTGGAGCCCTGGGCTGCTGGTCCTTGTTCTGATGCTGCTCTCATTTCCACACCCTGGCCCCCTAGGAAGAATAAGGAGGGAACAAGCTCTGAGACCTGGGTCCCGTGGCATTTCCCTTGCAGGATCTCTGGACCCACTTCTCCCTTGACGCATAGTAATGATGGTTCACATTTCCTGAGCACTTGCTGTGTACCAGGCGCTTGGCTCAATCCTTACTATGCTTTATATCATGTTATCCCTTACCACCAGTCCTAGAAAGTAAGTGTAATCATTACCCCCATTGTACAGAATAGGGAGCTGAGGCTTACAGAGTTTAGGTCATTTAAGGAATCAGCACATTTGTAGGGAGGAGTCTCAAATCAATTACATTCGATGGAGCTGTGAATAGGGACTGAGCCTGGCCACACAGCTTAATCAGAGCGATCTGTTCTGGGTGATGCAGAAAAAGAAGGGAAATGATTCTTCTGGATTTCCAGGGGTAGGTTCACTGAGTCCAGGTTGCTATCACTTCTGATCAGCAGGATAAGTTGGCAGGGGCTGCTCAGAGAAGCCAAAGTAAAGGACTGGTCATGTTAAATAAATGTATCACAAGCTACTCATCTTATCCCCAGTAGAATAAGTAAAACAAAACAAAACAAAACAAAAAAACAAACATACAAAAAAATCTTTCCTGACTAATGAGCAGAGAAGCATCATGTCATTATGTCAACCTCTAGGACATGATCTTCACATCACCTGATTAAAAATCATGGCCACAGTCACATCCAATTGTCCTCAAGAAGTTACATGCCCATGTATGTCTTTATATATCCACCTATAGATACACATACATACCCCAGGCTTATGCTAAGAGTTCATCTTTCCTCTCAATTTTGCCACTATATCAGTCACTAATGCCTATTGATCTTACATGCAAAATGGTTGTTGCTGCTCCATTTATTTCCCTTCAGTCTCCTCTTGTGTGAATTCAGTCTCCACTGTTGGAAGACAGAGATGGTTTATCATGCAAGTCCGTCAAGGTGCAGTGCTTCAGGAGAGTGGAGCACAGCCATAACTGTAGGGGGTAAGGGGTGATGTCAAGGGAGGCTCAGAGGCTGACCTGCCATCTTGCCTCCTCTCGCATCCTTTCCTAAGGCAGCCTCACCATGGAGAACCTGCCTTTGTATTCTATTCACATCTGTTCACTCTTGTTCATTCCTTTGTACTGTACTCCTTTACTCCCTTGTCTGTGTTTCTGGAATAGTCTTAAAGGTGACAGCTGATTTCTCCCTCTATCTCTGGTTCTATGTTCAGAATCTTGTGAGAAACTTTGTAAATATTGGCTTAGTTAATGAGAAAATGGGGTTCTGGTTCAATCTGGATCAATAACTCTGATTGAAGCAGCAATGAAGAGTTATGAATTAATGGGTCAGTTGTATTTGTAAAATAAGCCAGTAAATGATTTTTTTCTGTTGATATGTCAATAAGGGAATATCAGGTTATCGATATTTACACAAAGAAGTTGAAAATTAGCGCCCATGCAAGCTTACACAGAGATGCTTTTAGCAGCTTTATTCATAACCGCCAAAGGTCGAAAGAAACTGACATGTCCTTCAGTAGGTGGATGGAGAAACAAACTGTGGCACATCCAGATAATAGAATATTATTCAGTACTAAAAAGATATGGATTATCAAGCCATAAAGAAGACCTGGAATAAATTTTAATATATACTACTAACTGAAAGAAACTCCATTCTTAAGGGGAAGAATTTACAAACGGTACGATTCCAATTACATGGCATTCTGGAAAAGGCATTTCAAATCAATATGTATTGAGTTTTGACTACATTCAAAGGCTTTGTGAAGTTAGGCATCATTGCTCCTGCTCTGCATATAAGAAAACTGAGGCTAAAAATTAGTGAAAGGGAATAAAGGGAAAGGAAAGAAAATGAGTGAAAATATCAGTGAGGGTGGCAAAACATGAGAGACACCTAACTCTGGGAAATGAACAAGGGGTAGTGGATGGGGAGGTGGGCTGGGGGTTGGGGTAACTGGGTGATGGGCACTGAGGGGGGCACTTGGCGGGTTGAGCACTGGGTGTCATGCTATATGTTGGCAAATTGAACTCCAATTTTTTTTAAAGAAAGCCAGTTCAGAAGCACAATTAAAAAGTTATTGGTAGCTCTGGAAAAAAAGGACAAAGGATTCAAAAGACTTCATGACTGCATAATTCAGATCTAATCAGGCAGAAATTAAAAATCAATTAAATGAAATGCAATCCAAACCAGAGGTCCTAAGGATGAGGTTTTATGAAGTAGAAGAACGAGTGAGTGACATAGAAGACAAGTGATGGCAAGGAAGGAAGCTGAGGAAAAAGAGAAAAACAATTAAAAGATCATGAGGAAACATAAGGGAATTAAATGACAGCCTCAGAAGGAAAAAGCTACGATTAATTGTGGTTCCAGAGGGTGCCAAAAGGGACAGAGAATCAGAAAGTGCATTTGAACAAGTCATAGCTGAGAACTTCCCTATCTTGGGGAGGGAAACAGGCATGAGTTCCAAGATATAGAGAGATTACCCCCTAAAATCAATCAAAACTGTTCAACACCTCGACATTTAATAGTGAAACTTGCAAATTCCAAAGCTAAAGAGAAAATACTTAAGGCAGCAAGAGACAAGAGATCCCTAACTTATATGGGGAGAAATATTAGATTAACAGCAGACCTCTTCACAGAGATCAGGCAGGCTAGAAACAGTTCTAAGTAGAAACCATATCATAGAGGTATCAAATCAGAGGGAAAAAGATTTCCACTGTGATGGTCCATCATACGAAGACTGGGTTAGCAATAGAAGAGGGACTTACTTCTGTAGTTTAACATGCCAGTCATATAAACTGTCATTTATGGGTCTCACTGAATAAATCCCTGTAAAGATACAGAACATGTAGGATTCTCTTTTTTTAAGGGAGATAGGTGTGGGAAGGGACAGATGGAGAGAGAGAATCCCAAAATGGCCCGGAGCCTGATGTGGGGATCAATCCTGTGACCTTGAGATCATGACCTAAGCAGAAAAAAGATATCAAATGTTTAACCAACTGAACTACCCAGGTGCCCCTAGGTTACTCTTTATTTGCTCTTTTTAATTATTACTTCAGTGTAATTGAACACGTTAGACAATCATGAAATCTACATATTTTGAGTTAAAACACAAAACAAAAAATAAATAAAAACACAAAACAATTAAGCTATATTGTAAATACTTTGCCATTGGACCTGAATAGCTTAGGCTCTTAACAGATAATTAAAGCCATCAACGAAAAGGCTTCTTTAAGGAGTTGAGAAAGTGTTACCATTAATTGTGAGTGGGAGGAAAAAATTATGCGAAATCATATGTCCTTAAATATTCTTCTAAACACATGCAAGTATTTTTATAAAAATGGAATCCCAGGCAGTCCTGGTGGCTCAGCAGTTTGGCGCCATCTTCATCTCAGGGCATGATCCTGGAGACCCGGGATCGAGTTCTGCGTCAGGATCCCTGCATGGAGCATGCTTCTCTCTCTGCCTGTGTCTCTCAAAAATGAATAAATCTTTAATGATTGAAATTACCAGATAGGGTGACAGAACATGAGAGACTCCTAACTCTGGGAAATGAACAAGGGGTAGTGGAAAGGGAGGTGGGGCGGTTAGGGTGACTGGGTGACGCGCACTGAGGGGGGCACTTGACAGGATGTGCACTGGGTGTTATGCTATCTGTTGGTAAATTGAACTCCAGGGAAAAGAAAATTATAAAAAGAAAAAAATGGAATCCCTCTACATGGTTTATAATCTTTCTTCGACTTCCCAGGGCATCTTTTCAACTTAGTATATAAGGAGTCTATCGTAAATTTTTAAATAACTCAATGGAAAATTATTTTATTCATATACCATAATTTAACCAATTCCATGTAATATCTGATTATTAATTTTAATGTACTACAATGCTATAAAAACAGGAATTTTTAACATTTAAAAGTAAACCCATAGGTAAGTACTTAACTGTACTTTATTGGTTTTCTACAGATAAACTTTTAGATTTCTTTTAAAAACCAGGATCACAAAACATCTAATAACTCAGACACAAGGATGGTTTACCTTAAAACCCTAAAGCAAAAATTTTTTTTCTTGTTTTAATTTAAGTGAGCTCTAATGATTTATATTTGGTCACTCTGATAATTACTGAATGGATCACAAAGCTACCTTCAAACATATTAAAGTTCAACTGTTTCCCTTATTCAATACAGTTAGAATCTCTGTGACAATAAAAAGGAACTTTACTTCAAGTATTGAGATTCCATAATATTTAAGTCACAATGGGTAAGAAAGAATAAATGATGAAATGAACTAAAAATCCCACATATTTTTTAAACCCACCTATTTTTAAAGTTAGACCATAAATACACAATAAAAGTTGATTCTGTTGTTTAAAGAAAAGGAAAAAATCAACTCAGCAACAGTTCTTTGTTCATATAATCATATATATATACATATATATACATAATTATATACATCATAATATATATGTATCTATGTATCTTATTTCCTTTCTAAAGCAGATATTACTAATAGTTTTCCCAGAAGATAAAAATCATGAGTTAATCCCCATCAGCAAGAAGACAAATACTTTTTAAGATAACAATTTTCAAAAATCAAAAGAACAAATAAACAAGTAAACTCATCCTACTTTACCTTCCACATCTTTGACTTGAGTAAATCTACATTTTACATTCCTAAAATCAAGTTGATAAGCCTTTCTGCTTCTATCTAGTTATAAGAACTGAAGTTTTCCTCTCTGAAAATTAAAAACAGCATTAAGGAGAGCAGAGATCCAGAGGTCCTTACCTGCTTTATACCTATGTGATTGTATATGTCCCTGAGCTCTGTCATAAGTCTATCTGAAGCCTGCATAGACCTAGACACTGCACCCTGCAACATAAAAACTGCTGTTGACCAGGATCTATGGAGTCAAATAACTGAAAATTTCAGTAGAGAAACCTGAAATGAAAATATCCAAAGACATTATAAAAACAGATCATAATTAGACAATAAAAAATCAAAGAAGTTTAATTAATTGATGATTATGAAGTTTCAACAGGAATATAAAATGGGGAATAAGTCTGGCCTATTTCCTGTTTGTTAACATCTGAATAAAAAATGTCTAACCAGCACATCTATTTTACCACCGCTCCTGCAATAACCTATAACTTAGAATTAACCTATTTCAAACTCCACTTATTTTTTGAAATATTACTTTTTTTTAGGATTTTATTTTTTAGAGCACTTTTAGGTTCACAGAAAAATTGAGACAAAGTACAGGGAATTCCCATATAAGAGCTCCCACCACACACGGTCCCCCTCATGATCAATATCCCTCACCAGAAGGCACATTGCTTAAACTGAAGAGTCTACACTGACACATCATTCCTAGTGAAATCCATTATTATCTTAAGGCTCACCTTTGGTGCTGTACACTATATGGGTTTGGAAAATGCAAGGACACATATGCATCATTATATTAGCATACAGAATATTTTCATTGCCCTAAACATCTTCTGTGCTCTGTTTATCCCTCAACCTCAGATTAAATGAATACAATAAGACGGAAGAAGAGAGACTAATCTATCTCCATACAACATCTGGTATCTCCCTACATAGCAATTCAATCCTGGTTTCTGAACCTGTGTCTAAAGCAAAGGTCCTCCGATGTCATGGGTTGGGAGGAGTGGCAAGATGGTGGAAGAGTAGGGTCCCCAAGTCACCTGCCCCACCAAATTACCAAGATAACCTTCAAATCATCCTGAAAATCTATGAATTCGGCCTGAGATTTAAAGAGAGAACAGCTGGAATGTTACAGTGAGAAGAGTTCATGCTCCATCAAGGTAGGAAGACTGGAAAAAAGAAAGAAACAAAAGACATCCAAGGGGGAGGGACCCGCCAGGAGCCGGGCTAAGGCCAGGCGAGTGCCCCCTGGACAGGAAAGCACCGTCCTGGAGAAGCAGGAGCTGCACCAATCTTCCCGGGAGGAAAGGCACTCGCAGGGAGTTAGAGCGGGACCCCAGGAGGGGTGGGTATGCCCTCAGACTCCCTGGGACACTTATAGATACCTGTGCCCCAGGGAGAGTGAGCCGAGCTCCATAAAGGGCTGCATTGCATACACGGCTTGACCTGGGAGCAGCTCGGATGGGATCGGGTGGCGGCTCGAGGAGAGGGGGATGCGAAGCCCCTGCAGCAGCTCCAAGGAGTTCAGGCGGAGGCTCCGCAGAGAGGGGGCTGCCCGGCTGGCTGGGAGAGCCAATCCAACAGCACAGACCCGGGAGCACAGGGCACCAGGGACACAGCCCAAGATCCGACCTCTCTCTGGGACAGGCAGAGGCCAGGAGAGCCCAGGACAGCAAGGACACTCCTGCTCCAAGCTGAGCAGATCAGCAGGCCCGTCCGCGGAGCATCCAAGCCTCTGCAGGCTGAGAGCTCCATAGTTACTGCGGGAGCTGAATCCAGGGCTCCAGAGCTGGCCGCCGCCACTGTGGTAGTTCCTCCTGCGGCCTCACAGAATAAAGAACACCCACTGAGCCCTGCACCAGGCAGGGGGCAGAACAGCTCCCCCAAGAGGTAACACCTGAAAATCAGCACAACAGGCACCTCCCCAGAAGACCGGCTAGACGGACAAGATCCAGGGGAAGTCAAGGGAATTAAAGAATACAGAATCAGAAGATACTCCCCCGTGTTTTTTTCTTTTTGATTTCTGTTTCCTTCACCCACCCTTTTCTTTCTTCTTTCTTTCTTTCTTTCTTTCTTTCTTTCTTTCTTTCTTTCTTTCTTTCTTTCTTTCTTTCTCTTTCTTTCTTTCTTCTCTTTTTTTCTCTTTTTCTCTCTTTTTCTTCCATTATTCTTTTTGCTTTTTCTCTTTTCTTTCCATCTTTCTCTCCTCTCTTTTTCGCCTTTTCCCAATACAACTTGTTTTTGGCCACTCTGCACTGAGGAAAATGACTAGAAGGAAAACCTCACCTCAAAAGAAAGAATCAGAAACAGTCCTCACTCCCACAGAGTTACAAAATTTGGATTACAATTCAATGTCAGAAAGCCAATTCAGAAGCACTATTATAAAGCTACTGGTCGCTCTAGAAAAAAGCATAAAGGACTCAAGAGACTTCATGACTGCAGAAATTAGATCTAATCAAGCAGAAATTAAAAATCAATTGAATGAGATGTCGACCCAAACTAGAAGTCCTAAGGACGAGGGTTAACTAGGTGGAAGAACGAGTGAGTGACATAGAAGACAAGTTGACGGCAAAGAGGAAAACTGAGGAAAAAAGAGACAATTAAAAGACCATGAGGATAGATTAAGGGAAATAAATGACAGCCTAAGGAAGAAAAACCTACTTTTAATTGGGGTTCCCGAGGGCGCTGAAAGGGACAGAGGTCAAGAATATGGATTTGAACAAATCATAGCTGAAAACTTTCCTAATCTGGGAAGTGAAACAGGCATCCAGATCCAGGAAATAGAGAGATCCCCCCTTAAATCAATAAAAACCTGTCAACACCTCATCATTTAATAGTGAAGCTTAAAAATTCCAAAGATAAAGAGAAGATCCTTAAAGCAGCAAGAACAAGAAATCCCTGACTTTTATGGGGAGAAGTATTAGGGTAACAGCAGACCTCAAACAGAGACCTGGCAGGCCAGAAAGGGCTGGCAGGATATATTCAGGGTCCTAAGTGAGAAAAACATGCAACCAAGAATACTTTATCCAGCAAGGCTCTCGTAAGAATGGACAGAGAGATAAAGAGCTTCCAAGACAGACAGGAACAGAAAGAATATGTGACCTCAAAACCAGCTCTGCAAGAAATTTTAAGGGGGACTCTTCAAATTTCCCTTTAAGAAGAAGTCCAGTGGAACAATCCACAAAAACAAGGACTGAATAGATATCATGATGACACTAAACTCATATCTTTCAATAATAACTCTGAACGTGAACGGCCTTAATGACACCATCAAAAGGCGCAGGGTTTCAGACTGGATAAAAAAGCAGGACTCATCTATTTGCTGTCTAAAAGAGACTCATTTTAGACAGAAGGACACCTACAGCCTGAAAATAAAAGTTTGGAGAACCATTTACCATTCAAACGGTCCTCAAAAGAAAGCAGGGGGAAGCCATCCTTATATCAGAAAAACTAATATTTACCCCGAAGACTGTAGTGAGAGATGAAGAGGGATACTATATCATACTTAAAGGGTCTAACCAACAAGAGGACTTAACAATCCTCAAAATATATGCCCCTAATGTGGGAGCTGCCAAATATATCAATCAATTAATAACCAAAGTTAAGAAATACTTAGATAAGAATACACTTATACTTGATGACTTCAATCTAGCGCTTTCTATACTCGAAGGTCTTCTAAACACAACACCTCCAAAGAAACGAGAGCTTTAAATGATACACTGGACCAGACGGATTTCACAGATATCTACAGAACTGTACATCCAAATTCAACTGAATACACATTCTTCTCAAGTGCACATGGAACTTTCTCCAGAATAGACCACATACTGGGTCACAAATCGGGTCTGAACCGATACCAAAAGACTGAGATCATCCCCTGTGTATTCTCATACCTTAATACCTTGAAATTGGATCTAAATAACAAGAAGAAGTTTGGAAGAACTTCAAACAGGTGGATGGTAAAGACCGTCCTGTTAAAGGAGGAAAGAGTCAACCAGGAAGTTAAGGAAGCATTAAAAAGATTCATGGAAACTAATGAAAATGAAGATACAACCGTTCAAAATCTTTGGGATGCAGCAAAAGCAGTCCTGAGGGGGACATACATCGCAATAGAAGCATCCGTCCAATAACTGGAAAGAACTCAAATACAAAAGCTAACCTTATACATAAAGGAGCTAGAGAAAAAACAGCAGATAGATCCTACACCCAGCAGAAGAAGAGAGTTAATTAAAATTCGAGCAGAACTCAATGAAATCGAGATCAGAAGAACTGTGGAACAGATCAACAGAACCAGGAGTTGGTTCTTTGAAAGAATTAATAAGATAGATAAAGCATTAGCCAACCTTATTAAAAAGAAGAGAGAGAAGAATCAAATTAATAAAATCATGAATGAGAAAGGAGAGATCACTACCAACACCAAGGAAATACAAACGATTTTAAAAACATATTATGAACAGCTATACGCCAATAAATTAGGCAATCTAGAAGGAATGGATGCATTTCTGGAAAGCCACAAACTACCAAAACTGGAACAGGAAGAAACAGGAGAAAACCTGAACAGGCCAATAACCAGGGAGGAAATTGAAGCAGTCATCAAAAACCTCCCAAGACACGAGTCCAGGGCCAGATGGCTTCCCAGGGGAATTCTATCAAACGTTTAAAGAAGAAATCATACCTGTTCTACTAAAGCTGTTTGGAAATATAGAAAGAGATGGAGTACTTCCAAATTTGTTCTATGAGGCCAGCATCACCTTAATTCCAAAACCAAAGACCCCACCAAAAAGGAGAATTACAGACCAATATCCCTGATGAACATGGATGCAAAAATTCTCAACAAGATACTAGCCAATAGGATCCAACAGTACATTAAAAAAACTATTCAACATGACCAAGTAGGATTTATCCCCGGGACACAAGGCTGGTTCAACACTTGTAAAACAATCAATGTGATTCATCATATCAGCAAGAGAAAAACCAAGAACCATATGATCTTCTCATTAGATGCAGAGAAAGCATTTGACAAAATACAGCATCCATTCCTGATCAAAACTCTTCAGAGTGTAGGGATAGAGGGAAAATTCCTCAACATCTTAAAAGCCATTTACCAAAAGCCCACAGCAAATATCACTCTCAATGGGGAAGCACTGGGAGCCTTTCCCCTAAGATCAGGAACAAGACAGGGATGTCCACTCTCACCACTGCTATTCAACATAGTACTGGAAGTCCTAGCCTCAGCAATCAGACAACAAAAAGACATTAAAGGCATTCAAATTGGCAAAGAAGTAGCCAAATTCTCCCTCTTCGCCGATGACATGATACTCTACATAGAAAACCCAAAAGACTCCACCCCAAGATTGTTAAAATTCATACAGCAATTTGGTAGCATGGCAGGATACAAAATCAATACCCAGAAATCAGTGGCATTTCTAAACACTAACAATGAGACTGAAGAAAGACAAATTAAGGAGTCAATCCCATTTACAATTGCACCCAAAAGCATAAGATTCCTCAGAATAAACCTACCCAAAGATTCCTCGGAATAAACCTACCCAAAGAAAGAAATTGAGGAAGACACAAAGAGATGGGAAAATATTCCATGCTCATGGATTAGCAGAATTAATATTGTGAAAATGTCAATGTTACCCAGGGCAATATACACGTTTAATGCAATCCCTATCAAAATACCATGGACTTTCTTCAGAGAGTTAGAACAAATTATTTTAAGATTTGTGTGGAATCATAAAAGACCCCAAATAGCCAGGGGAATTTTACAAAAGAAAACCATAACTGGGGGCATCACAATTCCAGATTTCAGGTTGTACTACAAAGCTGTGGTCATCAAGACACTGTGGTGCTGGCACAAAAACAGACACATAGATTAATGGAACAGAATAGAGAACCCAGAAGTGGACCTTGAACTTTATGGTCAACTAGTATTCAATAAAGGAGGAAAGACTATCTATTGGAAGAAAGACAGTCTCTTCAATAAATGCTGTTGGGAAAATTGGACCTCCACATGCAGAAGAATGAAACTAGACCACTCTCTTTCACCCTATACAAGGATAAACTCAAAATGGATGAAAGATCTAAATGTGAGACAAGATTCCATCAAAATCCTAGAGGAGAACACAGACAACACCCTTTTAGAACTCAGCCACAGTAACTTCTTGGAAGATACATCCGCGAAGGCAAAAGAAACAAAAGCAAAAATGAACTATTGGGACTTTATCAAGATAAGAAGCTTTTGCACAGCAAAGGATACAGTCAACAAAACTAAAAGACAACCTACAGAATGGGAGAAGATATTTGCAAATGATGTATCAGATAAAGGGCTAGTTTCCAAAATCTATAAAGAACTTATTAATCTCAACACCAAAGAAACAAACAATCCAATCATGAAATGGCAAAAGACATGAACAGAAATCTCACAGAGGAAGACATAGACATGGCCAACATGCACATGAGTAAATGCTCTGCATCACTTGCCATCAGGGAAATACAAATCAAAACCACAATGAGATGCCACCTCACACCAGGTAGAATGGGGAAAATTAACAAGGCAGGAAACCACAAATGTTGTAGTGGATGCAAAGAAAAGGGAACCCTCTTACACTGTTGGTGGGAATGTGACCTGGTGCAGCCACTCTGGAAAACTGTGTGCAGGTTCCTCAAAGAGTTAAAAATAGACCTGCCCTACGACCCAGTAATTGCACTGTTATGGATTTACCCCCAAGATACGGATGCAATGAAACGCCGGGACACCTGCACCCCGATGTTTCTAGCAGCAATGTCCACAATATCCAAACTGTGGAAGGAGCTTCGGCATCCATCGAAAGATGAATGGATAAAGAAGATGTTGTTTACGTATACAATGGAATATTACTCAGCCATTGGAAATGAGAAATACTCACAATTTGCTTCAACGTGGATGGAACTGGAGAGTATTATGCTGAGTGAAGTAAGTCAATCGGAGAAGGACAAACATTATATGTTCTCATTCATTTGGGCAATATAAGTACTAAAATGGATTATTGGGGGGAGGAGGGCAATGAATGGGAAAAATAGAGAGGGAGACAAACCATGAGAATCCTAACTCTGTAAAATGAACAAAGGGTTGGGGAAAGGTAGGTGGGCGGGGGGCATGTGGTGACTGGGTGATGGGAACTGAGAGGTCACCTGTTGGGATAAGTACTGGCTGTTATACTGTGGGTTGTAAATCGAATTTCAATATACATGAAACGTCAAAGATTCAGGTTACCAAAATTTTGGAAGGTATTTTAAAGGTTTACCCATAAAACTGGAGGGTATTATGCTGAGTGAAGTAAGTCAGTCGGAGAAGGACAAACTTTTTAAAAAATTTTATATATATGCCCTTAACAATGAAACGGAAGGTATAGAAGACAGACAAAATCGACCATTTTAAGTAGTTTTTGTGCACAAACCGCAACAGGTACAATTTGCCTAATCAATTGAGGTAACAGCAAAACTGAATAGGCCCCTCCCTCGGGCCTGATTTTTTTTTTTTTTTGAAGAATTTCAGAAGAGCAGGTGTTACCACTCCTTCAGTGTTTGGTCGAAATTCCTGTGAGGCCATCTGGTCCTGGACGTTTGTTTGTTGGCTATTTTTATTACTGACTCAATTTCCTTGCTGGTATTCTGTCCATTGAACTTTTCACCTACTTCCTCCTTCAGTTTTTGTAGCTTCTAGACTTCTAGGAATTTATCCACTGCATGTAGGTTGTCCAATATGCTGGCCAATAGTTTTTCATGATATTCTGTTTCAATCATTTAATGAATGTATGGAATTGGCTGTAATTTCTCCTTTATCCTTTTTGATTCTGTTTGAGTGCTTCTCCCTTCTTCTTTCATGAGTCTAGCTACAAGATTATCATTGTGTTGAGCTTCAAGGAACTAGATAGTGGTTTCGTTAATCTGTTCTACTGGTTTTTACTTTTGTTTCTGTAACATATATTTCAGCTCTAATTTTTAGTACTTGTGGCCTTCTGCTGTTTTTTGGTTTTATTTACTGTTCTTTTAAGAGTCCTTTAGTGTAGGTATATGTGGTTTGAGATTTTTGTTTGAGGTAGGTCTGTATTGCAGTAACCTTCCTTCTTTAGGATCCATTTTGCTGTCTCTCAAAGATGCTGGACAATGGTCTTGACATTTTTATTTGTTTCCATGTAATTTTTTCTGTCTTCTTGGAGTTTTCCTTTGATGCATTCATTGTTTACTAGCATGGTGTAAACCACGTGTATGTGTTTTTTTACAATTTTTTTCTCTTGGGATTGATTTCTGGTTCCACAGCATTGTGCTCAGAAAAGATGCTTGGTATGATTTCAATGTTTTTTAATTTCTCAGACTTGTTTTGTGGCCTGATCTGTGACCTATGCTGAAGAAGGTACCACGTGCACTTGAAAGGAATGAGTATTCTGCTGTTTGAACAAGTTTGAACCAGTGCATTAGTCCAAGTAATTGTTTCCTTTTTGATTTTCAGTTTGGGTCATCACTCTATTAATGTAAGAGAGGTGTTAAAGTCTCCTACTATTGTTGTATTACTGTCAATTAGTTCCTTAAAGCCTAATTGCTTTATGTATTCAAGTGTTCCCTATGTTGTGTGTACATATATTTAAAACTGTTAAATCTTCTTGCTGTGAGGTCTCCACTTTATTACATAATGTCTTTCTTTGTCTCTTACTACACGCTCCATTTTAAAGTGTGTTTTGTCTGGAAGAAGTGTTCCTACTCCTGCCTTCTTCAAACAACCTCTTGAGTGATAAATATTTTTCTCCATCTGCTCACTATCATTCAGCAGGTGTCTGTAGATCTGAAGTGAATCTCTAATAGTCAGCATATAAGTGAAACTTGTTTCCTTTTGTTGGTGCTGTTGCTGTTGTTGATTGAAAGAGTTTAGTTTGTTTTGTTTCATTTTTTAGAGTTTTGTTTGTGAATCCACCCTGTCACCCTATGTCTTTTCATCAGAGTGTTTTGTCAATTTACATTCATAGTAATTATTTTTTTATTGGAGCTCAATTTGCCAACATATAACATAACACCCAGTGCTCATCCCATCAAGTGCCCCACCCCAGTGCCCATCACCCATTCACCCCCACACCGTGCCCACTTCCCTTTACACCAGCCTTTGTTAATTTCCCAGACTTAGGGGTCCCTCATGTTCTGTCTCCCGTTCTGATATTTCTCACTCATTTCTTCTCTTTTCCCCTTATTCCATTTCACTATTTTTTATATTCCCCAAATGAATGAGATGATATAATGTTTGTCCTTCTCCAATCGACTTATTTCACTCAGCATAATACCCTCCAGGTACATCCATCTCAAAGCAAATGGTAGGTGTTTGTCGTGTCTAATGGCTGAGTAATAGTTCATTTCCCAGAGTAAGAAGTCTTTCATGTTCTGTCTCCCTTTCTGATATTTCCCACTCATTTTTTCTTCTTTCCCCTTTATTCCTTTTCACTATTTTTATATTCCCCAAATGAATGAGACCATATAATGTATGTCTTTCTCCGATTGACTTATTTCCCTCAGCATGATAGCCTCCAGTTCCATCCACGTCGAAGCAAATGGTGGGTATTTGTCGTTTCCAATGGCTGAGTAATATTCATTGTATACATATACCACATCTTCTTTATCCATTCATCTTTTGATGGACTCCAAGGCTCTTTCCACAGTTGGCTATTGTGGACATAGCGCTATAAATATCAGGGTGGAGGTGTCCCAGCATTTCATTGCATATGTAACTTTGGGGTAAATCCCCAGCAGTGCAATTGCTGGGTTGTAGGGCAGATCTATTTTTACCTCTATGAGGAACCTCCACACAGTTTTCCAGAGTGACTGCACCAGTTCACATACCCACCAAAAGTGCAGGAGGGTTCCCCTTTCTCCACATCCTCTCCAACATTTGTGATTTCCTGCTTTGTTAATTTTCACCATTCTTACTGGTGTGAGGTGATATCTCATTGTAGTTTTGATTTGTATTTCCCAAATGGCAAGTGATGCAGAGCATTTCCTCATGTGCTTGTTGGCCATGTCTATGTCTTCCTCTGAGATTTCTGTTCATGTCTTTTGCCCATTTCATGATTGAATTGTTTGTTTCTTCGGTGTTGAGCTGAATAATTTCTTTATGGATCTTGGATACTAGCCCTTTATCTCATACGACATTTGGAAATATTTTCTCCCATTCTGTAAGTTGTCTTTGAGTTTTGCTGACGGTATGTTTGCTTTGCAAAATCTTCTTATCTTGATGAAGTCCCAATAGTTCATTTTTGCTTTTGTTTCTCTTGCCTTCATGGAAGAATCTTGGAAGAAGTTACTGTGGCCGAGTTCAAAAAGGGTGTTGTCTGTGTTCTCCTCTAGGATTTTGATGGAATCTTGTCTCACATTTAGATCTTTCATCCATTTTGAGTTTATCTTTGTGTATGGGGAAAGAGAGTGGTCTAGTTTCATTCTTCTACAAGTGGATGTCCAATTTTCCCAGCACAATTTACTGAAGAGACTGTCTTTTTTCCAGTGGACAATCTTTCCTCCTTTGTCGAATATTAGTTGACCATAAAGTTGAGAATCTACTCCTGGTTTCTCTGTACTGTTCCATTGATCTATGTGTCTGTTTTTGTGCCAGTAGCACACTGTCTTGATGACCACAGCTTTGTAGTACAACCTGAAATCTGGCATTGTGATGCCCCCAGGTCTGGTTTTCTTTTTGAATATTCCCCTGGCAATCCAGGGTCTTTTCGGATTCCACACAAATCTTAAATAAAATGTTCCAACTCTCTGAAGAAAGTCCATGGTATTTTGATAGGGATTGCATTAAAATACAAATCTAAAAAAAAATAAAAAAAATAAAAAAAAAATCTATCACGCTGTAGGAGCACCACCATGGTCCAGGTCACAACGAAAGCCCCGCTGAAGGTGAGCTCACATTCCAGAATAAGGGAACAGACGAGCAAACAATCCATGTGAGAGGATGGTCAACAGGTATAAAAAAGGGCTTATTTACACAAACACTTCACCAATAATTTCATGTCATGAAAGGCGTAGAACAAAAACGTGAAATTCTATTAAAAGGTACAAGACACTGAAGAACAGATGCCAAAAGAAACAAACAACGAAACCAACCCCAGAAAGAAAAATGGAGTCATTGAGATAAAGAAATCAGTGGATAGTATACACTTCAGATGGACACTACGTACTTTTTAAACATTGTATATATTTAATCACGAGAGACACAGAGAGAGACAGGTAGAGACACAGGCAGGGGGAAGGCAGGCTCCAGGCAGGGAGCCGGATAAGGGGCTCCTTGCCAAGACTCCAGGAACACGCTCTGGGCCGAAGGCAGGTGCTAAACCGCTGGGCCACGCAGGCATGCCCAAGATGAAGGATTTGAACCAGTGCATGCGGGCAGAAAAAAGTGAGGCTCCACAAAGGAAAGGTCCGACTGACGCTTGAAAGTCATCTTTATTTATCCACGCAGCACACAGGCTGGGTTTCAGGAACGAGGCTGAGATGGGCGCTGAACACTCCGCGTGGCGATCATCTTCTCCCAAGCTCCACACTTTAGCGTTGTGGATCGCGATATCGCTGTGCACCCTGACATGGTACAGCCTGTGGTCATCACGTTCCGGGCTGACCCAGAGAGGAGATCGTGGGCATCCAAAGGATGCCCCAGGGGAGGGAGGGCGACTTGGGCTCCGAGTCCGTGGGGCCTGGGCCAGCACACCCCAGGGGCTCAGCACACCATCATAGGATGAAAGAATGGACGTTGTTGACGTGGTTACACGGAGAAGCAACAGCAAGCAATCTGACACGTCCATCTTAGAGAAGCTGTAAGATTAACTTACACAATTAACTTAATGGATCCATTTTCCTCAAATTTACCAGGAGGGCAGAAGTTGGGGGTGTTTGAGTGTGGCTTCCCCAGTGTCCCCACAGTGGGAGTGGTGTGGTCTCATGTCCGGGAGGGGTGCCAGAAGATTTGCTATTGGAGTGGTGTAGAGGGGGCCCTAAGTTACATTGGGGCTGATGGAGCTCTCTCAGGCTCAGCTCCCCTTGTGTAGGTTGGGCTTCCCCGCTGGACCCTTTGGTCTCCCAGTCTGCTCTCCACGGAGTGATGCCCCACAGGCGAAGAGAAGCTCCAGTAAATGAGGAGCTTTTTACTAAGGCCTTCCTTCCTTCCGTCTCTCCCTCCTTCCTTCCCTGCCTATTCCTTCCTTCCTTCCTTCCTTCCTTCCTTCCTTCCTTCCTTCCTTCCTTCCTTCCGTCCTTCCTCCTTCCTTCCTATCTTTCCTCTCCTTCCTTCCTTCCTTCCTTCCTTCCTTCCTTCCTTCCTTCCTTCCTTTCTTCCTTCCTTCCATCACTTCCTGCATTCCTCCCTTCCTCTCGCCTTCGGTCCACACCTCCCTCCTTCCCTTGATTTCTGAGAACTGAGCTCTTTACCCCAATACCCCGTAGGCAGGCCTGTGGCAGAGACACCCGCCCGGACTAGAGTTAGAATGGGGTGAGAGGACCACGCCCCACAATAGAAAGGCAAGAGCTAAGGATTTTTGGCTCCTGTGGTAAGTCTGGTATCCGGTAGTAGCAAAATTATTCTTACGAGTTCTTAAAGGAGTCATGGGTATTCTTGGCTCTTTGGCCTGTCGTTGTAAAGTACAATCAACTCCTCACGTTTCCTGAAGATATGTGTTAGAATTTTGAGTGATCTTCCACTGAATCTATATATTGCTTTATGTTGCCGATTTTAAGATATATATATAATATACATATATATAGTAATATAGATATAGATATAGATATAGATATAGATATAGATATATAATCTGTTTATTTGATGCTATCATCTGGAAAGGATAGGCATGTATACTTTCCTTCTAGGCTTTGGTGCCTGCCATTTTCTGGAATTCAGGGGTTCAATGGTCAGAGCTTCAATGAGATCATAATGGAGGGCCCCCTTCCTTTTGGCAGGAGGCATTTCTGAAAGGCAAAAAAGTCCCTAGTCCATTTCCACAAATCCTAGGGTGCAGAACAATAGAGACTTGTAGGAACCGCACCAAGGAACCTTGTATCCTTCTATGTTTATAATAGGGGTTTTGTGCTTGTGTGGGAGTTCTTAGAGGTCACCCATTCCGGCATTCACTTTCATCAAGGGCAGATCAATAGGACTCACCCGTGTAGATTTCAGATGACATGATTTCCACTCACTCTTCTCTACCTTGTGTCCCTGGTCTTGCTGTTTGCTCGGTGGTCACAGTCCAAATTCCATGGAGAAACCAGTTATAAATGTAGAATTCATTCAGGCCGTCTAAGTAGGAAAGAGAGGAAAGAAACTGGTTTTTGGCAGAGACGATCTTGTAAAGGTATCTCTGGCATCTGAAGGCGATTTACAAGGATGAAGATAACATACACAGAATAATACGATAACCATGTTGTGGGTGAAAACACCAACATGGACAAGGGTTACCCTCCGAGCTAAATGTTGATTGGCTTTGTCTTGAGTTCCCAACATTCACCAAGTGAAGCTCCTGCGGATCGATTGTTCTGGCAATTCTGGATGATATCAGAACCGTCCCACTCACAGGGAAATCATCTCTCCAGGATAGGATTTGTGTATCACGGAGGTCTGGATGGAGTTGGCTGGAATGTTGGGGAGGATAAGACTTTAACGTCTACTTAGGGCTGGGAGGGGGAGTAGGGAGCAAAGAACAAACTGGAGTAACGGAGAACAGTAGCGGGAGAAAAGGAGCGGGGGCTGGAGGTTTTGGAAGGAATAGAGCAATATTTGGGTGGGGAAACCTGTACGTTAGGGCGGCAAGGAGGGACAGCACTATGAACAGGAGGGAAAGAGATAGGCTTATGAGTTGAGAGAGGTGGCCGACGCTGGAGAGTATTCTGTGGATGAAAAGAGTTACACACAAGAGGAAACTTCCTCGGACAATGAGAGGAGGAAGGAATAGAGTAGATAGGAGGACACCGGGGTTGAGGGGAGGAAGGAATAGAGTGGGTAAGTGGAGCCCGGTGTCGTGAGGAGGAAGGAAATGAGTGGGGAGTTGGAGCTCGGGGTGGAGAGGAGGAAGGAATAGAGTGGATAGGTGGAGCCTGGGGTGGAGAGGAGGACGGAATAGAGTGCGTAGGTGGAGCCTGGGGTCGAGAAGAAGAAACCCGAGGCAGCTTTTTTGTCATGTCTCCAACGGCCTTTGGCTAGTTACTCATCTTGACCAAATGAGTAACTGGACATAAGCTCAGACTTACCCCATTATTTATGTCCCAAGCTAGGCCGTGCATCATCCCCTGGCTCAAAGCCCATTATGATATGTTTGTGCCCCTCCCTCTGGGCACGTACGCAGGCTCACCAGCCATGGGCATGGCCCCGGGTGCGAGGTTGGAGAGTGATCCCAGGAAATAGCAGACAGAAGAAATGTGATAGGGGTCCCTAGGCCTTGGGAGAACATGTAGTGTTGCCCCTCACTACACAAAGATCGATCAAAGGGCTGTGCTGCAGTCAGGGGCTGGGCACCAAGAGAATGCATCAGAAGCAGGTGTGGGTAATGTGGGAAGTACATGCCACCAGATACTTAACTTATTCCCTTCTCCAAAGCCCTCCTACATCACTTAGAACACTCCATGAATATCAGTGATATTATTATTTTTTTAAAATTTTTTAAATTTATTTATGATAGTCACACAGAGAGAGAGAGAGAGAGAGAGGCAGAGACACAGGCAGAGGGAGAAGCAGGCTCCATGCACCGGGAGCCTGACGTGGGATTAGATCCTGGGTATCCAGGATCGCGCCCTGGGCCAAAGGCAGGCGCCAAACCACTTCACCACCCAGGGATCCCTATCAGTGATATTATTAAGAAGTCTAGATGAATAGCTGGAAAACTCCCTGTTTCCTTAGACGGTTTCAGGACTTTCTGTTTCTTGAATCTCCTGGCTTTAACTGTAACCTGCATTTTCCATGAAAATACTGCTTCCTTTACATATGTCTTAAATAGGGACCCTTCCTCCCAAACTCTACAGTACTTCGAGTTGCGGATGTAGAGTGTTTTCCTTGTCTCTTCTGACACCTTCAAGCTATTATTCCCCTTCCTCCTTAGGAAATCTCTTGTTCCATAGAAACTTTGCTACTCACCATTTCCCTGGCACTCCAGATCTAGATACCCGTTTTCTCTATGAAAACCTTGCGCTTATCTCAAAGTCTTAGTCTTGAGTCCATTATCTTCTTCTTCAAAAAAAATATTGATTTATTAGAGAGAGTTAGCCAGAGAGAGAGAGAGAGACAGAGAGACAGAGAATGACAGCGAGAGCAGGAGGGAGGGAGAGAGAGGGAGAGAGAGGAGGCAGTGTGAGAGAGAGAGAACAAGCTGAGGAGGGGCAGAGGGAGAAGTAGAAGGAGATGTTCCACTCAGTGTGGAGTCTGACATGTGGCTTGCTCCCAGGAACCCAGGATCATGATCTGGAGCAGAGGCAGATGCTCAACGCACTGAGCAACCCTGGCACCCCTTGAGTCCATCATCTTGAGTGACTGTCAGCGTATACGTAGATGATCCCGTTGAATCGACAGTGTCCATGTAGATTCAATTCTTTGGCTTATCCTTTGATTTCTTTATCAATAATATCCACCCATCCATTCTACCTCAGCTGCTTATGGCCATACCTGGTGTTTTCCAGTACCCAAGAATGATCCCACTTCTGAAATCATGTACTCATACGTTGCATTTTCTGACTACTACTTCCTGAGCTTACAATGTAATCACTGAATTGTTCCTACTTCATGGAGACTACAACCACTGACCCTTCCTTTCTTCTTATTGATTCTGATTCCTTTCATCTTGATTTCTCTCCTCACCCACTTCAGAGTCTATCATTCCTAATTTCAATGATTTTCTTCCCAAAGTCTATGCTCTCATGCCAGATCTCTTTATTCTGCTTTCTTGGGCAGAAAGTCCCCAGTATGACAGATCCCAGCAATTTGATATTCTGATGTTGATGAATGCTGCTGGAAAAAAAATGTCATTCAACGAGGAAGATACAAAATAATACCCATAATTCTCAATACCTGTAAGACTGTTCATGGTGAGATTTTTTTTATCAGAGTTAGAGAAATATGCCAGACAACCTTAATGCAAGTCAATAAGGACTTAGGCACACTGTAGTGCAGCCATGAGAAACTGCTCTGCATCACTTGTCATCAGGGAACTACGAATGGATCCCACAATGAGATACCACCTCACACCAGTGAGAATGGGGAAAATTAACAAGGCAGGAAACCACAAATGTTGGAGAGGATGTGGAGAAAGGGAACCCTCCTGCACTGTTGGTGGGAATGTAAACTCGTGCAAGCCCTCCAGAAAAGTTTGCGGAGGTTCCTCAAAGAGTTAAAACTAGATCTGCCCTACGACCCAGCAATTGCACTGTTGGGATTTACCCCAAAGATTCAGATGCAATGAAAAGCCGGGACACCTGCACCCCTATGTTTCTAGCAGCAATGTCCACAAGAGCCAAACTGTGGAAGGAGCCTCAGTGTCCATCGCAAGATGAATGGATAAAGAAGATGTTGTTTATGTATACAATGGAATATTACTCAGCCATTAGAAACAACAAATACGGAATCCCTGGGTGGCGCAGCGGTTTGGCGTCTGCCTTTGGCCGAGGGCGCGATCCTGGAGACCCGGGATCGAATCCCACGTCAGGCTCCCGGTGCATGGAGCCTGCTTCTCCCTCTGCCTGTGTCTCTGCCTCTCTCTCTCTCTCTCTCTCTCTCTCTCTCTGTGACTATCATAAATAAATAAAAATTTAAAAAAAAAAACAAATACCCACCATTTGCTTCAAAGTGGATGGAACTGGAGGGTATTATGCTGAGTGAAGTATGTCGATCGGAGAAGGACAAACATTATTTGTTCTCATTCATTTGGGGAATATAAATAATAATGAAAGGGAAAAAATAATAATGAAAGGGAATATAGGGGAAGGAAGAAAAATGTGTGGGAAATATCAGAAAGGGAGACAGAACATAAAGACTCCTAACTCTGGGAAACGAACTGGGGGTGGTGGAAGGGGAGGAGGGCAGGGGGTGGGGGTGAGTGTTTTACGGGCACTGAGGGGGACACTTGACGCGATGAGCACTGCGTGTTATTCTGTATGTTGGTAAATTGAACACCAATAAAAATTATTTTATTAAAAAAAATAATAAACCTAACCCTCACCATAAAGCTGTGGCCTAACCCTGAGGCCTAACCCTAACCGCTAACCCTGAGGTCTAACTCTAACCCTCACCCAACCCCCTAACACTGAGTCCTAACCCCTAGGCCTAACCCTGAGGGTTAAACCTAAATCCTAACCCTGAAGCCTAACCCTAACCCTAAACATGAGGCCTAAATCTAACCCTTAGGCACAACCCTGAGGCCTAACCACTAACCATGAGGCCAAACTTGAGGCCTAACCCTAACTCTAACACTGAGGTCTAACCCCTAACACTGAGGCCTAACCCTAACCCAAATCCAAACCCTTAACCCTGAGGCCTGACATCAACCCTAACCCTGAGGCCTAATACGAACAATAACCCTAACCCCTTACCTTACCCTAACTTGACCCCAAGGCCTAACCCCTAACACTAACCCCTAACCCTAACCCCTAACCATGAGGCCTAAAGCCTAGTCCTAACCCTGATGCCTAAACATAAACCCTAACCCTAAGGCCTAACCCTAACCCCTAACCATGAGGCCGAACCCTAACCCTAACTCTAACCCCTTACCCTAACACTAAACCTGAAGCCTCATTCTAACCCTGTTAGTGTTAACACTCTAACACTAACCCTGTTAGTGTTAACACTCTAACACTAACCCTGACCCAGACCCTAACCCTGACCCTGAAGCTAACCCTGACCCTGACACTAAACCTAAACATGACCCTAACCCTGACACTGACCCTAACCCTGACACTGACCCTAAACCTGAGCCTGAGCATAACCCTAACCCTGACCCTAACCCTAACCCTGACCTTAACACTAACCGTGACCCTGACCCTAAAACTACCCTAACCCTAACCCTAACCCTACGCTGAGGCCTAACACTGAGGCCTAACCCTAACCCCTAACACTGAGGCCTAACCACTAGGACTAACTCTGAGGCCTAAACCTAACCCCTAACCCTGAGGCCTAACCTTAAACCTCACTGTGAGGCCTAACCCTAACACTAACCTTAACCCCTTACCTTAACCCTAACTCTGACCCCAAGGCTTAACCCCTAACCCTAACCCCTTGGCCTAACCCCTAACCCTAAATCCTCGGCCTAACCCTAACCCCTAACCTTGAGGCCTAACACTGAGGCCTAACCCTAACCCCTAACACTGAGGCCTAACCACTAGGACTAACTCTGAGGCCTAAACCTAACCCCTAACCCTGAGGCCTAACCTTAAACCTCACTGTGAGGCCTAACCCTAACACTAACCCTAACCCCTAACCTTAACCCTAACTCTGACCCCAAGGCTTAACCCCTAACCCTAACCCCTTGGCCTAACCCCTAACCCTAAATCCTCGGCCTAACCCTAACCCCTAACCTTAAGGCCTAACCCTAACCCATATCCTAACCACTAACCCTGAGGCCTAACCCCTAGTCCTAACCCTGAGGCCTAAACTTAAACCCTAACCCTGAGGCCTAACCTTAACCCCTAACCAGAGGCCTAACCATGACCCTAACACTGAGGCCTAACCTTTACTCTAACCCTAACCCCTTAACCTAACCCTAACTCTCACCCTGATCCTAACCCTGACCCTGACCCTAACCCTAAACCTGTCCCTAACCCTAACCCTGACCCTAACTATGACCCTACCCTAAACCTGACCCTGACCCTAACCCTGACCCTAACCTTAACCCTACCCTGACCCTGACCCTAACCCTAACCCTGAAGTCTATCCCTAAGGCCTAACCCTCAACCCTAAACCTGAGGCCTAACCCTAACACTAACCCTAACCCCTAACCCTGAGGCCTAACCCCTAGGCCTAAACTTGAGGCCTAAACCTAAACCCTAACACTGAAGCCTAAACCTAACACTAACCCAGAGGCCTAAAACTAACCCTAAGACCTAACCCTGAGGCCTAACCCTGAGGCCTAACCCCGAGGCCTAACCCTAACCCTAACCCTGAGGCCTAAACCCTAGTCCTAACCCTGACTCCTAAACATAAACCCTAACCCTGAGGACTAACCCTAACCCCTAACCGTGAGGCCGAACCCTAACCTTAACCCTGAGGCTGACCCTAACCCTAACTCTAACCCCTTACCCTAACACTAACCCTGAAGCCTAACTCTAACCCTAACCCTAACCCTGACCCTAACCCTGACCCGGAAGCTAACCCTGACCCTGACCCTAAACCTAACCATGACCCTAACCCTGACACTGACCCTAACCCTGACACTGATCCTAAACCTGAGCCTAGCGTAACCCTAACCCTGACACTAACCCTAACCCTAACCCTGACCCTAACACTAACTGTGACCCTGACCCTAAAAGTCACCTTAACCCTAACCATAACCCTACGCTGAGGCCTAACACTGAGGCCTAACCCTAACCCCTAACACTGAGGCCTAACCACTAGGACTAACTCTGAGGCCTAAACCTAACTGAACTCTGAGGCCTAACCCTAACCCTAACCCTAACCCTAACGCTAACCCTAACCCTAACCCTAACCCTGAGGCCTAAGCCTAAGCCTAACCCTAACCCTGATCCTAACCCTGAGGCTTAACCCTGAACCTGACCATAAACCTAAACCCTAACCCTGAAGCCTAACCCTAACCCAAAGCCTAACCCTAACCCTAACCCTAACCTGGAGGCCTAACCCTGAGGCCTAACCCTAACCCCTAACCCTGAGGCCTAACACTAACCCTAACCCGAAACCCTAACCCTGAGGCCTAACTCCTAATCCTAACCCTGAGGCCTAAATGAAAGCCCTAAACCTACCCTAACCCTGAGTCCTAAGCCTGAGGCTTAACCCTAACCCTAACCGAGGCCTAACCCTGAGGTTTAACCCTGAGGCCTAAACCTAAACCCTAACCCTTAGCCCGAATCCTAACACTGACCCCAGGCCTAAACCTAACCCTACCCCAAAACCCTAATCCTTACCCTAACCCCTAGGCCTAACCCCTAACCTTAACCCCTCAGGCTAAGCCCTAACCCTATCCATGAGGCCTAACATTAACCCCTAACCCTGAGGCCTAACCCTAACCCCTAACCCTGAGGCCTAATCCTAAACCTAACCCTGAGTCCTAACCCTAACCCTAACACTGACCCTAACCTTAGCATAGACCCTGACCCTAAACCTAACCATAACCCTAACCCTAACCTGAACCCTAACCTTGAGGCCTAACCCTGAGGCCTAACCCTAACCCTAAGCCTAACCCCTTACCCTAACCCTAACCCTGAAGCCTAACTCTAAAACTCACCCTAACCCCTAACCCTAACCCTAACCCTAACCCTAACACTGAAGCCTAACCCTGACCCTAATCCTGAAGCCTAACCCTCACCCTAACCCTGAAGCCTTACCCTAAACTTAAACACAGATCAATTTGGAAATTAGATGTGACATGCCATTGAGTTGGATGTATTGTGTTAGTCAGGAACCAGTCACGAAGGACCTCGGGGGGACACAGGGATATTTATGCCACAGGTCATTATCGCTGGGAGCCATGATGAAGGCTACGACCCCCAGAGCCCAGAAGGAGGCACCTCTGTCTCATTCAAAAGAGAACAGGAAAAATTGGACCGTTTGACTACAGAAGATCACCATGTCTGCATCTTAGAGCATTCCTACCCCATCATGGTGCCCCCATTGAAATGAGGCCAGAGGTAAAGTGAAAACTGTGGAACCCAGGCCACTTTCAACTGGTCCTCCATGCCACATCTCACCTCTTCATGTCAATCCACCATCCTGAAAATTGCGCCTCAGATACACAGGGCACCAGCTCACGTGCGTTGCAGATATCATTCATAGACCCCTGATGATGTCCCTAGGAAGGAGATTCTGACTCTTCTATCTCTGTGCAGGTTGGGAACCTGTGGACTATATGAGAAACATGGTGGGTTAGATAGGTCACAGATCTTGGAAGGCAAGCACAGAGAGTAAGGTCTGAATTCAGCTATTCGTGTGTGCTGAAGTTTCCAATACTCTGCCCTGCCTCTGAACCAAACAATGGTACTTCGAAGCCTAAAACCTTTTTCTGTGTGGGCCCTGAACTCCTTTTTCCAGTACTACTTCCTGAGGGGATGGGTGTCTCTGGGCTGAGCGCCAGACCCTGATCTTCCCAGTGGCTTGTGGTTTGGAAGCTCACTACAGTGCCCCTCCTTGTGTCTCTGGTGTGGAAAGGAATCATCCACCCTGACCCCGGGTGAGTCCTGGACCATGCGGACGCTCCGGGAAGGCAGAATGGATACTTTTGTACAGTCCCTGCTGCGATCCTTCCAGGAGAGGATCCTCTCAGAAAATGCAGTCGTTTCCCATCTCTACCAGGTGTTCAGCACAGCCCAAATGGTCCTGGGCCAGCAGTTCCACAGGTGAGTGACCACCCCATACACAGCACAGGGCCTGAGGCTCGCCTCTACTACCGGCATGTTTTGGGAATGTCACTGCCCCTCTCTGAGCTTCCTTTTCCTCCTCTGAGAAGGGCTGTGGAAGAGGATGAACCTCATGGAGCTACTGTGGGCAATCCTGGCAGAAAACATGACCTAGACTTCTCTGCTGCCTGGCCCTGTCGAAAGGGCTGCTGGGCATCTTCCTGTGGAGCAGCTGTCTCTCTCCAGCCAAGAAGCTCTCCACATCAAGCCTCATGGGCCTGTGGCACCCTGGGTGTACAGAAGCACATGGAAAGCAGGCCGTTTCCCTGTTTGCAAAAGATTTCTGGGATTCCATCTAACTGGCCCTGATCCTTGTCCTTCATGTGCCCAGAGCAGAGGTCACTGGGGGAAGGCAGAACAGCTCAAGGTCCACTCACTAGATGGAAAGTACTGGTTGGGATTCCTTTCTCCAAGAATAGAGATAAAGCCCCTAGGATTGCAGACATATTTCTAAGCACTAAGATCATTGAAAGAATACAGTAGATACACTGTCTCGGTCTCAAGTCTAATCAGAGTGTCAGACAGTCAATCTATCTGTCATAGGCACGCATGTCCACAGTTGGTTAGATGTGACATGTTCATGGCCGCCGCATGGGATGAATGGATCCACCCACATTTCGACCACTCGGATGGACGATTAGATCAAGTAAGGGCACTGAGTGGCTCAGTCAGTGAGGCCCCTGCTTTCAGGTCAGGCCATGATCCCAGGGGCCTGGCTTTGAGACCTCCATTGGGCTCCCTGCTCAGTGGGGAGCCTGCTTTGCCCTCTCCCTCTACAGCTCACCCTGCTTATTCTCTCTTTTTTTCTAATATTAATTTTAATTTTTTTTCACATTACACATACATAATTTATTTATTTGTTTTATTTTATTATTTTTTTTTAATAATAAATTTATTTTTTATTTGCCAACATACAGAATAACACCGAGTCCTCATCCCTTCAAGTGCCCCCTCAGTGCCCCTCACTCATTCACCCCCACCAACCCTCTTGCCCTTCCACCACCCCTAGTTCATTTCCAGAGTTAGTAGTCTCTCATGTTCTGTCTCCCTTTCTGATATTTCCTTCCCATTTCTTCTCCCTTCCCTTCTATTTCCTTTCACTATTATTTATATTCCCCAAATGAATTGGAACATATAATGTTTGTCCTTCTCCAATTGACTCATTTCACTCAGCATAATACCCTCCGGTTCCATCCATATCGAAGCAAATCGCAGGTATTTGTCATTTCTAATGGCTGAGTAATATTCCGTTGTATACATAAACCACATCTTTTTTAACATAATAAATTTATTTTTTTATTTTATTTATTTTTTAATAAACTAATTTTTTATTGGTGTTCAATTTACCAACATACAGAATAACACCCAGTGCTCATCCCATCAAGTATCCCCCTCAGTGCCTGTCACCCACTCACCCCTACCCCCGCCCTCTTCCTCACTATCACCCCTAGTTCATTTCCCAGAGTCAGGAGTCTTTATGTTCTGTCTCCCTTTCTGATATTTCCCACACATTTCTTCTCCCTTCCCTTATATTCCCTTTCACTATTATTTATATTCCCCAGATGAATGAGAACATATACTGTTTGTCCTTCTCTGATTGACTTACTTCACTCAGCATAATACCCTCCAGTTCCATCCACTTTGAAGCAAATGGTGGGTATTTGTTGTTTCTAATGTCTGAGTAATATTCCATTGTATACATAAACCACATCTTCTTTATCCATTTATTTTCTGATGGACACTGAGTCTCCTTCCACAGTTTAGCTATTGTGAACATCGCTGCTATAAACATTGGGATGCAGGTGTTCCAGCATTTCATTGCATCTGCATCTTTGGGGTAAATCCCCAGCAGTGCAATTGCTGGGTCATAGGGCAGGTCTATTTTTAACTCTTTGAGTAACCTCCACACAGTTTTCCAGAGCTGGCTGCACCAGTTCACATTCCCACCAACAGTGTAAGAGGGTTCCCTTTTCTCCGCATACTCCAACATTTGTGGTTTCCTGCCTTGTTAATTCTCCCCATTCTCACAGGTATGAGGTGGTATCTCATTGTGGTTTTGATTTGTATTTCCCTGATGGCAAGTGATGCAGAGCATTTTCTCATGTGCATGTTGGCACACACTCTTACATACACAAATGGACACACACACAATGAGCGTGAAAGAGTTTCAAGCCCCCTCAGCTGAGATTACAGTGTGGCGTGCTCTCCAGTGGCTTCCCCCAGGTGCCTTGCGGTACCTGTTGAGGTCTCCCGCACATACCCAGAAGCTTCGGCCAAGAGGGCCGAGCTGACATCCATAGCGACATGAACATCTCTGTCTGGACTCTCTTATGCCCAGAGACACTGAAAGTAGGCAACAGCAACAGAACATCTTGTTCTCTAGTTAAATGAGCTGGAAAACGGGAAATTGCTCAATGCAGCTTCCTGGTTACCAGAGTTCTAAATACCTTACACGCTTGTCCCCAAGGAAGTGATGTCACTTTTTCAAGATTCCAGCCCTTGGGCCCCTTCCTTCAGTCAGACCTATCCAAAGTCCCTTCTTGGCAGATGACTGCTTACCCCATGCCATCTCCTTAACTGCACATCAGGAGCCAAAAATGCCACAGCCACAACTCTCTGAAAATGCAAGGAAAGTCTTACTTTTCTGGAGACTGGACCTGAATTCAGACCTTTCTTTCTGTGCTTGCTGTCCCAGATCTGTGACCTATCTAACCCACCGTGTCTTTCACATAGTCCCCAGGTTCCCACCCTGCATGGTGATAGAAGAGACAGAATCTCCTTCCTAGGGACATAATCAGGGGTCTATGGATGATATTTGTAATGCATGTGAGCTGGTGCCCTGTGTATCTGAGACGCAATTTTAAGGATGGTGCATTGATATGTAGAGGTGAGATTTGGCATGGAGTACAACTTGAAAGTGGCCTCGGTTCCAACAACAGTTCTGGGTTCAGATTCAGATTCAGGTTCGGGAAAGTTAGGGTCAGGTGAGGGTTCGTGTTCCTTTTGGGTTTAGGATTTGGGTTAGGATTCGGGTTAGAGTTAAGGTTAGGTTTAGGGTTAGAGTTCGGGTTCGGGTTAGGGTTAGCGTTAGGTTTAGGGTTCGGGATAAGCTTTATTTAGGGTCAGGGATCGCGTCCAGGTTAAGGACCACACATGCCGCTCTCTTTGACTCATTTGACTCTTCCAAAAAACACTCCGACATGAAGCCCTCCCATTGAAAATCAAGAGATCTATGTGATCCTGGGCTGACAGTAGCTCCCCAGCGACAACCCCTGTAGTCTCCCAACCTGCTCTTTGGAGGCATCAAGGTTCTCCCTCTGGATCCAAAGACCAATCCGAGGTTTACTTGATATTTTACAAACACTTTTAATGAAGTTTTTAAATTCTTGGAGAGAGGGAAAGAGAATAAGCAGGGTGAGCTGCAGGTGGAGAGGGAGAAGCAGGTTCCCCAGTGTGCGGGGAGTCCAATGGAGGTCTCAAAGCCAGGTCACTGGGATCATGGCCTGACATGAAACAGGGGCTTCACTGACTGAGCCACCCAGTGCCCTTCCTTGATCTTATCGTCCATCGAAGTGGTTGAAATGTGGGTGGATCCATTCATCCCATGTGGCGGCCATGAGTTCCTTCAATAATTTGGCTTTTGTGGACATTGCTGCTGTAAACATCAGATTGCATGTGCCCCGGATTTTCCCTGCATCTGTATCTTTGGGGAAATCCCCAGCAGTGCAATTGCTGGGTCGTAGGGCAGATCTATTTTTAAGTCTTTGTGGAACCTTCATACTGTTTTCCAGAATGGCTACACCATTTCACATTCCCACCAACAGTGCAGGAGGGTTTCCCTTTCTCCACATCCTCTCCAAAATTTGTGTTTTCCTTCTTTGTTAATTTTCCAAATTCTCACTGGTGTGAGGTGGGATCTCATTGTGGTTTTGATTTGTATTTCCCTGATGACAAGTGATCTGGAGCATTTCCTCATGTGCTTGTTGGCTATGTCTATGTCTCCTTCTGTGAGACTTCTGTTCATGTCTTTGGCCCGTTTCATTATTGGATTGTTTGTTTATTTGCTGCTAAGTTTAATAAGTTCTTTGTAGATCTTGGAAACTAGCCCTTTATCTGATACATCATCTGCAAATATCTTCTCCCATTCTGTCCATTGTCTTTTAGTTTTGTTAACTCTTTCTTTTGCTGTGCAAGACCTTCATATTTTGATGAAGTCCCAATAGTTCTTTTTTGCTTTTGTTTCTCTTGCCTCCATGGATGAATCTTGCAAGAAATTACTTGGGCCAAGTACAAAAAGGGTATTGCCTGTGTTCTCCACTAGGATTTTGATGGAATCTTGTCCCACATTAAGGCCTTTCATCCATTTTGAGTTTATCTTTTTTATGGTACAAGTGAGTTGTTTAGTTTCATTCTTCTGCATGTGGAAGTCCAATTTTCCCAGCAACATTTATTAAATAGACTGTCTTTTCATTCCACTGGATAGTCTTTCCTCCTTTGTCGAATATTAGCTGACCATAAAGTTGAGGGCCCACTTCTGGATTCTCTCTTCTGTTACATTCATCTATGTGTCAGTTTTTGTGCCAGTACCACAGTCTTGATCACGATAGCTTTGTAGCACAACTTGAAATCTGGCATTGTGATGCCTCCAGCTATGGTTTTGTTTTTTAAAGTTCCCCTGGCTATTTGGGTTATTTTCTGATGCCACACAAATTTTAAGATGATTTGTTCCAACTCTCTGAAGAAAGTCCATGGTATTTTGATAGGGATTGCATTAAACGTGTAAATTGCTCTGGGTTACATTGACGTTTTCACAATATTATTTCTTCTAATCCATGAGCCTGGAATATTTTTCCACCTCTTTGTGTCTTTCTCAATATCGTTCAGTAGTGTTCTGTAGTTTTTAGGGTATAGATCCTTTACCTCTTTGGTTAGGTTTATTCCGAGGTATGTTATGCTTTTGGGTGCAATTGTAAATGGGATTGACTCCTTAATTTCTCTTTATTCGGTCTCATTTTTAGTGTATAGAATGCCACTGACTTCTCGGCATTGATTTTGTATCCTGCCACACTACCAAATTGCTGTATGAGTTCTAGCAAACTTGGGGTGGAGTCCTTTGGGTTTTCTATGTAGAGTATCATGTCACCAGTGAAGAGGGAGAGTTTGACTTTTTGCCAATTTGAATGCCTTTTATATCTTTTTGTTGTCTGATTGCTGAGGCTAGGACTTCCAGTAATATATTGAATATCAGTGATGAGAGTGGACATCCCTGTTTTGTTCTTGATGTTAAAGGAAAGGCTCCCAGTGCTTCCCCATTGAGAATATTGGCTGTGGACTTTCATAGATGGGTTTTAAGATGTTGAGGAATGTTCCATCTATCCTTACACTCTACAGAGTTTTGATCAGAAATGGATGCTGTATTTTGTCAAATGCTTTCACTGCATTGATTGAGAGTATCACATTTTCTTGTTTTTTTCTCTTCTTGATATGATCAATCACATTGATTGCTTTATGAGTGTTGAACCATCCTTGCATCCTGGGGATAAAACCTTCTTAGTCATGGTGAATAATCTTCTTCGGGTATTGTTGGATCCTATTGGCTAGTATCTGGTTGAGAATTTTTGCATCCATGTTCATCAGGGATATTGGTCTATATTCTCCTTTTTGGTGGGGTCTTTGGTTTGGGAATGAAGGTGATACTGGCCTCATAGAACGAATTTGAAAGTACTCCTTCTCATCTATCTTTCCAAACAGCTTTAGTAGAATAGGTATGGTTTCTTCTTTAAACGTTTGATAGAATTCCCCAGGGAAGCGATCTGACCCTGGACTTTTGTGTCCTGAGAGGTTTTTGATGACTGCCTCAATTTCCTCCCTGGTTATTGTCCTGTTCAGGTTTTGTATTTCTTCCTGTTCCAATTTTGGAAATTTGTGGCTTTCCAGGAATGCATCCAGTCTTCTAGATTGCCTAATTATTGGCGTATAGCTGTTCATAATATGTTTTTAAAATTGTTTGTATTTCCTTGGTGTTGGTTGTGATCTCTCCTTTCTCATTCATGATTTTATTAATTTGAGTCTCCTCTCTCTTCTTTTTAATAAGGCTGCCTAATGGTTTATCTATCTTATTTTTTAAAATCTTATTAATTCTATCAAAGAACCAACTCCTGGTTTTGTTGAACTGTTCCACATATTTTTTGGTCTCGATTTCATTGAGTTCTGCTCGAATCTTAATTAACTCTCTTCTTCTGCTGTGTGTAGGATCTATTTGCTGTTTTTTCTCTAGCTCCTTTATGTTTAAGGTTAGCTTTTGTATTTGAGTTATTTCCAGTTTTTAAATGGATGCTTGTATTGTGATGTATTTCCCCCTTAGGACTGCTTTTGCTACATCCCAAAGATTTTGAACAGTTGTATCTTCATTCTCATTAGTTTCCATGAATCTTTTTAATTCTTCCTTAATTTTTTGGTTGACCCTTGCATCTTTTAGCAGGATGGTCCTTAACCTCCACGTGTTTGAGGTCCTTCCAAACTTCTTGTTGTGATTTAGTTCCAATTTCAAGGCATTATGGTCTGAGAATATGCAGGGGACGATCCCAATCTTTTGGTATCAATTCAGACCCAATTTGTGACCCAGTATGTGGTCTAATCTGGATAAAGTTCCAAGTGCACTTGAGAAGAATGTGTATTCCGTTGAGTTTGGATGTAAAGTTCTGTAGATATCTGTGAAATCCATCTGGTCCAGTGTATCATTTAAAGCTCACGTTTCTTTAGAGATGTTGTGCTTAGAAGACCTATCGAGTATAGAAAGAGCTAGATTGAAGTCACCAAGTATAAGTGTATTATTATCTAAGTATTTCTTCACTTTGGTTATTAATTGGTTTAAATATTTGGCTAGCTCCCACATTCGGGGCATATATACTGAGGATTGTTAAGTCCTCTTGTTGGATAGATCCTTTATGTATGAGATAGTGTCTCTCTTCATCTCTCACTACAGTCTTCGGGGTAAATTTTAGTTATCTGATATAAGGATGGCTACCCTCTTTCTTTTGAGGACCATTTGAATGGTAAATGGTTCTCCAACCTTTTATTTTCAGGTTGTAGGTGTACCTTCTGTCTAAAATGTGTCTCTGGTAGACAGCAAATAGATGGGTCCTGCTTTTTTATCCAGTCTAAAACCCTGCGCCTTTTGATGGGGTCATTAAGCCCGTTCACGTTCAGAGTGACTATTGCAAGATATGAGTTTAGTGTCATAATGATATCTATTCAGTCCTTGTTTCTGTGGATTGTTCCACTGAACTTCTTCTTAAAGGGGAATTTTAAGAGTCCCCTTTAAAATTTCTTGCAGAGCTGGTTTGGAAGTCACATATTCTTTCAGTTCCTGCCTGTCTTGGAAGCTCTTTATCTCTCCTTCGATTTTGAATGAGAGCCTTGCTGGATAAAGTATTCTTGGTTGCATGTTCTTATCATTTAGGACCCTGAATATATCCTGCCAGCACTTTCTGGCCTGCCCGATCTCTGGGAAGAGGTCTGCTGTTACCCTAATACTACCTCCCCATAAAAGTCAGGGATTTCTTGTCTCTTGCTGCTTTAGGATCTTCTCTTTATCTTTGGAATTTGCAACCTTAACTATTAGATGTTGAGGTGTTGAACGGTTTTTATTGATTTTAGGGGGGATCTCTCTATTTCCTGTATCTGAATGCCTGTTTCCCTTCCCAGATTAGGAAAGTTTTGATTGATTTTGTATCCTGCCACGCTACCAAATTGCTGTATGAGTTCTAGCTATGATTTGTTCAAATACATATTCTGGCCCTCTGGCCCTTTTGGCGCTCTCAGGAACCCCAATTAAACGTAGGTTTTTCTTCCTCAGGCTGTCGTTTATTTCCCTTAATCTATCCTCATGTTATTTTAATTGTTTGTCTCTTTTTTTCCTCAGTTTCCCTCTTTGCCATCAACTTGTCTTCTATGTCACCCACTCGTTCTTCCACCTCATTAACCCTTGTCGTTCAGACTTCTAGTTTGGATTGCATCTCATTCAATTGATTTTTAATCTCTGCCTGATTGGATCTAAATTCTGCAGTCATGAAGTCTCTTGAGTCCTTTATGCTTTTTTCTAGAGCTACCGGTAGCTGTATAATAGTGCTTCTGAATTGGATTTTTGACACTGAATTGAAATCCAGATTTTGTAACTCTGTGGGAGAGAGGAATGTTTCTGATTCTTTCTTTTGAGGTGAGGTTTTCCTTCTAGTCATTTTGCTCAGTGCAGAGTGGCCAAAAACATGTTGTATTGGGAAAAGGAGAAAAAGAGAGGAGAGAAACAAGGCAAAAAAAGAGAAATAGAAAAAATAAAAAAGGAAGAAAAAAAGACAAAAAAGAGAAGAAAGGGAGAAAGAAAAAGAAAGAAAGGAAAAAAGGGTGGGGGAAGCAAACTGAAATCAAAAAGCAAAACAAACAAACAAACAAAACACGGGGGAGTATCTTCTGATTCTGTATACTTTATGTCCCTTGTCTTCCCCTAGAAGTTGTCCATCTAGCTGGTCTTCTGGGGGAGGGGCCTGTTGTGCTGATTTTGAGGTGTTAGCACTTGGGGGAGCTGCTCTGCCCCCTGCCTGGTGCAGGGCTCAGTGGGGGTTGTTTACCCCGTGAGGCCTCAGGAGGAACAACCACCGTGGCGGTGGCCAGCTCTGGAGCCCTGGAGTCAGCTCCTGCAGTAACTACAGAGCTCTCAGTCTGCAGGGCCTGGAGGCTCTGGGGCGAGGCCGCTGATCTGCTCAGCTCAGGGCAGGAGCGTCCTTGCTGTCCTGGGCCCTCCCGGCCTCTGCCTTTCCCAGGGGGAGGCCAGATCCTTGGCTGTGTCCCAGTCGCCCTGTGCTCCGGATCCTGCGCTGTTGGATTCCTGCTCCCAGACGAGCAGCCCCCTCCCCGGAGCCACCGCCCGAGCCCTTCCGAGCTGCTCCTGGATTCGCGCAGTCCTCTCCGCTCGGAGCCTCTTCCTCTGCTGGAGCCACCTCCAAGCTGCTCCTGGGCCACACAGCCCCCTCTCTGCGCAGCCGCTGCCGGAGCCTCTCCGAGCTGCTCCGGGCCCCGCCGTGCACGCTGCAGCCCTTTAGGGAGCTCGGCTCACTCTCCCCGGGGTGCAGGTGTCTGTTAGTGTCCCAGGGAGCCTGAGGGCATCCCCGCCCTCCTGGGGTCCTGCTCCAACTCCCTGGGAGGCCTTTCCACCTGGGAAGTTTGGTGAAGCTCCTGCTTCTCCGGGACGGAGCTTTCCTGTCCTGGGGACACTAGTCCGGCCTTAGCCGGCTCCTCGCGGGGCTCCTTAACCTTGGATGTCTTTTGTTTCTTTATTTCTTTTTTCCCCGTCTTCCTACCTTGATAGAAGCATGAACTCTTCTCACTGTAGCATTCCAGCTGTTCTCTCTTTAAATCTCAGGCCAAATTCGTAGATTTTCAGGATGATTTGAAGGTTATCTAGGTAATTTGGTGGGGACAGGTGATTTGCGGACCCTACTCTTCTGCCATCTTGCCCCTCCTCCCTGTATCCCAAAGATATTAAATGGTTGTATCTTCATTCTCATTAGTTTCCATTAATCTTTTTAGTTCTTCTCTAATTTCCTGGTTGACCCTTTCATCTTTTAGCAGGATGGTCTTTAACCTCCACCTGTTTGAAATCCTTCCAAACTTCTTGTTATGATTTAGTTCTAATTGCAATGCATTATGGTCTGAGAATATTCACCAATCTTTTGGTATCGGTTCAGACCTGATTTGTGACCCAGTATGTGGTCTATTCTGGAGAAAGTTTCATGTGCACTTGAGAAGAATGTATAATCCGTTGTGTTTGGATGTAAATTTCTGTAAATATCTGTGAAATCCATCTGGTCCAGTGAATCATTTAAAGCTCTTGTTTCTTTCGAGATGTTGTGCTTAGAATACCCGTCGATTGTTGAAAGTGCTACATTGAAGTCACCAAGTATAAGTGTATTATTATCTAAGTATGTCTTAACTTTGGTTATTAATTGATTGATATACTTGGCAGCTCCCACATTCAGGGCACATATATTGATGATTGTTAAGTCCTCTTCTTGGATAGATCCTTCCCTCTTCATCTCTCATCACTACAGTCTTCGGGATAAACTTTAGTTTATCTGATATAAGCATGGCTACCCCTGCTTTTTTGAGGATCATTTGAATGGTAAATGATTCTCCAACCTTTTATTTTCAGGCTGGAGGTGTCCTTATGTTTAAAATGAGTCTCTTGTAGACAACAAATAGACGGGTCTTGCTTTTTATCCGGTCTGAAACCCTGCACCTTTTGATGGGGTCATTAAGCCCATTCATGTTCAGAGTTACTATTGAAAGATATGAATTTAGTGTTATCATGAGACCTATTCAGTTCCTGTTTTTGTGGATTGTTCCCTTGGATTTCCTCTTTCTTTTACAGTCTCCCCCTTAATATGTCTTGGAGAACTGGTTTGGTCTTCACATATTCTTTTTGTATCTGCTATCTTGGAATCTCTTTATCTCTCCTTCTATTTTGAATGAGAGCCTTGCTGGATAAAGTATTCTTGGCTGCATGTTCTTCTCATTTAGGATGCTGAATATATCTTGCCAGTCTTTCTGGCCTGCCAGGTCTCTGTGGATAGGTCTTCTATTAATCTAATATTTCTCCCCATAAATTTAGAGATTTCTTGTTTCTTGCTGCTTTAAGGATCTTCTCTTTATCTTTGGAATTTGCAAATTTTGCTCACTGCAGAGTGGCTAAAAACAAGTTTTACTAGAAAAAGCAGAAAAAGAACAAAAAAAGAAAAAAGGGGGGGAACAAGCAGAAAACAAAAAAAAGGGGGGGAGTATCTTCTGATTCTATATACTGTAAACCCCTCGACTTCCCCTGGAACTTTCCAGTGCTGCTTGGTCAATAACTTGCTTTTCCACTTTCCTTCCAGCTGGTCTTCTGTGGGAGGGGCCTGCTGTGCTGATTCTCAGGTGTGTGCACCCGTGGAACTGCCCAGCCCCCTTCTAGCTTTCCACTAATTGGATAAGGCTCACCCACTTCTTGGAGGGGAATCTGTTTCACTCAGAGTTTACCAATTTCAATGGTAATCTCATCCAAAAATATTCCAGCCAATTGTCACATTATATTAATAATTATGTTTAGGAAATCTTTCCCTACCTCCAAATCAAACATTGACTCTGTTGGTTGTCAGGAGTTTCTCCATAATTCTTGTATTTACATAGTATAGTTGTACCCACATGATGACTGTATATGAAAAGAAAATGACATTGAAGCCTATAAGTTACTTCTACAATTTTTCTTCAGCACTTATTATTTGTGTGTTTTCAATAGAGAAACAGAAAAGTTTTCATTTCCTTACTGAAATGAAACAGAATTATCTAAAGCCTATATAGAAAAGAGGCTTTTTACTATACTTTGATGCGGTCTTGGCAGTGAAATCCCATATAAATTGGGTTGTGCTTATATAACTGATATGGAATTGAACATCACGTGAATTGTGAATGTGATTATCATTCATCAGGAAATTCTAGGATATTATAACGAGACAATTATAAGAAATCTGCAAAATAACTCAGACACCAGGAGATTTCTTTATTCATGATCGTTGAATCTGGAGAAAGCAAATATTTTGACACATACAAATCTGATGCTCCAAAGTATTGTGCTTGATTAAAGTTACATAAAATAATGTGCAAGGTCGGCAGATTTTCAGTACATTTTTAAAATGCACTTTGTTAATTTTAAGTTTTTTAAAGATTTTATTTATTTATTCATGAGAGAGAAAAGGTAGGGACACAGACAGAGACAATTTTAATTTTTAATTTTTTAAAAAGATTTTATTTATTTTTTAGTGTTAATTTCTTTATTTAAAGGAAAAGCACATTTTACAGTCTATTAACTGGATAGTGGTACACATTATTTTGCTTAAACTATTGAAATAAACTGTGTTCATAGATTCTGACATCTTTAAAATCACATATATATATGTATATACATATATATAAACTTATGTCTCTATATCTATATAACTTATATATCTTTTTCCATTCATCCATTAGAAAGGACGAATATCCACCATTTGCTTCAAGGTGGATGGCACTGGAGGGTATTATGCTGAGCGAAGTATGTCAGTCAGAGAAGGACAATCATCATACGGTTTCACTCATATGAGGAATATAAAAAAATAGAGAAAGGGATTATAGTGGAAAGGAGAGAAAGTGAGTGGGTAAAATTAGACAGGGAGACAAACCATGAGAGACTCCTAACTCTGGGAAACAAAGGGTTGGGGAAGATGAGGTCAGAGGGATGGGGTGACTGGGTGATGGGCACTGAGGGGGGCACTTGGCGGGAGGAGCACTGGGTGTTATACTGTATGTTGGCAAATTGAACTTCAAATAAAATATATATATATATATATATATATATATATCTTCCTTTCTCACTTGTGGAAATGAACATGACTTATTAGCACATATTTTCACTTGAAGATAATTTATTCCCCAAGCTCCTTGATGGTAATTGGCCATCAATGACCCATCTTTAAGGGATACTTTATTTGATGGGAGACAGAATGTAGATGTTTACATCTAAAGTCTGAAGAAGGCTCAAATATGAAGTTCTCTAGCTTCTTAAAGTGATATTTTTCCTGAATTATTTTCCAGGAGGAGGAGAAAGAGATTATTAAATTGTTTATAGGAGACAAAGCATATATGTTTTTAAAAGTTCTAACCAGACATTATAGATTTGAAATACAAGCTGAAGTGTCAACAGCGTCAGCAGTGAGCATCCAACCCCAGGTTAGTAAATAGCCTTTGATAGACATTTAGTGAATCTGTTTCTGAACATACAAGTCAACCAGAGATCAATACAGTCTATTATTTTTTACATTAAAGTCATTGTCAGTTAAAGTCAAATTTTGTTATTGTTGTATTTGTTTCCTAAGTAGCATTTGTAGGTTTGCAAAACCTTCCTCATTTGCTTCTGAGTATAAATTCAACATTTATCAAACTTTAAAATGCGTTTGTAAGTCATGAAGTGTTCTCTGAAATCAGAACCCTGTTTAAATTCATTTCCTCCACTTCTTTTAACATCCTTTTTCAAAAGTGTATTGCTATATAATTTACATACCATTGTTATATAATTTACATCATTTCCAGTGTCCAATTAAATGGTTTTTAGCATATTTACAGAGTTGTACGACTGTCACCAATATCTAATTTCAGAGCACTTTTAATTCAATAGCAAGTAAAACATTTCCTTTTTTGCTTGTTTCCCATGTTTCCATCTGATTGCTTTGACGTTCTGTTCACCTAATCTCTAAAACACACTAAATGAAACACAGTTATGTTTTAGGTTTACATGAGGAAAACTTCATGTCTGTAGAGCACAAGTATACCAATAAAAGAACAGCCATTATGGTCTGTAATATGTAAGTTAGCTGGTGTCAGGTCATCTAACTTAGCTTGTGAAGAGATCCTGAGTTGTGATTATACCCATTGTGCCTTGGCTGTGGTTAAATTTAAATTTATAATCCCATTCTAAAGAGGGGTAGCACCTATAGCCAAAGAGTCTTGCAATGAAATCTTTTAATAAAATCCATTTAGAAAAGTTTAAAAGGAACAAAAGGATTTTGAGTCCATTATCCTGACAAAAACCTGCCTGAGACTGTTGCCATTCGAGTGGGCTCAAACAGATATAATAGACATTAATTCCTCTAGATTTTTAAATTCTATTACTATATGTTCCCATCATCAGAATATTTCAAATCCGAAATATGTTACTTTAGTTCCCTGTAAGAGAAGCCTTACCAAACTGTTGTTTCATGTTATAGTCTTCAATCTTATAAAGGGCTAACATACTAAGAGTTCATACAAAGGACAGTTCTGCATCTTTTGTGAAATTACTCTGAAGAATTCTGTTCAGTATCTTTATAAAAAATTTATACAATATGTTCCTCTTAGTGAGAAGACTGGGGTGTCACCTCATTTCCGTGATAAACTGATAACGAGACCTATCCATTCCATCCCAGTTCTTCTGGAAGTTCAGTACTATATTTTTAATAAAACGCTGAACTTATCAATCACTCATGTATATTGTAAAAACTACATCATCCACCCAAAAAATTATTGCATGGGTTCTATGTTCTGGTCCTTGTTGAGAGCTCTTGCAAAATATTTCTTTCATTGAAGCCACTCTAAAATCCTGTCATAAGTAGTCAGTTTATATACAGTAAACCTATAAATGATTGGATCATTGGCTCTTTAATCGCAAACCCAACTGATGGAGATGATAAGAGCAGTAGTAAAATGTGGGAAAGGGGAGCTGTGTGAACTTTATGTTAATAGGTTTAGTTTCCTTTATACTTATTGCTTTATTAACTGATTTAAGTGAGATTGGTAAACTGTCAGTGATACATAGACACGGTCTGAATAGTGAGCTTGTGAATGAACAAATGAATATGGAAGGAAGAGATAATTTCACGGCTACCAGGAGAAGTCTCAGAAACTGTCTGGATTGCCAAGATTTCAAAGAAAGCATTGTGGACATAACTGCATAACTCCATAAATCTGTTTAAAAAACATTGTGTCTTACACTTAAAATGGGTGAATTTTAGTGCATAGGTACATTTTATCTTAATAAAGTAGATTTAAAAAAGAACAAAAGGAAGATTCCAAGCAGCCTTAATATGAGAGAAAAGCAAATTCTCTGGCTGGGCTGGGCTTTAATCTTCTCTGTATTGCATTTTGAATTAACATCTTACAAATTAAAATTACATTCAGATAAAATTTAGGTCATCAATTTCATGTGCCTGATATTTGACAGACCCCTTCATATCCACCTCCTTTCTTCATATGGATTCAGAACACAGCCTGAAACTGGAGATAATGAAGTTGCAGAATTATTCCTTGGTGTCAGAATTTGTGTTGTATGGACTCTGCACGTCACGACATCTCCAGCATTTATTCTTCATATTTTTCTCTGGGATCTATGTGGCCAGTGTGCTGGGTAACCTCATCATTGTGGTCACCATAATTTCTGACTCACACTTGCACTCCTCTCCTATGTACTTCCTGCTAGGAAACCTATCTTTCTTAGACATATGGCTCGCCTCCTTTGCCACCCCCAAGATGCTCAGGGACTTTCTTAGTGACCGAAAGCTTATCTCCTTTGGAGGATGTATGGCTCAAATCTTCTTCTTGCACTTTATTGGTGGGGCTGAGATGGTACTTCTGGTTTCCATGGCCTATGACAGATATGTGGCTATATGTAAACCTCTGCATTATATGACTGTGATGAGACGGCAGACCTGCGTGGGGCTGGTGTTGGTCTCATGGGTCATTGGCTTTGTGCATTCCATCAGTCAAGTAGCCTTTACTGTGAATTTACCGTACTGTGGCCCCAATGAGGTGGACAGCTTCTTTTGTGACCTGCCTCTTGTAATCAAGCTTGCCTGCATGGACACCTACATCTTAGGTATCCTTATGATCTCAGATAGTGGATTACTCTCCATGAGCTGCTTTCTGCTCCTCTTGGTCTCTTACACTGTCATCCTCATCACTGTCCGACAGCGCACTGCTGGTGGCGTATCCAAAGCACTCTCCACTTGCTCTGCACACATCATGGTTGTCACACTCTTCTTTGGGCCCTGCATTTTCATTTATGTGTGGCCTTTCAGCCGGTTCTCTGTGGACAAGCTCCTGTCTGTGTTTTACACCATTTTTACTCCACTCTTGAACCCCCTTATCTACACACTGAGAAATAAAGAGATGAAAATAGCTATGAAGAAACTGTGTAACCACCATGTGACTTCTCGTTGAATCCCAACTTTCCATAGGCCTACATGTTCTTACTCATTTAGGGGATATAATTTCTTTAATATGATTTGTGCAAAGATTTCACTCTGATGTTTTACTGATATAATTTGTATTGTGTTATATTGCAGAGAAATAGTTGTAGATTACAACAAAAATCATGTATATACTTCTGTATAATTTTATGCTTTAAATAAAATTTTATGACATATAATATCACTACCTGATATTGTATGGTTTATATTACATTATAATAATTATATTATTTTAATATAATTTTACTGGGTGATGGGCACTGAGGGGGGCACTTGACAGGATGAGCATTGGCTGTTATGCTATATGTTGGCAAATTGAACTCCAATAAAAAAAATTAAAAAATAAAGTGCATTGGTTTAGAAAATTAATAAATTTTTACCCACAGACTGTAAATAAACACTACATTTACACTGTCTTACTGAGTCAATTCTGTCCCTTGGGGAATCATCTATTCAGAAGTGTGCTTGAGTACCACAGATTCATATCTCATGCTGAATTTTTAGATGTCTTTGGATCTTAAGAAGATAATCATAAGCAAGAGGTAACTTTTGTATTAAACTAATGGTTAAAGAGTTCAGTTTTCTTGTACTTCGATTCTGAAATGTCACACAAAAGGAGAGAATCAGGTAATGAGCAAATTACTTGAGTAACTGGATGAAACTGCCAATAATTTTAGACAATGTTTCCTTTTTTAAAGACTTTATTTATTCATGAGAGACACACAGAGACAGAGACACAGGCAGAGGGAGAAGCAGGTTCCCCACGGGAAGCCTGACGTGTGACTTGATCCCAGGTCTCCAGAATCACATCCTGGGCTTAAGGCAATGCTAAACCACTGAGCAACCCAGGCTACCCCTAGACAATGTTTGCAATAAGGAGAAGCATGCTCCAGAGCACTTCTGGCTTCTCTTATGGCTGTAATGTCACACATTTTCACAAACACTAAAAGAACACAGATTGAAAACAGCTGCTTTAGGATACATTTCTCAGGAGTCCTCTTGCTTGGCACTGTAATAATACTGTATTTTGATTTTATAAACTTTGGGCATAGTCAAATTCTATGATGAATTACACCCATCTATGCGAACATTTAAAGAGCTTAAGAGAGATATATGCTGTCTATGTGCACTGCAGCATTATGTATAATAGTCAAGATATAGAAGCAACCTAAGTGTCCAAATGTAGATGAATGGATGAAGAAGTGGTACCTATATTTATATCTTTTTATATATCTGTATATTACCTATATAATGGAATACTGGAATATTATTTGGCCATTAAAAAACAATGAAATGTTATCCTTTAAGACAAAATGCATGGACCTAGAGGGTATTATTGGAAGTTAAATAAGTAAGACAGAGAAAGACAAATACCATATGATTTTACTTAAATGTGGAGTCTAAAAAAGAAATGAACAAAAGAAACAGACTTACAGACACAGAGAACAAGTGGTGTTTATCATATGGGAAGAGGGTGGAGGATAGACAAAATAGGTGAAGGAAAATTAAGAGATACAAATGTTCGGTTATCAAATAAATGTCAGGGATATGATGTACAGCATAGGAAAATAGTCGATAATACGGTAATAACTTTGTATGTTGACAGTAACTAGACTTCCTGAGGGGATCAATTTTTAATGTATAAAAGTTCTGATCACTGTGACGTACACCCGAAGTTCATAGGGTATTATCTGTCAATTATACTTCAATTAAAACAAAGAGTGGATACCACAAGAGCTTTCAAGAAGATGACACTATATTCCTCTCTTAAACTGTTGAAGACAAAAAAAGGCTTAAAATCTGAAAGATAAAGTAATATTTATAAAATGCTAGAATACAATGAAATAAAAAAGGAGGAAATATATTGTCTTAATAATTTAAATCCTATTAGAGATAGACATCATTTTATGGGACTCTCATGGTTTCCTCTTAATGCCATTATTTAAAAATTTTTCAGGGACATGTGCATTTCCCTCTGAAGAAATGGGACAAAAGTATTGAGTGTCCCGAGCCTTCCCTTAGCCCTCCCTTCAAATAAGTCCCAGGTGGGAAGGCACTTCTGTTGCCTCTGAAATTTTGAAATAACATCAAAAGAGAGAGCATCAGGTGTCAGTGTTGAGCTATGGACGGAGTGGGCCCAGAAGCTGTCCTGGAGCAGCTGCGTCCACACCTTGCCAGCTGTTTTCATGTGCAGCGCTCAGTGCTTTGGGGGGTCCTGGGGTCCTGCGCAGGCGCGACAGGGAGCAGGGCCAGGTGCCCGGGCTGCCAGTGTTCCTTCAGAGTTCTATGCTTGCAGGTCGCCGGCATCCTCTGGCTGTGGAGGCTGGGGTGTCCAGAGGGCCTCGGGGTGGGATTCACTGTTGCTCAAACTGCCGGGGGGGGGGGTGCTGGCTGTGTGGAGCCTCAGGTGGGCGTGGGACCCCTCGAAGGGCAGTGAGGCCTGGGGGCAGGATCTGCTGCTGCTTAACACACAGGGGTGGGGGTGGGGGCTGGCTGAGTGCATGGGACCTCAGGTGTGCATGGACCCCTCAAAGGGCACCGAGGACTTCCCATAGGCTCAGGGGTGCTGGCCGGCGGGGACTCCTCCAGGGGACCACCTGCTTCCCATTGAGGACTCCGAAGATGTCACGAGCCACTTGATGGGGACCCTGGATCTCCAACAGGTAGGTGGCGCCAGGTCACGGAGAAGATCCGGATGGCGTCCTAGTTTGGGACCTCCTTGGGAGAGGTTGTGCCTCTCCTTCTGTGCTTTGCCTACAGGACATGTCCTTGAAGGGTCCCACTTAATGGGCCGACTGAAGGAGTGTCCTCTGGACAGGCTTCTGGTGGCGTCTTCTCTCCTCCAGCTGCGTAGTGGGGCATGTGTTGTGGTGATATTTCCCAGTACTTACAGATTGAGAATAGGTCGGTGGTGCACTTGACCTTCGTCCCAACCTTGGACAGCCACCTGTCAGGGATGTGGCGGTGATTTCGTAGTTGTGTGGCTCAGACAGCAGCTGTGGTCAGCCTGGTCCCAAAAATGATGGGGAAAATAAGTTATAAGTTGTCGTTGTTGCCTCAGTGAGGGGGTGATTATACTCTTACAGGTAGTCCTAATTAAAATGCCAAATTCGAGGGCTTCCAGATCGTTCATTGAACAAGACTCAGAGAAGGGCCTAGTCTTTCAGTGTCTTCTATTTCAATTGAGGCGGCATTCTTTTGGGAGGAAACCACATCATAGCTACTTCAGATTCTGCAGTGGTTCCACAGGGCCTGTAATGTGGAAAAAATAGATTTACTTTTAAATTATCTCTTTTCCATCTGTTTTGGATTAATTTCCTTAGTTTTATTGATGTAATTGACTTTGTAGACCTTAAGACATAGCCATTTTATATCAAGATATGTCTAGTACTATTTATACATTTATTATTCAAGTAATAAATGTCAAACACCTGCTATAGTTCAGATTACATCAGCAGAACTAGGAGCAAACATAGAGTATTTAAGAACACATTCTTGAGTGTGTGTTGAGTGGAATAAAAGCAAGGGAATGGTCACAAAATATGCTGTCATGTGAGATCTATGATAGCAATAAACATGATATCTGAGTGCAGGAGAGGGAAACAATCCAGTCTTGTTGGTTAGGAAAAAGTTCCTTTCTTACATCAGTTTTTCTTTGATTTCTGAGGATTCTGTATTTTGTCCTATTATTACACACACACACGCACAGCATGTTCAGCACAGAACCAGTCCTGTAGTAAATGCCGAAGTAGATGCTAGATCCCACAGGCATTTCCGACTGTTTAGAAGCATCCATGACTCTTATCTGCAGTCTCTTCTCACCACTCCATCTTGCTTTGGTCAGATTCATGAAAATGGATGTGGACCCTTGCACTATTTCACCTTAGGTGCAGAAATCTCTAGCTGTCTAGATTGAAGGAGTATGCCTGCCTGATTTGTTAGTGAAACTTGAGTTACCAAAGTCACCAATTTTCCCCAAATTGTGGGTTTTTGTAGGCAATTTGTGAGTCAGTGTACAGGCAGTGCAGCTATAGATTTTAAGTGGAGGAACTTCTTTGAATTTTGAGGAAGCCTTTTATGAAACTCATTTTCCTGTTTTGAAATAAGGTAAAATCCAAAATACTTTGTTTTCCTAAGTGTAATTTGAAGACCACCCACGTTAAAATCACCTGCAAGGCTTTATAAATGCAAATAATCAGGGTCCATCATTGCCCTGCTGAATTAGTATTCTAGGACCAAATCCCAGAAATGTGCTTTTTACACCAAGATGCTTCAGATAATTCTAATTCACAATCATGACTGAAAAACGACCAGATAATTGTTGGCATCATCCATCTGCAGGGGTAGCTGCTTTAAGGGTCGGTTAGAAGGATTTGCTTATGTGAGAAATCTCTATTAATGGACCAGGATATAGTCTCAGAAAAATGTGACTAGGACATATTGATTCAAAATTTGTGATCTCATAAAATGTGTTGTTTATGGACAGATGAGTCTATCACTGAGAAGGTGCTGTGAAGTTGAGGCATCCTAAACATTTCTTCTCTCCCTGCAGTCATGAAGGGATCAGCTCTTTCCTCTTTCGATTCTCTGTGAGATATAGTTAACTGCCTTAAAAACTTTGAAAAACAAAATGGCAAGCTTGGTTTTGCCACTTAGCAATTCAAACCATGCTGAAATCCAGAAAGCCCAGATTTCAGAGGGGGCAATATTTAGAGAGCTATATCTCCCATAGTCACTGTATAATCACTATCTGGTCTCAGGAGTGTTTTTCTTTCATGTCAATGTTTAGACAGCTTTTAAATCAAATGATTTTGTATAAAGAATTCTTCAATATAAGTAATTTCTAAATGTTAAATTCTCAAAGGGGAGCCTCCAAATGTAAAGATTTCCATTGGAAGTAAAATTCCATTCCTATACATGGGGAAATATTTTTTTCATTTCTCTCTCTTTCTCCTTGATCTCAGATGCAGTTTGAAGATGAAAAGATTAGGGAGACTTTCACAGAAATAAATATATGTCCAATCATTGTATCTCCTCGTATTGCCTCCTTCATCCATTAGGAGGACCCAGATGATCTTGACGAAGGAAGTGACTCTTGCAGTTTTATGGTTCTGCCTAAGAAACACATTCACCACAGTTCATTTCTTTAAATTAATTACCAGAGTTCTATTTGTATTTAGAGCTATTTAATGTCTAGTTCCACCCTCAGCCTGTAAACCTCCTGAAGTCAGGATCACTATTTTACCTCAGAACTTGACATAGCTCTAGGCAAATGGTAGATACTCATTAGGAATATTAGTTGTGCTCATTAAGTATATTAGCTGAATGGATAAGTCAATGTATTATATTTTTAAAAAACATCTTATGGCTGTTACTGGATATTTCTTAATGCCAGAGTTAAGGAAAGCTCAAATCTGTGTTTTTAAATGATAATTTTTGTTAAATGCTTGATTTATTATTATGGTTTTGGTATTTTAGGTTTTTACCAGGCAAAGCCAATGTATGAATCAAATTATTCTGATGTGTTTTGGTTTATATCCTTGGCACTTTCTACCTATAGACCAGCACTGAATTTTCTCCTTGCCTTTTCTCCAGTGTTTTATGTAACAGTTATCCTGGGAAACCTCCTTGTTGTGTTTAGAGTGATGTTTACCCTTACTTACATTCCACTATGTACTTCCTTTTAGCAAATCTCTCATTCATTGACTTGTGTCTTTCCACCTTAATGATTCCTAAGAAGATTCATGACCTGCACTCAGGGCACAAAACCATATCCTTCCAGGGATGTGTCATCCATTTATTTGTATTTCATGTCCTGGGTGGATCTGAGATGGTGCTGCTCATTGCCATGGTCTTGGATCGCCTATGTGGCCATATGTAAGCCTCTCCACTATCTGACTATCATGAGTCCGCAGATGTGAATTTTGCTTCTGTCTGGTGCTTGGGCTGTTGGCCTCATTCATTCAGTGGCCCAGTTAGCTTTCGTTGTCCACTTGACTTTTTGTGGTCCTAATGAGATAGACAGCTTTTGCTTTGAACTTCCTTGGTTCATCAAATGTGCCTGCGCAGACCCTTACAGGATGGAATTCATGGTGACTGCCAACAGCAGGTTCATTTCCATGGGCGCCTTCTTCTCATTGCTTATCTCCTAAGTTTTCATCCTGGTCACTCTCTGGAAACGTTCCTCAGGTGGTTTGTCTAAGGCCTTTTCTACTCTGTCAGCGCACATTAAAGAAGCTGTGATCTATGTATACAATGAAATATTACTCAGCCATCAGAAATGGCGAATACCCACCATCTGTCTGGACGTAAATGGAACTGGAGGGTATTATGCTGAGTGAAGTAAGTCAATCAGAGAAGGACAAACATTGTATGGGTTCATTCATACGGGGAATATAAGAAATAGTAAAAGGGAATAAAGAAGAAAGGAGAGAAAATGAGTGGGAAGTATCAGTGAGGGTTACAGAACATGAGAGACTCCTAACTATGGGAAAGGAACGAGGGGTGGTGGAAAGTGAGGTGGGCGGGGGGACGGGATGGCTGGGTGATGAGCACTGAGGGGGGCACTTGACGGGATGAGCACTGGGTGTTATGCTGTATGGTGGCAAATCAAAATCCAATAATAAATACATACATACATACATACATACATACATAAATATTTGTTGAGTTAAGAGAATGGAATTTTAGGGATCGTTAGTGATTTCATTATGAACTGAAAAATACTGTCAACATAGGTTAGATTTTTTAAATTATTGAAGTATCATTAACATACAGTGTTATGTTAGTTTCAAGTTTAAAATATAATTCTACAATTCTGTGCATTAGGCAGTGCTCATTATGAGATAAGTGTACTCTTAATCCCCTTTGTCGATATCACCCATCCCCCACCCATCTTCCCTCTGGCAACCAACCTATTTGTTTTTTGCATTTAAGAGCCTTTTTATATTATATATATATTATATATTTTTATATATAAATTTATTTTTTATTGGTGTTCAATTTGCCAACATACAGAATAACACCCAGTGCTCATCCTGTCAAGTGCCCCCCTCAGTGACCGTCACCCATTCACCCTCACCCCCCACCCTCCTCTCCTTCCACCACCCCTAGTTCGTTTCCCAGAGTTAGGAGTCTTTGTGTTCTGTCTCCCTTTCTGATATTTCCTACCCATTTATTCTCCCTTCCCTTCTATTCCCTTTCACTATTATTTATATTCCCCAAATGAATGAGAACATATAATGTTTGTCCTTCTCCTATTGACTCATTTCACTCAGCATAATACCCTCCAGTTCCATCCATGTCGAAGCAAATGGTGGGTATTTGTCGTTTTTAATGACTGAGTAATATTCCATTGTATACATAAACCACATCTTCTATATCCATTCATCTTTCAATGGACACCGAGACTCCTTCCACAGTTTGGCTATTGTGGACATTGCTGCTATAGAGCCTGGTTTTTTAATTTGTTTTTTTTTTTTTGCTTTGTTTTATAAACCCCACATATGAGTGCAATTTGTAATGAGTGGTATTTGTCTTTATCTGACTTACTTCACTTAACATTATACTCTCTAGATCCATTCATGTTGTTACAAATGGCAAAATCTCATTCTATTTTATGGCTGAGTACTATTCCATTGTGTGTATACATACACCCTCACACATTTACACATTTTCTTTACCTATTCATCTATGGATGCACATATTTAGGTTGCTTCCATATCTTGTCTTCTATAAATAATGCTAAAATAAGTGTACTAGTGCATACATATTTTCAAATTAGTGTTTTTGTTTTCTTTGAGTAACCTGAAAAGACTGAATATTCCAAGCAATTATGAGAGAGAATGGTAAAACTGGACATATCACAATACTAGATTTCAAGATATAAACCTGTAGTAGTCAAAAGAGTTAGTACTTAAATCAATGGAACACAACAAAACGTCGAGAAATAAACTCACATTTATGCTTAGTTAATCTAGGACAAAGGAGGCAAGAATATACAACAGGGAAAAAACTTTCTTCAACAAATGATACATGGAAAACTGAAGAGATGCATGGAAAAGAATGAAATTGGACTGCTTTCTCACACTATACACAAAAATAAACTCAGAATGGATTAAAGAACTAAATATGAAACAAACCATAAAAATCCCAGAAGACAACACAGGCAGTAATTTCTTTGACATTGATTATAGCATCATTTTTCTACATAGAAGATTATGCAGAGGAATGTAAAGGAATATATTTCCCATTTTTCCAAAGGCAAGGGAAACAAAAGCAAAATTAAACTATTGGAACTACATCAAAACAAAAAGGGTTTGTACAGTGAAGGAATCTATCAATAAAACAAAAAGGCAAGCTACTCAATGGGAGGAGATATTTGTGAAAAGAGATTACTATACAAAATCTATAAAGAATTTACACAATTCAAAACCAAAATAACCAAATAATCCCATTAAAAATTAGACGAGGTCCATTTTTTCTAAAAATACATGCAGACACATGAAAAGACACTTAAAATCACTCATCATTGGGCAGCCCGGGTGGCTCAACAGTTTAGCGCCACCTTCAGCCCAGGATATGATCCTGGAGACCCAGGGTCGAGTCCCACGTCAAGCTCACTGCATGGAGCCTGCTTCTCCCTCTGCCTGTATCTCTGCCTCTCTCTCTCTCTCTCTCGTGAATAAATAAATAAAATATTTTTAAAAATCACTCATCATCAAGGAAACGCAGATCAAAACCACAATGAGATATCACCTGACACCTGCCAGAATGACTAATAAAAAAGGCAAGAAATAGCAAGTGTTGATGAAGATAAAGATGTTGATGAAGTGTTGATGATTCTCACACACTGCCGATGGGAATGCAGATTGGTGCAGTGACTGTAGAGAACAGGATAGAGGTTCCTCAAAAAGTTAATAAGAGAATTACCACGTGGCCAAATAATTCCACTACTGGTTAAGAATTTTTGTTTAAAATCTAAGATTTCATATTTCATTTGAATAAGAGCATTAGATATTGGATGTGAGATTTAACTGTATGAGTCATTGGATAGGTTTCTCATAGAGTTTCATGTTATGTTGAAATGAAGGCAGCCTTTTGAAAAGGATAAGAAAAAAGCAATTTAAAACTGGTAGTATGGTAAACAATTTGAGTACTTGTTTAAATACACAGAAGCAGTCCAATATTTTAATATGTTGGTTTCCTTGAGAATTTCTAGGCTTTGTATTTATACGAAGATACATATTTCCATTTATCTTATAGAACTTATGGTTATGTCTGTTTTTTAAATATTTTTTCTCAGAACACTGATTTTATCTTAATTTTATCTACTACTACAAATATTGAATAGTTTTTAAAATTTCCAAGTATCGCTTTTTCCACATGGCATTGATTAGTGGAAATTTCTAACCGCACCAGAGAATCTTTCTGTATCAATCTCTAGGGAAAACTAACTGAATTGTGTCATTATGATTGCCTCAAGTTTGCTGAATTTTAACCCTCAAAAATTCCTCTCTTGGTGATACTGTTATTAAAGTACTAAGAATTCAAATATAGAATTCCTGATATCATAGTCAATATCTTTAGATGAGATCACATGATTTATACTTGTTGTGAACTTGATTACTTAATTATCTGTTTAATTTTGAAGTATCTAACTTCTCTGACAATAATAGTGGTATATCCTTAGATGTTTTGATATCTATTTGTTAAAAGATTTTATTTATTTATTCATGACACACAGAGAGAGAAAGAGAGGCAGAGACATAGGTAGAGGGAGAAGCAGGTTCCATGCAGAGAGCCCCACGTGGGACTCGATCCCAGGACTCAGGATCACACCCCAGACTAAAGGCAGCGCTAAACCACTGAGCCACCAGGGCTGCCCTGATATCTTTTTTGGGGAAATCTTGCTTCAGTAAAATCTCTTAGTTCCTAGTTCTTAATGAAAAATTTCCAAGTTATCTTTCCAAGTATGGGAAAAGAAAACAGGTCTGAAGTGTCTCTTCCATAAACTTAACCACACTGATCAAAGAATATGTACAAAATTCCTTCATTTATCAATCATGTTTTTATTGAGTTTCTATTTTATTTTAGGTATTTTAAAAAGTAAGCTTTGGGAATGTAAAGATAAATACAAAACTTCAGTCTTCAATGAGTTTAACATTCTTGGCTTCTATCTCTGTCACACAAATTATTGCTGAAATTGCTTCTATAATTCACTTACTTTTTAAAAAGCAGTAAAAAACAGGGCAATTGGGTGGTGCAATCAGTTAAATCTCTGACTCTTGGTTTTGGCTCACATGGTGATTTCAGGGTCCTGATATCAAGCCTCCCAGGAGATTCCTTGCCCAGTGTGGGGTCTGCTTGAGATTTTCTCTCCTACTACCTCCAACCCTCTTACCTTTGCTCACTTATGCTCTTTCTCTCTCTCAAAATAAATAAATAAATGTTTTAAAAATTAAAAATTAATAACTGTAAAAATAAAAATGCTTTATTGTCCATTTATATTTTGTGTCTAGTTATTTCTTAACTTGAATGTCAATTCAGTTTTCCCCTCTTTAATTATAAAATTTTAGTAAGGACTACATAAGCCTATGAATTAGTCTTAATATAATTCTGAGTATGAAAATGCAGCAATGTTTTTTTATGATAATGGTCATAATAGTATAAACCGTGCCCCAAGTGGATAAGGAAAAAAAGTCATTGCTCATTTCTATACAGTTTCTAGAATTTTCCTTAAAGTGGTTTTGGTAGACCATACTGTTTGTTTCATTAAAGCAAATCAGCCAGTTTAAATTTCCACCATCAGTATCTTTATGTCCTTGAAAAATCTAATGAATAAATAATAGTAAAGTCCTGTTATGTGTCAAGCAACAGACTAAACATATTTGTATGTATTGACATTTTTAGCCCTCACCAGAGCACTAAGAAGTAGGCATGATTCTATGCATACTACAGCTAAGGAAATTAGGGCTGCAATACTTTAAATGACTTGCCTAAGATTCACTTGATTTGTAATTCAAAGAGAGTTAGTTGGACCCACATGTTAAACAGTTGCTCCCTGAATTGCACTACTACATGGTAGTGGTGTGATGAAGCAGTGAAGGCAGATAATATATCCATTAGTTTGTTATACAGTTATATAAATTGGATTCACTCTACCTCATCTAAATGATAACCCTCTAAATATTTTGTGACTTTAAGAAACATATATACATTCCTTTTCAGGTCTTTGCAGACATCTGGTTAGAATGTGAAAGTTGAAAAGACAATGAAAGCAAGCACAATGTGGAGAAGAAATTGGTGAGACTTTGGAAAGGGTGCTTTGTACTAGTGTGTGGCACCAAACTAAATGAAAAGAATGGATAGAATAAGATTTGATCAGATGAATGAGTAGAATGGAAAAACAATTAATAGAAAAACAGAAAACAGATGCTTTGAGGAAAAGGAAGCAAATGTAGAATAATTCAGTATGAAGGGAGTTTTGATGACTTTAATTATACAGCCTTAAATAGTATTATGATTTAATGGAAGAAAACCAAACAATTATTATTATTATTATTATTATTTTAATAATAAATTTATTTTTATTGGTGTTCAATTTGCCAACATACAGAATAACACCCAGTGCTCATCCTGTCAAGTGACTCCCTCAGTGCCCGTCACCCATTCACCCCCACCCCCTGCCCTCCTCCCCTTCCACCACCCCTAGTTCGTTTCCCCGAGTTAGGAGTCTTTTTCTTCTCCCTTCCCTTATATTCCCTTTCACTGTTATTTATATTCCCCAAATCAATGAGAACATACACTGTTTGTCCTTCTCCGATTGACTTACTTCACTCGGCATAATACCCTCCAGTTCCATCCACGTTGAAGCAAATGGTAGGTATTTGTCGTTTCTAATGGCTGAGTAATATTCCACTTGTATACATAAACCACATCTTCTTTATCCATTCATCTTTTGATGGACACCGAGGCTCCTTCCACAGTTTGGCTCTTGTGGACATTGCTGCTAGAAACATTGGGGAGCAGGTGTCCCAGCATTTCATTGCATCTGAATCTTTGGGGTAAATCCCCAACAGTGCAATTGCTGGGTCGTAGGGCAGGTCTATTTTTAATTCTTTGAGGAACCTCCACACAGTTTTCCAGAGTGGCTGCACCAGTTCACATTCCCACCAACAGTGTAAGAGTGTTCCCTTTTCTCCGCATCCTCTCCAACATTTGTTGTTTCCTGCCTTGTTAATTTTCCCCATTCTCACTGGTGTGAGGTGGTATCTCATTGTGGTTTTGATTTGTATTTCCCTGATAGCAAGTGATGCAGAGCATGTTCTCATGTGCATGTTGGCCATGTCTATGTCTTCCTCTGTGAGATTTCTCTTCATGTCTTTTGCCCATTTCATGATTGGATTGAAAACCAAACAATTAGGCTATCATCTCCTAACTCATTCGTGAAACAGTAATTATTTTAACCTCAGATCGTCTGCTCTCAAAAACTCACTTCAACTGTTTATGTCTCCTGTTTTTTCCAAGCAAGTCCTCTCGTGTCCCACAGTTTCTGCATGGCTGACTTGACCTCTTTGTTCCAAAGTGTGTAGATGAGGGGATTCAGCATGAGTGTAATAACATTGTAGAGTACAGACACCATCTTGTCCACAGAAAATGTGGACAAGGGACGAGCATAGATGAAAATACTGGGTCCAAAGAAGAATGTTAGTACCATGAGGTGGGAGCCACAGGAGGAGAGTGCCTTTCGCCTTCCCTCCTTCGAGTGAATCTTAGCCAGGTTAGCGGAATAGGAAGAAAACAGTATAATAAAGGAACTGGTAGAGATTAACCCACTGTTAGATGCCATTAGTAATTCAATAATAATGTGTCCACACAGGCAAGTTTGATGATGGGGGAACATCACAAAAGAAGTTGTCCACCTGGTTTGGTCCACAAAAAAGGCAAACGTATAGCAAGGATCCTCTGGACAGTAGATTACACAAACACTCCCATCCAGGAAGCAGCTACCAACATACAGCGTAATCCTTGACTCATAATAGTGGTATAGTGCAGAGGGCAACAAATTGCAACATAAAGATCATAGGCCATCACTGTAAGCAGGAACATCTCAACTGCTCCTACAAAATGCAGAAAGAAGAGCTGCACAATGCATTGGCCATAGCGAATGAGCTTCTCATTATCAAGAAAGTCAGCCAGAAGCTTAGGGATAGTTGAATAACGTAAGTCCAGGAAAGAGGGGTTGCCAAGAAGGAAATACATGGGTGATGAATTCAGATAGTTATCAGAGGCTACTGTGACCAAGATGAGGACATTGCCTACCCAAGTGGGCACATAGAAGAAAATAAATAGTACAAATAGCCCTGCCTCGATAGGTGGTGTCTGTGAGAACCTTCCAGGACAAAGATTCTCACCATCTCTCTTTGGTTTTCATCCATTTGACCTGGCTTCTTGATTAAAGAAATTAAACAAGGGGCATTAGTAACATTGAAAGTGAATGAGATAGAAGATGGTGGAAGAGTAAGGGTCCTCACCTTACCTGGCCCCACCAACTTACCTAGATAACTTTCAAACCGTCCTGAACACCTATTAATCTGACCTGATATTTAAAGAGAGAACATCCAGACACTACAGAGAGAAGGGTTTCACTTCTAACAAGGTAGGAAGGTGGAAAAAATAAAATAAAAATGAATCAAGTGGGGGAGTGGCCCTGCGAGGATCCAGGCTAAGGCTGCGCACCTAGAGCCTCCAGGACAGGAAGGCCCAGCCCCAGAGAAGTGGGAAATTTAAAAAATTCACACCAGATTCTTCCTGGACAGAAAAGTGCTTAGCAGAGAAATTGGACAGAATTGCAGAAGGGGCAGTGAAGTCCAGTTTCCCAGAGTCATTAACAGAGGAAGTGTGCCCCAGGGTAAAGGGCACCACGTAATGTGGGCCGACCTCAGTAAAAAGCCACAGCATGCACAGGGAAGGGCATCTGGGAGAAGCCAGTCAGTTAGATGGGCGGCTCCAGACAGAGGGGTCTGTGCGCTGCTGCCTTGGGGAACCACGTGCCCTGGGAGTGCGAATCCAGCAGCACAGGCCTCGGATCCCAGGGTGCATCAGTGGACACAGCCCATGATCCTGCATTCCTCCTGGGACAGATGAAGGCCAGAAGGGCACAGTACAGCACGGACTCTCCTGCTGCTGGGAGCCCCCAGGGGGAGGCGAGAAGGGCATAGGACAGAGAGGACTCTACAGCTGCTGGGTGTCTCTAAGCATCAGTGCACTTCCACCACCTGAGAGCATCTAGGACAGTGCGGACTGGGACTCTGTGAGTAGTTACTGTGGGAGCTGAATCCAGGGATGGAAAACTGGATGCTACCATTTGTTATTGTTCTTCCTTGTTTCACCCTGTAGCTGGGAGGGGCGGGGCCACCAGGGAGCAGAGGACTCACAAGGTAAACAGCTCCTACTGAGCCCAGCACCTGGCAGAGGGTGGGACATCTCCCCCAGGTATGCAGACCTGGGAATCAGCACAGCAGGTCCCTCCCCCAGAAGACCATCTGGAAGGACAGGGGAAGAGCAAGTTCTTGACTAAGCAGCGCTGGAAAGCTCCAGGGAAAATCAAGGGGTTTACAGTATATAGCACTAGAGGGTATCCCTCCTTCTATTTTTTTCTCTTTTTACAATACAACTGGTTTTTGTATAAGACTATAAATTTCCAATTTTTCTTCTTTCCCATCTTAACTACAATATTTTACCACCTCTTCATTTTTAATTTTCTCCCTTTTTGACTTCTATATTTCTACAGTTACAGGTCTTAGATATATTTTCCACTTCCAGATTCCCTTCAACATACTCAACTTAATTTTGGGAGATATACAAGATATGTTATTTTTTGTTTGTTTGTTTCGTATTTTTTGTTTTCTCTGCCTCATTTTCTTCTACAATGGTGGAACATAACACATTCTAAAACATGACCATAATGCACCCAGAACAAAGTGGCATACCGTGCTGGTTCAGTCTGTGAGATTATATTTTCTCTTATTTCCCATACTGCCCCCTTCTTTTATCTCATTTATGTTTTGTTAGTCAATGGTGGGACCTTCTACCGGTATTTCTGGTTTATATAAATTTGGGACTGAGCATCTTCTAACATACAGAACTTATACTCAGAACCAAGAGGATCACTCTCTAGGACCCCTCAGATAGACTACAATCTCCCTCCACTACAACTTCGTCACGACCACCATGTCCCAGTCCCCCAACTCATTTTTTTCTCCTCCTTTTTAAAAATTTATCCTCTTTATACTTGCTTTCTTCTATTCTTTTCTTTTTTCTCCTCTTGTATCAGATTCTTGGCCTTTCGTTTTTAACTACTTTGTTTTAAAATTAGTTTTTCACATTAGTGGTCCTTCTGTTTTACTTTTTTCCAATCTTTGTTTTAAATTTCTGGTCACTGACATCATCAGAATCATCTAAATAGAAATTTACTTAGGTCATGGGTTGATATTCTGGACTCAGGCCACTCATACAGCCACTATGCACTGAGCAAAATGACTAGAAGGAATAATTCACCACAAAAGAATATGAAACAGTACTCTCTGCCACAGAGTTACAGAATTTGGATTACAATTTGATGTCAGAAAGGCAATTCAGAAGCACAATTATAAAGCTACTGGTGGCACTGGAAAAAAAAACATAAAGGATGCAAAGACTTGATGACTGCAGAATTTAGATCAAATCTGGCTGAAATTAAAATCAATTAAATGAGATGCAATCCAAACTAGAGGTCCTAATGATGAGGGTTAATGAGATATAAGAAAGAGTGAGTGACATAGGAGACAACTGATGGCAAGGAAGGCAGCTGAAGAAAAAAAGGGGAAAACAATTAAAAGACCATGAGGAAAGGTTAAGGGAAATAAATGATAGCCTCAGAAGGAAAAATCTACGTATAATTCAGGTTACAGGGTGCACCAAAAGGGACTGAGGACCAGAAAGTGCATTTGAATAAATAATAGATGAGGAATGCCCTAATTTGGGAAGAGAAACAGGCATTCAGATCCAGGATATAGAGAGGTTCCTGCCAAAAAATCAATAAAAACCATTGAACACCTCGACATTTAATAGTGAAACTTGCAAATTCCAAAGATAAAGAGAAAATACTTAAAGCAGCAAGAGGCAAGAGATCTCTGGTTAATATGGGAAGAAATATTAGGTTAATAGCCGACCTCTCCACAGAGACCTGGCAGACCAGAAAGGGCTGGCACGATATATTCAGGGTCCTAAAAGAGAAGAACATGCAGCCAAGAATGCTTTTTCCAACAAGGCTCTCATTCAGAATAGAAGGAGAGATAAAGGGTTCCAAGAAAGGCAAAAACTTAAAGAATATGTGACCACCAAGGCAGCTCTTCAAAAAATATTAAGGGCGACTTTGTAAAAGAAAGAAGCCCAAAAAATAATCCACAAAAACAGAGACTGAATAGGATTAAGATCACATTAAATTCATATCTTTCAATAGTAACTCTGAACATGAATGGGCTAAATGATCCATTCAAAAGGCGCACGGTTTCAGACTGGATAAAAAAACAAGAACCAACTATTTGTTGTCTAAAAGAGACTCATTTGAGACCAAAGGACACATACAGCCTGAAAATGAAAGGTTGTAGAACCATCTACCAGGTATCTTATGCTTTGGGTGCAATTGTAAATGGGATTGACTCTTTAATTTCTCTTTCTTCAGTCTCATTGTTAGTGTATAGAAATGACTAAAAACCAGAACACTTCTGAAAGAAATTGAGGAAGACACAAAGAGATGGAAAAATATTCCATCCTCATGGATTGGCAGAATTAATATTGTGAAAATGTCAATTTTACCCAGGGCAATTTACACGTTTAATGCAATCCCTATCAAATACCATGGGCTTTCTTCAGAAAGGTGGAAGAAATTATTTTAAGATTTGTGTGGAATCAGAAAAGAACCCGAATAGCCAGGGGAATTTTAAAAAAGAAAACCATAGCAGGGGGCATGACAATGCCAGATTTCAGGTTGTACTACAATGCTGTGGTCATCAAGACAGTGGGATACTGCACAAAAACAGACACATAGATCAATGGAACAGAAGAGAGAATCCAGAAGTGGACCCTGAACTTTATGGTCAACTAATATTCAACAAAGCAGGAAAGACTATCCACTGGAAAAAAGACAGTCTCTTCAATAAATGGTGCTGGGAAATTAGACATCCATATGCAGAAGAATGAACCTAGACCACTCTCTTGCACCATACACAATGATAAATTCAAAATGGATGAAAGATCTAAATGTGAGACAAGATTCCATCAAAATCCTAGAGGAGAACACAGGCAACACCCTTTTTGAACTTGGCCACAGTAACTTCTTGCAAGATACATTCATGAAGGCAAGAGAAATAAAAGCAAAAATGAACTATTTTGGACTTCATCAAGATAAGAAGCTTTTGCACAGCAATGGATAGAGTCAACAAAACTAAAAGACAACCTACAGAATGGGAGAGGATAATTGCAAATGATGTATCAGATAAAGGGCTAGTTTCCAAGATCTATAAAGAACTTACTAAACTCAAAACCAAAGAAACAAACAATCCAATCATGAAATGGGCAAAAGACATGAACAGAAATCTCACAGAGGAAGACATAGACATGTCCAACACACACATGAGAAAATGCTCTGCATCACTTGCCATCAGGGAAACAAATCAAAACCACAATCCTCACATCAGTGAGAACGGGGGAAATTTTTCTTTTAATAAATTTATTTTTTATTGGTGTTCAATTTACCAACATACAGAATAACACCCAGTGCTCATCCTGTCAAGTGCCCCCCTCAGTGCCCGTCACCCATTCACCCCCACCCCCCGCCCTCCTCCCCTTCCACCACCCCTAGTTCATTTACCAGAGTTAGGAGTCTTTATGTTCTGTCTCCCTTTCTGATATTTCCCACAGATTTCTTCTCCCTTCCCTTATATTCCCTTTCACTATTATTTATATTCCCCAAATGAATGAGAACATACACTGTTTGTCCTTCTCCGATTGACTTATTTCACTCAGCATAATACCCTCCACTTCCATCCATGTTGAAGCAAATGGTGGGTATTTGTCATTTCTAATGGCTGAGTAATATTCCATTTGATACATAAACCACATCTTCTTTATGAGAATGGGGGAAATTAACAAGGCAGGAAACCACAATTGTTGGAGAGGATGCGGAGAAAAGGGAACACTTTACACTGCTGGTGGGAATGTGAACTGGTGCAGCCACTCTGGAAAACTGTGTGAAGGATCCTCAAAGAGTTAAAAATAGACCTGCTGTAGGACCCATCAATTGTGCTATTGGGGATTTACCCCAAAGATACAGATGCAATGAATCGCCGGGACACCTGCACCCCGATGTTTCTAGCAGCAATGTCCACAATAGCCAAACTGTGGAAGGAGCCTCAGTGTCCATGGAAAGATGAATGGATAAAGAAGATGTGGTTTATGTATACAATGGAATATTGCTCAGCCATTACAAATGACAAATACCCACCATTTGCTTCCACGTGGATGGAACTAGAGAGTATTATGCTGAGTGAAATAAGTCATTGTGGTTTTGATTTGTATTTCCCTGATGGGAAGTGATGCGGAACATTTTCTCATGTGCTTGTTGGCCATGTCTATGTCTTTCTGTGAGATTTCTGTTCATGTCTTTTGCCCACTTCATGGTTGGATTGTTTGTTTCTTTGCTGTTGAGTTTAATAAGTTCTTTATAGATCTTGGAAACTAGCAAATTGAACACCAATAAAATATAAATTTATAAAAAAATAAAAGAACAAAAAAAACCCACAATGAGATACCACATCACACCAGTGAGAATGGGGAAAATTAACAAGACAGGAAACAACAAATGTTGGAGAGGATGTGGAGACAAGGGAATTCTCTTGTACTGTGGGTGGCAATGTGAACTGGTGCAGCCACCATGAAAAACTGTGTGAAGTTTCCTCAGACAGTTAAAAAATAGAACTGCCCTACACCCAGCAATTGCACTGCTGGGGATTTACCCCCAAAGGTACAGATGCAGTGAAAGGACCCCTCCACCCCAATGTTTACAGCAGCAATGTCCCCAATAGCCAAACTGTGGAAGGAGACTCGCTATCTATCGAAAGATGAATGGATAAAGAAGATGTGGTCTATGTATACAATGGAATATTACTCAGCCATTAGTAATGACAAATACCCACCATTTGCTTCATCATCAATGGAACTGGAGGGTATTATACTGAGTGAAGTATGTCAATCGGAGAAGGACAATCATTATATGGTTTAACTTATTTGGAGAATGCAAAAAATAGTGAAAGGGATTAAAGGGGAAAGGAGAGAAAATGAGTGGGAAATATCAGTGAGGGTGACAGAATATGAGATACTCCTAACTCTGGGAAACGAACAGGGGTTAGTGGAAAAGGAGGTGCGTGGGGGTTTGGGATGACTGGATGATGGGCACTGAGGGGGGCACTTCATGGGATGAGCACTTTGTGTTTTAACATATGTTGGCAAATTGAACTCCAATAAAAATATTTTAAAAAGAAAGTGAATATTTCACACAAAACGCAAGAACCTTCCCATTTCAAAGGAAATATTTCTCTCTAGGATATATCCTTATTGATTTTCTAGAAGAAATTATTTTGTCCTTAGCTGATATTGAATATATATTTTCAGTAAGTTACAGCGTTAAGACTCTAATGAAGTAACCAAGATATTTTGGAACATAAAGTTTCCTGGTCTAGGGTCTCTATTTTTGAATTGATGCATTTCTGTCTTTTATCAATCAGTATTCTTTTCTCTTCATTTTTACATTTAGTCTCTAAGACTTAAGTTACATATCCATGAGGTACTATTTAAAAAAAAAAAACACTTAGGATAAAGCTTTGAAGGTACAATTTAAGATTCCATGGAACAAGCATTAGAATCTGTAGATGTTTTATTTGGGATGGTAAATTTCCCTGTGTAAATGGTTAGGCTGCTATAGTAGCCCTGTGACCTTCTCTATCACCGTAACTCATGTGGAGCTCCGTCTCTGTACATGGCTGGAGGAAGGATCACATTCCATTTAAGCTTATTGTTAGTTCATTGATGCGTACCTGAGTTTCCTGAATATCTGTGCGTTTATAATACATTTCTGTGCAGCTTATTATTGTGCATAACACATTTCTCATTTTAAGTACTAGCTGTGGACATATGGGCACAGATTAGGCTCTTAAAGTTATAAATAGAATGATAAATCAGTGATTTAAACATTCAGGTGAACTCCCTCTTTTATCCTATCAAACTGAATAAAAAGAAATTATTTCTCTGAGATAAAATAATTACCATTCCAGGGAGTGTGTGTTTTTTTATTTTTTATGCATTCATATGAATGATGGCTGGAAGGTGCTACTGCATGAGAAATAGTTTATAGTCCTATGAGGAATGTGGAGACTCATGTTAGTTGCTGTTGACTCAAATTTTACAGTTCTACAACACAGAAATATTTTTAGCAATTAAGAGACATAATAATTTAAAGTTTAGATACTGGTGAATTTTCTTATCTCATTCTAATTTATGCCTTCTCTATAAACTGAATATCTTTATTCAGGCAATTCAATAACAATAAAAGTTTTGAAAAATAATTTTAATTATAAATTATATAAAGTTCATTTTATTTTTTAAAGATTTTATTTACTTATGAGAGAGAGAGAGAGAGAGAGAAAGGCACAGACACAGGCAGAGGGAGAAGCAGGCTCCATGCAGGGGGTCTGATGTGGGACTTGGTCCCAGGTCTCCAGGATCACACCCTAGGCTGAAGGCGGCGCTAAACCACTAAGCCACCCGGGCTGCCCATAAAGTTCATTTTAAACAAAACAATTAAATTTACATATGTCAGGAGAAACGTGCTCTCTAACAGTTATAAATACCAATAAATAATATGAAGAAAAATCCCAAAATGCAAATACTATTTTGTTAAAATGATGTTTGCAAAAAGATTCATTAATCTGAGAAAATGATCACATAACGAAAGGAGAAACACCAAAGTACATTTAAAATATGACTGAATCTATGTACATAGGGCACCTGAGTGGCTCAGAGGGTTAAGTGTCTGCCTTCGACTCAGGTCATGGTCCCACAGCCCTGGGATCCAGACACTTGTCAGACTTGCATTCAGTGGGGAGTCTGCTCTTCTCTCTCTCCCTCCACTTGTGTGTGTGCATGTGCCCTCTCTCTCTCAAATAAATAATAAAAATCTATATACACAAGAAAGTAAAACCATAAGTCACTAGATTAAAGGTCAAGGCAACAGCCTTCATAAATGTTGGCTTTGACAATTGGGACTTTCTTTTTATTTATTGATAGCTTCAATTTTGCTACAGGGAACTCTTATATTTATGATAAATATTTGAACTTTCTGTGAACTTGTGTGGTTATGCATGTCCACAGGTCCTAGGACTATTTAACTTTTATATGAAAAATTTGATATTTGGAATTTTTTCTTTCTTGCAGCTTATTATTAATTTACAGTTACTAAATTTCAGCTAATTAATTAACTAACCTTTAATTATAACCCATTATCTTTTTGAGAATTATAGTTGTTGTTTATGTGTACATCAAACTCAGATTTATGAAACACAAGTTTTCAATGATGGATTTGGTTTGCAAGAAGTATTTTGCTATTTAATTTTTAATGTCTTAAATTTTTTTCTGATTATAAAAATAATCAATGCATATTGCTGAGATGTAGAAACATGAAAAAATGAAGAAAATGATTATCCAACGCCAAAATGGAGACATTATTTAGCTAGTCGCATATTCTCAGAACCTTTGCTGAATGCATTACTTAATTTATATAATTGATATGCTGTTACATATGCAATGTGATATATTACTGAAAATACATAATTACTATGAAATACTGATTTTACAAGTGGGTACAGATAACAGGAATATGAGAAAAAAAGATTTTCAGTATATTGGATCTTATGTCAGATTACAAACTTCTTTCTGTAAAGTGTAGATTCTTATGTCTTGGAGTCACACGTCTGGCATGCTAGCAAAACAAAGACGTCTAGACACTATTGAACCAGAAGATAAATAAATTAAACGGAACCCCCTAGTTGCACTGGCCATCGTTAGGAAATTTCAATGGCTAGGGATTTAGGGATCCAGATACTTGCAGTCAAATCACAAAGGGAATCATTAAAAACTTTAATCACAACCTTTTATCAGAAATTATGTAACATGGAAATATGTGTGTTTGGGGTTTATAGTGGGGTGTGAGGGTAAAAGCCAATGGTAAGAAAAAGAATAAAACAGAAAAAATGTGATAGTTAGAATAATGTCATCTGGGTTATATTGAGAAGTGAGTGTTTCCAATACCAAAGTATTCAAAGTTGATGGGAAAGAGAATGAAACAATAAGCAAAGTTAGGCTGCAGGTGCCTTCCCCAAAACAGGACACCTTTGCTTTCATGGCTCTCCACATGGAGCACCTAATTTAATCAGAATTTTATTTTAAGACTTTATTTGATACAGACCATAAGCAGAGGGAATGGCAGGCAGAGGGAGAGGGAGAAGTAGGCTTTCCTGTGAGTGGGCGGGGGGGCAACATAGGGGCTTAATCCCAGGACCCAGGGATCATGACCTGAGCTCAACACAGATGTTTAACTGACTGAGCCCCCGCTCCCCTCTAATCAGAATTTTTGACTTTAGATTTAATTTTTCCAAATGATAGGAATATGTAAAGTAAAAAAAAAAAATCTCTCCTTTCTTCCACTGCCACCTCTATTCCACTGTATGTCTTGGGGCAAAGAGAGAAGAGAGATTCATGGATGCGCTTCCATGTGATATATGCAGCTCTAACTCCTCTTTAACTGATACATGATATTTTTAAAACATGGCTATGGTATAATGAACTACTCTTGATAGCCTGTAGATTATCTATTATTATTCTTACAAACAGTGCTGCAATAAAAACGATGTTGAATTTTAAATTTTGTTCATAGTTCCTTAGACATTTATTATTTATAAGAAGGTCTGAATGTGAAATTTCTGAGACAAATATTGACAGAATTTTTTTCTGCCAAAGTAGCAATGCTACGTTATGCTCCCATGAATAATACACATGGCACTAATTTCACATTCCTCAACACTGGATAATATCAGCTGTTACTGTCATTTAATTTTAATTTTACAGGTGTGATGGATAAAAATGATACCCTGTTATTTTAATTTGCATTTGCCTTATCAGCATTGTGAATGAACATTTTTAGGCTTTTCATGTTATATATTCTGAAGATTTCCTGTTCATTTGTCATTTTACATACTGAGTGTTTATGTTTTCATTATTAATATACAAAAGTTCCCTAGATTTCAAAGGTATTGCATGATGCAATTTAATTTTAGTGTAAATTAATTGAATTTTTACTTAGGTAAACTTCCAACCAAATGGAGGAATAGACTAATATTACCTCAAAGGCATCCTCATACCACTCAGTCAGTAACCCTACAGTTAACTTTTTTTATGACTTATATCACATTTGATTAATTTTATACATCATCTAAATGAGATTATATGATACATGCTCTCTCTGTATTTAATTACTTGACACTATGTTTGTGAAATTCATCCAAACTGTTATGATTATTAGGATTTGTACATTTTTATTGCCAATGAGTTGTATGATTCCTTCCATTGTATGATCATACAATAATTTACACGGGGCACTGTTGGACTTCTGGGTGGTTTCTAATTTTTGGAAGATATAACTATAACTGTTATGAGCGTTCCTATAGATGTTTATTGAAGGATGCAACACTTGTTACCATTGGATGTTATATTAAGTGGGTCTTTTTAAACCTACTGTAGATATTGATTTAATATTAGAAACCATCAGACATGATTCAGATGTGATTGTCCTAATTTACACTCTCCCAGCATTGTAAACATTTCTGTGGCTCCATATCCTCCTCAACACTTTTCAGTATCCATCCTTAAAAATGGATGTATTTTAGGAGCTCCTGAGTGGCTCAGTCAGCTAAGTGTCCAACTCTTGGTTTTGGCTCAGGTCACGATTTCAGGATCCTGAGATTGAGCCCCATGTGGGTCTGCTTAAGATTCTTTTCCTTTCCCTCTTTCCCTCACGCACGCTCTCTTAAAAAAAAATATATATATATATATATATACACATTCTACTGGGTGTGTGGTACTATATAATTGTGCTTTGATTTGCATATTCCTGTTAAGTAAAGATGGTGAACACATTTTTCATGTGGAAATTTCTTTTTGCTCAAAATTTTTATTTAATTTTTTTATTTGAATGTAATTGACATTCAATGTTACCTTAGTTACAGGTGTTTGGTGTAGTGGTTCAGCCAGTCTATATGTTGTGCTGTGCTCACCAAAGACATAGCTACCATCACTATACATCACTATCACAATACCATTGACTGTATTCCCCATGCTGTACCTTCCATCCCAATGACTTACTCATTCCATAAGTGCAAAGCTGTGCCTCCCATTCCCCATTCACCCATTTTGCCCATTTTCCCCATTCTCCTCCTCCCTCTGGCAGCTATGTTTACTCCCTGTATTTATGGCTCTGTTGCTGCCTTTTATTTGGAAATATTTTTCATGAAGTATCCATTCAAATTGTTTCCTCAGTTGTTAGATGGATCGTATGCATTATTTTTATTGACATTATACAAAAAATTATATAATAAAATCTTTAGCTGAATAGATATTTGCAATGATCTAATCCTTCTGATGACTTCCCTTTTCACTTTCTTACTGGTGTATTTTAGTAAACAGAAGTTCTTTAATGATGTCAAGTTTTTTTAACATATGGTTAAAGACATTTCTATTTTAATAAATCATCTCTCTATAAGTCATGAGAATATTTTCCTGTAAACTAGATACTTAAATATTTTGGCTTTCACATTTGGGGATAGTATCTATTTTATTTTATTTTATTTTTTATTTTATTTTTATTTTTTTATAAATTTATTTTTTATTGGTGTTCAATTTACCAACATATAGAATAACATCTAGTGCTCATCCCATCAAGTACCCCCCTCAGTGCCCATCACCCAGTCACCACCACCCCTAGTTTGTTTCCCAGAGTTAGGAATCTCTCATGTTCTGATAGTATATATGTTAAATTAAATTTTGTATGTGATGTGAGGTAGTTTTATTTTCTTTATGGATGCTCAGTTGACCTAAAAACGTATTAAAAAGACCATTAATTTCCCATTGGGTTACAAAGGAGACTATCTGTAGATATCATGACTGTGTAAGTTTAGGCCTGCATTTCAATCTGCTGTGTTAGATTTCTGTTCTTTTGCTGATAAGTACTGTCCTAATCACGTTAGGCTCAATATCTGATACTGTAAATTTTACTCTGTTGTTCCATAATGCTTTGTGTTTTCTAAGTTCTATGTGTTTTCACCTACACCTTAGAAACAATATCTCAATTTCTTTAACCATACTTTTAAAAAATTTTCTAGATTAGTTGTAGCAACTTTGGTAAATTCACATAGCATAGATATTCCATTGAATCTGTAGTTCACTGTTATAGTGTAGATATCTTAACATTACTACCAATCCATGAATGCAGGATGTATTTACATTTATTTGTGTCTATAATTTCGTTAATCAATTTTACAGTTTTCATTGTACAAGTCTTTCACCTCCTTGGTTAGATTTATGCATTAGTATTTTTTCCATAAGTATTTTTTGATGCAATTGCAAATGAAATTGATTTCTTAATTTACTTTTTGGGGAGATGGCGGAAGAGCAGGGTCCCCAAGTCACCTGTCCCCACCAAATTACCTAGATAACCTTCAAGTCACCTTGAAAATCTAGGAATTTGGCCTGAGATTTATAGAGATAACAGCTGGAATGCTACAGTGAGAAGAGTTCACGCTTCTATCAAGGTAGGAAGACGGGGAAAAAAGAAATAAAGAAACAAAAGGCATCCAAGAGGAGGGGCCCCTCGAGGAGCCGGGCTAAAGCCGGGGCGAATGTCCCCAAGACAGGAAAACACCATCCAGGAGAAACAGGACGTTCACCAATCATCCAGGACAGAAAGGGGCACGCAGGAAGTTAGAGCAAGACCCCAGGAGGGGCGGGGATGCCCTCAGGCTTCCTGGGACACTAACAGACACCTGCACCCCTGGGAGAGTGCGCCAAGCTCCCTGAAGGGCTGCAGCGCTCACAGCTGGACCGGTAGCAGCTAGGAGGGGCGCCGACGGCGGCTCTGTGGAGGGGGCTGCGCGACCGGGAGCCCGAATCCAACAGCGCAGGCCCAGGAGCACTGGGCGCTGGGGACACAGCCCAGGATCCCGCCTCCCCCCGGGACAGGCAGAGGCCGGGAGGGCCCAGGACAGCAAGGACGCTCCTGCCCTGAGCTGAGCAGGTCAGCGGCCCCGCCCCTGGAGCCCCCAGGCCCTGCAGACGGAGAGCTCTGTAGTTACTGTGGGGGCTGAATCCAGGGCTCCAGACGTGGCTGCTGCCACTGGGGTTGTTCCTCCTAGGGCCTCATGGAGTAAACAACCCCCACTGAGCCCTGCACCAGTCAGGGGGCGGAGCAGCTCCCCCAAGTGCTAACACCTGAAAATCAGCACAACAGGACCATCCCACACAAGACCAGCCCCGTGTTTTTTTTTGTTTTGTTTTGTTTTGTTTTGTTTTGTTTTTTGCTATTTGATTTCAGTTTGCTTACCTCACCCTATTTTTTCACTTTCTTTCTTTTTCTTTCCCCTTTTCTTCTCTATTTTTCTTTTTTTCTTCCTTTTTTCTTTTTTCTTTTTCTCTTTTCTTTCCTTCTTTCTCCCCTCTCTTTTTCTCCTTTTCCCAGTACTTGTTTGGCCACTCTGCACTGAGCAAAATGACTAGAAGGAAAACCTCACCTCAAAAGAAAGAGTCAGAAACAGTCCTCTCTCCCACAGATTTACAAAATGTGGATTACGATTCCATGTCAGAAAGCCAATTCAGAAGCACTATTATACAGCTACTGGTGGCTCTAGAAAAAAGCATAAAGGACTCAAGAGACTTCATGACAGCAGAATTTAGATCCAATCAGGCAGAAATTAAAAATCATTGAATGAGATGCAATCCAAACTAGAAGTCCTAAAGATGAGGGTTAACGAGGTGGAAGAACGAGTGAGTGACATAGAAGACAAGTTGGTGGCAAAGAGGAAAACTGAGGAAAAAAGAGACGAACGGTTAAAAGACCATGAAGATAGATTAAGGGGAATAAATGACAGCCTGAGGAAGAAAAACCTACGTTTAATTGGGGTTTCCGAGGGTGCCAAAAGGGCCAGAGGGCCAGAATATGCATTTGAACAAATCATAGCTGAAAACTTTCCTAATCTGGGAAGGGAAACAGGCATTCAGACCCAGCTAATAGAGAGATCCCCCCTAAAATCAATAAAAACCATTCAACACCTCGACATTTAATAGTGAAGCTTGCAAATTCCAAAGATAAAGAGAAGATCCTTAAAGCAGCAAGAGACAAGAAATCCCTGACTTTTATGGGGAGGAGTATTAGGGTAACACCAGACCTCTCCACAGACCTGGCAGGCCAGAAAGGGCTGGCAGGATATATTTAGGGTCCTAAATGAGAAGAACATGAGCCAAGAATACTTTATCCAGCTAGGCTCTCATTCAAAATGGAAGGAGAGCTTTCAAGACAGGCAGGAACTAAAGAATATGTGACCTCCAAACCAGCTCTGCCTGAAATTTTAAGGGGGACTCTTCAAATTACCCTTTAAGAAGAAGTCCAGTGGAACAGTCCACAAAAACAAGGACTGAATGGATATCATGATGACACTAAACTCATATCTTACAATAGTCACTCTGAACGTGAACAGGCTTAATGACCCCATCAAAAGGCACAGGGTTTTAGACTGGATAAAAAAGCAGGACCCATCCATTTGATGTCTACAAGAGACTCATTTCAGACAGAAGGACACTTACAGCCTGAAAATAAAAGGTTAGAGAACCATTTACCATTCAAATGGTCTTCAAAAGAAAGCAGGGGTACCCATACTTACATTAGATAAAATAAAATATACCCTGAAGACTGTAGTAAGAGATGAAGAGGGACACTATATCATACTTAAAAGATCTATCCAACAAGAGGACTTAACCATCCTCAATATATATGCCCCGAATGTGGGAACTGCCAAATATATCAATCAATTAATAACCAAACTGAAGAAATACTTAGATAATAATACACTTATACTTGGTGACTTCAATCTAGCTCTTTCTACCCTCGATAGGTCTTCTAAGTACAACATCTCTAAAGAAATGAGAGCTTTAAATGATACACTGGACCAGACGGATTTCACAGATATCTACAGAACTTTACATCCAAACTCAACTGAATACACATTCTTCTCAAGTGCACATGGAACTTTCTCCAGAATAGACCACATATTGGGTCACAAAATGGGCCTGACCCGATACCAAAAGATTGGGATCATCCCCTGCATATTCTCAGACCATAATGCCTTGAAATCAGAACGAAATCACAACAAGTAGTTTGGATGGACCTCAAACACGTGGAGGTTAAGGACCATCCTGCTAAAAGATGAAAGGGTCAACCAGAAAATTAAGGAAGAATTAAAAAGATTCATGGAAACTAATGAGAATGAAGATACAACCGTTCAAAATCTTTGGGATGCAGCAAAAGCAGTCCTTTTTAAAATTTATTTTTTTATGATAGTCACAGAGAGAGAGAGAGAGAGAGAGAGGTAAAGACACAGGCAGAGGGAGAAGCAGGCTCCATGCACCGGGAGCCTGATGTGGGATTCGATCCCAGGTCTCCAGGATCGCGCCCTGGGCCAAAGGCAGGCGCCAAACCGCTGCGCCTCCCAGGGATCCCAAGCAAAAGCAGTCCTAATGGGGAAATACATCTCAATACAAGCATCCATTCAAAAACTGGAAGGAACTCAACTACAGAAGCTAACCTTACATAAAGGAGCTAGAGAAAAAACAGCAAATAGATCCTACACCCAGCAGAAGAAGAGAGTTAATTCAGATTTGAGCAGAACTCAATGAAATGGAGACCAGAAGAACTGTGGAACAGTTCAACAAAACCAGGAGTTGGTTCATTGAAAGAATTAATAAGATAGATAAACCATTAGCCAACCTTATTAAAAAGAAGAGAGAGCAGACTCAAATTAATAAAATCATGAATGAGAAAGGAGAGACCACTACAAACACCAAGAAAATACAAAAGATTTTAAAAACATATTATGAACAGCTATACACCAATAATTTAGGCAATCTGGAAGAAATGGACGCATTTCTGGAAAGCCACAAACTACCAAAACTGGAACAGGAAGAAATAGAAAACCGGAACAGGCCGATCACTATGGAGGAAATTGAAGCAGTCATCAAAAATCTCCCAAGACACAAGAGTCCAGGGCCAGATGGCTCCCCAGGGGAATTCTATCAAACGTTTAAAGAAGAAACCATACCTATTCTGCTAAAGCTGTTTGGAAAGATAGAAAGAGATGGAGTACTTCCAAATTCGTTCTATGAGGCCAGCATCACCTTATTTCCAAAACCAGACAAAGACCCCACCAAAAAGGAGAATTACAGACCAATATCCCTGATGAATATGGATGCAAAAATTGTCAACAAGATACTAGCCAATAGGATCCAACAGTACATTAAGAAAATTATTCACCACGACCAAGTAAGATTTATTCCCGGGACACAAAGCTGGTTTAACACTCGTAAAACAATCAATGTGATTCATCATATCAGCAAGAGAAAACCCAAGAACCATATGATCCTCTCATTAGATGCAGAGAAAGCATTTGACAAAATACAGCATCCATTCCTGATCAAAACTCTTCAGAGTGTAGGGATAGAGGGAACATTCCTCAACATCTTAAAAGCCATCTACAAAAAGCCCACAGCAAATATCATTCTCAATGGGGAAGCACTGGGAGCCTTTCCCCTAAGATCAGGAACAAGACAGGGATGTCCACTCTCACCACTGCTATTCAACATAGTACTGGAAGTCCTAGCCTCAGCAATCAGACAACAAAAAGACATTAAAGGCATTCGAATTGGCAAAGAAGAAGTCAAACTCTCCCTCTTCGCCGATGACATGATACTCTACATAGAAAACCAAAAGCCTCCACAGCAAGATTGCTAGAACTCATACAGCAATTTGGTAGCGTGGCAGGATACAAAATCAATGCCCAGATATCAGTGGCATTTCTATACTCTAACAATGAGACTGAAGAAAGAGAAATTAAGGAGTCAATCCCATTTACAATTGCACCCAAAAGCATAAGATACCTAGGAATAAACCTCACCAAAGAGGTAAAGGATTTTTCCTCAAAAACTATAGAACACTTCTGAAAGAAATTGAGGAAGACACAAAGAGATGGAAAAATATTCCATCCTCCTGGATTGGCAGAATTAATATTGTGAAAATGTCAATATTACCCAGGGCAATTTACACGTTTAATGCAATCCCTATCAAAATACCATGGACTTTCTTCAGAGAGTTAGAACAAATTATTTTAAGATTTGTGTGGAATCAGAAAGACCCCAAATAGCCAGGGGAATTTTAAAAAAGAAAACCATATCTGGGGGCATCACAATGCCAGATTTCAGGTTGTACTACAAAGCTGTGGTCATCAAGACAGTGTGGTACTGGCACAAAAACAGACCCATAGATCAATGGAACAGAATAGAGAACCCAGAAGTGGACCCTGAACTTTTTGGTCAACTAATATTCGATAAAGGAGGAAAGACTATCCATTGGAAGAAAGACAGTCTCTTCAATAAATGGTGCTGGAAAATTGGACATCCACATGCAGAAGAATGAAACTAGACCACTCTCTTTCACCGTACACAAAGATAAATTCAAAATGGATGAAAGATCTAAATGTGAGACAAGATTCCATCAAAATCCTAGAGGAGAATACAGGCAACACCCTTTTTGAAGGCGGCCACAGTAACTTCTTGCAAGATACATCCACGAAGGCAAAAGAAACAAAAGCAAAAATGAACTATTGGGACTTCATCAAGATAAGAAGCTTTTGCACAGCAAAGGATACAGTCAACAAAACTAAAAGACAATCTACAGAATGGGAGACGATATTTTCAAATGACGTATCAGATAAAGGGTTAGTTTCCAAGATCTATAAAGAACTTATTAAACTCAACACCAAAGAAACAAACAATCCAATCATCAAATGGGCAAAAGATATGAACAGAAATCTCACATAGGAAGACATTAACATGGCCAAGACACACATGAGAAAATGCTCTGCATCACTTGCCATCAGGGAAATACAAATCAAAACCACAATGAGATACCAGTGAGAATGGGGAAAATTAACAAGGCATGGAACAACAAATGTTGGAGAGGATGCGGAGAAAAGGGAACCCTCTTACACTGTTGGTGGGAATGTGAACTGGTGCAGCCACTCTGGAAAACTTTGTGCAGGCTTCTCAAAGAGTTAAAAATATTCCTTCCCTCCGACCCAGCAATTGCACTGTTGGGGATTTACCCCAAATATACAGATGCAATGAAATGCCAGGACTCCTGCACCCTGATGTTTCTAGCAGCAATGTCCATAATAGCCAAAGTGTGGATAGAGCCTCAGTGTCCATCAAAAGATGAATGGATAAAAAAAGATGTGGTTTATATATACAATGGAATATTACTCACCCATTAAAAATGACAAATACCCACCATTTGCTTCAGCGTGGATGGAACTGGAGGGTATTATGCTGAGTGAAATCAGTCCATTGGAGAAGGACAAACATTATATGTTCTCATTCATTTGGGGAATATAAATAATAGTCAAGGGGAATAGAAGGGAAGGGAGAAGAAATGGGTAGGAAATATCAGAAAGGGAGACAGAACATAAAGTCTTCTATCTCTGGGAAAAGAACTAGGGGTGGTGGAAGGGGAGGAGGGTGGGGGGTGGGGGTCAATGGGTTCGGGCACTGAGGGGTTACTTGACGGGATGAGCACTGGGTGATATTCCGTATGTTGGCAAATTGAACACCAATAAAAAATAAATTTATTATTTAAAAATTTTCCTTTTTGGGCTCTTTATTGTTAGTATATAGAAATACAAGGGATTTTTCTTTTCATTTTTTGTTTAAATTCCAGTTACTATACAGTGTAATATTAGTTTCAGGTGTAAAATTCACTGATTCAACACTTACATACATCACACAATGCTTATCATAGCAAGTGCACCTAATTTTTGTGTGTTGGTTTTATGTCCTACAAATTTACTGAATTTTTTCTTAGTTTAAAAGTAGTTTTGATGAAATCTTTGTGATTTTCTACATAAAAGATCATGTAGTGTACAAACATATTTTATTTCTTCCTTTCTGATGTGGATACTTTTTCTCTCTCCTTTTTGCATAATTGCTTTGGATTATACTTCCAGTATTATGTTGAATAGAAGTGATGGGAATGGACATTTTCCCCTTATTCCTGATCCAGATGGAAAGATTTAGTGTTTCATCACTGTAATGTTAGCTGTTGCTTTCCATAAATGTTACATTGAAGTACCTTGCTTCTTCTATTCCTATTCTTTTTTTGGTTTCTAGTTTTTATTTTTATTGAAATATAATTGACATACAATGTTATATTGCTTCAGATCACAACATCTTAGTTCACAATTCTATACCAGTACTCAATGCTTACCACAATAAATACAGTTACCATCTGTCATCATACATTATTATGATATTATTGACTATACTTTAAGCTATCTTTTTCATCCCTATCACATTTATTTTGTAATTGTAAGTTGCTACCTTTTAATATCCTTCATCTGTCTTATCTATCCTCCATACTCCTCCCCCTGGCAATCATTAGTTTCTTCTCATTTGTCTCTTTTTTTGTCTATTTCAGTGGTTTTTATGATTTCACAAGTAAGTGAAATCATACGGTATTTATCTTTGTCTGACTTATTTCACTTAGCATAATACCTTCTGGATCCACTCCTGTTGTCACAAATGGTGATATTAATTCATTTTTATGTCTGAGTAATATTGTTATGTTTATATATCCATTCATCTATTGATAGACAATTGGGTTACCTCCATATCTTGGCGACTATAAAGAATTCTGAAGTGAATATAGGGTACCTATATCTTTTCAAATTAGTGTTTTTGTTTTCTTTGGATAAATACCCAGAAGTGGAATTACTAGATCATATGGTAGCTCTATTTTTAATTTTGCAAAGAGACCCCATGCTGTTTTCCATAGTGGCTGCACCAATTTACATGTCCACCAACAGTGCAAGAGAGCTTCCTTTTCTCCATATCATCTCCAACACTTGTTATTCTTGTCTTTTTTTATACTGGCCATTCCAGCAAGTATGCAGTGATATCTCATTGTGGTTTAAACTTTGTTCTTTTTTTTATTTTTTTTTATTATTTATTTATGATAGTCACACACACAGAGAGAGAGAGGCAGAGACATAGACAGAGGGAGAAGCAGACTCCATGTACCGGGAGCCCGATGTGGAATTCGATCCCAGGTCTCCAGGATCGCGCCCTGGGTCAAAGGCAGGCGCTAAACCGCTGCGCAACCCAGGGATCCCCTCATTGTGGTTTAGATTATCATTTCACTAATTAATGATGTTCACCATCTCTTTCTATGTATTTCTAGCCATCTGTATGTCTTCTCTGGAGAAATGTTCAAATCATCTGCTGCTTTATCAACTGTTTTATTTATTGTTTGTTATTGAGTGGTGTGTTTTTAAATATATTTTGCATATCAAATCTTTATTAAACACATTGTTTTATAAATGTCTTCTATTCTGGAACATGCCTTGTCATTTTGTTAGTGGTTTCCTTTATTGTACAGAAGGTATTTAATGTGATGTAATCCCATTTGTTTATTTTTGCTTTTGTTACCCTTTACTATTGTGGTCAGAAAAGATGCTTTATAGTGTTCTTAAATTCCAGTTTTCTTAAATTTATTGAGACTTGTTTTATGGTCTAATAGGATCACTTCTTTATAATGTTTCATGTGAATTTCATATCCATCAGATTTGTGGCAGAGAGTACTACCTTTGGTTCTATCTTTTGTTGTGAACTCCTCCTCTGAGTTATTTTATACAGAGAAGAATGGATAAACAAGTGAATAAAATAAAAAATATCAACCAGGCTCAGGGGTTAAGCATCTGTCTTAGGCTCAGGGTGTGATCCCAGAGTCCAGGGATTGAGTCCCATATTGGGCTCCCCATGTGGAGCCTGCTTCTCCTTCTGCCTATGCCTCTGCGTCTCTTTGTGTGTCTCCTCAATAAATAAATAAAAATATTTTTAAAAATATCAACCACAACCCAAGCAAAACACACACTAGACAAATCTGACGAGGTCAGAAAGCAAAACAGAAAAGCAAAAATAATAAATAAATTAAATAAATAAATAGCAAAAGAAAAAACGAGGGATGAGAGAGAATATAATCTCACAGGGTGGACAAAACAGGGTAATCCACTTGTTCCTGAGTTTTGGTCTATGTGATAAAAGACACTAAATCCCAAAATTGTAAAGAAAGCAGAATTTATATATATACAAAAATAAAATTGAATAAAGGTAGCCAAAAATGAAGCATATTTCTAAAAAATGTAAATGTAAAAAATGAAAGTTACAATCTAAAAACAACGAGTTGATAAAATAAGATACTAGTTGAAAAGGGAAAGAAGAAAAGAGAAATGGAAAATTTTAAATTGAAAGATAAGGGCAGTCCTGATGGCCCAGCGGTTTGGCATTGCCTTTGGCCCGGGGTATGATCCTGGAGACTCGGGATTGAGTCCCGCATTGGGCTCCCTGCGTGGAGACTGCTTCTCCCTCTGCCTGTGTCTCTGCCTCTCTCTCTCTTTCTCTCTCCCTCTCTCTGTGTCTGTCATGAATAAATAAATAATCTTTAAAAAATGAAAAATAAATGTATCATGAGAAAGAACCTCCAATTCTGTATGCTATTTTCCCGTAGCCTGGCGTTTTATGGTCTTGTAGGGTCTGTAAATTTGCTGTGCACCTGGTCTTCCAGTTTGTCTTCTGGGGGAGGGGACATCTGTGCTGCTTCTCAAGTGTCTTTGCCTGGACAGAGTCACACTGCCCCTTGTCAGGGGACCAGGCTCACTGTAAGCTTGTCCTCAGTTGGATTTTCTTCCCTGAAGGCTTTCTGCATTGAATCCAAACAAAATTAGCAGAGCTCACATCCCTATCCCCAGAGCTGAAAGATCGTAGTCCCCTCTCTTCAGCAAACTCAAAGGGACACATGGTTCTTAATTTTGCCTGTGCCATAGGCCACAGACTCCTGCAGTGCATGCCCACACCAGTCCTCCCTGGGGCAAGTTGGAGTGCCCCATCCCACTGCACTCTGCAGGATGCTGACACTGAGTGGCCATGGGAATGCCCCCATACTTGCTCCACCCCTCTTTTTTTTTTTCCACCCCTCTTAAGGGAAGGTGAAGGGCCTCCTGGAATTGTCTTTTATTTTTTTAATAATAAATTTATTTTTTATTGGTGTACAATTTGCCAACATACAGAATAACACCCAGTGCTCATCCCATCAAGTGCCCACCCTCAGTGCCCGCCACCCAGTCACCCCCACCCCCAGCCCTCCTCCCCTTCCACCACCCCCAGTTCGTTTCCCAGAGTTAGGAGTCTTCCATGTTCTGTCTCCCTTTCTGATATTTCCCACTTATTTTTTCTCATTTCCCCTATATTTCCTTTCACTATTATTTATATTCCCCAAATAAATGAGACCATATAATGTTTGTCCTTCTCCGATTGACTTATTTCATTCAGCATAATACCCTCCAGTTCCATCCACGTCAAAGCAAATGGTAGGAATTGTCTTTTACATGCCTTCTTGCCATGAGAGCTATTGGTCAGTGGCTTCTGCACTCACTCTGCCCCTCCCATGGGATGGCCAAGGGTCTTAGTGTTCCAGCCCTATGCAGGTTCCCCAGGTGGAGGGTGGCCATTGAATCCACTGGGGCCCCAGCTCAGAGTCTATGGTTAACTTAGTTGAGAGCCCCGTCATGGGATCACCAATCCCAACCAGTTTCCCCTTTCCAGTGCTTGGAAACTCCACCAGCTCAGGCACTCCTTTTAACTCTGTGACTCCAAGATACTGAGACCCCACCATCCCACCTAGAGTTCTGCCCATTTCACCACCTAAGCACCTTTCAGGCAGGGATATCTGTCGCTGGAGAGATTTCTAAGGGTTCTCACTTTGTCCTCCAGGGGAATACCACTTTCCAGTAGTCAGGTTACAGAGGTTCCCTGCCCCTGCCATTTATCTTCTGATATCCCCTCTCAGATTCACTTCTCCGCACTTCCTACCTTGCAAAAAGTGGTCACTTTTTTACTTGTAGAGTTCCAGATATTCTTTTCTCACACCCCAGGTTGAATTCATGGGTGCTCAGAAAGCTTTGATAGTTATCTAAGTAAATTCAAGGGACCTGATGAAGCGAGGTCCTCCACTCTTCTGCTGTCTTGCCTTTCTTCCTGATATATCTAACTCTCTTTTTTTTATTTTGATGCTCTAAATGTTTTCCGTTGCATTGTCTTCCAGCTCACTGATTTGTTCTGTTTCATCCATTCTGCTGCTGAACCCTTCTAGTATATTTTTCAGTTCAGTTATAACTTCTGCTTAGTACTTTATTATATTTTTTACCTTACAGTTTAAGCTCTTCCTGTGTTCATTCATTCTTCCCCCTGAGATTGGTGAGCATCTTTATGACTATTACTTTGAACTCTATCAAGCAGGTTGCTTAGCTCTGTTTCATTAAGGTCTTTTTCTGGGATTTTCCATATTCTTTGGTTTAGAACATAGTCCTCTATGTCCTTGTTTTGTTTCTCGCTCTTTGCTGGTCTGTATATATTAGGTGAAGTCACTACTTCTCTTAGTCCTAAAAGAATTGTTTTGTGTACAAGTTTTTTTCTACATTGGTGAGAGTGCAATCTCCCTTGATCACCAGAGCCAGGCACTCTATGTGGGCTGTGTATGCCTGCCTGCTATGATAGGGCCACACCTGCACAAGGAAGTCAAGGCTTGGGACACTTGTCTGGCCATTATCATATTTGGGTACTGCACAGGGAGAGCAGGATTTAAGTCATTTGCGTTTCCAAGTGATACCTTGGCTACTACATGGCATGGGCAGGGTTCAGGGCACTCTTCTAGCCCTTCTGTTTACGTATCAAATGCTGAAAAAAGGGGCAGGACTCCAAATGCATACCCATCTTGGTTGCAGCTAGCTCTCTGTACAGGGTGGATGAAATTTGTCCTCCAATGCTAGCAGACTAAAAGAGAAGGTACAAAAAATGGCATCTCTCTGGTGCTTTTTCCATAACAAGTTAGAGTGAGGTTGCAAAAATACTGTCAATGAGTGCTTCCATTCCTGGATAAAGTCCCTTCAAGTTCCTGCCTCTCCAGCAGCTGCTTTAAAATTAGTAAATCGGTCTCCCTTGCTTATGAACTAGGGATTGCTTTTGCACCGGATTACAGGGTGAGAGGGATTGCATACAAGCCCTTTAATATTGGGTATCCATTCTTTAATGTTCTGTAGTTCTCCTAGTTTTCATCCCCATAGATGTCTAAAAGAGGACATTTTGTCATCTTTTACTTCCAGTGTTGGACCCTAAGGTCTGGGTGCCTGATATGATGTACATTCCCTTAACCCCTTGAGGGAGAGTTCTCCATTTCCCCCCAAATTTGGGATTACTGCCTCTGGGGTATAGTTTTCCTAAACCTGTGGCTGTCTCTCTTCTATCCTCCTGGATGACTCTCTTTTGTCTTTTGTTGTGTGTGTTTTTCTAATTTTCAGACCTCTCTCAAAGGAAAATTATTCCATACATAGCTGTAAATTTGTTGTGTCTGTGGGAGGAGGTGTATTCATGTCTTCCTGTGCCAACATTTTCAACACATTTCTTTTCCTTTAGTTTTGATAGTTTTAACTGATAGACTATTCTTTTTTTTTTTTGATAGACTATTCTTGATTAATAGTGGGTATTTTTTCTTTTTTTAAGCACTTTGAATAAATACACTTGCTCCCTTTGTGCAAGTGTGCAAGTTAATGATGGTAAATATAATTAATATTCTTATAGAAGCTCCATTGTATGTGACAAATTGCTTTTCTCTTTTCTTTTTGAAGATTTCTTTTTTGTTTTTGATTTTAGACAGTTTGATTATAATGTAGTTATGTTCAGATTTACTTCAGTTGGAGTTCTTTAAATTTTTTTGATCCAAATGTCCATTACTTTGCTCAGATTTTGGAAAATTTTGATCATTATTTTGTCAAATAAGCTAAGCCCCTTTCTGGGTTCCCACAGGCATATATTGGTTCACTTACTGGTGTTGATAAGGTCCTTAGGCTTTTTAAAGTTCTCTTAAATTTTTGGTCTTCTACACCTTTGGTTGCATAATTTCAAATGATGTATCTTCTAGTTCACAGACTTCCTCTTACTTTCAAGTCTGATGTTGAACCCCTCTAATGAATTTTTCACTTTAGTTACCATATACATACATATATACATATAGAAAGAGATAGGGATTTTTAAAATTATTTTAGAGAGAGAGAGAGGGAGAAAGAATGCAAGCAGGGTGTGGAGGAGCAGAGGGAGAGAGAGAAATCTTAAGCAGGCTTCATATCTAGTGCAGAGGCCAACATGAGACTCAGTATCACAACCCTGAGATCATAATCTGAGCCAAAATCAAGAGTTGGACACTTAACCATCTAAGCCACCCAGGTGACCCCCTAGTTATCATATTTTTCAGTTCCAGAATTTATGTTTGGCTGTTTTTTTTTTAATTTCCCTTCTCTTTGTTGATATGCCATTTTGTTCATGTATCATTTTCCTGATTTCATTAGATTGTGTATCTACATTTTCTTTTAGTTCATTGAGCATCTTTTTTTTTTTTCCACTGAGCATCTTTATGACTGCTATTAAAGATTCTTTATCAGGCAGTTCATAGATAATGCTTTCCTTTAGGGTTAGTTCTAGGATTTTATGTTGATCTTTTAATTGGGTCATGCTTCCCTGTTTCTTTGTATAGCTTTTTTTTTTTCTGGAATTTGGGCAGTTTGAAAAAAAGGACCATCTCATTCTATGCGACTGGCTTTTTTCAAGGGGAGATCTCTGTCACTCAACCTCATGGAAGCTTCTAGGGCTTCTAAAACGTGTTGTGGTATCTTCCTCCCCCAGCATTGGTATTTGGAACTGCCTGTTTGCCTTTGGTTTTGGCGGCTTTTATTTTATTTTTTTTTAACTCAACATGAATATTTATTTCGTGAATAGCTGCTTGAATACAAAATATGTAGGTTAAGCAAATTCAAAATGAAAAATATTGCAATTAAAACTAAAAGCATTTAAGAAGTACACTGTTTTGAAAGCAATGGATTTTATTTGCAGACAATTGAAAAGGGTGTAAACAGTATATGATGAGTAACAACGAACAACAAAAGAAATAGTTTGCTGAAATTAGAAAATACTAATGAGAACTGTATAAAGAGTTGTACATCTTGCCTTCATATTGCTCCAGCCAATACTTAGAGCAAAAAGATATTTGAGTAAAAAATTTAATAAGACAGACTGTTGGGGAATCATTTCAAAGAGCAAAATATCAGACCAATTTTGACTTTGCTTCTATCTTGAAATTGCATTTTTAGTTTATAAAACTTAATTGTTTCCATTCAGGAATTTATATCCTCCAGATCTTTAGAAATCTAAAATTTTCAAATCATATTTCTTTTTTCCTAAATTAAACTTGTTTTTTTAAGGAAAATTGAAAAATACAGAAAAATATAAAAAAGAAAACATCTACAACACTCATATCATGGTAGGATATATTGTATCATGGCAGTTTTCTCATATAGTCATGGTAAATATTTTTTTTAAATAATAATTTTTATTGGTGTTCAATTTGCCAACATACAGAATAACACCCAGTGCTCATCCCGTCAAGTGCCCCCCTCAGTGCTCATCACCCTTTCACCCCCACCCCCCGCCCTCCTCCCCTTCCACCGCCCCTAGTTCACTTCCCAGAGCTAGGAGTCTTTATGTTCTGTCTCCCTTTCTGATATTTCCTACCCATTTCTTCTCCCTTCCCTTCTATTCCCTGGCTTCCCATTAGGGCTCTTTTATCAGCTTGAATGTAATTTTCCCTGTATTTGATTTTTTTGAATTTTATCTTAATGCATGCCATATATGGATTTGTATTAAAGTTTACTTAAAATTTTATTTAAAATTTGCTAAACAATTGGAAAAAACAGGATCTTTTGATTCTATTTTCCCACTTGCACTAACGTTGTCAAATAGTTTAATGTTACACATAAGCCATATGATTTGTCTATTTGTCTATTGTGGTTTTGAACAGGATTGGGGTTTCTATTCATTATTTATATTTTTCTGGTTTTTTCTACTTTTGTATAGGTTTTAGGCTTTTAGTTTTCAGTTTTCTCCTCTTTCATTATCATTTCCCCAAATACCTGCCACATTGACAGCTTCAAACTCTTAGGTGTCTCTTTATTCAGGACATTCATTTCCTTTTTTGTTTGATTAATTAGAACGATTTTTGTGTTTTACTATTAGACAATAATTTCACCAATCATTTCTGGTAAAGAGATTATTTACTAAGTTAAATTCCTTTTATTTCTCTTTTATTTTATCAAGAATGAAGTTTAGTTTTATCTATTGCCACTATCAAGTGTTCCTATGTTTTTCTGTATTTAAAAAATATTTATTTTAGAGAGAGAGACAGTAAGTGATGGAGGCGGTAATAACAGAGGGACAGGGAGAGGAAGAGAATGTCCAGCAGACTCTGTGCTGAGCACACAGCCTGATGCAGAATTTAACGTATTCTTTCTCCAGCTTCAAAGCCCAGTTTTTTCTTGGGAGTTTATAAACAATTGTTACATTAAAATGTATTAGAACTCTTGAAGTAGTTTGCTAGTTCCCCATGTGTACTGATCTATGTAGGAGTTGGGGGTCCTAGGTCAGGGAAAATTCCAATAAGTGAATGTCATTAAACCTTCCTTCGGGGATCCCTGGGTGGCTCAGCGGTTTGGCGCCTGCCTTTGGCCCAGGGCGCGATCCTGGAGTCCCGGAATCGAGTCCCACATCGGGCTCCCGGCATGGAGCCTGCTTCTCCCTCCTCCTGTGTCTCTGCGCCTCTCTGTCTCTCTCTCTATGTCTATCATAAATAAATAAATAAATAAATCTTTAAAAAAAAAAAAACCTTCCTTCAATGAAACGTCAAGTGATAGATCATGACCTGAGCTAAAATGAATAGATCAATGCTTAACCAACAGAGGTACCCAAATGCCCCTATGATTTTCTCTATTAATCGGTAAATATAATATGTTATTTCAGTATATACTTTCATGTATACATAGTGATGGACCATTAAAGAAGCAAATTTTACTTGATCATATTGTATTATTTGGAGTTTTTATGATAGAATATGGTTTTAGTTTATATTAGGTATCTTTGTTTTTTTAAGATTTTATTTACTTATTCATGAGAGACACAGAGAGAGAGAAGCAGAGACACAGGCAGAGGGAGAAGCCCACTCCAGGATCATGCCCTAGCCAAAGATAGGCACTAAACCACTGAGCCACTCAGGGATCCCCTATATTAGGTATCTTTGTAACTATCATACCCATAGGCTCAACAATTAAGGAATAATCATGTAAAAGATTGTATATCCATATATACTAATGTCATACCATGAAACGATTAAAAGGTATTATCAAATTGTAATTAACTACATAGGAAGTTTTCATAGATGTCTTTCTTACTTAAGACAATTTTACTCATACCTAAAGAATACATATCTCAAAATGGTGATGAGCTTGGGCTGGGGCAAACAAGTTGGAGTTATGATGAATAGTATGAAACAAAAGAAAAGAGTCTTTAATATGTGTCAGCACACACACTCCTAGTCTCTGTGTTAACCTATATTCCATAGACTTTTCTCTAAGCTTGGAACTAGGTCTCATTGCCAGAGTCACCATTTTTCCTTTATCACCAGAGGGATTATTTCTTATCACACCTAAACCACAAATATGCCTGCCGAAATCATTTTATGTGTTTGTATTTCTCTTGTTGTTCCAAATAACAATTCTTGAGTTAAAGTAGGAAACATGTTTGAATTTGAAACAAATTTCAGCATGCTGAGTAAGGAGCAGAATAGGAAACCGGGTTCAGTGGGGCCATTGTGTGTTATAAATTCCTTCTCTAGAGAGCCACTCCCCAAAGATGATCTTCACAGAAAGGTAAAAGAGCTTAATATATCAGCTGTTCATTTGGTTCTCTGTAAATCATGAGACTATGATTCTCTTTTTAGCTGTCAAGTTTCCTCTTGCTTTGTCAGTTTATGTAAGCAAGAGAACTATAAAAGAGAAAGCCTGAAGTCCATGACTGATTTCATCATGTTCTTCTCCTGAAAGGGTCAGCAGTTCTATGCATCCCCACTGTATTATATTTATTTTTCTCTGAGATCTGAGATGAGAGTTCTCACTCTGATATAGAAGATGGTGTTCAACAATGCAGATTTTTCTGATACCCATCTGGTATCTTCAGGTAATGTAAAGCTCACCTGACTCATAAAGCTCCTCTATTTCCTCCATCCAACCCTCTCTAGTTTTATATTTGTTTAAATTCCACTTAATATGTGAATTATGAAACTATTCTTCCTCCAGAATCAAAGCCTAGTTTTTTCCTGAACACTTATAAGCAAATGTTACTTTAAAAATGTATTAGAACTCTTCAAGTAGTTTGCCAGTTACCCATATGTAGAGCTCTATGTAGGAGTTGGGGGCCCTAGGTCAGGGAAAATCCCAATAAGTGAGTGTGATTACACTCTGGTTCAATGGAACTTCAAGTGATGGACTGCCTCTATTGTTACTTTCTGTTACTTGTAGGGGATCCAAGACAAGGAAATTTAATTCCTGCTTGAGATTGCAAAATTTGAGGAACAGCTTTTGTGAGCACAGTCAACTTTGATGTAGCTTTATAAATGATGCATATTTGACTTTGCTGTCTACTAGTATTTCATATCAATTTTGATCTTCATGAAAAGCATCACATAGATTAGGAATTGATTATGATGTATACGGCAATGTTTGATGTGAGAACAATATAATAGAACTTAGCTCCTTAACTTTCTTTGTAAAATAAGGCAGATTGACTGTAACTCTTTTTGAGTGTATTTTTACTGAAGAGAGGTTTTATTTTTTGAAGAGAGGTATTGAAGTGCATGATGTCTAGTAGATTTTTATTTTAATAATAGATTTTATTTAATCATTCTAAAATGAATATAGGGATATTTCACATAACCAAACACAACAAAACTAAAATCAGTCAAATTACAAACATCTGTATCTATTTATATTGTCCCCAAATAAGCTTGACATATTTCTCTCACAAATAGAGCAAGAATATTAAATATCAATAATATCAATATCTTTCTATGTTACAATTATTTAGCCGTGTTTATTCATTCCTTCTTCATTCACTGCTCAACCTAAAAATTGTAGATCTGGCACACTTGACTATTGTCACTCTGAAATAACTTTGATTATAAACATTAGGATGACAGAAGATTTTTTATTTTATTTACTATGTTCAGAACAGACTTAGGAATATATGAAAATCATGGGAATATCACTGCATGGATTATGGTACTTTGTTATTTACTGTCACACAGAATTATCTGTCCCTAAGCAAGGAATCTGGCTAACAAACAATACTATAAGGCTATCTGTAATATGGAAATCTGTTATTTTTGCAGCTTTAAAAAAAAGAATATTCCAACATAAATAATTGTTCTAGCTCTGTGAGTGAATTCATCCTTTTGGGCTTCCCTTCTACCTGGGAAATTCAGATTCTCCTTTTCTCAATCTTCTGTGGAACTTATATTCTGACACTGACTGGAAATCTGTGCATTATCTGTGCTGTGAGGTGGGACCATCGCCTACAAACTCCAATGTACATCCTGCTGGCCAATTTCTCCTTCCTGGAGATCTGCTTTATCACCTCCACTGTCCCCAAAATGCTAGCCAACTTGCTGTCTGAGACCAGAACCATCTGCTTCTATGGCTGCTTCCTCCAGTTCTACTTCTTCTCTGAGGGCACCGCTGAGACCTTCTTCTTGTCTGCCATGGCCTTTGACAGGTTTCTTGCTACCTGCAGGCCCCTGCACTACCCCACTGTCATGACTGCTCAGCGCTGCATCAGAATAGGAGCTGGGTGCTGGGTGTGTGGCTTCTTATACTTCCTCTTGCCTATTTACCTCATCTCTCAGCTCCCATTTTGTTGTTCTAATAAGATTGATCACTTCCTGTGTGACCCAGGACCTCTTATGAAGCTGTCCTGTGTGCCAGCTCCTGCTACTGAGATCATCTGTGCCATCTATAACTCAGTCCTCACTTTCTCCACCTTATTCTTCATTACCAGCTTCTATACCTTGGTGATCAGAGCTGTGCTCAGGGTCCCCTCAGCATAAGGTCGGCATAAGGCCTTCTCTACGTGTGGCTCCCATCTGGCTGTGGTGTCCCTGTTTTATGGCTCTATCATGGCTGTATATGTAAGCCCCACAGCAGGCACTCCAGCAGGGATTCTGTGTTAACTCCACTTTTCAACCCCTTGATCTATAGCCTCTGAAATAAGGAAGATGAAGGCAGCTCTGGGAAAATAATTCAGGATTGTCAGATTTAGAGGCCTGGAAAAAAATTTGAAGCACTTCTGTGCACAACTGATATACCGTGTATGAAATAAATAATTGAAATCTTGATATTCCATTGTTTTAAATGACAGCTCATTAACATTTAGATGTTAAGTCTTGTGTCAATAATAAAAACAGAGCAATTTTCACAATATCAATTCTCCCAATCCATGAGCATGGAATATTTATCTATCTCTTTGTGTCTTCCTCAATTTCTTTCAGAAGTGTTCTCTAGTTTTTAGGGTATAGATCCTTTACCTCTTTGGTAAGGTTTATTCCTAGGTATCTTATGTTTTTGGGTGCAATTGTAAATGGGATTGATTCCTTAATTTCTCTTTCTTCAGTTTCATTGCTAGTAAATAGAAATGCCATTGATTTCTGGGCATTGATTTTGTATCCCGCCACACTGCCGAATTGTTGTATGAGTTCTAGCAATCTTGGGGTGAAGTCTTTGGGTTTTCTATGTATAGTATCATGTCATCTGCAAAGAGAGAGAGTTTGACTCCTTCTTTGCTAATTTGAATGCCTTTTATTTCTTTTGGTTGCCTGATTGCTGAGGCTAGGACTTCTAGTACTATGTTGAATAGCACTGGTGAGAATGGACATCCCTGTCTTGTTCCTGATCTTAGGGGAATGGCTCCCAGTGTTTCCCTGTAAAATAGCGAGAGGGAATAAAGGGGAAAGGAGAGAAAATGAGTGAGAAATATTAGTGAGGGTGACAGAACATGAGAAACTCCTAACTCTGGGAAACGAACAAGGGGTAGTGGAAATTTACACTATATTTTGTATAAAAATATACAAAAAAAGAGAACAAGGCATATTCTTATGAAAGATGATTCATCGCATACCACAACTGCATTTCTTCCTACATTCTCACCAGGTTTTTTAATTTTTTTATTGGAGTTCAATTTGCCAACATATAGCTTAACACCCAGTGCTAATCCTGCCAAGTGCCCCCCTCAGTGCCCATCACCTAGTCACCCCAACTCCCCACCCACTTCCCCTTCCACTACTCCTTGTTCATTTCTCGGAGTTAGGTGCCTCTCATGTTTTGTCACCAGGCTTTAGTGAAAATACTTTTAATATTTAGATCCAGGTGATTGGCATTTAATTTGTTTCCATCATGTATTTACTTCTAAGAAGTGTCCTTTTTTGTATATTATTTATGGAGTTCGATTTGCCAATATATAGTATAACACCCAGTGCTCATACTGTCAAATTCCCCCATCAGTGCCTGTCACCCAGTCATCCCCCCGCCCATGTCCCTTCCCACTACCCCTTGTTCGTTTCCCAGAGTTAGGAGTCTCTCATGTTCCATCTTCCTCTCTGATAGTTCCCACTCATTTTCTCACCTCTGCCCTTTAATCCCTTTCACTATTTTTTATATTCCCCGAATGAAGGAAACCATAAGATGCAGGTGCACTGAAAAACCAAGACACTTGCACCCCAATGTTTATAGCAGCAATGTCCACAATAGCCAAACTGTGGAAGGAGCCTCGCTGTCCATCAAAAGATGAATGGATAAAGAAGATGTGGTCTATATATACAATAGAATATTACTCAGCCATTAGAAATGACAAATACCCACCATTTGCTTCAATGTGGATAGAACTGGAGGGCACTATGCTGAGTGAAGTAAGTCAATAGGAGAAAGAAAAACATAAGAAGTCTCTTTGAAAAGAGCTCTATTTAGGATGAACCTTGCTTTGACTTTTCCTGATGTGCCATTTTTGCCTGTCAATTAGGATGTAATGGTTACTAGCAGACAGCTGCTGCAGCAGTTATTCGATTTATCTCTACTCACCATCTCAAGAATACTATATCTCACATTCTCAACCAGAATATTCCTTATCCCATGGGGAAAGCCTGAACGCAGTAACTCTCCCTGTACCCTCCTCTCCCTTCCCTCAAATACTAGCAACCACTTTCTATTTCTATGTATTTATGTACTGTGCACATCACATAAATCAAATCATACAATATGTGACCTTTTGTGACTGGCTTCTATAATTCACTTAGGATAATGTTTACAAGGGTTATTTATGTTCTAGCATGACCCTTGCTTTTTTCTTTTTTGGTTCATTCTTTTTTATGGCTGGAGCGCATTCCATCTGTTGGATATAAAGCATTTTCTTTATCCATTCAACAGTGGGACATTTGAGTGGTTTCAGTTTTATGGCTGTCATTAGGATTTCAAGCTGTGAATAGCCATGGTCTTTACGTAAACGTTTTTTTCACTTCCTTAGGGTATATCCTTGTGAGTAGAACTGCTGGTTCATAAGTTAACTGTAAATTGAACAATTTGAGAAACTGTCAGTATTTCCAAAGAGGCAACATTTTATTTGTTGAATTTATTTGTATTATTTTTAATAATAAATTTATTTTTTATTGGTGTCCACTTTGCCAACATATAGAATAATACCCATTGCTCGTCCCATCAAGTGCCCCCCTCAGTGCCCGTCACCCATTCACCCCCACCCCCCGCCCTCCTCCCCTTCCACCACCCCTAGTTCGTTTCCCAGAGTTAGGAGTCTTCATGTTCTGTCTCCCTTTCTGATGTTTCCCACACATTTCCTCGCCCTTCCCTTATATTGCCTTACACTATTACTTATATACCTCAAATGAATGAGAACATATAATGTTTGTCCTTCTCCAATTGACTCATTTCACTCAGTATAATACCATCCAGTTCCATCCACATTGAAGCAAATGGTGGGTATTTGTCATTTATAATGGGTAATATTCCATTGTATGCATAACCACGTCTTCTTTATCCATTCATCTTTCGATGGACACCGAGGCTCCTTCCACATTTTAGCTATTGTGGACATTGCTGCTAGAAATATCGGAGTGCAGGTGTCCTGGCATTTCATTGCATCTGTATCTTTGGGGTAAATCCCCAACAGTGCAATTGCTGGGTCGTAGCGCAGGTCTATTTTTAACTCTTTGAGGAACTTCCACACACTTTTCCAGAGTGGCTGCACCAGTTCACATTCCCACCAACAGTGTAAGAGGGTTCCATTTTCTCCGCATCCTCTCCAACATTTGTGGTTTCCTGCCTTGTTAGTTTTCCCCATTCTCACCGGTGGGAGGTGGTATCTCATTGCGGATTTGATTTGTATTTCCCTGATGGCAAGTGATGCAGAGTATTTTCTCATGTGCATGTTGGCCATGTCTATGTCTTCCTCTGTGAGATTTCTCTTCATGTCTTTTGCCCATTTAATGATTGGATTGTTTGTTTCTTTGGTGTTGATTTTAATAAGTTCTTTATAGATTTTGGAAAATAGCCCTTTATCTGATAGGTCATTTGCAAATATCTTCTCTCATTCTGTAGGTTGTCTTTTAGTTTTATTGACTGTAACCTTTGCTGTGCAAAAGCTTCTTATCTTGATGAAGTCCCAATAGTTCATTTTTGCTTCAGTTTCTTTTGCCTTCGTGGATGTATCTTGCAAGAAGGTACTGTGTCCGAGTTCAAAAAGGGTGTTGCCTGTGTTCTCCTCTAGGATTTTGATGGAATCTTGTCTTACATTTAGATCTTTCATTCATTTTGAGTTTATCTTTATGTATGGTGAAAGGGAGTGGTCTAGTTTCATTCTTCTGCATGTGGATGTCCAATTTTCCCAGCACCATTTATTGAAGAGACTTTCTTCCAGTGGATAGTCTTTCCTCCTTTATCGAATATTAGTTGACCATAAAGTTCAGGGTCCATTTCTGGGTTCTCTATTCTGTTCCACTGATCTATGTGTCTGTTTTTGTGCCAGTACCACACTGTCTTGATGACCACAGCTTTGTAGTACAACCTGAAATCTGCCATTGTGATGCCCCCAGATATGGTTTTCTTTTTTAAAATTCCCATGGCTATTCGGGGTCTTTTCTGTTTCCACACAAATCCTAAAATAATTTGTTCTAACTCTCTGAAGAAAGTCCATGGTATTTTGATAGGGATTGCATTAAACGTGTAAATTGCTTTGGGTAACATTGACATTTTCACGATATTAATTCTGCCAATCCATGAGGATGGAATATTTTTCCATCTCTTTGTGTCTTCCTCAATTTCTTTCAGAAGTGTTCTATAGTTTTTGGGGTATAGATCCTTTACCTCTTTGGTTAGGTTTATTCCTAGGTATCTTATACTTTTGGGTGCAATTGTAAATGGGATTGACTCCTTAATTTCTCTTTCTTCAGTCTCATTTTTAGTGTATAGAAATGAAGAAGTCAAACTCTCCCTCTTCGCCAATGACATGATACTCTACATAGAAAGCCCAAAAGCCTCCACCCCAAGATTGCTAAAACTCATACAGCAATTTGGTAGTGTGGCAGGATACATTTAGATTTTTCATCCATTTTGAGTTTATCTTTGTGTATGGTGAAAGAGAGAGGTCCAGTTTCATTCTTCTGCGTGTGGATGTCCAATTTTCCCAGCACCATTTATTGAAGAGACTGTTGTTCTTCCAGTGTATAGTGTTTCCTCCTTTATCGAGTATTAGTTAACCATAAATTTCAGGGTCCACGTCTGGGTTCTCTATTCTGTTCCATTGATCTATGTGTCTGTTTTCGTGCCAGTACCTCACTGTCTTGGTGGCCATCTGGCCCTGGACTTTTGTGTCTTGAGAGGTTTTTGATGACTGCTTCAATTTCCTCCCTGGTTATTGGCCTGTTCAGGTTTTCTATTTCTTCCTGTTCCAGTTTTGGTTGTTTGTGGCTTTCCAGAAATGCGTCCTTTTCTTCTAGATTGCCTAATTTATTGGAGTATAGCTATTCATAATATGTTTTTAAAATAGTTTTTATTTCCTTGGTGTTGGTAGTGATCTCTCCTTTCTCATTCATGATTTTATTAATTTGAGTCTTCCCTCTCTTATTTGTAATAAGGTTGGCTAATGGTTTATCTATCTTATTAATTCTTTCAAAGAACCAACTCCTGGTTCTATTGACTTGTTCCACAGTTCCTCTGGTCTTGATTTCGTTGAGTTCTGCTCGAATCTTTATTAACACTCTTCTTCTGCTGTTTTTTCTCTAGCTCCTTTATGTGTAAGGTTAGCTTTTGTATTTGAGTTCTTTCCAGTTTTTGAATGGATGCTTGTATTTCGATGTTTTTCCACCTTAGGACTGCTTTTGCTGCATCCCAAAGATTTTGAACGGCTGTATCTTCATTCTCATTAGTATCCATGAATCTTCTTAATTCTTCCTTAATTTCCAGATTGACCCTTTCATCTTTTAGCAGGATGGTCCTTAACCTCCACGTGTTTGAGGTCCTTCCAAAGTTCTTGTTGTGTTTTAGTTCTAAATTAAAGGCATTATTGTCGGAGAATATGCAGGGGACGATCCCAATTTTTGGTAACGGTTCAGACCCGATTTGTGACCCAGTATGTGGTCTATTCTGGAGAAAGTTCCATGTGCAGTTGAGAATAATGTGTATTCAGTTGATTTTGGATGTAAAGTTCTGTATATATCTGTGAAATCCATCTTGCCCAGTGTATCATTTAAAGCTCTCATTTCTTTGGAGATGTTGTGTTTAGAAGACCATCGAGTATAGAAAGAGCTAGATTGAATTCACCAAATATAAGTGTATTATTAACTAAGTATTTTTCACTTTGGTTATTATTGATTGATATATTTGGCAGCTGCCACATTCGGGGCATATATATTGATGATTGTTTAGTCCTCTTGTTGGATAGATCCTTTAAGTATGATATAGTGTCCTTCTTCATCTCTCACTACAGTCTTCTGGGTAAATATTAGTTTATCTTATATAATGATCGACACCCCTGCTTTCTTTTCAGGACCATTCGAATGGTAAATGGTTCTCCAACCTTTTATTTTCAGGCTGTAGGTGTCCTTCTGTCTAAAATGAGTCTCTTGTAGAAAGCAAATAGATGGGTCCTGCTTTTTTATCCAGCCTGACTCACTGCATCTTTTGATGGGGTCAGTAAGCCCGTTCATGTTCAGAGTTACTACTGAAAGATATGAGTTTAGTGTCACCATGATAACTATTCAGTCCTTGTTTTTGTGGATTGTTCCACTGGACTTCTTCTTAAAGGGTAATTTGAAGAGTCCTGCTTAAAATTTCGTGCAGAGATGGTTTGGTCACATATTCTTTCAGTTTCTACCTGTCTTGGAAGCTCTTTATGTTTCCTTCCATTCGGAATGTGAGCCTTGCTGGATAAAGTATTCTTGGTTGCGTATTTTTCTCATTTAAGACCCTGAATATATCCTGCCAGCACTTTCTGGCTTACCAGGTCTCTGTGGAGAGGTCTGCTGTTACCCTAATACTCCTCCCCATAAAAGTCAGGGATTTCTTGTCTCTTGCTGTTTTAAGGATCTTCTCTTTATCTTTGGAATTTGCAAGCTTCACTATTAAATGTCGAGGTGTTGAACAGTTTTTATTGATTTTAGGGGGGGATCTCTCTATTTCCTGGGTCTGAATGCCTGTTTCCCTTCCCAGATTAGGAAAGTTTTCAGCTAGGATTTGTTCAAATACATATTCTGGACCTCTGTCCCTTTCAGGCACCCCCGGGAACCCCAATTAAATGTGGGTTTTTCTTCCTCAGGCTGTCAGTTATTTCCCTTAATCTATCCTCATGGTCATTTAACTGTTTGTCTCTTTTTTCCTCTGTTTCCCTCTTTGCCATCAACTTGTCTTCTATGTCACTCACTCGTTCTTCCACCTCGTTAACCCTCATCCTTAGGACTTCTAGTTTGGATTGCATCTCATTCAATTGATTTTTAATTTCTGCCTGATTAGATCTAAATTTTGCAGTCATGAAGTCTCTTGAGTCCTTTATGCTTTTTCAAGAGCCACCAGTAGCTTTATAATAGTGCTTCTGAATTGGATTTCTGACATTGAATTGTAATCTAGATATTGTAACTCTGTGGGAGAGAGGACTGTTTCTGACTCTTTCTTTTGAGGTGAGGTTTTCCTTCTAGTCATTTTGCTCAGTGCAGATTGGCCAAGAACAAGTTTATTGGGAAAAGGATAAAAAGAGAGGAGAGAAGGAGGGAAAGAAATGAGAAAAAAAAGAAAATAGGAAGAAGAAAAGAAAAGAAGAAAAAGAGAAAGAAAAAGAAAGAAAGGAAGGAAAAGGGTTGGGGAAGTAAACAGAAGTCAAATTGCAAAAAAAAAAAAAAAAAAAAAAAGAACAAAAAAAAAACAAAAACAAACAAACAAAAAACCAAAAACCCACGGGGGAGTATCTTCTGATTCTCTATACTTTAAGTCCCTTGACTTCCCCTGGAACTTGTCTGTCTAGTTGGTCTTCTGGGGAGGGGCCTGTTGTGCTGATTTTCAGGTGTTAGCACTTGGGGGAGCTGCTCTGCCCCCTGCCTGGTGCAGGGCTAGGTGGGTGTTGTTTGCCCTGTGAGGTCAAGGAGGTACAACCGCAGTGGTGGCGGTCAGCTCTGGAGCCCTGGAGTAGCTCCCGCAGTATCTCCAGAGCTCTCAGTCTGCAGGGCTTGGTGGCTCCGGGGGTGGGGCCGCTGATCTGCTCAGCTCAGGGCAGCAGTGTTTTTGGGGTCCTGGGCCCTCCCGGCCTCTGCCTGACCCGGGGGAGGCCACATCCTGGGCTGTGTCCCGTGTGCCCTCTGCTCCAAGGCCTGTGCTGTGGATTCACGCTCCCAGCCGGGCAGCCGTCTCCATGGAGCCGCCACCTGAGCCCCTCCGAACTGCTCTGGGTCCAGCCGGGCACACGCTGCAGCCCTTTAGGATGCTTGGCGCACCTTCCCCGGTGCGCAGTTGCTTTGTTAGTGTCCCAGAGAGCCTGAGGGCATCCCAGCCCTCCTGGGGTCCTGCTCTAACTCCCTGCGAGTGCCTTTCCATTCAGGAAGATTGGTGCAGCTCCTGCTTCTCTGGGACGATGGCTTCCTGTCCTGGGAGCACTCGCCCCAGCCTTAGCCCGGCTCCTCATGGGGCCCTTTCCCCTTGGATGCCTTTTGTTTCTTTATTTCTTTTTTCCTCGTCTTCCTACCTTGATAGAAGCATGAACTCTTCTCACTGTAGCATTCCAGCTGTTCTCTCTTTAAATCTCAGGCCGAATTAGTAGATTTTCAGGATGATTTGAAGGTTATCTAGGTAATTAGGTGGGGACAGGTCATTTGGGACCCTACTCTTCTCCCATCTTGCCCCTCCTCCTATAGTCATCCTTATATCAGATAAGCTAAAGTTTATCCTGAAGACTTAGTAAGAGATGCAGATGGACACTATATCATATTTAAAGGATCTATCCAATAAGGGGACTTAACAATCATCAATATTTATGCCCGGAATGTGGGAGTTGCCAAACCTATCAATCAATTAATAACCAAAGTTAAGATATACTTAGATAATAATACACTTATACTTGGTAACTTCAATCTCACACTTTCTACACTCGATAGGTCATCTAAACACAACATCTCCAAAGAAACGAGAGCTTTAAATGATACACTGGACAAGATGGATTTCACAGATATCTACAGAACTTTACATCCAAACTCAACTGAATACACATTCTTCTCAAGTACACGTGGAACTTTCTCCAGAATAGACCACATACTGGGTCACAAATCAGGTCTGAACCGATACCAAAAGATTGGAATCGTCCCCTGCATATTCTCAGACCATAATTCCTTGAAATTAGAACTAAATCACATGAAGAAGTATGGAAGGATTTCAAGCCGGTGGAGGTTAAGGACCATCTTGCTAAAAGATGAAAGGATTAATCAGGAAATTAGAGAAATAATAAAAGGATTCATGGAAACTAATGAGAATGAAGACACAACCATTGAATAATTTGGGATACAGCAAAAGCAGTCTTGAGGGGGAAATACATCACAATACAATCATCCATCCAAACACTGGAAAGATATCAAATACAAAAGCTAACCTTGCACCTAAAGGATCTGGAGAAAAAACAGCAAGTAGATCCCACACCCAGCAGAAAATGAGAGTTAATAAAGATTCGAGCAGAACTCATGAAATAAAGACCAGAATTGTGGAACAGATTAACAAAACCAGTAGTTGATTCTTTGAAAGAAGTAATAAGATAGATAAAAGATTAGTCAGCTTTATTAAAAAGAAGAGAGAAAAGACTCAAATTAATACAATCATGAATGAGAAAGGAGAGATCACCACCAACTCGAAGGAAATGCAAACGATTTTTAAAAACATTTTATGAGCAGCTATATGACAATAAATTAGGCAATCTAGAGAAAATGGATGCATTTATGGAAAACACAAACTACCAAAACTGGAACAGGAAGAAATAGAAAATCTGAACAGGCCAATAACCAGGGAGGAAATTCAAGCAGTCATCATAAACCTCCCAAGACACAAAAGTCCAGGGCCAAATGGCTTCCCAGGGGAATTCTATCAAATGTTTAAAGAAGAAACCATACATATTCTACTAAAGCTGTTCAGGAAGATACAAAGAGTTGGAATACTTCCAAACTTGTTGTATGAGGCCAACATCACCTTAATTCCAAAACCAAAGACCCCACAAAAAAAAGAGAATTATAGACCAATATCCCTGATGAACATGGATGAAAAAATTCTCAACAAGATACTAGCCAATAGGATCCAACAGTACATTAAGAAGATTATTCACCATGACGAAGTGGGATTTATCCCCAGAATGCAAGGATGGTTCAATACTTGTAAAGCAATCCATGAGACTGATCATATCACCAAGAGAACAAACAAGAAACATATGATCCTCTCAAGAGATGCAGAGAAAGCTTTTGACAAAATACAGCATCCATTCCTGCTCAAAACTCTTCAGAGTGTAGTGGTAGAGGGAACATCCCTCAACATCTTAAAAACTATCTACAAAAATCCCACAGCAAATATCATTCTCAATGTGTAAACCTTGGGAGCCTTTCCCCTAAGATCAGGAACTGAAGACAGGGATGTCCAGGCTCACCAGTGCTCTCCAACATAGTAGTAGAAGTCCTAGCCTCAGCAATCAGACAGCATAATGAAATAAAAGGCATTCAAATTGGCAAAGAAGAAGTTAAATTCTCCCTCCTCGCAGATGACATGATACTGTATATAGAAAACCCAAAAGACACCACCCCAAGAATGCTAGAACTCATACAGCAATTTGGTAGCGTGGCAGGATACAAAATCAATTCCCAGAAGGCAGTGGCATTTCCATACACTCACAATGAGACTGAAGAAAGAGAAATTAAGGAATCAATCCCATTTACAATTGCACCCAAAAGCATAAGATACCTAGGAATAAACCAAACCAAAGAGGTAAAGGATCTATACCCTAAAAGTTATAGAACACTTCTGAAAGAAATTGAGGAGGACACAAAGAGATGGAAAAATATTCCATGCTCATGGATTGGAAAAATTAGTATTGTAAAAATGTCCATGTTACCCTGGGCAATTTACACGTTTAATGCAATCCCTATCAAAATATCATAGACTTTCTTCAGAGAGTTGGAACAAGTTATCTTAAGATTTGTGTGGCATCAAAAAAAAAAACCCGAATAGCCAGGGAAATATTTAAAAAGAAAACCAGAGCTGAGGGCATAACGATGCCAGATTTCAGGTTGTACTACAAAGCTGTGGTCATCAAGACAGTGTGGTACTGGCACAAAATCAGACATATAGATCAATGGAACAGAATGGAGAACCCAGATGTGTACCCTGAACTTTATGGTCAACTAATATTCGATAAAAGAGGAAAGACTATCCACTGAAAAAAATACTCTTCAATAAATGGTGCTGGGAAAATTGGACATCCACATGCAGAAGAATGTAACTGGACCTTTCTCTTACACCATACACAAAGATAAACTCAAAATGGAGGAAAGATCTTAATGTGAGACTAAATTCCATCAAAATACTAGAGGAGAACACAGACAACACCCTTTTTGCACTTGGCTACAATAACTTCTTGCAAAATACATCCATGAAGGCAAGAGAAACAAACAAAAAATGAACTATTGGGACTTCATCAAGATAAGAAGCTTTTGCACAGCAAAAGAAACAGTGCACAAAACTAAAGACAACCTACAGAATGGGAGAAGATATTTGCAAATGAAGTATCAGATAAAGGACTAGTATCCCAGATCTATAAAGAACTTCTTAAACTCAACAGCAAAGAAACAAACATCCAATCATGAAATGGGCAAAGACATGAACAGAAATCTCACAGAGGAAGACCCAGACATGGCCAACAAGCACTTGAGTAAATGCTCCACATCACTGGCCATCAGGGAAATTCAAATCCAAAATAGAATGAGATACCACCTCACACCAGTGAGAATCGGGAAAATTAACAAGGTAGGAAAACGCAAATTTTTGAGAGGATGTTGGGAAAATGGAACCCTCTTGCACTGTTGTTGGGAATGTGAACTGGTTCAGCCCCTCTGAAAAACTGTGTGGAGGTTCCTCAAAGAGTTAAAAATACATGTGCCCTATGACCCAGCAATTGCACTGCTGGGGCTTTACTCCAAGATACTGAGGCAGTGAATACCTGGGAAACCTGCACCCCGATGTTTATAGCAGCAATGTCCACAGTAGCCAAACTGTGGAAGGAGCCTTGGTGTCCATGGAAAGATGAATGGATAAAGATGTGGTCTATCTATACAATGGAATATTACTCAGCCTTTAGAAACGACAAATACCTACCATTTGCTTCAATGTGGATGGAACTGGATGGTATTATGCTGAGTGAAATAATTCAATCAGAGAAGGACAAACATTATATGGTCTCATTCATTTGGGGAATATAAAAAATAGTGAAAGGGAATAAAGGGGAAAGGAGAATAATTGAGTGGGAAACATCAGAAAGGGAGACAGAACATGAGAGACTCCAAACTTTGGGAAAGGAACAATGGGTGGTGGAAATGGAGGTGGGTGAGGTGGTGACTGGGTGACGGGCACTGAGGGGGGCACCTGATGGGATGAGCAATTGGTGTTATGCTATATGTTGCCAAATTGAACTCCAAGAAAAAAATAATTTGATAATTACATGACTGAGTCAACCAGGAGTCCCTAGAGTAGTATATATTTAAATCCATGAATGAATTTCCATGGTACCTTCAAATGAGCCATTTATATGATGTCATTTTGTCCTTCACTAGATGGAAATTTCTGGCTCACTTCAGGAGGCTCACAGATTACAACCCTTGCTATGTATTAGTCTTAGAGGCTCTTTAACATAGACTCTGCAAAATGCAATGAAATACACTGATATGTTAATATCCTACTCTCAGAAGACCATACAGAGTGACTGATAACTTTTTCAGAGTTCAAAATTTTGATTCCATTCCTAATCATTTGTCTAGAAGAGCAACCTGTTTCAGGGGTTCTGATTCACTTGGGCTTTAAATAGAGCATGGAATTGCTGTATACTGAAAAGATTCAAGAGAGAATGTAAAATGATGCAGTCACTATAACAAACAATACGGAAGTCTCTCAAAAATTTTTTAAAAATACAATATACAGCAGCATTACCTTGGGAAACATATCTCAAAGATTGAAATCTGAACTTCAGAGAGATATCTATGCATGTTCTGCACTAATCACAACAGGCAAGATTTTAGAAAAAAAAATCATGTCTACTCTGATCCGATGGATAAAGAAAATTGAGTCTACCCAGGAAATGGCATATTATCTCATCTTCAGAGGAAGGAAATAGTAACATTGTTGAAAACATGGATGGCCCTGGAAGCCATTATGTTAAGTGAAATGAGCTAGGAGCTGTAAGACAAATACTGCATGATGAAACGTACATTTGAAACCTAAATAGCCAAAGACAATGAAGGAAAAAGCCAAACAATCTCTAGGGGAAAGGACAGATGAGGAAATGTTGGTGATAGGACATTAAATGTGCTCTGGAAGTCCTCTTGACAAAATAGAGCCCTTGATAAAACAAGTTGTATTATATTTCTGAATGTCACTGGGATTATATTTCCAAAGACGGGGCCTAAAGTCATGAAGATGACGAGCTCTAACAGATTCTGTGTAGGCAAATCCTTTTTTATGTGACACAACAGAGAATGATGGAACAAAACATTCATTGACAGAATGATGTTGGTTACTTACCAGGAGTTACCAAACTGATGAGTGTGATGGGTCCAGAATAAGAATGGAGTTGTTTCAGTTTGGAGAAGGTTCTCATAACATCTGAGATGTCCCTAAGGCACCTGAGTTCAGGACAAATACACCTGAACCTGGACCTCTGTCAGTATCTTCCTCAAATCCTCCTGCACTAGGTTCACTACAGGGGATATTCCATACCCTCGAAGAGGTCCCTGACAAAAGAGGAGTGAAAATCCTAACTCATTCTTCAGTCTCATTGTTAGTGTATAGAAATGCCACTGACTTCTGGGCATTGATTTTGTATCCTGCCACGCTACCGAATTGCTGTATGAGTTCTAGCAATCTTGGGGTGGAGACTTTTGGGTTTTCTATGTAGAGTATCATGTCATCGGCGAAGAGGGAGAGTTTGACTTCTTCTTTGCCAATTTGAATGCCTTTAATGTCTTTTTGTTGTCTGATTGCTGAGGCTAGGACTTCCAGTACTATGTTGAATAGCAGTGGTGAGAGTGGACATCCCTGTCTTGTTCCTGATCTTAGGGGAAAGGCTCCCAGTGCTTCCCCATTGAGAATGATATTTGCTGTGGGCTTTTCATAGATGGCTTTTAAGATGTCGAGGAATGTTCCCTCTATCCCTACACTCTGAAGAGTTTTGATCAGGAATGGATGCTGTATTTTGTCAAAAGCTTTCTCTGCATCCAATGAGAGGATCATATGGTTCCTGGTTTTTCTCTTGCTGATATGATGAATCACATTGATTGTTTTACGGGTGTTGAACCAGCCTTGTGTCCCAGGGATAAATCCTACTTGGTCATGGTGAATAATTTTCTTAATGTACTGTTGGATCCTATTGGCCAGTATCTTGTTGAGAATTTTTGCATCCATGTTCATCAGGGATATTGGTCTGTAATTCTCCTTTTTGGCGGGGTCTTTGTCTGGCTTTGGAATTAAGGTGATGCTGGCTTCATAGAACGAATTTGGAAGTACTCCATCTCTTTCTATCTTTCCAAACAGCTTTAGGAGAATAGGTATGATTTCTTCTTTAAACGTTTGATAAAATTCTCCTGGGAAGCCATCTGGCCCTGGACTCTTGTGTCTTGGGAGGTTTTTGATGACTGCTTCAATTTCCTCCCTGGTTATTGGCCTGTTCAGGTTTTCTATTTCTTCCTGTTCCAGTTTTGGTAGTTTGTGGCTTTCCAGGAATGCATCCATTTCTTCTAGATTGCCTAATTTATTGGCGTATAGCTGTTCATAATATGTTTTTAAAATCGTTTGTATTTCCTTGGTGTTGGTAGTGATCTCTCCTTTCTCATTCATGATTTTATTAATTTGAGTCTTCTCTCTCTTCTTTTTAATAAGGCTGGCTAATGGTTTATCTATCTTATTAATTCTTTCAAAGAACCAACTCCTGGTTCTGTTGATCTGTTCCACAGTTCTTCTGGTCTCGATTTCGTTGAGTTCTGCTCGAATCTTTATTAACTCCCTTCTTCTCTTGGGTGTAGGATCTATTTGCTGTTTTTTCTCTAGCTCCTTTATGTGTAAGGTTAGCTTTTGTATTTGAGTTCTTTCCAGTTTTTGAATGGATGCTTGTATTGCGATGTATTTCCCCCTTAGGACTGCTTTTGCTGCATCCCAAAGATTTTGAACGGTTGTATCTTCATTCTCATTAGTTTCCATGAATCTTTTTAATTCTTCCTTAATTTCCTGGTTGACCCTTTTATCTTTTAGCAGGATGGTCCTTAACCTCCATGTGTTTGAGGTCCTTCCAAACTTCTTGTTGTGATTTAGTTCTAATTTCAAGGCATTATGGTCCGAGAATATGCAGGGGACAATCCCAATATTTTGGTATCAGTTCAGACCCGATTTGTGACCCAATATGTGGTCTATTCTGGAGAAAGTTCCATGTGCGCTTGAGAAGAATGTGTATTCAGGTTGAGTTTGGATGTAAAGTTCTGTAGATATCTGTGAAATCCATCTGGTCCAGTGTATCATTTAAAGCTCTCGTTTCTTTGGAGATGTTTTGCTTAGAAGACCTATCGAGTATAGAAAGAGCTAGATTGAAGTCACCAAGTATAAGTGTATTATTATCTAAGTATTTCTTCACTTTGGTTAATAATTGATTTATATATTTGGCAGCTCCCACATTCGGAGCATATATATTGAGGATTGTTAAGTCCTCTTGTTGAATAGATCCTTTAAGTATGATATAGTGTCCCTCTTCATCTCTCACTACAGTCTTTGGGGTAAATTTTAGTTTATCTGATATAAGGATGGCTACCCCTGCTTTCTTTTGAGGACCATTCGAATGGTAAATTGTTCTCCAACCTTTTATTTTCAGGCTGTAGGTGTCCTTCTGTCTAAAATGAGTCTCTTGTAGACAGCAAATAGATGGGTCCTGCTTTTTTATCCAGTCTGAAACCCTGCGCCTTTTGATGGGGTCATTAAGCCCGTTCACATTCAGAGTTACTATTGAGAGATATGAGTTTAGTGTCATCATGATATCTATTCAGTCTTTGTTTTTGTGGACTGTTCCACTGAACTTCTTCTTAAAGGGGAATTTTAAGAGGCCCCCTTAAAATTTCTTGCAGAGCTGGTTTGGAGGTCACATATTCTTTTAGTTGCTGCCTGTCTTGGAAGCTCTTTATCTCTCCTTCCATTTTGAATGAGAGCCTTGCTGGATAAAGTATTCTTGGTTGCATGTTCTTCTCATTTAGGACCCTGAATATATCCTGCCAGCCCTTTCTGGCCTGCCAGGTCTCTGTGGAGAGGTCTGCTGTTACCCTAATACTCCTCCCCATAAAAGTCAGGGATTTCTTGTCTCTTGCTGCTTTAAGGATCTTCTCTTTATCTTTGGAATTTGCAAGCTTCACAATTAAATGTCGAGGTGTTGAACGGTTTTTATTGATTTTAGGGGGGAATCTCTCTATTTCCTGGATCTGAATGCCTGCTTCCCTTCCCAGATTAGGAAAGTTTTCAGCTAGAATTTGTTCAAATACATATTCTGGCCCTCTGTCCCTTTCGGCACCCTCGGGAACTCAAAATGGATGAAAGATCTAAATGTGAGACAAGATTCCATCAAAATCCTAGAGAAGAACACAGGCAACACCCTTTTTGAACTCGGCCATAGTAACTTCTTGCAAGATACATCCACGAAGGCAAAAGAAACAAAAGCAAAAATGAACTATTGGGACTTCATCAAGATAAGAAGCTTTTGCACAGCAAAGGATACAGTCAACAAAACTCAAAGACAACCTACAGAATGGGAGAAGATATTTGCAAATGACATATCAGACAAAGGGCTAGTTTCCAAGATCTATAAAGAACTTCTTAAACTCAACACCAAAGAAACAAACAATCCAATCATGAAATGGGCAAAAGACATGAACAGAAATCTCACAGAGGAAGACATAGACATGGCCAACATGCATATGAGAAAATGCTCTGCATCACTTGCCATCAGGGAAATACAAATCAAAACCACAATGAGATACCACCTCACACCAGTGAGAATGGGGAAAATTAACAAGGCAGGAAACAACAAATGTTGGAGAGGATGCGGAGAAAAGGGAACCCTCTTACACTGTTGGTGGGAATGTGAACTGGTGCAGCCACTCTGGAAAACTGTGTGGAGGTTCCTCAAAGAGTTAAAAATAGACCTGCCCTACGACCCAGCAATTGCACTGTTGGGGATTTACCCCAAAGATACAAATGCAATGAAACGCCGGGACACCTGCACCCCGATGTTTCTAGCAGCAATGGCCACGATAGCCAAACTGTGGAAGGAGCCTCGGTGTCCAACAAAAGATGAATGGATAAAGAAGATGTGGTTTATGTATACAATGGAATATTACTCAGCTATTAGAAATGACAAATACCCACCATTTGCTTCAACGTGGATGGAACTGGAGGGTATTATGCTGAGTGAAGTAAGTCAGTCGGAGAAGGACAAACATTATATGTTCTCATTCATTTGGGGAATATAAATAATAGTGAAAGGGAAAATAAGGGAAGGTAGAAGAAATGTGTGGGAAATATCAGAAAGGGAGACAGAACGTAAAGACTGCTAACTCTGGGAAACGAACTAGGGGTGGTAGAAGGGGAGGAGGGCGGGGGGTGGGAGTGAATGGGTGACGGGCACTGGGTGTTATTCTGTATGTTAGTAAATTGAACACCAATAAAAAAAAATAAAAAATAAAAAATAAAAATAAAAAATAAATAAATAAAAAAAAAAGAAAATCCTAACTCAGCCTGTACCCAGCCACAATGCACTTCCCCAAGTAAAGCCTCTTAGAACAGCCTGAGAAGCCCAGCTGTGGCCTTCTAACCCAGGATTCACACTACCAGCTGTTTCACTTAGAGTTCTCCCAGAGACCAGCTGACCACCCTCAGTGACCAGTGAGTGGTCTGTTCATCTCCCAGCCTGACTCAGAATCCATGACATTCCAAAGCAACTGTCAAATGGCAGCTCTACCTGCAGTTGGATTTCCTTCAATTGACCAACTCTTGATGAGCACTTACTGTGAATTAACTAGGAAACTGGTCACTTGGGCTATATATTGGGTGGCTTAATGGATGAAATCTAAGCCACACAAGGTTCCACTGACTGGATCTCAGTGAATGTGAGCAGCTGGGGATAAAGCCTGCCATGCTGTGAGCATGGGCTGCACTAGCTCTGAGTGGGCCCTTTCCTGCTCCATCCTTGTTCCCCCAGATCCAGTGGCTACAGACTTCTCATCCTTCTGTAGACCCTACTGTGGCAGGATACTAAGTCCAATTCCTTTGCTTAGGACCCTTCCTGGAGGCCTGGGTGTCTCAGGAAATTAAGCATATAACTAACTCTATCTCAGTACGTCAACTCAGGTTCTGGGATCAAGTCCTGAATTGGAACCGCACACAATTAGGAATAGATGTGCACACTCATATTGGGACATCTTTAAGCAGAGGGAAAATCCAAGCAAATTATTCACTCTTGCCATCATCTAAAGACTAAATTAACCCTAGCACTTAGTAAATGTACTTAGTGTCAGTCGGTATTTTAGGTGACTACATTGCTTTCCTAAAACAAAATTAGGATCTTATATAAAGGAAGAAGACGACATAGAGGAAGGGGTAAGAATGGGTTATAAACTCCACCATTAGAATATAAAACTACCCTTTTTATTTCCACATGGAGATATCCTGAAAATGCACTACCATAAAGAAAGGCAGTACCATCATACAGTCATTAAAAAGAAATAAATACAAAGCAAATTAATTAAATAATCAGGTAATTAAAAGATCCAGGCAGACTAGGATATGACTTTCCATTTCATTCATAGGTTGAAAGAAGTGCTGTTGGAATAGTAATTCTTTCATCTTCTGCAGTCAACCAAGCTAAACCCAAAACTGGAGACTTCACTCATAAACATATATAAATATGGAAATGAAGCCCTTACGTAGAACATAACAAACTGGTAGATCTTTTGCAAAGGGCTTTTAAAAAAATAATTTATTCATTTATTCACTCATGAGACACACAGAGAGAGAGGAAGAGATAGAGGCAGAGGGAGAAGCAGGCTCCATGCAGGGAGCCCAACATGGGACTCGATCCCGGGTCTCCAGGATAATGCCTTGGGCTGCAGGCAGCGCTAACCCGCTGAGCCACCCGGGCTGCCCAGATGGTAACATCTTAAAGAACTCTTAGGATATTACCCATGTTTTCACCAAGAAATTAAGGCAAATGTTCCGCAAATAGTCCTGGCTGCTTCTTCCTGCTCTTCAACAGGAGATGTTTCTGAAGGAAGAGACAAATGTGAAAAACTGCCCTGACACATCACTGAAAGGGAACTTATTGGGTCTTTTGAAAAACAAAGGAATGCAACTGTATCTTTGAAGTAAATCCCCAGCAGTGCAATTGCTGGGTTGTAATAAAGGGGAATGGAGAGAAATGAGTGGGAAATATCAGTGAGGATGACAGAACATGAGAGACTCCTAACTCTGGTAAATGAACAAGGGGTGGTGGAAAGGGAGGTGGGCGGGGGTTGGGGTGACTGAGTGTTGGGCACTGAGGGGAGCATTTGAGGGATGAGCACTAGGTGTGATGCTATATTTTGGCAAACCAAACTCCAATAAAAATATGAAGAAATAGAAATATGAAATAATAAAGAGCTTTAAAGACTGATACAAAAGCAAAGAAAAGAAACTCTAGGAAGTTAAATCTTAAATTATTTTTTTAAATTCATAATTGGACAAAATAAGAAGGTTCTCAAATAGCCTCCTCAGAGATCTTCTGGAAGCAGCTAGTCTTAGGAAAAAGCAGTTGATCCAAGACTTTTAAAACAGGCAAATGATGATAGATAGTGGGCAACTTCCACCCAAGATAATGGGCCAAGATTCTCATCTGAATCTTTCTCGTTTTCTATCCTCTCAGTAAAAATAATTCTTCTCACTTTCCACAGACCCCTTGTGGCCCTTCACCCAGAATGACCGCTTTCACCCCTTTTCTTCTTCTTACACTTTTTATACAAATTATAATCATTCTAAGGTCAGAACATAGCCAAACAGGTGCCATGACTCCCTATCTTTCTGACTGCTGGATATGCCATCCATCACTGAAGCTCCTGGTAAATCCCTCGGGGAAATGTCGATTTCATCCAATGAAATGAATCACCAAGACTGGAATTTCCAACTTATGTGAGTTCCCAAATAGGAACACTTTTGTTAGTTCAGACACGGTACTCAGAGGAATTACTCATTATGTCAAAGTTTAGAAAAATGTTCCCATTGGTGGAGATTGCACAAATCAGAAAGCCTGTATAACAGAGATCTCCAATTTTGGTACCTGGTCGCATGTTACTGATGATACAATGTATGCCCTATATGGAATAAAAATTCTGTCAAATCCTATTGGCATGAAAAGTGACAGACAGTCACATTGCCCTAGATTTCTTAATGGGTGGGAGTAGTGTCATGTGTGTCATTGTTAGCACCTTATATGCTTGGACCAATAAAAACACAAGACAGGGATCCCTGGGTGGCACGGCGGTTTGGCGCCTGCCTTTGGCCCGGGGTTCGATCCTGGAGACCTGGGATTGAATCCCACATCAGGCTCCCGGTGCATGGAGCCTGCTTCTCCCTCTGCCTGTGTTTCTGCCTCTCTCTCTCTCTCTCTCTGTGTGTGTGTGTGTGACTATCATAAATAAATAAAAATTAAAAAAAAGAAAATCCTTAAAAAAAAAAAAAACACAGGACAGAACAGGAAGTGAGGTGTCATGAGGAGAACCTGTCTGGCTTTCAGGTTGATTCTCATGGCTTCCAAGATTTGTTCTCTTGGTCTGGGTTGGACAAATGGGGTTCCTCAGTTTGAGGAGTTTTTCTGGAATCTTAACTTGTTATTTCTTTGTTTGTTTGTTTGTTTGCTTTCATAGTAGTAGTAGTCATATTACTGGTCATATTACTGGTCCTTTGCCTTCTATCTGGAGCCTTAAAAGCTTCTATACAGATGTGCTCGCAGGACATTAATGGTCAAGATCTTCCAATTAGAGGCCGGGCAAGATGGCGGAAGAGTAGGGTCCCCAGTCACCTGTCCCCACCAAGTTACCTAGATAACCTTCAAATCATCCTGAAAACCTAAGAATTCGGCTTGAGATGTACAGAAAGAACAGCGGGAATGCTACAGTGAGAAGAGTTCACGCTTCTATCAAGGTAGGAAGACGGGGGGGGGGGGAAGAAATAAAGAAACAAAAGGCATCCAAGGGGGAGGGGCCCCGCGAGGAGCCGGGCTAAGGCCAGGGCGAGTGTCCCCAGGATAGGAGAGCCTCGTCCTGGAGAAGCAGGAGCTTCACCAATCTTCCTGGGTAGAAAGGCGCTCACAGGGAGTTAGAGCAGGACCCCAGGAGGGCGGGGATGCCCTCAGCTCCCTGGGACACTAACAGACACCTGCATCCCGGGGAAAGCACCACACCCCGTGGCTGAGCTCCCTAAGGGGCTGCAGCACACACGACGGGGCCCGGGAGTAGCTTGCGGGCGGCTCCCACAGAAGCTCCATGCAGAGGGGGCTGCGCAGCTCCGGAAGCACAAATTCAACAGCGCAGGCCCGGGAGCCCAGGGCGCCGGGGACACAGCCCAGGATCCAGCCTGCCCCCGGGACAGGCAGAAGCTAGGAGGACACAGGACAGCAAGGACACTCCTGCCACCAGGCGGCAGGAGCTGAGCAGATCAGCAGCCCCCACCCCCGGAGCATCCAGGCCCCTGCAGACTGGGAGCTGTGGTAGTTACTCTGGGACCTGAATCCAGGGCTGGAGAGCTGGCCGCCGCCACTGTTGCTGTACCTTCTGGGGCCTCACAGGATAAACAGGCTAAAACAACTTTCACTGGGCCCTACACCAAGTAGGGGGCTGAGCAGCTCCCCCAAGTGCTAACACCTGAAAATCAGCACAGCAGGCCCCTCCCCCAGAAGAGGAGCTAGACGGACAGTGAAAAAACAAATTACTGACCAAGCAGCACTGGAAAGTTCCAGGGGTAGTTGAGGGACTTACAGTATACAGATTCAGAGGATACTCCCCCTTGTTTTTTTGTTTTTTTTTATTTCTGTAGGCTTCCCCCATTTTTTCTTCTCTTCTCCCATTTTTTCCTTCTTTTTTTTCTTTTCTTTTATGTTCTTTTCTTCTTTCGTTTCTCTCTTTTTCTCCTTTTCTAAATACAACTTGTTTTTGGCCACTGTGCACTGAGCAAAATGACTAGAAGGAAAACCTCACCTCAAAAGAAAGAATCAGAAAAAATCCTCTCTCTCACAGAGTTACAAAATTTGGATTACAGGTCAATGTCAGAAAGCCAATTCAGAAGCAATATTATAAAGCTACTGGTGGCTCTAGAGAAAAGCATAAAGGACTCAAAGGACTTCATGACTGCAGAATTTACATCTAATCAGGTAGAAATTAAAAATCAATTGAATGAGATGCAATCCAAACTAGAGGTCCTAACGAAGAGGGTTAACAAGGTGGAAGAACGAGTGAGTGACATAGGACACAAGTTGATGGCAAAGAGGGAATCTGAGGAAAAAAGAGACAAACAAAACATCATTAGGATAGATTAAGGGAATTAAATGACAGCCTCAGAAAGAAAAATTTACGTTTCATTGGGGTTCCCAAGGGCGCCGAAAGGGACAGAGGTCCAGAATATGTATTTGAACAAATCATAGCTGAAAACTTTCCTAATCTGGCAAGGGAAACAGGCATTCAGATCCAGGAAATAGAGAGATCCCCCCCTAAAATCAATAAAAGCCGCTCAACATCTCGATATTTAATAGTGAAGGTTGCAAATTCCAAAGATAAAGAGAAGATCCTTAAAGCAGCAAGAGACAAGAAATCTCTAAAGTTTATGGGGAGAAATATTAGATTAACAGCAGACCTCTCCACAGAAACCTGGCAGGCCAGAAAGGCTGGCAGGATATATTCAGGGTCCTAAATGAGAAGAACATGCAACCAAGAATACTTTATCCAGCAAGGCTCTCATTCAGAATAGAAGGAGAGATAAAGAGCTTCCAAGATAGGCAGGAACTGAAACAATATATGACGACCAAACCAAATCTGCAAGAAATTTTAAGGGAGATTCTTAAAATTCCCCTTTAAGAAGTCCAATGGAACAATCCACAAAAACCGGGACTGAATAGTTATCATGATGACACTAAGCTCATATCTTTCAATAGTAACTCTGAATGTGAATGGGCTTAATGACCCCATCAAAAGGCACAGGGTGTACGACTGCATATAAAACCAAGACCCATCTATTTGCTGTCTACAAGAGACTCATTTTAGGCATAAGGACACCTACAGCCTGAAAATAAAAAGTTGGAGAACTATTTACCATTCAAATGGTCCTCAAAAGAAAGCAGGGGTAGCCATCCTTATATCAGAAAAACTAAAGTTTATCCCAAAGACTTAGTAGAAGATGCAGACGGACACTATATCAACTTAAAGGATCTACCCAAGGAGAGGACTTAACAACTTGCTCTGAATGTGGGAGCTGGAAATATATCAATCAATTAATAACCAAAGTTAAGACATACTTAGATAATAATACACTTATACTTGGTAACTTCAATGTAGCGCTTTCTACAATTGATAGGTCTTTGAAGCACAACATCTCCAAAGAAACAAGAACTTTAAATGATACACTGGACCAGATGGATTTCACAGATATGTAGAGTACTTTACATCCAAACGCAACTGAATACACATTCTTCTCGAGTGCACATGGAACCTTCTCCAGAATAGACGACAAAGTGGGTCACAAATCAGGTCTGAAGTGATACCAAAAGACTGGAATCACCCCCTGCATATTCTCAGAACATAATGCCTTGAAATTAGAACTAAATCACAGAAGAAGTTTGGAAGGATTTCAAAGAGGTGGAGGTTAAGGACCATCCTGCTAAAAGATGAAAGGGTCAACCAGGAAATTAAGGAAGAATTAAAAAGATTCATGAGAGAAATAACAAGAATGAAGATACAATCATTGAAAATCTTTGGGATACAGCAAAAGCAGTCCTGAGGGTGAAATACATCGCAATACAAGCAGCCAACCAAAAACTGGAAAGAACTCAAATACAAAAGCTAACCTTACACCTAAAGGAGCTAGAGAACAAACAGCAAATAGATCCTACACCCAGCAGAAGAAGAGAGTTAATAAAAATTTGAGCAGAAATCAATGAAATAGAGACCAGAAGAACTATGGAAAAGATAAACAAAACCAGGAGTTGGTTCTTTGAAAGAATTAATAAGATAAATAAACCATTAGCAGCCTTATTAAAAAGATAGAGAAGATTCAAATTAATAAAATCATGAATGAGAAAGGAGAGATCACTACCAACACCAAGGAAATACAAACGATTTTAAAAACATTATGAACAGCTATACACCAATAAACTAGGCAATCTAGAAGAAATGGACGAGTTTCTGGAAAACAACAAACTACCAAAACTGGAACAGGAAGAAATAGAAAACCTGAACAGACCAATAACCAGGGAGGAAATTGAAGCAGTCATCAAAAACCTCCCAAGACACAAAAGTCCAGGGCCAAACGGCTTCCCTGGGGAGTTCTGTCAAACGTTAAAAGAAGAAACCATACCTATTCTACTAAAGCTGTTCGTAAAGGTACAAAGAGATGGATTACTTAAAAACTCATTCTATGAGGCCAGCATCACCTTAATTCCAAAACCAGACAAAGACCCCACCAAAAAGGAAAATTATAGACCAATATCCCTGATGAACATGGATGCAGAAATTCTCAACAAGATACTAGCCAATAGGAAACAACAATACATTGAGAAGATTATTTACCATGACCAAGTAGGATTTATCCCAAGGATGCAAAGCTGGTTGTACACTCATAAAACAATCAATGTGATTCATCATATCAACAAAGAAAAACCAAGAGTCATATGATCCTCTCAATAGATGCAGAGAAAGCATTTGACAAAATACAGCATCCATTCCTGATCAAAACTCTTCAGAGTGTAGGGATAGAGGGAACATTCCTCACCATCTTAAAAGCCATGTACGAAAAGCCTACAGCAAGTATCATGTCAGTGGGGAAGCACTGGGAGCCTTTCCCCTAAGATCAGGAACAAGACAGGGATGTCCACTCTCACCACTGCTATTCAACATAGTACTAGAAGTCATAGCCTCAGCAATCAGACAACAAAGAAAAATAAAAGGCATTCAAATTGGCAAAGAAGAAGTCAAACTTCTTTCTCCCCCGATGACATGATTCTCTACATAGAAAACCCAAAAGACCTCCACGCCAAATTGCTAGAACTAATACAGCAATTTGGCATTGTGGCTGGATACACAATCAATGCACAGAAGTTTGTGGCTTTTCTATATACTGAGACTAAAGAAAGAGAAATTAAGGAGTCAATGCCATTTACAATTGCACCCAAAAGCATAAGATACCTAGGAATAAACCCAACGAAAGAGGTAAAGGATCTATACCTTTAAATCTACAGAACACTTCTGAAAGAAACTGAGGAAGACACAAAGAGATGGAAAAATATTCCATGCTCATGGATTAGAAGACTTCATATTGTGGAAATGTCAACGTTACCCAGGGCAATTCACACGTTTAATGCAATCCCTATCAAAATACCATGGACTTGGGGGAGGGGCAATATGGCGGAGGAGTAATGTCCCCATCTCAACTGTCTCCACCAAATTACTAGATAACCTTCAAATCATCCTGAAAATCTAAAAATTTGGCCTGAGATTTAAAGAGAGAAAAGCTGGAATGCTACGGTGAGAAGAGTTCATGCTTCTACCAAGGTAGGAAGATAGGGGAAAAAAGAAATAAAGAAACAAGGCATCCAAGGGGGAGGGGCCCCGCAAGGAGCCGGGCTAAGGCTGGGGCGAGAGCCGCCAGGACAGGAGAGCTCCGTCCGGGTGAAGCAGGAGCTTCACAAAACTTCCCGGGCAGAAAGGTGCTCACAGGGAGTTAGAGCAGGACCCCAGGAGGGCGGGGATGCCCTCAGGCTCCCTGGGACACTAACAGGACCTGCGCCCCATGGAGAGTGCCGAGCTCCCTAAAGGGCTGTAGCGCGTGCTGGGCTGGACCCGGGAGCAGTTCGGAGGGACTCGGGCGGAGGAAGAGGCTCTGTATGGAGGGGGCTGTGCGGCTCTGGGAGCAGCTCGGAGTGGCTCGGGTGGAGGCTCCACAGAGAGGAGGCTGCGCGGTCCCAAGTGCGAATCCAACAGCTCAGACTGGGAGCACAGGGCGCTGGGGGCATAGCCCAGGATCTGGCCTGCCCCTGGGAAAGGCAGAGGCCAGGAGGGCCCAGGACAGCAAGGACGCTCCTACCCCAAGTTGAACAGATCAGTGGCCACGCCCGCAGAGCGTCCAGGACCTTGCAGACAGAGAGCTCTGTAGTTAGTGCGGGAGCTGAATCCAGGGCTCCAGAGCTGGCCACCGCCACTGTGGTTGTTCCGCCTGGGGACCACAAAGTAAATAACCCCCCATTGAGCTTCACAGTGGCCTCACCGGATAAACAGGATAAACATTACTCCCTGAGCCCTACACCAGAGAGGGGGTAGAGCAGCTACCCCAAGTGCTAACACCTGAAAATCAGCACAACAGGCCCCTCCCCCAGAAGACCAGCTAGAGGGATAAGTTCCAGGGGAAGTCAAGGGACTTAAAGTATACAGAATCAGAAGATACTCCCCCGTGGGTTTTTTTTTTTTTTTTTTTTTTTTTTGCTTTTTGATTTGCTTCCCCCACCCCCTTTTTTCCCTTTCTTTCTTTTTCTTTCTCTTTTTCTTCTCTTTTTTCGTTTTTTCTTCCTTTCTTCTTCTTTTTTCTTTTTCTTTCCTTCTTTCTCTCCTCTCTTTTTCTCCTTTTCCCAATACAACTTGTTTTTGACCACTCTGCACTTAGCAAAATGACTAGAAGGAAAACCTCACCTCAAAAGAAAGAATCAGAAACAGTCCTCTCTCCCACAGAGTTACAAAATTTGGATTACAATGCCATGTCAGAAAACCAATTCAGAAGCACTATTATAAAGCTACTAGAAAAAAGCTCTAGAAAAAAGCATAAAGGACTCAAGAAACTTCATGACTGCAGAATTTAGATCTAATCAGGCAAAAATTAAAAATCAATTGAATGAGATGCAATCCAAACTAGAAGTCCTAATGACAAAAAAAAAAAAAAAGTCCTAATGACGAGGGTTAACGAGGTGGAAGAACGAGGGAGTGACATAGAAGACAAGTTGATGGCAAAGAGGGAAGCTGAGGAAAAAAGAGACAAACAATTAAAGACCATGAAGATAGATTAAGGGAAATAACTGACAGCCTGAGGAAGAAAAACCTACATTTAATTGGGGTTCCTGGGTGCACTGAAAGGGACAGAGGTCCAGAATATGTATTTGAACAAATCATAGCTGAAAACTTTCCTAATCTGGGAAGGGAAACAGGCATTCAGACCCAGGAAATAGATTCCCCCCCCCAAAAAAAATCAATAAAAACCGTTCAACACCTCGACATTTAATAGTGAAGCTTGCAAATTCCAAAGATAAAGAGAAGATCCTTAAAGCAGCAAGAGACAAGAAATCCCTGACTTTTATGGGGAAGAGTATTACAGCAGACCTCTCCACAGAGACCTGGCAGGCCAGAAAGGGCTGGCAAGATATATTCAGGGTCCTAATGAGAAGAACATGCAGCCAAGAATACTTTATCCAGCAAGGCTCGCATTCAGAATGGAAGGAGAGGTAAAGAGCTTCCAAGACAGGCAGAAACTGAAAGAATCTGTGACCTCCAAACCATCTCTGAAAGAAATTTTAAGGGGGACTCTTAAAATTCCTCTTTAAGAAGAAGTCCAGTGGAACAATCCACAAAAACCAGGACTGAATAGATATCATGATGACAGTAAACTCATATCTTTTAATAGTAACTCTAAACATGAATGGGCTAATGACCCCATCAAAAGGCGCAGGGTTTCAGACTGGATAAAAAAGCAGGACCCATCTATTTGCTTTCTACAAGAGACTCATTTTATACAGAAGGACACCCACAGCCTGAAAATAAAAGGTTGGAGAACCAATTACCATTCAAACAGTCCTCAAAAGAAAGCAGGGGTAGCCATCCTTATATCAGATAAACTAAAATTTACCCTGAAGACTGTAGTGAGAGACACTATATCATACTTAGGGGAACTATCCAACAAGAGGACTTAACAATCATCAATATATATGCCCCGGATATGGCAGCTGCCAAATATATCAATCAATTAATAACCAAAATAAGACATATTTAGATAATAATACACTTATACTTTGTGACTTCAATCTAGCACTTTCTACACTCGATAGGTCTTCTAAACACATCTCCAAAGAAACGAGAGCTTTAAATGTTACACTGGACCAGATGGATTTCACAGATATCTACAGAACTTTACATCCAAACTCAACTGAATACACATTCTTCTCAAGTGCAAATGGAACTTTCTCCAGAATAGACCACATAGTGGGTCACAAATCAGGTCTCAACCAATACCAAAAGATTGGGATCATCCCCTGCATATTCTTAGACCTTAATGCCTTGAAATAGAAGTAAATCACAACAAGAAGTTTGGAAGGACTTCAAACACGTGGAGGTTAAGAACCATCCTGCTAAAAGATGAAAGGGCCAACCAGGAAAGTAAGGAAGAATTAAAAAGACTCATGGAAACTTATGAGAATGAAGATACAACCGTTCAAAATCTTTGGGCTACAGCAAAAACAGTCATGAGAGGGAAAGACATCGCAATACAAGCAGCCATCCAAAAACTGGAAAGAACTCAAATACAAAAGCTAACCTTACACTTAAAGGAGCTAGAGAAAAAACAGCAAATAGATCCTACACCCAGCAGAAGAAGAGAGTTAATAAAGATTCGAGCAGAACTCAATGAAATTGAGACTCGAAGAACTGTGGAATAGATCAACAAAACCGGGAGTTGGTTCTTTGAAAGAATTAATAAGATATATAAACCATTAGCCAGCCTTATTAAAAGGAAGAGAGAGAAGACTCAAATTGATAAAAAAAAACATTATCAAGGAAATACAAACGATTTTAAAAACATATTATGAGCAGCTATACGCCAATCAATTAGGCAATCTAGAAGAAATGGACGCATTTCTGGAAAGCCAAAAATTACCAAAACTGGAACAGGAAGAAATAGAAAACCTGAACAGGCCAATAACCAGGGAGGAAATTGAAGCAGTCATCAAAAACCTTCCGTGATATAAAATTCCAGGGCCACATAGCTCTCCAGGGGAATTCTATCAAACTTTTAAAGAAGAAACAACACCTATTCTACCAAATCTGTTCAGAAAGATAGAAAGAGATGGAGTACTTCAAAACTCGTTCTACAAGGGCAGAATCACCTTAATTCCGAAACCAGACAAAGAAGCCACCAAAAAGGAGAATTATAGAACAATATCCCTGATGAACATGGATGCAAAAATTCTCAACAAGATACTAGCCAGTAGTATTTAACAATATATTTCTAAATGTGAGACAAGATTCCATCAAAATCCTAGAGGAGAAAAACAAAACAAAACAAAAACAAAACAAAACAAAAAAAAAACAATATATTAAGAAGATTATTCACCATGACCAAGTGGGATTTATCCCCAGGATGCAAGGCTGGTTCTACACTCGTAAAGCAATCAATGTGATAGATTATATCAACAAGAGAAAAAACAAGAAGTGTATGATCCTCTCCATAGATGCACAGAAAGCATTAGACAAAATGCAGCAACCATTCCGAATCAAAACTCTTCAGAGTGTAGGGATAGAGGGAACATTCCTCGGCATCTGTAAAGCCATCTATGAAAAGCCCTCAGCAAATATCATTCTCATTGGGGAAACACTGGGATCTGTTCCGTAACATCAGGAACAAGGCATGGATGTCCAGTCTCACCACTGCTATTCAACATAGTACTGGAAGTCCTAGCCTCAACAATCAGACAACAAAAAGAAATAAAAGGCATTCAAACTGGCAAAGAAGTCAAACTCTCCCTCTTCACAGATGACAGGATACCATACCTAGAAAACCCAAATGTCTCTACCTCAAGGTTACTAGAACCCGTACAGAAATTCAACAGTGTGGCAGCATACAAAATCAATGCCCAGAAATCAGTGGCATTTCTGTACACTAATAATGAGACTGAAGCAATAGAATTTAAGGAGTCAATCTCATTTACAACTGCACCCAAAAGCAAAGGATACCTAGGAATAAATCTATCCAAAGAGGTAAAGGATCTATACCCTAAAAACTACAGAACACTTCTGAAAGAAATTGAGGAAGACTCAAAGAGATGGAAAAATATTCCATTCTCATGGATTGGAAAAATTAATATTGTGAAAATGTCAATGCTACCCAGGGCAATTTACACATTTAACGCAATCCCTATCAAAGTACCGTGGACCTTCTTCAGTGAGTTGGAAAATTTCATTTTAGGATTTGTGTGGAATCATAAAAGAACGTGTATAGCCAGGGGAATAGTAAAAATGAAAACCAGAGCTGGAGGCAACATAATGTCAAATTTCGGGTTGTACTACAAAGCTGTGGTCATCAATACAGTGTGCTACTGGCACAAAACAGACACATAGATCAAAGAAACAAAATAGAAAATCCAGAAATGGGCCCTTAACTCTATGGTCTAGTAATATTCGAAAAGCAGGAAAGGCTCTCCACTGGAAAAAGCACAGACTCTTAACTAAATGGTTCAGGGAAGATTGATCAGCCACGTGCAGAAGAAGGAAGCTAGACCATTCTCTTACACCAAACATAAAGATAAACCCAAATTGGATGAAAGATCTAAATGTGACACAAGATTCCATCAAAATCCTAGAGAAGAACACAGGCAACACCCTTTTTGAATTTGGGCACTGTAACTTCTTGCAAGATACATCCATGAAGGCAAGAGAAACAAAAGCAAAAATGAACTATTGGGACTTCATCAAGATAAGAAGCTTTTGCACAGCAAAAGATACAGTCAAGAAAACTAAAAGGCAACCTACAGAATGAGAGAAGATATTTGCAAATGACCTATCAGATAAAGGGCTAGTATCCAAGGACTATAAGGAATTCATGAAACTCAACAGGAAAGAAACAAACAATCCAATCATGAAATGGGCAAATGACATGAACATTTGTGAGAAATCTCACAGAGGAATACATAGATGTGGCCAACAAGCACATGAGAAAATGCTCCACATCACTTGCCATCAGGGAAATTCAAATCAAAACCACAATGAGATGCCACCTCACACCAGTGAGAATGGTGACAATTAACAGGACTGGAAACAACAAATGTTGGAGAGGATTCAGAGAAAGGGGAACCTTCCTGCACTGTTAGTTGGAATGTGAACTGGTGCAGCCACTCTGGAAATCTGTGTGGAGGTTCCTCAAAGAGTTAAAAATAGATCTGCCCTACGACCCAGCAATTGCACTGCTGGGGATTGACTCCAAAGATACAGATGTAATGAAACGTCGGGACACATTCCCCTTATGTTCATAGCAGCAATGTCCACAATCGCCAAACTGTGGAAGGAGCCTCAGTGTCCATCGAATGATGAATGGATAAAGAAGATGTGGTTTATGTATACAATGGAATATTACTCAGTCATTAAAAATGACAAATACCCACCATTTCCTTCTACGTGGATGTAATTTTAAGGTATTTTGCTGAGTAAAACAAGTCAATCGGAGAAGGACAAACATTATATGATCTCATTCACTTGGGGAATATAAAATGTAGTGAAAGGGAATAAAGGGGAAAGGAGAAAAAATGAGTGGGAAATATCAGAAAGGGAGACAGAACATGAGAGACTTCTAACTCTGGGAAACGAACTAGGGGTGGTGGAAGGGGCAGTGGGTGGGGGTGATTGGGTGACGGGCACTGAGGTGGGCACTTGAGGGATGAGCCCTGGGTGTTATTCTATATGTTGGAAAAGTGAATACCATTAAAAATAAATCTATAATAAAAAAGTTAGTTGTCAAGGTGATTTTATGCACAGTGGTGTAGAATACTATTCCTTTTACCCAAGTTTCGCCATTAATAGGCAGACGCATGCTAATTATGTTCTCATCATCCCTTTTCCCTCTCTTTGATCATTTTTTCATTTCTCTTCAAAGGTTCTCTACACTTTCCTTTTGTCTTAATTACGATGCAGAATGGTTTGTCAAGAAAACAAGTACCTTGCTTTCTTAAAAAATAAAAACCTCTTTTTTTAGTCTGTATTTTTTTCACCTACAGATTCATTGATCTCTTTCATCGTCTGGCTTTCATTAGGTTTATTTGTTGCGTGATTGTGTTTTCTCAAAGCAAGTGTAAATACATACATACGTAAATTCATATAAATGTGTGTGTAGATCCAAGATATTTACAAAATATTTTTCCAAATTACATTTAGTTATCCTCCGCATTTTGCCTGTGTATCCCCAATTTTGCAGCTAAAAGTTACCACCTTCTCTCCCACTGTCCTCCCCTCCGTTTTTTTAAAATATTTATCTTTTTAAAAAATATTTCATTTATTTATTCAGAAGAGAGACACACACACAGAGAAAGACAGACAGAGAGAGAGAGAGAGAGAGAGAGAGAGAAATAGTGAGTGCAGGGGGAGGGACAAACGAAAAGATAAGTGAGAGGGAGACGGAATCTCAAAGGAGTCCATGCTGAGCTCAGAGTCTGATGCAGAGCTCCGTCCCAATTCCCAAACCAAGAGTCCAATGTTTGACCAACTGAGCCAGGTAGGTACGCCTCCCCTTCCTTTTTTTGCCCAGAGAGAACACTGGGATATTCCTGCAAGACATCAGGTCCCAAGTCTCAAACCAAGAGTCTGATGTTTGACCAAATGAGCCAGGTAGGTGCGCCTCTCCTTCCTTTTTTTGCCCAGAGAGAACACTGGGATATTCCTGCTAGTCATCAGGAACCTCATGATAATCAGATCCACTCTGGCATTTTGGGGTGTTTATAAGAGTTATAAATCAGTCATATTTCCCATTGGATTCATCATTAAATTGAACCATTCATTGCATCCATCTATTCTCTTTTGACATGTGAATTGAGCAATAGTTTTGGCCAGACACTATCATATCTTCTGGAGAAGGATCAGGGAAAGGACAGACCTAAGTCCCTTTCCTTAAGACCCTTACATTCTGCTGGTCAAGAACAACCGTAAACAGTGATGTAGACTCTATGATGCTCAGGAACAAATCCATTGCATGTCCTGTAACACCAGTGAGCAGGAAGTTGTACAACTTTTTTCAAAACATGAAAGACCTACCAGAAAGAGTTCCAAGTGCCATGAAGGGGTAGGTACTTACCAAAGATGTATTCCAGGTCTGCTTAATGCATCTTCAGGAAATCTTTACGAAGAGCCTTCTATATCTGAATACTGGGTTAGCCTCAGGGCAGGACATTCAACAAGCTCACAAGTGATCTCTTGGAGCAACTCATCTGATTTAGTATTCCAGAATTTTCTCCTCTGACCTCCTACTCTTCTCCCTACATCCTTTCATCTGGGTTGCCCTCCAACAAGCAAACCTAAATCTTGTTTCTTAAAGACTTTATCTATCCATCCATGAGAGAAACACACAGAAAGAGGTAGAGATACAGGCAGAGAGAGAAGCAGGATCTGTTGGGCCGGCAGGATCAAGGGGGATTGGGAGCCACCAGAAAAATGGCATTGGATTCCTGACCTTGATGCCCCCACCTCAGAACTCTCCAATCACCAGCAGATCACCTGAGGACAGGTCATCAGTGGGAGACAGGACCTATGCAAGCAACCGAAACTGTACCTTACCCAGACCCCTTAAAAAAGCATAAGGATACTGATTCCACCCATAACAGACACTAATATCTATCATCCCCTACAGACAGACAACCCCTTCCCCCTCCTCTCTTAAAAAGCCCGCTTGCAGTCCCCTGACCGCGATGTCCATGCTCTCTCCCTCCCTTGCAGGTTATGGAACCTTGACAAACAGTGCATTCCATTAAAAGCCTGTTTAGACCAACTTTTGCCTGGCCTCTCTATTTTATTTCACTATCAAACAGATTAAGCCTGACACAATCTATGCAGGGACCCTGATGAGGGACTTGATCCCAGGACTCCAGAATCACGCCCCGGGCAGAAGGTTGGCACTCAACTGCTGAGCCACCCAGGTGTCCAGGGAAACCAAAATCTTAAACAACCAGAATACTCACTAGTTATGGCCACTATCCAGCAGGCACCTTGGCCATTTTCTACTGTGATATCTATACAGCAACCTGGACACACACAAACATCATCCTTGGAAGCACTTATGAGCACAAGGGTTTTACAGGAAAATCTTAGTGAGAGCTCTGCAACTCAGAAGAAGTAAATTATTGTCTAAATTCAATCCAACCTCAAAGTAACAGGTCAGTAGGATCTATTATATTGTGGATCTTAACGCAATAACTCTAAAATTCACTTGAATAAATAGCCACGGATTTTCACATGCTTTTTCATTTGGCTTTTCTAGTCTTTAGAATATTTTCCAGATAGAGCAAACAAAACATTGTGTTGTTGGCACACCAAAAAATGGAGAATTGAGTTTGGAATTATGGCTAAGGGAGCACACAGTTTTCTGTAGAATTATGATAGGACTTCAAAGCAGCAGGCAAGTTTAGGATTATTCAAGAAAAGGTTTCTTTTTTTTTAATTTTGTTTTTTATTTATTTACTTATGATAGTCACAGAGAGAGAGAGAGGCAGAGACACAGGCAGAGGGAGAAGCAGGCTCCATGCACCGGGACCCCAACGTGGGATTCGATCCTGGGTCTCCAGGATCGCGCCAAAGCTTTCTTAATTAAAATGAGTGTCCAGTGAAATCTACTATAACACTGTATGCTAACTAACTGGAACTAAAATAAAAAAATTTAAAAATGAAATGCGTATCCAGTGTGTGCATCAAAGATATAAATACACAAAATGCAATTATAAAAACTAACGAATTGATGATTTAAAAAATTTCAAAGAATGACAGAAACTTGGAAGCGATCAACAGAAAATACAGACAATAAATATCATTTTTAAAAAATGACTCCTTTGTATACATAAACCACATCTTCTTTTTCCATTCATCTAAAAATAGTGAAAGGGAATAAAGGGGAAAGGAGAAAAAATGAGTGGGAAATATCAGAAAGGGAGACAGAACATGAAAGACTCCTAACCCTGGGAAACAAACTAGGGGTGGTGGAAGGGGAGGCAGGCGGGGGGTGGGGGTGACTGGGTGATGGGCACTGAGGTGGGCACTTGAAGGGATGAGCACTGGGTGTTATGCTAAATGTTGGCAAATTGAACTCCAATAAAAAATTTTAAAAAAAAGTATTCTTCCAATTAAAAAAAAAAGAATGTGTTGTTGAATTTCTTTTTTCTTTTTTCTTTTATGTTTAAAGGAGGTCAATTTTTTTGCTCTTTTTTATTACTTTCCTAGTGTATAAAAGAGAAACTGCCTTCTCTTTGCCCATCTTCTAGTAAAATTCTGTTGATGCAATTTTTGTCACTGAAAGCAAGATATTAAATTCAAAGGGCATGAACTTTTTTGATTGGGTTTGTGTTAATATCTCTTTTATAGATTGTTTTAAGTCATTGCCAGTTAATTAGTAAGGACTCAAATATTTTCATGTTAAAATAGTGTCTCTAGGTTTGAATTCTCCCTACGACAGCGAATTATGAAAGTTTCCCCTGGAGACTCCAATTTACTTGTATGTGGCCTACTCACTTTAGTGTGTAAACTAATGTGTTGTTTTACTAATGTGGGACAGGTTGGCTCTAAGGAGCAAAAGCAGTTATCAGGATTATGAGACCTGACAAAAAGAGAAACTGGACTAGGTTCACGGGTGTCCTGACAGAAGACTTTAAGGGACTTGAGAGATACATTAAACTACTATGTTAGATCAAATCGAGATGTAGGAGAAATGTTTCTGCTGCCCATCTTCTACTTTCCTCCAACCCACTTTCTAATTTCTCAGCAATGCATATATCATAGCACTGACTAAACTTAGTCCTGTCACCATAGGATATTATCCTATGCTCTAAAAAGTTTTTTTTTCTTAAGGTATCATAAGATATAATATAAGATTTTAAGAGGACTCCGTGAAATGTAACTACCTGGTTTTTGTTTATTCTACTTTCAAACATATATTTGACATGAATTTAAAGATCTCTAATGAGGATACAACTTTGGTTGATCTGTCGTTCTTTTGGGAGAGTGAGGGCATGCTTATACAGTTATGTGAATATGTATCTTATTTTTTGATGTAAGATTGATGATACAGGTAGCATATTTCTGGATAGCTATCAAATTTTAATCCTTTTAAATGTCAGTATATTCTTGTGCATAAAAGTCTCTCAGAAAATTACATTTATGTATCCAAAGAAACTATTTTCTCAAAAATGAAAAAAGTATGCTTTACCAAATATAGAAATCTATTACTCACATTATCAATTTTTAAAAGATAGAAAAAAACATGTTTTCCAGAGCATAATAAAACTCAAATGACATAAAAGTAAATATAATTAAAATGACATTTTATCTCACTATTATGACTGTGACTCCTAATTTCTGTTGGTTGTTGAAACACACGAAGCTTTAAAACTCCTAAATTGAAAACGGTATTGAGGATGAAGATTTTTATTTGAACTTCTGGTCAGTTTTGCTTATGAATTCACTGTCATATTCACAACTCCAAGATGCATAAGGCTGTGGAATGTCAGGAACCTTCTCCAGTTTCAGGAAAGTTGCAATTTTTGACTCACAGAGCTGTGAGCACAATTACTACATCTAACTTGGCATTTGTTTTATTTGATAAGAATGCAGCTAAGTGAATAAACAAAGAGTCCCTGATGATTGAAGAACAGAGTCACTAATGAATCTTCTGAGTAATAAAATTGGGGTTAAAAAAAGTAAACTACCTATGGCTTCTTTGGAGACACTGTCTTTGGAGACCAGAAGGATGCAGCAGCAGTCAAAGGCCACTAGGACAAGAGAAAAGTCTGGTTATAAAACAATGCTAGCTCCTTTTTACTGTCATATCACATAAACTAGAAATATCACAAGGGAGGATCATAAAGAAACCACATTTCTCATTTACTGGTTTGTTACATAAATTACTTATTTTATTTGGGATTATACTTAGACAAGTAAAAGGAAAAATATGCAAAACCATATAATTCATACTGCTTAATTATAGTATCAAATTTCCAGACTTTTCCCCCAAATCTATCAATATACTTATAGGTATCATTTAATAATAAATGAAAAAAAATAAATGTTAGTAACATAATTTGTATATTTGGGTACATACATCAAAGTTAAGCTTCTAAACATATTCTAAATTAATATATGTATAATTATATTTGAATCATTTATTTTTATTAACTTATGTCCAATTTCTTAATGTCCCTTCAGATCTTGAAATCAAATTACTATAGATCCATGTCCTTCAAAATTTGTCATGCTCCCATAGTCCATTAATTTATGACAAAGGAACCAAAAACATACAATAGGAAAAGTATCCTTTTATCATTTATCCGTTTATCAATGCTGTTGGGAAAACTGGACAACCACATACCAGAGAATAAAACTAGGCCCCATATCTTATACTATATACAAAAATCAACTTGAAATGGGCTACAGACTTGAGCATAAGACCTAAAACCATAAAACTCCCAGAAGAACACATAGGAAGTAAGCATCTTGATATCAGTCTTGGCAATAGCTTTTTGGATTTCACGCCAAAAGTGAAGACAACAAAGAAAAATAAACAAATAAGACTACATCAAACTAAAAACCTTCTACATAGCGTAGAAAACCATCAACAAAATTAAAAGGCAACCTACTGAATGGGAAAAATATTTGGAAATCATCTATCTGATAAGGGATTAGTATTCAAAACATATAAAGAACTCATACAACTCAATAGCAAAACATAAAAATAAAAGGAAACATATTAAGTAAAAAAATGGGCAATGGGTAGAAGACCAGAATAGACATTTTCCCAAAGAAGACATACAAATAGCCAGCAGGTACACAAAAAGGTTTTCAACTTCACTACCATGGAAATGCAAATCAAAATCACAATGGGATATTACTTCACACCTTTCAATGGCTATTATCAAAAAAAAAAAAAAAACAAGCGATAACAATTGTGAAATGTGAAGGAAAGGGAACCCTGTGCACTGCTGATGGGAATGTAAATTAGTGCAGTCACTATGGAAATACTATGGAGGTTTCTCAAGACATTAAAAATAGTACTACCATAGGGTCCAGCAATCCCAACTGAAGATATATTCCAAAGGAAATGAAAACAGGGTATTGAAGCGATGTTTGCAGTTGCATTTTTGTTGCAGCATTATTCACGATAGCTGGGATATGGGAACGACCTATATATCATTGTCAACATAGGAATGGATAAAGAAGATATATATATATATATATATATATATATATATATACACACACACACACACACACACACACACACACACACACATACACAGCAGAATATTATTCAGCCATAGGAAAGAAGGAAATCCTGCCTTTTGTGACAACATGGATGGGACTCGGGGGCACTCTACTAAGCAATCTAAGTCAAAGAAAGATTGATACTGCATGGTATCACTTGTATGTGGAATCTAAAAACATAAAAAATAAAAATCAGAAACAGAGTGTAGGAAAGTTGTTGCTGGGACTTGGGGATAAAGAAAATAGGGAGAGGTTGGTAAAAGCATAGGTACTATAAGGTGAGTAAGTCTGAGGATCTAATGTATTACATGATGATTACAGTTGATAACACTGTATTATATAACTAAAATTTGCTGAGAGTAGAACTTAAATGTTCTCACAAAAAAAACCAAACTTCCAAAAGCCTTGAAACCAAAACCAAAGAGCCAAACCAAAGCCAAAAAGCCAGATTTTATCGATTTATTTGAGAGAGAGAGAGAGATAGTCACAGAGATAACAAAAGAGAGCAGGAATGGGAGGAGAGGGAGAAGCAGGCTCCCCACTGAGGAGGGATCCAAATGCAGGGCTCTATCCCAGGACCCTGAGATTGGGACCTGAGCTGAACGAAGATGCTTAACCAACTGAGCCACCCAGACACCCCTATGGATGTGTTAATGAACTAGATGGGAGAAATCTTTTCACATTGTGTGCATATATCAAATCATCACAATGTATACTTTAAATATCTTACAATTTTACTTGTCAGTTACACCTCAATAAAGCTGAAAAAAATTTAAAGTGAAAAAAAATCGCTCTAAAATGCATTACCATCAATTAGCTGTTACCTAAAAAAAAAGTTAGATTTATGTCCATTATGTTATTCTGCCCATTTTTCCCATGGTGGGAACCATTTTTGAGGACACAGCCTTGAGAGAGCAGTGTATTGTTGAAACCATCTAGGCAGTATATGTGACCAAACCCAGTTAAAGCCTCTGCATAAACTTTTACATTCTGGAGGATGGGTGTGGAGATTTACTCAACTTGCAGCCACTGATGACAAACCTTATATGTAATATATTCCCTTTCTTCTTAAAAACTGTAGTTTATCAATCTGTAATGGCCTGCCTCTTTCGTCTCTCCTTGCCCTTGTGTAATGGGACCATTTTCAGATTTCACCTGGGAAGCTCCTGAAGTTGTGAATCAACAACTTTTTACAATGAAAAACTTGTAAAAGGGCATTCGTTCCCACAGTAGTACGTTTGGATAACTTCAAGGTATATTAAAAAAAAAACAGATTACTATATCTATACCATATTCTAATGACAAAGTATGAGTCCTTTTCACTTTTTATTTCCAATTTATATTTTATCTGAACATTGGATTGGAATTACTTGTAGTTATATTGTATTGCTAACTGAAGATAAACCCTAAAGCTAAATCTTAAACTTTTAACGACTTTGTAGTTAAAAAGTTACTTTTTTAAAAGATTACTTTTTTAGGTTACAGGGTTACTTTTTGAGGTTGAAATGGACACTGATTTCCACCCAGTGAAACTGATTTTGCACTTGTCCTCAAACATTGTCCAGAGAATAAATTTCTGTTGATTCCAGTCACAAATAAATTGCAGCAGCCATTAGAAACTAAAAAAAAAAGTCACTTTTTAAAAAGATTTTGTTCATTTATTCATGAGGGACACAAATAGGGAGAAGCAGAGATATAGGCAGAGGGAGAAGCAGGCTCCCTGTGGGAAGCCCAATGCAGGATTAGATCCCCATCTTGGGACTTCAAGAACATGCCCTGAATGAAGGCAGATGCTCAACTACGGAGTCACCCAGGCATCCCTGTAGTTTGGTTATAGGTAAAGTGAAAGTATAGCACAAATAGTTTGGGGTTTACTATATGGGCTTTCTGTATCCATTACTTAAGGTTTTGAGATCTAACATTACTTTATTTTTTTTAATTTAAGTTCAATTTTCTAGCATATTACATCATTATCACGTCATTAGTTTTACACCTGTTATAGTTACCACATCCTCCCACACACCTCCCCTGCAGCACTCCTCAGTTTGTTTCCTATAGTTAAAAGTCTCTCATGGTTTGCCTTCCTCTGGATTATTCTAATTCTTGAACTTATTTTTTCTCTCTAAACAACTTTCTCCTGACTCATTTCTTCTTGTGTACAAAGGACACAACAGTATCCTTTATATGCTATTTGAAAAATTAAATTCTATATATCTGAAACTTAGAAAAGTGCCTAGCTTATAATAACTATATGCTCCCTAATTCAGTGTCCTTGTTCACGTAATTATCCTTTTATTTACCTTCCATTATTCACCCCATTGTAATCATACTTTTGCCTCCATTATTTTTTTTAAATTTTAAAATATATTTGAGAGAGAGAGACAGAGAGAGCCAAAGGGAGAGGAAGAAGACGAGAATCTCTGCTTGAGAGAAGAGCCCAACACGGGGCTGTTTCATGACCTTGAGATCATGACCTGAGCTGAAACCAAGAGTGGGACACTCAACCAACCGAATCACTCAGGTGCCCCACACCTGTTCTAATGAAACTGTGTTTACCAGAGTTTATCAAAGAATTCCCCCTTTTTGATATAAAATTGTAGAAGATTTCTCTGTAGAATGGAACCTAATGAGATTCTGATATCTGGGTTTGATGTCATTCAGAGTAATCAATTCATTATTATAGCACCACCCTGAAAATCTGCATTGTTTTGAGGCTTTTTATCTAGAATAGCATCTGTAAATAACACAGTTCTATATATATTCAATGCCTAAAAAATTTACTGGCAAAAATGTTTTTTTAAAGATTTATTTATTCATTTGAGAGAGAGAGAGAGGGAGAAGGAGTTGGAGAGGGACAAGCAGACTCTGTGCCAAATGAGGAGCCCAACAAGTAGCTCCATCTCATGACCCTCATATCATGACCTGAGCTGAAATCAAGGGTTGGAAATTTGACCACCTGAGCCACCTGGGTGCTGGCAAAGACTTTAAGTGAAATTTTCCACCTGAAGCTACATTATTCTTATTTGGGATATGCCTAAAAGTTGCTGGGATATTGAATTTACTTATTTAATTTGCTGTATTCTGAGTTTAACATTTTGACTTTTGTTTTTGATTTTTTTTTCCTTTGGCTAGTGTAGTAAGTCTTATCGTGAAGGAGCACTTCTCTGATTACAGTCTTTATATTCACACCTGAAAAAATGATAATTGCCTTCTCTTTGCCTTATCTGTCAAACAGAGGAATAGTAGTATGCTCAAGAGGAATAATTGTATGATCATTGATATTGTTTTTTTCTTTCCTGATGCATCTCTCATTAGAGCATTAAACACAGAAGCCAGGGACTTTGAAATCCTAAATCTGTGGCATCATGTTGTCTGGACTTTTCCCCCTGAACTTACGCAAACTAAATACTATGCTAGCTTTTCAAATGTTTTTCAAATGGAATCCAGGTTTCCAAAAATAGTAGATTTCCTACAATATGTCCTGCAATTCATTTACTATGCAAAATGTTTTGCTATATTGTTTTATAATATTTTCTCCATGTTGAGAGGGAGCCAGTACCAGCTCTGATCATGTGCCTAAATTTGAGAGTTGAATCCCAGGAATGACAGTCACTATCATAGGCAAGGGACATGGACTTGCTCATGTTTGCTTGAGAGCTAGAATGCTCCCATAAATGTAGGTCCACTCTTGACATTTACAGTAGATTATTTCTATGATGAAATGATCATTTCATCACAGTGAGGGACCATTTCTGCAGTCCACCCCATCCCTGAATCTATTCTTTCCAATGTACACAGACTTGTGCTTCTCTGGCAATTAATGTAACCCATTGACTCTGAGAATAATTTTTCTTCTAGTTATTACAACTCTACTTCCATAATAACTCTGATACTACAATGCAAGTGTTAAGTATTGAATTGATCTGAATTTTTATTGACTGATTATTGTTGATATTATATGTAAAAGTTCTAAAATTTGATTTCTAATGAGATAATGCAATGTGAGCCAAGTTGTTTTTTCATTGATCTGTGCTCTTCGTGTCCCTCAAGCTATGTTACTTTTAGAAGACTTCCTATTTATTGATGCATAAAATGATCACGTCAATGAATATAAACTATCCCAAAGTAATATGTTTCAAAAATAACATTTCATTAATACCCAAATTAAAACTCATATATCCCAGCTATATACAGTTAAGGAAAATCCATTTTCCAGAAACAAATGTGACTCAATATCACCAAAAGAGAATATAACTGAAAGGACAGGATTGATCATATTTATACTTTGAGCAATTAATCATAGCCTCTCTTGATGTTTATCAACAATTATTCTTACAACTACAAATTTGAAAATTGATGTAATGTTGAAAACCTGCATGAGGGCTTCTGCCCACTGCCTGATCAAATATATGCTCACAGTTACAGAATCCTTGAATGCCTTGAGTTTTTATCTTCAATCAATTACATAAATTTCCTCAAGATAGATGTGCTGTCATAAGCTCAGGAAATATTTTCTTTTACTTTCCATCACTAAAAAGAAGTAGTAGTACAAAGGAACTTCCAGTAGCTTTGGAAAAATTGATGTTCTGAACGATCTTTGCTAGTGTATAGAAATGCATTTGATTTTTGCTATTGATCTTGTGTGTGGCAATCTTGCTGACCTTGTTTATTAGTTCTAATACTTGTTTGTGGATTTTCTATATACAGGGTCGTGTCCCTTCTCCCTTTCCTGTCTTGTCTTGTCTTTCTCTGTCTCTTTCTTTCCTTCCTTCCTTCCTTCCTTCCTTCCTTCCTTCCTTCCTTCCTTCCTTCATCTAATCATTCTGGAAAAAAAAAATAACCTCTAGGGCGGCCCCGGTGGCTCAGTGGTTTGGCGCCGCCTTGGCCGGGGGCCTGGTCCTGGAGACCCAGGATCGGGTCCCACGTCGGGCTCCCTGCATGGAGCCTGCTTCTCCCTCTGCCTGTGTCTCTGCCTCTCTCTCTCTCTCTCTCTCTCTCTCTCTCTCTGTGTCTCTCTGTCCATCATGAATAAATAGAATAAAATTTTTTTAAAAAGCCTCTAGTACAATGTTGAATAGAAGTGGTGAAAGCAGATATCCTTTTAGATATCCTTTTATTGTTACTGATCTTAGGCAGAAAACATTCAATCTTTCCCTCATTAACTATAGGTTACCAATAGATACTTTTATCAAGTTGAGGAAGTTCCCTTCTATTTCTAGTCATTCTAGTGTCTTTATCATAAAAGGGTGTTGGATTTTGTCCAATGCTTTTACTATGTCTCTTGAGATAATCATGTGTATAACATGTACATGTACACAAAGAGACTTTCATTTTTAATTTTTATTTTTATTTAACTAGGGTTAACCAAAAATCCTGAAAATTTTTTTTGGCTTGGCAATAGACATTTAATATTCTACCATTTTGTAGATGAAAAGTTGTTTGAAAAAGATTCTTCTTTATTTTTACCCAAATACATATATATCAAAACTTTCGTATATAAGTGGGGTTATGAGATCATGGTTTTATTTCAATTTTTTCCTTTGTCTTATTCTACCCATTCTTCTTTCTGATCACATTTCTTAGTTTCTGCTTCAGATAACCTTCATTAGAATTTCTTTTTCTTTAATACTTTATATGCTCAGTGATTATATATAAGTAAATATTTCTAAGATACACAAATATTCTATATATACACCCAGACGCATGCTTATACTAAAAGTTTCCAACCAAGAGTATTGGCTTTCTTTTGCTCTATTTTAATATTCTTTTAAGAGGTTTTATACTTTATATATAAACTGCTCCTTAAGTTAAATGTATCCTTTTGGCAACTAAACTTTTTTGACTTTTATGACCAAAATAACATTTGCTCATTGAGTTCCTGTTGCTTGTTGCTATTATAGTCTATTAATTTTTAAAATATTTTCCAGTTTTTTTCAACTAGGATACAAAATTCCTTTACTAATAATTCCTTTCATTTCTTACTAGAGTTTCTTGAGTTTTCTATTATGTAAGAATGTCCTCAGTATAAAAAAAAGATATGTCAAATTTCATCAATTTTAAGGCAGTGTCAATTGTTAAGACATGCCATTATACTATGTAGCACTAAGTGTAAAGAAAATGTTAGTAATCAGCCTATGAACAATGGTTGATGCCATCCATTGTATGAAATATCTGCATTTCAGAAAAGCAGAATGTGAATAAGATTTTAAAATCAAGGGAATGCAGTTGTTTTATTTATTTTTCCCATATTTATCATGATTATTTTTTCTCATGTTATTGCATGTCCAAGATCTTCTGATGAAATATGGAGCAGTTCTGATTTTTACTTATTACATTCATTGGGATGGGGTTTATCTATGCTGTTGAACTTTTTAAAGAACTGGCCTTTGAGCGTTTTTTAAAAGATTTTATTTCTTTATTCCTGAGAGACAGAGAGAAGCAGAGACATAGACAGGGGGACAAACAGGCTCCTCACAGGGAGCCTGATGTGGGACTCCATCCCTGGACCAGGATCACGCCCTGAGCCAAAGACAGACGCTCAACCGCTGAGCCACCCAGGCTTCCCTGGCTTGTGAATTTTTAAAACTTATTTAATCGGTTTCATTTTCTACCCATAGTAAGTTACATTTTCCATTTACTTTTGTTTTGTTTTCTCCTTTTAAAAATTCATTAGTATAGATTCCTCACTTTTTGGCTAGTTTATATATTTATTTTTTCTAATGCATATATTTAGGATAATAATTCTAACTACAGCTTTTTTAGTGCTCTGAATAATTTGTGATGGCATGTCTGCATTTCATTCCTTTCCAGATAGCAATTAGTTAACTTGATGTATATTCCTTAGTTTCCAAGGAATTATATCAATGTGGATTTTTCAAATCTTTATAAGTAAAACTCTTTACATTTCAGGTATTATTAGAATTTGGACTATAAGAGTTTAATTTGTATTAGATGGAGGCACAGGCTATCGAATACATTGGGAAAGTTTTCTCCTTGACTCACAGCTCTGTAAGTAGCAAATGGTATTTTTAAGAAAAAAAAGTAATCTTTCTGTGAAAATGGGCTTGGTTTTCTAATTCAAACTTTCACCAAATGTGCAGCTATTTTGTCTTTCCAAGTACTCTCACCACATTAATCCTGAGACTTTAAACCTAAGCCTTTGTGATCCATAATGCAATCTCCTGTTCCCACCCTCCAGTCTATGCTCACCTCAAGACCCACAAGTCACTTTATAGATTATTACTCTACTTTTGGTTGAATCTTTATTTCTGATACCTCCTGTTTACAACTTTGCAATGATTTCGGCTATAGATTTAGGAGAATATTTATTACATTTTATCCAGTGTTTCTGTGTGTTCATAGTAGTGAATTTTGTCTATTTTCTCAATATTAGAAGTGCTATTCTTTCTCAAGTGTATTTTAAACTATATGATTATTCATCCATTTTAGACATTTTACCTAAAATTACTCTTATCACATGTGTTTAGATATCGTTATTGTGTATATTGAAGAGCTACAAAAATTTTTATCCTATATTTTCCTGAGGAGTAACTTTTATAATCTATTGTAGTAATATTATGAAGTTAATTTCTCTTCAGAATGGTTTTTAAGAAATTGATATGCAAAAGTATCAAATATCGGTTGAAAAATCAAGAATGGTATAAGCAGGGCTCAAGGTTAAGGAAGTGTTGAGAAATTAATGTAACTGAAGTATATACTATTAAAAAGCAAGATTATAGTCTTCAAAAATAAAATGTCTGAGGACATTTATTCTTGCTTCTGAGATGTTTTAAAAATACTATTTCCTTTTACTTAGTTGAGAGCAAGGCAATTCTTTTGATTGAGTCCTCGAAGGCTTTCTTAACTTGATTGTTTCTCAAGGTATAAATAAATGGGTTCAATGTAGGTGAAATAGAAAAAATGAGCAGTGAAACCACTTTATTAATGGTCACTTTTTCCTTTGCTGTAGGATTCATATAGATGAAAATGCATGTGCCATAGGTGATGGATACCACAATCATGTGGGAAGAACAGGTCGAATAGGCCTTTTTTCTTTGTTGAACAGAAGGGAATCTAAAAATTGTCTTGATGATGTAAACATATGACAGAACCACACAGGTAAGAGTCATATTCAAGGTCAGTATGGCACATATTATAACTGTCCATTCCATGAACCTTGTATCTGAACATGAGATTTTCACTAAGGGAAATGCATCACAGCCAAAATGATCAATTATGTTAGAGTCACAAAATTTTAGATTTAAACCCAGGCTAAGTGGTGGGATTATTATACATAAACCAGCCACCCAACAACAGATATTGAGAATCCTGCAGACACTGTTACTCATTATGATCACATAATGCAAGGGTTTGCAGATGGCAACATAGCGGTCATAGGACATGGCAGCCAGCAGAAAAAACTCTGATACTCCACAGAGGTCAGTAAAAAACACTTGAATGACACAAGCATTATAGGTAATAACATTGTCACCTGTTGCTATGCTATACAAATATCTGGGAATAACGGCAGATGTGAATGAGATCTCCAAGAAGGAGAAATTTTTTAAGAAAAAGTACATGGGTGTTTTAAGGTGGGGATCCACAAAAGTGAGTATGATGATGGTCAGGTTTCCAGTTATACTCAAAGTGTAGGTGAGAAATAGAAAGATAAAAATCAGAACTTGCAGCTCAGGGTCATCTGTCAGTCCCAGCAGAATGAATGTTGTTATTGTACCGTTTCTCATCACTGACTTCTGACTTCTCTCCGATGTGTATGTGATATTCAGGTAGAATTTCTTATAGATTATAGATTATTTTAACTGTTCTAAAACATAATGTATTAAAGTTTTATATTTCATTATATTTATAATATAACAGAAGCATATTTACATATACATTTACATTTCATGTCTATCCTGTGCTTAGGATTTTTCCCATGTGACTAAGTAGATTACTGAGAGACTGACACTGAGAGAGTGTCATTTTATGGGTGAAAAAATTCTTCCCTACTCAGAAAGTAAGTCACAAAATTTAACCCTCGATTCCATGCCTTTTCTTGACACTTTGGGTCTTTTTAGAAAACAGTGCTAATATAACTTGAGTTCACTTTATAGACACTAGAGCAAAACTCAAGGTCTTTGTTCCAAAGGATTTTTGTTTTTGGTGTGTTTTTAGGTTATGAACAACTTTATGCCCTGCTGATTCCCCCTACCTCCTGCTACACAGCCTATTTTTTTCTGAATATTTGCATTACCTGTACTGAATTTGTGTTACCTTTACTGCCTACACAAGTGATGGCTGTCTTGTCTTCCCTCCTTCATCTTCCAGTCAATGAATTATTTTATCTTCATTGATGCTACACCTGGAGGGACTCAAATGTCTTTAGTATACAATCAAGATCTTAAGCCTTGAGGTTTTCTGACATTTTCCCCTTGCATACAGACTTCATTTGTTTTATAAGCAAATTCACTTTATTGTTTAACCTACTGAGTTCTCTTCTGATTGGGGCAGAAATGTTTGTGGCAGAATTGTTTGGGACTATTTACCTTGTTCACAGTGTTTGTGATATAGAGAAAAATCACTAACAGGATCAAAGTTTATTCAGGAGTTAGAATCCTCTTAGGAAATTTTGTCTCTCATTCAACAACTATCAAATTGAGATGCAGAAGGAATATTCATATACTTGCAACACACTCACCTTCCTTTCATCTCTTCTCTGAATCTCTGAGATAATGTGCATCACTGTGAAATCTTACTTGGCCCTCAAACTATTATTCAATTTTCAAAATATAGCTATTTCTCCCCAAATAATTGCAACTTACTTTATGATAGAAGTTAATAAAGAAACTGACACTAAACTGTAACTAACTGATTTTGTTATTCTTTCTAACAAATCTTTAAATGAGCACAGTTAAATGAGCACAGGAGTGTCATGAAATGTTGTCATTTCAGTCATTATGGTGTTCTTTTGGTGCCAAAAAGAGCATGCTTATAAAATTCTACATATATGAAAACACTTTATTTCAAATTTGAGGTTGAATATTTATCCAAAGTTACCCTAAATATTTCTTACATTAAGTTGGATACAGATTTGCTTACATACCTTATGCATGCAAACTTCTAAACATTTATCTACACAGGGAAATTCATTCTTAAAAAATTACATCTCATAAATATATCTTAGATACATTAAAATATAAAAATTATCACTGAAATTCAGTTTTATTCTTAGGAGAAAATATAACTTATATCCTACAAAGGGAATTACAATCAAAGAGACAAAATTTATTATACTTACTCTTCTGTTAGTAAATCAGAGTTTCTGTTGGTTGTTTGGCCATAGCAATATTAAGACTACGATGTTAAAAGCGATATTTTTATAAAGGTATTTATGTCTTCATATTCAATACATGTCTGGGAACACATGGAACTCCCTTTGTTTACTATCTCCAACAACTTGGGCAGATTTGATAATGGGCTTAGTGCTATTAGAAGCCTCCAAATATTTTCTTATGATATCCATCATTGAAAAGAAGATAAAGTATTCTAAGGGCTGAGGAACCTTCTCTACTGGTGGAAGAGATGAATTTTAAATCATAATGGCAGAGAGATGCTTTTACCATGCCAAATGTGATTTTTAATTTGCAGAAAATGTTAAAAGTGAAAAAAAATAGTCCTTGGTGACTTACAGTAAAGAGTCATTAACTTCCTGAATAATGAGTTTTGGCAAAAACACAAGTAACAATGCTTCATGGGGACAGTGTCTTTGGAGATAGGAGGATGTTATAGCATCATTTGACACAGATCAGGGGGCAACTGTATCATTTAAATTATGTAGTTAATTTGTTTTAAAGTTTCACATCCACTAAGGCATTTAAAGATTGAATCCTTTATTTATGAATGAAATTCTTATTACATAAATATATATTATATGTAATATAAATTATATAATTATATTTATATTTATAGAATTATAGAATTATTATATAAATCCTTATTATATAAATGCTTTATTTATTTTTTAAAAATTCAATTGATTAACATATATTATTGGTTTCAGAGGTAGAGGTGAGTGATTCATCAGTTTTATATAATACCCAATGCTCATTACATCACATGTCCTCTTTAATGTTCATCACCCAGTTACCCCGTCCCCCCATTCCCCTCCCTTCCAAAAACCTTCAGCTTTGTAGGAATAAGAATCTCTTATGGTTTGTCTCCCTCTCTGATTTTGTCTTGTTTTATTTTTTCCTCTCCTCCCCTATGATCCTGTTTTGTTTCTTGAATTCCATTTATGAGTGAGATTATATGATAATTGTCTTTCTCTGTTGAATTATTTTGCCTAGCATGTCCTCTAGTTCCATCTACATCATTGAAAATGGCAAGATTTCATTTTTTTGATGGCTGAGTTATATAGATATAGATATAGATGATATAGATATAGATATGTGATATCCATAAAGATACGGATATTTCTTTATCCATTCATCTGTTGATGGACATCTGGGCTCTTTCCACAGTTTGGCTGTTATGGACATTGTTGCTATAAACATTGAGGTGAACGTGCCCCTAGCCAAACTTATCAAAAAGAAAAGAGAAAGGACCCAAATTAATAAAATCATGAATGAAAGAGGAAAGGTAACAACCAATAACAAGGAATTACAAAGAAAAGAACATATTATGAGCAACTATATGTCAACAAATGAGACAATCTGGAAGAAAGGGATACATTCCTGGAAACATATAAACTACCAAAACTAAAACAGGAAGAAAGAAAACAAGAAAATACCCATAACCAGCAAGGAAATTGAGGCAGTCATCAACAATCTCCCAACAAACAAGAGTCCAGGGCTGGGTAGCTTCCAAGAGGAATTGTACTAAACATATAAAGAATAATTAGTACCCATTCCTCTGAAGTGATTTCAAAAGCCCACAGCAGATATTATTCTCAATAGGAAAAATCTGGGAGCTTTGCCCCTAAGGTCAGGAACATGACAGGGATGTCCACTCTCACCACTGCTATTCAACATAGTACTAGAAGTCCTAGCCTCAGCAATCAGACAACAAAAAGAAATAAAAGACATTCAAATTGGCAAAGAAGATCTTCACAGATGACATGATACTTTATATGGAAAACCCAAAAGATTCCACCCCAAGATTGCTAGAACTCATACAGAAATTCATCAACAGGGCAGGATACAAAATCAACACACAGAAATCAGTTACATAGATACCTATGAAGATCTCTTTTTTTTTCTTTTTGGTATGAACTTTGTTTTTATCTGTGATTTGAAAGTTAATTCTAGCAAGCCTGGAGTTGGCCTGTGCTATTTTTTGCTAGATTTCCAGCATAGCACTGACACTTGGTAAAGGGATGAAATATACTGGTCAATGATGTTTGTCACCATGGGCATAAGGATTTTCAGAGCAGTTTGTACTAGCTTGTTAGCACTGTTTATTGATAATAGTGACATTGATTCATTGGCACTTGATCTAGGTGAGAACACTATGCAGTTCTCCTTTTGAGCTTTTTATATAGCAGAAATGTCCCTACATATTCAGTGAAATATAAAAATTCCTAACTGTGATTCTATTTGGGCTCTCTAGGATTGAGATCTTTTTTCCACACAGCAATGGTTTCTGACCTGAGAGAGAAAATATGTCCAGCAATAAGAGGGAGGACAATAAGAAGTGGACAATAAGACATGCACCTTGCCTCTTCAGATTCTCTAATGTGACATAGAATTTGTCAGTGAGGCTTACCCTTTAATGCTGTTCATATGGTATGTTCTTTTCTTGCAATAAGCTGTAGCTGTAAAAATAGTCACTTGGGGTCCTGTGAATCATCTCTAACAATCAAACTCTAAGTGCCACCATTGTGCAGCACGCTGTAAGAATTTGTCCATTTTATACAAGTTAACTTATGGTTATGCACTTTTAATAAGATTCCTTTGTTCTTTTAATATCTATAAAATCTATAGTTACATCATTTCATTCATGCCTTATATTTGTAATTTATGGCTTCTCTCTTCTTTCTTGATTTTCTCTAAAAACCAACTTCTATCTATTGTATTCTTCTATTTCAATTGATTTCTACAATGATTTTTATTATTTTTTTCCTATTTGCTTTAAATTTGATTGACTTTCCTCCCTCTCCCTCAAACTTTAGGGGAAAATTGAGAACATTAGAGATTTTTCTTCTATTTTCATATAGGCATTTTAGTACTATAAATTTTCACAAAATATGACTTTAGTTGCATCCAACGTATTTTGACACGTTGTGCTTTAATTCCCATTCATTTCAACATATTTTAAATATCCCTTTTGACTTCTTCATAGCCCATGAGTATGATTTAAATTATTTTATGGCCCAGAATATGGTTTATTATGTGTGTATTTTTCTATATATATACATATGTATATATGTGTGTATATATATTTATAAAGATACATATATCTTACATATACATGTATATATATCTTACATATCTATCTACCATTTATCTATCTATTTATCTATTATCTATGTACATATCTATTATGATCATTATCATCTATCTCTATGCTTAGATAAGTATATACACATATTGAAGGGTTTGGCCAAAGTTTCCATTAGAAACATTTGATATATGAAACACACTTTTCCACCTTTTCAAAAAAAAAAAAAACACCAAAAAACTTCATGGGAATTACCACAGATGAAATGGCATGACTCTAATGTATTTATGTTTAAAAACAAAAAATTAAAACAAACATTTGCTTCAACGTGGATGGAACTGGAGGGTATTATCCTGAGTGAAGTAAGTCAATCAGAGAAGGACAAACATTATATGTTCTCATTCATTTGGGGAATATAAATAATAGTGAAAGGGAATATAAGGGAAGGGAGAAGAAATGTGTGGGAAATATCAGAAAGGGAGACAGAACATAAAGACTCCTAAATCTGGGGAATGAACTAGAGGTGGTGGAAGGGGAGGAGGGCGCGGGGTGGGGGTGAATGGGTGATGGGCACTGAGGGGGGCACTTGACGGGATGAGCACTGGGTGTTATTCTGTATATTGGTAAATTGAACACCAATAAAAAATAAATTTATTAAAAAAAATCAAGTGGGGGACGGGCCCCCCGCGGAGCTCGACTAAGAGGGCTGGTGAGAGGCTCCAGGACAGGAAAGCTCAGCCCCGGAGAAGTGGGAACTTAAACTCTGTTCTGGATTCTTCCCAGTGGTTGATATTCGTGACTCGGCTGGATCATGCAGCCACTCTGCACAGAGCAAAATGACTAGAAGGAAGAATTCAACACAAAAAGAAGAAACAAACACAGTACTCTCTGCCACAGAGTTACATCATATGGATTTCAATTTGATTTCAGAAAGCCAATTCAGAAGCACAATTATAAAGCTACTGGTGGCTCTGGAAAAAAGTATAAAGGATGCTAGAGACTTTGTTACCACAGAATTTAGATCTAATCAGGCCAAAATTAAAATCAATTAAATGAGATAAAATCCAAACTGGAGGTCCTAAAGGCTAGGGATACTGAGGTGGAAGAAACAGTGAGTGACATAGAAGAGAAGGTGATGATAAGGAAGAAAGCTGGGGGAAAAAAGAGGGAAAAAAAGAGACCATGAGGAAAGGCTAGGGAAAACAAGTGACAGCCTCAGAAGGAAGAAAGTACGTTTAGTTGGGGTTCCAGAGAACACTGAGAGGGACAGAGGACCAGAAAGCATATTTGAACTAATCATAGCTCAGAACTTCCCTCATTTGGGGATTGGGGATGGAAACAGGCATCCAGATCGAGGAGAAAGAGAAGTGGCCCCCAAAACAAATAAAAACCATTCAGCACCTCAACATTTAATAGTGAACCTTGCAAATTCCAAAGATAAAGAGAAGATCCTTAAAGCAGCAAGAGACAAGAGAGCCCTAACTTATATGGGGAGAGGTATTAGATTAACAGCAGACCTCTCCACAGAGACCTGGCAGGCCAAAAAGGGCTGGCAGGATATATTCAGGTACTAAATGAGAAGAACATGCTGCCAAGAACACTTTATCCAGCAAGGCTCTGTTTAAGAATAGAAGGAGAGATAAAGAGCTTCCAAGATGGGCAGAAACTGAAAGAATATGTGACCACCAAACAAGCTCTGCAAAAATATTAAGGGGGACCCTCTAAAGAAAGAGGAAGCCCAAAGAAATAATCCACAACAACAGAGACGGAACAGGCATTACGATGACACTAAATTCATATATTTCAATAGTAACTGTGAACATGAATGAGCTTAGTCATCCCAACAAAGGCGCAGGGTTTCAGACTGGATAAAAAAGCAACACCCATCTATTTCTGTCTCCAAGAGACTCGTTTGGGAACTAAGAACACCTGAGCCTAAAAAAGAAAGGTGGGAAAAGCATTTACCATTCAAATGGTCCTCAAAAGAAAGCAGAGGTAGCCATTCTCATATCAGATCAATTAAAGTTTATCCCAAAGACTGTAGTAAGAGATGAAGAGGGACACTATATCATAATTAAAGGGTCTATCCAATAAGAAGACCTAACAGTCATGAATATTGATGTCCCTAATGTAGGAGCTGCCAAGTATATCAATCAATTAATAACCAAAGTAAAGATATGGATAATAATACACTAATAGTAGAAGACTTCAAAATGGCACTTTCTGCAAATGACAGATCTTCTAAGACAACACCTCCAAAAAACAAGAGCTTTAAATGATACACTGGACCAGATGGATTTCACAGATATATACAGAGCTTTGCATCGGAATTCAACTGAATACACACTCTTCTCAAGTGCCAATAGAAGTTTCTCCAGAATAGACCACATACAGGGTCACAAATCAGGTCTCAACTGCTACCAAAAGATTGGGATTGTTCCTTGCATATTATCAGACCATAATGCTTTGAAATTTGAACTCAATCACAAGAAGAAATTTGGAAGAAATTCAAACACATGGAGGTTAAAGAGCATCTTGCTAAAAGATGAAAGAGTCAACCAGGAAATTAGAGAAGAATTAAAAAGATTCATGGTAACTAATGAAAATGAGGATAGAACCATTCAAAATCATTGGGATACAGCAAAAGCAGTCCTGAGAGGGAAATACATCACAATACAAGCCTCCCTCAAAAAATTGGAAGAACACAAATACACAAGCAAACCTCCCATGAAGAGGAACTGGAGAATGAACAGCAGATACAAACTACACCATGCAGAAGAAGGGAGATAATAAAGATTCGAGCAGAACTCAATGAAATAGAGACCAGAACTGTGGAACTGATCAACAAAACCAGGAGTTGGTTCTTTGAAGGAATTGATAAGATAGATAACCATTATCCAGCCTTAAAAAGAAAAAAGACTCAAATTAATAAAATCATGAATGAAAGAGGAGAGATCACAACCAACACCAAGGAAATACAAGTGATGTTAAAAACGTATTTTGAGCACCTATATGCAAGTAAATTAGGCAATCTAGAGGAAATGGATGCATTTCTGGAAAACCACAAATTACCCAAATTGGACAGGAAGAAATAGAAAACCTGAACAGGCCAATAACCAGGGAGAAAATTAAAGCAGTCATCAAAAACTTCCCAAGACACAAAACTCCAGGGACAGAATGCTTCTCAGGGGAATTCTATCAAACGTTTAAAGAAGAAACAATACTTATTCTATTAAAGCTGTTCAGAAAGATAGAAAGAGATGGAATACTTCCAGACTAGTTCTATGAGGCCAGCATCACCATAATCCCCAAAGCAGATGAAGACTACACCAAAGGAGAAGGAGAATTATAAACCAATATCCCTGATGAATACACGTGCAAAAATTTTCACCAAGATATTAACCAATAGGATCCAACAGTACATTAAGAAGGTTATTCACCATGACCAAGTGGGATTTATCCCCGGGATGTAAGGCTGGTTCAACACTCGTAAAGCAATCAACGTGATAGATCATATCAACAAGAGAAAAAACAAGAACCATATGGTGCTTCCAGTAGATGCAGAGAAAGCATTTGACAAAATACAGCATCCATTCCTGATCAAAACTCTTCAGAGTGTAGGGATAGAGAGAACAATCTTAGCATCTTAAAAGCCAAAGAATGCTAGAACTCATACAACAGTTTGGCAGTGTGGCAGGATACAAAATCAATGCCCAGAAGTCAGTGGCATTTCTATACACTATCAATGAGCCTGAAGAAAAAGAAATGAATGAGTCAATCCCATTTACAATTGGACCCCAAAGCACAAGATACCTAGGAATAAACCTAATCAAAGAGGTAAAGGATCTATACTCTAAAAACTACAGAACACTTCTGACAGGAATTGAGGAAGACACAAAGAGATGGAAAAATATTCCATGCTCATGGCTTAGAAGAATTAATATTGTGAACATGTCTATGCTACCAGTGCAATTTACAGATTCAATGCAATATCGATCAAAATACCATGGACTTTCTTCAGAGTTGAAACAAATCATCTTAATATTTGTGTGGAATAAGAAAACAGCCCAAACAGCCAGGGGTTATTGAAAAAGAAACCCAGAGCCGGGGGTATAACAATGCCGGATTTCAGGTTGTACTACAAAGCTGTGGTCATCAAGACAGTGTGGTACTGGCACAAAAACAGATACATAGATCAAAGGAACATAATAGAGAATCCAGAAGTGGACCCTCAATCTATGGTCACTAATATTTGACAAAGCAGGAAAGACTCTCCACTGGAAAAAGGACAGTCCCTTCAATCAATAGTGCTGGGAAAAAACTGGACAGCTACATGCAGAAGATTGAAACTAGACCATTCTCATACAGCAGACACAAAGTTAAACTCAAAATTGATGAAAGATCTACATGTGAGGCAAGAATCCATCAAAATCATAGAGGAGAACCCAGGCAACACCCTGTTTGTACTTGACCACAGCAACTTCTTGCAAGATACATCTATTACGGCAAGGGAAACAAAGCAAAAATGAATTATTGGGACTTCATCAAGATAAAAAGCTTCTGCACAGCAAAAGAAACAGTCAACAAAACTAAAATGCAACCTACAGAATGGGAGAAGAGATTTGTAAATGACTTATCAGATAAAGGACTAGTTTCCAAGATCTATAAAGAACTTATGAAACTCAACAGCAAAGAAACAAACAATCCAATCATGAAATGGGCAAAAGACATGAACAGAAATTTCACTAAAGACATACAAATGGACAACAAGCACATGAGAAACTGCTCTTCATCACTGATCATCATGGAAATACAAATCAAAACCACCATGATATCCCACCTGATACCAGTGAGAATGGGGAAAATTAACAAGGCAGGAAACAACAAATGTTGGAGAGGATGTGGAGAAAAGGGGAACCCTCTTGCACTGTTGGTGGGAATATGAACTGGTGTATCCAGTCTGGAAAACTGTGTGGAGGTTCCTCAAAGAGTTAAAAATAGAGCTACCCTACGACCCAGCAATTGCACTTCTGGGGATTTACCCCAAAGATACAGATGCAGTGAAATGGCAGGACACCTGCAACCCAATGTTTATGGCAACAATGTCTGCAATAGCCAAACTGTGGAAAAAGCCTCGGTGTCCATCGACAGATGAATGGATAAAGATGATGTGGTCTATACATATAATGGAATATTACTCAGCCATTAGAAATAACAAATATCCACCATTTGCTTCAACATGGATAGAACTGGAGGGTATTATGCCGAGTGAAGTAAGTCAGTTAGAGAAGGAAAAACATTATATGATTTCACTCTAATGGGGAATATAAGAAATAGTGAAAGGGATTATATGGGAAAGGAGAGGAGATGAGTGGGAGATATCAGTGAGGGTGACAAAACATGAAAGACACCTCACTCTGGGAAACGAACAAGGGGTAGTGGAAGGGGAGTTGGGCAGGGGGATAGGGTGACTGGGTGATGGGCACTGAGGGGGGCACTTGATGGGATGAGCATTGGGTGTTATACTATATGTTGGCAAATCGAACTCCAATAAGAAAATATACAAAAAAATAAAAAATAAAATTTATGCATCTTAAGAATGTAAATTTTTACTTCAATATGAATTTTTTATTATTAGACAATTAGCACAGTTGACAATCATATGTTCTTCACAAAATGAGATATAATATTCTCTAAATATTCTATTTAATTTTTTTTCATTTATATTGTTAAATTATAAGAGGTGTTTGCTTTGGAAATTGTCCCTTTTTCAGTGTTACCCAAGTCATTTCAACATTTCAACATTTGACTTTTGAATTTTTTAGGGGTATCTTTTTGCCAGTCAAAATGGTTAATACACATGTAATCAAATAGGATTCCTTTCCTTTGTCAAATTCTGCCTTTAAATTATTAAGTAAGAAAGTATTTCTTTTTTAAAGATTTTATTTATTTATTCATGAGAGACACACAGAGAGAGGCAGAGACAGAAGGAGACAAAAGGAGGCTTCAGGAACCTGACGCAGGACTTGATCCTGGAACTCCGGGATCACAACCTGACAGACGCTCAACCACTGAGCCACCCAGGTGCCCAAGAAAAATTTTAACTGTTTTATATTATCGTAGTCTTATATGTCTCCTAGTAAGATTTTACTTATTTTAATACTTAAAATGTTTTTTTAATAATAAATTTATTTTTTATTGGTGTTCAATTTACCAACATACAGAATAACACCCAGTGCTCATCCCGTCAAGTGCCCCCCCTTAGTGCCCATCACCCATTCACACCCACCCCCTGCCCTCCTCCCCTTCCATCACCCCTAGTTCATTTCCCAGAGTTAGGAGTCTTTATGTTCTGTCTCCCTTTCTGATATTTCCCACACATTTCTTCTCCCTTCCCTTATATTCCCTTTCACTATTATTTATATTCCCCAAATGAATGAGAACATACACTGTTTGTCCTTCTCTGATTGACTTACTTCACTCAGGATAATACCCTCCAGTTCCATCCACGTTGAAGCAAATGGTGGGTATTTGTTGTTTCTAATGGCTGAGGAATATTCCATTGTATACATAGACCACATCTCCTTTGTCCATTCATCTTTCGTTGGACACCGAGGCTCCTTCCACAGTTTGGCTATTGTGGACATTGCTACTAGAAACATCGGGGTGCAGGTGTCCTGGTGTTTCATTGCATCTGAATCTTTGGGGTAAATCCCCAATAGTGCAGTTGCTGGGTCGTAGGGCAGGTCTATTTTTAACTCTTTGAGGAACCTCCACACAGTTTTCCAGAGTGGCTGCACCAGTTCACATTCCCACCAACAGTGTAAGAGGGTTGTCTCTGCCTCTCTCTCTGGTCTCTCATGAATAAATAAATAAAATCTTTTTAAAAAGAGTACACACTAAGAAATATTATTTATTTTTATATAGTGTTTCATTTTAATTCTTATATAGAAGTGGAAAAATTTCAGTTCAGTAGGAACATCATGGTTTATTTAATAATTTCTTCATGCACACACATAAAAACTCAAATGAAAAGAGTTTTGCTTTTTCTTCATACAGCAAATTGGTTACATTCTTACATTAGAACCCTAATACTTAAAATGTTAAGCCATTTAGAATTTAACCAATTCTAAATGTGATGCATTCTCTCTCATGAACAAAAAACTTTGTGTTTTTCTTAGAGTATTTTTATTAATTAAGTCACTTTGCAGAGTGATCTTTAGAATTGTGACAAAAGTTATAACTGCCTTCTCTTCCTTCCTTAGTTCTTTAAAAAAATGTATTTTTATAGATACTGTTTTCCATCCTCATTGTTATCCACTAACACAATATTAATCCTAGAGACCATGAGCTTTTTGATGCTGAGTTTATGCAAAAGCTGCTCTGCAGTAATCTTCTCAGGCATTAAGAAGTAATTACTTACAACTAATATTCGACAAAGCAGGAAAGACTATCCACTGGAAAAAAGACAGTCTCTTCAATAAATGGTCCTGGGAAAATTCGACAGCTACATGCAGAAGAATGAAATTAGACCATTCTCTTACACCATTCACAAAGACAAAATCAAAATGGATGAAAGATCTACATGTGAGACAAGATTCCATCAAAATCCTAGAGGAGAACAAAGGCAACACCCTATTTGAACTTGGCCACAGCAATTTCTTGCAAGATACATCTATTAAGGCAAGGGAAACAAAAGCAAAAATGAATTGTTGGGACTTCATCAAGGTAAAAAGCTTCTGCCCAGCAAAAGAAACAGTAACAAAACTAAAAGACAACCTACAGAATGGGAAAAGAGATTTGCAAATGACCTATCATATAAAGGACTAGTATCCAAGATCTATAAGGAACTTATGAAACTCAACAGCAAAGAAACAAACAGTCCAATCATGAAATGGGCAAAAGACATGAACAGAAATCTCACAGAGGAAGACATAGACATGGCCAACAAGCACATGAGAAAATGCTCCGCATCATTTGCCATCAGGGAAACACAGATCAAAACCACCATGATATCCCACCTCACACCAGTGAGAATGGGGAAAATTAACAAGGCAGGAAACAACAAATGTTGGAGAGCATGTGGAGAAAGGGAACCCTCTTGCGCTGTTGGTGGGAATGTGAACTGGTGCAGCCACTCTGGAAAACTGTGTGGAGTTTTCAAAAAGTTCAAAATAGATCTTCCCTACAACCCAGCAATTGCACTGCTGGGGATTTACCCCAAAGATACAGATGCAGTGAAACGCTGGGACACCTGCACCACGATATTTATAGCAGCAATGTCCACAATAGCCAAACTGTGAAGGAGCCTCGGTGTCCATCGAAAGATGAATGGACAAAGAAGATGTGGTCTATGTATCCAATGGAATATTACTCAGCCATTAGAAACGGCGAATACCCACCATTTGTTTAGACATGGATGGAACTGGAGGGTATTATGCTGAGTGAAATAAGTCAATCGGAGAAGGACAAACATTATATGGTCTCATTCATTTGAGGAATATAAATATAATAGTGAAAGGGAACCAAAGGGAAAGGCGAGAAAATGAGTGAAAACATCAGCGAGGGTGACAAAACATGAGAAACACCTAATTCTGGGAAATGAACAAGGGGTGGTGGAATGGGAGGTGGGCGGCAGGTTGGGGTGACTGGGTGACAGGCACTCGGTAGGGGGGGGACTTGGCGAGATGAGCACTGGGTGTTATGCTATATGTTGGCAAGTTGAACTCCAATTAAGGAAAAAAGAGAGAAAAAATAAATAAAATTAAATTAAAAAAGAAATAATTACTAAAATAGGGGCTTGAATATTTTCAATTTTTAATCAGTGTTTCAATGTTTATTATCTCACATCAGTGAGTGAAAGCAATTCCCTTTTGAGCCACATTGTATTTCTTTGTAAACAATTTCTCTTCATTTTTAAAATCATCACATCATTCATGTTATGCTTTTGCCTTTATTTTATAATTTGAGGTTGAAAGTATAGGTGATATTGGTTTGGGGATATTTTATTCATACTGAGGTAGAAGAAGAACCACATCTAGCGGTTAGCCATTATATACTGTTAAATCCACTGGGTGATAGTCACCAACCTGAGAAATAAGTGCTGACTTAAGCTCATGGTTTGAAAACTAGAGTGCTTCCAGGGAATCTGGGGACATATTCAACATATATATTAGATTAAATTTAGAAGTGGAGAATGATTGCTTCAATCTACCTACTTCTCTCTCATCCTTTCTCCTTATCTCTCAGGCCCTGTATGCATCACTATGTAACCTTACTCAACTCAGTATGTTATGAGCACTACTCAGTGTTCAAAATATTTTTTCTTATATTACACAGTATTTTAAGATGGAATTCAATAAATTAACTGAAAGTGACATAAAACCAATGGACTTCGGTTTATCTTTCAATAAATATTTGAAAGGAGGCTGAGATTTCTAATGGATGATGTTTTTGCAGCATGACTTTGGAGATATGAAGGGAGAAATACACACACACACGCACACACAATGGGTGTTTTTATTTCACACTTTGAGGTTGGTGGTGATATAGCTGATGTTATTTCTGGATATTTCTTATATTAGGATTCTTATTTATATATTCACTTATTTAGTATTGAAATATCTCATGTATATTCTTGGAATCTTTATAAAATAAATACATAAGCTATAACTCATATATCTTATTTTAATACAGGCAGGTGAATTTTTTTTCTTAGAGAAAAATATGGCTAAAATTTCACAAAGGGCAATATTACAAATGTTGCAAAACATATTATACTTACTTCTCTGTCAGAAAATCATAATTTCTTTAATTTATTTTCTTTCTTAGTTGAAATCTTTGATAAAGATTTTCTGCACTTCTTTTCATTTTTGTTCATGCATTCACATTTATTCTCAGAGCTTCTCTGAACATGTAGGAAACACTCTGAGGTTGGTCTGTCCAACAGATTGGATTGGCTTTCTCATGAAAGGCCTAGGATACATTATCTTGTATAATTTAATATTTAGAAGGAGAAAAAAATGATCCTCATGGCACTGTAATGCCAGAAACTCTTACCTCCTTTGAAAGAGTGGGTATTTCAATATCTCTGGAAAGGGACAGATACCAACCTTGACTTTTTTTTTAGTTTGCTCTACCTGAAAGTAAATGAATAAACAAAAGGTTCTTGGTGACAATCAAAAAGGTAAATATCAGAAGTTGTGGGTCATAATTAGTGCCAGAAGGATGAATGTTGTTAGTCTTGTATGATTTCTCATCACAGGCTTCTGACTTCAGTCCAATCTGTTTGTAAAATTAACATTAAAAATGAAAAAAGTGGCTGAATGATAAATGTGAATACACAGCCATCCTCATCTCTAAATGAGGTGTATTACATGATTGAAGAAAAGTTTTCTCGGGGAGGAGCAAGATGGCGGAAGAGTAGGGTCTCCAAATCACCTGTCTCCACCAAACTACCTAGAAAACCTTCAAATTATCCTGAAAATCTATGAATTCGGCCTGAGAATTAAAGAGAGACCAGCTGGAATGCTACAGTGAGAAGAGTTTGCGCATCTATCAAGGTAGGAAGACGGGGAAAAAGAAATAAAGGAACAAAGGCCTCCAAGGGGGAGGGGCCCCGCGAGGAGCCGGGCTGAGGCCGGGGCGAGTGTCCCCAGGACAGGAGAGCCCCGTCCCGGAGGAGCAGGAGCTGCACCGACCTTCCGACCTTCCGGGGGGAAAGGGGCTCGCGGGGAGTTGGAGCAGGACCCAGGAGGGCGAGGGACAGTAACAGAGCAACTGCGCGCCCAGGAGAGTGCGCCGAGCTCCCTAAGGGCTGCAGCGCGCGGCGGGACCCGGAGCAGCTCGGAGGGGCTCGGGCAGAGGAAGAGGCTCCGTGCGGAGGGGGCTGCGCGGTTCCAGGAGCAGCTCGGAGGGGCTCGGGCGGCAGCTCCGCGGAGGGGGTTGCACGGCCCGGGAGCGCGAATCCAACAGCGCAGGCTCCGGAGCACAGGGCGCCGGGACACAGCCCAGGATCCGGCCTCCCCCCGGGACAGGCAGAGGCCGGGAGGGCCCAGGACAGCGAGGACGCTCCTGCCCCAGCTGAGCAGATCAGCGGCCCCGCCCCGGAGCCTCCAGGCCCTGCAGACGGAGAGCTCGGAGTTCCTGCCGGAGCTGAATCCAGGTTTCCAGAGCTGCCCCGCCACTGGGGTTGTTCCTCCTGGGGCCTCACGGGGTAAACAACCCCCACTGAGCCCTGAACCAGGCAGGGGCAGAGCAGCTCCCCCAACTGCTAACACCTGAAAATCAGCACAACAGGCCCCTCCCCCAGAAGATCAGCTAGACTGACTGACAACTTCCAGGAGAAGCCAAGGGTCTTAAAGAACACAAAATCAGAAGATACTCCCCTGTGGTTCTTTTTTTTTTTTTTTTTTTTGTTTTGTTTTTGTTTTGTTTTGCTTTTTGATTTGTTTCCTTCCCCCACCCCCTTTTTTTCTCCTTTCTTTTTCTTTCTCTTTTTCTTCTTTTTTTTTTCCGTTTTTTTTTCTCTTTTTCTTCCCTTTTTTTTTTCTTCTCTTTCTCTTTCCTTCTTTCTCTCCTCTCTTTTTCTCTTTTTCCCAATACAATTTGCTTTTGGCCACTCTGCACTGAGCAAAATGACTAGAAGGAAAACCTCACCTCAAAAGAAAGAATCAGAAACAGTCCTCTCTCCCACAGAGTTACAAAATCTGGATTACAATTCAATGTCAGAAAGCCAATTCAGAAGCACTATTATACAGCTACTGGTGGCTCTAGAAAAAAGTATAAAGGACTCAAGAGACTTCATGACTGCAGATTTAGAGCTAATCAGGCAGAAATTAAAAATCAATTGAATGAGATGCAATCCAAACTAGAAGTCCTAACGACGAGGGTTAACGAGGTGGAAGAACGAGTGAGTGACATAGAAGACAAGTTGATAGCAAAGAGGGAAACTGAGGAAAAAAGAGACAAACAATTAAAAGACCATGAAGATAGATTAAGGGAAATAAACGACAGCCTGAGGAAGAAAAACCTACGTTTAATTGGGGTTCCGAGGGCGCCGAAAGGGACAGAGGGCCAGAATATGTATTTGAACAAATTCTAGCTGAAAACTTTCCTAATCTGGGAAGGGAAACAGGCATTCAGATCCAGGAAATAGAGAGATCCCCCCTAAAATCAATAAAAACCGTTCAACACCTCGACATTTAATTGTGAAGCTTGCAAATTCCAAAGATAAGGAGAAGATCCTTAAAGCAGCAAGAGACAAGAATCCCTGACCTTTATGGGGAGGAGTATTAGGGTAACAGCAGACCTCTCCACAGAGACCTGGCAGGCCAGAAAGGGCTGGCAGGATATATTCAGGGTCCTAAAGGAGAAGAACATGCAACCAAGAATACTTTATCCAGCAAGGCTCTCATTCAAAATGGAAGGAGAGATAAAGAGCTTCCAAGACAGGCAGCAACTAAAAGAATATGTGACCTCCAAACCAGCTCTGCAAGAAATTTTAAGGGGGACTCTTAAAATTCCCCTTTAAGAAGAAGTTCAGTGGAATAGTCCACAAAAACAAAGACTGAATAGATATCATGATGACACTAAACTCATATCTCTCAATAGTAACTCTGAATGTGAACGGGCTTAATGACCCCATCAAAAGGCGCAGGGTTTCAGACTGGATAAAAAAGCAGGACCCATCTATTTGCTGTCTACAAGAGACTCATTTTAGACAGAAGGACACCTACAGCCTGAAAATAAAAGGTTGGAGAACGATTTACCATTCGAATGGTCCTCAAAAGAAAGCAGGGTAGATTTAGTTAAATCATCGTAAGAATGTAAATTTTTACTTCAATATGAATTTTTTATTATTAGACAATTAGCACAGTTGACAATCATATGTTCTTCACAAAATGAGATAAATATCTCTAAATATCTATTTAATTTTTTTTCATTTATATTGTTAAATTATAAGAGGTGTTTGCTTTGGAAATTGTCCCTTTTTCAGTGTTACCCAAGTCATTCACACATTTCAAATTTGACTTTGAATTTTTTAGGGGTATCTTTTTGCCAGTCAAAATGGTTAATACACGTAATCAAATAGGATTCCTTCCTTTGTCAAATTCTGCCTTTAAATTATTAAGTAAGAAAGTATTTCTTTTTAAAAGTTTTATTTATTTATTCATGAGAGACACACAGAGAGAGGCAAGGACAGAAGGAGACAAAAGGAGGCTTCAGGAACCTGACGCAGGACTTGATCCTGGAACTCCGGGATCACAACCTGACAGACGCTCAACCACTGAGCCACCCAGGTGCCCAAGAAAAATTTTAACTGTTTTATATTACGTAGTCTTATATGTCTCCTAGTAGAGATTTTACTTATTTTAATACTTAAAATGTTTTTTTTTAATATAATTTATTTTTATTGGTGTTCAATTTACCAACATACAGAATAACCCCAGTGCTCATCCCGTCAAGTGCCCCCCCTTAGTGCCCATCACCATTCACCCCACACCTCTGCCCTCCTCCCCTTCCATCACCCCTAGTTCATTTCCCAGAGTTTAGGGAGTCTTATGTTCGTCTCCTTGGATATTTCCCACACATTTCTTCTCCCCTTCCCATATTCCCTTTCACTATATTTAATTCCCCAAATGAATGAGAACATACACTGTTTGTCCTTCTCTGATTGACTTACTTCACTCAGGATAAACCCTCCAGTTCCATCCACGTTGAAGCAAATGGTGGGTATTTGTCATTTCTAATGGCTGAGAATATCCATTGTATACATAGACCACATCTCCTTTATCCATTCACTTTCGTTGGACACCGAGGCTCCTTCCACAGTTTGGCTATTGTGGACATTGCTACAGAAACATCGGGGTGCAGGTGTCCTGTGTTTTCAGGCACTGATCTTGGGGTAAATCCCAATAGTGCAATTGCGGGTCGAGGGCAGGTCTTTTTTTTAACTGTTTGAGGAACCTCCACACAGTTTTCCAGAGTGGCTTGCACCAGTTCACATTCCCACCAACAGTGTAAAGGGTTGTCTCTGCCTCTCTCTCTGGTCTCTCATGAATAAATAAATAAAACTTTTTAAAAGAGTAACACACTAAGAAATATTATTTATTTTTATATAGTGTTTCATTTTAATTCTTAATAGAAGTGGAAAAATTTCAGTTCAGTAGGAACATCATGGTTTATTTAATAATTTCTTCATGCACACACATAAAAACTCAAATGAAAAGAGTTTTGCTTTTTCTTCATACAGCAAATTGGTTACATTCTTACATTAGAACCCTAATACTTAAAATGTTAAGCCATTTAGAATTAACCAATTCTAAATGTGATGCATTCTCTCTCATGAACAAAAAACTTTGTGTTTTTCTTAGAGTATTTATTAATAAGTCACTTTGCAGAGTGATCTTAGAATTGTGACAAAGTTAATAAGCGCTTCTCTTCCTTCCTTAGTTCTTTAAAAAAGTATTTTTATAGATACTGTTTTCCATCCTCATGTTATCCACTAACAAAATATTAATCCTAGAGACCATGAGCTTTTGATGCTGAGTTTATGCAAAGCTGCTCTGCAGTAATCTTCTCAGGCATTAAGAAGTAATTACTACAACTAATATCGACAAAGCAGGAAAGACATCCACTGGAAAAAAGACAGTCTCTTCAATAAATGGTCCGGGAAAATTCGACAGCTACATGGCAGAAGAATGAAATTAGACCATTCTCTTAAACCATTCACAAAGACAAAATCAAAATGGATGAAAGCACTGTGACACAAGATTCCATCAAAATCCTAGAGGAGAACAAAGGCAACACCCTATTTGAACTTGGCCACAGCAATTTCTTGCAAGATACATCTATTAAGGCAAGGGAAACAAAAGCAAAAATGATTGTGGACTTCACAAGTAAAAAGCTTCTGCCAGCAAAGAAACAGTAACAAAACTAAAAGACAACCTACAGAATGGGAAAGAGATTTGCAAATATACCTATCAAAAGGACTAGTATCCAAGATCTATAAGGAACTTATGAAACTCAACGCAAAGAAACAAACATCCATCATGAAATGGGCAAAAGACATGAACAGAAATCTCACAGAGGAAGACATAGACATGGCCAACAAGCACATGAGAAAATGCTCCGCATCATTGCCATCAGGGAAACACAGATCAAAACCACCATGAGTATCCCCACCACACCAGTGAGAATGGGGAAAATTAACAAGGCAGGAACAACAAATGTTGGAGAGCATGTGGAGAAAGGGAACCCTCTTGCGCTGTTGGTGGGAATGTGAACTGGTGCAGCACTCTGGAAAACTGTGTGGAGTTTTCAAAAATTTCAAAATAGATCTTCCCTACAACCAGCAATTGCACTGCTGGGGATTTACCCCAAAGATTCAGATGCAGTGAAACGCTGGGACACCTGCACCACGATATTTATAGCAGCAATGTCCACAATAGCCAAACTGAAGGAGCCTCGGTGTCCATCGAAAGATGAATGGACAAGAAGATGTGGTCTATGTATCCAATGGAAATTACCAGCCATTAGAAACGGCGAATACCCACCATTTGTTTAGATAGGGATGGAACTGGAGGGTATATGCTGAGTGAATAAGTCAATCGGAGAAGGACAAACATTATATGGTCTCATTCATTTGAGGAATATAAATAATATAGTGAAAGGGAACCAAAGGGAAAGGTGAGAAAATGAGTGAAAACAGCAGCGAGGGTGACAAAACATGAGAAACACCTAATTCTGGGAAATGAACAAGGGGTGGTGGAATGGGAGGTGGGGTGGCAGGTTGGGGTGACTGGGTGACAGGCACTCGGTGGGGGGGGGACTTGGCGAGATGAGCACTGGGTGTTATGCTATATGTTGGCAAGTTGAACTCCAATTAAGGAAAAAAAGGGAGAAAAAAAATAAAATTAAATTAAAAAGAAATAATTACTAAAATAGGGCTTGAATATTTTCAATTTTTAATCAGTTTCAATGTTTATTATCTCACATCAGTGAGTGAAAGCAATTCCCTTTGAGCCACATTGCATTTCTTTGTAAACAATTTCTTCTTCATTTTTAAAATCATCACATCATTCATGTTATGCTTTTGCCTTTATTTTATATTTGAGGTTGAAAGTATAGGTGATATTGGTTTGGGGATATTTATTTCATACTGAGGTAGAAGAAGAACCACATCTAGCGGTTAGCCATATATACTGTTAAATCCACTGGTGATAGTCACCAACCTGAGAAATAAGTGCTGACTTAAGCTCATGGTTTGAAAACTAGAGTGCTTCCAGGGAATCTGGGGACATCAACATATATATTAGTTAATTTAGAGTGGAGAATGATGCTTACATCTACCTACTTCTCTCTCTCCTTCTCCTATCTCTCAGGCCCTGTATGCATCACTATGTAACCTTACTCAACTCAGTATGTATGAGCACTACTCAGTGTTCAAAATATTTTTCTTATATTACACAGTATTTTTAAGATGGAATTCAATAAATTAACTGAAGTGACATAAAACCAATGGACTTTCGGTTTTTTTCAATAAATAGGAAAGGAGGCTGAGATTTCTAATGGATGATGTTTTTGCAGCGGGACTTGGAGATATGAAGGGGAAATACACACACACACCACCACACAACAATGGGTTTTTTATTCACACTTTGAGGTTGGTGGTGATATAGCTGATGTTATTCGGGATATCTTATATTAGGATTCTATTATATATTCACTTATTTAGTATTGAAATATCTCATGTATTTCTTGGAATCTTTATAAAATAAATACATAAGCATAACTCATATATCTTTTTTAATACGGCAGGTGAATTTTTTTTCTTAGAGAAAAATATGGCTAAAATTTCACAAAGGGCAATATTACAAATGTTGCAAAACATATTATACTTACTTCTCTGTCAGAAAATCATAATTTCTTTAATTTATTTTCTTTCTTAGTTGAAATCTTTGATAAAGATTTTCTGCACTCTTTTCATTTTTGTTCATGCATTCACATTATTCTCAGAGCTTCTCTGAACATGTAGGAAACACCTGAGGTTGGTCTGTCCAACAGATTGGATTGGCTTTCTCATGAAAGGCCTAGGATACATTATCTTGTAAATTTAATATTTAGAAGGAAAAAAAAATGATCCTCATGGCACTGTAATGCCAGAAACTCTTACCTCCTTTGAAAGAGTGGTATTTCAATATCTCTGGAAAGGGACAGATACCAACCTTGACTTTTTTTTTAGTTTGCTCTACTGAAAGTAAATGAATAAACAAAAGGTCTTGGTGACAATCAAAAAGGTAAATATCAGAGGTTGTGGGTCATAATTAGTGCCAGAAGGATGAATGTTGTTAGTCTTGTATGATTTCTCACACAGGCTTCTGACTTCAGTCCAATATATTTGTAAAATTAACATTAAAAATGGATGAAAGATCTAAATGTGAGACAAGATTCCATCAAAATCCTGAGAGAGAACACAGGCAACACCCTTTTGAACTTGGCTACAAAGAATCGCGCATATACATCCATGAAGGCAAAGAAACAAAGCAAAAATGAACTATTGGGACTTCATCAAGATAAGAAGCGTTTGCACAGCAAAGGATGCAGTCAACAAAACTAAAGACAACCTACAGAATGAGGGAGAAGATATTTGCAAATGATGTATCAGATAAAGGGCTAGTTTCCAAGATCTATAAAGAACTTCTAAACTCAACACCAAAGAAACAAACAATCCAATCATGAAATGGGCAAAAGACATGAACAGAAATCTCACAGAGGAAGACATAGACATGGCCAACATGCACATGAGAAAATGCTCTGCATCACTTGCCATCAGGGAAATACAAATCAAAACTAATGAGATACCACCACACCAGTGAGAATGGGGAAATTTAACAAGGCAGGAAACCACAAATGTTGGAGAGGATGCAGAGAAAAGGGAACCCTCTTGCACTGTTGGTGGAATGTGAACTGGTGCAGCCACTCGGAAAACTGTGGAGGTTCCTCAAAGAGTTAAAAATAGACCTGCCATACGACCCAGCAACTGCACTGTTGGGGTTTTACCCCAAAGAATCAGATGCAATGAAACGCCGGGACACCTGCCCCCATGTTTATATCAGCAATGGCCATGATAGCCAAACTGTGGAAGGAGCTCGGTGTCCATCAAGATGAATGGATAAAGAAGATGTGGTTTATGTATACAATGGAATATTACTCAGCCATTAGAAATGAGAAATACCCACCATTTGCTTCAACGTGGATGGAACTGGAGGTATTATGCTGAGTGAAGTAAGTCAATCGGAGAAGGACAAACATTGTATGTTCTCATTCATTTGGGGAATATAATAACAGTGAAAGGGAATATAAGGGAAGGGAGGAGAAATGTGGAAATATCAGAAAGGGAGACAGAACATAGACTCCTAACTCTGGGAAACGAACTAGGGGTGTTGGAAGGAGGAGGCATGGGTGAGTTGGTGACGGGCACTGAGGGGAGACAGTTGACGGGATGAGCACTGGGTGTTATTCTGTATGTTGGTAAATTGAACACCAATAAAAAATTATTATTAAAAGAGATAAAAATAAACAAGAGAAGATTCAAAATTATCTCTATACAATGTCACCCTCACAGACTTGCCTTACCACATGCATTTTTGATTGGAAAGAAAGGATTAGAATAACAAATCATAACATGGAATTTCAAAAACCACTAAGACTTTTTTCATGAATAGCATAATATATAAAATCCATTACATAAATTTTGAAATGTTTAGACAACTTAATGTTTTTCTTTGATGTCAGTAAAGCAAATTAATAAACTGAAAAGTAGACACATCAATAAACTGAGTCTATGACTACAGAGAGAGATCCCAACTACTATGCAGATTACATACTTTGAATCAGTGTCTTTCTTAGCCTTCCACAGCATAACTACACTATTGCTTGAAAGATCATGAGTTGTAGTGAAGTGGACATGACTTGATATCAGAATTCAGGCTCCATTATTCACTACCTATGATGTATTGGTCAATGTGTCAATCTTCTTCAGCCTACATTTTGATACAACTAAAATGTATTTCCAGGATTGGTAAGAGTTGATATTATTTTAATAATAATCTTTGAAGAGCTTGGCATATCATTGGCAGTTTGAAAAATACAATTATTTTCAAACCTATGCCAATAGAAATAATTAAAAGAGTGGCACCTGGGAAGCTCAGTTAGTTAAGCATCTGCCTTTGGCTCAGGTCATGATCTCAGGGTCCTGGGATCAAGCCCTACATTGGGCTCCCTAATTAGCAGGGACGTCTGCTTCTCTCTCTGCCGCCCCCCCCCCCCGCCAATCCTCACTCTCTCTCTCTCTCTCCCTCAAATAAATAAAATCTTAAAAAGAAAAGAATTTGAAATGTTATGTCAAAGCCCACTTTTATTTTTAATGATTTTTTTAAATTTATTTATTTATCTGAGAGATGAAGAGATGGCACAAATAGGGGAAGGGAGCAGAGGGGTGAGGAGATGGAGAGGGAGAGAATCTCAAGCAGACTTGCTGCTCAGTGAGGCCTCCTATGTGGTGCTCGATCTCATGACATTGAGATCGTGACCTGAGCTGAAATCAGTAACTGGCTGAGCCATGCAGGAGCCCCTCAGAGCCCACTTTAGAATTTACAATTTATCTTTTTGTATTTTCTTATTTTTTCCTATTTCTACTGATTACATATTCTTTTTTTTTTTTTAATTTTTTTTTAATTTTATTATTTATGATAGTCACACACAGATAGAGAGAGAGAGGCAGAGACACAGGCAGAGGGAGAAGCAGGCTCCATGCACCGGAGCCCGATGTGGGATTCGATCCCGGGTCTCCAGGATCGCGCCCTGGGCCAAAGGCAGGCGCCAAACCGCTGCGCCACCCAGGGATCCCATGATTACATATTCTTGATATCTTCTTAAATCATTCACTTAGCCTTGTGTAGATGTGAATAATGGTCTTATTTCATTGTCATTTAAAATTTGGTGTTCCACAACAACAACAAAAAAAAATAAAATAAAATAAAATTTGGTGTTCCAATTTGCTCTTATGCATTTATTCTAATTTTGTAACATATAATAAGTGACATAATGTTTGGTTTTTAATTAATTAATTATTTATTTTAGAAGGTTTATTTACTTAGAGAGAGAAAGTACTCATGAGTGAGTGCAGGGAGGGGCAGAGGGAGAGAATCAACCAGCAGAATCCCTGCTGCGCATGGAGCCCATTGATGGGCTTGATCTCATGATCATGAGATCATGACCTGAGCCAAAACCAAGATTTGGACACTTAACCCACTAAACCACCCAGGTGCCCCTGTTTACATTTGTCTTAAATTAAATGTATGCCTTTTAAGTGAAGTTCTGTCATAAATATAAGTAAGTAATACATCTTATCAGTGTTTGTGAAGCTGTTTCCATCTCTTCAATTCTGATTATTCCCAAACTCCCATTGATATCTCTGTTTCCATTTGTTGTTTTCATTATTTCGACTGCCCTAGAATGCCCTATTTGGTTTAATTTATTTTGATGCATCTTTGCTCTTGCTGTTTTCTATATTGTATTTGGGTCTTCGACTATGCCATTAATTTTGATGACTTTGATTAGGGAAAGAAACTGGTTTTATTAGTATGTAATGTGTCTTCTATAGCACTTATATAGATTTAATATTATTACTTTCCTTCCTTCCCCAGAACACTGAAGAAAGGATTAGGTCAGAAGTGGCGATAAGTTCAATTATAGTTTATAGTTTTACAGTGAAAGAAAACATCATGAATGAATTTGGTTTGAAAGAAAAAGGAGTTCGATTAAGATGAGATTAGGATGTATTATTAAATGTCTTTGAGAGGGTTAATATGATCAAGTTATAAGCAAAGCAATGCAACAAGCTAGAAGCTGTTGTTAAATGTTTAGAGGACTTTCTTCTTTCATTTTACACTGATTTATCAAAACTTCAGTTTCTTTGAGTGAAATGTCATCTTCTTTATGAAGTCATTAAAAGCTTGTTTCACTTGCTTATTTCTCAAGGTGTAAAAGAAGGGGTTCAGCAAGGGTGCAACAGAAGTAGTGAGCACCGAAACACCTTTATTTATGGCTATCTCTTCTTTTGCTGATGGCTTGATATAGATGAAGATGCCGCTTCCATAGGTGATGGAAACTACAATCATGTGGGATGAGCAGGTGGAAAAGGCCTTTTTTCTTTGTTGGACAGAGGGGAATCTAAGAATTATCCTGATGATGTACGTGGAGGACAGAAATACACACACTAAGGTGATAATGAGTGCAAATACAGCCACAAGGATAACCATTTGTTCTATCATCCATGTATCTGAACATGAGATCTTCAGGAGGGGACCAGCATCACAGCTAAAATGATCAATGGCATTGGAGTCACAGAATTCCAGCTGGAGGCACAAGCTAAGGGGTGGGAGAATGATCATCAAGCCAGACACCCAACAGCAGAAGACTAATAAGCTACACACCCTATTGCTCATGATGGTCATGTAATGAAGTGGTTTACAGATAGCAACATAGCAATCATAGGACATGGCTGCCAGGAGAAAAAATTCAGTTGCTCCAAAGAGAATAACAAAAAATATTTGACTTGCACAAGCATTGTAGGTAATAGTATTGGCCCCTGTTGATATACTATACAGGAATCTAAGAATGCAGACAGTGGTGAATGACACTTCTAAGAAGGAGAAATTTCTCAGAAAAAAAGTACATAGGAGTTTTAAGATGGGAGTTCACCAGAGTGAGGGTGATAATATTCAGGTTCCCTGTTACGCTCAAGATGTAGGTGAGAAATAGAAAGATAAAGAGCAGGATTTGCAGTTGTGGGTAGTCTGTCAGTCCCAGCAGGATAAAAGTTGTTATTGCTGTATAGTTTCTCATCACTGACTTTTGAAATCTAACCATCAGCCTATGAAAATAAAAGAGATTTTTGTGGGAAGATCAGTATTAAAATTCTGTAGCAAAACACTGAATACAAAAACCAAGCAAATCAGTCTATTTTCTCATTTCACATCATAATCCATATCACCACTATTCCAACTAGCCTCCCTGAATATTCCATATATAAGCAAATTATTCAGGATTCATGTTAATGTAAAACAATCCAACATTTTCTCAGATCATTCTTTCCCCCTGAAAATTTACAAATGTACATGTTAATTGTCTGTAATTCATTACATGGATTGGATTTACAAATAAGAGCAAAAAAATGATGTTACTTAATGTGTACTCAAATGTTCTTTATCCAAGACAAACCTTGGATATATGTCATATCCAGATGATGAAGAACATGACTTCTCTTCAGTTGTTATTTTCAAAGGATTGTTTTAAGGTTAAGATGCATTTTACCTGGAATACAAACAACAATGATAACAAAACACAGCACTGGATCCTGAGATTTCCCTTTGTCTCTTTATTATTATCTGCTTGTACTCCTTATTCTTAAAGATAGTTTGATATGCAGTTATTTTATCTGCAGTGTGAAAAAAAGGAATATCTTCATATGCATACACCTGACTTTTTAGTTGTCTGTGGCTCCATTTCTCTCAAAAGCTCTGAAATGAAATCTGTGTTTAATATCAATAAATAGTCTTCCAGGAGCTGTGTATCTAGTTTTTTGAGAGGCTGTGGGGAGGGCTAAAGGGAGAGGCAGAGAATCTGAAGCAGATTTCATGCCTAGCACAGAGCCCCATGAGGGCTTGATCTTACAATCCTGAGATCAAGATCTGAGCTGAAACCAAGAGGTGGATGCTCAACCAAGGTGACCCACAGGCTATGCATCTTTAATTACATCTTTTATTCCTTTGAAAAGGTACTATTATTTCTACCTTCTCACCCTACCCCTACTTATTTTAGGTCATAGGGCTCGGCAACCCTATTTTCATGTCCAACCTCCTACTGCTCTAACACCCATAAGAACTTCTTTACTGTTGAAGCCATTGGCATATTATTTGTAGTTATTTTGCCTGATAGCCCCTTCAAATGGATTCCATACCATAATCCTGATTCTATTCCAGATTCTATCTCTTTTTAGAGTCCTATGGCCTCCTCATCCTCTATTAACCTATGAAGCATTGCTATTCCCCAATATTTGTCCTGAAACCTCTCTTTTCTTGTTTTCTCTTTGTTCTTCTTCTTACTCCATGCTCTCCAAGAAGATTTCACTTGGTGCAATTGATTTCATTGCCATTTATATGATGAATTCCAAAGTCTGGAACTTTTCCAAATAAAAAAAATTGCTAAGTGTATATAATCAGTTGGATGTTCCACAGACACTTCATACACTAAGAGCTCAAAATGAAATCACGGTCCTTCTCCAAGCCATCCTCTCTTCTATTGTTCACTATGTATTTATTTTTAAAGATTTTATTTATTTATTCGAGAGAGAGAGAGAGAGAGAGAGAGAGGCAGTGGGAGAAGCAGGCTCCATGCAGGAAGCCCAATGTGGGACTAAACCCCGGGACCCCAGGATCACACCTGGGGCCAAAGGCAGGCGCTAAACCGCTAAGCCACCCAGGCATCCTGTGTTCGCTATTTATTGATAAAGATTAGTCTCTTGTGTGTGGCCTGCAAGGCTCTTCCTGGACAGGGCCTTCCCTATTTGCTCACCTCATCTCTTACAAATTCCTTAGCTTTCTTTCTCATAACTTAAGTTCCACAAACATTGAGCGCTTAAATTCCTCATTTTTTTCACATGCTGTCTTCTCTGCAAGGGCTAATCTTTGACTAATGGCAATTGGTGCTTCAGAATTCTCTTTAGGTATCAGTCTTCCAGGGAAATCTTCATTCATCTTCCCAGAGTACGTGAGATTATGATACCGTGTTATTTATAAACAGCTGCTGCTTACTCTCTAGACCACATTGTATGCTTCCGTATACTTATATTTCTCCTCTAAGTTCCTATAAACTTCTCCAAAATAGAGGTTATCTTTTTATATATCCTTTCCATTACATCTGGCACAAGTAAGTTGTTATGTAAATGCGAACTGAAGAAACAAAAACCTGAGTGGTGAAAAATTAGACAGTAAGACAACTATGAGAAACTCCTAACTGGGAAACAAAGAGTTGCAGAGGGGCACATGGGTGCGGGCATATGGTAACTGAGTGATGGGCATTAATGAGGACACATGATGAGATGAACACTAGGTGTTGTGTTATATGCTGGCAAGTTAAAGCATATATTAAAACAAAACAAAATTAAAATTAAAAACAAAACAAAAACAAAAATTAAAAATAAAACAAAAACAAAAAGGTGTGGTCTATGTACTGAGACGAAGCTATATTCTTTAATGCCTATTCTGGTCAGGTGGTTCAGCACTCTTATTTTTTTATATCTGTTTCATATTGCACCATCATTTTGAGTACACTCCTACATAAAAATCCAAATTCTAAACTGTAAATCCTTTTCCAGACTTCTTTTTTCAGCTTCCGAGCTAGTTTCTACTTTAATATTTTAATTCTCCATCTGTTATTATTGATTCCTTGTGGATTTGTTTCTAGTAATCTCTCTCCTGCACCTCTTGCTTGTTGGGTACTTAGTTTTTTTTCCTTTGTCCAGAATTTGCTCCCCATTCAATACTTCTTAGAGACTACGGTTCCGGGGTGTTTTTTTTTGTTTGTTTTTTTGTTTGTTTTTTTTTTTGGTTTTTGGTGGTTTTTTTCTTTGTTTGGTTGGTTTTTTTGCTTTCTTTTGTTCCGGGTTTTTTTGTTTGTTTGCTTGCTTTTTTTAAATAATGAATTTATTTTTTATTGGTGTTCAATTTGACAACATACAGAATAACACCCAGTGCTCATCCCGTCAAGTGCCCCCCTCAATGCCCGTCACCAATTCACCCCCACCCCCCACTCTCCTCCCCTTCCACCATACCCTAGTTCATTTCCCAGAGTTAGGAGTCTTCATGTTCTGTCTCCCTTTCTGTTACTTCCCACCCATTTCTTCTCCCTCCCTTCTATTCCCTTTCACTATTATTTATATTCCCCAAATGAACGGGACCATATAATGTTTGTCCTTCTCCGATTGACTTATTTCACTCAGTATAATACCCTCCAGTTCCATCCACGTCGAAGCAAATGGTGGGTATTTGTTATTTCTAATGGCTGAGTAATATTCCATTGTATACATAGACCACATCTTCTTTATCCATTCATCTTTCGATGGACACCGAGGCTCCTTCCACAGTTTGGCTATTGTGGACATTGCTGCTAGAACATCGGGGTGGAGGTGTCCCAGCGTTTCATTCCATCTGCATCTTTGGGGTAAATCCCCAGCAGTGCAATTGCTGGGTCGTAGGGCAGGTCTACTTTTAACTCTTTGGGGAACCTCCACACAGTTTTCCAGAGTGGCTGCACCATTTCACATTCCCACCAACAGAGTTAGAGTGTCCCCCTTTCTTCGCATCCTCTCCAACATTTGTGGTTTCCTGCTTTGTGAATTTTCCCCATTCTCACTGGTGTGAGGTGGTATCTCACTGTGGTTTTGATTTGTATTTCCCTGATGGCAAGTGATGCAGAGCATTTTCTCATGTGCTTGTTGGCCATGTCTATGTCTTCGTCTGTGAGATTTCTGTTCATGTCCTTTTCCCATTTCATGATTGGATTGTTTGTTTCTTTGCTGTTGAGTTTAATAAGTTCTTTATAGATCTTGGAAACTAGCCCTTTATGCTTTCCTTTCTTTTTTAAAGCTTAAATCACTTACACTGTTTTTGAAGATTCATTCCTCTCCTAAAAAGAAACTAGAGTGTGACATGGTTTCTTTAGCTTCCCCATCTCAATCTCTAGTCTCAACGCTCGTCGTCTGATAAGAAGTATTGATGTTCTTCATTCAAGAATCACTTTGTATAGTTTTAATTGAAATCAGTAGCAATTCACATAGGTACTATAGATGGAGATATTCCAGGAGTTCAAGAATAGTCATTGGATCACTTAGGTCACTAACAAATGAACTCTACCCATAAGGAATTTGTTCTTTCTCTGCTATATACCTTGTTATTGCAGAAACTGAGTCTGACACATAGCATGCATTCATAATTTTAGATGAATGATTTAATGTACCTTATGTATAATTTAACTCAGTCTGCATTTTATTATTTTTTAAAGGAGAGAAAATTTTAGGCAATAATGATAATTAACAGGCTTACACTGCAACATCAGGATGATTCGAATTGCCCTAACTCCTGTGAGTGTACTCAAGATAGAACCTATTTCTTCATTTAAATAATCTACTTCCCTTTCTACACCCAAAAACCTATTTATCTCTTACTGACCCTTTTATAACATGCAATCAATAAATGAAGTGTCTTTTAATATTCATAGTATGAATTTCACCCATCTTTTTATACACATATTAGAAATTCATTTAGCTGTCCAGTTTTTTGTGCTATGTAGAACCAATTTTTAGAGAAACAAATGCCTAAGCATAGAGACAAACCAATAAACCAACTTTTTGTAAGGGAAAATGGTATTCTCCCATTTCTGTGCCTTGAAACTGCCATAGGGCCTCTAAAAACACTTTCATTCAACTTTTCGTTGCCTTGTCAATACTCCTTTCTCTATCTCCTTTTCCATCAATCAGTCACACATCAGTAGCACAATGTTCAACTCTTTATTTGCATTAACACTTCCAAGATATAGAATATAATAATATAGTAACAGTAAATTGCTCTCTTTTGTGGTGATTATGAATTGGGAGTTGGATGTATACTAGTTACTCTATCACCCCTAGGATATGTGAGCATGAACGAGATTCTTTGGGTAATGGAAATCTCAGGAGTTTGGAATCAGTCAACCTCAAAAAGGAATTCTGAAATATCCAAATAACGGATGACCCTTCCACGCCTAGAGAGTGATTTCTTTGTGAGCCGCTCATACCAATCAGTGGCTTATACAAGGAAAGAAAAGCAGGGTTCTTTGTTCTCAAACTTCCTGAGATTTTTCTTTCTTTTTAAAAAAATAATTTAAAGACACAGAGAGAGGCAGAGACAGACAGAGGGAGAAGCAGGCTCCCCATAGGGAGCCCAATGTGGAACTCGATCCCAGGACCCCGGGATCACACCCTGAGCCAAAGGCAGATGCCCAACCTCTGAGCCACCCAGGGGCCCCTGAGATTTTTCATATCCCCTCAATCTCTGGTCAAATTCTATTTTTGCTTGTGTTAGAAAATCAATTTATTAACAGTTTCTCTTTTGTGCAAATAAAACAGTGTGCTAATAATTTACTATGGCTTATTCTTTGCCTGTCCTTTGATTTTGGTTTATCTAAGAATTGATGCTCTCTGACTACTTCAGGGCTACAAAAAGGGCAAGAAGTAGAACAAACTACAAAGTAACTAAAAATTGACATCCTGCTCTCATCTCCTTTTCCATCCTTCCTCTCTGGATACACAGCAGGCAAAAGTTGCACTTGTGAAATATTCTTTTCACTTTGTTATCTTGAACAGTGTCATACAAGTCATTATCTAGAGAACAAATTGTGCTCCATGAACAATAAAAATGGCCTCTCTCTCCTCCAGTCATCCAATTACTCAAATTATTGTTATTGAGGAATTAGATATTAAGGGAATATTTTTGTTGAATTAACAGATGTTTGGGAAGGATTAAATTAATTCTTTTAAAATTTTTCATTGCAAGAGAATATTTACAAATTAGAAAATGTGGACATTTTAAGCAATGTAATATTCTTTTGGGGTACAAATTCCAAGGATTGGAAGGTATATTTCTGTATGTTCTTGAAATTACACTACACGGGTGAGTAATTATGGATGCAAAAATATAGCTCTGGCTATATGATCTTAAGTCTTACAAAGGGCTATTGCATAGTTCACAACATGTCTACTACAATTTTCCACATTAAAAGTTGAAACAAGCTTAAGTAACCATATTACAGAAGAAATGCCAGCAAATGTTTCTTTCTCTTACCTCCTATAGGAGAAAGTAACTCTTATGTCTACCTACAGTACTTACTCTGGGTAATTACTGGTGGCTTCAGCTGGCAGCTCTTCCTGTGTTTCACTGTGTTGTGCGGAGAAGATGTGCCTCAGCCCAGGTCCAATGGGATTATCAACTCATAGTCACTCTCCAGGCATTTTCTGGAGGGTCTTGAGTTCTTTGAGCTTTCTGTTTTCATATCATATAAAAACTGTCATTGGAGACTCTTATTTTAAACATTGGAAGCATTTTCCTTTGGTCTCGGCCAGGAAGAGAAGAAAACTTAACGTAAGGAAAGAGAATAAACAAATTTCCTCAGGGTTTTGGAAGTCATCTCTGATTGTTCTGAGCTAGGGGTTGGCTTTTCTACTCCAAAAATAATGATATTTATGGTCCTTTGCTCTATCTTCTGGGGATGCCCTGAGATCATGTTTATGAATAACGTAAAGGATCCTTAGAGACCTGAGTTCTAGTGTCACCAAGGAATATTTTGCTTAATGAACTTTGGCAAAGCAACTAAAATAGCTGCAGGGATGCTCTCCTTTGAGACAATAAGAACAACAGCATCAGAGATCAGGTACCCATCGTACTAATGAGAAAAATTGTGCAAGCTTAACCCAATCTTCTACTACACTTTCTAAAGATATGGGTATATGACACTTTAATAATCAAAATATTTTGCCTTACCTAATCCCGCATGATATAATTTTGTTTGTAAAATGTCTGGTATGTATTGAAAAAATTACTATGTTCAATAACATTGAAGAACAAATTTATTTATTTATTTATTTATTTATTTATTTATTTATTTTAACATTTTATTTATTTAATCATGAGAGACACACAGAGAGGCAGAGAGATAGGCAGAGGGAGAATCAGGCTCCCCACAGGAGCCTGATGTGGGATTTGATCCCAGGACCCTGGGATTATACCATGAGCTGAAGGCAGACAGTCAACCACTGAGCCACCCAGGCACCCCTGAATTTATTTTTTTTAATTGCAGGAGTATTTACCTACATTTGGCAAACAGGAAAAAACATATATGGCAAACATATTTTTATCCTGCCTACAGACAATGCTTGTTAAGACCATGGATGACTCAAAAATATTTCACTTAATTGGAAGCATGGCTCTAAAATTTCTGTTGTGAAATATCTGCCCCTGAGAATTCAAAATATGTGTTAAGAGGAACCCATGTGAAAATATTTTAAGACATAAACTAAGGTTTGAAGGACTGGTTAAGAAATGTTGCTTTTGATCAATTATAAGGGGGAAATAGGAATTACAGTAGCTTGGAGATGAGATGACTGCTTAGAAATCTGGAAAGACCTTGTATGGTTGCATATTAATTGCTTTGGGAGTTATGATTCGATGATGGTAGATTAGGGCTCATGATTAAAACATTTGTCATGATTAAGAATGAAAACTCCTACAGTAAAGGCGGGAGAAAATGCCCTTTGTGCAAAATGCTTGAATAAATAAAGCTAATCTCTACTTTTTATTACTTTTTATTATACCAGCATCACTTCAATGTCTTTTCCTAATTTTCATTTTATATTTTAATTGAGGCAAGTATTTGTTTTTATAATTATTCTTCATTTTAATATTTTTCACACAATAAAGTTTTATTTATTATTAGGATTTATGTTGTGGGAGGCAATATATTATAGGAATAGGTTCTTTTTTTAAGATTTTATTTACTTATTGAGAAAGAGAGATTTTATCCCACCTACGAGGGAGGTGGGAGTTGGATGGAGGTGGGGTGAAAGGGGCAGAGGAAGAGGGGAAAGCAGATCCCCTGCTGAGCAGGAAGCCTGATTCCATCCCTGGACCTGAGATCATGACCTGAGCCAAAGGCAGACACTTAATGGACTGAGCCACCAAGGTGCCCTGAAGCAGGTTCTTTCATGCTGGTAAGTATTCAAATTTTTGGTCTGGGGAATAGAAAGAGGATAAATAATGAATTTAAGATGTATGAAAACTATGACTTTATAGGTTGGATTTGAAAAAAGAAGAATGAATCCTATCAAGCAAATAATATTGTACAACTTCAGAAAGTTTTAGTGCTGGATATTTAAAAATTTTCCTTCCATCCTCTTACCTGTTTTTTACTACTATATGTAGTAGGCTGATATATGTAATATAACTAATACTTTTGCATTTAGAAAGGCCTTGATCTTAAATATATCTTATAACAGGTAGGTCATCTTTTTCCCAGATGATTCTCTTAGATTTTTCACACATATATTATGAGTAAATTTTAATGATTTTTCCATGGATTCATCAATTGGATTTGCAATGCCATACACTTGCATTATTGCACAGCTTTTAAATAAATCAATCGGAGAAGGACAAACATTATATGGTCTCATTTATTTTGGGAATATAAAAAATAGTGAAAAGGAATAAAGGGGAAAGGAGAAAAAACGAGTGGGAAATATCAGAAAGGGAGACAGAACATGAAAGACTCCTAACTCTGGGAAACGAACTAGGGGTGGTGGAAGGGGAGGAGGGCGGGGGTGGGGAGTGACTGGGTGACGGGCACTGAGGTGGGCACTTGATGGGATGAGCACTGGGTGTTATTCTATATGTTGGCAAATTGAACACCAATAAAAAATAAATTATAAATAATGAATAAATAAATAAATAAATAAATACTTATTTTATAAAACTCTACCATGCGTACAAAACAATGTATCATTGTAGAGGTATCCACAAGCTAGGTTGAGGAACAGAACATTAGCCGTACCTTAGAAACCTCCTGTTTGTCCATCTCTGATCACATCCTTCTTCATCCCTGATAGAGGAATTTAAGGGCCATTTAGTTTCTACTTGTTCTCTTCGTTCTTCTTTTGGTCCGGGGAAGCTGACCAGAATACACTGCATGAACAAGCTCCTTTTCTGTGGATTTTATTTTGAGTTCAGCCATTGAGAGCCCCTTAGAATATCATCATCAAGTATCGTATCAAGATTATGGTTTTGGGACGCCTGTGTGGCTCAGCGGTTGAGCGTCACGTCATGATCCTGGGGTCCTGGGATCGAGTTCCGATCGGGCTCCCTGCATGGAACCTGCTTCTTCATCTGCTTTGTCTCTGCCTCTCTCTTTGTATTTCTCATGAATAAATGAAATCTCCTTTAGCTATGACCTGGAAATGTCTGTGGAGAACCGGTATAAATTTCTCAAATATTTACCAAATATTGTTATATTCTGGAAGTTTTATGAGATAATTTTCTTTGGAGATTCAAAGTTTGTATTCAATATATGAGTATTCAGACTTTATATTTTTCGCTGTATTATTTTGTAGAGATTTCAAAACTACTTATAAGTTTATTGGAAAAATTATAATTATTTTAATGTATGCTTATGTTGTGTGTAGTTATGTGCACTCTATTTCCTATTATGATTGAATTCCTTGCTTTTTTAATAATAAATTTATTTTTTATTGGTGTTCAATTTGACAACATACAGAATAACACCCAGTGCTCATCCCGTCAAGTGCCCCCCTCAGCGCCTGTCACCCATTAACCCCCACCCCCCGGCCCTCCTCCCCTTCCACCACCCCTAGTTCTTTTCCCAGAGTTAGGAGTCTTCATGTTCTTTCTCCCTTTCTGACATTTCCTACCCATTTCTTCTCCCTTCCCTTCTATTCCCTTTCACTATTATTTATATTCCCCAAATGAATGAGAACATATAATGTTTGTCCTTCTCCGATTGACTTATTTCACTCAGCATCTCACCCTCCAGTTCCATCCACGTTGAAGCAAATGGTGGGTATTGGTCATTTCTAATGGCTGAGGAATATTCCATTGTATACATAAACCACATCTTCTTTATCCATTCATCTTTCGATGGACACCGAGGCTCCTTCCACAGTTTGGCTATTGTGGACATTGCTGCTAGAAACATTTGGGTGGGGCACCCCGGTGGCACAGCGGTTTAGAGCTGCCTGCAGCCTCGGGTGTGATCCTGGAGACCCAGGATAGAGTCCCACATCCGGCTTCCTGCATGGAGCCTGCTTCTCCCTCTGCCTGTGTCTCTGCCTCTCTCTTCGCTCTCTCTGAATGAATAAATACATAAATCTTTAAAAAAATAAAAAGAAACATTGGGGTGCAGGTGTCCCGGTGTTTCATTGCATCTGTATCTTTGTGAAATGGTGCAGCCAGTCTGGAAAACTGTGTGGAGGTTCCTCAAAGAGTTAAAAATATACCTGCCCTAGGACCCAGCAATTGCACTGCTGGGGATTTACCCCCAAAAATTCCTTGCTTCTTTTCTTTTAGTCACCTTTGAGAGAGATTTTTATTTATTTTTTATTTTATTTATTTTATTTTATTTTATTTTATTTTATTTTATTTATTCATGAGAAACACAGAGAAAGGTAGAGACATAGGCAGAGAGAGAAGCAGGCTCCCCACAGGGAGTCCTGATGCAGAACTCCATCCCAGGACCCTGGGATCATGCCCTGAGCTGAAGCCAGATGCTCAACCACTGAGACACCTAGGTGCCCCACCCTTGAGAGAAATTTAATGATCTCATTAGTCCATGTAGTCATTCCTTTTTGGGCATTACAGGTTTTAACAAAAGGTTTTGCTCATTGTCTATTTGTTTCTTCTCTATTTTTATAATATTCTGCTTTAATATTTATTACTTTCTTTTTTTCTAATTTAGTTAGGTATAATGTCATGCTTTTTTTACTTCTTTGGATTAATGCTTAATGTTGATTTTAAGCTCTGATCATTTTTTTTCTAATGCACTTGGATCTAAATATGCTATAATCACTTTATACTTACTGCACAAATTTGTTACTTTATATTTTGTATGACATATAAAATGTTCATTCTAATATTTGTTGTGATTTATTTTTTGCCCAATGTCATATTTAGATGCTATTTCATTATTTTCAAATATATGGTGATTTTCCATGGTTTTTTCTTCTTTATTAACATCTGATGAGAATTTATACTGTGTATTATTTCACTCCTTTTTAATTTTTAATAACAGTTTCATGGCTCAATATATGGGTAGTCTCAGTAAATATCCTACAACGACTTACATAAAATACCAATTCTGGGGCAGCCTGGGTGGCTCAGCGGTTTAGCTCCACCTTCAGCCCAGGGCCTGATCCTGGAGACCCGGGATCGAGTCCCACGTCAGGTTCCCTGCATGGAGCCTGCTTCTCACTCTGCCTGTGTCTCTGCCTCTCTCTCTCTCTCTCTCTCTCTCTGTGTGTGTGTGTGTGTGTGTGTGTGTGTCTCATGAATAAATAAATGAAATCTTTTTTTAAAAATACCAATTCTGGAGTATTTGGATGTAGTATTTTATATGTATCAATTCGTTCTAATTTGCATATTAAACTTGCCAAGTGTTTTATCCTTAAAGATATGTTTTATAGTTTTTACATATTTATTATTATCTATTTTCTCTATCAGTTACTGAGAATAGTTTGTTATAATATTCACTGTGGATTTGTCTATTTCTCTTGAGAGTTCTAATGATTTTTCTGTGTTTTGAAATCTGTTATTAAAGACATTTGAATTTACAATTGCTTGAACTGTGTAAATTTTGTCATTATGAAATCTTTATCTTTAGTGATTTTTTTTATCTTGAAAGATATGTGCTTTTATTATTATTAACATAGGTATACAAGCTTTATTTTCCCAGTATATGTTTTCTGTATGTTTTCTATGCTTTTACTTGAAATTTCTGCACATATTTCAGATGTGCCCCTTGTAAGAAAACATGTTGGTTTTAAAAAAGAACTGTTCAAAGTTACATATGCTTAGTTGAGGGGATATTATTATCTTTTTTTAAGCAGCTGAAATCCAGAGTTCATATTTGTGCTGTACATTCTATGAGTACTGACAAACGTATGATGACGTATGCAGCACTGTCGTATTGACGTATTCTCTGGCATAAAAATCCCCTATGATCCACCAATTCATTGCTTCCTCCCTCCCTCCTAGCCCCTGGTAACCTCTGATTTTTTGCTATCTCCATAGTTGGCCTTTTCCAGAATGTTACATAGTTAGAATCATATAGCATGTAGCCTTTTCAGATTGTCTTCTTTCACTTAGTAATATGGTTTTAAGGTTTCTTCATGATAGCTCATTTCTTTTTAGGGGTGATAAATATTCCGTTGTATAGATGTACCACATTTTATCCATTCATGTGCTGAAAGATATCTTAGTTGCTTCTACGTTTCAGCAGTTATGATTAAAGCTGCTATAAACATGAGTATGTGGAGTTTTGTATGAATGTAAGTTTCTAATCATTTGCATAAATACTAAGGAGTAAAATTGCTGGACTGTATGAGCAAGAGTATGTTTTGCTGTCTAAGAAATTACCAAGCTCTTTTCCAAAGTGGCTGTACAGTTTTGCAATAAATGAGATTTTTCTGTTGATACACATCCTTGCCAGCATTTGATGTGGTCAGTGTTTTTTTTTAACACTTTTAATAGGTTTTAAGCAGTGCCTCATTGATGCTTTAATTTCTAATTTCTTTGTGATATATGATCTTGAACATCTTTTTATGTGCTTCTATGCCATTGGTGTTTCATTTTTGGTGAAGTCTCTGTTCAAATCCCTCTCCAGCATTTGAGTTGTACATTTTCTTGTTGTTGAATTCTAGTATGAGCATACGTCCTAACTGAAAAGTATTTAACTGTACTTTAAAACATTTTTAAAATCTTTTTAAAAACTTAGAATAGATAGTTTGATATGAACCACTTAGCTCAGCATTGTCAGAAATGGAATACATATTTATTCACTTCAACTTTTTCATGACTTTATTCTTAGAAAAAGTTAAATTTCCATTATAATTGGATGCCACCTTCTTAACCTATTTATTAATTAACATTCGTATCCTTTCCTGGGTGAAAATGCACTAAGTGTCCTCTGAAATTCACACTCACAAGTCGCATGTGACAAATGGTGTGATATTGAAGACATTATGGAGAAATGGTATGTTTGTCAGAATCCTGAAGGAAGGGGGCGGGGCAAGATGGTGGAGGAGTAGGGTCCGCAAGTCACCTGTTTCCACCAACTTACATAGATAACTTTCAAATCATCATGAAAACCTATGAATTCGACCTGAGATTTAAAGAGAGAACAGCTGGAACGATGCAGACAGAAGGGTTTGAGCTTCTAACAAGGTAGGGAGGCAGAAAAAAAATAAAAAAGAATCAAGTGGGGGAAGGGCACTATAAGGAGGCGGGCTAAGGGGGCCGGCGGGAGCTTCCGCAACAGGAGAGCCCTGCGCGGGGGAAGCAGGAACTTTAAAAATTTGCACCAGATGCTTCCCGGATGAAAGGCGGTCAGCAGGGAACTCGGGGGGAACCACAGGAGGGGCAGTGAGGCCTCCACATTCCCAGGGTCACTAACAGAGGAAGTGCAGCTGGGGAGAGCATGACTCAGCCTGTGGGCCCAGCTCGGTGAAGGGCTGGAGGGTGGAGGGCAGGGCCCCGGGGAGAAGGCTGCTCCGGGCAGAGGGGGGTCAGGAGGGCGCTCCAGGCAGAGGGGGCTGGGCCCGGCTGCCTTCGGGAGCCGCAGACCGGGAGCGCGACTCTAGCAGCACTGGCCCCGGAGCCCAGGGTGCCAGAGGACACAGCCCAGGATCCGGCGTTCCCCCTAGGACAGGGGGAGGCAGGGAGGGCACAGGACAGTGAACACCAGGCGCCCCCAGGCTGTGCAGGTCAGCGCCCCCCGCCCCCGGAGCATCCAGGCCAGTGCGGACTGGGAGCTGCAAGTAGCTACTGCGGGGAGCTGACTCCAGAGCTGGGGACACGGCCGCCCCCAGTGTTGTTCTTCCTCGTATCACCCTGTGCCTGGGACAGAGTGGGGCCAAGGGGACAGGGGCCTCACAGGATAAACAGCTACCACTGAGCTGTGCACCTGGCAGGGGGCGGGGCAGATCCCCCAGGTGCACACACCTGATTGTCCGCACAACAGGCCCCTCCCCCAGACGACCAGCTGGAAGGACAGGGGAAGAGGAAGTTCTTGACCAAGCAGCACTGGAAAGCTCCAGGGGAAGTCAAGGGATTTACAGTATGTAGAACCAGAGGGTATCCCTCCTTTTTTTATTTTCTTCCTTTTTCCAGTACAACTCATTTTTATATCAGACTGTAAATTTCCAGTTTTTTTCTCTTTTCTCACCTTAACTACAATATTTTACCACCTCTTCATTTTTAAATTTCTTCCTTTTTGACTTTGATATTTCTACAATTACAGGTTCTAGATATACTTTCTACTTCTAGATTCCCTTCAACATACTCAATTTTGGGAGATACACAAAATATGCTCTTTTTGTTTTGTGTTTTTTCTTTTCTCGGCCTCATTTTGTCCTACAATGGCAGAAGGTAATACCTTCTAAAATATGACCACCATATACCAGATCCAAGTGGTAACACCATGCTGGTTCATCCTGTGAGATGCCTGATTTCCATTCTGCCCTCTCTTTTATCTCATTTATGTTTTGGTGGTCAATATTGCACCCTTAAACAAATATTTCTGGTTTATATGAATTTGGGAATGAGCATCATCTAATATACCAAACAATATACTCAGAAATAAGAGGATCACCCCTTAGAACACCTCAGGTAGACTAAATTCTCCCTCCAATACAACTTCTTCGCCACCACCATCTCTCAATCCCACCCCCCCTTTTTTCATACCCGTTTTTCTTTCTTTTTCTTTTCTTTTCCTTTTCATCTCTTCTTCTCTAGGATTCCTGGCCTCTTATTTTTTACTACTTAGTTGTAAAATGTGTTTTTCACTTTAGTGGTCCTTTTGTTTTATTTCATTCTCATCTTTGTTTTCAATTTCTGGTCTCTGACCTTGGCAGAATTATCTACAGTCAAATTTACTTAGGTCGTGGTTGATATTCTTGATGCAGCCCGCTCATACAGCCACTCTGCACTGAGAAAAATGACTAGAAAGAAGAATTCACCACAAAAGGAAGAATCAGAAACAGTACTCTCTGCCACTGGTTACAGAATATGGATTACAATTCAATGTCAGAGGGCCAATAGAGAAGCACAATTATAAAGCTACTGGTGGCTCTGGAAAAAATCGTAAAAAATCAAGAGACTTCATGACTGCAGAATTTAGATCAAATCAGGCCGAAATGAAAAACCAATTAAATGAGATGCAATCCAAACTGGAGGTCGTAAGGATGACGGTTAAAAGGTAGAAGAAAGAGTGAGTGACACAGAAGACAAGTTGATGGCAAGGAAGGAAGCTGCCGACAAAAAGAGAAAAAAACCATTAAAAGATCATGAGGAAAGGATAATGGAAATAAATGACAGCCTCAAAAGGAAAAGTCTATGTTTAATTGGGTCCAGAGGGCACCAGAAAGGACATAGGGCCAGAAAGCATATTTGAAAATATCATAGCAGAGAACATCCCTAAGTTGTGGTAGGAAACAGGCATTCAGATACAGGAGAAAGAGAAGGGGCCACCAAAATGAATTAAAATTCCCCTGGCTATTCAGGGTCTTTGCTGATTCCACACAAATCTTAAAATAATTTGTTCTAACTCTGAAGAAAGTCCATGGTATTTTGATAGGGATTGCATTAAACGTGTAAATTGCCCTGGGTAACATTGACATTTTCACAATATTAATTCTGCCAATCCATGAACATGGAATATTTTTCCATCTCTTTGTGTCTTCCTCAATTTCTTTTGAAGTGTTCTATAGTTTTTAGGGTATAGATTCTTTACCTTTTGGTTAGGTTTATTCCTAGGTATCTTACGCTTTTGGGTGTAATTGTAAATGGGATTGACTCCTTAATTTCTCTTCCTTCAGTCTCATTGTTAGTGTATAGAAATGCCACTGACTTCTGGGCATTGATTTTGTATCCTTCCACGCTGCCAAATTGCTATATGAGTTCTAGCCATCTTGGGGTGGAGTCTTTTGGGTTATCCATGGAGAGTATCATGTCATCGGTGAAGAGGGAGAGTTTGACTTTTTCTTTACCCATTTGAATGTCTTTTTGTTGTCTGATTGCTGAGGCTAGGACTTCCAGTACTATGTTGAATAGCAGTGGTGAGAGTGGACATCCCTGTCTTGTTGCTGATCTTAGGGGAAATGATCCCAGTGTTTCCCCATTGAGAATTATATTTACTGTGGGCGTTTCATAGATGGCTTTTAAGATGTTGAGGAATTCTCCCTCTATCCCTACATTGTGAAGAGTTTTGATCAGGAATGGATGCTGTATGTCCACAATAGCCAAACTGTGGAAGGAGGACCATTGTCCATCGAAAGATGAATGGATAAAGAAGAAGTGGTTAATATATACAATGGAATATAACTCAGCCATTAGAAAAAACAAATACCCACCATTTGCTTCGATGTGGATGGAACAGAAGGGTATTATGCTGAGTGAAATAAGTCAATCAGAGAAGGACAATATTTATATGGTCTCTTTGACTTGGGGAATATAAATAATAGTGAAAGGGAAGAGAGGGGAAAGGAGAAGAAATGGGTAGGAAATATCAGAAAGGGAGACAGAACATGGAAGACTCCTAACCCTGGGAAACGAACTAGGGGTGGTGGAAGGGGAGGAGGGCGGAGAGTGGTGGTGACTGGGTGGCCGCCACTGAGGGTTGGCACTTGACGGGATGAGCACTGGGTGTTATTCTGTATGTTGGCAAATTGAACACCAATAAAAAATAAATTTATTATTAAATTTAAAAAAAGGAATGGATGCTGTATTTTGTCAAATGCTTTCTCTGCATCTATTGAAAGTATCCTATGGTTCTTGTTTTTTCTTTTGCTGATATGATGAATCACATTGATTGTTTTACAAATGTTGAACCAGTCTTACATCCCAGGGATAAATCCTACTTGGTCATGGTGAGTAATCTTCTTAATGTACTATTGGAACCTATTCGCTAGTATCTTCTTGAGAATTTTTGCATCTGTGTTCATTAGGGATATAATTCTCCTTTTTCCGTGGGGTCTTTGTCTGGTTTTGAAATTAAGGTGATGCTGGCCTCATAGAATGAATTTGGAAGTACTGCATCTCTTTCTATCTTTCTGAACAGCTTTAGTAGAATAGGTATGGTTTCTTCTTTAAACGTTTGATAGAATTCCCCTGGGAAGCCATCTGGCCCTGGACTTTTGTGTCTTGGGAGGTTTTTGATGACTGCTTCAATTTCCTCCGTGGTTATCTGCCTGTTTCGGTTTCCTATTTCTTCCTGTTCCAGGTTTGATAGTTTGTAGTTTTCCAGAAATGCGTCCATTTCCTCTAGGTTGTCTAATTTATTCGCGTATAGCTGCTCATAATATCATAATAGGTTTTTAAAATCGTTTCTATTTCCTTGGTGTTGGTGGTGATCTCTTCTTTCTCATTCATGATTTTATTAATTTGAATCGTTTCTCTCTTCTTTTTAATAAGGGTGGCTAATGGTTTATCTATCTTATTAATTCTTTCAAAGAACCAACTACAGGATTTGTTGATGTGTTCAACAGTTCTTCTGGTCTCTACTTTATTGAGTTCTTTTTTTTAATAATAAATTTATTTTTTATTGGTATTCAATTTGCCAACATACAGAATAACACCCAGTGCTCATCCCGCCAAGTGCCCCCCTCAGTGCCCGGGACCCAGTAACCCCCACCCCCGGTCTCCTCCCCTCCCACCACCCTTAGTTCGTTTCCGAGAGTTAAAGGTTTCAATGGTCTGTCTCCCTTTCTGATATTTCCTACCCAATTCTTCTGCCTTCCCTTCTATTCCCTTTCACTGTTATTTATATTCCCCAAATGAATGAGACCATATAATGTTTGTCCTTCTCTGATTGACTTATTTCACTCAGCGTAATACCCTCCAGTTCCATTCACATCAAAGTAAATGGTGGGTATTTGTCATTTCTAATGCCTGAGAACATCCCACTGTATATGGAGTCCACATCTTCTTTATGAATTCATCTTTCAATGGACACCGAGGCTCCATCCACAGTTTGGCTATTGTGGATATTGCTGCTAGAAACATAGGGGGCGAGGTGTGCCAGCGTTTCACTGCATCTGTATCTTTGGGGTAAATTCCCAGAGGTGCAATTGCTGGGTCGTAGGGCAGATCTATTTTTCACTCTTTGAGGAACCTCCACACAGTTTTCCGGAGTGGCTGCACCATTTCACATTCCCACCAACAGTGCAAGAGGGTTCCGCTTTCTTCACATCCTCTCCAACATTTGTGGTTTCCTGCCTTGTTAATTTTCCCCATTCTCACTAGTGTGAGGTGGTATCTCATTGTGGTTTTGATTTGTATTTCCCTGATGGCAAGTGATGTGGAGCATTTTCTCATGTGCATGTTGGCCATGTCTATGTCTTCCTCTGTGAGATTTCTGTTCATGTCTTTTGCCCATTTCATGACTGGATTCTTTGTTTCTTTGGTGTTGAGTTTAAGAAGTTCTTTATAGATCTTGGAAACTAGTCCTTTATCTGATATGTCATTTGCAAATATGTTTTCCCATTCTGTAGGTTGTCTTTTAGTTTTGTTGACTGTATCCTTTGCTGTGCAAAAGCGTCTTATCTTGATGAAGTCCCAATAGTTCATTTTTGCTTTTGTTTCTTTTGCCTTCATAGATGTATCTTGCAAGAAGTTACTGTGGCCGAATTCAAAAAGGGTGCTGCTTGTGTTCTCCTCTAGGATTTTGATGGATTCTTGTCTCACATTTAGATCTTTCATCCATGTTGAATTTATTTTGTGTATGGTGCAATAGAGTGGTCTAGGTTCATTCTTCTGCATGTGGATGTCCAATTTTCCCAGCACCATTTATTGAAGAGACTGTCTTCTTCCAGTGGATAGTCTTTCCTCCTTTATCGAATATTAGTTGACCATAAAGTTGAGGGTCCACTTCTGGATTCTGTATTCTCTTCCATTGATCTATGTGTCTGTTTTTGTGCCATTACCACACTGTCTTGATGACCACAGCTTTGTAGTACAACCTGAGATCTGGCATTGTGATGCCTCCAGCTATGGTTTTCTTTTTTAAAATTCTCCTGGGTATTCAGGGTCTTTTCTGGTTCCACATGAATCTTAAAATAATTTGTTCTAGCTCTCTGAAGAAAGTCCATGGTATTTTGATAGGGGTTGTATTACACGTGTAAATGCCTTGGGTAGCAGTGACATTCTCACAATATTAATTCTGCCAATCCATGAGCATGGAATATTTTTCCATCTCTTTGTGTCTTCCTCAATTTCTTTCAGAAGTGTTCTATAGTTTTTAGGAAATGGATCCTTTACCTCTTTGGTTAGGTTTATTCTTATGTATCTTATGCTTTTGGGTGCAATTGTCAATGGGATTGACTCCTTAATATCTGTTTCTTCAATCTCATTGTTAGTGTATAGAAATGCCACTGACTTCTGAGCATTTTTTTGTATCCTGCCACACTGCTGAATTGCTATATGAGTTCTCGCAATCTTGGGGTGAAGTCTTTTGCGTTTTCTATGTAGAGTATCATGTCTATGGCCATACCTCCCTGAACGCGCCCGATCTCGTCTGAGGTGGGCACTTGATGGCATGACCACTGGGTGTTCTTCTATATGTTGGCAAATTGAACACCAATAAAAATTAAATTTATTAAAAAATTTTCACTGGATATTCAGGGCCTTTTCTGATTCCACACAAATCTTAAAATAATTAAAATAATTTTAATTAATAATTAAAATAATTTGTTCTATTTCTGAAGAAATTCCATAGTTTATTCCTAGGTATCTTATACTTTTGGATCCAACTGTAAGTGGGATTGACTCCTTCATTTCTATTTCTTCAGTCTCATCGTTAGTGTATAGAAATGCGACTGACTTCTGGGCATAGATTTTGTATCGTGCCACACTGTCAAATTGCTGTATGATTTCTAGCAATCTTGGGGTGAAATCTTTTGGGTTTTCTACGTAAATCATGTCATCTGTGAAGAGGGAGAGTTTGACTTCTTCTTTGCCAATTTGAATGCCTTTTATTTCTCTTTGTTGCCTGATTGCTGAGGCTAGGATTTCTAGGATGATGTTAAATAGCCGTGGCAAGAGTGGACATCTCTGTCTTGTTCCTGATCTTTGGGGAAAGGCTCCCAGTGTTTCCCCATTGAGAATGATATTTGCTGTGGGTGTTTCATAGATGGCTTTTAAGATGTTGAGGAATGTTCCCTCTATCCCTACACTCTGAAGAGTTTTGATCAGGAATGGATACTGTATTTTATCAAATGTTTTCTCTGCATCTATTCAGAGGATCATATGGTTCTTGTTTTTTCTCTTGCTGATTTGATCAATCACATTGATTGCTTTACGAGTTTTGAACTAGCCTTGCATCCCGGGAATAAATCCCACTTGGTCATGGTGAATAATCTTTTTAGTGTGCTATTGAAACCTATTGGCAAGTATCCTGTTGAGAATTTTGCATGCATGTTCATCAAGGATATTGGTCTATAATTCTCCATTTGGTGGTGTCTCTGTCTGGTTTTGGAATTAAGGTGATGCTGGCCTCATAGAACATGTTTGGAAGTATTCCATCTCTATCTTTCTGAACACCATTAGTATAATAGGTACAGTTTCTTTAAACATTTGATAGAATTCCCCTGGGAAGCTATCTGGCCCTGGACTTTTGTGTCCTGGGAGGTTTTTGATGACTGCTTCAATTTCCTCCATGGTTATTGGCCTGTTCAGGTTTTTATTTCTTCCTGTTCCAGTTTTGGTAGTTGTAGTTTTCCAGAAATGTGTCCATTTCTTCTAGATTGTCTAATTTATTGCAATAGAGCTGCTCGTACTATGTTTTATTTATTTTATTTTTTTTAATTTATTTTTTATTGGTGTTCAATTTACTAACATACAGAATAACCCCCAGTGCCATCACCCATTCACTCCCACCTCCCGCCCTCCTCCCCCTCTACCACCCCTAGTTCGTTTCCCAGAGTTAGCAGTCTTTACGTTCTGTCTCCCTTTCTGATATTTCCCAAACATTTCTTCTCCCTTCCCTTATATTCCCTTTCACTATTATTTATATTCCCCAAATGAATGAGAACATATAATGTTTGTCCTTCTCCGACTGACTTACTTCACTCAGCATAATACCCTCCAGTTCCATCCACGTTAAAGCAAATGGTGGGTATTTGTCATTTCTAATAGCTGAGTAATATTCCATTGTATACATAAACCACATCTTCTTTATCCATTCATCTTTCGTTGGACACCGAGGCTCCTTCCACAGTTTGGCTATCGTGGCCATTGCTTTTTTAAAAATCGTTGTATTTCCTTGGTGTTCGTCGTGTTCTCTCCTTTCTCATTCCTGATTTTATTAATTTCTGTCGTTTCTCTCTTCTTTTCAATAAAGGTGGCTAATGGTTTATCTATCCTATTAATTCTTTCAAAGAACCAAATCCTGGTTTTGTTGATCTGTTCCACAGTTCTTCTGGTCTCGATTTCGTTGAGTTCTGCTTGAATCCTTATTCACTCTCTTCTTCTGCTGGGTGTAGGGTCTATTTGCTGTTTTTATCCAGCTCCTGTTGGTGCAAGGTTAGCTTTTGTACTTGAGTTCTTTCCAGTTTTTGGATGGATGCTTGTATTGCGATGTATTTCCCCCTCATGACTGCTTTTGCTGTATCCCAAAGATCTTGAACGGTTGTGTCTTCATTCTCATTAGTTTCCATGAATCTTTTTCATTCTTCTCTAATTTCCTGGTTTACCCCTTTCATCTTTTAGCAGGATGGTCCTTAACTTCCACGTGCTTGAAATCTTTCCAAACTTCTTCTTGTGATTTAGTTCTAATTTCAAAGTATTATGGTCTGAAAATATGCAGGGGACAATCCCAATCTTTTGGCATCGGTAAAGACCTGATTTGTCACCCAGTATGTGGTCTATTCTGGAGAAAGTTCCATGTGCACTTGAGAAGAATGTGTATTCAGTTGATTTTGGATGTAAAGTTCTGTAAATATCTGTGAAATCCATCTGGTCCTGTGTGTCATTAAAAGCTCTTGTTTCTTTGGAGATCTTGTGCTTAGAAGATCTGTTGATTGTAGAAAGCAGTACATTCAAGTCACCAAGTATAAGTGTATTATTATCTAAGTATGTCTCAACTTTAGTTATTAATTGATATACCTGGTAGCTCCCACATTTGGGGCATAAATATTGATGATTGTTAGGTCCTCTTTTTGGATAGATCCTTTAAGTATGATATAGTGTCCCTCTTCATCTCTCCCTACAGTCTTTGTGATAAAATTTAGTTTATCTGATATAAGGATCACTAACCCTGCTTTGTTTTGAGGGCGATTTGAATGGTAAATTGTTCTCCAAACTTTCTTTTTTTTTTTTTATTGGTGTTCAATTTACTAACATACAGAATAACACCCAGTGCCCGTCACCCATTCACTCCCACCCCCCGCCCTCCTCCCCTTCTACCACCCCTAGTTCGTTTCCCAGAGTTAGCAGTTTTTACGTTCTGTCTCCCTTTCTGATATTTCCCACACATTTCTTCTCCCTTCCCTTATTTTCCCTTTCACTATTATTTATATTCCCCAAATGAATGAGAACATATAATGTTTGTCCTTCTCCGACTGACTTACTTCACTCAGCATAATACCCTCCAGTTCCATCCACGTTGAAGCAAATGGTGGGTATTTGTCATTTCTAATAGCTGAGTAATATTCCATTGTATACATAAACCACATCTTCTTTATCCATTCATCTTTCGTTGGACACCGAGGCTCCTTCCACAGTTTGGCTATCGTGGCCATTGCTGCTAGAAACATCGGGGTGCAGGTGTCCCGGCGTTTCATTGCATTTGTATCTTTGGGGTAAATCCCCAACAGTGCAATTGCTGGGTCGTAGGGCAGGTATATTTTTAACTGTTTGAGGAACCTCCACACAGTTTTCCAGAGTGGCTGCACCAGTTCACATTCCCACCAACAGTGTAAGAGGGTTCCCTTTTCTCCGCATCCTCTCCAACATTTTTCCAACATTTGTTGTTTCCTGCCTTGTTAATTTTCCCCATTCTCACTGGTGTGAGGTGGTATCTCATTGTGGTTTTGATTTGTATTTCCCTGATGGCAAGTGATGCAGAGCATTTTCTCATATGCATGTTGGCCATGTCTATGTCTTCCTCTGTGAGATTTCTGTTCATGTCTTTTGCCCATTTCATGATTGGATTGTTTGTTTCTTTGGTGTTGAGTTTAAGAAGTTCTTTATAGATCTTGGAAACTAGCCCTTTATCTGATATGTCATTTGCAAATATCTTCTCCCATTCTGTAGGTTGTCTTTGAGTTTTGTTGACTGTATCCTTTGCTGTGCAAAAGCTTCTTATCTTGATGAAGTCCCAATAGTTCATTTTTGCTTTTGTTTCTTTTGCCTTCGTGGATGTATCTTGCAAGAAGTTACTATGGCCGAGTTCAAAAAGGGTGTTGCCTGTGTTCTTCTCTAGGATTTTGATGGAATCTTGTCTCACATTTAGATCTTTCATCCATTTTGAGTTTATCTTTGTGTATGGTGCAAGAGAGTGGTCTAGTTTCATTCTTCTGCATGTGGATGTCCAATTTTCCCAGCACCATTTATTGAAGAGACTGTCTTTCTTCCAATGGATAGTCTTTCCTCCTTTATCGAATATTAGTTGCCCATAAAGTTCAGGGTCCACTTCTGGATTCTCTATTCTGTTCCACTGATCTATGTGTCTGTTTTTGTGCCAGTACCACACTGTCTTGATGACCACAGCTTTGTAGTACAACCTGAAATCTGGCATTGTGATGCCCCCAGATATGGGTAAATTGTTCTCCAAACTTTCATTTTCAGGCTGTACATGTCCTTCTGTCTAAACTGAGTCTCTTGTAGACCGCAAATAGATGGGTCTTGCTTTTTTATCCAGTCTGAAACCCTGCACCATTTGATGGGGTCATTGAGCCCATTCAATTCAGAGTTACTATTGAAAGATATGAATTATGTGTCATCATGGTGCCTATTCAGTCCCTGTTTGTGTGGATTGTTTACTTGGACTTCCTCTATTACAGAATCCCCCTTAGTATTTCCTGCAGAGCTGGCTTCGTGGTCGCATATTCTTTCAGTTTCTGCCGATCTTGGAAGCTCTTTATCTCTCCTTCTGTTCTGAATGAGAGCCTTGCTGGATAAAGTGTACTTGGCTGCATTTTCTTCTCATTTAGGACCCTGAATATATCCTTCCAGCCCTTTCTGGCCTGCCATGTCTCTGTAAAGAGGTCTTCTATTAATCTAATATTTCTCCACATAAAAGTTAGAGATTTCTTGTCTCTTGCTTCTTTGAGGATCTTCTCTTTATCTTTGGAATTTGCAAGCTTCACTATTAAATCTCAAGGTGTTGAGCGGTTTTTATTGATTTTAGGTGGGGAAATCTATTTCCTGGATCTTAATGCCTATTTCCCTTCCCAGATAAGGAAAGTTTTCGGCTATGATTTGTTCAAATACATATTCTTACCTCTGTCCCTTTCTGCGCCTTCAGGAACCCCAATTATGTAGATTTTTCTTCCTCAGGCTGTCCTTTAATTCCCTTAATCTATCCTTATGATCTTTTATTTGTTTTTGTCTTTTTTCCTCAGTGTCCCTCTTTGCCATCAACTTGTCTTCTATGTCACTCACTCATTCTTCCACCTCATTAACCCTCGTCTTTAGGACCTCTAGTTTGGATTGCATCTCATTTAATTGAGTTTTTTTTTTTTTTTTTATTGGTGTTCAATTTACTAACATACAGAATAACACCCAGTGCCCGTCACCCATTCACTCCCACCCCCCGCCCTCCTCCCCTTCTACCACCCCTAGTTCGTTTCCCAGAGTTAGCAGTCTTTATGTTCTGTCTCCCTTTCTGATATTTCCCACACATTTCTTCTCCCTTCCCTTATTTTCCCTTTCACTATTATTTATATTCCCCAAATGAATGAGAACATATAATGTTTGTCCTTCTCCGACTGACTTACTTCACTCAGCATAATACCCTCCAGTTCCATCCACGTTGAAGCAAATGGTGGGTATTTGTCATTTCTAATAGCTGAGTAATATTCCATTGTATACATAAACCACATCTTCTTTATCCATTCATCTTTCGTTGGACACCGAGGCTCCTTCCACAGTTTGGCTATCGTGGCCATTGCTGCTAGAAACATCGGGGTGCAGGTGTCCCAGCGTTTCATTGCATTTGTATCTTTGGGGTAAATCCCCAACAGTGCAATTGCTGGGTCGTAGGGCAGGTATATTTTTAACTGTTTGAGGAACCTCCACACAGTTTTCCACAGTGGCTGCACCAGTTCACATTCCCACCAACAGTGTAAGAGGGTTCCCTTTTCTCCACATCCTCTCCAACATTTGTTGTTTCCTGCCTTGTTAATTTTTCCCATTCTCACTGGTGTGAGGTGGTATCTCATTGTGGTTTTGATTTGTATTTCCCTGATGGCAAGTGATGCAGAGCATTTTCTCATGTGCATGTTGGCCATGTCTATGTCTTCTTCTGTGAGATTTCTGTTCATGTCTTTTGCCCATTTCATGATTGGATTGTTTGTTTCTTTGGTGTTGAGTTTAATAAGTTCTTTATAGATCTTGGAAACTAGCCCTTTATCTGATATGTCATTTGCAAATATCTTCTCCCATTCTGTAGGTTGTCTTTGAGTTTTGTTGACTGTATCCTTTGCTGTGCAAAAGCTTCTTATCTTGATGAAGTCCCAATAGTTCATTTTTGCTTTTGTTTCTTTTGCCTTCGTGGATGTATCTTGCAAGAAGTTACTATGGCCGAGTTCAAAAAGGGTGTTGCCTGTGTTCTTCTCTAGGATTTTGATGGAATCTTGTCTCACATTTAGATCTTTCATCCATTTTGAGTTTATCTTTGTGTATGGTGCAAGAGAGTGGTCTAGTTTCATTCTTCTGCATGTGGATGTCCAATTTTCCCAGCACCATTTATTGAAGAGACTGTCTTTCTTCCAATGGATAGTCTTTCCTCCTTTATCGAATATTAGTTGCCCATAAAGTTCAGGGTCCACTTCTCCCCAAGATTGCTAGAACTCATACAGCAATTCGGTAGCGTGGCAGGATACAAAATCAATGCCCAGAAGTCAGTGGCATTTCTATACACTAACAATGAGACTGAAGAAAGAGAAATTAAGGAGTCAATCCCATTTACAATTGCACCCAAAAGCATAAGATACCTAGGAATAAACCTCACCAAAGATGTAAAGGATCTATACCCTCAAAACTATAGAACACTTCTGAAAGAAATTGAGGAAGACACAAAGAGATGGAAAAATATTCCATGCTCATGGATTGGCAGAATTAATATTGTGAAAATGTCAATGTTACCCAGGGCAATATACACGTTTAATGCAATCCCTATCAAAATACCATGGACTTTCTTCAGAGAGTTAGAACAAATTATTTTAAGATTTGTGTGGAATCAGAAAAGACCCCGAATAGCCAGGGGAATTTTAAAAAAGAAAACCATATCTGGGGGCATCACAATGCCAGATTTCAGGTTGTACTACAAAGCTGTGGTCATCAAGACAGTGTGGTACTGGCACAAAAACAGACACATAGATCAGTGGAACATTTAATTGAGTTTTAAATTCTGCCTGATTAGATCTAAATTCTGCAGTCATGAAGTCTCTTGAGTCCTTTATGCTTTTTTTAGAGCCACCAGTAGCTTCATAATAGTGCTTCTGAGTTGGCTTTCTGGCACTGAATTGTAATCCAAATTTGGTAACTCTGGGAGAGCACTGTTTCTGATTCTTTCTTTTGAGGTGAGGTTTTCATTCTAGTCATTTTGCTCAGTGCAGAGTGGCCAAAAACAAGTTGTATTGGGAAAAGGAGAAAAAGGGAGAAGAGGGAAAAAAAAAGAAAAAAGAAAAAATGAGAAGAAAAGAAAGGAAAAATGGTGGAGGGGAAGCAAACGGAAGACAAAAAGAAAGGGGATTGTCCTCTGATTCTATATACTGTAAATCCCTGGACTTTCCCTGGAACTTTCCAGTGTTGCTTGATCAATAACTTGTTTTTCTCCTGTCTCTCTAGCTGGTCTTCTCGGGGAGGGGTATGCTCTGTTGATTCTCAGGGGTGAGCACTTGGGGGGAGCTGCTCAGCCTCCTGCCTGGTGCACGGCTCAGTGGGAGTTGTTTATCCTGTTTATCCAGTGAGGCCGCTGTAAGGCTCAGTGGGGGAGGTTTATCCTGTGAGTCCCCAGGGGGAACAACTAGCGGTGGCCAGCTTTCCAGCCCTAGAGTCAGCTCCCGCTGTAACTACTGCAGCTCCCAGTCCACAGGGGCCTGGATGCTCCCGGGACGGAGCCACCGATCTGCAGAGCTCTCCCAGCGGCAGGAGTGTCCTCTCTCTCCTGTGCCCTCCTGGCCTCTGCCTGTCCCAGGGGGAGTGCCGGATCCTGGGTTGTGTCCCCCGCACCCTGGGCTCCCAGGCTGGGCAGCACGCTCTGCGGGAGCTTCTGCCCGAGCCCCTCCTTGTTGCTCCAGTGTCCAGCCGGGCACGCGCTGCAGCCCTTCAGGGAGCTAGGCGCTCTCCCCCGGGCGGGGGGCAGATGTCTGTTAGTGTCCCAGGGAGCCTGAGGGCATCCCCGCCCTCCTGGGGTCTTGCTCCAACTCCCTGCGAGCACCTTTCCATCCGGGAAGATTGGTGAAGCTCCTGCTTCTCCGGGCGGGGCTTTCCTGTCGTGGGGACACTCGCCCCGGCCTTAGCCCGGCTCCTCGCGGGGCCCCTCCCCCTTGGAGGCCTTTTGTTCCTTTTTTTTTTCCATCTTCCTACCTTGATAGAAACATGAACTCTTATAAACATCAGGGTGCAGGTGTCCCGGCTTTTCATTGCATTTGTATCTTTGGGGTAAATCCCCAACAGTGCAATTGCTGGGTCGTAGGGCAGGTATATTTTTAACTGTTTGAGGAACCTCCACACAGTTTTCCAGAGTGGCTGCACCAGTTCACATTCCCACCAACAGTGTATGAGGGTTCCCTTTTCTCCGCATCCTCTCCAACATTTGTTGTTTCCTGCCTTGTTAATTTTCCCCATTCTCACTGGTGTGAGGTGGTATCTCATTGTGGTTTTGATTTGTATTTCCCTGATGGCAAGTGATGCAGAGCATTTTCTCATATGCATGTTGGCCATGTCTATGTCTTCCTCTGTGAGATTTCTGTTCATGTCTTTTGCCCATTTCATGATTGGATTGTTTGTTTCTTTGGTGTTGAGTTTGATAAGTTCTTTATAGATCTTGGAAACTAGCCCTTTATCTGATATGTCATTTGCAAATATCTTCTCCCATTCTGTAGGTTGTCTTTGAGTTTTGTTGACTGTATCCTTTGCTGTGCAAAAGCTTCTTATCTTGATGAAGTCCCAATAGTTCATTTTTGCTTTTGTTTCTTTTGCCTTCGTGGATGTATCTTGCAAGAAGTTACTATGGCCGAGTTCAAAAAGGGTGTTGCCTGTGTTCTTCTCTAGGATTTTGATGGAATCTTGTCTCACATTTAGATTTTTCATCCATTTTGAGTTTATCTTTGTGTATGGTGCAAGAGAGTGGTCTAGTTTCATTCTTCTGCATGTTCTCATTCATTTGGGGAATATAAATAATAGTGAAAGGGAATATAAGGGAAGGGAGAAGAAATGTGTGGGAAATATCAGAAAGGGAGACAGAACGTAAAGACTGCTAACTCTGGGAAACGAACTAGGGGTGGTAGAAGGGGAGGAGGGCGGGGGGTGGGAGTGAATGGGTGACGGGCACTGGGGGTTATTCTGTATGTTAGTAAATTGAACACCAATAAAAAATAAATTAAAAAAAAAAGAAACGTGAACTCTTCTCACTGTAGCATTCCAGCTGTTGTCTCTTTAAATCTCAGGTCGAATTCGTAGGCTTTCAGGATGATTTGAAAATTATCTAGGTAAGTTGGTGGGGACAGGTGACTTGGGGACCCTACTCTTCCGCCCTCTTGCCCCCTGCCCAAGCATTTAAAATTTTCCCAGGGGATGCCTGTGTGGCTCATTCGCTTGAGCCTCAGTCTCTTGGTTTCGGGTCAGGTCATGATCTCCTGGGTCCTGGGATTGAGCTCTGTGTCAGGCTCTGCACTCAGCGGAGAGTCTACTCGAAGATTTTTCCCTCTCACTTCTCTTGCCCTCTCTCTCTCTGTGTCTTTCTCAAAATATAAATCAATCAATCAAATCTTTGAAAAATTTTCCCCCAGTGTAAGTAATATTAGAATGCATACACACACATATACATTTCGGCATTTTTGACCTGTTACCTTTTGACAGTTAAGTTTCCACAAAGGAGTTACTGATCATAATTTTAGACACTTAAAGTGTTTATGCATATTTGCATATTTCTCTAGAGTATGGTTGTTTATATTTCATCTTTAGTCAGTGTCAGGTTTAATCCGATTGGTAGTGAAGTGAAATAAAGAGGCCAGGCAAAAGTTGGTCAAAACAGGCTTTTAATGGGACGCTCTCTTGGGCAAGGTTCCACAGCCCACAGGGGAGGGTGAGAGCGGGGAAGTCGTGGGCCAGGGAAGTTGCACCCAGGGAAGGGCAAGTGGGCTTTTTAAGAGGGGGAGGGGGAAGGGGTTGGGTGTCTGTATGGGGTGATAGGTATTAGGCATATTACTGGAGGAATCAACCTGGGGTAATAACTGCCCATGCCCTTATATGAGGTCTGAGTAACTATGGTTCAGGTTTCCTGCACAGGTCCAGGTTCCCCCTGAGGATGTGTCCTTGGGTGGGCTGCTAGTGGTGGGAAAGTTCTGAGTTGGGGACCACAAGGTGGGGGGCCTGCTACCATTTTATTGGTGCCTCCCGATCCCCCTTGATCCTGCTGACCCAACATTCCGATCCTTTTGTTGTTATAGGGCATTGATTCAGATCTGATACTTCCTGCTGAGTAGGGAGTGTCATGGGGTCCCTCAGAAGTGGGCAAGCGGGAGTAGGGGCGTAGGAGGAGTTGGTTGACAGATAACTCGAGACATCTCAGTGAATTCGTTCCTAGATGAATCAGAGAATCCAAGGGGCCACCATTAATAATATGCCGATGATTAGGAGTGGGCTTAGAAGGGGGAGGAGCCATGTGGTTAGTGGGGTCTGCCACCATTGGGGTGTATTTGTGCTGCCGGGGTGGTACCAGGCTTGGAGAGACTCAGGAACTTCAGCAAGGGTGTGGAGAATGGTCTCAACTATACCTGTTTCATTGCTGTAGTAACAGCATTCTTCGTTGAGAAATGCCCTTGTCTGCAGTGAGAAGGTCCCAGGCGCATCAATTCTGGAGGGCCATCTGGGCCACTGAGGTTATCTGGTGTTGGAGGGAAGCCAGAGACTCTGCCAAGGCCTCGATGGCCTTCTGGAGCCTTTCAGATATGTCCCTGGTGGAATCTACAGAGTGGATTAAGGCCCCCATCCCCAATCCCTTGGCCACCAGGGTTGAAGCCAGGGAGACCCCGATAACTAGTGGGAGAAAGACCACTTGTTTCTGCTTTTCCAGGGGGCTGGCAAGGAGGGCTACTTCTGCCTGACTATAGATAATCTCAGAATCAGGGAGATAGGCAGACAGAGGAAAGAGGCAGAGGTATTGAGAGATTTAGAAAGGGTGCTGTTGCACCAAAAGAGACTGCCAATAGGGGTGTGATGAGAGGTAACATTAGACAGGGTGACATTGCAGAGGGAGGAGTTAGGGGTGGAATAACAGAAAGGGAATTGGTAGTTGAGAGGCTCAGTGACTAAGGGAATGTCACAGAGAGAGGGATAATGTCCCGTGGGTGTGAGATTGGTGCAGTTAAATGCATTAGGGAGGGGAACAGCCACCAGGGGGCCTTTATCCAAGGTTGCACAGATTAAACAGTGGGACAGATTGCCCATGGCGGAAAGGCTGGAGGGGGAAGTGCCTTGTTGGATAAGTTTTATCCAGGAGAAGGGGCCCTGGTCCTGAGCTGGGTTAGCCTGTAGGTGGGTTTGGAGAAGTTGTTCCTGTTCATGTATGGTGTGAGCTTGGTTACTTAGGGCAGACTGGATTTGTGGAAGTGAGACCTGCACGTATGTTCTATAGATTCAGAGAGAGGCAGTGGGGTAGGAGGAAAAAGGCCATCGATATAATTTTCCAGTTGCCCCCGTTGCCCAGCGGGAATCCCAAGGGTCTGGAATAAGTTAGGATATACTTATCGTGTTGTCTGTAGAAGCGGCATCATGGGTCACTGGTTGCAAAGGTGCCAGTGAAAGGGTCCCAACAGGAGTGGCCAAGGTGATAAGGACAGCCCCCATAGATTTCAACCCAGTAATTTTGGCAGGTAGGATGGGTCTGATCATAGGTGAAACAGATTATAGGATCAGAGCTGGATACAGGAATTGACTGTAAATTTGGTATGGAGAAATTGATGAGAGCCTGGCAACCCTGTGGTTGACAATCAATGGTAGAAATAAGGTGAGACCTGATTTCCTAGTCCCAGGTTTCTGTCATGTAAAACCTCCACCTAAACCCAGGGGCAGTGGTGGAGTGACTAGGATGTAGGACCAGGAGGAGGATGATGGTGTGAAAGCCATATTTGAGTACGTCCCAAAGGTTGTGCTATCCATACACCTTGTGAGGGGGTTCATTTTAATTTAGAGACATGTACCCACATGTGGTGTCCTATGAGTTTGGCTGGCTGTGGGGCTTGTAAAGACCACCATATAGGGACCAGTCCACTTAGGCTGTAAGGTTTTTGGGTGTACTTCTTTCAGCAGGACATTATCCCCTGGGGCCAGGGCTTGGGGAGTATCTGGTGTGGGTTCTCCTGGAGTAGGGGTGACTGAATCCGCATGGGCCCACAGGAGGGCTCGTAGAAGAGCTAGGTAAGGTAAGTAAGATAGGAGAGGAGGAAGTGATGATGGAAGATTTTGAGTGAGCAGGAAGGGCCGCCTGTAGAGAAGCTCAAAGGGACTTAGACCCGACGACCGTCTAGGGGTAACTCTAAGCCTTGTTAAAGCCAGTGCGAGGAGGGTTGGCCAGGACAGGCAGGTTTCAAGGGTAAGTTTGGTGAGATGCTCCTTGAGAAGGCCGTTGGCCCGCTCTACCTTACCCGAAGACTGGGGATGATATGGGATATGGAGTTTCCAGGTAATATTTAGTCTCTCGGAGACTTGCTGGGCGATGCTGGAGATGAAAGCTGGGCCGTTGTCAGATTGTAGGGTCCGTGGGAGGCCAAATCTCAGAATGATGTGCTTGATGAGTATGGTGGCCACCACATCCGCCATCTCCCGAGCTATGGAGGAAGCCTCTATCCACCCTGTAAAGGTGTCCACTAAGGTTAATAGGTAGGGAAAGAGTTTATGGCGTGGCATGTGAGTAAAGTCAAGCTGCCAGTCCTCACCAGGTTGGTGGCTGTGGAGCTAGTGATTGGGTCCCAGCCTGCGAATTCCACCTTGAGTGTTTACAGTGGAGCAGGTTTTGCAAGACTGATGCACCTCTCCGATTACCTTTTGGGGATGTGGAGAGGGGAAAAGGGGTTCTAGGAACTGGTGTAAGGCCTTGGGACCAATGTGTAGGGATTGATGTATGTCTGAAATGATCATGGGAGCTAAATGGTTTGGAAGAGCGATTTTCTTTTGAATGAACATCCAGCCTTTTCCCTCAGCTATTCCTCTCATCCTTTTTAGTATCCGAGTTTCCTCATCTGTGTAAGAGGGGGAATATGGTGTGTTGAGGGAGAGGAAGGGTGCTGGTGAGGAGCCTAAGGCAGTGACTCAGGCAGTGGAGTAGGTTTTGTTGTTGCCTCGGGACACCGGGTCCTTGGAGGATTGGTGTCGAAGACAGTGGACAATGGCCACTTCAGTGGGAAGGCTGAGGGCCTTGAGTAGTTTTGAAATGAAGGACCCATATTATGGGGGTTCCCTTCGTTGTAAGAAACCCTCACTCTTGCCAGAGGAAAGAATTTGTATGTGTGATGAGGGAGGCATATTTGGAGTCAGTGTATATGGTAACTCATTGCCCTTTGGACAGGTGAAGAGCCCTGGTGAGAGCTATAAGTTCTGCCTTCTGAGAGCTTGTCCCGAGGGGGAGGGAACTGCCTCTAGGATGGTGTCTAGGGTAATGACAGTGTATGCTGCGTGTCTCTGGCCGTCCAGGGTGATGAGAGAACACGATCCACAAAGAGTATTCAGTCAGGTTTAGGGAGGAGTTGAAAGTTCTGGATGTTGAAAAAAAAAAAAAAAGAAAGTTCTGGATGTGGAGGATTCAGCTCTTCCAGGAGTTGAGGACAGGTTAGTAGAGGGGATAAGTAGGAGGGTATCAGGATTTAGATGAGGAGAAGTTGATAGATAGATGTCAGAATTTTCGATGAAGAGGAGGTGAGCAGAAACAGTGGATGAGGGAGAAAGACGAGTGGTGGCCTTGAGTTTGTGTAGGATATCCTGGCCAAGGAGAGAGGCTGGGCAGGAAGCAATTATAAAGAAGGAGTGTGAGAAGGGGAACCCATCCAGACTCCAAGAGAGGAGTGGGGCAGTCCGTGGAATAGAGGAGGTGCCATCAATTCCCTCCACCACCCCTGGAGAGGGGAAACTGGCCCCCGAGTAGGAAGGCAGAACAGAGTAGGTCACCCCGTGTCCAACAGGAAAGAGATGCACTTACCCGTTACCTGGAGCAGGACCCTGGGCTCAGTCTGGGTTAGGGGGATGTCCAAGTCTGGGCCTCGTCAGTCATGGTCCAATCCAAGTAGTTGGAAGGCTGGACTTACCGGTTCAGGGTTTCCTCCACGTGGAAGTGCCAAGGATCCTCCGACACTGGGGTAGTCAGATTTCCAGTGGCCCATCATTCGACATTGAGGGCATGGCCGCATTGGCTCCTTGGGATTGGGACATTGACAGGCCCAGTGTCCCTCGGTGCTGCGTTTGAAGCAAGCCCCAGGCAGGTGTGGTTGGTTCTGGAGCCCGCCGGCCACAAGGCTGCCACCAAGGCTGGGGTCTAGAGTTGGACCTTCTGCTGGAGTCTAGGCTGCCTCTTAAGTTCAGCCACTTCCTCTTGGGTATTAAAGACCTTAAATGCCATTTTCACCAGGTCAGGAATGGGGTTTGAGGACCCCCCTTGGCCTCCTTTAATTTTTTACAGATATTGGGGGAGGACTGAGAGATAAAATGGGTCCCCAAGACAGTAGCCCCGGCCAGGGAGGCAGGGCCCAGGCAAGTGTACTGGATTAAGGCCTCAGTGAGCCTATTCAGGAAAACTGCAGGGTTTTCATCTGGGTTCTGAATGATTTCCCTGAGTTTATCATAGTTGACGGCCCTGTTAGAGGCTGCCCGCATGCCAGTGATGAGACAATGGCCATGCAGTCGCGACGCTGGTGGCCCCCCTGCCCAGCCTGATAATGCCATCCGGGACCCACGGTGGGAACTGAGTACCGACGGCCCAGCAGCATCCGTCTAATGGCCCTGGTCCCTGGTCAGCATGCTCTCCGGAAGCAGCCTGAACACGCTCCCTCTCCTCCGGTGTGAGGGCGGTGGTCTGGACAACATGCAAATCATGCCAAATCAAGTCCTATGCCTGTGTCAAATATTGGAATTCCTTGGTATAGTTTCTTGGGTTAGCAGAGCAAGAGCCCAGCCACTTTTCAATTTGGAAGGGTCCCAGGAGCGAGAAAGCGTGGCCCCAAACAACCCCTTCAGTCCCCACCGCCACTGCTCGTAGGGGCAGGCCAGGTCAGGGGAGGAGGAGACCTTGTGGCATCTAGTGCACTGGAGATCGAGGGGGGATGGGGGGTGAAGGTCGGGGGTCAGAAATGGGTAAAGAGGTGTATGGTTGGGAGGCAGGAGGAGAAGGAGAGGGGGCAGGGGGCTCCAGATAGGGAGGGGGAAGGCTGGCGTCCCCTTAAGACGTGGATGGGCCAAGGTCTCAGGAGACTCCCAGAGAGGGGAAAGGGGAAAGGATTCGGGGCTTTCTGAGCTGAGGGAATAGGGGGAAGGGAGGGAGGGAGCGGTTCCGGCGCCAAAAGGACCTGGGTGCTGGAGCGTTGGGAGCAGAGGGAGGGGGTGTGGAGGTCCCGGGAAGCCTGCACGTGCGGCACCTTTGATCCGACTTGCCCTGGAGTCTACAGAGATTGTCCAGGTCCCCGAGAACTCGGTAAGACGGTGTTTTCTAAGATCCTGTGAGAACCCCAGATTTCGAAATTGGCCAGTAGACAACCCAACGGAGCTTGGGAGTCAAATCTGGATCGGGCAGTTCCCATGACTCCCGCCGGGTAACCCAGAGACTGAAACCCGGTGTCCCCGTTTGCAGTCAGGGTCACGGACGGAAACAGAGGTCACCGTGAGGATGAGGACGTCTCCTGATCCCCAGGGACCCTTGGGGAGCCACCTGGTGGCTCGGGGGAGGTGTCCTGGCACGGCCGTGGCTTCAGGGAGGACCACCCGACTGAGGCAGGGAATCGGGGAAACTACCCGGCGTTTCCAGGTGCTGGGTCCAGTTAAGGTCCTGGTGGTGAGAGGAGAGAGGCTCCCCACCAGCGCGGGGCCTAGATCTCCTCCCGGGTTTCAGCACCAAATGTCAGGTTTAATCCAATCAGTAGTGAAGTGAAATAGAGGGGCCGGGCACAATTTGGTAGAAACAGGCTTTTAATGGGACTCGCTTTCAGAGGTTCCTGACCCACGGGGTGGGGGGTGGGGGAGAGCGGGGAAATCGCACCCAGGGGAGGGCAAGTGGGCTTTTTAAGGGGGGAGGGGGAAGGGGTTGGGTGTCTGTATGGGGTGATAAGTATTAGGCATATTACTGGTGGAATCGGCCTGGGGCAATAACTGCCCATGCCCTTATATGGAGTCTGGGTAAGTATGGTTCAGGTTTCCTGCACAGGTCCGGGCTCCCCCTGATGACATGTCCTCAGCTGGTCTGCTGGTGATGGGAAAGTTCTGAGGTGGGGACCACAAGGTGGGGGGTCTGCTGCCATTTTATTGGTGCCTCCGGATCCCCCTTGATCCCACCGGCCCAACACAAGAATGTTTATTTAAACACAAACTCAGCTTGCAGAACATGAATACTTTCCACCGCTATGTGGGAGAGTGTAAGTGCCACTTCCCCACCACCCTTGGAAGCAGATTTTTAAAATATATTTATTTATATAATTAAACATAGCATTGCCATTTAATCTTGCAAATCCACTTCTGGCTGTGTGCCCACAATAATTGAAATCAGAATCTCAAAGAGAATGTTTTTTTTGTGGCCTTATTTACAATAGCCATGGTATGGCAATAACCTAAATGTCCATTGATAGATGAATGGCTTAAAAAAAATGTGGTGTACACATATAATGTAATAGTAAGCCAACATAAAAAGGAAGGAAATTGACACATAAATTTCAATATCAATTACTCTTGAAGATATTATACTAATTTTCATGAGCCAGACACAAAAGGACAAACATTGTATAATTTCACTAATAATGAAGTACCTAGACCAGTCAAAATCAGAGAATTAGAAAGTGGAATGGTGGTTGCCAGTAGTGGGTGTTGGGCCGGCGGGATCAAGGGGGATCTGGAGGCACCAATAAAATGGCAGCGGGTCCTCCTTCTTGTGACCCCCACCTCAGAACTTTCCCACCAGCAGCAGACCGCCCAAGGACACGCCATCAGCGGGGAGACAGGACCTATGCAGGAAACCTGAACCATACCTTACCCAGACCCCATATAAGGGCATAAGCAGTTACCACCCCATAGTGATTCCACCTGTGACATGCCCTAATACCTATCACCCCATGCAGACACACAACCGCTTACCCTCCCCCTTAAAAAAAGCCCACTTGTACTCCCCTGAGCGCGACTTCCCAGGCTGGAGACTTCCCTGGCTTCACTCCCTTGCAGGGCCCTGGAACCTTGCCCAAGAGTGCATCCCATTAAAAACTTGTTTCAAAAACAAAACAAAACAAAACAAAAACAAAAACCACCTGTTTTAACCAACTTTCCCTGGCCTCTCTATTTCATTTTCACTACTGATCAGATTAAACCTGACAGTGGGGAGGATATCTGCTGTATAACGCTGTGCATATAGCCGACAATACTGTGTTGTGCACTTAAAATTTGTTGAGAGTAGATCTCATGTTAAGTCTTCTTACCACAGTTTTTAAAAGGTGGCCCTTTCGCATTTTCCTCTGGGAAACTCTACAAACAGCCGCACAGAAAGGAAGAAGGAGGAAGCATTAAAGTATTTGGAACCCAGGCCTTGGAGCTTTAAGCAGCCCAAGCTTTATCTGGGCAACTGTGAGGTAGAAGCAGCAGTAAGCAGGGGTGTCAGGGGCCTGAAGACTTTCAGCCAAAGTCACTTCTGGATGCTTGCCAAAGAGTGCATACCAGGGGATTGAGAATAAGATTGATATCCAAGAAAAAGGATGTGTATGATTCGCTTAGGATGAGGATTGGCTGTCAGAAAACATTTTATGGTGACTGCGAGAAGGATGTAGCTTTCTCAGCTGGGGGGAATTATACATGCCATGAATCTCCTTGTTGGGTGTGATATTGCTTGTGCTCCCATAAGGTGCTCCTAGCTTCTGGCATGTTTGTTTGGAGAGCATAAGTTAGTATGGAAACCATGACCAGGACAGGGACAAGAAAGTAGACAGCATGGTGCATGGAAAATTAACTGAACAGGGACGTAGATCTCGATTTGTCCCAATTCACTGAGTCACCTGGGAGAATTCCCTTCTCTTTCTTGGTTTCAGTTGCTTCATCTCACAAGTGAGAAAGTTAGCTATATCAGGTGTAGAAATAAATCTCATCTCATAGGTCAACTCTTATGGTATTGGCATGAGGTTGAGAAGGATTCTGAGGTCATGTCCTCACTTTTTGAGAAATAACTATGCAACTTATTTGCAATGACGTGCTATAGCCACAGGAAAGGAAGGTTAGTGGCATGTCTCTTTCATTTGCTACCCCTGTAGGAGAATACATCTATAATCCCCTCTACATGGAAAATTGTATTATTCTAAACATTTTAATAGTTACCCTGATATTTGAGGTCAGAAAATTATATTTAACCCTTCTCAATCATTTTATGGAATACCCCATACCAATCTTCTACAGAAATATAGGATTACAGAATCTGTTTTTAGGCATCAAAACTCAAAACATGTATAGAAAAGCACAGCGCCTAGTCATTCCATTTAATAAAGTTTTCAATTCCTTCGACTGTGTGCTCTGGTAAGTAAACTCAGCCTTACACTAATAAAGTACAATGTGTGAAATCACATACACGTGCGCACACACACACACACACACACACAAATACTGTGCATCAATTCATCTAAGGTTTGTACACCTAACAAGATATTGATAAAATGTTGGGAATTTTTGAAAGCACAGCACTTAGAAGAACTTTGTATAGTTTTTCAGTAATTCTATCCATGGTTAAAAAACATACTCAGGAGGAGGGTGTCAATGTTGGGGCTTTCCACAAGTATTGCTGGCTTATATAAATTTGGGACTGAGCATCTTCTAACATACAGAACTTAATAATTCAGAACCAAGAGGATCACCATCTAGGACCCCTCAAGCAGACTATATTCTCCCTCCACTACAATTTCGTCACCACCACCATCTCGCAGTCCCACCCCTTTCTTTCTTCTCTTTTATTTTCTCTTTACTTTTGCTTTTTTTTCTCTTTTTTTCCCTTTTCGTTTTTTTTTTTTTTCCTTTTCTTCTTCTTCTTTGGGATTCTTGGCCTTTTATTTTTTACTACTTTGTTTTAAATTTTGTTTGCAAAACGGCAGAAGAGTAGGTGCCTCAACTCACCCAGCCCCACCAACTGACTTAGATTACTGTCAAATCATTATGAAAATCTACTAATTCGATCTGAGATTTAAGGAGAGAACAGCTGGAATGCTACTGTGTGAAGGGTGTGCTCTTCTAACGAGGTAGAAAGGCGGGTAAAAAATTAACAAGAATCAAGTGAGGGAGGGGCCCCGTGAGGAGCCGGGCTGGGGGCAGCGGGAGCCTAGGGACAGGACAGCCCCGCCCCGGAGAGGCGGGAACTTTAAAAAGTCCACCCTGGATCCTTCCCGGAGGCAAAGGCGCTCAGCAGGGAACTTCGGCAGGAGCGGGAGCGCAGAAGGGCAGTGAGGTCTCCTGTCTCCCGGGGTCACTAACAGAGGAAGTGCGCCTGTGAGAAGCGCACACAGACCGGCCAAGCTCAGGAACGGGCTGGAGCGCTCCGGCGGGGCCTCAGGGAGAGGCGGGTGGGGCAGCCGGGAGCTCCGGGGGAGGGGGTCGGGGAGGGCTCTGGTCGGAGGGGGGCAGCGGGGCTCCGGGGGAGGGGGCAGCGGGGCTCCGGGCGGAGGGGGTCGGGGAGGGCTCTGGTCGGAGGCGGGCAGCGGGGGCTCCGGGGGAGGGGGTCAGCGGGGCTCCAGGGGAGGGGGTCAGTGGGGCTCCGGGGGAGGGGGCAGCGGGGGGCTCCGGGGGAGGGGGCAGCGGGGCTCCGGGGGAGGGGGGTCGGGGAGGGCTCTGGTCGGAGGGGGGCAGCGGGGCTCCGGGGGAGGGGGCAGCGGGGGGCTCCGGGCGGAGGGGGTCAGCGGGGCTCTGGGCAGAGGGGGTCAGCGGGGGGCTCCGGGCGGAGGGGTCCAGCAGGGGGCTCCGGGTGGAGGGGGGCAGCGGGGCTCTGGGCAGAGGGGGTCGGGGGGGGCTCCGAATGGAGGGGGTCAGTGGGGGGCTCCGGGCAAAGGGAGTCAGCGGGGAGCTGCGGGCGGAGGGGGGCAGTGGGGGGCTTTGGGCGGAGGGGGGCAGCGGGGCTTCGGGGCAGCGGGGCTCCGGGCGGAGGGGGCGCTGCGCCCTGCTGCCTTCAGGAGGCACAGCCCCAGGAGCGCGATGCCAGCAGCCCAGGCCCTGCAGCCCAGGGCGTGGGGCGGGGGGACACAGCCCAGGATCCTGCGCTCCCCCAGGGACAGGCGGGGGTGGGGAGGGCACAGGACAGGGAGGACACTCCTGCCCCCAGGCGCCCCCAAGCTGTGCAGGTCAGTGCCCCCCACCCCAGGAGCATCTAGGCCAGTGAATAATGGGAACTACCGGTGGTTACTCAGGGAGCTGACTCCAGAGTTGGAGACATGGTCACTTCCAGTGTGGTTGTTCCTCCTGGTGTCACCTGGTGCCTGGGATGGACCGGGGCTGCCAGGGGACAGAGGCCTCACGGGGTCAACAGCTCCCATTGAGCCCGGCACCTGGCAGGGGGTCGGGGCTGCTCCCCCAGGTGCACACACCTGAGAATCAGCAGAGCAGCCCCTCCCCCAGAAGACCAGCTGGAAGGACAGGGGAAGAGCTAGTTCTTCACGGAGCAGCGCTGGAAAGCTCCAGAGGAAGTCAAGGGATATGCATTATATACAAGCAGGGGGTAACCCTCCTATTATTTTTCTTCCTTTTTCCAATACACTTCGTTTTTATATCAGACTGTAAATTTCCAATTTTTTTCTTTTTTCCACCTTAACTACAATATTTCACCACCTCTTCATTTTTAAATTTCTTCTGTTTTCACTTTCATGTTTCTACAATGACAGGTCCTAGATATGTTTTCCACTTCTATATTCCCTTCAACATAATCAACATAATTTGGGGAGATATACAAGATATGTTTTATTGTTTTGTGCTTTTTGTTTTTTTCTCTGCCTCATTTTGTTCTACAATGAGGGAAGATAATACCTTCTAAAACATGACCAGCATGCACCCAGAACCAAGTGGTAACACCGTGCTGGTTCATCATGTGAGAGTCCTCATTCCCATTCTGTCCCCCTCTTCTATCTCATTTATGTTTGGGTGGTCAGTGGTGGGACCTTCTACAAGTATTTCTGGTTTATATAAATTTGGGACTGAGGATCTTCTAATATACAGAATTTAATATACTCAGAAACAAGAGGAACACCCTCTAGAAACCCTCAGGTAGACTACATTCTCTCTCCATTACAAATTCGTCACCATCAACATTTCCCAATCACCACCCTCTTTTTTTTTCTTTTTTTTCTTTTTCTTTCTCCTGCTTTAGGATTCCTGGTCTTTTACTTTTACTACATTGTTTTAAAATTCGTTTTTCACTCTAATGGTCCTTTTTTAAAATAAATTTATTTTTTATTGGTGTTCAATTTGTCAACATACAGAATAATGAGCACCCAGTGCTCATCCCATCAAGTGCCCACCTCAGTGCCCGCCACCCAGTCACCCCCACCCACCGCCCACCTCCCCTTCCACCACCCCTAGTTCGTTTCCCAGAGTTAGGAGTCTTTCATGTTCTGTCCCTTTGATATTTCCCACTTATTTTTATCCTTTCCCCTTTATTCCCTTTCACTATTTTTTATATATTCTGATTCTTGTTTTCAATTTCTGGCCTCTGACCTCAGCAGAATCATCTAGGGTGAAATTTACTTAGGTCGTGGTTGATATTCTTGACGCAGCCCACTCATACAGCCACACTGCACAGAGCAAAATGACTAGGAGGAAGAACTAAACACAAAGAAAGAATCAGAAACACTACTCTATAAAAAAAAAAAAGAAACAGTACTCACTGCTACAGAGATACCGAATTTGGATTATAATTTGATGTCAGAAAACCAATTCTGAACGACAACTATAAAGCTACTGGTGGCTCTGGAAAACAGCATAAAGGATTCAAGAGACTTCATGACTGCAGAATTTAGATCTAATCAGGCTGAAATTAAAAATCAATTAAATGAGATGCAATCCAAACTGGAGGTCCTAACGATGAGGGTTAATGAGGTAGAAGAAAGAGTTAGTGACTAGAAAACAAACTGATGGCAAGGAAGGTTGCTGAGGGAAAAAGGAAAAACAAAACATCATGAGGAAAGGTAATAGGCAATAAATGACAACCTCAGAGGGAAAAATCTACATTTAATTGGGGTTCCAGAGGGCGCCAAAAGGGACAGAGGACCGGAAAGCATATTTGAACAAATTATAGCTGAGAACTTCCCTAATTTGGGGAGGGAAACAGGCATTCAGATCCAGGAGAAAGAGAGGTGGCCACTAAAATCAATAAAAACCGATCAACACCTCAACATTTAATAAACTCGCAAGTTCCAAAGATAAAGAGAAAATCCTTAAAGCAGTGAGAGACAAGAGATCCATAACTTACCTGGGGAGAAATATCAGATAACAGCAGATCTCTCCACAGAAACCTGGCAGGCCAGAAAGGGCTGGCAGGATATACTCAGGTCCTAAAAGAGAAGAACCTGCAGCCAAGAACACTTTATCCAGCAAGGCTCTCATTCAGAATACAAGGAGAGATAAAGAGCTTCCAGGATAGGCAGAAACTGACATAATATGTGACCACCAAACCAGCTCTGCAAGAAATATTAAGGAGGACTCTGTAAAAGAAAGAGGATGCCCAAAGTAATAATCCATAAAAGCAGGGACTGAATAGGTAATACTACAAAACTAAATTCATATCATTCAATAGTACCTCTGAATGTGAATGGGCTTAATGATCCCATCAAAAGATGCAAGGTTTCAGACTGGATAAAAAAAAAAAAGACCCAACTATTTGCTGTTTCAAAGAGACTAATTTTAGACATAAGGACACTTCCAGCCTGAAAACAAAAGGTTGCAGAACCATTTATTATTCAAATGGTCCCCAAAAGTAAGCAGGGGTAGCAATCCTCATACCTGAGAAAGTGAAGTTTATCACAAAGACTGTAGTAAGAGATAAAGAGAGACACTACATCATACTTAAAAGATCTATATCCGACAAGAGGACCTAACAATCATGAATATTTATGCTTCTAATGTGGGAGATACCAAGTATATCAATCACTTAATAACCAAAGTAATGACATACTTAGATAATAATACACTAATAGTGGGAGACATCATCACGGGCTTTTTGCAAATGACAGATTTTCTATTCATAACATCTCCAAAGAAACAAGAGCTTTAAATGACACGCTGGACCAGATGGATTTCACAGATATTTACAGAACTTTACATCCAAATGCAACTGAATACACATTCGTCTCAAGTGCACATGGAACTTTCTCCAGAATAGATCACGTACTGTGTCGCAAAGCAGGTCTCCACCAACACCAAAAGATTGGGATCCCTCCCTACATATTTTCAGACCATAATGCTTTGAAACTTGAACTCAATCAAAAGAAAAAATTTGGAAGAAACTCAAATACGTGGAGGTTAAAGAGCATCCTGCTAAAAGATGAACGGGTCAACCAGGAAATTAGAGAAGAATTAAAAAGATTCATGAAAACTAATGAGAATGAAGATACAACCATTCAAAATCTTTAAGACGAGCAAAAGCAGTCCTAAGATGAAATACATTGAAATACAGGCCTCCCTCAAAACACTGGAAAAAACAATCATATTCACAGCTAACCTTGAACCTAAAGGAACTGGAGAGAGAACAGCAAACAAAACCTACACCCAGCAGAAGAAGAGAGTTAATAAAGATTTGAGCAGAACTCAATGAAATAGAGACCAGAAGAACTGTGGAACAGATCAACAAAACCAGGAGTTGGTTCTTTGAAAGAATTAAAAGGATAGATAAACCATTAGCCTGCATTAAGAAAAGTAGAAGAGAATAGACTCTAATTAAGAAATCACGAATGAGGGGGATCCCTGGGTGGCGCAGCGGTTTGACGCCTGCCTCTGGCCCAGGGCGCGATCCTGGAGACCCGGGATCGAATCCCACATCGGGCTCCCGGTGCATGGAGCCTGCTTCTCCCTCTGCCTATGTCTCTGCCTCTCTCTCTCTCTCTCTCTCTCTCTCCTCTATGTGACTATCATAAAAAAAAAATAAAAAAAAAGAAATCACGAATGAAAAAGGAAAGATCACAACGAATACCACGGAAATACATATGATTTTAAAATGTATTATGAACAGCTATACACCAATACATTATGTAATCTGGAAGAAATGGATGCATTTCTGGAAACCACAAACTACCAAAACTGGAACAGGATGAAATAGAAAACCTGAAAAGGCCCATAACCAGGGAGGAAGTTGAAGTAGTCATCAAAAACCTCCCAAGACACAAAAGTCCAGGGCCAGATAGCATCCCAGGGGAATTCTATCTAATGTTCAAGAAGAAAAAATACCTATTCTAAAACTGTTCCAAAAGATAGAAAGAGATGGAATACTTCCAAATTCGTTCTATGAAGCCAGCATCACCTTAACTCCAAAACAAATACCCCACCATAAAGGAGAATTATAGACCAATATCCCTGATGAACACACATACAAAAATTCTCAAGAAGATACTATCCAATAGGATCCAACAATACATTAAGAAGATTATTCAATATGACCATTGTGATTCATCCCCAGGATGCAAGGCTGGCTCAACACTAGTAAAACAATCACTGTGATAGATATCAAGAGAAAAACTAGGAAACAGGGGATGCTCTCAATAGATTCAGAGAAAGCATTTACAAAATACAGCATCCATTCCTGATCAAAACTCTTCCGAGTGTAGGGATAGAGGGAACATTCCTCAACATCTTAAAAGCCATCTACAAAAAGCCTTCAGCAAATATCATTCTCAATGGGGAAGCACTGGGAGCCTTTCCCCTAAGATCAGGAACAAGACAGGGATGTCCACTCTCACCACTGCTATTCAACATAGTACTGGAAGTCCTAGCCTCAGCAATCAGACAACAAAAAGATTAAAGGCATTCAAATTGGCAAAGAAGAAGTCAAACTCTCCCTCTTCACCAATGACGTGATCTTCTACATAGAAAACCCGAAAGCCTCCACCCCAAGATTGCTAGAACTCATACAGCAATTTGGTAGCATGGCAGGATACAAAATCAATGCCCAGAAATCAATGGCATTTCTATACACTAACAATGAGACTGAAGAAAGAGAAATTAAGGAGTCAATCCCATTTACAATTGCACCCAAAAGCATAAGATACCTAGGAATAAACCTAACCAAAGAGGTAAAGGGTCTATACCCTAAAAACTATAGAACACTTCTGAAAGAAATTGAGGAAAACACAAAGAGATGGAAAAATATTCCATGCTCATGGATTGGCAGAATTAATATTGTGAAAATGTCAATGTTACCCAGGGCAATGTACACGTTTAATGCAATCCCTATCAAAATACCATGGACTTTCTTCAGAGAGTTAGAACAAATTATTTTAAGATTTGTGTGGAATCAGCAAAGACTCTGAATAGCCAGGGGAATTTTTAAAAAGAAAACCATATCTGGGGGCATCACAATGGCAGACTTCAGGTTGTACTACAAAGCTGTGGTCATCAAGACAGTGTGGTACTGGCACAAAAACAGACACATAGATCGATGGAACAGAATAGAGAACCCAGAAGTAGACCCTCAACTTTATGGTCAACTAATATTCGATAAAGGAGGAAAGACTATCCATTTGAAGAAAGACAGTCTCTTCAATAAATGGTGCTCTTCAATAAATTGGACATCCACATGCAGAAGAATGAAACTAGACCACTCTCTTTCACCATACACAACGATAAACTTAAAATGGATGAAAGATCTCAATGGGAGACAAGAGTCCATCAAAATCCTAGAGGAGAACACAGGCAACACCCTTTTTGAAGTCGGCCACAGTAACTTCTTGCAAGATACATAGATGAAGGCAAAAGAAACAAAAGCAAAAATGAACTATTGGGACATCATCAAGATAAGAAACTTTTGCACAGCAAAGGATACAGTCAACAAAACTAAAAGACAACCTACAGAATGGGAGAAGATATTTGCAAATGATGTATCAGATAAAGGGCTAGTGTCCAAGATCTATAAAGAACTTATTAAACTCAACAGCAAATAAACAAACAATCCAATCATGAAATGGGCAAAAGACATGAAGTGAAATCTCACAGAGGAAGACATAGACATGGCCAACATGCACATGAGAAAATGCTCTGCATCACTTGCCATCAGGGAAATACAAATCAAAACCACAATGAGATACCAGTGAGAATGGGGAAAATTAACAAGGCAGGAACAACAAATGTTGGAGAGGATGCAGAGAAAAGGGAACCCTCTTACACTGTTGGTGGGAACGTGAACTGGTGCAGCCAGTCTGGAAAACTGTGTGGAGGTTCCTCAAAGAGTTAAAAATAGACCTGCCCTACAACCCAGCAATTGCACTGTTGGGGATTTACCACGAAGATTCAGATGCAATGAAACGCCGGGACACCTGCACCCCGATGTTTCTAGCAGCAATGTCCACAATAGCCAAACTTTGGAAGGAGCCTTGGTGTCCATCGAAAGATGAATGGATAAAGAAGATGTGGTTTATGTATACAATGGAATATTACTCAGCCATTAGAAACGACAAATACCCACCATTTGCCTCAACATGGATGGAACTGGAAGGTATTATGCTGAGTGAAGTAAATCAATCGGAGAAGGACAAACATTGTATGTTCTCATTCCTTTGGGGAATATAAATAATAGTGAAAGGGAATATAAGGGAAGGGAGAAGAAATGTGTGGGAAATATCAGAAAGGGAGACAGAACATAAAGACTCCTAACTCTGGGAAACGAACTAGGGGTGATGGAAGGGGAGGAGGGCGGGGGGTGGGGGTGAATGGGTGATGGGCATTGAGGGGGGAACTTGACGGAATGAGCACTGGGTGTTATTCTGTATGTTGGCAAATTGAACACCAATAAAAAATAAATTTATTATTAAAAAAAATATCAGTGAGGGTGACAAAACATGAGAGACACCTAACTCTGGGAAATAAACAAGGGGTAGTGGAAAGTTAGGTGGGAAGGGAGTTGGGGTGACTGGGTGATGGGCACTGAGGGGAGCACTTGGCCGGATGAGCACGGGGTGTTATGCTATATGTTGGCAAATAGAACTCCAATAAAAAATAAAATAAATAAATAAATAAATAAATAAATAAATAAATAAATAAGAAAAAATAAATAGGGACAGCTTAGTTGTCTCTAGTTTGGGCGATGCCTAAATAAAACTGACTTTATTTGCAAAACAAACTTGAATACCTTGCAAAAAGACAGGCTTTATGGACTACCATCCTGAATCAGTTTGGATTAGGCCCATTAAAATACATTTTCAGATGGATGGAAGCTGGTGGAATAGAATTCCTCATGTCAGCTGGTCCCCTTAATTTAGCTACATAACTATCAAGCCATCCTGAACAGCAGTGAATTCAAGCTGAGATGTAAGGAAGAATGCCTGACTCTACAAATCAAAAGATACACCCCTGTCAAGACAGCAGGTGATTGCTGTGCAGCTGCATTCACTTTGAAAGCACTATGATGTCACACATTGCCATGGTGACGAGAAATATACCTCTGCCTTTCTTCCCAACTGTCACTCTTTGAGCTGAGCAGTTCATAGTTGATATTGAGTGAGTTGTCAGCTCTCTACCTAGCGTCTTTGAGAATGGACAACCTCAATTCTTGCTGCTGCGATGATGTTGCCAAGGCTGTGGTGCCAGATTTTGTCCACCGAAACTCAGTGAGTGACTCTCCACCCACTTCTATGATTCACCCTTCAATACATTCATAATGAGAAGGTTCATAAAAAATATTAATGAGGAAGAACAAATAAATATTGTCAAGGTGGCCTCAGGAAATTTGAAAGCGATTGGGCAGTGGAGAATATTGAGGATGACATTACTGACAAGGAATCCTCACAGAGAGAGACAAAGGAGTTACAGGAATGGCAGAGGAAGAGGGATATTCAGACCCTGAACTGAACAGGGAGCCTGACATGATCTTGGGATCATGATGCGAGCTGCAGTCAGACACATAACCTATTGAGCCAAGAAGCCACTGTATCCTGATTCCTATGCTGCTTCACAAGGAAGATTATTTTGGTCACTGTGAAGACTCAGATCCTTAAATCAACATCCTTCTAGTGCCTTTTGTTAGCCTTGTATTCTTCCCACTTGAATTCTGGCTTTCATGATGTGTCTACAGAAGTTACACCATGGCTGGTGGAACAGAACCAAAGATAGCACATTGTAGGCCATCCCTCGTCATGGCATTGATTTCCTACAGCCTCAGAAGCTGATTCTGTCTCATGCTGGGATAAATCAGGTCTCCTGAGGGGCGTCCTTCATCTCCAAATCAACTGTACTCTGCATAAACACTGTAAAAATTAGCCTGAGAGCCTCCTCCCCATGAGGTCATGTGACCACAGACCTTGGCTCTTTAGGCATCTTGAGTGGTAATGTCCGAAGACAAACACACATGGAACATTGTCTAATGTATGGAAGTGTTGAATCACTATGCCGTATAACTGGAACTAATACAACATTGTATGTTGACTACAAAAAAATTCAGTAATAAATCATAGTAAAACCAGAAACCTATCCCAGAACCAGGCTATTTTTTTATTGCGTATTTGGGATGCAAAACTCCATTGCTTCAAATACCAAAAGTAGTTTCAATGCCTCCCTGAAAAGTCTTAAGTGGAAGGAGAAATGATGAAACTAAAGGCCAGGTAGCATTAAGAGAACATCAAATTTGAAAATTAAATGTCAGTAAGCCTCTTAAATATTGGGACAAGTAGCTAAGGTAGCATGGAGGAAGAAGAAGGATCTTTGTATTTTAATAAACTCTGATCCAAAATCTGCACCACCTCAGAGGGGCATTTTGATTAGTCATTTCTCTGCTCCTCAGTTACTTCTTCTGTAAAATGAGGAAAATTTGGGATTTTTTTTTATTTTTTAAGATTTATGTCAAAGATAAATAATACATAATATATATAAAGTGCCAGAATGTCTAACTCTGGGAGAAATGTAAAGATTCAACAGAGAAATCAAAACAGAATTCAGATGGCATCAGACCATCCCCAGTGTCCCTGAGGACATTGTTCCCACTGTTACATGTGTTTTTATGCTGCTAACTAGACTGCCATGGATTCGTTAGTAACTTTTGAAACTTGGTCACCAAGGACTATTTTGTTATTCACTCAGATGTTCCCTGTGCACTGGTAACAAACTAAACATATAAAAGAAATGTTGCCATGTATAGAATTTGCAGGGAAGCCTGCCTCCCTGTCCAGATCAGATATGCCTCTCTGACAAAACTAGAGAGAAACTTCCTTACCTCTGCATTTTTTTTCTTCTTTCAAACAACAGCACGTGAAATCCAGTATCTGTGCCAGTTTAGACTTGGTGAGAGAAGCAGAGACTAGTACCCAGGCTCCTTATATCAGTCATGGACGTCTAATGAAGGTCTGTCAAGTGTCAGGCTTGCCTGTGTGTGTGTGTGTGCTTGTGTGGAGGGTGAGGTTGGAGGCTGTGATAAATAGAATATGAGAGTGGGAACAGAAGGACACACGCCAACTCCTGACCAACTGAATGCTGCTCAAGTTGCAGTTCCCTCAAGGGCCACTAATAAAGAACCATCAAAAAGTAATTGTCATGATATATTTTTCCAAATTCTCCAAATAGGCAGAGGGTGAGCACAGTTTTTAAAATCTGGAATTCAGTTCATTATAATTGATACTGCAGAAAAGTATTCAACAATCATTTCTTATAAGTCATTATCCTAAAGGAACACAAAATTAGAATTTTCTACCATGGTTATTTTATGAGTTCAGGAAGCTTTATTTGAGGGAGTGGCAGAGGGAGAGGGACACAGAGAGTCTTATATGGTCTCTACACTGGGTATGGAGGGGGCTTAATCTCATGATCCTGAGATCATGACCCAAGCTGAAACCAAGAGTCGGAGGTTCAACCAGGTGAAGCTGCTCAGGCACCTGAAATTGATGAACCTTAATAAAGAGATAAAAAATAAAAGGCAATAGAAAGACACTGCCATCCAATAAGATCCACTAGGGTCACAGATGTCAAATAATATCAGTATTATAAATTACATTGCAGGGAACCTCCCCTTATTCTATCTGTTATTTAGATCCTTTTTACCACTTTTCCTTGGAGGAGGGAGAGATGGTGGTGGTGGCAACATTTACTCTTCTTGCATCTCTTCTTTCTAGTCCACGGGCATCCTCTGTCCCAAATGAAGACTGATGAGTTTTGTTCCAAACATACAGAGGGTCAAAGTGTCTCAAATATATTCACTAAAGAGGAGTCAATGAAGGAATAAACTGACTGTCACTCATCTAACTCCCGAAGTGACAGTGAGAACAGGTAGTTTTGCATAGGTAAGTCCTGGAGGCCTACCTGTGAACAGTTAATTGAAAACATTACTTATACAAAGAAGGTGGTAAATTTTATTATTTGATGAAATGGTTTCAAATTTTAATTGATCTGAATTCAAATTAAATAAATAAATAAATAACTTTAGTCTCCCAGAAAAATTTTCCAATATAACAGAGAGTGTGAGTATGATTGCTGGTAAAAGCCAAAATGAAGCAGTCTTATATCCAAAGGATCTACCCTCATAGGCTTACTGGATTATCAAGAGTAGAATTTATTTAACAAGCTTCCTAAATTAAAAAACAGTGTCACTGAAGGTCAACACATTATATTAAGTATTTTAAACATTAAATTCATGATCAAATGCTAATATGACTGAGTTCATCAGTCTTTCCTAATATAGAAGAATTAATGTTTTGATAAGACAAGAGGAAATAATTTTAGATCCTAAGAACTTCATAGGAGAGGAAGAACTAGAGTTACAATACCAATAACAAGTACAGGACTTAAACTCTTCTACAGTGGAAGGGAGAGGGGGAAGAAAATTAAGAATGCAGAAATAAACCTGACTCATCATTCAGTTTGGCCTATCAGAGTCTTCCCCTGGCAAGTACATGACAAGATACTATCTCTCCAGTGAGTCATTTCTCCCAGGAGCTAAGGGGGGAGGGCTTGTCTGTATTTCAAAATCATGTCTGTGAACCTGAGCAATAAACCTGCTAACTCAACTTATGAGGACAGATGTCATGGCCAACATTAGTAAAAATAAAAAAATAACTAGAGAAACTGGGTGAACATAAAAAAATTTAAATAGCTATTAATATAAATAGCTATCTAATAGCTAAGATCAATTACCAAGGAACAAGCATGGAATAGTTGTCATCTGAAATCCACAGCTATATTTTCACTGTTATCTTGTGTTACCATGTCACTGAGTATGCACCAAAATGAAATACTATCTTCTACGGGCAGCCAGAAAGCTCCTTGAGGGAGCTCAACCTGCAAATGATTGGAGCTCCACTCTCTCATATTATGTTCTTTAAATAACAGAGGCTTATTAGATATTTATTTTAATGAATAAATGTAGATTATTTACTTGAGCAATGCAAGAGTAACCTAACATAATTTTGATTCTCTATTCAGAAAACATATACTGGATACAACTAGGACAATTTTTTGAAACATAAAAAAGTAGTTTTCACTCTCATGTACAAGTGTATAGGATTTCCCTACAAACACTGAGTTATGCCTAAAGTTGCTCATTAACAATCATTTACCCCCAATAAAACCCTAAGACATATTATTGGACAATATATCAAGTTATTGTTAACTATTGATATTCCCAGTGAGGTTGCACTTACCGATTTTTTTTTACAGGATGGATACCTGGATACCTTCAAGCAGCTGCTTGAAACACAAACCTCAATGAGGCTAAGTTTTGACATGAAGGAGGGGAGGGAATTTCCTGAGCACCTATCTAAAGAGATTTCTGGGGGGAAGAAATGTACATTGGGGTATAGGGAGGCTTAACACTCCTTGGAGGTGCAGAAATGGACAGTGACAAATGTCACTGAGAAAGGTAGGTACTTTATACTATGGCTACAAAGATTGGCTCATATTGTGTCCATTTGTTTCTGGATGTTGTTTGGGCAAGTTACATATATCAAAACTCAGAGAACATAAGCTGTAGGGTTAGGGAGCTGATTTACTAGTGAGGAAAGTTGAATTGAAGCAGGCAAGAACACAAATTGTTCAAAGAGGTCACTAAGATAAACCCTAAGACAGATTCTGAAGGCTGAGTGCTGTGAAGAACACTGAGTTGGTCAGGCCAATCAGGCTGGCAAAGAAGCAAATTGGACAGATCATCCCCTCTGGACTCCATCCAGGACCCAAAACATCACAACAGGACTTATATATAAAGTACAGATAAATTGGGTTTATATTTAAGTTCCAGAAAAAAAATTTCATTATACCACTTCAGGAAACCCCTGCCTAAGCAGTCCCAGCCTGGCTTAAAAATACTTTCATTTGCCTAAACATGGGGTGAAAAACAAAACTACATCTTTGTATTTTAAAGTTTTATCTCCCTATTTAGAAATAATTCAAAGTACAGAGAGCAGAACTAACTATAAATGAATGCTCTAGTGTTAAATTCTGCATATGACAAAATATGATCAATATAAGATACTAAATATCTGTCCAAATCCATAGAATGTACAACATGAGTGAACCATAATGTAAATTATGTACTTTGACGTGTCCATATAAGTTCATCATTTGTAACAAAGGTACCACTCTGGTGGGGGGTGTTAGTAACAGGAGAGGCTATGCATTTGTAAAGGCAGAAGCATATGGAATATTTCTGTACCTTCCCCTCAATTTTGCTGTGATGCTAAGATTGCTCCAAAAAAATAAGTTTTAATTTTAAAACACAAAAAAATACAAAATAACAGATCCTTCTTGGTTTTGAAAATGGAGCATTTCAGTATGGTGTGAAAAAAACTAAAGAAAATAAGGATGGGGGGGCTGAAAACTGACATAACTGCCTCCAGGATAAAGACAAATAAAATCTGTACAAAAGGCAATATTGCTGAGAAACTGTAAATCAGACATATGATTTATGTTTTGTTTTGTGTTTATTTGACATCTTTGGAAATATGCTTTCTAGTTAAAAGCACAAGATCCATACTAAACCTTTCCCATAGAAGTCTCTATGCTAACAAATTAAATTAACTAAAAGAAGAAAGTGCATGTAAGCAGGCTTGCCAGAATGTCCTCCTTCAGGTTCCAGTACTAGCTTCTTATGACACTTCTTTCTCCAGGCAAAATCCCTCCTGGTGCAAGGCAGTGATGAGAAATCATACAGTAGTAACAACATTCATCCTGCTAGGATTGACAGATGACCCAAAAATACAAGTTCTGCTCTTTGTATTTTTGTTTCTCACCTACATGTTGAGTGTAACTGGAAACCTCATCATTATCACCCTCACACTGGTGGACTCCAATCTTAAAACTCCCATGTATTTTTTCCTCTGAAATTTCTCTTTCTTAGAAGTCTCATTCACCACTGTCTGTATTCCCAGATTCCTGTATACTATGACCACTGGAGATAATACTGTTTCCTATAATGCTTGTGCCACCCAGTTATTCTTTGTTGTCTTCTTTGGAGCAACAGAATTTTTTCTCCTTGCCGCCATGTCCTATGACCGCTATGTGGCCATTTGCAAGCCCCTGCATTATACAACTATCATGAACAACAGAGTCTGCACTACCCTCGTTCTCTGCTGTTGGTTTGCTGGCCTGTTAATCATCCTCCCGCCTCTTGGCCTGGGCCTCCAGCTGGAATTCTGTGACTCAAATGTGATTGATCATTTTGGCTGTGATGCATCTCCAATTTTACAGATAACCTGCTCAGACACAGTCTTAATAGAGAGAATTGTTCTGAGTTTTGCCATACTGACACTCATTATTACCTTAGTGTGTGTAGTCTTCTCCTATACCTACATCATTAAGACCATTCTAAGATTCCCTTCTGCCCAACAAAGGAAAAAGGCCTTTTCCACCTGCTCTTCCCATATGATTGTGGTTTCCATCACTTATGGCAGCTGCATCTTCATCTACATCAAACCTTCAGCAAAGGAAGGAGTAGCTATTAATAAAGTAGTGTCTGTGCTCACTACTTCAGTTGCTCCTTTGTTTAACCCATTCATTTATACGCTTTGAAACAAACAAGTGAAAGATGCCTTCAAAGACACAGTAAAAAATAAAATAAAAAAAAGACACAGTAAAATGGATTGTATTTCTCACAAAGAAGTAAGAGACTATTGATTTTTTTGAGGCTAGGTTAATTTTAAATCTGAATAACCCATCCATGAATTTGCCAAATAAATGGTTAACGAATATTTCCACAAAAACGTTTCCACTGCCCATTCCGGAAATTTTTTGAGTGTACTATATCATGAAATATGATATAACTACAGAATTGAAAGAATAGTTTTCCGAATACTGAATGTGTTCTACTGTCATTGCTTGATGGTGTTTAAACATAGACTCAAGGAGAACAAGACTGAATTTAGGGGCAGCACAACTAAGTCCTACTTAGATAACTTCTTCAATATCCAGACTTACATTATCCCTTAATTTAAGAAGAATGTTAGTGAGGGATGGGCAAAATAGGTGAAAGAGGCCAAGTGTATGGTGGTGGATGGTAACTAGATTTGTGATGGTAATCCCTTTGTAATGTATACAGATGTCAATCTTAATGCTGTATACCTGAAACATATAATGATATATACCAATTTACCTCAATTTCTAAAAAAGAAGAATGTTAGAGATTAGGAGCCTTGACTAAAACATCAAAAATATTGCTAATTTGAGAAGGGGCATTTGGTTGCTTAGCACAGTCTGACTACTGAAGATACAATCCAGGTATAGTGTGAAAAAAAAAGCTGTTGGTGGGAATGTGAACTGGTACAACCACTCTGGAAAACTGTGTGAAAAAGAGTTAAAAATAGAGTGGCCCTATGACCTAGCAATTGCACTGCTGGGGATTTACCCCAAAGATACAGATGCAGTGAAATGGCAGGACACCTGCACCCCAATATTTATAGCAGCAATGTCCACTGTGGAAGGAGCCTCGGTGACCATCAAAAGATGAATGGATAAAGAAGATGTGGTCTATGTATACAATGGAATATTACTCGCCATTAGAAACAACAAATACCCACCATTTTCTTCAACGTGGTTGGAACTGGAGGGTATTATGCTGAGTGAAGTAAATCAATCGGAGAAGGACAATCATTATAAGGTCTCATTCATTTGGGGAATATAAAAAATAGTGAAAGGGAATAAAGGGGAAAGGAGAGAAAATGAGTGGGAAATATCAGTGAGGGTGACAAAACATGAGAGACACCTAACTCTGGGAAATGAACAAGGGGTAGTGGAAAGGGAGGTGGGCAGGGGATTGGGGTGACTGGGTGACGGGCACTGAGGGGGACACTTGACAGGATGAGCACTGGGTGTTATGATATATGTTGGTAAATCGAACTCCAATAAAAAATATACAATAAATAAATAAATGTTAAAAAAATAAAAATAGACTTAGAAAAAAGGGAGGGGGAGATGTGGAGGAAAAAAGTAATAGTCATTCAGGAAGCTTGGACCAAATCATTGGACTTTTTTCTATCAAAGGATAGAAACAAAAAAATAATAAAATAAAATAAATAAAATAACAAAGGATAGAAACAGTAATTGTGAAAGTTGTGTGTTTTATATATATATATGCTTATTAAACATCATCCAACTGCTCAAATGTATTTTTATGTTGTACTCTTTATTTTCAGTTGTTCATACAAGGTAATGACCATCATATAAGTTTCTTCTATACTTCAAAAATATTCAAGGTAAATAGAACTCTTCTCCAAGGCCTTTCCTCTTTTTTCATTTAAAATTTCTTTAAAAACCAACAAAATCCCACTACATGTTCCCCAGCTTCCCTTCTGATAATTAACTTAAGCATGCATCTACATGATATATATGTTTAGTAGTTGGGTTGATCACCTGAGTCATGAATCCTTAACAGAGGTTGTCTATGAATCTCATTGTTTGGTTTGGACGATGATGAAGAAAGATAAGAATATTGTAGATTCAAAAACCTATCCTGACTAATTTGCCATTCAAGAACCAAGTGCATTTGGATAGGTCCAATATTGGAAATTCAGTAGGTTCATGAAAGATAATCCTCTACTTCTGATATGGATAATGAGATATTCTCCTCTTGTTCACTTGCTCAGTAAGAGAAAAAGAAAAAGAGTTGCATCTTGTCAGGTCTTTGGAACTGGAGGTAGTGCATCAAATAACTGAGGTCACATTTGGACCCAACTCCAGTTCCCAAACATAACTCAAATATTACTGAAATTGATCATGACTTTATACCTTGCCCAGTTTGAACTCAGAACTTTGTTGAACCTAATTTTATGTGTAGGTTACCCGGAAGGGGCAAATTTTTATGTTAGCCTACTCTTCCTCAGCTCTTCCTTCTAAATCCTTTATTTCAGTCACTCAATGTTATCATTTTCTTCTGTCAAAAAGTTCTTCTTTGTCATTCCTGTAATACTTCTAATCTAAAATTGTATCTCTCAACCAGAATTATCTTGACAACTTCCTAATGATATCGCATTTATAATCTCTCCTCTGTATTAGTCATCCTAAGCAGTATCACAGTATTTATTATCCTAAAACACTATTTTAATTAGTTCACTTCTTGCTTTAAATCTTCTAGAATCTTCTCATTCTTACTTTTGAAACTCATTCTCTTAGCAATCAGGAGTTGTGAAAAATCTATGTTCAACTTCACCAATCCAAACATTTTCTGCAACTCCTCAACATTAACCCTAATCCAAAATATAAACTTTTCACATGATAGTCACCTACCTGAAATATCCTTCGTTTGCCCCTAATCAAATCCATTTATACCCTATTCAAACATAAGTGATTTCCCCGGCCCCATTCGAATTCATCTTCCATTTGCCTCCCCTCATCCTTTCTTCCAAAAACGATTTTCTATTTCTATACACCCCATAGGAATTCTTGTTAATTCCACATATTTTGTTATTTCCCAATTGGTTTGCATTGAAATGTTCTATATGTTTAACCTTGTCTCTATAATTCCCCAAGGGCAAATATCTTTGACAAAGAAAGTATTTCAAAATTTTCTTCATAATAATGCCAGTTTATCACCTCTACACTAGGTGTCAGTTGTACAGATCTAACCATCTGACCTGAACTCTTTTTATAAGAAGTCTCATATAGTTCAATAATATATGACAGAAATATTTATTAATATTTCCTCATTGTTTGACTTAACTTTGCTCCAACAATTCTAATGAAACCACATTCTCCGTTCCTAATTAGATACAATCTTTTTAAAATATCTATTTAAAGAGTTAATTTATTTATTTGAGAGAGCAGAGAGAGAGAGAGCACACAAGCAATGAGGAGGAGCAGAGAGAGAGAAGGAGAGCAGACTCCTCACTGAACAGGGAGCCCAACTTGGAACTTGATCCCAGGACCCTGAGACCATGACTTGAGCTGAGGGCATATGCTTAACCAAATAAGCCACCCAGGTGCCCGTAATTAGATATAATCTAATTTGGTATCACTTAAACCTCACACTACAATTGTTCACACTCTTTCTCCTGCTTCCATCTAAGACATGTCATCATTCTTTAATTTATTCATCCAACATACTAACTACCATATTCCAGATACTCTTAATGAACAGATAGGACAAGGTTTCTGACCTCATGGAACTTGTGTTCCACCCTCAAAAAGGAAAAAGATGATGCTTCTATGTAAACAAGACCTCCCAAATTCACTCCTTCCCTTGGTGTCTAGAACCCTTCTTTAAGTATGGCCTTTTTGGAAAATAAAAATAAATACAATCACATTGATGAGGTATGTTCAAGAAACAGAGAAAGCACTAAAAGAACTTCTAATGGCAAAAGTTGGAACAATTTGGATAAGAAAATAAATAGAATAGTAGTAGATAATAACCCAAAGAATAAAATAGATATCCAAGAATTCATACTTATATAAATAAATGATTGAATGAATTAATAAGTGAGGGAGAAGAGACAAACCTCCTACGTAGAAGTATTCCAAATAATTTGTGTAGATACTCCATACTAAAGAAAGAGAAAACTTTACAAAAACTTTACAGTGGAAAAACTGACAATAAAAATGCACTTTACCTCTGTGGTCTTCCCAATAGCATCAGACAAATTTCAAAACTGGAGTATTCTATAAAATATCTGACCAGTAACTCTCAAAACTGTCAGTCTTCAAATATAAGGAAAGTCTGAGAAATTGTCATAGTCAAGAGGAGCAAAAAGATAGCATAACAACTAAATGTAATGTGGTATCCTAAATGAGATATTGCAATAGAAAAAATATATTGAAAGGTTAAAACTCAGAAAATCTGAATAAAAACTATAGATTTTATTTTAAAATAATATATCAACATTGGTTCGTTAATTGTAACAAATCCATCATATTAATGTGAGATGTTAATAATAGGGGAAACTGAGCATATGATATATGGGAACCAGCTATACTACCTATACAATTTTTCTGCATATCTAAAATTATTCTAAAAACATTAAGTCTACTGATGGGCACTGGGGGGGGCACTTGACGGAATGAACACTGGGTGTTATGCTATATGTTGGCAAATGGAACTCCAATAAAAAAATACAAAAAATAAAATAAATAAGTCTATTAAAAAATAAATACAGTCCTCAAGTTAAATGACAACTATTTTTTATAAATTTATTTTTATTGGTGTTCAATTTGTCAACATATAGAATAACACCCAGTGCTCATCCTGTCAAGTGCCCCCCTCAGTGCCCGTCACCCAGTCACCCCACCCCCTGCCCACCTCCCTTCCACCACCCCTAGCCCGTTTCCCAGAGTTAGGAGTCTCTCATGTTCTGTCTCCCTTTCTGATATTTCCCACTCATTTTTCTCCTTTCCCCTTTATTCCCTTTCACTATTTTTTATATTCCCCAAATGAATGAGACCATATTTTCTCCATGCTGAAAAACGTATGTCTTAACTGATGGGTTCTTTTGTTTTAAGTGATGGGTTTGAAAGAAAATTTATTTTTTTATAAATTTATTTTTTATTGGTGTTCAATTTGCCAACATACAGAATAACACCCAGTGCTCATCCCGTCAAGTGCCCCCCTCAGTGCCCGTCACCCATTCACCCCCACCCCCCGCCCTCCTCCCCTTCCACCACTCCTAGTTCGTTTCCCAGAGTTAGGAGTCTTCATGTTCTGTCTCCCATTCTGATATTTCCCACACACCTCTTCTCCCTTCCCCTATACCCTTTCACTATTATTTATGTTCCCCAAATGAATGAGAACATATAATGTTTGTCCTTCTCCGATTGACTTATTTCACTCAGCATAAAGAAAATTTTATTTTTATTTTTATTTTTTATTTTTTTAGCATAAAGAAAATTTAAAGATCTCTCCTGCAGGCTCCTCACTGCAAGGACGTCATTCAACCCACTGTTTCGCTTCTCTCATTCTTTTCTTTAACCTGCTGGTGACCTGTGTTTGACCTCCCATTGCAATTTCCTCACTACCCTCACCAGTATCCCTGGGATGACTTCTCTTAAACATCTCTTGAACTTTTGTTATTGAAGATGGCAATAAAGGATCTTTATTAGTCTCTCAGAATCATGACCCCCAGAGAATGTATTGTCAGTACAATTGATCCCAAAGAGGCTGCTCTGAAGAGAGAAAAAAATGTTGTTACTTTTGATATTAAAAAACCTAAAAAAAGTTTTTTTTTAAAAAGCTCCCCAGAAAGTTAATGTCTCTTGTTCAAGTCGTCATTTCTCCTGAGAAGGAGCTCTAGAAATTCTCTGGGCTTCAACGCATGTTTTGTATATAGTTTAATAAATATTTGAATGTAGGTCCAACATTTTTCTATGCAGTGTACAAAATACAACAAAGTAAATCTGCCACAACAAAACAGTATATAAAATATACAGCCATGAAAAGTTAACAATACAAGAAATTGCATGAGGCAAAAGATACTGAAATGCCACATAAGTGGCACAGATCATTTGTGCTTTCAATACAAGAGAGAATTCCCTGTAATCAAGTGAAATAGTTAATTGCATTTATGCTATTTACTATGTCCCAGGCACTATTCTAAGAAACACGGATAGTAATAATAGAATCAAAACCAGTATATGTTGTATCTCACTATCATCAATATATTGTTATTATTCATTATTATGAACAAACTACCATTATCATTCTTGCATTACAAATAAGAGAACTCAGACACACACACAAAATGTAAGCAGACAGTATTTCTTTAAAAACAAAAAACTAGGGATCCCTGGGCTGCGCAGGCGTTTGGCGCCTGCCTTTGGCCCAGGGCACGATCCTGGAGACCCGGGATCGAATCCCATGTCGGGCTCCCGGTGCATGGAGCCTGCTTCTCCCTCTGCCTGTGTCTCTGCCTCTCTCTCTCTCTCTCTGTGTGACTATCATAAATAAATAAATAATTTTTTTAAAAAAACTAGATTAAACCAATTAATGAGAATATACTTCAAAACTCCTGGGCAAATCTTTTTTTTTTTTTTTTCAAATCTTTCTACCTAAGCAAAATGTTTAATGCAGATATAAAAATTAGAAATAATTAGTGTTACTTACTGACTGATTAATATAAAGTGAAAAGAAACACTTGGAGAGTTTAAATCTAGATAACTGGAAATATACTGCTCCTGACACAAATAGACAATTAACATGGAGAATCATAAGCCCTCCAAATTTCTTTCTTCAACATTGTTTTGTCTATCTAGGTCCTTTGCTTTTACACACAAATTTTAAATGCCAGCTAGTTAAATTCTCTCTTGAAAAAGAAAGCCCGTTAGAATTTTGATTGTGATTGCAATCTTAACACTATTAAGTCTACTGATCCATGAATACGTTCTCTCTCCATTTATTAGGCCTTCCGTAATCCTCCTACAATGATTTATAATTTTTTTAAATTTTATTTATTTATTCATGAAAGACACACAGAGAGAGAGGGAGAGACACAGGCAGAGGGAGAAACAGGCTCCATGCAGGGAGCCTGACATGGGACTGGATCTGGGATCTCCAGGATCACACCCTGGGCTGAAGGCAGGAGCTAAACCACTGCACCACCAGGGCTGCCCTGATTTATAGTTTTAAGCATTCAAAAACTACACAACTTCTGTCAGATTTATCCCTAAGTAATTCATGTTTTTATGTAAACTGTATTCTTTATTTTTATATTCCAATTATTCATTATTAGTATATAGAAACTCAATTAATATTTATAAATTGACCTGGTATCTTGTCACTGTCCTAAGCTCACTTATTAGTTTTATTTTATTTTTTATTATTTTTATAAATTTATTTTTTATTGGTGTTAAATTTGCCAACATACAGAATAACAACCAGTGCTCATCCCGTCAAGTGCCCCCCTCAGTGCCCGTCACCCAGTCACCCCCACTCCCCGCCCACCTCCCCTTCCACCACCCCTAGTTCGTTTCCCAGAGTTAGGAGTCTTTCATGTTCTGTCTCCCTTTCTGATATTTCCCACTCATTTTTCTCCTTTCCCTTTTATTCCCTTTCACTATTTTTTATATTCCCCAAATGAATGAGACCATATAATGTTTGTCCTCCGATTCACTTATTTCACTCAGCATAATACCCTCCAGTTGCATCCACGTCGAAGCAAATGGTAACTGTGTGGAGGTTCCTCAAAGAGTTAAAAATAGATCTGCCCTACAACCCAGCAATTGCACTGCTGGGGATTTACCCCAAAGATACAGTTTTAGCATCAATTTTGTGTTTCCCATTGACTTTCTATATTGATGATCATGTCATCTGAAAATAAAAACTAGTCTAATGCTTCATGTTCAATTGACATGATTCTTATGTTTTCCTGCCTTAGTGCTGATCACTATTTTCACTGCCCCAAAATTACTTGCTCATCCCTGGTAATGACCGATTGTTTTTATGTCTCCAAAGTTTTGCCTTTTCCAGAATGTCATTTGGTTGGAGTCATGTAGTACGTAGTCTTTTCAGACTGGCTTCTTTAACTTATCATTATGCATTCCAGGTTTTTGTTTTGTTACATGGTTACTCTAGGGTCAAAACATCTTTAGGGTTAATAGATCTTTAACTTATAACAGTTTACATTCAAATAATGTTAACACCATTACAGATGTAGTGTAAGAATCTTATAATGGTATACTTTCATTTTGCCCCTTCTGTTGTCACACATTTTTTGCTACATATTTTTTGTAAATTTTTTATTGGAGTTCGATTTGCCAACATATAGCATAACACCCAGTGCTCGACCCCTCAAGAGCCCCGCTCAGTGCCCATCACCCAGTCACCACATCCCCCCGCCCACCTCTCCTTCCACTATGCTGTTTGTTTCCCAGAGTTAGGAGTCTCTCATGGATTGTCACCCTCTCTGATTTTTTCCCACTCATTTTCTCTCCTTTCCCCTATAATCCCTTTCACTATTTTTTATATTTCCCACATGAGTGAAACCATATAATGATTGTCCTTCTCCAATTGGCTTACTTCACTTAGCATAATACTCTCTAGTTCCATCCACATAGAAGGAAATGGTGGGTGTTCATCATTTCTAATGGCTGAGTAATATCCCATTGTATACGTAGACCACATCTTCTTTATCCATTCATCTTTCGATGGACACCGAGGCTCCTTCCACAGTTTGGCTATTGTGGACATTGCTGCTATAAACATCGTGGTGCAGGTGTCCCGGCATTTCACTGCATCTGTACCTTTGGGGTAAATCCCCAGCAGTACAATTGCTGGGTCATAGGGCAGGTCTATTTTAAACTCTTTGAGGAACCTCCAAATAGTTTTTCAGAGAGGCTGTACCAATTCACATTCCCACCAGCAGTGCAAGAGGGTTCCCCTTTCTCCACATCCTCTCCAACATTTGTTGTTTCCTGCCTTGTTAATTTTCCCCATTCTCACTGGTGTGAGGTGGTATCTCATTGTGGTTTTGATTTATATTTCCGTGATGGCAAGTGATGCAGAGCATTTCCTCATGTGCTTGTTGGCCATGTCTATGTCTTCCTCTGTGAGATTTCTGTTCATGTCTTTTGCCCATCTCATGATTGGATTGTTTGTTTCTTTGCTGTTGAGTTTAATAAGCTCTTTATAGATCCTGGATACTAGCCCTTTATCTGATACGTCATTTGCAAATCTCCCATTCTGTAGGTTGTCTTTTAGTTTTGTTGACTGTTTCTTTTGCTGTGCAGAAGGTTTTTATCTTGATCAAATCCCAATAGTTCATTTTTGCTTTTGTTTCCTTTGCCTTCATAGATGTATCTTGCAAGAAGTTGCTGTGGCCAAGTTCAAAAGGGATTTTGTCTCTGTTCTCCTCTAGGATTTGATAGATTCTTGTCTCACATTTAGGTCTTTTATCCATTTGGAGTTAATATTGTGAAAATATCTATGCTACCCAGGGCAATTTACACGTCCAATGCAATCCCTATCAAAATACCATGGACTTTCTTCAGAGAATTGGAACAAATCATTTTAAGATTAGTGTGGAATCACAAAAGGCCCTATATAGCCAGGGGAATATTGAAAAAGAAAACCAGAGCTGGGGGCATCACAATGCCGGATTTTAGGTTATACTACAAAGCTGTGGTCATCAAGGCAGTGTGGTACTGGCACAACAACAGACACACAGATCAGTGGAATAGAATAAAGAACCCGGAAATGGGCCCTCAACTCTATGGTCAACTAATATTCAACAAAGCAGGAAGGACTATCCACTGGAAAAAGGACAGTCTCTTCAATAAATGGTGCTGAGAAAATTGGACAGCCACGTGCAGAAGAATGAATCTGGACCATTCTTTTACACAAGACACAAAGATAAACTCAAAATGAATGTGCTATTGTTGTAACACAGTCTATTGTACATATTACATAAACGCAAAAATGTATTTTCATTTATATGGACAATTATCTTTTTCCTTCTTTTTCTTTAATTTAAATTCAATTAGCCAACATATAATACATCATTAGTTTCAGATGTAAAGTTCAGTAATCCATCAGTTGCATATAACACCCAGTGCTCATCACATCACGTGCCCTCCTTAATGCCCACCATCCAATTACATCTCCCCACCCACTTCCTCTCCAGCAACCATCAATTTGTTTCCTATAGTTAAGAGTCTCTCATGGCTTGTCTCCCTCTTTGATGACTTCCCATTTAGTTTTCCCTCCCTTCCCCTATGATCCTCTGTGCTATTAGACTCCACATATAGGTGAAACCATTTAATTATCCTTCTCTGATTTACCTATTTCACTTAGCATAATAAAATGGGCAATTATCTTTAAAGAGATCTTTAAATTACCAAAAAATGTCATGTATATTTACCCACATACTTATCAATACTGAGTTGCTTCATTTTGTATCTGTGGATCCAAATCTGATTATGATGTGTCTTGGGGGAGTTTTCTTTATGCTTCTTCTGTTTAGTGTTCACTGACATTCTTGGTTAAGGTTTTATAGTTTTCATAAAATCTGGAAATTTTTCAGCCATTATTTCTTTAAAAATTGTTTTCTGCCCTTAACCCAATCCCCAAAGGGCTCCAATTACATGTGTTTTAGGCTACTCAAAGTGGTCACACAGCTCACTGATGCTACTTTCTAAAAATTATTTTTTCTCTCTTTCATTTTGGATAGTTTCTATTAGTATGCCTTCAAGTTTGCCAATATTTTCTTCTGCAAGTATAATCTGTGTTTAAACCTATCCAGTCTATTTTTTATTTCACATGCTGTAGTTTTCATCTCTAAGTTTGATTTGAGTCTTTATACTTTCCTTGTTTCTACTTAATTTTTTGGATGTATAGAGTGAAGTTATAATAGCTGTTTTAAAGTTCTTGCTTGGCAATTCTAACATTGGTGTCTGGTTGGGTCACTTTCAATTAATTTATTTCCTCATGCTTTATGTGTGTAAAATTATTATATATATATAAAATAAGAATATATGTGCATATAAAAAATACACACACACACATTTTGCTTCTCTGCATGTCTGATAACTTTTATTGGATTCTACGCATGGTGATTTTTGCCTTGTTGGGTCTTCAATATTTTTGTGTTTCTATAAATATTTCTATAAATATTCTTGTGTTCTATGATGCAATTAAGTTATTTAGAAACAGTTTGATCCTTCTGGGTTAATCATTGAAATACATTCAATTCCTCAAAAAGTATACATCTATTTTGAGGTAAATTTCTGCTAGAGTTATGGGGAAAAATGTTAATCACTATGACCCCCTTCTTGCCCATCATTAATCAGATTATCTTTAAGCCCTTGTTCTTTGAAGTAGAGAGATAATATAGTGCACTTAGAAAGCTTGGACTTTGTCATAAGGCAAACATGAGTTCAAGTCTAAACTCTCTTAGCAAATACATGGCCTTGGGAAAATTATTTAGCTTCTTAATTTTCAACTTCTCAATTTTTAACCATAAAATGTAGATAGTCATATAATCCACATACTAATGTCATAAAGATTATAAAAGACAATACAATAAGAGTATTTGGCACAGAACTAGGCCAAAGAAGAGCTCAATTAATATTATTTACCTAGCTAAAATATAAACTATATTTTATGTAACTATGTTATGTAACATTAGATACTCCTACATTTATCTTACCTCAATCAAATATATAATAGTGTACTGAATGGAGAAAAATATTCTATAAAAACTATTGATTAAATATATAAACAAAATCATATATATAAAGTTATAATCCTATACTATTTGCATCAATTTTTGTTTTGGGTTGGACAGCAGCTGACCTTTTTTAAATTTAATTTTATATATTTAAGGTGTATATGATAATTTGGTATACATACACATAATGAAACTATTACAACAGTCAAGCTAATTAACCTATCTTCTCACCATTAATTCTGTATGTGTGAGTAGGTGTGTGTGTATGTGTGTGCATGCACACGGAGAGCACTCAGCAAATTTCTGAGAGTCAATACAGTATCACTAACTATAGTTCATATAATGTGCATTAGATCGAGACTTATTCATCCCACATAACTCCAAGTTTGTGCCCTTTGACCAACATGGACAGCAACTGATCTTGAAACTTAAGTCAAAAATGAGAAAAAACTGAACACAAATTTCCCTGATTGTTTGTGATGTCTTAACAAAGAATGGTCACGGGAAGAAAAAGCTGCTTAGGATAGAGGGAGGGAACTGTTTCCACTATGACACAGAGTGATAGGACTTCATCCAAATCCAGATTCCCTCAGCAAATTCTGAGCAGCTTCTTTCTTGAGTTCAGCTGAAATATCCCTAGGCATATGGAGAGAATCTAACCTTCTAATCTAACCTTCTGACGGTTCATCTGACTCATTATTTTGCACGTAACCTATTGTTACATCTTCCTGTCTCCAAAGACACTCTTCCTTCTGATAGATACTTAAAGCTTTTATTGAAAAGAATTCATTCTAGTTCATTACACTGTAGATTAACTAGTGACTTTTGAACCTGGACTCTCAAGGGAATCTTTTCTTCGTTCACTTAATTGATCCCTCCACAGCTGTTGCATCCTAAATGGATATAACTATTGCTATTTTTGTAAATGTAAAATTTAGTGGGAGTCCTTGTCTCCCTGTTCAAAAAAGCTAGAATAGTGATTTCCCAGAGTGCAGAGAGCTCTTATATGTTAAGAACTCACTTAACCAGAATACATGAAGATTTTTCCTATTGAGAGAATGAAACTGTATATTTGGAATTTTTGTCCTTTAAATTTCTTAAGAGAAAAGGTGACTGGGAATTAATGGGTATGAGTTCCTGAGGAGAACTTAAAGAATTTTTGTGAGAGCTAGTGTGGGGGTATACAGAAAAAATGTGATAAGCCCTACACTTAATACTTTCTAGTCATTATTCCTGTCAAGCTTTGAGTCATACTAAGGACGTTGGTTAAAGTATGCTCAGAAGCCATGAAAGACCATAAGAGAGGTAAATATAATTAAGTTGGTTTTAACATATATTCACCATCTGGGAACTAATAGAATAAAATTTGGGTGCTAAGTAACATTGACAATACTCTAGAAGAATCAATAGTAATTTTGAGATATTACCTTGTTCTATGGTAAGTGACATGACTTTCTGTAAGATCTTTGAATACCATTCATGGGAGGTACATAGGTTAATAACAGAAACAGATGATTTATAGAGGATACAGTCAAGTCACCTATGAAAGATACTGAGGAAGCCCTTTATCTCAATCCAATAAAAATGTCTCCTCCAATATTCTATAACACAAAGTTTTAATCTCCAGGCTGAGAATATAACCTTCTTTCATGTGCTTTATGTTTTACAACACGTCGGTCCCCATGTGTGTAAACACATTAAGTTAGTGGTCAATCAACACATTAAGACATTTATATGCTATTATATGCTATTGTTCAATGGTGACATTGGGATATGAAGAAATATTAAATACTGAAAACTAAGAAAAATTTAGAAAAATCTTAGAAAAAACTAAGAAAAATTTAGGGCCCAAAGCATAGCCCGGGGTAATAAGTACTCAGTCAGATATCAATTGAAGGCATTTGAAACCTATATCAAAAGTAAGAGATGGAATTAGGTAGATAGGATAGAAAGACAGCTGGGGTCCAGAGACTTGACCTATCACCTTTAACATTTGGTATCCTGTGATCAGGATCTGAGTGACTCTGTTTTCCTTGGGATGGTGCCTTGTAGCAGATAGCAAGAGCCAGAGACTGTTGTACTTCCCTGTAATATTATCTGAAAACCAGGAGAGAGCTATACAATGCAAAAGCACATGGTCCATCCCTCACTGGGAAGGGAAAAACCATGTTTCCTTAGACTCAAGGGAAATACACTTCAAGGCAATTTCTCAGAAATATTTTCCAACCACCAGGTGAAAACCATTCTTGCAAAAAACTAATTGGAGTCTTCTGGGAGCATCCTGTTCCATTTAAATAAAGAGAGAAATCAGGAGCCCTAGAGACAATGAATACAGATGGGAAATGTTTGGTTAGCTATAATGTGATTAATTTTAGATTGTTGAAGAGCAATTGTCTTCCTACTATTGCCTCTAATTCTGGTACAAATAGTTAACTAACTGAAATAGTTAACTGTGGTTAGGGAAGCAGAGGTGGCATCATATAAAAGATTATCTCTTCCAAAAAAAAGGTGGGGGTCAGGGAGCACAAAAGCAAGGAGAAGTCAATTATCCATGTCCTCTCCATTTGTCCAATCATGATAAGCTTATACTTGAGTAAAGTAAACAAATTAAAAGGCATTATTTTGAAATATTTAGAAGCTAAGTCTCTGAAGTCAAACCACTTGTTTCCATATCCCTACTTTACCCTAGGTGGATCGGATAATACCCCAGATGGTACCTTAGGTGATACCTAGAACTTATGAGCCTCAAGTTCCTCATCTATAAAATGTAGATTATAATACGACATAACTCAGAGAGTTGCTGTGAAGATTAATTGCGATAAACCACATAAAACATTTAGCACAATATCTGTCACTTAATAAATGTTCTAGAAATGTTAGCTGTTATCCTAGCAAGATTTGAAAATTAATTTGAAGAGAGAAAAATGGATTTCCATACCCAGAAGCATCTCTTATAGTGATTGAATTTCATCATCAGAAGTCTATTTTCAATTAAAAATATCTCTAGAATTGATAGTTCAAAATTATTGCCAGCTTTAGAAAGCTTAGCATTGATCCATTTTCTAATTCTACAGTAACAAGAAGGTTATAACCACATTTACTTAAGTATTTAACCTTTCATATAGCAAATTGTTTACTTACTAGGTTTTCCAAAAGAATGGTAGAGACCCTGGGACAGAAAAAAAGTGGACTACTTACTGAAGAAGCTGGAGAACACATTAGTTTGAAAATCTGGAGACCAGAAAAATAGACTCCTGAAATTTTCTTCTCACATCCATATAATTAAATAGATATATGTAATTGGGATTCAGGAGACAAATTCATTTTCCTGTCATTAATAAGCCAGCCAGTAATAATCTATGTTATATTATATATATATATATCATATATATTAACATAATAATAACTTACAACTTCTCAACCTCAAAATTAGGGGATTGAACAAAATGCCAACAATATCAGCTGCATTTAAGCTGTTCATGATCCACAGGTAATAATATATAAAGGGGACTGGTATCCATCAATCTAAAGTTTTATTTATCTTGTTTTTAAGAAAGAAGTAAGGGGATGCCTGAGTAGCTGAGTGGTTGAGCATCTGCCTTCCACTCAGGGCATGATCACAGACTGAGATCGAGTCCCACATCAGGCTGCCTGCATGGAGCCTACTCTCCCTCTGCCTATGTCTCTGCCTCTTTCTCTGTTTCTCTCATGAAAATAAATAAATTCTTTTTAAAGAGAGAGAGAGAGAGAGAGAGAAAGAAAGAAAGAAAGAAAGAAAGAAAGAAAGAAAGAAAGAAAGAAAGAAAGAAAGAAAGAAAAAGTGTGGAAGAATAGGCAAAATAAGTGAAGGGGAGTGGGAGATAAGGCTTCCAGTTATGGAATGAATAAATCATGGGAATAAAAGACACAGCATAAGGAATATAGTCAACAATCATACTGTATGGTAACAGATGTTAGCTACACTTGTGGTGAGCATAGCAGAATATATAGAGAAGTTGAATTACCGTGTTGTACTTCTAAAACTAATGTAGTCTACGGCCATACCACCCTGAACGCGCCCGATCTCGTCTAAAACTAATGTAACATTGTGGGTCAGCTATACTGAAAAAAATTTTTTAAAGAGAAGGAAAGAGTAGGGCACCTGGGTGGCTCAGTCAGTTAAGCGTCCAACTCTATTTTTTTATAACGAATTTATTTTTTATTGGTGTTCAATTTGCCAACATACAGAATAACACCCAGTGCTCATCCCCTCAAGTGCCCCCCTCAGTGCCCATCACCCATTCACCCCCACACCCCGCCCTCCTCCCCTTCCACCACCCTTAGTTCTTTTCTCAGAGTTAGGAGTCTCTATGTTCTGTCTCCCTTTCTGATATTTCCCACACATTTCTCCTCCCTTCCCTTATATTCCCTTTCACTGTTATTTATATTCCCCAAATGAATGAGAACATACAATGTTTGTCCTTCTCCGATTGACTTATTTCACTCAGCATAATACCCTCCAGTTCCATCCACATTGAAGCAAATGATGGGTATTTATCGTTTCTAATGGCTGAGTAATAGTCCATTGTATACATAAACCACATCTTCTTTATCCATTCATCTTTCGATGGACACCCAGGCTCCTTCCACAGTTTGGCTATTGTGGACAATGCTGCTAGAAACATCGGGGCGCAGGTGTCCCGGCGTTTCATTGCATCTGAATCTTTGGGGTAAATCCCCAATAGTGCAATTGCTGGGCTGTAGGGCAGGTCTATTTTTAACTCTTTGAGGACCCTCCACACAGTTTTCCAGACTGACTGCACCAGTTCACATTCCCACCAACAGTGTAAGAGGGTTCCCTTTTCTCCACATCCTCTCCAACATTTGTGGTTTCCTGCCTTGTTAATGTTCCCCATTCTCACTGGTGTGAGGTGGTATCTCATTGTGGTTTTGATTTGTATTTCCCTGATGGCAAGTGATGCAGAGCATTTTCTCATGTGCATGTTGGCCATGTCTATGTCTTCCTCTGTGAGATTTCTGTTCATGTCTTTTGCCCATTTCATGATTGGATTGTTTGTTTCTAAGGTGCTGAGTTTAATAAGTTCTTTATATATCTTGGAAACTAGCCCTTTATCTGATACATCATTTGCAAAAATCTTCTCCCATTCTGTAGGTTGTCTTTGTTGACTGTATCCTTTGCTGTGCAAAAGCTTCTTATCTTGATGAAGTCCCAATATTTCATTTTTGCTTTTGTTTCTTTTTTTTTTTTTTTTAGTGCTTTTGTTTCTTTTGCCTTCATAGATGTATCTTGCAAGAAGTTACTTTGGCTGACTTCAAAAAGGGTATTGCCTGTGTTCTCCTCTAGGATTTTGATGGAATCTTGTCTCACACTTAGGTCTTTCATCCATTTTGAGTTTATCTTTGTGTATGGTGCAATAGAGTGGTCTAGTTTCATTCTTCTGCATGTGGATGTCCAATTTTCCCAGCACCATTTATTGAAGAGACTGTCTTTCTTCCAGTGGATAGTCTTTCCTCCTTTATCGAATATTAGTTGACCATAAAGTTCAGGGTCTACTTCTGGGTTCTCTATTCTGTTCCATTGATCTATGGGTCTGTTTTTGTGCCAGTACCACACTGTCTTGAAGACCACAGGTTTGTAGTAGAACCTGAAATCTGGCATTGTGATGCCCCCAGATACAGTTTTCATTTTTAAAATTCCCCTGGCTATTTGGGGTCTTTTCTGATTCCACACAAATCTTAAAATAATTTGTACTAACTTTCTGAAGAAAGTCCATGGTATTTTGATAGGGATTGCATTAAACGTGTACATTGCCCTGGGTAACATTGACATTTTCACAATATTAATTCTGCCAATCCATGAGGATGGAATATTTTTCCATCTCTTTGTGTCTTCCTTTTTCTTTCAGAAGTGTTCTATAGTTTTTAGGGTATAGACCCTTTACCTCTTTGGTTAGGTTTATTCCTAGGTATCTTATGCTTTTGGGTGCAATTGTAAATGGGATTGACTCCTTAATTTCTCTTTCTTCAGTCTCATTGTTAGTGTATAGAAATGCCATTGATTTCTGGGCATTGATTTTGTATCCTGCCACGCTACCAAATTGCTGTATGAGTTCTAACAATCTTGGGGTGGAGGCTTTTGGGTTTTCTATGTAGAGTATCATGTCGTCGGTGAAGAGGGAGAGTTTGACTTTTTCTTTGCAAATTTGAATGCCTTTAATGTCTTTTTGTTGTCTGATTGCTGAGGCTAGGACTTCCAGTACTATGTTGAATAGCAGTGGTGAGAGTGGACATCCCTGTCTTGTTCCTGATCTTAGGGGAAAGGCTCCCAGTGCTTCCCCATTGAGAATGATATTTGCTGTGGGCTTTTCGTAGATGGCTTTTAAGATGTCGAGGAATGTTGCCTCTATCCCTACACTCTCAAGAGTTTTGATCAAGAATGGATGCTGTATTTTGTCAAATGCTTTCTCTGCATCTAATGGGAGGATCATATGGTTCTTGGGTTTTCTCTTGCTGATATGATGAATCACATTGTTCGTTTTACGAGTGTTGAACCAGCCTTGTGTCCCAGGGATAAATCCTACTTGGTCATGGTGAATAATTTTCTTAATGTACTGTTGGATCCGATTGGCTAGTATCTTGTTGAGAATTTTTGCATCCCTGTTCATCAAGGATATTGGTCTGTAATTCTCCTTTTTGGTGGGGTCTTTTTCTGGTTTTGGAATTAAGGTGATGCTGGCCTCATAGAACGAATGTGGAAGTACTCCATCTCTTTCTATCTTTCCAAACAGCTTTAGTAGAATAGGTATGGTTTCTTCTTTTTTTTAAATTTTTTTAAATTTATTTATGATAGTCACAGAGAGAGAGAGAGAGAGAGAGAGAGAGAGAGAGAGAGAGGCAGAGACACAGGCAGAGGGAGAAGCAGGCTCCATGCACTGGGAGCCTGATGTGGGATTCGATCCCGGGTCTCCAGGATCGTGCCCTGGGCCAAAGGCAGGCGCCAAACCACTGCGCCACCCAGGGATCCCATATGGTTTCTTCTTTAAACGTTTGATAGAATTCCCCTGGGAAGCCATCTGGCCCTGGACTTTTGTGTCTTGGGAGGTTTTGGATGACTGCTTCAATTTCCTCCCTCTTTATTGGCCTGTTCTATCATACTTAAAGGATCTATCTACAAGAAGACTTAACAATCCCCAATATATATGCCCCGAATTTGGGAGCTCCAAAATATTTAAATCAATTCATAACCAAAATAAAGAAATACTTAGATAATAATACACTTATACTTGGTGACTTCAATCTAGCTCTCTCTATACTAGATAGGTCTTCTAAGCACAACATCTCCAAAGAAACGAGAGCTGTAAATGAGACACTGGACCAGATGGATTTCACAGATATCTACAGAACTTTACATCCAAACTCAACTGAATACACATTTTCTCAAGTGCACATGGAACTTTCTCCAGAATACACTACATACTGGGTCACAAATCGGGTCTGAACTGATACCAAAAGATTGGGATCGTCCCCTGCATATTCTCAGACCATAATGCCTTGAAATTAGAACTAAATCACAATAAGAACTTTGGAAGGACCTCAAACACGTGGAGGTTAAGGACCATCCTGCTAAAAGATGAAAGGGTCAACCAGGAAATTAAGGAAGAATTAAAAAGATTCATGGAAACTAATGAGAATGAAGATACAACCGTTCAAAATCTTTGGGATGCAGCAAAAGCAGTCCTAAGGGGGAAATACATCGCAATACAAGCATCCATTCAAAAACTGGAAAGAACTCAAATACAAAAGCTAACCTTACACATAAAGGAGCTAGAGAAAAAACAACAGACAGATTCTACACCCAGCGGAAGATGAGAGTTAATAAAGATTCGAGCAGAACTCAACGAAATCGAGACCAGAAGAACTGTGGAACAGATCAACAGAACCAGGAGTTGGTTCTTTGAAAGAATTAATAAGATACATAAACCATTAGCCAGCCTTCTTAAAAAGAAGAGAGAGGAGACTCAAATTAATAAAATCATGAATGAGAAAGGAGAGGTCACTACCAACACCAAGGAAATACAAACGATTTTAAAAACATATTATGAACAGCTATATGCCAATAAATTAGGCAATCTAGAAGAAATGGACACATTCCTGGAAAGCCACAAACTACCAAAACTGGAACAGGAAGAAATAGAAAAGCGTCCAACTCTTGATTTCTACGCAGGCCATGATCTTGGGGTTGTGGGATCAAGCCTAGCTCCACACTGAGTGTGGAGCCTGCTTGGTATTCTCTCTTTCCCTCTCTCCCTCCTTTCCCTCTCTCTCCCACTCTAAAAAGAAGGAAGGAAGGGAGGGAGGGAGGGAGGGAGGGAGGGAGGGAGGGAGGGAGGAAAGAAGGAAGGCAGGAAGGAAGGAAGGAAGGAAGGAAGAAAGGAAGGAAGGAAGGAAGGAAAAAGGAAGGAAGGACGGAACAATCTACATTGTTATGTAGATGATGCTTTGTTTTGTTTGGTACTCCTGCTGAGTACCAAGGAAGGAAGGAAGGAAGGAGACACAGGAGAACACAAATAGAATGTGGAAAAGATGGATATAGGGTACTTTGAATACAGTTATTCTGAAATGGCACAAGTTTTTGAAAAGTCAGTCAAGACCAGCCCAGAAGAGAATTTGAAGGTTATGTGCAGTTGGGGAGTAAGTGCAAATAAAAAAGAGGTGGATAAATTAGAAATATCATCAGCATGCTATTCTATAAATCGCAAAGAGTAAATGACAAATACTAAATGGACTTGGAAAGAAGAGAACATACAGTATATTACTTCCAGTAAGAACCCTATTAATTAGTAGACTTGCCAAGGTAAACACTACTCATGAGATTCCAGAAATCTTCATAATATCAAGCTGGTACAAATCTCTCCAAGACTTTATGGGAGTCTTGGAGAGATATTAAGAAGGTTGCAGTTGGAAAAGAGTAGAAAGGGATCCAAAGTTCATCTAACCAAAGAGGAAAAGACATCAAGCACCATGTGAGAAACAACTCCTGTTAAGGTAAAAAGAAGAAAGAGCAAAAATATTCAGCGTTTATTTAATATTAATAATATCCCTAAAGCTATGCTAAGAACTTTGTGTTTAATCTTACTTAATCCTTACCACAACTCAATGAAGAAAAAGGTGTAAATATCTGCATTTTTTATGTATGATGAAACTGAAGGAAGTGGAGTACTTCAGAACCTTTGTTTGCACCCTAATCTGACTGATTCTCAAATCCTAACCCTTCACCACTACCAATTTCAAAAATAACCCTGGCAACTGTATTGTGTTTATCCAGGAATTAAGTTTCCAGCAGCTTCAATCAACCTCCTAGTGGAGAATTAGAGGTATGGGTGTCAGGAGCTAGAATGGACCCTATGGAATTCAATCCTTTAGCGTCTCATTTCCACAAAATGATTCCGCATATTAATCCAAAATAATGCAAAAAAATATTGTCTGATTTAATCTTTGGCATAAGTAGACAGGCCAGGAGTCAGTTCAGGGGATGTACTGGTAAAAAATGATCTTTTTACCTTATGTCAAGATAAGGTCTTTTGTCCAGACATCCTATCTGATGTCAAAAACAGTTTTCATAGGTTTTGAGACCTATTATCAAAGATAAGCAATAACTAGAAATGGATGAACGATGTTTCAGTTAAAGTATAATCAGCAAATTATTTTCATGTATAAAATGCTTGGTCCTACTTATTTACCGAAGAACATTTATTAAACTCCTGCTGAGTACCAAACACATTCCTGGACACGCCATTGAGCATAGTGAACAAAACAAACATGACCTTCATGGCCTTGTAGTCTAGTAAGGGGACAGAGATTAACAAGTTAAAAAGAAAATAGGTAATTACAAAGAGTAAAGTGGTGCATTACTAAAAGCCCCAAATTCATGTGTTGTTTAGAGAGCACTAAGACTTCCTCTTGAAGAGGGTATAGTGTCAGTGAGACCTAAAAAAAAAAAATATGGAAAACAGACACATGAAGTTGGCAGAACTGAAAAAGGCCACTAAAAATGGGACGTGCTTAATGAGATATAAAGTAGAAAAAGCTGAGATGGGAGAGATATTCAGGGCAATGCATACAGCATGTGGAAATTTGCAGGCCATAGTAGAGAATTTGGGCTTCATTCCAAGTTCAGACAGAAGTCATTAAAGTGTTTGAAATAGAAAATGATAGCTAATAAAATAGCACCCTCATTGTTATGTAGATGATGCTTTGTTTTGTTTTGTTTTCCAGTTTTGAAAGTGAAAAGTTTATCAAGGCAGTAGTTATTTTAAATGATCATATTTGCCTAAGGAGCTCAGGAAAGACAGACTAATAGAGAAGCTTGAAGAGGAGCTGTAGGAACTTCACATCTATCATTATAACCAACTCTATTTACATTCCACTGAAAAAAGTTTTGTAGTATTCATGACCAGAAGGCTTATCACCAATAATTCTAAAACCTTGTATATAATAATAAAAACAATAGAATCCCTTATACTGTGCTTATTACATGCCAATTTTCCAAGTGGTTTAAATGTATTAGCTCATTAGTTCCTTTTAACAAACCTATGAAATAAGTTCAATTATTCTCCACTGTGTACATATGAAGAAATTGAAGCACAAAGATTAATGTTTATTTATTAATTTATTTTTTGAAAGCGAGAGAAAGACAGGGAAAGAGAGTATGTGAGGCACCAAGAGAGGGGCAGAGAGATAATCCTAAGCAAACTCCATACCCATCCCTGAGCAATGTGGGGCTCGATCTCACAACACTGAGATCATTACCTGAGCCAAAATCAAGAGTCAGACACTTAACCAACTGAGCCACCAAAGCACCCCAAAGTGCAGAGATTAAGAATTTGCCTAAAGTCATATGCTGAATGAATCATAATTTGAACCCAGATAATCAAGGTTCAGAGTCCATACTCAAACCAATGTAGTTACGCTGTTCTGCTACCATTATATGATTCGTGATAGTGTTTCTGTGACTGTTTTTGTTTTCTACATAGCTGATTTCATCTGAAAGAGGTTCATTCCCAGGGGTTTTGTTTGTTTGCTTGCTTGCTTGCTTATTTTTTGCAGGAGGTGGGGGAGTTGGTTGTTTTTCTAATCTAGAAGTCCTTATGTCAGAGACATCATTGATATAATGGTAAGAATGTTTAATACCAGCATTCTGGTCACACTTCTGTCTGAATCTCAGAGTAGCACAAGCCACCAAAGCAATCATACTGTCAAATGAAATAATATTGGTTTGCCTGGCATCCTCACTCTACCCACAATTTCAAACCATTTGAACTCTACTCATGTCCAATTTCTGTCTCATTTTTACCAACAGAATATGCAAAAGTCGGAGGTCGGTGACAAAAAAGTATACAGTACTAACAACGGTTCATCCTGGTAGGACTGACAGATGACTCAAATCTACAGATTCTGCTTTTTGTCTTTTTGTTCATCACCTATCTGCTGAGTGTAATTGGAAACTTAACCATCATCACCCTCACATTTGTAGATTCTTGTCTGAAAACTCCTATGTACTTCTTTCTCCAGAATTTCTCATATCTAGAAGTCTCTGTTACCACTGTCTGTATTCTGATATATCTGCATACCCTTGATTAACAATACAGTTAGCTATAATCCTTGTGCCACTCAATTATTTTTTGTTATTGTCTTGGGTGTGACTGAAATTTGCCTCCTCACAGCCATGTCCTATGACCACTATGTGGCCATCTGCAAACCCCTGCATTACATGACCATCATGAACAACAGGCTCTGCATCAAGTTCCTTATTGGATGTTATATGTTAGCTTTGCTCATCATCCTCCTACCCTATATCATGAGCTTCAAGCTCGAGTTTTGTGACTCCAATGTCATAGATCACTATGGCTGTGATGCTGCTCCCATCCTGAAGATTACCTGCTCAGACACAGAGTTTATTGAGCGATTTGTCTTGGTCCTCGTTGTGTTGACACTCATTTTCACCTTGGTGTGTGTAATTCTGTCCTACACATACATCATCAGGACCATTCTCAGATTTCCTTCTGTCTTTTGTCCTAAAGAAAAAGGCTTTTTCTACTTGATATTCCCATATAATTGTGGTTTCTATTACTTATGGAAGCTGCATCTTTATCTATATCAAACCTCATGCAAAAGAAGGGGTTGCTATTAATAAGGTGGTGTCAGTGCTTACCACCTCAGTTGCCCCAGTGATGAATCCCTTTATTTATACTCTGAGGAACAAGCAAGTGGTACAAGCTTTCAAAGAATCAAAAGGGCTGCATCTATCTCAAAGAATTAAAGGACTAGTAATTTAAAAGATCAACATGTAAAAAAAAAAAAACCTCCACATACCCACTTTTAACAGTCTTATTGAGATAGAATTTAACCACTATATAGAAGTCATTCAATTTTAAGTCTACTACTGAATAAATTCTAGAAAAGTAATAGAGTTTCACAACCACCACCATGATCCAGTTTCAGCACACTTCCATCAATCCAAACAGTTCCCTGATGACAACTGTCAGTCAATCATCACTTCTAATCCCTGGTGCTACCACTAATCTGTTTTCTGTCTATAAAATTGCCTTTTCTGGACACTTTATATAAATGGAAACATATATTACGTAGTATTTTGTTATCTATCTTCTTCATTAAGCATAATGTTTCTAAGGTTCATCCCTGTTGTAGCGCTTCTCACTATTCCTTTTTCGAGTAAATAGTTTTCCATTATATGGATATACCACATGTGTGCTTATTCACTTACTAATTGATGGAGATTCAAATTGTTTCCATGTCACTATGAGACAAACGTTTTCATTTCTTTGTACCTACAAGTGGAATTGTTGAGTTATCTGGTATCGACCAAGCTGTTTTCCAAATTTCTGCCATTTCATATTCCACCAGTAATTCCTTCATAGCAAGGTATGAAGGGTCCAAATTCTTCACACAATCACAAATGCTTGATTTTGACTTTTGTTTATTATGGCTATTTTTAGAGATATGTAGAAGCACCTGATTGTAAGTTTTTTTAAGATTTTATTTATTCATGAGAGACACAGAGAGAAAGGCAGAGACACAGGCAGAGGGAGAAGCAGGCTCCCTGCAGGGAGCCCGATGCAGGACCCAATCCTAGGGCCCTGGGATCATGCCCCGAGCGGAAGGCAGATGCTCAACCACTGAGCCACCCAGGTGCCCCCTGATTGTAAGTTTAATTTGCATTTCCCTCAAGACAAATGATATTGAGTTTCAGATGCTTATTATCCATTTGCATATCTTCTTTAGTGAAATTTCTATTCAAATCATATGCCCATTTTTCAATTCGGTTGCTTATTTCCTTATTTGAATTGTATATATTGTGATACAGGTCCTTTATCAGATGTATGATTTGTAAACATTTTCTCCCAGTCAGTGGCTTGATTGTTGGCTGTTATTCATTTTCTAAAGGAGACTCTAGAGGATGCCTGGATGGCTCAGTGGTTTAGCACCTGCCTTCGGCCCATGGCTTGGTCCTAGAAGCCTGGGATTGGGTCCCACATTGGGCTCCCTGCATAGAGTCTGCTTCTCGCTCTGCCTGTGTCTTTGCCTCTGTGTGTGTGTGTGTCTCATGGATAAATAAACAAAATCTTTTTTAAAAAAAATTTTAAACGGGGACTTTCTAAAGTGCTAAATTTTTAATTTTGATGAAGTCTATTTTTTCCATTTTTTATTGATAAATATGCTTTTAGTGTCATATCTAAGAAATGTTTTCTTAATTTCTCTTTCTTCAGTCTCACTGTTAGTGTATAGAAATGCCACGGACTTCTGGACATTGATTTGTATCCTGCCACACTGCCAAATTACTGTATGAGTTCTAGCAAACTTGGGTGGAGTCCTTTGTGTTTTCTATGTAGAGTATCATGTCATCAGCGAAGACAGAGAGTTTGACTTCTTCTTTGCCAATTGCACCCAAAAGCATAAGATACCTAGGAATAACCTAAGCAAAGAGGTAAAGGATCTATACCCTAAAAACGATAGAAAACTTTTGAAAGAAATTGAGGAAGACACAAAGAGATGGAAAAATATTCCATGCTCATGGATTGGAAGAATTAATACTGTGAAAATGTCAAAGTTACCTAGGGCAATTTACACGTTTAATGCAATCCCTATAAAAATACCATGGACTTTCTTCAGATAGTTGGAACAAATTATTTTAAGATTTGTGTGGAATCAGAAAAGACTCCGAATAGCCAAGGGAATCTTAAAAAACAAAACCATAGCTGGGCACATCACAATGCAGATTTCAGGTTGTACTACAAAGCTGCGGTCATCAAGACAGTGTTGTAATGGCACAAAAACAGACACATAGATCAATGGAACAGAATAGAGAATCCAGAAGTGGACCCTCAACTTTATGGTCAACTAATATTCGATAAAGGAGGAAAGACTATCCACTGGAAGAAAGTCTCTTCAATAAATGGTGCTGGGAAAATTGGACATCCACATGCAGAAGAATGAACCTAGACCACTCTATTGCACCATACACAAAGATAAACTCAAAATGGATGAAAGATCTAAATGTGAGACAAGATTCCATCAAAATCCTGCAGGAGAACACAGGCAACACCGTTTTTGAACTCAGCCGCAGTAACTTCTTGCAAGATACATCCACGAAGGCAAAAGAAACAAAAGCAAAAATGAACTATTGGGACTTCATCAAGATAAGAAGCTTTTGCACAGCAAAGGATACAGTCAACAAAACTCAAAGACAACCTACAGAACGGGAGAAGATATTTGCAAATGACATATCAGATAAAGGGCTAGTTTCCAAGATCTATAAAGAACTTATCAAACTCAACACCAAAGAAACAAACAATCCAATCATGAAATGGGCAAAAGACATGAACAGAAATCTCACAGAGGAAGACATAGACATGGCCAACATGCACATGAGAAAATGCTCCGCATCACTTGCCATCAGGGAAATACAAATCAAAACGACAATTAGATACCACCTCACACCGGTGAGAATGGGGACAATTAACAAGGCAGGAAACCACAAATTTTGGAGAGGATGTGGAGAAAAGGGAACCCTCTTACACTGTTGGTGGGAATGTGAACTGGTGCAGCCACTCTGGAAAGCTGTGTGGTGGTTCCTCAAAGAGTTAAAAATAGACCTGCTCTAGACCCAGCAATTGCACTGTTGGGAATTTACCCCAAAGATTCAGATGCAATGGAACGCCAGGACACCTGCTCCCTGATGTTTCTAGCAGCAATGTCCACAATAGCCAAACTGTGGAAGGAACCTGGTGTCCATCGAAAGATGAATGGATAAAGAAGATGTGGTTTATGTATACAATGGAATATTACTCAGCCATTAGAAACGACAAATACCCACCATTTGCTTCGACGTGGATGGAACTGGAGGATATTATGCTGAGTGAAATAAGTCAATCAGAGAAGGACAAAAATTATATGGTCTCGTTCATTTGGGGAATATAAATAATAGTGAAAGGGAATATAGGGGAAGGAGAAAAAGTAAGTGGGAAATATCAGAAAGGGAGACAGAACATGAAAGACTCCTAACTCTGAGAAACGAACTAGGGGTTGTGGAAGGGGAGGTGGGTGGGGGTTGGGGGTGACTGGGTGACAGGCACCAAGGGGGGCACTTGACGGAATGAGCACTGGGTGTTATTCTGTATGTTGGCAAATTGAACACCAATAAAAAATAAATTTATTATTAAAAAAAGGAGGGGGCTCCAGGCGGAGGGCGTAGCGCCCTGCTGTCTTCAGGAGCTGAGACCTGGGAGGGTGATTCCAGCAGCACAGGCCCCAGAGCCCAGGGCGCCAGGAAACACAGCCCCCGATCCTGCTCTCCCCCCGAGACAGGCAGGGGCGGGGAGGGCACAGGACAGTGAGGACGCTCCTGTCCCAGGTGCCCCAAGCTGTGCAGGTCAGGGCCCTCCGCCCCAGAACCACCTAGGCCAGTGGGGACTGGGAGCTGGGGTAGTTACTGTGGGAGTTGACTCCAGAGCTGGGGACCTGGCCGCAGTCAGTGTTGTTCCTCCTGGAGTCACCTGGTGCTTCCAGAGGTGGGGCCACCAGGGATTAGAGGCATCATCTCATGGGGTCAACAGTTCCCATAAGTTTGCACCTGGCAGGGGGCAGGGCAGCTCCCCCAGGTGCACACACCTGATAATCAGCACAGCAGGCCCCTCCCATAGAAGACCAACTGGAAGGACAGGGAATAGCAAGTTCTGGGCCAAGACACTGGAAAGCTCCATGAGAAGTCAAGGGATTTACAGTATACAGAACTAGAGGGTACCCCTCCTTTGTTTTTTTTCTTTTTTTCCTTTTTCCAGTACACCTCATTTATATATTGCACTATAAATTTCAAATTATTTTTTCTCTTTTCCCACCTTAACTACAATATTTTACCAACTCTTCATTTTTAAGTTTCTTCCTTTTCACATTCATATTTCTAGAATTACAAGTCCTAGCTATATTTTGCAGTTCTAGATTCCCATTAACATACTCAACTTAATTTTGGAAGATATAAGACTTTTTGTTTTGTTTGTTATCCGTTCTTTATTTTCTCTGCCTCATTTTGTTCTATAATGAGGGAAGTCAATACCTTCTAAAACCAAACCAGCATGCACCCAGACCCAAGTGGTATACCGTGCTGGTTCATTCTGTGAGATTACATTGTCTCCTCATTCTCTTTCTGCCTGCCTATTTTATCTTGTTCACGTTTTTTGCACTCAGTGGTGGGGCTTTCTACAAGTATTTCTGGTTTATATAAATTTGGGACTGAACATCTTCTAACATACAGAATTTAATATACTAAGAACAAGAGGGTCACCCTCTAGGACACCTCAAGTACACTACGTTCTCCCTCAACTACAACTTCGTCACCACCAACATCTCCGACTCCCCCCATTTTTTTCTCCTCCTTTTTTATGTTCCTTTTTTCTCCTATTTACTTTTGCTTTTTTCTCTACTTTGTCTTTTTTTTTCTTCTTTTATCTGATTCTTTGCCTTTTCTTTTTGACTACTTTCTTTTAAAATTTGTTTTTCACTTTAGTAGTCCTTTTGTTTTATTTCATTCTAATCGTTGTTTGCAACTTCTGGTCTCTGACTGCGTCAGAATCATCTAGGGTGAAATTTACTTAGTTTGTGGTTAGTATTCTTCATGCACCTGCTCATACAGCCACTCTGCACTGAGCAAAATGACTAGAGAAAAGAACACACCACAAAAGAAAACATCAGAAACAGTACTCTCTCTTCCACAGAGTTACAGAATTTGGATTACAATTCGACGTCAGAAAGACAATTCAGAAACACAATTATAAACCTACTGGTGGCTCTGGAAAAAAACCTTAAAAGATTCAAGAGACCTCATGAATGTAGAAGTTAGATCTACTCAGGCAAAAATGAAAAATCAATTAAATGAGATGCAATCCAAACTGGAGGTCCTAATGACGAGAGTTAATGAGGTGGAAGAAACAGTGAGTGACATAGAAGACAAGTTGATGGCAAGTAAGGAAGATGAGGAAAAAAGAGAAAGACCATGAGAAAAGGTTAAGGAAATAAATGATAACCTCAGAATTAAAATCTATGTATATTTTGGTTCCAGAGAGGGCCAAGAGACACAGAGGGCTAGAAAGCATATTTGAACAAATCACAGCTGAGAAGGTCCCTAATTTGGGGAGAGAAACAGGCATTCAGATCCAGGAGATAAAGACGTCCCTGATAAAATCAATAAAAACTGTTCAACACCTCGACATTTAATAGTGAAACTTGAAAATTCCAAACATCAAAAGGTCATTAAAGCAGCAAGAGAGAAGAAATCTCTAAATTTATGGGGAAAAATATTAGATTAACAGCAGACCTCTCCACAGAGACCTGGCAGGCCAGAAAGGGCAGGCAGGATCTACTCAGGGTACTAAAGGAGAAAAACATGCAGCCAAGAATACTTTATCAAACAAGGCTCTCATTCAGAATAGAAGGAGAGATAAAGAGCTTCCAAGAGAGGCAGAAACTGAAAGAATATGTGACCACCAACCCAGCTCTCCAAGTAATATTAAGGGGGACCCTGTAAAAGAGGAAGCCCAAAGAAATAATCCACAAAAACAGGGACTGAATAGGTATTATGATGACACTAAATTCCTATCTTTCAATAGTAACCTGGAACATGAATGGGCTTAATGATTCCATCAAAAGGCACAGGGTTTCAGACTGGATAAAACAGCAAGACCCATCTATTTGCTGTCTACAAGAGACTCATTTAAGACCTAAGAACACCTACAGCCTGAAAATGAAAGGTTGGAGAACAATTTACCATTCAAATAGTCCTCAAAGGAAAGCTGGGGTATCAATCCTCATATCAGATAAATTAAAGTTTATCCCAAAGGCTGTAGTAAGAGATGAAAAAGGACACGATATCATACTTAAAGGATCTATCCGGAGGGAGGGGCAAGATGGCAGAAGAGTAGGATCCCCAAATCACCTGTCCCACCAAATTACCTAGATAACCTTCAAATCATCCTGAAAATCTACGAATTCGGCCTGAGATTTAAAGAGAGACCAGCTGGAATGCTACAGTGAGAAGAGTTCGAGCTTCTATCAAGGTAGGAAGATGGAGGGAAAAAGAAATAAAGATACAAAAGGCCTCCAAGGGGGAGGGGGCCCACGAGGAGCCGAGCTAAGGCCAGGGCGAGTGGCCCCAGGACAGGAGAGCTCCGTCCAGGAGAAGCAGGAGCTGCACCAACCTTCCCGGGCGGAAAGGCGACCCTAGGGAGTTAGAGCAGGACCCCAGGAGGGCGGAGATGCCCTCAGGCTCCCTGGGACACTAACAGACACCTGCGCCCCGGGGAGAGCAGGCCGAGCTCCCTAAAGGGCTGCAGGGCACACGGCTAGACCTGGCAGCAGCTCAGAGGGGCTCCGGCGGCGGCTCCGCTGAGGGGGCTGCGCACCCGGGAGCAGCTCGGAGGGGCTCAGGCGGCGCCTCCTTGGAGGGCGCTGCGAGGCTGGAGTGCGAATCCAACACCACAGGCCTGGGAGCACAGGGCGCTGGGGACACAGCCCAGGATCCGGCCTCCCCCCAGGACAGGCACAGGCCGGGAGGACCCAGGACAGCAAGGACGCTCCTGCCCTGAGCTGAGCAGATCAGCAGCCCCGCCCCCGAAGCATCCAGGCCCTGCAGACGGAGAGCTCTGTAGTTACTGCGGGGGCTGAAGCCAGGGCTCCAGAGGTTGTACCTCCTGGGGCCTCACAGGGTAAACAACCCCCACTGAGCCCTGAACCAGGCAGGGGGCAAAGCAGCTCCCCCAAGTACTAACACCTGAAAATCAGCACAACAGGCCCCTCCCCCAGAAGACCAGCTAGACGGACAAGTTCCAGGGGAAGTCAAGGGACTTAAAGTATACAGAATCAGAAGATACATCCCCGTGTTTTTTTGTTTTGATTTGTTTTTTTTTGTGTGTGTGTGTGTTTCTTTTTTTTTTTTTTTTTGCTTTTTGATTTCTGATTGCTCCCCCCACCCTTTTATCCTTTCTTTCTTTTTCTTTCTCTTTTTCTTCTCTTTTTCCTTTTTCTTCCTTTTTTCTTTTTCCTTTTTCTCTTTACTTTCCTTCTTTCTCTCCTCTCTTTTGCTCCTTTTCCCAATACAACTTGTTTTTGACCACTCTGCACTGAGCAAAATGAATAGAAGGAAAACCTCACCTCAAAATAAAGAATCAGAAACACTCCTCTCTCCCACAGAGTTACAAAATTTGGATTACAATTCAATGTCAGAAAGCCAATTCAGAAGCACTATTATACAGCTACTGGTGGCTCTAGAAAAAAGCATAAAGGACTCAAGAGACTTCATGACTGCAGCATTTAGAGCCAATCAGGCAGAAATTAAAAATCAATTGAATGAGATGCAATCCAAACTAGAAGTCATAACGATGAGGGTTAACGAAATGGAAGAACGAGTGAGTGACATAGAAGACAAGTTGATGGCAAAGAGGGAAACTGAGGAAAAAAAGAGACAAGCAATTAAAAGACCATTGAGGATAGATTAAGGGAAATAAACGACAGCCTGAGAAAGAAAAACCTACGTTTAATTGGGGTTCCCTAGGGTGCTGAAAGGGACAGAGGGCCAGAATATGTATTTGAACAAATCATAGCTGAAAACTTTCCTAATCTTGGAAGGGAAACAGGCATTCATATCCAGGAAATAGAGAGATCCCCCCTAAAATCAATAAAAACCATTCAACACCTCGACATCTAATAGTTAAGCTTGCAAATTCCAAAGATAAAGAGAAGATCCTTAAAGCAGCAAGAAACAAGAAATCCCTGACACTTATGGGGAGGAGTATTAGGGTAACAGCAGACCTCTCCACAGAGACCTGGCAGGCAATAAAGGGTTGGCAGGATACATTCAGGGTCCTAAATGAGAAGACCATTCAACCAAGAATACTTTATCCAGCAAGGCTCATTCAAAATGGGAGAGATAAAGAGCTTCGAAGACAGGCAGGAACTGAAAGAATATGTGACCTCCAAACCAGCTCTGCAAGAAATTTTAAGGCGGACTCTTAAAATTCCCCTTTAAGAAGAAGTTCAATGGAACAATCCACAAAAACAAGGAATGAATAGATATCATGATGATACTAAACTCATATCTTTCAATAGTAACTCTGAATGTGAACGGGATTAATGACCCCATCAAAAGGCGCAGGGTTTCAGACTGGATAAAAAAGCAGGACCCATCTATTTGCTGTCTACAAGAGACTCAGTTTAGACAGAAGGACACCTATAGCTTGAAAATAAAAAGTTGGAGAACCATTTACCATTCCAATGGTCCTCAAAAGAAAGCAGAGGTAGCCATCCTTATATCAGATAAACTAAAATTTACCCCAAAGACTGTAGTGAGAGATGAAGAGGGACACTATATGATACTTAAAGGACCTATCCAACAAGAGGACTTAACAATCCTCAATATATATGCCCCGAATGTGGGAGCTGCCAAATATTTAAATCAATTAATAACCAAAGTGAAGAAGTACTTACATAATAACACACTTATACTTGGTGACTTCAATCTAGCTCTTTCTGTATTAGATAGGTCTTCTAAGCACAACAGCTCCAAAGAAACAAGAGCTGTAAATGAGACACTGGACCAGATGGATTTCACAGATATCTACAGAACTTTACATCCAAACTTAACTGAATACACATTTTCTCAAGTGCACATGGAACTTTCTCCAGAATACACTACATACTGGGTCACAAATCGGGTCTGAACTGATACCAAAAGATTGGGATCATCCCTGCATATTCTCAGATCATAATGCCTTGAAATTAGAACTAAATCACAATAAGAACTTTGGAAGGACCTCAAACACGTGGAGGTTAAGGACCATCCTGCTAAAAGATGAAAGGGTCAACCAGGAAATTAAGGAAGAATTAAAAAGATTCATGGAAACTAATGAGAATGAAGATACAACTGTTCAAAATCTTTGGGATGCAGCAAAAGCAGTCCTAAGGGGGAAATACATCGCAATAGAAGCATCCATTCAAAACCTGGAAAGAATGGTCAACTAATATTCGATAAAGGAGGAAAGACTATCCATTGGAAGAAAGACAGTCTCTTCAATAAATGGTGCTGGGAAAATTGGACATCCACATGCAGAAGAATGAACCTAGACCACTCTCTTTCACCATACACAAAGATAAACTCAAAATGGATGAAAGATCTAAATGTGAAACAAGATTCCATCAAAATCCTAGAGAAGAACACAGGCAACACCCTTTTTGAACTCGGCCATAGTAACTTCTTGCAAGATACATCCACGAAGGCAAAAGAAACAAAAGCAAAAATGAACTATTGGGACTTCATCAAGATAAGAAGCTTTTGCACAGCAAAGGATACAGTCAACAAAACTCAAAGACAACCTACAGAATGGGAGAAGATATTTGCAAATGACATATCAGATAAAGGGCTAGTTTCCAAGATCTATAAAGAACTTATCAAACTCAACACCAAAGAAACAAACAATCCAATCATGAAATGGGCAAAAGACATGAACAGAAATCTCACAGAGGAAGACATAGACATGGCCAACATGCACATGAGAAAATGCTCTGCATCACTTGCCATCAGGGAAATACAAATCAAAACCACAATGAGATACCACCTCACACCAGTGAGAATGGGGAACATTAACAAGGCAGGAAACCACAAATGTTGGAGAGGATGCTGGAGAAAAGGGAACCCTCATACACTGTTGGTGGGAATGTGAACTGGTGCAGCCACTCTGGAAAACTGTGTGGAGGTTCCTCAAACAGTTAAAAATATACCTGCCCTACGACCCAGCAATTGCACTGTTGGGGATTTACCCCAAAGATACAAATGCAATGAAACACCGGGACACCTGCACTCCGATGTTTATAGCAGCAATGGCCACGATAGCCAAACTGTGGAAGGAGCCTCGGTGTCCAACAAAAGATGAATGGATAAAGAAGATGTGGTTTATATATACAATGGAATATTACTCAGCCATTAGAAATGACAAATACCCACCATTTGCTTCAACGTGGATGGAACTGGAGGGTATTATGCTGAGTGAAGTAAGCCAGTCGGAGAAGGACAAACATTATATGTTCTCAGTTCATTTGGGGAATATAAATAATAGTGAAAGGGAATATAAGGGAAGGGGGAGGAAATGTGTGGGAAATATCAGAAAGGGAGACAGAACGTAAAGACTGCTAACTCTGGGAAACGAACTAGGGGTGGTGGAAGGGGAGGAGGGCGGGGGGTGGGAGTGAATGGGTGACGGGCACTGGGGGTTATTCTGTATGTTAGTAAATTGAACACCAATAAAAAATAAATTAAAAAAAAAAACAAAACCTGGAAAGAACTCAAATACAAAAGCTAACCTTACACATAAAGGAGCTAGAGAAAAAAACAGCAGCTAGATCCTACACCCAACAGAATGAGAGAGTTAATAAAGATTCGAGCAGAACTCAATGAAATCGAGACCAGAAGAACTGTGGAACACATCAACAGAACCAGGAGTTGGTTCTTTGAAAGAATTAATAAGATAGATAAACCATTAGCCAACCTTATTTAAAAGAAGAGAGAGCAGACTCAAATTAATAAAATCATGAATGAGAAAGGAGAGATCACTACCAACACCAAGGAAATACAAACAATTTTAAAAACATATTATGAACAGCTATATGCCAATAAAGTAGGCAATCTAGAAGAAATTGACACATTTCTGGAAAGCCACAAACTACTAAACTGGAAGAGGAAGAAATAGAAAACCTGAACAGGACAATAACCAGGGAGGAAATTGAAGAAGTCATCAAAAACCTCCCAAGACACAGAAGTCCAGGGCCAGATGGCTTCCCAGGGGAATTCTATCAAACGTTTAAAGAAGAAACCATACCTATTCTACTAAAGCTGTTTGGAAAGATAGAAAGAGATGGAGTACTTCCAAATTCGTTCTATGAGGCCAGCATCACCTCAATTCCAAAACCAGACAAAGACCCCACCAAAAAGGAGAATTACAGACCAATATCCCTGATGAACAGGGATGCAAAAATTCTCAAGATACTAGCCAATCGGATCCAACAGTACATTAAGAAAAGTATTCACCTTGACCAAGTAGGATTTATCCCTGGGACACAAGGCTGGTTCAACACTCATAAAACAATCAATGTGATTCATCATATCAGCAAGAGAAAAACCAAGAACCATATGATCCTCCCATTAGATGCAGAGAAAGCATTTGACAAAATACAGCATCCATTCTTGATCAAAACTCTTGAGAGTGTAGGGATAGAGGCAACATTCCTCGACATCTTAAAAGCCATCTACGAAAAGCCCACAGCAAATATCATTCTCAATGGGGAAGCACTGGGAGCCTTTCCCCTAAGATCAGGAACAAGACAGGGATGTCCACTCTCACCACTGCTGTTCAACATAGTACTGGAAGTCCTAGCTTCTGCAATCAGACAACAAAAAGACATTAAAGGCATTCAAATTTGCAAAGAAGAACTCAAACTCTCCCTCTTCGCCGATGACATGATACTCTACATAGAAAACCCAAAAGCCTCCACCCCAAGATTGCTAGAACTCATACAGCAATTTGGTAGCGTGGCAGGATACAAAATCAATGCCCAGAAATCAGTGGCATTTCTATACACTAACAATGAGACTGAAGAAAGAGAAATTAAGGAGTCAATCCCATTTACAATTGCACCCAAAAGCATAAGATACCTAGGAATAAACCTCACCAAAGAGGTAAAGGATCTAAACCCTAAAAACTATAGAACACTTCTGAAAGAAATTGAGGAAGACACAAAGAGATGGAAAAATATTCCATGCTCATGGATTGGCAGAATTAATATTGTGAAAATGTCAATGTTACCCAGGGCAATGTACACGTTTAATGCAATCCCTATCAAAATACCATGGACTTTCTTCAGAGAGTTAGAACAAATTATTTTAAGATTTGTGTGGAATCAGAAAAGACCCCGAATAGCCAGGGGAATTTTAAAAAAGACAACCATATCTGGGGGCATCACAATGCCAGATTTCAGGTTGTACTACAAAGCTGTGGTCATCAAGACAGTGTGGTACTGGCACAAAAACAGATACATAGATCAATGGAACAGAATAGAGAACCCAGAAGTAGACCCTGAACTTTATGGGCAACTAATATTCGATAAAGGAGGAAAGACTATCCATTGGAAGAAAGACAGTCTCTTCAATAAATGGTGCTGGGAAAATTGGACATCCACATGCAGAAGAATGAAACTAGACCACTCTCTTGCATCATACACAAAGATAAACTCAAAATGGATGAAAGATCTAAATGTGAGACAAGATTCCATCAAAATCCTAGAGGGTAATACAGGCAACACCCCTTGAACCTAGCCACAGTAACTTCTTGCAAGATACATCTGTGGGACCCAGGAAATTTAACAAAATCCCCTACCCCTGGACAAGCAGAGCAGGACTGACTCTATTTTGGGCTGCACCCGCCTTCTGCTGACCTGATTATTACTTAGGGTACTGCCCCGCCCTAGTCTAAGACCAGGACACACCCTAACTGGAAATCCAGCTCAGTGGACCAGCATGACTGTGCAAATTTCTGTGTATCCCATTGGCTACTGGCCCCTATAAAGTTGCTACGCTCTCTTAGTCTCGGGGTCCAAATCCCTGCTCTGCTGCGTCAGGTATACTTGGACCCAGGATCGAGCTTGTAAATAAACCCTCTTGTGATTGCATCGGTGTCGGCTCCTTGGTGGTTTCTTGGATTCGTGATCTTGGGCACAATATTCGGGGCCTCGTCTGGGATCCAAGAAACCTCCAGAACCCCATCCGGAGGGTTACATGCATGGTGAATGCACTCAACTTTTTCCACCTTTTGCACGCATTATTTTCTGAGAGCTCTAAACTCTACTGTACTTGTAGGAATTCCAATCTGTATTGGTTCGGCATTGGCTTAAGCGGACACGCTGGCGGGCCGTCGACCGGGGGTCTTGAGGAGACATCTCTTGCCCTTGCCTGGAGGATGGGGTCCTCATCTGTATAGAGGATGGAGGTCCTCATCTGTAAGGAGGATGGGAGTCCTCATCTGTAAGGAGGACGGAGGTCCTCATCTGTAAGGAGGGCCGGCTGCCAGCCCTCCAGGTTACTTTCTGTTTTGTCCCTGTGGCCGCACGGAACGTTTGTCTGTTACCGTGTTCTTGTTAACTGTTTGCATGGTTGTCTGTGTTACTATGTCCTTGCTAACTGTTTGTGCATTTGTCTGTGTTGTTGGGTCCTTGTTAATCGTCTTTACTGTCTGTGTCTTGGTGTGGATTGGGGACATAATGGGGGAGACAGAAACCACTCCCCTATCTCTTATGCTCTCTCACTTCTTGGATATTAGGGAAAGAGCTCGTATTCTGAGCATAGACATACGGAGAGAGAGATTCCAAATTTATTGTATATGAGAATGGCCAACCTTTGATGTAGGATGGCCCCAGGAAGGAACTTTTCATCTATTATCTTACAGGTTAAGACTGTGATCCTCAGGGACAAACCGGACAGCTACTCTGACCAGGTTCCCTACATCCTGATCTGGCAGGACATGATGGAAAATCCTCCTCCTTGGCTAAAACCATTTTTACCCCCCAAAGCAGGACCCACGGAGATTCTAGCCCTGCAGAAGGCCAAAAAGGAGACCAACTCTATGCCTAAAGCACCCCTTTGTCCATTCTTCCAGGATTCCTCCCTGGAGGACCTGATTCTCCCACCGCCCTACTGGGCATCCCTCCCCACTCCCGCCCCTCCATTGGAGGCATCGGGGGCTGCAGAAGGGGCGCCACCCCTCCCTGACTAGGGAGTCCCTGTGCGCGGGCCAGCAGCGGGGACACACGGTTGGACCCACCGGACGGCCCCACCTCCGAATGTGGGGCCAGCCAACTCCACCGCCCTTCTTTTCTGCGCCATGGGGCCCCCCAGTGAGACTGGCAAACAGCTAATGTTATATTGGCCGTTCTCCACCAGTGATTTATATAATTGGAAAACCCAAAATGCAAAGTTCTCTGATAATCCGAGAGATCTAATTGGGATTTTAGATACTGTTCTCTTTACCCACCAGCCTACTTGGGATGACTGCCAACCGCTCTTGCAGGTTCTCTTCACCACTGAGGAAAGAGAACAAATTCAGGTGGAAGCCCGGAAGTCTGTCCTGGGAGAGGACAGACAGCCGACTCAAAACCCAGACCTCATAAATGCTGCCTTCCCTTTATCCTGCTCCACCTGGGACTACAACTCTGCTGAAGGTAAGAAGATACTCCAGGTCTACCGCCAGACTCTAATGGCAGGTCTCAAGGCTGCCACGTGCAAGCCTACCAATCTGGCCAAGGTCTATGATGTGAGGCAGGGTAAGGATGAGAGTCCAGCAGCCTTCTTAGAGAGAGTCATAGAAGCTATTAGGCAGTACACCCCTATGAACCCAGAAACCCCGGAAACAAAGGCCGCAATTATCATGGCTTTTGTTAACCAGGCCGCTCCGGATATTAAAAAGAAATTACAAAGAGTAGAGAGACTAGGAGAGAAGAGCTTTCAGGACTTAGTGATAGTGGCAGAACGAATAATAATAAAGTCCAGAAGAACAACAAACCAAACTAAGTGACCGGCAGACCCAAAATCTGGCCAAGATCCTGCTGGCCACAACCATGGATGACCCACAGGAAAGATGGAGACATCTCAAGAAGCTGGCTTCAGGGACAGGTAAGGAGTATGGCCCTGGTCCCCCTTGGGAGAATCCTAAGCTGAACAAAAACCAATGCGCCTGTTGCAAAGAGGAGAGCCATTGGGTAAAAAGCTGCCCTAACAAAAGATCTAAGGTCCCTGCCAAGATCTTAGAAATGGAAGACCTGGACAATTAGGGGAGTCAGGGTTTGGCACCCCTCCCCGAGCCCAGGGTAACTCTTAAAGTGGAGGGGCAACCTGTTGAATTCCTAGTGGACACTGGGGCACAACATTCGGTTTTATTACAACCCCAAGGGAAATTGGCAAACAAAACTTCATGGGTGCAAGGGGCTACGGGCACCAAACAATACTCATGGACTACCCGAAGAACTGTGGATCTCGGCACGGGCCGGGTATCCTACTCCTTCATGGTCATCCCTGAGTGTCCCTACCCGTTGTTAGGTCGGGATTTGCTCACCACGATGGGGGCACAAATTTGCTTCCACCTCAAAGGGGCAAAAGTCCTAAACAAGAAGGGGCACCCAATTCAGGTGCTTGTCCTGAGTTTAGAAGATGAATATCGTCTCCACCAAATGCCCTCAGCCCCAATGACTGACATTGACCATTGGCTGCGGGAATTTCCCCAAGCGTGGGCAGAAACTGGGGGAATTGGGCTGGCCCAGCATTGACCGGCCATATACATAGAACTAAAGCCGGGGGCAGACCCTGTCAGGGTCCGCCAATACCCCATGCCTCTAGTAGCATGAAAGGGAATCACACCCCACATACGGCGACTACTGGACTCAGGCATATTAAGGCCCTGCCAATCGGCATAGAACACTCCCTTGCTGCCAGTTCAGAAACTGCACTCTAATGATTACAGGCCAGTCCAGGACTTGAGGGAAGTCAACTGGCGAGTAGAGGATATGCACCCTACGGTCCCAAACCCATACACCCTCCTCTCCACCCTGCCTCCAGACAAAACTTGGTATACAGTATTAGATTTAAAAGATGCCTTTTTCAGCCTGCCTTTAGTGCCCAGGAACCAAGACCTCTTCACCTTTGAATGGACGGACCCTGAGAAAGGCATCAATGGCCAGCTGTCTGGCAGAGCCACTGGCAGCCGGAACGTTCGCTCAATGGGCAGAACTGATCCCACTGGTCAAGGCGCTGAACATGGGGGAAGGTAAACGAATAAACATCTACACCAACAGCAGGTACGCCTTTGCCACCGCTCACATCCATGGAGCCCTTTACAGGGAGAGAGGGCTTCTAACAGCAGAGGGAAAGACTGTTAAAAGCAAAATGGAGATTCTTGAACTCCTAAAGGCCCTCTGGCTTCCCAAGGCCCTAGCCATCATCCATTGTCCGGGGCACCAAAAGGCAGACACACCAGTAGCCAGGGAAAACTGGCTAGCCAATTTAAAAGCAAAAGAGGCGGCCCTTCTGGTGACCCAGGTCTTAGCTACCACGCTACCTGATCTGGGGGCACTGACCCTGCTTGACACCCCAAACTATACTGATGCTGACTTACACTGGATCAAACGCTAGCCTATGACCCAGTGCTTGCATGGCTGGTGGAAGGCCGCAGACTCCAGCATCATCTTGCCAAAGGAACTAGGATGGCGAGTCCTAGCCGAAATGCATTGGAGTACTCACATGGGAATGAGGAAGATGGAAGACCTCATATGACATGCAAAGATCACTATTAAAGACTCTCGAACAAAGATCGAACAGATTGTGGCAAGCTGCCATGCATGCCAATTAACAAATGCCTCTGCCCATGGATCTAACCCGGGCACCTGGCTCCGAGAGGACCGCCCAGGAGCCTACTGGGAAGTGGACTTCACTGAGGTAAAACCTGGAAAATACGGGTATAGGTATTTACTAGTAATTGTAGATACTTTTTCAGGAGGGACAGAGGCATTTCCCACCAAACATGAAACGGCACAGATCGTGACCAAAAAACTGCTGGAAGACATCGTACCAAGGTATGGTTTTCCTGTCAGAATTGGGTCAGACAATGGCCCAGGATTTGTATCTAAGGTAACACAGGGAGTGGCACTAGTACTTGGGGCAGATTGGAAACTACATTGTGCATATAGGCCCCAGAGCTCAGGACAGGTAGAAAGGATGAACAGAACATTAAAGGAGACCTTAACTAAATTAGCCCTGGAGACTGGCGGGGACTGGGTGACTCGCCTCCCCTTCACCCTATATAAGGTGAGGAACTCCCATATAAGATAGGACTGACTCCCTACGAAATCATGTTCGGTCTTCCTCCACCTGTTATCCCCAATTTAAAACCTGAGGTGCTTGCTAAATTTAATAACCACCAACTTCTTTTCTTCCTCCAAATGTTACAATGAACCCATGAGCAGGTGTGGCCTAAGCTGAGGGCCCTCTACGAGACTGGGCCACCCTAGGACCCCCATCGATTTTGGACAGGTGACTGGGTATATGTGCGGAGATACCAACACCAGACACTTCAACCTCACTGGAAGGGACCCTACCTCATGAACCTGACCACTCCCACTGCTCTTAAGGTCAATGGAATTACTCCCTGAGTCCACTACACACATGTCCGGCCAGCTGACCTACACACCGTTCTCACTGAGTTTGTTACAGAATGGAAAAGCCAACCAGACAAGGACAATCCCCTAAAGCTAAGACTGCACCGTTCTCACTTATTTCCCACCTCCAAGACTCCCTAGTCCGAGGTTGTCCTTCAAAATAGAAGGAGATTAGAATTAGTCTTCTTACAACAAAGGGTTGGGGGGGGGGGTTATGTGCTGCCCTTAATGTAAATAAGAGCGAGAACAGCAACAAGGTTAGTGAAAATCCTGGTTTAATCATTCCCCTGGCTCACTCTGAGAGCAACCTGGACCCATGATTGGGTCCTGCATAGGATCCTCTGAAAAAAGGGGGAATGTGGGACCCAGGAAATTTAACAAAATCCCCTACCCCTGGACAAGCAGAGCAGGACTGACTCTATTTTGGGCTGCACCCACCTTCTGCTGACCTGATTATTACTTAGGGCACTGCCCCGCCCTAGTCAAAGACCATGACACAACCTAACCAGAAATCCAGCTCAGCGGACCAGCATGACTGTGCAACTTTCTGTGTATCCCATTGGCCACTGGCCCCTATAAAGTTGCTAAGCCTCTTTGTCTCGGGGTCCAAGTCCCTGCTCCGCTGCGTCGGGTATACTTGGACCCAGGATCGAGCTTGTAAATAAACCCATTTGTGATTGCATCTGTGTCGGCTCCTTGGCGGTTTCTCGGATTCGCAATCTTGGGCACAACAACATCCACGAAGGCAAAAGAAACAAAAGCAAAAATGAACTATTGGGACTTCATCAAGATAAGAAGCTTTTGAACAGCAAAGGATACAGCCAACAAAACTAAAAGACAACCTACAGAATGAGAGAAGATATTTGCAAATGACGTATCAGATAAAGGGCTAGTTTCCAAGATCTATAAAGAACTTCTTAAACTCAACACCTTAGAAACAAACAATCCAATTATGAAATGGGCAAAAGACCTGAACAGAAATCTCACAGAGGAAGACATAGACATGGCCAACATGCACATGAGAAAATGCTCTGCATCACTTGCCATCTGGGAAATACAAATCAAAATGACAATGAGGTACCACCTCTCACCAGTGATAATGGGGAAATTTAACAAGGCAGGAAACCACAAATTTTGGAGAGGATGTGGAGAAAAGGGAACCCTCTTACACTGTTGGTGGGAATGTCAACTGGTGCAGCCACTCTGGAAAACTGTGTAGAGGTTCCTCAAAGAGTTAAAAATAGACCTGCCCTAGACCCAGCAATTGCACTGTTGGGGATTTACCCCAAAGATACAGATGCAATGAAAAGCCGGGACACCTGCACCCCAATGTTTCTAGCAGCAATGTCCACAATAGCCAAACTGTGGAAGGAGCCTGGGTGTCCATCAAAAGATGAATGGATAAAGAAGATGTGGTTTATGTATACAATGGAATATTACTCAGCCATTATAAATGACAAATACCCACCATTTGCTTCAACGTGGATGGAACTGGAGGGTATTATGCTGAGTGAAGTAAGTCAATCAGAGAAGGACAAACATTATATGTTCTCATTCATTTGGGGAATATGAATAATAGTGAAAGGGAATATAGGGGAAGGGAGAAGAGGTGTGTGGGAAATATCAGAAAGGGAGACAGAACATGACGACTCCTAACTCTGGGAAACGAACTAGGGGTGGTCGAAGGGGAGGAGGAGGGCGGAGGGTGGGAGAGAATGGGTGATGGGCACTGAGTGGGGCACTTGACGGGATGAGCACTGGGTGTTATTCTGTATGTTGGTAAATTGAACACCAGTAAAAAATAAATTTATTATTAAAAAAAAAGAAATGACAAATACCCACCATTTGCTTCAACGTGGATGGAACTGGAGGGTATTATGCTGAGTGAAATAAGTCAATCAGAGAAGGACAAACATTATATGGTCTCATTCATTTGGGGAATATAAAAAATAGTGAAAGGGAATAAAGGGGAAAGGAGAGGAAATGATTGAAAATATCAGTGAGGGGTACAGAACATGAGAGACTCCTAAGTCTGGGAAATGAACAAGGCGTGATATAAAGGGAGGTGGGTGGGGGGTGGGCATGACAGGGTGCCAAGCACTGAGGGGGGCACTTAATGGGATGAGCACTGGGTGTTATTCTATATGTTGCCAAATTGAACACCAATAGTAATATATTAATTAATTAATTAATTACTTAATTAAAAAAATAAATAAAGTTATGTTTTGCAGTGTTAAAAAAAGAAAGTTTGGAATTTCATAAATAAAAATGTATCTTCTATGGAGAGCAATTATTCTGTATGCTCAACCAGGTATGTTCTAAATAATATCATGTTTAATCTTCACAGCTATATGGCAACTTAGGCTAATTACCTCTTTCTTACAAATGTGCATTTGATACTTTGAAAGATCAAGGAATTTGCCTGAGGTCTTGAGGTGTAACAACCTATGTGATAACTTGATTTGAAAACCACAACAAAGAAACAAAAACTTGCCTTTATTTCATGCATATTTAAAACTGTGAGAACTGGCAAATATTTATAGCTTTTACTTAGGACATGCACAATTTTATTGGTGTTTTACACTCCCATTGTATAATTTGGGCATGGTTATATTATTATAGTATATTCAGGGACGGTACCAATTACTAATATTATACTTGGCATATATATTGGAACTTTTATCAATCAAAGCAAGAAACACTTCAGCTGTCACTGTTTGTGAGCAAAGAGTGAGAAGACAAGATAGTATGAAGTATTAGCAGTACTATTGAACCAAAAATTCTTATTGGAAGGAAGATTAAATATATGAGTAAGGAATGGACTTAGCACTATATAGAGAATTTTCAACTTTTTAAAAATGGCATAGATTAAATATGCACTCAGTAGCAATGTGCATTAGGAACTAGATGTTCAGTTTTTAATCTCTGAAAAATAATGTCAAGGGAAACAAACTTTACCTAGTGTGGTTATTTGCTAGCTTTTTTTTTCCTGTCTCTTTGGACACTGTCCCCTAAGCTTCCTTTTCAAATTCATTACTAATGTGTATGATGTTTTATATTCCTTGGTGTTTTGTGTGTAGTCCTGTTCTGGCAATTTTGATTCACTGAATTATTCCCTGTGAGCCAGCAGCAAAGAGAATAGATAAGACATGTGGCTGATGCTACATTTTATTTGTGCAGAAACCATACCACATTGCTTAAAACACCTTCTGATATTTTTTCTTCTTCATATAATTGCTCCTTTCTCATGCTCTGTACACAAAGAAATATATTCCCTCTAGATAAAATGGAAATTTTAAGGAAAAAAACCTTAACATAGAAAGAAAAGGGGTTCACCGAGAGGAATTATGTCCAGAATGCTGGTTTCCCTGCATACAACAGTAGCAACTGCTCTTATGTTTTCTATTCCAGCCATTCTATTTGTTAGTGATCCTGTATGAAAATTAGAGGTAAGTCAGAAATATAGGAGGCAATGGAGTCTCCCAAACCTTATCATTGTTTCATTGCTTATCAGCTCAATTTTTAATTAGATTAAATAGGGTATATTGGAGTTCTATTTTGCCACTGAATATAGATAGTAGTATATTTTGTTTTATTACATCATTTTTTTCATTCTCTGTTAAGTGAAAAGCAGGAAATTTCCATTTCTGTGCCTGTGTTTCTAACTGAATATAGGCTAGGTAGTACTTTCTTTTAGAGAATAGACTAACTGTAGGTAATTCCTGGCTACATTGAACACTTATTACTTATATGAATATATCTAAGGTACAAAACCAAACTGACTCCAGTGCTTCATTTGGGAATAAAGATAAAGTTCCATAGTTGTGTCATAAAGACTGAATGAGATAGAATATACAAATCTTTAGTATGTCATTGGGAAAAATAATGCCTTTGCTTAATCACAGTAACCATGAATATTCTGCCCCAAATTGGAAATCAGTTCACACTAAAGGAAAATAAGGTAAAAAACCAGCTCTTCGAAAAGCATAGTAAGTGCCACATGGTTTATATAGCACTTTCATTTATACTATTTCAATTAATTCCCAAAATGCCCTTGAATTTCACATCCATGGTAAACAGAGAAGACTGATACTTAAGAAAATAAAGGACCATTCAAAGTCACAAATCTATTAAGTGGCCCATTTGTATTTTTAACCCATATTTCTCTAACCACAGAGCCTATATACTTTCTGTGATAGTAATCTACCTTAGAGTGTCATAAATAAGAAACTGATACTGTTTTGATAGCATCATCTTATATTCAGGTTATGTGCTTTACTTTTTTCCTTGATTACAGATGACTAAATAAAGAACTGAAACTTGGAGGGTAGGAATTGATAATTGCCATAAACTGCTAGAGATACAATCCTTCCAGCCACTTGGTGGGTTCTCTAGAGGAGTCTTTGCTTCACTCAGGAAAAGAGAAGCTGCTAAAGAAAACCTGTGTCATGGCCCAAAGTTCAGAAAGACTGAGCAGTTTCAAGTAAATTTAGAGTAATTATGAAGCCAAACTAGATTTTACCCACAATACTGAATTAAAAAAACTTTCCTTCCCTCTAATGTATTATCCTAAACCCTGAACAACTATTTAAAGTAAAAATGAGTGGGAAATATCAGAAAGGAAGACAGAACATGAGAGACCCCAACTCTGGGAAACGAACTAGGGGTGTGGAAGGGGAGGTGGGCGGGGGGTGGAGGTGACTGAGTGACGGGCACTGAGGGGGGCACTTGATGGGATGAGCACTGGGTGTTATTCTATTTATTGGCAAATTGAACACCAATAAAAATATAAATTAAAAAATAATAAAATAAAGTAGAAACAGTGAGGTGATCAATAAAGGACATGGCTTGGAAGATATGATGTGTAAAGTCCCCCTAATGATCTTTAATGAGGTTTAACTGAAGAAGAATGAAATTAGTAAACATAGAGTTGAAACGATTAGACTCTACTAAGAGACAGGTCCATCCAGGGCACCCAAGACATTAACAACAACAGCAAAATGCACCAGAAATAAATGCAGTCAGTCTAAGGCTCTCATCTCAGTGTCTTAAAAGAACATCCTTTGGTGCTTCAAACTTAATGTATTCTTTTATACAGAGTCCCTTTCTCATCTTGGGCATCAAGAAGTCATCAGTATCTAGTTTATCTGAACCATCGTTGTTAATACTAACCTGATGGTAACAATTTTAAAGGGGCATGACATGGGATAATTTCAGAAGGAAACCTTGAAGGTACTTTGTGGCCATCTTATTTGACAAATATGAACTATTATTGCTAGCTGTCATTTTGAATAGTTCAAAGGGTCTGTCTCAGGAGTTCTTAGAAGGAGTTCTTGATTTTGATGAAATGATTGAAAGATAATTTAAGTTTAACCTAAACCATGTTCTTCCAGGGGGAAATATGGATCTACATTCATAAATAAAAAGATGAGCTAAATGTTAGAGATACCTTTCATACTCTGCATGAATACTTCCTTGGATGGCTTCAGGCTTGAGGAATCATATGCACCTAATTAAACATTGAGGTTTTTTTTCTCCTCAGAGGCTGCTGAATGAATGAATGAATGAATGAATAACACACACCAGGTTTAGTTGATGTTGGTAAATGAATACAGTCCATTGATTGTCAATACATCCATTGATTGTCTTTATAAATAGGATAGTATACTTCTCTGAGTCAGTGATATTGCATCATCTCTTGGTAGACTCTTTAAGCCAATTTTTGCTGATCCTTGAAAATTAGACTTTAAGTACTCCTTTTCAGTGATGCTCACATGAACTTTCTATATATATTAATACCTTTCTTCACAGCTTTTCATTCATTCCCTCAAAGGTTTAAAGAGTGTCAGTCAAGTTATTATTTTTCAGAAGCTATTAAAATTGATTGGAAAGTTAAGAGAAATAAAGAATATGCAAAAAAGTTGAAATAAGGTTAAAAATGCAGTGCATTGACACATTATTACCTATGGAAGAGTAATAATATACCTTTGTTTTAAAAAAAAAGTTTTATTTAAATTCCTGCTTGTTAACACAGTATTAGTTTCAGTTGTACAACATAGTGGCTCAACACTTGGATACAATGCCTGATACTCATCACAGATGCCCTCCTTCATCCCCATCTCCTGTTTTACCCATCCCCCCTCACCTTCCTCAGGTTTTTATTAGTTTATTCTCTATAGTTAAGAGTATGTTTCTTGGTTTGCTTCTCTCATTCCCCTTACCCTTTGCCAGTTTGTTTGGTTTCTTAAAATCCATATGAATGCAATTGTATGCTATTTGTCTTTCTCTGACTGACTTATTTCAGTTAGCATAATTATTTTTAGGTTGTAAATGGCATCGTTTCATCCTTTCTGATAATGGAGTGATAATATACCTTTTTAAACCAGGTTCTCCAAAGCCAGTAGAAGCCAGGAAATTTAATGCAGAAATGTCAATTTTGGGATTGAAATCAAATATTGTTTATTTGATAAAAATGCATTTTGAAGCTCCTAGATGTTATGAAGAACCAGTACTTCCTAGGAAAAGCAAACCCTGATAAAGGAAGAGTATTGTTTTGAGCAGAAGTAAAGTTAATTAAAAGAATGAAATATAAGGAATTTAATGAAACTTAAATTTAATGAAATTTAATAGACACAACCTAGGAGCTGTGCAGCTAGGAATTCAGCATTCCATAGAGAATTTTGCCTGATTGGCATTTGTGATGCAACTACAAACTCAACATCACTTCAATAAATAAAGAAAAGTGTTTCTTTTAAGCCTCCTATGACTTCCAGGCACAGGACTGTGTTGCAATGCCTTTAAAGATCACAATCTGCTGTCACTTGCACACATACACAATGTAGTGGAGTAGTTCCCAGGGGATTTCAGCACAGATGTATGATGGGCTGGGAAAAATCCATCGAAGATTCATAAAATTTTCCCTCTACATAAAATGACACACCAATTCAGCCAGATTCTGGCTCTACACTTAGACCTTTGTTAATTAACTCTTCGAGTTTATTCCTTGTGTTTTCTTCTAGAAGTCTGGCAGGAGAACCACAAATAAGCAACTGAAAAATGAGAAACCACACAGAACTAACAGACTTTATCCTCCTGGGATTGTCAGATGACCCACAGCTTCAGGAGGTGATCTTTGTCTTTCTGCTTATCACCTACATGCTCAGCATCACTGGGAACCTGACCATTATCACCCTCACCCTGCTGGATTCCCACCTCCAGACCCCCATGTATTTCTTCCTCAGAAACTTCTCCTTACTTGAGATTTCATTCACAACTGTGAGCATACCCAAGTTCCTGAGCACCCTGATTACAGGAGATAAAACTGTTTCCTTTAATGATTGTATGGCTCAGTTATTTTTTTTCATTCTGTTGGGAGTCACTGAATTTTACCTGCTGGCTGCCATGTCCTATGACCGATACATTGCCATCTGCAAACCTCTGCATTACATGACCATCATGAATCCCAGAGTCTGCATACTCCTTGTCTTTGCTTCTTGGTCGGCTTCATTCTTAATCATATTCCCATCACTCATGCTGTTCATACAGCTTGATTATTGTAAGTCCAATGTTATAGACCATTTTACCTGTGACTATTTCCCCTTACTACATCTTTCTTGTTCAGACACTAGATTCTTAGAGATAGTGGGTTTTTCCTGTGCTGTTTTTACGTTAATGTTCACATTGGTGATAATAATTCTGTCCTACATATATATCCTCAGAACAATTTTGAAGATTCCTTCTACTAGTCAGAGGACAAAGGCCTTTTCCACCTGTTCTTCCCACATGATTGTCATCTCTATCTCCTATGGCAGCTGCATTTTCATGTATATTAACCCAGCAGCAAAAGACAGAGTGTCTCTGAGCAAGGGAGTTGCTGTGCTAAACACCTCGGTAGCCCCCATGCTGAACCCCTTTATTTACAGCCTAAGGAACCAGCAAGTCAAGCGAGCCTTCCTGGACAGGGCAAGGAAGATTGTATTTTTCTCAAGCAAATGAAAAAATAAAAGTGCTGTCATAAATTAGAGGCATAATGAAGAACAAGTAAACAAAAAACAGAGTTCTCAAAGTCTAACAATGCCCATGTAGCCTCACTAGAGTTCTATTTCATTGCTTATATTTCTATTGCTAGCAGTTTGCTGAGGATATTTGAATTCATAGATATTTTTTTCCATTTAAATTCCAATCCCTTTTCATTGCACTTCCCTTCCTTTAAACTAGTCTTTCCACTCTATAACTATGAGGTTGGCCTCATTTCCCTCTTCTAAATATCTTTAAATTCCACTTTTTTCACAGTAATGCTTAGAAAATCAAAGAAAGACAAAAACACCACAAGATCAATGGGTTAAAACTGTTTTATAATTTCACCAGGAAACACTCTTTCATGGAATTCAGAAAATATTGTCATGTTTAACATTATTATTTATTTACCATACAAAGACAATAAATATAGCTTAGTCTTACTGGAGTATTACAGACACTATCTTCTCCATATAAGAGCACACTTAGTAACCGTGTAAAAAATGTGTAACTAAAAAAATATATATAATTACTTTTTTTGAGAAATCTCAAAATATTTCTCAGGTACCCAATTTAAAATTTTACTGTGCCATATAATTTCTCAGCTTAAACTTGAAGTAGTCCCTACTTCTTGAAACTCCATAATTACCACATACTCCATACCAGTTCTTTAAAAAAGCCTGAAGAAATATATATTCCTAGGTACTAGATATGACCACAAATTTACTGTGGTATATTTGAATAAATGCTTGATGTTAAACTGATCTTTTGGATAATAATGACTAAGAGTTATAACATTCTCTTACTTTTTCTGGCCATTTTGATCTAACAGCTTACATGTACAGCTCATTTATGTGAAAATGACACAAAACCTCTTGTTTCATACTATGCTTTGTTTGTAGAAAAATCATTGCAACAAAATCAGTACAAGCCCACTATCACTGCATTTCTTCAGTCCTTTACTGGAGGTTCCACAGGACAAAAACCAATACACTTAATAGTATTAGAAAGGAAGATACCAATAAATCTTTCTTTCAAATAACATGATTTTCCTCCTAAGACCTTAGTGTATTTACACTAAATGGTTCTTAAGTCCAACACACTCCTCTCCCAGATATCCACACCTCACCTCAATAAGGCCTCCCTCAATGACACTACTTAAAATTACAGAAGCTCCCCTCTTCCAAGGTTATTCAATTTTCTCCCCTTTACAACATAGTTATTAATTTATAAAAGACTCATAATTTGCTAATCAATCATGTTCATTGCTTATTGTCTATATCCTCTCATATCTCTCACCCCATGAGAGCAGGGACCTCTGGCCTCCTTTGCAGATAAAATGATGTGCTCCCAGCAGTGGTGTGCAGGGGCCTGCCTCTATACTTCCCAAGAGCCAGTTGTGCTGTGCCTTCTCCATTCTGTATTCAGAAAGTTCCCATCAGTAGCTTGAAACTTGCCGTTTGAGAGAAGTGACATCTTAGAAACAGATAAGCTCTATAGATCAGTCCCTCACCTCCACCCCCCTGAGAGGCAGTGTTGAACATTTACCAGAAGTCACTAATCCTCCTCATTTAGAACAGTGTGTCTGCCTTGTAGTGGGTATTAGACAAATATTTTTGAATAAATAAATACGTTTGCATAATTTAGAATGGTCTGGTGCCCTAGCAATCAGAGCACTGACTAAATATTTTACAACATAAACACATACAATAATGTACATAACACTGAGCTAGCTTTTAAAACTCTTCAAATAAAATGAGCATTTTATCACAACTAGACATTTTGTATGACAAAGAAATAATTGAATGTTTTCTAAAGCATTTGGTGTTCATTTTCTTTTATTTTACATTAGGTCTTTTGACAACTATGTAAAAATCAATTTACTTGATGTGTACTGACTTTTCATGAAGTTAACGCTTTTTTTGATAGGCATTAATTAGATTTATTGTGGTGACTATTTTGCAGTATATACAAATATCAAATCATTATGTTGTACACCTGAAACTAATAGTGTTATATGTCAGTTACACAGCAATTTAAATTTTTTTTAAATCTAGCATGTAAAAAAAATGACAACACGTTTTGTTAAGGTTTGCATATTGAACTTTCTAATGATAGGAATTCTTATGATGCAAAACCTTATTTTTTTCCACCCAAAAAGATTCCTATAATTATTTGGGTTACACCTAGTAATATATGAGGTGCCAACCTCATCTGTCAACTGATACACTTCTGATATTATAAATTCAAATAGAATAATAACTCAGTTAGATGATGGTAGTCAGTAAATGGGAGGCCAGTCAGACATCTTGGGTGGTGGGGCTTACCTATAGAGGATAATAATATACCATTGAAAATAATTAGCAATACATACTGGAATTATTCAAAAATCTGATGTGAGTTCAGGACTTAGAGAAAATCTTTATTTTATGTTATTTATTTTTGTAAAATTTTTATTGTAGTTTTATTTGCCAACATATAGTATAACACCCAGTGCTCATCCTGTCAAGTGCTCCCCCCAGTGCCCGGCACCCAGTCACCCCATCCCCCTCCCACCTCCCCTTCTACAAACCTTTGTTCATTTCCCAGAGCTAGGAGTCGATTTAGAGAAAATCTTAATATATTTGGATCCCCTAGCAATCTGATTTAATAAACTTTTTTTTTATTATGAACATGTTACAGCAAAACTTTATTTGTAACTGAAACCTGTCCTCCACTTTCTGAGGAGAGTGAAACCTGGTAGCCTGAACAATAGTTCATAGACCTAAAACATAGGCACTCATCAACCTCAGAATACATGGAGGTAATTGGCACATTATTAAAAAGCAGAAGTCCGGGATCCCTGGGTGGCGCAGCGAAAAAGCAGATGTCCTACTAGCTTGTGGATAAGAGCCTAACAGTTGTAATTAGTCTTCCTCAAAAGTAAATTATTAGGAGGCCTAGAGAAAAGCTAGAGAGCTATTAGGAACTAGGAATAAAACAGTAAAGGTAGAAAGTGAGTGAGAGAGTGATCAAGGAGGAAAGAGAGAGACAATTCAGCATCTAGAAGTTTGAGGAAAGATATGGAGAGGAAACATATCTAATAAGATATTTCACAGGCAGTCCAGGTGGCTCAGCAGTTTAGCGCCACCTTCAGCATGATCCTGGAGACCCAGCATCGAGTCCCGCGTGGGGCTCACTACATGGAGCCTGCTTCTCCCTCTGCCTGTGTCTCTGTCTCTGTCTCTCTCTCTCTCTCATGAATAAATAAATAAATAAAATCTTTAAAAAAAGATATTTCAAATGAAGTGCAGTGCTTTGTGAGATAGAAACTCATCCGCCTTTCCTGTAAGTAACTCCATAAAGATTGCATTGCCCACAATGCTATAATTTACAGTCATATAGGATCACATGAGCCTCATAGTACAGTATGCTTATCAATATAATTAGAAGTTTTTGCAATATAAAGGAATTTCATCTTTCTTGACTATATTAATGGACTATGAGTATTTTTCTAGTGAAAGGAATACTTTGTTCATTATTGCATACCAAAGGCTTATTGTAGTGTAGCCATTAACTAAAATATTTGTTAAATTAGTCAACAAAGGATGGAGGTCTCAAAATGCTTATTCCTATCTAAACTATTTTTATCTCTTGCCTTGAATAATTATAATTATTCTGTCCTGATATTTTGTTTAAGTAAGTTTCTATGCCTGGGTTTTCTAGAACCCCTTCTTTTTCAGAATCATAGACAAAAATCTCTATAACCCTTGTAACAATAGCAGCACCTTTAAACTCCTTACTCAACAGAAAGAACCTCTCTTTTCTATTTAGATCTACCTCCCAGCATCTCCCCTGCGGACATATATGGGGGAAAATCTTATATTTTAATCATTAAGGTACCAGATGGAACCCTATGATTAGACTCCTATAGATAACACACTTTCAATGTTTTCTTAATTTGAGATGTTTTCATATAGACGATAGTGAAATATCACAATGGTACACAACAATGCCATTTACTTGGCACATATCAATGGCTTCCTTGAGACAGATCCTTTCAAGTCTCAGTAACAACTCATGTACTCCATCTTTCACTTTATATAATCCCCAGAAACACAGTTCCATTTGTGTGACCTTGGAAAAATTAGCTAAACTCTCCATGAGTCAGCTTCCTAATATAAAAATTAGGGAGGATAATAGGAATTTCTTCAGAGAGTAGTTGTAAATATTGATTTATATAAGGCTTGCAAAAGACTTACAAATATGCCTGGTACCCTACAAATGCTTAATAAATTAAAACTATTACTATGATCTTAAATAATATCAGCTTTAATTGAATGTCATACAGCCAACGACATGCAGTTTACTCAAAAACAATTTGGCTTTATGTATCACAACATTGTCTGTAGGACAAATGTCCTTGTATAGTACATCATGTGGTACTCCCTCATCCATAAATTGGGGATGACAATAATGATTATTTCTTTTTTACACATCACTACTCTAAAATATTTTATTATGGACTTACACATTTTGCATCTACCAAATTCCGTCAATTATGTGTATCTATATACGAAGACTGCAAAGACTACATTTTCCATTGTCCATAAAGCTAGAATTATAAATGTAATTTTAGTTCTGCCAACCAGATGCATTCATAAAAGATACAAACTTTAAACATTGCTATAGTTAAGCATCTACATTGCTGGTGTAGATCACAGCAGATTCCAATGACCATAAATTTTGTAACAATAGCCCTAGATTCCTGAGGATCAGTTCTCATGAGGACTCAATTTTGTAAAGCAGCTTTGAGATCACTCCAGGAAGCTCTTCCTAAAATCTGCCTTTAACTCTCTTGATAATTCCTTAATTTGTACATTACATTAAATTGATTTACATTTAACTAGCTATAATAAATTCTGTTCTCTACAACTGCAGTTGTATATATATACAAAGCCTATCCAGGTAACAGCTCTCAAAGAAATAAGAATTTTGAGCCAATTTATTAACCTGGCTTGATTTGAAGTCAGCAACGATTCCATTAGACACTGAAACACTGGTAGTCCACATGGACACATTAACAATGCAGAAATCACCAAGAATAAATGCCTACTAAAAGCAAAGTTGAATAAAATTGAATACTGAATACAAGGCTTATGTAGGAGCTGGCTGCTTCTAAATCCCTTAGACAGCTTAAAGAACAAAATGTAATTTTGCTTCAATCTTCTCATTGATGAAGGATAGTTGGAAGAAAAGCAGGCATGGATAAGGGACCCTAGGAGAAAACCACCCTTAAAAGGATTCTACACCTCCCTGGAAGGAGTGCTTCACTCTTTCCCATGTGATAGGTAGATAACCACTACCTGATTGGATGACAAGCTCATGGAGGGTTAATTATATTGAATCAGCTCACCAACAAACCCATAAAAGCCCCTAGACTTAGAGACTCTGATAGTAACCCTCTCAGGTCCCCTCCCTCTTTGGGAGCTTTGTACCTATCACTCAATAAACTCTGCTTTGCTGCCCACCACTCTATCTGGTCTACCTCTTCATTCTTCTAAGTGGTGTGACCAAGAACCATTGGTCATTGGTAGAGAAGAAATCCTATCTAGCATCATAAATGAAGAGATGACATCACCAATATTAAATCCTGATCCTGCAAATATTAAATCCTGTTCCTTAAATATCCAGTTGATTTAATTCACAACTTCTTCACATGTCTTACGTTAATGTTAGAACACTGACTGGGAAAAATGGGAACTGATCATTGGAAGGAAGGCATCTCTGTGGATTCAGATGATTCTGAGTACCTGAACATGAAAGCACCACCTAGATTCCCTTGGCAGCAGAAGGACCATCTTGTTCTGCTTCATGAAGCTGACCATGTATCATTTAGAACCTCTGTAATTATCTCACCTCAGGTAGTTAAGTTTAAATTTGTCCTTTGTGTACATTCACCATTCTTAGCCTGGTTCTGACATATATGTATCAGAATCTAGCATTACGAGGAGATGCTAAGCAAGTACAAACTCAGAAAAAGACATAATTACACTTAAAAATTTTACCTGTTTTTAATAATGTTTTCCTTTCAAAAATTTTTAAATCTAATTAGTTAATATACTGCAATACTGGTTTCAGGAGTAGAATTCAGTGATTCATTACTTACATATGACACCCAGTGCTCCTCATAACAAGCGCCCTCCTAAATACCCATTACCCATCTATATCATCTCCCACCCTCATTCTCCCATTAACCCTCAGTTTCTTCTCTGTCGCCTATGGTTTGTCTCCCTCTCTCTTTTATCTTTCTCCCCTCTCCCATATGTTCTTCGGTTTTGTTTCTTTTAATTTAATTACTTATTTATTTTAATAAATTTATTTTTTATTGGTGTTCAATTTGCCAACATATAGAATAACACCCAGTGCTCATCCCATCCAGTGCCCCCTTCAGTGCCCGCCACCCAGTCACCCCCACCCCCCACCCACCTCCCATTCCACCACCCTTAGTTCGTTTCACAGAGTTAGGAGTCTCTCATGTTCTGTCTCCCTTTCTGATATTTCCCACTCATTTTTATCCTTTCCCCTTTATTCCTTTTCACTATTATTTATATTCCCCAAATGAATCTCACACAGGAAGACATAGACATGGCCAACACGCACATGAGAAAATGCTCTGCATCACTTGCCATCAGGGAAATACAAATCAAAACCACAGTGAGATACCACCTCACACCAGTGATAATGGTGACAATTAACAAGACAGGAAACAACGAATGTTGGAGAGGATGTGCAGAAAAGGGAACCCTCTTGCACTGTTGGTGGAAATGTGAACTGGTACAGCCACTCTGGAAAACTGTGTGGAGGTTCCTCAAAGAGTTAAAAATAGAACTTCCCTACAACCCAGCAATTGCACTGTTGAGGATTTACCCCATAGATACAGATGCAATGAAACGGCAGGACACCTGCACCCCGATGTTTCTAGCAGCAATGTCCACAATAGCCAAACTGTGGAAGGAGCCTCGGTGTCCAACGAAAGATGAATGGATAAAGAAGATGTGGTTTATGTATACAATGGAATATTACTCAGCCATTAGAAATGACAAATACACACCATTTGCTTCAAGGTGGATGGAACTGGAGGGTATAATGCTGAGTGAAGTAAGTCAATCGGAGAAGGACAAACAGTATATGTTTTCATTCATTTGGGGAATATAGATAATAGTGAAAGGGAATATAAGGGAAGGGAGAAGAAATGTGTGGGAAATATCAGAAAGGGAGACAGAACATGACGACTCCTAACTCTGGGAAACGAACTAGGGGTGGTGGAAGGGGAGGAGGGCGGGGGGTGGGGGTGAATGGGTGACGGGCACTGAGTGGGGCACTTGACAGGATGAGCACTAGGTGTTATTCTGTATGTTGGCAAATTGAACACCAATACAAAATAAATTTATTATTAAAAGAAAAATTTTATTTACTTATTCATAGAGATAGAGAGAGAGACAGAGACACAGGCAGAGGGAGAAGCAGGCTCCAGGCAAAGAGCCTGACGTGGGACTCGATCCAGGGTCTCCAGGATCATGCCCTGGGCTGAAGACGGCGCTAAACCACTGCGCCACGGGGACTGCCCTGAAAGCAGAGGTGTAACCAACTGAGCCACCCAGGCACCCTGTAGCACTAATTGTTTTATTTCATATAATAAGTTTCATTTCATATAAGTAACTTCCAAACACTTATGTAGAGGCCTAAAACTGTATATGGTATTTAAGTAATCTGAATCAGTTCTGCAAGCAACTGTGTTTTGTATTACTGTGAAGATATGAAACGTAGTTCATTACATTTTAAAAAGTGTTCCACACAATTTCTTTATTTCTACATTCCCTCCCTTGCTCTTCTTCAGGGGTTTTCTTTCAGTAAGAAACGTTTCCATGCTCTGAATGTATTCCTTTTTGGTAGGAATCCAGAAATATTAGACTGAATGGATAAGTATTTGGCATTTCTGTGTTATGGGTCCCAAATTAAAATGCCTCCCATATCATATATGATGGAGGTCTTGTGTATCTGTGACAACAAGAATTTTCCTTATTCATTCTTCATTTGCTGTTAAGTTGGCAGCTTCCTTTCCTGATAAAAATTCACTTACACCTCCTGAAAAAAAAATTCAACATGCATTTATGATAATATTTAGCAAGCTATGAGTGGAAGTGAATCTTGGAGTGTCCAAGTAGATCTGAAATAATTAGCTTTGCTCTTTCCCACCCAGGTTAGTTGTTTAAAAATAATAATAAAAATCGAATAGTAAAATTAATTGAAAACAGTGGTAAAGTGAGTATACAATCTCGTAGGTACCTATAATAATGAATCACATGTTTGGGCAAGACATACATGAGGTGAAGGGGTGTCCAAAATCAAGGAAAGAAACCATGCTGTGATTTGTCATCTGACACTTACTGTTTAGCACAAGATCTGTTTCTGATTCTATTGTTGCATCTTCCTTTCTCCGAGGACAATAGTCCCAATTGATAGCTGTTTTTGTTCTCACAAAGTTCATTAAAGTTCATTATACTATAGTTTAATTAGCAGTTTTTGAACCTAGGATCCCAAGGGATTCTTTTGTTTGTTTAACCAATGATCTCTGCATACCTGTTGAGGACCAAACAGAATGGTATAAGATATTACTTATACCATTCTTATTAGTATATAATTTGCAGGGAGATCTGTTTTCCTGCAAAGTCAAGACATCAGCTTTGCCCAAACCAAAGAGTTTGTCACCATTATAACAGTCTTTAATTCTTTTGACCCTGAAGGTTATATGAATACTTTTCCTAGAATTAAAGTCAGGAGATATTTTTTTAGTTGATATCCTTATAAGATTACAGAAGATAAAGGACATTTTTTTTAAAAAGACCTCTGGGAAATTGTGGGCAATGCGAACCTAAATGACCTCTGCACACTCACAGACTTGCCAGTGCGTGCAAGTGTGTGAGTGCATGAAAAATATTGTAGGATCCATCACTACCAAACTCATGCCCTGCTCTGAGTTACTCTAAAGATCTTTGTGGTTAAATTGTACACAGAAGCTATGAACAGCCATCTGAAAGGTGAGTGTGATTTATTTAGTCAAGTCAGTTGTTTACCATCCAGAACCCACATAGTTCAAAGTACAGGATTTTGACCTGTGTGTTACAAAGCCCAGATCCTAAATAATTATGAATAATGTTTCACAGTAGGAATCAATGGTTATCTCCAGTATTACTTTATTCTCTAACTAGTGACATTTAAAGTTTAATAAGACTTTAGTAACATATCCTCAGAAGAAGTTTTAAGGATAAGACAGTAAATTTTTAGAAGAATATAGTCTCTCATGTGTAAGATCCTAGGAAAGTGTTTCTGTTCTCTCAATTGAGCAAAAACTGACTCCCTAATGTTTACTTTTTTGCTACACGGCTTTTGTATCTACAACTAGAGATAATTCCCTATACTTAATGAGCAGTATCACAAAGCATACTGGAAAGGGTAAAACATTCTGTTGTTAGTAAGACAACACAAAATATCAATGACCTTTCATATGCTATTCTGTATCAGTTTACCCAGTATGTTCCAGATGAGACTAAAAACACTAACAGATATTGGACTTTTGTAAGGACAGAAGTTAGAATGTTATGGGTGCATGGGAGTTAGGCTAATTTTAAGAGAGCTTGGTAGGCACCATATGTGAGCTTGTGGAATCTGGATCAGAAGACAAGAAAGGATTGACATTGACATTTAGTCTTCTCTGGTCATTCCCTGAGTGATCCTCCCCTACAGTACCTGGGAGGGAAGTAGCTGATAGATCAGCCATTTATTCACACCCAGATCAGATTCCTGTCCATAAATCCAGAGTCAGAAACCTCTAAAGTGTGATCTGGGCACATGTTGGAAATGGACATTGCATCCTCAGTAGAAGGAAGGAGACATATTTCCCCACTCTCAGGAAAAGCTCATCTCAATATCATTGTGGGAAATATGTTGAAACAGCCCAGGAGCCAATTTGGAACATTCATATTCCACACTGAGGTCTCCTGGGAAGAGCCTGTTCCACCCCAGCAATAACAGAAATTGGAAACCTTAGAGACAGTGACAGCATTGGGAAACATTTCAGGTGCTACAAATGTAATTATTATGATTGAAGGCTATCTCTCTACTACAGCCCCTAACTCAGAAATAAGGCAGCCCTGGGCATTGATTTATCTAGTTCCCTGAGGAAGTTACTTGACAGATAGTATCACCAAGAAGATATTGATCATTTTCTCAAAAGATAAAGGGGAAAAATAAATCAATCAAATAAATAATTGAGAAGGCTGTGTTCTGTAGTGCTTATGAGCTTAGTTTCTGCAGTCCGACTGCTTATATTCATATTCCTGCTTCACTCCATCCTAAGTCAATGATCTCAGGCACAATTCTTAATATTTCTGGACTCAGTTTCCTCAATTGTGAAATGAAAGTTAAATAACAACTAGCCTTAGAGAATTGCTTTGAGAATTAAAGGAAGTCATGTAAGTATTAACATAGTATTTGACATTTAGTAACTGCCTTATAAATGTTACCTATGATCATCGTAATCGTAGACAGGTTTGTGAATTAAATTAAATACCATCTCACCAAAAAGGGATTCTTTGTCCTACCATCTCACGTGAAAATCTATTCTTATCCCAGGAAATTTCTCATTAGAATGTGTTGTTCAATTGAAAATATAAACTAAAAAAAAAAGAAAACATAAATGTGTCTGGTATGAATAACATAAATATTATTATCAGCCTCTAACACCTTAAGTGAATGTACTTTTCCTACAGCTCTGATAGGAAGTTTACCCTGAAGTAATACAGAGACTAAGAGACTAGTTACAATGGACTGGGTATCTTTAGAAGATGAAGAAACACAGAAGTGGCCAACTTCCTGATGGGCAAATGAAAACCAGGAACCCCCCCAAAAAAAAATTCCTGAAACTCGCCCCTAACGTGGCAGAGTGAGAGGAAAAGCGTGGAATTAGGATTTAAGAAATGTGGATTCTTCCTTAGACTTTGTTCCTGACAAACCTAGTGACTGCAGAACCTCTGAGTTCCATCTACAAAGTTAGGGGATTGGCTAAAATCATCTTTACTGAGCTTTCTCTCTTCATTTATATAGTTCTCTTAAGTACTTGATTATTTTATTTATAGTAACCTAAACCCATTTGGCTAAGATTGTTTTCTCTCTTGTTCCTATCTGTTTGTTTCTTTCTTGTTCTAGGAGAGACAGGGCACATGTCCAGGGCATAAAAGAGATTCTTTATAAATTAGTAGACAGAATTGAAGGGAAGTATTCTAAAGTAATCCTATGTGATGAAACAAGAGAGCCCTAAGACAAGTTCAGAAGAGACTATGAAAGCTGTGGTTACTGAGCAGATTGGAAGAGAATATCCCAAAGACCAATGTTTAAATTAAGAGATTTGGGCAAAGAATCACATTAGAAAATGCAAAAAAAGATTCAGAAACAAGTCCCACATTGTATGTGGTTGTTCACCCATTATGAATAGACCTGTCAACAAATACTACTCTTTTTAGAATTTAAGAGAACCTTACAATTTTGTATCTAACTTCGAGGACAATAGAAAACTTAAAATACATATGTGGAATATGGAGGAGGGGGCAAATCTAAGGAAAGTAAAATAAAGTATGGAAAGATGTGTGAAATCCTTCACGAAGGGAGCAGATCCTAGGAGAAGAAACAAAAGAATCAGGCATGAAGCTAACAGCCTAAAGGAATTAGTTTGTTTAATCTTTATTCTAACCTGTGAAAAACATACACTAATATTTTCATTTCACAGGAAATAGCCATTGCTATTGAGCTAAAAAGTAGAAGAATATGTAATTACCAATTATGGTAAGTACTCCAAATGAAATAAAAAGATCATTTCTTTTCACAGTAGGGATGAGAGAACATAGATAGGATTTCCCAGGGAGGTATCTTTGAAGGGGTTATGTTTAAGTTGGCACCTGAAAAATAAGATTCAGCTATGCAAGAATGTAAGCAAAGAAAATGCATTGCAAAAAAAAAAAAAAAAAGAAAATGCATTGCAAAAGCCCTGGAGTGGGAAAAACTTGACATCTTCAAGGAACTGAAGACCAATACAGTGGGATAAGCAAGAGATGAATTAGAATTACACAGCCATGAAATCATAAAGAACCATATAAAACAGACTAAGGGGGTTGAATTTTATTCCACAGGAAATGAAATCCTATTCAGTGGCTTTAAACACAGAAATGGATCTAATTCCTGGTTTGTTTGTTTGGGTTTTTTTTTAGGTAAGCTCTACAATGTGGAATTTGAACTCACAGTCTCAAGATCAAGAGTCGTACTTTACTTACTGAGCCAATCAGGTGCCCCTCATGCATGGTTTTAAAAGATCACTCTGGTTCTGTCTTTAGAATGGACTTGCCAGAGTGTTTTTGTGTAATGTATGAAGAGAAGAAAGCAGAAGGGCATGAAGTACTTTAGAGGAGAATGTGGATTATCACAGTGAGTAGCAAGCAGAGACTGAGAGGACAAAAAATTTAACTTCACAACCTTAACTATTGGTAGCCCTGTTCGCTTCACATGCAACCAAAATGACAAGCAAAACTTGAGTTATTGTCATGAAATTACAAACCATGAATATTTTTATGATAGGGCTTTTCTGTTCATTAACATAGATAACGTAGAATAACCTCATTTCTGGGGTTGTTAAAGAATCCTTTTACTATTGTCTTAATACTACATCACGATATTAAAAATCTTTAATAAGAGCCTTCTGGCTGGTATCCACTATAATGCTCAACCGTGAAAGTCCAGTAGAAGTGTTTATCAATCAACTACCACAGCAATAACATTCCTCATTAACAGGTGACAAAATAAAATCTTGGCTTATCTAACATCTTCACCTCAACCCACTGCTAACTTGTGCTGACAGTCTCTCTGACCTAATGTCTCTCTTATTTTTACACACAGACAAGGCCATAGTCAGGAATTGGTGATGAAAAACTATACAGCAATAACAACATTCATCTTGGTGGGATTAACAAATGACCCACATCTACAGATTCTGCTTTTTATTTTTCTATTTCTAACCTACTTGTTGAGTGTTGTAGGGAATCTGACCATTATCAGCCTCACGTTGGTGGATTCCCACCTTAAAACACCCATGTATTTTTTCCTCCGGAATTTCTCCATCTTGGAAGTGTTCTTTACCACTGTCTGCATTCCTAGATTCCTCTACACAATGGCATCTGGGGACAATACCGTTACCTACAATGCATGTGCCACTCAATTATTTTTTGTTGTCATATTGGGTGTGACTGAATTTTTCCTCCTCACAGCCATGTCCTATGACCGCTATGTGGCCATCTGCAAACCCCTGCATTACATGACTATCATGAACAACAGGGTCTGCATCAAGTTTCTTATTGGATGTTATATGTTAGCTCTGCTCATCGTCCTCCCACCCTATATCATGGGCTTCAAGCTCGAGTTTTGTGACTCCAATGTCATAGATCACTTTGGCTGTGACGCTGCTCCCATCCTGAAGATTACCTGCTCAGACACAGAGTTTATTGAGCGATTTGTCTTGGTCCTGGCTGTGTTGACACTCATTTTCACCTTGGTGTGTGTAATTCTGTCCTACACATACATCATCAGGACCATTCTCAGATTTCCTTCTGTCCAGCAAAGGAAAAAGGCTTTTTCTACTTGTTCTTCCCATATAATTGTGGTTTCTATTACTTATGGAAGCTGCATCTTTATCTATATCAAACCTCATGCAAAAGAAGGGGTTGCTATTAATAAGGTGGTGTCAGTGCTTACCACCTCAGTTGCCCCAGTGATGAATCCCTTTATTTATACTCTGAGGAACAAGCAAGTGGTACAAGCTTTCAAAGACATGATCAAAAGAGTTGCATCTATCTCAAAGAATTAAAAGACTAGTGAGGACAGAATGACAAATTATAAAAGAATTGCTGATCTCCATTTTTTCCCTAATTGTATATTGTTCATAGATTTACATATATCACAACTCCATTCTGTTATACCTAGTGCTCACTACTGATATATATATATTCCCAGATATAATTAGCTCAATCTATTCCCAGAAATACATGGGAATAAATATCCAGTAAATACTTATAAAAACACACTTGTTATTACTTACAGAACCAATAAATTTAGACAGTATCAATCTACTACCATATTAGCACTCAACTACCCCTCTTGCACTGATATGTCATGATCTGAGTCTCACAATTCCCAGGAACTTCAGTGATGATTATCTATATTTACAAGAATGTCCCTACAATCACTCTATTGGATAAAACTCATTATTCTCTCTCTCCCACTCTTCAGGGAGATATAAATGTAGGCTAAAATTTTCCTTTAATATCATTTGCTTAAAAATTGTACAAGTTCTTTTTATAAAACTCCAACCTTTTTCTAAATAGAATTTCATATTCTTATCTGTGTGTCTCTGTATATGTTGTTGTGCATTTGTTCCCATATTTGGAATGTCAGCTTAGCAGGCTTAAAAAGATAAATGGGACAGATAAAATATAAGTGAGAGCTTATACTTGCATTCTATTCTCCTATCCAAGTTATTCACCATAATTATTTTTCTAGGCACAAAAATCCAAGTTCCATCACAAAAACTTACAAATTTAGCCAATGAATAGAAAATAATTTTAAGTGTCCCAATTTTTGCCTTTCAGTTTAGTGCCTTATTCCCCCAACCTCCTTCTTCCCTCATAATTTTCTGTTTATATGATGATCTAGGAAGACATATGCTGTACCAGGAATCATACAGTTCAGGTTGCAGGCAGGCTCTTACTACCACCAATTCAGACAAATCTTTTAACTTTCCTCATCCCTTCTGATTTCAGGAAGGAATAAGGTGAGGGAGCAAGGTATCTAGAAAACAGGCAAGGAATCCCTATGATATTTGGGAGGGCTGTCCCAAGCTGATGTATTAGACTAAAAAACAGGACCAAATGGATCAGTAGTCCTTTCTGTCGGGTAAGGAATTAATGAATCTTTTCTTGTAATAAAAATTACGTAAGGGGAAATTAATCTTAATTCCACCAATCCTCTTCAGTTTGTCCACTGGAAATCAGCAGATCCAGAAAATGTTTTTTAAAATAAAAAGAGAAAGAAAGATCTGTGAGAATCTTTATTGTGAACTATGCAAAGCTTGATTCCTAAGTTGGATTAACAAGCTAAAAGAAATTAAGGGACATATTCAATTGGCTGTGGATGGATAAAAATAAAGGGGTAGCTGAAGATAATGATTTTTTAATCTTTTTTTATTGGAGTTCAATTTGTCAACATATACCATAATACCCAGTGCTCATCCAACGAAGTGCCCTCCTCAGTGCCCATCACCCTGTCACCTCAAAATTCCCCGCCCACTTCCCTTTGCACTACACTTGTTCCTTTCCCAGAGTTAGGTCTCTCATGTTTTGTCAACATCACTGATATTTTAACTCATTTTCTCACCTTCCCCTTTATTCCGTTCACTAATTTTCATACTCTTCAATGAATGAGACCATAATATGTCTGTCCTTCTCTGATTGACTTATTTCACTCAGCTTAATACCATCCAAATCCATCCACGTCGAAGCAAATGGTGGGTATTGTCCATTTCTAATGGCTGAGTAATATTCCATTGTATACAGACCACATCTTATTTATCCATTCGTCTTTCGATGGACACCGAGACTCCTTCCACAGTTTGGCTATTGTGGATATTGCTGCTATAAACATCGGGGTGCAGGTGGCCCTGGCGTTTCACTACATCTGTATCCTTGGAGTAAATCCTCAGCTGTGCAATTGCTGGGTCAAAGGGAAGTTCTATTTTTAACACTGAGGAACCTCCACACAGTTTTCCAGAGTGGCTGCACCAGTTCACATTCCCACCAACAGTGCAGGAGGGTTCCCCTTTCTCCATATCCTCTCCAACACTCGTTATTCCTGTCTTGTTAATGTTCCCCATTATCACTAGTCTGAGGTGGTATCTCGTTATGGTTTTGATTTGTATTTCCCTGATGGCAAGTGATGCAGAGCATTTTCTCATGTGCTTATTGGCCATGTCTATGTCTCCCTCTGTGAGATTTCTGTTCATGTCTTTTGCCCACTTCATGATTGGACTGTTTGTTTCTTTGCGGTTCAGTTTCATAAGTTCTCTATGGATCTTGAATGCTAGCCCTTTATCTGATAGGTCATTTGCAAATCTCTTCTCCCATTCTGTAGGTTGCTTTTTAGTTTTGTTGACTCTTTCTTTTGCTGTGCCAAAGTTTTTTATCTTGATGAAGTCCAAATAATTCATTTTTTATTTTGTTTCTCTTGCCTTCATGGATGTATCTTGCAGGAAGTTGCTGTGGCCAAGTTCAAAAGTGGTGTTCCCTGTGTTCTCTAGGACATTGATGGAATCCTGTCTCACATTTAGATCTTTCATCCATTTTGAGTTTATCTTTGTGTATGGTGTAAGAGAGTGGTCTAGTTTCATTCTTCTGCATGTGGATGTCCAATTTTCCCAGCACCATTTATTGAAGAGACTGCCTTTTTTCCAGTGGATACTCTTTCCTCCTTTGTCGAATATTAGTTGACCATTAAGTTGAGGATCCACTTCTGGATTCTCTATTCTGTTCTATTGATCTATGTGTCTGTTTTTGTGCCAGTACCACACTGTCTTGATGACCACAGCTTTGCAGTACCTCCTGAAATCTGGCATTGTGATGCCCTCAGCTATAATTTTATTTGCAATATTCCCCTGGCTATTTGGGGGTCTTTTCTGATACCACACAGATCTTTTTTTTAAGATTATTTATTTATTTATTCATACAGGCAGAGAGAGACAGAGACACAGGCAGAGGGAGAAGCAGGCATTACACAGAGAGCCCGACGTGGGACTAGATCCAGGGTCTCCAGGATCACGCCCTGGGCTGCAGGCAGCGCTAAACCACTGTGCCACTGGGGCTGCCCGATTCCACACAAATCGCAAGATGATTTGTTCCAACTCTCTGAAGAAAGTCCATGGTATTTTGATAGGGACTGCATTAAATGTGTAAATTGCCTTGGGTAACAGTGACATTTTCACAATATTAATTCTGCCAATCCATGAGCATGGAATATTTTTCCATCTCTTTGTGTCTTCCTCAATTTCTTTCAGAAGTGTTCTGTAGTTTTTAGAGTAGAGATCCTTTACGTCTTTGGTTAGGTTTATTCCTAGGTATCTTATGCTTTTGGGTGCAATTGTAAATGGGATTGACTCCTTAATTTCTCTTTCTTCAGTCTCATTGTGAGTGTATAGAAATGCCACTGACTTCTGGGCATTGATTTTGTACCCTGCCACGCTACCAAATTGCTGTATGAGTTCTAGCAATCTTGGGGTGGAGTCTTTTGGGTTTTCTATGTACAGTATCATGTTATCTGTGAAGAGGGAGAGTTTGGCTTCTTCTTTGCCAATTTAAATGCCTTTATTTCTTTTTGTTGACTGATTGCTGAGGCTAGGACTTCTAATAATATGTTTAATAGCAGTAGTGAAAGTGGACATCCCTGTCATGTTCCTGATCTTAGGGGAAAGGCTCCCAGTACTTCCCCATTGAGAATATATTTGCTGTGGGCTTTTTGTAGATGGCTTTTAAGATGCTGAGGAATGTTGCCTCTATCCCTAAACTCTCAAGAGTTTTGATCAGGAATGGATGCTGCATTTTGTCAAATACTTTCTCTCCATCTATTGAGAGGATACTATGGTTCTTGTTTTTTCTTTTGCGGATATAATCAATCACATTGATTTCTTTACAAGTGTTGAACCAGACTTGCATCCCGGGGATAATTCCCACATGGTCAGGGTGAATAATCTTCTTAATGTATTGTTGGATCCTATTGGCTAGTATCTTGTTGAGAATTTTTGCATACATGTTCATCAGGGATATTGGTCTATAATTCTCCTTTTTGGTGAGGGTCTTTGGTTTTGGAATTAAGGTGATACTGCCCTATAGAATGAGTTTGGAAGTACTTCAGTCTCTTTCTATCATTCAGAACAGCTTTAGTAGAATAGGTATGGTTTCCTCTTTAAATGTTTGATAGAGAGGAAAGCCCAGTCCCAGAGAAGCAGGAGCTTTACCAATCTTCCCTGATGGAAAGGAGCTCGAAGGGAGCTTGGGCAGCATCCCAGAGGGGCAGGGATGCCTTCAGGCTCCCAGGGGCACTGACAGAGGAACTACGCCCCAGGGGAGACCGCTCCACACACCTAGGCCGAGCTCCCTAAGGAGCTGCAGCGAGGCCCCAGCAGGGTCCCGGGAGCAGCTCCGACAGTGGTTCCAGCAAAGGCTCCATGCCGAGGGGGCAACGCGGCCCCAGGAGCGCGATTCCTGGGGCACAGGGCCCGGACCCCATGGCGCTGGGGGACAAAGCTCAAGATCCAGCGCTTCCTGGGACAGGTAGAGGCCGGGAGGGCACAGGACAGGGAGGATGTTCCTGCTGCCGGGTGGCCCCGAGCTGTGCAGGTAGGCGCCCCCCGCCCATGGAGCATCCAGGCCCAGCACTCTGAGAGCTGCAGAAGGTACTGTGGGAGCTGACTCAAGGACTAGACAGCTGGCCACCGCAACTGTTGTTGTTCCTCCTGATCTCACCTTGTACCTGAGACTGAGGAGGGGCCTCACAGAATAAACAACTCCCACTGAGCAGTGCACCTAGCAGGGGGCTGGGCAGCTCCCCCAGGTGCGCACACCTGAGAACCAGTACAGCAGACCCCTCACCCAGAAGACCAGCTAGAAGGACAGGGGAAAAGCAAGTTATTGACCAAGCAGTGCTGGAGAGCTCCAGGGGAAGTCGATGAATTTATAGTATGTAGAATCAGAGGATACGCTCCCTAGCTTTTTGTTTTCTGTTTGTTCCCCCCTTTTTTTTTCTTTTTTTCTTCTTTTTGTTTCTCTCTTTATCTCTGTTTAACAGTACAAATTGTTTTGGGCCACTGCACTGAGCAAAATGGCTAGAAGGAAAAACTCACCTCAAAAGAAAGAATCAGAAACATCCTCTCTCCCACAGAGTTACAAAATTTTGATTACATTTCATTGTCAGAAAGCCAATTCAGAAGAACAATTATAAATCTACTGGTAGCTCTAGAAAAAAAGCATAAAGATTCAAGAGAATTCAAGACTGCAGAATTTAGATATAATCAGACAGAAATAAACTAGGGGTGGTGGAAGGGGAGGAGGGCGGGGGGTGGGGGTGAATGGGTGATGGGCACTGAGGGGGACACTTGACAGGATGAGCACTGGGTGTTATTCTGTATGTTGGTAAATTGAACACCAATAAAAAATTAATTATTAAAAAATATTAAATAAAATATTTCTCTGGGAAAAAAGAAAAAAGAAAAATCAATTAAATGAGATGAAATGTAAACTGGAGGTCCTAACGACGAGGGTTTACAAGGGAGAAGAATGAGGGAGTGACATAGAAGACAAGTTGATGGCAAGGAGGGAAACTGAGGAAAAAAGAGAAAAACAATTAAAAGATCATGAATATAGGCTAAGGAAAATAAATGACAGCCTCAGAAGAAAAAATCTACCTACCTATAATTGGGGTTCCAGAGGGCGCCAAAAACTGACAGAGGACAATAAAGTGTATTTTAACAACTCATAGCTGAGAACTCCCCCAACCTGGGAAGGGAAACAGGCATTCAGATCCAGGAAATAGAGAGATCCCACCCTAAAATCAATAAATACCGCTCAACACCTCCACATTTAATAGTGAAACTTGTAAATACCAAAGATAAAGAGAAGATCCTAAAAGCATAAAGAGACAAGAAATCTCTAACTTTAATGGGAGAGGTATTAGAATAACAGCAGGCCACTCCAAAGAGACATGGCAGGCCAAAAAGGGCTGGCAGGATATATTCAGGGTCCTATATGAGAAGCACATGCAACCAAGAATACTTTATCCAGCAAGGCTCTCATTCAGAATAGAAGGAGAGATAGGCAGAAAATGAAAGAATATGTGACCATCAACCTGGCTCTCTAGAAATACTAAGGAGGCTCTGTAAAAGAAAGAGGAAGTCCAAGGAAACAATCGAGGGACTGATTAGGTATCATGATGACACTAAATTCATATTTTCAATAGTAATATTTTTTATGAATTTATTTTTTATTGCTGTTCAACTTGCCAACATACAGAATAACATCCAGCACTCATCCCATTAAGTGCCCACCTCAGTGCCCATCACCCAGTCACCCCCAACACCCACCCATGTCCCCTTCCACCACCCCTAGTTCGTTTCCCAGAGTTCGCAGTCTTCCATGTTCTGTCTCCCTTTCTGATATTTCCTACCCATTTCTTCTCCCTTCCCCTCTACTCCCTTTCACTATTATTTATATTCCCCAAATGAATGAGAACATATAATGTTTGTCCTTCTCCGATTGACTGATTTCATTCAGCATAATACCCTCCAGTTCCATCCATGTTGAAGCAAATGGTGGGTATTTCTCATTTCTAATGGCTGAGTAATATTCCATTGTATACATAGACCACATCTTCTTTATCCATTCATCTTTCGATGGACACCCAGGCTCCTTCCACAGTTTGGCTATTGTGGACATTGCTGCTAGAAACATCGGGGAGCAGGTGTCCTGGCGTTTCACTCCATCTGTATCTTTGGGGTAATTCACCAGCAGTGCAATTGCTGGATCAGGGCAGATCACTTCTTAACTCCACACAATTTTCAGAGTGGCTGCACCAGTTCATATTTCCACCAACAGTGCAAGAGGGTTACTCTTTCTCCACATTCTCTCCAACATTTGTGGTTTCCTGCCTTGTTAATTTTCCCCATTCTCACTGGTGTGAGGTGGTATCTCATTGTGGTTTTGATTTGTATTTCCCTGATGGCAAGTGATGCAGAGCATTTTCTCATATGCATGTTGGCCATGTCTATGTCTTCCTCTGTGAGATTTCTGTTCATGTCTTTTGCCCATTTCATGATTGGATTGTTTGTTTCTTTGCTGTTGAGTTTAATAAGTTCTTTATAGATCTTGGAAACTAGCCCTTTATCAGATACATCATTTGCAAAAATCTTCTCCCATTCTGTAGGTTGTCTTTGAGTTTTGTTGACTGTATCCTTTGCTGTGCAAAAGCTTCTTATTTTGATGAAGTCCCAATAGTTCATTTTTGCTTTTGTTTCCTTTGCCATCCTGGATGTATCTTGCAAGAAGTTACTGTGGCCGAGTTCAAAAAGGGTGTTGCCTCTGTTCTCCTCTAGGATTTTGATGGAATCCTGTCTCACATTTAGATCTTTCATCCATTTCGAGTTTATCTCTGTGCATGGTGTAAGAGAGTGGTCTAGTTTCATTCTTCTGCATGTGGATGTCCAATTTTCCCAGAACCATTTATTGAGGAGACTGTCTTTCTTCCAGTGGATAGTCTTTCCTCCTTTGTCGATTATTAGTTGACCATAAAGTTGAGGGTCCACTTCTGGATTCTCTATTCTGTTCCATTGATCTATGTGTCTGTTTTTGTGCCAGTACCACACTGTCTTGATGAGCACAGCTTTGTAGTACAACCTGAAATCTGGCATTGTGATGCCCCCAGATATGGTTTTCTTTTTTAAAATTCCCCTGGCTATTCGGGGTCTTTTCTGATTCCACACAAATCTTAAATTAAAATAATTTGTTCCAACTCTCTGAGGAAAGTCCATGGTATTTTGATAGGGATTGCAATAAACGTGTAAATTGCCCTGGGTAACATTGACATTATCACAATATTAATTCCTCCAATTCATGAGCATGGAATATTTTTCAATCTCTTTGTGTCTTCCTCAATTGCTTTCAGAAGTGTTCAGTAGTTTCTAGAGTAGAGATCCTTTACCTCTTTGGTTAGGTTTATTCCTAGGTATCTTATGCTTTTGGGTGCAATTGTAAATGGGGTTGACACCTTAATTTCTCTTTCTTGTAGGAGGGGCAAGATGGAGGAAGAGTAGGGTGCCCAAATCACCTGTCCCCACCAAATTACCTAGATAACCTTCAAATCATCCTGAAAATCTACGAATTCGGCCTGAGGTTTAAAGAAAGAACAGTTGAAAGGCTACAGTGAGAAGAGTTTGGGTTTCTATCAAGGTAGGAAGACGGGGAAAAAGAAATAAGGAAACAAAAGGCATCCAAGGGGAAGGGACCCTGCAAGGAGCCGGGCTGAGGCCGGGGCAAGTGTCCCCAGGACAGGAGAGCACTGTCCCGGAGAAGCAGGAGCTGCACCAACCTTCCCGGGCAGAAAGGCGCCCGCAGGGAGTTAGAGCAGGACCCCAGGAGGGGGGGATGTCCTCAGGCTCCCTGGGACACTAACAGACACCTGCGGCGCATGCAGGAGAGTGCGCCGAGCTCCCTAAGGGCTGCAGCGTGCACACATTGACCCGGGAACAGCTCAGAGGGGCTCGGCTGGCGGCACTGTGTGGAGGGGGCTGTGCGGCCCGGGAGCAGCTCGGCGGCGGCGGCTCCCGCAGAGGGAAGAGGCTCCGTGCGGAGCGGGCTGCGCAACCAGGAGTGCGAAACCAACAACACAGGCCCGGGAGCACAGGGCACTGGGACACAGCCCAGGATCCGGCCTATCCCCGGGAAAGGCAGAGGTCGGGAGGGCCCAGGACAGCAAGGATGCTCCTGCCCCGAGCTGAGCAGATCAGTGGCCCCGCCCTGGAGCCTCCAGGCCCTGCAGGTGGAGAGCCCCGGAGTTCCTGCTGGAGCTGAATCCAGGGCTCCAGAGCTGGCCGCCACCACTGTGGTTTTCCTCCTGGGGCCTCAAGGGGTAAGCAACCCCCACTGAGCCCTGGACCAGGCAGGGGGCAGAGCAGCTCCCCCAAGTGCTAACACCTGAGAATCAGCACAACAGACCCCTCCCCCGAAGACCAGCTAGACAGACAAGTTCCAGCGGAAGTCAAGGGACTTAAAGTATACAGAATCAGAAGATACTCCCCCGTGTTTTTTGTTTTTTTTTGTTTGTTTGTTTGTTTGTTTTTTGATTTCTGATTGCTTCCCCCACCACTTTTTTTCCCTTTCTTTCTTTTCTTTCTCTTTTTCTTCTCTTTTTTCCTTTCTTTCTTCCTTTTCTCTTTTTTCTTTTTCTCTTTTCTTTCCTTCTTTCTCTCCTCTCTTTTGCTCCTTTTCCCAATACAACTTGTTTTTGGCCACGCTGCACTAAGCAAAAACTAGAAGGAAAACCTCACCTCAAAAGAAAGAATCAGAAACAGTCCTCTCTCCCACAGAGTTACAAAATCTGGATTACAATTCAATGTCAGAAAGCCAATTCAGAAGCACTATTATACAGCTACTGGTGGCTCTAGAAAAAAGCATAAAGGACTCAAGAGACTTCATGACTGCAGAATTTAGATCCAATCAGGTGGAAATTAAAAATCAATTGAATGAGATGTAATCCAAACTAGAAGTCCTAACGACGAGGGTTAAAAAGGTGAATGAATGAGTGAGTGACATAGAAGACAAGCTGATCTCAAAGAGGGACACTGAGGAAAAAAAGAGAAGGACAATTAAAAGACCATGAAGACAGATTAAGAGAAATAAACAACGGCCTGAGGAAGAAAAACTGACATTTAATTGGGGTTCCTGAGGGCGCCAAAAGGGACAGAGGGCCAGAATATGTATTTGAACAACTCATAGCTGAAAACTTTCCTAATCTGGGAATGGAAACAGGCATTCAGATCCAGGAAATAGAGAGATCCCCTGCTAAAATCTATAAAAACCATTCAACACCTCGACATTTAATAGTGAAGCTTGCAAATTCCAAAGATAAAGAGAAGATCCTTAAAGCAGCAAGAGACAAGAAATCCCTGATTTTTATGGGGAGGAATATTAGGGTAACAGCAGACCTCTCCACAGAGACCTGGCAGGCCAGAAAGGGCTGGCAGGATATATTCAGGGTCTTAAATGAGGAGAACATGCAACCAAGAATACGTTATCCAGCAAGGTTCTCATTCAGAATGGAAGGAGAGATAAAGAGCTTCCAAGACAGGCAGGAACTGAAAGAATCTGTGACCTCCAAACCAGCTCTGCAAGAAATTTTAAGGGGGACTCTTAAAATTCCCCTTTAAGAAGAAGTTCAATGGAACAATCCACAAAAATAAGGAAGTGAATAGATATCATGATGACACTAGACTCATATCTGTCAATAGTAACTCTGAACATGAATGGGCTTAATGACTTCATCAAAAGGCACAGGGTTTCAGACTGGATAAGAAAGCAGGACCCATCTATTTGCTAGTCTACAAGAGACTCATTTTAGACAGAAGGACACCTATAGCCTGAAAATAAAAGGTTGGAGAACCATTTACCATTCAAATGGTCCTCAAAAGAAAGCAGGGGTAGCCATACTTATATTAGATAAACTAAAATTTACCCCGAAGACTGTAGTAAGAGATGAAGAGGGACACTATTTCATACTTAAAGGATCTATCCAACAAGAGGACTTAACAATCCTCAATATATATGGCCCGAATGTGGGAGCTGCCAAATATTTAAACCAATTAATAACCAAAGTGAAGAAATACTTAGATAATAATACACTTATACTTGTGACTTCAATCTAGCTCTTTCTACCCTCGATGGGTCTTCTAAGCACAACATCTCCAAAGAAACAAGAGCTTTAAATGATACACTGGACCAGATGGATTTCACAGATATCTACAGAACTTTACATCCAAACTCAACTGAATACACATTCTTCTCAAGTGCACATGGAATTTTCTCCAGAATAGACCACATACTGGTCACAAATCGGGTCTGAACTGATACCAAAAGATTGGGATCGTCCCCTGCATATTCTCAGACCATAATGCCTTGAGATTAGAACTAAATCACAACAAGAACTTTGGAAGGACCTCAAACACGTGCAGGTTAAGGACCATCCTGCTAAAAGATGCAAGGGTCAACCAGGAAATTAAGGAAGAATTAAAAAGATTCATGGAAACTAATGAGAATGAAGATACAACCGTTCAAAATCTTTGCGATGCAGCAAAAGCAGTCCTAAGGGGGAAATACATCGCAATACAAGCATCCATTCAAAAACTGGAAAGAGCTCAAATACAAAACCTAACCTTACACATAAAGGAGCTAGAGAAAAAAAGGCAGATGGACCCTACGCCTAGCAGAAGAAGAGAGTTAATTAAAATTCGAGCAGAACTCAACGAAATCGAGACCAGAAGAACTGTGGAACAGATCAACAAAACCAGGAGTTGGTTCTTTGAAAGAATCAATAAGATAGATAAACCATTAGCCAACCTTATTAAAAAGAAGAGAGAGAAGACTCAAATTAATAAAATCATGAATGAGAAAGGAGAGATCACTACAAACACCAAGGAAATACAAACGATTTTAAAAACATATTATAAACAGCTATACGCCAATAAATTAGGCAATCTAGAAGAAATGGACGCATTCTTGGAAAGCCACAAACTACCAAAACTAGAACAGGAAGAAATAGAAAACCTGAACAGGTCAATAACCAAGGAGGAAATTGAAGCAGTCATCAAAAACCTCCCAAGACACAAGAGTCCAGGGCCAGATGGCTTCCCAGGGGAATTCCATCAAACATTTAAAGAAGAAATCATACCTATTCTACAAAAGCTGTTTGGAAAGATAGAAAGAGATGGAGTACTTCCAAATTCGTTCTATGAGGCCAGCATCACCTTAATTCCAAAACCAGACAAAGACCCCAGCAAAAAGGAGAATTACAGACCAATATCCCTGATGAACATGGATGCAAAAATTCTCAACAAGATACTAGCCAATAGGATCCAACAATACATTAAGAAAATTATTCACCATGACCAAGTAGGATTTATCCCCGGGACACAAGGCTGGTTCAACCCTTGTAAAACAATCAATGTGATTCATCATATCAGCAAGAGAAAAACCAAGAACCATATGACCCTCTCATTAGATGTAGAGAAAGCATTTGACAAAATACAGCATCCATTCCTGATCAAAACTCTTCAGAGTGTAGGGATAGAGGGAACATTCCTCGACATCTTAAAAGCCATCTACGAGAAGCCCACAGCAAATATTATTCTCAATGGGGAAGCACTGGGAGCCTTTCCCCTAAGATCAGGAACAAGATAAGGATGTCCACTCTCACCACTGCTATTCAACATAGTACTGGAAGTTCTAGCCTCAGCAATCAGACAACAAAAAGACATTAAAGGCATTCAAATGGGCAAAGAAGAAGTAAAACTCTCCCTCGTCACCGATGACATGATACTCTACATAGAAACCCAAAAGCCTCCACCCCAAGAATGCTAGAACTCATACAGCAATTTGGTAGCGTGGCAGGATAGAAAATCAATGCCCAAAGGCAAAAAAAAAGAAAATCAATGCCCAGAAATCAGTGGCATTTCTATACACGAACAATGAGACTGAAGAAAGAGAAATTAAGGAGTCAATCCCATTTACAATTGCACCCAAAAGCATAAGATACCTAGGAATAAACCTAACCAAAGAAGTAAAGGATCTATACCCTAAAAACTATAGAACACTTCTGAAAGAAATTGAGGAAGACACAGAGATGGAAAAATATTACATGCTCATGGATTAGAAGAATTAATATTGTGAAAAAGTCAATGTTACCCATGGCAATTTACATGTTTAATACAATCCCTATCAAAATACCATGGACTTTCTTCAGAGAGTTAGAACAAATTATTTTAAGTTTTGTGTGGAATCAGAAAAGACCCGAATAGTCAGGGGAATTTTTTTTTAATAAAATAATTTTTATTGGTGTTAAATTTACCAACATACAGAATAAGCCAGGGGAATTTTAAAGAAGAAAACCATAGCTGGGGATCCCTGGGTGGCATAGCAGTTTAGCGCCTGCCTTTTTGCCCAGGGCACGATCCGGGGAGACCCGGGATCGAATCCCACGTCGGGCTCCCAGTGCATGGAGCCTGCTTCTCCCTCTTCCTGTGTCTCTGCCTCTCTCTCTCTCACTGTGTGCCTATCATAAATAAAAAAATAAAATAAAATAAAATGAATAAAATAAAATAAATTAAAATAAAATAAAAAAGAAAACCATAGCTGGGGGCATCACAATGCCAGATTTCAGATTGTACTACAAAGCTGTGCTCATCAAGACAGTGTGGTACTGGCACAAAAACAGGCACATAATAGACAAACTGTGGAAGGAGCCTCGGTGTCCATCGAAAGATGAATGGATAAAGAAGATGTGGTTTATGTATACAATGGAATATTACTCAGCCATTAGAAATGACAAATACCCAACATTTGCTTCAACGTGGATGGAACTGGAGGGTGTTATGCTGAGTGAAATAAGTCAATCAGAGAAGGACAAACATTATATGTTCTCATTCATTTGGGGAATATAAAAAATAGTGAAAGGGAATAAAGGGGAAAAGAGAAAAAATAAGTGGGAAATATCAGAAAGGGAGACAGAACATGAAAGACTCCTATCTCTGGGAAATGAACTAGGGGTGGTGGAAGGGGAGGTGTGCAGGGGGTGGGGGTGACTGGGTGGCGGGCACCTACGTGGCACTTGAAGGGATGAGCACTGGGTGTTATTCTATATGTTGGCAAATTGAACACCAATAAAAATAATTTTATAAAAAATAAAGAAAGTGTTGCTGTCTATTAATCCAAGCAATTCAAACAAACAAACATACAAACTAAACCTTTGGGATACAGCAAAAGCAGTCCTGAGAGGGAAATACATTGCAATAGAAGCAGCCACCCAAAAACTGGAAAGAACTCAAATACAAAACTAACCTTACACCTAAAGGAGCTAAAAAAAAGGAGAGTTAATTAAGATTCGAGCAAAACTCAATGAAATCGAGACCAGAAGAACTGTGGAACAGATCAACAACGTCAGGAGTTGGTTCTTTGAAAGAATTAATAAGATAGATAAACCATTAGCCAGCCTTATTGAAAAGAAGAGAGAGAAGACTCAATAAAATCATGAATGAGAAAGGAGAGATCACCACCAACACCAAGGAAATACAAATGATTTTAAAAACATCTTAAGAACAGCTATGTGCCAATAAATTAGGCAATTTAGAAAAAAATGGACGCATTTCTGGAAAACCACAAACTACCAAAACTGGAACTGGAAGAAATAGAAAACCTGAACAGGCCAATAACCACGGAGGAAATTGAAGCAGTCATCATTAAATATAACAAAGGTATCTTTAGCATTATGCCCAGCATATAGCAAACTTCTCAAAAAACATGCTGTTTTAAAAAAAAAAAGTTGTTTTCTATTTCCTGTTATTAATCATTATCATTACTTGGTTCCCACGTGGCTTTTGTACTACACCGACAGTCTCCTGTTAACTTCCTCAGAGTCCCTTTGGATTTCTTCCCCAACTCCTTATTAGAAGTTCAATTCCAGAGTTCCCAAGAAAAGAGGGTTCATTAGTGTGCTCTGAAGGTTGGCCTCCTGGGATCTTTGATTTCCTTCTTTAACTGATCATGCTGAGGTCTCTTCTGAATAGAACATTTAAAATACACTTCAGTATGTTATAAAATCACAAGCCACACATACTCATCCTCAAACAAGTCAGAAGAGAAGAAATAAGACTTTGAATGAGGATGCTCTGAATATTACTACTTAAGTATGCTTAATGTAAATAAATCACATCTCAAGGGTGTGAGGCCAGGGTGTATTTTAAATTATGGTGGAATGAAGAAGTGGCAAATGACAGCTAAGCTGATATAAAGCAGGATGAGTAGGATTTTTCCTATTAAATTTTCATAAGTTTGGGAACTTTTGTGAATAATTAGGTCAATAAGTAGTGGTGAGAAAACCAACAATTTCAGTTTTATGCCACCATTCACTCACATCAGACTTCTAATTGTGATTCATCCCATGGACATATATGGGTAATACCCTGCAGAACTTGCCCTGAAAGTTAAGTGTAAGTATATTCTCAGTTTATAATTATACCAATGTTAACTCTTTGAGCTTATGGAGCATGAAATCATGTAACTGTGTTTTTTTTAATTAAAATGTAACTTTTCACATTCAGTAGGTTGCCTATTCATTTTGTTGATGGTTTTTGAACTACAGAATATCACGCTAAGTAAAATAAGTCAGTGAGACAAAAACAAATATCTCATGATTCACTTACATTTAAAAACAAGCAAACAGTAACAGACTCATAAATAGAGAAAAAACTGATGGTTGCCAGAGGGGAGGGGTGATAGGATGGGTAAAATAGGTGAAGGGGATTAAAAGGTTCAAACTTCCACTTAAAAAATAAATAAATCAGGGACACCTGGGTGGCTCAGCAGTTAAGCACCTGCCAGGGTCGGGGATCGAGTCCCACATTGGGCTCCCTGCATGGAGCCTGCTTCTCCCTCTGCCTATGTCTCTGCCTCTTTCTCTGTGTGTCTCTCATGAATAAATAAATAAAATCTTTTTAAAAATTAAATTAAAAAGTCATGGGTTTGAAAAGCATAGCATGGAAATATAGCCAGTAATGTTGAAATAACATTATATGGTGACAGATCGTTAACTATATTTACTGTGGTGAGCACTGGGTAATGTATAGAATTGTCAATTCATTATTTTGTATATGAAACTAATATCAAATTGTATGTCAACTATACTTCAGTTTTCAAAAGTAACTTATAGCATTTATACAATATAGACAAGTATAAAGGAAAAGAAGATAGCTCCCCATATGTCCCTCACTTCCCCCATCTAACTTCATAAAGGCAATACTGTCTAAATTTATTGTCCCAGATCTACGTGACTATGCACATAAAAATAGTTTTATATAAGATATAAGATACATAGATATAAAAATGTCTTTTTTTACCCAGTGGGATCATAAAATATACTACAGTTCAGCAGCTTTCTTTGTTCACATAGCACCATACCAAATATATCTTTCCAAGTGAGTTCAAATAAATAAATAAATAAATAAATAAATAAATTCCAGTTAGTTGATATACAATATTTCCATCTTGCTTTTATTGGTTTGTCACATTTTGTAGTTTGCATGTGCCAAAATTATTCTGTCCTTTCCTTACTGGTGGAAATTTAGATTATTTCCAACTTTTTACAACAACAAACAATGCTACAATGATTTGTAATATTATTGAAGTAGATTTATTACAGAACTTAAGTGGAACATAAATGTGATGTCTTGTAATGATAACTAAGCTATTCATCAAAGACCAGAAATTCATAGTTAGGAAGTACAAGAGCCTAGTCATTCACATCATTGGATGGCATGACCTTTTTCACACATCCTTGAGATTATGATATTCTCGGAGACAACAGCAAAGATGGCTCTCTGGTGTTCCAGATAGGCACACAGCTCAGCAGTACAGGGTTTAGGATCCCAGGGCTTAGGATTTCTTTATTTCAGGAAACTTAGAATATCAGAATATTAAGACACCCACAGGATTCTAGACATTCAAGGCTTTTCTTGGGAAAATCGCTGAACTTTCTGGAAAAGATTATGACCAAGTAATCTGATAGCCCTTTTCCTGATTCTGCATTGAGGCTATACTTGTATGGCAAGAAAAGTGACTCAGCTTATCCAGGAGGCTTAGAGAGATAGGATGGAGGAGTCCAGGTGCACATGAACACTTCTCTCTGAGAGTCAGTGGTAAGCATTTTAAGTAGTTCCTGAAAGCTCTCCCTTGAAATCATTTGATGTCTGAAGTTTCTCTTTCTTTCCGTGACAGACAGCTCAGTATCCTGAAAACTAAGCACTGGGAGTTCTGTGCCCAAACAAACCTTAACTCATTAAGTAATTTCAAATTTCAATTACAAATAGAAGAAATACATATTTTTATTATTTGGTGATGGAAGAGCACCAACTATGAAAAAGGAAAATCTCAAAATACAACCTTGCTGATAGAGGCCTGGGTCTCCACTCAAAATCCCAGCAGAACCAGGTAATATTTATGACTTAGTGACCATTCATCAGTGGAATAGTGAAGGAAATGGTAACAATTTATGTATTCAAGCGACTTTACCCTGAACTGGCTCTGGAAAGTTCCTATCAGTTACTAGACCAAAACAAGGCAAGAAAAAGTATACAATATATGTGGCAAATTGCCAAAGATAAAAGGGTAAATAGAGAATAAACTAAGGGAGATAAAGAGAAAAAAAGAGCAGGATCTTTTTTTCATTTTTTGTAACAACTACCTATTTTGATCATACTGTATGTTTTTGCCACTGTTGTTGGGAAATAAAAGAATACCAAAATAAATACCAAACATATACCATAAATATATTTATGATGAGCCTAGCATAAACCAGTACTAGAGTCATTCAGGAAGTGTTGGTTCTTCTGTCCTTCCCTGATCTTAAGGAATTTATAGTCTATTTTTGTAAAGGTGATATATACATGTAAAAGATAAAATAGATAATGCCTGAATAAAAAGCATTTATTTAATTTTTATCTTAGAATTAGGCATCTCTCTGCATTTATGTTGTGTCACAGATATTTAGATATTCATTTTGTCTTTTGTTTTTTTAAGTTAATTTTCTTTTTTTAAAGATTTTATTTATTTATTCATGAGAGACGAGAGAGAGAGAGAGAGAGAGAGAGAGGCAGAGACACAGGCAGAGGGAGAATCAAGCTCCATACAGGGAGTCCGACATGGGACTTGATCCCAAGTCTCCAGGATCATGCCCTGGGCTGAAGGTGGCACTAAACCGCTGAGCCACCTGGGCTGCCCCAGATATTCATTTTGATGTAAAAATTCAAATAGAATACAGCCACTATGGAAAACAGTACATTGGTTCCTCAAAAAACTAGAAATAGAGTTACCATATGATTCAGCAAGATAGGCTGCTGGCTATATAGGCAAAAGTACTGAAAGCAAGAATTTTTTTAAAAGCAGGATCTTGAATATTTGCACACTCGTGTTCATAGAAGCATTATTCACAATAACCAAAACAGAAGCAACAAAAACATTCATCAACAGATGAATGGGTAAACAAAATGTGATATGTATATGCAATGGAATATTATTCAGCCTTTAAAAAGAAGGAAATGCCTTGAGAATATTATACCAAGTCACAAAGAGACAAATATTGTATGATTTTACTTATATGAGCTAACTAAAGTAGTGAGATTCATAAAAATTGAACATAGAATGGTGCTTACCAGGGGTAGGAGGGAGGTGGAAAGAGGAGTTGTTTAACGAGTACAGAGTTTGTTTTACGAGATAAAATTCTGGAGATCTGTTGCAAATCAAAGTGAATATAATTAACATTACTGAACTTAGAAATGGCTAAGATAGTAAGTTTTATGTTCCGTGTTTTTTACCACAATTTTTTATAATTCCATAAAGCATCTCACGAGTACTAATTATACTCTGTCTATTCAGGTTGTGTTACTCAGATAATAGTGCTTAGCAATTGGACTCAATTTACTAATTTTCTCTCTCCTCTTGCATAAGATCTGCTGGAAGTAGAAGAAGAGATAAAGTTTCATTTCTATAGTGTCCTGACTACAGAAACAGAGAAAGACTCTGGTAGCTTGAGCCACATGTCTTTCAAGATCAATGTATGAAGTATCTTCCAATTAAAAGTTTGCCTGACAATACTAAAAATTTCCTTTGGGATGTGTATGGTTAAATATACAGGAAATTAAATATAGATCAATACTCTCGAAAGAGAACTTGTTCAACTAGCTTCTGATAGAAAACTTGGGGGTGACAGAACTAAGTTTTTATAAAATAATATTTTAAAAATAATAATTAACATAATGATGCATTCTATTCAGGAATTAGCCATTTTCTACTTTATGCATATATGACATCTTTCCAAAAATAGACTGCTTTTTAAGTACCTTAAAAGCAGGGAAAAAGCAAGAGAACCAACGCTTATTAAATGACTTTTAAGAGTTAGTTTTTCAAAAGTAAATTTCTTGACATTTACCAAAAAGCCTATCAAGGAGTTTGGAATTTTAAATAGGTTTCATCATAGTGAAAAATGATGCTGAGATATATTTTAAAATATTAAGTTTAATTTGAGCAGAATATGCCCAAAAGATAATGTATTATAGAGAGTTAAAAATATGGGACTAAAAATGAAATAAGAATTCAGGCCTAGGAATAGCCATTTAAGAGGCACCATGAGATAGATGTAAGACAGGATTATTTCACTCATTTAGAAACTAAAGCTGGCAAACAACTTCTGAAAAATGTATTTAGGAGAAAGTGCAGCCAGAGACAGAGACATTAGAGCCTGGAGAAGGGAGGGGAAAACTAGTTAAGAGCCATTGCTTAAAGGTAGAAATTAAGAAAATACTAGTAGAAAAAATCAAAGTCAATGTAGAGACAAAATATAAATATACAGAAGTTTTCTAAAGAATACACAATCACTGTTTAATAAATATGTTAAAAAATAAAGATGCAGTTCTGATCCATGTGTATTTTAGAATAGAAGAATTTGTTGGCTGTATATATTTGGCCAAATCACTAAAACTTTCCCAACCTCAGTTTCATCATAATCACCACTATTATCCTCATAGGATCACTAATGCGGATTGTCTGATCTGTAAGATTCAGATAATAGTTGTAATTGTTCTGCCCCTGGATGAAGATGGGAAATCAGCACTACCTGGCAGTTGAGTGTGCAGACTATGGATCAGGCAACAGTGGGCTAGAATTCTGCTCTACAATACACTAGCTGAGGGATTCGGAACAATTTATCAACTGCTCCAAACCTCATCTGCAAGATGGAGATAGTAATAGCACCTGTCTTGTGAGAATCAAATAAAATAATGATAAGGTTGGGCACCTATTAAGTCCTCAATTTTTTAGAGGAGGGAGGGGCAGAGCGAGAGGGAAAGAGACTCTTAAGCAGGCTCCATGCCCAGTGGGGAGCCCAAGGTGGAGCTCAATCTCACAACCCTGAGATCATGACCTGAGTCAAAGTCAAGAGTTGCACACCTAACTGACTAAACCATCCAGGTGCCCCACAACAGTTATTATTCATTATTATCATAGTTATAACCAAGTAAAACAATATACTAAATGCTTTTTATTGTAAAGGATAGTAAAATAAAAATGTTTGTGACTTGTTTGTATTTTCAAGAGTCAGAAAGAAATTGACCTGGAGACCCATGTGCAACTCAATCCCACGACCCTGAGATCATGACCTGAGCCAAAATCAAAGTCAGAAACTTAGCTGCCCACGCACCCTCTCCATGAGAACTTTTTAAAAATAATTCTTGTGAAAAGACACTCTCTGTGCAATAGAAACTCTCACTTGAGTCAAGCGGACAGAAAGTAGATATTTGAACCAATTCAATGAAAAGGCTTAGCTACTCCTAAATGTAGCTCCTCTTCCATTCTCATCACTGACTTCTTTCCTTTGTACTTTTATAGGCAGCAAATGTTAGCAATGAAAAACCAAACCCTTCTGACAGAATTCATTCTCCTGGGACTAACAGAAATCCCAGAGATCCAATTTGTAGTCTTTCTATTTCTCTTCCTCACCTACATATTCAGCATCATTGGAAACCTCACAATCATCACACTTACACTACTGGACTCACACCTCCAGACTCCCATGTATTTCTTCCTCCGGAATTTCTCCTTCCTAGAAATTTCCTTTACAACCACCTTTACTCCTAGGCTGCTGTTCAGCATCACAACTGGCAACAAGAGCATTAGCTTTGCTGGCTGCTTCACTCAGTATTTCTTTGCCATCTTCTTTGGAGCCACAGAGTTTTACCTTCTGGCTGCCATGTCCTATGACCGCTATGTGGCTATATGCAAACCCCTGCATTACATGACCATTATGAGCAACAGAGTCTGCATTCAGCTGGTTTTCTTCTCTTGGTTGGCTGGATTTCTAATCATCATATCCCCAATCATCCTGACCAGTCAGCTGGATTTCTGTGCCTCCAACATACTGAATCATTATTATTGTGACTACGGACCCCTGCTAGAAATATCTTGCTCAGACACAAGACTCTTAGAGCTGGTTGACTTTATCTTAGCAGCTGTGACGTTGGTGGTCACCCTGGTGCTGGTGATTCTCTCCTACACAAGCATCATCTGGACCATCCTCAAGATCCCATCTGCTCAGCAAAGGAAAAAGGCCTTTTCCACATGTTTTTCCCACATGATTGTCATTGCCCTTTCTTATGGCAGCTGCATCTTCATGTATATAAAACCCTCAGCCAAAGAAGGAGTTGCCTTCAATAAGGGGGTAGCTGTGCTCAATACCTCAGTTGCCCCTTTATTGAACCCATTCATTTACACTTTAAGGAATAAACAAGTAAAACAGGCCTTCAAGGATGTCATCAAAAAGGTTATGAGCATTTGGTGAATGTAAAAATCTCAAACTCAATGAAAAATCTAACAATATGAATTCCTCCCCATGAAACATAAGGAGAGCTTCTCTAACCCTCTCATTAAAGCAACACTTCAGATGAATTTATCATAAAGAGGTGTCAAATTATGTTTCAAAGCTGTGAATGAGGGGTAACTTTTCCCAAAAAACAGTTCACATATTTGTTTCTAGTTAACAGACTTTTTAGCTAGACAAACTCTTCACATTATTTTGAGATTATAGTTATTTAAAATAAAAATACATTATTTGTGCTAAGAAGAAATGTATTTATTATACTTATTTTAAAATAATATATATATTTTTAAGTTCTATTTTAATTTCTAATATAATTTTAAAAATATAAATATAGCCCCTTAGTAAATAAACTTTATAGGAAAGATTTGCCACTGGATAACACTGTTAGTCTGAGTATAAGAAGGGAGTATCTGAATAAAATTACTAGGATGTCACAAGCCCATGTTCCTGGGCTTCTAGTAAAGTTTAGCTTTTATATGTGATGCTCTTAATTTAATCAAAGTCTTTCAGAAAATTGTCCAAAAAATCAGATATATTAGATGCTTTCCCAAAGATGCTAATAATTACATCTTGCAATAAAGCTCTACTCTTGCAATAAGACCATCTTTTCTCAAGTTTCAGACAATTTTCTCACTCATTTTTATTGTTCTGACAATTCTAAAACTATCTCCTTTACACACTTAATTCAAAAAGGATTTCCAGGGATGATATTTCTGACTCTATCTGTCCTTCCAGTTAGGAAATTAAAGTGAAAACTATTACCAAGGATATCCCTAACAGAGTGAATATCCAATCTCCTCTTAAGGGAAGATTCAGAAGAGTAGGAATCTTGAGCCATGTTAGCTATGGTCAAAACTTTTAGGGTCCTATAGTGTGCCTTGGCTTTAGCATCATTTTGTAGATGAACCAAAGGAGGCTGAGAGTAAAAGGGATGCCTAAAAATACCTTAGGAAACAGCATCCAAAGTTTTTAAGGATTGATGTTTTGAAGGGTAAAGTGGAGAGGGAAAAGAAATATATGATGTAAAGATTTCTATATTCTATTTAAAGTGGTACATTCTTTCTTTAAATTCAGTTAGCTAACATATAGTACATCACTAGTTTCAGATGTAGTATTCAATAATTTATCAGTTGTATATAACACCCAGTGCTCATTACATCACATGTCCTCCTTAATGCCCATCACCCAATTACCCCAGCCCTCACTCACCTCCCCTCCAGCACTTCAGTTTGTTTCCTATAGTTAAAAGTCTCTCATGGTTTTTCTCCCTCTCTGGTGACTTCCACATATAAGTAAAATCATACAATTATTGTCTTTCTGATTTACTGGGTATTGAGCTGAGTGAAATAAAGGTAAATTAAGGTAAATTAATAAAGGTAAATTCTTGACTCTAGGTAGCCTGGGAAAAGTTAAATATGTGTATTGTAATTTCTCAGAAATTGTTTTATACATTAAAGAGATACTGTCAAAATCATAATAAATAAATGAATTTAAATGGAATACCAAAAAATTTTTCAAATAAGCCCAAATGTAAGCATGAAAGGAGAAATGAAGGAACTAAAACAGGGGAAAGAATGAGGGAAAAATAACCAAAAGATAGATTTAAATCCAAACACATCAGTAACTACATTAAATGTAAATGATCCAAACGTGCTATTTAGGAATTTTTTAAGATTTTATTTATTTATCCATGAGAGACACACAGAGAGAGAGAGAGGCAGAGACACAGGCAGAGGGAGAAGCAGGCTCCATGTAGGGAGCCTGATGTGGGACTCGATCCCAGGACTCCAAGATCATGCCCTGGGCCAAAGGCAGCATCAAACTGCTGAGCCACCCGGGCTAACCTAGAATGGATTTTTTCTAAATGACCTAATAACATGCTGCCTACAACAAACTCTTCAAATATAATGATTTAAGTAAGTTAAAAGTAAATAATAGAAAAAGACATAAACACTAATCAAAGGAAAGATGTGGGCACCTGGGTGACTTGGTTAAACATCTGACTCTTGATTTTGGCTCAGGTTATAATCTCAGGGTCCTGAGATCAAGCCCTGCACTGGGCTCCATGTTCAGTGGGAAGTCTGCTTGAGATTCTCTCTCCCTCTTCCTCTGCCCTTCCCCCACCTCCCTGTCTCTCTAAAATAAACAAATGAATATTTTCTTAAAAGAAAGAAGAATAAGGAAGGAAGGAAGGAAGGAAGGAAGGAAGGAAGGAAGGAAGGAAGGAAGGAAAGAGAAAGAAAGAAAGAAAGAAAGAAAGAAAGAAAGAAAGAAAGAAAGAAAGAAAGAAAGAAAGAAAGAAAGAAAGAAAGAAATGTACATATTAATATCAGACAAAGTAGACTCCAGAGCAAAGAAAATTCAAGAGATAAAGAGAAATGCTTCATAATCATAATGAGGTCAATTCACTAAGAAGATATCCTAAATATATATGCACTTCACACAGTTATGAGATATATAAGTAAAAACTTGTAAAATTAAAAGAAGAAAGAGAAAATCTACAATTATAATTGATAGCTTCCCATACTCCTCTCAGTAATAATTAGTAGATAGAAATTAATCAAGGATATAGAAGAACTGAAAAATGTAATCAACTGGATATAATTGACATTTACAGAACACTCCACATTATTATAGATATAGTTGTTTCGTTTTTAATACTATTATCTTCTAACATTTATGCTAGAGATAAAAGTGACTTATCCATCACCATTATAGCATTAGGTTATTCTGAATTGGGACATATATTTGGGCTTGCCAGTGATTTTATACTTTTATATGTTTTCATATTATTACTTAGAGTCCTTTCATTTCAACTTGAATATCTTCCTCTAACATTTCTTGTAAAAGAGATTCAGTGATGATTAATTCCCTTAGCTTCTGTAGTCAGGAAATGTCTCTCTCTTCTTCATTCTAAAGAACAATTTTACCAGTTATAGTACTCTTTGTTGATAGTCTTTTTCTTTCAACACTTTGAATATATCATCCCACTCCTTCCTGCCCTGCAAGGTTTCTGCAAAGAAACCCACTGTTAACCTTATGGGGGGTGGGGGGGGCCGTTGGATATGTAATGAGTTGTTTTTCTCTTGTTGCCTTCAAGATCTTCTTTGTCTTTGACTTTTAATGCATTTATAATGTGCCTTGAGGTATTCTTTGAGTTGATCTTACTTGGGGTCTTTTTGTACTTCCTGTATCTGGTGTCCATGTCTCTCTGAAGATCCAAGATTTGAGAAGTTTTCAGCTATAATTTTTTTTAAGATTTCATTTTTTTAAACTTTTTTTAAATTTTTATTTATTTATGATAGTCACAGAGAGAGAGAGGCAGAGACATAGGCAGAGGGAGAAGCAGGCTCCATGCACCGAGAGCCCAATGTGGGATTCGATCCCGGGTCTCCAGGATCGCGCCCTGGGCCAAAGGCAGGCGCCAAACCGCTGCGCCACCCAGGGATCTCTTAAGATTTCATTTTAAAGTAATCTCTACACCCAACACAGGACTCAAACTCATAATCCCAATAATAAGAGTTGCAAGCTCTAGCAACTGAGCAAACCAGGCTTCACAGCTATAATTTCTTTAATAAGTTTTCTTTTCCTTTCTCTATCCTCATAGATATGCATGATAGGAATGTTATTTTGCTTGTTTGTGTCCCATAATTAACATAAGCTTACTTCACTAACTTTAATTCTTCTTGTTTCCTTTTGTTCCTCTAAATGTCCAATTTCAAATAACCTGTCTGAATTCACTGATTCTGTCTTTGAATAAATGAGTCTTCTGCTAAAGCTTTCTATTGAATTTTTCAGTTCTCTCATTGTATTTTCAGCATCAATATTTCTGTGTGGTTCTATTTTTGGTGTTTATTTTTTATAATTATATGGAGAAATAGTTGATATATATCCCTGTGTAAGTTTAACGTGTATATCATGATGATTTAATTATTTACATATTGTGAAATGTATGTCCCAATAGATTTCACTAAAATGCTTCATCTTATATAGATACAATATAAAGAAAAGAAACAACAAATGAAAATCACATTGTTTTTATATATTTATTTTTTTAGTTGATTTACATTATCTTTTTAATTATAAATTTATATTTTATTGGTGTTCAATTTGTCCAACATATAAACTAACACTCAGTGCTCATCCCGTCAAGACCCGACTTCAGTGCCTGCCACCCAGGCACCCCCACCCACCGCCCACCTCCCCATTCACCACCCATAGTTCCTTTCCCAGAGTTAGGAGTCTTTATGTTCTGTCTCCCGTTCTGATATTTCCTACTCATTTTCTCTCCTTTCCCCTTTATTCCCTATCATTATTTTTTATATTCCCCTGAAACAATGAGACCATATAATGTTTGTCCCTCTCCGATTGACTTATTTCACTCAGCATCATACCCTCCAGTTCTATCCATATAGAAGCAAATGGTACGTATTTGTCATTTCTAATGCCTCAGTAATATTCCATTGTATACATAGACCACAGCTTCTCTATCCATTCATATTTCGATGAACACCGAGGCTCCTTCTACAGTTTGGCTATTGTGGACATTGCTGCTAGAAACATCGGGGAGCAGGTATCCCAGCGTTTCATTGCACCTGTATTATTGGGGTAACTCACCAGCAGTGCAATGGCTGGGTCAGGGCAGATCTATTTTTAACTCTTTGAGGAACCTCCACACACTACTCCAGAGTGGCTGCACCAGTTCACATTCACACCAACACTGCAGGAGGGTTCCCCTTTCTCCACATCCTCTCCAATATTTGTGGTTTCCTGCCTTGTTAATTTTCCCCATTCTCACTGGTGTGAGGTGGTATCTCATTGTGGTTTTGATTTGTATTTCCCTGATGGCAAGTGATGCAGAGCATTTTCTCATGTGCTTGTTGGCCATGTCTATGTCTTCCTCTGTGAGATTTCTGTTCATGTCTTTTGCCAATTTCATGATTGGATTGTTTGTTTCTTTGCAGTTGAGTTTAATAAATTCCTTGTAGATCTTGGAAACTAGCACTTTATCTGATCCATCATTTGCAAATATCTTCTCCCATTCTGTAGGTTGTCTTTTAGTTTTTTTGTTTAGTTTTGTTGTATCCTTTGCTGTGCAAAAGTTTCTTATCTTGATGAAGTCCCAATAGTTCATTTTTGCTTTTGTTTCTTTTGCTTCGTGGATGTATCTTGCAAGAAGTTACTGTGGCTGAGTTCAAAAAGGGTGTTGCCTGTGTTCTCCTCTAGGATTTTGATGGAATCTTGTCTCACATTTAGATCTTTCATCCATTTTGAGTTTATCTTTGTGTATGGTGAAAGAGAGTGGTCTAGTTTCATTCTTCTGCATGTGGATGTCCAATTTTCCTAGCACCATTTATTGAAGAGACTGTCTTTCTTCCAATGGATAGTCTTTCCTCCTTTATCGAATATTAGTTGACCATAAAGTTCAGGGTCCACTACTGGATTCTCTATTCTGTTCCATTGATCTATGTGTCTGTTTTTGTGCCAGTACCACGCTGTCTTGATGACCACAGATTTGTAGAACAACCTGAAATCTGGCATTCTGATGCCCTCAGATATGGTTTTCTTTTTTAAAATTCCCCTGGCTATTCGGGGTCTTTTCTGATTCCACACAAATCTTAAAATAATTTGTTCTAACTCTCTGAAGAAAGTCCATGGTATTTTGATAGGGATTGCATTAAAAGTGTAAAATGCCCTGGATAACAGTGACATCTTCATAATATTAAATCTGCCAATCCATGAGCATGGAGAATTTTTCCATCTCTTTGTGTCTTCCTCAATTTCTTTCAGAAGTGTTCTATAGTTTTTAGGGTATGGTTCCTTTACGTCTTTGGTTAAGTTTATTCCTAGGTATCTTATGCTTTTGGGTGCAATTGTCAATGGGAATGACTCCTTCATTTCTCTTTCTTCAGTCTCATTCTTAGTGTATAGAAATGCCACTGATTTCTGGGCATTGATTTTGTATCCTGCCACGCTGCCAAATTGCTGTATGAGTTCTAGCAATCTTGGGGTGGAAGCTTTTGGGTTTTCTATGTAGAGTATCATGTCATCGGCGAAGAGGGAGAGTTTGACTTCTCTTTGCCAACTCGAATTCCCTTAATGTCCTTTTCTTGTCTGATTGCTGAGGCAAGGACTTCCAGTACTATGTTGAATAGCAGTGGTGAGAGTGGACATCCCTGTCTTGTTTCTGATCTTAGGGGAAAGGCTCCCAGTGCTTCCCCCATTGAGAATGATATTTGCTGTGGGCTTTTCATAGATGGCTTTCAAGATGTTGAGGAATGTTCCCTCTCTCCCTATGCTCTGAAGAGTTTTGATCAGGAATGGATGCTGTATGTTGTCAAATGCTTTCTCTGCATCTAATGAGAGGATCATATGGTTCTTGGTTTTTCTCTTGCTGATATGATGAATGACATTGATTGTTTTACGAGTGTTGAACCAGCCTGTGTCCCGGGAATAAATCCTACTTGGTCATGGTGAATAATTTTCTTAATGTACTCTTGTATCCTATTGGCTAGTATCTTGTTGATAATTTTTGCATCCCTGTTCATCAGGGATACTGGTCTATAATTGTCCTTTTTGGTGGGGTCTTGTCTGGTTTTGGAATTAAGGTGATGCTGGCCTCATAGAATGAATTTGGAAGTACTCCATCTCTCTCTATCTTTCCAAACAGTTTTAGTAGCATAGGTATGGTTTCTTCTTTAAACGCTTGATAGAATTCCCCTGGGAACCCATCTGGCCCTGGACTTTTGTGTCTTGGGAGGTATTTGATGACTGCTTCAATTTCCTCCCTGGTTATTGGCCTGTTCAGGTTTTCTATTTCTTCCTGTTCCAGTTTTGGTAGTTTGTGGCTTTCCAGAAATACATCCATTTCTTCTAGATTGCCTAATTTATTGGCGTATAGCTGTTCATAATAGGTTTTTAAATCATTTGTATTTCCATGGTGTTGGTAGTGATCTCTCCTTTCTCATTCATGATTTTATTAATTTGAGTCTTGTCTCTCTTCTTTTTAATAAGGCTGGCTAATGGTTTATCTATCTCATTAATTCTTTCAAATAACTAACTCCAGGTTCTGTTGATCTGTTCCACAGTTCTTGTCTCTACTTCGTTGAGTTCTGCTCGAATCTTTATTAACTCTCTTCTTCTGCTGGGTGTAGGGTCTATTTGCTGTTTTGTCTCCAGCTCCTTTAGGTGTAAGGTTTAACTTTTGTATTTGAGTTCTTTCCAGTTTTTGAATGGATGCTTGTATTGCGATGTATTTCCCCCTTAGGACTGCTTTTGCTGCATCCCAAAGATTTAGAATGGTTGTATCTTCATTCTCATTAGTTTCCATGAATCTTTTTAATTCTTCCTTAATTTCCTGGTTGACCCTTTCGTCTTTTAGCAGTATGGTCCTTAACCTCCACGTGTTTGAAGTCCTTCCAAACTTCTTGTTGTGATTTAATTCTAATTTCAAGGCATTTTGGTCTGAGAATATGCAGGGGACAATCCCAATCTTTTGGTATCGCTTCAGACTCGATTTGTGACCCAGTATATGGTCTGTTCTGGAGAAAGATACATGTACACTTGAGAAGAATGTGTATTCAATTGAGTTTGGATATAAATTTCTGCACATATCTGTGAAATCCATCTGGTTCAGTGTATCATTTGAAGCTCTCATTTCTTTGGAGATGTTGTGTTTAGAAGACCTATCGAGTGTAGAAAGTGCTAGACTGAAGTCTCCAAGTTAAGTGTATTATTATCTATGTATGTCTTAACTTTGGTTTTTTTTCATAACAAATTTATTTTTTATTGGTGTTCAATTTACCAACATACAGAATAACACCCAGTGCTCATCCCGTCAAGTGCCCCCCTCAGTGCCCGTCACACATTCACCCCCACCCCTCGCCCTCCTCCCCTTCCATCACCCCTAGTTCATTTCCCAGAGTTAGGAGTCTTTATGTTCTGTATTCCTTTCTGATATTTCCCACACATTTCTTCTCCCTTCTCTTATATTCCCTTTCACTATTATTTATATTCCCCAAATGAATGAGAACATACACTGTTTGTCCTTCTCCGTTTGACTTACTTCACTCAGCATAATACCCTCCAGTTCCATCCACGTTGAAGCAAATGGTGGGTATTTGTCGTTTCTAAAGGCTGAGTAATATTCCATAATATACATAAACCACATCTTCTTTATCCATTCATCTTTCGATGGACACCGAGGCTCCTTCCACAGTATGGCTATTGTGGACATTGTTGCTATACACATTGGGGTGCAGGTGTCCCGGGTTTCATTGCATCTGAATCTTTGGGTTAAATCCCCAACAGTGCAATTGCTGGGTTATAGGGCAGATCTATTTTTAACTCTTTGAGGAACCTCCACACAGTTTTCCAGAGTGGCTGCACCAGTTCACATTCCCAAAAACAGTGTAAGAGGGTTCCCTTTTCTCCGCATCCTCTCCAACATTTGTGGTTTCCTGCCTTGTTAATGTTCCCCATTCTCATTGGTGTGAGGTGGTATCTCATCATGGTTTTGATTTGTATTTCCCTGATGGCAAGTGATGCAGAGCATTTTCTCATGTGCATGTTGGCCATGTCTATGTCTTCCTCTGTGAGATTTCTCTTCATGTCTTTTGCCCATTTCATGATTGGATTGTTTGTTTCTTTGGTGTTAAGTTTAAGAAGTTCTTTATAGATCTTGGAAACTAGTCCTTTATCTGATATGTCATATGCAAATATCTTCTCACATTCTGTAGGTTGTCTTTTAGTTTTGTTGACTGTATCCTTTGCTGTGCAAAAGCTTCTTATCTTGATGAAGTCCCAATAGTTCATTTTTGCTTTTGTTTCTTTTGCCTTCATAGATGTATCTTGCAAGAAGTTAATGTGGCTGAGTTCAAAAAGGGTGTTGCCTGTGTTCTCCTCTAGGATTTTGATGGAATCTTGTCTCACATTTAGATCTTTCGTCCATTTTGAGTTTACCTTTGTGTATGGTGAAAGAGAGTGGTCTTGTTTCATTCTTCTGCATGTGGATGTCCAATTTTCCCAGCACCATTTATTGAAGAGACTTTCTTTCTTCCAGTGGATAGTCTTTCCTCCTTTATCGAATATTAGTTGACCATAAAGTTCAGAGTCTGCTTCTGGGTTCTCTATCCTGTTCCATTGATCTATGTGTATGTTTTTGTGCCAGTACCACACTGTTGATGACCACAGCTTTGTAGCACAACCTGAAATCTGGCATTGTGATGCCCCCAGATATGGTTGTCTTTTTTAAAATTCCCCTGGCTATTCGGGGTCTTTTCTGATTCCACACAAATCTTAAAATAATCTGTTCTAACTCTCTGAAGAAAGTCCATGGTATTTTGACAGGGATTGCATTAAAAGTGTAAATTGCCCTAGGTAACATTGACATTTTCACAATATTAATTCTGCCAATCCATGAGCATGGAATATTTTTCCATCTCTTTGTGTCTTCCTCAATTTCTTTCAGAAGTGTTCTATAGTTTTTAGGGTATAGATCCTTTACCTCTTTGGTTAGGTTTATTGCTAGGTATCTTATGCTTTTGGGTGCAATTGTAAATGGAATTGACTCCTTCATTTCTCTTTCTTCAGTCTCATTGTTAGTGTATAGAAATGCCATTGATTTCTGGGCATTGATTTTGTATCCTGCCATGATGCCAAAATGCTGTATGAGTTCTAGCCATCCTGGGGTGGAGGCTTTTGGGTTTTCTATGTAGAGTATCATGTCATCGGCAAAGAGGGAGAGTTTGACTTCTTCTTTGCCAATTTGAATGCCTTTAATGTCTTTTTGTTGTCTTATTGCTGAGGCTAAGACTTCCAGTACTATGTTGAATAACAGTGGTGAGAGTGGACGTCCCTGTCTTGTTTCTGATCTTAGAGGAAAGGCTCCCAGTGCTTCCCCATTGAGAATGATATTTGCTGTGGGCTTTTCGTAGATGGCTTTGAAGATGTTGCGGAATGTTCCCTCTCTCCCTATGCTCTGAAGAGTTTAGATCAGGAATGGATGCTGTATTTTGTCAAATGCTTTCTCTGCATCTAATGAGAAGATCATATGGTTCTTGGTTTTTCTCTTGCTGATATGATGAATGACATTGATTCTTTTACGAGTGTTGAACCAGCCTGTGTCCCGGGAATAAATCCTACTTGGTCATGGTAAATAATTTTCTTAATGTACTCTTGGATCCTATTGGGAAGTATCTTGTTGAGAATTTTTGCATCCCTGTTCATCAGGGATATTGGTCTGTAATTCTCCCTTTTGCTGGGGTCTTTGTCTGGTTTTGGAATTAACGATGATGCTGGCCTCATAGAATGAATTTGGAAGTAGTCTGATCTCTTTCTATCTTTCCAAACAGCTTTAGTAGAATAGGTATGGTTTCTTCTTTAAACGTTTGATAGAATTCCCCTGGGAAGCCATCTGGCCCTGGACTTTTGTGTCTTGGGAGGTTTTTGATGACTGCTTCAATTTCCTCCCTGGTTATTGTCCTGTTCAGGTTTTCTATTTCTTCCTGTTCCAGTTTTGGTAGTTTGTGGCTTTCCAGAAATGTGTCCATTTCTTCTAGATTGCCTAATTTATTGGCATATAGCTGTTCATAATATGTTTTTAAAATCGTTTGTATTTCCTTGGTGTTGGTAGTAATCTCTCCTTTCTCATTCATGATTTTATTAATTTGAGTCTTCTCTCTCTTCCTTTTAATAAGGCTGGCTAATGGTTTATCTATCTTATTAATTCCTTCAAAGAACCAACTCCTGGTTTTGTTGATCTGTTCCACAGTTTTTCTCGTCTCGATTTCGTTGAGTTCTAACTCTCTTCTTCTGCTGGGTGTAGTATCTATTTGCTGTTCTTTCTCTAGCTCCTTTATGTGTAAGGTTAGCTTTTGTGTTTGAGCTCTTTCCAGTTTTTGAATGGATGCTTGTATTGCGATGTATTTCCCCCTTAGGACTGCTTTTGCTGCATCCCAAAGATTTTGAACGGTTGTATCTTCATTCTAATTAGTTTCCATGAATGTTTTAAATTCTTCCTTAATTTCTTGGGTGATCCTTTCATCTTTTAGCAGGATGGTCCTAACCTCCACGTGTTTGAAGTCCTTGAAACTTCTTGTTGTGATTTAATTCTAATTTCAAGGCATTTTTGTCTGAAAATACGCAGGGGACGATGCTAAAATTTGTTATCAGTTCAGACCCGATTTGTGACCCAGTATGTGGTCTATTCTGGAGAAAGTTCCATGTGCAGTTGAGAAGAATGTGTATTCAATTTAGTTTGGATGTAAAGTTCTACAGATATCTGTGAAATCCATCTCGTCCAGTGTCACATTTGAAGCTCTCGTTTCTTTGGAGATGCTGTGTTTAGAAGACCTATTGAGTGTAGAAAGTGCTAGATTGAAGTCACCCAGTATAAGTGTATTATTATCTAAGTATGTCTTAACTTTGGTTATTAATTGATTGATATATATGGCAGCTCCCATATTCAGGGCATATATATTGAGGATTGTTAAGTCCTCTTGTTGGATAGATCCTTTAAGTATCATATAGTGTCCCTCTTCATCTCTCACTACAGTCTTCGGGGTAAATTTTAGTTTATCTGATATATGTATGTCTACCCCTGCTTTCTTTTGAGGACCATTCGAATAGTAAATGGTTCCCCAACCTTTTATTTTCAGGCTGTAGGTGTCCTTCTGTCTAAAATGAGTCTCTTGTAGACAGCAAATAGATGGGTCCTGCATTTTATTCAGTCTGAAACCCTGCGCCTTTTGATGGGGTCATTAAGCCTGTTCACATTCAGAGTTACTGTTGAAAGATATGAGTTTAGTGGCATCATGATACCTATTCAGTCCTTGTTTTTGTGGATTGTTCCACTGAACTTCTTCTTAAAGGGGAATTTTAAGCGTCCCCTTTAAAATTTCTTGCAGAGCTGGTTTGGAGGTCACATATTCTTTCAGTTGCTGCCTGTCTTGGAAGCTCTTTATCTCTCCTTCCAGTTTGAATGAGAGCCTTGCTGGATAAAGTATTCTTGGTTGCATGTTCTTCTCATTTAGGACCCTGAATATATCCTGCCAGCCCTTTCTGGCCTGCCAGGTCTCTGTGGAGAGGTCCGCTGTTACCCTAATACTCCTCCCCATAAAAGTCAGGGATTTCTTGTCTCTTGCTGCTTTAAGGATCTTCTCTTTATCTTTGGAATTTGAAAGCTTCACTATTAAATGTGGAGGTGTTGAACGGTTTTTATTGATTTTAGGGGGGGATCTCTCTATTTTCTGGATCTGAATGCCTGTTTCCCTTCCCAGATTAGGAAAGTTTTCAGCTATGATTTGTTCAAATACATATTCTGGCCTTCTGTCCCTTTCAGCGCCCTAGGGAACCCCAATTAAACATAGGTTTTTCTTCCTCAGGCTGTCATTGATTTCCCTTAATCTATCCTCCTGGTCTTTTAATTGTTTGTCTCTTTTTTCTTCAGTTTCCCTCTTTGCCATCAACTTGTCTTCTATGTCACTCACTCATTCTTCCACCTCATTAACCCTCGTCGTTCAGACATAAAGTTTGGATTGCATTTCATTCAATTGATTTTTAATTTCTGCCTGATTAGATCCAAATTCTGCAGTCATGAAGTCTCTTGAGTCCTTTATGCTTTTTTCTAGAGCCACCAGTAGCTGTATAATAGTGCTTCTGAATTGGCTTTCTGACATTGAATTGTAATCCAGATTTTGTAACTCTGTGGGAGAGAGGACTGTTTCTGATTCTTTCTTTTGAGGTGAGGTTTTCCTTCTAGTCATTTTGCTAAGTGCAGAGTGGCCAAAAACAAGTTGTATTGGGAAAAGGAGCAAAAGAGAGGAGAGAAAGAAGGAAAGAAAAGAGAAAAAGGATAAAGAAAAAGAAGAAAATGAAAAAAAGAGAAGAAAAAGAGAAGGAAAAAGAAAGAAAGGGAAAAATGGGGGAAACAAACAGAAATCAAAAAGCAAAAAAAAAAAAAACACGGGGGAGTATCTTCTGATTCTGTATACTTTAAGTCTCTTGACTTCCGCTGGAACTTGTCCGTCTAGCTGGTCTTCTGGGGGAGGGGCCTGTTTTGCTGATTTTCAGGTGTTAGCACTTGGAGCTGCTCAGCCCCCTGCCTGGGGCAGGGCTCAGTGGGGGTTGTTGTTTACCCTGTGAGGCCCCAGGAGGACAACCACAGTGGGCGGAAAGCCAGCTCTGGAGCCCTGGATTCAGCTCCTGAAGTAACTACGGAGCTCTCCATCTGCAGCAGTCTGGATACTCTGGGCAGGGCCGCTGATCCTCTCCGCTCGGGGCAGGAGCGTCCTTGCTATCCTGGGCCCTCCTGGCCTCTGCCTGTCCCGGGGTGAGATCGGATCCTGGGCTGTGTCCCCCCATGCCCAGGGCTCCTGGGCCTGTGCTTTTGGATTCGCGCTCCCGGCCGCCAGCCTCCGCTGTGGAGCCGCCTCCCGAGCCCCTCGGAGCTGCTCCGGGGTCCAGCTGCGTGCGTGCTGCAGCCCCTTAGGGAGCTCAGCCGCCGGGTGTGACACGCTCTCCCAGGGGCACAGATGTCGGTTAGTGTCCCAGGGAGCCTGAGGGCATCCCCACCCTCCTGGGGACCTGCACTAACTCCCTGGGAGCGCCTTTCCACCCGGGAAGGTTGATGAACCTCCTGCTTCTCTGGGACGGAGCTTTCCTGTCCTGGGGGCACTCGCCCCTGTCTTAGCCCGGCTCCTCGCGGGGCCCAGCACCCTTGGATGCCTTCTGTTTACTTATTTCTTTTCTTCCCGGTCTTCCTACCTTGATAAGCGCAAACTCTTCTCACTGTAGCATTCCAGCTGTTCTGTCTTTCAATCTCAAGACAAATTCATAGATTTTTCAGGATGATTTGAAGTTTATCTAGGTAATTTGGTGGGGACAGGTGATTTGGGGACCCTTCTCTTCCCCAATCTTGCCCCTCTTCTGCAGATGGAATTTTGAACATACTTATTAGAGATGTTTGTCAGAAGCTTGTGCGACGCAAGTGGAAAATGCAGGCTTCGTAGGTGTGTCTCCAGGTACAAGAAAGCAGTATTCATGGAACCTCCTCACTCTGAATGCTGCTACATTCTCACACCAATAAGTACGCAGCTAGTTGAAGGATGGCTTAACCCCTAACCCTAACCCTAATCCTAAACCCTAACCCTAACCCTAAACCCCTACCCTAAGCCCTAACCCAAACCCTAATACTAACCCCTAAACCTAACCGTAACCCCTAACCCTAACCGTAACCCCTAACCCTAACCCTAACCCTATCCCTAACCACTAACCCTAGCCCTAACCCGTAACCCTAACCCTAAACCCTAGCCCTAACCCTAACCCTAACACCTAACCCTAAACCACCCCTAATCCTAAACCTAACCCAACCCTAACCCTAACCCTAACCCTCACCATTAACTCTCACCCTCACCCTAACCCTAACCTTAACCCCTAACCCTAACCCTAACACCTAACCCTAACCCTAACAACTAACCCTAACCCCTAACACTGACCCTAACAGCTAACCCGAACCCTAACCATAACCGTAACTAGCTAACCCTAACCCTAACCCTATCCCTAACCCTAACCGAAACACTAACCCTTAACACTAACACTCACCCTATCCCCTAATGCTAACCCTAACCCCTAACCCTAACTCTAAACCTCAAACACTAACACTAACCCTAAACATAATCCCTACCCTAACCCTAATGCTAACCCAAACCCTAACCCCTAACACTAAACCTAAATCTAACCCGTAACCCTAACCCTCTACCTAACCCTAAACCTAACAACCCTAAGCATAACCTTAACAAACCTACCCTAACCCTAAACCTAACCCTAACCCCTAACCCTAAACACCTAACCCTAATACTACTCCTAATTCCTAACCCTAACCCTAACCCTAACCCCCTAACTCTAACCCTAACTCCTAACCCAAGCCCTAGTCCTAACCCCTAACACTAACCCAAACCCTAACCCCTAACACCCTAAATCTAACCCCTAACCCTAACACTAACCCTAAACTAACGCCGAACCATATCTGTAACGCCTAACCCTAACCCTAATCCCTAACCTTAACACTAACCCTTAAAAGTAACCCAAAACCCTAACCCTAACACCTAACCCTAACCATAACCCTAACAGTAACCCTAACAAACCTAACCCTAAGCCTAACCATAACCCTCTAACCCTAACACTAACCCTCTAACGCTAGTCCTAACCATAACCCTAAACCCTAACCCTAACCCGCAAACTTTAAACCTAAACCCTAACCCTAACATTAACCCAAATACCTAACCCTAACCCTAACCCCTAACCCTAACACTAACACCTAACCCTAACAACTAACCCTAAACCCTAACACTGACCCTAACACGTAACCCTAACACCTACCCCTAACCTTAACCCTAACCCCTAACCCATAACCCCTAACCCTAACACCTAACCCTAACCATAAAAACTAACCCTAACCCCAAACCCTAACCCTAACTCCGAACCCTAACTCTAACTCTAACCTCTACCCCTAACCCTAATCCCTAAACCGAACCCCCTACGCTAACCCTAACCCTAACGCTTTCCTTAACCACTAACCCTAGCCTTAACCCCTACCACTACCCCTAAACCAAACCCTTATCCCTAAACCTAACCCTAACCGTAAACCTAAACCTAACCACTAACCCTAACATCCAACTCTAACCCTAACCCTAACCCTAAACCTAACCCCTAAACCATAACCCTTACGCTAACCCCTAAACCTAACCCTAACCCTAACACAACCCTAACCCTAGCCTCCTCCTAACCCTAACCCTAACCCTAACCCTAACGCTCAACCCTAACCCTAACGCTAACACTAACCCCAAAACCTAACCCTAACCTCTAAACCTAACCACGTAACCCTAACCCCACCCAAAACTCCTAACCCTAACCTAAACCAACCTTAACATTAAACCTAGCACTAACCCTAACCCCTAACCCTAACCCTAACAACCCAAACCCTAACCCTAACAAGCCTACCGCTAACCCTAAACCTAACAACCCTAAGCCTAACCAAAAAACCCTACCCTAATCCTAACCCTAACAACCCTAACCCTACTCCTAACAACCCTAACCCTAACAACCCTAACCCTAACACCCTAAACCTAACAATCCTAACCCCAACCCCAACCCTAACCCTAACCCTAACCCCTAACCCTAACCCCCTAACCCTAACCCGCTAACCCTAATCCCTAATCCTAACCCTAACCCCTAACCCTAACGCTAAACCCTACCCTAACCCTAACCCTAAACACTAACCAAACCCTAACCCCTAACCTCTAACCCCTAACCCTAACCCCTAAACACTAACCCTAACCCTAACTCTAACCCTAACCCCCAGCCCCTAACCCTAACCCCGAACCCCTAACCCCTAACCACTAACCCTAACCCTAACCACTAACCCCTAACCCCTAACACTAATCCTAACCCGTAACCCTAACCCCGAACATGAACCCTAACCCAGACCCCTAACCCTAACCTCTAACCTGAACCCAAACCCTAACCCAAACCCTAACCCTAACCCCTAACCCTAACCCTAAGCCTTACCCTAACCCTAACTTGGCATAGTGATCACCTATGGTGGAAGAGGGGAGGTATGAGTTTATGAACGTGTAGACAGGGGCTTTAGCTGGAAATATTTATGTCTTAAATTTAACTATGACTACAAAAGCATTTGTCATATTAGTCTATCTGCTTTTAGTAAACCTAAAATAATTCTTAGAAACTAAAACATCTAATTATTGCTTCTAGAAGAGAGAAGATAGGAATGACTTCATTTTGCATTATTGTGAGATTTTATGATACAAATATTTATGTATATCTGGGACCAAAGTGATAAATGATAAGTTAAAATTTACTAAATTTAGGTAGATTCTTGGACAATGGTTGCATTGTTCCTTGCATTTTCCTTTTTTATTCTTTTCAAAATAAAAAGAAAAAATATACAGCCATTTCCTGTAGGGAAATATGCTACATGAGAGAAAAATTATTATAAAAATGGGCTACACCCAATCACCACAATTACAGCAGGTCACATTTTCAGTATCACCACATGTGCCTAGAGAAATATAAATCAACCTACTACACCAATTAATACATTTTTCTTCTCATAGCAAATATAGAGAGCTACTATACACACATACCCCCAATAAAATCTTAGTACATAATTCCTCCATGTATCTTGTGACTGGGGCTAAGTAATTCTTTAAGTATGTGGCTTGTTTTAATGAAATGGTGGCTTGGGAATGAGCAATGGTGATGGGTAAAACCTGAAAACCTATTAATCCCCTGCATAACTTGCTATACTTACTGTAGTACACATTGTGTGTTTTTGCCCCTCTTTCCCTTCTTTTGGCAGCAGCTCTCAATTTCTCCTTAGGAATCATTCATTCCCATTCTAAGCCCAGATGGTTTATGTGGGTGTAACCCACCTCTGACTTTAGAGTGTGATCCAGGACTGGCCACTAAGAGTCTTCCTGGGATTTGTTTGTTTGGTTGTTTTCTTCCTGGGATTTTGATGGAATTCTTAGGACGAAAGGATTTCTTCTGCTGAGAATTTAATTCTGCACTGCTGGCAGATATCTTTGCTTCAGAATAAAAGCTACACAGAAAAAGCAGAGCCAGAATATGGAAGGACACGCACACACACACACACACACACACACATACACACACACACACACACACACACACAGAGGTCTCAAGATTATGATAGAGAAAGAGCATGAATGTTTCTATGATATTGCTGAGGGCGTAGGTCCAATTCCCAGGTATGTAGGGCAATAAATCCTCTTTTGTACTTGTTACTTTGAATTTCTATGACTTGCAGTCAAAGGATTCTTGAGAAGTATACTTATACGCAAGTACGGAAGCATACTAAAATTCTAATCCTGTGTCTCCTGGAGAACTCTAAAAGCAAAGGACTTGAGTGCTCATAAGATCAGATCCAGGCTTCTGAGACATTCCTCCTGTGTTGCTTTAAGGCAAGAGTCCCTAACCTGATGGCTTGATCTCTTAGGAGTTTTATGAAAGAGTGTGACAGAAATGTGAGCATCTCGTCAAACTATGGGTAAAATGATATGTGTACCCAAATATATGTGCTTTTCTGGGTCCATTGATTTAATTTCATCAGTAAAGTGACTTGCAAACCAAAAGAGATTAAAATCACTGATAGATGATCAAAAGCAAAAAATGTAGTGTTAAAACTTAATTTTCAGTCTCTAGGTGTATCAGATAGCTAGACTTTTTGAGATTTTGAAACAATGGAGAAGCCATGTCACCATCTTGTTAACATCAAGAAATAGCTTGTTTAAATACAAACCCATTAAATATTTGAAATATATAATCTAAAAAGTTTACTTTCATTAAAAAAATTTATTTAATCAAGAACCATCTGTGGCTACCACTGTCTGAAGGGTGGGGAGGCATATAGACTTAACAAATGACTAGAAATTTGCTTCCTGGAGAAGTTCAAATATTCTCCCAATGTCACGTAAACAAATAAAAGACTGTAGTTTGCTTCTTTGATTTGCCTAAAATAATAAATCTTGGCAGTGCCAATACATTTCACATGCCACTAATTAAATCTTAAGTTTTCATGCATGCGTTAAAAAGCCTTCTGTTGCTTCAGTGAAACCTAATATCACGAAACGTATTCCAGCTTTCCTTTAAGGAGAAGAATATTATAACCAAAAATTAAATCAAAGCTGTTTCTTATCAATAAGTACAATCAAGAAGAGAAAGATGGAAGATTGCCTTGGAAATAGTAGGAGAGGCCAATGAAATATTAATGTTCTGTGGGCCTGAGTCCCAGAGAGACTAATATTCAAGCAATAATGAGTGCCTTTAGACCTCAAGCATCCACTGAATATAGCAGTGTCATTGTTTGGGTAATGAGACAACAGAATCCCAGGAAATGGATTAAGATTGTCCACCAAGGAGCCCAGAAAAGTAATGAACAACCATCTGGAAACTTTGGCTTCTTGATGCCAGGTAAGTTCTGCCCTAGCAGTGGGAAATAATGGGAAAAGTAGGAAATAACTTTGCTTTCATTGCATGTCTGGTAAAAGTAAAAGTAAAGCCCTTACTAGCCCTTTGAAGTAGAATCACAGAAATTAAGAACATCTGTAGGCCCAAGTCTCTCAACCTTGGCATTATTTGCATTTTAGGGTTGGGTAATTCCTTGTTTTCCAGATTGCAAATTCTTGGGCCCTGTCCTAGACCTACTGAACTATAAACTGGGAATACGATCACCCTCCATGTGTGTCCGAGGTTGGCTAAGGTTTAAGAAGCAGTAATCTAACTCAACTTTCTCATTTTACAGCTGAAAAAACAGAGGTTGGTTAAGTGTTCACTGAAGTGACTTAGCAGCCAGAGCTGTATACCATGTGTCCATATCTACAGAATTTGCTAAATGGGGCCTTGCAAGAAGGGGTTGATACCGTGCAAGCCTATTTCAGCCCAACACCATGACACATGAAACATGTTTGCACAGCAAACATTCCAAGACCGAATATGTTTCTCAAATTTGGTCTCTCTCCTGGACTCCCAGGTTTTCTAGGCTTTCATGCAGAGTCCTTTACTTGTTGACAATATTTTTCTAATGATTATTATTTTTTACCTATTTTTGTCCTTTTGCCTGCTTCCTTTTTCTTTTCTACCTTCATCCCTAAGATAGCCTGCCTTATAACCTTGAGGTGTAGCCTTCTAAATCTTTTTTTGTTGTATAATCACATACAAACATATATTCACAATATATACAGACACACATACATATAATTATCTAGCACAAAGAACACAAAATGTTATAGATGCTCAATAAATACTTATTGAATCGTTTGCTTTATAAAAATGGGATAATTTTTTTTTGAGAGAGAGAGAGAGCATGTGAGTGTGATGGGGAAGAGGAGGAGAGTAAAAATATTAAGCAGGCTCCACATCTACCACAGAGCCCCATGCTGTGCTCCATCTCATGACCCTGAGGTCACCACCTGAGCCAAAACCGGAGTCTGATGCTTAACTGACTGAACCACCCAGGTGTCCCAAGAAAAAAATATCTTAACATAACCACATGTCTTGGGACCTTGTCACTAATTACCCGTCTGTTTTATGTATGTACCGTATGTACAACAATCTTAAGTTTTTATAGAAGATATACAAGGGTGGATTCCAAATAGATGTTCCCAGTCTCACTAATGCCAGAAATTCAACCTAAGACTTCCCCAACTTGTGCTGCAGAGAATTTTAGAAATGGCAAGCAGTAAGACCAGTCACCAAGAGAAGTCTCATCATTAGTGAGTCTAAGAATTTTTAGATTTTTAGAAGTGCGAAAGTGTGCAAGTAGTGAAAAGCCTCACACTGAGGCCATATGCAGCGTTGAGGGAGCCGTTTTGGGAATACTTGAGAAGCGTCACTTAATTGCATGGTTCTGGCTCAGAAGTACCAAGACCCTGGGAACGTAAGTACCATCAGAAACAAAGACTTTTAAGACTGTCTTACAAAAAAAAGATAATCGGTTTTAGTTTTGTTTTAAAAATTGGAAATGCAAATAAAGTGCGTGGCACCAAGTAGTCTCAGTAAATGGTAGCGATTGTGCCAGTCTCTGCCATCAAGGACCAGGCATCTCCGTATTTGGCCTTCCCAGTTAGGCCCAGCGCATGCTTGACGGCCAAATACATATCATCAAACAAGTGGGTGGGTGGGTGACGTGAATGGCAGCCGGTTGCCGACGATTGCACGCTGCGACCGAACCCCGGAGTCCAAGACCCTGAGCTACACACAAGGACCCACAGGAGGCTGTAGGCAGCAGAGCTGGGCCTCCAGCCTCCCCATAGCGCTGGACTACAACTCCCAGCATGCAGCCGACCTCCGTGGTTGCCGTGCATCCTGGGAAGACAGTCCGCGGCTCTCCATTGGCCACGCAGGAGAAGCGCCGGTAGCTTGGGCACCGACGCAGGCCGCGGCGAACGCACGCACGGAGATTGCGCAGACCTCCTCGTCCGCGTTCTACGGAACTCATTTCGAGCCAACAGGTTTTTAGGCCTGAATAGCCGGTAGGGTGTAAGAGCAGCCCCACTTCCGGGGAATAGCCGGTAGGATGTAAGAGCAGCCCCACTTCCGGTAGCGCCGGAAGCAGCTGGAACATGGCGGCCTCCTGCTTCCACGGGCTGGCGCCGGCGAACCGAGGACTGAGTTTCGTCCGCAGCAGCCGAAGCCGGAGAAGCGAGGTCAGTTCGAGTGAGAACCGAGGCTCGGGGCGTGACTGCTGCGTTGCCGCTGGCCGGGGACGTGGCGTCGGTTCTGTGCAGTCCGCCTGGGGGCCGGGGGATGGGGGGAGGCCGGGCCTGCGGACCGACGGCGCTGCGGGGCCGAGACGCCTGTGCAGGTGCGGACCGGCCCGAGGGTCGGGGGCGCGCCGGAGGCCTGTGCTCGTGGCCGAGGCTGGACGCCGTCGACGAAAGGGCGGGTGGGCGGCGGCTGCGGGGTGGCCCAGGTGAGCCGCCGACCTCAAGTGCTCTCGCCCTGGGCACTCAGGAGGTGTCCTGGGACCTCGAGCTCTCACTGTGCACCCTCAGGAGGGGTCCTCGGACCTCGAGCTCCATCTGGGCCCTCGGGAGGTATCCTGGGACCTCGAGCTCTCACTGTGCACCCTCAGGAGGTGTCCTGGGACCTCGAGCTCTCCCTCTGGGCCCTCAAGAGGTGTCCTGGGACCTCGAGCTCTCACTGTGCACCCTCAGGAGGTGTCCTGGGACCTCGAGCTCTCCCTCTGGGCCCTCAAGAGGTGTCCTGGGACCTCGAGCTCTCACTGTGCACCCTCAGGAGGTGTCCTGGGACCTCGAGCTCTCCCTCTGGGCTCTCGGGAGGTGTCCTGGGACCTCGAGCTCTCCCTCTGGGCCCTCAAGAGGTGTCCTGGGACCTCGAGCTCTCACTGTGCACCCTCAGGAGGTGTCCTGGGACCTCGAGCTCTCCCTCTGGGCCCTCGGGAGGTGTCCTGGGACCTCGAGCTCTCCCTCTGGGCCCTCGGGAGGTGTCCTGGGACCTCGAGCTCTCCCTCTGGGCCCTCAAGAGGTGTCCTGGGACCTCGAGCTCTCACTGTGCACCCTCAGGAGGTGTCCTGGGACCTCGAGCTCTCCCTCTGGGCCCTCGGGAGGTGTCCTGGGACCTCGAGCTCTCGCCCTGGGCCCTCAGGGAGGTGTCCTGGGACCTCGAGCTCTCACTGTGCACCCTCAGGAGGTGTCCTGGGACCTGGAGCTCTCCCTCTGGGCCCTCAGGAGGTGTCCTGGGACCTCGAGCTCTCACTGTGCACCCTCAGGTGGTGTCCTGGGAGTAAGAACCTAGAGCTCTCCCTCTGGGCCCTCGGGAGGTGTCCTAGGACCTCGAGCTCTCACTGTGCACCCTCAGGAGGTGTCCTGGGACCTCAAGCTCTCCCTGTGCCCTTAGCGAGGTGTCCTAGAAGTCTGTAGTCACATAACAGATTCAGCGGAATGCAGGGTCTGAGGCGCCGAGAGTAAAGCCAGCAGCACATGGGAGATATGGCGGGACCGCACCCGAGTCCCGAGGAGCGCTCTCTACCTCTGCCCTTTCCTGTTCCCAGTCGTTCTGATCATTTTCTGTGCTCCACATAATCTTTACCCCGTGCCCGGAATGGTTTGATGTTGTCAGTGTTTGAATTTTTACGAATGCAAGAGGGTTCTGGATGTTCTGCTTGCTTCCGAGGCTTAACCTTATTTTTCTTACTGAGTCAAGGTGATCCGTGTAGCTGTCGTTTAATATTTTCCTTTGATACTGATGCTGTTTCCTTCCATGAATGTCCACTTATGTATATTTCCATTCTGCTGTTGGTGGACATTCGGGTTGTTCCCGCTGCCTGCCATTACCAGCAGCGCTCCTGTAAACGTCTCCGTGTGTATCTCCCGGTTTGCACGTTCCGGTTTCTCACATTATGCACATGGGACGGGCATCCCTGAATGAGGGTAGTGCAGGTAACGCTGGAGACGCTCCGGCGGCCGTGGGTGAGAGTTCTCCTTGCTCTGCAGCCGCGCCAGCGCCTGATGCTCTCTGCAGGTCGGATTTCTATCATTTTGGTAAGTGTGAAATGCTGTCTGGTTGGGGTTCTAATTTGAGCTTCCCTTATTACTAATGAGGCCACACCTTTTCACGTGTTTTGGAGGCTATTGGCACTTCTCTGTTGTGAAACTCCTGTGAAATTTTTTTTGCTAGGTTTTGGTTTTTTTAAAATTTGTAGCTATTTAAGTGTTTAAATTGAGTAGAGACTTGGTAAGATACATATTTTAAGTAATCACGGTGGTAGAACTTGAAGGTTTGGTGGGGTTTTTTTGTTGTTGTTGGTTTTTTTTTTTTTTTTTTTTGGAAGTGATGTATGAAGCTTAGCTAATTCTCTGTGATTTGAACCAGAAATAATAAACTGGATGTGAGTGTGAGAAACAGAAGCAAGTTTACCATGGGGGATAACAAACCACAAAGGCCCTTTTCTCAGACTTGGTGTGCATAAGAATCTCCTAATGAGATTATAAGAACACAGATTCTTGGGGCTCATCCAAGAGATTCAAATTTGCTAGGTCTTAGTTGGAGCCCAAGAATTGTATTTGTGACTAACTCCTAATGTGTGCTGACACTGCAGGTCTATGGGTCATACCTTTGAGTAGTATTGAATTAAAGTATCGCTGTTAGATTTAAGAGATTCCTAAAATCCAGGACCAGGAGTGTTAATAAATGATGTTGGAGATCATTTATGCCCTTAAGAGACATTTCATTTTATTGAAAGGAGACTTAGGCTGAATTACCTTTGTGTCCCTTTAGACAGGTCACTAATCTTTTTGGACTGAATGTCTTTTATAAAATGGGAAAAATAATACCGATTCTTCCCACCTTTCACAGTTGTCATGAAGGTGTATACAGAAATAAGGCATATGAAAACTCTTTGGAAAGTCTAAAACCATATACCAGTGACGGTAACTGAAAGTTTACACCAGAATATCAGCTTTTAAGTTTGTGTTTGTGCAAACACACAAACACAAATATATATGCCTGTGCATATACACACCATGCTGCAGTTCAGGAAAATCTAAAAGGTTATTTATATTGAAAATAGTCATGGGGATCCCTGGGTGGCGCAGCGGTTTGGCGCCTGCCTTTGGCCCAGGGCGCGATCCTGGAGACCCGGGATTGAATCCCACATCAGGCTCCCGGTGCATGGAGCCTGCTTCTCCCTCTGCCTGTGTCTCTGCGCCTCTCTCTCTCTCTCTCTCTCTCTGTGACTATCATAAATAAATTAAAAAAAAAAAAAAAGATAAAATAGTCATGTAAACAAAGCAGTATTTGGATCTTTAAGTTAGTGTAGTACAATATAAGTTTTTTTAGTATCCTACTATCAGGCATATGCGAATTACTGTAGACCCGAGGAGCATCCCTGCCCTTAAGGAACTTTGTCTTATGAGGCTGAAGTATAGACAGTTAATTTTAATACAGTATGTTGATAAATAATGATGGAGTCATGTTCTTTGTTGAATAATCTAAAGAGTATGAGAATAGGAACTACAAGGAGTATTGGGAAACATGTAAATATATGCATATAAGCATTTTTAAAAGTGTCCAAGAGAAGGGTAAAATCTTACGTGTAAGTTTCTTCTCCTCTTTAGATGAATCAGAACTCCTCACTGTACCTGATGGAAGGAACCGGCGTTTTCTAAAAAGGACAATCCCAGAGGCCTCTTGGAGGAGAGCAGTTTTGCAACTTTGTTCCCAAAATCTAGAGAGGCTTACTTGAAAGAGTGCTGGCCTTTGGTACAGAAGAGCCTTGAATGAACATGTATGCACATTTTATATATTTGAGGTTTTGCTCCTTACACCTTTACTTTTAAATAAGTATATATGCTGGTGGATTTTTTTTTAAAAGGTACTAGCATAAATGGTTAATGTGGTGCCTTTGTTTTTTGCCTTTTTTTTTTTTTTAAGAAATATCGTTAGAGAGAGTAAGTGCGAGTGTGTGTGCCTATGTGCATGTGCGAGTAGAGGTTGGGGAGAGGGTAAGAGAATCCCACGTGGACTCTGATGAACACAGAGCTCGACATGACGTTCAGTCTCATGGTCCTGAAATCATGACCTGAGCAGAAATCAAGGGTCGGTCGGATGCTTAACTGACTGAGCCACCCAGGTGCCCCTGGTTCCTTTGGTATTTTAAACAGCCTAGGTATAAGCTTTATTCTTATAATCCACTTGTTTTTTATTTTGTGAGTAATAGATTACTTTGATAAATTCACTTACCTTTAGAACTTTAGGGATCTCATGGATTTTCTGTGAACTCCAAGTTTCAGGATGCCTGTTCTATACTGTGATATTTGCCATGTTTCTGTGTAGTTTGAGTTGAGGCCCGTTCCTGGATGGTTTCTTAACTTTCATTTTAAATGGAAGAGGGGGGTGTGGCCAACTTGCCCTATATGTAGCTGCTGCCGTTTCCCTAGAGCAGTATATTTGTTTTTGTTTTTCAAACTATGGATTGGAAAACCCATTAGTGGAGCAAGAAATCCCATTTAGTGGATATAATGTGCCTTTAAAAAAAGGAATGCATCCAAAAAAAGAAATTAAAAAAATAACGTATCACATATGGTAAGGATAAGTTTCATTTTATGAAGCTTTGGGTTCATTTATATATGTGTACATGAACACATGTGCACACACTAGGTTGTGATATAAAATGTATTTCTCATCTAGGTGACTGCTCTGGAGCTGTTTGTGCCCGTTAGGTATTAGGGTGGTTCAGCAAACTGCAAGCTATTTTACAGCTACCTCTGAGATTAGACTTGTGAACTTATAGAGACCAAACCTTATGTTGAACTGTTCATCACTCACTACACTGAAATATTATTCACAACATACTGTCAGTCAGAAAATGACATTTTAATTTGCTTTGTTGAAATCTGGTTCTCCTATTAAGAGTTAATGCATAATTTTCCATTTATTGCTTCTTTCTGAACCTGTGAGAATTTGTTTTCGCTTTGTATTTAGCTAATACAAACCAGCTAGAAAAAAGTTTGAAGGGAAAGTCTATTCATAACCCAAAGGAGCAGATGGCAGATCAGAGCCCAGTCCAGGATAGAGGAGCTATATGTAGCTTTAGATTTTCACCCTAGGTCTTAAGTATGACCTCATTTGCATTGATAACATATTTTTTAAACTAGAAATAATCTTTATCCCAATAAGTGCAAAGTTCTAAAGCCAAGTAAGTACAAATGGTTTCAGTTGCCTGAATTTTTTATTTTCTTTGAAATATGAAAGTAATCAAGTGTTCATTATTTATATCAACTACTCAGCTTCTTCAAGGGGGGAATTGATAGAATTAGAGAGAGCTTAATTTACAGTAATGAATAGTTTGATTAGGATAGGCTGTCTATAATTACCTAAAACTGAATTGATTTTTAGACAGTTGTGTATTTGCTCTTTGCTTTTTGCAGCACATTAATGCAATCCTGGACCTGATCAAGGGCAATATGACTGTACGACAAAGAAGACTTTTGATCCATATATCATCATTAGGGCCAGAGACCTAATTAAAACTTTTAGCAAGAAGTGTATCATTTGAACAGGTAAATTTAGAATTACAAAAACTTTGCTTTATTTGCATCAACATTAGAGATAACATATAACACTGCATCCCTCCATCTTAGAGTTTTCATTTTTCTGCTTAGATTTCATTAGCCTAGGCCTTGAAAACAAATGTGTTTGTAAAGAATATTTTCTTCATGTTTCCAAAGGCAGTACGAATTCTTTTTTTTTTTTTAATTTTTTTAATTTTATTTATTTATGATAGTCACACAGAGAGAGAGAGAGAGAGGCAGAGATACAGGCAGAGGGAGAAGCAGGCTCCACGCACCGGGAGCCCGACGTGTGGGACTCGATCCGGGATCTCCAGGATCATGCCCTGGGCCAAAGGCAGGCACCAAACCGCTGCGCCACCCAGGGATCCCGGCAGTAGGAATTCTTGAGGATAATGTTGCGTTGTGACATAATTAAAATAGGTTGTTTAGTAAGAAATAAAGATTTGTGAAAAAGAGGGATCCCTGGGTGGCGCAGCGGTTTAGCGCCTGCCTTTGGCCCAGGGCGCGATCCTGGAGACCCGGGATCGAATCCCACGTCGGGCTCCTGGTGCATGGAGCCTGCTTCTCCCTCTGCCTGTGTCTCTGCCTCTCTCTCTCTCTCTCTCTCTCTCTGTGTGACTATCATTCATAAATAAAAATTAAAAAAAAAAAAAGCTAAAAAAAAAAAGAAAAAGATTTGTGAAAAGAAGACAATGTCTCATAGGTCCCAAAGGATCTATGTTAAAGGTACTTTTTTTATCAGTGGAAAACTTAAGAGTCTTCCTGTGTCATTAGTTTTTCATTGTACTGAATTTCTTTTTTTTTTTTTTTTTTTTTTTTCATTGTACTGAATTTCAACTTTTCTTTTGGTAAAGGCTTTGGAACTCAAACTGTTATATTATGGTTCAGGGAAACATGGTTTCAGTCAGTGGACCTTTTAGTGGCTTAAAAGAGGTGAGAACTATTTGCTATCTTCAGTCAGTTTTTAGTATAGAACAAATTAAATAATTCAGTTATAATAGTTCTTTGGATAATACACTGTTTTTCAATTTCTTTCTTTTCTTTCTTTCTCTCTCTTTCTTTTCTTTTCTTTTCTTTTCTTTTCTTTTCTTTTCTTTTCCTTTTCTTTTCTTTTCTTTTCTTTTCTTTAAAATAATGTACTTTGTTTGATTTCCCATTGGTGAATACTTTGTGCTTCATGTTATTTGAGGGAATCATCATCACTCCTAGATCCTAACATAATATGGTCAACCTTTGGGAACTAAGGAAGTATCCATTCCTGAATTAGAAGGTCTGGGCATCATTTCTCTTTCCACTGCAAGTTTTAAATGGGTATTTAAGATTTTAGTCTGTAGCATATACAGGAAAGATGTAGTTACATGTGCTCAAGTAATTAGAGAATTGAATGGTGATACTGTTATTTGCAGTAACCTATATAAACCAGTAGAGGTCAGATTCTGAAAACTTCTTTCCTTTAAAATACATTTTTTTGGTTTGAAGTTTAGTGTAATCTTTAATGGATTGACAATTTTTTTTTTAACTTGTGAAGTTTAATGTTATGAGAGAATCAGTGGAGCAGTTACTGTGTCTATTAACTCCTTTTGTTGTCTGGATCTGGCTGTGAGGTCTTGTTCCCTTTCTAGGACCTAGAATACAATAGTTCTGTTGGATCTTATAGTTATTGGTCCTTTTCTCATGTGGAAATAAAAACTCAAATATATTGAATACCCTATAGTTTGTGAAGTCTGCATATATCATCTTACTTAATTTTTACAGCAGAGCCTTGAGGTAGTTTTTTTTTTTTTTTTTTCCGTACTACAAACAAGAAAGCAGGAAAAGGACAGTTAGGTGATTTTCCCTTATGAAGTGGCATTCCCATTATTGAGCCTAAATTTTTCTGACTAAATCTAGCTACCTGATCCCTAAATTCCACAGTTCCAAAATGTTATTGTATTAGTTCTATATGTTACATTTTAGCAGTAACGTTGAGAAAATTCATTGCTTCCAAGAGAAGTTGACTACTAGGAAACATCTATGAGTCACTCAGAGCAGTTGAAGGCCTACTGTATTCAATTTGGAAGTCATTGCCCAGTTCATAGGATATGTTGCAGTGTATTAATCCCCTTCCACTTAGTTCATTAAAATCTTTCTAAGTATCTAATTAATTTTTCTTTGCAAATTTCAGGTTAAAAAAGTAGTCCTAGATACTATGAAGAATACTCATCCAATGTGTAACGTTAAAGTGAGTTAATTATATGTTACTATAACAGTGATTGTCAGACTTCTTTCAGGTGTAGAAACTTTTCTTGAAATTAAATCTTTTGTGGAAGCCTAATGCACAAAACAGATAAAGCAGAATTATTCAGGGTAGAGGTAGAGTTCTGCACGCCCAACTACCTTAGTCCTGAGGAGTTATATCCGTAGAGGCTTAGGTCTCTGCTATGCGGTAACGTATGGCATAGTTCTGATACAAAGGATATAAGCTTCATGGAATGGGTCATCGATGATCTCAATCAAGTTTTCTTGGATTATGGGCCCATTACTATATTTAAAGATGTGACTGTTTGGAATTCTGCTTTTTTCTATTAGTGGAGTTTGGAATATGTCAGATTATATTAAGACTTTTTGTTTTAAGTTCTCAAATTATAAACTCTGAGAGATCTGTTATATCCCTGTGTGCACAGCATTCGTGATTATACCTGGGAATGTAACCATGCTGTAATGAACTATTTTATGAGGAGTATTTTTGAAGCAATCCACTTAAATTTGATGAAGTTATGAAGTCACTGTTAGATTGGGGTGAAAGAACAAATTAAAGATAAAGAGAGCTAGTCTTGTATCTGATGCCTGATTGGCATCCTTTGATGTTCCAATGTGTGCAGAATTCAAATGGAGTGGGAGAAATGTGAGAATATTGCTTTTGTCTGATCAAGAGAAAGTTTACTTTTTTCTTTCCCTGTGATAATTAAAGTGCTACCCAAAACTTCCAGTTTTTAGGGAACATTGCTAATTAAGAACTCTCCCTGCTCCAAATAATTTGTATTTTAAAGATTTTTTGTTTTTTAGAGATTTTATTTATTTATTTGAGAGAGCAAGAACAAGTGATGCGTAGGGGCAGAGGGAGAGAGTGAAAAAGAAGCAGACTCCCTGGAAGCCTGATGCGGGGCTGCATCCCAGACTTGGAGATTATGACCCTGAGCCACCAAGGCTCCCCAAATTTTAAGAGTTTTAATGAACTAATGATTGAAAAGCTTAGTCTCATCTCAATTCTGATCTCTATTTTAATAGTTCTGCATTTTTATTATTTATTTATTTATTTATTTATTTATTTATTTATTGAGAGAGAGAGAGAGAGAGATCAGGGGGAGGCGGAAAGGGAAAAGCAGACTTCCTGGTCCTGGTGAACGGGCAGCCTGATGCAGGGCTCAATCCCAGAACTTTGAGATTATGACCTGAGCCGAAGGCAGACGCTTAACCAACTGAGCCACCAGGCGCCCCAATAATTCTGCATTTCTTAATCTAAATTTCTAATTGTTTTCTGATGCTTGATTTGATGTTACTTTTTTTTTTATGGAATCTTTTGCTCCTACTGAGGAGATTAAGAACTACTCATTTTAATTGTATTATTTAATATTTATAATGTCTTAGTTTGACAGATGTGTTGCTTATTAAAATTAAAAATTCCAGGGGATGCCTGGGTGGCTCAGCAGTTTAGTGCCAGCCATCAGTCCAGGGCGTGATCCTGGAGACCCGGGATCAAGTCCCACATTCGGCTCCCTGCATGGAGCCTACTTCCCCCTCTGCCTATATCTCTGCCTTCCTCTCTCTGTGTCTCTCATGAATAAATAAATGAATAAAATCTTTTTTAAAAAATTAATTTTTTAAAAGATTAATTTTTTAAAAAAAATTAATTCCTACTTTGTTTATGTATCGCCACGACTAAAGACCTTAATGATTAAACAAGAGTTGGCAAAAGATTCTGAATTAAGATCACAAAGTTGGGAAGGATTCTTGCCACAGTTCGAGCACAAAATGTGAATAAACACAAGGAACCAAAGAAAAAAACTTAAGAAAAAATACACACCATTCTCACCACCTAGATACTATGAAGAATACTCATCCAATGTGTAATGTTAAAGTGAGTTAATTATATGTTACTGTAACAGTGATTGTCAGACTTCTTTCAGGTGCAGAAACTTTTCTTTAGAAAGTCAGGTCAGTATTAAGTGTTGAATTTCTTTACATGAGGGGGATACTATTTTAACCTATTTCGTTAGAAAGTTTATGGAGAGTTAGGTAGACTGTGTGTTTGTGTGTGTGTGTGTGTGTGTACACGTAGGGGGCAGGGTATAAGAAACTAAAGGTAAGTGTAAATCGGCTAAGTATGTGAATGTGGGGAGTAGAGGCTTCACAGTAAGAATGTAAACTATATCTAGGTGGTTGCTGTCCGTTGTGCCCCTGTGGCCACAATAAAGATTCCATGGATTAAAAGAAAAACACACAATTTAACCCTTAATGCTTTCACTTTGCTTTAGCATCAGTCCTAAGACCATGTGCTATATGACTGCTCCAGTTTTTTGGGGGGTTTTGGGTTTTCTTTTTTTAAAGATTTTATTTATTCATGAGACACACAGAGAGAAAGAGAGGCAGAGACACAGGCAGAGGGAGAAGCAGGCTCCATTGCAGGGAGCCCGATGCGGGACTTGATCCCAGGTCTCCAGGATCAGGCCCCCGGCTGAAGGCGGCACTAAACCGCTGAGCCACCCGGGCTGCCCAGACTGCTCCAGTTTTGAAATCCTAAATTCTAACATCTGTACCCTTTTGTTAAAATAGAAGTTATGAATGCCTCTCATTTTATTACTTGTTTTCTGGCTTCACTTTTTGCCCCAAATTTCCTTTTCTCTCTTGCTTATCACTCTTCTTTTATGCTGCTTTTTCCTTCTATCACATCTGTCCAGCAAAACTCTCAAACTTGGTCAGTCCTAAAATTTGACTTCTTTCCCAAAATGTGGCTGCTAAACATAGCTGGAGAAAGTCTTATTTTTGGACTATATCCACTATAATTTTGCGTTTCCAGGCTCAGATCCTCACTGTTGTCTGGTAGTTCTCTGTCCTCTTAATTCTTGAAGCACCTTCCCACCTTTAGCAGATGACATTACATTTTATTTTATGGCAATATTTAAGACCCTCAAGTGAGAACTCTTTCAACTTCCCTTTTCTCTCACCTATAATTTTTTTCCATCTGCACCAAACCTTTCTTCACCTGTTCTTTGAATTCTGTCTTCATCTGTCTCCTGAAGGATCTTACTTCATGATTCCCTACCTTGGCTGTATCTTAAAGTCTTTCCTTTCTACTAGATCATGGTGATAAAACAACAGAAATGTTGGATCAAGAGGTCTATTCTGGAAGGGAAGCAAAGAAAGGAACTGTTAGTTGGGGGAAGGTACAGTGATCTTACTACTCAACTGTGCTTCCATAACACTTGCCATACTTCTTATGGGCCTGTCCTGTGGTTAGTAATTGTCTTATCTTTCTCTCCTATGACTAAGCTTCTAAAAACAGTAATGTCCCAGTTGACTTCTTCTGCCACTTACTTGCTTCATGACTGGCAATTTATTTAACCTGCCTCAATTTCCCTGTACATAAAATGAGGATAATAAAAATATCTAGTTCAAAGGATTGTAAATAAGGATTAAATGATTAGTAATTGTGTAAAGAGGTTAGTAATTATTAAGAGTTTAAAATGTTGCCTTAAGATTTAATCTGTGTAAATTTGAGATAAATCAATTATATATTGAATGAATAAGCTGTGCTTTCTCTAATTAGTATTGAATTAGTCCCCAAACCCTAACAATTCTAGCTCTTCATTTTGCATGCCATTACTTTATTCCAAGTGTTTTTCTCTTCTTTCTTCTGTACCTTTTTTTTTTTTTTTTTTTTTTGATTTTATTTGTTCATGAGAGAGACAGAGAAAAAGACACAGGCAGAGGGAGAAGCAGGCCCCATGCAGGGAACCCGATGTGGGACTCAATCCCGGGACTCCAGGATCATGCCCTGGGCCGAAGGCAGGTGCTAAACTGCTGAGCCACGCAGGGATCCCATCTTCTGTACCTTCTATAGGCTGCTTTGGTCTCTTTATTTCTCTCAGAAGCCTGCAGTCATTTCTAAATCATAGCCCACCCTCTCCACCTGGCATTCATGTTTCTTCAAGCGTACCTCATATTATCTTTCCAGTTTCCTCACATCTTCCTGAATCACTGATGTTCCATCCCATCTAAAACAGCCTGCTGTATATTTCATGAACACATCACCTCTTTCCTACCTCTGTGCTTTTTGTGTGTATTCCCTTCAGCTTAGAGAGCACATCTTTTTTTCTGTCACTGCCTTTATAAACTAATCATAGATTTTTGACCTTACTATCTCTATCCCAAGGGCATTATGCCTTTTTTAGGAAATGACTTCCCATCTACCTTATTTCTGATATAATTGTAAATACTGATTTCAACAGATTGATAAAGCATTGGCTAGTGGTGAATATTTTCTGAAGGCAAGTCAAAAAAGAAGTGTCAGAAAATGGAAGCCACAAAGGTAAGACTCTTATCTAGTTCACAACATTGATAGTATAGTTCATAGAAACTTGAATTCCTACCTAACGGTAAATCGTTCTTATAATAATGCAGGCTAAACAAGCAGAAGCTCTCAGTAAGAGACAAGAGGAAAGAAACAAAGCTTTTATTCCACCTAAAGAGAAACCAGTGGTGAAACCAAAGGAAGGTAAATGCTTATTTTCCGATTATTGGCATGATGTTGAAGTCTGTAATCTAAAAAGTAAACCAGTAGTGAATTTGTCCAAATCTCTTTATGAGTGTTAACTAAAGAAATAACCATTATCTTTCATCAGTTCTCTTGACATTTCATTAATCACTAATCCTAGAGATGAGATCACTGAGGTGTTTTATTAGCAGTTAATGCCTATTTAAGAGTATCCTGGGTTGACAGTCCTCTCCTGACCTCTGATTGTGCTGGACAAGGACTCGTTGTGAATCTATAAATTAGAGCAGTGAATCCTCTGTAGACGTAAAAATAACTAACGCATCAAGCTCTCCAAGCTCTGTTATCATGCCTCTTAGAGCTTATCAGAAGTTACGCTTTTCTTCTCTTTATTTACGTGATTTGTGGCTTAAAGTTCCATTCCTATATTGTTACGGATTTCTGATGACCTTGGGCTAAAGGACACCATCAAAATAGCAGGAAGGTCTTAGGGGCTATTATTAAAAAGACACCCAGAGTGGGCGCCTGAATGGCTCAGTTAGTTAAGCATCAGACTCTTGGTTGTGACTCCAGTCATGAGCTCAGGGTCCTGGGATGGAGCCCCGGGCCTCAGGCTCTGTGCTCAGTGGGGAGTCTGCTGAAGGATTTTCTCTATCTGCCCCTCCCTCAAGACTCAAAACAATTTTGTGTCTTTTCTTCTCCATTCCTAGCTGTATTTGATCCATCCTTTCCTCTTCTACATTTTCCTTCCCACTAGTAACACTTGTACTCTTTCTGAAGTAATTTTCCAGAGTAGCCAGTGCACAGTGAGGGGAGAAAAGTCACTGGCATCATTGTAGCTGACCCATTGGTCAAAACCGGACCTACCAGTACTATTTTAGTATGTATATTAATTATATCAGCAATTTAATACTGTATTCTATGTAGATCATTGGTTATGTAAAGTTACAAGTGTCATAAACATTATAATTTACAGTTTGTTCAGCCTGTGAGTTTTACCCTAAAGATTGTTCAGTAGCCATTTTAATCTGTGTTTATAATGATTAGAGATGTAGCTATTTCATGATAGTGAAGGTTTCAAGTCTGATAATGTTTTATTTTGTGATTCTTCTGTGTTCTGAATACTGTTCTTTAAATGGTGAGAAAAAGCTACTTTTTTTTCGTCTCTCTGTTGTTCAGGTTTTTGGCATTGAGTCCATGGTTTGGGTTCTGTTAGGAGGATCTCCAGATATTCTCAGATTATTTTTTAAAGATTTATTCCTGGGCAGCCCCGGTGGCACAGCGGTTTAGCGCTGCCTGCACCCCGGGGTGTGATCCTGGAGACCCAGGATCGAGTCCCACATCGGGCTTCCTGCATGGAGCCTGCTTCTCCCTCTGCCTGTGTCTCTGCCTCTCTCTCGCTCTCTCTGAATGAATAAATAAATAAATCTTAAAAAAAAAAAAAAAGATTTATTCCTTAGAGAGCATGAACAGGGGGAGGGGCATAGGGACAACGACAAGCAGACTCCCTGCAAGGCAGGGACCCAGACTGGAGGCTCAATCCCAAGACCCTGAAATCATGACCCAAGCTGAAGGCAGATGCCTAACTGACTGAGCCACCCAGGCACCCCTATTTTTAAGTTTTTATGTGTGGTAATAGATGAAGTAGATTTTGATGTAAATCTTCATTATTAATAAAAATCATGGAAGCTAGAAGGGCTAAATATTAATATTCTTCATGAAGTGTAAGTCTATGTTATTTTAATGTGCAGAATGGAAAATTGGTATATTAATGAGTACTCTCTAAAGTTCTAAAAATGTGGGAAAGAATATAAGTAAAAATAATCTTAGTGCACTTTAAGGAAAATAAGTGCAGCTTTGATATTGTTGAATTCAGTAATTGAAAAGGTAATCTATAATGCCATTTGCATGAGTACTTTTATTAATGTGCCATTTGGATGTGTATTTCTATTAATATATTTTTAAAGTACTTTATAATTTGTTTTGTCTAAAATGTCTAACTTTCCTTTAGGCAGGTGTTTTATATTTAACAACATGACCTTTCACCTATTACAGTACTTTGAAATTATTGTACCAAATATATATTCTTTGTTTTATTTGGTAAAATCTAAAGGATTACATGTATCATTTTTATTTTGTCTAGCTTCTACTGAAAATAAAATTGATGTGGCTGCCATCAAGGAAAAGGTTAAGAAAGCAAAGAATAAGAAACTGGGAGCTCTTTCAGGTGAAGAAGTTAAGCTTAAAATGGAAGCAGATGAAAAAAGAAAGAAGAAAAAGTAGCATTAAAAAAAGTCCCTAAATGAGAACTCATGAAGCTATATCCTTTTGTAAAGTATTTTGAAATACTGGGGCGTCAACAGCCTATGTGATAAGGAATACTCTGATTACATTTTCTGAGTTTGTGTCATTCTTCAAAATAGTGTTTATATAAACAACTGTTCTTTATAAATAAGAATTATTGTATTCCCTGTGTGTTTTTTGAAAAATGTAAGGCTAAGTGGTGTATACATCTTTGTATACATTGCACCTTATCTGTTTTGGCATGTTTTGCCTAAGCATGATTTTAGGTGTAATTTTTAGGTAGTTTATGTAAAGATTTTTGGAATGTGGTTATTGTAATTGTCCATCAGTTCCAGTGTTTGATGCCACTGGTTAGTCTTTAAATAAAATCATGTCCCATCATTTGGATTTCAGCAAAATAAATACAGATTTTACAGTGTTCTCTTTAATTAAAATGAGTAAACATTTAGGCTTCTTTTTATGATCTTATTTTATGTTTAAGATTAAACAACCCACAAGCAAAAAAAGCACCTCTTAAATCCATTAATTACTATTATGAGTCTACGAAAGTGGTAAACCAAAGACCTCAGATTGCAAGAGAGCAGGGAAAACCAGATGTTTAGAATTGAAGCAGCATGCAACAAGTTATGTAGAAATGCTTTTAGTAACGAGGGCCAGTGGAGTCATTTATTTAGAATCACCTAAATCTAGCACATTCATTTTGTAGTTTTAGAAGCTGAGACAGAGGCTGGGCTACTTACTGAAAGTCACAGCTGTAGCAGCCTGAAAACAATGCTTATTCATAGAAAAGTGGAAGGTAAAAAATGAGTTTATTCTAGAGTGAGGAAATTGAACAGATTTTTCTTTTGATTAAAGGTTTACTGCAACATATTTTTTTCTGAAATGTTTTAAAATTAAAAATAAGAAATATGCCCAACCATTATTTTAAAGAAAAAAACAAAATAAAAACCACATATGAATGAATTGTGTTTTTTCTGGATTTTATCAGTTCAGATTAACTAAATGAGGATATCTATGTTTGACCCAAATGGTTATTATAGCAATCAGTATTAGGATTGGTGGACTAACAATGAGAAAGAGAGATAAGTATCTGTTGCGTGAAAATATTGGCCAGTCAGGATACACAGTAGAGTAGTAACCTGTGAAACAAACATAAATATCCTCTTAAATATTATTTCTCAGAATGCAGTAATATAATTCACATAAATTTTAAAGGCACAATTAAAGATTTATATACATACGTGTGACTTTGTCTCGCTGTGGGTTAGCTGTAAAGGCAGACAAATAGGTACTGGTGAGGCTCTTATTTTATTTCATTTTACCACTATTGTAAGTGGAAAATCATTTTATGTACCATAACCAACAAATAAATACAATTAAAAATTAAACCATTAGAATTTAAAACTAAAAATAATTATTAGTAACAGTCAATGTGAGCAATTCATTAAAATATTTTCCTGGAAAGAAGTTCCTCCCTGAAAAGAATATACTATTAATGATCAGTCAGTAATAAAGAGACTGTGACCTCTTACAGGGATTTGGTTCTCGTCACATCATAATTATTCCTCTCCTTTCATTGAGCTTTATTCAGATTTTGACATTCACAGGAGTAGGTAGAAAATTCTACATCTGCCTGAGCCTTCTTGATACTTTTTTTTATTAAATAGATACCTTTTCTACATCAGTTCTGTGCCAGCTGCTGTTGAATTCTGTGGTGGAATCCAGCAAGGAGCTGGCTGGGTGTCTGTGAGCATCCCCAAGCATCATACCTGTGTTTGGGCTTTGTCTGTGGTGGATTGCCTGGGAGCTGCTGCTGCTTTAACTTTTTTTGGGCATTTAATACCATGAAATCAAGGATTTGCTGTGCTAGTTATATTCTTTCTCCAATGTTAAATATTCAGCTCCTGAATATTGAAACTAACGTGCATTCATGTACTTGATAGAATCATCCCAAGTATCATTGGCATACCCGGCATATTATGCAGAACCATCCTGATTGGGCCTCCACGGGTATTTATTAAACTTGCCAATGGTACCTACAGGACCAGAAAGGAACTTTTTTCTCTAGTATTTATCATAATTTGTCAGATATGGAATATGTTAAATAAAAGCTTTTATCCTCTAACCCTTACCCTCATGCACGGTAGCTTATTTGCCCTTACTTTTCTTAAGGGCCCAGGGCTTTTTCATTACTGAACCACAGCCGTAATTTTCTGAATATCCCACAAGATTAGAAGCTATTTCAAGCTAGTTCCAAAATCAAAAGCTAAAAGTCCAGGAACTTTCTTCTTGTCATACAGAGTGTTACTAATTACTAGATTTTTAAAGAGAAGGAATATTTCTTAAGAAAATACGCCTTCAAATTAGTGCTTATTTGCCAGCCAGAGTAGAGTATAAGTGAATTAGCATAGTTCCTACCTTTTTGAAATTTAGACTCTAGAGGGGAAGAAAGCTAACCAGTAGCAATAATTAAATTACTCTTTAAATAATTTAAAATAATTCTTAGTTTTCATCCCGATTTTAAAGAAGCAGCATTTAAAAAATAAATAAATAAAATTAAAAAAAAAAAGAAGCAGCATTTAAGCATTTTTATGCCACGACAATTGTTCGTGGCATAAAAATGTCACAAAATTTGGACATAAAGAAAATACCAAGTAAACTCAACATTTGGGTGTACAGGAAGGATGACTTTGTGGTTAATAGGTAATATTTATTGAGTGCTACTGTATGCACGACTCTTGTTCTAGATATAAATATTTTTTCTTTTTTCCTTAATCTATTTCATCAAACAGATGATACTGCCATCTACATATTATTATTGAGGAAACCCGTTCCTGTGGTTGCCCAAGGTCACAGTGGTGGAACTGGAAATTGAACTTGGGCATATTATTTCAAGAATGTGTGGTTTTAATTCCTGTGTTATACTGCCTAACTGGAGGAAAAAAATACTATGCTTTGTAGTGCTGAAACAACATGAAAGGAAATATTCAGTTAATATGTTGATACTCTGAGAAGAGATTGCAAAGCTGCTACACGTTACCCCGAGTTCTTTTAGCAAAACTGCTGTTAAGTGAAATGAATGGTTAAACCAGGAAAGCAATGACTTGCTCAGAAAGCTGATTGAAAAAGGGTGGCTGTCTGTACCTGGAGTGAAGATGAAAATTCAGAGTTTACAAAGCAGTTTTTTTTGCTTTGTTTTGTTTTGTTTTTGTAATCTTGCTGAAATTAGCAAATCTTGCATCTACAGTTTTTATTCTCATAGTCATTCTCTGTTTACTGATTACAGCTAAGAAGTCTATTATCGGCTTCCTTAAATTTATCTTAAATAAATGTTCATTATTAGGACAGTAAGCCATCAGTTTGATTGCTACCTGATGCCAACTTCCCTGAAAATTGCTATTAGGATAAAGCCAATATTTGCATTCTTAATTCCAGTTATAATCGTTTCAGACACATTGTATTATTAGATTTATTTTACTCACTGCAGAGATTATCCAAACACTTGTCATTATTGGGACAGGCACTGCAAGTAGATCCTCTTTTGTATGGCGTTCGGTAGCTTTGTCTATAAAATAGAAAAAAGCTGTACGTTTGGAGGGATTTTTTTTTTTTTTTTTTTTTGCAACGAAATTTAGTATGAATCTTTGACTAAATCCATAGAATGGAAGTCCACGGATTCAGAGGGTTGGTGAGGGAAATGGAAGTAGAAGCCTGTTAACATTTACAGAGTTTATGGTGTCTGTCTGTGTCTGTGAACCTATATTTTCACCTATATAGTCTCATTTAATTCTTAAGACTACTCGGGAAATTTATTTTTATTTTACAGATAAGGAAATTAAAGCTCTTAAGAAATTACCTTGTCAAAAATCACAATGTATACATGTTAGAGTCCCAAGGGAACCTGAATTTGTCTGACTCCAGGGCAACACTCCGCCTACTTAACTATCTGGCTTGTGCCATTACTACTATCCGAAAAACTGCCCATCCCAAGGTATCATGACCCATACTTACTCTTCTCAGTTTAGCAAGCCTCCTTAGTTTTTATTGGACAGGACTCATTTGCCTGAGTTGAGTGCCTTCCAAAAGAAAATAACAAGAGATTGGGGGAATTTCTAAAGGGCAGTTTGTTTTCATGTAAAAGATGTGAGGTGAATAATATATAGTAACTACTGTACTAAGCTAAGAATCCTTGAATGAATTAATTTTCACAGTAACCTATGTGTAAGACACTGTTATTTATATATCCGCAATATAGCTAGAGGCTGAGGCACAAAGTATAAGTAATTGACCAAGGTCACACACTAGAAAGTGAAACATTCAGACTTTTAAATCCCCATGAACATCTTCAGAGTAGTAATAATGAGACTTGCAGGTGCATTTCAGTAAATCTGCCATTGTACTCATCTGTCTCTCCTTTTTTTTTTTTTTAAGATTTTATTTACTCATTCATGAGAGACACACAGAAAGAAAGAGAGAGAGCCAGAGACACAGGCAGAGGGAGAAGCAGGCTCCATGCAGGGAGCCCGACTTGGGACTCGATCCTGGGTCTCCAGGATCACGCCCTGGGCCGAAGGTGGCACTAAACTGCTGAGCCACCGGGGCTGCCCTACTCATCTCTTGTGGAAAGGAGTTCTTAACTTTTTTTGTGTCATGGTGGAGCCGATGGACTCTGAAAATAGTTTAATTTTACTTTTTTTTGTTGTTGTTGTTAAGTAAGCTCCATGTCCAGTGTGGAGCTCAACACAGGGTTTGAGCTCACAGCCCCGAGATAGAGACCTTAGCCAAGATCAAAAGCTGGACACTTAACCGACTGAGCCACCCAGGTGCCCTGAATGTTTGTTTTTAGGTGCGTAAAATCAAGTTTGTAAGATTATAAAGGAAACTAAGTTTAAATAGTGATCAAAATGTTAGAAATATTTGTGATACAGCAATATGTGCTTCTCTGTTTAAGTATTAAATAAGACCTAGCAAGAAGTCTAATGATTCTTATCCCTTTCATGATAAATTAAAACCGTATTTTAAGATATCTGCAGCAAGTAGAATGTGATACGAAAATATCTGGTATTTACAAAGATAGACGTAGTACCAACACCAGGTCACGTACTGCTGATGTGACTGAAGTGTTGTCTTCGTACATAATGAAATGTAGTTTTAAGTAGAGGTGAATGACAATAAACATGTAACTTTTTTCTAATCCAAGTTTATGGCCTGGACTCCCCTCCCCTAACACTATACCTTTACCTCCAAAGTTAAGGAAGTTTGGTTAAGAACCAAAGTTAAGGAGACATTACTTTTTAATATATTAGCGCCTCATTTCCAACACCAAATACATGTTCTAATCTTGTTTGGCTCCAAATTAATTTAGGTTGATTCAGAAACTAAGTTTATCTTCATGTTTACTTTACACTGTGGAAAATAGTCAAAGGAATATTCTGGTAACAATTATAAAAGACATCCGAGGTGCGCGTTAATCACAGTGACATCTTTCATTGTTAGAAAGCACAGTACTCGTTGAGCGGTCAAGTTCTAGAATGTCTTTAATAAAATCATTCATACGATTTCATTCTTTGTTGAATTGTGATTTCCACACTATAGGGAAGATGGAGAACTTACTACCAAAAAACAGGCTAAAGACAAGGCAGTTGTGAATATTAGGGAAATGGCAGATTCATCCCGGGAGAAACATGCTCCTGGGAAGGCCTGCGTTTATGTGGATGGGAACAATGGAGACCCAGGGCCTTGAAGGATTCTCATAAAGAAGCAAGACATTTTAGTGTTTCCCTGGTAGCCTGAGCAAGAAGAGAGAGGGCCCCAGGACACAGGAAGAGAAAAGTCAGGTTTTCTTGTTTCTTTGTTTTTTACCGTATTCTCTGTGCCCAGCATAGGGCTCAAACTCACAACCTCAAGATCAAGAGTCACAGGCTTTCCTGACTATCCAGCCAGGCACCCCCCAGAAAATTTTTTTTTTTTTTTTGAGATTTTATCTATTCATGAGAAACACAGAAACGCAGAGACAGGCAGAGGGAGAAGCAGGCTCCCTGCAGGGAGCCCAATACAGGACTCAATCCCGGGACTCCAGGGTCACGACCTGAGCTGAAGGGAGACGCTCAACCACAGCCACCTAGGCGTCCCCAAGATAAGATTTTTAATGAAAAAGGTAAATATAAGTAAGGGTCGTTACGGCAGGGTACAGGAGGTGGTATCTGCAGGTCAAGGTTGTCATTTCCTCTTCCACACGGAATCCTCTTTTCCGCTCGTCACAAGGTCACCTTGCTCAGGGAGGCCCAAGGGAAGGAAGGGATAGTTGTGTCCACGTTTGAAACATGCGGATCAGAATGACCGGAAGCAGCCAGGACGAGTCGTCGAAACTCCCCAGCAGTTAGGGGTTCTGGAGCAGGAGTTCCAGGTGACAGGAGAACCAGACGCCCTGCACCCCACCCTTTGGAAATCTCAGACATACGGGGGGCGGGGGTGGTACTGGACTTCTTACAATTCTGTGGTATGGGGGCCTAGGACCGTTTGTACCAGAAGGCGTAGAAACTGAGGACATCCCGACCTAGTGCCCGTGCCCCCCGTCACCCGCACTGTGCTCTCCAGTCCGTGTTCCGCATCTACAGAACGATTTCCCATTTAAAGCAGGTCCTGTCACTCACTTGCTTAAAAGACCTGGGTGATTCCTCTTGCGAGGTGGCTACAGTTAACACAGCCCCGGCCCCCGAGGCCTGAGCTGACTGGCCAGGGGCAGGCCACCCGGTGGCCCTTGCACTCTGCTCTTCCGTCCTCTCCAGAATCCTCGCCGCAGAAGCTTTGCAGGTGTTTTCTGCAGGACGTCTGTGAAGTTCCCCACGCGCCCGGATTATCTTCTTCACGCCTACGATCAAATACATCACTTTATCCAAGTAAGGCCCCTGCCCGTCGATAGCGTTGACTACAGTAGTAGTGCTAGTTCCTTCGTGACTCCTTTCATCATGCAGTTATCTTATTTGTATTTTTATTATCTCTGTGCCCCATGCGAGCGGGGACTCCGGCTGGCTGGTTCTCCTTCGGAGCTCAGTAAACAAATACTTGTTGAATATTTGAAGGTATGAACCCATTGATTTGTATGTGTAAGTGAATGTCACCCTACAGAAGCATTATAACTGGTTATTAGTGTTACGACTTACTGTTTAGAACTCTGAAGTGAACCAAAGGGAGTCTAAACCAGGAGACTTCACCTCCATGTCTCCTTGTTGTAACCACAATATCTGAATACTTTTCAAATAATCACCTTTGCCAGCTGTTGCACATAACCTGGTGCTTCACATCGCTTTCTCACATAATTTTCATAGCTGCTTGGTGAGTAGTTGGTGCTTTCATTATCCTAATCTTTTACAGAGGAAACTGAGGTTCAGAGAGGTTAAGTAACTTGTCCAGGGCCCCACAGTAAGGGAGTCTCAAGACCCTGCATCTTAACCATTAAACTATATAGATGTTGCGAAAAGTCACCACTGATTGACTTAATGGCTTTGGCTGGTTTTTCCTGATTTTTCCCTATTTTCTGACGTTGGGGTTTTCAGTCAAAGCTGACACCTGATTTTGGTCCCTCCACTCCCACCTACACTCAGACTATCAAACATTTCTTCTGAATTTTACTTCAGGGGAAGAGAGCCGCCTTCTAGCATATCTTTTGGAATCCCAAAGATTGGTAAAATTCAAACAAAATTCAAGGTCAACCAATTAAAAGATTGTTGTATATATGACAGTTAAAAGCTTTAAAGTATAAACAACTTCCATAAATCATTAAGAGAATCACTCCAGTGGAAAAATGAGCAGACAATAGGATTCATAAAAGAAGGAATGTGAGTAGGCAGTCAGATGAAAATCTGTTAATCACTAGTAGTCAAAAGAGATGCAAAAGAAAACACGAGGTAACACTTTGAATCAAATTAGAAAATACTAAAAAAATATAACATCCAGTACTAATGAAGGAGTATACGTCGGTATAATAGCGGAGGGATAAGTTGGCCGTATGCATCTTTAAAAACTTAAAGATGATCATACCTTTTACTTGGTATAGTATTTCTAGGAATTGTGGGGAAATCCACAAAGTTAGGACCAAAGTTCTATACAAGGTTTTTCATCAGATAGTAAAAGAAAATCCAGACAATCTAAACTCTTGAGTAGGAGAAGCTGCTGTGTGACCACGTAGAGCACAGACCCAGAAGCCAGACAGCCCAGGTCACCATCCAGCTGTGACACAGTGACATGTGAAATAGTCACCAGCTCTGGAGCCCTGGGCAGACTACTTACCCGGTCAGCACCTCCGTTCTCTTATCTGCCAAACAGGGATGGTAAGAGGACCTGTCTCAAGACGTTTCGTGAAGATTAAGTAAATATGTGCTAAGCCCTTGGAAGAGTGTGGAGTGGGGCCTGGGTGGCTCCATCAGTTAAGCGTCCTTGGTTTCCATTCAGGTCTTGATCTCGTGGGTCGTGGCCTGGAGCCTCGGATGGGGCTCCATGCTCAGCGTGGAGTCCGCTTGAGATTTTCTCCCTGAGCCCTCCACCTGCACACCCACCATGTAAGCCTCTCTCTCTAATAAATGAATAAAATCTTTTTTTAAAAGTGCTTAGCATATAGTAAGCATTGTGTATTACTTTATTTTTTATAGTGGAAATATATATGTTTAATCAGCTGGACTCAGGTTACATGATCCCAATTTTTTTTTTAAGATTTTATTTATTTATTAGAGAGAGAGGGCATAAGCAGGGTTAGGAAGGGCAGAGGGCGAGGGAGAAGCAGGCTCCCCACTGAGCAGGGAGCCCTCTGGGGGCTCGATCCCTGGACCCCAGGATCAGGACCTGAGCTGAAGGCAGAACCTTAACTAACTGAGCCTCCAGGTGCCCCAGATGTACTCAGTTCCGTGGGCAACAACCGAAGCACCGTAGTAAAGAGCCAGGAGAACACATGCTTCTGTCCATCGGGCCTGATGGGGCGGCGGCCGGGCCACGAGGTCGCGGAGCTGCTTCTCAGCCTGGCCTGGCGCACGTCCACGGTGACTCCATGGTTGTGTTGTGCTTCCTTCATGACTGACTCAGCAGCGGGGGAACTCGAAGGCACCATCATCAAGCCGGTCTCGTGGGGGCGCCCTTTCAAAGGTATTTGGGCTGCCTTTGGAGCCAAGTCGGTGTGGCGAGAGCAGACCTTTCAGCACCACCTTCTTGGCCTTGACAGCCTTGGCTTTGGCTCTGGGAGGTACAGGGGCTCCCTCCCCCACCTTCAACGCCACCTTTGTGAAGCACTGCTCTCATTATTTTTCTGATTACCGACACTATGTTTAAAACTTAATGATGTGGAGAATGCTCACAGTATAATTTTAAGTAAGTATAAAACGTGCGTTTCCAGTATGATCTCCATTTTCTCAATAATGACATGTAGGATTCATAAACACACATATATGTTTAAAGAGAGCTAGGGGAGGGAGTACATCATGGGTCTACCCTGATTTCCAAAGGAAGAAAAACTGTACCCATTTCAAAACCAAAACTTGCAAAATTAAATGAAATTATGTAAGTTGAGAAATTCAGATTTTTTTGTTTTGAAAATTGTGTAAAACATGCCAAGTTTTTAATAAACCCACACATACGAAGCAACATCAGTCCTCCCATTTTGGGGTGTTATTACTGTTTCCCATTGATCTACATCCCTAAGAACATTTTAGTCTTACCACTCTTAAAAATACCACTCTTTGTGTTTATGTAGTGCTTGTAAAGGGTGCACACAGACACGCATATATTACAAAAAAAGCACCAGGTATTAATGGAGTAGATCCCTGCATAGAGGAATTAATGAGGATATTAATTTCCTTTTTTACACTTTCCTTATACCAAATTTCTATAATGAAGATAAGACTTCTAAAGTAGATTCAAAAATAATTTTTTTAGAAAGAGGTTGATTTGGATACTTACCCTGGTCCATAGTTGCATATGAAATGCGCTGCGTCGGAAAATTGCAGGCCGGCAACTGTGGGACAGTACTGTACTGCGCAGCCAACCTTGTAACTGTCTGCCCAGACAACCTGAGAGAAAGTCAGGAGAGACAGGAAGGTGAACGCATGAGGCTGATGAGGGCTTCATCCACACAGCAGGGCGCTCACTGTCGTCAGGAAGAGCCATTGCTGCCAGGGGCGCTCCGGCGCTCAGAATTCATTTGGAAACGGGACTTGCGATGGTTATTACTGGGCTGTGAGCGTGTGAGATAAACGTACACGACACGAGACCATTTCTGGCACAGAAATAAAGTAGTGGGTACTGGGGAGGAGGGGCTGAGGCAGGTGTCCAGGGAAGGCCGAGGAGCGGGGACGACCGACCACACACAAGGCTTGAATGTGGGAGCAAAGCCTGCGGGCGGGCGGGTGGCACACAGGCCTGAGCTGGGAGCTGGGAGCTGGGAGCTGGGAGCTGGGCTGGGACCAGGGAATGGGGATGGTGACGCGGTGCACAGGCCCAAGCTAGGAAGCTGGACTGGGACCAAATAGAATCTGTTCTCCAGGAAAATGTATTACATATATAGGAATATTATTCAGTCATAAAAAAAATAAAATCTATATTTTAAGTTCCTCGGGTGATTACTATGCACGCTAACTGGGTGCAATGTCTCCCGTGTGTTCCTTTTACTATCACCTTAGTACATCATTTTATATTTTTTATCCTTTGATCTTTGAGCACTTTCTTCAGGTGTTTGTTACCTCGAGTATTCTCCATCTTTGGGCTTCCCACACACAGCTCTTGAATGCTTTTACACTGTGGCTTTTGTTTTCTGTTCTGTTTCCAAGGATATGAAATGTTACCATTCACTGCGTTTTATTTACTTATTTATTAAGATTTTTATTTATTTGCTCATGAGAGATGCAGAGAGAGAGGCAGAGGCAAAAGGCAGAGGGAGAAGCAATATCACACTGCGAGCCAAAGGCAAATGCTCAACCACTGAGCCACCAACGTGCCCTGCATTCATTTTGTTTTAATCGGTCTCTTTTTAAGTCAGTTTGTGATTAACACACAGTAAATGACATCCTTTTTAGGTGTACAGTTCCATGAATTTTGACAAAAACATAGCTGTGTAGCCACAACCTAGAACATTTCCATCACCCCCAAAAGTTCCCTTGTGCTCCTTTGTGATGAGTTCTTGCCCCCAGCCCTGGCCCCTGGGAATCACCAATCTGTTTTCTGTCCCCATTATTTTGTGTTTTCCAAAATGTTATATAAATGGAATCAAATGTTATATACATGTAGCTTTTCCACCCTGGCTTCTTGCACAAAGCATAAGCATTTGAGATCCATTTGTGCTGTTGGGTTCACTACTTTACTGCACAGATGTCCCACGGTTTACTTTTCATTCCAGTTGGTCTTTTTTCAAAAGCTTGAAAAGGGTATGGGCATTCAGGTTCTGGGTTCAACCTGTGGGCTCTGGGGTTACAATGACTGAGTTCCTATTCCGGCTCAGCCACTCACCGTGTGACCTTGGCCTTGGCTTCCTTGACTGTTTAGTGAGGATAACACTACCGACTCCACGGGCCTATTTTGACATTCTCAACGGGCTAGTAAGAAAGCGCTCAGAACAGCTGCTGCAACCTAGCAAGCCCTCAGCACATGTTCATGTTTTATTCTCTAATTTTTTTCTGTTTCAAAATTTTTGAAGACTATCTTTTATCAGACAGATTCCTGTTATATGTTTTCATTTCCTTTAGTATGGTGAAGAAAAATAAGTAATTATAAAAAATAGAACCACTGATTACTGGGAATTTACTTGAGGCCAAGGTAGTGTTGAGCGCTTTACATGCAGCCTCAGGTGTAACTTCATGACACATCACTAAAGAGACATGGCCCTGCTTTTGCAGATGAGTGTTGAAACCTACTTCTGCTTCACCACAACGTACTGTGGGCACAGTCCACGCCCTGAGCACGCCGCCATCCAAGTGCTTTCCCTTTTCATGGAACTAGGAACCACTCTCTGTACCTTTCTAACAAAAACATTCCGTCCGGGAGCCTACTGGGGGCAGGCATGTCTGCCCTTTGGAGCTAACATCCCCTTCCCAACATCCTTCAAGGCTCAGTATGAGTTCTCCTGGCTCGATATCGGGCACCATCTCACGAGTGTAGTAACACTGCAACATACGTTAAACCAGGTAGAGAAACTGAAACGTGTCCCACCTCCTTTGGTTGAGTAACTGTAAAAATAATGATCTCAAGAGGGTGGCCGTGCGGCCTGGACTGAACAAAAATGAGATCTGTGGTGCCATTTAGGGCTCATTCTCAGCACTACCTAACCTAAGCAGCTGCCCCTATCTTGAAGTCAGGCAACTCCAAGTTTTATAAGGGTGGACTGCCCGCGACAAAATAATCTCCCATATTAATGTACCAGAACTCTTCCAGAGTGCAAACCTATCATCTCCAGTGAAGACCGAGCTGGAGTGTTGAAGCGTTGTGTCAAGAAATCCCAAACCTGTATGAGTTAGTAATTGGATCTACGTCTATTGTCTTTACTCCGTACAACGAACCCCCACCAGCCGAAATCTGAAAATAGCTTGCTTTTTATTAATAGAAGATGAGGCTAAGTGAGAGGTCATACTGCCACCTGAGGTCATCTCCAGCAAGAGTTTAAAATGGCAGCTGAGTAGTCTTGACTCTCCAGTATAAGATTTCTTGCAAGGATGAAACCATTACATTGTAACACAAAGTCATCTTTAACCAGGCTGTTGATGTGTTCCTCCAGTGTAGCTGCTAAAAAAACAAGAGATCTAACCTTTGTTAACGCCCACAAAGTACCCGCCCTGACCAGATGATTCATATGCATCCTACTATTACTCCTCACCCATTCCTGATGCCTGACCCAGCTCCTTCCTCTTGCGAGCTATGTCACCGAGAAAACAACTTCTCCTTCTTTCTTCCTCTTCTCCTTCTTCCTCTTCCTCCTCCTCCTCCTCTTCTTCTTCCTCTTCCTCTTCTTCCTCTTTTTTTGTACTAGGCAAAGAGCTTTATTAACCATGTTTCAAACATTATTCTCAGGCTTCTTCAGCTTAATCAGCTGCAAAGAATGAATGGCATCTAAACCAAAACTGAAAAGAACTGCAGTGTCCAAGAAGCTGGGACTTAAAAATGTCAGAGATCCAGATTTTATCAGATCCACGAACATTTTATCTTACTATTTTGTAAAGATTTATTTTTTATTTTATGTGAGAGAGAATGTGAGCAGGAGGGAGGGGTAGAGGGAGAATCAGACTCCCTGCTGAGCAGGGAGCCCAGACTGGGGTGGGGGGACGACCCAGTGCTCCATCCCGGACCCCAGCATCATGACCTCAGGCAGACACTCAACCAACTGAGCCAGCCAGGCGTCCAGGAACAAAATTTTTAAAAGCAGTCATAATATAAAATAGCAGCTCCCAGTAACTTCTTCAAGTTCTGTCTCCTTCAGCATTGGGCTCCATTCAGTTTGCTGCGTTCTTGGAAGCTGCATCAACTCCCCAGGATCCAGACCGTCACCTGCATCCTCCTCTCCGGGTCTCCCGTCCACACAGCTGTGGTCCGAGCTTCGGCAGCCTCCCTGGACCCGGCCCGGCCACCGGTGGGCACCAGGGCACCTCCCCTCGGTTTGTGAACAGCCACCCCCCAACCCAGAGACATTGTTCACTCCTCACTTCTGCAAGGAGAGTAGCAGTGGATGGGCCCCGCATGATGGGCCCCCCGTGGGCGGCCAGGTCCTCTCTCACGGAGCGCACGGGCCCATGCGGCTCGCAGTTTCCAGGCTCAGGAGCGTCTCTTTCCTCTGCTTGGAGCAGAAATCAGCCCTGCAGGGGTGCTAGGCTCTCAGGGTCTCCTGCGGACCAGCTGAGACTGGGTGCGCGCGGGATGCAAGAGCTGCGCAACAGCATCCGGACCCCTCTGCGCCTGTGGGTGCACCCGGGGGTGACTGCGGCGCCCTCCCAGGTCTGCGGTGACCTGCGAGTGACATCTTAAGCCGCGGGGAGCCGAGTACCAAGCTCCCTTCAGAGTGCTTGCTGCGGCTGCCTTGCCCCAGCCCGGGCGTCCCTGGGCCTGGTCCCCAGGGGCAGAAGGTGCTGGTCTCAGAGAGAGAACAGGGAAGGATCCGCAGCTTGGGCCCTGACACCTGCGTGCCAGGAGTGGATTCTCTCAGGCCCCAATGCTACCCTTTCTCCGCTCATCCCAGATGTAAGGGACACCCTACAAGTGCGCTCGGCTATTTGGGGAGGGCCAGCTCTGAAATCTCAAGTCTACTTGATGTCACATGAAGTTCCTGCCTTTGGTCCTTAGTCCCTGGATGACGGACATGGAGCGTGACGTGACCACCTAGGGGTCTGCGCTCAGCTTACCAGCCCTTTGATCTTCGTGTATTCGGGGTGCTGGGCCACTAGCCATTCTTCTGGGGTTCAAGGCTTATTGGTACCCACCATACACCCTGTTCATTTTGCCTGGAATCCTCTTCCTTTTCATTTGACAAACTCTCACTTCGTTTTCTAGAACCAAGGGCTCCGGCTCCGGCTGCGTAAGCAACTGCCGCCGCCTGTTCCCCCCTCTGCCTGGATAGCTTGCCGTGTCCTCTGCTCACAGGGCACCTTGCCCACTTCTCCACGTCGCCCCAGGCATGTCCCCTCTGACATCCACTAACACACGTCTCTCCTGGAACAAGTCACCTCCCAAGGGCCAGGCGCCGCCTGTGTCCTCCACTCCCTGCCCCACCCCGGATTCCTGCTCACGTTCTCGGCTTGGCAGCTGTAGTCTTTGCACAATGTTAGGACGTAAGCTGCTCTCCCGGGCTCTGTTTTGCAGGGGTCTGCAGAGACCTGTCATCGGTGGCCGCCTTACATGGCGCCTGGCGCAGCTTAGACGCTTAAACAGGGAATGAATGACAGTCGGTACCCTCAAAATGACAGTTTTCGGAGATTTCACCAGCGCCGTGTTTAACGGCACCAGGTACCACTTGTACCACGTGGATTTGGCTTTCTGGCCCACTAGGATGTATGGAATTCTGATGGAATCAATTTTCTGATTAAAATGTTTTGTAAACATAAGCCAAGATAAATGGTTATGGGATACGTGTAGGAGAAACCTTATAGTTTCAAGAAAGGGGTCAGTGCTACTGGTGGTTTGATGGCTCCTCCTTGCTTAGGATGATCTTGAGATGAAAATGTCACCGAAATCTGCCCTTCCTTTCACATCATAATAATACGGAGCCATGCCAAACCTGTTTACCTGTAACAGCACAGGTGACAGCAGAGGCTCTATAGGCTGAATTACGTTGAAAGTCTTTCCAACAACATTTTGCTCTTTAAAAACCCCTATTATTTCAAGGTAACTACCTTGTTTGTGAGTAAGGAACAGCAGGGCTAGGTAGGGAGAGATAGAAGGCTACAGAATCAGGCTCACAGAAATCCCAAAAATGCGGAGATGTAAGGAAGCCAGAGATAAGGGAGCAAGCAGGCCACCCTGCCCTGGGTGTGGGCGGGGAGGGTGTCATTTTTATGACAGTCACCTGTGAAGCAAAGAAAACCAGGCCCCAAAGGGAGCCATTAAAGGCGGTATCATGAGTCCTCACTCAAACCAGGATGGCACAAGGATCTCAAGGCCACAAGCTTCCCAGTCAGTTCTCATTAAGGGACACACCGGTTGGGACCCCCCACTGCTGAGAGCTCTCTCCGCGTCCTCACCCGCTACAACGCTGTCGCTCTGGCTCACTGTCCTGCATCCCAAGACTCATTCTTTGACTCTGTGAGACAAGAACCCTGCTCTCACGCTTCATGACGATGTTTCCCCCTCATTCCTCATTTCAACACATTCTTGTCCATTAGAATCAGTCAGACATGACTCAGCACCTTAGTCACTGGCATGACAGGGATGGCCAGGAAGTGAAAGGGAATGAATTAGCCACCTTGAGTTAAAGCAAAACAGTCTCAATCGGGAGCCTCTGAATGTGGCCACTGGGACGGAATACGGGAGATCTGGGGGCGGAATAGGTGCAGGAGGGTTATACGCGTTTACACGCTGGCCTGTCCATGGTTGTCTTCCTACTCGTGTGACGCGTCTTGGCTCTCCGCCGTGCTTGACAGGACAGGGAGACATGGAATCGCTGTTCCTTCAGGGGAGCTTATTTCCCTCAATTTTATGGTCCCAAGTCAGGGGCCTCCAATTCCATGGGAGATGCACACCCGAAAACCCATTCACTCCTAAAGTCCTCTGGTGGCTCTCAAATGGCATTAAGTGCCCCAGGGAGGTACTGCTACCAGAATATTCAGTCTGTCCAAGTTGGTGAGCCTCACATTTTATGTTTATGCACATAACGGAACCCTTCGTGCACCACCTCTTCTGTGTCTGCAATTTGCTCCAGTTTATTTATTTATTTGAGAAAGACAGAGATAGGGGCAGAAAGAGCACGAGTGGGGAGAGGGGCAGACAGAGAAGGAGAAGCAGGCCCCCGCTGAGCAGAGAAATGGGGTGCGGGGCTCCATCCAGGCCCCGGAATCATGACCTGAGCCAGAGGCAGACGCCTAACCCACTGAGCCACCCAGGCGCTTCTGCCCATGCATTTATTTTTAAGATAAGCTTGCACCCCCAGCTCTTTCATATTTGCAGGTGCAGCAGCTTACTATAGATTTTCTGAACGCCAGATTCCAGTTTTCTCCTTACTGTTAGAAAGATTGATTTCAAGAGAATCCGGGGCAGACACTTACCTGAGTGTAATGGCCACAGACCTTGTTGCATTTCTGCGTCTGGAAATCATAGTCGTGAACTTCATCGTACCAGCTTGTGATGGCTGAAGACACAGAAAATATGGACACAGACCCAGTCCAGATGTTCTCTCCCACCGAAGTGAAGTTTGGGTGCAGCGTCTTTGAGTGCAGCTGTCCATTGTGTTCAAACCTACATTTTCTGGCCCAGGCTTTGGCAATTCGGGCGAGTGCCGGGTCCCAAGTCTGCAAAAAGAAACATTAAACAGTAGGAGGATCAAGAACGAAAACCAGATTTCGTAAAGATCTTTCAACTACAGAGAGGAGGAAAAGTTGAGAGGGATCGGCGTCCACCCTGGGAGGTGAGAAAGCTGGTCAGAGGCCCCCCAGCCTCATGCGGCTGGTGGGGCAGGCAGGGCCCCTTGCACCCCTCAGGCTGCACGCTGCAGGCCGCACCACCAGGGAGCCCGGGAACGTCGCCCGCCGCTACCCCGGCCCTGAGCAGCCCCCGCCCCGGGCCCTGAATAGTCCCCCCGCCCCAGGCCCTGAGCAGCCCCCTGCCCTGGCCCTGAGCAGCTGCCACCCAGGCCCTGAGCAGCCCCCCACCCAGGCCCTGAGCAGCTGCCGCCCGCCCCAGCCCTGAGCAGTGCCCCCCATCCCGGCCCTGAGCAGCTGCCACCCAGGCCCTGAGCAGGCCCCCGCCCCGGCCCTGAGCAGCCCCCACCCTTTACCACCCTCTGGGGCACAGAGCCCCGATTTGCTCAGCCTTCGCCCGGGGGCCCAGCCTCCCAGGAAAGCTCAGGTTCCTCCCAAAGGAGAATGAGAGCCGATGCCGAGGAGTGGGCGCGGGGGGGCAAGGTGAGCACGTGAGGGAGGAGGTCCCCCACGGTGGCCTGCCAGGTGGGGGACACAGGGCCCCCCGCGGCTCGGGTGCATGTGGCCGTCCAGCCCAGACAGGCCAGCACGAAGCCTGGTGACCACAGGGTGTGGACTCGCGGCTGCGTGAGCGACACCGGCCACTGTGGGCCTGTCCTGGGTAGGACACGGATGCTGTGGGGCCTGGTCTGTAGTTCCAGCAGTGACGCCCCCCACCCCCACCCCAGGTGCTCAGAACCAGAAGCCTTAGGCTGGGCTGCGGGCGGCGCAGCTGGGACTCGAACCCCAGCCCGGCTGCTCCTTTCCCGAGAGCCTGTGCCACTTCCTGAGAAAGTCAATCCTCTGCCATCAGCAAAAAAAAGTAAATTCAGAGACCAGACAAACACCCTTAAAACGCTGACAGGGAAGAGAGCGAGGGACACAGTGTGGAGTGTGTGAGCTGCCGGGAAGCACTGGCCGGGGGGGGGACACGGGGGGGCTCCCTGATCCCTTCCATCACGGTGGCCAGTCTGCTGCCCCCCTAGTCCCAGTGGAAAGGAGCTTCTGGAGCAGCAAGGATCCCCGGGTGAGGCGGTAGGCACCCCTTACCATGTACAGCATGTCGCTGGCCCTGGGGCTCACCTCCGATCGGAACTTGTTGTGAGCCCGGACGCAGGCTTGGCTGAAGGCTTCATCTTCGATGCCCGGCAGAGTGCGGGCGGGGACCCCGTCCCGGGGCAGCAGGGCGACGATCCACGCAGCCATGGCCAGCGCCACTCGCATGCTCGGGGTGGCGGGGCGGCCACCGGGCCGGGGACTGGGACGGCAGCCAGAGAGGCAGGACGGGAGCTCCTCGCAGGCTCAAAGGGCCGGGTTTCCCATATATGGTCGCTGCCCCTTGCAAGGTTAACCCTCCGTGTGCAGGGTGCTCAGGGCACACCTGCTGCAGAGCCTGGGCTGCAGGGCCCCGAGGTGGGGCTGCGGAGGGAAGAGCTGGAGGCTCGGGGACCAGGGCTCGGCAGCTGCGGAACTTCTGCTGCTGAGGGACAGCCTCTCACCGCCAGGAGCCTCTTGCAGACGCTCCTCCAGGCCTTTTAAGAGTCGCGTCAGCCAGTCGGGGTGTGTGGCCAACATGCTGACACATCCAGTCCCGCCGCGTGAGTCTGTGTGACCGGGGACAACGCAGGGCTGGCAGCGGCCTCTCCCCGCCTCAGAGCGTAGCCCCAGCTCTGCACACACCTGCAGGGCTCGGCAGCGGCCTCTCCCCGCCTCACAGCGTAGCCCCAGCTCCGCACACACCTGCAGCTGCCTCCTGGCGAAGCAGGGCGTCTGGCTTCCTGCAGCCCCTGACACAGCGGCGCTGGCCGGTGCAACGAGCTGGCGGCAGGAACCCAGCGGCCGGCACCTTCTGCTGTGGCACTCGGGTAGGAGGGCGACAGGCACCGGCCTGGGGAACTCAGGCAGCAGGGAGCTGGGCCGCGGGGCACAGGCCCCCCAGCCGAGGTCCAGCCGGGGCGGGCACGGGGGGGCTGAGGCCTCAGAGGGCTGCTGGGCGCTCGCCTTCCCGCAGCAGCAGTGAGGCCCCCGCTGAGCTCCAGACGAGCAGCCGGGACCAGGGGCTGGGACCCGCAGGGGCGAGGCAGGGGCGAGGCAGGGGCGGGGCGGGGTGGGCACCCAGAGGGGGTCCCATGGGACGGCCAAGGGGCTTCACCTTGGCTTCAGGAAGGGTGGAAACAGACTCAGGCCAGCAGAAGTGAGAGCAGAATACACACACACACACACACACACACACACAAGCACGCATGGGGGTGGAGGGAGGGGGAAGGGGGAGACAGGGAGGGGGGAGGGGGAGGGCGGCGGAGCGCCCCGGAGGAGGGCCGGAGGCTGCTGCCTGCTGGGGTCCGGGCTCCTCGGCCGTGCCCCCTAGTGCCCCCTGGGGCCCGTGCCCCCTTCGGCCGCCGGGAACTGGTCAGAGCCAGGGCCGCGGCCGGGCGGCCTGCAGGGGGCTCCTGAGCCGGCACTTGCCGGGCCGGGCTAGCCCGGAGTCCGCGTGTCTGTCCCTCCCACGAGCCCGGAGTCCGCGCGTCCGTGCCCCGCGGGGCCGCAGGTGGCCGCCCCGGCTCTGGGGATCGGGCGCAGGCCGCGAGGGCCACGGAGCCTCGGGGACCCATGGGCGAACCCACGCTCTGCCCCACAAGGCGTGTGCGGGTGGCGGGCGGGGGTCCTGGCGGGGGCGCGGCTGGGTCACGGCCCGCCCGCCCCGCCCCGCCCCCGCCCCTCTCCGGCTCCCTGCGCCCCATCTGGCTGGGAGTCCCGGTGGCAGAGGAAGAGCCGGGCTTCAAGGGAGGCGGGCGGGGAACACGCGGGGGGGGGGGGCGCGGGGGGACACGCGGGCTCTCGTGACCCCGAGAGCGGTGACGTCACACGGCGGGGGGACACGGCCTCGTGACCCAGAGAGAGGTGACGTGACACGGGGGGGACACGGCCTCGTGACCCGGAGAGCGGTGACGTCACACGGTGGGGGGACACGGCCTCGTGACCCGGAGAGCGGTGACGTCACACGGCGGGGGGACACGGCCTCGTGACCCGGAGAGAGGTGACGTGACACGGGGGGGACACGGCCTCGTGACCCGGAGAGCGGTGACGTCACACGGTGGGGGGACACGGCCTCGTGACCCGGAGAGCGGTGACGTCACACGGCGGGGGGACACGGCCTCGTGACCCGGAGAGAGGTGACGTCACACGGCGGGGGGACACGGCGTCGTGACCCCGAGAGCGGTGACGTCACACGGGGGGACCCCGGGCCTCTGCCAGCGATGGGCTGCTTGCGGAGCGAGCGGGAGGCTGCAGAGGCTCCGCAGCGGGGGCTTGCGGGCTGGATCGGGAACGGCAGTGCCCTAGGACGTCGAGACGTGCTGGATGGAGGGGGCCGTTCTCCCTGAACTCCCGTAAGAGGAAGCAGAGAACTCTGGCCCCGCGCCCAGCCCGTGGCCCCCCAAATCCTGGGGGGTCGCCGCCTCCTCCGCGCTGGCGGACCGGGTCTCAGAGGCCGCCTGCTGGTCCACACGGCGACGGCCCGGTGACCCGCGGCCTGGGGCTGCTTCTCCCCGGGGCCCTCCCGAGGCCCAGGTCGCGCCCCGGAGGCCTTGCCTAGGCGAAGCTCTGAGCGGCCCCGCGGCTCAGAGGGGCCACATTACCAGGTATTAAAGTGAACTAATCTAGGTGTCCCCCTAATTTGTTGAAAATGATAACAAAAGGGAAGGGCTGCCCTGGCCAGGCGCAGAGTGACTCGGCTCCTCCGAGCTGCCTCCCTGCGGGCAGCGTTCGCGCGACCAGGCGGGGGGGATGGAGGGAATGGGGGGATGAGAGGGATGGGGGGGATGCGGGGGCGCGGAGGCGGCAGCACCTGAAGCCTCGGGGCCTTAGGTGCGGCCCTTCGCTTGGCCTCTCGGGAAGCGGGGCTGTGCCTGGAGGTGGGCTTCGACCAGGGGTCGCGCCCCGGCCCCGCCCCCGGCCCCGCGGCCCCCTGACCAACTGCTGCTGCGCCTGCGCACGTGGCGGCCTCCGCGCGACGCCTGCTCCCCGGGAGCTGCGGGTCGGACCCCCAGGCTGGGACGAGGAGCGGGCCCTGGCCTCGGCGGAGCACGGTGCCTCGGGCCTTCAGTGGAGCAGTAACAGCAGCTACTTCATTGAGTTGATACGAAATTATTTGTATTAAAAACAAAGCTCAGCGTGTGCAAGACACGCCTCGGTGCTCTCTGTATGAACTACTATTACTACCTCCCTTTAATAACCTGGGCATGCACGTGCACCCCACAGGCACAGAGCAAGCTCAGCCCAGAGCATTTTCATACTTTATGGCATTATATTGAGGGAAGTTAATTGTTAGAAAAAAAATATCTTGAGAGTATAAAAATCATTGCAACAGATTCACAATAGATTTCTTAAACAGTCTTACTTATTTTTTTAAGTTTGTTTGTTTGTTTATTTATTTATTTATTGACAGAGAGAAAGAGAGAGCCAGAGAGCACAAGCAGGAGGAGCAGCAGAGGGAGAGGGAGAAGCAGGCTCTCCACTGAGCAGGGAGCTCCATCCAGGACCCCGGAGGCAGCCCTCTAAAAAGCTGAGCCAGCAGGGGCCCCACAATGGATTTTGATGCAAATTTCTCAGGAGGGTGTTAGATGTGTTTCTTGACAGATTCTTTATATTGTGATTTTTTTTTATGCCACTGCATTTGATATTCATTTGGACAGCCTAAATTATTTATTTTCCTAACTTTAGAAATGTATGGACTCAATTACCCATAATGATATCATATAATTAGTTTTTAAAAATATTTTGTTTTTCATGAGAGAAAGAAAGACAGAGACACAGGCAGAGGGAGAAGCAGGCTCCATGCAGGGAGCCGGATGTGGGACTCAATCCCGGATCCTGGGGTCACTACCTGAGCTGAAGGCAGACCCCAACCGCTGAGCCACCCAAGGATCCCTATACTTAGTTTTTAAACATCTTTGGAGATTAAATGGAAAATGGTAGGCAAATGCCAGTTTTTATTCAAAAGTCCTTTTCACACAAACACATTGGATTAGAGACATGCTCCTATTAATAAATATACTCATTTCTTCTAAGATAATATACAAAGCAGAAGTACCGGCATTTTCATTTGTTAGGCTGAAATACTTTTCTTTTTTTTTTTTAGTATTTTATTTATTCATGATAGACATAGAGAGAGAGGCAGAGACACAGGCAGAGGGAGAAGCAGGCTCCATTCAGGGAGCCCAACGCGGGACTCGATCCCAGGACTCCAGGATCCTGCCCTGGGCCAAAGGCAGGCGCCAAACCGCTGAGCCACCCAGGGATCCCCTAGACTGAAATACTTATTGAAGTTTTTAGCTGCATTATACATTTCTTCTCTCTCTCTCTTTATACACTTCTTTTTTCTACTCAACAATTGAAGATGCATTTTCAAAAAACAATTGCCCTCTTAAGAACTGTAACTTTATAAAGTTTATTTTTACTTTCATGTTTTGCTTAGCTTGGATGACTCACGGCTTGGGTTTTTTTCTCAAAACATATTTCTCAAAACTAGGTTAATTATATTTGTGTATTCAAGCATAACCATAACTGTGGAGGAAGAAAAATTATTTCCCCGCTACCCTTCTAAATTCTTGGCTGAGACACCTCCTATAATAAAAAGACACATGAGTACTGGGAAGCAAGCGGAAGTTAAATAACATGGATACCTCCTGTTTGCATGAGAGATACCCAGGAAAACTGAGGGACTCCTTGAAATGACCCAAGCCACTGCCTTAAAGCCGCCTTCTGGTAAAAGTAGAGGTTGGGGGAGGGGAAAGTCAGTTATGGGAAGGAGGTTACCAGGAAAGGCACTGTAAACAAGGTCATGCTGATTTACATCATTGCCCTCTCCATGTAGAAGAGCTCCTAAAAATTAAGGAGCATCCTTCTCTCCTTATGGGGGTGAGTAGGGGGAGGGAGAGGCTAACAAATGGAAATTTCCCTTATAAATATAAATTTATTACCCTTTCTTACAAAAGGGTAGTATCTACTCAGGTTTTTTTTGTTTTGTTTTGTTTTGTTTTGTTTTTTTAAGATTTTATTTACTTATTTGAGAGAGTGAGCAAGAGAGAGTATGAGCTAGGGGAAGGGCAGAGGGAGAAGCGGACTCCCCCCTGAGAAGGGAGCCCAACTCAGGCCCCATCCCAGGACCCCGGGATCGTGACCTGAGTCAAACACAGGTGCCTAACCAGCTGAGCTGCCCAGTGCCTTCTGGTCGGTTTTCAGAGCTTTTCTATTTGCAGTTTCTTAAGCATAACTAGCTCCAGGGACACCTGGGCGGCAGTCACAAGTGTCCCTTCGTAACCCAGGTCAGTTATGTCACTCCTTTGCTCAAAACCTTTCACAACTTGGATTTGGAGATGATCAGCATGAAGAAATACCCCCCTATTGTTTCCAGGTTTTGGCTGGATGAGAAGCAACAGACACGTACAGCCTCTGGGGCGCAGTTCAGAAGGTGGTCGCTTCTAGACTTGCTGGCGGCCCGCACTGTGGGGCAACACTGGCGACATTTTTCTTATCAGCGAAGTCTGGGCATCGCTCTCAGAAGTGAAGTGTAGCCTGCAGACTCCTTCCAGCCCCCTCAGTCGCTAGCCCTGATCCTAACATCCAATTTCTTTTAATAAGTGCGTTTTCTGCTTAACTTTGCCAGAATGACTTCTTTTGTTTGCAACTAAAAATCCTGACTTTTTGAAGAGGAAAAAAACAACAACAACAACAATCGAAGATTCCCTTTTTTAATATTTTAGTGTCCTTTCAATGCTTCCTGTACATTATGTATGTTTCTAATATATACACATATATATGCAGAGACTTATTTGCTAAATGACATAATTTTATGCAATTTTGTATTTTGTTTATTTTTCTCTACTTACCATCAGTTTATAAATATGTTTTTGGCTGTTGTAACTCTTCATCAGCATTTTTGAGGGCTGTACAATGTTTCCTCAAATTAATGCTTTGTACTTTAGGTAAAACAAATTATTGTTGGATATTTAGATTGCCTTCAGTTTTTCTTTATCATAAATAATGCTGCTATGATTATATTTATATATAAGACCTATTCCAATTTTTTTTTTAAGATTTCATTTGTTTATTTGAGAGAGAGAGCAGAAGTGGGAGGAAGGGAGAACCAGGCTTTCCACTAAGCAGGGAGCCGAAGTGGGACTCGATCCCAGGACCCTGGGATCATGACATGAGATGAAGGCAGATGCTTAACTGACTGAGGAACCCAGGTGCCCCCATATTCCAAATTTAGTAGGATTGACTTTTTTGAAATACAATTACATAACAAGATATGAGAGTTTTTAAGATTTCAAATATAGAGTGTCCATTTACCCTCTTAGAGCTTGTATTAATTTATACTTCCAACACTGTCATGTGGGCATCATGTCATATATCATTCTAAATGTTAGAATAATGTATATATATGAACCTGGTTGTGCATATTGTCTAAAAGAACCAGACCTAGACACTAGTTAAAGCAGTAAAGATAGATTTTATTCAGACGCTATTGCAATAGGGGAAAAGAGATGCCAGGATAGAACTGGGCTCAATTCTGAATACAATAAAGACATTTTAGGATTTACAGTCAAGAAACAGAGTTGAGGGGAGGGGCATTGGTGGATGGAAAATTATAAAGAGCAGGCCAGACTGAGCAGATATCAAAGTGAGGAATTTGATTAAATACTGAGGTTAATCATATATCAAGGGTGAGGGAGATTTTCTCTTACAGGAGCCAAAGGAAAGCTACCTCCAGATGGGCGACTTTGGAGGATTATTTTGAGATTATTTTGAAGCTGAAGATGATTTTGGGCTGAAGGTAATCAAGACCCTATGAACTCAGGAGAAATTTTGCCCCTCCCTAAACCAAATAAAAGACTAAACTGGGGGTCTTTCTCAGAACAAAGGTTATTAGCAGAGGTAAATTATCTCTGAGTGACCCATGTGTATGCAGGAAAAGCATCTAAGTACCAGAGCTCTCTTTTTAAGTCCCTGTGAAGTACCTTCCTTTCCTCTGAAGTCCCAGACCCCTACCCTCTTCTCCTTAATTCAAGATGACGTATATACCTCATTTTGCCTGGCTGTCTTTAGAATTTCCATGTATTTGTGGGTTCCCTGCACACACATTATTAAATTTTATTTCCTCCTGTTGGTCTGTCTCATATCACTTTGATTCTTAGTCCAGGTAGAAGGACGTTGAAGGAGACAGGAACCCCTGCTCCCCAGCACTCTCAACTGATAAGATTATTGATAAAGCTGGGCGATGCAGGTCCGGCAAGGATGGGGGTAGGGGGCAAGGTTGAGGCCTAGTCAAGAACAGGACCTAGAGGCATCGGACTGAATTCCCATCAAGGAGAGCATCTTGCTAATGTACATATTTAGGTACTTCCTGTTTTCTATCCTTTTGCACCTTACATTATAGTTTATCACTTCCTGATTTCAGCTTTAGTCACAAAGACCTCAAGGAACAGTTTTTCAAAAGAGGAAGCCACAGTGGAACTTCTAAATTTTGCCTTTGGTATCACAAGAAAGACAACACGCTAATGAAATTTATAAGCACTGGGATCAATTCTGCTCAACCTTAAGCAGAGTAGTCACCTTTAAAAATATGAACTCAAAGACGACAGCATGAGGATTGAGTAATATACGTTTCTAAACTCTTAAACATTGCTACACTTGTCTTCCTATATATACAATAGATATGCATACATACTTCTCAAAACTTTCCCAAGCATAAATATGTTTCAGAGAAAAACATTCACTGAAGCTTCACATCCTCTGGTTGCACTTCCTAGTTTCGTAAGGGTCCAAATAGGAGTTAACTCAGTTTTAGCATAAAAATCTGGCTGAAGCTCCGTTTTCTGTTTCCCTGCAGAGTGATGCTGCCCAGATTGAACAAGGCAGGAGGGTTCTTACTGCGCACTCCACCGAGGGCCCTCAGGGCCTCTTCAGAGGGTGCTTGCCCTGCTGTCTAACGGTACTACCAGCCTTTCGGGAGCTCAGCAAAGAGCTTTGCACGAACTGCAAAGTGTGCGCAGGGAGAGGAGCTCTCATGTGGAGAGGCTGGGAGAGCTGGTGTGCAGTTACCACAGCAACAGGCCTTCACCTGCCACCTGCTTTCACCGGCCACACTGGGAGGCCTAGCAGTCCCCTTCTAGACTAGGCCGCTCACGCGAAGAGGGGGGCTCACTTCTGCTAGTTCACCCCGGTCCCTTCACAAGACAGAGCCCCCGCCTCAGGCTTCCCAGGGCGTGGCATAGCATTGGGGCGCTGGAAAGTAGGGGTTGCGTAGCTACATTTTGAGGAGGGAATTGAGGGCCAGTGGTAAGTAATTTGCTAGAGTACACAGTGATTGAAAGACGTGAATTAAACCACGGGGCATCTCTCTTCTGTGGACCAAAGACAGACGCATACACCTCGTGCATTTGGCAGCCCACACCATGACAGGGTTAGCGCTTTTAATCAGCTCTCCCCTGTGTTTCTGGGATATGGCCACTGTTTCACCCTACGTGGCTTCTCTCTGCCCTAATGACATCTTATCTCTGGCAAAGTACTTGGCCTGAAGGCTCTCATTCCCTGCCTCTTTGGATGTTGGGACCAAAATTTTCCCAGCTTTCTACTGCTGCTGCCACTGCCACACAAGCTTTCCTCAGCAACCTTTTGTGAGTATACGACAGCCATTTGCAATGAATTCCATTCTCACTGTCCCCTATAGTCCCCGAGGACTTGGCCATGGCTGATGGCTGTTGTCTCCGTTTGGATACCTAACACCCAGTACAAACTTCGTCAGCCCACTCTACTTCACTGATTTTAACAAATCATTCACATGGACATAACAGCTAAAGTTGCTCTACTTCCAAACTCCAACCGGAATTACTGTATCTCCAAATTCCTACAACCTTCTGCCTCCCACCTCCCAAGTGCTGGCACAGTCCCTGCTATTAAATCTGCTGTCTATGCTGTTGGTGACTCAAAGGCTTCTCCTCTTATTCTCTCACACATCAGCCCCTCCACTCTGACCTGTTTGCTCCTTTTCACTATCTAGCCTAGATACCAACAATCGGGGATCACAGGCATCTTCACATCAGTATCCTCCATACTCTTGTTTTAGGGTCTCCCTGTGGGTTTGGTCAGCAGATCCTTGATCAAAGAATTTGTGTTGGTTTCATTTCTGCTAAGTAGAACTACAGAAAGTAGAAAGCCATGATGATGGGCATCATCACAGTTATTTTGTTCCTCAGCATTTTAAATCAGATACACTTTTTATTTTGAGCAGTGTTGTATCCAAATCTTTTGCAATCCTCAAGCCACGAGCCCACCCTGAGGAGCTGGTCTCCTGTAATTAAGCTTCATTAAGCTTCTTGGCAGGCACCAGAAGCCAGGTTCTTCTCCGAATCCAGCGTTTTTGTTCCTTTTGACCTGGTGTCATTTTCTTACTTCTTTCTTTGTCAAACTCCATCTCATCCGAAAACTCTAATACATCTCATCCAACTTTCTGAGTCAAACTCCACTCAAATGTTGCCTCTCTTCTATTGGATTTTCTGACTCTCCTTTTGTCTGTGTTCCCTTTTTCCCTTTACATACATGTCTTCCTTTTCCACTGAACTGTGAGGCAGAAGCAGTCTATCTTCATTATATTACCTCTATCTTTCCCTCTGCCTTTGTCCTCTTAGGCTGTTGTAACAAAATACAGACTGGGTGGCTTCAACAAAAGAACCTTATTTCTCACAGTTCTGAAGACCGGGGCATCCCACCAATTGTGTGTGGGCTGATTTGGTTCATGGTGAGGGCCTCTTCCTGGCTTGCACAGGGCTGCCTTCTCACTCTGTCATCACCTAGTCGAGAGAATGAGAGAAAGAGAGAGCTCTGGGTTCTTCCTCTTCTTAGAAGGACACTAATCCCATCATGGGGCTCCACCTTCATGACCTCATCTAAACTTAATTAGTCTCTAAAGGCCCCACCTCCTAATACCATCACATTGGGGGTTAGAGCTTCAACATAAGAATCTGAAGGGGATGCAAACATCCAGTCAATATATCCTCTATTTCAGAATCCCCACCTCAAATTAGATTAAGTAAACAAAAACCTGGTGGGATATTGGACAGGATGTGTTCTAGAGTTGGAGCACTTGCAAGATCTGAGTCTTTAAATTTGTGTTATCTTGTGTCATAGCCACTAGTCACAGGGGGCTCACTGAGCATTTGAAATGTAGCTAGCCTAAATTGAATAGTGTTCTAAGTATAAAAGATACACAGGATTTTAAATACTTAGTATGAAACAAAGAATGTAAAATATCTCTTTAGTACTTTTTTTTTAAATTTATTTATGATAGTCACAGAGAGAGAGAGAGAGAGGCAGAGACATAGGCAGAGGGAGAAGCAGGCTCCATGCACCGGGAGCCCGATGTGGGATTCGATCCCGGGTCTCCAGGATTGCGCCCTGGGCCAAAGGCAGGCGCCAAATTGTTATTACAATTAATTTCATCTGCTTCTTTTTACGTTGTTAATTTAGCTACAAAAGTATTTAAAATTGCATTGTGGCTTGCATTATATTTGTATTAGTGATGTTTTAAATAAATATACAATGTGCAGTATGAATATAGTGACTAATGCAGAAAAAAAATATTTATTTTTTTATAATTCTGCCAACTATAAATTCAAGTTTCTTATCAATAGGAGATTAGGATAAGAAAGATGTTGGTGACAATGCTATGTTGCCCCATTATTAGAAGGTTCTAGGCTATCTGCTCTCCCCTGTTTGACAGCCAGCCACATCTTGTGGGTACCGTGCTAGTCACATCCCTGAGACATGATGGTGAAGATCAGATTAAATGGATTTGGCCATGTTGGGCGCCTGGTCACCAGGGATGCTTTTAATTCTGGCAAAGCGGATATTGTCACCATCAATGACCCCTTCACTGACGTCAGCTATATAGTCTGCATGTTCCGGTATGGTTCTACCCATGGCAAATTTCATGGCACAGCCAAGGCTGAGAATGGGAAACTTGTCATCAATGGAAAACACATCTCCATCTTCCAGGAGCGATATCCCGCCAACATCAAATGGGATGAGGCTGGTGCTGAGTGTGTTGTGGAGTCCACTGGGGTCTTCACTCACTACCATGCAGAAAGCTGGGGCTCACTTGAAGAGTAAGGACAAGAGGATCATCATCTCTGCCCCTTCTGCTGATGCCCCCATGTTTCTGATGGGTGTGAAACATGAGAAGTATGACAACTCCCTCAAGATTGTCAGCAATGCCTCCTGCACCACCAGCTGCTTGGCACCCCAGGCAATGTCATCCAAGAAAACTCCACGGCATTGTGAAGAGACTCATGACCACGGTCCATGCCAGCACTGCCTCCCAGAAGACCGTGGACAGCCCTTCTGGGAAGCTGTGGCGTGACGGCTGAGGGGTTGCCAGAACATCATTCCTGCTTCTACTGGTGCTGCCAAGGCTGCGGCAAGGTCATCCCTGAGCTGAACAGGAAGCTCCTTGGCCTGGCCTTCCGTGTCTCCACCCCCAATGTGTCAGTTGTGGATCTGACCTGCCACCTGGAGAAAGCTGCCAAATATGATGACATCAAGAAAATGGTGAAGCAGGCATCAGAAGGTCCCTTTGAGGGTGTTCTGGGCTACTCTAATGGCCAGATTGTCTCCTGCCACCTTAACAGTGACACTCAGTCTTCCACCTTTAATGCTGAGGTTGGCATCTCTCTCAATGACCATTCTGTCAAGCTCATTTCCTGGTATGACAATGAACTTGGCTGCAGCGACCAGGTGGCCTCCAGGAAGTAAGAGCCCCTGGACCAGCAGCCCCAGCCAGGGCAAGAGAAAGAGAGAGGCCCTCATACTGGGGAGTCCTTGCCCCAGCTCATCCCCCCAACACACTGAGAAACTCCCAACCTCCACAGTTTCCATCCCAGACCCCCTGAAGAAGCCGAGGGGCTTGGAAGCCCTACCCTTGTCATGTGCCGTCAATAAAGTATACTGTATCCAGCGAAAGAAAGAAAGAAAGAAAGAAAGAAAGAAAGAAAGAAAGAAAGAAAGAAAGATTCTATCAATTCCATACCAAAATATTCTTGTATAACAATTAAATTATACACATCTTCCAAAAAATACACATGCTCATTATCAAAGTATTCATATTCAAGTGGCCACAGTTACAAGGTGGCATTGGGCACCTGAAGCTGTCATAACACATACTCAAAAACCTGTTTATAAATTAACACAAAATTATTTCCAATTCAAATGCCCCCATTCCATTATCACTAACTTCTAATTCTTTCAGGAAGAGTCAACATCTTTGCAGTTGCCTTGCTAATCGTGCAATGCTGTCAACATCCTGCAATGCAAGGCAAATGCAATAGAAAAATCAATTGTAATATGAAGTTGCAATTCTTGCAAGAGATTCAGGATTTCAGGAATTTATTCCAAAGCTATCGACAAATAAAATGCTCACTAGGATTAAATCAGTTAACATTTGAAGAACAAATTTTAAAATAATGACTCCATCAGTCCATAAAGGGAGAATAATTTAAGTGTCAAAGTATAACAAGAATTCTTGAGAAAATTGATGAAGAGCACTGGTCAACCTCTCTATACATACTTTACTTTTTTAAATGGCCCTCTTTATTCTGTTTTTGTTTTTTTTTTTTTTTTGGCCCTCTTTATTTTGAAAGTCAAATGTGAAGTATGCTGTTTTCTTGTATCATATAACTTTGCTAAAACATTATGCTGATCTCAGTTAACATTCATTTCATCTTATTTTTCTAAGAATTTTCTAAGAATTAGTCTGTAGTTGCAATTCACAGTTAAACATTTGTTAAATATGAGAAAAGACAAGTTCAATTCCCAAATTTTCACTTTCATTTTTCTAAATAAAACTCCATTTAGGGGCACCTGGGTGGCTCAGTCAGTTAAGTGACTGACTCTTGATTTTGGCTCAGGTCGTGATCTCAGGATAGAGAAATCAAACCCCATGTAGGGCTCCATGCTCAGCAGAGAGTCTGCTTCTCTCCTTTACTCTCTGCCCCTCTTCCCACATGCACACACTCTCTGAAATAAATACATCTTAAAAAAAAAAAAAACATTTAAATCATTTTGCCACATTTTATTTAGAATTTTTGGTCTTCCTTTAAAGTATATCTGCTTTAAATGGTCCTTTTCTCTGGCCCCTGGGTGGCTGGGATGAGTGCTTTACTCTTGATTTCAGCTCAGGTCATCAGGTCATGATCTCCGGGTCAGGGATCAAGCCCAGAGCTGGATCCACACTCAGAGGGGAGTCAGCTTCAGGATTCTCTCCCTCTCCCTCTCCCCCTCCCACCTCTGCACCCCCTTCCCGCTTGCCCACGCATGTGCCTGCACGCTCACTCTCCCTCAAATAAATTATTTAAAAAATTAAAAAATAAACAGTCCTCTTCTGAAACCAATTTATCCTAAAATTTCGTGGTTAAACTTTTTAAATTATTTTAAGTACAAACAGGATATATATACTTTCTAAATTCATACCCATGCAAAAATAAATAAATATTAATAGATTGATGCTTGTGTTTGTGAAGCACTTAATGTGCAATGCTGCTAGATTTAATCATTCGTGAGTTAAGCTTGTCATATATGGGAACAAGCGTACCTCGTTAGGTCTCTGAACATAATCCAAGTGTCTGCAGGTAGGAATACAAGATACAGGCAGTCAGAGAAGTAATGCAGGCGGCACAATCATAGCACTGAGACTTGCCCAATTAACCGTTACACTACATAACTACCCACTTTGCCTAATTCCTCACTTCTGAGAAAGAAATGGTTTTGAACTTGATAAACTCAAAGGAAATGGTGGTTTCAATAGCAATTTTGCTGTTTCCTTTGAATGTTCTAGTTCTTTTTTCCCCTTTGTTTTCTTTTTGCGGTTTCTTTGCTAAAGCATTTTTAGCACATTCCGTCAGTTGCGGTTCCAGGGGCAACTATATTTTTATTACAGGCTGCAGAGGACTCTATGCTTTCTTAAATAAAAATACAATTTAAGAAAAAAATGTTTTCTAAAGCTTTAATTCAGGGATGCCTGGGGTGCTCAGTTGGTTAAGCGTCTGCCTTTGTCTCAGGTCATGATCTCAGGGCCCCAGGATGGAGCCCACTATCATTGGGCCCCCTGCTCAGCGGGGAGCCTGCTTCTCCCTCTCCGTCTGCCGCTCCCCCTGCTTGTGCTCCCTCGCTCTCTCCTCTTTCTCAAAGAAATAAAATAAGAAAATTCCAATAATGTCAGTTTTCTGTAAATCAGGCATTATGGGAAATCAGTCTCTCCGTTCTTAAGTTTTGTGCTCCTTAGGTGACATGCATGAGATTTTCCATTTTGTGTCCTCTGATTTATTAATTTGTTTTCCTCCTCTGCTTTAATTTTACTTTATTTTTATTTTTTTAAGATTTTATTTATTTATTCCTGAGAGACACACAGAGAGAGGCAGAGACACAGGCAGAGGGAGAAGCAGGCTCCCTGCTGGGAGCAGGATGGGGGGGGGAGGGGGGAGAGGGGGGCTATCCCCTGACCCCGGGGTCACCACCTGAGCTGAAGGCAGCTCCTCAACCGCTGAGCCACCCAGGTGTCCCTCTCTGTTTTTTTAGATTGAAATTCTGACCACGCTGCCCAACACATACTTCTTTTAGAACAAAAGATCTCCACAGGGGATTTTTGCACAGTAGCTCCCTGCTTTGTGTGGGCTGAGGGGTTTTTGCATTGCAGTCTGAGCCTCTTTCTGACAAATTTCAAAGGTGTCAGATCTGCATGCCAGTCTGAAGGCTTTCCGGATCTACTAATGCTCTGTCCTAGCCCTTTGTGTGTGTTTCCATATTCTAATTAAACTTTATTTATGAACACCAAAATTTGAATTTTATGTAATTTTCATGTCCCATTTTTAAATTTTCTTAAAAACCTCATTTTAGAACAGTTTTAGATTTACATCAAAATTGTGAAGATACTACAGAGTTCCCACACACCTCATGCCACTTTCCCCTATTATTAACATCTTGTGGTACATTTGTCACAATTAATGAACCAATACTGATACCTGTTCATTAGCTAAAGCACATACTTATTCGGATTTTTTTGGTTTTCACCTAATGTCCTTTTTATGTCCCAGGATCCCGTTCGGGATACCATCTTACAGTTAGTAGTTTTAACTCTAGGTTTAGACTCATCTTGGTTCTGATGGTTTCTCGGGTTTTCCTTATTTTTGATGAAATAAGGAAAGTTTTTAAAAAGTATTGGTATTTTGTGGAATGTCCCTTCATTGGGATTTGTTTGATATTTTTCTCATGACTTGACTGGAATTCCATTATTTTTGGGAAGAAGACCACAGAAATAAAATGCCATTTTCATCGTATCATATCAAGGATACATGCTATTAACATGACTTACCATTGTTGATATTGATCTTGATCACTTGGCTGACATAGTATTTATCAGATTTCTCCACTATAAAGTTACTCTTTTTTTCCCTCTTCCCCATACTATATTCTTTGGTACCACAAGTTTTATAGGCATCAACCAATAAACCTCTTATACTTCTGTCTTGACATTGGCTTCAGGAGGATCTGAACAGGCACAACTGGTTTCAGTAGTGATCCAATGAAGCAACTAGTAAGAAATCACGATCCTTTGCTTAGTTACTGAAACTGATCCAGTTTTCAAATGGGACTGAAGAGGTGGCTGAGTTCCTAGGAAGCTACTAGCAGGTATTTGAAGTACTTTCCATAAGGAACCCACAGACATTTACTGGAATGAATATATATTTGAAAGGTGGAATAGCCACACATTTGGGAAACAGTTGGACACATGGTCTGAGTTGACATTGAACCAAAGCGTCATCGTGGGGTCAAATGCAAGCAGGACCACAGGGCATGAGTGAGCTACATGAGCAGATAACCTACCATTTCACCCACCACAGTGATAGCACCCCGCCTCAGTTCATGCTTGTGACTATACTGAGGGGGCTCCTGTACCTCTAGGTAATTTTTAAAAACCAGATGTTAATTTATCATTCACTTGGCCCAAAATCTGAGGGCAAGCTGAAAATGGACAGTGATTGCATGATAGCCTTGAAAGGCAGCAGTAAGAGAAAATCCTCAGGGTGGGGCTTTGAGCAGTGTTCCTGACTATCCACTTTGCATGGAAGCACATGTGGCTTGAGCTAAGAGTCAATATGGACACATGGACAGTAGCAAATGTCTAGCCACAGGCTAGGAGTTTGACAGGAAAAGGATTGAAAGGTCAGAAATAAGAGGGTCTGGGGCAGAGGCATGTGAATGGAAGTAAGAGAGTGGGAATGGCGTGCAGAAATTATTTTACAGATTATTGCCCACCAGAGGCATCAAATGACAAAACAGACGAAGTAAATCATCAGTTGACATTAGCTAGGCTTTGTCCCTTGCCCACCCAGAATTAACATGATGGGCAAAGGAGGTGCATGATGCTACACATAATGCAGTTGCATGGACTTCATCACCGTTGATCAGCTACCTCTGTATGTAGAGTCTACCAAAAATGGAGATGAATCCCGAGTCCCTAACATAGTACTATTGTTTGAGAAGACCAACTGGCACTTGGTGGCAAGCTGACTACCTTGGGCTCCTTCCACTCTGGGAAAGCCAGTGGTTTATTTTCATTGAAATCAACACCTATTTTGACATCTTTTTCCTGGGTATGGATGTGACCCTCCTGCCCTCAGACTTTAGCCAAAACCACTGTGTGTGGGATTCTTGAGTGTCTGATCCACAGGAAGAGAACACTACATGAGCCAGCGTCCCATCCGATGTCTCACTTCAATGATGAGGTCTATCAGTTCTGCTCAGTATCAATAGTATTCCTCAGATTTTAAATATTTTTAGACATCTTGGCTAATACCACCCATAATCCTTCACTCGGGTGGTACGTTGATTTGGAGTGGTCCTGTGTTTTTGGCAATTCCTTCTGCTAGAGAAGAGAAAGACTGCAGTGTCCAGTGTCTTCCACTGTGCCCTAGCCCACCACCTCTATGGAGCGTTGTGGAAGGGGTTCGTGGCTACGCTGCCTCTTGCATGTCCTGTCCCCTCCGGAGTCACCAAGCCTGTGTGACTGTATCTAGTTCCCTCCCCAGTGCTGTGTGTTGTTCCTTGTTCCTTCTGCACTCGTTCTTGCTCTGCTCCAGCCTCCCTTTGTGTCGTGTTGGTTCCATCCAGCACTATAGTTCATCGCTATGGGGAGTTGAGGAACCTAGAGAGAACCCAACAATCTTTAACTTCATCTGGTTTTAAGAAATAACATCTGATCCTTGACCATTTAAATGAAGGAATCGAGATAGCACTGGATCACTAATATTTCGTCAATATTTATTGACTGAGTGTACTGACTCTTTCACACTTTCTCAAACCCTTACCTAAACCAAGGGCAAGTATATGCTACACACAATGTAGTATGGACACTTGCTGGAGATAATCCCACTAGGGCCAGGAACATTTCAACAGTCCCAGAATTTTATAATGCAGAATAGAATATACAGTACTTTAAGGAGTGAACCAAATGCTCATTTACCACTCAAAAGACTATTTGGGTCAGAATATCCTGATCAAAATATATTCCTGAAACTCAGTGTTCATGGAAACTGAGTTAAGAGTAATTTTCCCTAACACCTCTGGGATTCATGCTAATCATCCCTTATGCAAGGAGTCAACCTGTAACTTGTGTAATAAAGATAAAAGTAAGTATTCTAAGGACACAGGGTGTATGGTTCTCGGAGTGCTAGAGATAATACCAAGAACCAGACTTAGGAAACAAAACTTTAAAAGACACTGTATTCCTTTGACCACATGATGCTATGAAGGGACCTCTATATATTGATTTTAATGCCATTATTTTCAGACTAATGGACATTTTAATTAAAATAACTTTATAGTAAGAATGTCCTTTCAATTGAATCAGTTACAGAATCCAACTCAAAATAAGAATGAAAGGAAAAAGGAAAACTTACTGGGTGGAAATAGGATATATTCTAGGAAAAAAAACAACACGTGTGGAAAGTTGGGATAAAACTAGGTATCAAGGACTACAGATTTAAACTGCTTGTTTGTATTAATTCATTCTTTCCGTGTAGTCTGCTAAACAGCCTCAGAGCTTTACATTTTAAAACTTTCACCAACACGGAGAACCTGTCTTGAATGTCTGTCTGGGTCTCAAGCGAAAAACTATGATGGTGCCCACCTGTGTGGTCAGCAGACCTTCCCCAAACGAAGGAGATAGAATCACAATAACAAAATGTGGATATAAAAAGTGAGGGAAGAAGGGTAGGAAAGAAAATGGGAGAACAATTTTTTAGAAAAATGTGAACTTAAGGAAATAAATAACATATAGAATACATCCGTGATTTGCACATGTCCAGGGTGGAAATAAGCCAAGAGGAGAACTTCTCAGCCAGGCACTGGGGATATTTTGGACAGGAGAACTCTGCTGTGGGGGCTATCCTAGGCATCGTGAGACTGTTACCAGTATTCCTGGCCTCTTCCCACTACATACCAGCAGCACCTTCCTGGTCACGACTTCCACAATGTTTCCAGATTTTGCCAAACGTCCCTGGAAGGGAGGTTTCTGCCCCCAGTTAAGAACCACTGGCTTATTGCAATCATATTCCATGAAATTACCTGGAGCATATCTTGAAGAGTAAAGTTAGATGAGTAGAAGTTAGATGTACAGATATAGAAGTTAGTCATAGTGGGGACGGAATACGGTATCATGAAGAATCGATACTTTTAAATGCATCAGAATGTCCAGAAAATAATTTTTCAGTCCTAGGTTGTAACATTTCACAAATCCAAAGTCAGTCTTCTCATTTTAAAAAGGGAAGCATGGGCAGCCCTGGTGGCTCAGCGGTTTAGCGCCGCCTTCAGCCCAGGGAGTGATCCTGGAGACCGGGGACCAGGACCGAGTCCCACATCAGGCTCCCTGCATGGAGCCAGCCTCTCCCTCTGCCTGTGTCTCTGCTTCTCTCTCCTCTCTGTGTATTCTCATGAATAAATAAATAAAATCTTTAAAAAAAATAAAAATAAAAAGGGAAGCAATACCAACTCTGCAGAGTGGCTTTGGGGCACATCATTACATAATGATGTGAAAGCACATTGGATGCTATTTAGTAGTATATAAATATCAGAAAATACTACTAAATAAAAGCACTGTAGAGAACCAACCCTTTCCTCTACCTAAGGCTTTTTCTCAGAAAAGAAGTTGACACAGAAATTATATATATGTAGGGCTTTTTTGTATAATTCTCATCTTGCCCCTTTTAAGAAGATGCTTTTAATGTAATAAAGTTAGCAAACATGGAGTTTATACCATTTGTTGTATGCTATGTTAGGTATCTTTATTCAGGTCATTTATTAGTACTACAAATGGAAAGTAGTTTATGTTGTTAATTTATGAACTTTTGCTATCATATTAAATAACCTCAAGTAAATAACTTCTTTAAATTTTTATTTTATTTTAGCACATAAATTTGGAAGCAGCCAAATTGCTCAATAATAAATAATTAAACTTTTGACATTTATTTGTCCTTGGTGGCAACAAATTAACAAATTACAGCCTAGTAAAGAATTAGAACAAGTCTTTAATAAAATATTAAACATGAAGTAGAAATAAGAATTTGTCTCCTAACAGTGCCAGTACCAGTGAAACTATTTCAAACACACACAATACAAATACACATAATGATATTCAATGCCTTGATACCACATGGTCAGTATCATCACCACCATCATCACCACTATCAGTAACTATAAATAGTAATTAATTGATTTTAGATAGAAAAAAAATAACAATCATAATAGTGATGACAAAAACAAGAAAGCCAAAGGTTATTAAATGGTTATCTTAAGTTGGAATGGTTCTATGCACTTACATGTATAATCTTAATACTTAAGAAACTTATTAACCCTCTTAAGAAATATTTAAAACATAGAGATAGAAACATTTACACAATGGGAATTCCTTCCTTTATAAGGATAACACAGTTAAATCTTAAGACTCATTAGACTGGTCAAATCTTTTGTAGTATTTCTATCATCACGTCTTTACCTATTCTTAGTGTCTAAGAGCTTGCCTTATACTAATTACTATAAAATACAAGTTTTTTGTTTGTTTCTATGTTTTTCAAATTTAAATTTGTTGAAGAAGAAAGAGAATAAAAGGTATTCCAGTAGCGGTTTATATATATTCTTTTTTGTTAAAGCTCAGTATTTTATTTTTTGCTTATATTGTTTTTTGTATTATGCTTTTGGCCTATGACGGTGGTAAATCTTACTGCTCCTCCACCTTGCCCTCCTCATCCCCCTCCTCCTCGTCCTCCTCTTCCTCTTCTTTATCTCCTTCCTCTTCCTTCACTTCCTCTTTCTTCTTTTCCTTGTCTTCTTCCTTCACCTCCTGTAACTTTTCTGGCTGTACCTCAACTACTTCAGAGGCAAACATTATCTCTTCTTCCAACAATATATTTGGAAACCGAGACTGTATTATTAAAACAACTGTGATACATATTGTAAAACACAGCATTCTCAGAAAGAAAATAAATAAGCACAGTGGATCACACACAATTGGCCGGGGAACTTCCCATCTGGGGTACCAAAATCGATAATCTGTAAATAAAGAAGCAGGACTGAAAGCTGGATTTCACATAAAGTAGTTAAGTTGTCCAAGAAATAAAGGACAGCAATACATACATACGGATTGGTCACGATCTGCGTTACCTAAAAAGAAAAAGAAAGTCCATAAGGAATTACGTGAAATTCCTTCTTTCCCTAGAGATAAGATTATTTTTCTAAAAATAATGACAGCATTCTCCCAGTCCTCAGGTATCCTGCTGCCATCTTTGATGGGCCCCTTGCAACCAGTAGCCCATCATAAAATACAGTATATTCCCTTTCAGTAAAAGTCAGCCTCGTCTGATAGAGAACACAGAAATATAGGAACGAGGACGTGTTGATCCCATTACTAAGTCACCTTGTAGGATGCACTTCACTTCTGTCCATTAAAGATTCTTTCCAGCTTCAATATCCTAGGGTCTTATAGCATCTCTTACTTACATCTCTCTTCCTACCAGATAACTCCAAATTAATATTCTGATTTACCTCACTTTACTCTTTAATTCTTATTTTCAGGAGCTTTTACTTGCCCTTCACTTCCTAGAGGGCAAAGCTAAGTCTGGAGCCTGGTCCTGTTCCTGCTCTCCAGCCCAATGCTATCGTAATACCTGCCAGGAAATACATTTCCTTTCCTCCACGTGCTGGGTGGGTAAGATCAGACCATCCTCCCCGGTGCGGTCAGGAGGGAGGCCAGAGGACAAATGCGTCCTTACCCACAGGGAACTCCACAGCAACCAGAGGCTTTGTCTCGCGAGAAAATTCAGAAGTCACTCTTCAGACCATGCTAGAGGTGAACTGACCTGTTGGATCTTTGAGGATATTTGAGCCTTTTGTGCCTGGTCTTATTTTACTTCATATTTTATGCAATGATTTCTACTTTAGCCCTTCTTAAAAAAAATCTTTTACCTCATAGTCTGCATTTTCTCTACTTCATTCCATGTATGTGTATCAACTTAGTTGAGCAATGATGTAAATAGCAAGTTTCTTCTTTGTGTTTTCCTTCGTTTGTCATCACTATTCTTCACTGATTACACTCTTCTTTTACTTTTGCACTTGATTGGATATTTAAGTACATTTTTTTTAAGTACATTTAAATATACTTACATCTCTACTGTTTGATTTATCAGCTTTCAATATTTTTTGGCCCCTGGCTATGGAAATTAAGCACATTTCTCTCTCTCTCTCTTCTTTTCCCCAATTTTATTAATTATATCATTTACATATTGCTAAAATTTATTATATTTACATTTTGTTTTGTAATTGTAGCCTTCAGAAGTTAGTCTTTGTCTATTAAGTCTCAATGCTTATGGATAGTTTTTTTCAGAGCAGTTTTTCATTTTCCATTCATCTCTTCTTTTTGGTGAAAGCCAACCTCTGGCTTTGTGAGAATTATGTGCCACAAATTTGTGTTTCCACAATATTCGCCTATCTGCTTGTACTTGAATAATAAGTTTGGCTGAATTTACATAAGCATTAAGGACAGTATGGGAATTACTCCATTATCTCTTGACACTGACTGTTATTGTGGAAAAGTCTGACACCAGCCAAAGTGTGCAGGACTGCCAACTGCCCACGCAGCACTCTACCCCACTGGTGTCACGTTGATTCTGCGTTGCAGACCTGAAGCTGGAGCGAACTCCCTTTCTGTGAATCCCTTCCTCTGAATAGCTTCAAGTTAGAGTTTGCCAAAAACAGGAATGCAAGTGAAATTTGGGAGATTTAAGAGAAGTGGAAACCATTATTCTTCAGGGGTGAGTGGTCGCCAGACACAGAGGGGCAGAGACACAGGAAGAGGGAGAAGCAGGCTCCCTGCAGGGACACCCCCCCCCGCCCCCCCCCCCCCCCCCCCCCGCCCCATGTGGGATGATCCCCGGGACCCCAGGGTCACAACCTGAGCCAAAAGCAGACGCTCAACCACCGAGCCCCCCAGGAGTCCCTGTTATGGATGTTTTTATGTTTATTTTCTTTATCTTACTGCATAGAAGATCTGTGCATTTGTCAAATCTGCTACATTGAGTACAAATTACTCCTTGTTTATAAGGCCTTCTTGACAGAGATCCTCTATAAAAAAGCAAAAAACAGTTAGAAATTTTTAGTTAGGTTATAAAGGTGATTTAACTAAGAAAATGGACTCTAGGAAGTACTGATATTAGAGATATAATCTTCTCCTTTTATCCCCAAAGAAAATAGTCTCTTCTGAAATGAATTGCCATGTCCTTGAAACAAAGTACTCTAATTTAAATGAGTGAGTTTTAAAGCTACTTTCATTTTAGTTTGTAGCAAAATTTTCCTTCCACAATGATGTTACAGAATGTTTTATAATTAATTGCTTTCTCCTTGGTACAAATGTATTAAAAGTTCTAGAGAAATGATATATTAATTTTCTGAAGACTATGCAAAATCCTGAAATGCCTATTGTCCCAAAGACCCAGCTGCATGACTTACTAGAGGTCTGCCCTAAAAATATGTAAATAGAAAAACAAGCAAATAAATTTAAATGGGATTTTACAAATTTCGTTTAATCTGTTGTACAAAACAGAAGAAAGAAGTGAGAAATTATTACATCAATTGCCCAGAGCTACGTAAGAAAAAAAGGCCAAAGTAGATACAAATTGGGAAGCTTATATGAAGGATTTAGGTTAAGGAAGAAGGAAAACAAACAGGGAAATTATAATTTTGAGTGAAAAAAGGGTCATTAATCCTGGTCATTTAAATAGGAATGCTTATTTGCTCAGTGTGTAGTTGGAAACTCTAAAAACTAATGTTAGGTACATAAACCCCTGGTTAGGTCACTCTGGGCCATTTGGAAGAAGGGTGAACACTAAGAAATAAATATTCACAAACTTGCATATCAAATTTCTGAGTCACATTGTATCTAGATTGACTTTGGAAAGGCAAAAAAATATCTATATATCTATATCAAAATAAATAAATACACATCACGCGGAATACAATGGGTCCTCTTTTCCAAAGATTTGAATTTCATATCACTATTTATATCATATAGTCAGAAATGCCAGACTAATACTCTCATGCACACGGATATTCCTCTTGTTCTGAGTCTGTAAGAAGTTTAACCTAAATGGGACCCCTGGGGGGCTCAGTGGCTGAGCACCTGCCTTCTGCTCAGGGCGTAACCCTGGGTCCTGGGGCATCGAGTCCCCTGCCGGGCTCCCTGCAGGGAGCCTGCTTCTCCCTCTGCCTGTGTCTCTGCCTCTCTCTGTATCTCTCATGAATAAATAACATCTTTTAAAAAAAAAAGTTTAACCTAAATCAAGTTAACTCTGAATCTACAGTACAATTCCACACCTGTAATTGGAATTATTGGTCTGGATGAGGAGAAAACAACAGTTAAGCACCTATAACCAGCAACGTCCATTGACATTTCACAGCCGCCCTGGCAGTACCTGAAGACACAGACAAATTTCTCTATTTTTAGAGAAATAGGCATTTTAGGCATTTGCTTTTTCCAAGAAGCAGCCCAGTGGTTTTCTGAGACCAAGTCAAGAGTGAACAGTCCTCTAGAACATTCTCTAGACTCATCTCTGTCCATACCTTCAGTGTATTACCACCTGGAGGACGTGTGTCCAGGTCCTGGATAAGGATGTGTTACCTGGTAGGCCTTGTGGGCAACTATACCCATGTCCAAACCCAAGTCCATTAGAAGACCATTATTCACATTTTACAATAGAGCTATACTGTTTCAGACAGAACACAATCCCGGTGGTGACCGAAACTATCTCTGCCTACGCTAGACTCATACCTGCCACCAGCTTGCTCGTGAAGGAGGTAATCCAGCTCCATGGATTGACAATCTGTAGGCAAATTCTTCTCTTCAAAGTTTTCCCTGTGCAAACCCATCTCGTCTAAACATTGTCCAAAGAACAAGGGCAGAGCACATCAGATAGATGCTCTGATAGATTTTCTTTCCCATCATCAATATTTATTGAGCATTTACAGTGTACTAGCACAATAGAACATACAGAAAACATTGTCCCTGCTCTTGAGGAGCTTACACTCTAAAAGAAAATAAATTACATCTCTTTTAAAATGGTATTTTTGTTTGGTGTTTTCTGCAAGGTACTGAGGAAACAGTCTGTAGGGTAAGTTTTGGGAATAACTTAGCCCCATCATTATTTAAAGAGAGGAAGAGGAAGGATTTTAAAGGCAGACAATGACAGACCATTCAGGAAGGGTAGGGCTCCATGTCACACACCCAGAATATCCAGAGCACTTGAAGCAGCTCCCTGCACTGTCACTACTTCCATATACCATTGAGGAAAACCACAGCACTGGCTTCTGGCTCATGTCCGAACATCTGTAGGTTTCCCAAGAAGACTTAAAGATCTATCCCAGAGGGCTGGAGAAAAATACAATGTGGTGAGCATCAAGGAAGATTATCTTTTAACAGTTCTACCTGGCTCCCCGTCTGATACAGCTCCTGTATCTGTCTTTGCTAAAACCCCATGACTACTTCCTGGACTTATATAATGTCAAGGAAAGCATGAATCCGTTTTTTTTTTTTTCCCAAATTATCCTTGTATGTGCAAAGCACCTTACATTAAAAAAATTTTTTTTAAAGATTGATGTCTTTATTTTAGAGAGAGAAGACAAGCTGGGGGAGGGGAGAGGGAAAGGGAGAGAATCTCCAACAGACTCCCCACTGAGCACAGCAACCGACACAGCGCCCATGACCCAGAGATCGTGACCTGAGTGGAAACCAAGAGTTGGATACTTAACAGACTAAGACACTGAGGTGCCCCAAAGCTACCTTATTTTATATTGCTTTTGGTAAAACTCAGTCACATCTCCTTCCTTCACTTTCACATTTTGCACCTGTAGGTCTAGGGACCACAGTTAAACACCAGTAAAGCTCCTTTGAGATGGATATTATTTAGCTGCACCATCTTCTAATTCTCCCCAAGATACCATCTTCCTTCATTTTTTTCCTTTTTTTTTTAAATAAAGATTTTATTTATTTATTCATGAGAGACACAGAGAGAGAGACCAGCAGAGACACAGGCAGAGGGAGAAGCAGGCTCCATGCAGGGGGCCCGACGTGGGACTTGATCCCGGGTCTCCAGGATCAGACCCTGGGCTGAAGGCGGCACTAAACCGCTGAGCCACCTGGGCTGCCCAAAATATTTATTAATTTTAGAGAGTGAGAGAGCATGTGTGCAGGTGATGGGAGAGGCAGAGGGAGGGAATCTTCAAGCAGATCCCTCGCTGAGCATGGACCCCAATGTGAGGCTGGAGCCCATGACACGGAGGTCATGATCCCAGTTGAAATCAAGATCCTGACCCTTAAGGACTGAACCACCCAGCTGTCCCTCCTCTCTCCCATTACTTAATAAATGACCTGCAAATCCTGTTATTCATTGCCTTCTGAAAATGTCTTATATATTTTTCTGATCTCAATCCAGATATCCTTTGTTGATGTTAAGTAAAAGCAGTGCATGTACAATACTTTAAGGAGATGGTGGAAAGGAGGAAGAAGAAAGGGGCAACCTTAAAGGGGAAAAAATGTCTCCATCCTCCACTTTCCCTCTGTCTCCCCAAAGATAGCTTCTGTTTAACAGTTCATGATTTCTACCAGAAGCAAGTTTTTTTTTTTTTTTAATAAAAGTTTCTCAGTACTTCTCTATATGATAGACTCCTAGCTGTCAAGCTAAATATCTCTAAAAATACAGGAATAACAGTATTTTAGCTTGGTACATTGATGGCTAGCCTTGCTGCGTTTCCCAACTTCCCTTGCAACTTCCATGTGGCCATGTGATCCGTTTTCCATCGGAAACAGCAGTTTATGCACATCACTTCCCACTTTAAGAGATGGCCATGCGCCCACACGTTTCTCTTCCCTGACTGTGAGCCTAAGCTAGCCCTTACCTGCCACTTGGACTTGATCTGCAGACAAAGATCCTGCCTCCCAGGAGTGGGGAGGCAGTGAGAAGGGTCCCTGAATGAACAGTAGCGCAGAGCTACCCACCTCACTGGATTCTTACTGACTCCACTTCTCTCTTACTGAATCACTTGATTTTCTGGTAACACTAGCTGCTATAACAAAAAGACCCAATCTTGCTTATTATTGTTCTGCATCTTACTTTTTCATCTTAACAAGTGAGACTGGTACATAAAGACCAGTATTTTTCATGGTTACACAATAATGCATTGTAAATTGATTGCTCAGTCTGCTATTACTGGATTCATTAGTTTTTTTTTATTTTTTTATTTTATTTATTTATTTATTTATTTATTTATTTATTTATTTATTTATTTATTTTTTTTATGATAGTCACAGAGAGAGAGAGAGAGAGGCAGAGACATAGGCAGAGGGAGAAGCAGGCTCCATGCACTGGGAGCCCGACATGGGATTCAATCCCGGGTCTCCAGGACCGCACCCTGGGCCAAAGGCAGGCGCCAAACCGCTGCACAACCCAGGGATCCCTCATTAGTTTTTTTTTTTTTTAATTTGTTTCATGCTATTAAAACATGTTAAGATGGGTATTCTCGTATATATATCTTGGCCAGTTTTCATGAAGATATTAATAAGATATAATTCTGATAAGGAGATTACAAGATCAAAAGGTAAGTATAGTTTAAATTTTGTTATTCTGTCCTATTTTGGAAAATTGTAACAATTTATTGCCCCATCGCACGTGCAGAGTATCAGTTATGCTTTTCTATGCTTGTCTCAGATGGATGAGTGAAAAGTAGTAACTTATTTTTGTTTTTACTTGAATTACTTCAATTATGAGATTGAATATCTCTTCATAGGATTAATGACTTTTTTCTCTTCAGTAAATGACGTCTTCATATCTTTTGCAAATTATTCTTTTGGGTTGTTTCTCTTTTTCTTTATTATTTGTATGAATTCTTTGTAAATTAAGGAGATGAACTCTGTCATATATTCCACAAATATATTTTCCAGTATATTATTTTTTCTTTGGCTATATCTATGGTATTTATTTAGCCACAAATTCATTTTAAATTTTTATATAATCAAGTGAATATATACTTCTTGATTTTTATGTTCTGCTTGGTGAAGCAACTTAACATCAACAAACACTGGTATTTCCTTTGCTCAGAAAATAACATGGTCTTTGCTTAGATTCTGCTTCTCTGGCTATTGTTTCAAGAATTCCCTCAGAGAGAAAACCAAAGTAAATATAGGGTTCTCAGTAAGTCCTTTTCTATTTGCAAAGATCATAGCTCTGCATTGGTTATTTTGTAATGACTAAAAGCAATATTCTTATATGTTTTGCCTGGTCTTTATAGTCATTTTCATCAGGAGACTAATTCTTATACTAGATTACATAATATCCAAAAGCAAAGTGGATCAAATATTTAAAAGTTAAAAACACAAAGAATTACTGGAAAAAAATGTTGAATAATAATACTTTGAGAAGGCTTGCTTGAGGATGACACACACTTCAAAACCTATGGAAAAAAATACTGGTACTTTTTCTAATAACAAAATAATTCTTTTTGCAAAATTATATCATAAATAAAGTCAAAGTTAAACATCAAACTGGGAAAATATTTATAAATGACATTGCATGAAAGAATTAATTTTCTTGCTACCTGAACACTCTTACAATTACAAAAAAAAAAAAAAAATCCAACAACTTAAGAGAAAAATCGTGAATGTATAGAAACAGGTCCCAGAAAATGAAATCCAATTTTTTTTTGAAACTTACAAAACGATATCTAAACTCATGTAAAAAAAAAATAAACTCATGTAAAATAGGAGATGAAAATTAAAAATATACTGAACTCATAGCAGAATGTTTGAAAATATATTATGTTAGCAAGAGAACTGAAAAGCAATCATATGAGAGGTCATATGTTAATGTAAAGAATTGTTATTAGAAAAGTAGTATAACTAAGGGGCACCCGGGTGGTGCAGTTGATTAAGCCTCCAACTCTTGGTTTCAGCTCAGGTCATGATCTCAGGATGGTGGGATGGAGCCCTCCATCAGGCTCTGCGCTCAGTACCAAGTCTGCAAGAGTTTCTCTCTCCCTCTCCCTCTGCCCTCACCTCCCCACAACACACTCTATAAAAAATAGAGTATAAAAATAAATAAATGTTTAAAAAAAACCAGTATGGGGATCCCTGGGTGGCGCAGCGGTTTAGCGCCTGCCTTTGGCCCAGGGCGCGATCCTGGAGACCCAGGATCGAATCCCACATGGGGCTCCCGGTGCATGGAGCCTGCTTCTCTCTCTGCCTGTGTCTCTGCCTCTCTCTCTCTCTCTCTGTGACTATCATCAATAAATTAAAAAAAAAATTAAAAAATTAAAAATAAAAAATAAAAAAAACAGTATGACTAAGATGAATAGATAGTACTAGCTATCCAAATTAAAAGTATATATCCTCTTTAACCTAGTAATTCCATGACTATAAGATCATGTTAGTATGATACTAACTCATGTGAGAACCACAGGTCTACCTGGATAATTATTACTTGATAAAGCTAATAAAATATTCTAAATGTACATGAAAAGGAGAGCACTGTTTATTATTTTATTTTTAAAATTTTTTAAAGATTTATTTTATTTTATAGAGAAAGAAAGAGAGCATGGGGGAGAGGGGCAGAAAGAGAAGAAGAAACCGCTGAACCACCCGGGGATCCCCTTAAAAGTGTTCTTTTCAAAACAGAGATAAGATTATGTCACTCACTTGCTTTAGAACTTTCCATTGGCTTGGCCACTACTTGAAATAAATTCCAAAGTCTTAACACGGCCTATGGTATGTTGTTTGGTGAGGCTGTCGCCTAATTTTCTACCTCAGCTCCTACCTCTAACCAGTTATTCATTTCTTAAACATGCTTGACGCATTCTAAGCTCAAAGGTTTTATACATGCTCTTCTATCTGAAATATTTAGTCATTATCACACCAAATGCCACTTTCTCTTACAACTACCCTATCTCTATCCCATACTTGTTATTCCCAATATGTCTATCTTGCTTTAAGTATTATAGCATATTTTGTTACCTACTTGAATATTATTTATTTGTTTATTTATTTATTGTTTGTCTCCCTTCCAAGACTACAAACTAAATAGGGTCACCCATTTTTGGTCTTGTTGGTAGACATAGATCAATGCCTTGTACAGAGTTGCTGAGTGCATAAATGAAGATAGTGCCCCAGAGGAACCTCCTTCCTCTCTTACATCAGTACCAGGTTCTCTGAATTTTCAATACCAGTCAACAGTTAACTTCGAAAAGTTTCAATACAAAGGTATTGTTCCAATGCTTTCAGTTTTTAGGAATGAAAGGAGGCCTAAAAAGTTAAAAAGTTTTATGTCTACATCCTGAACTTGTTTTGCATGACTATGTTCAAGGTCACAAAACTTCTATCACGGAAAGGATTTCTGAGGCTAATTTGATTGACATCATAGTTCTCTTATTTTCCCTATCCAGAGGAATACAATCAGTAATCAGTAATCGATGGGATTTGTTTTTTCTTTGTGGTTTAGTCCCAGAGCATTTTATTTGGCAGAAATTCTTAATCCTAGTGTGTAGTCAATTTTTTACTGTTTTCCTGACATGGTGATTAGGATATTTTCTCATTTGGTTGGACATTTAAAAAAAAATATTTTATTTATTTATTCATGAGAGACAGAGAGAGAGAGAGAGACAGAGACACACCAGAGGGAGAAGCAGGCTCCATGTCGGGAGCCCAACGCGGGACTCGATCCCAGGACTCCAAGATCACACCCTGGGCCAAAGGCAGATGCTCAATCGCTGAGCCACCCAGGTGTCCCTGGTTGGATATTTTAATAATATTACTGACAGTATCATCTTGACCTGTAAGAAAACTTCAAACTTTCCAACAAAACTCTTCAGAGATGGAGGCTATTTTGGAAGGTAGTTATTTCCTGTCATAGGAAGGTATTCAGGTGTAAGGTAAATAATCACATGGTAAGTAAGTGGAAAGAATTCAAGCTTCTTCAAAAGAAGACTCCTGAAGTACTCTTGCCAATTTGAGATATTTGGATTTTTTATATGAGACTAGCCTCAAATAGTAACACAACTTGCAAAGGATGGTCAATTAAGTGTCTTTCAGTTACAAAGCTGATGCACTCCTGAAACAACTCTCACAACATACATTTCAACACATCTAACCTTATTTTTCTTTGACTTTTATTATAAATATGGAAATAAACTATTTTGGAAAATAATTTAAATTCTATGCTACTTAGGCTAGATATTGTGAAATGACACTAAAGTTAAAATTCTTTTAGGAAGTAATACTTGGCTAGTTTGTATGTTAAATCAATATACCCAATAGAACTGAAAATATTTCAATTTAAAATCCTTAATATCTTATATTTAATTCTTTTACAGTTCACAAAGGCTACATTGAAAAACTATATAAAAGATTATATTGAAAGTTAGGAAAAGTTAATCTTGAAAAATTCCCAATTTATTTTTACATTCTTTTTAAAATTTAAGGTAACTTACCCTGGTGCATAGTTGCATATGAAAATTACTGCATATCTAATATGTCCAATCTTTGTACATGGAGTTACGGCACAACCAATTTTGTAAGATGTGTCCCAAACAACCTAAAATACAATTTTCCAAAAAACCCCAAATTTGATTCTAAACATTTACTCAGTCATACTATAAACTATAATATATTCAATTCACAATCTTTAACCAAACAATTTAAGGAATATGAAGTATTCTTTATTTGGATGCAAGTAGAGAATTGTCACAGATTTCAGGAAGCATTTCCCAAATTGTATTTAGAGAAATATTTGGCAGGTTCTGCCTTAGGATAAAGAGTTTGAGAAACACTGATCCAAAGAATTTTGGAGCCAAAGGGAGGCACACTTGCTGAATCAGTTTCCAAACTCCTGTTGAAGCTGAGAGCTCTAAGTTATTGGCAGAGAGGAAGAGGGAAAAGAAAGGAGAAAATGTTTTGGAAGCCTGGAAGTTGTAAGTAGAAAGGAGAAAAATGACATCAAGATTATAAAAGAGAAGGATAAGCAATACAAAAATAAAGGTAGTTGAATGCAATTAGCATTTTTCTTTTTTGTTGAGGAAATTCCATTATAAAATAAAATAAGAGTCTGGACCTGCAATTTAAAAAAAATGAATAAAAAAGCTGGTTTCTATAAAAAGAAAAACAGGTCTTGAATTGGAGTGGCAATATAATAATCATTAAAGATATTCCAGAAAATTCTCTGTATGGCTTTAGTATTTCTAATACTTCCACATAAAACAGTACTTGTATTGTCTTGTTGACATCTGTGGAAGAGAAAAACAGTTTCTGGTTTCCTTTTCTCTTTATCCCAACCTTCAGTAGTTTTAAAAGAGTGATTCTTAAAGAAATAGAATGATACAGTAAAAGAATAGATAATAGAATGTCTGCAATAGTTGAAATGGAGTTAAGCAGGTCAAATACGGGAAAACAAAAAGGTCTAGGATACCAAAATTAAAGAGTAAAAATTACCAGAGGAATTGATCATGAAGTAGACTTGGTTAATGTACTGGGATTATTAAAATCATATTCAGTAGACTTGGTTAATTTACTGGGATTATTAAAATCATATTAAGGAATCTGGCTTTGATATGAGTAAAACAATGGAGAGCCACTATATCTTTCTAGAAGAATTAATCAAATGTCTTGAAACACAACTCATTCAATGGAATTTGAACACAAGATTTCAGTATGAAAAAGATCACAAGATTTTAAGTTCTAAAAAAAAAAAAAAAAAGATTTTAATTTCTGCATAAAATATGACATCATAGTATATTGATTGAAAAATAATCATCTCTTAAATCAGCTTGGAAGTTCATCCAATAATTTCTTGTTTCTTGATAACAAGTATTTATAGAAGACCAAAATGCTTTGTTCTTGCCGTTAATAAGACAAGCTCTCTGTACCAGTGGAGTATCATATATAAATAGATGATTATAAATAATATGTGAAATAATAAGTGTATGTAGAGGAAATAACAAGTGGCTCAGTATTGTTGAAGTATAAAGTGTAAAGGTGGATTGTTAGGAGACAGGAAAACAATGCTATTAATTTTCACTTAAAATGTTTTAATCAGTTATATCATAGTATGTGTACTAATCTGTGCAAAAAATATCAAATCTTTTACTTATGTTTATAATTTAAAAATAATTTTTATTTTCTGGTTTCTTCCTTTTCCAGAATGTGTTACTTTTAGAATAGCACCTATCATTTCTGGGTATAGAGATGAAATTTATTACATTTATTTACTTTAAAGATTTTATTTATTTATTCATGAGAGACACAGAGAGAGGCAGAGACACAGGCAGAGGGAGAAGCAGGCTCCCTGCGGGGAGCCCGATGCGGACTCGATCCCAGGACCCCAGGATCACGACCTGAGCCGAAAGCAGATGCTCTACTCCTGAGCCAGCCAGGGGCCCTGAGATTTATTACATTTAAAGGAATGTTTTAACTGTATGCCTCATGTAATACATGGAATCATAGACATTTTGAAGATCTAGGACTGATTAGAATTTTGATTCCATTAGAGGTAATAACTTTGCCATTTAAGTTTATTTATAATATTGAAACATAATAAAAAGCTTGATAGTAAAGTAATTAAGGAGTCTATTGAATTAATATAAATATTAGATACCTGTTTATAATGAGAACAGTCACTAGAGCAACTGTCATTTTCAAAATGGTACTTTTTTCTCTCTTCATACCAACTTCTGATAGCAATACTTGCAGTGAATTCATTTTCAGGTCCAATCCATATGTTTTCACCAATACCATTAAATTTAGGATGGGCCATATTTAGTTCATCTAAGTGAGTATTATGTTCAGCCACACATTTTTTCCCCCATGCTCTAGCAGTCCGTGACAAAGCTACATCCCAAGTCTGAAAAAAAGAATGCAAAAAGCAAAGAAAACAAATTAATAATAAGTTTTTTTTTCTGAACTATTTTCCTTGAGTTCTTATTTAAGGAAAACAATTCTAACTTTGTGCTTATGGGTCTTGTTTGTGGAATTTCCATGGGAGAAAATGTTTTTGATTAATCATAAATGAAGTAACTATTTCCTGAGGCAAAGGACTATCTATATAATTGTAATTTAAAAATCAGATTGCTAGATGATGCAAATGGTTATAATACTCTTACATGTAGTCTTCAGAATATACACTTTTAATCTTATTCCTTTTATACAGAGTAATACAATAATTTAAAATATTCATCTAAAACCGTTTACTGAATACTAAGTATAAACTACCGTAATGTGGGGAATAAAATGCAAAGTCATGAATAAATTTTGTCTTCTATAGTTTATAAATATAAAATTTTAATACATAGTGATACTTGGTAAATACTATAAAAGAGGCACATGTAAAGTTCTATGGATAGTCTCAGAAATGTTAAAAAAAAAAAAAATCACAAGATACTGTTCCCTGGCCAGCTATCTGGAAATATCCAGAAAAGTGTAATTTTATCATTATTTAGACTCATTAAGTTCTACTTAATTTTACTTAAGGACAAGAACAAAAATACACATAGATAAGTCAGCAAAATAGTTGTAAAATCAACATACTTTGTACATGTTACAGTGTATCTGAAAACCAATACTAAGATTTTCTTGGCATTTTCTCAATTTCATAGATTACACACAATTATAGAATATTGGAAAATAAATATCCCTTTAGAATACTAATCGTTAAAAAAATCACTTTTGTATACATGCCTTTCTCTATACACATACAAACAAGACCTAAATGGGCATGTTTTAGGTCGGGATTGCATGATTCAGTCTTTGCAGCCCTGCAATCAGACCACACACGAGGTAGTGGCCTCCACTTGGCAGTTTTCCCCTGGAGACTGTCCATTCGGCCCAGACTTCACAAGGTCAACAGCAGCATTCAGGGGCAGCGCTTAGTAAACGTCCCAGCCCAGCCTCAACGACCTTTACGTGGATTTAGACCCACGCAGAAAGCGCGGTCGCCGCGATCCATCAGCCTCAGGGAAGCAGCCCCGGGGTCGGGGTCGTGGGGTCGTGGGGCCGCGGGGGTGGGGGGGCGCAAGCTGGACGTGGTTCGGCCTTAGAGCCTCGCCCCGGGGCCCAGGTTAGAGCCTCACCACGAAGCACTAAGTTAGAGCCTCACCATGAAGCGCAAGTTAGAGCCTCGGGGGAGGACGTTGCCCCGGAGCTCATTGTGCAGGTTCACGTACTCATTGATAAAGTGTACGTCCTCTTCGTGAGGCAGCTTCGCGTCCAGACGGTAAGGCAGCAGCAGCAGCCCCAGCGCCCAGAGCCACACGGCCAGGAGGCCCCCTCGCCTCGGCAGCAGCCACCGGCCACGCCACCCCCACGGCGGGGGCCTCGGGGCCTCCATGGTCCGCCGGGCGAGCAGGCCACTGCGCATGCCCCCGGGCCGCCTCTGCGCTTGCGCCGGCCCACGGGCCCCATGACGCATGCGCTCGCCGGGTTCTGTTAGAGGAGCCGAGGGAGCGGCGGAAACGGAAGTCACGGGGTCGGTGACCGGGTGTGCAGCGCTGTGTCTGCAGAGCTCTGGGAGGGGGCGGGGAGGCCGGGTGTGCAGAGCTGCGGGAGGGAGGCGGGGAGGCCGGGTGTGCAGAGCTGCGGGAGGGGGCGGGGAGGCCGGGTGTGCAGAGCTGCGGGAGGGAGGCGGGGAGGCCGGGTGTGCAGAGCTGCGGGAGGGGGCGGGGAGGCCGGGTGTGCAGAGCTGCGGGAGGGGGCGGGGAGGCCGGGTGTGCAGAGCTGCGGGAGGGGGCGGGGAGGCCGGGTGTGCAGAGCTGCGGGAGGGGGCGGGGAGGCCGGGTGTGCAGAGCTGCGGGAGGGAGGCGGGGAGGCCGGGTGTGCAGAGCTGCGGGAGGGGGCGGGGAGGCCGGGTGTGCAGAGCTGCGGGAGGGAGGCGGGGAGGCCGGGTGTGCAGAGCTGCGGGAGGGGGCGGGGAGGCCGGGTGTGCAGAGCTGCGGGAGGGAGGCGGGGAGGCCGGGTGTGCAGAGCTGCGGGAGGGGGCGGGGAGGCCGGGTGTGCAGAGCTGCGGGAGGGGGCGGGGAGGCCGGGTGTGCAGAGCTGCGGGAGGGGGCGGGGAGGCCGGGTGTGCAGAGCTGCGGGAGGGGGCGGGGAGGCCGGGTGTGCAGGCCTACGAGAGAGGTAAGGGACTGCAGGCCTTTCACTCATGTAGGTAACTATTATCCCGAGTTGACTTCTGGCGCCACATGACGTGTCATCATTTGTCGATGAGCCACTGGTACCCTGGATGCCAACTTCTGCGTAAGGAACGTGCCTGAGGAACCTGTGAATCCCGCAGGGGGTGAGCGGAGCGTCATTCCTCTGTGATATGGATAAAAGTTCAGTTGATCTTATTTTTTTATTCCCTCTTGAGTTGAAAATTTAGGACGTATCCTTTATTATCCTCATGAACAAAACTATTTCCCCTTTAATTTGGGCTTCCTCCCTGAGATTTTCTCTCAGTGTTTTAATAATCTTTTGTGAGGAACCATAGAATAAATGGAAGAGTGGGAGGCTCAGCTTTTAGAATCATCAAATTCTGGTAAGATTAAAGTAGTTCTTTTTCATCTCATCAGAACTGTATAGATAGCTTGGATAGCAGAATACATCATCCCCGACGACTTGTCTTATTCACGGTCTCATCTAGGTAAGAATTAGGTTTTTGGGTCTTTTGTTTTTTTGTTTTTTTAATTTCTGTCAGGCAAAGTGGCTAATGTCTTAGTGGATTTTGGTTTGGTCTTTTTACCTTCAAACATTTTGCTAAAGAAAACTTACCATCAGAAATGCAAGTCCATCAAATGCATTACCATCAAGAAATGCACAAAGTAAAAGCACATGGTCGTTTTGGGGTACATGTTCACATATAACATTGTGCTTATTAGCATTAAAGGGGTATTTGAAATCACTGACACTGGGATAGAATTTTGCTACAAAGAAAGCATTGCAACTGGTTGGTTAAAATATTTTTTTTTAAAAGTGCTTGAAAAAATCATGGGGCGCCTGGGTGGCTCAGTCAGTTCACCTGCCTTGGGCTCAGGTCGTGAGCTCAAGGATCCTGGGATAGAGCCTGGAGTGGGGGCTCCCTGCTGCAGGGCAGTCTGCGTCTCCCTCTGTCTCCCCCACCTCCCTCTCCCACTCTTTCAAATGAAATATTTTTTAAAATATTATGAGGATAGAGGCACTTGGGTGGCTCAGTGGGTTAAGCCTCTGAGTCTTGGTTTTTGCTCAGGTCATGATCTCAGGTGGTGAGATCTAGCCTCACCTGGAGCTCCCTACTCAGTGGGGAGTCTGCTTGAGATTCTCTTCCTCTCCCTCTCCATCTCCCCCTCCTAGCTTGTGCTCCCACCCTTTCTCTCTCAAATAAATCAATAAATCTTCAAAAAAAATTATGATGTACACAATTGAAAGTAGAGCTCACAAGATAATTTAATTTAAATTAATGGCATTAGACTTTTAATAAATACTTATTACCAGGCAATGTGTTAGATAGTTGAGAGAGACCTACACTCTGCTTCCAAATAGCCTGTAGTTTAGAGAACTAGCAAACTGCTAACTCTTATACCATGTGATAAAAACAACCAAAATGCTATTGAGCATGTATGGGACAGTGAACACCCCTTTTAAGGACCATGGAAGCCTTTCTAGAGAATGTGACCTCAAGAAAGTGAAGCGTACAGGTGACAGAGCAGACTCTAAACAAAAAAGAAAAAAGGATGTAAATATGCCAGGAGATCTGAAAAGGTTAAAGGTGTTTTAGCACCAGCAGAGCATATTATAGGGATGATGGTGGCAAGTGGTATAAGATGGAATTCCTTTATTATGTTTGTACTGTTAGATTCTGAAAATTGCTGTATCAAAGTACAAGGTAAATAGTATAATGCAATCTTAGATTAGGAAGAAATTTTAGACACTTTTACTAGTTCCGTGTATTGGACATGTTGTCTGACACATCACTAATAGATGATCATTAAACCTCTCCTTAAATAATTACACTCAGAAGGAAGTCACTGTCTCTTAGGCAATGCATTCCATTGCTGGACACCACACTTAGTCATAAGTATTTCTTTAGGACCTCCCATGTGTCTCAGTCCATGACAGGTGTTAGTCTATCTACATAAAGCTTTTAGTTAAAGGTGACATAGACAAGTCATCAAATAATGCAGAGTAGCACATGCTATTTTTAAAAAGAGTTTATTTGTTTATTTATTTTGAGAAAGAGAAAGCGAGCATGAGCAGGGGGAGGGGCAGAAAGAGAGGGAGAAGGAAAAATGGGCTCCATACTGAGTGTGGAGCCGGACACTGGCTAGATCTCAGGACCCTAAGATCATGACCCCAGCTGAAGTCAGATGCTAAACCTACTAAGCCACCTTGATGCCCCAGTGCGTCGATGCCTTCGATGCCCTATTTCTAGTTTATGTTAAAAATTCTTATGTGTCAGGCACTACTTATTTTATTTTTGATTTTTTTTACTGCAGTAAAATACACATTAACATGAAATTTACCATTTTAACCATTTTTAGTGTAAAATTCAGTGGCAGTTGCATTCACAGTATTGTAGAATTGTCACGACTGTTTGCATAAGTGACACCATTGTAAATGCTTGGAAAATATTAACTCATTTAAATCATAAACACCTTAAGAAACAGACACTATGATTATCTCTGTTTTACAGGTGCAAAACTCAGAAAAAGTCACATAATTTGTCTAAAGTCACCAGCTTGTATGAGGTAGAGCTAGTTTTTGAACCCAAGTGACTAAAATGGAAGTACAGAGAAAGAGCATGTGAAGGCATCTGGTTTGGTTTGTGTAGGAAGAGGTTGGATTTGCTGAAAAGGTTCTGCAAATATTCAGTTCTTGTGATATGTCACTGAATTGGTCCACATCATGTACTTCATAAAGAAACATTTAAAATGCATTACTTTGTAAAATATATTTATTTATTTATTTTTAAAAGATTTTATTTATTTATTCATGAGAGACACAGAGAGAGAGAAGCAGAAACACGGGCAGAGGGAGAAGCAGGCTCCATGCAGGGAGCCTGACGTGGGACTCGATCCCGGGTCTCCAGGATCAGGCCCGGGGCTGAAGGCGGCGCTAAACTGCTGAACCACCCGGGCTGCCCTCGTAAAATATATTAAAAAAATTTTTTTTAAAGAAGCATGTAATATTTGAGGATTATTTAATCATTGTTTAACTTTTTATGTATTAAAAATCATAGATTCTATGTCAGTACTGTAGGGCCCAAGAGCAGGCTGCCTCAAGATGTGCCACTTTGGCATGAAGACTATTTTGAGTTAAAAAGCAATCAAAACCCAGCAGATTCAGGAAAAACTCTTTACCTCCCCACAACTAGGAGGTATCTAAAAATAGTGTAGACAGAAGACTGCTCCAGGAAGAGAATTACTGCTATAGATGAGTAAGATTAGCACATTATACTACGAACTAGTTTTGATGGAGAGGGAGGGACGTAGCAAGGTCTCCTTGGTCAGAGTCTTCTATGTCCCATTGTTCCTGAAAGGGCCAGCAAACATTTATCAAACATTTACTCTTTTTCATTGTCCTGCGAATTGCATTCCTTCTCTTTGAGATCCCAGATTTCTGTCTCCTTCAGCTTAGTTCGGAATGACTTCATATATACCTCATTTTGCTTGACTGTCTTTGGAATTTCCATATCTGTTTAGATTCCCCATACATGAAAAATTAAGTTTGTCTCCTCTTGAAAGACTATCCAGTGGGGAAAAAAACAATTTCTTCAATAAATGGTGCTTGGAAAATTGGGCAGCCACGTGCAGAAGAATGAAGCTGGACCATTTTCTTACACCATATACAAAGATAAAGTCAAGGGGGATCCCCAGGTGGCTCAGTGGCTTAGCGCCTGCCTTTGGCCCAGGGCACAATCCTGGAGACCCGGGATCGAGTCCCACATCGGGCTCCCGGCATGGAGCCTGCTTCTCCCTCTGCCTGTGTCTCTCTGCCTCTCTCTTTCTCTCTCTCTGTGTCTATCATAAATAAATAAATCTTAAAAAAACAAAAAACAAAGATAAAGTCAAAATGGGAGAAAGTCAAAATATGAGACAAGAATCCATCAAAATCCTAGAGGAGACCACAGGCAACACCCTGTTTGAACTTGGCCACAGCAACTTCCTGCAAGATACATCCAGGAAGGCAAGGGAAACAAAAGCAAAAATGAACTATTGGGACTTCATCAAGATAAAAAGCTTCTGCACAGCTAAAGAAACAGTCAACAAAACTAAAAGACAACCTACAGAATGGGAGAAGGTATTTGCAAATGACATATCAGATAAAGGGCTAGTTTCCAAGATCTATAAAAGAACTTATCAAACTTAACGGCAAAGAAACAAACAATCCAATCATGAAATGGGCAAGAGCCATGAACAGAGATCTCACAGAGGAAGACCTAGACGTGGCCAACAAGCACATGAGAAAACGCTCCGCATCACCGGCCATCAGGGAAATACAAATCCAAACCACCATGAGATACCACCTCACACCAGTGAGAATGGGGAAAATTAACAAGACGGGAATCAACAAATGTTGGAGAGGATGTGGAGAAAGGGAACCCTCTTACACTGATGGTGGGAATGTGAACTGGTGCAGCCGCTCTGGAAAACTGTGGAGGTTCCTCAAAGAGTTAAAAATAGATCTGCCCTACAACCCAGCAATTGCACTGCTGGGGATTTACCCCAAAGATACAGATGCAGGGAAACGCCGGGACACCTGCACCCCCATGTTTCTAGCAGCAATGTCCACAGTAGCTCCTGGGGAAGGAGCCTCGGTGTCCATCAACAGATGAATAAAGAAGATGTGGTCTATGTGTACAATGGAATATTCTTCAGCCATTAGAAACGACAAATACCCACCATTTGCTTTGACGTGGATGGAACTGGAGGGTATTATGCTGAGTGAAGTAAGTCAATCAGAGAAGGACAACAATTATATGGTTTTATTCATACGGGGAATATAAAAAATAGTGAAAGGGATTAAAAGGGAAAGGAGAGAAATGAGTGGGAAATATCAGGGAGGGAGACAGAACATGAGAGACTCCTAACTCTGGGAAAGGAACAAGGGGTGGTGAGGAAGGGGAGGAGGGCGGGGGTTTGGGGTGACTGGGTGATGGGCACTGAGGGGGCACTTGAGGGGATGAGCACTGGGTGTTATGCTATATTTTGGCAAATTGAACTCCAATAAGAAATTATACAAAAATGTGTAATTTTGGAAAACGCAAAAAAAAAAAAATTTAGGGAAACAGTACTCTAATTCTACACTCTGATATTGATGAAAACTAGCAAGTTTTAAAAAAACCTTTTTAATGTGCACGTGAGAATGATCATGCAAAAAAGGCTAAAGATACTGATATGTATTATTTTGTTGTCCATAGAGTTGTTATTGGGGGAGACATAATGTTTTTTTTTTTTTTAATTTTTTTTATTTATGATAGTCACAGAGAGAGAGAGAGAGGCAGAGACATAGGCAGAGGGAGAAGCAGGCTCCATGCACCGGTAGCCCGACATGGGATTCGATCCCGGGTCTCCAGGATCGCGCCCTGGGCCAAAGGCAGGCGCCAAACCGCTGCGCCACCCAGGGATCCCCATAATGTTTTTTACTTTACTCTTACTCTTTCACTTTTTTATCAGTCTTCACTTGATTGATCTTTTCTGTAATTCAAAAATTCAAATTATGATAATGGTGCATGAGAAATGTTATAAGAAAAGACCAAAATGGTGGTACATATAAAAGGCACCATTTGAAAGTGGAAAGATAGACTTTAGTTCATTAAAATGTAAAGAGAGGACAACTGAGAAAGGTATTTGATAAATAAATGTCAAAGGATTAAAATCACCAGTGTGCCATTAAGGCACATTTAGAAATCATTTAAAATTCTTAAGAAAATGAATAGGACCATTAGAAAAATAAATGAAGGAGATAAGCAGGCAATTGACAAAAGAAAAGAAAAGAAAAGCCAGGAACTGTACTGGAAATTTCATGCTGCATAAATTATTTTCACATATAGATATGATGTACTGTATATAACCAGCTTCCAGGATGAGTTTGGGCCTCAGAAACTAAAATATAATTGGCTTCTCTCTAAAAGTCAAAGCCATAAAACTGAATATAAATCTAGTAATATTTATATGAAATTTTGAATCTTAAATTTACATTAGTTCTGTATCTTGAGGTCAGTATTTATTTAGAGTGGTCATATTTATGCAATAACTCCTAGGAATCCTTATCCGAAGGACAGCATTCTCTCACACTAGCTTAATAACTCTCAAAATTATATTTGTAAATCTGAATGCAATTTATAAAAATATGTCTAAACTTTCTAGTAGTTCAAGAAATGAAAATTTTAATAGCATCTACCTCACAGGATTATTAAGAGGATTATATAATTATTATATGTGAAGCACTTAGTACTTGGCACATTGTAAACCTTGCTGAGGTATTACTATTATTAAATTAATGCTATTAATAACTGCTATCTCATTTTTACTTATATTTTTACTTATAGTCACAAGGACTAAAATCTTTAACCCTTAGCATGGTGTCAGACACATTATGCATTTTTAATACATATTTAATTATTTTGATAAGGAGCAAATCCAACGTGTGCAGATGAGTTCTTAGCATTTTTTGACAGAGCATTGGCAAATGGTATTTGGCTTTCCTGAGGAAAAATGGGAATTGTACAGGGAGTGATTATTATGGGATTTGTTTTTTTCTTTTGCTGCCGTGTATGAACCTGCATAGATTTAATTCCAGAATATATTACCTGGTTTTGACTAAGGCAACCATTACAAAATGATCATATGTCTTGCTGACAGGAAATTGCAGATTAATTATAGTTGTAAAGACACAAGTACAAACAGCAGCAGTTGATTCATACCATCTTCCTGAAATAAACCTCTCTTTAGCACTTATTTTTATTATTTATTATTTTTATATATTATTTATTTATTATTATGTCACCGCTTTCAGGTTCAATTTTTGTGTATTTAAAATATATATTGCTCTATGAAAAGTACACATAATACATGTAATTAAATGACACATGTATACTTTTGATTCACGTATAGGGTCACCAGCTTCTGGATTTGTTAGGGAATGCCCTGTTATTTTTTTTTTTTTAAAGATTTTACTTTATTTATTCATAGAGACAGAGAGAGAGAGAGTGAGGCAGAGACACAGGCAGAGGGAGAAGCAGGCACCACACAGAGAGCCTGACATGGGACTCGATCCCGGGTCTCCAGGATCACTCCCTGGGCTGCAGGCGGCGCTAAACCGCTGCGCCACCAGGGGGAATGCCCTGTTATTGTGTTTAGTGTGCTTTTCTATGTCCTGGAAAACTCCTCAGTCCCAGGCAAACCAGGACTGTTGACCACCCTACAATATATATATTTTTTTATGTTCGGGATGCATAATCAAAAAACTATAGAGACTACTGTTTAAACCATCTGTTCATGATCCTTCCCAGGGGGTAAGAATGAGATAAACCTGGCCCAGATATCTGATTACTTTACCTCCAAGTGATTAACCAAATTTGTGGAAATTTCAAACATAGCCTAGTAAGACGAGAGGATCCCCCGCAAAACAATTCACTGTTTAAATACTGAGTTAACTGCCCTTAGTGATTTGAAAAGGCCAAACCCAGAGCAGTTTGTGTCGGAATTGCAAACTGAATGAAATAGGAGGGTTACTTAAGACCTCTATTGTTCTTACAAGATCTTCTCAGAATAAAAGAATTGCTAGTGATGTCAGGCCTCCCAACATGCCCTAGGAAGAGTCTGTTATTTATGATCATAGGAATAGAAAAGACAACCCCTTGACCCAGAAGTTTTTCTTCTTGCCAATGAGGGGACCCTACAAAATAAGGCCGAGGTAGGCACTTCACCCACCTAGCCTCCGTTCACAACTTCAGCAGAGAGAACTCTGCAAATAGAGACCCCCTTTTCTGAGAACTACAACTACGTGCGAGTTCCCACAGTAGTGCCGATTTAAAATGCTGAGAAATATTTCTTCAAAATCAGAGGATAGAATCCTATAAAAATTCATTTTTTATGTGTTCTGTAGAATTTAAGTTAATCTGATTTAAGGAAACATGCTTTTGGATGAATAAGGTGTCTGAAGAAGATAAGGAGGTGATTATATTAAAAATCAGGATATTTTAATTATTCATGAAAAAGTGTGATTTAAAAAAATCTTGTGAAGACAACACAGTAGTAAAAAATACAAAGTGTATGTATATGTGTCAGTTTACCTTTAGCCTGTTTCAAACTGCAAGCTAAGGAGTAATGAATTATGGATTTGAATTTTTAAAAAATATTTATTTATTCATGATAGAGAGAGAGAGAGAGGCAGAGACATAGGCAGAGGGAGAAGCAGGCTCCATGCAGGGAGCCCGACGTGGGATTCGATCCCTGGTCTCCAGGATTGTGCCCTGGGCCACAGGCAGGCGCTAAACTGCTGCGCCACCCAGGGATCCCTGGATTTGAATTTTTACAGTGCAATAGTTAAATAGCAATAGTTTACTAAAAATATAACAGTTCCACATACATGACGGCACATAGTGTGATGGTTAATTTTATGCGTCACTGTAGCTAGACTATGGTGGCAAGTGTTTGATGAAACACTAATCTAGCTTTTGCTGTGAAGGTGTTTAGATATTGTTAAATTTACCATCAGTTGACTTCAAGGCAGATTGCCCTCCATAATGCGGGTGGGCTGCATCTAATCAGTTGAAGGCATTTGGAGCAAAGACTGCCATTTCCTGAAGAAGGAAATCCGATTGCAAAATAGAAATGCCGCCTCATTTCCAAGACTGCAAACTCAAGGCTGCAACAGCAATTCTTACTTGAATCTCTACCCTGCCAGATGCAGACTTGCCAGCTTACAACTGTGTGAGCCAGTTCCTTAAAACCTCCTCTCTCTCTGTCTCTGTCTGTGTCTCTCTTTTTGTTGGTGCTTTTCTGGAGAATCCTGACTGATACAAACAGATTTGAAATATAAAATCACTTGGCTTTTTTTTTTTTCTTTTTTAAAGAATAGCAACAATCATCCAGCTATTGTGGACATTCTTAGGTATTTGGCAATATAAACAAAACAACACTTATTCATGAAAAAATACATTTAGGGGCACCTGGGGGGTTCCATCAGTTAAGTGTCTGACTCTTGTCCCTACTCAGGGTCATGAGATCAAGCCCTGCATCAGATCCTGTGCTGAGCATGGAGCCTGCTTAAGATTCTCTCCCTCTGCCCCTCCCCTGTTTGCTCTCTCTCTTATAAAAAAAACTCTGTTTAAAAATACATTTTAAGGGCAGCCTGAGTGGCTCAGTGGTTTAGTGCCACCTTCAGCCCAGGGCCCGATCCTGGAGACCCAGGGTCGAGTCCCATGTCAGGCTCCCTGCATGGAGCCTGCTTCTCTCTCTGCCTGCATCTCTACCTCTCTCTCTGTAGCTGTCATGACTAAATAAATAAAATCTTTAAAAAGTATATTTTAAAATGGTTTTTAATATTTATAGTTGAGGAAGTTGGTGATTATTTTAGTTGAGAAGCAAAAGATCTACGTAGTTTAGCCCGTGGAAGTCAACAATTCAACATAGCTGATTGTTAAAACTGAATTGAATAATGTGGGTTTTTGTTTTTGTTTTTTGTCTTCAGATGAAAGAAATGCCAGAATTGGCTGGCTCTCTGGTTTGTAGAGGTGTTGTTGACTATACTACAGTTGTATAGATTTTAAAAGTCATACCATCTGTATCCTGTTATTTTATACACAGCACATTTTAAAATAAAATTTCCTAATAGAGGGGACGCCTGGTGGATCAGTGGTTTAGCCTCTGCCCAGGGTGTGATCCTGGAGACCCGGGATAGAGTTTCGCGTTGGGCTCCCCGCATGGAGCCTGTTTCTCCCTCCTTCTCTCTCTCTCTCTCTCTCTCTCTCTCATGAATAAATGAGTGAGGTCTTTAAGGAAAGAAGAAAAAAAAATCTCCTAAAAGAGCATACATTTACCTTTCAAAGGTTTAAAATTTAATTGATTTCCCTTTTGGTTTAATCTGTTCCCATCCATTTCCTCAACTGTTGACATGACATTACACGATATCCGAAACTTTCCTTAATAATAACATTTTACCTCTGAATAATGTTGATGGTTTCCATAAAGGAACCTGTGGCATATAAGGAAAATATCCAGTATCTGAAATGTTCTTTATGTCTACTTTATATCAATCTAGAAAATTAGAGAATGAGACTCTATTTTTTTTTTTTTTGACATTTATTTATTTGACAGAGAGGGAGAGAGAGAGTGTGCACAAGCAGGGGAGCGGCGGGCATGGGGGGAGAAGCAGCCCAGGGCCCTCAGCAGGGACCCGTTCAGGGCTCCGGCCCAGGCCCTGGGATCACCACTGAGCCAAGGCCTGAGCTTAACCTTAACCGGCTGAGCCACCCTGGGACCCCGAGTGTGAGACTCTTGATACAATGTAAAATTATAGTTAAAAAAAGAAAACCTTAATTTTTTTTCCTTTGTTTTACTGCTACCCTCCTATACTATAATACACCTTTTGTTAAAATCAGATATTAAATTTAAATAATAGACAAGAGTGTAGAAGCTTTAAGAATTAAAACAATGAGAGTTAACGTTTAGCAATAAACTATTTGTTTATTGTCATGCCTTAGAACTTTTCTGTATGTAAATGGTAATTAAAATAGTCTCAGAAGAACCAAAACTAGGCACAGTGGATTACATGATATGTGCTGAGGCGCCGTCCCCTGTGGATTCCAATCTGGATATTCTGACGATAAAACACAACAGTTAGAAGCTCCACAAAGTTACAAGGGGAGGAAGTAATTGAATCAATATTGAGATAGTTTGACACTTACTTTCATATTTTTCAAGTTTTTTATTTCCTAAGGTAGACAAAAAAATTATAGAATTAAAGGCATTTGCTTGCTTTTCTGGCTTTCTAAATAAGATAATAAACTTAGGAAACTTAGTTTGGCTTTAAACTTGGTTTAACTTAAGAAAATGAAAGCTTCCTCCCCAAATCCCACAGCGGCTTAATGATCTGTCCAGTGCCCCTGCCAAAGAAGTCACGTCACCAGGTATTCCTAAGGCAGCTTTTATGCTAAAGGCGAAAAAGCCTAAAGTTGACAGAACTATACGAGGTAGTTAACCTTGCGGTGGCCCCGTGCCATCCTGCTTAAATTCCCTGGAAGACGACGTATTGCCTCGTGTCGACTCTGGGACTCGTATCTCATGCATCTCTGGTGTGGCTCCTGCTCCAAATTTTGCTCTGTGTCCTTCCCTCATCAATTTTTTTCCCCTCTATTTAGCACGATCCTGCCATTTGTTAGGAATTCATTTGTTTAACTTCTCTCATTCATTTATGCCCATTTTGAGTGTTGTACTCTATATTGAACATAATTCTAGGCTTCCGGTAAATAGATATCAGGAGAAAATAGAGCTTCCTTAAAGAAAAGTAGGGGGAGGAAATCTATCATTAATTTGCTCTCATCTCTCAAAAAGTAAGTCAACAAAACTAAAAATTGGCTTTATATAAACAATAATCAACATAAAAAACACAAATCGAAAGTCATAGGATTTAATTAAGTGGAACATACCAGAGCAAAGATGTTAATTCTTTCCAAGTTTATGTATAGATTCAGTGTAATCCCAACCAAAATTCCACAATCTTCTGTGAATTAATAAGCTTATCCTAATGTTAATTTGCAAGAGCAAAGGTCGAGGAAGAGCCAGGTAATTTCTGAACAATTTAGAAAAGAAACAAGTTGGGAGAACAGCGGTCAGGTAGCAAAGCTTATTGCAGCCTTTGCCGCTTGCACGTGGCCTTGGAGACCCGCAGTGATAACTGTTTGAATCTTGGGGTGGAGAAGCTCGTCACGGACAAAGTCCTCATTAAATAAAACTAGAAAATCCAGACAAAGTAAAACAAAACAATGTTTAGGGCCTCCGAGATTTGCTAGGGCGACAAAGACCGAAGGGGTCAGGACTTAGGAGCTGGGGAGCCACAGAGAATGGGCTGTAATTAGGAAAGCTGTTTTTTCCCTGGAGCCATTTGTTCATCTTGGGCCCAGGTCTGGGACTGAAAATCTGGGCTTTGCTCAGGCAGGGGCTGATTTTTGGGAAACAGAAACCATCGGAGCTTTTGTTGGCCCTGAAGGACTAGAGAGAGAAAATTGGAGAATTGAGCATTTCAAGATCCTGGTAAAAAAAGTCAAGGTGGTGGAAGGAGCCCACCTGATGGCCATTTTGTACTCAAAGTATTTGTTTGATTTTGAAGCTGTGAGGAACGGGAGGCTAAAATCCTAGGCTGAAGATTTCTGGAAAGCAAAGCAGATTTTTTTCCCAGTAATTTCAGAGTGCTGAACCTATAACGATTAGAATTCAGAACCCATTACAGAAAGGCAATGGGGAACGCCCAAGTTTCTCAGTGGAAAGCCCTGGAGTCTGAGCCCTTGGAACAGAGACAGAGGCGGACATGTCTTGCACGAGTCCTAATCCACTGTTGACGAAGCTGCGTTTGGATCAAGGCGAACAGCAGCCCTGACCCTAGCTGCTCAGCAGGAAAAGCCAGGACTCTGCATTTTTGTTCTCTGCATGTTAAGATGTTTGATAGAAACTCACTAGCACACACCACGTGTTTGGGCGACGTGCAAGGCTTAACACAAGAACTGTTAGTGTTATTGCAGTGAGCTGGATTGGCTGCCTCTACTAGACAGTCGCTCTGCGCGTCATCGGGACTAAGTGGCAGTCACATGTAGCAGGAGCTCTGTTGGGGTTGAAGCAGGGATGAGCTCTCCTGCTCCGAGGCCTTTCTCCAGCGACCTCTTCAGCAGGAGACCCTGGGCCTGGAATTCTGGGGCTCCCAACCGAGCAAGAGCGCAGCTGCCGAGCTAGCAAAGCAGAGGCCGGGATGGGCCCAGCATCAAGGCCTCGTTCAAGAGCAGGGAAATAGTGTCCACAGTTTTGGGAGGAGCAGCATATGTGTGAAGGAGGGGAGGACTCATTAATGCCGGCTTTGAAGATCATTCACCACACCCAGAACCACCGCAGGTTACCAAAACCAAGAGGAAACAAAACAATCTTGAAACCAGGAACAGACCCAGAGGTGACCGAGATGCTGGGGATTTTAGGAGGACGTCGGAGTGTTAAGGCTGGTGATCATGGAGCTCAGTGTGTCAAAGGGAGGATAAGGACACCAGTGGTAGCAGAGAGAAGCGGAAGTCACACTGGCCATACCTGGGCTTACTGGCCCGGGAATAGGGCCTTATTTTTCCTTTAATTGGAGTAAGAAGCAATTGAGGAATTGTAAGAAAAGGATTTGACCTGGATTTTCCTTTTATAAAACAGTTTGGAGGAGGAAGAGAAGTGGGAGATTACTGGCTCAGGTGAGCAATGACAGGGGCTTGGATACCGGGCGGGAAGGGGAAGTTGAGAAAATAAAGTCTACCATTGTTATTTGTATGACCCTTTAACTAGAAAACATTTATTTATTTTTTATTTTTTATTTTTTTAATTTTTTTTTTTAATTTTTATTTATTTATGATAGTCACAGAGAGAGAGAGAGAGAGGCAGAGACACAGGCAGAGGGAGAAGCAGGCCCCATGCACTGGGCACCCGACGTGGGATTCGATCCTGGGTCTCCAGGATCGCGCCCTGGGCCAAAGGCAGGCGCCAAACCGCTGCGCCACCCAGGGATCCCTAGAAAACATTTAGTTAGCAGACTGGAGATATACAATGAATTTATTTTTTAAACTGCTTTGAATGAAATTTAAAATTGGACCATACTTCTAATTCATTGTGTAACTGAAGTATAATATGAATATGGAAGTGTGCACGCCTCATAAATGGAAAGACTGATGAATTATTACAAAGTGAACACATGAAACAAAACAAAACAAAACAAGCAAAGTGAACACATGTAGGAAAAAGTAGCACAGATCTAGAAGGTCCCAGTGTCCTTTCCTATTTGAGGAACTCCTCTTTGCTCTCTAAAAGTAACCACTAGCCCGACTCCAAACACAAATTAGTTTTGCATGATATTTGAACCTTATATAAATGAAATCATTTATCATGCATTCATTTTGTGTCCTCTTTCATGGCACCAAATCTTCCTTTTTTTTTTTTTTATAATTTTTCATATCATCTCCTCTCTTCACCTATTTCACTGAAAATTCTTTTCTAATCAAAAATTTATTCACTTACCTTTAAAAAAATCTGTTCTGAGAACCAAAAGACTGATAATGGAAGGGAAACATATTAGCTTTAAATCACAATTAATTTGCACGTTGACTAATGTATTACTTCTGCATGAAATATTTTGATAAAAACTAATAAATGGAGGTGATTGGAAGCAAATACAAATAAGAAACATTTCAATGAACAGTTACTTTGAGTATAGTAGCAAACTAGGTCATGGTTGTACCTTACTTATTTCTGTTCTTTAGCTGGAGAGGAAAAATAATCAGTGAAGAAGGGGGGAACAATCTGAGTTTAAATATGATCATTTATGACAAATGATTTATATCATCATATAGCAGCAATCAAATATTGTCAATAATTCCTTAAACACTTGATGATCCGAATTTTAAAATATAATTAATTTATGGAAATCGCTCTCTAAATAGAATGTCGTGATAATTTTTTTTTTCTTTTTTGCTTACGGCAGAGATTGTTTGTGCAAGTTTCTTCTTCGGTACACAAAGAGCAGGGTACTCCTCTAGTGTAAGGGGGCCTATTCGGATAATTTCCTCTGTAAGAAAAGAATCTTTGATTAGCCACATGGCTATTAATATCTCTAATTTTGTGCATGAAATTATGCAAATTGTTTTGGTCACTCACTCATGAATAACAGCTTTTGTTCTAATTTTATGCTCCTTTCTTTTGTGAAAAGAAACCGTTAAAACTGTTTACAAGATGTCCCTAATCCACATGGCAGTTATGCTCTTGAATATTCTATAGAATACAAATTAGATGTGAACCCAGGGTAATTATACAGGCTGATAGCCACAGAGCTTTTGCTGTAAACACTATGATTATCTCTTGATTTGGTAAATACAATAAATAAAATTTAAATTGCAGGTGGAAACATAGGCTTTATTTTAACACCAAGGTTCTTATCTAGTTCTATTTGGTGATGTATCAAAAAGGTTTCACAGCTATTATGCCTGCTTTTCAATAAAATAAGTTGATGCATTTTAACAAACCTGTTTACCCCCATCTCTGTATCTGTGGAAACTTAAAAAAGTGTTACTTACCTAGAGTACACAAAGAAAAACGTTAGTAATATAAGTAGTATTCCATTTAAAAATATGCCACAACGATTTATCTATTCATTTGTTGATGGACGTTGGGGTTATTTCAAATAAAGTTAGTGTGCACATTTTGAACATTCATATACATTTCCTTGGATAAAAGAAATGAATAGATCATCTGGTAGGTACATATTTGACTTTTTAAGTAACTACCACACAGGTTTTACAAAGTAGTTGTAATACTTTATATTTCTACCATCAGTGTTGAGAATTCGAGTTGCTTCACTTCCTTGTCAGGACTCGGATTGGCCAGTCTTTGGCCAATACCACTGCGTAGTGGTATTTATTGTGGTTTTAATTTGTGTTTCCCTAATGATTAATGACGTTGAGCATTTTTTCATGTGCTTACTTGCCATCTGCATGTCTTCTTTGTTAATCTTTTATCCATCTAAAAACAATTGAGTTTTAGGTTTTTCTAATACTGAATTGTGAGAGTTCATCCTGTATTGTCCTGTATTGCCATATGGCTTATTTTTGAGAAAGAGTCTTCTAATATATTAGCTATGAAGAAAACTCTTCCTGCCCGTGACGTGTCTTTTCATTCTCTTACCAGGGTCTTTGAATAGCATTGATTTTAAATTTTAATGGAATCCAACTTATCCATTTGTTCTTTTATGGATCATGGTTTTGATGTGGTAGCTAAAAAAAATCTTTGGCTATTTTCAGGTCACAAAGGTTTCGTCTGTGTTTTCTTCCAACAGTTTTACAGTTTGGTGTTTACATTTAGGCTTATGATCCATTTTGAGTTAATTATTATAGGTTGTGTGTTGTATAGATCTGAGTTTACTTTTGTTTTTTATATATGAATGACAAACAGTACTAGCACCACTTATTAAAAAATCTTTTTTTTCCACTGCATTGCCTTTGTGCATTTTTAGAAAATTAGTTGGACATACATAGATCACTGTGTATGGGTTTATTTTTGGACTCCACATTCTGTTCCACTGATCTATTTGTTTAACTTTACATCAATTGTTGTGATTATTCTAGCTTTCATAATTCTTGAAAACAATGTTAGTTCTTCCAGGGGGTGGCTCAGTTGGTTAAGCGTCTGCCTTTGGCTCAAGTCATGATCTCAGGGCCCTGGGATTGGGCCTCACCCGGGAGTCGGCTTCTCCCTCTCCCTCTGCTCCTCCCCCTGTTCTCTCTCTCTCTCAAACAAATAAATATATAAATTAATATCTTAAAAAAATATTTTTAGCTCTTCAAATTTTTTTCAGAGTTGATTTGGCTATTAAGAGTCCTTTGCAAAAAAAAAAAAAAAAAGAGTCCTTTGCATTTTCATATGAATTTTATGATCAGTTTGTCAATTTCTACAATAAAAATCTGGAATGTTTTATTAGGATTATATTGAATCTATAGATCAATTCAGTGAAAATTACATCTTAATATTGAGTCTTTTAATCCATTACAAGATATAATATATCCAATTATTTGTATCTTTGTTAATTTCTGTCATGAATATTGTGTAGTTTTCAGTGGAGAGGTCTTTTATGTCTTCTACCAGATTTATTCCTGATGATTTATGTTTTTTGATGTTGTTATAAATGTTATAATAGAATGATTATTATTTTAATTTAGTTTGATTATTTACTGGTGGTATTTGGACCTATAATCGAGTTTTGTATATTGATCTTGTATCCTGAACAGTTACCAAGTTTACTTCCTAGTTTCAAAAGAATTTTCGTAGATTTCATTGCACTTTTTTTTTGTATAGACCAGAAGTCAGCAAAGTATGATCTGTTTTTGTACAATTTGCACACAAAGAATTATTATTTTTTTATAAGTTCTTAAAAAAAAGAAACAAAGACGAAGGTAACACTATATATGGTATGCAAAACCTAATATATTTATTCTGTTATTTTACAGAAAATATTTTTGCTATTGTAATAATATTACATATAGGTTTTTCACAGATGCCCTTATTAGGTTTAGGAAGTTCCCTTCTATTTCCAGTTTGCTGAGAGCTTTTACCAGGAATGGATGTCTAGCTTTTTCTCAATCTATTGAGATAATCATGTGTTCTTTATTTTTAGGTTGATTAATATGGTGAATTACATTGATTGATGTATTTACAATGTTAAACCACTTCTATATTCCTGGAATAAACTTCATTTGGACAAGGAGTATTAATTAGGCTTTTACTGTATTGATGGATTCCAATGCTAAATTTTTGTGCCTATATTAACAGTAGATCTTGTTCTGTGGTTTTTGTTTATTTCGTTTACCCTTTGCAATTTGTGTTCTTGGAGGAATGTTTCCATTTCATCCAGTTGCTTCTTGATTGATTAACCCCACTGTCATTTTTTTTTTTTTTTTGAAGGAGAGAAAGCACACATGAGTCCATGTGGGAGTAGTTGGGGAGAGGCAGAGAGAGAGGGAGAGAGAGAATCTTAAGCAGGCTCCATGCTCAGTGTGGACCCTGATGCTGGTCTCAACCTCGTGGCCCTGGGATTATAACCTGAGCCAAAATCAAGAGCCAGAGGCTTAAGTGACCGAGCCACTCATGCGCCCCAACCTCATTGTTGTTTTGAAATGGGCTTATTTATTTCTAGTATTATTCTTTGCTCTAAAACATCTGTTTTTAGTGTAGACCCTGTTGCTTTCTTTTGACTAATGTTAGCATAATAATAAAACTTTTTCCATTCTTGTACTTTTAATCTACTTCTGTTTATTTATTTATTTGCTTATTTATTTAAATTCCAGTAGAGTTCACACACAGTGTTATATTAGTTTCAGGTGTACAGAATAGTGATTCAATAATTCTGTACATTATTCAGTACTTATCATAGTCGTGTACTCTTTAATCCCTGTCACCTATTTCATCCATTTCCCCACCTACCTCCCCTCTGGTAACCATCAGTTTGTTCTCCATAGTTAAATGTCTGTTTTTTGATTTTGTCTCCTTTTTAATTTGTTCATTTGTTTTGTTTCTTAGAGTCCACGTATGAATGAAATGATATTTGTCTTTCTCTTCTTTTATCTAACATTATATTCTCTAGATCCATATATGTTGTTGCAAATGGCAAGATTCCTTTCTTTTTAATGGCTGAGTAAAATTCCATTGTATATACATACTACTTCTTTATCCATCCACCAATCGATGGACACTTGGGTTGTTTCCATAATTTGGCTATAGTAAATAAAGCTGCAATAAACAGAAGAGTGCATGTATCTTCAAATTAGTGTTTACATATTATTTGGGTAAAGACCTAGTAGTGGAATTACTGGATCATATGGTAATTCTATTTTTAATTTTTTGAATAACCTCCATAATGTTTTCTGCTGTGGCTACACCAGCTTGCACTCCTACCAACAGTGCGTGAGGGTTCCTTTTTCTCCACATCCTAACCAATACTTGCTGCTTCGTGAGTTTTTGATTTTAGTCATTCTGACACGTGTCAGGTGATATCTCCTGGTTTTGATTTGCATTTCCCTGATGATAAGTGATGTTGATCTTTCACGTATCTGTTGGCCACATGTATGTCTTCTTTGGAGAAATGCCTGTCTTTGGCCCATTTTAGTTGGATTATTTGTGTTTTTGTATGTGTGGAGTTGTATAAGTTCTTTATACAACTATCAGTTGTATTAGTTGATAGTTTACTATCTTTGGATAGTAATCCTTTATTAGACATGTCATTTGCAAAATAGCTTCTCCCATTCAGTAGATTGCCTTTTAGTTTTGTTCTTTGTTTCCTTGACTGTGCTGAAGCTTCTTATTTTTATATAGTTCCAATCGTTTATTTTTATTTTTGCTTGCCTTAGGAAACATATCTAGAACAATGGTGCTATGACTGATGTCAGGAAAATTACTGCCTGTTCTCCCTTCTATGATTTTTATGGTTTCAGGACTTACATTTAGGTCCTTAATTCATTTTGAATTTATTTTTGTGCATGGTGTAAGAAAGAAGTCCAGTTTCATTCTTTTACATATTGCTGTCCAGTTTTCCCAGCACCATTTGTTGAAGACACTGTCTTTTCCCCATTGCATATTTTTGCTTCTTTGTCAAAGATTAATTGGCCCTATAATTGTGGGTTTATTTTTGGGCTCCCTATTCTGTTCTACTGACCTATGTGTCTGTTTTTGTGCCAGTACTGTACTGTTTTGATTACTACAGATTAGTAGTAGATCTTAAAATCTGTGATACTTCCAGTTTTGTTCCTCTTTTTCAAGATTGCCTTGGCTATTTGAGGTCTTGTCATTCCATAAAAACTTTAGGGTTATTTGTTCTAGTTCTGTTGGTATTTTGATAGTGACCGCCTTAAATCTGTAGATTGATTTGGGTAGTTTAGACACTTTAGCAATATTTATTCTTTCAATCCATGAAATGGAATATCTTTCCATTTCTTTGTGTTGTCTTCAGTTTCCTTCATCAATATATTACAGTCTTTCACCTCCTTAGTTAAGTTTGTTCCTAGGTATTTTTATTTATTTATTTATTTTTATTATTATTTTTAAGCCCAACACAGGGTTGAACTCATGACCCTGAGAATGTGACCTGAGCTGAGATCAAGAGTCAGACACTTAACTGACTGAGCCACTCAGGTTGCCCCTTATTATTTTTGGTGCAACTCTAAATGGGATTGTTGTAAATGTTCATTTCTGTTTACTATACACTTTTCATTATGTTTTAGTCAAAAATGTTTAGTAACACAGGAAAGCCCAGAAAATGCATATCATTGTAAATGATAATAAAGTTTCCAGTTCGGCTGGAACTCTAAATGGGATTGTTGTAAATGTTAATTTCTATATACTATGTTATAAATGTTAATTTCTCTGTTACTTCATTATTAGTATATAGAAATGCAATGGATTTTATTTATTTATTCATGAGAGACACAGAGAGAGGCAGAGACACAGGCAGAGGGAGAAGCAGGCTCCATGCAGGGAGCCTGATGCGGGACTGGATCCTGGGACTCCAGGATCATCCCCTTGTCTGAAGGCAGATGCTAAAACCACTGAGCCACCCAGGGAATCCCGTGAAGCTATCATCTTATTTATTTTTTTCATCTCATCTGTTCTTTGTTCCCCTTTTCCTCTTTTTCTTTCTTTGGGTTGAATATTGAATATTTTTGAAAATCTAATTTTACCTGCTTTGTTGGTTCCTTTGCTATAACTGTTTTCTTATTTAAGTGTTAGAGTTTGTAGTATGCCTCTTTTACATATTACAGTCAAGTTAAATTATTGCACTTAACAGAGTGGAAAAACTTTAATATAGGTTTTTCTCTTTTAGCCTTTATGCGGTAGTTATCACGTATTAATTTATGTAGTTATGACTTTTACAATGCATTGCTATTATCTTTGATTAAACAATTCTCCTTGAAAGAGGATTAAATAATAAGGAGAACATCCTATATCTTACCCATGTAGTTACCATTGCTGGTAGTTTGAAAAAAATCTTTTTTTCACTTTTAATTTCCACTAAGAAATCTCCTGTCATCCTTATCTTTGTCCCTCTGTATGTAACATGTCTTAGTTCTCTGGTTGCTTTTAAGATTTTCTCTTTATTACTGGTTTTGAAATTTCTTATTATAAAGTGGGTTAGTATAGTTTTATTCATGTTTCTTGTAACTTGGAATTTATTAGCCATCTTGCTTCTGTGAATTTATAATTTTCCTTAAGCTTGGAGAGTTTTGGACCATATTTCTTAAAATATTTTTCTGTTCCAGTCCTCTTTTTGGGAAATCAGTTCTCCCTAAAATTATCTCACAGATTAATGATGCTTTTTAAAAAAATCTTTTTCAGATTCTTTTTTCTCTAGATATTCTATAAAAATAATTAATTTATAATAAGTGTTCAGTAGTTCTACAATTTCTCTGGTATTTATAAAAACTGCACTCTGCCCTAGGTTTTAAGGCTATGTATCTGTCATTCTTGTTTTTGCTTCTGAGAGGTAACCAAAGTAATTACAGAGATACACACATTTGTACTTACTTCTCTGTTGCAATTTTGGCATATCTCTGATCCTTTATGCAAATTATGTATATTTATTCTTTGCCTATGTTTTCATTTTTTGTACATTTCAAAAAAATTTGGTTGTTAAAAGAGTTGGACTATTAACTGATTTTTATCTTCTTCCTTGTACAGATCTATTGGGATTAGAGTTCCAGAATTTCATTTTTGGGCACTCTCATTAGGCTAATGTTATTTGTCCATTTAGATATGCAATTATCAGCAAGGCAATTAAAAATGATGGTATTCTTTTCTTCGGAGAATGTGCATTTCACTTCCATTCCCAATCATTTACTCATCCCAGTTGTTATAGTAGAGAAGCATCTGCCAAAGCCTATTTTGTATTCCAAGTATTCAGATATTACTGTGGCAATGTATTTTTACATTCTTCTTAAAAAACTTAAAGTTCCCATAATTTTTATTCTCAAGATTAAATATTTCATAACAGATATAGGTTTTTACATAAGGTAATATTCTCTCACCACCTTCTATTTTAATATATTTAATTTGAGTAGCGCTATAGAGGGAGATTTCACGTATTAAAAATATACTTGCCTCTTTAGTATATGGTTCTGTTTTAGGAACAATTCTTAACATATTTTAATTTAAAATACTTTTAATAGCAGAATAACTTACGCAGGTCCATAGTTGCATACAAATATTACAGTTTCATATCCTCCAAGTTTAGGACACATTGTCACTGCACAACCAACTTTATATGAATTGGCCCAAACTACCTATAAGGAAAGGAATTTAAAAATAAAATATGCAAAACAACTTCATGCAAACAGCGCATTGTAGGAGCAATAATCTTTGTTATGCTGCCAAAGATGAACGCACATGGCTATTTACTCTCTTTATTAATTTTTAGTATTGACTTTAAAACAATTTATTTTGTTAAGGCTACTTCCCTGAGGGCTATCTAACTAGTTTTCCTCACTGTTAATGCTCATAAGTTCAAAGGAGAATATAATGTAAAGACAAAGCTAAATTTTTTCTAGATGACTTATGAAATATATTAAAATTGACTCCATGTGGATATTATAAAAATGATATTAAAATGAAACTATAAATGAAAACAGTAATAAACTTTTATTTCTTTTTCTCAGAAAAATTTTACTTCATTTGTGATCACATTTTAAATTTTGTGGTCTTAACCATATTCTTACCTTTGTCAAGTCACAAGAGACAGATAAGGATAGAAATTAAGAATATAATGAGTCTTCTGCAAAAGATGCCTGCCACAGAGATGGTGAATCTTTATTTTTGTCTACTTGCTAAGAATAAGCAAAGTTTATTCAAAAGGAAGATGACTTCTATGGAAAACTAGACATGGAGAGGGAGAGAAAAAAGTGAAGAAGATTACTATTTCTTTAGTAATAGTAAGGGATGAGAGACGAGTAAGAGAGAAGTAAGAGATTTTGCTTCTAACCATATGTGTGGCTTTGGAGACTGACATCAATTCTGAGCTAGTTTCCTATTTAATAAAATGAGATTAAGCTTGATCCTTAAACAATCTTTTTCCTTTTGAATGTTCCAAAAAGTTAATAACCATACAAATGCAAGTATATATGCAAGAAATCATGTTTAAGAATTTAGTTCATGAATATGTGGCTACTCCATGAAATTCTACTTGGTTAATGTATTTAAGTCATGATTCTGTTTGGCTTTGGGAATGATAAAAGTAAATATTGACCATGTGTAGATTTAAAATGTATTGTTTTCATTAAAGGGATTAGATGTGACAATATGAACATTTGTTGTAACTTCAGTATGAATATCTGCAGAGACTTAATGTAGGAAATTTTTAGCTCATTTTGCTTAGAACATTAATAAGCAAGATATAGTTGCTGAGTAAGTAGGAAGGATGCAACCATTCCTAATTATTTAAGCATATGTGGAAATAAGCCAGTGGGGAATGAGCTTCCAATTCTGATGTAGCAATGATAGGGGAGAAGGGTATTTGGAACAGGTTCCTTTTGACTTGAAACAGAAGAGAGAGACAAAGGATTACATAAAGGCTGTGAGTTAGTCTTCATGCCATGTTAGGGATATTGCATCCTTCCCAGACAATTTGTTTGGTGCTCCTCTGATAAAAATGACTTGCTTTATGTCACTATATACTATTACATCTTATACAGATGAGTAAATTTGGAGAAGAAAATTATCCCCTGTTATTGCTTAAATGGGGCTTCCTAGGAGTTCAGTGCCATTTTTAGAATTGGTTTAGCTTAAAAATGACTTCTACTTTTCACCAAAAATTCCCACTGAAATATCCAGAATACTAGGAAAATAATGAGAAAGTAGGTATGGGACAATCAGTATCTTGAAAAGGATAATGCCCCCTGTGAATTGAGGGGAAAGGACTCAGGCTGTACGAAAGGACTCAGGCTGTACATTTGTCCCAGATTATTGCTTTGAGAGAGTTTCCAGGCCATGGCTAGGGGGTTGGGATTTGGGAAGCCAGTAAAAGCTTGATGGATGCACACAGCTGAGCAGCAAAGCTGACTGTCTGAGGAGACCAAGGAAGCAGGAGTTTAGATAATATAGTCCTGGAGAGGTGAGAACCTTACTTACAGTGATACAACTGTGGAGATGGGCAGGGAATCCTCATTACCAATTCAGCAGAGCATTAATCAGCACATAAGCGAAGAAACTACCCTAGGCCTGGGAAAGAACCACCTATAAAAACTAGAGGAAAGGATGCTAAAAATTACACAGGGCCAGGAGTAGAGACTGTTCCTACTAGCCACACTGGAAAATACCAATTTCTGGGGCATTGGTAGAGTATGCACAAGAGTCTTGATTTGCATAGATACGATTAAAAAACTAAGTGAAAGATTAAACATATTAGATATAGTCATTTATGAACAAAAAGAGGAAAAGATTAGTGAACTTAAACATAAAGCGATAAAACTTTCTGAAATTAATCACAGAAGAAAAAAATCAGGAAAAAAGAGAAGAGAACATCAGTCAACTGTGGAAAAACTTCAAGTAATGACTTGAAGTTGCTCGAGCAATTATGAAATTGCTTGAGACTTGTGATAAAGGAAGAATTGTAAAAGAGCAAAGAGATACATAAAGAAAAGGTTAGAGTAGACTTTTGTTGGAAACAGTGCAATGAGATGACAGTGAAGTAAGATTTTTAAAGTCCAGAAGAATAAGACAAACAAAAGAAATTTAAAAAATTCCAATACATAGAATTCTATTCCCAGTACAAATGTCTTCCAAATGAAGGTGTCCTTTTTAGATACTCAAAAGAAACTCACAAGAAAATGCTAGAAAAGTTATCTTTTGATTGAAATATGCATAAATAAATAAAATGTCAAAAATTTACCTGTGTATAATGGCCACAAACTTTGGTACATGATAGGGTATCATAATCATAATATTCAGTTTCATTAAACCAAGCATCAACAGCAGATTTTGGTGAAAATATGCTTAATCCACCTAACCAGATATTTTCTCCAATATATTGAAAAGTTGGATGGCATTCATATGATTTTGATAAACAGGAATTGTGTTCGAATCTACACGTGTTTGCCCACGCTTTAGCAGTCTTCGCTAAACCATCGTCCCAACTCTGAAAGATAAAATAATGTAAACTGAATTGTGCATATTTGCTTGGATTAAAGCTATTCTTATAATTATAATCCATTTTGTTTATTTTAATAAAATATAGATTTTTTTGGTATGTTTACAGTGAGTCTTTTTTTTTTTTTTTTTTTTTAGTTCTACTTAAGAAACATTTAGTACCTACTCTGTGACAGTTTATCTTTGTATTTCCAATACTTTGTAGATGTCCTGGTACAGTATAGGCACTCATCACATATACTTGAATTTGATTTAAGTAAGGCAAGAGTTCACAGTCTAGTAATTCAGGTCATGGAAATGTATCATAAGTGAAAAATAAGTACCCGGGGCACCTGGGTAGCTCAGCGGTTGAGTGTCTGCCTTCAGCTCAGGTGGTGACCCGGGGTCCTGAGATCGAGTCCTGCATTGGGCTCCTGCATGGAACCTGCTGCCCTCTCTGCCTGGGTCTCTGCCTCTCTCTGTGTCTCTCGTGAATAAATAAATAAAACCTTTAAAAAAATGTGTACCCATTTATAAGTAAAAAGAGAAAATGCCTCTTAACCCATTGGCAGTAGAATTTCCTTAATTTGATCAAGAGTATCTACCAAAACCAAAAAACAAAACATTTCAACAGGCATCAATATATAATGGTGAGATATTGAAAGCTTTCCCCCCAAATTGGGAATGAAACAAGATGTCTCATTATTTCTATTTAAAATAATACAGGAAGTTGGGATCCCTGGGTGGCGCAGCGGTTTGGCGCCTGCCTTTGGCCCAGGGCGCGATCCTGGTAGACCCGGGATCGAATCCCACGTCGGGCTCCCGGTGCATGGAGCCTGCTTCTCCCTCTGCCTGTGTCTCTGCACCTCTCTCTCTCTGTGCCTATCATAAATAAAAAAAAATAAAAATAAAAAAAATAAAATAAAATAATACAGGAAGTTAGATGGTATAATAAATACATAAAAAAACAAAATGTATAATAACTGGGATCTTCATTATTTGTAGATAACAAGACTGGATACATAGAAAATTCAGTGAATACACAAAACTATAGGAAAAAAGTGAAATTTTCAGTTTCCGGTATCAGGAAAATATACAACATTCTATTTCCATATATACTTCAGAAACAACTTCAAGGCAACAAGTATATAAAAATAAATCCAATAAATGATATAAAAAAGCTCTATACTGAAAAACTATAAAACATCACTAAGATTAATTTGTAAAGACTTAAATAGATAAGAAATGTTTATAAACTTGAAGATTTAATATTGTAAATGTTTGGTTATTGACATTTAATCAATTTCTAAAGAAAATCCAAGTAGCTTTTTTTTTTTACGGAAATTGATTTCAAAGTTTATGTGGAAATTCAGAGAACAAATTCTAAGACAATTGTTAAAAAATAAAACAGAATTGGATCCCTGGGTGGCTCAGCAGTTTAGCACCTGCCGTCGGCCCAGGGCATGACCCCGGGGTCCCGGGATCGAGTCCCCATCGGGCTCCCAGAAGGGAGGCTGCTTCTTCCTCTGCCTGTGTCTCTGCCTCTCTCTCTCTATCTCATGAATAAATAAATAAATCTTTAAAAAATAAAATAAAACAGAAGACCTACTGTACAAGATACCAAGACATCATAATCTTGGTATTTGTGTAAGACGTGGATAGACAGATATCCCAATGGAACAGAATAAGGTCTATTGTCAATTTTTGACAAAAGTGACAAGGTCTTAATGTAACTTTAAAGGCAAGATGATTTTATTTAAGTGAGCTCTATGCCCAATGTGGGGCTTGAACTTACAAGCCCAAGATCAGAGTCACATGTTTTACCAACTGAGTCAGTCCCTGGCAAGATGCTTTTTAAAAATATTTTTATTTTAATTTAATTGTAGATCTACAATAAATTACAACATATAGTATGTAGAGGTCCTGTGCGAGCTTTGCCTGGTTTCCCCGTTGATAGTGTTTTATGTAACTAAAAAACAATATCAAAATGAAGAAATTGACATTGGTACAATTAACAGACCTTAAGATTTCAATAGTTTTACATGCATTTGTTCATGTGTGTGTAGTTTTATGCAATTTTATCAGGAGTAAATTGAAGTAACTACCTCCAGCAATCAAGATACATAACTTTTTTTCTTTTTTTTTTTAGTATTTTATTTATTTTTTGACAGTGGGGTGGGGGAAGAAGCAGAGGGAGTGGCAGGTAGAGGGAAAGGGAGAAGCGAGCCTGGAGGCCGATGCAGGACTCGATCCCAGGACCCCGAGGTCATGACCTGAGCCAAAGGCCGACCTCAACCGCTGAGCCACCAGGGGCCCCCCACTGGCCCGTGCTATCCCTAATTCCTGGTGGTCACCAATGTGTTCACCACCTCAATGATTTGGTCATTTCAAGAAAGTTATTTATTTTTTTTAAAGATTTTATTTATTCATGAGAGACAGAGACACAGGCAGAGGGAGAAGCAGGCTCCATGCAGGGAGCCTGACGTGGGACTTGATTCCGGGACTCCAGGATCACTCCCTGGGCTGAAGGTGACGCTAAACCACTGAGCCACCTGGGCTGCCCTCAAGAAAGTTATATCAACAGTCACAACATGTAACCATTTTGAGATTGGCTTTTTGTTGTTGTTTAGCATGTTTCCCTTGAGCTCCATCTCTAGTGTTTCACGGGCTTCTAGTTTAATCCTTACTGCTGAGTGGTAGTCCACCCAAGAGATACACCACAGTTTGTTTAGCCTTCACCTGTCCACAGGTGATGTTTACAGGTTTGGATGATTATAAATTAAGCTGCAATGAACATATGTGATCAGGTTTTTATGTAGCAGTTGAGTTTTCCTTTTTCAGGGGAAAGAAGAAAAGGAAAAAGAGCCCCAAGGGGGCAATCGTTGGGTCATATGGTAAATATACACATAGTTTTTTTTAGACTAAAAGAGCCAAACTATTTTCTCGAGTGGCTGTAACATTTTCCGTTTTACATTCCCACCAGCAGAGTATGACACGTAGTTTTTCTACATCCTCTTCAGTATTTGGTGCTGTCACTCGTTTTTATTTTAGTTTTTCTGATTGGTGTGTAGTAATACCACATTGTGGTTTTAATTTGTATTTCCCTAATGGCTAATGTGTAGAAAGCGTTTTCATGTGCTTATTTTCCATTTGTGTAACTTTGTAGTGAAATGTCTCTTCAGCCTTTGGTTCATTTTCTTACCGACTTTTTTTTTAACTATTGAGTTTTGAGAGTTCTTTATATATTCTAGACAACAGTTCTTTGTGAGGTAAGTGGTTTGTGTATATTTTCTCCTAGTCTACAGCTTGGCTTTTTATGTATTAACAAGTTTTTTAAAGAGCAAAATTTTAAAATTTTGATGGGGTTTAAATGGAAATTGTTGTTTTCCTTAGGTAATGCATTGGTTTTTTTCCCACTGCTTTTAAATTTCTTTCCTTGTCTTACATTTTCTGAATTTTGATTATGATGTACCTTGGCATGAATTTCTCTGGGCTTATCATATTTGGACTTCACTATTTGTTCTTCATGTCTTTACCCAAATTTTGGAAGTTCTCAGCCACTATTTCTTAGGATATTTTTTCTGCCCCTCCCCATTTTTCTCCATTCCTTCTGGGACTCCAGTGACATGAATAAATATTTTGTTCTTGCTGTATAGATCCCTGACTTTTTTCCTTTGGTTCATTTTCTCTCTGCTCAGATTCAGTAATTTCTATTATTCAATTTTCAAGTTTACTAATTTTTTCTTTTGTCATATTCACTCAGCTACTGAGCCCATCCAGTGAGGTTTATTTTTTATTTATTTTTTATTTTTTAAAGTAATCTCTAAAAAAAATAATAAAAAAAAATAATCTCTACACCCAACATGGGGCTCAAACGCAGGACTCCAAGATTAAGAATCTCATGCTCTACTGAATGAGCCAGTCAGTTGTCTCCATCCAGTGAATTATTACATTTTCCAGGTGTAAACTGTCCATTTAAATATTCTTTGTAGCTTCCATTTCTTTGCTGAAACTTTCTATTTTTCATTTGTTTTAAACATTTTTATAATTGCTCTTTGAAGCATTTTATGATGAGTCCTTTAAAACTTTTGTCAGGTAATTCTAATATCTGTGTCATCTGGGCATTGGCATCTGTTGTGTTTTCTCATTGATGTGGAGATTTTTCTGGTTTTTGGTAGGATGAGTGATTTTTTTTTTACTTGTATGCTTGACATTTTGAGTTTTACATTATGAGACTCTAGATTTTATTTAATCCTTGTATTTAAGGAGGATTTCACTAACACTGTTCTAATGGGGGAAAGGAGACACAGCTTCTTTATCATTTGATTGGTGGGTGAAAGTCTAGGCTTCCCACTCTTACTATCCCTGTGGGAAGGATAACTAGTTCCACTGGGAGGAGATAGACATCCAGGTTCCTCTTTTGCTTTGGCTGATGTCATCATCCCACTGGGAGAGTAAGGGTCACCTTTTTATCAAGGGATGAAAATCCAAGCTCCCTACTTGGCCTCTGCCAATACCACAGGAGAGGAAGGGGTACCTCGGTATTTTGTGGGACTGAGAGTCCTGACATGGTCTCTGCTGACACCATGGGAGGTTGCTATGAGGGCCACTTCATTACTGGTGGGTGGTAGTATAAAAGTCCGGATTCCATGATTGTCCTCTTCTGATACCACGCTGGCTGGGAGGGGAAGGGGCACCATATTCCTGCCTCATGAGGGCCAGAAGCCTCCTCATTTAGCCTCCTCTGGCACAACACTGCTAGACAGGTGGTAAGAGGGGTGCCTCACTAGCATCAGTCAAGGACGATAGTCTAGACTCTCCACTTAGCCTTTGCTAAAAAAGATAGGAGGCTTGTTGCTTCCCCACCCCACCCCCCATGTTATTTGTCCAGAATAGGATGGTTATTGTTTAAAAAAAAAAAAGATTCCTTCCTTATTAGACTACCTTTTTGTCAAGAGAGAGTGGATTTTTTCTTGGAGTTTTTTTCTTCTTTCTTTTATTTTCTGTATTTGTTGGCTTTTCTGGGTTTCAGGCTTCTTTCATATCTAGTCTAGCAAATACAGGAGTCAAAAAGGAAATATGTGAGGCTCACCCTGTGTCATTCTTTGAGTCTTGAGTCTCTAGCTATTTGGTCTTTTTTTTCTTTCTAACTTTATTTATTTTTTTAAAGATTTATTTATTTATTCATGAGAGATACAGAGAGGCAGAGTGACAGGCAGAGGGGAGAAGCAGGCTCCATGCAGGGAGCTCGATGTGGGACTCGATCCCGGGACTCCAGGATTGCGCCCTTGGGCCAAAGGCAGGGGCTAAACCGCTGAGCCACCCAGGCATCCCTAGTCTTTTTTTTAAATAAAGATTTTATTTATTTGAGAGAGAGAGTGAGCAAGCAAGAGAGAGAACGCGAGTAGGCGGAGAGGAGAAGCAGGCCCCCCACCGAGCAGGGAGCCTGATGTGGGGCTGGATCCCAGGAGCCGAGGATCATGACCAGAGCAGAAGGCAGATGCTTTAACCAACTGAGCCACCCAGGCGCCCCAGCATCTAGTCATAATATACAAATGAACATAGAGACTTTGAAAGAGTAGGAACTAATATCTGGTAGCTAAGGAATTATATGCATTTAAAACATGCATTTCAAGCCAGTTCAAACACATATGATATGTGTAAATTATAATTATCGAGGTATATGTATACCTCTGAAAATGTTTGCATTTTAGAATCCCAGGGACTTTATAAAGCTCATTCCCCTCCCCCGATTGAATAACGACATCTTTCTGGAAAAAATATTTTAATGTCCCCTTAGATCTGGCAATGCTTTCACTTAAAACTTAAATGTTATTAAGTCTCTAGCTGTTCAGGAAAAATTTTATTGAGTAATATTCTGACTTAACTTATAAATAGAAGAATTTGGCATCCTTACTGATGTAAATTTTTAAAAGCCCAATCACTTGGCCTCTGCATAACCTAAACTCAAATATACCCTGCAAGCTCTTCTGACCTAAAGTCCTCATAATGAATTACATCCAGTCACTGAAGCTCCTCTGCACAAGGAGGATTAAGAGAACCTCCTAAGAAATGCATCAGAATATAAACTAAAAACAAAGAGAATTGCAATAGCTTCATATGATGGAGAGTTGCCACACTATCTTTCAAAAATATGCTTAAATAATCATGATGCTTCTACTTGTGCTCTGGCAAGAAACAGTATAGTGTGCACAGGGTTGCGGGCAAGAGGATGCAGGGTACGTCGGTATGCTACCGCAGGGTTGATGTAAGTTTTTTAGTAACTAGACGGAAATGAGACCGCCAAGGCAAGCGAGGGTCCAAGAACAGATTTTATTGCAGGCACCCTCGGGCGAGGTTCCACGACTCACGGGGGAAAGAGAGTGAGTCGAGGAAGTCGCGCCAAGACAAGGTGGTAGGGGGTTTACATAACGTTGTAAGGCAGAACGGTTTCCTATTGGTTGGCTCATATGCAAAGGAAGGATTGCAATCCAACCAGTCAGAGTGACCCTCACTATGCAAAGGAAGGATTGCAATTCGACCAGTCAAAGGTGACTTCCTCCTCTGGGGTTTGAAGGGCATTGGGTTCGGTTGGGGAAGTCCAAAGGAGAGGTGTAAGGGTCTGCTCAAGCTGTCATCCCAAGTGGAGGTGGTGACAGGAACCTCAGCCATTTTGGCGTATCCGCCATCTTGAGGAGTTTCCCTTCCCGCCTGGCCCCAACAGATGATACAACAAGAATGATGCTGAGTATAAAAGCAGTATAAACATCAATGTTCAAAATTCCTGAAAGGAGCTTAAGACATGGTACAAATAACAAAAATCATGCTTTAAAAAATCAGATTTATTGAGGTATCACTGATAAAGAGCTTTACGTATTTAATGTGTACAATTTGATTAATTTGGACATATGCAAATATCCACTACACCATCACCATAATCCAGGTGATAGACTTGACCAATACCTCCTAGTGGTTCCTTGGGTTCCAGTTATAAGATAAATAAGTTCTCTCCAATAAGTGCAGCAGGACTGATGAGGAGAATGATGGCACAGGAAATGTGGATAAAATTAAATTTCCTTACAACCTGCAGCCCAATGACAAATACTTGAGATAGGTCGAGTAGGACATTCCTCAAAGAACTCACAACTGTTTTAACCTTAATACTTAGAGGCAAAAAGTAACCTTAGCTTGCCCTCCAGGATCCTGTGAGTCTTCTTTAACATATGCAAATCCTTTTGGAAACTTCCTTTGTCTCTACCACCCCCCCCCCCCCCCCCAATTTAAAAGTCTAAAATCAATTGCTCCTCACAATCCCAGTACAGCGTTTTCTGCCCAGGGGGCCTGGCTGGCCCTGTATTTTAAGAATAACCCCTTTTTGTGTGAGCAAGCCCTCGTGATGTATGCCGATTATTTCTCAGTTCCACTGGAAAAAAATATACAGTTAAATAGAACCGTGTGACAGAAAAATTAAGGAGAAACAAAGACTTTTATAATATAAAAAGTTGATAGGATTAAAATCAACAAACCAAAATGTAAGAAATGTTAATGTCATTTAGGCAGAAGTAAAATGATACCCAGTGTAAATAGCGAAGAAATGAACAGCACCAGAAAACGTAAAGGGCGAAAATAACAGAAACTTCTACACGTTTACAAACTCAAAACTATAAAACAAGGTAAATGCAAAGAAGGCTTGTTTCTATTCATGTCTTCTGCACCCCATTCCTTTCTTCCTTCTCCTTCGGCTAGCTATTTAAATTTAAATGAATATTAGGTATATCTTTTTATTGCTTCCTTCGGGAAAACATAGCATATATAGGTGTTTGTAGAGAATGTGTAGATGTTTACATATATTTATAGAATGTAATATATTTTACAAACACACACACAAATAGGTGTGTCTATAATTTAAATAGCAATTTAGCGACATAAGATAGTCCTTAAAAAAAGAAATTCAAATTAAGTATGGAGGAAATACTGTATGGCAAATCCACGTCATTGGCCACCCTAACCTACTGGAGATTAAAGTGCATTTTACACATTAACTTATTTTAACAATTCTGCATTTAGGAGATCAGCTTAGGTTTGTTTAATTCAGTGTTTCCGAATCATATTTGAAACCTCTTCCCCCTCAAAAAGTCCTTCCCCCAGAGCAGAATAGTGCAGTTTTGACCTTTAGTGTCTGAATTGTGATTTTATACTATTTCCGTTTTATTTTCTGTTGGGTAGAAAGGAAGAGACCTAGAAGAGATGTTTTACAGAGTAGCTACATCTGCACAGCACATAAGCTATGCTGTCAACATCACGTTCCTAATTTTATAACGCTGTCCTATCTACATGCAAGAAAAATATACTGCAAGGGGAATTTCCAGCGATAAAATTTATACTCAAGCATTTATTTAAAAATTATAAATGCTACGAATTATTTTAATAATTCAGTGTTTTTTATGCTCATTCTTCAATGGAGTATTCTTTTTGTCCTAATGCCTATAGGATGGAAGTCTACAAAAGACATCTTCAGTATTTGGAGTTAAATCTCACATATTCATTATTTCTCATGGAAATCACAGTTTGATGTCGTTCAAGCATTGGTCTCAGTATTATCTCCTCGTGGAATGTTTCTTAAAAAGGAATAGGGTCTATGTGGTGCTGCTCAGCCTGGAGGTCATCAGGTGCACCAACAGGGGAAGTACAAGAGCTCTCCCTCCCCTGCTACTCCTTTTACAGGAGGTGTTTTGGTTGTGCTGTTAGGGGTGCGCTCGGCGGGGCTGGGAGACCCGGGGCCTCGGGACCAAGACCAGCGAGCGCCACGGGGGCGTCCCCCGTCCCCACCCTCCGGCCCATCACTGTCCCTGTGACCCCTCCCCACCCCCCACCGCCCCTCCCTCCTCCCACCCCCATCCTCCCCCCTCCCGCCCTTCTCCGTCCTCCCCAGTCCCCCCTCCCCTCCCGCCTATCCCCATCCCCCACCCCCACCTTCCCCGCCCATCTGGGTCCTCCCTGGTCCCCCACCCTCCCTACCCCCTCCCATCCCCATCTTCCCACCTTCCACCCTCCCTCTCCCCTCCCTCCTATCCCATTCTCCCCACTCCCATCCGCCCTCCCATCTCTGTCCTCCCTGGCTCCCTCCCCCCTCCTATCCCCATCCTCCACCCCCACCTTTCCCGGCCATTTCCCTCCTCCGGTCCCTCCTCCTCCCTGGTCCCTCCTCCTCCCTCCCTCCTCCCTCCTATCTCCATCTCCCACCGTCACCCTCCCGCCCATCCCCATCCTCCCATCCTCCCCCCCTCCCTCCCGTCTCCCCCTCCCCCCTTAAAGGCACCTACGCTGCGGCCAGACAGCCTAGGGGGTGGCAGCTCCCCGGGCCCGGGTCAGGGGGTCAGGGCAGGTCAGGTCGGGGGGTCACGGGGGTCGGGGTGGTGGGGGGCCGACCCGCTCTCACCAAGTGCCTCATGTCGGCGGCGGGCGGCAACACCTGGGCCCGCAGCGCGTTGTGGGCGTCGAGGCAGCGCTCCCGGAACCTGCGGTCAGCGGCCGGGGCCCTGGCGGGGGACCTGCCGGCCACCAGGCACAGGCCCAGTGTCCAGAGGCAGCGCAGCTCCTCGGTCAGCACCATGGCGGGGGGCGGGGCCGCTAACGGCGGGGGGGGGGGGGGGGGCTCGCGCTCCCGCCCCTCCCCCCGCTGCGGCGCGGGCTGGGTCCAAGGGGGCCCGTGGGGATCGCCCCAGCTCCGACGGCCTGTCCCAGGGCGCCCTCACTGCGGCCCGAGGCCCTGACCGCAGAGCCCCCGGCCTTCCCTCCTGCGCGCACGCGGGCCTGTCGCCACCGCTTAAGGAACCAGAGGCGCTGCGGCCTCAGGGCATTGGCTCGTCCCCCTAGAAAGCTACAGGGCTGCTTCGGAATCTGCTTGCCATCTCGTGCTTGAGCATCTGCTCACACTTCATCTTTTCAGAATACCTCACAGTAGCATTTACCATTTTCCATCCTACACCTATGGCTTGCTGTGGGCCTGCTTGCTTTCTTTTTTCTTTTCTTTTTCTTTTCTTTCTTTCTCTCTTTTTTCTTTTTCACTTTCTCTTCTTTCTTTTTCTCTTTTCTTTTTCTTCTTTTTCTTTCTTTCCTCTTTCTTCTTTCTTCTCTTTCTTTCTTTCTTTCTCTTTTTTCTTTCTTTTTCTCTTTTCTTTTTTTCGATTTTATTTATTTATTCATGAGAGAGACAGAGGGAGAAGCAGGCTTCGTGCAGGGAGCCTGACGTGGGACTCAATCCCTGGACCCCCGGATCAGGCCCTGGGCCACAGGTGGCGCTAAATTGCTGAGCCACCCAAGCTGCCCTGTTGGCCTGTTTCTGCTCTATTATTTCCCCATAACCCTTATCCTCATATCATATGCAATTTACTTATTTACATTATTATTTCTCCCCTCAATTGAATGTAAGCCCCATGAGGCAGGAATTCCTTATCATTTTCACTACTGTATCCCCAGCATCTCAAAAGAGTTCAATATTTGATGAACAAATGAATCTTTTAAGACTGCAATCATTAGTTCCTTTTATGAAGTCCTCCAATTAGAACCTTCTGTCATTAAATCAGCTCATAATCCTGTATCTTATTACTTTCTTTTTTCCTTTCTCTGCATATTAGAGTTTCTCAAAGAAACAGGACTAGTGGACACCTACTTCCACCCCTCTCCCTTTTATATACATATGTACCTACACACAGATCTTAAAGGAAGTGGCTCCCACAATTATGAGGGCTGGCAAGCCGAAAATCTGTAGGGGCAGCTGAGGGGTGACAGTTGATGTGGTGTCTTGAGTCTGAAAAAACTCAGGCAGAACTTCCATGTTGCATCTGGAAGCTCACTCCCTGGGAGCCCCAGCCTCTGGGGTCCTAGCTCCTCAGCCAGGGACTGCTAATCCAACTTCCAGCCCTGTCCCCTCCTAAAGAGGCCTGAGGGTGGGGCTGAAACTCTAATCACAGGCTTGACTCCACAGGCAGCCAGCCTCCGTCCTTAGGTGCTTTTGTTCATTAAAATAACAAAAGAAGGTTCCTTGCTCCGAGGGTTTTAGGAGCTCTGGTCCCCGAAACAGGAAGGTCAAGTATGTTTCTTACAATGAATCACAGCATCACAGCCTCCCCTCTTTTCAAAACCCTCTGATGACTTCATGTCATACCAATTAAATCCAAAATCCTAGTTGGGCCCACAGGGCGTGATTCAATCTGACCCGGCTAATCCCTGCATCCTCCACTGGCTCGCTTTGCTCCAGCAAAGGCCGTGGCCTGACAAGGGTGCTCTATCCCCAGCCCTTGGCCCTGGCTACTCCCTTGTCTGCAGAACTGGGCCTGCAACCCATGCTGTGCTTGTCTATCCTGTTGTGGTTTTCTTCATCACATTAACTGCTACCTGAGATGACATTATTTAACATTTGTCGCCTTAGATTTTAATCTGTCTGAAACTGGTTTTACTTGCTTTATTGCACCCAGAGCAGTTACTGAACACTTCTGCCCTCAGTAACTACTTATTGACTGAATTGATGAGGCAATGGGCATTCCTTAACTTTCTAATAATGTTGCATACAATTGTAAGCTTCTTTAGCAAGGATCTCATTCATCATATACATACCAGAGGCTCAAAAAGTATTTTAGACTCAATTTAAAAGGCAATGTTAGGGACACCTGGGTGGCTCAGCGGTTGAGTGTCTGCCTTTGGTTCAGGGTGTGATCCAGGGGGTCCTGGGATCGAGTCCCACGTCGGGCTTCCTGCATGGAGCCTGCTTTTCCCTCTTCCTGTCTCTCTGTGTCTCTGATGAATAAATAAAACATTTTTTAAAAAAGGGAATGCTAGGTTTATATACTTTATATAACACTTATTTGTTTATATACTTATATATATATATTGTTTTTTCTAGTTTATATTTGTCTTTCCTCCTGTGTGTAGGGGGAAGGGGAATGCATAGATGAATTTTTATAGGGAAGAAGCAGGAGTCATTACCATATACCCATTGCAAATATATTTGTATTTTACTCTGAAAGTGACTCCAACCTGCAAAGTCAGATACATCTATTTTGAGGGGGGGCTAACTTTGAAAAGACACTTGATTTCGTGGTTAAGACCTGGATTAGATTTTAGATCTTAGTTCTACTTGAGCATCCGACACCGGCTGTGTAAAGCAGGAAGGCTACAGGGGAGCGGAGCCTCGGAAATAGCTCAACCCCGACCTTTCCTTTCACCGGGAGGTTGGCCACTGGGACATTGTGAGACGGACACTCCTGGTTCCTGGGCTTGGTCCCCTTCCCCGTGTTAGTGTTTTCTCCCTACACATGCATGTACCTGGGTACCTGCCTCTGGGTACCGCTCTGGAAGATGGCGAGGCAGTCTCGTCTTTCCAACAATTGCAAGGGTCCCGCCGGTGGACCTCACAGCCTAATTGTTTCCGCTTAGGATATGAGCTCTCGGTGGAGGCGCGTGTAGGGTGCTAAGGGGCGCCGGGTGGCTCAGCCGGTTGGGCATCTGGTCGACCCGGGCATCTGGCCAGGGCCCAGCCCGCTCCCTGCTGGGGGAGCCCGCTCTTCCCTCTCCTCCTGCCCGTCCCCACCGCTCGGGCGCACGCGCGCTCCTCTCTCTGTAAAAGGAATAAATAAAATCTTAAAAAAAATCTATGCTCAACGGAAAGCACTCACCGCACTATTCTACGAGAGCCGCACGGATCCGGGCCGGGCTTTGGCGCTGTCTCAGAGCAGGAGCCCCCGGGGGTGGAGTCCGCGTCCAGATCCCCGCCAGGACATAGAGCTGCCCCAGGGCTGGGCCCTAGCAACCCCGGGACCCCCACAGCCTGCCCCGACCCCGCCCTGCCCCGCCGCGGGGACGCAGCGCCGCCCTCAGGTGTGGACCCTGCGGGGGCGCGGACAGGGCGGGGCGGGGAGGCCTGGGGGCGGGGTCGGCGGGGGGCGAGCTCTGGGTGGCCGGCGGGGCAGGGCGGGGTCGGGGCAGGCTGTGGGGGTCGGGGTGTGCGGGGGGCGGGCTCAGGGTGGCCGGCGGGGCGTGGGCGGGGTCGCAGGCGGGGAGGGGGTGGCCAGAGGGGGCGGGGTCAGCGACGGAGGCGTGGTCAGGGTGGCCGGGGGCGTGGCCAGAGGAGGGCGGTCCGGGTAGGGGCGTGGTGTGGCCGGGGGCGTGGCCGGGGCGTGGCCAGGGCAGGCCGGGCCGGGCCGAGGCGGGCCTGGGGTATTGGCTGGCTCGCCTGCGGCGGGAGGTAGCCTGGAGGGGCCGGAGCTTTGGGAGGAGGATCTTGCGTCCCCTGGGAACGGGCGCGGCCGGGGAGGCGCTGCGAGTGCCCTGTTGCTAGGGCCCTGTTGCTAGGCCCTGTTGCTAGGGTCCTGTTGCTAGGGCCCCGTTGCTAGGCTCTGTTGCTAGGCCCTGTTGCTAGGGTCCTGTTGCTAGTGTTCTGTTGCTAGGGCCCTGTTGCTAGTCTCTGTTGCTAGGCCCTGTTTCTGGGCCCTGTTGATAGGGCCCTTTTGTTAGGCCCTGTTGCTAGGCCCTGTTGCTAGGCAGCCTGCCGCCGCGGGCCTGGGCCTGCTGGAGTCCGGACCGGGCCCTTCCCGCCGTGTGTGGAGCGGAGTCGGGGCTCGGGGGCGCCCGCGACTCCCTTCCCGTCCGTCCCGCCGGGGAGCTGCCTCCAGCGGCTTGCTGGGTGCGGTGCGGCGTCCCCCAAGCACGAAGCTCCGGAGAACGGCAGGGCGCTGGTCCTGGGCCTTCGCAGGTCCGTCCACGGAAAGCAGCAGCTTCGGGAGAATGATGGACACACGGTCACTATGAAGTAGGAATGACGCCCGGTTCGTTAAAATACTTGGGTCTGCGGATGCGGGGGGCCCAGCGGTGGAGCACCTGCCGGCGGCCCAGGGCGTGACCCCGGGGTCCAGGACCGCGTCCCCATCGGGTCCCCGCAGGGAGCCTGCTTCCCCCTGTGCCTGCGGCTCTGCCTCTCTCTCTGTGTCTCATGAGTAAATAAATAAAACCTTAAAACAAAACAAATACCTGGGTCTGTTACCACCTGGGCCCCAAGATAAATTTGATCCTCACCTGCATGGAAGTTAAATAATCTTTTTCCTCTTTGCTTGATTATGGGATGGAATTGATCAATTTATTCTTCTCTCTCGCTTGTGTTCTGATTTAGTGTAAGCAAATCATAGCCACTGATATCCCTCACCAAGAGAGCAGTGGTGATAATTGCAATTGGAAATAATCATCTTTAAAAAATGAGGGAAGGAAAAAAAAGTAAAAAAATAAAAATAAATAAAAATAAAAAATGAGGGAAGGGGGAGGTGAGTTCAGTTCTCTGGTAGCAGGGAAGGTAGTATGTAAAATCTGAGTGTGTTAGCCGGCGCTGTTCAGCTCAGGTGAGATGTAGTCTCCATCCAGTTTGAGTGCAGACAGTTGTTCCCAAGCGTTTCCCTGCGGCCACCACCCCTCATCCCCAGCTGCACCTCCTGTGCTATAGGACAGGGACAGACTTCCGTATGCTTTCCAAAGGTCCCTTCCCATGCTATTCATTAGAAATTCTGATTCTTTTGCCACCAAGTTTAGGTTTCTGGTGCCTTTGAGTCTCTGCAGCTCCTTCTCTTTCTTCTGACCCGTGCAAGCAAGGGTGTAGGATTACAAAGAGGTCTGAAAGTGGTATAAATCCATGCTCAGAAACAAACAAACAAACAAACAAACAAACAAATCCATGCTCAGTAATAACTAGCAAATAACTTGGCAGAGCAAATGGTCCTGGTTTTGGTTCTCAGATTCCTCAGTTTGAAAATCAGAAGTTTGAGCTGTTTAATCTCTGCAGGCCCGTCCAGATTTCAACATTCTTTGACATAAGGGTACACGCGGCGTCAGTAGCCTGACCGTTCTGATTCCGTAGATCCTGGAGTGTTCCACGGGTGATGGTTGCCCTGTGAAGACTCTGGTTCTATCTGAGTAAGCCCTCTTGCACGCTGCATAGTTCTGAAATATCTCATATCTGAATTGACTGAATTCACTTATTTAACAGATGTTTATTAAGTTCTTACTGTTTTCTAGGCTCTCTGCTAGGAGCTGAGATACAAGGTGAGCAAAGCCACACTCGTTGCCTTTAGGAGGCTTGCAGTAGTGTGAGGAATAGTAGCCACCCCTTATGCTTCGAATCCCTGCGCTGTTGTTTGAAGACGAAATTTATATGCGGCATTGGGATCCTGTCATATTTAGGTTCAGAGAAAGGAAACAAAGAATATGTTCATGATGTGTACAGGAACTTGACTGTGCATTACTTTCTTTATGGACTAAAAGCCGTTTCTGAAGTATCTGCTATATTAAGGACAAGAGATACCAGCCCTCGTGGCCTTGCCATTTGTTAGGGGCACGAAAAGAGTAATTACAAGCGGAGAGGTACGATTGTCAAGCTTGCGGAAGTACAGGGACTAGGAGGTCCTGGAAAGGGGATTTACGTTTTGTTGAATTTTGTTGTTTGCAAATGAATGATGGGGATTTACAGTGACTTAACATGGTTTGAAATGGGTACGATGGTTTCTAAGGTATAAAGAACCGTGTGGCTGGTGTGTGAAGAAAATCACTTGCTGATTCCTCAGTTTGCCATCCGACATGGCAAATACAGCAGCTTTTATGATGTGATTAAAAGCAAGTAATAGGGCAGCCGGGTGGTTCAGCGGTTTAGGGCCGCCTTCGGCCCAGGGCGTGATCCTGGGGACCCAGGATCGAGTCCCCATTGGGCTCCCTGCTTGAAGCCGGCTTCTCCCTCTGCCTGTGTCTCTGCCTCTCTCTCTCTCTCTCTCTCTCTATGTCTCTCATGAATAAATAAATAAAATCTTAAAAAAAGGAAGTAACAACTTTAAAAGTTGCTTCTTTGTGAAGGATAACTCAGAAAAAAAGTCAAATTATTTTTGCATCTGATGATTTGTGATGTTTTCAGAATATGTCTACTGTTGGTTGCTAAGGCTTCCTGACATTACTCTTAGAGTAGAAATCTAGGCTTGGGGCATGGAGTTTTAGGGGAGGGGGCTATGGAAATGGGGTAAGGGGAGCCATACAGATAAATTAGTGAAGAACTGGAATATCTTTCAGATTTTCACTGGGTCTGCAGTAAAACTACATTTTAAGAATAATATTGATGGCTACCATGTATCGAGTAGCCGTGTTGTACCTAACACAGGAAGATCAGAAAGGTGCTAACATTAAACTCACTTTACATATTAGAAATATTGGCTCTGAAATATTAAGTTCTTACCCAACTTTACATTACAGGAAAGTGTCAAAAATGAGGATTTTAACGTCAATCTAACTCTATGCTGGCACTATGCCATGCTCTTTCCTTAAAAAGTAAAAAAAAAAAAAAATCACTACTAAAATAAATCCAAGTCTAATAACAGAAATATGAATCGTTAAACAACATATCCTCAGTAATATAAAGTTAAAGTGTAAAATAAAATATTCAAAATTTGCGTGACTGAGATATTCATCTGATTTCTGTTTTGTACATTTTTGCAAGTTGATCATTCTCAGCATTCTCTTACATGCACTTTTACCTGTCGCCTCATAATTGCCGGTTGGACTACCCACTGTATTTTATTCTTTGTATCAAAGAATACTGTTTGCATAACACACTTTTTCATTAGCTTACTCTAGCAAAATCAAGACTCATAAAGGTTTAGGAAAAAGAGTAAAGAAAATATAAATGTACATCACTTTGTGGTAGAGAAGTACAAGCATTCATTTCCTATTGCTGCTGTAAAAAATTACCACAAACTTAGTGGTCTGAAACAACTTAAATTCATTATTTTACATTTTGAGGTCAGAAGCACCAGATGAGTCCTACAGGGCTAACCTCAAGCTGTCAGCAGGGCTGGTTCCTCTGGAGGCTCCAGGGGAAAATTCATTCCTTGCCTCCTCTAACTTGCAGAGACTGCTCATTCTTTTCCCCCCGTTTTCAAAGCCCGCCGTATAGTATCCTCACTCCCTCTGACCCGTGCCTTCCGCCTTAACATCTTCTCTTTCTTACCCTGATCATGTTGCCTCCCTTTTATCAGGACCCTGGTGATGACATGGGGCCCTCCAGATAATCCAATATAGTTTGCACACCTCAAATCCTTTACCGAATCACATCTGAAAAGTCCTCTTGGTCATTACACGACCAAGGTAAGCCTATCCGCAGGGTCCAGTTATTAGGACATGGACATCTTTGGAGGAACATGGTTCAGACTAGTGTTTGCCCTGTAGGTATTGCCCCACATAATGTAATTGGCCCACAAAAAGTTGATTTTGGTTGAAAGGAACAAGAATAATTAACCATATGATTTCTTTTCATGAAGTAGTGTTACGTAGTTTGTATGACTTGTTTAAAATTAGAGTGAAAGTTACCATTTTTATGATTTTTACCCTTTTCAAAATATACTGCAGGATCAATACGTGAACTTAAATGGATTTAGAGGTTAAAGGGATTGCTGCTTCTCCTACAAGTCAAGCTCAGCCATTCTCTGGAAGAAAGAAGCTGCTGCAAGTATGTGTGCTATTTCATTTTCTTCTTGTAGGATGATTCATTAAATAATTTCCTGACTCCTTTCTTCATGTTTTTATGACAACTTATATGCACAAGTATTTAGGATCCATATTTCCTAGATTTGAAGAGTTAAGTGGCCAGAATTGAAGATAATCATTATTTGAAAGTTTGAAAGTGGGTCATTGCTTGAATTAGTTTCATTTTTATTTTATTATTATTATTATTTCGTTTTTTACAGACTTTATTTATTCATGAGAGACACAGAGAGAGAGGCAGAGACACAGGCAGAGGGAGAAGCAGGCTCCATGCAGGGAGCCCGATGCAGGACTCGATCTCAGGACCCCGGGGTCATACCTTGGGCCAAAGGCAGACGCTCAACTGCTGAGCCACCCGGGTGTCCCATAAGTTTCATTTTTAAAAATCAAGTTTATTATTATTGCTTTCATATTCTTTCTTTTCTTTTCTTTTTTTTTTATTTATGATAGTCACAGAGAGAGAGAGAGAGAGGCAGAGACACAGACAGAGGGAGAAGCAGGCTCCATGCACCGGGAGCCCGACGTGGGATTCGATCCCGGGTCTCCAGGATCGCCCCCTGGGCCAAAGGCAGGCGCCAAACCGCTGCGCCACCCAGGGATCCCTGCTTTCATATTCTTATTTAAAAAATTTTCTGTGTATATCTGCAGAAAATGTAAGAGGGATAGTAGAAAAAATAAGAGACTATCAGTGTACATTTTGTGTTCGCTACATAAGAAATGAATCTAAAAAAAAGAAATGAATCTGAGCTTTTATTGTTAGGCCTTTCATTCTTCATAACCTTCATAATATCACCATTGTGCGTATGTATCATTGATTAACCACAAGTTTACAGCTGCTTTGTCCTTGTTTCCACCATAGAATTGAGTGTATATACATTTTAGTTTAGAGAAACATAAAAGTGATGTATATTTCCTGCTGTTATTATTCTAAACATTGAATGCCTACCGCTTGGCAGAGACCGCGATAAATGTTTCATTAACTTATGTCACTTATTTCTTAGAACAAACCTTTGAGGTAGGTATTATTATTATTAACCTGCTTTTAGAAATGGAAGAACTGAGGCTCCTGGAGATGAAGTGACTTGCCCAGATTTTGAACTCCAGTTCTAACCTCACCATCTGTGCTCATTACCCTGTGTTCTGCTGTCTCCCTTCTATGAATGAGTCAGTGCTTTGGGGTTCCTATGGTTCGTAATATTATGAGTTAAATCTGAATTATTTGATAATTTGAATAAAGCAGCCCTTCTTGTCAAATGTCAAGTACAAAATATCAAGTATTTCAGCCTTACCCACTGATTGATTATCATATTGTGGAGGCTTCAGCTTTTTTCCTAGTTGTTAAGACAGCGCATGATTTAAGTTCTTAAAAAAAGGCTTTCTGTTACTAAACTTTTTCTCCCCATATAATACCCTCCTTTGGTTTTTTTATTAGGAAGGTCCAGCTAGAAAAAAAAAAAAAAAAAAGAGGAAGGTCCAGCTAGTGGTGGGTGAGGGAACAAGTTTATATTATCTTAGAACCCTTGTTCCTGGGTGCCTGGGTGGCTCAGTGGATAAGTGTCTGCCTCTGGCTCAGGTCATGATCTCGGTCCTGGCAGCGAGCCCCACACTGGGCTCCCTGCTCAGCGGGGAGTCTGCTTCTCCTTCTCTCTCTGTGATTGCTCTAACTTTCACTGTCTTGCAAATAAATAAATAAAATCTATCAAAAATAAAAAAAGAACTCTTGTTCATGAAGGAAAATGTGATCCTAGATATCCAGGTTATTGTCTCTTCAAGATTATCAGCTTAGTTTAAATGTTGTAGTTACCACTACCGTTTTGAGGGTATCTAAAGGCTAGAATTAAAAATGAGAAATGACACATAATCTTTTTTAAAAAAATGGTCCTTGATGTTTCAAATCATTATAAGCACCAACAACTGATAAATATGTGTAGCAGATAAGAATATAAAAACTTGTTCAGCCCCACTGATAATCAAGAGAATGAAAATGAACAGTGTGATATACTTTTATGCCTCTGTTAAATTAGCAGAAAAATGTAATATTGAAATACTCTGATGTAGAGTTAGTGCGTTATAAACTGGTACCACAGGGGAAGTGGGTGGGGAATTGGCTGAAACAGGTGATGGGGATTAAGGAGCCCAGGGGGAGGTATGGAATTATTCCACCTCTTTGCAAAACTTTTAGGAGTTGAGTTTCTGGAATGCAGGGGCATTTGACTGTAATGTTTATATTATGTTCTTTAGAAAATGCCTAGTCTAAATTAAAATACTGTAGAATCAAACACGAAAAAAAAACAAAAAATAAACGAAAGTGGTACTGCATTTTTGGAAACAAGACTGAGCTATAAAAATTTTCAAATGATTTCATGCAAATAATACCATTCCTGGAATCTGTTCTAAGGAAATAATCTAAAGCATAGAACAAAACTACTTGAAAAGAAAGGTATTTTTTGAAGTATGTTTTTTTGAAATAATGAAAAAAATATGTAGCAATCGAAAAATACATAAATTATGGCATGACCTTTAGATGGGCTATTATATAGACATAAACATGATTTTAAGGAGTGACATAGAAGTAGCTTAAAATAAAAGGACAATTGACTTTATGTTACCAGTCAACAGTAGGCCAGTAGGAGTTAAATTTTTGTGGAGTCAAAAGTTACACGTGGATTTTTGACCATGGTGGGGGGGAGGTAGTTGGTACCCTTAACCCCAGCATTGCTCAAGGGCCAACTTAGCATAAGTAGATTATGTATATGTATTATGTTATCATATGTATTATATTTATTATTATATATATTCCAATTAATTGATCATTTTGATTTTACATTTCTACATTTTAACTTTTTATTAGGATTGTATTGAAAACAATGCCATATTAAAGCTTATACTGAATTGAATTTGTTTTCTCTCTCATGGTCAATTAGAGTGATGAAGCTCAGTCTTGAATGTAATTTCTATACTTGCTATCAGTATCACAAAAATGACCAGTTAGATAACGTTTTAGAAGTTAGCCAGAAGAGTTGATGGATGCGTTGTTTCCTCCCTTCATTACCTTGAATTTTCTCTATGATTCATATATATTTCTTATTCCATGGTGGCTCACTGTATTTTCATCTCTTTTGCACAGTTTTTTGGAAATAAGCTTGAACATCTACAAATGTATGTAAAAGTATATACTTATCACTTCTTTGCACAAATCCTGCAGTTTTCCCCTTTCCTTTAGGACGAGGTCTTCGACTTGTGTTGTTTTGCGACGGCTCTGGCCCCACTACCCTGTCCCCCCTGGAGTGCGGCCCCTTCTAGGGCTGGTACAGGATGAGTGTTGTTTCTCCTGGCTAAAGCAGTTTTCTCCCTTCTATCTTTATCTGGCTACTACTCATCCTTCAGAGTTCAGTTTAAAGGTCACTGTTCTTTTTGTTTTCGAAAAAGCTTCCTCAATTTCCGAGACTTGAGTAAAATGCTCTATGTAGCTGCCCTGTCATAGCCCGTGTTTTTTCACATTATGGTTTGTTGAGTGAATGTCATCCCCAGCAGACAGAGCACCATGAGGGTAAGGATTATTTTTGTTGCTTATCATCCTATCTCTGTGTCTCAAGCACGGTAGGAAGAGGCTTAGGCTTAATAAGTATTTCTTATATGAAGTTTACTGAGAAAACTATAATCAGCTTTATTGCATTGACTCATTGCTTATCTTTTAAAGTATACAGAAGGGGCATATACACACTGATTTTTTTCTTTTTTTAATTAAAGCAAGGACAGACTTCCAAATCATGGGCAATCCAGAATCCTCGCCTACCAGTGTAAGTCACATTTCTTCACACTTGAGCTATTTAATGGGCAAATATTTATAATATATTAACAAGTAAAAAAAAAAAGAGAACAGAATTTTATATGTAGCTATGATTGTGAACCACAGAAAAATTGGTATCCATGTGAATGGCCTGAAAATTGCTATGCCAAAATTAAGTAGGATACTGAGGGAAATACTTCTCTTGTTTTTTTTTTTTTTTTTAAAGACTTTATTTATTTATTTGACAGAGAAAGAGAGTGAGAGCACAAGTAGGCAGAGTGGCAGGCAGAGGGAGAGGGAGAAGCAGGCAGGCTCTGTGCAGAGAGTGATGCAGGACTCGATCCCAGGACCCCAGGATCAGGACTTGAGCTGAAGGTAGATGCTTAACTGACTGAGCCACATGCCCTTATACTTCTCCTGTTTTTAAATTTTCTTTAATATTCTTACATTTTCCTGAAAAAGTTTAACTATTATTTTATTTAGAAAATTCGGATAAATGAATTTATTAAAGAAATTATACAATTTTGAATTGTATAACTGAGATAGTCAAAATTAATTTAATAGGAAGTATCTGTGGCTTTAATCTTATCATGAGGAATATGACAATTTTATCAATCTTATTTAAATTATATTATTTTTGGATTAGACTATATTAACTTATGTTTTATCTTACATCTTTCCAAAATTTGGAAATATAGGATTTTTATATTCTTTCAAGTATTTTAGATACAGCTTATTAGAAAATAGAATTTAAAAGCCTAATAATTTTTAGTCTAAACCATATGAAGTTGACATTTTTATAGATGAAAAATGGGCAGGTATCAGCAATTTCATGTGGCTCTACATAACAGATACCTGTATGCTCATCTAGATAAAGAATCGAGGGGATCCCCAGGTGGCTCAGTGATTGAGCATCTGCCTTCAGCCCAGGGTGTGACCCCCGGGGTCCCAGGATCTAGTCCCACGTTGGGCTCCCTGCATGGAGCCTGCTTCTCCCTCTGCCTGTGTCTTGGCCTCTCTCTTTGTCTCTCATGAATAAATAAATAAAATCTTTAAAACAAAACAAAACAAAAAACCAGCTCAAAAACTACTGAACATTTAACAAAAGCCTTTCACTACTGGTAGGTACAGGCACCATTGGCTTTAGCGTACCTTTTTTTTAAAATAAGATGTAGCATATATAATTTGCAACTGTTAAAGCCTCATTTAAAAAACTTACGGGATGCATAAATTATTTCTTTCAGGGTTCCACCACTTGATTTGCAAAGCCTCATTGACTCTGATGAGGAGGTAATTTTTACTTGGTATTTGCTATGATAAACATTTGAACACAATATCATATATACTGTATAATACATAGTATTTATTTTTATTTTAGGATGATTTTTCACACATCCCGCTTAGTACCGCGCATATTCATTTTAACCCACCAAATTCATCTTCTGCTGTTAGTTGCATCACACCATGTCAAGTATCACGTACTCAGCTTAATGAAAATGAACCGGTTAGTATTTATTTCTTATTATCAACTTTCAGAATTAGATTATGCTGTATTTAGTCCAGAAATTTCATTGTATTCCATCTTATGTTTTGTCCAGGTTAGTAGTTTCTATATCAACATCCCAAATGATCATGTCGGTGAAATAGTTTTACTTTGTTTTCCGTTTTTCACATAGGAATAGTATTTTAAACATGTCTTATAAAATTGGAAAAGTACTGGTGTACCCTAAGAGGGAATGCAGGAATTTAAAAAATATGGTAGAGTGTTGGGTCAGATTCTGCTAGTTTCACAATGTGGTTTATCTCTTAGAAATTAACTTCTACTTTGGGCTACTCAGATGCTCATACTTATTACTATACTTATTTTAAGCTATTACCTTGGGACATATTTATACTTCAAACAGTATTTAGTGTCTTATTTTGTGTTAGAAACAAAAGTTCTGACTAGCACTCTGAGGAGGGCTTGTTTTTCTGTCTTTGTTACTCTTTCTTCTGTCACTGGTTCTATTTTTTAAGAGACAGTGTGGGGGCCTCCGGGGGCTCAGCGGTTGAGCATCTGCCTTGGGCCAGTCCTGGGATTGAGTCCCAGTCGGGTCCCTGCAGGGAGCCTGCTCCTCCCTCTGCCTGGGTCCCGGTCTCTGCCTCTCTCTGTGTCTCATGAATAAGTAAATAACATCTTAAAAACAAAAACAAAAACAAAAACAACTCGAGGGACTTAGCAGACTGAGCCCGGTGCCCTTGACTGGTGCTGTTCGTATTCTCCTCCGTCTCTGGATGGCTGCACACCGGTGCCCTGTTGTGTTTCAGCTCCAGTTTTCACCCTGAAACTTCTGTTTTCTCCTTCTCTAGGTTAGACGTGGATGTTACCAACACTTTCCTAGGGCCATGCAGGCTTTATCCTCCTTTTAGGCTGGCTGTCCCTCTTGGGCCAATGTATATACGCCATTGTGTTTGCTTAGCACTCCTTCCAGATTTCTCTGTTCACTGGCTGTTGCCTCTCAGCCCCGTTTGACAGAGGCCTGGGTCACAGCAGAGGCAGCCAGCCGCCTTAGTGACCTCCGATTGCTGTAATGACTCTGGAAGAAGTGCTTGTCAGTAGAGTTTTGCTGGGGCAGGAATAAAAGGCCGATCTAAAGCACTTGAGAAGAAAGAAAAGTTAATTTTTGTCTTCTCAAATTTTTTTGGCACCAGCACTGTTCTTCTGCAGGGAGACCAGGTACAGGCTTCCTGGTGTTTCAGGTGTTTCAGATCCCAGCAGCTCCATCTGCTTGGTGGCTCAGCAATGTCACGCCAGCTAAACGTTCCAGATGTCACCTCTGGTTGGCACACAGATCATAACGATCCGTTTCTTAGGCATAAATGTTAAGATCAATGGTAAACCTGTTAACATTAATTTGGAAAATTAATAATCATTTTTTTCTGGTAGATGACATACTTTTAATTTTTTAATTTTTATATCCAGGAGCAAGACATAACACCTGAAAACTTGCCAGCACCAACAAGCAAATATAAACTAAAATATCAGCAATATGAAACCGAAATGAAAGAGGGGTATAAACAGTATAGCCAGAGAAATGCAGAAAAGACTAAATCAAATATTATGCAACAGTCTCCAAAAAACAAGATAGATGACAAGGTAACATATGAGACTTTATGAGGTTCTGATGAAATTATTTTTCTGATAAAAATAAAAAAAAACTACATGTATTATAGAAATCCTTTTGTCTGGTATTTCTTACTGTTAGTCATAGTACATGTATAGCTAGCACTTAGTTCTGTGTGCTAGGGACTATTTTAAGTATTTGCATTAACTAGTTTATTCTTAATAGCTCTAAAAGTTTATTACTGTCATTTTCAAATGTGAAAACTCTAGTCATATGACCTAGTCATCTTTTCTGTGTTAAAAGATTTTCATTTGCCTTGGGATTGGAAACAAGACTGTATTATAAAGCTGTTTTTTTTTTCTCCCTTAAAATATTTTATTTATTTATTCATGAGAGACACAGAGAGAGGCAGAGACCCAGGCAGAGGGAGGAGGAGGCTCCCTGCAGGGACCCATTGGGAGGCTTGGTCTCAAGACCCCGAGATCATGACCCGGGCAAAAATCAAGAGCTGGAGGCTTAACTAACTGAGTCACCAAGGTGCCCCTAAAATTTCTTTTAAAGTAAAACTGATTTCCTTGAACATATGTTCATTCAAATGAAGGCACTTGTTTATTTTCAGTTAAGGGAGGAACAAATACTGCTTGTGAAGCTTCCCATATGGTTGGTAAATACTTGTAAGATATGAACAGAGTTTTCTTTTGGGAAAAATTCTGTTTTGCTTTGATTTTTAAAATCTACATATAAATGCATATAATTATTATTTCATATGTTTTTGGTAGGTAGTCTTACAAAAAGTCTTGGTTTCTATACATAATTTTGTACTTAATGGATTTAAGCAACTTATTTGATGTTTTTTTAGGTGTATACTGTTATGAAAATCAACACTGCTATCTAAATGGGCTATTAGTAAATCCTATTACAATTACAGTAATTAACACTGGAAGTAATCTCTGGAAATAGAATTGCTTCCTGATATCAGAAATGTAATCCCCTCAATAAAGCAGGGAACAACATAACATGTAAATTGATTCTTTTTTATTGAGTAAAAAGCTGAAGTTAAACATATTTAAGATCTAGGACAATAACTTATGGTCATAACCATGAACTAGTCAAGCTGATATATCAGTCAACAGAAAATCAAACAGTAAAAGTTCCTCTCTGCTTGTTTAATGGCAAACTTCCTTTGTTGAGTTTTCCTTCCATTTAGTATAAAATGTTGATGAATCTCTTGGTGTCAAATCGTTACCTAAAATGTAAACTTATATTTTAAATGGTGAAACATATTTAAATGAAGCCTGAAAATCATTAAACTTCAATTTTGCAGAAAACACTAAGTCAGTGAATAAAACAGACAAATATTTTTGCCCTTACAGAGTGCATATCATAATGGAAGGATTTAGCAAGAAAAAAAAAATGAATGAATGAATGAATGAATGAATGACTCAGTCACCCCATCTAGTCTGACAGTTGGTGATTAATGCTGTGGATGGAAGGGCACTGGGAAGACCAGGGCTCAAGGTTGGGGTCACTATTCGTGCAGGACCACCAGGAAAGATCTTTCCCATAAGGTAGCATTTCAGCAGGCATCTGACAAGGGTGACACGCAAGCCACCCAGGATATACTCTCACGTGTCATGAAGTAGCAGGCCGCGTGGAGTGTTTAAGAAATATCAGGGAAGATGGTGTGGTTGGAGGGCGAAGGGCAAGGGAGGGCTGGGAGGCAGATCTGTGAGCCCTGTGCACTACCCAGGGTTTGGCCTTTCACTCTAAGGCTGAAAGCCATTTTTCTGCTTTGAGGGCAGGTTTTACTGAGAATAGAGCGAAGCTGGAAGCGAAAATGTCTGAGGAGGCTGTCACAATAATCCCAACAAGAGATGAGGACGGAGGCATGGACCCAGGCTGCCCACTTGGATAAGAAGTGGTCATGATTAGAAGCCAGATTCTAGATAGATTCTGAGTATTTGAGAATATCTGCTGATGGATTGATTGTAGGCTTAGGAGAAAGGGATGATGAAGGATGACCCAAGGTGTTGGACCGCAGCAATTGGAAGGGTGGGGAGGACCATCAGGAAGTCTGGTTTGGGGAGGTTAAATTTGACATATCAAGTGAAAATGTCACTGTATAGGATAAACACAAACTGAAACAAAATAAAATTCCTTTGAAAATTTCTTCCAACCTGAACGTAGTGCAGAACTTTGCTTCTACTTAAACATATCTATTAATTTAATCTGCCTAATTTACCTTATATAATGTTAAACATCTTTTTGATGTCTCCTAAAATGAGTCCCTATGCAAGAAAAACAAATATATTAGTACGTAAATGAATAAACTTATGACGTATCCTCGTAAATTGATTTCCCAGTAGTTAATACTTTTGCAAGACGTGTTATTCATTTGTTGAATAAGGATTTATGAAATGCTCACTATGTGTGGTCCTGTTCTGGCGTCAGGGACACTGCAAGAAAAATGGCAGACAAGGTTCCGGCCCTCATGGAGCTTGCAGCAGGAGAGGCAGGCAACAATTCAGACACAAATGTATAATAGGATTTCCTGTAGCAGTCAAGAGTCGCAGAGAGTAGGGTATGAATATGGAGTGTGACCTTTCAAGAAAGGTAAGAACAAACCCTGGAGGAAAAGCTTGAAATCTATGACGTTTTGGCAGCTGCTATCCTACCGGGACGTTGTTGTTGTTGTTGTTAGGGGAATATAAGTACATCTTATAGTCAGAGAAAAATTCAGCGTTTTTCCTTAGGATCCCAGAGGATCCTTACGTCAAGGGGTACATCCCACCTCTTAGTACTTCTGAATTTCATTTTACAAAGGAAATCCCCCTTTTTGTTAACTACAAAGACTCAATTGGAAGGTAATGGTCATGGTACTTGCTACCTTTTATCTGATGCTTACCTTATGTCAGATACTCTTATAAGTGCTGGACATTTCATCTTCGCGTGTGTGAAGTAGTTACTGTTAATTCCCATTTTAATTCCATTACTATGAGTAAACTGAGGCACAAGAGGTCCTCTAGCTAAAAGATGGAGACCTGTGTTCAAATAGGCATTCTGATCGTCAGTCCATACTGTCGTCGCTACACAGTGACTATCGACGTGTTCAGAGGGTATTTAACACACTATTTTGTTAAAAACGAGTATGCTAAGTATGTGAACTAAGTGTAAACTGTCGTGAGCTCATTTATTGCTTTCGCTTACAGTGTGTGCAAGGTGAAGAAGCCATCATAGATACTCTCACAACTCTGGATAGGAAAGCCCTCTTGCAGCAGGGTTATGCAGAAATCCCTTATAATGCACAAAGGAGCACGAGAAGATCTGATGCTGTAAGTTACTTGTTAAGCCATTCGGGTAATTTGCCCTCCCAAGATTTTGCAGCCTTAAAATTGAGTAAATAATTGCAACAATTGAATTAGGACTGCGGTGGATGTTCACAAATGTGTAAATTGAGTTCTCGTTTTTACAAATGGTTGAGGTTTGGTGTATTTACCTTGGAGAAACGGTCTTGAATCTTTGAGAGTTTGTAAAAATTTAGTTTATACTATTAAAAATGTTAATCGGCTGCTATTTTTGTCAGTGGGTTTATTTGACATCACCCCCTACCCCCAAAGTAACCTAATTTTTTTTTTTAAAGATTTTATTTATTTGAGAGAGAGATCATGAGCAGGGGGAAAGGGCAGAGGGAGAAGCAGACTCCTTGCTGAGCAGGAGGCCTGACACAGGACTCTATCCCAGGACTCGATCATGACCGAAGGTAGATACTTAACTGACTGAGCCACCCAGATGCCCTTGACCTAGTTGTTTTTTAGAAGTGATAAGCTAATAAGACTAGAGAAATTCCAGCAAGTTAAGGAAAAGGGCAAGAATAATTTTATTTTTAGGAAAAGGGAAGCAAAACTGTAGACTCTCAATATTAACTTTAAATGGTGTCTTTTACAAAATCAGTTATGTCTCTGCCTCTCTCTCTCTCTCTCTCCGTGTGTGACTATCATAAATAAAAACAAAAAAACAAAAAAACAAAATCAATTAGATTGTTGGATGAGTATGGCTTAGGCCAGGTCTGGTGCAAATAGATAATTACATTTTTATAGTGTCCTGGGGTGATCAGACCAAGCTGTTTTAGGTCGGAGTCCACTGGCCACCCCAGACACCCCCAGGTGACTAATCCCCTAGACGTCCTTGTAATGGATTCGTGAAATATCAGTGTGTGGTGGTTCAAAAGTTGGGAGAGCTCTGGTTTAGATATGGTTTTAGGCAGTTATATAATCGTTATCACTGAGAGGAGAGTCGATATATATTTTATTTGGATTACAGTCACCCAGAATTAATATGTTCTCAGTTGGCAGCAATATGCAATCCGTGTCTGGACCACGGCCGGATGTTCTGTGGGTGTTTCAAGCTGCTAGTTTGTTGTAGTTTTTATACCAAATAAAACAATATGAACATCATCTTCTATGCCTACTATTTAGATATTTATGTTTGATAGAATAAGGAATATTGCCAGGATTATCCTAAAATTTAAAAAGCTACTTGACAAGGCACGACAGTATCCCAGACCAGGCTTACTTTGATATGTTCCTGAAGTTGTACTTGAAATGGGTGCTACTGACGCGTAAGGCCCGCCGGGTGTTGTTCTTGGTGTCACCCAAAGCCATCCGGGTGTTAGCGGTTTTTTTTTTTTTTTTTTTTTTTTTTTTACTTACAGCTGCTTTCATTCAGCAAGTTCAGCATCGAGTATTTTACTTTATTGTGGTGGCACGCATTTATCGGTTTTTCCCCCCAAGGATATGTTTGTGTGAATGCATTTGAAATTGGTACTGGTTTATTTTCAAAATCTAGGTAGAAACTTTTTAATTTGTAGCTACTTAATCGAACACCAGAAGTGGTGAACCTGTGGTTTTCATATCCATCTCTTCTAGTTTGCTTCTCACTTTTTAACATTATTAGATCCTTTGCATCAGAGTGACTTCTGCTTCTAATCTGCTTTATGTTTACACAGACCTCAAAATCAGTGTGCCTGGGGGTGGTTCCAACCTTTCCTGCAAAAAGCCACCATAAATGTCAACTCCCAAGGTGGGCTTTCTGCACGGGCTCCCTATTCGTTAATCTCCCCTCTTTCGCTTGCTGCTGGGTTTTACACCTATGTTCTGGTTGACCTTTTCTGTAAATAATTTCATATTTTAGTCAGTGTTCACCTTCATCACCCTGAGACATAAAACACACTTTTCTGTGCCTGTAGTTACCATACACTTTCTAACTTTTTAATTGCCATTTTAAATCTATTCCTAAATAAAAGTCATTATAAAGTGTCATGAACCGAGGGGACACCAGATGCAGTCAAATGTTAAATGACGTGAACTTTATATGGGGCATATTTGGCTGTAAACTGTACCTTAATTTCTATGAAACTAAAAAAAAGACCAAATTCAATTATAGGCTAACATTTAAGTAATTGCACCCAAATTGTCAAGTTTCTCAGGAGTTTCTATGACATAACTTTAGTCATTCTTATTTGAATTTTGTGCTCACTTTGAATAGAACACTCTCCCTAATGCCACTGAGCCTCAATCGTAAGCTATATTATTGTAGTTGATTTCATTTCCTGGGTTGATCTATGGAGACGACAGTAATTTACAGTGTAGAAGTACAACAGGCTTTATTGTGACTCCTAAATTTTTGAACATCTTTTATTTACTCTTCAAAAGAAACATTTTAGTAAATATAGTTACATTATAATCTAATTAGAACTGAATGATTGCTAATCTTTCAATTTGATATAACCTAAAATGTAGTAAAACTGTTCTCAAATGAGTTAGAAAAGGAAAAACTAGTGGGAAGGTAGTTTAATCAAACCAGTAATTGAGATAAGTTGATCAAGTGTTAATGGATTATATGCAGAGAAAATGTTATTCTTTTAATGACAGGAGGCATTTGGAAGATTTTTATTCTTAGATTTTTGATAAAGAATTGAATGACTCCAGTTCCGTTTTAGCTTCATCTACTATGAATAGTTTTAGAACAAACTCTGAATGTGTCAACGTTGGTATTCTTCTTGGAGCAGGTTAAAGTGCCTTTTACGGGGTGTCTGTCAAGGAGAGGGGCATCGTAGCCTCCTCCTCCTTCATTCTGGCTCCGTGAAATTCAGGGGCAGGTGTGGAACTCTCTGATGATTTCTATCGAAATGTAAGTGTATTACTTTTGTTCAGATTAAGTAATTGGAATTTGTTTTTATTAATGATGGATATAGTAATCCATATTTAAGCAGAAAGTTGGAAATTTAACATCTAGTTAAATCTAAAAAAAATAACATCTAGTTAAATCTAGTTAGGGTTCTTGTGTTAACTCTAGGGTCATTCTGTTTTATGGATAATGAAATTTTAAAAATTTTCGATTCTTCTCAGGAAATTGTGGCTGCAGAGAGGAAGAAACAGACTGTTGCAGAGCAAGTGATGACAGACCACTTATCTAGGTGAGAGTTAGTAATAATGAGAAGCAGAAATCCATTCAGAAAGTTTTCATCAATTTTTTTTTAAGTCAATCAACAAGTGGCCAACTCGGAAGCTCCCAAATGTTCTCTGTTCACTGCCCTCACAGTGTTGTAGTGATGTTTCCTACAGCATTTCTAGGCCAGTAGAAATCCTCAACAGTTCTATTTGTCAAGTACTTTTGTCTAAATAGCAATTATATACAAATAAAGAAGTATCTATTTCATGACAACTTAATGGCTGTTTCAAAAAAAAATAATGCACATAAATTAAACAAAAGATATTTGTATTTCATTCTTAAATAGCCAGAGTTGCTTAGCACAATCTCGCAAACCTTAGACCTTTTTGGGATGCCGTCACTTTCAGTTCCAATTCCACATGGCACTTGCTAGTTATCATGGTGACTGTAGAAAACCCAGCTCTGTAAAGGTTGGTGAAAAAGTGAAAGAGTGAAAGAGTAAAGAGTGTAGCATAATACCCTGTTGAAACCGTGAACTCCCTTGAGCTAGTAGTTCATGTAGTTGCCAACAAATTTCGAGTATCATTGCATTTCCCTCACAAATTAAAAATATTAAAAAAAAAAAACCCTAAAAATATCCCACATCCTCCCTGTGGATTCCCTGTGGCACCTTGGGGTGCCTTGGTGCACAGTTTGGGAACTGTGGGCCTGTTAATTTAAAACTCAATCTAAAGTTTCATGACTCTTAGAAAAGTGTGTAAAGCTTAAGTATCTGCTGTGCTAAACATTCATGACGATATGGAAATATCATAAGATTTCAGAAAAGCCTGGAGTAGTCCAGGCAGTCTTCTAGGAAGACGCAAGGCGTATGGTTACCTTTGAAAAGAATGATGGGAAAAAAAAGAAAGAAAAGAAAAGAAAACAAAAGGAAAGGAAAGAAAAGAAAAGAAAAACGAAAAGAAACGAAAAGAATGATGGTTTGTTTAGGTGGCAGAGAGAAGGGTGTTCTACATGTATGTTTTCCAGTAACTGTCTTGAAATAATTAATTATTAATAATTAATTAATTATACTCCTGGTTCTTCCTTCTGCTACGTCTTGAACTCACTTTGATGATGTTTGCACGCACACCGTCCACCGTATCATGTCCTCGTAAGATGACTGGTGACATTTGCGTTGCTTGCCTAATGGTGACTTCTCACTTCTTGTCAGCGACCTCTGTCTCCGTTGAAAACTCTCCTCTCCAAAATACTTTTCTCTCTTCCGTTTGGTTCCTTACACACAACACGTAGCTGGGTTTCCTCCTCCCTCCTGCCCCTCAGTCTCTTCCCTGCTTCCTTTCTGTCAACCCCGTCCTTATACCCGGGAGCTCCCTGGGCTCCATTCGTAGGCTTTTCTACACTGACTTCCCGAGTGATCTCATCCGGTGTCATGCCTTTAAAAGCTACTTATACGCTGATGCTTCCCTAATTGAAGGTTCCAGTATAGCCTTTGCTGCTCCGGGTTCCTGGGCATTCTTTCCTCCTTCCCCATGACCAAATCCTCTGTAATTTTTCTTCATTCTTTAGGTTATTTAGATCTACAATCTTGGTGCTGCTTTTGATGCCTCTCTTTTTCTCAGATCCTATATTAGTTTATCAGCAAAGCCTCTGAGTTCTACCTTAAAATAAATTTACCCCTTCTGCTGCCGTCACCCCTGTTGACAGTATAATCTTCCTTCTCCTGGATTATTTCAGTCACTTTCTACCGGGACTTGTGTTTGCGTTTGCCCCCCGTTAGTCTGCTATTAACCCAGCAACCAAAATAAGTTTATGAGCCAGTCAGCCAGACCAGACCCTCCAGTGATTTCCCATCTCAGGGTACAATATACGTGTGGGTTACATCTCACCACAAATCCTAGTAGCGTAAAGCGACAGTAATTAATTAGGGCTTGTGCATCTTCAGACCAGCTGTGCAGGCTAGGCTCGGCCAAGTGGCTCTTGCCTTGTTACCCACTTTGGCCAAAAGCAGTGGTCTCGGTTCTTAGCTTAGGCCTTAAGAAGCCATGTGTGTTTCCACTTGCCTTTTTGAGCTTTTGCCATATTTGTGAGAAGAACACAGCTTGGCCAACCCACTGATCTCAAGAAGAGCATGACTCTGAAAATGCAGCTGGGCCACCTAGCCAAGATTATGCTGGATGAGCAGATCCCCAGTCGAGCCATCCTTATGCGAGTTAGTTTAATCGACATCAGCAGAGCCATCCAGCTGTATATAATTGGCCAAAGTAAGTCAAATGGCTGAGCTCAAGGCTGAAGGGTGAGACATTAGTACAGAACACCTACAATGAGGCCAGGGTGAGGATGTGAATCAGGAGTCTTAAAAAACTGTGGCCAGTGATATAGTTCACCCCAGCCCTCATGACCTGCCCACCCCCACCCTGGACCGCTTTTCCTACTTCTCACCTTCTCTTCTTTTCTGCTTTAGCCATTAAGCCTGAGACATACCAGGTTCTCTCCTGTGTTAGATATTTTGCATTTATTTTCTCCTCTGCTTGGGATACTTTCGCCCCAGAAATCCATATGGTCATTTAATTATTTTGCTTCATGTTTTTTACTCAGAAGTCACCAGCTCAGTGTCTGTTTGTTTAAAGAATAATAAGACATGGAGCTCAGAGTTCTCTCAAAAATTTCAGTTTCTATTTAGATAACACCTGTGGAGAAAGAGATAGATGGAAATATCCACCTTTTTATGGCTGGTATCTTTTATTAAATTCATTCATTTGGTATCTGGCAAATACATAATTCTGACCCTAGCATAACTTTGCATTTGTAGATGGTCTGCCTGTGAATATGTGAGTGCTAGAGTAGTGCATTGATTATTATACTGGGTTGTCAGACTTTGTATTTTCCTGCATAGGGCTGTAATCAGTGATCCAGAACAAAACCTAACCACTGCGAGGGAAGACGGTGCTCGTGTCTTTCCAGATTCCAGGATAGCACCTCTTCGATTTAGGAAAAGAACACTGCATGAAACTAAGTAAGAAAATTTTACTTAATCAAATTAAGATATAGTATGTTAGCAATGAATTTTTAAAAATGTATCTTGTGTCCAACTGAAGAGATATTTTTGGCTAGTTTTTCCTTTTTTCTATTTAAAGAGAAGTGGAATTTTCGGAGTTCAAATCCCAGTTCCACCACTTTAAGATAGAGGAGTAGACTTTGCCCTCCAGGTTTTTTTTTATTAGTAAATTAGGAATAACAGTTACAACCTAGGAGATAATATATGTGAAAATAGAGTAACTGAGATATCTCGTTGATATAATACCTTCAAAATTAGTATTGCTTACAAGTCCTTATTATTTTGCCTTTTACTTTGCAATGTATAAAATCTTTGGGCTTCTCACAGTTTTCAGGCTCAGTCCACTTAAATCTCTCAAAACTTCGCTGGCTGTTGGTGGGTAGCCTCAGCCTTAGGAGACTAAGAAAATCCACCAGTTCCCACATCAGTTCTTTCATGTTTTTAGACTGCGTAGAGGTCTGAAAGTTCTTAGAACTTACCTTTTTGGCTTATTCTTATTTTCTGGAAGACTCTGTTTCCATACCTTTAAGTATTCAGAGTTACCGGGTATTAATTTCCTGTGGTTGCTGCAACAAATGAGCACAGACAACAATGCAGATTTATTCTCTTACGGTCTGGAGGTCAGAAGCCTGAGATCCCACCGACATTCCTTCTGGAGGCTTCTGGGGAGGCTCCACTTCCTCACCCCTTTCAGCCTCTGGAGGCCTTTATTCCTTGGCTCTGGCCCCTTCCTCCACGTGCAAAGTCAGCAGCGGGTGTGTTATCACTCTGACACTCTTCTGTGCCCACATACCCCTCTGCCTTCCCGTAGAGACGCGTGTGGCTGTTGACTGCAGCTGGGTGAGCCCGCCCCTCCCTCACCTCAAGGCCCCGACTCCCACGTGCCGGGTGCCCCCCATGTCATGCCATCCCAAAGGGTTGGCGTGTTCTGAGGCGGAGGCTATGAAAGACTCTGGAGGGTCATTTCGCTGACACATCTAAGCTTCTATCTCTTTTTTTCTTAAGTAACCTTTTATTGAAATAAAATATATATACATCCACAAAGTGTACACATTTTAAGTGTACACAGCATAGGAATTTCCACAAACTGAACGATACTCATGCACCGAGTTCCTGGATCAAGAAACAGAGCATTGCTAGGACCCCAGAATCTCCCCACCTGCACCCCCACGACTGTGCAGGTGCGTTGCAGGGCAGCCCCTGTCCTGGTGCCAGGGACGCCGGCTGCCTCCTGATGAACTTACCAAAATCACCTCATTTGGACTCTGTGACCGGCTGCTTTTACTCAACACGGTTGTCAGTGTATCCGCGACGTAGTGTGCATTTGTTTCCCACCCTCCCGTAGGGCATTGCGCGGCCACGTGCGGATTGTGCGAGCACACAGTGTGTCTACAGATGCTCACGGGCCTGGGCTGTGACGACGGGTGCTCCCGTGACCCGTGGCACCCGGTCTCGTGGATGTTGAGGTCTCGAGGATGTCCCTCCTGCTCAGTGTAGACACGGACTGTCTGGCCCATTGAGTACGCATGTGTTCAACTTCAAAAAATCCCACACCGCAGGTTTTGAGAGGGGCTGCTGCAGTCAGCACTCCCGCCAGGAGCACAAAGACATGCTAGTTGACAGCATCTCTGCCAGCACTCAGTTCGGCCCGGGTTTTTCATCTTCGCTCTTCTTATGAATCCACACCGGTACCCTCTTATGGGAAATAGACATCCTCCTATCTGAAATTTCCCAGCAGGTGGGTTGGGTTATCATTCCCATGTTGACTTGTGGGACTTACTTATATATTCCTGTTACAAGTGCTCTTTCAGTTATGTTTGCTCGCCATGTCTTCTCCCACTCTGTGGTTACCTTTTCATTCTCTTGATCATGTCTTTTGCTGAATAGGAGTTCCTAATTTTGATGCAGACCTGTTCTCCAGTCTTTCCATTTATTGTTAGTGCCCCGTGTATCTTTACAAAATCTCTGCCTCCCGCAGACTCATTGTCCCTCTGACTTGTAATGCACTTACATCATAATATATCAAATTGTTATAAATGTATAGCTGGTTTCAAGGCTTTTCCTTCAGTCTTGTCTCCCCGTTCTGTATCCCACCACCAATACTATCCTGTCTTAATTGCTATTGCTTTATATTAAATACTTGTAGCTTTATTATCTTCAATATTATCTTGATATACCATGCTGTTTCCTCTTCAATATAAATTTTAGATTTAGCTACCCTAGTTTAATGAAAAACCCTAAGGGGGTATTAATTAGATTTATTGAACTTATGGATTTTACCCCCCTTATTCATTCTCCTGGAGAGGTAGAAGACGATTTTGCTTCACAGAGTCGGAAGCAGGAACACCGCAGCCCTCCTCTCCTCTTTCCTTGGGAGCCTGCTGGCTGCAGAAGCTGCTGCATGCACGGTTTCACAGAGTCCCTATCCAATGGGAATGAGTGGGTTAGTCTGTGTAATCCTAGGGTCACTTCATTCCTAAGCCATGGCTTCCAACAGCTTTGTCACTAATAAAATTCATATTTTGGTCTCATCTGCCTGATTCTTATTCCCATGTTGGTTAAGACCTTGGATGGAGAGAAGTGGTTGTTACTACTTACTGGATACCTAACACCTTAACACAGAACTTTCCATTTATAATATAAATGTCCTATTTATGTCTTTTATCTTTTCAAGGAGACTGTAGACTTTAGACTTCAGCCTATCGCTGTTAAATTGAATTCTATTCACCTTTGAGAAGCAATATAACCTAGCGGTTATGATAAGCAAGGTTGGGCTGTCATGCACTAATTACATAATGAAAATTTATTTGTAAGAAGAAATAATAGTACTTACTTCGTGGAGTTATTGCAAGCATTGAATGAACCAGTGTGCATTTAAGTTATTTTAATAACGACTGGTGTCCAGGGAGTTCTTAATAAATAGTAGCTGTTATTATTGCTGTTATTTTCTTGGCATTTAGAATTTTCTCAGGCAGGTAGTGAGCATTCAATAGACACATTGATATTAATGGATTCAACTGAAGTGAGAAGACCAGTCTTTCAGGACTCTATCCTGTGTTCACCAGCTCCTTTGGACCACAGACTCTTCCTGTCTACATGCTGCTTATTTTTCAGAGACCTAGACTTTATAGAGGTTTTACTTTTCAGGATCCCAGTGACCCATACACTTACTTACTATTTACATTATTGCAGTTTCATTAGACCTGTAGTTAGTTTTATTGGAGTGCCATGTAGTTATTTAGGAAGGAGCGTAAAGATACATTACCAAATCTTCAGATTTCTTATTATAAAGGAGACTACTAGTAGTAGGGTGCTAATGTATGGACACTTGAGTTTTGCTTCATACTATTAAACAGAATTTCAGGACCGTCAATCTTTGTGAAATCATTTAGTGCCATCTGAAGGCCATAAACATCAAACAGCAGATCTGAGGTCCTACCACTAGACCTATTCCAAGGCTGGAGCTCCATCTAGCACGTCTTCCACTATTCTGTTATTTTGGTAAGAAAAACCTGACTGATAGTGACTTAAACAAGTCATGATTCATTTTCCTATAAAACCAGCTGCCTGGAAGCGACAGTTGGTTTTAGTTCAGTGGCTCAGTGACAACACAGCTCTGGGCTGGCTTCCTCAAGATCTTACTGGCCTTTCTGACTTGGTTGCCTGATGGCGACAGGGGCTCCTAGCATCATATTCCTGTCACGTCCACAGGCAGGAACTGTTCCCGTGCCCATCTCTTATTAGGACGAAAGAAAGTCTTTCCTGGAAGACCATTGACAGAACTTTGTCCCTTCATCACCTCTACTGCTAGAAAAGCAAATTAGATGGTTGGAGAAAGGCGAAGCAGAACAGGGTTAGAAATGGCAGCCAGCGAGCCCTGTAGCAGGACCAGTTAGAATATAGCACTTTGGTACGTACGTCCTAACACAGAAGTCATGCGTGTATTATGCACTATATCTCAGGGCTATTTTCTCTGAGTCCGCTTCAGTTAGCACTTTCTTTTTTTTTTTTAATAATAAATTTATTTTTTATTGGTGTTCAATTTGCCAACATACAGAATAACACCCAGTGCTCATCCCCTCAAGTAAAAAACAAGAGAGGTCTATGACATCTTCGTTCTGTGCATTTCGAAATATCAACATAACTTTTTTTGTACTTTATCATTTACATCAAGTATTGGAGACTTTAAAATAATTACTGACAAATGTATTTCTTAACAGGATAAGAACCCATTCCACATTAACTGAAAATATGCTTTCTCATAAAGTACAGTTTGATGGTAGGATCATATCAAGGTAATTGTGATTTTATTAAACTTTTAATCCTATGGTCATAAAACAAATAATCTCTTCAAATAGAGATAACAATAATGAGATTATTTAAGTTTGTCCCATATAAGTGCAAAGTGGTGAATTTAGAATGAACATTTTAAGGTAGTATATATTAATACGTTACAAAAATTATGGAGACTATAAGCCTATCAATAAGACATTTTATTTTATTTTTTTCAATAAGACATTTTAATTAGAAGTTATTTTAAAAAGTCATTTTAAAATGGCTTTCAAAAGAAACTTAGAAGTGAATTTTTTATTTTTTTATTTTTTATTTTATTTATTTATTTATTTTTTAGAAGTGAATTTTTTAAAGATATATACTACTACTAAAAGATGGTAAAGCACTTAAAATTAACCTTTATGTAAACGACTATCTTTGATTTTCTTGCAGTGGCTTAAATTAATAGTAGATTATTGATAGATGTTGGTCAGTGGGAAGCTATCTCTTACAAACTTCTGATCATACACAATGCTGATGTTCTTTGTGTATATTAGAGGTGAAGTGTGTTTGTAAAAATTATCAAGTCTCTTCAGCGATTTTAAACTTTCTGTAGCAAAGTTGGTAAGTGTCTATCCTTGAGTGACTTCTTGCAAGGTCAGCATTTTTAAAGATCTTCCGTTTTATCTTAAAACTCTGTCATAACAGTAATTTACGTTATAATATATCTATATCATATCAGCATAAGATAAAGCCTTTTTCTCCACCCAAATCTTCCTTAAACTGACACTTCAGCAAGCCGTGCCACGTTTCCTGTAACTTCCCATAGGCCTCGCTCGCTGCCGCACATTCAAGACACTTAGGCCCACTTTTTGACATAACACAATTCTGGCTTATTATTTAATTTGAAAATTATCCTGTGTGAGAATCTTTTTTTTTTTTTTTTTCTGTGTGAGAATCTTTAACATCATTCTACCTTTCTAGAAATGGACGTGATGCTTGCAGAGAGCTGATTGGATTCTTTTTCATTCATGACCAGTCCCTAACAATTTATGAGTATCGGCAATTTGGGAAAAACAGGTATGTGGTAAAGCATTGTTGCAGTTGGCAAGATGATCACTTCTGCGGGAAGCTGAATGACTTCACATTTTTATCATTTACCTTCTAGGACAAACGTGCTTCCTTTTATTCAAAAAAACATTTATAGTCATCAGTGTGGACGAAGAAAAGGGAAGCAGTACCAACTCGGTGATTTTTATGTCGTAAGTGGGGTGTGTGTGTGCAGATGTGTTAATGCCAGTGGCTGAATTGGGTAGGATCCTGCTGGGGAGCAGGACCAGGGTTTCCGAGTTTTCAATTTATTCTCCCTCCTTGTAGAGCAGGGGCCGGTGACTGATCTTTCCCCAGGAGGTCCCTCCTCTCGGGTGCAGGTGCGAGTGAGCTTCCCTCAAGAAGCTATGGTATAAGCTTGGGAGAGCGTGTCCCTTGGTACTCTCAAAGGCCCTACAAGGCTGTGCCAGTGTTAAGGGGCTACGTCAGTGGCCCCAGGGGTAAAGGTCCTGTGATGCAGGCTCGCCTCCTGAAGGTGCCTGTTCTCTGCACGGAGGGATGCGGGGCCTCTGCAGCTGTCAGGCCTGGTAGTCGGCTTCTCCACCTGCGGTTCCCTACCTCACATGACCTTACCTTACGGTGTGTGACGGAGGTTCCCTAGAATGGGTCGGTCATAGGTAATATTACAGTTTGTATTGCGCTCGTCAATTTTGAATTATGTCCACATTATCTCAAGAGTAAACCTTAGCAGTGTCCGCGGTGACCGCCCACATAATGAACATACAGACTCAGGCCAAGTGCTGGAGACAGAACAGGCAGTAGGTCAAGTCAGTTCCCTACTTTTGTGGAGCTTACAGCCTATGGGCAATACAGCCGGATAGGAGGGGCAACGAGTCAGTCTTGTTGGGTCGGAGAAGACTTCCTGGGGAGAGTGCCGTCCATACTGATCTAGAAAGGGGGTTAGCTGGGGTGGGATAGGTGGACAGGAGAAGGTAGGACGGGCTTCCAGAGGCGGAGACAGCTGGTGCAAGGAGCAAGGACGTGAAAGAGCGTGGCTTATGTGGAGACCTGGGAGGCGCTTGGTTTAGCTGAAGGTAGGAGTTGGCAAGAGACGAGTCGGAGCTTATTTAGAGGAGCGTTATGTCAAAAAATTCTCTAAAATGTATTGGGGAGTCACTGAGAGATGAGAGGTGGGTGGACTGAGGGGAGCTGACATCGGGTTTGGGATTTAGAAGGAAGATCTTTCTGGTTACAGTACGGGGAGGCCTTGACGGCTAGAGGAAGGAACCAGATTGGACTTAATTCTGTTAAGCGGGAAGGAGGTTAGAGCAGCCTTGACTCGCGGGTGGCCGGGTGGCCGGGTGGCCGGGTGGCTGGGTGGCTGGGTGGCCGGGGCTACGAAGCTAACTAGAAACGACTTTTCAAGTCTCCAGGAGGCAGAGGCAGTAGGAGGTGTGACTGCCGCGGGGGGAGCTGGGTGAGGAAGACCCTCGCGCCTTCAACTGGGTTAAGTGCCCGGGCCGCCTGGCTGCCCCTCGGGGTCCTGGGGTCAGCCCCAGATCCCATTGACAGCCTGCAGCAGGAGGGTCAGGGTCGGCTCTCAACTTCTGCTCCAGAATCTACTGCAGTTGATGGTTCCTTCTTCGCATCCCTCTCCTGTTTTGCTTGAGCCCGATGCGAACTCGGCTCCCTTTTGGGATTTCCCAGAGAGAAAAGGGTGGAGGGGAGACAGGAGAAAGAGAAAGGAAGGAAGAGTGGAGGGAGCGGAATGGAGGGATGAAGGGAGAAAGGTCGAAGGACAGAGGGGGAACCACGCAGACCACACGTGGGAGCTTTGAGCAGCACACCTGTGAAGGGAGTGTGGACAGAAGTGTACATTGCAGCAGGGGGAGCGACTTCTACTTTGTCATTAGACATTCTTATTCTTAAAAATATGTCCCTTAGACATTCCCGCAGTCTAGGTCCTCCCCTCCACCTTCTGACGTCCTCCATCTCTTGCTCTTGCCACAATCTTCAGTTTCTTTATGCAGAAATATTTGGCTTATTTTCCTTTCTTCGTGGAAGTGGGGGCAGGTCTCGTCTGCCTTCCAGGGGTCACTCTGGAACTCACCTTTTACTTTGGTGTGCCCACCCCCCCCCCCCGAGGACGTTTCCCCGACATGCCCAGAAAGAAACCTCAGTGCAGGCTGCTGAGGTGACACCAGAAACAGGTGCCTGCGCGACAGACGCGGCCGAGAGGCGCACCTGCAGGCTCCGTCCCTCCCTCCTAGCATCTTGCTGTGGATGCGCACGAGCCGGGCAGGCCCGGCTCCCCCTTTGCCCAGGCTCTCATCGAGTCCTGCCATCATTTCAAAAGAACTGATACACATTTTAAAGAACGGAGAAAGTCCTGTAGTTACAAGTTTTTTTTTTTTTTTTTTTTTTTTAAAGTAAATGCTTCAGGAAAAAGGAGAGGAAAGAGATCTATCCCCTTGTTTTCAAGAGAGAAAATTAAGCCCCTAGTTTAAATTTGTGTTTGTCCATATTGGACCATATTTATTTGAGCAACTCAGGAATTAAAATAATAACAATTTTCTAAGTTTGGATTAGGGATTTTTGATAGGAATCTTTTCAAAGCCTTGCTGCTCCAGTTAGGTTATAGTTAGTTTCACATTTCGATGATGTTTGTTGGCAAAAGACCAGGTGAGAGGATGAGGAACCCATCAGAGCTCAGCAGTGTGCACTACATCTTTCTGTGAATCAATAGTTCTATTTCTGAGCTTAGGGAGGTCATAATTTCAGTTAAAATAACTTGTCCTTTCTTCCTTTGGCTCTTATAAACAGTTGGAGTTCCTATTTCTTGATATCAATTGTTAAATCTAAGATAGTTCTGGACAGCCGGGTGACTCAGTGGTTGGAGAGATTGGGAAATTATTTCCTTTATTTTCTAATATTATTAGCTGAAGCCTGTGTGGTTTCTAAATATTCTCTAAATACACTTTTAAAAGATCAGTATAAAAGTAGACCATGTCACATATAATCAGACTTGATTATTTAAAATTAGTATTAGTTGTATTTTACTTCTTATATACTTTCTAGCTTTAAGGAATTTATCTGTTAATTTCTTTAGGGTGGAAACTTGACATTTTTGAGTTCTGATCATCCCAGACTTCCAGAAAGCATAAAGGAAAACAAATTACTTATACTTCGAATCACTAATATTGATCAGATAGCTCTGTATTCTCTCAAGTAAGTCAAATACATGTATCATTTTGAAAGTAAGTGAAAACACCATTTTTTATTATCTTAAGATGATATTCCATCCTAAAGCATTTTGACTTTAGAGTTTATATTTTTTAAAAACAAAGCATAACTATATGTGTCTACTTTATGTGCTGTATTGTACTCAAATATACATTATGTGTGGGAATAGTTATATAAAGATCAAAAGTGTCCCATTTTATGTTAAAGATACTTTATTAATTGGTCTGTGTTATAGCAGATAATTTGGTATTTTACCAAATACCACCAAGCAGTCAATTTTAAAAGGTAGGGGTGCCTGGGGGCTCAATGGTTGAGCATCTGCCTTCGGCTCAGGGCATGACCCCAGGGTCCTGGGATCGAGTCCTGCATCAGGTTCCCAGCAGGAGCCTGCTTCTCCCTCTGCATGTGTCTCTGCCTCTCTTTGTCTCTCATGAACAAATAAATAAAATCTTTAAAAATAAAAAAATAAAAAAGACAAAAGGTAGGCTACAGTACAGTATTATAACATTTCCCACATTTTTAGTGTAATGCTTTTTTTTAGCACTTAAAGAATGTCTTGAGTTTCATATGATTAATGATATGCATAATGAAGAAATAATACTGTGAATCAAAAGTGCTTTTAAATGAATTTGAGTTTTTTAATCACAGAATACATATTATATAAAACATTATATGTTATCACATATATGTATGAACATGTCAGTTACAATCTATATTATTTGTGTATATAATATATATATTCTGTGATTTAAAAAAATCCAAATTCATTTAAAAACAGTTTTGATTCATATCATTCATGGCATTATATATAAACAATATACATTTTATATACATATTTGTGTATAAGTTACATAAGTAAAATATAAAATATATATGATCATAGAATATATATTAAAATACATATTTTTAAATAACAAAATATACATGTATTTATCCTACTCTTTCAAGCATTTCTTGGTGCTGAATCCATTTCAAAATGACAATAATTGGCATACTGTATGTGCATTAGAAGCCACATCCCCTGAATTAGCTAAAGGACATCTGTTTCTTTGTCATTTACTGTATTGTTCAAATGAATACAGGTTTTTTTTTGCTATTTATTTATTTACTTACTTACTTATATATATATTTTTAAAGATTTTATTTATTCATGAGAGACAGGGGGAGAGTGAGAGAGAGAAGCAGAGACACAGGCAGAAGCAGGCTCCACACAGGAAACCTGACGCAGGACTCGATCCCGGGACCCTGGGATCACACCCTGAGCCAAAGGCAAACGCTCAACCACTGAGCCACCCAGGCGTCCCAATTTTTTGGCTTTTTAAAATAATGTGTTTACATTTTGTACTTTGAAAGTTAGAAATGCTTTTAAATTTTATCGTTTTAATTATTTTAAAAGAACATCGATATAGCTACCAAATGAATATAATGTTTAAAGGTACTTCTAGGAAGGCTTAAGGATTTTAGCTCGATTTAGCATATTTAATCTTTCTGGGGATTACGGCAGCAAGCCAGCTGGGACTTGAGAAATCTCTAAGCGCTCTTCCAATTTGGAGAGTTTCTTTGAATCTAGAACAGAGAAGAGCTTAGTAACGTTTTTGTACTGAAGATCACAAAACAATAGATTTTTATCTGCTGTGAACATATCAATTGCAGAACTGATTCTGTGGAACATGAAGATGATATAACCAGTCAAGAAGCCAATGATAGGCTTGTCCTAGAGGCCGTTCAAGGTATGGATCATGACTATAGTCTCAAGTAGTTCTAATTGCAATGATATTCTTTGCAAGCAGTAAAGCAGAGTAAAGCAGTGTTTTCCAGATTTCTTTTTAGTTTTATAACAAAGGCACTTTGTTTATATTTCTTATTTGCTTATCTTTTTAGGAATTTATATATTTAAAAATATTTTTATAAAGTTGATAGATTTGAAAAAACATTTTTAGGATTTTTTCCATTTTAATGATCTTGTTTAACTGAATAACTAGTATTGTATGAATTATGAATTTAAGAGTATTAGAAAGCACTAGATAGTATGGGTTTTCTCCATGAAATGAATAAATGTAAGTGATTTTTGTAATATAATACTTGTTTTATGCATGAGATGATATACTAAAGAGATTTATGGCAGCCTCTCATAAAAGAAAAATGCTAGACTGGGAGCCAGGTTGGTGTTTGGACTCTGCCATTTGGTAGACATATTATATTGTGTAAACCTCTTACAATTTTTTCTTCATCTCTAAAATGGGGATAACCAGTTTTATTAACTTTCCAGAGTTGTAGTAATAAATGAGATATGTGCAGGCTTCGGACATGAAAAGACGTTACAGATTTTGTTTGTAGGGTCCAGTCTTGTAACCGCTGGAGTATACTAGGCTCAGATAGCTTCTTTGGTGATTCTCATGGTCAAGGAGAAGACATTAGACAAGTAATCACAGAAATCAACCTATAATTTATGAAGTTCGATAAATCCTATTTGTCACTTAAAAATGATACAAGAGTAGTAAGAAGGCTAGAAACAGATTTAAAAGTTGTTTGGGGTTGGTGATGGAACTCCCCCGAGATTCCTGATGTCATTGTCAGGAAACCATTTTCTTTGTTCTGTCCTGGGCAGCACAGGATTTGTCACTTGAATCCGTGACATCTGTTCTTTATGAATTTAATAACTGCTTTGTAAAGTGAACTATGTTTTCTTAAGTAAAGATGGCACAAACTGTATTAAATGTGATCACTGGCCTGCAAAGAGAATGTTAAAAGCTTGAGAATATAACTAAAAATTCCTAGAAGAAAGCGTTACTTTAAGTGTGCAAGTAGAAGAAAGCACTCCAGAGCCTTGATGTCGTTCATATGGAGGTTACGATGTGAAGATTCCAAACTATTTTAGAGACTTTGAGCTTGTTATTTCTGAGTGACTTGCCTGGCATCAATTTTGTAATTATGGCAAAGAGGAACGAGGTGTGAGGTCATTAGATGAAGAGGAAGCCTGGAAAGTAAAAACTAAGATTTTATTTGGGACACGTAAATTATTTTCATGCTGAGGAAGTGATCCCTTACTTTTCCATATAACACTTTGACCACACAGTGGTGCTATAGTTCTAGTGTATTTACGCTGAACACTTCTGAAAGCTTCCAGGCTCGGGGAGTCTTGCCAGTCCTATATGCCCCCTGGGTGCATATTCACGTCCCTTACACCACTCACAACAGCTTTAATTTTCCTACAAGAGACAAGTGGAAAAAAAAAAGTGGAAAAAAAAAAAAAAAGACAAGTGGTACCTTGTGTATGGGAATAATTGGTTTCTCGCTCTCTCTTCTTCCTAAACAGATGTGCTAAAGGAACAGCTACTCAAAAGGGGTGTTCGTATTTTGACCGGATTGGGAAAATACCTTAAACAATTGGACAAGGAAGGAACTGGACTTTTGGACAAGGCAGCTGTCAAGCGAGCTCTGCAAGAGTTTCACTTGCAAGTGTCTGAAGACGTACGTACTGCGATGAAGGACATTGCTTCCTTTCCTTCTGAGATTTTAGTAGTTCATGTGTGTCTCCTCGGTTTGGGGAGGATTTTATTTATTTATTTATTTATTTATTTATTTATTTATTTAGAGCATGAGTTGAGTCAGGGCAGACGAAGAGGAAGACAGAAGCAGACTCTGTGCTGAGCCCTGAACCCCAGACCCTGAACCCCACCCAGGGCTCGATTGCACAACCCTGAGATCATGAACTGAGCCCAGATCTCGATTTGGATGCTTCACCGACGGAGCCACCAGGGGCCCCCATGTGTCTCTTTATGCCTCATAATCAGTGTTAGCCTCCAGGCTACAAGTACTGTTAACTTTAAAATTCCAATATTCATTCCTCCCTCATATACCTACTAAGAACCTAGTACATAGGCACTTCCCTAAGCTCTGAGAAGGCACACTCTGTCCTCTTAAGGTCTTTATAATCAAAGGAAAAGAAAGATAGGAAGAATTTAAACACCATATGTGCTAAATAGAGAACCAGGCCAGGTTACTGGGAAGAGGAGGATTCCCAGGGGAGGCTGTGGCTCAGCTGAGTTGTGAAAGATGAGGAGGAGTTAAACAGACGAGACGGGAGGAGGAATATGGATCACACAGTGATGCTTCACATGAAAGGAGAAGCACGTGTGAAGGCACGAAGGCGAGGGCATGTGTTGCCTGTTCTAGGAATTGCAGAACCTCAGCCTCACTCCCCCGGCCCCTGAGCTTCCACACATCCCGTTCCTTACGCTGTGAGCAACCTCCGACTAGACCTTTGAGTGGCTGGATTTCCCATCCTGCAGGCTTTCCCTGGCTGGGGCTCTACAGTGATGTGTCCAATGCTGCACATGATCCCTGGTCCTCTCTATACCATTTGCCATTTTATTTTCTTCATGCCACTTTGCAAGGGTTTTCTGGCTTTTCTGGCAAGTAGAGTGTAAGCTCCATCAGGGCAGGGCCCAAGGTGCTCTGGCTTCCTGCTCTGTATCTAACACCTCGGACGGAACCTAGCATAGGGCAGGTGCTGAATGAACAGCGTTAGTTTACGTGGGTGGATGCATGGGATGGGGAAAGAGAAGACCCGGGGGAAGTAAGCCTGGCAGGGTCCGCTGCCCAGAAGCCTTGCGTGCTGTGCTAAGAAGGTTGGGCTGTATTCTAAAAGCACATTTGGAACACATCTGCCTCAAGGATTTCAGATGAGAGAGTCTCTTGCTTCAAATGGTCTTGTCACAAGACCTAGTGTATTCTGTGGGAAGAACACTGGGAATTGAACTTAGGAGATGGAGATTCAAGCTCTAGACCTACTACTTCAAGTGTGTGGTCTTGCATAGGTCTTTTACCTTTTCTGATTGCCAGGCTCTACGTGGGCAATCCACAGATGATACCTGTGGCCAGAGTTACTTTGAACCTCAGATGAGAAGATGACGCAGGAATGTACCTTTCCAGCTAAAATCCTGTGCCTGTTTGATGTGCTTATCACTGTGACACACTGTTGTGTGTGTGTGTGTGTGTGTTTATTTATTATGAGAGAGAGAGAGAGAGAGAGAGAGAGAGAGAGAACACAAGCAGGGAGATGCAGAGCAGAGGGAGAAGCCGGCTCCCCACGGAGCAGGGGGCCAGGACCCCGGATCATGACCTGAGCCAGAGGCTCAACCGACGGAGCCACCTAGGCGCTCCTTCTTTTGTGTTTTTTACCAAATTTAACTTTGTGGCCCACCTAGTGAAGCATACTAGAAATCATCTAACTTTAACTCTTCCTCTCAAGAATAATAAAATAATGGTAACAGTAAAAACAGCAGCATTAAATTAGAACGCCTTGGTGTCTTCATCCACCATCACACAGGTAATTCCACTTGGAACCCAGATACTCTAGGCCAGTCTGGCATTCTGCATCAACCAGTAGTACTTCTCTTCTTGGTTGATTGCTAAATTTTTATCACTGGAGTCAGGAATAAAAACTAAAATAATTATATAAGACTTCTAACATATACTTGGAAAATATAAGCTTCCCTTTTTCTTTTTTTTTTTTTTTTTTTTTTTAATTATTTTTTTTTATTGGTGTTCAATTTACTAACATACAGAATAACACCCAGTGCCCGTCACCCATTCACTCCCACCCTAAGCTTCCCTTTTTCTTATTTAAAAAATAATATCCCCTCCTTTTGCCCCTTTAATACCATTAAGGAACCATGCAATGATAAGCAAAAATAAGAAATCAAGAATCACCATCTGGGTCTAATTGTGGAACTAGTTTGGGGAAGACATAGTCATTTTTCCTTGATCTGAAATGTAAAAAATTGATATGCATCCTAAGTAGCCTAATTTATTAGAGATACTATAATAAATTTAAGCTCAGTTTTTTTTTTTTTTTCAACTAAGTTATTTTCCATTCTGTACCGTATCTTAGAAAGACTTCCATGGAGTTGTTGCCACTTTTGGTAAATTATTCCATTTTTGAAAATTATTTATTTTAAGCTTCAAGCAGTGTCTTTTAATTCTAGTCCATGAACTGGGCATGCAAATTCATCTTTTATCCGTATTATGTACGATTTTAAAGGTCAAGCTCATTTTTTAATTTAAGAGCAATTTTACAGACTCTTAAAGTCAGTCATATACTGGGCATTGTAACAGACAAATTAGGGGTCATTGAAAATAGGAGGTAGTAGCAGAGAACTTTTATTCGTACCCATCGTTTGTCAGCACCTTGCTAGCTATCTTATTTACATTCTCATTGAAAGCTAGCAGCCTGACTGAAACACTGAAAATATATTGATTTACCGGAGTAGAAGAAAACCCCATGCTGTGATTCTTTTTGTTATTAGGAACTTTATGAGTAGAACATTCTAAGAAATTATGCATTTGCAAAGAAATAAGTGGCAATGGTGCAAGGAACAAACTGGCATGAGGTGGCAATGGTGCAAGGAACAAACTGGCATGAGGATTTACTCAAAATAACACCTTTGGGTGTGAACTGTGGAATGACGTTGGAGCTGTTCCGACGTCCTGAGCCGTCAAACGTGAGGGCCAGTAGGCAGGCTGTTAGGAAGCCTCGCGGAACCAGAGGGACTTTGTTGTTGCCATGTGTTTAATACTCAGAGATAATTCCATGTTCAAATTCGATAGGTGGTAAGCATTTTTGTATAGAAAGGAATCAAACTTAAAATACGAATTTGTGAAACTGCCCCTCCTACGTGACCCTTAACTGTAGGGCACTGTCACCACCACGGGGTTCCTGCAAGTAGCTCTCTTAGCACCTTTGTTTGGGTTTACATGCAAGTTTTTGGAATTGCCTTGAGTCCGCCACCCGGTTGGGGCTACAAAAGTAGTAACAAAACACTGTCGAGAGGAGTTCAGTTGTGGTGCTGCCTACGGTGCACCGAATCTGCTCTCTGAACGCTTCTAGGCCCTGGAGTCTGCGTGGCAAGTTCTGGAGGGCGACGCGGGTGGCAAGGCCGACTACGGAGAGTTCACACGCGCCGTCATTGGGGAAATGAATGAGTACAGGAAATCGTTTGTCCGGAAGGTAACTTCGTCGAGTGATCTTTGAAAGTCGCCTTTAAGAGTGTCAGGCTCACCATTTCAAAACTGTATTGAATTGCCTTTGCACATGTCTTCAGTCCTTTTAGCCGTAATGTCTTTTGGGTTTAGTAAACGGAGGCAAACACGTACACGTACAGATCTTCCAGGACAAAGCAAAATAATTTGAGGGTGTGTTTTAGAAACAGATTTTAAAAGGAAAATAAAATCTGAAATCAAATTTTGGGTTCACAGGTGACTAGTTCTATAAATTGCTGGCTCCATAAATGACCAGTTATATGACCATTTATTATTAAATATCTCTGATCATAGTTTCTTGTCTCATAGAGGTGGTACAAGGATTCAACAGGTAAAATTCTTAACATTATGGCTGTTCCAGGGTCGAGGCTCAATCTTAGGACCATGACTAAGAGCTGTTTCTCTGGGTTTTATAATATGCATGTTAGCGAGCCGTTCAAATGACGATTAAAATGACCTTATTAGATTAGAATGAAAAACAGGACCCCTGATTTTTGTTTTTTCTAAAGATTCATGAATTTATTTATTTTGGAGGGTGAGAGAGAGAGTGTGTGCTCAAGAGACAGGGCGGGCTGAGGAGGAGAGAGGATCCCACATAGGCTCCACCCCCAGTGGGAGCCCAACACCGGCTCCTTCTCACCCCCAGATCATGACCTGAACCCAAATCAAGGGTTGAGGCTTAACCGACTGAGCCACCCAGGTGCCCCCAGGAGCCTCGATTTTTATAGGAAAGTACGTATTACTCAGGTTCTGAGGGCCTTTTTCAGAGCATACTTTTGAGCGACGTAGTTTCCTTCTTTTTTGGACGTGCACCTGATATAAGATGTAGATGTGTCTAATACTGAGGCAAAGCTTTTGTGCATGAAAAGTATAAACCACTACACGAGGTGTAAATCTCAAATAGAAAACATCAAATTTTTTATCTTTCCCGGCCAAAAGACGCAATAAAAACTTTATGTTGAATGAATTCACCACATAATAATTTATAAATTTGAATTTATTTGTACTTCAGGTGTCCTGGTGACAGATTTGAGTTTCCGAAGTAGAAGCTGGAGGGTTATCTCCTTCATGAATCTTGGTACTGGGACTAGGGGCCGGAGTAGAGTTACAGAGTACTGTTCCCAGGGCTGCCCTAGCAAATTCTGCAGACTGGCTGATTTAAATAACAGTCCTTATCGCCTCACAGTCCTGGAGGCTAGAAGGCCAAGGCCAAGATGTCGGCAGGTCTGCTGTTTCCTGAGGCATTTCCCCTTGGCCTGTGACTGGCTGCCTTTTCCCTCTGTGCTCACGTGGTCATCCCTGTCTGGTTGTCTGTGTCCCCGTCTCCTGTCCTTATAGACCAGTCACACTGGATTGGAGTCTACCCTAGTGATTCCATGTTAACCTCATTACCCCCATCTCCAAATAACAGTCACAATCTGAGGTGGGGGAGGGGCAGGGGTTAGGGTTTCAGCGTATGATGGGGGTTCAGCCCATATCAGGTACCGTATTTCTGTGAACACACTGTGAATTAACAAACTTGATTGTAGTTTTGACTCTTCTGCAAGTGGGGCTGTGGCTTTGGGGTGGCTGTGTGTTTCTATATGCCCCATTCCTCTTCCCCTTCCCCATAAAATATTTTTTATTTTATGATACTAAAAATTGCATTGAGTAAGAGGAGCAGTAAAACAACTGGCATATAGAAAGTAGTGCTAAGTTTAAGGAAATAGAGTCAAGTCACTTAAAAAATATTGTACTTTCTCACTGATTTTAGTTATGAGTATTTGCATGTTCACTTTTTGAGTCAAAACAGTCCTGGTAGTTTGTCTTGGCCATTTATCAGTTTCCTATAACTCCTAGTGCTGGAAGTTACCAGAAGGTCTTTTGGCCAAGTCTTCAGCACCAGAGGTCAGGTTACCCTGTCAAGTTCACGGGGCCAGAAAGTGCAGAATAAGTGTGGTGCAGAATGCCCAACATTTTGCTCTAGTATCTTCCTGTATTCATGATGTTCCCTTCATATATCAGTTTATATATGGCAGAGTACTGTGGGTTTTTTGTTTTGTTTTGTTTTTTGGAAGATTTTATTTATTTATTTGAAAGAGAGAAAGAAAGAGAGAACAGAGAGAGAGAGGGAGAAGGAGAAGGAGAGGGAGAAGCGGGCTCCCCACTGGGCAGGGGCCCCCATGCAGGTCTCGATCCCAGGACCCAGAGATCGTGACCAGAGCAGAAGGCAGATGTCTTCCTGACTGAGCCCCGCAGGGGCACCGAGTTTAGTACTTTTAAACTGGCTCAAAAAGAACTTCCTACAGAATAGAGAATTAGGTTCTCATGTTTAATGATTTCACAGAAAAAAAATAACATTTCTCTCTTCAGGCCTTCATGAAACTGGATTTCAACAAAACTGGCTGTGTGCCTCTTACAGACATAAGAAAATGTTACTGTGCAAAGAAGCATCCTCAAGTCATTTCAGGTAATTATCAGGAGCCAAAATGCATTAGATTTCTAAAATGTCATTAATAAAAGTAGTATACTTAAATCATATTAACTTACAGTGTGGACCTGAGGCCATTAAGGGAGGAAATAAACAATTATTTTTAAAACCAGAAACATAAGAGCCATTTGGTCTTCTTCATTTAAAAATTCCTAGGTCTATTGTCTGTGTTTATTTTTTTTTCTTTGATGTTTATAAAATGAGATGGAACTTTTATTTTGTACAGAGGAGATTATGAGGAATTTGAGTTAGAACAGAGTAGATTTAGAGGACGAATGATTACACGTGCAAGTTCTCTGAGTTACCCCTGTGGCCGTTCTGTTTTTCACTTTCAGTACAAGTATTCCAAAACTTACGTGAGGTAGTCAATGCTATGTTAGGAGCTCGGCTTTGCATCAGGTGCTCTGCCCAAGTGTAGACGATTGCAAGTGTCCTGAGCACCGATAGGGTAGGCTGGTGGTCAGTAGCGAGGTGAGCAAATGATGTTCGACTCAGCACAGTTTCAGTGTACAATGGGTTTATCAGATGTAACTTTGTCACGAGTCAGGGAAGAGCTGTGATTTTAGGGATTCATTCCCTACTATATTTCTTCTGACTTTAATTTTTACGTAATTGATTTATAAATTTTCAGTATAAGGACAGCACTTGGCCATGGTAACTCTCCTCTTTTCATTACACTTTCCTTCATAGAGGTAGCAGACATAATCATTTAACCATTTCAGTCCTTACTCTATGAATTTTCATAGCTGTGTCTGTACTATAAATATCTACTACTTCTTGAAGTGTTTTTTTTTTTTTTTTCTAATGTGACAGGTACAAAGAACACACTGCTATGTAGTTTACTTTTTACACTCAAAAATACGTTTAGGAGCTCTTACCATATTAATAATCCACAATGAGTGACCTTATTTTTATCTGCTACATTTATTCTTTTTAAAAATCAATACACTGCAGTTTACCTAGCTAGTCTCCTACTGGCAGACTTTAATTTCTAAGCAGTGAAGCAATGAACATGCTTATTTGTGACTCCTTAAGCTCATTGTCTGCTATTTCCTATGCAGGAGGGGTAGTTTCAATACCTACAATATCTACATTTTGAATTTTAATTGATACTTCCAAATTGCATTGTAAAATGACTAAGCCAGATTATATTGCCATTAGTTGGAGAATTTATTTCTCTATCATGGCAACACCATAGAATATTGCCAATCCAGTAGACTATAAAGAATGATTATTTGCATTTCCCTGGTTATTTGGAAGTTTAAACATATGTTTGTATATTTTTTGAACATTTTTAATTTATATTTTATGAAGTTTTTCTAATTTATGATTTTAATCATATACTGTTAAATAATATAGAATACTATTGTTCTAGAATTTTCCTTTAATATTTTTATTATTAAAAGAAGATATACTATAATTACTTCAGTTTATTATCATCATTAACCCTTATAAGTGGTTTATTTATTACTTTTAATTATGAAGTGAAAAAACTAACAGTTTGTTATGAAGATTAAAGCTAATCATCACTGGCTTCCCAATTTCTAATAATCTATTTCAGGTCTGAATAATTTGCTTATCAGTGTCTTTTTTAAAAATATTTTATTTATTTATTCATGAGATACACAGAGAGAGAAGAGAGAGGCAGAGACACAGGCAGAGGGAGAAGCAGGCTCCACGCAGGGAGCCTGACATGGGACTCAATCCCAGGTCTCCAGGATCACGCCCTAGGCTGCAGGTGGGGCTAAACCGCTGCACCACCCGGGCTGCCGCTTATCAGTGTCTTTAAATGAACTGCAGTTGCCATAAGAAAATTTCTAGCATTATTTAATTGGATTTAGCATATCTTTTCCTTTAAACCTATGTCATTCTAGTCTTGCTAAATATAGGAACAAGATGGTTTACTTATTTCAAAATTAGGTGATTTCAACACCCCTATGTTGTTCTTCTCTTTAATCTTTTTTTCCCCTCTAGTAATCTTAATTAAATTGCTAAAGTAGCTTTAGTTTTGCTAGATGTCATTGAATTGTTGGTGAGGGTTTTGTTCTTGTTGGAGAAGCCTTCATTAGCTTGAGAAATTCCATACCTCATCTTCACATTCACATTAAGGAAGAGGAGCTAGCAGACATAAACACTCTGAAAAAGAGGAACCAATTACAGTTTTTTAAAATTTAAAAATTATTATTATCTATAATTACAAGTTATAATATATTCACATACCCACCTCTGGAATATAGATTATTTGTAATTTTTTAAAAAGATTTATTTATTTATTTATTTGAGAAGGAGAGAGAGTGTGTGTGTGAGCAGGAGGTGGGGCCGATGGAGAGGGAGGGAGAGAGGGAGAGAAGCAGACTTCCCACGGAGCACAGAGCCCAATGCAGGGCTTGATCTTACGACCCTGAGCCTGTGACCTGAACTGAAATCTAGACTTGGACGCTCAACCAACTAAACCACCTAGGTGTCCCTAGATTATTTATAATTAATTTCAAATTAAGGCTTTTGTTGTATAATTTAACTGTAGGAAATACTTTCTTTTTACCTTGCTTAAATAATTTATTAAAAAAGTATTTTCAGCTTTAATAGGAATGAGATACCTCAAATGTATTTCTGTGTAAAGATATTAGAAATTTAACATTGTTTATTAAACACTTCATGGTATCTAAGAGGAGAGAAAGAAAGGTTAATTACAAATGGTAAAAGATACGTATTTCTTGGGTGGGGATACAGAGGAGGTCTAAAATTCTTGAGCATTTGAAACACAAATTTAAATTAAAAATGTTTTCATTACAAAAATAGTGTTAAAACTCATTTGTTCAAAAGTATGGATGGTAAGGAGAGGAGGAGATCTCTTCTGCCAACAGGTCTATATTTTTATATAGATCAGATCTTGATTAATTTTAATCCTTGACTAACACTCAATAACAAATCTACTCTATTGTTCTATATTACTATTTCTGCAGAACGTAAGTAGTCAGTCCTTGTTTATTCAGTCTTTTTTTAATAAACAGAATCATCACTTATTCTCTATTTTTGCATGCATGTTTTAAAAGACAGCAAACATCTTGTTGTCTGAAGCGTTTTTTAGTTTGAAAGGCACTTTACAATGAGTTCTTTTTTATTAAAGATTTTATTTATTCATGAGAGACACAGAGAGAGAGGCAGAGACACAGGCAGAGGGAGAAGCAGGCCCCACACAGGGAGCCCGATGCGGGACTCAATCCCGGGACCCTAGGGTCACGCCTTGGCCGAAGGCAGGTGCTCACCCGCTGAGCCCCCAGGGATCCCCGTACAATGAGTTATTATCTAAGTCCAGGAGAGAACCTCTGGTTTTTGGAAAAGATCCAACTCTTATCCTGTTTTTGCCCATCCCATTAGACTATTAGGGTGGTATTCCCAATTTAAGTTTGTTATTTCAAAATGCAACATGACTTCAAAATGATTTAGAGGGTCATTTAAATTTTTCTTACCCTCTTTTGCCTTTATATATGTGTCTCTACTTTCTTTGAGTATCATCTATCATATTCTGTAGCTTCCTTTCATCTTTTAATTCCTTTTAACAAAACCTTAATGAGAGTCTTTTCCTGTTCTGTGCTAGGATCCTGGGAGTAGATCTGTGTGAGGAGGGTCGCACCCAAGATTGTTCCTTTCCTTTAACTGATCAAATATAATCCAAGCTACCTAAATAGCTTATTGTTCTCTTTCTGAATTAAAAAAAAAATCAAATGAGGGGGCCCCTGGATGACTCAGTCAGTTAGGCATCTGCTTTCGGTTGAGTCACTATCCTGGGGTCCTGGGAGGGACCCACATCAGGCTCCAGCTCCCCTGCTTCTCTCCCTCGCCCTGCTTGTGCACGCTCTCTCTCTCTGTCAAATAAAAATCTTAAAAAAAAATCAAATGAATTAAAAGACTGAATCAGATATTTTATGTTCCCTCTTTCTTTTTTTTATAACTTTATAGTATTTAAATTTAAGCAGCTGTGAGAGGGAAATTCTAGGGATATAAACATTCCCAGGTTTGTTTGTTTGTTTATTTATTTATTTATTTTTATCAACAAAAGCTTTTTAACGAAGCACCATGATGCTAAAATTTCCAGGTTTAATATATTTTTCCTGATTTACTAAAATCGACCTGCTTCTCCTAAGTTAAACTCTGTATTCTTTTTAGGAGTGGTTTTCAGTCCCAATCCGTGGATGGAGACTGCAGCGTCCATCATCTCAGGGATACGCAGGGTTAGGAATCATTGTCAAAGGAATGGTTTTCTTAGATTTCATTTATTATTTATTTACTTACTTATTGAAATTGAAGTTAGTTAACATATAACATTAGTTTCAGGACAGATCACTGACTCCTGAGTTGCGTACAACATCCAAGGTGCCATCACGTGGCTCCTTCAGCTGGTCACCCAGTCACCCCCCACTTCCCTCCAAGAAACCCTCATTTTGAGTCTCTTATGGGTTGCCTCCCTCTCTGTTTTCATCTTATTTTACTTTTCTTTTCCTTCCCCTACATTCATCTGTTTTGTTTCTTAAATTCCACATAATGAATGAAGTCATAGGGTGTTTGTCTTTCTCTGACTTAGTTTGCTTAGTAGTCATGTTCTCTCTTTAAATAATGAACTGAAGAATTATAATTATTTTTTACATATGTGACTCTCAGTAGCATCTTATAGAATGAAATTAATCATATTTAGTATAACCTAGTAAAAATAGCCTACTTAATGTTACAGATTAAAATAGAACGATTTAATCCAGTGACAATTCTTCTGGCAAAGATTTTCATAGGCCTCTGAATCCTGTTCACAGTAATATTTTCTAGCTGCAGTTATGAGTAACTGATCCATAAAATAAGTAATGCCTGAATGTAGATAGGGATGTTTTTTCACACATTACATTACTGCGTTAATAGCCTATAAATATTTGAAATTATTTGTTTTCTTCTTTCCTCATTTCTAATGGGAATAAAGCCGAGTCCTCTTAAACATTAAGAAATATAAGAATATCTACAGTAGTGACTGTTGTTTTGCTTATATGTATAGGACACATCTGGTCAGAAGCTTAAAAGATGCCTCAAATGTGTGTAAAAGTCATCACCATTAAATTCTGATTAATGCAAGAAAATGTTTAAATAAATTAGAGGATAGTTTGACATAAGATTTGAAATGGTTGAAAAGATTCCATAAGGTGATTTAGTATTTCTTTATTGTCATCAGTCATTTTACTGGTATTTTAAGGAGATTGTTTCACAGTCGGTACTATCTTACAGGCCATTCCACAGAGGAAGAAATAAAATTATCTTTCCTAGAAACATTAAAAGGTGCCTGCAGCAAGTCTGATGAAGTGTCCTATGGTGAATTTGAGGATTACTATGAAGGTCTAAGTATAGGGATAGTAAATGATGAAGATTTTGTTAATATTGTACGTACTCCGTGGGGGATTTAGTTTTTTCAAAATGAGTGTGTCTTCAGCACTAAGCATTTTAAAGGAGAGATGAATTGAATGTAAAATAAGGTCAAACCCTGGAATATGTTTTTCTAGGACTTCTTTTTTCATTTGTTTGTTTTTTGTTTTTCTCAAAAAGGTTGAGTCTGGAAAGAGAAATCAGAGAGAGATGAAGAAGGGGGAATGTGTATTTGCAGGTGCATGTCTGAGTGCTTCCTGTCTAAGTTTGTAAAGCTCTATCTTGAGGATTTATTATTTATCTTGAATATATTTTAAAGGTCATTTTTAAAATTAGCCTTTGTAGGAAAGTTACATCTGTATTAAACTATATGAAAGCTTCTATAAAGTAAGCAAGTCACTTGTCCATTGTTTTTTTGCTACCCATTCCCCCAAAATAGGATCGCCACCATTCTCAATTTAATGAACTGGAATTGGGCCCCAAACCTGTAAGACTTACAATAGTTCAGCTTGTTTCAAACACATGAAAATGTTAGAGGAGTTAAAGGACATGCAAGAGCAATTTTCCATGCAGTGTAGATGTTTTCTGTAATATAAATATTTAGAATGATGGAGGCTTACACCTAAAATGCTACTTAGACACTGACTTGTCTTGTAGATTCTCCTAAATCATGTGCTGTTGTTTGTCCAATAGAGCACAATGTAATTTTTCAAGTGATCAGCTCTGTTTGTTCTTTTATTCTATTTTTAACTGCAGTTCTTATTACCTACACAGAATTACTGTTTAGCTAGAAATGATATGAAATGAGAGGGGAAATATTTTCTTACATTTTAATTTTAATTTTTATTTTTTTCTTACATTTTTAAATAGAGATCTCAAAAAGTGCTTTATCACATGGATGGACTAAGGAATAATTTAGTAATTCTTAATAAAATGTAAAAGGTTTGTTTCCTAAAATGAACATACATTATTCTAAACATCTCTTTTTGTTATACTAAGTAACTAAAACATTTCCTTCTAAATAGATATTATTTAGTGGTTAGATGTAATCATTCCTTTCTAAATTCTTCACTTCTCCTCACTTCTCCTTGGAAATATGAAGAAAAGAGATAACTTTCCAGAGTTGTTTCCAAGTTCATAATTTTAAATGTTATATATTAAGATAACATAAATTAGAAAGGAATGGCGTTGAGCAAAAGAAATTGTTAAAAAAATGAAAATATATACTTTGTAGAATGTGACTTTGGCATATAATTTTATTCATCAATACCATTAGGAACATCAGATATAGGATATGTGTGAACACAATAAATTCAAAGTAGTACTTTTTCAAGATTTGAGGAGATACTAAAACTCACTATTAAAGTATCAGAAAGAACATGTTACGAACACTGTAGTGCTATTTTTGCTAGCTAAATTCTTTATTGCTTGGAGTTTTTTTTTTTCCAATTAGGATATAGTAATTAAAACAATATGCTGGAAGACATTTTGGCAGAAATAAATCTGTAATACCATTTTTGGATCACATTCTTTTTCTTGGAAAAAATTATCCAGTGATAGTCATTTTAAAGCTTACAAATTGTACTCATATTGAAATGACTTAATTCTGTGGGTGCTCGATAGGTATGTACTATTTTTCATTGATAAGTTTTTATTTATTCATAACAAATCTGTTCTTATGTTGTTAGGTCCTATTTTCTTGTGAATATAATCAGAAAATGTATAGGCTGTCATACTGTGAAAAAAGGGAAGATTCTTCTGGGAGTTAGCATGTTGATGTCACAGCATACTCTTAATAAGCCTCCATCCTCTTAATATAAATATTCATATGTGTTTGCAAAAAGTTCTCTATTTAGGAGTTTAGGAATAGTTAATTTCTTATTATTTTATGCTGCTATTTCAATGTAGAGTTAGAAAATACATATTCAATATGTTATTTGTGTATTTTATTAAATTATAATTGGTGGCACAATAAATTATTCTGCATTTGCCTTATTGTCTGCATTCTTTGATTTTGGTATAATAAAATGTATTATTTAGTATTCAGTTTAATAGAAGAGCATTTAATTATGTAGTTACATTTTCAAACAACCACAATATAATAATTGACTTTTGAAAAAAAACACCGGACTTTTGAAATTCTATGCATAACACTCTTCAAGAGTCTAAAATATCTTGATTAACTTTAAAATATTAAATATGAAATTGTTTTATTGATGTTACATGAATTTTGTAGTTAAGTATATTTCATCATTGTCTAGATCTTTAAAAGTTCTTTATTTGTGGAATAGAATTGCAAGCAGGCTCCATGCAGGGAGCCCGACATGGGACTCGATCCCGGGACTCCAGGATCGCGCCCTGGGCCAAAGGCAGGCGTCAAACCGCTGAGCCACCCAGGGATCCCCTAGTGTCTCAATTCTTATAAAATAATGTTTTGAAACATTATTGTTTTTTTGAAAACTCACATGTTATTAGAAGGGATACTGTTTAGGAATTTTGAGCTACATTTTAATTAAGAAAGAATATACATTTTAAAATATACATTTTAATGATGGAGCAACTAGAGCATAATATAGATAATATAGCTTACTGTTGACCAGAACCCTTACCAATAACATAGCCGACTAACACGTATTTTCTATGTTACATACTGTTACATACATTCTTAAAGTAAGCTAGAGGAAAGAGAATGTTATTAAAATCATTTTCAGTACTGTGTTTATAAAAAAAAAAAAAGATTTCCAGTGTAGATGGACCTGCACAGATCAAACCCACATTGCTCAAGGGTCAGCTGTATTTACTGTGCAGCATATTCCATGCAATTTCCAAGGCTCTCAGATAGTCTGGATTTTTCTCATACTCTGTATATTCACTTTGTCTCAGGGCCTTTGGTTTCTTACTTCTGAATCCATCCCTTCACTGTTCTCAATGCCTGTTCCTTCGCCCAAGCGCTTACCAGCTTTTGGGTGTACTCTCCCCGCATCAGCTCTGCCCCCATCCTGCTTTAACCCATCCTACACATTGCTACTAGAATGATCTTTCTAGAATGCCCTTCCATGATCTCAGTCCTGTCTTGGCATCCCATACCTTTAAGAGAAGTTCAAACTCTTCGCCCAACCAACCTCGTAAAAGCTCACCTCCCTCCCCACAGTTCACACCCCTAGTTCACAACTGTTGTAACAGGTATAAAGGAGACACTGGATGAGTCATCTCAGGGAGGCAGTAATAATTCATCCTTCCAAAATCACAGGATTTGTTAAGGTATTATTGAGATGGCATTTCAAGCGTTCTGTAAAAAAAGCTGAAACAGTAAAAATTTTAGAGGTTTGATCATATAGTTATAAACATATATTAGTGGATACACATTTTCAGATTTCATCAGTAACCTGTGTAAGCTTATTTGTGTAGCTTTTGGATATCTAAGCAAGGCAGTTATTTGGAAAGATTTGAATAAAAAAATACCTATCTGGTGACTAATTTTATGCAAGGAGAAAACAATCATGGTCTCTGTTGTGTGTTGAGTATTCTTTTCATCAAGTTAGGATGAGATTTCTGAGCTATGGCTGAGTAAGTTTAGATATAAATGAAAAGAGTCTTACCTTTACAACTGTATGTTGAGGTTCCTGGGAATTTCAGATGATGAGAAAGCCAGTGTGGAACAGGTGACTGCAATTCAAGGAAATCACTGTCGCCTCAGAAAGTAGCAAACTTATCTAGTCATTTAGGAGATTCGTATAGGAGAACCCTGATTAATCCCAAATGGCAATCGTAAGAACCATTCCTTTATTTATTTTTAAAGATTTTATTTATTTATTTGAGAGAGAGAGCGAGCGGCAGAGGGAGAAGCAGACTCCCCACCGAGCTGGGAGCCCAACGCGGGGCTCAGTCTCAGGGCCCGAGGACTGTGACCCAAACCGAAGGCAGACACTTTGCTGACGGAGCCACCCAGGTGCCCCAAGAACCATTCTTTTAGAGAGAGGTCAGTTCTCTTCCTTCATCAGAGCCCATGCAGGAAAATCAAGTTCTTATATTAGAGCTACCAGGTCTTTCCCTTCAAAGCATGTAGCAAGGTGACAGGTTGCAAGAGCGATCAGTAAGAAAATTTGGTGTTAATGGAATTAATGGGAAGAGGATCCAGGTGGAAGACTACTTTCGGACCCGAGATGTAAGGCCGTGTTCCTAGCACCTTCAGTGTGTATACTAAGACTGTCCGTTGCCTCGAGTCCATAAGAAATTGTGTTTCCCAAGGGTGACCGGAGCAGTGTGTCATCTCGTAAGGTACTTACTTTCACCTGGCAAACTTGACCTCCCATCAAGGGGCAGGGTGTGTGTCTTCTCCAGGTGACACTAGTGCCTGGATTATAACGACACCTTGTGGCTGCAGCAATGGCCTGTGGCTTCTCAGACTAGGCAAGAACAAGCCACACTGTCCTCACTGCTTGTGGCAAGACTTGAGCCGCGACTGAGAAGGCAGAGCCTGTGAGACTGCCAGACCCGGGGGCTGCGCGGGGTGCCCTGGGCAACGCCAGGTGAGCTCTGGGCGGACAGCTGGGTGTGGCTGTCGGCCGCGTGGGGCAGTCATCTTGAGTGATTCCAGCCCCAGCTAACATCTCACCATATTCACATGACGGACTCCACGTGGGAACCACCCAGTTGCGCTTTTATACACACACACACACACACACACACACACATATATATATAATTTTTTTTAAATTTCAGGTTAATTGAGGTTAATTGACCCATAACTTTGTGAGCAAAGTAAAATGGTTGCTTTAGGCTGCTAAGTTTTGGGGTTATTTTTAATATAAATATGGTGAGTATAGCAAATCCTTAATTAGGATTTGAATAAAGCAAGGATATTAAAAATGTTTTGTCAAATACTCAGGAGATTTAGTAAACATGGCCCACAGCTTATAAGATTCTTTAGAGACATTAAAGGAAGGAGGCACAAGAAGTCTGCATGATCTCAGTTGGGTGGAAGGAAGTGATGTGATGGAATGAGTGCTACACAGAATCCAAAAATTATACTTAATTAAAGATAAGTGAAGTTGAACTGTCATATAAAGTCAGAGCTCTGCAGGACATTTATTTTACCCTCTTGCAACAGTTACTCATGATATTGTATCAGTTCCGGCAATCGTTTTATTTATCACCATCTTAGATGAAATATCCTATAATTTTCTTGTTGAAAAAAATTCATTCATTCTGTTTCCCCAAGGACTCTAATAAATAAGGCAAGATAATCTGTAGAGATGATCATTTATGTTTGGTCCTATTGCTGTAAGAACCAGAAGAGAATCCATGATCCCTCTGGCCTCATTCCAAAAGGGCAGGCCTGCTTTTATTTTGACCTTCCCAGGGTTGGAAGCGGAGGCGCCAGTGTGAACCTCACACCCTTGAGGGGTGTGTGCCTGTGTGAGGGAGTTGAGGTGGATCCTAACAGGTGTAGGTCACCCGAAGTGGAAAAGGGAACTTTTGAGAGTTTCTACTGAGACGGAGGAGAAAGCAGTTTTCTGAGGCCCCGAGGGTCGAGTAGAATGAAACACGCTTTCTGTTCTCACGAAGCCTCATGGGTCCCAGGAGGTGCAGCTGAAGAAGTTAGCAGCTGCTAAGGAGGCGAAGTGATGGGCGCCCCATAAACCACGGTGCTGGAGGGGGGTGTGCCTGAGGTGTGTCTGTGCCTGTGCCACCGAGTGAGGGGAGGGGCGGGGGTGCAGTCGGTGCAGCCGTCTGGGAGCGGCCCCAGGATGGGGGTGGAGTGTGTGGTGGGGTGCCATCGGGGTGAGGCCCCAGTACTGGGGCAGGGGGAGAAGGGGGTGGGAGCCGTCAGCGTGAGGCCCCAGGATGGGGGTGGGGGGACGGTGCCATAGGGGTGCAGCCTCACGGAGCGGCCCCAGGCGGGGCAGGCCCAGGACAAGGGTGGAGATGACCCGGGGCCTCTCCCACCGCGGCCTCCCCGTGGACCTCCGTGTCGTTCAGGAGCACTGTTGCACTTCCGAAGGTCATGAACAGTGCAAAGCACACTGCAGGCTTCACGCGCCATCGTGGGAGCGCCGTGTCCCTCCTCGAGTCACTGCGCCGCCAGCGGGCAGAAGGCCTTGCGATCGACGTTGCTCCGCTCTCATGAGCGGTTCAGTCCCAGGCTGTGCGTCTGGCGCGTAAACACTCAGCACATAATTGTTGCCTGGTGTAACCAGAGATGTATCCCCTCGGTCTCCGGGTACATCTGGGCCGGGACCAAATCCAATGTCTTCTGTGTCCATATTTTCCCTTTCTGTGCTATCACATTTATGATCGGTGCAGGAAGAACTGACATTTGTTAAAGTGTGAGCTTGTTCCAAGAATTACTGGAGTCATGAAAATCCACGTCCAGTGTTTTCCTCGCCCGTTTGTGTCTTACGCCGTTCAAGATCCATTTACTTATTTTCGGGGCAGGGAGTGGACACGAGTGGGCCGGGGGAAGGTTTCCGCGGACGCCATGAGGTCACAGCCCGGGGGTCACAGCCCCACGTTGCAGCCCTGACGTCACAGCCCCGAGGTTGCAGCCCGGAGGTCACAGCCCCGAGGTCACTGCCCTCAGGTCGCAGCCCCGAGGTCGCAGCCTGCAGGTCACAGCCCCGAGGTCGCAGCCCCACGATGCAGCCCTGACGTCGCAGCCCCGAGGTCGCAGCCCCGAGGTCGCATCCCCGAGCCGCCCGGCGCGGCCCGAGCACAGACCCCGCTGACCCGGCGGGCCCCGAGTCGCACGTCGCCGGCGAAGGGTCAGGGCTGCGTGGCGGGCGCGACCAGGCGGGCGGTGTGGGACGGAACGGGGGCCGCCCCCAAGGGCAAGAGCCGGGCTCCAGGGGTTGCCCTGGGGGCGCGGGCCCGGTGGTGAAGACGGAAGGACGTCGGGGTCAGCAACGCCAGCATCACCCAGGCGGCCGGCGCGGGAACCTTCATCCTCGCCGCTGGGTGCGAGTTCGGGCCTGGGATGCGCCCCTGCGGGGCCCTGAGGTGATCCGGCCGCGCCCGCGTCGGGGCGCCGTTCTGACAGACCCTGAAGGGACGCGCGGTTTTGGGGGAGAAATCCGCCGCTGGGAAACGGGGGACCCGCCGCCGCCTCCGCCTCGCTCCTACTTTTACACGAAGCTGTCGCGCTTCCCGTTTCCGAAACGCAAGGAAGAGTGGGCCTCGGCGAGCCCGACGCTCGGCCGGAACCGGAAACTCGGCAGGGACCGGAAGCTCGGCCGGAAGCGTGCGGCTGGCGACTGGTCTCCTCAGCGAGCAGCCGGCGGCCTTGGCTCGGCTCGTCGTCCGCCGGAGGCCCAAGCGCGGTGCAGGCGAGCCCCTTAAGTCCTCCTGCTCTGGGAAAGCTGAGGGTCGAGGACATGGGCTCTTTTATTTTATTTATTTATTTATGTTTTTTAAATTTAAGATTTTATGTGTTGATTTCCTGAGAGACGCAGAGAGAGGCCGAGACGCAGGCCCTACGCCGGGAGCCCGCCGCGGGCCTCGATGCCGGGACCCGGGGTCACGCGCTGGGCTTCAGGCAACGCTCTGCCATGGAGCCCCCGGGGGCGCGGTAGAAACAAGCTTCTGTCCGTGTGGGTCAATGTGGATGAGCCACCCAGGGAGGAGGGATGCGGGGTTTGCGGGGAGAACCCGTCTCGGGGTCGGGTATGAAGCAGAGGCTTAGGTCGGCGGATGGCGAGAGGGGAGCCGGGGCGGCGGGGTTGCGGGCAGCCGCAGGGCCGCACAGGACAGGTGAGGGGCCTTCAGGGCCGCGGCAGACACGCCGACGGACACCACGATGGACACCACCATGGACACGGCGACGGACACCACGAAGGCCATGGCGGCCACGGCGGGCGCGGGTCAGCCGGGCTTCCCACTGTGGGGCCGGGCCGGCAGGTGCTGCTGCTGATGGCGTCGGGAGGAAGGCCTCGTAGTGGGAAGGACGGTGAGTTCCAAGACGGGCCGCAGGTGGTTCGTGGGCCCCGCGGGGGCAGGGTGGTGCGAGTCAGCAGAGGACTGAGAACTGGCCCACGATGTCTGCCACGCAGGACACGGAGGCTGGAGCAGTCTCGGGGCGGGCAGTGCTCGGGAGCAGACGGCGAGGCGGGCGGCCTCTGAGGAGTTCAGAATCAGGACGTAATTTTTTTTTTTTTTTAATTTATGTGCACACTGAAATCTCCTAGAATTGTAGAAGTATGGCAAGAAAAGACGTGGGGCCATGTCAGAAAGTCTGCACTGAACGAGCGTGAGGTGAGATAAACAGTCTTAAGCAACCAGATTTCATAGGCCGATGTAAAAGTAAAGGTTAGGAGGCAGGATTAGGGGTCTCGGGGAGCGTCAGCCCCACCATCTCTCAGGGTGCACACGTTCCCATGGGCGTGAGGAAGGAAGAGCCTCCAGGAGCAAGCTGCTGGGGACACCGGAGGGCATGGGGTCATGGCCTGTCTTCCATAGCATCGACCTGTGACCTCCGGAAGGTGGCAGACAGGTGCATGCGTCCTGGGGTCACACGAACTCAGACAACGGAAGTTGGATGAGAGGTCTCCATGCATGTCAGTGGTGACACGGCCAAGGTGGGAGAGGGCTGACACTCCCCACCGCTGCTGGGGCTGGTCCTCGGGGCCCTGGGAGACCGCCTGCCCCTGTCCTCGTGTGCCACCGTGAGGGAGACCTCACACTCAGCCCTGCTTTAATACAGTATTCTCAACTTCCAAAATGTAATGGAAGTTGGCTGAATGTGCCCAGAATTTTCTTTTGCTGTTACTTTCATGGCTTCCTGTCTCCAAGCCTCTTGTCACTTCCTCTTCACTAACCAATTTCTCCTTCTGGGTCATCATTAATTTGAGAGTAGCAATTTCCCACATTGCTCCCACAACATTTTATGGGGTAAATCGTCAGTAGAAACAATCTAGTCACCAACTATCTTGGTAGTCCAGGTCCTCTTACCAGTTTGGTAGCCTGAGAGCTTTGTTTGCGTCACTGGGTCGAAGTGTGATGGCAGTTAACTTAGTTGTAGTCCAGCACCAGAACTCATCTCGTATTTTATGAAAAACAGTTGTAGAACAAAAACGAGTTGTTACTACAATCCACAAGGTTCTGCGTGATCCTGACTCTGTGTTCCTCTCAAATTTCCACTCCTACTAATAACTACCTCACGCTCTGCACAGGGAACGCTTTCTGATTCTTTAAGTTTCAGCTTACCATTTCCATTTCTATAACAACTTGTTGTTTATTCCCTCGATACCACTTCTTATAACCTGAAATTGTAATATTTATGTTTATTTCTTATACCAATGAGAAAGTAAATGCTAAAAGGTAGGAAACTTTTGTGTCTTTTCATTATGATCTGCTCTGTGTACATGTGCTTATGCCAAGTAAATCCTCAACAAATGACTATTGAGTAGGTGAATAAAAGGTATCCTGAAATGTTAAGTTCTTTGCGAAAATGAATTATATAAAATTGTGGAGCAGTTCTTTGTCATACGTAAGTACTAAATCAGAACAAGCAACTCATACTTCTGTTGAGTAACCTCTAGAAAAAGGTCATAGAGAAGTGATTCTGGTTAATGACAGGTAAAGAAATACAGAACACCTAGATCATCTAGAAAAGGGGACAAAATTGCTAGAAGAAACAGGAAATTATCAAGGTAGTGAAGAGTAATGAAACAGAGATTCAGGAATAAACTGAGAGAAGTGATCCTGACATTTGGACAACAGGTCACAGTGCAGGGACATCTGCCAATTCTGAGAGATCGCAGAGGGTGAGAGCTGAACAGAGCTTTATTTCTTTTTTTTTTAAATGATTTTTTTAGATTTTAAAATTTTGTTTATTTGAGAGGAGTTGAGTGAGTGAGAGAGCAGAAGCAAGGGAGAAGGGCAGAGGGAGAAGGAGAAGCAGACTCCCCTAGGACCGTGGGATCCTGACCTGTGCCAAAGGCAGATGCTTAACTGACTGAGCTACCCACGTGCCCTGAACAGAGCTGTAAATAGTCCTACAGGACTGTAGGAAAAAAATGGTGTCAGAATTTAATAGAGGGAATAGCATTGGCAAATTTCCCACCTTTAGGTTAGAATTTGAAAGTCTACATCCTAGAATGAGGTTGAACCAAAATTAGAAAAGTCCATCAAGAAACCTAAGCCCAGCATCAAGTCATTTTAATTCCTATAAAGGGATCTAAGTGATCTATGATTATTAGCTTTCCTGGCTCCACGGATCTAACAATAACTTATTTAAGAATAATAAATTGTTAAATGGATGAAATTAAGAGTATCCTAAAATATCAGGGTTTTTAAAATTGTTTTTGGTTTTTGCAAAATGAACTAAATAAAATAGTCGAACTTCTTTGTAAGTTTTCAAGTTAGAACAGCCAGTCCATATTTTTTTAAAAGATATTTTTTTTATTTATTCATGAGAGACAGAGAGAGAGAGAGAGAGAGAGAGAGAGAGAGGCAGAGGGAGAAGCAGGGTCCACGCAGGGAGCTGGACGTGGGACTGGATCCCGGGTCTCCAGGATCAGGCCCTGGACTGAAGGTGGTGCTAAACTGCTGAGCCACCCGGGCTGCCTTCCAGTCCATATTTTTTAAGTAACCTTAGGAAAAGATCAGAGAGTACTAACAGAGAAGCTAGCAAAAGTACTTCCTCTCTAGGGGAAGTTAATGTCATCCTAGGCCTCAAGTTATTTCCATAACATTTCATATATGATGCTTGTGTATATGATTTTAGTAAAAAATGGGAGGCAATCACCATGACTTAAAACCAAGAGGAACAATAGAATATAGAAATACACCAATAAGAAAAAGAGGTAATGGCATTAACACAGACTTTAAAATAACTATGGTGAGCCCATTCAAGGAATTAAACAGAAAGAAATTAAAACTTTGACAGAGAACTTGAAACTGTGAAAAGAAAAACAAAATTCAAATTCATTTTTAATTTTTTTATTAAAGATTTTAAAAAATTTACTTATTTGAGGGAGAGAGAGCACATGCCGGGGGAGTAGTAGAAGGACAAGAAGACTCCCTACTGAGAGGGGAGCCTGATGCAGGGCTTGATCCCAGGACCCTGAGATCATGACCTGAGCCAAAGTCAGATGCTTAACTGACTGGGACACGTCAGCTCCCCAACAAAATACAAATTTAAAGAAAATAATATAATAAGCAAAATTAAGTACTTAATGTATGGATTTAAAAATATATTTTAAGGAAATTACTGTGATGATAGGTCAGAAGAAACTGTCTGTAATGCACCAACATAGTAAAAAGTATAGAAAGCAATATAAAAGACATAGGAAATACACTGAGAAGATCTAGCATAAGTGGAATTGTGCTGATGAAAGAAAATAAATAACAGAATAGAACAAACCAATATTTCAAGACCTAATAGCTACAAAACTCTAAAATTAGTGAAAGACATCAACATACAAGTTCAAGAAGCCCTTCTAACACAAAGAATGATGAGTTATAAATAAAAAAGACTTATCTAGATTCATCAGGGTATAACTGCTAAAATATACACATATAAAGTCTTCAAAGCAGCAGGAAAATAGAACAAGCATGGCATCTAATTTTTCAAGAGCAATTAGAAGTCAAGATATAACGGAATGATATTCAAAGTAATGAAATGATTTAAGTGCCAAACTAAAACTCTATGTCCAATAAAAAAAATCCTCCAGAATGATAATAAAGACATTCAACAGAAAAATCTAAGTTGGGAACATCTGTCATCAGCCAATGCTCTGTAGGAAATAGTAAAGATTATGATGCAGGAAGAAGGTAAAAAGATCCTAGGGCAACTTTGAAATACAGGAGTGAAGTAGAGCAATGGACAGAAGTAAGTGGGCATATAGAAATATGTAAATGAATAGTGACTGTATGGAATAATGATATTTTGTAGAGTTTAATAAATGTTACATATATGTACATATGTACATTATGTATACATAACTGTGGCCATTTACTGTATTATGTATAGTACACATATAGGTGTGTCTACATGTTACGTACCTCTCTGTATGTGGTACATGACAACAATTTTGTTTAAATCTTGATAAATAGATTTAAAATATTCTAAAGTCCTTGCATTTTCAAAGAAGAGGCTAAAAATGTGCCGAAGCCTGTTCCAAAGATGAGAGAGTGTGAGGGGCATATGTCTGCCCGGACCCAGCTGGTCCTCTTGGTGACCTCTTCTGACCTGGTGACAAGATCTATGTCCACGTTTTATGTCAGTGAGTTCATTTATTGTTCACAAAAACGCCACGACCAAGTACTAATATTTAAGTCAAGCAGATGGAGAGGTTACTAGAGCAGTCCCTTGACTTTTCCAAAGGTTACAAGTAACGAAGGAGATGAGATTGAAACAAGTATCCAGAACACATCTTAATCACTAGGCTACGTTTTCTTAAATACTCTAAAAATTGCTTTTAGTTTTCCACCTGTCATTTGTTTCTTTCCTTTCATCTCTGGCTTCATTAATCAAGTATTTAAAAAAAATTTCCCCCCCATTTTTCCTTCTATTAACCTTTAGTTAAAAATCACTTCATTGTTAAATTTAGTGATTATCTAGGAGATTACAATATACATCTTTGATGTATCTAAGTATAGTATAAATTAGTAACTTTTTAAAGATTTCATTTATTTATTTGAGAGAGAGAGAGAGAGAGCGTGCACAGGCAGGGAGAGGCAGAAGGAGAGCATACTCCCTGATGCTCAGGGAGCCCAACGCAAGGCTGGATCCGAGGACCCCCGGATCATGACTTAAGCCAAGGCAGCTGCCCAGGCGCCCCATAAATTAGTGACTTTTTAACCACATACCAAACAACCAAAAGACACTAGAACATGTACATTCTATATATATCTATATTTTATAGTATTTTTATTTTGTTCTTGATTTTATTATGCATTTTCGAGAGCACATGATATTAGTTTGTAAAGTCAACATTCATTTGGATTTAGTTACATAAATGTCCTTCTCATTTCTCTGTATTTATTTCTCTCTTCCCATTTTCTCATCTGGGATCTATTTACTTGTGCCCAAATAACCTCCTTTATTATTTTTTTTAGGTGTATCGGCTACTGACAAATTCTCTCAGGGGTGTATGTACATCTGTGTGAAGACATATTTGTGTCATCTCCGTTTTTGGAGAATATTTTTGCTGTATATAGAATTTTAGGTTGGCCAGTTATTTTCTTCCAATACTTTGAAGTTGCTATATTTTATAACATTCATTATTTCTATATACAACTCAGATTTTGGTCTTATTATGACTCATTGGAAGAGATTGCGCCTCTTTCTGGTTACATTTAATTATTTTCTTTGTCTCTACTCTTTAGCAGTTATACTCTGATGTGCCGAGGTGTGTGTATATGTGTGCGTGTGTGTGTATAGTGAATGTGTATATGTATAAATGGAATTAAATATATATATTTAATGAGTGATTTAAATTCACCAATAATCAAGTGAATGTAAAGTAATATGGCAATAATAATTTTCCTTCTATCTTAATAGTGAGGACAAATTATGCTTCTTGCATACCACATTCTAAGGCAGAAAGTGCAAAATACATTGTAGACAGCTTTTCATAAATTATTGGAAAGTGAATATTTGAAATCTAAAGAAATGACTGCTACATATCTTGGAAATATGAACAACCAGGACGCATATCAGATAGCTTAGATATTAGAAACAAATCTTAATGCTTTTTACATGCTAAGTAAGAGCGGCTGCTTTTTTCTGGAAGTAAAAATGCCCAGCTCTGTGGGGTCCTCTCATCTCTTCCAGGGTGGCATATGTGTGGTGGGCATGTTATGGTATCATTCAGCAAATTTTATTTCCAGCCTCCCTTTATGGCCAGAGTTTCTTCGTTCCATTTTCATTGCAAGTATTTTTGCTCCAATAAAGTAATTTTATCTTCGCAGGAAGAGATTCAAGACTTTTATTTTGTTAGCCTGAGAATGGGGCTTCTGGGTCCTCTTCCTTAATGAGTTGTGCGAGTTACCAGCCTTGCCTCTGCTTTTTCAGTCCAGCAGTGGCAAAAAGATATTTCTGTATTGCTTTTTTTCACTGCATAATAGATTCTAGTAAGATTCCCATGAGTTAGATTCTGTAGAAACATTTTCCTTACTGAGAAAAAAATGCGTGTGAAATTAACTTGCTTCTAAATTGTACTGGAAGTGATGAAACTTGATGTTCCCTTGCGATTTGGACCACACACTTCTAAGACTGGGACAAGACTACAATCAAATTTCTAGTTTCCCTCACTGCCTAGAGGGAGAGTTCATCCAAGCCAATCCAGGCCTTGCTTTCTAATAATTTCTTTTGCATCTGCTATGACAACCCAACACATTTCACTCTCTTACAACCATTGAAGTCAGAACTTTCTCCCCATATCTAACAAAAAATTCCTAAGCTTACAATTTCATTGGTGTTCTGTTGTTCTTATGAGAAATGAGGGTATGAGATACTTTTTGAATGAATAAAAAATGAAGAAGCATTTGTACCATTTTATACTGGACATTTTCTCTGTCCTCCATTTATTGCTGGTGTTACTCAGGGCATGGAGGTAAAACATCATGGGACGATGATTAGGGATGATTGACACAGTTGATGGGAGAAGGGTTAAGGATTCTAAGACTGTCCATTCTGCTCTCCGGTCTGAACTTTTTAAAGCCTGGATCCTAACTTATTTCTTCTGTTTAAAATCATACATTCTCCAGACCTATAGTTGAAAAACAAGAAAAGAGATGGATATGAATTAGATTTTGAATAACTTTGCTTTTCATAAAATCACAAAGATTCAAGAGAGAAAAAATGTCAGGAAAAAAAAGTGAGCCATAAGTAGCTGCAGTATCTCAGCATATGCAAAGGAGGGTTCTCCGGTTCCTTTGATCTCTGCACTGCACACCCACCATTTCATTAAAAGTGGATTCTGGGTGGCTGATGTGGGAGGTAGCTATGTCAGGACCGTCACTGCAGTGATGGGTCTGAGCAGAGACGTGAACGAGATAAAGAGCTACCCAGGAAGAGATCCATAAGAATAGCCCATCAGGCATAGGAAACAGGAAATGACATGGTCCCAAGGCAGGAGCTACTCTAACACTTTAGGGACGGGAAATAAAAGCATCGGTTGGAGCTTGAGGTTAGATTCGCAAAGTCAGGAATCCTTGTAGTTTCTACCATGACCTATTGGATCTATTGCTTATGAAGCCCTGACCTTCAGAGGAAAGTGATTTCCCTAGCCTGCCTTCCTGGAGAAACCATGCGGAAACGTCCCACAGAAAGATCCTGTAACAGTGGACATGGCCAGTTCTCAGTTGGCGACAGCTGACCCGGCCCACAGCCCTTTCAGGGTTTCCCTCTGAGGCCATAGATGCCATGGGGCTGAGAATGAGCCATCCTTGCAGTGCTTGGCCTATGTACCTGGTGACAGGACTGTTGGAGACCGTCAGCCACCTGGCTCTGGCTTGAGGCCACAGAGTTTTGCAGTCGTTGGCGAGACACCTGTAGTCAGAGCTGAACTGGTCCCAGAAGTAGAGTGTCGCTGTGAGGAGGACCCGGGCCTTTGCCAGTGGCTTTAAACCCGGTGGCAGATCGGAGCGGTTGGTAGGAAGCCGGCAAAACCTTGGGGAAACTGTTTCCAAACGCTTGGAATACGGTGAGGAAAATATTCCTGGAGGATGAACAGAGAATCCTGTTACGAGGTGCTGGGAAGTTTGACAGATACTGTTGTCCACAGCCGTGTGAAAAACGCAAGGGAACCCCCTGGACTCCTGAGTGTGGCAGAGGAGCACTCCAGGGGGCTGCGTGCGGGAAGGGCGGGCTTCTTTCCATGGCCGGGATGGAGTAGGAGAAGAAGAGGTGCAGCAAAGAAGTCTCTACGTTTTTGAGCAGAATTTAGAGGAACTTGATAGGCCAGCATTTGCTGGATTTGAGACTATAACTCTCTTTTCTCCGTCTCTCCTAGCAAAAGAACATCAAAGTGTAAGAAATCAAATTCAGATGGTGCTAGGAAATTCTTTGTCAATCAGACAAAAGGTCTGATTAGGTTCTTCACCGAAGAACTGTGAAGGCCTCACACACCCTCCGTGTTAAGACATTGGAACTCCTATGACGGCTGAGGGATTCGCATCACAGCAGCCTCACAAAGCACCCAAGGCTTAGACAGACTTTGGAAAAAGACGTGGGGATGTGTCTTCCGTTTAATGGAGTACATTATTTGATACATGAAGATATTTAAAAGATTATATTAGTTTGGGCTGAAAGGGGCAGAGAAAGTACAAAATGAAGCAAGGCTGTTGGACGCTAACCCACTTTAGATAAGAAGTAGCCTGAGAAGCTTCCTTATATTTAGGGAGATGTTTTTGTCTAATTTTTAAAATATATATGACGAATATTAGAGCAGGGTATTAACTGTGAAATAGTGTCACTAAATTAATTTAAAAATTAGGAGGACGTTGATCTAAAAATCCCCGAATACCCAGACTTATTGTCTATTGTGGGTTTCATAATTATCCAAGGAAATACCACATTTAGAATTCTTAAGGAAGCAGAGATGAAAGCATTAGAATTCTACCATAAGATTGAAACCTCAGAAATCCAATAAAATAAGAATCCAATACCTAAAATTCCAGGTATAGAAACTCAGACTCATAAAAAACAGCTTCTTCCACATTGCCTGCAATATTCAACAAAACTCGGTATGAACATTACTGAAGAAGACAACCTTTGCCCGCAAAACACCCAGAGTCCAGTGTTATTCGCTTCCATCACTAAAGTCGTGATTTCGAGCAATTTAAGTGGCTTCTGCATATGTACATCCCTTATCTATAAAATGCAGACGGTCACAGTGCAAGTACTGCAGCCTTGCTGTGAGTGCGAAGAATCACAGCCAGGATGGCCACTTGCCATGCGATCACCCTGCACTTGTTACGTCCCTGTCATCGTCTTCTTCGTTGTTATCAACACTGACCACTGGAAACTAGACACTAAAGTGGACACCGGGGGATCTAATTGTGGCCAAAACAACTTGATTCTGGTTCTTCTGGTCTAGATGGCAGACAAATCATGAAACAAGTGATTGCTTTTGTGGTTTCTCAGCGTCCCGACGCTGGAGATAAGGGGCACTCTGCGCACACCCGCACCTAGTCCACGGGGCATGGGATACTCTAGGGCAGGAAGGAAGCTTCAAGGAGGCAACCATGAGGTAATCGTGTTTAAACTGAGATTTGAATGCTGAGTTGCAGTTTACATGTGCAGGGATCAAGGATTCCTGAAGGAGACTGGCCTGTGGAAATGTCCCCGGGGAGTCGAGGGAAGAAGAAAGCATCAGGAAGATGTGGACCAGGTGAAGTGGGGGGCACTTCAGGGAACGTGGGTGGACTGTGAGTGGGAGATGGCCCTCTATCGGTGATTAATCAAAATGGGAAGGACACCTTCACCACCTCTGTTCTCTGAAGACCTTGGACGGTGGGGTCAGCGTCCCACAGAAGGCAGAGACTCGGTCAGCCAGCTGCATAGGGCTCGTGGGTGCGAGAGCTTGACTGGACAAGCAAGAAGGGAAAGAAGAGTGAATAGACTTGAAAGATTGCTTGGGAGAAAGAACTTTCTAAACTTGGGAACAGAGTTGAGTTTGGATCGGAGGTTAAAAAAAAAGACTAAGTCATAAAAGTTTCCCTAATTTTTAGCTTGAGCATCTTGTTGCCACTGAAATGATTTCAGGAAGAGTCGGAGGTTGAAGTGAACGGCTTAGTTCTAGGCACTCTGCTCTCCTTGGGACTTGTCTCTAGTACCTAATACGCACTGACTGCAGCGTATCAGGACAAAACAGTCTACTGAAATGGTTACTAGTGAAAAAATAAAGGGAGAATTGTGTGTCCGATTAGGGAGGAATGTGTATTGTGAGTATTCTTTCGGCTTATGTTTCATTAATAAATTGTATCCCCCACTGTGGGAATGGAATGGAATCAACCATTGCTGCTCTTAAATCAATTTAACTAAATGTTCAAATTTAATTATGGCGATACAACGATCAAAGACATTCAGAGAATACTGGGTTGTGCATGTAACGATGGCAACAAAATGGATGTTTTTCAGGGCACATGGGGGGTGCAGGCGGTGAAGTGTCTGCCTTTAGCTCAGGTCCTGATCCCGGGTCCAGGGTTGGGATCGGGGTCCCTCCTCAGCGGGCAGCCTGCTTCTCCCTCTCCCTAGACCTGCTGCTCGGCCTGCATGTGCCCTCTCCCTCTCTCTGTGTCAGATAAATAAGTAAAATCCTTAAAAAAACAAAAAACAAAAAAAAAAAAGACAAAAACAAAACCAACAACAAATGAACGCTTTACAAAAACAAACAAACGAAAGGGTGAATTAAAAAAAAAAAAAAAGACATTGATGCTTTTCCCCTAACAGAAATTTAAATGATGTTTTATATCTCTTGAAAACAGTTAACTGTGTGGTATAATATTTTTTTCGGACGATCGATTTAGTCAAGGTGATCCAGACTGTAGTTTTATATTGTTCTTGACGTCTGTCCTCCAAACTGCACCGTATTCTGTGCTGTCCCATAGTTCGATTTCTTTAACAAATAAATAAAGATAAAATGGAAAAGCAGGTGTCAGTGGTCTGGCGAAGGAGAAGAATCCCAATGTTTTCCTCTGCGTCCTCTTTAGTGCTGCTCCTGTGTCCTGACTGTTATTTTTACTCCCCTCGATTCCGTTTGAAACCTGCATACAGAGCTTCCCAGAAGCCTGCTCATCCCTGTCTTGGTGTTTTCCTAACGAGGAGCCTAGCTGCTGTGCCTACATCTGCTTGAGTTTTGCTCACGTCTCTTTCAGCTTCCTTATTCCTTGAGCTCTGTTATTTCCTGGGGAAACCAACCTGATTATTTCCAACACGTTACAGATCATATTTGTGACTCGTGGTTTCCGTTCTTCTCCTTTTGTATCAAAAGAACACAAAACAGTCGTCTTAAAATGCCTACTCTGCTTACCTATTTGGAGCATGCTTTCATCGTACGCCGTTTATGTAACAGAAGGGGGAAGAGCTCTGAGATATTTTGACAATGGGCTTTCACTGAATGATTGCTATCTTGCAAGTGTGTTTATTTTTCTCGTGTCTATAATCGTCTGTTTCCTATTCAAATCCTGGTTCCACATATATTCAGATCATGGCTCTACCATTTACTTTCCGGGACACAGGCATTGGAATCAAACACCTGTGGGCTTGAATGTTACCAGCTGCCTCTTATTAGCTGTGTGATATGGGGCAAGTTATTGTGAAATTTCAGAGTCTCAGCCTCCTCATTAGTAAAATGCTGGTAACATCATAAGCTGAGTGAGGATCAAGTGAGGTATATCTAAAGCTCTTGGCATCTTATTTTGTGCCAAAGTACTTAAGAAAGCTTTGACTACTGCAATTCCTAATAATTCCTTTTCCTTAATCATTCTCACAACCCCTTGCCTAATATGAAGAAAATGAGTATTTCCACACTTGCTTGTTAGACCTACAGTTTATTTTCAATAAATGTGAGTCCTCTTACTGCCCCATCCCTTCTTAAAATAATCTGCAGATGCCACGTTTGGCTACTTTCTTGTCATATTTTTATAAAATTCGCTTCACTATAGCTTCCCATGGACATTTCATGAGGCGTAAGACGCTTTTTAAAAACACAGATTTCCAACTGCAGAAATTGGCACAGAATGGACCAACTGCATCAAAATCTCAGGGTGTAGACGTTCACGTTTTATGCTTCTCAGTGGAGTCCGAGGCACTGCACAGCACAGAACTCCCCTAAGGCTGGGAAGTCATAAAGGAGATGTAAAGGGAGGAAGTCTGTAAATGTACATAATGCGTAGAGTAAGTCAGACAGGTGTGAAATGATTAGCACTAGGAGGCAGGGAGGTGCTAAAAATAAGGATCGTAAAGTTTCAATGAAATGTCTTATCTAACATCTGTGACCTATGGAAGAACAAGAACATTAGGAAGTAAAGTGCACTTTGCTGACACCTGCCCATACCCTAACCTCAGGTGGTAGACCAGTCGTCCTAGGAGACGCTGCTGCATGTTGCCCCGTGGCAGTCACAGCGACTTCAAGTGGGGTGGTGAGAGTATTGGGCTGCTCCGGGTACTGAGGTTACCCAGCATCTAATCTATCATCTGTCGAATCCATCATCATCATCTATCCATCATCATCTTCTATTGAAATGAACGGCTGATGCAGAAGGCTAGGGCCCAGAATTTTTTGTAGCAAGAGGGCTATTTTCGACTCTTGCTTTGAATGCTCATCAGTCAACATCATCCTATATTCGTGGAAAATTTTTCTCTTCCTTCAATCTAAAATGCCTTTTCTCAGCACTCTTGAACATTAATTTTCTAAGTATACAGTAAGCTCAAGTCGGCTGTCTATGTTGTTATGCTGGGTATTTATGCAGAGACTATGGCCCTTGACAAGCGATATAAATATATATTTCCTGCAAATCAAATGACCAAGTGGTAAAATTAGCACTCTGTGAATTCTTCATATGTACGTCTAATCATAATTATCACAAGGAACTATGCTGGGTGGTTAAAAAAAAAAGTGCATTGCATAAAGTAGGTCATTAAAAGATGTAACACGTACATTTTCAAATTAAAATAATTTGAGAGGGACGCAGACTTATTGGAAGGACGCTAGAGTATTGTCTTCATTACATCTCTGTTGAATCCTGTGTTTGACCCGGCTCGACCTCTGTGCGAAGCAGGCTGGGCAGCAGAGAGGAGTTAGGCTGCCATCAGAGGATGTGGTCATGATCCAGCTCCTGTCAATCGTCAGCTGTGTTATTTTGGTGTAAGACTTCTTCAGTTGGCATAAAAGTTACTACTAGTAGATGCCTAACATGTTCCCGAAACTTCCTTAAGGCGTTTATTGGCCTCATGTCACTTAATCTTCATATTAATGATGTGTCATTCTTCCCATTCTAGAAGAATGAGAAGAATAAATTGAGTAAGAGGAGTTGTGGGATTTTCTTGGGTGACCTCAGGTGAGTAGCACGCAGAAGACAAACTCCATTTTACTTGTCTCCACAGCCTGAGGAACTCACCACTGTAAAATACCGCCTCTCAAAAACTTATGGAATGAGGAACGTGTATATCATATATTTATTTTCTTCTAGAATTTGCAATATCTGATATAAATGTTATTGTTAAAAGGGCAGGTATGTAAGTTCGTTTTTTTTTTTTTTTTTTTTTACTTTTCAGATAAAGGCAACATAGAGGATGGATTAGCTTGGTAACAAACAACTCTAAAACTTAATAGCCCAGATAGAGCATTTTTTTAGCTCATAATTTTGTGAGTTAGTGGATTTGGGCTATGCTCAGCTGGACTGTTCTTCTGGAGGTGTGTGTAAGAGCAGCAGTTTTTGGAATCCCTGGGATCCCTGGGTGGCTCAGTGGTTGGGAGCCTGCCTTTGGCCCAGGGCCTGATCCTGGAGTCCCGGGGTCAAGTCCCACATTGGGCTCCCTGTGTGGAGCCTGCTTCTCCCTCTGCCTGTGTCTCTGCCCCCTCTCTCTTTCTCTGTGTCTTTCATGAATAAGTAAATAAAATCTTAAAAAAAGGAAAAAAAAAAAAAAAAGAGCGGTGGTTCTGCTGCTGTGACCTGGCTGTGAATCATCTAGGGGCAGAGATACGAAATGTTAGCATCAGGGGACGGTATTTCTTTTAGGTATTTATCTCTTTCACATCCTTGCTCTATTATATCTTCTGACTTGTTTCCTAGGACTGATTCTCTTTGTATCAAAGATGTGTGTTTGAGAGAGAGAGAGAGGGAGGGAGAGCGAGAGGGAGGGAGAGCGAGAGGGACTGCCGGAGCCTGGCACACGTGTGTGTCATCATCAAGCAGGCCAGCTAAGCGCGTTTTCACAGCACCAGGGTAGGAGTCCAGAAAAGAGCGGGGACCGAGGTATGCAAGACCCTTTGAGGCCAAGGCTTTAGACTGGTACAACGTCCCCTCCACCTCATTCTGCTGGCCAAGGTGAGGTACAAAGCCGGCACAGATTCAGGGGCTGGGGAAACAGACTCGGCGGGAGCAGGTGCGAGTCCTGGGGTGAGGGGCAGGTCTTCAGGGCAGTGTGGGAAATGGTGGTCATCTTTCAATCTGCAGAGGAATTTTGTCCATGAATGTATTGCTCTTTGAAGGTGAATAATATTTTAAAAATCCTTATGTTGAACTTTAAGAGAGTTCATTTGCTCAACTGTTAAACTTTTACAAGCTTGCCATTCTGACAGTCCCAGCGTGGCCTATGAGATCAATCCACATTTCTGGTGGTGATGTAGCGCTCAGCGCCTGTGGCCCTTCTGTGACGCGGACTCAAGGGTATAAAGGAAGCAGCATTTCAGTTGCTTCTCTGCCAGGGGTAATGTCCATATGGCCTTTTGAATCCTTGCTCTGCACAGACCAACAAAGGAAACCACAACTGTTTTTTTCCACTTCAGTTTTCCATTGCCATCTTTCAAAGATTTGCTTTCTTTTCACTTTTATCTGTCTTTTACAGAAGCATCAGGGAGCTAGTTGGCTGGAGGGGTTTTCTGTTCTCTCCTGTCTTATGTAATGAAACCTGGATATTTGTCTTAGGATCTTCCTCTCTTATATTGACCAGGAAAAAAAGAGAGAGAGAGAGAGAGAGAGAGAGAGAGACAGAGAGACTGCATTTCATTCAGTGCCTTATTTATCAGTTCTCCATTGATGTGACTGCACATCTCTTCCTTTTATGTTTCCATGTTCTTATTTTCAAACTTATCTGGAATGTTCTCTGGTTTCACATCCAATCGTTTATGAATCACAAGAAAAGTCTGAATTCTTCTAAAAGTGTCCTTTTGTCTGTATGATTATCCCTAGATAGCTCATAAAACCTTAGACCCCAACTGATTCCTTAGACCTGTGTTTTCCCACTTCCCTCCACAAGTCCTGTGCAGCAGCACCCCCCTCCGTGGTTTCTCTGTAGATCCCTCATAATACAATTTTAATATTTTCAAGCTAAAGGCTTCCATTATTGATTTCTGCCATCCGTATGAATTATCTTTTTGGAAGTCTTACACTTTAATGTGAATAGTTCCTCCATTTAAATTAAAAGGAATAATTTATACAAAACATTTTGCACCTAGTAAGATCTCAGTAAATGTTATCTATTACTATAAATGCTTCTGTTACTACACTTACTATTGCTAATTTATTTTAAAGCAAACCATATGCCTTTTCCTCCTATTGAATTTACATTAAGCTATATGAGGAACCATCTAGACAATATGAGAATGTATGTTATAATTTGAATATGATTTTTCTTTGGAAATTTTCTGGCAACTGAAATTTACTATCACTTATTTTAAGAACGGCCTCAGTGATTGATAATCATGCTAAACTAGAATCACTACCTCAGCATGTGGGGTTGGCCCTTTTGCCTGGGTGTGTGTTAGTAAAAGCGAATTTATGTGGTCCCGAGGCTGGGTCCATATAGCTGATCCTGGGGTCCTCACAGCACACTTACGGACATACTGTTAGTAGATTATGGTGTTTTCTTGCCTTGCTTTCCTAGACATCAGTAATCTTCCAGGCACCTTCGAGTTCTTCACCTTAGTTACCTCCTGTCATGACAGACAGGTGTTTTCTGAGGGAACTGCTTGTATAACTGCCCACCTCACTGTCCTGTGTATGGCGGAAACTTTAGTAGGGATTCCTGACTTCCTAAATCACTGTGTCAATATCATACGGTTTTCTAAGAGACTTCCTCTTACCTCCTACCTCGGGTTTTATCTACGCCCCCGGAGGACAGCTATCCCTGTGGCCTCAAGTCTCCCTCTCAAAATACACACAGGAGGTGCTATGGGATGAGCTGTGTCCAGCGCCCTCATCCTCCCAGAAAAAGAGAGGGGTTAGGGTCCTAGCCTCCAGAACCTCAGGAAGTGGCCTTACTCTGGAGACAGGGTCTTCACAGAGGTGATCAAGTCAAAATGAAGTCATTAAGGTGGGCGCTGACCCGGCAGGACCAGTGTTCGTCCCTACAAGGGATATTTGGGCGGACAGGGACAGATAGCAGGAAGGAGAAGAAGGGACACGGGGTAGGGAGCCATCTGCAAGCCCAGGAGAGAGGCCTGGACTAGGTCCCATGCGCGCAGACCGCGGAAGTAACCGGGGCGGCCACACCTTCGCTCTGGCTTCCACCTCCAGAGGGGAGATCGCCAGTCGCCGCTTGCAGCAGCTCAGCGTTGCGCTCCGCAGCCCAGGCAGCCCAGGCCCTGCGGCCCCAGACGGGGCGACTCGCGCGCGGACGTCTGAGCTCGCCTCTGCTGCTTCTGATAAGGAAACCCGAGTTTTCACTTGCTGGAGCATTGTGTTCCTGGAATAAACTTTTCAAACTTGTTTTGTTTTATATAACCATGATGTGGTGACTGGAGACCTACATTCGACTGGGAAGAGCGAGCCGGAGCATGTGCCGGACGCGCGCAGCAGGACGCACTCGTCACCTGTAAGTGGACCTCTGGCTCCCACCCGCGGTCACGGGGGCGAGCGAGGAACCGCCGCTGGAGACGCTCCCTCGCTGGTCGGGAGGGGCGGGCGGCGGGAGGGGACACGGGTGCGCGTGGGGCGCCCGCAGGCAGCGGATCGGGAGGGTGGGGACGGCCGCGCGGCAGGAGGACGCACGAACCTGGTTGGTACGCGAGCTTCCCCAGACCCACCCAGCCGCCCACCCTCCCCGAGATCGGGGCGGCCGGGGGAGCGGAGGGCGCCGCCCGAGCAGCGGCCGCTCCCGGGGGACGCGCGGGGCGGGGCGGGACCTGCAGGTGCAGGTGCAGGGGCGGGGCCCGGGGGGGCTGCGCGGCAGGTGCCGGGGCCCGACCCCACGCTCTGCCCTGCCCTCCCCCCCAGCGCGCGATGCCGGGTGCGGGCGCCCAGCCGGGGGTGGGGGGCGAGCCCAGCGCCCCGGGAGGCGGGAGGCGGCGCGAGCACCCGAGCCCGGGGGCGCCAACAAGTAGTTTGCGGTCGGGGGCGGCTCCCCCGGCGGGAGGCAGGGGCGACCTGGGGGCGGCGCGCGGACCTGCAGGCCCCCGCCCCGGGTGCGCGGGGGGCGCGCGGTGTGAGCCGGGGCGGGGGACCCGGGGTCCAGGGGGGCGGGGGGCGGGGGCCCGCGGCTCCCGGGGGCCTCGCCCTGCCCCGGAGCGACCCCGCTCCCCGGCCCCCGGCGCCCGCCCCCCGCGGCCGTGTGTCTGGCGGAGGGGGATGGGGCGGGGGACGCTGGCGCTCGTCGGCCCAGACGCGGAGCCTGCTTAGCGGTTCCCTTTCCCAAGTAATAATAACATCAACAACAGCAGCGGCAGCCACGGTAGTGATGTGCGGAGGAAACTGGATCAGGAAATTAGTCACGGTCTCCCTGGTGAGAGGCCGCGGCGGGGAGGTTCGGTGCTTGGCCTCGGGCGGGGGGTGTCGCCGGGTCGTGGGGGCGCGGGGCGCCGCCGGCCGTGCGGGTCAGGGTCCGGGTCGGGGTCCGGGTCGGGGTCCGTGCATGGGGGCCCAGCGGGCCGAGGGGCCCGCAGAGACTCCCCGCCCAAGGGGCTGCCCCGGGCCGGGAGGGGACGGGGTCGGGGGGGGGGGAGTGGGCGGCAAGGGGGGCGTGAGGGTTGGGGGGCAGGGCTGTGCGCCGAGGGCAGGGTTCCCGTGCTCTGGACCGCGCGGGGGCAGGGGGGGCGGAGAGCCGTGTGGGGCCGGAGCAGGTGTCGGGGCGGGCTCCGGGGCTTTCCGGGGGTCGGGGGGTCCCGGGTGGGGGTCCGGCGCGGGGACCCGCCGTGCGCGCGTGCCCCGGGGGGGCTCGGCTGTGCCCGCGCGCGTGCGGCCCGGGACCGGGACCGGGACGGGGACCCGGACGGGGCGGGGGAGAGCGTGGGAGGGCGGGGGAGGGCGGGGGAGGGCGGGGGGAGGGCCGCCGAGGGCGGCTGCGGCTCGGCGGCCGCCCGGGCCCTAACGCGGCGCTGTGTTCGCCTCCCCAGTCATGTCTGAGCCACAGAGATGGGCAAGATCGAGAGCAACGAGAGGGTGATCCTCAATGTCGGGGGCACCCGGCACGAGACCTACCGCAGCACCCTCCGGACCCTGCCCGGCACGCGCCTGGCCCTGCTCGCCGCCTCCGAGCCCGCGGGCGACTGCCTGACGGCTGCCGGCGCTCCCCCGCCCCCGCCGCCCCCGCCCCCGCCGCGGCCCCTGTCCCCTGGGCCTGGCCCCTGCAGCCCGCGGGGCGCCGGCGGGGGCGGGGGCGGGGGGGGACGCGAGTTCTTCTTCGACCGGCACCCGGGCGTGTTCGCCTATGTGCTCAACTACTACCGCACCGGCAAGCTGCACTGCCCGGCCGACGTGTGCGGGCCGCTCTTCGAGGAGGAGCTGGCCTTCTGGGGCATCGACGAGACGGACGTGGAGCCCTGCTGCTGGATGACCTACCGGCAGCACCGCGACGCCGAGGAGGCGCTCGACATCTTCGAGACGCCCGACCTCCTGGGTGGCGACCCCGGCGACGACGACGACCTGGCGGCCAAGAGGCTGGGCATTGAGGACGCCGCGGGCCTGGGGGTCCCCGACGGCAAGTCCGGCCGCTGGCGGAGGCTGCAGCCCCGCGTGTGGGCGCTCTTCGAGGACCCCTACTCGTCCAGAGCCGCCAGGGTAAGGCCACGGCCGGTGCCCCTCTGCGGCGGCACGGCCCGATCCGCCCCTGCGGCCTTGGGACGCTGGGGGCGGGGGGAGGAGCGGGGCCCCGGGGTGGAGGCCGGCGGGACCCGGGGCCTGCGCCTCCCCGCCGCACGCACCTGACACCCACTCCAGCAGGTGGCACCTCCCCGCCCCACGCACCTGACATCCCCTTCAGTGGATGGCACCTCCCCTCCCCATGCACCTGACACCCACTCCAGCAGGTGGCACCTTCCCAGCCCCACTCCAGCAGGTGGCACCTCCCCTGCCCCACACACCTGACATCCACTCCAGCAGTGGCATCTCCCCTCCCCATGCACCCGACATCCTCTCCACTCCAGCAGGTGGCACCTCCCCTGCCCCACGCACCTGACATCCACTCTAGCACGTGGCACCTCCCCTACCCCACGCACCTGACATCCCCTTTAGCAGGTGGCACCTCCTCTGCCCCACACACCTGACATCCACTCCAGCACGTGGCACCTCCCCTACCCCACGCACCTGACATCACCTTTAGCAGGTGGCACCTCCCCTGCCCCACACACCTGACATCCCCTTTAGCAGTTGGCACCTGAAGGGCCAATGCCAGGTCTGTCTGGAGCCTTGTCCGGACACAGCTGTTGCGCTTCGCCGGGTTCTTTATTTCCTGACTCTTTTGTTCCAACTTTTCCTTAGTTTGGATGCTTCTTTGGGCCTTCTGGTCCCCACGGTTTGCCAGGGAGGCCTGCCGCAACTGCCCATCTGACTCAAAGCAGCGGCTCCAGTTAGGGACCTAACATGAGGCCAGGTGGGGAAGTGGAACCTAGTCCTGGCTGGGGCTCCCTGGAGGGCGTCTCCTGAATGCTGTGGGGGCCAGTCTCCCCCCAAGGGACAAGAATGCTGAATGGCTTGGCCCCATGAGGTGGCCACACAGCGCCCTTGCACGTTGAATTTTGGAGTCTGGCCCTTGCCCCCTTGGGCTCTGTTCATGTTTCTTACAGGTTGGATGTGGGTTGGTCACTAGGGTGATGCTACTTTAGTCCAGTTGTCTAAATCTGGGTAACATAGATTGTGGCAAACTTTATTTGACTCTTTAGATTGCCACTCCATCCTCAATTTTTCTTTTCAGTTTCTAGCTTGAATGACAGTTTAAATCGAGTCCTCGGCACTCCCAATTAATTCTTCAGAATCCCATGTAGGGACTATAAAAGTAACCAGTGATAGTTTCTCCAGGTTAAAGGAAATAAAAGGAATATAAATAACCAAAAATTATATAGTATGTGAAAGTGTTTTTAAATGATGCACAGGAAGGGAGTACTGTATTTAGTTAAATCTTTGCAACTGCGTGTGTCTGGTTTGCTTCTGACGCCCAGAAGAACTACCCCCCAGGCAGCTTCACTTGGGCTCCATCCTCGTTATTGTCTTCTGTATGTCAGCAGCCGCTGCCTCTGGGGTGTTGTGCAGCTGTCTATCTGATAACATGTCAGGAGATGTGTTTCTGATACCACTTTAGAATTCTGAGGCTATGTTTTGTTTTCAGTTTGAAATAGAATATGAAAGAGACCATTTCAAGCATTGCTCCTCTATTGGATCTGGCGTTTGAATGCATACATACATTTTACTATGTCCACATTATGGCACTCAAATATAGGATTGCTAACTTCAACTCCGAAATCTTCCTGTTAGGGCTGTTCTATAAATTCTACAACAGTTGGATTTAAAACAAAAACAAAAACCAGTGCGTATTTACTTGAGTCACAGACTCATGACCATTACATCTGTGTTTTTTTTTTCAATTCCAGCTGAGTGCCACAGTGCTCTTTCCACTTGGTGGCTAAAAAGATAATCTGAATTTGTTTTCAGCCTCATCATATGATTTCCTCCCCCCCAGATTGCGTGCTACAAAAGATGGAGAATGTTTTATTATCTTTCCCCGTGATAATATAATACATTTTATTGTAGGCTGGATTGCCTAGCAAAAACTCTAAGACGGTATTCAATTTTTATTATCGCTGTGGAAATTGATTTTTATTGATTATTGGTCAAAGGGTAAACTATTAATTTGAAAATAGTTTTTAAAAATCTTACTAAGATTTCATTGTAACAATATTAAAGGTTTGATATGCATCCATTTCAGGTGAGGAAAGAACACAGATGTATTAGAGATTAACACAAGGTCGAAGAGCCATTAGAAGCAGAATCAGCTGAGAATCACAGACCTGGAAAATTTCCTTGAGGTCCCTTCATGAATACCCTTTATTTTATAGATGAAGAAAATGAAGACTGCAGATGCTAAGTGATGGCCAAGGTCATACAGCAAGTTAATAGCAGATCGAAAATTATGATGGAGGTCTCATGACATCCTCCCCAGGCCCTTTTTGCCCCAACCACTGATTATAACTGACTGGCTTATGAAACCTCCATGGATCATGTTACTCTTGAGAGTTAATGCAGCATAAGACATAGAATTCTAATTCTGAAAGGTCATCTATGACTTTAAAAAATTTTTTTTGTATTCTGGGACTTTGGTAGAATTTTTACCCTGTACAACCCAACATTAGAGTGAAGATATGGAATTCAAATTGACTTCTTCAATCCTGTTTGAACTTTCCATTTTTATTGACCAGTTATATGTAGTGTTTTTCTTTCTTTCAGACTGACTAACATTTGTAGGACTTGTCTTCAGGGAAATCCCTTTTCAAATTATTAGGGGTTGCCTAAGAAAGAGTAATCAGAGGTTGTCATTCTACTTAAACGTGATTTAATATTTTTATAAGAAAACTTTTAGTTCAGATGATAGCCTGACTTAATGTTATCTGGCCCGTCTGATAAATAGAATTACATCGAGAGGTCACAGGATGAAATTATATTTTGTGTGGATATAGTCCTAGAAGGCATAAGTCAGTTACCAGGTAGTTTGCTTCAGCTGTGGTCTTACTGCCACAGTCTCATTCTTAATAGAAGTTAAGTATTTAACTTTTATAAACCTTCTTTACACTAGTTCATCTTTTATTGATATGCTTGAGATGAACGTTTGTAACTGCCCGAATTCCTTTTTCAATTTGTTATTACCTGTCATCATCATCTTTATCTTTTCCCAGTATTGAGGAGATTGGTTCAATTATAGAGCAGAAGCGCTTTATTTCTAACTTTTATGATCTTTAGTGCCACACTGAAACAACAGTGATAGCACAATTAATTATCCTAACATTGTATTTTTGCTTTCTGTTTTGGTTGGCATTTCCCTCTTTTGTTGCTTTAAATTTATGATGTAAATGCGTATTTGAAAAGTCCAAATTATTCGGGTTAACTTGGTAAATGGGTTTGTATTTTGTACTTAAATGAATTCTTATCCTTAAGAATAGTATTTCAAAATAGAAATTTATAAAAAATCGAATATAAGTTGTCATGGAAACCTGTCCTGGAGAAAATGAGATCAGGAAAGAAAAGGAGAGATTATACTGTTGATGCCATTGAGTGGTATTTACAAATAGCCAAAATCAAGGATGCGCGGATGTGTTTGTGAAAATGTTATGCATTGTATCTTTCCAGTTTAATATTTAAGTGGAAAAGGGAAATGAAGCTTGTATGTGCTTTCTTCTGAAAACATTAACTTGTAGGTAAGTGAACAGGCGCCAGGCAGAAATTTTTTGATAGAACTTCTAGATTATTTAGAAGTAAAAAAAAGAAAAGGATAAGGGCAAAATACTAGAATCAAAACATTTTAAATAATTTGTTCCCAATATTAAGAGCTGAGAGCAGTTAGAAGTTTGTCCTTATCCCTCTTCTTTTTACTCATTTTTTGGGGGGTGGGAGTGAGTGAAGGTGGTTGAATTAGGTTTACAGGGTGGCTCTTCTTTGGGGACTTGTCTACCTTTGGTTAGCTGAGAAAACTTTTTTTTTTACTTTCAAAGAGCATCTTATTTATTTATTTATTTATTTACTTTAAAAAATTATTTATTTATTCATGAGAGACAGAAAGAGAGAGAGAGGCAGAGACACAGGCAGAGGGAGAAGCAGGCTCCATGCAAGGAACTCGACGTGGGACTTGATCCCAGGACCCCAGGATCAGGCCCTGGGCTGAAGGCAGCGCTAAACCGCTGAGCCCCCCGGGCTGCCCTATTTACATTTTTAAAAAAGAGATTTTATTTATTTACCTGAGACACAGAGAGAGAGGGAGGGCGAAAGAGAATCTGAGGCAGAGTCCCTGCTGAGCATGGAGCCCTAGGGGGCTGGGCCCCATGACCTGATCCCACTACTGCAAGGTCACGACCTGTGCTGAAACCCAGTCGGATAATCAACCTACTGAGCCACTCAGGTCCCCAGACAGCAAATAACTGCTATGGAGCCACATCGGGCTCCCTGCATGGAGCCTGCTTCTCCCTCTGCCTGTGTCTCTGCCTCTCTCTCTGTCTCTAATAAATAAATAAAATCTTAAAAAAATAAATAACTCTTTGCTAGCTTTAAGTGTATCATTTAACTTAAAAAAATTATAATAAATTAAGGACCGTTGAGTCGTATTTTAAGATTAAAGAAAAAACTATTAATTTTTCTTTTGTAAGTTTTGCTTCAATTCAAAGAATTATTGACCAAATACAGCTTGTTCATATAATATTGTTGCCAATTATTATAATTTTTAGAATATTTATTTAGTCAGCAAATATTGCTTATGCAGGCCCTCAACTATGGAAGTTCCTGGGAATGCATGGAGAAGATACAGTTTTTGCCCTCAGTAAGCTCACCACCCTATTTATAATAAAACATTTCCTAAAAACATTATTTATTAAATTAAGAAGTGCAAAAAAATTCCAGAGTTATTAAAGATATATTTTCCTCAACAAACAGACAAAAACAAAATAATTCAAATGGAAACACTGCCTGACACATTCAAGGAAACATTCTATTTAGAAACTGTGTTAAGATATTGTTAGTCTTTATCTCATTTAGTCTTTATTGTTAGGCTGTTTTTAAGCTTGATTTTTCTGTTTGTAAGGTGATTAATAGGCTCTGTCTTTGTAATATTCTTGGAGACTATGGTGAAGGCTGTACTTAGACAAAACAACCAAATAATTTAGCGTGTGGTCAAGTGTCTTCATAGCTTTCATTTTAATTAAAAGTCACGGCTAATTATATGACAGTGCCAATCCAAATTTTGGGCTCCTGAAAAACGTCTACTATAATAGCCTGGTGTTTTTGCACTTGCCCATATATACATCTAAGTATCTTTTGACCCTTTCCAGGCCACTAGCTGTACATATCACAAATTAATTTCGTGCTTATATTCTGAGCGTTGGGTAGGTTCAGAGAGTACCTAATTTATGCATCACTAAAAGAATCAAGGAAGTTCATTAAAAAATTGTATTTTCAGTTGTACATTTGATCACAAACTAGGTGATTTTTAAAAAGATTTTATTTATCTATTCCTGAGAGAGAGAGGCAGAGACCCAGGCAGAGGGAGCAGCAGGCTCCATGCAGGGAGCCCGATGTGGGACTCGAACCTGGGACTCCGGGGTCACGCCCTGAGCCCAAGGCAGACACCTCACAAATGAGGTGATTTGATCCACTGCTGGGCACTAGGCACGCCAAAGGTGAATGTGGTCGGACAGTTGAGAGATGACTTTTTTCTCTGATATTTTGTTAATTGCTCATTTGTAGCCTCGAGTTGACAAAACTCATGAGAGTCCAGGAAATTCTTCTCTGTCGAGAAGCTTATTTTCAAAGCAGCTGAAAAGGAGGAATGTGTAGGCTTATACAGAAATGCAGGCCAGCCTTTCCCACTTGAAGACGTATATCATTATCATTTATTTTTACTACTACGAAAAAAAGTAAATGCGGTGTCAGGTCTCATATTTTTTGAACTCTGAGTCACATCTTTTTATTACGGCAACCTTTAAAAATATGTCTAAATGAAATAGTAAAGGGCACTAAAGGACTAATAACAGGTAAACACTGATCTCCCGAGGGACATATATAGCGGCAATATAGTCTAAACAAGAACCATCAATATATCCTATGAACTTAATTCAGTTCTTTTTGAAATATGTTTTCTTTTTCCAGAAGATCATCTCTTTCTCCATATAAATATATATGTATTTATATAAAAGCAGTGCTCCCCTGTTATGTGTATGTGGATATCTACACAACACTGCCTTTTGTTTCTCTTAGAAGTTGAAGGGCGGTCATAGATTTTAATATCATGTAGTCAATATTTTTACAAAAGTGCCTGAAATGTGGGTGTTTGAGAGGAGGAGGGAGCAGGGGTAGAGAATATATGGGAGTAGCACTGGGAAACTGTCTGGGGTGGGATGTGTGAGACCTGTGCCCTCACCTAGGTTTCACACCGACTGGGTGACCTTGGAGAATGTACTTCGTTTTCTTGAGTCTTGATTTCCTTTGACTTCTTCTAAGAAAAAAGAAAATGGGTATGACACATTGAACTAGCTGGTATCCCAACTTCTTTCCAGCTCTTAGGTTCTGAGGTTTGGAAGACAAACGAGGATACCGATTGCTAGGAACCCCCGGGAGTGGGGTGGGGGGCACAACGTCTGCCTCATTGTGGCTGTACTTTAAGGACCGCCACACGAATGAGGCAAACCAGTATTGGTTTGTTTTGTTGTTTTTGTTTTTTTACATTTATAACTTTCTGCCCTTTTTTTCCCTACAGCTGTTGGGTAGCTGCTGCTCTGGTTACCATAGAAACAGGTTAGCTCCTAGCTTCCTGTTTCCACTGAAAACAGCTTTCCCTCAACCACATATTGATCTCAGGAAATCATTTTGCTGCGGTTGTGTCGTGAAACCCATAAGGACGATTGGCTCTGTCGTTTCCTAAATCCGAGTTTCAGTGCCGGTGTGTAGGCACCCACCACAAGGATACCTGGTTAGATAATCTCAGTTTTATTTCCATGTGAAAAGTGCCTTGACAGAGACACCATGCTTTTCCCTTTCCCTGTGTCTCATACAGAAGGGAGAGTCTTACTCACTGGAGGATTTACAGATATGCCTGACACGTTTCAGTGTTTACAAAATAATGTCAAATTATTTAATTCTAATCTCTTTCATGACTGAGTCTATCAGAATGAGCATAGAGAAGAGTGTGCCGTCTAGCACATTTCAGACAGACTCATATTTTAATCTACTCGTTACTGAAGAATATTTCGAGGTAAATACGTACATGTTATAGCACCCCATCTTTTTCTTCTGGGAAGATACTGCTTCCATTTCAGGATATACACATTAGCATAGGAAGAGGATGCACTCAGTGTCATTAACACGGATACATCCTCGGGGAGGTTCCTACAGTCTTCATGTGGGAAGCCATGGGAAAGATTTGTAGGAATACGACATTAGGGTGTGTGCATGTGTGCATGTTAGACACGCATCCAAAATGCATGCTCTTCGAGCGGGATTGGTCCTGGTGTATATACAGACTTGGGGCGGTCACGAGGCATGGGATTGGGAGGAAACTGGTGACTACCTGGCGTGACTACCTGGCCCAACTGCCTCGGCTCACTGAAGAGGCAGCCGACTTGTCCTTGGCTCTGGGAGCTGGCGATGGTCGAGGGCCAGAAGGTAGGCCTTCCGACGTTTGCGCCTCTTCCCGTTCAGTCTCGGTTGCTGAGTCTGGACCGTGTCCAACATTAGATGCACAGAGTTTAGTTCTGAGGGAGCAGCAAGCGCATCAGGAACGCGTATGTGGAGGCCTGCCCTCTTCAGTGTCCTGTGGCTCAATAATGGCAGGGAGAGTGTTCGTGTTTTATGGCTTCACTTTGTTTCTGGATCCCCCTGCAGATGCAGCCCCAGTCCTGCCTTCCCTGCCAGTTCCACGTTGTTCTGTGCCATTGCCTTTAAAGCCTCATAACTAACCTGCATATGCACTTGGCTCTTTTTATGTCCCTTCATCCCTCTGTGTGTGTATGGTTTTTATAATTTGCTTTTCTACTCTTCTATGCAGACACCTCAGTAATGTCTTCTTTCTTTGAAGACCCTGGTGATTTGCTATCAGACCTTAGAGCTTGCGTTTCTTTATGTATCTTACAACGTTGCTGACGTCTTTGAAAACTGAAGCAAAGGTCAACATAGCCATTCTTGATGGGTGTTCGTGATTTCATCTCAGAAACGCGAAGTGGGGGATCCCTGGGTGGCTCAGCGGTTTGGCGCCTGCCTTTGGCCCAGGGCGCGATCCTAGAGTCCCAGGATCGAGTCCCACATCGGGCTCCCTGCATGGAGCCTGCTTCTCCCTCTGCCTGTGTCTCTGCCTCTCTCTCTCTCTCTCTCTCTCTACGTCTATCATGAATAAATAACTAAAGATCTTAAAAAAAATTTAGAAATGCAAAGTGTTCTCTCCTCTTAGATGTCTCTGTGGAGAGAGTCCCAGAGATGAAAATATGCCACCTTTTGGCCACAGACATTCTTTTATTTTACACCAATGCTTTGTCCAGAATTTTTAAGTTGTTCACTAAATGGTAAAATTCAGACACATTTTTGAATCAAATAAAGTGATTCTAAGTAATTTTGCCAATATATCCAAATATATTATCTCTAAATTTAAGACAGTATGTTTAAGCAAAAACTATTTGGATCAATATAAAAATTTTTTTGAGTAGTTTGTCAGATTGGGTTCATTGAAACACAGAAACTATTCAGAATTTATGTAAAATTTGTGTCTGTGTTTGCAAATTATACAACAGAAATTCAGATATAGGGTAGCTTATTTTGGTATTTTTATGTTTATTGATAAAATACTGTTTGCTAAAAGTGAATGTTGTGTTGGAAACAATAGCAGAATAATCATAACAAAAGTAAACTTCCTTACTATTTTGACATATTAATGTGGATAAAATTAATGAAACTTTTATTTAGGAAAGCAGAACAATACGGTTATTATAGTTTGATTTATCATTTAAGTTATTGTGCTTCTCTCTTGAGGTAAGCAATGAGAGGACCATTATGAGACTTATTAAATATCTTTAATGAAACCTGTGTTTCATATAAATTGAGTGGTAAGTGGACAGAATAGAGCTGTCGCTGGCTCTATTTTGTGCAAACAGAATGTATAGTAGCACGTATCTGTGCTTTTTGTTTTTTTTTTTAAGCCATTGAGATTTTATTATCAGGCCTGGGCAAGCCTATCACAGTCATGTAAAATGATTAGCAGGTGCTGGAAAGTTGAAGAACTATTATATTTGTATCATGATTGGTGAACTTTTGCGAGTTTATGCTTAATTTCTAGGTTTATAATGGTGTTAACTATGCTTTGATGTTTAGACTACAATATAGAGGTATAACATTCAAGAAAATCAATGGAATCAAACATATTTTAATACACTAATAGGCTTCAGTGGCATTCAAAGTTGATTAGTCTCAATGCAAAAACAGGGATCTTAACTGAGTGCCTCAATCTCTCCTGTGAATGTGCTGTTCGATTTTTAGTTGTAACACGCATATTCTCAGTCCCTTAGTTTTTTTTTTAACTTAGTAATGTTTTCTAAATCTGTTCATTCTTCTATTTATTTATCGATCATCAATTTAACTCGTCTCTGATTTCTCTATCTTGGATGGTTTCTTGACAGCATTAATCTTGAGTAGTTGACTTTGTGCTTCAGTGCGGGGTTTCTTTATCAACAACACTCTGTTTGCTCTGCCATGGCTTGTATTGATTGGTTGATGAAATAACGTGCTGTCACCGGGCATTATTACATTTCTCTTTTAGCTAAAGAAGCTGGAAGAGAACCAACCACCAGAGACGAAAGCTTTAAAATGCTTTTGCATCTCTCAACTGACAGTTATTGAACTTCAACTATTGTCCAGAACTAGTTTGTACGAAAAATTCAAGATGTGTTGGAGTTTGGCATTTATCTTTAAAGCAGTTGTATTCTGTTGAAAAAGAAGACCTATACATCCAGAGCTATAATCCAATATATTAGACACTATAATAGAGATACTAGTATGGTGTGAATACACAGACTGGGAGGGATCCACTTTCCTAAACAGAGGAGATGACATTTTAGTTAACTTCCAGAAGATAAGTGTTCTCCAGCAATCAGGGGGGGAGGTCAACAGTGCAGTTGGCCAACGTGGGTAATGCCATGCCACGTGATATGGGGAAATAGACCGCAGGGCAGGAGAAGAGGCTTGAGACGTAGGGAAGATTTGAAACTGGAGTGAAAGGACCTCTGGCTCGTAAAGGAGATTTCCTGATGAGATGTAAGGCGCTCAGTCCAGGGCAAAACCGAACACTATTATTTCAGTTTGTCCAAAACTGTGGTTCTGAGACTTCAGTGTGCCTAGAAATAATATAAGTTGATGACTAAAATTTTGCTTCGTAGGTTTCACTCCAGAGATTCAAATCCAGTGGGACTTGGATAAGAAAGATTCAGATCGGGTGAACACATTCAGGGCTGTAGTTGGTTCCTGGCCAACTCTGATGTGACTGTTGCAAAAGCAAATACAATTTAACAGTGAATTAGGAGGATAATCACGCTTAGACTGGTATTTCCACATACATCTCATAGATCTTGTAGTCCTTCAGAATGTTAATAGGGGTTGCTCCTCAAAAGAGTTCCATGGACAGATGAATTTGCAAACCAGTTCATTTATTTGTTTATTAAAAGATTTTATTTTTCTGTGATCTCTTCACCTGACTTGGGGCTTGAACTCACAACCCTGAGATCAAGAGTCTCATGCTCTACTGGCTGAGCCAGCCACATTCACCTGGAAACCAGGGTAAAACAAAGTTAATTAGGTTTCTGTTTTTCAATTTGATTTATTACCATTATTATTTTACTACAGATCTTTTTAGGGTCAAAGAGAGGAGAGACTGGCTAAGTGCCAGACATTTGGTTTTGAGTTGGGGATGCATTAATGCTAAGGGCTAGACTCAGGTGGCTGAGCTTGAATCCTGACCCCACTACTTGCTTGCTGTATAACTCTCACCAAGTTGCTTCTCTAAGACGACTTCTTTTCATCTGTGCTGGGAAGTAGTAGTAGTATTTGACTCAAAGGATTGTCATGGAAGTGAACTGAGTGTATTTATGTTAAGAATCCAGCATAGCGCCTGGTTTTATGAATGTCAGTTCTATCATCATCATCACCACCATCATCATCACTATCTATTATCATTCCTTAGGGCCAGCATTAGTTTTTTTGGGAGGAGGGATATGGTGTGGTTGCAATAGCACAATTTAAAGAAGCTTTCTGCCATTTAGAAAGTCCATGAAAATACAAGTTATCTGTTCCTGAGATTTTTCACGTGGATCTTGGACATTGTAGGTACTCAATTTTATCCTTCATGAGTAAGTAGTGATTAAATAGAATAATAGAACACATACGTATGGTATACTAGGCATTTTGCAACTGGTAGGGTGAAAAAATATTTCCTGCCTTTAAGAAGATTGTGGCCTCCTAGAAGAGAACAACAAAGGGGAAGTGCCGATGCCACGTCTTGAGACCTGCAGGAGAAGCATGCCCAGGGTACTTTGGAGGTTAACATAGCCTTGCTAAGGTTGGAAAAGACTTCTTGGGGGAATATCTCTCTCCTGGTTCCAAAGGATGAAGAGCAGATAGCCAGACTTTCAGACAGAGAGAAAGCTTTCATGAAGTTCCAAAAGAGAAAGAAGGCATGGCCTACACAAAATATCGTGAGTGACTCAGCAGAACCCCCAGACTGTGTGAAGGATGGGGAGATGTGGCGGGGACAGGAGGTGAGATTGGGTCAGAGGTTAGTAAGCTCTGTGGAGAAGGTCTGGTCTTCCTTGGTGGTAATGGGGGAGCTTCCAAAGGATTTTTAGCGAGCCAGTGGCATGCAGATTTGTAATTGGGAATGTCATTCTTCTTTCTCAATATCTCTCTTATTTTTTTTTATATTTTATTTATTTATTTGACAGAAGGATAGAGTCAGAGAGCACAAATCAGGGGAATCAGGTTTGCCGCTGAGCAGGGAGCCTGGTGCAGGGCTCCATCCCAGGACCCTGGGATCATGACCTGAGCCTAAGGCAGACGCCTAACTGACTGAGCCACCAGGCGCCCCTGGGAATATCATTCTGAAACCTTTGTACCTAAAAAGGGGGGTGGGCTGGTGAAGATGAGTGCATGTTTGTCAGCAGGACTATTGTCTAGCATGTTACTGTAATAATCAGGTAAGAGATAATGGTGACCTGAGTTAAGACAACGCCCAGACGGGTGAAGCGCAGTGATTAGGTGCTGTGATGAGGCAGAGAGAGAAATCAAGAATGTCTTCCCAGTTTCTGTTTGCACCACGAGGCAAGAAAACCTTGATGATTTTCTTTCTAATTCAACCTTCTGTGGTTATATGATTTCAGAATCCAGTTTATCGGTAGTTATTCTTTCATGGGATTTAACACTATAATATTTTGTTTTATGTTTTGTGAGTTTACTTTTATATTTCAGTACCAATTACCCAATTACAGACAGACATTTCATAGGTTTTATGGTTGTGAAACCATAAAAGATGCAAAACCCCTTAAAAATTTTTTGGTCACAGTAAGTCACCACCATAAAAAAAGGTGGTGAGGAGTAAGAAGTCTTTTCTTCAAGAAATGTTAGCTTTGCATTGTTATAGTCTTGGTTTGAAGCCTGAGAAAATATTAATTTTTGCATCATTTCTATGAAATGGAACCAACTATCCAAACTGGACTCTAAAGTTAGAAGCTTAAAGTGAACTGAGGATTAAAAAAATACTGATGAGATTCCGTGGCTCTAAATACTTCTTGGAAAATTGCTTCAAATAACTATTTCCTTTAGCAGAAAGTCCAGGAAGGAGTAAATGCTGTGCGGAAGCAAAACAAAAATGAAAGCAGGGAATAAGATGGTGACTTCATATCCAAGGCCAAGGAATTCCTTCTAGAGCATGATAAGCCATGTCACTTTCTTGTTAAAATCCCTTTATCTCTTTCCTTTGGCTGCGTGTTAAGGTGTCCTCTGTTTCTTCCGGCTCTTACAAACCCGTGCACCACCTGTGCTTCAGGGACACCTCTTATCAGCCCCCGTAGAGAACCACTGAGGGCAGGCCCGGGTTTGCCATTCCTGGCAAACACACACGCAGGACGTGTGTTCACATTGTCGGGTATGTGTGTACTCCGTTTCACAGCCTGGAATGCCTTCTCCTCCTGGTTTAATAGGTCGATTCAATCATCTTTCAATATCTTGGATAATAATTAAGTCTTACTTGACACCTCTACTTTCTTAAAAGCACTTGCTTTCTTCCTCTGAGTTTCCATATCACTTTGCAGACACAGGATTATAGCGCTGAACTGACCAGAGTAGTTTCCCAAAGTTACGGTAGCAAATTACCACGAGCTTGATTTCTTGCAACAACAGAAATTTATTCTCTTGTAGTTCTGGAGGCTAGAAATCTGAAATTCAGGTGTCAGCAGGATTAATTTCTTCTGGAGATTCTGGGGGGAAATTCTGTTCTTTGGCTCTCTCCTAGCTTTTGAGGGCCGCTGGAAATTCTGGGGGTCCCTTGGCTTGTAGACACGTCGCGCTATCTGCTTCTGTTTTCACATGCCCGTCTTCCCTTTGTGTTTCTCTGCCTCATTTTTCTCTTACAAAGACACCAGTCATTGGGTTACAGCCCATAATAATCCAGTATGGCCACATTGTAACTTGGCTAATTACCTGTGCAAAGAAGCAATTTCAAAATAAAGTCATGTTTTGAGGTTTGGGGTGGACATAAATTTTGGGGAGATTACATTCAAACTAGTATGTGGACCTTGCCATTTTGGCACATGTTCATAATGTCCAATAGATCTTTTATTTTCTGGTTTCTCCTTTTCTATATCAGCGTGCTCTCATTTCATACACACGTGTCTGTATGAATCTTTTTGAAGATTAGTTAGATAATTTTTAAAGTTCTATCACATTTCTGGTGTTAACTCTGGTCCCTTTATGGATATATATTTTTTTCTATTCTTTCACCTTTGCTGTTTTTTGTACTGTTGACTTTCTGCATATATATTTGTCTTTGAAAGAGGGTGAGGGTACCATAGTGTTATGTGGGTAAAAAGTCAGGGTTGTGTGGAAACATAGGATTCCCTTCAGAGGCAGTGGGTAGGAGCAGGTGGGCGAACTGGAAGCGCTCTCAAAGTCTAAGAAAGGAGGCTCTATTCAGAAAGGACTTTCTTGTATTTCAGTGAACGGGGAGTGACCTTTCCGTCTCATTTTCTTCATGCACTTTGAGGAAATCTGAGGTACTTAGAAGTTTGCTTCACTTTTCTCTATCACATCAATACATCCACACACCTAATTAGGATCTGTCTTCTTCTCTGTTGACCCCCTACTTAATTTAGAGAGCTGCTCTTGCTGGCTCTATCCTGTGGGCCAATTCTGTAGCCTGCCAACGAGAGGAAGTAGGGGGCTTCCAAGTGGCTCCTGAGCCAGCTCCTGGTCCTAATGCCTGTTGCCTCTGACTTTTATGTTCTTCCAGATTCTGGATTTCCTTGTAAAGAATCGGACCAATCCCAAGAAATGCTCCCTCTTGCATTTATACCGGCTTGCATTCCCTCCTCACCCTGCATCTCCAGTATCCCAGTGCGGTTTGCTTTATATTGTAGTGTTTCTGATTCAAGAACAGTAATATTTCCTGTTTTCCATTTCTATGATTTTGTCATCATTTTTAATGAGGCTTGGTTAAGGAGATGAGGGTTACCATCTTCTACTGGAATTTAATTCTATGTGTAGAGGCTTCTTGGCTATCCTAGTTATGAGCTTGTGCCATTTCTTCTTGTTGTTCAGAGTTATGAACAGCATCCAGTAGTTTTCTCAGTGAATTTTTACCGCCATCTAAATGATTCTAAATAATTCATAAGTTTCCTTGTCTACAAGGATGCATTTCTGTATAATTCTTCCCCACAAAGTCAGTGTTTCTTCTTATCTTCTTTGAGCCCACCTTCTTATCTACTCTTTAATCTATTATGGTGCCTGGACATTTACTTAACCTAGTAAAGAAATTAAAAGGCTAAGTGTAGGGTATGATTTTTGCTATTGCTCTAAGAAGCTTATTAGACTAATATTAATAGAAAATCCTAGAAAATGATCACTTGGAGAACAGTGACACTTTAACTTGTCATCTGCCCACTGGGAATGCATTTGTAAGAATGTGAACTTTGATGGTTTAACAGATGTTTGTGGTACTTAAAGTCCCTGAATAAAGTAACAGCATTGGGCTGAAATAACGCTTCTGTATTAGGGTGCTTTAATGTTTTACACAGGCCTTGGCAGTGGGACCAAATGCCTAGTCCCTATTATGTAGAGAAGCATCTGACTGATGATAATAGATGGCACTGATTGTCCCACTAATTACATGGAAATAGGGCCTTCGCTAAAGTCTGCTGTGTCCTAGGAAAAGATACTGAAGAATGGATGTTGTGGCAGCAAGGAAATTAGCCAAGGAGAGGAGGAAAAAAAAAAGATTCTTATTCATCACACTATTGTTCTCTCATTTCATTTAATAAAATAGAAATATCCAAAGGTGAAATTTCCCCCATTGTACCTGGAATACACTTTATCAAACTAATGCGGTAATGATGACCATTATATCTAAAACCTAATTTTGTCTGGATATTTCCTCTGAGCTGTGGCAAATAGAAGGACTGAGAAAGACATTTAAAGAAACGTATATACACTCTAATGGTCATGCAAATAGAAGGAACAGAAAAATCTTTCATTCATACAGATATATTCCATATATTATAGAGTTCAGATAATGGCATCACTTTTAGGAAAAAACATTGTGAAATAACAAAGTAAAAATTATAAAATACAGTAATAATTTTCAAAATAGCAATATTAGAGCAAGTTTATGTTTTTTAGATGAGGGGTCATCATAGTTTATTTATCGTTGTTTTTCCCTTTGTTTTTCTTTCAAGTTTATTTAAATCCCAGTTAGTTAAATCCCAGTTAGCTAATATACAGTGTAATATCAGTTTTGGATATAGAACTTAGTGATTCGGGATGCCTGGGTGGCTCAGTGGTTAAGCATCCGCCTTTGGCCCAGAGCATGACCCCAGAGTCCTGGGATTGAGTCCTGCGTCGGGCTCCCTGCATGGAACCTGCTTTCCCCTCTGCTGTGTCTCTGCCTCTCTCTCTCTTTGTGTCTCATGAATAAATAAATAAAATCTTAACAATAAAAGAACTCAGTGATTCAACACTTGTACACGACACCCCATGCTCATCTCGAGAGCCCCCTTCATCCCCACCAGCTAGTTCCCCCAGCCCCCCATCACCTGCCCTCTGGTCGCCATCAGTTTGTCCTCTAGAGGTAGGAGTCTGTTTCTTGGTTTGCCTGTCTCCATTGCCCACCCCCAGGCTCATCTGTTTTGTTTCTTAAATTCCACATATGAGTGAAGTCATGCTTGTTTCTCTGACTATTCCGCTCAGCATAAGGCCCACTGGCTCCATCGGTGTCACTGCCAATGGCAAGACTTCGATCTTACTTATGGCCGGGTAATACTCCTATTCGTAAAATGGGTATATGAGGGTTAAACAATATGAGAACTAAATAGAACAACGCGTTAGCCTGTGTAGCCCAATGTCTAACACAGAGGCAGTCTTCTGGGAGGGTCATTGCTGTTCTGTGGGGCGTGAGGGCAGGCTGGAGTGCGACGTCCTCAGTGTAAGGGCTGGTCACGTCTGTCAACTGCACGCTGTGTGTCGGGTCGGGGGACAGGAGAGCCTCTTTCCATTGGATCCTAGGTAGAGGATCCAGGAGGCTGTGGGAGATAGTTTTGAAGATGAGTCGCACTCGGTCTACAGCTTGTGGCGAGCACAGCTGGCAGCTTCCCGTCATTGCCGTGACCATAGTGGCACTAGGTCTGGACGGCGTTTGAAGTAAGACAGCTCTCCGAATGCCACCGTCTGCTTCTCCGAGTGAGGGCAACGGAGTGGGCGGTCAAGAGGCACAGGGGACACTGAGACCACTTTTTTTTTTTTAAAGATTGTATTTATTTATTCATGAGAGACACAGAGAGAGGCAGAGACCCAGGCAGAGGGAGAAGCAGGTTCCTTGTGGGGACCGGATGTGGGACTCGATCCCGGGACCTGAGGGTCACACCCTGAGCCCCCTGGCCACCCCGAGACCACTTTTGTTCAATGAATTACCGATGCCCCGGACACACTGGCACCTGGTGGGGGCTCAGAAGTGTTTCCTGACCGGCTGAGTGGCGGGCGGCCGGCCCAGAGGGCAGCACTCAGGAGGCAGCCTGCATGCCCCCGGGGAGCAGTCAGGTGTTCTTGTCCCTCAGCCCTGTTGCCCCTGGGATACTGTAGGCCGGCCCGGCTCGAGAAGCAGGCTTGCCCGGCCCGTCCCCACGTCCCCACACCGCCGCTGCTGGAGAACAGGACCACCACGGCCACCCCCTCCACCTCCCCGAGCTGTTGCAAGTGGAGCCAAGGAGAAAATGTCGCTGCTGAAGTAGAGTTGTCCCCTTCTCAAGGAGTCCCCATTCTCGGAAAGACTATTGCTGGAATGGTGGTTGTGGAATGTGGTTTCCCGGATCAGAGGTCGGATCTGCACCAACCCTGACTTTAAAGCTCAAGGGACTTCTCGGATTTCCCCAATTCTGCTCAACCTTCCCCCCCCCCCACCAACAGCCATCTCGAAAATGCACCCCCAGGGTGCAATGGACATCAGTTCTCAGCTACTCACATCAGTAGGTATTTTAATCCATCTAAACTCTTCGAGGATCCAGGCGTGTTGTTCATTCTGCCCCCGCCCTTCTGCTATCGGAGCCCGTGTTGTCTGACGGGTCTTCGTGGCTGCAGTGTCGCCAGATGAAATACGATAACCTCGAATTACAGATCAACGACCAAGAGGTGCCTTTAGTGGAAATACATGTGCTAAATATGGGTCATTCTTACATTCAGAAATGTGTTTCTTACCTGACATTTAAAGTTAGGTCGGTATTCTGTTTGGATTTGCTGAATCTAGCAACCCTACAGTGTATTTTAAGGAGAATTCAGAAAGAAATCTTTGGTTCTCCCATTTTGCAGTCTTTCTCACTGTTTTAGCATCGTCTCTATTCGCATTTTCTGATTCATCATACTCAGGGTGCTGTACCCTGTCTACGGTAGCTCTAGGTCTGATTTTTGAGGCAGTTTGAGCTCAAATAGAGATAAATAACTTCTCAAGCCGTCCAATGACACCTGTGCCAGAACAATAGCAAAGATACGTGAGTCCTTGCCAGAGATAACTCTGTGGTCCCAGAACTGGAGGAAGGGCAAAATTTAATATCATTTTTATTCAGATGTTATTGAACCAACACACTTTAAGTGACTCCGTTTTTTTTCCCTCTTCTTGTTGACTTTTATATGACTTGTGTGCCTGCTGACGGCCTCTTCCTAGTACATTTTACCCCAAAGAGGTGTGACTATTGCAAAAAAAAAAAAAAAAAGAGGGCTTTTATTATTACTAAATAATTGCACACAGAGGCTATGTTCTTTGAGGCAACTTTGGGAACGGTTCACGTGACCCATGAACCCATAGAGACCCATCTTGTTATTACAAGTGTGGTTTCCAATACGTCTGAATTCTTAACTTCTGACAACTTGATTTCTCATAATTTTCATTTATATCCCTCAGGCTATTTTATTTCTATCATTGCTTGTGGTGCTTCCAGACAGGCGATAGTCGTGTTAAGTGGCCTGCTCCGGGACTCCCTGAACAAGGCTGCTGTCTGCGTGTGTCTTCCACGGGTTCCACAGCCATTCCCTTTGGCTTCCGCTGTGTCTCTTCTGCAAATAGCTGTGTCGATAAGCCGTGCCAGCGAGCCCCACCGCGAGCTCCCCGCGATTCAGCGGCCAAGGAGCAGGCAGGTGAAGGAAAGCAGCTGAGAAAGTAAGGACAGAGGAGGGGGTTGGAACCGAAGGGCATATGCTGCACCTGCTATTCAGCAAGACGGATTTTCTAGCGTTTGGTAAATTGTCTCTTGAGTCACATCCAAAAGAGGACTTCCAAAAGTCCTTGAACCATGTCAGTGTTGGACTGAGGGCATAATCCTTCCAAACAGCCGTGTGTTCCTCAGCACTCAAGTCCTCTGAAATGCTGCGTCACAGTCAGGCAGTGAGTCACACTCTACCTTCACGTGTTGGATTCGACACGCACGTTGTGTATTAAAGCCCGGAGAGATCCCATTTAGAATAAAAAAGGGAAATTGCCTATTTTCCAAATTTGCTTTTTTTTGTCTCCAAATTTTCAAATTTCCTCCCCCCCAGAAATAACCAGTTTTATGAAATATGTTTTGTAAAGTACTGTCCTTTGGGTACTTTTTAAATCGAACTCCAATAAAAAAATATACAAAAAAGGGGAAGTGATATTATTTATCTGGGTTTTGATTTGTGTTTTTATTTTATTTTTAATTTTATTTATTTTTTTAAAGATTTATGTATTTATTTATCATAAACAGAGAGAGAGAGACAGGAGGAGGGAGAAGCAGGCTCCATGCCGGGAGCCTGACGTGGGACTCGATCCCGGGACTCCTGAATCGCACCCTGGGCCAAAGGCAGGCACTAAACCGCTGAGCCACCCAGGGATCCCCTGATTTGTGTTTTTAAAGGCATTGCTGTAGAGTCAGATATTGGAGTAAAGGTGTTAAAATGGCGAATGAAAGGAAGATGACACCTGTGACTCATGTATCTAAGTGCAAGGGTAGGCCTGGGAAAGGAAGACGCCAATTTTGTGAAATGAGGATTTAGGTCTAACCTGTGCGCTGTTGGGTTTGGCCGCCGTTCAAGACATTTGAGGGTTTTGATCAAGTTGATTCCATAATAGAGGAAGGAATCAAGAACCCAAAAAAAAAAAAAAAAAAAAAAGGCAAAATTGTTTCTCAATCGAATACTCTTTCTTTCAGGAATTAATTATTTAAAAAAAAGTATATTAGGTATGAGGAAACTAATTTTCCCATGACAGTATTTCATGAATATTTTATGGTAATAAAAACTTTAAAAAACCTTTAATTTCCAACAAAGGGAGATGAGAGATATATGCGAATTATGACAATCCATATGATGGAATATTATTCTACTGTAAAAAATAATATTCATGAAAAATCTTAGTGTATGGGAAAATATGTTTCTTGAAATATTGCAGGTTTAAATGTTCCTTATTTTTGTATATTATTAGTAATTTGAATGAGTGTGTAGTAAATAAATATTCTGAGAACTAGTAAAAAGTTATAATTTATAACTGAATTATATAGACTTAAAATTATATTTTCATCCCAAAATATCATATATTTTTAAACTTTGTCCAGTGGTCATTTATTAATTTTATAAAAATATGAATGTAACAGGTTTATTTTATTTTTTTAAGACTTTATTTATTCATGAGACACACAGAGAGAGGCAGAGATACAGGCAGAGGGAGAAGCAGGCTCCATGCAGGGACCCGATGCAGGACTCAATCCTGGGACCCCGGGGTCACGCCCTGGGCCAGAGGCAGATGCTCCACCGCTGAGCCCCAGGGCGTCTCAAGTGTTCAAGAAGCATCTGTCTAAGGTCGGCAGCATGTGCTGCTGAAGCTCCTAGCACTGCCGATGAAACAGGTTGGGAATTCCACAGTCTTTCTGTTTTAAAAGATTTGTGAAATCGCAAAAAAAAAAAAAAAAAAAAAAAAAAAATCACCTTTAATATCAGCTCTAATGCTCGCCACAGCGAGAAGTTCTCGGTGAGAAAGATGAGGTACCCAGACCAGTTTTCATTACTTGTCCACCAGGTGCTCACTGGCCTTCGAGCCTCCTGGGTGCTGCTGGTGCTGGCTGGCACCTGTCACCGGGGCCTGGGCGCCCCGACCGATGAATCGTGAGAGGGGTGCACGCGGTGGCCGGGAGCCCTGGGAGCGAGCGTGTAACCGGGCGCCGGGGTCAGGGTGCATTTCCCCGAGGAGCCAGCACCTGGAGCGGGTGAGCGCAGCAGAGGCTCAGGCAGGAGGGTGCTCGGGTCCAGGGCGCCCCGCAAGGTGACCATTTGGGCTCGCGGAGCGGCGGAGGCCCAGACGGAGCGGTGGGGACACTGGAGGGTCTTTCTTCCAAATGCACTAGATGCTTCTAGAACCCCAAGCTGCCTAAAGAAAATGTCCCACACTGAAGGGTTGGTAGGCCCTTTGTGGGGCGGCTCCACGGAGGCCGTACCTCTGTCGTCTTCCCCGCGACAATTCGATGGTGGATGGAACCCAGAGTCACGCTTCTGGGGCCTGTGTCCAGGGGCCTGCAGCTTTCACGGGGGCTGTTTTCAGAAGTGCTGAGACTGAACGAGCCGCCCGGGAGCGGCTGCCCATGTCCTTGCCGCGCCCGGCCCAGGATGTGCAGCACCTGCTGAGCCTGGCACCTGTCCCCTGCCCCGAACGAGGCACCCAGGGAGCCCCTCCTGGACTCCCGGTTCTCTCCCTCCCGGGACAAGTGCAGCGGCCCTGAGAGCATCGCAGCTCTGGGGTCGGTCTTGTTGGCCCGTCGCTGTGCTCTGTGCGGTGGCACTTCGTCCTCGCGCCCTGCAGAGGGGCCTGCGCTCACGTGGGGCCTGCATGTTGGGCGTCATCTCGCATTTGCCAGGCGCTGCACAAGCAGGCCAAGGGGGCGACTGCGGCCGCGGGGTCAGCGCACCTGCTACGAGGCAACCGGAGGAGGCCCCCGCACCTGGGGACCCTGACGTGTCTTCGGAGGGGGGTGACCCACCAGACTCCTCGCGGCCACGGGCCCGGTGTGAAGCAGCAATCAGGCTGCCACCCGTGCTGTCCTTCAGGGCTGGGCAGCCTGTTCTGGGCTGCAGTGGGTGACAGGACGTTGGCCATGTGTCCATGGCCTGGCGTACAGGTGCCTGGGGTCCCTGCACCCGGTGGTGGGGCTGGGCCGCGGTGGGTGACAGGACTTTGACCGCGTGTTCACGGCCTGGCATGCAGGTGTCTGGGGTCCTGGCACCCAGTCGGGGGCCTGGCACAAACCAGCTGACAATCCCTGGTCCTCGAGTCTTGATCCCTGAACCTCTGTGCGCAGAACAGGTCTTGGGGACGGAGGAGCACAGCTTGTCCTGCAGGAACGTGAGGCTGCTCCAGGCTCCTTGGTTCGCCCCCTGGGGCCAGGGTGCTGATTGCTGTGTGCTCCTGGGGTGCGCCCAGACTGCGCGGGTGTCACGGGCATGTTCCAGGGACCCAATAGCCTCTCTGAGCTCAGAAAGTGCAGGGATCCTGAAATGCATCCAGCCCTCGGGGTCCCAGTGGGGACTGAGGACCTCGCAACCCTCCTCCTTAGGGACTGGGTGACTGGGGAGGCCCCTGGGCAGGGCTGCAGGGGGCAGGGCTGCTGGGAGGCAGGAGGCATTAGAGACCCAAGGCCTGGCTGCAAGCCCTGCGCTCCCCTCGCCACCTGGATGCTCCCTCTATCCCATCACCACTCAGATCCCCTGCCCCGTCCCCATCACCACCCAGATCCCCTGCCCCGTCCCCATCACCACCCGGATCCCCTGCCCCATCCCCATCACCACCCGGATCCCCTGCCCCGTCCCCATCACCACCTGGATCCCCTGCCCCGTCCCCATCACCACCCGGATGCCTTGGGAACGGTCCCTTTCCTCTGTTTACCTCTATCCCTCGCCTAAGCATTGGTGTCGTGACGTTTCCTTAATAGCCCGTAATGGGCAGGAAGTGACCGCAGTGACCTAGACCCAGGCCTCCGCAGAATCATCCTGGTTGGCCGTCGTGACAAAGCTGCGCTATGGGCACAGGGAGGCCCATCCTGGAGAGGGAGGCACTGAGGTGTGAGGAGGCTACATAACCGGTGGGGAAACCTCGGAGGCGCGTTGGAGCCCTGCCCTGGGTCCCCCCGTCTGCCTTTGGCCACCGCGCTCCTGCTGCTTCCCTGCGGCCGGTGACCTGAGGGGAGCGAGAGGCTGCCGGGGAGGCTGGAGTGGCGGACGCTCCGGTGGGGGGGAGCACCCAGCAGCTGTGAGGGGTCGCGCATTGACGCGGTGGGAGGACGACAAGTCGGACTCGAGTGCAAGTGTTCAACAGGACTGTGCTGCTCTGCGGCGCTGCAGGTGCGTTCTGTGTGGACAGAAGAGTGACCAGAAGAATAATTTAAATATCGAGAAGAAGTGAAAAAATAATTTTGTTAGAAGTCGGGAAGCAGTTTACTTCGTTTTTTTTTTTTTTTTTTTTTTTTTTTTTTTGCAGTTTACTTCATGATCGGAGTTTACTCCTCTTAAAATAAGGATGGGGAATCTTTGATCTTCTTATTATTTTAAAAATTTCAACGCAGTTCTCAATTCTTAGACCTGGGATCACAACTCGGTTGCTTTAAAGGAAAATCACTCAGTGGTTGTTTAACTGAATTAACAATACCCTTGAGTCTTACCTTCCATTCCCACGGGGAGCCTAGAAACTAAAGGGTCACGTTCGCCCCCTCACCTGGGCATCGTTACCTTTGGCTTGTCCACTAGGGCTGTCTTCTAAGTTATATTTTGAAGGATTATTACTCAACGTGTTAGAAGAATAATTCTACTTACAACTGCGTGTGAGTAAATCCGGAAATTGTGAAGAAGTTGGTGTTTTTGGAAAGACATGAATTATCAAAAAGACATTAGCTATGGAAGACATTGAAGATCAACAAAATCATACCAAGGGGACTTTGGCCCTGCTTCCTTAGCCTTACAGCCAGTAAATTCATTGGTTTCCCTTACACCAGGAATACTTTGTGATAAAACAACTAGTTTACATCGAAGCCTAATATATAGCAAAAGAGGCCTCACGTGGTTAGAAATCAATAGCACCCATTCGACAAACACTTTGCTGTCCCAGTATGTGGTAAGGGTTTTATTTACACTGTGGTGAACCCAACAGGTGGGGTCTTCTCATGGGACTTGTAATGTTGGAAGCAGAAAAGGATCGTGATACTAACCATATAATTATTGCTAAAATTAGCGCAGATATGTGCCAAAGATATTAATATACACAACTTTGAGTATTTACCATTTTATATGTCTATATTTTAGACAAAATAAATATAGTAAATATATATGTCTATATTTTAAATTTGCTATATTGAGCATATATTCCTTTGATAATAAAGAAAAAAGTAAGGAAGGAAAACAGTAAGATTTTGGAGTTTTTAATCTAAATGCCTTGATACCATTTTCTATTCTTGGTGGTTAGCACAAAGTCTAGAAATAGGTAATATTTAATAAACACACTTGTTGATGATGATTAAGATACCATGCAATTTAGTTTGTATGGAATGCTACATTAAAGAGATTGTATGTCAGTGAAATAGCAGAAGTGTCCTTTGAAAAATCAATAGTTCACGTATTTTTAATGACAATAGTAATAAAAGCTATCATTTATAAAATACATATACACATATTTATTCTATGCATTTGTTTTTATGGAAACATGGAGACTTACACATGCATGAATCAGCCAACATGTGTCCTTAGGTCTAGAGGAAGAAAACACGCTTCCTCTAAAACTCTTTTCTCATGTGGTTGGAATTGATATTCAGCCATGCGGGCTTCCTAAAAAGGCTTTAGAAGCTTCTTCTTTTTTGACTTAACATTTCTTTAAATGCCCGTCAGAAAATAAATAAATAAATGCTCGTCAGATTCACTCATATATTTTAACCAAAGTGAGAAAAAAAAATTGAAAGAAATAATAAAGTCTTTTTCAAAGTGCAAGTGATTTGCACTTTCTAAAAACTATTTGTTCTCTGAATGTTTGTAGACAAGTAACGTACTCTATCACTTCCGACGTCCTGAGTTTTAACTGTATGCAGATTCAGCCTCAGAATCAGACTGTTGAATTATTCGTAGTGTGTACGCCAAAGACTGCGGATGATACTTTTCAGAATGGTGGCATTTCATTCTTATTCCTTCATTGTCTTTTTTTTTTTATTTAAAAATTTTTTAAAGATTTATTTATTTATTTTTATTTATGATAGAGAGAGAGAGAGAAAGAGGCAGAGACACAGGAGGAGGGAGAAGCAGGCTCCATGCCGGGACCGACGTGGGACTCCAGGATCACGCCCTGGGCCAAAGGCAGACGCCAAACCGCTGAGCCACTCAGGGATCCACTCATTGTCTTTTCTTTAGTATATTTATGTTTTTCATACTTAATTTATTTTTTTTAAGGTTTATTTACCCATTTTAGAGAGGGGAGGGGAGAGGGCACTGGTGGGAGGGGTCAGGGGGTGGGAGAGAGAATCCCAAGTGGACTCCACACTGAGTGTGGACCCAACCGGGGGCTCAATCCCATGACCTTGGATCACGACCAAATGATCACCGCCTGAGCTGAGCCCGAAGCATCCCTGTTGGTTCTCCAGGGATGGAGCAGCGGTGTGCGGGGTGGCCATGCCCGATGGACTAGCTCGTTGGGCGTACAAACTTCCTCCGAATGGTTTGCTTTCCTCTTCCCTAAAGGAGGGCGCCTCAGATGCTGGCATGGCAGTGACAGGGCCATGCTGGCGTGGGTGCCTGCTGTGCCTGGCAGTCGGGGCCCCACTGTGTCGAGGCAGACGTGCCTCCCTCGTGCAAAGCTCTGTCCTAAATGCTTCATGTGTATCATCTCGCTTCACTGCACTCATGCGGCTTTTTTGGAAATTGGTGTGTTTTTGTTATTGCCGTTGTTTTGTTTGATTAAATCTCCATTTGAGGGTTACAGGGCTCTGAGTAGTTCCATGTTTGGCAAGTTGGTAAGCTGCAAAGCTCATTTCTCAAATTGCGATATTTAACTCCAAATCTATGATACCTTTTACTCCACAGCAAGGTCTTTGAAAAGATTTTTAGCAGTCAACAAAGCATGATTTCAAGAAACTTTTCATTCTGCCTTTACCAACAGTGACTCTGCTGAAAAACTTGATGTGCGTGCGCTGAAGAGCTTCAGGAATCATTTTGCCACCTCCGTGCATCAGTTTTTCAGTTCAATTCTTACCTAGCATCTGATTTACTTTTGAAAAGGCCTAGTTAGGGGATCCCTGGGTGGCTCAGCGGTTTAGCCCCTGCCTTTGGCCCGGGGTGTGATCCTGGAGTCCTGGGATCGAATCTCACATCAGGATCCCAGCATGGAGCCTGCTTCTCCCTCTGCCTGTGTCTCTCATGAATAAATGAAAAGGCCTCGTTTCTACTGACTGTGCATCTGTGCTAATCCGCGTGTCCGCAGAACTGCCTCATTAAGGGTAGATACAGACTGTGACGGAAGTGGAGGGGTCCAATTAGTGTTTCACGCGCGAGCTGCGCCTTCAGGGTGATCTTGCAGTTAAGTCCTATTAGGAGAGAGAGAGGATTACCAGTGTTCTCGCTGGGTACCCCACATTCACAGACACATGAGCATCAGTGGTAGGCCTTATCCCGCAATTCTCAGACGAGGTATTTATTTATTTATTATTTTTTAAAGATTTGTTTATTTTAGGGAGACAGAAGGGGAGAGAGGACGCAAGCGTGCATGTGTTTGGGGTCAGGAAGGGAGAGAATCTTCAAGCAGACTGCCTGCAGAGCGTGGAGCCTCATTTGGGGTTCAGTCTTCCGACCCATGAGATCGTGACCTGAGCCCAAACCAAGAATTAGGTGCCCTAGTTCTTGGACGAGGTATTTGATCTGTCTGGATTTTACCATTAGTATTAATATATAAGACAAGGGGCATTATCGTCACCTGTTTTCCATTTCCCTTCTTCATGAGGGAAGCCCAGTGTTGTTGGGCTAGCCCCCATTCTCTGTAGATGGCTGTATGCCTCAGATGACATTGGCCCCGACCCACATACAGTGAGGGGTGACATGACTGGTCCAAGAGCAACTCTACTCATTTATCAGTAAATTGTTCAAGAAAATAGTGAAATCTTAGGTCACATCCTCAAGAAAACTTGTGGAAAGAGCATCCTTCTTCCAAACATTTCACGATGAGAACTTGGTTTTCCTGTTTCACGGGACATGGGACACGGGACGTTCTACTTGGATGCGATGACTAAAACTCTTGCTTGGTGAAGGATGAAATGAACACAGAGGTTGTTAGAGCAGGTCCTTGAAGGAACCTGACCACTTGGTGACCTCGCTGAGCTGATGAGGCCAACCTTGAAGCCTCTCCTTTCTCTGGTTTTCATAAAACTTAAGATCCAAGTTCCCTATATTTTAAGCCAGCTTGATTCCTTGCAGCTGAAAGCATCTTAGCTTATACAATTCCCATATTTCCTTTTAATTCAATAATTCCCATATTTCCTTTTAATTCAATAATTTTTTAAAAATATGGGTTATATGAAATAAATATATATGAACATGATAAATAAATTTATAATATATAAATATATAAAATAATCATTGAGTTTCCACAGTAAATGTGCAAGCTTGTGGGCACATTTCTTGAACCCTGTGTCTATTCATGGAATAACATTATCTCTTCTGGATATTTCTTCACTGTTCTTTTTGCCAGGAAGTAGGGGCAAATTTTTATTCAATTCCCTAGTATAAGCTTATTAAATCTTCCCTTTAATTATTATGTCACTTCATAGCAACTTTTCTTGGAGATTAGCTCTTGTTTATATTTTCATGTTAAAACTTGATTATAATTTTAACAGGACTTGATAAAATGATCAAAAATCTCACTTATAATTCTATTACCCAGGATGCCTGTGTCGCTCAATGGTTGAGCATCTGCCCCATGATCCCCGGGGTCCTGGGATCGAGTCCCACATCGAACTCCTTGCAGGGAGCCTGCTTCTCCCTCTGCCTGTGTCTCTGCTTCTCTCTGTGTGTCTCTCATGAATAAATAAAGTCTTAAAATATAATTCTATTACCCTATGCTACAGGCTGAATTGTGTCATCCCCAAATTAATATATTGAAGCCCTAAGCCCAGTATCCCAGAATATGACTGTATAGAAGAGAGGACCAGGAAAGAGTTAAGTTTAGAATGAGGTCATTAGGGTGGGTGTTCACCCAGTAATGTGACAGGTGTCCTCATAAGAAGAGGTCAGAACACAGAGAAGACAGAATGGCCAATGGGATGGCCAGGTGAAGACAGGAGAGCCACCTACAAGCCAAGGATATAGGCTTTAGGAGAGGCTAAATCTGCTGACAACTTGATCTTGGGGTTTTATCCTTCAGAACTGTGAGACAATAAATTTCCATTTAAATCACCTCGTCCTTAGTGTTTTGTTACAGCAACCACAGCAAGCTAATACGCTCTAAAACAATTGCTTTCATGTCTTCCTATTTTCCAAAGTACAAAGTTGAAGTACGGTGCATAATAATTTGGAGTATTGTCTTAACTTTGTTAACACATTCATGTTGCTACAGTCTTCATCACCTTTTTAAGTGATACACAATATTCAATTAATATATTTCTTTTTTTCATGAATATATATTATTATTGAGGCCTTAGTGATAAGATCATATTTGAAAATATGTATTTTCTTTTCTTTTTAATTTTTTTGTTGGTCACATTCTTAGGACTTGGTTTGCTGTTTCCGAGATTACCATTGTCACAATGGCCTTTAATGAGAATTGCTAAATTTATCTTCAAATTATATAAATCTACGGTATCATTTGAAATGGATCATTCTGTTTCAAAGTCGAGGTGGTAGGTTTCATTGTTAACTAAAGCAGGGGGAAAAGACACAGTTCAATCAGATCAATAGGTCCCTCTGTAGAAAGGAGGCAGTTTATACAGATTAAGGCACGAAGGGCAGTAGGGAGTTACATTTATGGAGCTATGAAGATTTCAGTGAAGGCAATTCTAGTAAATATGGAAAAGGGACATTTATTTGAAATGTGTTTGGGACATATTATTAATACCATGTTGAAGTGATTATATGTAGAGAATGAGGGAGTCAAATGACTCCTAGGTTTTGGTCTGAGTGAAGAGCGTCACTGAGAATAGGATTATAGGAGAAAGATGATAAATGCAATCTAGAATGTTGAATTTGGGGTGTTTGTGGGACATGGAGATACATGCTTTTATCTGGTGTATGATTTCATGCCTGAAGCTCAGATGGGAGGAAGGGCTAGCGTGGATTAGAGGACCTAACGCAAACACGTAGAGGGGGTACAGAGGTCTCTGACATAGCAAAATGTAAGGTGTGGGTGGAGAAGGAGTCACAGAGTAGCCTGAGGAATGATGGCTATGGAGGTAAGAGGTGGTCATACAAGATATGGCCAACCACCAAACTGAGGTATAAAATATTTGTAAAAGATCCAAACAGAGGCCAACATGCCACATACAGTCTGGAAGTCCAATAATATAAGGTCTGAAGAGCACCTATTCAATTGATCAATGTGGTGACCAATGACTTTTGGGATGAGCGGTTTCTGTGTGGGAAGATTCCAGGTATCAGTGAGCTGAAGCATCAGTGAGATGAGAGAAAAACAGAAAAGTACAGTGTAGAACACTGCCAGGAAAACTGCCTGAGAAGGGAAAGGGAAAGGTAGTGTTTTAGAGGGAAGGACTCGCAGATTCGGAGATACGTGCCTTGGAATTCAGGGGAGGATATCGTTCGAGTTTGGCTATGATTTGAATGTGCTGAGAGCCAAGAGATACCAAGACGTCGAAAAAAAGGAAAATAAATAGCTTTTGAAATGAGCCATAGAAAAGGCAGAAAATGAAATGATTCATAGTAGACACTCATTTAATGTCTCCTAAATGAATGAATAAATGGATATAGATGAAAGGATTAACGAATGGCACAAGAATCACATATCCTCTGAGGATAATTAGACAGTATTAGGCTTAAATGTAGATAAAACTCTAAATGGGCCCGGAGACGAGCTGGTTCATGTCTGAGGCCTTGGTTTTTATGATGGAATAAGAGGTGAGAAGTTGCATGGGACATTTTAGAGGAGATTAAAAGCAGTAATTATATATAATAAATATATTACTGAGAAAAAAGAGAACTTGCTAGCAAGAAAGATTGCTCCACGACTCTTATAACCCTGCCTGGGCCTGGTGAGTCTTCTCAGTGAGCAGACACATGTGGACAGGCATGGGGAAGGAGCGTGGGGCAGATCTTGATGCTCACCCTCCCCCGGATGAGCACCATGAGTGTTGCCTTGGAATGTGATCTATTCTTTTTCTTCAATGCGTAGAGTTGTAACCGATATTTCTATGCCAGGATTTTAATTGGAAGCTGCAAAGAATGTGAATCCGTTTATCCTCTTTGTTGTTGTGGTGAGATACACGTACTGTAGAAAAAAATTACCATTTTAATGATTCTTAAATGTACAGTTATGGTTGTGCAGCGGTCAGCACCACTCGTCTCCAGAACATTTTCTTCTTTCTCGGTTGGAAATTTGTGGGCACTGAACGCCACCCCCACCCCCTCTTTCTCTGGCCCCAAAACCACCGCTGGCTGCTCTAGGAATCCCAGTGGGTGTCCTGTTATGACGGGCTCATCCTACTTGGCAGGACATCTGAGGTCTCGCTCATGTCAGGCACAGGCCAAAGTTTCCTCCCCTCTTCAGAAAGGCAGAGTGGGATTCCACAGCTCGTAGGAACCGCGTTCTGCGTGTGCACTCATCTGTCGACGGGCACTTGGGCTGCTCTGTATCTGGCTACAGGGACTGATGCTGCTGTGAATGCAGCTGCGTGGACATCTGTTCAGGCCCTTTCTTTCTATTGTTTCGGATCTATCCCTGGAAGCAGGATTTCTGGATTGTATGAGAATCCTGTGCTCAATTTTTCGAGGAATCACCTTACCATTTTCTGCCGCAGCCACATCATCTTACATTCCCAGCAGCAATGCACAAGTTTTCCCGTTTCTCCACATGCTTGCTGAAACTTGTTAATTTGGTGTTCTTTTTTTTTCTTTTTAATAATTTTTGTGCCCAAGATTGCGAATCCGAGAAACCGCCAAGGAGCCGACAGCGATGCAATCGCACGAGGGTTTATTAGCAAGCTCGAGCTCGGGTCCAAGTATACCCGACACAGTGGAGCAGGGACTTGGACCCCGAAGTGGGTTACAGCTGGGTTTTTTACAGGCTGGTCTAGGGGATTTTCAGAAGGGGGGGGAGGAATTTCTCAAGTTCTGTTTACATTCTGATATCGGGCTTTCAAGGGCATTGAGCTCTGTTCTCATTCTAATATGGGACTTTCTACCATGGACGTGGGCTCTGTTGTCTTTCTGATATGGGATTCTCTGCCAAGGGCAATTCTGAGCTCTATTGTCTTTCTGATATGGGATTCCCTGCCGAGGACATTCTGCAGTTTTTCCCATAAAGTTCAGCTCTTATTCACAGGGGCCTAAGATGGCTGTACTTGTGCTAATGCTAAACTTTAGGTGGGATGGCCTTAATTTTTCTCGGCCTCACAATAATAGCCACTTAAAATGAGTGTGGAGAGATATCTCATGTGGTTCTGATTTGCATTTTCTAATGACTAGTGCTGTTGAGCATCTTTTCATGTGCTTCTTGATCATTGTATATCTTCTTTGGAGAAATGTCTGTTTAAGTCCTTTGCTGATTTTCTCATCAGGCTATTTGTGTTTTTTGTTGTTGACTTGTAGAAGTTCTTTATATATTCTGGATCTCATGTTCATATCAGATAACACGATTTAAAAATATTTTCTTTCATTCTGTATGTTGTCTTTTTTTTTGCCCTGTAGATGATGTCCTTTGATGGACAGTTTTCAGTTTTGATAAAGTCCAAGTTTATTTTGTTTCCTGTGCTTTTAGTGTCATTTCTAAGAAGTGATTGCAGGAAACCTTTCTCCTGTATTTTCTTCTCAGACTTTTTATAGTATTTTTTACCTTTATAGTATATTTATTTTATAGTATTTTTGAATCATGAAACCTTTCTCCTGTATTTTCTTCTCAGACTTTTTATAGTATTTTTTACCTTTATAGTATATTTATTTTATCGTATTTTTACCTGATCATTAGTATAAATGATCACATGGATTACCTTTTAATAGTATGAATAAGAAGATGAACCTATATTAACTAGCTGGTGAAAAATTAAACTATCAAAAAATGAAAGTAGCATATTTCATGGGAGCACTTCTCTAGTTATAAAAAATTAAGTTATAGTAAAACTGCTCTTACGTTCTTGAGATAATGCAAAGAGTTTGCTGAACATTGATGTGCGTTAGGAATGAGCAAAGCTGATAGAAGCATGGTCTGCTGATAGATAGTAGATAAGGGAGTATACAAGGTGATTAAAATAATGTAGGAATAACCCATAAGGATGAAAAATTCCAACTCCATAAAATGTTTTGTTGCTTTTGAATCACAATCACAGGGATCCCTGGGTGGCGCAGCGGTTTAGTGCCTGCCTTTGGCCCAGGGCACGATCCTGGAGACCTGGGATCAAATCCCACGTCGGGCTCCCGGTGCATGGAGCCTGCTTCTCCCTCTGCCTATGTCTCTGCCTCTCTCTCTCTCTCTCTGTGTGGCTATCATAAATAAATAAAAAAATTAAAAAAAAAAAGAATCACAATCACATGGGTCTCAAACCCCAGTTACCTTGAAAAATTTTCTAGATTCTTCTCCTTCTCCAATTGATTGCTTAAGTCTAAAATTTTTGTCTTATTTTTCACATGCATATTCTGTGTGTGTGTGTGCTCTGTGGTTTTGTTTTATTTTTTGAGAGAGAGAGAGAGAGCATGAACGAGGGAAGGGCAGAGGGAGAAGGAGGGAAAGAATCTTAAGATCCTCCCCTGGCGGGGGGCTCCATCATGACCTTGAGATCATGACCTGAGCTGAAATCAATAGTCGGCCACTTCACCGAGTGAACCACCCCGGCTCCCCTCTTTTTTTTTTCTTTTCCTCTCTTTAATTAGGGTTATCGCAGTTCCTCATGCACTGTTGTCAAAGTAATCTTGTTAAAGCAGAACTCAGATAATACGCTTCCTGACTTCAAACCACCCAAGGCTGCTCTTGTCCTCTGCAATATTTATGCATTTATTCATTTAAAAATACTCATTGAGTACCTTCTGTGTGCAAGTCACTGTTTTTTAGGCACTAGCGATGCAACAGTGAACAAAAATGAAAGCGTTTACCCTCGTGGAGTTTATATTTTCTTGGAGGAGTAGACAGTAAGTAGTTAAACGTAGTGTATATTGTGTGGGGATAAAAGAACGGAGATGATACCCGACTAGAAATGAAGGTGGCAATGCCCTAGCCTCTAGGAAAGGCTTCACTGGGAAGGGAACATTCGTGCAGAAGGCTGAAGAAGTAAGGCAGCAAGGTTTGCCAAAGAACAGGGGTAAGTGTTCTCCAGAAGTCAAGAGCAAGTACAGAGGTTCCATGCTGGGAGTGTGGCTGGTGCTCCTGGGGAACATCAACGGGGCCCTCTGGCTGGCAGGGTGACAAGAGAGCGGTAGTGCCTGAAGTCGGAGAGTTTGCAGAGCACAGGATCTTGCAGGGCCTGTAGGCCCGTGGTGAGGACTTCAACTCTTCCTGAGTCAGATAGAAGCCGTTGAGGCATTTTGAACAGAAGAGTGACGACCTGGCTTCTGTTTTAAGACGATAACTGCGGTCATGCCGTTGAAACAGTGTCCTGGGGTAGGAGCAGGGGCTGCGTCAGGGTTAGGGGGCTGTTGTAAGAATACAGGCAGGAGATGGAGGCTGTCAGCGGAGGGGGTTACAGGGGTGCGTTTTCTCCGGTCTACCCTTCGAGTCCCATTCCAGCTCAGATGAGGGGGCGGCTGGAGTGGATGATAGTACTTGGGGCGAACAAGAAAATGAGAGTAGGCTCACAGATGAAACCCTAAGAAATCACAAGCTGAGGGTGCCTGCGATTCCAGGTACGGTGTTTCAGTGAGGTTAGGCTTCCCGATCTTGGAACGCTCTGTACCTTTGGCCCCTGGCCCTTTGCCTGAGCATTTGCTTCCTGTTTACATGTCAAAAATCTATTAAATTATTTAAAACCCATCTCAGATACTACTGCCTTCATAAATATGGTCGTCAGATAGCAAGCAAACATACAGAAGGCCCAATTAAATTTGAATCTCAGCTAAACAATGAATGATTTTTCAGTGTAAGTATGTCCCAAAGACTGCATGGAACATAGCAATACTATTTTTTTCCCATTGCTTATTGAAATTCAAATTCAGCTGGGCATCTTGAATTTTATCTGGCAAACCTATTCATAAACTATTCTGAACGCTGAAGTTAGACGTTTCGGTCAGGATGGGTTGTGTTATTCCACGGTGAAACAGAGCCCGAAAGTCTTAGGGGCTCAGACAACAAAGTTTTATTTCCTGCTCATACCACATGTACTTTATGGGGCCGCAGAGAAGTCCTAGTAATTATAGCTCTTCAGAGACAACCATTTCAAAGTTGTTCCTTACTCGGCCAGAAGGGGAAAGAGAGAGTTCTGCAGAGCCTCACGTTGGCCATTAAATGCTCTGGGCTGGAAGCAACACAACCACTGCCATTTGCAACTCGTTGGCTGGAAACAATCCCTCAGGCCGGTCAACAAAAGAGGAGCCAGATGTTCCTCCTACCGCATCCTGGGAAGGGAGGGGGCGGTGGGAACGGAGCTACGGAGCTACGAAGAGAATAGCACCTAATTCTTAGGTACGAACCACCACAGGTGAGCCTGAGGGAGTGTATTTGTAATTCTCTAATGATATTTATCTTAACTTATGGCGTAGCCATCTCTCACTTACTTAATTCTTTAGGGCTAAGAAGTTGTTTGAAGGGTAGATCCCAGAATTATATTGATGGAGCGTAGAATGCCAGTATCTGTGTGTTAAGTTGCTCTGACGTTTCGTGCTCCAGGCCAGTCCCAGCCCAGCCTGAAGGTGTGATCTCCTCTAGGTTGAGATGTCCTTGGCCTTAGCCATCACTGGTCCTGGAGGTTCACAGGCTCTCTCCTCCTCTCGTGTGCTTGATCGTCCCCTCTTGGTGTTTTGTCCTGGAGCCTCCATCGGCAGGCAGTGAGCCGATTCCTTTGCCCCGGACACTGTAACTTCTCTGCTCTTTGCTCCTCTTCCTTGCTGCCAGCTGGGAAGAACTAGTATGGTGCTAGTTTTCTTTATTTTCTTAACCTTTTTGTTCTGTGCTATCCTTTCAGCCAGACCAGATAAATAAATGTTCCTACAGATAAATGTCCAAACCCACATATAATTAATATATGGGGAAATATATCGACTGCTCAAATGAGAGACTCCTTTTTGAATCAATTGGGAATAAATAACCAAATTTTGGCCGGTTTCTGCTAGGAGTAGACCTCATTTTCCAACAACCAAGAAGATACATTCTAATAACTGCCAAGAAGTAGGAAATGGAAGGAATTTGAGAGATTCAAACTCCAAGTGAAGGCTGAATTTAAATGACCACTTTTGTGTCTGAAAAGGAATGGATTAGAGCCTCTGGTCTGTACTATGTCAAGGAAAATCTGTGCTGCTTGCGGACCTTACAGCAGTGCAGCAGTTCCCACCTCTTGGGGCGAGAAGGAGGCAAGACCAGGTAAGGTAGGCTCTTGCTGCTACTTTGTATTCGCTGGGGGAATCTGTGTGTCGTTGAGAGCATCAGTTGGGATGGTCATCCAATTATTATATTCTGTAACTGATTCCGAAAAATTAGTTTTTATATCAGCACCCATCTTATGACTCTTTAGCCACCTATTTAGTAATATTTAAGAATTCTGATCAAGTTTAATTAATGATCCAGAATATTCAAGTTAGCTATTATTTCAATAACTTGATTAAATTAAAGAACCAGGTTGGGAAAATGTTAGAACTATGAGGAAGAAGAGTCTTTAACCCAAACTCAACCAAAATCTGTATTAAAGAAATTGCTGGGGCGCCTGGGTGGCTCAGTGGTTGAGCATCTGCCTTCGGCTCAGGTCATGATCCTGGGGTCCTAGGATGGAGCCCTGCTTTGAGTTCACTGCTCATGGGGAGCTGCTTCTCCCTCTCTCTCTCTCTCTCTGTGTCTCTCGTGAATAAATGTATACAATGGAATATTACTCAGCTATTAGAAATGACAAATACCCACCATTTGCTTCAACGTGGATGGAACTGGAGGGTATCATGCTGAGTGAAGTAAGCCAGTCGGAGAAGGACAAACATTATATGTTCTCATTCATTTGGGGAATATAAATAATAGTGAAAGGGAATATAAGGGAAGGGGGAAGAAATGTGTGGGAAATATCAGAAAGGGAGACAGAACGTAAAGACTGCTAACTCTGGGAAACGAACTAGGGGTGTTGGAAGGGGAGGAGGGCGGGGGGTGGGAGTGAATGGGTGACGGGCACTGGGGGTTATTCTGTATGTTAGTAAATTGAACACCAATAAAAAAAAAAAAAAAAAAAGAAATGAGTAGGAATGGATAAAATCTAGGTGGAACCACCAAACCACCCACAGGGATTGCCAGAAACAGTTTGTGGAGTGTTTTGTTTTTCCTTCCACTTCTTTTTTTTTTTTTTTTTTTTTTCCAGGTTTGTGGATAAGATTGGAAATTTTAGCACAAAGAGCTGTTTGCTACAGTTTTATTGTAAGTGTTGCTCATTCAGGTGAATCTTCTAATCTAAAATAAACTTTCTGGCTTTAAAAAAAAAAAATAAATAAGTAAAATCTTAAAAAAAGAAAAATTACTGTCTTTAAAATGACTTTGTTGTTGTTGGAAAGGATTAAGTATATACTGAAGATTAAAGAAACGGAATTCAGAAAATGAAGAAATGAAAGTACCCTGAAACGCATTATATTGGTCAAATTACTTCCAAACTGTTTTTTTTTGCCTTGATGCTCAGTGAAGAGAAAGTGCAAATAAAGTTTGGTTGGTTGAGAAAATTATATGTCTATTTCTATATCTTTGACTTTATAACTTTTTTTTTTTTTTTTTTACTTTATAACTTTCAAAAGAGAATTTTTATTTTGCACTCTGAGTGGCATTATCTTTATCGCCAGAAAAGGAACATCACTGAAGGTCTTGTTATAAATCTTTAATAGCTTCTACCAGTTCATTGATTATTATTAATTCAACTAATTATTCAGAGTTGTTTGGTTTCTATCTATTTTATGCTAGTTGATGACTCATCTAGTTATTCAAAAAGTATTTTTGATCAGTGCTGACTCATCTAGTTATTCAAAAAGTATTTTTGATCAGTGCTCTGATGTGCTAGGCCTGTGTGGGGTGCTGGTTTACCTGGGAAAGACTCAGGGCTTCAGACAAGGCAATCCCAACTAGCTTCATGCTTGAAATAGATTAATGACTATGATTTATTTATAATTGCATTGCATTCTGGGTTACAGAAAAGGAAGTTACATATTAAATTAATTGCCTGGTGGAGAGATGACTATTTAGATTATATTTAGAAGCAAACCTTTACAAAATAGTTATAGCTATGGCCTAACTCAAGTAGGAGAAACTTTGAATAAAGATTTTGTAGGCTTTGCTTCCAAAAATACTGAAACAGATTTTTGATAAACAATGCATTATTATTATCTAAGCATATATTTACTATGTACACCTACTAGTATGACACATGTTAAATACTCAGAAATTTAAAAGTCATTATAAAATTTTGTTTTTGGTGCTTGATTGATTTTCCCATCATAGCCATGCTTTTCACTTTTTCTTAAATTACTCATTAAAAAAATCAGCATTCATTTTGGCAGTTATGGGAGGGTGAATGATGAATAGCAAGAAGATATTAGATTTTTGGAGAGAGGAATCCCAAATTACTTGGCTACAGAGCTCATTTTGGTCTTTGGCAATCTCATATTATACATTTTTAACAAAGAGTCGTCTTTCAAGTATGGAAGATAAATGCAAAGATTAAAGCAAAATTGGAAATGATGATTGAGGATTTGAGATAACTTTTTTATGCATTATAGATTAAAGGCCATCAAAGTGTCAGAAAATCTTAACAAACTGTCACGTATACAACTAGGACAAACTTCTATTATAAAACAGGAGTCATGTGAAAAGAGAGGATTTTAAAAATGAAAATGATAAAACTATTTATCCAATAGGATGTGTGATTTACTAAGTCCATCTTTCTCAGTGGTATTTTTGAGAAAACAGAAGAGCCAAAAGCATAGAGCTGTACCTACAATTCATCAGTTACAACTCAGATTGGTGAAAGAGCTCTCTGCTGAGACAACTCCATTATCAGCATTTATTTATTTTTAATTTCATGCATCTTTACATGTGTTAACCTTAATGTTATTTTCTTGGTGCAGTCTTCTCATTATGTCATTTCACCATTGACCTATGATTTCCTTTCTTTTTTGAACTATGATTTTCTTCTCATGCATTATATATATGAATGATATATATAATTCATATATATATTATACATATATATATGAATGATTTTTTTAGCTTGTAATTAGCAATACTTCTAAAGAGAAAAATGTGACCCATAAAAAGCTTTTACTTTATATTTTTGGGAAAAATTCTAGATTTTTTAAAACAGATTTTATTTTTAAGTAATCTCTACATCCAGTGCGGGGGCTTAAATTTATAATGCTGAGATCAAATGCCACATGACTTAACTGAGCCAGCCAGGTGCCTCTAGATTCTTTTTAGTCCTTCCAGTTACACTTTGTAGTATTTACTAAAATAATTTTATCTTACAAATGAAAGAATTAAGTGTTCCATGCTTGTTAAATGGAAACAAAAGGAGACAACAAAAATACAGATAATAGAGTAACAATTCCCTCAGAACCCTATGCTTACTTGATAACCACCATTACTATATGGATGTATATTGTTCTATATTTTTCACATGTTCACACATCTTTACCATATGTATACAGAAATACCTACTGCACGGTTATATTTTACAAAACTCAAATCATAAAATGTTTGTTCTTTTTTTTTACTTGCCAATATACATATACTGTCATTTCATATGCCTGAATGTATATAGATTTATATGGTAATTTTCACAGTTATATAATATTCCACAGAAAGCTGCATCAACCAGTTCCCATTTTGAAAATTTGAATATCTGTGAAAGGCAGTAATGAGTGTGTTAAGAGCATGGTTCCTCGCTCTAGACTTCCTTGGTTCAAATGTCAGCTCTGTGACTAACTGATAAATGATCTTGGGGAAGTTTCTTAGTCACTCTATTGCTCAGTTTCTTCATGGGTAAAACAGAAATTATAATAGTAGTGATCTCAGGGATCTTGTGAGAATTTAATGGATCAGTGATGAAAATTGTAACATTTGAGAAGTTAAGATTAATCTTGGGCTGTAAAAGCAGAGTGACACTTCATATACTCTCTCATTGCTGATGTAGCAAAATCCTACAGGCAGGAAAAGCCTAAAACAAACATTTTGCTGGCCTGACCCTTAGACGCCGAAATCTAGAGACACATTGAATTGCACAGAAAGTGCAGAGTAGTATCCTGGATCCATCTCATGTCCTTATTGGATTAAGTATTTAGCCCCTCAAACTATCTAACGGTAGAAAGGATGAATCTGCTCCGAGGCAAAGATTTCCCCTAAATGATAGATTTTATGTATCATAGGGCACTAGCCTATGGAAAAGTAAAATGTAGCACAATAAAACCAAAAGGTCAGGAATGGACCTATTCAATTCCAGGCTCTTGAATTATTTGAAAAGAGGTAAAAGTAATAATTTAAGATAAGTTTAAAAAATAAACGAGGCATTTTGCAATCCAAAGGTCACCGTTAATATATACAAAAATACCTAACTAAAACATTAATAACTACATAGAGAACAACTTTAAAAATACTTCATTAATCCATAAAATGAGCAGGAAAGAGGAATTAAGGGACAAATAGGGAATAAGAAAAAGATAATAGACCTAAAACAAAGTATATCAATAGGCATGTTATTTATATAATATACTGCAATTAACATATTATTTAATTAAATTTAAAAAATAAAGAAACAAGACCTAACTATATGCCAGACACTGTTCTGTGTACTTGTATAGCTTCTAAGAAGCCACTACTTAGCCCAAGACCACAAAGATTTACTCTGTGTTGTCTTTTAAGAATTTTATAATTTAACTCTTTCATTTAGGACTATTATCCATTTTAAGTTAATTTGATATAAAGGGGACCCTGGGTGGCTCAGTGGTTGAACACCTGTCTTCGGCCCAGGGCATTACCCTGGGGTCCTGGGATTGAGTCCCTCATTGTTCTCCCTGCATGGAGCCTGCTGCTCCCTCTGCCTGTGTCTCTCTGCCTTTCTCTTTGTGTCTCTCATGAATAAATAAATAAAATCTTTAAAATAAATAATTTTGATATGTAGTCCAAGTTAAAGGACCAACTTCCTTCTTTTGAAATGTGGGTATCCCAGCACCACATGTTGAAAGGACAATTATTTCCCCCCATTGCATTGGCTTAGTACCCTTGTTAGAATCAACTGACCATAAATTTAAGGGTTTCTGGAATTGCAATCCTATTCCATTAATATATCTATTCTATAGATATATCATTATATATCTATTCTTATGCTACTACTTCACTGTCTTGATTACTATCATTTTGTCTTTGAGGTGAATCCTCCAACTTCGTTTTTCCTCCAAGTGGTTTTGACTACCCTATGTCCCTTGAATTTCCAAGGGGTCTAGAGTATAAGCTTGTCAATGTCGGCAAAAAAAGGCAGCTGACATTTTGATAGCGATTTTATTGAGTCTGTAAATGGAGTGGGAAATATTGTCATTGTCACAGCATAAAGTCTTCTAATTCATGAACGTGGATTTATTTATTACATTTAGTTAGAGATATTTTTAAGCTTGAAAATATTTGTAATTATTAATGTACAAACCTCACACTTCTTTAAATTCATTCTTAAATATTTTAGATGCTATTTTCAGTGGAATTATTTCGTTTTTTGAATTGTGCTTTGCTAGTGTATAGAAGTACAGTTGATTGTTGCGTATTTATCTCATATCTTGCAAACTTGCTAAACTGGTTTAGGAGTTATAACTTTTTGAAGTGGATTCCTTCTCATCGTGATCATATCATTTGCAAATAGAGACACTTCTTTTCTAATTTGGATGCTTTTTATTTCTTTTTCTTGCATAATTTTCCTAGTTAGAACTTCCAATGCAACGTTGAATGAAGGTGGCAAGAGTGGATGTTCTTGTCTTGTTCCTGGTATTAGAGTTTGTTCCTGATCTTAAGTATGACATTAGCTGTGGGTTTTTTTTATACATTCCTTTTAACAAATAAGGACGTTTCCTTCTATTCTTAGATTATTTCAGTGTTTTTATTATGAAGGAGCGTTCAGTTTTGTCAAATGCCTTTTCTGCATTGGTTAAAATGGTAATGTGTTTTTTGTCCTATATTCTATTAATAGAATATATTACAATGATTAATTTTCAGATTTAATTTAGCCTTCTGTTGCTGAGCTAAATTCAGTTGGTTATAATATATAATCCTTTTTTATATTTTGTTCAATTTATTTTACTAGTATTTTGTTGACGATTTTTTCTGTATTCAAAAAGAATACTTTGTAGATTTTTTAAATTATTTTTTTCTCTGGTTTTGTTATCTGTGTAATAATGGATTCACAGAATGAATTGGAAAGTGTTCCCTCCTCTTCTGTTGTTTTGGAATAGTTTGTGAAGAATTGGTATTCTTTAAATGTTTAAGGAATTCGCTAGTGAAACTATGTAGACTTTTTTTTGGGGGGGGGGAGGGAGAGGAGGGCGATAGTTCTAAAAATTACCAAAATCTGGCTGATACTCTAGATCCCTTGGAAATTCAAGGGACATAGGGTAGTCAAAACCACTTGGAGGAAAAACAAAGTTGGAGGATTCACCTCAAAGACAAAATGATAGTAATCAAGACAGTGAAGTAATATATAAATGGAATAGGATTGCAATTCCAGAAACCCTTAAGTTTATGGTCAGTTGTTTCTAACAAGGGTACTAAGCCAATCTCTTCACTTGTTATAGGTCTGTTGAGGTTTTCTATTTAGACCACTGATAACCTACAGGAACAGAATCATTAAAGGGTAGAAATTCTAAATACCTCTAGTCAGACTCCGAGATAACAATATCTCTTTCTATCAGAAAGAGAGAAAACCTCTTTCTATCAGTTTTCCTTAGAGTTTTTCATGAATGAGCTCCATGGATTTGTGAAATAGTACCAGGGAACTGTCTGAGATCACTGTCTTGATCTCAACAATTTGGGATCGCTGAGAAATGGAATAGAAATGGAAATATGTGTAGCAGCCATGGCTTGGCCTAAGCACAATGGTTATAACTGCAGTGGTTGGTAGATCCTTTGGTGGTAAATTTAGGGAAGGACAAACTTGCAAAACTGACAGATTTTGTTAAATGAGTTTTTGAAGTATTAATAAATATCCAGTAAATATTAATTCTATTTTGAATAGTTCATGCAAATGAAGATACTTTTATTTCAGCCATTTTTGCCCTATGAATTATACATAGACCACTCCAGGCATCGTTCTGTTGGCAATTTTCATAGATCAAGAATAGATTTTGAAGGGGAAATAAAACCGCTGTTACAGGCTAGTGTTTAAAGGACTGTAATCTACTTACCCATGTCTTTCTTGCAGATACCTCGTGAGCCTGTTACCAAAATTTTACCTGGCAGCAGTTTAATCCAGAGGAATGCATTCCAGTTAAGAATCAATAGTTATGCCCAAATGGGTTTAGTGAAAGCCTGGAGGGATGGTGGCTACTGGCAAAGGATCAGAAATCAGAAAGGTTTCTAAGAGCTGGTGGTATTTTCTAGTTGGTGACACTGCGAAATGCGCTCAGATATGTGTGGGGCTGGGGGTAAAATTTGAGCTGTGACACCTCAGATATTTATATGATAATGTAACCAGAGGCGTCCTCAAAATGAATGCTGATTTATTGTGGACAAAGCGAAGCGACGCGGATTCAGTTGTAGCCGGTGTTGTGTGGGGCTGGGCTGAGTGCACAGAGGCAGGACCAACACGTACATGTGCTGAAAATCACACAAAGTCCAGATCAGTGTCCCCATTGAAAATACATAGGAAAACCCACCCCCACAACAAAATATCAGGCTAATAATGTTCAGGTGCTGGTCTGTATTCTCCGCAAATGACTGAAGAGGAGCCAGCCCCGTAACGGAGCTTAAGGAGTGTATTGCAGGGAACTCTGTAAAAGAGACAGTTTTGGGAATTCCTGAATCCAGGTACCGTTCGGTTGTTCTTGTTTCATACTGGTTCTTTAAAATTCTAATAAAGAGGAAGCACCTTTCCCATTGCGGTTTGGGAACAACACATGGGGTCTGTCTCACAGGAGAAGCAACAGCCTTTGCATCGAGTCTCAGGGCATTTTTGAAATGAGGTCATAGGAAAAGCTTACTTAACAGAAGGTCTAGCAAAACTATAAGTGTTTTTAACACAAACACTTAGCATTTCAAATTTTTAGGTTTCAGCAAATGAGCTCATCTTCTGCTTTACATAATTTATATTTTCCAAGTCATTGAAGTTAGAGTCTCCAAGTGCGATGGTGAGATTTTCTAAATCGCGCTCAAGATTGTGTCACCAGCTTCTTTAAAAACAAACGGAACAAAAATGGTTGGAATGAGTAAGTAGCAGTGGATATTTTTTACATGGGTTATGTATCTCATATTTTTGAGTTTCGGTTCAACAATCCATAGAGATACGCGTGTGCTCGATGCTACATTTACCGCTCCTTTATTCTCCAGCTGTAAGCGGCTGGTATTAAAACAAATTTATTAATTTGCAGAAACTTAACTGCAGTTGTTCCAAATGACAAGTGTTCTTTTGTCACCATCTGGTTGACTTTCAGCTTAGGAATCCCATTTAAAAAATAGGTTCCTAGCAAGAACTCTGTTTATTCCCCATAATAATGTTACGGTAATTTCTCTCTTACCTGGATGACCTATATCAGTCCTTTTCCCTTTGGGGTTTCTGGTCAAGGGAGCTGTACATGTAAGGAACAACAGACAAAAAGGAAATAAGACATAGGCTTTATTAATTAATAGGAAAGACCATGAAAGCAGCAACACCTGCTTTTCTTCTTTCATCTCTTCCCCTCCGTGTCATCCATCCTTCCCCCAATGGGCTTCTGCACAGGCCTTGGGGCAAGGGGTGCACGCCGTCGTCCTCTAACTGAACAGTACGCCGCATACTCAGGCTTCCTGCATGAGGGAGGAGGGTAAGTCTGGATCTGTAGGTCCACGTTTACAACCAGCCAAGTGGGTCTGCTTGGTGAGGACAAGTTAGAGGAGGAGAGAGCCTCCTACTCTTCAGCATGGGAAGGAAAGAGGAAGCAAGTCAGACCCTTAGCCTTTTCCATCTCCAGGAAACCATGTCTCCCACATGAATGTCCCAGGTTTTTTTTTTTTTTTTTTTTTAAAGATTTTATTTATTTATTCATGGATTCATGGGAGACATAGGCAGAGGGAGAAGCAGGCTCCATGCAGGGAGCCCAACCTGGGACTCCTGGGACTCGATCCCGGATCCCAGGATCAGGCCCTGGGCTGAAGGTGGCGCTAAACCGCTGAGCCACCGGGGCTGCCCTTTTTTTTTTTTTTTTTTTTTGCATCAATCAACCTCACTCGAAGGAGCTGAAAATGTTCCCTGCCACTAACCTGCCAATAGGGAGAGGCGGTGAAGGTACGTCTTCCAAAAAAAGGAAGCCAAAACAAAAGGAGAAGGAGAGGTTTCTTGATGATGAGTAGGCAATACAGATGCCATTAAGTCTGTTCTCTCTACTCAGAATCTAACGTTTCACAGGAAGGCCTTTTTGGGTTTTCTTGAGGAGTTCTAGCAGCCTTGGTTGTCTGGTTTTAAGTCTGCGCGTATCTTGCGGTGGGAAATCAGAACAAAGAGGCGTAATGATGTGGGGCAAGACGTAGTCACCAACAGTGGGAGAGCAAGAGAGGAGAGAACGGAGGCATACAAGTGGGCAGTAGCTCCAGAGGCGGGACTTTAGGCGCCCTTGTGTGCGGGTCAAGGAGGGTCTCCGTAGGGCACACACAGGCCACCATGTAGGTGGAAAGCAACGGCTTCAAATACTCGGCAAAACTCGGTAAGCAGATCTTGGAGTCCATATGGTCAAGTCTTTTATGAATGAAGAGACTGAGATCAAATACTGTGTCACAGAAGATGGGAAGGCCATGTAATACATTTTAGGAAGATGTTTGTATGACATGTATTTTTTTCTTTTTTTTTTGACATGACACTTATTTTTGAAGAGTTCTAGCAGGCTTGGTCGTCTGGTTTTTTGAGACAAGGTAAACTGGCTCGATGGACAACTTAGCCGTTCTCTGGGTTTCCCTATAAGGCTCTAGTCCCAGACTTGGGGCACCGCCCTCTTGACCCCGCATGTGCCCAGGGCCTCGCCCCCAAGTGCTGTCACGTTGGGGTCCAGGTGTCACCGTGAGGTTTGTGGGAACACAGACATTCGTCTGTGGTGGAGGAGCAGACGTGCCCGTAACGCCCTCGTGGCTGAGTGGCACCCACGCTGGGGATGCTGTAAACCCAGAATCCATGGCTTTGAAGGACTTTAAGTGGCTGTGAGATTCCACTGCTCTTGATGGCACCGTCTCCTCTGCAGCTGCTGGCAGGTGGCCCCATCACGCTGCCCCTTGGCTGCCACCGCCCCTCATGCCCCGTGGACACAGCTTGTGGCTGGGGAGGTAGGGCTGCTTTCCCCCAGCAAGCAAATTCAGAGCAGAAGTATGTTCTTTGGTCAGAAACAGTCCTGCGTGATCCCGGGGGGTGTGACCCGCATGCCAGTCCCTGTGAGTGACGCTCTGGAACCGGGCGGGGCCCGTCTGTGTGACTGCACCTGCTGGCTCCACACCGCAAAATTTGCCAGAACATGGATTTTACCAAGGCGGCCAGAGTAATAAATTTCCTTTCTTTATGATTCTGGAGGAGAAGATGGCAACGAAGTTCTCTGCTAAACAGGAATTGAGATGCTTTAACTCGATGCTGCTAAACTCTGCAGACCTCTAGTCTGCAAAGGAGCCTGATTGTGGACAAAGTGAGTTCTTCATTCGAATGCTGTCCGAGGGCTCCATTTGACAGGCCGTTTCCATGTCTCTTACTCTCGGTTTCTGCACTACTACTTGAAAGTAGTTTCCCATGTGGTTCGGGGGAAAATCAGTTTGTACTCGAGGAGGTTTCATTTACATTCTGCAACTGTGTTTGTAGGAATAAATCCAGAGATGTCTACACAAATATTTTAGATTTAATACTGGTTTAATTCAGAAAACAAAGTTTTACGTAATGTCTATTATTGTTGCCATTGTGGTTCTTTCTGGAAGCAGGAGTTTATATTTTAAGTTCTTTCGGTGTCTATTAATTTATGGACACTAAGGTTCTTAATTCATTGACACGCCTACAACCCTGAATGATATGGACTCATTACTACCCAAATAGGTAGTGTTCCCATTTCATGTAACCTAGTAATAAATGGGAATGAAACTTAATCTGCTTCAGTGTACTTTAATTTGTATTGTAGTTCCTGTTTAAGAAGAGGCACAAAACACATATTCTGGTAATTTTGTTTTTTCTCATTTGCTTTTCATGGGAGATACAGAATTTCCAAATCTATACAATTCTTGAAAATCATGCTACGTGCGTTAAAACTATTTCTTGGGATGCTTGGGTAGCTCAGTCGGTCAAGTGTCGGCCTGCCTTTGGCTCGGGTTATGACCTCCAGGTTCTGTGATGCTCGAGCCCCAAGGCATCTCCCTCTCTCCCCACCGCTGGTGCTCTCTCTCACTCTGTCTCTGTCTCTTAAATAAATGAGTAAAATTAAAAAAAAAATAAAATAAAACTATTTTTGTGGTTATTATGGCCCCACCATACATATCGCTTGTGAAACTATGATAATGCTTTGAAACAAAACAGTAAACGCGGGTATTTAAGATCTTAATGAAGCCTTTACTACAGTGCTGATTAGCAAATAAGATTCTGAATACAGACGATATCAATGCGCATCTGACGTATCAGAAAAGCATGCTGTTTCTAAAGAAGTGACCCTCATCTCTTTCACAGATTGGATCCTGTTTTAGAACTCATAATTCCAGATTCATTACTAAAAAAAGCACGGTCAGCGCTGCGGTGTAGTGGCTGAGTCGTTAGGACGTACCCTGCTGTACCTGTATTCAGACCTTGGCCTTGGAACTTACATGGATCCTCATCCGTGTGAACTTGAGCAAGGTGTTAAATTCTTTGGCTTATGTTGAAATGCTTAATGTAACAATAAATGTAAACTACTCTTTGTCAGTTCATAGCAAATTCTGATACTGCTTTAGTGTGTGTGTGTCTGTGGTGGGGGGTTGTAAATGGGTTAGTTTGCTGGGCTTCCCATAATAAAACACCACAAGCTGGGTGGCTTTGACAACAGAAATTTATTGTTCTGTAGCTCTGGAAGCTAGAAATCTAAGATAGAAATATCAGCAGTCGTGGTTTCTTCCGAGGCCTCTGTCCTCGCCGTGCGGAGAGCCAGGCTCTCGTTGAGCCTCACGTGTCTTTGTTGTGTGCAGGTCTCTCTCTGTGGGTCCAGATTTACGCGTCTGCATTGTTGTGGCTTCTAGTTCTAATAATAGTCCAGTGAGGTTAGAAATTGAGCTTAAGGGTATGTCAAGTACTTTGCCTAGCATCACACAGCTGTTTTGAGGAAGGGGTCGGACGGCTCCTACTCACCGCATCTTCCCAACACACATAAATCTTCAATTATTTCATGAGATGATCTTAGACCTCCTGACTCGAGTCCACGAGGGCCTGTATACAACTGCCCCTTGTGCTACTGTCACCGCCATCGGTGGAACATTTCTTAAGCTTTACTGGAGTTTAAGGAATTTTTTTTTTTTTTTTGAGCAAAACAAAAACCAAAGCAAGACCCACACTGTTTTGCAACTTAGAGTTCAGTTCACAACTATCGCTTCCCCCCCGGCACCTGCAGACCTCTGAAACAGGAAGGTTTGTCATTCCTGTTGTATCTCTTGGGCCTGATGAGGACAAGAGCAAATTATTATTATTATTATTATTATTATTATTGTTATTGTTATTGTTATTATTTTTAAGTGCAAATTAAATCTTGCTCAGCATTGACTCTATATCTTGATTATAGTCAGAGTCCCTGGGGACTAAAATTAAATCCATAGACGAAGATAACCCTGCTGTTAATAAAGAGCCTCTCAGATGGCCTTTGCCTTTGAAGTGTTACTAGATCCATTTTCAGATAAAGCTTCTCAGAAGGTTTTTGGGGAAAAAAAAAAAAAAATCAAAGTTACTTTTTTGGCTGATGCCTTGTTATGGCTTCCCTGTTTCACAAGACTCTGTTTCCAGTGCTTGAAAAGCCAGATTGATTTTTTGAGTAAATGCCATGAGATATGTCATAACCATGAAGAAACCTTGTTTTAGATTTCAAAGCACCCGGCCCTGGTGGTAGGGAAAAGCAAAGCAAGGTTACACCCCATGTGAAGTTCAGGGGTATAGACTGTTGCTTTGTTTTTGCTGTTGATTACAAACGTGCGGCTTTTTTTTTTTTCTTCCCTTTGAAGCGTATCTAAAACTATAGCCTTCAGTGATTTATGGGATGATTTCCAAATATACGTATGGTTTCGTTCTTTTCGAACATTCTTTTCGAACGAAGGTGGTCAGTAAAATTGTACAGATAACGTCTTCCCGTTCGCAATGAAGATGAAGTTAGATTCCATTAATTCAGAAAATTAGAATGGCATTTTTTTTTTTTTTTTTGGTTTGCAAGGCAAGATTACTGATTCTATGGGTTTTATTTCATAGCTTGAGTTTTGATGGGTGACAGACGTATTCAGAGAACAAATGAATGAGCTAAAGGATTGCTGAAGTTGATGTATCCATTACTGAACGCTGAGAAAATGTAAACAGGTCTCCTCCTGCCTTCTGGGCCTCAAATGCAAATGGTGTAAATAGGGTCCGAAGGATTCAGTTGCTGACAGAGGTTGGCCGAGTGCAAATGCAGCTTCACTAGGTGACCTGTCTGAGCAGGGCAGGACTTACAGTGTCCACGCCAACGACTCCCTGCCCTTCAATCTAATCTTCCTAAGATTGCAAAAAAGTTGATGCTCTGGGTGGCCCAGTGACCGCCTGCCAACTGGCAGCCCAGGTCTGGCCTGCGATCCGGGAGGCTGCCTGCAGGGTGTGTGCCAGGGAGGCTGCGTTCGCGGCCTGGTCGGGGGTCCCCTCCTCGGCGCCCAGGACGTTCCCCTTCTTTCCTGCGCTTTTCCCCTCGAGTTTGATGGTTTGCACTACTTGGTTACGTAATGTCACTCGGGCACAAGTGATGGGAGGCTGACCCAGGTTGCCGGCAGGGGTCTTGGTGTCTGGGACCTGGGGTCCAGGGTGGAGGAGGCCTTGTGGGCCCCTGACCCATGAGTTCAGGCGGGTTGGCGTCCAGCTGGCAGAGGAACAAGGTTGCTGTTTTCTGCAATCAGCTGCTAGGCGTGTGGACCAGCCTGAGGAGGGGGGTGGGTAGAGGAGGGGCCTGCCGTCCTGGGCCTGGCTGGTGCAGACTTGGTGGGAGGGGGAGCAGGCAGCGACTGCGGCCCGACGGTGAGAGCACAGGCTCGGGCTGCTGCGTTCCTGGGCCGTGAGGTTGCAATCCACCACAGAGGTTGCAGCCCAGGTCTCTGCGGCCCAGGCCTCTGCGGTCCAGGTCTCTGTGGTCTAGGCCTCTGCGGCCCAGGCCTCTGCAGTCCAGGCCTCTGTGGTCCAGGTCTCTGCGGTCCAGGTCTCTGCAGCCCAGGTCTCTGCGGCCCGGGTCTCCGCAGTCCAGGCCTCTGTGGTCCAGGTCTCTGCGGCCCAGGTCTCTGCAGTCTAGGCCTCTGCGGTCCAGGTCTCTGCGGTCCAGGTCTCTGCAGCCTAGGTCTCTGCGGCCCGGGTCTCTGCAGTCCAGGTCTCTGTGGTCCGGGTCTCTGTGGCCCGGGTCTCTGTGTGGCCCAGGTCTCTGTAGTCCAAGCCTCTGCGGCCCAGGTCTCTGTGGCCCGTGTCTCCGCGGCCTGGGTCTCTGCAGCCCAGGTCTCTGTAGTCCAGGTCTCTGTGGCCCGGGTCTCTGTGGCCCAGGTCTCTGTAGTCCAAGCTTCTGCGGCCCAGGTCTCTGTGGCCCGTGTCTCTGCGGCCTGGGTCTCTGCGGCCCAGGTCTCTGCAGTCCAGGCCTCTGCAGCCCAGGTTTCTGTGGCCCGGGTCTCTGCAGTCCAGGCCTCTGCAGCCCAGGTCTCTGCAGTCCAGGCCTCTGCAGTCCAGGTCTCTGTGGCCCGGGTCTCTGCAGTCCAGGCCTCTGCAGCCCAGGTCTCTGCAGTCCAGGCCTCTGCAGTCCAGGTCTCTGTGGCCCGGGTCTCTGCAGTCCAGGCTTCTGCGGCCCAGGTCTCTGCAGTCCAGGCCTCTGCAGCCCAGGTTTCTGTGGCCCAGGTCTCTGCGGCCCGGGTCTCTGCGGCCCAGGTCTCTGCAGTCCAGGCCTCTGCGGCCCAGGTCTCTGTGGCCCAGGTCTCCGTGGCCCATGTCTCTGCGGCCTGGGTCTCTGCAACCCAGGTCTCTGCAGTCCAGGTCTCTGTGGCCCGGGTCTCTGTGGCCCAGGTCTCTGCAGCCCAGGCTTCTGCGGCCCAGGTCTCTGCAGTCCAGGCCTCTGCGGCCCAGGTCTCTGCAATCCAGGCCTCTGCAGCCCAGGTCTCTGTGGTCCGGGTCTCTGTGGCCCAGGTCTCTGCAGCCCAGGCTTCTGCGGCCCAGGTCTCTGCAGTCCAGGCCTCTGCGGCCCAGGTCTCTGCAATCCAGGCCTCTGCAGCCCAGGTCTCTGTGGTCCGGGTCTCTGTGGCCCAGGTCTCTGCAGCCCAGGCTTCTGCGGCCCAGGCTTCTGTGTCGGCTGCTGCCAGGTCCTTGCGCCTCGGAGGCCACTCTCGGCGAGTCAATGTGGGCCGGAGGATGGCCGACAGCCGACAGAAACAAACCTTAGTTTTCCAGGTGCTTAAAACGTGAAAGAAATCTCAGGGCGCCGTCACCGTGTGGTCACCGCTTAGCCGCAGGCGCCTCCATCACCTGCCTATACTGTGTGCTTAGTGTCACAGCCCCAGCGCCCTAGGATCCCTGGCATGACAGCAAATGAAAATAGCTCAGGATTATAGGAGCTTTAAGTGGCTTTTCCTCCCTGGCTTATTTGGGTGACCAGCTCACGCATTTCATGACTTGACACACACCACTGCCAGTTGGATTTCTTTATAGAAACAGGATGGCATCTGTCTATGCAGCCGCAGCACCAGATGGGCTGGGGAAACTCAGTCTGCTTAACGGTGGCTCATCGTCCACACAGCGTGGATGCCGGCGGGTGGGGGGGGCAGGGTCCTTCCTACATGGGTGGAGGCCGCCTGAGACAGGAGCCTGGGCCTGGGAGTCTGCAGACTGACCACAGCGGGGACAGGTGTGGCCCTCCCTGGGGAGGAGATCCTGACCAAGGCCCCAAATCTCAGCCGCTCCCGTCGGAGCGGCTGGTTTCCTCTGAAGGACGTGGTTCATTTGGGATGCCGGCCTTTCAGGGGCTCCATCTCTGTCTCCACAACTATGTCTCCTGGTGCAACAAACAGCAGCACTTGTATGTTTGCTAAATAATTAGATACCAGGGCCAGGAGGGACCCCAGGGACTCATCCATTTCCCCCTGCTCCAGTCAGTTCCATCAGGAAGACTGCTCAACAGAATTAAAGTAAATTTCCCTTATAAAGAGTCCTGATAGTAAAATTAAAATGTTTTATTTATTTATTTATTTATTTATTTTTATAAATTTATTTTTTATTGGTGTTCAATTTGCCAACATACAGAATAACACCCAGTGCTCATCCCGTCAAGTGCCCCCCTCAGTGCCCGTCACCCAGTCACCCTCACCCCTCGCCCTCCTCCCCTTAAAATTAAAATGTTATTGTGAGATATGCCATAGCATGTGTCTATACATAAGTACATACCAGTGCACGCATGCTGTAGGAGACGTGCTAAGATAAACACCACTGCTACATCCCTGAGACTCAGACATCAACACTCCGTAACTGTTGGGAACCCCCCACGTCCCCGTCGCCAATAACGTCATCATCTCTCTCTCGGAACAGCTGTTATTCCAAATAATAATAATGTGAAAGGATTCACATGCATCCCGATGGTTGAGTGCTGAGCTTCTGTGGACTTCAACCGTATGAAATCATACTATATTTATTATTTATTTATTTGTTTATTTATTTATTTATATTTATTTATTTACTTACTTTTCTTCAACATAGTAGTTTAAATTCATGTTTTTTATTTTTTCAAAGATTTTATTTATTTATTCATGAGAGACACACACACACACACACACACACACACAGGCAGAGACACAGGCAGAGGGAGAAGCAGGCTCTATGCAGGGAGCTCGATGTGGGACTCCAGGATGATGCCCTGGGCTGAAGGCGGTGCTAAACTGCTGAGCCACCCAGGGATCCCCTTCATTCATGTTTTTAAAAAAGATTTATTAGGGCAGGGGGTAGGGGTGACTGGGTGACGGGCACTGAGGGGGCACTTGATGGGATGAGCACTGGGTGTTATTCTATATGTTTGCAAATTGAACACCAATAAAAAATAAATTTATTATTAAAAAAAAGATTTATTTATTAGAGAGAGAGAGAGCAAGAAAGAGAGAAAGAGAGATCCCATAACCCTGAGAACGTGACTTAAGCCAACTCAAGAGCTGGACCTTTTAACCAACTGAGCTACGCAGGCACCTCACTGGTGTTTCCTGCTGCTATTTTCCAGCTCTCCTCTCTCCCCAGTATTTTGGGATAAATTGAGTTTTCAGATGGTTCTGTCTTATGATGTGTGTCTCCTATAATTTTCAACAGTTCTGTGCTTTAGTTAGTTTTCTAGTGGTTATTCTCAGCATAGCACGCGCACTCTGCTGAGGTCTCTATCGTTAGGCCAGGTCTTCCCCGCAACCAGTCACAGACCTCAGAATCCCTTGACGTGATCACTCTTACACGACCCATGTATTATTTTCATGTATTATGTGATAATACTTGTGTGATATTGCAATTATTGCATCATTATGTAGTATTTTAACTCTAGCTTGTTTGCCCCCTCATCCCACACAAATATACAGTCAAGGTTTTTGTTGCTAATTTATACAATCAATATTTGTTTAGATTTGTTCACGTATTTACCAGCTTGTTATCCCGCTATTCTTTTTTATATCTCGAGTCTTACATCTGGAATAATTTTCCGTTGGCCTGAGGGATATAAATGAAACTTTGCTTTAGCGAGAGTCCTTTGGCAATATGCTTTCTCAATCATTGCTTGTTTGCAATGACTTGAAATTTACAGGACTGGAAATAGAATTGTATGGACAACAATTTGCTCTCAGTAACTCAGGGGAACCATTCTTTCCTGCCTCCTATTGTCCAGAAACCAGCAGTTATTTTAATAACCATTCTCCTGAAGATCATCTGTGTTTTTCTCCCTGGCAGATATTAAGGTTTTCCCATTTGTTTTGGTAATTTTTATTTTACCGTGATGTGTTCAAGAGTATATGTCTTTTTTGTGCTTAGGATTCACATAGTTTCCTGGATCTGAGGATTGCGTCTTTCAACCATTATCTTAAAATTGTCTTCAGCATTATCTCTAACACTTGCTCCATCTTTTTTAAACCCACAATTATACATGCATTAGACTTTCCTCCACTATCTCCAGTCTCATATCCTCTTTTTGAATTTTCCTTCACTTGGGAGACACCTGGGTGGCTCAGCGGTTGAGCATCTGCCTTTGGCCTGGGGTCCTGGGATCGAGTCCCGCATGGGGCTCCCTGCATGGAGCCTGCTTCTCCCTCTGCCTGTGTCTCTGCCTCTCTCTCTCTTTCTGTGTGTCTCTTATGAATAATAATTTAAAAATCTTAAAATAATTTTCCTTCTCTTTGACTATTTGCACCATATTTTGAATAACATTTCAGACATTTATTCCAGCTCACTAATTTTCTCTTAAACTAATGCTTTTAGTTGATGCGTCAAATAAGTTTTATTTCATTATTATATTTTTCCTTTCTGTATGTCCTATTCCTTTTTTCCAAATCTGCTTGATTTCTGGTCATATTATCAAACCTTGCTTTCTTAGGGATTGCATTGCTTAAATGTGTTGTATAAGTACATGATAATTCCAGAACCAGTTGTCTAAATTTTGCTCTATCATCTTTCTATCATCTATCTATCTATCATCTATCTATCATCTATTATCTATCTATCTATCTATCTATCTATCTATCTATCTAATCTATCATCTATCTCTACTCACTCTCTTTCCCTTCTCCCTCTCTCCCTGCCTCCTTCCCTGATTTGCTTACCTATATATTACATTCTGCTGGTTCTTATTGATTGTGGCTTAGTTTTGTGTAGTTTGATTGTAAGCTATTCATTTCTCTTGGAATTTTATCTGTGGGAATTCTTTGAGGTGTGTTTGAAGTTGAGCTCTTCCAAGAGAGGATTTACGTCTCTTTCTGCCAGTTGTCTGGCATTTCACCAGCCCAGAACACCTTTAAATTCTCCACCTGAGGGATCCCTGGGTGGCGCAGCGGTTTGGCGCCTGCCTTTGGCCCAGGGCGCGATCCTGGAGACGCGGGATCGAATCCCACGTCGGGCTCCCGGTGCATGGAGCCTGCTTCTCCCTCTGCCTGTGTCTCTGCCTCTCTCTCTCTCTCTGTGACTATCATAAATAAATAAAAATTAAAAAAAAAAATTCTCCACCTGAGGACCTTGGGACTGAACAGGTGGTTTGAATTCTAACTGCAAACCTGTGTGGAAGCTAATCTGTAGTTACAGATTCTCAAGGGAAATTGTGTTTTTCTCTTCACTCACATTTAGGGTCTAGACAGTCATGTTTGTCTGATATTCCTTTCAAATAGAGGGATTTATTCTTTCTATATTTAATCTTCTGTGCAAGGCTTTCCTATGAATGTACCTGCATTGTGAGGACCTTGGATTTTACCAATCTTGTCCTTCTATCTAGTTATCAAAATGGACACTCAGAGTCTTTTGGCTTCAGGCAAGACTGGGTAAAATTATCTTTGGTATTTACTCACGTCCTGGAGTCCTTGCTTCCTTTTTCGTATGAGCTCATCATGAGTGATGCATTCAAAATAATATGTATATTATAATTTTAATTCTTCAGCAAAAAAAGGCACACACGGGGTATAGAATCCACTGTACTGATGGAAATAGATAACCTGAGTGTTAAGAACTGCAAGTGCATAGAGGATCGAATCTATCTCTACATTTTACTGTAGGGTTTTGAAGGATATGCTCTACATAGCTCAGTTTTCATTATAACATACGTTTTATTATTGTAGCCATACAAAAACAAATTTAGTGAATGAAGCATTGTTGATATTCAGGAGGGCATTATTTATTAAAAGCGAAGGTGTAAAATGTTGATATATTATTGACATTAAACACAACCATAAAATCTTTTTTTTTTAATTTATTTTTTATTGGTGTTCAATTTACTAACATACAGAATAACCCCCAGTGCTCGTCACCCATTCACTCCCACCCCCCGCCCTCCTCCCCTTCCAACACCCCTAGTTCGTTTCCCAGAGTTAGCAGTCTTTACGTTCTGTCTCCCTTTCTGATATTTCCCACACATTTCTTCCCCCTTCCCTTATATTCCCTTTCACTATTATTTATATTCCCCAAATGAATGAGAACATATAATGTTTGTCCTTCTCCGACTGGCTTACTTCACTCAGCATGATACCCTCCAGTTCCATCCACGTTGAAGCAAATGGTGGGTATTTGTCATTTCTAATAGCTGAGTAATATTCCATTGTATACATAAACCACATCTTCTTTATCCATTCATCTTTCGTTGGACACCGAGGCTCCTTCCACAGTTTGGCTATCATGGCCATTGCTGCTATAAACATCGGGGTGCAGGTGTCCCGGCGCCACCATAAAATCTTGATGGGTGCTGATATAATATTTTCTTCCTGAAAACTGCATGTCATATGTATATGCAAAGATACATGTGGCCAGTAAGCCTTTCCAAGATTTAAAATAAATCTTAAAAATCAAAGGGTTGTGATGATTACACAGTTTCTTTTGTTTTCCTTTATGAACATATGTTCATGGTGCCCATAGAAGGATGTTATTTCTATAGTTAGAGTCAGTAATAGAAATAGCTAGCATTTGTTAGCATTTCTGTGTGCTGCGGTTAGTCTAAGCTTTTAAAATGTATTTGCTCAATTAGTTCTCATCATGATCCTTTAGAGAAATTACTATTTTATACCTGTTTTACAGAAGAGAAAACTGAAGTCAGAGAGTCTAAGTATTTCACCCGTGTTTACATAGCTAGTTGTAGCCAAGTCTGCATTAGCACACAGGCAGTTTGGTTTCAGAATCCAATTTTCTTAAATGCCTTATTACACTGATGCTCAAAGTGGCTCGGAAAATTGAAGATGTTACTTATGCAACAATTTTTTTTCCTTTGAAAAATTCTTATTGAATACTTACTTTGTCTCAAGTATTTCTCGAGGCACTTGGGGTGTTCCTGCTTTGATGGAGCTCACAGTTGAATAAATGGATGGCCATGCCATCAAATAACTACCATATAGCTGCGAAAAAGTACGTATTTATTAATGGTGCTTAGAGGAAGGATCCACTCAGTCAGCCTGTGAGAGTTAAGGCATTTGTAAAGGTGGCCTTGACACTTAGGTATGAATAGACATCTACCGGAGCACCTGGGAGGCTCAGTGGTTGAGTCTGCCCCAGCTCAGGTCATGATCCCGGGTCCTGTGATGGAGCCCCACACCAGGCTCTCTGCTCAGTGGGGAGCCTGCTTCTCCCTCTCCCTCTGCTTGTTGCTCCTCCTGCTTCCGGTCGCTCATGTTCTCTCTCTGTCAAATAAAGGAATAAAATCTTTAAAAAAAATAGACATCTACCAATGAATAAATTGGAGATGGCAGTGGTGATGGTTATAGCCTGGTAACGGCATGGCACCATGATATACTTCATGGAGCTCTAAGCTCCCACCAGAGAGTGTGACGTATGTCACTGTGGATGATGAGGGTGTAGTGAAAAACGGAGTAAATTGTTAAGCAGAGGTAATTGAAGTTTTCTTATTTTTAGGAATCATCCAAATAAATGAGTCTGAGTGGTTTTCTGAAAAGTTTAAAGTAATGCAGGTAATAACATAAAGCTTAAATATAGCAATACGTATTTAGCAGAAACCATCTCTAGTAGACTCTGGATAGAGGTGCAGAATGTTGCTTTAGATTTGAGGTTGTGCAATCCAAGGCCTTCAGGTTTAGAGTAAGATACCGAGGAGTATTGGGCGCTGAAGCAAATTCTGTTTATGCCCAACCTGAAGATGTCCAAAGTCAGTGTTTTAAAAGCACTGAAAACTGTGGGTTGAAATAAAACAGGAATTCTTACTGAATTTGTTGCAGTAATCCTTGGTAGCAGCTGTTCATTAAGAAGAAGGTGTTGAGGTTTTTTTTTCTATCCAAATTTAATGACCATATATATGTATTCTGATTTATTTTTCTCCTTTTTATATTATTAGATAATTACACTAGACTTCTTGTTTCTAGGAAGATAATTGAAATGCCTTACAATGAATAATTTAAATTCTGGGACCTCGGTCACAACCTAAATGAAAACAAACATTAGCTGTTTAATTTATAAATACGAAGCACTAATGAAGATTAAAGAGGCCTAATATGAGATTCGACCTAGAATGTGTGTGGACATACACGCCACCTCTCGCGGTGGTTTTTTTCATTAGTATATAGCTTCCTAGAAGACTGGCAAAGAAAACCGTCTTCTGCAGATGAAGGTTCCAGCCGAACTGGAAACTTTATTATCATTTACAAGGATATGCATTTTCTGGGCTTTCCTTATGTTACCGAACATTTTTGACTAAAAGATAATGAGAAGTTCATAGTATACAGTCTTGATTTGTGAACAGAAGTTTGTGGACACAGGATTCACTTATTTTTTTCACATAATGTTACTAATACAAGGAGTAGTGTTAAGTGGAAAATCATAAAATGCATACTTGACACACACACACAGTTCCTCCAACTTTTCCACACCATTTCACTTTTAAATGACTCTAAAGGTTTCCTTGAATTTTGCATCCTTGATTCATTAAGTTACTGGGAATTGGCCATTCATCCTTTGTGTCTCACGTTCTAATATTTTGGGAGACACTAATTAAGATGATATCAAATTTCAATTTCTGCCAAGATTTTTTTTAAGTTCATGGGTCATCAAAAGATTTGCAAGCTCATTTACATCAAAAAATGCAATATGACGTAAAAAGTGTTATAAGAAATAAAAATCTTTAAAAATGTTTGTGTTGGCAGACAGGATAAATCCTCAAACTGTTCAGTTGGAATTGAGGCAAAAAACTGAATTGGGAAAGCTGACTCATTCTTTCTTCCCTAGATAGATATTATGGGAGAATTGAGCACAAAAAACTTTTTTGTTATTCTTTGGAGAAATTGATCCAAAGTTTGATGACATGCTATAAATTCACAGTGATCCTTGCCAGTGACCTTGCATTATGTTCTTGGTAAGAACAAGTAAATGATACAATTTTTATTTTACGTATAAACTATAAGATACACAGAAGAAGTCTTTTTCTTTTAATCTGTCAAATGAAAATATTGCAGGGACGCCTGGGGGACTCGGCGGTTGAGCGTCTGCCTTGGACTCAGGGCGTGACCCCGGGGTCCCGGGATCGAGTCCTACGTCGGGCTCCCTGCAGGAAGCCTGCTTCTCCCTCTGCCTGTGTCTCTGCCTCTCTTTCTGTGTATCTCAGGAATAAATAAATAAAACCTTTAAAAAATTATTGCAGTTATAGCCACCAAGTTAGTTTTTTTTTTAATCCAAATGACTAGTTGTTTTTTGCAATAAGAAGACATATAGAAGAGAAAAAAAAAAAGAACCAGATAAAAACCTCACTTTCTCTATATTATTTATATTTAGGACGAGATAGACTTCCGGAGCTAAACATGCATAGTTTAAGAGCTAGTCCATGGGGGAATGTCTCCTAAAAGCTGATTTTAAATGAATAATTATTACAGATTGGATGTTAGCCATGGAAGACCTATAAAATTTTGTCAGTTTGAATGGAGATCATCTCATTTACTATTTTATACCCAAGTAAAGGATAATTTGGGATTTTATTAAAAGTGCTATGACCGTGAATCATAGATTTGTATCCTCTGGAGGATTTTGCACTTTCATTTACAATTAGGATGCTTTGTTCTTTTATTATTATTTTTTATTTTATTTTTTATATTTTAGGATGCTTTGTTCTTAACTAAATTTTTATTCAACAGATACGACTTCACCAAGTTTTGCTGGAAGTCTAAATTCCTAGGCATGGTATTTAAGAGCTCTTCTATTTGGGTGAAATCTTTTTCATATTTAGTTTCTGTCTCCCCAACTGTAAATCTTGGTTCTTTGTCCCAGAAATACATTCTACTCCAAATTGCTGTGCACTTTATTATCTGAAAACTAGGTTACTTTGGTCTTTTCATGGATGGAGCTTGGAAACGAGAATGTAAAGTGCTGAAACAAGCCCAGGACTCTTATCTCAGCCTTTGCCTTGAAGTCCCAGGTTTGTGGTCTTGGCCAAGTCACATATCATGTCTGTGCTGTGTTTAGGTCACTTCACCTTTTAGGAGGGACTGTTTTTCCCCGTTCTCATCTCTGCAAATTTTATCCAAATTCCAGGCTCAAGTTTAATCCATATAAACATATTTTCTGACCACTTTCAATGCAAGTTCTTTCCTAGGATGACTATTCCTTTCATCTTGGGTACCATTCTTTTAAAACTGACCACTTCTTTAATTGTTATCATTTTATTTCATGTGCAATGACTTTAAATAAATTAGAGTCATAGGTTGATTTAGTGCAAGGCCTTAATCTTCCATATGAATATGACGATAAGACAGTAAAATTTTATGAACACTGCACTTAGATAGAGATCTGAGCAGCATTGAAATGATATATTAATGGATTAATGATAGGTTAAAGATTGAGTGATGGATTAATGATAGATTAAAGATTGAGTGATAGATTAGGGATTGTCTTCTTTCCCATGAAAAAAGCCATTGTAGGATTCTCTGCTTTCTGAGTCTTAGTAATGCAATGACTATGCCAAGGTGGTTAACTCTGGGGAGGAAGGAAAAAAAAAAATGAGCTGTGGGGCTCTAGTTGTGGCTGTAACATTTTATTTCTTTAATAAAACAAGCCACAACAACAAAGGCCCTGAAGCAAATACAACACAATATAAGTATACAGTAATTCTCGGTGGGCACATACGTGTTCTCTCTACTGTATTCAGTATTTTTCTAAATTTTGAAATATTTTAGACTCACAAAAATACATAGAACACATATATTGCACCATTTACCAAAATATATGGCAAGCAGGACTCTGGAAATTATCTTTCTACTATCTTTGATATTGCTGAAGTCCTTTAAATCACTATATTCGGTTTTGGTCTCACATTTCACAAATAAAAATATATGATCATCCAGAAAGTATCAAAGCGGTATATTAATTTAGTTAAATGAAATAAGATTAATGATTTAGGAAGGACTTAGGATGTGATCAATATCTTATGCTGCTCTTAAAAGGATGATCCTCGTTGTTTTGTTTTTCTGCAAGACAAATGGAAATAGATGAGGTACTCAGTGAAAGTGCTTAGACCCACCATGTAAATAAGCAGTAGCCAGAATAAAATTCATAGAATCTTTTAAATTGGGAGTTGTGCGAATCCTGAAGAGAACACAGGGAAGTTCTAATAAATAGAACATTTGGATGCTAGTAGATGCTCCACGGATTCAGCGATCACATCTGCTGTATCACACGTGAAGCATGATGAGCCTACCTTGTCGTAGTGTGAGCATGTTTAGGGAGGATACCCAGGTGTTTCCATAACTTGTCTTTCAAAGCATTTGGTGTTCTGTGGATATCACGACATACTAATTTAAAGAACAGGTGATAATTAGAGAAATAAGTGGCGGTTATACTCATCAGGCAGTACTTTGGGTGGATCTGTCTTTTTACACCGGAGTTAGTGTTCTGCTCTTCCCCTTCTGGTGACAAGTAAAACTATTATAATTATTAATACAGTGTCACTCATACAAAAATGGGTATTTGCCACGAATTGCCGTGTTTTCTTAGGCAGTCTTTACTCCCACACGATCATTCTTTACTTCTCGTGTGTCATTTTTATTATCAGACGGAGGGTATGTCTACATGCGTAGCGGAAGAAATATTGCTGACGCTTAAATTAGTTTTATACGTCTCATTAACACTCCCATCAAAACATATCATACATAATGGAAGTTTTCAATCTGACTCAGAAGATTCTGTAGAAAGGTTTTGCTACTGTTTTGCAGGAAGAAGCAGAAATCAAGGTGAAAAATATTAAGAGCTCACTGGGTACTTTCGTTGAAGGAAGTTATAAAACGAGAAAGGCTTGCAGAATAAACTTGAGAACCCAGGATCCGATAGCAGTGGGGATTGTAGACCAGAAAGTCGGGGATCCTACTGGAACGTCGTTGATCGGGTGATGGTGGAGGAGACACGGGGATCAAGGACACTGGCTGTTATTCTAGGAAAAGCTCTGCGAGGTCTAAGTCTGAAGATAAGTCCTTAACGAGTCCGTCTCAGGAGAGACAAGCAGCTAGAACTTCATCTGGATTAGTGACCAATCACATCTCCCTTCCTAGTCAAGTGGGGCAGTTGAACGACAGGTACTTGCAGTAGAAATCCTGGAAGGCAAGTTTTTCTCTAAGGAGGTTGTAGGAACAGGTGCTTTGCCACCGAAGCGGATTCTTAGGGACAGCAAATGCTGCATCTGGGTAGACACTAGGGCAGGAGTTACGAGATGTAAGTATGGGTGGATAGGTATGGAGATGCTTACTTCCATCATAGATTTCAGGGCCTTGGAGGTCGTCTACACCAACCCCCTCATTTTACAGATGAGAGAACTGAGGCCTATGTGAGCTTTTAACACATATCTTAGTTGGAGAGCCTCCTGGAACTAGGTCTTAGAGCTCCCAACTTCCAGAAACAGAGTGCTCTTTGAACAACATCATTATTTCTATAAGCCCACAAGACTGACTCATCATGAAGCTGCTGAGCTGCTTCAACGGGGACTTGTTGCTCTCGGTTAGAAACAGAGTTGAAAAAAAAAAAAAAAGAAAAAAGAAACAGAGTTGATTTCAAAACCGGAAGCGGGACTCAGTTATTAGTGGTGGCTCAAGGACTATAGCCTTTAAAGTAAAAGGACGAAGTCCATCAGAGAAAGACAATCATATGGTCTCACGTTTATGTGGGATTTAAGAAACAACACAGAGGATCGTAGGGGAAGAGAGGAAGAAGGAAAACGACGAAATCAGAGAGGGAGACAAACCACAAGAGACTCTTAATTCTAGGAAACAAACTGAGGGTCCCCGGAGGGTAGGGGATAACCAGGGGATGGGCATCAAGGAGGGCACATGTTGGGATGAGCACTGGGTGTTATATCCAACTGGTGAGTCACTGAGCTCTACCTCCGAAACCAATAATACACTCTATGTTAATTAATTGAATTTAAATAAAGTTTAAAAAATTAAAGCAAACCAGCAAACAAACAAAAAAGGCAAAAGGAATGCAAGTGCATAATTACTTCATTGCTTTGGTGCTTCTTCTCCATCAAGAGACAGGTGTCCGTGTCCGTGTTGCCTTCCTTTGAATATGGGCAAACCCACTTGTGCCCACAGCCCAGTGCCACTCTGTGACGTCCCAAGCTAGATCATAAAAGATAATGTAGATTCTGTGTAGTTGTCTGGGGTTCCTCACTTTTGGGATCGAGCTACCGTCCTGCAGAGGGGCTCTAGGTCCATGACTGCTCCGTGGCCCGGCCGCACCCATCTTCAGTCTGTGTGACCACCCTGAGGTGGACTCTCTCTCTCTCCTTATTTGAATAAGTGATTGTTTTAAGACACTAAGTTTTTGTCACTTCAGATGGAGTGTGCTTACTTTCTTGAGTAGTAGTGATCAGTTGAAATCCTATATTCAAGAGACCCTTAAAAACTGTCATACAGATTTCACCGTTTCTGTTATTTGTTTTTTGGAAAACTTAATTGTAGGTTTGTGAATGACAAGTCTGTCTAGATAGATAGCTTCACAAGAAACTCACATTTGTAGGTCTCTACTTCCCAGGACCACAGTTGTCTTACGATTTTTTTCTTTTCTTTTTAATAAATTTATTTTTTATTGGTGTTCAATTTGCCAACATGTAGAATATCACCCAGTGCTCATCCCGTCAAGACTTTCTTTTCTTCATCCTGAAGTCATTCTGTCTTTGGGTTTAGATCTTAGATATATGCCAGTTATGGTGGAGTCTTGGACAAGTTATTTAAACTACCCTGCCTCATTTTCTTCATCCACAAAATAAAACCAGTAACTCTCACCGGATTATTTTGTGGCCGTTGTACAGGAAGTTTAAGGATTAGGTGTTCAGAGTCTAGATTCTGAGTTGGATTTGACTTCAGACATTGATATTTATAGTATACGTGGCCTCAAGCAAGTCACTCAACCTCTCTAGGACTGAACTGCCTCATTTGTAAAATGAGAATGGCTATAAGCACCTACAACAGCATCACATTTTGTGAGGATAAGCAAAATAATTCATGTAAATTGCATTGCACAGTATGGTGCATAGTAGATATTCAATACATGTTAGTATTATTATTATTATTATTATTATTATTAGAATTAAGTCAGATAATCCTTCAAAGCACAACTATTTCCTACTGTGGTACGTAGTAATACTCACTGAGGAGCACCGACTACCCCTCTCCCAACTCCTTCTTAAGACTTCATGGCTCACTCAATCTCTATAATAAATATATATTAGTTCCAGCCTTACCCAAATAATAAATATATATTAGTTCCAGCCTTACCCAAACATGGAAACATTGCTTTGAAATGAGAAGATAGAGTAAAATTCTGAATAACTTTGAAAGTTGAATAAATTTTAAGAAACGGAATGCTCAAAAGGGAATGATTGACTGTGCTTGTATAAAGGTGAAGACCTAGTAGTCGCAGTGGCCGAGAAGCTATGCATTCGTCAGGAATATAGTACAATTAGTACATAAGAATGTTTAAAACGTATGTGCCAAACAGCTACTTTTACTGCTGCTATAACTACTACTTGTGAACCATGCTTTGTACTATTTATTCTAGGCCTAGAATAGGAAAACTTATCAATTTTTTAAAAAATCCTCAAGACCGTCTAATGTTGGAGAGGGTCACTGCGTTATAGTTGTCTCTGGTTAATCAAAACCTAGGATGAAGGAGCCTTATTTCCTGGAGATGAGTGTTGAAATTTTTGAGAGGATTTAGAAGTGTAGCGAAAGTGGTTCAAGGGTCTGAAAATAAAACATGTTGAGAAACAGTTTAGAAAACTGCAATTTAACCCAAAGAAGAGAAAAAGTAAGAGATGTCATGGAACAGGCCTCAAGTGTGGGGAGAGTGAAGTGATTGTGTAAAGGAGGTGACCAATTTTCATGCAGACTCCCCAAGGACGGGAACAAAGACAGAAGCTCAAGTTTTATCATGAGGATGAGGACCAAGAAGGGTCTTTCCCACAGTTAAGGACTGAGTGAAGCTAATGGAAGAAATGGATGATTTTTTTTTTCTCTTCACTTTTTTAAAAGCATAGGTGTGTTTTTTTTACTTTCTGGAATGACATTAAATGTCATGTGTTCTGGAGGAGACAGACAATCTCTTATTTTCGTTCGTTCTTCTGAGTCTATGACCATCATTCCATTTAAAAAATGACAAATTATTTCTCTACTTCCAACCTTTGTTTCGCTGAGTTGGTGGTTATTCATTTGCCATTCGACTTTTTTTTTCCTTTTTTTTGCCCACTAAGTGTCAGATATTCTTTCCTGTCTTCCTGCCTTTTGGTCCTTCTGTTTACTCTGGAGCAAACATGTATCCCCAATGTGTCTCCATCGACATGCTCTTGAAAGGATATTTTTAAAAAGTGATAAATTGAAATCAACCGAATTTTCTACATGGTAGCAAGCGAGCTCAATAGTCAAAGGGGGAAAGACACTGATAGGCTTATTTTAAATTTACTTTCATAGTTAGATTTTTACTATTTTTATGATTACTTTTACTAGTTCACTACTTTTAATATTATAGTTCTTTGTATGATTCTTTGCAGCTTACAAAAGAATACATTTTTGGTAGATTGTGGTAATAGCGGTCCCTGATGAGTCGTACCTCTGGCGTCTACAACTTGGTGCAATCTCTTCCCGCCATGACTCTAGGCTCCACCCATGACTTGCTTGCCATGTGATGCAAGCCTCTGCTTTTACGTTGTGACTACTCTCTTGGAACATGCTGGAGAAATCGTGTGCAGAAGAACAGAAATGCCCAGAACCAAAGTCTTAGCAAAACAGCAGACCCGTGAGTGAGACCGTTATGAACTATCCGAGTCCCAAGTATCCCTCTCATGAGTGACTGTGGGGGACACCATTAGGACACGCCTCAGCTAAACCAGGCCAGGCGACGATACACAGCTAATAAGCGGATTTGTTAGCCTTCTAAATTGCAGGGTGCCTTGTTGTACAGCAGTATATTTGGAACATATGGACACACCAGCCTTGCGAAGCGGTTAGAGAAGACACTGTTTCAGTTCTGCATATGCGGCATCTACCGCTCAAATGTGCGTTGCTGTTAGTTTTTCTTCTATGATACTATGGATTCCTTCAGCAGGTTTAAAATAAAAATAAAGTCCAATAACTACGTTGTCATGGGTTCTTTAGAAATTAAAAAAAAGGGATCCCTGGGTGGCGCAGCGGTTTGGCGCCTGCCTTTGGCCCAGGGCGCGATCCTGGAGACCCGGGATCGAATCCCACATCGGGCTCCCGGTGCATGGAGCCTGCTTCTCCCTCTGCCTGTGAATCTGCCTCTCTCTCTCTCTGTGACTATCATAAATAAATAAAAATTTAAAAAAAAAAAAAAAAAAAAAAGAAATTAAAAAAAAATCTCTAAGACAAAATAGTCATATTTCCAAAGTCAAAATTATTTTATTTTATAGTTTAAAAGATAGCATCGTCATATTTCTGGGTGGACATCTCCTCCTCAGTGCTGGAGAAGAGTTATATTAGCCACTACCAGAAAACGTAGTTAGAGAAAAATATGGAAAGCCTGAATAAGGGTAGTATTTATGGATGTGGAATAGCAGTGAGAGCTGAACTAAATTCACACACAAATTCCTGTCCACACACGACAGTTTCACCCTCAATCGTGATCTCTTTTTTAAGAGAATTTTGTGTTCCTCCTCCTGGTTGCCAAATTGTATTTCTCTTGCTGCTGTTTTTAAAGCAGAGCATCGCTTACAGTTTTATCAGCCTATTTCTAACCATAATTCACAGCTTCCTTTGAGAAAGAGGTAAAGTTTTGGTTCATGTTTTATTCTTTTTCGTTTCCTTTCCAAGACTTGGCCTTATTATTATATCTGGGCCAGCTCGGATGCTTGGAGCGACTGCTTTTTGTACAGCAGAATGAAGTGAAGCGGACTGGTTATTTTAACTCTAAAGAGAGCAAAGGCAGTCAAGCTGATCTTCAAGATGTAGACAGTAAATAATGTGATTTATTAGGTCCCCGAGGTCTCTGAAATGTCATGCTGGAATGCCTTCATTGCTTTGGCATTTTCTCAGGTGAGTAGCACTGACATGCATCTCCTTGAACCTTTTTAAAATAAGATCCTCCCACCCCACTTTTTTTTTTTTTTTTTTTTAAGTAAGGTATCTTTGACAACCTCCTGTGCTTTCAATACCTCTTTCCGAATCCTTGTTCAAAGTTCAAGTCTTGGTCAAAAGCAATAAAAAATGCATCTTTTTGTCAAATTTTAATGTTTATAGGGATCACCTTGAAAGTTTATTAAAACAGACTTGCTCTACTGAAAATGTTCTGATTCAGTGTATTTTCTGGGGGGTCCGTCCAGGAATCTGGTTTCTGTTTATTTTGTTTTGTTCTGTTTCTAAGCGGGCACCCAAGTAATTCTGAAACAAGGCCTAAAAACATAGTTACCTGACTTCAGGTATACTGATACTGTTATTCCCCTCTTCCAGTTGCTCTTGGTTACTTACACATCTGTATGAAAGATATTTTAAGATCTATGATAATGAGAGTAGGAATAACAAATGGCAGAGCTCTTTGCAGTGGGTACAAGACAAGGAAATGACTAAACAGTGGTTTATTTCCGTTGGCAAAACCAAAATGCAACAGTGAAGAATTCAGATTTGCTGTGCTCGCCTGTCAAGAAATATTTCAGATATGCAATCCTCCTACAATAAGCATTGTTTTTAAAAATGGAATCAGCAGGATTGTGTTTCTGTCCATCCCAGTGAGCCGTCTGTGAGAAGTCATAGCATGGGTGACCCTTGATCAATGAAAGCCCATTGGAGGCAGCCACGACGTTTCCATAGTGGGCTTTCAGGGATGCTCACAGTCTTGACGAATCAGATCTTTCTCTTCAGGAAATGAACTTAACGCTGTATTTTCACTTTGGTGGATATTAAAATAACTGTGAACAGTTAATAGGCACACTTTTGTGTATCAAGGTGAAATCAGAGGTCTCGGTGTTCCGTTCCTTCCCAGCCTGAAGAGGAAAACATTTGACGGTGATGAATGTTTGTTAATGGGAATGTGAACTGGGCAAGAGGATTTAAGTTAGCTTTATGTCTTCTTTATATATTTTCCCCCGCAAAGGTCCTAATGACTGTAAAGCTGTCTTCATTCGAAAGTGGAAATGATCTATACGGAAATGTTTTCGCATAAAGATGCATGTGCAGGGGTGCCTGGATGGCTCAGTTGGTTGAGCATCTGCCTTCAGCTCAGGTCATGGTTCCAGGGTCCTGGGATCCCCCCCACGTCTGGCTCTCTGGGAACCTGCTTCTCTTCTGCTCTTCCCCACAGCTTGTGCTTGCACGTGAGCCATCTCTGTCTCTCAAATAAATAAACAAAATAAACAAAATGAATGAACAAAATCAAATAAATAAAAAAATGCATTTGCAAACATTGCATTGGGACAAAATGTTAGGTATAATCCTGCTATTTTTAATGGATTGATGGTGACATCATTTCTTTTAGCCTTCTTATTTTTTTCAGAAACCTGATTAGTTCATTTTTTTTCTGATGAACAATTTGGTTATGACGAATAGAGTATATTACATAGATCATATGCAACCGTACATAGGATCCTGGAACTTTGGGAAGAAGCCAGTAACACAAATGCAGTTGTGAAAGGTATTTATTATTTAGGTGGTAGATAAAACTAGAAGATTATATGAGACTTTCCAGGGGGTTTGCACAAAATGTAAAAAGAGTCAAGGACAGGATCCTTGAGGAATTAGTATTTATAAGACAAAAAGGGAAAACAACTTAGTCCTGGAAACCTAAAAGGAATGTTCAGTGCAGTAGGACACAGCTAAGTGAGATAGCATCTTGAGCGCCAAAGAAAAGAGAGCAGAAAAGCCCTGAGTATCTATTAGATTTAGCAATTATGTGGTCCCTGGTGGACTTGGCAAAGGCATTTTCAGGAGAAACTAGTTGCAGTGGGTTGAATAAAGCAACAACAACAGCAAATGGAAGACGGCTACTGTAAATTTGATGGAGGGGGAAGAGGAGAGAAAATTCAGTGGATTCGGAGGGTTGTAGTAGGAGCATACCAAGTAAAGCAAAAGTTGTTTTAAGGAATAGGAAGGACTTGGGTTCATTGTATTTCATTGAAGGTGACGGTGAAGGGCAAGGTCACATATACAAAACAGACGAAGGATAATTGATGGACTGAGAGCCAGTTGTTCTGGAGAGACTGGAGTGTTTCATTGATAGATGAGTCTTAACTGGAGGGAGATCTTTCCTCTCAGATTAGAGAAAGGAGACGAAGGTAAATTTAATGTATATAATGAATAATGCTTAGTTCTTTCTCAAACGATTACAAACTTGTCAAAGGAAGAAACCATATTAAATTAGTGTATCATCACGGTCTGGGTGCATGTGGAGTGCTATGTTCTGTGGCACACAATTAATAATAGAAAATGTGGACTCAAAAAAAAAAAAAGAAAGAAAGAAAGAAAATGTGGACTCATAATGAACCTGCATGATTCCAAAGAGCTAAGATAGGTCACTGGCATGAGGAAATGAGTGGTCAGAGATAATGTCCACTGCGAATGCCATAATTCTATGAGGTGTGCGGAGGGGAAGTCATTTGTCAAAAAACTAATGTAGAGTTGTGCAATTAAGGACTGCCTTGTAGCATCAACATTATATCCTCACTTGTCAGTTCTCCTTTAGACTAAAAATACTTATTTTCAAAACAATGTCTGAAGTTCATATGAAATATATATGTATATATTTATATATATAGTTTTTTATCTAGCTATTTAAAAAATTCCTCCTATTTTCTCTAGAATGAACTTAAGGATGTTAATATCATTAATATTAGGAAAGTTAGACATTGAATCTACCCACAGTAAATGTTTGAATGCATGATTGAAATAACACAGATCTGCTCTGTAGCAAAGAGGGACACATTAACCACCATCATTATCACATTCACACGGAGCTGTGAGTGCATAATGGTTGGGAATTCAGTGGTATTTTTTTTTTTATCTTACATTTTTTGCCAGAAACAAACACTTGGAATGTTGCCTAATGAACCCAGCTATTCTCCATCTGTTTGGTCCTGGATTTATTCCCATTTGCTCTGTAACTGTGGATAGGGAATTCAAGGAGAACAGGTATCTGTAACCCTAAGTCATAAGAATTGGTAAAGTCTTGGCTTAGTGACTTGGGCTATCTAATATTTGAGATTGCAAATAGGAAAATATTTTGTACTTATTTAGAGAAAAATAGTCAAGTATGAATGAGTTTACTGACAGTCATTCCGTTTTGTGATTGTAATTAGAATCCCATGAAACCTGGTTAATCAGGCTAACTGAACAGAACTCTAGTTTGAGACTGAATTTTAGAATCGAATGTGATTTTTATTACTTGCAAGTGCATATTGCATTTAGCATTAAATTGAAAGTGTTTTCTAAGAGTAGGCTCTAAGAAACTTCATTATTAAATGATTATATCAATTAGTTATCTATGAATAGAAATTTATAGAAAGATACTACTTTAAAAGAGTTTATAATCTTAGTGTTTTGAGGAATCTATGAGTCTATATAATAAATAACTCAATATATTTGATTGATTTATTAAAGGAGGATAATAATGCCCTCTCTTCCTTGATAGGTTTATGGATACACGGGGACTGGCAACATTATTTAAATGTGTACAGTAGTAGAGTAGGACATCTTCCAACACCAGACTTAGATGTTTTATCACTTTCAAGTCATTACAAAAATAACCTTATATCTATTTTTCTGTAATTCCAACATCAAATTTGAAATAATTTATATTCTATTGATTGCGTTATTCTTGTTACAGACAACACAGATAGCATACCTGTATAATCATGTGCTTTTAGGTATAAGTAGAAGCACAATATATCTTTGGAGTATCACAATACTTTATCAATAAATAATAGCCTAATATCTATTATAGGCCATTCATTATGCTTAATTTAATTGTATCAATTTAAGTAGATAGTGACTAAACTGTCAGGTGACTCTGACAACTGCCCAGACACATTTTAATCACCACTGGAGATAAGAGACTGTTTTCCATTTGTATGACAAGTTTTGTTTCAAGTTTTCATACATACTGCATATTGCACACACTTTTGAGAAAAGTAGGATAAATATTAGTTAATACTCACTATTAACTATTAGTTAATACTCGTATTAATAATATAATACTGTCTTTCTTCCCACTCTCCCCGGGGCGCAGTTCCTCTGTTACTGTCCCAGGGAGCCTGAGGGCATCCCCGCCCTCCTGGGGTCCTGCTCTAAATCCCTGCGATTCATTTGGGGAATATAAATAATAGTGAAAGGGAATATAAGGGAAGGGAGAAGAAATGTGTGGGAAATATCAGAAAGGGAGACAGAACATAAAGACTCCTAACTCTGGGAAACGAACTAGGGGTGGTGGAAGGGGAGGAGGGTGGGGGGTGGGGGTGACTGGGTGATGGACACTGAGCGGAGACAGAACATAAAGACTCCTAACTCTGGGAAATGAACCAGGGGTGGTGGAAAGGGAGGAGGGCGGGGGGTGGGGGTGACTGGGTGATGGACACTTGACGGGACGAGCACTGGGTATTATTCTGTATGTTGGTAAATTGAACACCAATAAAAAATAAATTTATTAAAAAATAATAGAGTACATTATTGTAATACTCATTTCCTTTCATCTCTGCCATGTTTTTTCATTTTTCTTTTCTTCCTGTTTTTAACTTTTTATTATGATTATTTGCTTCAGTTATTTATCTCTACTAGTTTGTTTAAGGCAAGAACTATGTCTGATTTGTTCATTACTCTGTCATGCTGTCTAGTTAAATTTCTTGTATAGGGCACATGGTTAGATGAATGAATTCCTATTTTATCAAAGAATGAATTACAAAAATTAAAATGTTTGCTTATGTCTGTCTAGAAGGAGAACCAAAATCTACTTCTTTTACTTGTGGGGATCATTTCTCCCCTCCCCCATTGGACCATTTCCATGCCGTGCAGCCTTCTATCAGAGAGCCCAAAATGGTAACCAAATTTACAGGCAGTGCTTAGGGACTGGCACTCATTGTTGGAGATTTCTTACAGAGAAGATAATATTATTAGTCATCTCAACTGAATGGAAATTAAGGAAAATGTTTCAATTCTCATTAGAAACATGAGGGAATACATAAGATTCTCCTGGAAGTGTCTTATTGTAAACTTTAGAATTGGTTTGAGCGGTTTCTTGTAAACTTTCATTTTATGAAAATCCTTACAAATGCATTAGATGTTCATCTGTCCTAAGTGATGAGAAAGTAATGCCATTGAGTCTCTGAGTTTAGCTATAAATCCTTCTTAACAAACAATGATCAATCAATATCAAATACTGGTTTACAAATATTTCTTTTACACATTTCTTAATTTGTGTGATACCCGATAGCCAGATCTTAAAGTTCTGTGTGTTTTTTTTCTTTAAGATTTATTTATTTATTTTAGAGAGACAGAGAGAGAGACTCTCAAGCAGACTCTGCGCTGAGCATGGAGGCCGAACACGGAGCTTGATCTCACCACCCGAGATTATGACCTGGGCTGAGACCAAGAGCAGGATGCTTAACTGTGCCACTCAGGTGCTCCCTGAAGTATTTTTTTTTAACATGGAAGATAATTACTAAACAAAAAAATCTTCTCCTCCTCTGTAAATTTGTATAGTTATTTGATTTTAAGTTACTGAGTCTCATACATCTTTTAAAACTGAAAATATTAATTTAATGACTTTTATTACTGAAGGTAAATCTGAATAGATATTTCTGCAGTAATAGATAAAGTCAGGAAGTCATTTATAACTTTGAACAAATGTTCATATTACTCCAGCTAATACGAGTTCTTAGGAGAATAAGATCCAGTAAAATAGAAAATTCACTGTTGGAAGTCTGTAATGCAGTGTTGCCAAAATTGTCATCATTTGTTTAAAAAAGATCATGTGTAGATGATGCCTCCATGGGCCTTAGGCATGTTGAAAGTCTCTAAAGGAGTCTTGTAGCCAGAAATGAGCAGTTGATTAATCAAGAAAAAGTTTTGGCACTCTACAATGAATGTAAGTTGAACTCATTTTCCTTCGAATAAGGGATAAAAACTTAGATTAGGGCAATTTTGGTGAATTACAGTCTTCATCTGAAACAGGAACTAACTTACAGTACTTGTTGCATTTGGAGAAGAAAATATTGCAGCTTGGGGAATTATCCATCCCCTAGCACATACTCTTTCTTTCCTTATTTTGTTTTTTCCAAAACATCTTTGGAAAGTCTTTTCCTATTGGCAGTACAGAAAAGAAGATCTTATTTTAAAATCCTGTCTCAACTTTGCTCTAAATATACGCTTAAGTGAGAGTCATCTTTTAATTTAGTTTGTTCAAAGATTCCAACTCTGTCTTTAGGCATCTTGACTCTTCTGCTAAAACCTCACAGATGAAATCAAGGTAGATGAAAGTTGATCTGCACTGGTTTCAGAGCAGACATTTGGTGTGTCCAAAATTGAATCATACTACAATTTAAACAGAATGACCCAAAATTAGGTAATTATTATGACAAGGGAATTACTAATGAATGAAGATTTAGATAAAGTTTATAAGGGATGAAAAAAATCATTGGCTTACCAAATTCCAACTTCTTTCTACCATATTAATATAGGATTACCAAATAAAACATAAAGTCTGCAAATATGAACAAGAAGTATTTTGAAGTCTTAATGTATTTAGCTGGATATCACATGAAATGCCTAACAGCGCATATTCTATAGTTTACCTACTTAGTTTCCTCCCCCATTTAAAAAACAAAGACAAAAACTCCTTCTCCTCCATTTGCATTCTTTAACCTCTTCCCTAGAATCATTACTTTCTTAAGCTATAAAAATCTAACATCCTCATTGGACTCTTTTCTTTGTGTCATTCTCTAAAATTAATAGTATACCCATCAGGACAATGCATTTCTAGAGTGATATTTAAATACAATCTTTTCACTCTGTCAAAAAATTCCACCCATTTCAGGCCCCATCATGATTTTTGGCCTGTAACCCTTCTTTCACACTGTAATTTGGTGATTTTTCTAATTACCTAACTAACTAATTGTATGCCATTTTGGAAAAAAACAGCACGAAAACAATTTAAAAATAACAGGGATGAATTCTTAGAATGGAATTTATGATTTGTGACTTTCTAAACCATTTTTCCAAACTCCTGATTTTCTTTTACCTTAACTATATCAAGGCCACAGGGCAATGGTCCCTGAAAGAAGGAAAACAAGTAAGGCAAATTCTACCAATGTCCCAGATGACTCCCTGAAGATAACTTCCAGGCTACTGGGCAGGGAGAGAGAATCTTAAATAATCCAATTATCTCAGTAGAGGAGACAAGAGTCCAGAGTGTGGGGAGGTCAGGCATGCTGCAATTTCAGAGCAAAATATGAAAGAGGATGGAAGTGCCCATATTGTTTTAGATATGAGCAAATGAGTTCCTTTCAATTTTTGGTTGAGAACTCATCTGCATATGCAGGGAAAGAACTATGGAAAGTGGAATGTGAAACAATCCCAGAGGTCACATAGGACTGGGGATAGCTCATGGTCCAAGAGGGAACTGTAGAAATACCTAAGACTCAGGGAATCCAGTGAAATAAAAAATCATGCAAAGAAGCAGAAAAATACAGTGCAATTATCAGGAGAAAAATCAATGACACAAACAAAATAATTATAGTGGAAACTATGTCATAAAACTCATAAGAGAGATGAAAGGACAACCCCCATATTGAAATTAATATTTGTAAATTGTGTATCTATCTGATAATGGACTGGTATCCATGATACGTAAAGAACTTTTACAACCAAATAATAAAAAAGAGCTCACTTTAAAAAAATGGGCAAATGATCTGAATAGACACTTCTCCAAAGAAGAAATTCAAATGACTGATAAGCACATCAAAAGATGCTCTACACTGTTAGTCATTAGGGGATGCAAATTAAAACCATAGTGAGATAACCCCTGAACATCTAGCAGGATGGCTATACTTAAAGATGGGCAGGAGCATGTATTGATGAGGATGTGGAGAAATCAGAATGCTCATTCATTATTGGTGAAAATAAAATATGGAGCCACTTTGGAAAAGAGCTCGATACTTCCTCAACTAGTTAAACAGAGTTACCTAGCAATTCCACTCCAGCTATATACCCAAGAAAGTTTGGAAACATGTCCATACAAAAACTTGTACATGAATGTTTATAGCAGAATTATTCACAATAAGCACAAAGTAAAAACAACCCAAATGGCCATCAACTGATGTTTGGATAAATAAAATTTGGTATATCCATGTAACAATATATGATTTGTTCACAAAAATGGATGAAATGTTGGTAGGCACATGCTACAAGTTGGATGAACCGTGAACACATTATGCTGAGTGAAAGAAGCCAAACACAAAATGCCACATATTAAATGATTCTATTTACAAAAAAGGTCCAGAATATGTAAATCCATGGAGATAAAAAGTAGAGTAGTATTTGCCAGGGACTGGGGGAGGGAATAATAGGAAGTGACTGCTAATGAGTATGGAATTTCTTTTTGGTGTGATAAAACATCCTAAAATTAGATAGTAGTTACAGTTTTACATTCTATAGTATATACTAATGACTACTGAATTGTATACTTCAAAATGGTGAATTGTATGTAATGTGAATTATTTAAACAAAACTGTTAAAATAAATGGATAATATTAATAGTCTGAAATTTATTAAAGAGATTGAATTTATGTCTAAAATAATCTTCCTATCAAAAAGATGTGCAGACCCAAATACCTTCTGTAGTAGATTCTATAAAACATTTTAGGAAGTTATAATGTCAGTTTCACAAAAAGCTTCTGAAAAATAGAAGAAGGGAATGTTTCCCAACTCATTTCATGAGACCAGTTTTATCCAGATTCAGAACAAAATACATAATAAGATAAGGAAACTATAGATCCATATCTCTCATGAGTATAGACTAAAAAATCATTATCATATATTGGCAAATTGAATTTAATAATATATAAAAATACAATATATCCTGACCAATTGGGGTTTTCTCCTGGAAGGCAAGGTAGACTTGCTTTTTGAAAACAAACTAATGTAATTCAGTATATCAACAAATTAACAGAGGAAAATGATGTAGTTTTCTCAATAGATGCCCCAAAAAAGCAATGAATATTTAAGCTAAAATTTTTTTTGAACTTAGGAACAGAAGGAATGTCCCCAATCCATTAAGGTGCATATAAGAGAATCCTATGGCTAATATTGCACTTGGTGATAAAGACCTGAGGGCTCTGCACCGAGTCGGGAGCAGGTCCCTTCTCCCACGTGAAGAGTCACTGCATTGGGAGGGGCTTCTTGGCTCAGTTCACGTCCATGGACTCAGCCCTGCGAGGGGGCTCGACCAAGTTCTCACATGTTTTGGCTTCTTCTCAGGATTTTTGTTCATCGCTCTTTTCTACTGTGTAAAATACCCAATCGTGTCGGGTGGAGGAAAGCACACGTGATGTTCTTTCCCCTTCTCTGTGCTCTGCAGGTGTCTCAGTGGTACCTTTGCTGCCCTCTGTATTCCCGGAGGGCTCAGGCAATTGGAGGAACTGGCAAGAGACCAGAAGACAGGGAGTCTTGTATTTACCCCCTCCACCCCCCCTGCTAGACCTTAGATTGGCAATAACTGTGTCCCTTCCCCACTGGAGGGGCAGCTCTTCCAGGTACCGTCCCTTCCTTTGTCTCCTCTACACTTTCTGCTGTTGCCAGATCTGGGTTGAGCCACCAGCCTTCATGGTTTCCTTAACCTTTCCCTCACCTTTATGAATAGAGCCTTAGCCCGTCACTTGGGCATGTTGACTGGGCCAGCTCACTGATAGGAACAGAAGTTCGGGTAGCATCCAGTTCAATGCAGAAGGACGGATTCACATTCGAATGCGTCTGACTCTGATGGTAATTTTGCTGTTGTTCACGTGAAGCAGTGATTGAGGAGGCCAAGGTACCTGATGTGTTTATTCCATGAGCCTTTTCCTGACACTCGCTAACGGTGTTCTGGGGTCAGCACCCTGCTGGGGCTCAGCTTCCCCCCTTGCCCTCCTACTTATTTCCTACTCACATGATTAGTGCTGCTGAGCCAGGGACTACAGCCGATTTGCTTGGCTTACATGTGTCATCCTTCCATGTACAGAATTACTGACTCACTGGAGCTTAATGATCCCTGCACAGGTGAAATGTAGTTGATACTGGGAACAATTTGAAACATTTTATAGCATCTACATTCAGTTTTAGCAGCTAGACTATTTCTGCTCGTTATGATCAACTTGAACTTTGTAGAATCAATGGTTTCCTCAGCATTTCTCTAATGATGATTAAATATATTGTCCTTGGGGTCAAGATTTTTCTTTGCATTTTAGCTGATTAGGAGAATGCATATTTTAAAGAAAATCTGATGAATAATCAGTCATAATCACTGTAATATAAACACTAGAAATATCATTTTCCCCACTCATATGGGAGAGCAAGTAATTTATTATAAATGAGTTAGAAAAATGTCAATTTAAATTAGTTTTCTCCCCATGTATCTTGAAAAGAGTACATGTAATTTTTTTTTCTTGTCAGGTTACAAGAACTACAGAACTAGGTCTGTTGAGTATTATTCTGAGGGTTACGGATGGGAACCAGGTGCACATTAAATCCAGTGTTTACACTTCTTCATTTTGACTTGCTTGTGCAGTCTTGGCATTCTACTCATTTATTTATTAATACTTAAAGCATCCAGAACGTGCATTACAATGATTAAATTTTGTGATTATCGTCTGATTCTTAAAGTCCACAAACAAACATTTTCCTAACTTCCATTTTTAGTATATATTGCACCTGCATAAAGGGCCTAGGCTGCTTTCTTTTAGGTAGTAAATTTCAAAATTACATCAGATTTAGTGAAATCTGAAAGTAAAATATTGACATTTTATGTAAGAATACTCATATCAAATGCAACTGCTAAATCATAGAAATTTTACATATATTCTAGACTTGATAAGATATTTACAATTTCACAATCCTTAACCATCTACAATAACTATAAATTAAAATTCTTGGTGATGAGTAGCCAATTTTTAAAAGAAGGATTATTAAACGTTTTGATATCTGGATAAAAATGAGGCATATAATGCATTTGGTAAGTCTATAGTCAATCTTTATGGTAACTTTGTTCATGTTTTTTAAAAATAATTTAGCATTTACAGTGATTCAAAATTCAAAGCAACTTCATATGCTAATTAACCAACTAGAGGATAGGGATGTCGATGTAAGAGGGAGTCAGTGAGGAATTAATGAAAGCAATACTGAGCAGCGATGATAATGCAGTGACAGGTAGGGAGCATGGATTAGCAGGGGAGCTGTCATTAAATTTATCTTACATTTCTTCAGCAGTGCTATGGAATCATTTAATTTCATTTAATGAATATATTTTAAAACATCAATGTATTACTTTGTGAGGCAATAATAATCGTAAATAAATATATAAAAATATATAAATATAGATATTTATATATATAAAATAAATATATCATAAAGCAGTTTCATTTTGCATTGAGAATTTTCATTTTTCTTTTTTAGAATTTTCATTTCTTATATATTTGATTGCCTTAACACCTCAGTGACAGGGCGGAGAGAAATAGCAAAGGCTAACAGCAAGGTTTCTTTTCAAAGTGTGTAATTTTGCTAATAATAATTATCTGTTTCATCCTAACATAAGGTATTTTCTTACTGAAAAGCTGCTGGCATGAATTTTGCTTTGTTCCAATGATTCCATAATAAGAATTATCAAGCAGACAAAAAGTTGAAGGGATTTCTCTGTGAGCATCCATATACCCTCCCCTTCCACCCTGCTGCTAACACTACACTGTACATGCTGTCTCATATCCACTATCCATTTATCCAACACTTCCTCTAGCCATCAATCCACTTATTTTTTATATATTTCAGGGTAAATTGCAGACAACTACACATCTAGCTAAATATGTCAACGAATGTAGTTGATTTTAAATAGTACTAGCTCATTGAGCCCATACCATCTACCAAACACTAAGCTAAATATAATACTCGCAGTATCTCGAGGATTCCCCCCAACAAAGCTATGAGGAATGTACTGTTTCCATTAAACCTACTTTCCAAATGAAAATACGGAGCCTTTGAAAGAAGCCATGACTTTCCCAAGGTATGCTTAGCTCTAATGGATGATCACGTGCAAAACTGGTTGGAAAACGTGTATAGGTCAAGTAGAGACTTTCTGAAATTATGTCTTGGTGGCTGGGCTGGGATTTGAATCCAGAGAGCCGGGATCCCTGGGTGGCGCAGCGGTTTGGCGCCTGCCTTTGGCCCAGGGCGCGATCCTGGAGACCCGGGATCGAATCCCACGTCGGGCTCCCGGTGCATGGAGCCTGCTTCTCCTTCTGCCTATGTCTCTGCCTCTCTCTCTCTCTCTCTGTGTGACTATCATAAATAAAAAAAAAAAAAAAAAAAATGAATCCAGAGAGCCTGGTTCCTGAGCCAGGGCTTCTGTATTAGTCTCCTCCTGCTGTCGTAGTGAGTGAACACGCTTGGGGTAGCTTGGGTAGCTTGGGTAAGCATCTACCTACCACCTCACAGCTTCATGGGCCAGAAGTCCACAGAGAGCATTTGTTCGAGGTCTCACGAGACCGAAGTCAAGTGTCACCTACCAAGTGGCACGGGAAGAATGTGCTTCGTTCAGGTCCTAGCTGAACTTGACCCATGTGGTTGTAGAGCAGAGACCCCCTTGGCTGTCGGTCGGGGGGGGGCGATGCTGCCCCGAGGGCCACCTGGGGTCCTTCTCCACCTGCCATGTACCCCAACCCCAGCAGCGATGGAGTAAGTCTCTCAACTTGAATCTAGCTTTTCTTTCTGCTTCCTCTCTCCACTTTGATCCTGGGAAAGCTCTCTGCTTTTAAGGGCTTGTGGGATGAGATGGGACTCACTGGAATAATCTGGGATATTGCCCCTGTGTTAGGGTCTCTAACCTTACTTACGGTTGCCGAGTCCCTGCTGCCATGTAACATGGGCACAAATCCCAGGACACTGCAGGGCCGGGGGCGCCCTCGGCCTGCCACGACCACGATCGCACACCACGGCTTTCAGTAGTCCTCAGTTTTACAAAAGGGCTCCTGATCCATGATTTTTAAAAATGCATACGTTAGTGAGAGTGAAACATAAAGAACGTAGGTAATATTTGAAGCTAAAATCTGTAAGGAATTATTGTAGTGTTTGTATTTACCTTTTGGTGTCCAGGTGGATTTTGAAAGCCAAATGTATCAAGGTACGTCTAAAAATGGTGGTCATCTTTCCTGTAAAATATTCCTTTCTTTTGTATTTTGCGAGTCATTTTGTATTCATTTGAGACATTCTAGTTGGCTTCGGTCCATCACTCGCCTGGAAATTTATGATCATCTAGTCCCGTTTATTTCGGTGGGGAATATACAAAATGCCGCGATGACTCAGACTTGGGTCTTTCCTCAGCATATGTGCTCCAGTTATGTCCCGAGGAGGACTGTCCACATCGTTGCACTGGCGCATCCGAACTGTGATAATTCAGAAGAAGCAACAGATGGGATTGATTTTATCTGTGAGTGGTGGATACAGATAAATGGTCGCTCATTCAGAATTGCGGGTGAGCTTCTATAGATTTCAGGGTGCACTGAATCTGAACTTCCCTGACTTTCCTGCCTCGCTCCACCATGCCCAGCTTGTCTTCATGTCTTCTTTCACAAGATATGAAAACCCTTATATGATTCTTTTTTTAATATTTTATCTATTTATTCATGACAGACACACACAGAGAGAGGCCAAGACACAGGGGGAGGAAGAAGCAAGCTCCATGCAGGGAGCCTGATGTGGGACTCGATCCCGGGACCCCCAGGTCATGCTCTAGGCTGAAGGCAGATGCTCAACCACTGAGCCCCCCAGGCGCCCCGATCCCTATTTGAATTTAAAAGTAGAAATACCCGAGTCAAATAAAAGATCCTTGCCCTCAGATACATGGAGAGCATATGTTCTCAACACCCACACAGAAGCAGATGAATTAGCTCTTAACCACACAGTCACAATAATTTCTTCTGGGTGTTTTTTGATCACTTTCTATGTTGTAATATTTTATGTGGCCTCATTCAGGTACTGACATAAATGTGATTCATCTCTATAGCCCCAACATTTCATAACAGTGATTCTAGCACCAAGCAAGTGCTCGTATTTTGGACTACTTAATCTGTCACATCATTTATTCATTCATTTATTTCGCTGTGGGGCTATTATGGGCTATACTGCATTAATTATGGCTGAGTCCTGGGATGAGCAGGAGAGAAACAGATTCTCAGAAAAATGTATGGAATAGTGGGAAAAAACAACATGTAAAGGAATTATTACCATACAGTAATGAGTGCTGTAATTGGGTATTAAAGGAACATGGAGAAGATGGACCTAATTGAGGCTAAGACATGAAAGATGTAAATATTTGTTCACAGAATTATATTAACTAAGACTGAAAATGTGTTATAAGCAATTAAATTTCTACCTGCCTTGGGAAATATATTATATTATAGCATATCTTAGAGTATTGTGCACAACCACTCTCGACCTCGGAACTGATTGAGTTTCCACGTTTAAGAATCAAGGCCACTGGCATATCATGGATGTGACACAGGATTTAAATAGTCTTATATAGAGTTAATGATTTTTTAAAAAAAACTACGTATGAGATTTATTTCTTCATATGTCTTTGGTTATTTGCCATCTCAGGCAAATGCAGAACTAAATTTCCAATTTTGTCATCGATTCTTCAGCTTTCTACAATGTATTGAAGTGCAGTGAGCTGTTGCGCATCATACCGTAGGCACATGGTTTGTTAGCGTGCTGGTTATCATGGCCATTCGGGTTGTTCTCTAGCAAGTACGTCCCCCGCTCTGTGTTTCCGCGTGATTTCCATGTCACGGTACAGAGTCTCCCGGGAAAGTCACATTTTCTTCTCCAGGCCCATTTTCTGCTTTCTTTTCTGACTTTCTGGGATTTCAAGGCATATATGTGGACACTTCTGGTGCATCAGGCACGGCGGTAGGCACTGGGAAGGGAGCCGGGAGGGCAGGGCCCCCTCTTGCCCTTAAGGAAACTGAAATGTGAGCAAAGGTAGGGCTAGAAACAGCGATGGAAGCGGAGCGGTGCCTGCTGCGGAGGCCTTGGCCTTGGCTCCACTGAGCCGAAAGCAAAGGTGAGCTGGCCACAGGCCACTTTATCCATGAAGAACATTGGGCATTGGTCCTGCCTGCCTGTCGGGCTATCTGGAGCCGGGGCTGCAGGGCGACAGGGATCTTGGTGGGGTGCTGGTGCCTGGAGCCCCACCGGCCTGTGCGGGGCGTTGGTCTGGAGGCATCCAGGTGCCTGCTGTGCTCCCCGCCACCTGCCCCGCCCCAGCCCGGGGATGGTCCACACTCTAGGGCTACTCAGCCTGCTTTGCTGCCCTGAAAATAACTTGGCTTCAGAGAGTCAGGGGAGATTTTTCGATCTGGCGACGACCGACCCGAGCTTCATGAATCAGCGTCAATTGAAAAGCCAAGAGGCTGAAGCCAAGGTGTGACTAGCAGGTGAGAGGCTAAGTACGTCTTCTCCGGAGGAAATGCGGGAACAGATGAGGCTCGACGTGGAGCCGGAGGGACTCACTGGAGACCACCTCGCTGTGTGGACTCCCGAGGCCGCCCATATGGCACTAATGATGGTGAAGCTTAGTCTTCTTTTTGAATAACATGACCAGGCCCTGAAAAATCCTCTTGAGACTTGGATATCTCTTTTTCCACCCTTCCTGTGGGATTTGAGGGACAAAATCCTGGATGTGATTTTCTCTCCCTCTTCTGAGCAGAGAGCATTGGCATCGGGTGTGCGTAAATGATGAAAGTCTGAAATTCCTGACATGCAAATATGAGCTACTCATTTTGGTAACAGAGAACGTGTTCTGTGGGTTTCTAAATGGTTAGGGCAGGTTCCTACACTTAAATCAAGGGGCTTCATTCTTTCAGGGGCCAGTTGTTTCGAACAACACCTGCTCATTAGCGGAGTTTGTCAATTGCTATTTTAACTCAGTAAATTAGATGCTGGATTCATGCGACTGAATCCCTGGGTGTGATGCTGTTTTGTAAAAACCTCCTTTCACCCTTCGATCCTCCCATTGCCTCGGTCACTGGCAGCGTTCTGCAGAAGTATGGCTATTAGACTTTTACATGCATATCTTTTTTACGTTAAATATATTTCTACTTTCGAATGAGTAGTAAAGAGAAAAGATTTCCAGCGATGCCCTCAGAGAATGAAACATAATTTGAGATATTTTCTTCATTGGCTAATTTTGTGATTATTTTGCCAGAGATTTTCTTTCATCATTCCAATGCTTATTAAAAAAAAATCTATGTTGCAAATATTTTCAGGTTAAAGATATTATAATAAGAAGAGTAGGTTAATCAGGAAATAGATTGCAGAGGGTAGTCCTTAATGAGAATTTTCCACGACGTGGTGTTTGAAGCAGGCATATCCTAATACATCACTAGGTATTTTTCTTGCTAAACCACTTTGATATTAAAAGGATATTCATCATTATGACCTTCATTAATGTTTTTGGCTTGGTAGGTTTCTTTCTTAGTTTGGAGAGAAGTCATATTCATATATTTTTATGATTACAATATGTTCCTCTATAGGTAAAGACCATGAAAGATTTTTTTAAAAGATTGTATTTATTTATTCATGGGAGATACACAGACAGGCAGAGACACAGGGGGAGGGAGAAGCAGGCTTCATGCAGGGAGCCCAAAGCGAGACTCGATCCTGGGACCCTGGGGTCACGGCCTGAGCTGAAGACAGACACTCAACCACTGAGTCCCCCAAGGGCTCCAAGACCATGAAAAATCTTTAATATTCTACTTAAAGTTGAGAGGAGAATTCCCCCTTTTTTCTTGAGAGGAGAATCCCATTAGCACTGCATAATTGATAACTTATTTGAAAAGCTGCATTGAATCATGAGACAGAAATATTTCCTTGATATTTTTTAATGGGTTCAATCATCTTCTCATTACATTTGTCTTCCAAACATGCTCGCATGTTCATCTTTATTTTGAATAATAAACTCTGTCTTTTTTACTTACCTCCTCTTTTTAGACAAATACCATTTGCTACTTTTTTTTAAACTTTTTTTTTTTTACTCTTTCATCACTTTTAGTTTTTAATATTTTCATTTTTAAGGGCAATGTGTTTATTTGCCTCATTACCCTCATTGATGTTTTCCAGTTTGGGGATGAGAATTTATGTGTTTTGATTACCTTGTAAAAGATTAGTTTCTTTCCCATCCTTTTTCTTTATATTTTCCATTGACATCTTCAATCATTACTTCTAAACTGTCACTAGAATTAAATAAAACAGACCACCGAGACTGCCAGTTTTCTTCGTAGTCCCATAAAGCCGTAGGCAATTTTCCTTAAATATCAAGCTCCTTTTTTCTCTTCTTGTCAACAGTTGGAGAACTGACCGTTTTCTCTGAAAGCAAGTGAGGGATCCTATAATTTTCAGGATTGCTTGAATTTAATTTGAGCTACATTTTCAACTAGTGCTGTCACGTAGCTGCTAATTCTCCCTTTGTTAAAGATGTGGCTTTCACCAGAGCATGAAGATTGTTACTACCTGTCTTCTGTCATTTCCTCAGTGACTTCTCATTCATAAAATCTTTGAGACAAAGACCAAACCCAACACGCTGAGACAAACTAGAAAGCAGAATTCTTTAGCAATCCACGGTGCGTTTCCTGGAGTAGGGGTGTCTAACACAGCATCGTTTAAGTGGGCATGATGGAAAACTTTTAGAAAAGGTTGGTATATATGAGGTTTTCTTTTTCTTTTCTTTTAAAGATTTTATTTATTTATTCATAAGAGACACAGGCAGGGGGAGAAGCAGGCTCCATGCAGGGAGCCCGATGGGAGACTCGATCCCAGATCCGAGGATCACACCCTGAGCCGAAGGCCGATGCTCAACGGCTGAGCCACACAGGGGCCCCTTTATTTTGTTTTAAAGACCTTATTTACCAAGTTATTCTCTTTTAAAATGCACATAAATGAGATAATACATTGACTCACTATTAATTTTATCCCCTTCGGTGCAGCAAATATCCTCTTGAAACTAGTTCATGTAGTGCTGGGCTAGTCTATAAAGATGTACTTCTGTGCTATGTTGTGGACTGGTAAGGCCATGAGATTGGAAAAGAGAAAATTGGCTTTTACTCTTGGCGCAACAACTCACTAGATAGCTATCTTAGTCTTAGTTCCCTTTTCACTTGGAAAATAGTGTCCATGAGGTTATTATGAGGAGCAAAACGAGACCTATCTATGCACCTGTCTATGCACGTATCAATCTATCGGCTTTACCTGTCCAAATAATGATATTCAAGAAGAAATTTATATTGGAAAACTTGACTTTCCAATGGATGAGTCTAGAAAAGGGGGAGCCCAGAATTCTGATGAGGAATGAGGAAAAGATTGGATTTAATATAAAGGCCCAGGCCAGTTGCATGAGTATATGTGAGTTTGACAGCAGTGCATTTTGTGAAAGGGTAAAAGGAGGACAAAAAGAGTGTTTGACACATAAAATGGCAGTGACATAAGCCTGCTTCACAATTCTTCCCATGACTGACCCTAAACATTCCAAGTCTTGGCTAAATGCCTTACAAAGGGTAATATTAAAATAGAAGTCATAGAGCTGTGACTCATGTTCAGAATTAGTAATTTTTATAGTTGAAAGAACCAAACAGGAAAGATTTTACCATCCCATGAGGATGTGCAAATAGTGCAGTGAATAAACCCACCTACTCCTTTGTTTCTTTACTTGGTTTGGCTCTTCTGTTGAGAAATACAGTTATTCACATGTTATTGTAAATAGATTGAAAACTTTCTATTAAGATAAATGACAATACAACCATGTGACCCTGAATTCTTGGCCTGTTGGCTAAGATAGGTTGGTCTGATTTTGGCTCCAGTCAAACACAGAGAGATTATTTTCCAAAATACTCAATTAATATGTGTACTTTTGTATGCTTTGTTCATCCATTTATCCCATTGATCACCTACAAGGAGAATGTAGACTCGTGAGCCTGCCAGTTGGCATAGTTATTCCCCACCATGGGGGCATAGACACCAATCATATGAACCTATTTGATGTTCTTTGCCAGCTTGGTCATCATTTTTGCCCACATCATTTGACACATTTTGATTAAGGTCTACTCAATAGGAGTAGTGATAAAGATAGATATCAAGGATGGTAAATTTCAGTGAGAGGATTATACACAATTTTGCAGAAGATTGTAATCACTGATGAGAAAGCAAAATATTTTATATCTTTAAAATTTTACGAGCCTCCTAGGAGGTGATTTAATCACAATATATGCAAATTTGACATTTTTAATCCTTTTTCAATACATAGAAAACATCTTTATCTTCAAAGACACCTGTGTCATGGCCTATTTCTACACAATCATAGGTCTGCAAGTGATCCCCAAAGGTAATTTTTTGTCTGTGTGTATGATTAAATATTTAAACCATCTCAGTTAATCCTTAATAACTTGTGAAAGCATCTTAAAAACCCCCTCTATCAACAATTTGTATTTGCATCTCATAAAATCCCTCTAATTACAACCTAAATTCTTATTCAGGCCTCAGTGAAGGTATAAAACGGCTAGTTTCCTTCTTTATAATAAATCTTTATAAAGCTGAAGATTATAATCAAGTAAACCCATAGCCTTTTCACTGAAAAAAGTATGGTATAAAGGCGTTGTGGGGTATATGAATCCCCTTGATAAGTTTTGTGAAGTGGGAATAATCATATCTGTGTTTTTTTTGTTTGTTTTGTTTTTTGTTTTTTTTTCAAATAAGACAACTGCTCAGTAGAGGAGAGGTTGTTTTTTCCTCTGGTCTTATACACAAGGTGAAAATTGATTTGAGATGAGCATGACTTAAGTTCATATGTAACTAAACCCGGTGTACAGAAAACAAATTTCACGTAGCAAGATGAGAAAGGTTTGGGTTGCCATAAAGATTTTTGTATTACCTCCCTCTAGCAATCTTAGGTGAAATTTTATTCTCTAGACTAGATGAAGGGGGAACGTATAAGGCTTAAGAAAAGGTAGTGTTTACTGAAGAATGGCTCCCCTGTGTTGGCAAAAGTGGTATTTGATTTTGGTTTTTGATGAATAACCTTTGGAACCTCCCCAGATTGGCTTCCCTGGTAGCCAATGTATCAAGTGCTGGCTAATTTTGAACTTTCTCCGGATTTCTGTGGGATTCTGAGAGATGTTCACTGATGCCCGGGCCCCTAAGAGAATCAAGCTTCCACAGGTTCCCCCATGTAGGAAAGAGCTGAAGGAGACAAAGGAGTTGGAGTGGTGCACGCCGTGGGGAAGAGCTGTAGTTAGACGTGTGGGGCTGACACGCGGGTCAGGGAGCCTGGTACCTTATGTCTCTGGACTCAACAGGTCTAGAATCAAGACCTTAAAGCCTGTCCTCAGATATAATGGGGATCTTCCCATGTGAGAGGGAAGATAGATGCTGCCCTAACCTGCTATGCAAGGTAAAGAATTTGGGAAGAGAACCTCACATAGAACTAAGGATTCCAAGCTCACGGCCTCTTCAGCCCTAAAGGAGGCATTTAGGAAGGGTAGTCACTTAAGGTGGTGGGTAGATGCTAACTTGTTTGTTTTGCTCTTCTCTTTAAGCGTATTTTTAAAACATTTAATTAGAAGAGCACTATTTCACTGTATCTATTTTTGTACTATTAAGAATAGAATTGGTTTCAAGTGATAGTTACTAAGATTTACATATCACTGATTGTAAGTTAATTAAAATAATCTTGGTGTTTAGCCTTAATCTATGCAGTAAAAATTGCCTTGAAAAACTGAATGCTTTGTCATGCATGTCTCTTCTATACCCACACTGGCAGCTGAAATCTTACGAAACTGCTTTTACTTCTGTTCTGAAGTGGCATCTTAAATTAATAAAATGATGTTCAAGAAACACTTATCCTTTAAAGACGAGCAAGGTCTATATGCCAATCTTCAATCATTTCTCTAAAAAACTAGTATTTTTGTCTTTGAAGGAATATAATTAATTCAATATAATTATTTGTTCTTGTTAGATAGGGGGATTTGGTTTCATCTAGAATTTCCTAAACACTCAATTTTTAAAAAGATAATACTTGATAAAATATCCTTTTAATCATCAAGGCAGGTTGGCCTATGACTTGAATTAAAATATCCTCTGAATAAAATAAATATGAATTCCAAAGAATAAATTTCTTCTAGTAAAACCATGACTTCCAACACTACCTGATATTTCCCCAGCTTTCTGGTTTTAACTAGTGTCTGATGTTTCATTATATATCTAAGCAAATGTTAGATGATAATGGGTAGTCTGTAGATGAACACAAAAAGGTTGTACTTGCTGCTTTGCTTTGATGTCGTTTAATTGTAGTAGTCCTTATTTGCCCTAACAGATTGACTAAGACAATCCTTGGATTTTTCTGCCTTATTTACTAAAAAAACCCATATTTATTAGATTTCCATATACTTTGATACTGAAGCCACATAGAAGAGATGAATCTTATTTTCTTTATGTTAAACATAGGGTTACTCACCAGTTCATTAGAATTCAGTGAATGTCTAAGATCACACACCACGGATGGAAGTTGAGGCTTGAACCTTGCTCTTTGGATCCTGAATTCTGTGGTCTTTTTATTACATGGTCATTCTTATGTTTTACTTCAAGGATATGTGAGCTACATTTTCTAGAAGGTTGATACTTAAGCAATGGAATGTAAAGTTGAGAGACCCTTAGGATGTGTGCTGTGGATCTGAGTTTTGATTGAAAATGTGTCATCACGCGTAATCATTCAGCTTCACTTTTTCAGTCACCTAACATGGCTTCAAGGAACAGTTCCATTTATGTGAATATAGATTATAAAAAAAGATAGCTGCCCTTTATTGAGTTTGTGACAGACATTGAGCTAAGCAATACGTCTGCATTATTCAATAAAATATTTGAAAATGTCCTAATGAAGATGTATTGTTATTAACCAGACTTTATGGGTGAGAAAAGGTTGGGAAGGTAGTAAAGCCAGTGAACAGCAGCAACAGAATGAGAACCCAAGGGGCACCTGGGTGGCTGTTGGTTCAGCATCTGACTCTTCATTTTGGCTCAGATCATGATCTCATGAGATCATGCCCTGTGTTGGGCTCCATGCTGGGTGTGGAGCCTACTTAAGATTCTCTTTCTCCCTCTCTTCCTCTGCCCCTGCCTCTCTAAAAAAAAAAAAAAAAAAAAAAAAAAAAAAAAAGAAGAAAGAAAGAAAACCCAAGTATGTTAAGAGTTCAGAGCCCTTAGCTTTGAACTATTATTCTCTGCTCTTCAAATTTTTTAAAAATAAAATTTCTGTTGATAGATCATTGTACAAAAAGGACACTCTTCAAGAAAATTTAATGGAAAATATTACACATATTAGAAGAAACTTCACTCTTAATTCATATTCTGTTATTTTCAACACTGGTAGGTAGGTCTTTGAGTTCCCACCTACCTATATGGACTAAAGTGGGCTCTGTCTCTTTCTACCATATAAATGGCTCTGGGACCCAGTTTCTGCATCTGTACAAGATCCTGTGCCCACCCTAGAGGATTGTTGTAAGATTAGGATGGCACATTTTGTAGGGTGCCCCGGTCATGATTGTAGACAACAGCTGTTTCTCATCTCCTTCATGCTAATGAGCTTTACTGAACTCTATCCCTGAGTCTAGAGGGGCAGAAATGGCTCCATTCCTCTGGTGAGAGGACTAATGCTCTTGCCTTGCTGGTGGCCGAATGTGGCTTTCGATTTCCCCAAATGGCCTTTCTCTTTCATGCAATCATCCTCCTAAGTACTGCAGGCTGTAAACCTGGAGCAGTGTCAACAGCAGCCTGCGTGCGAGGATTCAGGTCACTCACTGTGAACACTGAGTCAGTGTTTAGAAACCAATAACCTAGAGCTCTGTGTCACGACCCTGTAGCGGCCTCACCTTTCCCCTCTGGGAAGTGGAGCCAGGGATCACAGGGAGTACTAGAAGTGGACTGGAGAGCTTTCCCTACGTTACAACCCAGCTGACAAACGAGCAATGCTTATTTTAATCCATCAAATATGGCCCTAGGAGATGAATGCTTCTACTCACAGGAAATTCCAGAAGAAATAGGACCAAGCTCTCCGGGCACAGCTGCAGAGAGTATCTGAGTCACATGCTGAATATTAACCAAACTAACACAACATTCTGTTTTCAGTAATTAATAAAAAAAAAAAAAAACCACAAACAGGGAGTGATTATGATCCCATGACAAAGGCAGTCACTTCCTCAGGGGCCTCTGTTGACACCCTCCCCACCCCATATATTTTCCTAGCACATATCACAGCTTTCATTTTCTAGTTGTATGTGTGATTACTTGTTTAGCATCTGCTTCTTCCCGAGGGTGTGGATCATGTCTATCTTTTCACTGCCATGTCTTTAGTATCTCTCCCTATGCCTGGCTCTGTGCTCAGTAACTAATTGCAGAGTGAAAAGGAGACTTCTCAGCAAATTGTCCTAATGAAGCTGACTTGGGAGACACAATTCTTGGCTTCTCTAAGAGTCCCAAAAGGGAGAATTTTGAAAACAAAGCAAATGCAATGAATGGGAAATCCATTGAAATCAAATATATACTTAAGAGCCAAATGGGGAAGTCAATAGAGCTGGTTACGAAGGTCTGTAGTAGCGGGAACCAGGGGTGGATGAGCTAAGAGCCGGAAAATCATAAGGCTTAGGAATGGAAGAGCAGAAGGTCTGAAGGCCACCATGGCGTGAGGGATCATGTGCCCAGAGAGAAGTGCACCCAGAGGTCTAGCGTGCGTGGAAGTCAGACTGTGCAGAGGCGGACGTCGGTGAATTGCTCGTATTAGCCGCAGAGCTGAATAGAAGGGGATACAATCCAGCATCAGCTACCGTTAAAAAATAAGCACATTTTTTGGATTCATACTTAGCCCTAGTTTTTTTTTTTTTTTAGAAAATGTCGCAGGGATGAAAAGGAAATGAAAAGACGTAAGCCGCTAAGAAATGGGAGCGTAATCTCAGAACCTCTGAAAACCATACAGCAGAGCCCTGCTCAGGTCCCTGCCACTTCTCTTCTCAAAGACATGCTTTCTGGGGACCGGCCATGGCCTTTCCTGGCAGGATAAGCAATAGCCACATACCAAGCAATGTCTTGTAAGAGACTCTCCTTGTTGCCAGAATTTTCCTCAATTTCAGCACTTTTCTGTTGGAGTAAGAACAATCCTTTGATGGCTTTGGGCTCATTTGTGGCCTCTGTCCAAGCAGCTTTAGAATCTCAAAAGGGGGCCATTCGCTAGGACTCGGGGGAGAGCAGACGGCATCATTCCAGCTGTGGAGGGAAGCGGCCGGGCTGAAGGCAGCGTCATAGGAGGAGCTGCCACCCGCAATCCCAGCTGGATGCCCTGCAGGTGTAGCACGTGGGATTGAAGGAGGCCCTGGTGGGAGGCCAGGGTGGGAGGCCGAGTATGACAAGCCTCTCTGCAGGTTGCCCAGGAATCTGTGGTCTATGCTCCAGCGTGAATCGATTCTGAACATTGATGAGACACCGCTGCCCTGTTGTGGAACCTCTGCAACTACCGAGCTCAGAGAGTATTTGGGGTTAATGGGAAGTGAGTTATCTTGAACACCCAGTAGATGCAAACTAGAAGTATTACACTGAAGCTCACGAGAGACGTAATTCTCTGTTTTATTAGTTCTATATTTATTACCTTTAAATCCACAGACTTCCGTTAATCATACGTGACGTGGAGGGTGGGCTGGAAATCCTCCCAGAGAGCTACGTGCAGAGCGCGGCGACTGCCCGAGCCCCGTCGGTCCTGCCTTGGTTCCACGCTGTATCCTAAGGACAATTAGAGCATGTCCTCCATTCAGTTGTGACAGTCATCCCTTTCCTAAGCTGTCGTTCAGGCGGCTACCGTTGTTGCTCAAGACATCGTGATAAACCCTTCCCGTCCATTGTGTCAATCCTCGGAAAAATCTGCGAGGTGACGTTCGTTATCCCCATTTCACATGTAAGGAGGTTGCAGAGATGCCGATGAAGTCGCCGAGTCGGTGCAGTTGCTGGAGCTGCCTCCGACCTCCAGGGCAGCGCTCTTAGTCCCCACGATTTGGCTTCCCTGGGGACGACGGCCTTCAGCCCACGCGGACCTCGCAGAGTGGTGGAAGCTGCTTGACCACGACGCCCAGGAGAACCGCTTTCAAGGTCTGGCCCAGTTGGCCACTTACTGGCCGAGATTTCTTGGCTAAGTCCCTAACTTCCCTGAGCTTGTTTATTCGTCTCTGTGTTGGAGATGATGATGATGATGATGATGATGATAATGATGATGATAATCATCCAACATTACAATGTTAGTTTGAGGATCGTGTGAGACACTGTATGGAAAAGTATTTTGCAGATAATAAGGTAGTATTTGTAATGCCAGTTATTTCTAACCGAGGCCTTGTCGTTATCTCCACTAAGGGTGGGAAGTCTATACACCTCCTTGCTATGGTTGGGTTCGGCGAGACCACTTCTTAAAGATAACTTAAGTTTTGAAGTTTCCTGCGAAATATCTGTTTGGCCGTCTGCGGAGGGCGTTTTTGCTGTTCTCCTGGAAACAACTGCGGGCAGCCCAGAGCTCAGAATTGCCGTTGCCAGGTTGTGCAATGAACCTGAGTCTTTCCAACAGGGCCTTGGGGTGAGAAGGGGTTGCCTAAGAGGCTGCGTGCTCCCAAGGGGGCACCTGGTGGATGTTTTCTCAGGTTTAAACCAAATCCCACCACTTCCCTGCGTAAAGCCAGTTTCCACCGTAACCAGAGTAAAATCTATCCTCTTCGCTCGTCATGCCCATTGCTCGTGGGCATTTCCTTCTGCCTTAAAATCTCCTGCTTAGGCACAGCCTTGTAGCCCCCAGGCTTCCTTCTGTTCCTCAGCAGCTTGTTTCAAGACTAGATCGTTGATTCATTGATTTTCTTCTACTTGGGATGTGCTTCCTCCTGCTGCTTCTGGGGCGGCTTTCCCAGCACTGAGGTGGGAACCCGAAGAGAGGCCCCCCTGAAGAACGTCCCGTGAGCCTGCCTCCAAAGCTGCTGGCCCTGCCACCCACCTCACTGCCTTCGTGTTGCTCCTCAGTAGCATCTGAAGTTATTTCATCTATTTGCTTACATGCTCATGACCTGTTTGTCCTCATTGGCTTGTCAGCCGCTCCCCAGTAATGCTTACACACTCTCCTGGGCTGTGCCCTCGGGCCGGGCGTCCTCGTTGTTCGGTGACGGTTCTCAGGGAGTGGATGACCAGGGTCATTCCTGGCTTAGTCATCGGGACAAAGATTTGTCCTGCTTCATGGGTCTAAAACACGTAACAACATCTGCTGCATCGAATTCTGGGGATTTTGTGAAGCGTGGACGTCTCAAGGCCTTGTGTCAGGAGAGGTGGGGGACGCACACAGGTCCTGTTTGAGGACAATGCAGTGTGTGAGGCAGGCCACACACGAGACGTCCCGGTGCCCACGCTGCCCACGGCGCTGCCCACGACATAGGGGACCCAGCAGCGTGTGCTCTGCAGGCCCAAATGTCATTGCCCTGAAGGTCATTCACATGCCCTTCGTAAAAAAAATAAAATAAAATGATGAATTTATTTTCCTCCATTTATTTAGTCCATCATAATGTGGAACATAGTCTACATATTTTACTATATATGCTATTATTATTATCTATATATTTTATGAATTTAAACTCGAGTCATTGTCCTCTCTGCCCTATCTTTCCAAACCTAAGAGTTTGGAAAACTCATTTTTGGTTCATTCTCCTGTATTGCTGATTTCTTCCTTTTCTTTTTCATATTCTCCGAACGTTCTTCCACGTTAGCATAGTGGAGGAGTCACGAGGCAAATTGTAGTGAAGTGGTTGGAGATACAGGAAAACAGCATTTGACTGGAAAAGGCATTTGGACTTTCCAAGGCTGCTCATGGTCCTAACAATTCCCACAAAAGAAAGTCAGCGTTACAGTCTTTTTTTTGGGACAGTTGGTTGGTATAAGCAATTTATGTAAATTGTCTGCCGGCTTCCTGGTGGCTTCAGTCAAGATAATAAAAGCATTGCTGGGCCAGCCTGTTGACAGTGCAGCTTGTATCTTCCCCCATTTTTTTCTCCTTTGTGTATTTTGAAAGGAGCAGGAAAAATGATTTCAAAACAAAACCTTCTCTCAGTGCATCGGCAAGAACAAAAAACATTAAGCCTTTAAACCCAGAAAGTTCTTAAAGTAGGGTGACAAATGTGTAATTAAATCTGGGAGTTATTTTTTTTCTTTTTGTGTTCTCTTTTTTTCTTGCTTGCTTTTTTAAATTTTCTTTTCTTTTTTTTTTTTTTTTTTTCTCTCTTAAACTGCAATGCAAAAAAGCCCAATTGCCAGTGATAATGAGAGTCAGGGAGTAACTGTGTCCAAAATAGAAAAAAAAAAAAAAACCCAAAACCGTGTTGCTATGTGAATGGAATCTTGGGGAGACCATTGTAGAGGAGAGCTTCCTAGGCCGGGCTGGAAATTACAGTAAGGGCGATGAGACACCATCCTCTAAAGTCAGAAAATCAGGCAAGGCTGTTTCCTGGGAGGCGGGGGGCCGCAGGGAGTGGTCGTGACACCCCGAGTCACAGGTGTGTGCAGGGGTGCGGAGTGTGGGGTCCGTGGAGGGAAGCCCAGGGTGGGGGCTGAGGTTGCTGCATCAGTGTTGGGGGCGGCCTGCAGCCCAGCCTTTCCCACGTTGTCGTTTCCTTCCATCACCCGGTCACCTAGTGTCTGCATTTCAGAGTAAAACACTGTGTTTTGTCTTCCATTCCCACTGTTTCTATTTGGCTATTTTTAAATGTTGGTTTGCTTTTACTGGGTTTCCCTCTACTTGAATGTGTATATTCATCTGCTCCCTTTGGAATATTCATTTTGATTTGAATCTGAATTTTAAAAAATGATATTATGTGAATTAGAAGAATTCTTAACTGATTTTTAGTAGCTGCTTTTATAGTCTTAAAAATCTAATAATACTCGCTTTCACTGTATGATGATGGTGGTGATTTTATAATGAGCAATTCCAACAATATCAGGAGGAGAAAATTTTCTTTTGGTGTCGTCTTTGAGGCAGGGGCCATGCAGCCGTGGCTCAGCCTGCTGTCCCTCCCCTTCAGCCAGCTTCAGCATTCACGGCCCAACAGCCCCAGCCAGTGGGATTGAACTACATTATGCTCCTTCTCTAAAGTTATAATCCCTGACCTTTGGGTTCTGCAAAAATGCATCCAACTTCTTTTATTCCTCAAAATGGAATTAGATGGGTTTATGCTAAAAACCTATCACTTCATATAATCTAAAGCTTAGGTTCTTTGGCAGGCTAGTCACTTAATATGTGTTCATCAGGGCGCTAGGCACTGCAGGGAGTTCAAGGGAAAATAAATTACAGTTGCTGTTCTCAAGGAGCATGTAATTTTCCTGGGGAGTTTAAATAAACGTATTCAAAGAATTGAGTCCAGGGTGAGTTTCAGGTACGCACTATATTGTCATTATAGTCATGATTTTTCTGGGGAGGGCATCTAGATACATAAATAATTATGTTTAGAAACAAATCAAGAACCACACAAATAGAGAAATCGGCAGGTGCCAATCTTTGTAATTCTGATTCCAAGTGACCCGAGAGTTCAGAGAAGAGACACACCAGTGTGGCTTTCATTAATTTAGAAAACCTGGGCCTTGAAGACTCTGATATGCAGGGGAGAAGGTGGACAGATTCCAGGCAAAAGCACTGATAATCATCTACGTCCTAACCTCGGAAATAAGACATGAGACACATTGTGTTTTTGATATAGAAGCATTAAAAAAATAAAAAATAAAAAATAAAAAATAAAAATAAATAAATAAATAAATAAATAAATAAATAATAAATAAAATGAAATATATGAAGTTACATGAAACCGGGTATGACTTTTGTCCTTGCCACTTACTGACCATGTGGTCAGAATCTCTCAGAAGCTCAGTTATCTCACCTGTGAAATTGAATAGTAATAGCCAACCTCCTAGAACTCTCATAAATACTAAATGAGATGATATATAAGAAGGCTCCTGGCGGAGATCCCGGTTCATATTAGAAATTCCGTAAGTATCAGTCCTCTTCTCTCCTGGACTGTAAGTGATACTTGGCACAGATCACAATAAGTGGTCATTAAAGGCAGCAATAAAATGGTGCCTGGGAAGGAGTCATGGAAATACGCACAGAATTGATAGGCTTGCAAAAGGCAGATGGGAATTGGAGGGCATTTGAGGGAGAGGACGATGCGAGCAAAAGGATGATAAGGGAAATAGTGGGATGTGAACAACTCTTGGAAAAGAGAAGACTCCAGGTCCTTTGCACAAGACCGGAGGAATGCTCAGGTCCTCACATCGCTTAGGGTTTGACCAAATATTACCTTTTTGGGATGTAATCTCCTACCTCGAATATTATCTTCTAGCATTTCCTTGTCCTGAATTCTTTTGCTTGCGAGCATTGATAGCAGCAGGACGGTATGGACACAGGCTCAGGAAGGCGGGTTCTAGTCTATCTTGCTCTCAAAACTGTATTCCTGCTACCAGAGCAGTGCCTAGCATTTATAAAACATCCCCTGTTCATTCACTGGATGAGCAAGTGGTCCGTGAAAGATACAGTATTTGGGAATAATAATCTATGATATTTGCTGACAAAAAAAAAAAAAAAAAAGGGAATGGGCCAATTTGGCAACCATCCACAATTTTATCTTTTGATTTTGAGCTTTTTTTTTTGTTTGTTTGTTTAGTGCTATCTCCTATTAAAGTATGTCTATCCCTAACTGGTTTTGAGTCACTAAGTCAAAATTTCAAATGTTGAATATTTTATATATTGTTCCATTAGATTTTGAGTCTTTCATTCTGCTTCAAATTAAAAACTTAGCGGAGTGAGTTCAAATGTAGATCAGTTTAATTAAGTTTTCTGATTTCTCCTTTATCATAAGCCATGGAATTAAACTTTCATAAACAGTGGTGTGTGTGTGTGTGTGTGTGTGTGTGTGTGTATAGGGAGTTACTTAGGGTAAGGAAAAGTGGATTTACAAATAAGTTAAAATATGTTGAATTCTGTTGATTCAAAAAAGAAAAAACTCTCTTCCCTAGAGGAGATGTTGAATGGCCAGATGCCCCATGTCTTATGACCCAAGATAGAAGGACTACATGCCATGTGCCGGACATGGACAAGACTAACTTTAGGACCATAAATACAAATATTTTGCAAATTTACATGAAAAGGCTTCTGAGATTCAGGTGACGATTTCTTATAAGCTGTGAAGCAGCCCATGTATTCTTAGTTACTCAAAACTCCATTGGAAGAGAAGGTGGGCGTGTATGGCATTTGGGGCTGGAGGCACAGAGTTTGGGGGCAACGTGGGCAAGTTAAGAGGTCAGGATTTCTGGCGTAGGATGGTGTGATTCCTTTATAAACACAAACCCTAAATTCAAGAGTATTTCGGGAGATTATACTGCAGTAAATTCTCCATCTTTTTTCTTTTCCTTTGGAAAATTACAAGGGAAATAGTGGTTTCAATGTTTGGATGGTCAGAGGTTGCATATTCAAATAACAAACACATTTGGATCAAGGTTGAGAACTCAACACTCGAGAACTATGCTCTTTTATCATGAAGACTTAGTACATTCACCTTGCTGATCCGAATCACTTGGTATGAAAATTGTGATTAATGTCAGTACATTAATTTTAAAACATTTAAATTTGTCAGACGGTGCGCCATCATGTGTGTATGTTCACCTTGAACACTCCAGATGTTCAAATGTTGGGAAATCTGCAATTACAGGTGTAACTTTCTATTATATAATGTGCTTCTCACTTTTGGTATCTTCTGAACTAACGTGGTAGCTTATTGCTTATTCTTTAAAATAAATTGTGAATTGAATTCAGGTTTCCTAGTTAAACTACATGATTCTGCTTCGTTTAGATTTGGGAATTTTTTAATGGGATTTCAGTTGCAATTAGGATTATCAAGGCAGTGCTGATAATTGCGTATCCCGAGCCACATTTGCTAGCAGTATCTCCCACATTTTCAAGTTATTAGCTTTGGCATGGTGATTTTATTTTTTCATCAGTATTTGTCCTTTGTATGGTTACAACTTATCAAAAGTAATATACTTAACGATTTCTATTAGACTGTTGTTCATTTTATGATTAAGACTGGATTAAAGATAAATAAACAAGAAGGAGAAATGAGGAAAGGAGGAAACTAGTAGAATTTTTATTTTTATTTTTTATTTTTATTTTTTTGACTGGTTTTCATTTTTTGTTTTTTTTTTGTTTTTTTTTAATTTATAAATTTATTTTTTATTGGTGTTCAATTTGCCAACATATAGAGTAACACCCAGTGCTCATCCCATCAAGTGCCCCCCTCAGTGCCCATCACCCAGTCACCCCCACTCCCCGCCCACCTCCCCTTCCACCACCCCTAGTTCGTTTCCCAGAATTAGGAGTCTCTCATATTCTGTCTCCCTTTCTGATATTTCCCACTCATTTTTTCTCCTTTCCCCTTTATTCCCTTTCACTATTTTTTATATTCCCCAAATGAATGAGACCATATAGTGTTTGTCCACTAGTAGAATTTTTAGATGAGGTAGCCTAAACATGGAGACAGTAATAGAGCACGGGGACAGGGCAATTATAGAAAGGATTGACAAAAAAAAAAAAAAAAAAAAAAAAAAAGGCACAAAAATTTTTCAAGGTTTAAAAAAATCTTCTGGTTCTTAGAAGTTCTGTTAAACTAAATGAAATCTTCAAGAGTCTTCGCTATCAAGGAGGAATTGTCTTTTTGCTTAACTCAGAGAACTTTTCTTCAATTGAAATATTTTTTTCTTAATATTTGATCATTGAAGTCTAATTTGTGAATTATGAAAAATGTTTCATAAGCATAGAGTAGAATTAGGTACTCTTCTTTAAGATATTAGCAATCTTTTGTGAGTTTTTTTTTCATGTTACATAAGGTGATAAATTTAACGAAAAAGGGATCATAACAAACAGTTTCTATTTTAATAGAAAATCTTTCTAAAAATTAAAGATACAAGATGTAGTGTGAATTGGATGGAGTATTGAATATTTTTATAATTTTTTTACCTTATCTATAGAAAGTCTATTTTTTTAGACAATAAGAGTATTTAAAAATCGTCTAGTTTTCCGCACAAAATCTACAGGCTAGCTTGTTGAGGGAACTTTAAAAATGGAAGCACTGTGTTTGCTTTTTTGGTTTTTATCATACTCTTTGGAGCATTAAGCTTTAGGCTTAAGGCAGAGGGTGAAAACAAGTGGCCCATGGACCAAAGTTTGCTGTAGATTTGCTTTATTTGGCCCACAAGTTTAATTAATACACTATAGCTCCTCGCTGTATGGTAAAATTTTTTAGTTGCCAAGTAATTTCATATAAAAGCAAAACAAAATAAAACAAAAATGACTTAATAGGCAACTTTTGAGACGTTGGAAGATGCGGCTGCCCTGGGGCTGCACACCCACCTGGCCGCGTTGGCCTGAAGCTGGTGGCGGCCCCTTGAAGACCAGCCTGTGTGTCTGGGTTCCTAGCAGTGCACAGCCTTCCCTATTGTACCTGCCCCTCCCGCTACTCTTAGTTATGTCACTTGATCTCTTCAGGCACTGAGTTTGTGACCTGTTTTAATAAGTCAAAGTAACAGTGATAAATTAATTATGACCATCTTTCTTTCCAAAAACTCCAAACCCTTCATTATTATATTATCATAGTTAATTATAAAATATAATTGATGGACACTTTGATGATAAAGGCAGCTAGAAAAGAGTATCAAAAGATAGTTTGGAAGGCAGAAGTTCCTTTTTGATCTTGTATCTCTTTTATTTTAGTATTTAACCTTTATTATATCTTTCCTCATCTATTCATTTATTGGTTTTTTGTCTTCCTATTTCTTAAGAAAGTACTTAAGTTGTTTTTTTTCAGTTCTTATTTATTGATAATGATGACACTCAGACCTATAAGATTTCCTCTGGAGTTGATCTTTAGCTAGTTTCTAAAATAAATCTTTTTATTTTTAAAATGCGTTTTGTAGATTTAGTTTTGATTACTTTTTTTTGGCCGGGGTTAAGGAAAACAATTAGAGAATGCCATTGTAGTAAGCTTGCCAGTTATCTTTTCATCATTTCTAAATTTATTTATGGACAGCATGTACAATTTCTTAATTTTAAGTTTGAAAAATATATTGTAGATTTTTGAGCACCAAAAGCATGGTGCATTTTTATAAATATTAACTTGGTCATAAGACATGAATAAAAATTCTGTACTAATAACATTTTAATAGATAGATACAAAGGGGAATAGAAAATATAGATTGACATAACTAAGCGTTTTAGTTTTATTTTTCAGACCTCTCATTCCTTAAAAAATCTTTTTGCTCTGTGTTCTGTTCTATTCAGAAGGATCCAAATCAGCACATCAGACTATAGTTATATATTTATCAAGATTACCTGGTACTTTTATTACATTCAACTTTTGATATTAAACTGCACAGCTTCTAGAGGATCTTTGTAAGTTACGTCTCTTATGATTACATGTTGTGCCTCTTGTCCTATTTAACGCTTGGACTTTAATTTCTACTCTACTGATTTTGCTTCTGTTTGTGTTTGTCTAGTAGCTGACCATCCTTCTATTTTTGACTCTTTGGTTCATGTGTGCTGTTAAAGAAAAAAAAAGAGTGGAGTTTTGGTTTGGTGGGGAGTTTTATGCATTGCTGTTGCTGTTTTTTAGTAGCCCCTCTTCTGTACGTTGGAAATTGGCCACGTCAGCCACGGCACAGAGTGTACAGACCATGTAGTTGATGATACTTTTGTTGCATGATTTTTATTTCTACTTTCTGGGTTTTTCTAGTTTACTTTTCATTTTTATTTCTTCTCATAAACTGATAAGAAATTTCTTCCCTTTGATAAATGTAGAGCTTTTGATTCATCTTTCTATTCTGCTTGAACTTACTTTCCTATTTGCATTATTTTTAAATTCGCATTTTGTGATTATTATTTTTAAAAAGAAACAAATATTAGAGTGCATTTATTTCTCACCTTTTCCTAACTCGCTTCTAGTCTCTAGAGATTGAGGAGACAGACAGCTTAATATTCTGAATTCCAGAATTCTTAGGCTTTCTCCTTTAATGTATCACTTTAGATTTTTAAAAATAGGAGATGAGGTTTGAGGAGTGCCCTTGCTATGATGGGCGCTGGGTGATGTATGGAAGTGTTGAGTCACTGTACTGTGCACCTGAAACTAATATTACACTGTATGTTAACTAACTGGAATTTAAATAAAAACTTAAGACAAAAACCTTCTTACTTAGTGACAATATCAAATTTTGACAACTTTCAAAGAAATCTCATATACTACTGGTGATAATGAAAATTACAAGGTAATCCTCGTAGAGTAGATATTTATTAATATACTATAAGTTGATATATTTGCCTCAGTATATTCCCTAGAGAAAGTATTGCACCAGGAAATATGAATGAAAATTTTCGTAGCAATACAGTTTGTAACTGCCAACCACCAGGATCCTCCAATGGGAAAATGGACAAACTTTGCAGTGGGTTCATGTGAGGGACTGTTCTCCTGCAATGAAAACAAATCATCTATATAAAAACATTCATGAATTTAAGGGGCATATTATTGCATAAAAAATAAGCTCCAGAAAATTGTGTGTAATCTAATACTAGTTTTTATAAATCTTAAAAAACTTAAACTATATGATAATCGGTATATCGTGTAGAGATATAGATTAAAAAAAAAATAAGTTCAGAAAAAGCGAGAACATGATGGTGGTCACTGCTAGAGCCAAAGTGTGGGTGGGGACAGTCAGGTGGTTGTTCATGAATATTCATTTTCTTATTGTGCTTTATAACGTTTATATATGTAACATATTTTATAAGTAAAAACATTACATTAAAAGATTTCAGGAAAGGAATGTATATTTATAACATAGCATATCAATCATCAGCCTCTTCCCGGAGATCCTCCATGTAGATCTATCTACGTGCTTTATAAGGCTTATGGTTCGCCATTTTTTCTCTTTTTTCACCATCCCCCAGTCTCCGGTCTCGCATAACTGATTTCTGGTAACTTCTCACATATTTTCCTCAGATGGGAATACGCGGGTGACCAACTCTCAGTACCTCTGCTTATCCAGAGATACACTTCTATTTTCCCAGGCAACAAGTGTCACGTCTGGGTGTGAGTTCTTGATCACAGTCCTTTTCTCAGTGGTCTGCAAATATTAGCTTCTCCCTTTGTGAAGTCAGGTATGTTCCAAGGCTAGTCTGGCTCTTTTTAGTGCAGAAGTTAGTTACTTTGTATAGAAACTCGAAAGAGTTTACCTCATTTTAGGAATTCAGGACAATTTACAGGAATACATATAAAAATAAGGTGTTTTTAAAAATTTTTTTTCCATTAGTCCTTTCTAGGATGTGGTGAATTTTTCAAACTGCAGCTCAAATGTTTCTTCAGTTCAGAAAACATTTTGTCTATTGTTGGCTTGATTATTCTCTCTCCTCCATCTGTTCCTTCTCCTTCATTTAAAACTCTTATTATTTGCATATCAAATCTCCTGTATTTTTCCTTCAGACTCTTAACTTTTCTCCCATGATTTGTTATATTCTTGTATTTTTTTTTGTTGTTTTGAGATGTTCCTATTCATTCATCTTTGCCAGTTCTTAAATGTTGTCATCTTCTCTTTTATCTCCTATACTGATTTTTTTTTTTTTAATTCCAAACTACTTTTTAAGACCAAAGAGGTTCCCTTATATGGTCCTATTGCCTTTTATTAGCTTCAAGTCATCATCAAATTCTTCTAGTGAACTAAAAAAAAAAATAAAAAAAAAAATAAAAGCCTTCAGTTTGGGATCTTTGGCTTGCATGTCCTCCCACAGGTGTCTGGGCCCCACTGCCTTTTGGTAGCCATCAGGTCAGGTTTTGAGGGCCCATAAATGCTGGCCAAATAGGGAAGGATATAAGCCCAGTAGATTTTTGTTCCTTTGAGTCTTCAAAGGATAGACATAGATTGGAAATTTGACGAGGCCCCATGAAGGAGCCACTCTGATGCTCCCACACCAGCTGGGGGGCCATGCAAGCCTTAATGCTCAACTTCAAAGATGGTTAGCAACATGGCCTTAATTATGGCTCCCTGATGGGTTCTCAGACCCCACAGGAGCATGACGTCCCTAAAACAACTCAGATCTTCTCAGAAGTTATCTCTGGAAGCACCAGGGTCCACATAATCACCTCAGGCCATTGGTTTCTGGACTCCCATAAGACACAGGAGAGTGAACAGTTTGTCTTCAGTGGCTGCTGTCTTGAGCCATCAGCACAAGAGCAGTGGTGGGAACATGAAAGTTTAACTTCGGGAAATGCTGTTTCTCCAGAATCCCCCAGGTTTTTCTGTAAGACTGATTAGTTCTGCATTAAAGATAATACCATTTATGTGCCCCTTGGTGGCTCAGGCAGCTGAGCGTCTGCCTTCAGCTCAGGTCAGGATCTCAGGGTCCTGGGATGGAACCCCACGCCGGGCTCTCTGCTCTCAGGGAGTCTGGTTTTCACTTCCCTCCCCGCTCATGCTCTCTCTCACTATGTCTCTTTCAAATAAATAAAATCTTAAAAAAATACCATTTATGAGTTTTACTATGTGTCAAGCGTATCTATGTTTAAATCATCACATCAATCTCTCCAGATATATAATGATTGTCCCATTTTAAAGGAAGAAACTGAAGTTTGTTTGTTTATTTATTAGAAACTGAAGTTTAAATAAATAAATAACCTACCCATAGCTGCATTAGGAAGTGCCCAATATTTCAACTCCATTTTGCCTGGATTCTAAACTTTATACTGTTTCCAACAGATAACTCTTTCCAGGTAACCTTTAGATTCGTTGTAGAGAAAATGTGAAAGTCCCTCTTTTCTTTCTAGCACATATATGAAAATATTACTTTGGAGGGATATTTACTGTAAAGTTTAATGGCTGTATCTAATAGTTTGAATTTCAGCTGAATTGCTCTAGGAAAAAAATGCCCGAATCTCCATGCCCAACATAGGTTTAAACTGCTGCATTGGATCTGTGAACACACCACTTCTTATTTGGTTTAGAATGGATTTAAGCAAAGAATCCATTTACAAGAAGCTATGGGAGCTTGTGGGGGCAAGTTGTAATTGCTGGGTTTGTGAAATTAAGCATCTGTTTTGGGATGGATAAGGGGAGTTAAAGGCTTAGTCGTAAATAGTAGTCCCAGTTCTGAGCTTATTTTTAAAATAATTGCTTCTAAGGTGAATGGCTAAATAACAATATTAGAGATATTATTCTAGAGGCTTTGGAGGGCTAAAAGGAATAAGATGGCAGGATTTCCTGCCCCTAAATATAGTCTCCAGTCCAGTGACCATAGAAAAGGACAGAATCAGCACAAATGTGCCAATATAAATGATTATTTTACATAGCTATAATCAGAACCAAATGTAAGTCACTCTATTTTTTCTTCTGATTTTTAATTAAAAGTTGCTCTCAAACTCACTACCATAAGATAAAGTGTTAAGGAACTAAGCATCTGAGGAGGTAAAATGGCTTAGAAATGGACTTGGATGTTTCCAAGTTTCCAAACTTATTAAAACGTATGCAGCAGGAGGGGGATGGTTACAGGGTTACATGGCAGGATGGTCAGGAAAGGCGAGGCAGGCAAAGGTAGAGTCAGGACAGCAGGTGTCTCCTTCTGTGCTATTCTGAGCCACTTCCTAAATACTTCACTTGTATTATCTTATCCTGTGATAACTCATTAAACTTCAAACAAATTTTCCTATTTGGTGCATGTGGAAACTAAAGATGGGAGAAGTTAAGTAGCTTGGCCAAGGACACGTAGTCTATTGCATATCTGTTTCTTAAAACACTGGTAATCCTGAGTCAAAGTCTAGACTGGTAATTAATTTCCTTGGACATAGTCCGTTAGCGGGAGAGAGGTCACTTTACAGAGAGATGGGTGGAAAATAACCCAAAATACCTACCGCATGGCTGCTTGACATTTATTTATTAACTTATTCAGCAAACACTCTTACTATTGATTAAAATAATGCGTCAGCTCCCAGCGATCAGAGGCCTAAGGACGGTTCAAGTGACTTTCTTTTCTACTCTGTAATTGTTTTCTTTCTCACCCCTGTCCTTTTCTTTTCTTTTTCTATTCTTTTTTTTTTTTTTTTTTTTTTTTGTGCTGTGACTATAGGATTTAAAAGTAAATTAGGTGGATATGCAGGATTCTACTTGCTACATTCAGAAAATAAGAGTGTCTGGAGATGCGTTAATATGCATCAGGGAAAAGTAATTCTCTTGTAGCTTTTCCTGAATATTTTAGAAAAGGTAAAAATCAATGGCTTCCTATTTTTCTCTGTTTGCTCTTCAGTTTACTTTCAAATTTATATTCGTTATGGTTGCCAGCGTTACGCCCCTTTTACTTTTCTGATTTTTACTCTTAAAAAGTATGGCTCTCCTACATGAAAAGTATTTGCAGGAAACATAATCAAATAAACAGATGCATTTTGTTTTCCATCCCCTCTTCAGTTGAAACCATCAATCTAGGAGAGATTTGAGAAGATTGACTGGCCGTGCTGTTAATAAGAGATTAGTCCTAGAGAAATCTTTCTTTTTCTGACACACATTGGTAAAATAGACAAAAACATTTTGTAAAATACATACAAGATAAAAAAGATGACTTTACTTCCTATGTGTCTTTGATTTTATCATAAACTTCATATTAAAAGCTTTTTGTAAAGAGTTATCCCCACTCTTTCAACTCTTATCATATCCTCAATGCCATATAATTTTTGGTTATCTTGTTAAACACAAAAGAAAAAATCAACTTTAAGTTTGCTGACAGAAAAGGGACTTGATTCTAAAAACTGTTATTCCATAGTATATATTGGTGTTCACTTAATATTGGTTTCCCCTAAATATTAATGTGATAAATTAAAAATGTATCTTTGAAATTGAATATATGAATTGTTTTATTGGTGATATCAGCTTTCTCCACAGTAATGCAGGGATACCATATAAATTGTGAGGTATTCAATGACATCATTAGTGGACCCAGCCCTGTGCCCACTACGTAGTTGACACTCAGTATCAGTGGTGGTGGTGGTGGTGAAGTTATTGCCTTATTCATGTTTCATTGTGAAAACAGCACCAACCTGAAGGACACCTGTGTGTGCTTCTACCCACCTCTCTGCACGGGTCACCATAGCCTCATCCTGTGAGTGAGCTTTGCCTCCTATCTGATGACGTTTTCTCCTCCTATTCAGAATATCTACTTATCTCATCTCCTCAGTGACACCACTCCAGCAATTATCCCTTCCCTCGCTGCTCTCTCTCTTACCTCTGGAATAATTCTCATCAGCATAGAAGCATTCTATGATCTGTTTCAGCCACCACCTTATGTGTCGTGTCTGCTCTCTCTTATAGAAAAATTTCTCAGGGTTTTTCCATATTTCATTTCCCGCTCCCTGTCCTCACTCTCGCTTGAACCCACCACTCTCAGGCTTTCAGCTCTCAATTTCACAGACTCTTCTCTTTTTAAGAGCGGTGCCCCCTCTGGCTGCTAAAACTAAGGGGACATCATCGGTCCTTGACAATGTCAACATTTGTCAACAGCCCTTTGCGCAATAGATCATTGCATACTGCGAGAAACATTTGTTCTACTGATCATCTGGTGGCCTTTCTACCTTCTGCCCGCTGCTTCTCGTCTTCGGTTCTTTTCCCCTCTGCCCAGCGTCCCAATGTTTGAGTTCTCTACCAGTCCTTAAAACGTCACTCCATTGCTCTCTGTAGGTGATCTCTTCCAGTCTAAGAAATTTGGAATTCATCTGATGCATATAGGCCTCTTCTCCAAACTTTATTTATTTTTAAAGATTTTATTTATTTATTTGTGAGAGACCCAGAGAGAGAGAGGCAGAGACACAGGCAAAGGGAGAAGCAGGGTCCCCTTGGGGAGCCCGATGTGGGACTCGATCCCGGGTCTCCAGTATCACGCTCTGGGCTGAACGCAGGTACTCAACCACTGAGCCACCCAAGCTTCCCTTCTCCAAACTTTAGATTCTTGTATTTAATTGCTTTAATTGACATCCCTTCCTAGCGGCCTTACAGCCACCAGGGCAGATGTAACAGCCCCTTAGACTGGTGATCTCTACACGTAACAAGCCTCCTTCATCTCACTGTACAGCAACTTTATACTGCGCTTTGCATGGGCTAAAAACACTGAAGTCAAGTTTAACCTCTCTCTTTGTTTTTACTTCATATATCCTATTTCTTAGGAAATTCTATCTGCTGTGCCTTCAAAATTCATCTAGAATTTTATACTTTGATACTTGCTCCTCTCTATCTCCACCATCACTACCCAGGTCCACGTCAACACTGCATCATTTCTATGTTATTTGTAGAACAGCCATCTACCAGGCCTCTTCTCCTTGACATCTTTCCTCTTTGTCCATTCTTAACCAAAATACCCTTCAGCTCAAAATCCAACAATGGCGAATCAGTATCCAACAGGTAAAAGCCAAGTCCTTTTAGGGCTCTATATTTCCACTTAACTTCCACTCTAGGTTTCCATTTAACTTTGATTTCACTTCTGCTAGTTTATCCTTTTGTTTACACTGCTTCTGCTTCCCTGGTCTTCTTGATCATAGAGGATAAGCATCCTTTAGCTTCGGGGCCCTTGCACTTGCTGTTTCCTTCGGCAGAATGATCTTCCCCAGGTCCCTACATGTTTCATGTACTCACCTCCTTCCGTCCTCTCCTTCTGCAGTAAGGGGATTTAAAGTATAAGTATTCACTCCTTATAAACCTAGACTTTCTTACTTCACTGACTTACTTTATTTTTCTCTCAAAGACTGACATATTTTACTTGTTGATAATGCCTGTTTTTTGACATCCACTCTAGAACACAACTTTCCTAGGCAGGGACTTTGGTATGTTTTGATCTTAGCTTCATCTCAAGCACCTAGATCAGGGCCTGACATAAGGTAGGTGCTCAAAAAATGTATTGAATAAATTGATTATAATAATTATCACTAATATTGAAAACTTGCTTTTATTGTTTAAAGGGCAGGCAATACAACCTAGTGGTAAGAGTTTTGAGTCTGGGGCCATACCTTCTAGGTGTGCATCCTGCCTCTATCATTTTACTTTGCTTGACCTTTGTCAAGTTATTTAATTATTCTGTATCGACATACATTTCTTTATGTATATATACTGCACAAGGATGTTATAAAGGTAAGTAAGCTGATACTTGGAAAGCATTTAGATATTTGGGGAGCATTTAGAACACAACCCGGCACCTATAAATCCAAGATAAAAGTTTATTATTATTAAACATATATATGGACTAGACATATTTCAAAACTATACTCAGAAGTAAATATATTTCTATATTTTGATTACATTTTAATATTGATATATTTGATTATATTGTATATATTGTGATAGTTTGATTATACTCAGTTATTTATATTTATTCTTTCAGGTTGTGTTTTGGAAGGGAAAATGCTGTACCAATCCCTACATATAAGTATTATACTGTTTGATAAACATGGGGTTTCAGAATCAGATCTTTCGTTCCAGTTCTCCCACTAGCTGTATGGCTTTAGATGACTAATGTTAAACTTTAGGCACTTCATTTTGAAATGGGATATTTATGCATCATAAAGTTCTGGTATAATAAGCAAATGAGACAACATATATAGAGTGCTCTGCAGAATTATGATATTCAGTAAATCAATAACTCAATAACCCTGGCAGTAAAGAATAAGAAGCAGCCCCCAGGGCGTATAACTATTGCTTTAATAGCTTATAGAAAGTTACTGGTGGAATTTTATGAATGGCTATATTTTCAGGTTTCAAGCCCACGGATAAGGACAAATCATAGCCTTTCCTTAAAGATTCTACTTAACAACAATAAGGAAAGGGGAAAAAAAAAAAAAAACATTTGGGAACCGTAACAGTGGATCTAGAGCTCATACATCTAGTCTGACTCACGGTTGGAAATTTCCAGTGACATTCACAGGCTTGTTTGTTTTCCATGGAATTAGGTTTAACCCTTTTAATTGTCTTCATTTAGAGAGCCCCTGATTTCCCCTCAGAGACTACTCTTCAAGCAATTCTGTAGGTGCCCTCTTAGGGAAAGCGGGGACGTGTCTTGGACATTCTCGATCCCCGTCCTGGCATGCTGGCTTGTTTGTCACTCTGGCATTTCATGTCCCAGGGCTCTTCTCCCATCTACGAAGCCCTGCTCTGAGAAAAGTATTAGTCACAACTTTTTTTATATCCTATGTGAGGCTCAAATCAAAACATTCCACTCCATACAGTGCTGTTTGAAGCAAGATATCTTATAAATTGAAGGCATCGCTCTCTGTTAAAAGATATATTGTCAGTAAACACGTATAAGAAGAGGATGCGCTCCACGAGCTTTGTGCACCTCCTAAGAGCCTCTGAAACTCAGCAGGTTAGTGAGAACCTAATTTTCTCTGCACTGCCCCTAATTAATTCCATTAAGATACAACTCTTTGATCTTAAATCTAAAAAAAGCTATATGTATATAATTGGAAACCTTTATTTTTGATATGTGTTTGTACATATGCATAACGGTACGTAATTAGAAATTCTACTTTTCTTTGGCCATTGGCAATAAATATTATGGAGGGAGTTCTAAAATAAAACAAAAACAAAAACAAAAACATACAGACCTTGAGGAAACATCCAGACAACATAGAGTTTTTCCCGAGGGCCATTTGGCCACTTGGCTTGCTTTCCTCCTGGGGTAGAAACTGGGGCTCTCCAAAATCAGAGGTATGTGACCAGTGCACATGTCACCTTAGTCATCTAATTAGCATGTAATGATAATATCTGAAAAACCATTCCAAGTGATAGAATTTTCCTCTGGAAAAGATAAAGAGTCCGATCTGCCCCATTGCATAATACTCTCTTTTGTCCCTACTCACTTTTGGAAAATAGCTTATTTTCCTTCTCTCTTGATTCCTGTGAATACACAGAAATATGGCTGTTTAGAAAAAGCTGCTACCACTACCTCTTAGAAAAGAGCTGCTTGTTTTAGGAAAATAACCTGATTTCTTCTTCCCACATAGAGAGGCTGGGTGAGAATAAAGATCTCGTCTCTCTGCCTCAGAGCCTCATACATTCTCTGTTGATAAAATCACCCTGTGAGAGCACAGCATGAGAGAAATGCACGTGAAGAAATTATTCCTGACGTGTCGTTTGGGCCATTGACTTTCTTGTGCTGGGCAGTCCATTGAGATGTGCTATTATTATTTCCCGTTTGATTATGTGTGTGCATGTGCTGTCGGTTTGCATTGCTAGGGTAAGCAGTTTGAACTTGATGATTTGGTGTTTTAAATGCCATCTCTTCCTCTTAAATGAAATCTCATTTTCTAGCAATTTCAAGGCTTGTTAAATTTGGCCACAGAGGACTATATATGCAATTTTTATTTTCCTTTTCTGTTCATACTCATCCTTCTCTCCTGAGGCTGAAAATAAGGAAAAAGTGCACAGAATTACTAGTACTACACCTGGAGCTTTGAAAAATTTCTGTTAAAGTGGACAATATGGAACCTTTATTTTTGATCCTTTTGATTTCCTAAGGAAGAAGTATATTTATATTAGTTAGGTTTTAGGAAGAAAAGGTAATCTTAGGAACTAGCCATGTTTTCTCTTTCCTTTAAGGGGTGTTCTTTCTGTGGAAGTCAAAGCTTTTTTTTTTTTTATGCTCACACACTGAACCAGTTAATTCTTTTTTGATTGTTGTTGTCACATTAAATTCAGAGCTGCACCTGATTTGTTCAGAAAAATCCGGAATCATCGTAAATCATGCTATATTGACAACACACAGGATATGTTTATTCTTTAAGCTCCTAGGTGGTGAGTTCTCACTAGTAAGTTACATTTATAAAGAAATGGTAATATAATATATGATAAATATATGTAGTTCTAAATACATATAGCTTTAATGTATTTATTAGTTCTCATTAATACATTGATTAATATGTGAAATCAAAAATTTCTGCAAAAAATATAAAACAGTAACTTTGTGGACTAACAGTGAAATAATGTATGTGAAGTTACTTTGAAAAGTTACAGATTTTTATGATTTTAAGGTCTTATAAATAATATAATTTGAATTCAATGTCATGACATCGTGGCTTAGAAAACTACATTTTTCCTTTTCATTTGTCGTCCAGTAGAATTAGGTATTGTTACATTTAAGGAGCCATTAAAAAGAATTGAGCGCCACTGAGGTTAATTGATTTGGTTACATCTGCAGAGGTGATAAGGACTTAAGTCTCCTGATCCCCTTTTAGCAATATTTCTATGTAATTTTCACTTGTGATCAGACCTAGGAAGAGATTTAGAAATCTTGTAAATAGGAGAAGAATAGGAATTTGATGCAATGTGATAAATACCTAAAGCTTCTGAAAAAAATCTAAGATTTTATTTATTTGAGAGAGAGAGAGTGCACAAGCAGGAAGAGAGGTGGAGGGGAGGCACAGAGGGAGGGGATGAGCAGGAGCTCTAGGCAGGGCTCGATCCCAGGACCTGTGAGTCCCAGTACCCCGAGGCCATGACCTGAACTGAAGGCAGAGGCTTAACGGACTGAGCCACCCAGGGCTCCAGAAAATAATTCTTAATGCAGATGGTGAACTATGTAAATTAAATCCAATTAACCCAATCTTTAGCAATTGATCTTTTGTGGTCACACGCTGGTATGATCTTGCAGTTTTGGAGTGATCTTGATTTGTACCTTCCAGAACAAACACTTCCCTTTTGTTCAAATCACTTGGAAAGAGTGTGTTTTCATGACCAATACTGGATTGTCCATATGATCCCACCCCAGAAATATAGTATCATGTTTTATATGTGAGTATATGCCAAGGGAAATTGAAAAGCTATGAACTTTTTTTTTCTTCTGTTTTTAATGGAGACATCTGTTTAGCCACTCTGGGGTTTATCTTGAAGGGCAAGAATAGGAGCTCCTTCATAAGATTTTCTTTCATTGTGCTTCACCCAATCCTGTCATTCCAAGGACTTTTTCAAACCACCATATCTGCTGGGACAAACTGTATGATCTGTGCCCCTCCCCCCCGCAATCAACTAATAAATAAGCAAATAAGTTAGTAGAAGAGTCCATCAAATCTATGACCTTCTAATCAGCCAATCTGGAGTGTTTACTCTTGGAACTCTGATCTGAGTTGAAAGGCCCCCTGAGCTATTCCTTAAGAAGTGTGGGATGAGGGGATTAGCAAATCCCATGAGAAGATGACCTTCTACTCTCAGCAGCCAGGAAGGGCCACAGGAAGAGAAGTATGAGGTAGAGAAACTACCCAGAGTTAATCAAGATAAAAGTCCTGAGAATTAATGCTGTCTAAAGCCACATTTTTAATATGCATTATATGTTCCAACATTTATTGTTTTATGGTTTCTAAGTGTCTTCTCTACCAGATTTACTCATTTGACAATATTTTTTTTCCTTTTTATTTGTTTTAGTCACCTATAGGTTTTCCCAAGTCTAAATCATACATGGTTCTCTAAGGGAACATGGAAAAGTTCTGACTAACTGAATTATTCCATGAACCTTATATCTATCCGTATTTTTCTACAATGCCTTTTAAAAAAACTAACCCTCTATTACTGAACCATAGATCTATTTTTTGAATATATGTTTATTGAAGTACAATTTTCATTTAAAAATCCGTTTTTGGTTAGAATTTGATGAGTACTGATGAGTATATACAGTTGGAAGCAACACCTTATTCAAGATATGGAAGATTGCAATCATTCCAAAATATCATGCCCCTTTATAGTCAGTCTTCTCCCCACTCAGACATCTCAGCCCTTGGAAATCACTGATATGTCTGTTCCAGGTGTCATATAAATGGCCTACAATGTCTACCATTTTGTGTCTGGTCTTTCACTTACCACCGATGCTTTTGAGACTCATCAATGTTGCTGTTTATTTATTATTTATTTATTTATTTATTTATTTATTTATTCATTAATTCATTTATTTATTGCTGTATAGGTTTCTACTGTATGGATAAGTCACAATCTGCTTATTCATTCATCTACTGACGGAAATTTGAGTTCTCTCCAGCTTTGGGAAATTGTGAATGAAGACTTTGTGTATAGGCCTTTGACACAAGTTTTCAATTCTCTTGGGTGATTCCCTGGTGGATAGAATTATCAGGCCATATGGTAGGTATGTTTATAACTTTGTGAGAAACTCAAACTGGTTTCCAAAGTAGTCGTACCCTTCTGCATTCTCACCAGGACATATATGAGAGTTCCAGTTTCAAGGCATCCTTGTCAATACTTTGTCTTGTATGCTTTTCCCTCCCTTAATATTAGCCATTCTAGTAGTTTTATAGTAATATCTCATTGTGGTTTAATTTGAATTTTCCTAATGACTATGATATTGAACATCTTTCCATGTGCATATTCATTGTCTTCATCTCTTGTTGGAGGAAGTATCTGTTCAAACATTTTGTCCTTTTTTAAAATTGGATTATTAATTTTCACACTATTGAGCAATAAGAGTTCTTTACATATTGTGGATACAAGTTCATTATCCGATATGTATACATATTGCTTTTGTGACTCCTGAGGTTTTTGTCCTATGTAAGGAAAAGGTATCTACCCAATTTCCCAAGGATTCTTTTCCCCATATTTTCTTCTAAAAGTTGTATTGCATTTCTCTTACATTTAGGTCTATCATCCAAATTGAGTTGATATTTGTGTATGAAATTTGGGAATCTACCTTATTTAAACATCTTTACTGCTTCATAATTCCCCCTATTTTCTCTGTTATGTTTCTTTTGATATCTGATTACTTAAAATTCTAGTCTCACCTTGATCACTAAAAAGATCATAGTTTATAATCTAAGAAGATTAAATAATATTGTCTTTATATTGAAATTTATCAGGTTTGTTCCTAAAACAAAAATGCTTAAAAATGTGCATTCAATGTTTTGTGCTATAATTCTGGACTTGTGATAATCACTGTCAGCGTACTATGTCAAGACTTTCTAAATGCACAGTGATGCTATTCAGTAAAGAAGGGAGAACAGTGAAACGGTAGTAGCAATATGATCCATGATGAAAAAGTAAGAGTACTTAATGATATCTAAAAATGAAAAAAAAATAAAAATGTGTGTGTTGTTTTACATAAATATCATTTTCACATAAAATTCTATTTCATATTCACTATGTAAAACTGTATATCCAATTTGTAATGTCTTTTGGCAACTTTATTTACTTACATATTTTTACTTTTTCTTTTGGCCTTTATCAGTTGGTTTGGTTTGTCAGTGTATGTTTTGCCATGTGAGCAAACCAAAATTTGTAAAGTAAGTGCGTTGTAACCTAACAACAACAAATAACCAATGGAGAAATGAGCCTTTGGGGTAGAGCTGCTTGAGGAACAACTTGACCATGTTTTACCTTCAACTCATCAATTTTTTTTCCCTATTTTATCTTGTAGATATGCCAAAGACAATAGAAACACAATTATTTAGAGTGCGTGTAGAAAAAGAAATACTTCTATTAAACTAGATCTTTTGATGAACCTCAAGAATAAGACAGTTATGTGCAGAGTGGTTCTAACAGGAAGGGGAGTGAACACTTCTAATTTTTATGTGTAAATGGAGGCCCAGACGTTTTCCCAAAGTCACTCCATCCTTTGGTGTCAGAGAAAACTCTTCTGACCCTGGTCTATTGGTCTAATAGCCCAGAGCTCATAGTTATTCTGTTCATTCTGACAAATGTTATAAGTCCTAGAAATGTGGCATTTTCCCCCCTGTTTGTTTATTAATTTGAAGTTATTCCATAGGGACTTGAAATTAAAATGAGAATAACAGTAATCTAGTACTTGAGGAAAAGTTAGGTTCTTTCTCTTGAAACGATTAATCATTCAACAGCTATCTAGGGAGGCCATGATGACTCAGCCAGGGTTGAATTCTTATAAATGCCGTACGTTTGTGTAAGAATCCCTACGGAATGTCTCCCTTGTAATCTTCGTGTTCATAGAGTCAGAAGGCATATATACGTCTAACTGTTTCTAGTTCCAAAAGAAATATCAGGAGTACAGAATCCCACTGATAAAGCTATGATCAAGAATGCCTGGGAGACAGCTGGGCAAGCAGCTGGGCCTTTCAGGGACAAAACAAAGCAAAAGTGTGTGAAAAACTGAACTTTATTTGAATGTGAACTAAATTAAGGTCCAAAACCTCTGAATGCCTTGCACAGTTGTGGGTTTGTGTGTGCAATATTTAATTTCCTTCTCTCATTTGTGTCTTAGAAAGTAAATTTATTTCAGAACAAATGGCACCTTGCATTTGTGCCAGCTTTTTAGATACACTCATGATTTTTTTCGAATTAATATATTCCAGTTTCCCCACCATATTTTGCATAAATAATAGTGATGCTTTGCATTTCTTAGCAGTTCTTTTTTTTTAAGTTCTGATCATAAGACAAGGTTATTAACTCATAAGATATCATTAAAGAATGCAGAAGATACTGACACTTTTTGCTCGTTTGCTCCATGCATTGAAAGAGAGAGTCCTTGAGCAAGGTCAAACAGTGAATCAGCAGGACACTGAGAAGAGAAACTTTCCACGGAGCATGAGGGCACAGCCCCACTTTGTGTATCGGCAGCTCTCCAAGCTTTTCTCAGACAGCACTTGGCTCATGATTTCTAGAATTCCTCCAGTATGATTGCTGAGAAATAATTCTTCATACCAGATCAACACAATCTAAGAATTCCACAGAGAAAAGGGATTCAAGATAGGTTTAGAATGTTTGAAAAGCTTCTCTGCAGTTCTCTGTAGAAATAAAACCTGAATCAACCAACCAGAGTGATGTGAAATAAATATTTTACAAATAGCAACAGATTGCACAGTAATATAAGTGCCCAGTAAAACTTGTAAGTACTTAAGGAGCTGCTCATGCTTCTTATTAAGAACAGAAGCAAACTTCTGTTCTATTAAATGCTGGTAATGTGTTTTAACATAAAATATTCAGCAAGCTAATTGGGGTCTTAAATTGCCCTTGTCTAGATAAGAACAACATCTACTTACGAAGTTCAGATTGGAGTCTCATTGCTCTTAATTCACCACCTCTTTAAGGCTTGAAGAGGAGCAAGACTTCTGAATTATACATATTTGTAATAATGTAAATAATAAACTTTATTATTTCAGAACTCTAGTAGATAGAAGGTAGTAAATTTATACCAATGGCTTAAACTAAAACCTCCTCTCATAACTTGACACTGTTCTTATTTCTATAAGAACAAATACAAGGATATTAATTTTTTAGTACTTCATATTAAGAAAAACAAACACAGGGATATAGGCACAAATATTATCTCTACTTATACATAATGAAACTTAGGCTTTGAGAGGTCAGAAAATTTTATTTTCAAGGTCAGACAGGTGCTAAAGAGCAAGGCTTAAAATGAAATGCTGGTTTATCTGTTTTCAAGGTCCTTGTTAAAAACTATGTTAGATAACTTATAATGCCTTTTTTATAAGATAGAATTACTTCACTAAATATACTTTTGTTTTCTATTCTCATTTTTTGAGCCCTGGACAGACTGTGTGTTGGTTTTAAGCAAAAAAGCATAGTTCTCGTATATGCCCTCATTTTCCTCCTTCCATTGTTTATTATTCACCTCTTTGCTCCTGTTCTTCTGTATAATCACTTGCTTTTTACTGTTATTCAGTCTTTCCTCTGAAGAACAATGCCATTTCTTTCTTTGACATATAGATCCTTTGAGTAACAAATTGTTCCTATGATTTTCCTATACTCAACAAAAATATCTTATTTAAGCATTTAGAGCTGTGAGGGAGCTTATACAATTTTTAGCAGAAGAATATATTAAACAAATGTCATAAGAAAATTCCATGAATAAGGAAAGTAAATGCAGCTTTTTTTTCTGGTAGAATGTAGGAAATCCATTGGGATTCCTTCCCATTTTCCCCACTTCCCCCAAACTGTTCCTAAAATACTTTTGTGAAATCAACACTATTAGAAAGCACTCATCTAGTTCATTCTTCTCAGTTTTCATGTGTAAATTGGATCTCCTACAAGCATGGGGAACTTGAACTGTATCTTTATTTCTAAGGGGAAATAAGATTTGAGCTGCACTGTTTGCAAATGACTTGGTTAGAAGTGGTGTTAATGGAAGTACAAATTGTGGGATTTATCCATTGTGGTATGCGGAAAAAATTAGGGACTTCAATCAAGCAGTAGATGTCCTGTGGGAGGGAGACGGTAAAACTTGAATTCTCTGGAATCACACATGGCTTTACTATCCTACCAAAAGCAATTCTAAATTACTTTCTCAAGTAATTGAGTCTGACCACCACCATCTTACTTGAAATAGGTCCCTATAGTTGGTAAAATCACAAATAAAATACCCATTCATATTCCCTTCTAATGGACTAGGAATGAAGTATCATAATTACCTAGGGAAGTCGAGATTAGAAAAATTTTTTAATCTTTATTTATTTATTTATTTTGAAAAATTTTTAAAATATAAGGTTACTTGGTAAAATGTGTAATCAAATATTTAAAAATATGCTTAGTCTTTATTCATTTATTTTCTTAACAAATATTTTGCTGAGATTGATTGCTGTTGAGGTCTTTGAGAGACTCCTGAAAATAACTTTTTTTTTTTCTGAAAAATAAGACAAAGAATGAATATATGGATATCCAAAAATATTACCTCTTAATACTAATAAAGGTGGGAAGGGAGAATGTGGCTCAGGTGCAGGGGCATAATGGGTTTCCTAATACTCTATTCCAAAATCAGTCAGATTTATTGGCCCGTGACGGGATGAAGCAGACTAAGCATTGGGAATAACTCATATTCCCTCAGGGTTAAAATTGGCTTTAGATAAAAGGAAGAAACATTCACCCAATTTCCCAGGAGACCTAAGTTTATACGTAGGGTACAGATATAGGAAGGTACTGAACATAGTTGTAGGAAAAGGTAAGAACTGTCTTTCGATTGTTTTCAGTTTCTCAATAGTAAAATAGGATATCCAAATTGTCACACTGAGAGCAAGAAAGAGGGAGAAGAGGCTGGAGGGAAAAAAGAAAATAATGTGTGGAATAGTCATTTTGGGGAGTGGAAGAGTATAAAAGTGATTTGACTAGGAACAGCACTGGCAACATGAATTGTGGGGCCTGAAGAAAAATGCAAAATGTGACAGTCTTGTTAACGAATTATCTAAAAATTCAAGATAGTGACAGCTGAGCATTAAACCAAGCATGGGCCCTTCTAAATGTGGGCCCTGTGCAGCTACACCCATGCGTCCTCACCCAAGGACTATAAGGTACATCGTAATGCATGTCATAGAATTGCCTGCCAGCCCTAAAGGGCCACTTACGGATTAAGATCTTAAATTGGTTGTGTCATTTTCTTGATTAATGATTAGCTATAAAACATTTTCCATCCTTACTCGTCTTCATCATTATCCTTGTGTTAGCTGTAAAATACCGACGACTAAGTACAGGTCTTTCTGTCAGTACTTGTGTGTGCTGACGATGCGTAGTCCCCTTTCCGTGAAGCTTGATGACTTTAAGCCTCTTTTTTTTTTTTTTTTTTCAATCAATGGGACATTAGGTGATGCTAATTTCTGGTTCCACCAACTGTTAAACTTTAAGAAGCACTGGGGGTTCTTAGACTTTTCATTGGAGTGTTCCCAAGCACAGAGGGTCACGTACTCTTCATCCCGTGTGACAGCACTCTGTCATGTCTTCGCAGCGGGGCTTAGTCACATTTGAGAGAGAGTTGCAGTTAAGTCTTAAATCTTTATCACTGTCAATTTCTGTTGACAGAGCCTTAATTTTATTATTGTTCGCAAATCAGGACTGTCATGGGGACAGCTGTAGCTAATTAATCCTTATCAGTTCTGATTCAGTTAAAAAAAGTCCTGGAAACTTCTCAGTGTCTGCTCGGATTGTCCTTATGGAGACCTTGCTGTTGGAGAGGGGAAAGTTCTTGTTAAATGTAAACAAGGATTTTGTAAGTCAGACATTTCCCTGGGTTGGGGAGGGGTTGTGTTTACAACTGATTTAAATGAAAGACAAAATATTACTGCATATAATTTTGAGGGAGTGTGGGAAAATTTTGCATTTATTTATAAGATTACGAGAGCAGAGTAATTTTTGCTATATTGCTATGTCATCTTTAACAAATCAGGCTATTACTTTGCTCAACTTGAGAATAACAGCTTGTCCAACCACGTATTTTCTGGGTAGAGCAATGTTTCAGAGCGATCAGTTTATAAAATTTAAGTTGATAGAATACTTAAAGTTAGTAGAAGGAACAGATAGCTTTTTATTCTTAAAATGTATTTTTGTGTCCTTTCAATTCAAAAATTGAAAGACAACTTTAAAAAAGAAATCATATTTGACGTTACTTTTAACAAACAGAAAGTCATACTCACCCAAACTATGACTAGTAACTAAATGTGCAGCCCTGATGTCCTGAATCTCATCCCAAAAGAGAGGCAAGAGTGTTTTTTTGTTTGTTTGTTTGTTTGTTAACTGGAATATGACCAAAAATCGTAAAAGGAAGACCTAATAAAGCGCTACACTGAGCTTGTGCATTGTTATAAATTCCAAATGCATAAAACTAAGCTCTTTAAGTAGAGCCTCTTAGTAAAGCAGTCTCACATTACCACAGTTTTCTTTTCTTTCTTTCTATTTTACTTCTTAAAAAATATTTATATATTTATTCCAAAGAGAGAGAAATTGAGAGCACAAGTGGGGAGAGGGGCAGAGAGAGAGAAGCAGACTCCGTGCCCAGGACGGAGCTCAATGCGGGGCTTAATCTCACAATTAAGCTGAGATCACAATTTGAGCCGAAATCAAGAGTCGGATGCTTAGCCAACTAAGCCACCCAGGTGTTCCAGTTTTACTTATTAATTAATTAACATAATTTCAGTTTTCTTGCTGGTCACTAGATATGTGTTAACTACTGGAAGTGATAAGGATGTTAAACTTAATTTTTTCTGAAAATCTCAGGCATTTTAAGGATGTTAAATTTAATTTTCCTGAAAATCTCAGCCATGGGTCTTAGTTACCATTGACCATTTAAATTGAAGCAAAATTAATGCACTAAGCTCTGGTCAATGTCGGTGTGTGCTCATGCCTCCCTCCTCGATGCAGCCCCCGCTGTAGAATAAACATCCTTGACAGCTTCATTAACTCTTCACCCAAAGAATAACTTAGTTTGTCATGTATTGTTATTCATATGTCTAGATGAAATTAGTGCTTCCCTCCTTGAATAAACTGGAAAAATGGCTTCAAGTCTTTTAATATACCACTGATCCATGGGTGACCAATCCGTGGTGAATAGTCAGTCTGATTTTTCACAAGGGTGGGTGTTGCATCTGAAGAAATCAGCCTTCTGGGCCATTAGCTTCTTTCAGAGATTGGTTTCCACAATCACACAAGAGAAAGAACATGTTTTAACATGATTTTTTCCTTTTAGGGACATAAACTGATCTTGTAAAATATGCAGAGTTGACACTGCCGGGACCATTGACATTGTGAAAAAAAGAGAACAGATTTTAAAAGAAGACTTCCCTGAGTTTTATTTAACTTATTAATTGCTGTCATTCCATCTGAATATGCACACCTCTTTTTATGTTTACGGTTGGCAGAGTATTTTGATTCTATGAATTAACAGAAGTGATAAAAAAAAGTACTACTTCAATTGCTGCATTGTTTTCTTTCTACCATCCACCTTCATTATCACTGAGAGATTTTGAATGAAAGAGGAAGGAGCAGATAGCTAGTCAACCAATTAAAAAAATCTGAAGGTCAAATTACAATAACAAACTGGATTCCTGACCTTTTAAAGTCATTGGCACATCTTGTGATAAAGATTGATGACTCGATTGAACCATACAGACGAGAATGACTTCTACTGGAGTACGATGAGTTTAGATTCGTAATAGATTTAATTTCAGACAAAGCGATTAACTTGTGCCTCATATTCAAAGAATGTTGCTTTCAGGACTAAAATGTAATACTTAATATGTATTTTACTGAGAGGTTGTGACAGAAATATGAAGAGGTGGGGGAAGGGAAGATTGACAATTACTTATTTCTTTAACTACAAAATTTTAATTTTTTTTTATCAGCGTTGTTTAGAGTTATATTCAAGTGATTGCCATAATCATCACTTTCCCAAGGGAGAGTCTTTCTTTTCTTTAGGAATAGATGTCTTTATTTAATTTGCCTTGAAGATATTTATCCAAGTTGTCATCAATGAATTTTAATGCCAACTTGAGTAAAATATATTTGAATATATTTGCAAGGCAATGAAAAATAACCTTTTTTCTCCCCCCTGGAGAAATGTTACATTAAGATATTTTTTACAAATAAATTTATATTGGCTATTTAAGCATTAATTTATTTTACTATTTAAACTACTGAAACTTTGTCAGGAAAATCTGAGAACCAGATCTGTTATTCTAAAGAGTAATTATACAGACAGACTATATACCCTGTATCTAAAGGAGGGACTTCCGTTGTTTAGTATGGCTTTGGGGAGGAAATGGAGTTCCACATTCGTTTGCCATCCATCTGCCTTTGGCTTTGTCATTCAGTTGCTTTCATTATAAAAAATATAGTGAAGAGATTTAAAATTTTGAGTTATCTAGGGAGATTATTAAAATGCAGATTAGGCATTGAACCCACCTCCAAAATTCAGATTCTTCCATATAGGGAAAGCTGGGGCTTGAGAAGATTAACTTTCTAGGATAGGCTCCCATAGATCCTGTGGTCATTCAGCAAATTCTTTGCTTTTGCTAAAAGCAAGTGCTTTGATTATATCAGAGGACAGTTATTTTCATTTAAGACTGTTCCTAAATTGTTGCTGCATGAAGAGCTGAAAAAAATAAACTTGGAGGATTAAAAGCTCAGATGAAAATTGAGAATGAAAGTTTAGATGAGCTTTATAGTGATAATACCCCAGTAATTTTTACTTAGTGGTGATGGAATAATGTTACCCGCTGGATAGGTCTGTTATTGTAATGCGTCTGGGCAATAAGTCATGCAGACTACAGTTGGGAGCTTTGCATCAGGAGACAGAAGGGATGTAATGAAAATCTTTGCACTAAATTCAGAAATCTTATAAAAACAATATAAGGTCATTTATAGCATTGGACTTCAACAGCTTTTGAGTAACCTTTAGTGGTAATGAGAAAGGCATTGGTATCCCGAGGCTACTCCTCAATGATATAATTGGCTGTGGCAAATGGATGGTGCCTTGTCTGACCCATTTTCCTTCACCAGTGAAATGAAACTTGGGGTCTTTACCAATTGGTTTGTGCAGACTTCCTGGAGAATGCAATTAAAGACGTGGAGGTTAGAGAGCCAAATTAATAATAATGTCAAAGAAAATGATGATGATAACGTTATTAACAGCAACCATTTATTATATGCTTTAATTTCTAAATTATCTCTGAAAGTAAATATTCTTTCCTCTGCTTTATGATGGAAGAAGAACTGGAAGTCATAAAAGTTTAAAACTTTGAACTTATTTTTAGGTATTTGGAATAGACTTCCAAAAAAAAAAAAAAAATCCCAGGGGAAGTTCCCAAGGCATTGTGAAGGCGTGGGTGGGATGTGTGAGGGGCCATGAAGTCCCTTGGTACTGTGATAAGGAGTTTGCACTTTATTTTGTAGTTGGATGTGTCATCTTATCTGTGCTTTAGGAAGGCTGCTATGGGTTTTCTGTGGAAGACAGTTTGAAGTGAGAAAAGGGTTGATAAAAGTGGCAGTGAGGGTGGTGAGGGGGACAAGACCAAAAAAGAATTATGTTTGGGATGCCTGGGTGGCTCAGTGGTTGAGCGCCTGCCTTGGGCCCAGGGCGTGATCCTGCAGACCCGGGATTGAGTCCCAAGTCGGGCTCCCTGCATGGAGCCTGCTTCTCCCTCTGCCTGTGTCTCTGTCTCTGTCTCTCTCTCTCTGTATCTCAGAAGAAAGAATGAATGAATGAATGAATGAATGAATGAAAGAAAGAAAGAAAGAAAGAAAGAAAGAAAGTATTATGCAGACGAAACAGTATGATGACAATTTAGAGGTAATTCCAAAGGTAATGAGTTTGAGTGTATATAGAAACTTCTGGTAGAGGCATCACTTAGACTATTGATTGGAATGTGGTTAACACGCCTTATAAGGTGGCAATCCAAAACTCAACTGGTTTTTTTAATAATAATAGGATATTATTGAAAAACATCCCAATTCACCTTATTGGGAAGTCTTATTCTGGATCATTATGTGTGAAAAAAAATCAAAGCTCACAATCGTTGCTACTGAAGCCTGTTTCAGAGTTGTCCAATAGAAGTTTCTGGGATGATGGAGCTGTTCCACATTTGCATTACCCAACATGGTAGCCGTTAGCCACATGTGTTCATTAAGCACTTGAAATGTGGCTAGTGAAACTGAAGAGGCTGAATTTTAAATTTTATTTGATTTTGATTATTTTAAAATCAAAGGGTCAAATATAGTGAGTGACTACCAAGATAGATAGCACAAGTCTAGGTGATCTTAATCTGAAATACAGCACATTATTATCAATTTAGAGATGACAACTCCATTTGTAATAATCCTACTGACTTCACCACTGTTAAAGAATGTAGAAAATAAGTGCCCAACTAACTGTAAAATTGTTAAATGTTGCACGTTCTCTTAACTTTACATCTTCCATTGACATTGTGAAACATAGACAAAATCACGTTCAGTATTTAAAAATTCATAAATCAAATTTTAAATCTAATTAGGTTGCATTTTTATCTTCCTGGTATAAGTATAATCAAGAGGCTTTTTCAAAGAGCCCAACTCAATTACCGATGGAATTGGAGTCTATTTTATCGAGAATGTGCCATATATTAGGCATGTTATTTAATCATATCATTTTATCCTCAAAGTAGTCCTGCTGGTAGATTTTATCAGTCCTATTTTGCAGACTCAGAAGCTGAAACTTGCCCAAAGTCACACCAGGGTTTGAACCTGGAGCTTTCCTGACTCCTGAACGTCCTCATTCTTGGTAGCACTGTGAGGCAGGGGAGCCAGTCGGCGTCTGCTTCGTGGGGATATCCCACAGCGCTCCGACAGGCGGCATTCACCTGAGGGTGTTACACGGTGCGTGCTCAGAACGCACAGCAGTTTATTTATCATAAAAGCCTGTGCCTTGATTGACCACGGGCTCTATTTCTTTACTGTACAACAGCAGAACTCTATAAGCCCTGAATCTTCAGTAGAAGGTTAACAGAGGAAATAAATCACTAGCATGTACCCAATCTCTGTTCACTTTTTTCTTTAGAATTAAGAATATACCTACATGTGCACCTGTGTGTGTGTATGCACGCACGGGGCATAGTGGTTTGGCTTTGATTTGTGATCCCGTTTTGTTATAACACTTTGTGATTAGTCTCCCAGAATTAGCCATTTAAGATATTTGGGCTCAAATTCTAATGGTGATATTATACTTTCTTGCTGAATCTGTCCTTCACATACTGTCTTTTCATTATGGGGACGAGGAGCTTATTATCTAGCAACTGAAAGCAAGGACTTCCATTTCAGATTGCGGTTCAGTGCAGTTGTTTCTCAGATGGGTGGACTTGGACAAATTATTTCCTTGCAAGGTTACTTTGAGGTTTAGTGAGAAAATATGTATTGTGAGTATGGATCTGCTGAACATTTCACATTTTCTTTTTTGCGCTCTCTACAATATTTGCTTTGAGTTTCTCTGAATTAAAGCAAGAACGGAGAGAAATTTGGGGAAGTAAAATGTACAGAAACTTTTACATTTTCAAAATCTCTCTAACCCCATGTCTGAATCTTGTAAAGTTTTCTCTCACATGTACAATAACATACAGCTTTTCATGAGTTTATGTAGATTTTTAATTAAGTTATATGTAATTCCACAGCATTTAAATCAGTTCATGCAAATTTTAACTGGATTACAGTTATAATAATACATAAAACTTGCAAAAACAGTAATAATAAAACTTTCAGAGACAGCACTGGGGCCTAATAGAGGGGACGCTTGTTAAGCATTCAAATCTACTGCCACAGATGGAGGCCACAAGTGTGCTCGTGGCATGATACGTCTTCTTTCTGAAACTCCAAATTCCTCAAGCACAGGTTTATATGTCCAGTACAGAGCAAAGTACTTTCTGCATAGAAAGTATTTTGATTATTTTGTTGTTGTTGTTGAATGACTATATGAACGACATCAAATGATTTGAAAGTGCTTTTGAACATTAAAAACATTGAAAGAAAAAGAAAACATTGAAAGATATATTTTATAAATATGCAATTATCATTATTATTCAATTCCAATGTACTCGTTGAGGCAATTACAAAGTAAGCCCAATCCTCTTAGAATGTAAATAATTTATATATTAATGTCATGTCTAACGTGAGGAATTTCAAATGATCTTTTTCCCTTCAATTCTTGAGCTATGTCTTTATCATTTATCTTAAGTTGTATTGTTTTGCTAAATGAATCTACTTCTTAAGGGACTCTGTTCTGCTTCTTTGAAGGTGAACTAAAAATACCTCTTAGCCCTGAAGACCAGTGCTGACTCACTGAGCTTGTCTACTATACGAACAAATGTAGGTTGAAAACGCATTAGAAAGATCTCACTTACTCATATGCATTTTAGTACTTCCAGACGTCACCAACGGGATAAAACATGCCGAGCCAATGGAAGCAGAAAAATGTATCCTATTTCTCATTTCAGCTAAATTCTTATTATTATTATTATGCATGTTCTTCCGATTTACCTAAACTGCATAAACTAACATATGACACAAATGGCAGAGGGTTCAGCAGCCACACGTGAGGCAAAAGTCTTGCCTTCTAATGGCCAGATTTCTCGTCCATTGACCTTTCTAATCTTCCCTCCATCCCACCCAACACACACACCAAGAAAAGCCTTCCCAGGTAGTTTTAAAGCAAAAAGATGTTTTCTCAGATTATAGGGTGAAGACATTTGAGTCACTATTGATACTTCCTGCATCCTAAATCTTCCCTAGAATATGAATGGAACATATTAAAGGGGGACAATACATTTACCCACAAAAGCTAAATTATATGAAAATCATGACTTTGAGAACTGGTGTGGGCATGGGCCAGGCTCCTACATTCAGCAGAAAAGAAATTTCACCAAGAAATGTTTAGAGGGTGAAAATCAGGTCTTCTGAATCTTAATGTAATGTTTTGCCATCATAACCATTGCATTGATGACACAGCTCTAAAGGAATATTTAATTTTCTAATTTTATGGTTCTTTATATTGTGTGATGTGTATTTTTATTTGGAAAGTTACTGGAAAAGTGATCATAATCAGTTAAGGGGAATCCGTCACTGGAAGTACAACTGGGAAAGACTGGTGATAAAGACACTTTATCAGGCCAGTAACTCCCTTGGGACACTTACATACCATTTGAGAAAGGACTGCTTAAGGACGCTGGGACGTACAAGGATCTAGGAGGGTTCGTGGTTTTCCAACGTTAGCCCCTCTGTAGTGATTAAGAGCTGAGATTCAGAAATCAAATGACGGAGATTTGAATCTGGCATTTCCTAATTATAGGAGCCTGTGTGGTACTTAATTATTTAAAAATGGTAGGATTGGGATGATGTCCTATGTTTGTAAATTCCTATGGCATTAAAAAAAAATCCTTTTCTGTTTTGCATTATACATTAATATATATTAATCTCTATGTACTTCATTATGTATAGATTATGAGCCCCTTTAGAGCAAAGTTTCCATTTTATATTATACTTGGTAGAGGAAATGCTCCGTAGATACTTTCGGTACATTACTTTCTTTGACATCCGCATTTTCCAATTTTCTTTATGAATACACTTGAAGTGGTTTAATTCTTGGATACTTCAAGATAAGTGTGGGGTTCTCAAATCAAAAATTAAACAGAAGATTCTAATTAAAGAGATGCGTCCAATTTAGGAATCTCACTTCTTACACATATTCCACTAGGTTCAAGAATATATAATATGAAGGGAATGGAAATGAATATATTTATTCTTTGAGTTTAACTACATGTCATTTTATTTTATATATGTTGATATTCCTGATTTTTACTAATTACAGTAAATTATTATTGTAAATTACAGTGTGTTTCTAGTCTATACAAAAAAAAAAAAAGAGTAAGAAAACCATGTGTTTATCATGGTAAAATACCTTCCTAAAGACTTAAAAATGTTAGGTTTAAAAATTTTGTACTGATATAAAAACGTGATAATTAACTCAAGTTGTTAATTTCCTGATTTCTTTTTAAAATAATAATAACCTCACTGATTGTAATGTTTACATAAGCCTTTATAGATTTTATACATTTCATTAGAGTCTGTAATCACATATCTTTGTTCAGGTTTATTTTCAGCCCAATTTTATAAATGAAAAGAAGTGAGTTCTGGAAGAAGTTTTTGGAAACATTTCAAGGTTTCATACCTAGTAAATAGCAGAATTTAAAACTGGAGCTATTATTTTCATGACTTCTTAATTTATTATCCTCTTTGACTTTAACATGTACCCTCATTGATTTTATCAAATTAACTAAATAACTCCATTCTCCACACATTCATATTTATAAATTAATTTTCTGAAATGTTGTACCAATTTATCTCCAACCAGAAAAATAGACCTAAGGTTGTTGTCTCTAAGGAATTTTCTTTAAACCTGGAAAATTTCAAATACGATGCCAATTAATTACCAATGTGATTAACAAACAGAAATTAGACTGTTATTGGAGAAAATTAAAAGGGTCTTGATTCTTCTTGCTATAAATTGAAAGCCCCCAGTGTGGGGTTTGAACTCACAGTCGATGAGATCAAGACCTGAGCTGAAACCAAGAGTTGGATGCTTAATTGACTGAGCCAACCAGGCACCCATTTATGACTTTTTTTGTCTTTACAAGTTATCTTTTTAAAAATTATTACATATTTTCATTATAAAATGTCTAAATTTGCTGAATTTCTAAATAGAATAAGACAAAGTAGAAAACCTCCAGGCCTCACTACCTATAGATAACCACTTCTAAACTTTTGCTGAATATATGCATACATATGCATATCTATAGCTATATATATCTGATTCTGTAATTCTATATTTATAGATATATTTCTATTGCTCTATGTAGATATCTGTACCTCTATTTTTATCTCCAAGTCTATCTCTGTGGGATATCTGTCTGTGTCTCTCACAATCTATCTCTAGTTCTCTATCTGGACAGATCTGTTTCTCTCTCTATATAGGAATCTCTATCTCTGGATGCAAAAATGAAATGTATGCTGCCCATATATAAACAAATACAGAATCAGCCTCAGTATTCTTTTATTATCTGATTTTTTTCAGTTAACTTGTTAATATCTTTCTATATCACTAAGGAATTTTTCAGGATATTATTTTAAGTGCTTACAGAGCAGTTCAATACACGAATGCACCAAAATTTACCTAAACTATTCTTTATTACATAGGGATTGAGGTCACTTACATATTTTTACTGTGAAACACACAGCACTACAGTGAACATTCATTTATATGGCCACATTTTTTCAACACATGGATGCTTAATTCCTTCAGGTGATTTTCTGGAAGAATTTCTGGATCAAATAGAATTTAAATTTTCAAGATTTGGGGTTCATATTTATAAGTTAATCTTTGGAATGTAGTACCAATTTACACTTTAACCAGAAAAATAAACATCCCTAAATTTTATTAACACTGGTTCAAATATGCATTTAATTAACAACAAATAACTTATTGTTTGGAATTGAATTTTTTTATTATTAGTGAAACTAAACATTAAAAACATATAATGTCATTTGTATTTCTTTTCTGTGAATTCACTGCTTGTGTTCTTTGACTTGTATCTCATCTTTTAAAAAATTGCAGAGTTTTTTTTTTTTTTTAAAGAGTTCTTTACATGTTAAGGATACTAATCAAGGTAGTGTATATTGCAAATGTCATTTTTTTCCGAGAGTGTTTTCATATTACTTGTGGTGTTAACAATCTGAATTGTCCTGCTGCACAGTTGCATTTACAATTCAATTTCAAATATGTACCTACACATAGGCGAGTATCTATCTGCACACAAGTAATATCCACTTCCACACATTTACTCATATGCAGCAAACTCTCCCATTTTAGGAAGTTTAAATTCTCATCAAATAGAAATATTAATTATTTTTAGTCAATGACCAAAGAACAGAAGACCAGCATGAAAATCCTAGAGCTCTGATAGTTAGAAGTTGTTGGATTGAAGCACATTATTAAAAATGAGTGAAACCATTTCATCATTTCTAAAATAACTAAAATCATACTCATATACCTTAAAGACTGTTGTAGGATTTAAATAAAATCATTGTGTAAAACTAATTGGCAAAAGATATGACATATATTATAGCACTCGATTAATAATGCTGATTGCCATTCCTTCATACGTGTATAAGAGGCAATCAATTGGTGTACTTGTCTAGTGGTTGTTATTTTTCAAAAATTTGCCTTTTACTACAAAAAGTTGTTGTTGGTGGTGGTAACAGCATCAGGTGTAGAAATCTCACTTCCGTTGTCATTCTGTAATTTTAACTATATTATTATTATTCCGTCATGGATTTTATAGATGGTTCCAATATCTTCCGATGCATCTTTAACTTCTAGGATTTAAAAATTCCTGAGATAACTTCTTATTCCTCAAACTTTCAGTACCTTGTGTTTATATAGCACTTTTCAAAGTTGTCAGCAAACAGTGCTTTAATTGATCTTCACACCATTCCTATGAGGTAATAATAAGAAATAATATCATTGTGCCTCTTTTACACATTCTGAAAATACTTAGCAGAAAGGCAACTTGTTCAAGCTTAGACAGAAATTAAGTGGTTCTCCGGAGATTACACGAACACGCAAACATCTAGGATACAGGAAATATTATTTAGTTATATAAACACAATCATTTTGAAGATGTTTGGTATGAGTAGAAAACCAGGATTGGCTTTGGGCTCAGCACAGACTTCTAGGTGCCAAACAGTTGTGTGAGGGAGTATTTACTAATATGGGTTATGTTTGTTCTCTAAACATAGCAAATGTGCATCATGATTTTCAATTTCTGTGTGTTTTCACTGAACCATTTTTGCTTCTCTTTTCTGAGGTATAAATAGTTATTATATTCTTATATTTTCAAACTATTATATAGGCAATACTCCATTACCTGCAGTGGAAATTTTTATTGCTAGCACTTTCCAGAGTAGCTGAGAAAATTTATTACAAGAAGTGAATCAGCCTGTTGGTGGATAAAATATTTAGCAAACTATTCCCAGCAACCAAATTATTATGTTAAGAAACAGCCGTAAATCTTAGAACAAAGGTATTTTGAGGTTGATCACGTCTGTCTTAGGTCTTGTTATTATACTTTATGGTTTCTGTAAAGCTGGTCTCAGCCAAAGGTGTTTCTAAGGTCAAAATTAATGCTTAAAAAGTAGCAGTTTGGAAAAGAAAAAAGAATAGACAGTGTTAGATTATGCTTCTACATTATTCCAATTGGAACATATTTGATATTAAACGAAATACAAATTGCCCAGGAATTGAGTGTGAAAAAAGACATTGATAATTAAAATATATATTGATATACCAGAGCCCTGACATATAAAAAAAAATTTGCTAGGATGGGATTTTGTCCAGTTTGAATGTTTTTCCAAGAAGTTTAAGGATTACCGAGAAAAATACCTGTTGAAGATATGCTTCTAATAGGATGGATACTGAGGATGTAGTGTGTGTAATGACGGGAAAGCTATAGAATCTAATTACGAAAAACAGAAAGACATTCTGAAAACCACCAATTTACCCTATGCTAGCAGATAGATAGGAATTTGCCATAAGGTTAGGAAACCATAATTAGATACATCGGCCTCTGTCAATTAATATATGTACCTTCCGGTCGTGCTCAGCCCTGCGCTGGGTGCTGAGGGTCAGGCCACCCTGGGGTGTCCACATACAAACTGGACAAAATCCCATCCTAGCAAATTTTTTTTTATATATCAGGGCTCTGGTATATCAATATATGTATTTTAACTGAGAAGGAGATTCTGGTGCAGGCCTGACGTGGTGCCCACCGAGGCAGGGAGAGCCCTGAATCCTGGAGCAGCGCCCGGAGTGGGCCAGGGGGGCCCAGGGAGGCTCCAGGGCAGAAGGGGGGGTTCTAGAAGACAGTGGGTCTGTAGTGTGGCATGTGGGGGATGGCAGGTGTCCCCGGCGGAGACGCCGCATGTGGCCGGCGAGGCCCTGTGCTTGTTGGAAAGCCACCTCCCTAGGGTGAGACGGAGCTCCGCTGCCTCGGGGCGGCTGGCTGCTTTACAGGAGGAGACGGTGTGCGTGGTTTCTTGGGTGTTTCTTCTCCCCTCTGTTACCTCTCCACGTGGGGCTGATGTCGGGTGGTGAGTACACACATTGGCCCTCGCATACTCACAGCCAAACGCTTCCTAGTGCATAATTACTCTTGGAGGCAAACGCGTCAGAGAAAGGGTTGTGTGCACAGTGCACCTGTTTTGGCCCGTGCTTGTTATTTAATTATTATTTTTTTATGCATTTGTGATCTCAAAAAATGATTTTCAATGAAATTCTTAAGTTATTTTGGAAGAACAATGCGGGTCAACATAACTGACCATGAGATTGAGCAAAGAAGTGGGAAGAACAAAGACAATCTACTTTTTGAAGTTAAGAAAAAGAAAAAACAATTCCTGTAAAATTAAACGGGTGGGAAGAAAGTCTCCACTGAAGGCTTGTGAAGTCGTAGATTCAGACTCCTCCCGCGGTCACTGCGGAATCTAGCATCTCTTTTTTTTTTTTTCCTTATTCTCACTGCTGATGAAATGTGGAGAGGCCCAGAGACAAGAACAGGAAGCACGTTATGTCTACTCCCCTCTTCCGACGGATTGAATCCATAGGAGACAGGCTATGTACCAAAGACAGATGTTACGTATTTTCTTCTCTATCTCTAAAATGCTAAAAAAAAAAAAAAAAAAAAAAAAAAATTTGAAAGAGAGTTTTTACTTAATTCCAGTTAGTTAACATACAGGTGTACAATACAGTGATTCAACCCTTCCATGCATTAGTTGGTGCAGTCAGGAGTGGCCTCCGTAATCCCCAGCACGTATTTAACCCGTTCCCCCCCACCCCATGTCTCCTCTTGGCAACCATCAGTTTGTTCTTTACCGTTAAGACTCTGTTTCTTGGTTTGCCTCCTGTTCTCTTTTTTATTCCACGTTGCTCGTTTGTTTTGTTTCCTAAGTTCCACACACAAGTAAAATCATATGGTAGTTTCTCTCTCTGTGACTTCCTCACTGAGCCTACTGCTCTCTGGCTCCACCCATGTCCTTGCGAATAGCATGATTCCAGTCTTCTTTAGGGCTGGCTGCTGTCCCATTGTGTATGTTGACCACACCTTCCTTATCCAGCCATCGGTCTGTGGACGCTCGGGCTTCTTCCCTGATTTGGCCGTTGTGGTTAATGCTGCTATAAACATTGGGGTGCATGTATCCGTTTGAATTAATAGTTTTGTATCCCCCCTAGGATTTCCCTGAAAACCAAAGGAGTTGACACGTGTACGGACTCTAGAACGATGCTGGTTTTGTAGTAAGGGTTCTCAATAAGCGTTGACTTCTATGGTAGTGAAGTTGGAGCACCTTTCTGTATCTCTCCTCTGGTGTCACGTTGTCTTGAAAGTCATCACGGTTATAGAAGATGGGTTTATGTGAAATGAGGGAACTCAATACTTAAATACTCAAGTTTGAGCAAAGGTGGGAGTTAAATTTCTTTATACTGATGTATCCTGAGTTATAGTGCAGGGCCCTCCTGCCAGGGCTGCTCCCCCCTGTACCACTGGCCTGTTGTCCCAAGAAGGAACATGCCCGGCATCCTCCGCTCTTGGTTCAGACTACATCCTCCTCGCACTTTAGTCACAGCTTATGGTTTCTTACTTTTGACCAGTCTTCTTCTTCTTCTTTTTTTTTTTTTCTGTAATAACAAATTTTAATAACATTGAGAATAAATTGGAGCTTCGACGTGGATGGACCTGGAGGGTATTATGCTGAGTGAAATAAGTCAATTGAAGAAGGACAAACATTATATGGTCTCATTCATTTAGGGAATATAAAAAATAGTGAAAGGGAATAAAGGGGAAAGGAGAAAAGATGAGTGGGAAATATCAGAAAGGGAGACAGAACATGAGAGACTCCTGACTCTGGGAAACGAACTAGGGGTGGTAGAAGGGGAGGTGGGCGGGGGGCGGGGGGTGACTGGCTGGTTGACCAGTCTTCTTAATGAGTATTATATACAAGAATGGGTGGAATGTATTATCTTTTTTTTTAAAGCTATTCACACAGAAATGGAGTCTGAGAGTAACCACACAGCATGAAAACAGGTGACAGAAGCAGTCCTGAGAGAGAAAGGGGACTTCACAATAATGGTAATTAGGGATCTCCTCTTACAATGCAGGGAGTAACTGAATATGCAGTATTTGGTCTTTTCCAACACCGGTCTCCTACAGGGTGCATGGATCCTGTGTATTTCTGTTTCTAAATGTGCTACTGTTCCTCCTCCTTTCCTGTCAAAATTACCCAAGGAAATGGAGGTTTAGCTTATTTACTGCTTTATTTGTAATTTTGTATAGTATACTTTGGCAGTTTTATCCTATAGTTTTATATCCTACTTAGATAGCCTAACAAAGGGCATGACCTATTGCTTTGGTCCTGAATTACCTGAACTCCCTGCTAAGATACTAATGGTTACTGTATTTATTTATTTATTCATTCATTCATTCATTCATTTTAAAATATTTTATTCATTTATTCATGAGAGACACACAGAGAGAGAGACAGAGAGAGAGAGAGACGCAGAGACACAGGCAGAGGGAGAAGCAGGCCCCATGCAGGGAGCCCGACGTGGGACTCGATCCCAGGACCCCAGGGTCAGGCCCTGGGCTGAAGGCGGCACTAAACCCCTGAGCCACCCAGGCTGCCCAGTTAAGGTTTTTATTTTAAGAATGTTGACAGATGCATGGTTACAAATTAAGGTATATCTTAGAATCCTTTAGAAGAGAGGACATTTTTGTCCTTTAAAATTATCATGGACTGAACAAAAAGAACAAATGAGTAATGCCAAGAAGTTGGTTTGCATCAGGAACCTCACCTTGTTTTCTCAATTATAGTTACCAGGAGCCTTGGAATATCCCATTAGAAAACACATTTAAATTTGCTTAGACAGCGTGTGATAAAATATCACCAAAATGACCATGTGTGGAAAGTAATTATTTGTATGAGTCATTCAGATCCATAAAAGTAAGCATTTATTAAGTCTTAGAAAATTAGTGATTTAAAAAAAAAAAAAGAAAATTGGTGATTTTAATGGGGTTTACCATACTGAAAATGTATGATTGTATCCTTGTTTAAATAATGATGCCAAAAGTGATTTCCTGCCCCCCCGCCCCCTCAGCACATAGTAATGAAACTAGCTCTAGCAATGACTTGGTATATTAGTGACATAATGAATCTATTATTAAAAGTTGATGAAACTAAAATTGTATAAACTGATGTATGTTTTCCCCATTGAGTCTATTAAATTAGAGATATTTCCAGACAGAAAAAACCCTTCTTCTTAAGCTTTATTAAAACCTAATCAATAATGCTTATAGTATATTTTCATAGGTAGAAAGAACTAGATACATGTAACTGGAAAATAAGATATTAAAATAAACAGAGCAAGTCAACGACTTTTCTGCTGAAAATACAGTAATGTGCTTTGGGGTTATTAAAATGAGTGAGCATCAAGCATCTTACATTCTACAGGTTAATCATAACCTAAATTAAAAATCTTATTGGCAATACCTAATGATAATATCACCATTTATTATACAGAAGGATAAATTAATTGAAAACTCTGAGCATATAAAGAGACCTTGACACTATTCTAGATCTCTGTATCAAGAAGAATTTCTGGCATCGGTTATACATTTAGATATTCTCATGTCTTCTACATAGGTAGGAGCCAAATTGTTTAAATGTACATCAGGCCTTATTACAGCACATTCATCTCAAAGCTTTTTAAACCAGCAGTTTGATCATTAGAAAACTGCCATTGTTTTTAATGGTAATTTGCAAATGTTAACTAGAAAGATTATCTTTGTTCAGGCAGGCTTAAATAGCTAGTAATTAATTATTCAAGTCCATTCTAAAGGAGGCTTGTAGAAGGATGTTGAAAAAGATTCTATACTTTGCCTTTTTGAGGAGCTAGCACGTGTATTGGGATACAGGTTCTTTAGTTCAGAACATGAATATAAGTATAATTGCATTTATTTTCTAAAACTTTAAAGTCAGAAGTTTCAACACTTAATTCAGAAATCAGCAATACACCGTGGCTGTCAGCCGCCTCCGCGCAGCCCCAACAGATTCAAGACTTCAAGACTGGTTGTATGGTCTTCTTTTACAGAGGCTTCCCCTCATTCTTTTTCAGTCTTCAGTTTAGAAGGTTTGTGTGCTGTAGCACTTTTATGTTTTGCTCTCCTGAGAAGTGGATTTAATGTTTGAAGATATTTAACTTTTCTCCAAAGAGATTAAGGAGGTTCTTACAGATCCTGAAGGGGTGCTTTCTGTTGAAGGGATAATGGGACGAAGAATCATGACATCTCCTGACTAGAGCAAAGTTTAGCCACCGATGTTGGTTTAAAAGGATGTGGGTTGGGATAAATGAATAAAACAAGACGAAAAACGTGCAAAAAATCATGACGTGGCTATTTCACATTTTAATAGAGTTCTACAGTATAGAGCTGAGTCTGTCTCTTGTATGGATCTTCAGTGTTGTTTTGGGATTAAATTTCAAAGTTCATAGATTAACATTCAGATTCCTTAAATGATTTCTTTCTGTCTAATCTTTCTAGATTCACATTCTTCTACTTTTCCATGTGAAACTTTCATCCAACAACACAACACATCTTGCTCTTTAATTTTTTTTTTTTTTTTTTTTTTTGCTCTTTAATGTTTTATCCCTTCTTCTTTCCCTTGATCCAGGAACAGCTTTCCCTCCTTTAGGAATCTGGATCTGGATTTAACGGAGACCTTCACTATCCTCCCCAGTTAGATGTGCCCTCCTTCTGTGCTTCCGCTGTTTCTCTAACATAACACTCATTACGCCATCATACTAAGTATGAATTTACCTGTCTCTCTCGTTTAACACTTCAATCTCTTTGAGGGCAGGGGATATATAAACTACATCTTTGTAGTGTTAGCATTTCATGCCTGATGTTTGGAACACGATAGGTGTATAATTAACATTTATGAAATGAATAAAAACTGAGCAAAGCTCAGTTCTTAGGCCACGCTTATGATTTTAAACTTGAAAGTGGTCTCCACAATCATCTCTAAATCCAGAATTACATGTAGGACCCAAGAGACCAGAACTTCCATGATAGACTGGGACCAAAATTGTAAATAAGGCTGAAATTATAAGGGTTAATACAGTTATTGCCTTGAGGCAACTTAATTTGATGCACAATTTTCAGAAGGGCAAAGAAAGTGGACTTGATCAAGTTAGCCAGAACTTCATAAAATTTGGATATCAGACCCTCCCTGCCTCCCCTCCTCCCTGCGTTGGCCTCAAATCTGTTTATGGGATTCTTATACACTTCCTACCCCGGAAACAGGCCACTGATATGTTGTGCACAATTTCAACATCAACTTTACCCAAACAGCCAAAAAAATACTTGTGAGTCAGCCTTGGTTAGATTTTCTTTCCCAGCTTGTTGATTTACTGCCTAATTTTTCATATAACCAATTGTAATGGATTTTTTTTACATATTTCGATAGATTATTACAAGAATCCTAAGATCAAACCACCATTTTAAACTCTGAATCTATTTTTTGTTGATGATTCTTTTTCTGACATCATCCTTCCTCTGAAGATGCTTACGATTTCAGAGGCAGACAACTTGAAGAGCTATAGTGGAAAATGGATGATCCATTCCTACTATATGCGAAACTGATGTAGGGAGAGGTTGATTTTCCAGAATATTTAGGAAGAACTTCAGTACAAAGTGACAACTTTACCCAGGCTAAGTATATCTAGTTTATCCGGATTCACTGAGTCAAGAAATCATAAATTGAGAGACATAGCGATATCTTAAGAATAATTACCACCTAGATATAGGGAGCCCATAAATGTATATGCCCTCTGGAATTTTAAATCATTTCTATGGTTTATTCAATAAGGTGTTAGAAAACCAGCTATCTCTGTACTTTGGGAGTTTTATATTCTTTCTACTCTAAACCGATATCTTAATTGCACGTAGTTTAGATGAATAATTCACACTCTCCGAATTTAGGTACAACTTTGCTAGTTCTGCGGAGTTTTTAAGCAAGGAAAACAAAAAAAAATGTTCAAAATAAGATCATCTGTATCTATCAGAAACGATGTAACATTGCAACTATAGAAAGTTTTTATTAAACGTGTTGATGCCCCTCTATTGGGTTCTTTCCTAAGTTTACTTTTTTGAAAACTTTACCTACCTAAAGAAGTGAGAAGACGCACAAAATTACAAAGAAAATGAGTTCCAGCAGTTCGCACAGAGATACTACTTTGAGTTTTGACAGCTTTTTAAGTGTATTTCCTACTTATAATAAAAAGTTCTTGTCAGCAGAATATATTCAGCCAAGAATTTATTTTAGAATTATGTTTATTTTTAAAACACCAATATTATTGTTGTTATTGCTGTGTGGTGACATTTGTTTATGAGCAGCTTGGAGGGCCAGGGAGTCTTATATGCTTAGATTGAATAATTGACGAAATGACAGTAGCTCTTTTTCGAGTATAGAATATCAGGTCTGCACAGATAAACGACAGGTGCAGAATCATGAAGCCAGGGAATGAGCTTTACAATTCTCAGTTCAGTTGCTGCAATTTATATGATATATGTTTTTCTATGACATAAATAGACATTTTTGTAATGAGAGATGTACTTCCAAACCTTTGAACGGGCACCATTCCGCCTACTTTGATGGAAATTGTTTTATTGAGAGAGTCTAAATCCCACAATAGTCCGCAAGTCGTATTTATTTGGCAATTTTGACAGATTTGTGTCTTAAAATCATGTCAGATCAAAGCCATTTCAAGATCTTCAGTTCAGAAACTTTAGTGATGTAGCATTAAAGGCCTGATTTAAAGTGACAAGAGAAAGACGATTGCAAGTTAAAGTTGTCATCCCCAGGCGCTCTCTGGCAAATTCCAGAGAAATTTTTGAGTTCTCTGGAAGGATTCCTGAAAAGCTAACCATGAAATGGTTATTTGTGTATGTTATTTGTATTTGTATATAGGAATTAATTTATTTTTTCTTTTGAGTTTCCCTTCAAAATATCCTAACATTTCAGACTTTTGAGTTTCCCAGATATTATCTCTTATCAAGACTTCAGCTGTATAGAAGGTTTAAGCATCTGTAATGCACATATTTAAATAACAGAACTTCCCAAAGGATCTCAGACACATTTTTGAAGTGCCTTTTTTTTTTTGTAATTGCAAAAGAATGAATTCCTTTCCTTTTACCATCGTATCTTTTAATTTCCTTAAACATCAGTTTGAATGACCTATGTTGGATCTACTTATCACTGATTAACATCATTTAAAATCTTTTAAATCAAATAAAATTATACATCATGCTTTTCTTCCAACAATGTCCACAAATGTTAAGGTCACTTTAATTCTCCCTTTTGATTATATTATGTTTAGTGACAGCTCTGAACAGCTGGGCGACAAAGGCATCGACAGAAGGACAATATGTAACTTTGCAACTGGCTCCATGACCTATTAATTCCATATTAGCAAAGTTGCATGTATCGAATCAACATTATATTAAAGAATACAGCTATTTGAGCTTTTCCATCAAGACAGTTATATAAACAGAATCTCTGTATCTGGCCTTCTATCATCCAACCCCTTAACTAACTCACATTTGTGTGGAGAGTTAATTGTTCTTCACGATGATAGCCCTGAGGAATTATTCTGAAGTGTCTGCTGAATCACAAAAGAGTTGTATAGTAAGAGTAATTGTTCACTATTTTCTGTTCCTTCAAAAATTTAGATAATATGCATAAGGTTTTCCAGAGTGGCTGCACCAGTTCACATTCCCACCAACAGTGTAAGAGGGTTCCCTTTTCTCCGCATCCTCTCCAACATTTGTTGTTTCCTGCCTTGTTAATATGCCCCATTCTCACGACCCAGCAATTGCACTGTTGGGGATTTACCCCAAAGATACAGATGCAGTGAAACGCCGGGACACCTGCACCCCGATGTTTATAGCAGCAATGGCCACGATAGCCAAACTGTGGAAGGAGCCTCGGTGTCCATCGAAAGATGAATGGATAAAGAAGATGTGGTTTATGTATACAATGGAATATTACTCAGCTATTAGAAATGACAAATACCCACCATTTGCTTCAACGTGGATGGAACTGGAGGGTATTATGCTGAGTGAAGTAAGTCAGTCGGAGAAGGACAAACATTATATGTTCTCATTCATTTGGGGAATATAAATAATAGTGAAAGGGAATATAAGGGAAGGGAGAAGAAATGTGTGGGAAATATCAGAAAGGGAGACAGAACGTAAAGACTCCTAACTCTGGGAAACGAACTAGGGGTGGTGGAAGGGGAGGAGGGCGGGGGGTGGGAGTGAATGGGTGACGGGCACTGGGGGTTATTCTGTATGTTAGTAAATTGAACACCAATAAAAAATAAATTAAAAAAAAAGAATATGCATAAGGTACGTAGGATAATTCTCAGTAGGGATAAGTGATGAACCAAACCACTTAAGATAACAAAGACTGGGGTGGGTTTCTTACTGAATTGTTTATACGGAAAAAAGAGTAAATTTATGAAAAAAACGTGTACTGGGATTTTTAGAATAGTTTTTTTTTTTTAATTTATAACCCTGGTATGTCTAAGAGTGGGAGATGACACGTAATATTTATTGAGTTCCTTGTTAGTACGTGTGTGGGGCTGTGATGTAGGTTTTGCAGGTTGTGCAGGATGCAATGGCTCCCGACGCAAGGTGGAAATGGGGGATCTAAATCTCCTTTCTCAGTCCCACAAACCATGAGACCTGGTGAAGCTTGGGGGCATTTTTACAAATTAGTCTATCAGAGCAAATCTTTAAATTGCTTCCAAGATGCCTCTCATACTAGAGGAGACCCTGGCATTATACACTTTTTACGTAGATCACCTCATTGGGAGGATCAACCAGCAACTAGATAAGGAATCCTATTATCTCCATCGTTAGGGTGGGACACAGATATAGCCCGAGTAAATTGCCGAGAGTTAACACAGATAGTAAATGGTGAAGGTATCATTCAATCCTAGTTCTGTAAAAATTACTTTCTACTAGACCATGATAATGTAAATAGCCACAGGAAAACAATGAGGAAGAAGAAAATAAAAAGCTTAGCAAAATAAATATAAGAATTCATATGAAAAATATGTCTAAGAAAGGACATATTTTTGCTAAGAAAATAGACAATTAATTATAAAGCATGTATTTTTAATATGTAATTTTCTGCCTCTGCATGTATATGTCCTCTGGGTACATTTATTGCCTTGGCCTGAAAAAAATTACTTTTTCAAGATATTTAAACTCTTCATTTATTTCCCACAAATGCTGTGTTAATCAATATTTATAATTTATAAAGTTATTTCTTTTGTATTAAATTAATACATATATATCTGATGGAGGGTACGTATAAGTTAAATGTATTATAAGTGCATTTACACGTTTATATATTATCTTCTTATAGGATTAATTTAAGAATATGTAAAGATTTTTTTTTTAAAGGTCTATTTGTGAGTCTCTCACCTTGAGGACTGAGATAACAATGGCATTGTAGGTGACAGACTGTGGGAATTTTCCTCTGAAAATATTTAATTCTCCTTGAAATAATTTGCCTTTGCAATTTTTAATATTATAAGAGTTAAAGAGTGACTGTGGATTGCCTCAAAATGAGTCATAACAATATTTTTGTACTAAGCAGAATATTCTTATTTATTAATATTTTATTGAGTCAGTACATTTTCTTAAGTCAGTTCATACAGTTTAGCTTGTGATTATTAAAAGCTACATTTCTCTCCATGAGTGAAGAAGCCAGAGAGAGAGATCTCCCATCTCTCATGAAATTTGTCACGGAGAAGTCAGTTAGATCCAGCTTATTACTGTTTTCTTGACGAATGATGGGGCTACTGAACTTGACTTCACAGCCTCAGAAATTGGCCTCCTGAGACCCAGGCTTGCCCTCCTGGCTCCCCCTGAGTAGGAAAGACGTAGACAGGGAGATGAGGCATAAAGGAGGTATTAACTCCTTATTGGCTTGAAGCTTTATTTATGCCCAAAGCCAGTGCATTTAGATCTGCAAGAAGCTTCTACCCAGAGGCGGAAGGTATGGGAGGGCATGCTTTCCTTTTCTTGACATACCCAGTGAAGGGACTTCTCTTCCTCCTTTTAAGTGTTTGGTAATAAAGGATGATTAATTGAGCCCATTCCAGTTATGCTTAGATGGTAAGAGCTAAAGTTAAGACTTCTGTGAACCCCTGAGACTTGCTCATGGTAGTCACTGAGCAACACTCATACTGTATGATGAAATCTTCAGCCACTGCAGTCATTCAATGGCAACCATATACTAAGCCTGAGATGAAAATTAGTTTAATTTATAGATTGCATACAATTAAAGCTATATTTTAATTCTTTTGACAGGTTTCAGTGATTCTTTAATTTTAATTCCCTGTTAGGAAATTGTCCCAGGCAAGTTACTCCTGCATATTCAAGCTCTTTCCACAGTCTTTCCTTTTGCCTCTGAATATACTCAGAATGTCTTCTAAAGAAGAGCAAAACCAAGCAAAGGCGAAGAGACCTTTCTTTAAACTGTTTTCCTTCCTTAAACTTCCTTTAACCAGTTCCAACCAAACTTGTCAGTACAAATACAATTTTTTTTGTCACTATTTCATTCCCATAGGAATAAGGCACACTTAATTTGTCTGTATGGCTTCACCTCTTGTCAGTTCTAACTTCTGCTTTTTTGAATTATTATTTTTTTTTTTTACAAATTATTGACTTCATTAAATAATTCTCTTTTAAAAAATTTATTTATTTATTTATTTTAGAGAGAGAATGGGGAAAAGGGAAGAGGGAGAGACAACCCCAAGGAGACTCCATGGCAAGTGCAGAGCCCAACTGGGGGCTCAGTCTCACAACCCTGAGATCAAACTTCAGCCGAAACCAAGAGGTGATGGTCAATGGGCTATACCACCCAGGCACCTCCCTCATTAAATAATTCTTAACAAAATATATCCACAAATTCCTGTTTTACTTTGGAAATATACCTGGACTGTGTTTTCTTTCTCCATACTTATGGCTTTAACATATGCTTTCATCTTCTCTCATTTAGTCCATTGGAATGACTATTTAGTCATTTCTTCCAGAAGTCCTTCCTTCTCATTAATTAAACTTCATAAAATTCAAAAATAAAGACTGATTGCATCATTACTATGCTTAAAACATCCCTGGGATATCTGTGGTGAACAAAGAATGTCACAGTGTGATTATGGCATCTAAAGACATTCCCAATTTAGATCCAATTCATCACTCATCATTTACTCTATAAGCAGCATGCCCCCCTTTCCATACCATGGTCTACCCACACCTCCATGTGTGAAGATTTTGCCAAACTCTACCCCAGACTCTGCCTTTTACATGTTTTTCCTTTCCTGAGAAGTCATTTTCCCACCTCCTTTGCTTAAGAGGTAAATCCACAATCACTCCATTGGATCCAGTTGATTTTAGCTCAACAGAAGTGTAATAACACCCCCCAATAGGGGGTCCTCCATATCATTAAGATCAAGAACATAATGAACAAATTATTTTCTCTGCTGTAAAAGAGCTTACAGTTTGCCAGGAGTGGGGCAGGGAGGATGGGCGAGACAGTGACAAATTGGTAATATTGTATGGGAAGCCAGGAAGGGAGAAGCCACTGCTCTTGAACACATTCTCTCTACTGGCGATTTTTCAGATCCTTTTATACGAAGAACAGTTAAAGGGTGGAATCTGTTTTCAGTGCTGCCTTAGTAGGTTTGGGATATGATTCTTCTAACACAACTAGTCATGCAGAGAGTCATAGAGGGCTTTCTAACGGGGTAAGTTGAGTCCAATATCTCCTCTTTAATGAAGACTTTCCATATCCTTTGGAAAGAATTCATCTTTTTTTGTCTCTCCATTCCCTTAGGATTCTGTTTATATTTGTCATGTTTGCTGGTCTATCATGGGTTTTACATATGGCAGGTGTTCAGTAAGTGTTAGTTGAATGCATGTATAATGAATTTCTTGAATAAGATTTAATATACTATAATATTTTGTAATTTATCTGCTTATTTGTTGTAAAAATTTAAATAGAACTGCATATGAATACCACAGTGGTTTAGAGACTTTGCCACAAACTATCTAGGTGACTATAGACATAGGACCCAACTTCTTAAGCTTATCATCCATAAATTGCAGAGATTAAACAAAATGATGTTAAAGATTTTTACAGGTCTAAAATTCCCTTTGCTATTAATTAGTAATAGATAAAAGAACAATTAGAATACCTTTATTTGGTATATTGAAGATAATAATATCACTTTTAAACCATACTCTGTTAAATTTGAAAATCTTTATCTATTTGCAATTAACTAGTAAAAACAGGAATACATAGATCAATTCCAGTTTCTCAACATATTGGATTTATTAAAATTAATATTTTAATTTCATTTATTAAATGGTGAAAACTTAAGGAGAAAGAACACGTGGCTTAAAGTCAGATCCATGTAATATAACTACATCATTTTAATAGTAATAAAGTGTCATTAATTTTAGTAAAATTAATTGAAGTGAGTTATTTGATTTGGTTATTATCCAAATCTTTCATTTCTATATGCAAATGAATTATTTCAACTGAGTAGCAATTATAGCCCAAAGACTTAAATTACCTAAGAAATTTTAATTTATTCATAGGTTTTGACAACCACATAATCCAAATTTATAAGTAATTTTGCTCCATTGGCGGAAAAAAACCCTTACTATTACTTCCAATGTTATGAGGAGGACATTATAGTTCAAGCTTTGTTTTTGTAGGAAAATATTAATCTTAACTGTATTAGATTTGTATAACAACAAAATTTTGTAGCAGAATTTAGTGATGCAGAGAACAAATTTTATTGTGACACTTTATACATTGGCTAACCATAAAAAATAGTGCCAAGCAAATGTTGATGAAATAAAAAAAATAATAAAGAAGGCTGAAATGGAAATATTACTATCACACAGTTAGGTCTTTTGAATTATTACGATATTTCTATAAATGAAGAATAAGGCCTTACTTTTCATAGATATTTGATATTAAATATTTCAAGATAAAGTTTTGATATATTTCATATTTTTCTTTGTTGGTACAAATAGGATTGTAGTAAATTGAAAATATGAATGTAATTTTACTTAAGAAAGGAAATCCTGATCATATCAAATGCTTTAATGAGCATTAAAAAATTAAAATTTTACAAACTAATAATTGATAATATAAATATTTATAATATTACAATTATAATATTTATAAAAACTACAAATATTTAACTCTAGGTAAAAATCACATTTATTAATTTCAAAAGTGTTGTTAGAATTAGATCAAGATAGGACTTCACCTGAGTCACCCCAGTATGTTGAATTACTACATTCTCATTGCTGTTGGGGTCTTTTGAAAAACTGAACCAATAGTTGTTGACTGTTACTGTTTAAAATTAAAATTATTTTTTCAAAGACTAATAATTATATGTAATTTTAATTTAATTTTGTATTTCTGTTTTTGTCAACTAAATATTAGCTTATAAGAAAATCAAATTAATGATGCTCAAATAATAAAGAACTTCACTGTTTTCTCTTTCCACCTGTCTAATTGTCTATGTTATATGGGCAAATACACTCACAGTTTAATAAATTTTACATAATTTTTGTATAGTATTTGTTGGTGCTATGCCACATACCATGGATATGAAGTGTAGTGTATACACAACCTAAATAACATACACAAAATATCTTCACCTAAAGTTGTAAAAGGCATATTTTAGTGGAGAGTTAAGTCCACAATATTCAAGTGTGAAACTTCAAAATTAAAAAAAAAAGGAGAACATTTTTTGATTAGTTGAGTTCAAAGTTAAAAGCCAATAATATACACTGTCACAGGAATAAATAGTATTTTTGAATATAATTCCTTTGTCACTCCAAAGTCTACTTTTGAAATCATCCATCCTGTTGGCACCACTGACAACAGCAGAGCAAAAATTCAATGGAAGAAGCTTTAAAGTATCTCCTAATAATACCAGTAGTAAAAAAATTAAAAACGTCATCTCTATAATATGTATGATTTAGAGAAAAAATTATTTGGTCTTCTTACTACAATTACATGGAATACGTAATATACTTCTTGATCAGCAGAATTTAGTATACTAAAGCTTTTTTCCCCTGGAAGTGAAATGTCATAATTATTTCAGAAAAATTGGGACCAAAAAAAAAAAAAAAAAGAAAAATTGGGACATCTTATTAAAATAATCATATCCACAGCATGAAACTGCATCATGGAAGTTGAAAGGAATTATGGGGAAGTGATATTGTCCATCCAAAATTTGGTTCTTTTTGGCTTTAGAATCTTTTAGAATCTAATAAGAGATTGCATTTCATAGCATCTTAGAGTAGTGTAGTAACGGAATAAAGGAGCTAATAAAAGGTATTTTGAAATCGAGTTTAATAGAAATTAAGCAACATATCTATCGATTTTGCTTCTGAGTATTTATCTATCTGGAGATCAGTCTAGTTTCAGAAACAATGAAAATTTCAAACTGGATGGGAAGGGTTTTTTTTTATTGTGTTCCTCTTTTTGTTTAAGAAGTCATTTTAGGCACTTACAGTTTATGAAATCATTTTTGTAACACCAAGAAAGTGAAAATTACCTAGTCTCTTGTTGTTAAGGTTCAGCATTCATCCAAATTGTCATGAATCGTTTGTTGGGGAAAAATAATAATTGATTGTGATAATTAACATATTGGCAAGCTAAGGAAATATGGGCATACTTGACCGGTCTTGCCTTTGCATTTCATTTTTCCCCTCTGCTTCTTACCTGCCTAAACATGTTCATGATAAACTGTGAAAGGATATGTCTCATCTCTGGTCCATATGCATGTTCTGCTCCAAAATGTATAATAAGAAAATTAAGAACAGGAACTGTTTTATTGAATTTACCACCAACATTGTCAATGATTATGTACTGAATGAAGTATTTTGGGTGATTTAGTGCGTGAAATGAGAACTCACTGCTTATTCTGCTTCGACTCCCCCTTCAGCCTGTTGATAACACACACCTACCACAGGCCGCCTCTTCTTCTTGGTGTTGAAGGTCATTGCTGTACGCCAAAAATTGCCCTTCGGGGGGTCAGACAGGCATATGGTACTCTGGGAAGGCTAATAATTTGGCATTCATTTGAAGCTGCTTTCTTAATCCATGACTTGAACGTCTGGTGACTCCTAATTTCTGACTTCTCCTAAAACTCACTCAACACGCAGTCTTCTCCATCTCATTGCACGGCCTGCAATTTTTTCTTGCTTGTAGACCAAGACCCCATGGTTCCTCAGCTGCTCCATCCTGAATCTGATGCTGTGTCCTTCCTTTCAGATCTCTTTCCCCACTCCATGTTCCCACCCTCCTAACGCCTGTCGTCTTTCCTCCGCCTACAACAGCCGGGGCCATGATGCTCTTCTCTTCTTTCACCTGGTGCCATGAACCCCACAATCTGTTTTTACTGTAAGTTAGCTAATTTAGTGCTGTCGACTGAATTATGTCTCCCCTTTGCCTCCCAGATGCATATGCTGATACCCCCAACTGCCCGTGTGACTGCATTGGAAGACAAGGCCTTTGCGGAGGTAAAGTTAAATGAGGCCATAAGGAAATGACTCCATATAGACTGGTGTCCTTATAAGAAGGGGAAACCTACTAGGAAGGAGCACACATATGAGAAAGGCCATGTGAGGATACAGAAAGAAGGAAGCCATCTGCCAGCCAGGAGGACAGGTTGTGCCAGAAAGCAACCCTGCTGGCACCTTGCTATCAGGCTCTAAGGAAATAGATGCCTGTTGTTTTGTTAAGTCACCTTGCCTCCGATACTGTTAGGGCAGCTTGAGCCGATCGATACATCCAGATTATGATTCACTTTCCTGTCAATTCTCTACCTCCTTGCCTAAGTGAAACCTAACTTTTCCTGAGATTGCTTTCAATTAGCGGGCCTCCTTTTGCCATTTTCTTGAAAAGAAGTACTTTTCATTTTCTTCTCTGCTGCTATGTTCATACCGCTCTTGGGAAGCTTTCCTCTCTGGAAGTAATTTGTCACCGGAGTCTATGCTTTTAGGTCATTTCTTCTCATTGAAAAAAGCCCTAGAACCTCTGAATCTCCTTCAATCTTTCTTGTTAGCATTAGACGTTTCCACCTAAACTTTTTTTGATGCTATTCTCTCTGTCAGTATCTACACAAACTCACAATTCTTGAATTTACTCATCTGCTCAATCCTTTCGTTCCACTTTACCGCAGGTCACAACGGTGATGGAGCTGATTTAGGTAAAGGCCCCGTATTCTGGACAAAGGAAGACAGTGGTAGTTTTAAAATACTTCCCTATTTCTTGATATTCCTCCCTTTAAGAAGTGGAGTCTACTCTGCTGTTGAATGTGGGCTGCCCTTAGTGATTTGTTTCTAACAAATAGAATATGAAGAAAATAATAGTACGGAAATATTTATTGACTTGAATTACAGACTCTTGAACAACCTATAAAGAAATTGCAGAACAGAAGAAGCCAAACTCTAGGGCATTTTTCAAAAATCCTGTGAAGGGTTATTTTTTTTTTTGAAGGGTTATAACCATTTGAAATAATAATAGTGATTTGTTTCTAACGAATAGAATATGAAGAAAAAAATAAAAATAAATAAATAAATAAGAATATGAAGAAAATAATAGTATGGAAAGTAACTTCTGAGACTAAGTCATAAAAGGCATTACATTTTCGTCCTTGTTTTCTCTTACTCTCTTGAATACTTCACTCTGGGAACGGCAGCTGGCGTGTTAGGATGTTGGGAAGACAGGGAGCCCTATGAAAGGCCCACATGGTAAGAAACCGAGGCCTTCTCTCTACAGACACTAAGGATTTGAGGTTTCCTGCCAATGGGCTGTGAGTGAGCTGCCGTGGATGCACGTCTGCCAACTCCAGTTAGACGTTCAGATGGCCGTAGCTGCTGGCCAGAACCAGAACCGTGAGACAGACTACCCAGGTCCCCCCTAACCAGTATGAAATTGGGATAATAAGCATATGTTGTCTTAAGTTGCTAAGTTTTGGGGTGATACTTACACCGCCATAGGGAACTACAACAATGTCCAGAATCATGGGGACAAGAGAATTGGAAGACTGGCAACTGCTCAAGAAGATGATTGGCCCTTGGCCTCCAGTGAGTTAGTGAGTTAGACCCTGAAGTGAGGAGAGAAAGGGAAGCACCAAGATGACCTCTCCGTTTCTACTTGAGTAACAGTGTTATATTTGCTAAGGTAGAGAAGATGAGCGGAAGAACAGATTTGAAAGGAAAGAAATAAAAAACAGTTGGTAAACTATTTTGACTACATGTCCTGTGACAATTATAACAAAGCAGTCTACAGCTCAATGACGTCAGAGGCTATAGATAGAAATTTGGAATCATACGCAAATGCATATAGGTTTTAATAATCTGACCACATCAGGTCACCTAGAAATAGAAAAGGGTCTGGAGCCAAGTTCTATGCCACTCCAACATTTGGAGGTCAGATGGGAGAAAGGACCTAGCAAAGAAGACAGAAACGTATTGTCCAGAGAAGTGGGAAGAATGTAAGAACCTGGTATCCTGGAAATGGTTTAGTGAGAGTGTCTCAAAGGGGGACGGTGACCTTCAGCGACCTTCAGGGTTCACTGCTTTTTGAGAATGTGAACATAAAAATATCCATTAGAATTGCCAACAGGGGGATCCCTGGGTGGCGCAGCGGTTTGGCGCCTGCCTTTGGCCCAGGGCGCGATCCTGGAGACCCGGGATCGAATCCCACATCGGGCTCCCGGTGCATGGAGCCTGCTTCTCCCTCTGCCTGTGTCTCTGCCTCTGTCTCTCTCTCTGTAACTATCATAAATAAATAAAAAAAATAAAAATTTAAAAAAAAAAAAAAAAAATAATAAAAGAATTGCCAACAGGTTTGCAGATGATGACCTCCCTAAGAGCCAGGTGCTCTCGTTGGAGAAATACGAATGGAAGGCAGACAAAGGTGGGTTGATGTGTGACTCAAGCATTTTGTTTTTTCCTGATTCGACTATATTTTACATTTATTTTGAGTCATTTATTTTCTTGCAGAAATATAGATTACACGCTCCTAGAGCTTGTCTTGCTTTCTCTGGAATCTCACAGCAGAGGGCCTTCAAATCATAAGAGTTGGACAAGAAATATTTATTGACTTGAATTACAGACTCTTGAACAACCTATAAAGAAATTGCAGAACAGAAGAAGCCAAACTCTAGGGCATTTTTCAAAAATCTTGTGAAGGGTTATAACCATTTGAAAGGGACGTTGAGGTATGGGGGTTTCTTTTCCAGGCCTGGTTCTTTAAAATTTTATCCTATCTAGAGGAATTTTCACATTTGTAAAATCAAAATCAAGGCTTACTGGATGTGCAAAACCTGTTCAATGGGAGTTGGTGGCTGATTTGTTTAGTATTCTTAAAATGTGTGCCTTATTCAGACAAACAACTCCCAAAATGGCAAAACAGAAGAAAATAAAACAAAGCTTAAAATTCAGGCCCTGGCCAAATTGTTGAAGTTTTAAAAAGGAAAGAATAAGGTGATAAAATAATAGAATATGAATGAAACCCTGAAGTACAGTTTATAGCTATTTCTTCCCAGTCAACGAAGAGCTTTCCGCACACAGTTTAAAAGACGTGTTTTACCTTTAAGAAGGTGCTGTTCTAGAGAATGCTCTATGGACTGCATTGTTCAGATTCTACATGTGGAAAAGAGACACTTCAGGTTTCCTTCTAAGTCAGCACTGTGCAAGCTCAAGAGAATATTAAATGTAGTATTTCCTAGCTATTAAATATTTAGAAGCCTTCCTTCTGTTGTCTCTGTATCAAGGACAAGTCCTGTAAACCTTATTCTGAAAGCCCTGAAATGAGCTAAACAGTCTATGAAAACAACCATTTCTTTCTTTAGCTAGAAAATAGAGATTAAGAAAAGCATATCAAGGAGGAGAAAGAACCCAGCTCACACTTGTCCATTCGTGCAAATTTCAGAATTTTTTAAAGATACGTTAGGCCCAAGATGTATAGTTAACTGTCCAAGCAATGAACCCACGTTGCTTACCAGCCTGATACTCATTTGCTTAGTTATCTTTTCCTATGTAGAATCAGAATTTGGTTATTATGCCATTTACTTTATAAGGACCTTGAAAAAGTACTATATGTAAAGATCCACAAGACAAATCAGGAATAAAGCTCAGAAATTTTATTTTCCTGGCTTTATTGCTTTTGTACTATTGATGACCAAACTTTAACATTCACGTATGCATATCTCCATGTATATATGTGTATAAAACACTATTTATAGGAATATTGTAGTATTTATTTTCTTAATATTTGTGCTCAGTAGAGTTAAAGATTCTTGTTTAAAAAAAGATGAATTCAGATACAATATATGCCATTAAACAGAGAGCTTTGACTTTAGTCTCTATGCCTCAGTTTGCTTTTTCTATAAAATGGAATAATAGAATCTATATATTTTCTGGATTATATATATATATATATATATATATAGCCATATATATATATATTCTATATATTTTCAGGATTAGGTGCGATGAAAATTATTTTTTAGGACAGATGTGTTACTGAATATTACCTCTTGTATTATTATTATTATTATTATTTTAGATTTTTAGATACTTATTTTTATTATTTTTGGTTGCTACTTTTTGAATGGCAAAGGCAGTATTGCTCCTGCCACATTAAAGCTATTACTAATTTTTTAATTATCACTTATGAATGTCATAGAACTGTTACCAAGGTGATGGTCATGAATTTCTTACTTTCATGATGCCTCTTAGGACAGCAGATACAGAGTTAGATTTTGAGGGAAGAATTAGTGAAAAACCTTACAAAACAAGCATATAGTTACCCTAGATTGCTGATTGGTTATGGGTTGAAAATGTTTGGTGCTATATTAGTTGAGTAGCTTTTTGTGTTTTCTGGAATTAGCACGTTTCACTTATTCTTAAAGCAGAGCCCCCATTTAAAAAAAAAAATTGTAATGATCCCTGTAACTGACTTCAGCCCTTGAGAATGCAATAATGTGTGTGTGTGTTTACTTGCCATTCATATTTCTCAGCACCTACTAGTTTATTAATCCCTTGAAATCTGGATTCTTTCCTATTTCTTTACCAAAATGGCTTTATCAAGGAAAACTAATGTTGGTCTAATTATCTCATCCAGTAGACCTTTCTCCATTTTTATCTTCTTTGAACTCTGCAGAAATTGACATTGTTAATCTCTCTTGCTTTAAGCCTTGCTTTCCTTTTTATCCCTGACATTGCCCTGCTCTTGTCACTCAAACTGACAGTCTGTTCCCTTATTAGTCTTCCTTTATACTTTTCTTTCTATTCTATTTGTTGTTTTCATAAGCCTTCTTAAAAATCCCTTTGGAGGAAGTGATTGAGCGTAAATAAGTGCAAAAAAAATGAGTTAAACCTTATTTTTGGTGTGGCCATAGTCTTTGTTATTACTTCTTATCAATATTATTAAGCACTAACAATGTTATTGACATAAAATGCAAATAAAAATTCCTGCTTGTGTCACAAGCTTGTGCTTTACCAAAGGAGCAGAAAATAAAGTATTATAGAAATGAGATAAGTGCTATCATAGAGATATGAGTAGGAAACTAACAAGAAAGTGCTTAATTTTGTGCCTCAGACTTCAGGAATTTCAAAGACCAAGTGATTTCAGAGTCGAGTCTGAAATACTAAGTAGTTCTTTGCCAGCTATACAAAGGAAAAAGGTATATTTGGCACAGAATTAGAGCTTCTGGTACATCAGCCAAGATGGTGATATTCACAGTAGAGATGTATGGAAGGTGCACATAAAGAAATTTCTTGAATGATGTATTAAGAGCATTGTGTGTCCTGTGATGGGAGCCATTAAACTATTTTAAGCAGATGAGTGATATAATCACATTTGTTCCCTTGAAGGAGTGCTTAGTCTTCATAATCTAGGAAAAGCTAATTAAAGGCAAAATAAATATAGGGAAGGGAGAAAATACTAGAGATATTTCAAGTCTGAGAATTTACAGGATTCAGTGATACAACAGATGAAGGTGTTGAGGAAGAAAAAAAACCAGAATCTAAGTACTAAGCTGGTTAACTGATAAATGATGGTTCAGAATAAAATAAATATGTAATGGAATAACAAGATCAGATCTGAGTGACACATTGGGAAGTAGAGTTTGAAGTGTCTTCTAAATCTTCACTAATAAAATGTATGATAATCCCTGTGACGGTTAGTTTTACGTGTCAACTTGATTGGGCTCACAGATGCCCACATGGCTGGTAAACATTTTTGGATGTGTCTGTGAGGGCGTTTCTGGAAGAGATTAGCATTTGAGTCAGTAGACAGAGTGTAGAAAATCCCCTCACCAGTGTGGGTGAGCATGATCCAATCCTTCAAGGACTCAAATAGAACAGAAAGGTAGAGGGAGGGTGAATTCATTCTCTCTGCTTCAGGGGGGATATCTGTCTTCTCCTGACTTTGAACATTGGAGCTCCTGGTTCTTGGGTCACCAGACTCAGACTGGGACTTAACACCATTGACTACCCTAGTTCTGAGGTCCTCAAGCTTGGACCAGTACTACCCTACTGGTTTTCCTAAGCCTTCCTCTGGCAGACAACAAATGGTGGGACTTCTCAACCTCCTTAATCATGTGAGCCAATTCCTCATAATAAATCTCTTACTATTTATATATATAAATATTATATAAATATATAAAAATAAATATCTTACTATTTATATAAATATATATTTACATTTATAAATAAATTTATATTTATAAATTATATTTTTATTAAATTATATTTAATATATTTGATTATTTATTAAATAATTTATATTTATAAATATAAATATATTTTTATATTTAATATATTAATATATATTAAATATATTTTATTTATATTATTATAGTTATATAAATATAAAAAAATATATATATCCTGTTGGATCCATTTCTCTGTAGAACTCAGACTCATATTATTTTGCCATTATATCATTTGTTATTTAATTAAGACTGAAGAACTCTGTGGACTTGGATAATTATGGCAGGTCACCCACAAAAAAAGGTGTAAACTAGAGATTGACAGTTTTGAGCTATCACTGATGCATTGATGGCAGATGAAATCATGGAAGATGAGATTACTAAGTTTCAAGCAATTCTAGTATTTAAGCAGTTGCTACAGATATTTCTGGTTATTCTAGATTTCTGTGACCACTGAGAATTCCTTAGCTTAGCATTCATTGTATTCATGACAGTTTTAAAACTATTAACACGATAAATGCACATTTTTATTTATTTACTTTATAATCTAGTAAAGCAGCTGATTGTGTTGGAGATTGCTTTGGAGACCTTGTGATCTTTGTATAGAGTTCCTGGTGGGCCCTATTAGTATTTATAGGAGGGTTAGGAGATACTTATTTTCCTGGATTAGGACATAACCTAGTGATGTAAGCAAACATATTTTTAATGAAAATAATTTTTTTTAATTGAAGTAAAACTGGCAAACCATATCCTATTAGTTTCAGTGTACATAATAATGATTCGATATTTTTATACATTATGAAATGATCCCCACAATAAGTCTAGTTGTCTTTTGTCACCACATAAAGTTATTACAGTATCATTGACTATATTCCCTATGCTGTGCATCTCCATGATTTAGAAAAATATATTTTTTTAAAGAATAAAATTTCTAAAAGAGGAAAAATAAAGTGAGAAAAGTGGCATTGTTTTACATTTTGCAGCTCTTTCTCATGTCTGATTTAATAGAAAGTGGGCTAGATTCTCATATCTCCGTGGTGCATTCAATCTGTTGCAATACCACATCATGCAGCTTCTGGAAAACTCTTCTGTAAACTAGTAAGACAGTGAGAATGAAAAAGACAAAAGATATTTTAATATTATTTCAAGCTAATTTTGATTTTATAAACCCAAGAGAATGGTCTCTGGACCCCTAGAAGTTCCAAGCCACACTCTAATAGCTGTTGATACAGTTAAATTGCTTAGGCAAACATTAAGGTGGACCCTACTGGATTTTTAATTACAAAGCCAGTCAGTCCCTCCCTATTTTAAATATGACTTTTCTACATCTTGTAATGAAATTACCAATTATCCAGGAGTTTTTGTTTTGTGGAATGGAATGTAGAAAATTTGATTCTGGGAGGAATCTGCAACTATTTGCAAGAGCACCCGATATCTTCAGACAGAAGAGGAACTAGACTCCAGTATCCTCTCTCTACGTAGGCATACCTGCTTAAGTAGACTAGGGTGGATTGGAAGTGTCCTGACCCAGGCTTCATAGCAAGGAAGAACAAATATCCAGCAAACAAAATGATCTGGAGGAAAAAGGAATGGTCAGTAAAGCTCTAATTTAAATATATAAATGAGGAAGGAGAGGGAAAAGCGCAGTCCACTGGAGCTATGGCTGGTCTCGGAAGACTCTCAGGACTTGGCTATCAGTGTATATGGTTATGTTTTAGAAACGATAACTGAGCAAGCAGATACAGAAAAAGAGAATGATAACATTTGAGACTGAAGCTTGGGATTCCCAGTGTTGCGCCAGGATCTGGGGAGGAGCCCCCGCAGCTAGACAGGCACCCCTGGTGCTCTGTAGAGTACGTGTTAACCACAGTGCCGGCTGTCGTGTTGAAAGAAGTGGACTTCTCAGAGTCAACGAATCTTTGGCAAATGTTTGTAAGCTTGTCCCCTCCCTTCACGTTTGACTAACATTCTCTTTGTGTCCCTTACTCACCACTAAGTTAAACCAAAGATTCTCAGATAATGTAATTTGGAAAGTGATTGTTAGCCTCAAAAAGACAGCCTAGGGCTTATAGTAGATAAGGTTTAAAAATGTGACCAGCTAGGTATTCCTGGATGATGGTGTAGGTCATATCATTCCAAGACAAACTGAATCATTTAAAAATAAATTTAAGACAAATTAATATATGTTAAATATGGAAATTTTGGAGGGAGTTTTCAATAACTGGAATTCAATAGTTGGAATAATTACAATACCATGTTTATCTTATGACATGACTATAATCTGATATTCTTATGACTAAAGGGGTAAAAATCTTCTTCAGTCCAATAAACAGTTGTAAAAATTATTTTCATGCAATGTATTGATTATGAACACTATTTTTAGAGAGAGGACATGCATGCAAGCTTAGAGGGAGGAGAAATAGGAAGAGGGAGAGGAAAAACCTTAAGTAGGTTCCATGCCCAGTGCAGAGACCAACAGGGAGCCCAATGCAGAGCTTGATCTCACAACCCTGAGATCATGATCCGAGTTGAAATAGAGCCAACACTTAACCAACTGAGCCACACAGGCACCCGAGAAAACACTTTATTTAAACTTCATTGTGAGACTTAGAGAAGTAAAATGATACCGTGTTTTCATATTTAATGATTTTTTTAAAAAAATTTATTTCTTTATTTGAGGGAGTAGAAGAGAGAAAGCACAAATGAGCGGGGGCAGAGGGGAGAGGGAAAAGCAGACTCCTTGCTGAGCAGGGAGCTGGATGTGGGGCTCTGTGTCAGAACTGTGGGCTCATGACCCGAGCCGAAGGCAGATGCTTAACTGACTGAGCCACTCGGGTGCTCGTATTTGATGAATTTTAAATCTAGTGACCTAACTTTGAACACTATAATTTGTTGTGATAATATTAACCTTATGTGCAAGCCTCGCTTGCCTGTATCCTGAAAAATTACACTTGGGTGTGAGTGGATAGGCCAAATATAAAATTCAGGGAAATCAGCCTGTGGCATAGAAAAAAAAAATATAGAAAGAATGATGTATATTTATATTGGATAAGCTATCAAAAAACACAGTGGAAAGTATTTATCAGTGGTCATATAAGTCTCAGTGGCCAAAAGCAATATTTGGGTATATTTCTTGATTTGAGAAGCCTAAACATTAAATTGTTTTATATCTATTTTATACCTATCTATATAATATATTCATATCTATATATAATCTATACCCATGTATATCATACATATCTATCCACACATATAAACACATTTTATACACAGATATAAATATAAAATATATAATGTGTTGTAAACACACTAAACACACACATGATCATACACAGTTACCTTAGCTTGATCTTCACCTTCTTCAATGATTTCTGCTGTTAATAGTCATGTATGTGTATGGTATCCCCATTGAGGAAAGATCTAATTCAACATCATAAATGCAATAAAGTTTGTGGAATGCTTTTAAACAGTAAAATGTGAATGAAGGGAAGTGGATTTTACCAGCCTCAAAAGAGGCTGAAGCAATTGCCAAGTCTGCATGGGGCCAGCAGATGCTGGGCTCCAGTTGTCCCTGCCTGATTGGCCCTTGAGGATAGTCTTACTAATGAAAGAGACTATTTTCTTTCTCTAGAGACCACAGTTCTATGAACAACACCACATTCTTGTTAATTATGGTAAAGCTAGTACATAAGACTCGAACATATACATAATTAAGAGCGTTTGCTAAATTTAAGATGCTGTAGAAAAGAAGAAAAATGGCAACGTGCCAATGTGTAATTTCTATGGAGTAATAAAGTCAGCTTGACGGTCGTCAAGGATGAAGATCCAAGTTTAATCCTCTTTTGTATTTTCTTTGAATTTTGTTTAAAAATGAAACATAATACATGATTAAAAATTTTATAGAAATTTTACACTTTAAAGATATTTATAGAATCAGTTGTAATTTTCCGTTAGCAACTCAGTCACACAAGGCCACTCTTCCCCTCGGACATAAGCGCGGCTGAGAGTGTAGTGTTGCTGTTTATTTGCACGTGTTAGTTGTACCTAGAGCAAGATGGTGCTAGGCTCCGCATATTGTGCTACAACCATTTTTTGGTTTAATATGTGAATGTCCTTCTACATATATCCTTGTACTTTACTATACACATTTTACCAGAGTAAATTCCTAAAAGTGGAAATTTTGGATTGGGTAGCACTATGAACTCTGATTCTTCATTATTGGAAGTCCTTGCTCATGTTTTATTTTTTATTTTTTTTTAATTATTTAAGAGAGAAAAGTAGAATGGGCAAAATGGAAGTGAAGCATTTCTGTTTGGAAAATATATACGTCCCTAAAATGCAAACTAAAAATAGATATACTTCATGTGGAATTGCAAAAACAAATTCCTTGGGGTGTGTGTGTGTGTGTGTGTGTATTTTTTTTTAACTAAGTGTTGCAATTCATTCCATCTTTGTGACTACATGCATCATAGGGCAAGGTGGGTACACAAGGCAAATAAAGCGAACCCTTCTCCCATTTAACCAGATACAGTATTTTGGCAGTTTTATGATAATACAAGTTGGCTTAATTGACTTGGGGCGAAAGCTGGTAACAGCCAATCTTTGCAATTTAGGATCTTCCTCCATAGTTACTCCAAGGATCTTCATTCCTACTCTACGCTATGAGCTCTGAAGTTTTCACATCCCCTCTGAGCAGGGACCCCGACGTGGGCTCCATCCCAGGACTCCGGGATCATGACCTGACCTGAAGGCAGACTCTTAATCGCTTAATTGACTTTGCCACCCAGAGGCCCCAAGCTTTCACATCTTAATCTGAAATTTGAGCACTCTTCTTAAGGCAGCAAGTGTCTGTTAAAACTGTCTCTCTCCACTACCCCCCACCCCTGCCACCTGCAATCCTAATAGTATATAAAAATAAAACCATCCTCCCAATCTTTGATTGGGACTATCATGCTAAGATCCCTTACAGAGCATTAGCTCCCTGAGACAAGAGAGATCCTAACCAATTGCTCCCGTGAATAATAACCCAGAACAATGTACCTAACGTCCTTCGCTGCGAAACTCAAGGGGTCCCACAACCCTGATCGTCCCAAGTTTATCAGTATTTATGGATTTTTAAAGCTGATCTCAGACAAAGTATTGCAACCATAATCCTGATAAATCATTCAGTTTTAGCACATGGGGTTCCCGCAAGATGCCAGAGCGAGAGAAATTATTTCAAAGCAAAGAGTGATGGTTCATCATCTTTTACAAGTGAGAGGAAATCAAAGAGGAAAGAAAACTCCTCCCTCCTAAACGTCTCATCAAATCGATGGCTATTTTCACAGCCTTAATTGATGAAAGCCACTGTCCTCAATTTCCTGATTTGAGGAGTCTCTTTTCAAGGTGACTGTCAAGGACAAGAAGAGCTTTCAGGCTTTTCTTTGCCATGGCCCATGAATTCCAGTCCTTCAAGATGATTCGATTCCCATGGAAGGATTGGATTTCAGCGGCCATGGCACAGTCTGTGTTTTAGGTGACTTGTCTTAAAAAAACGTTAATTTCTAATTCTTAAATTATCCCATTGACTTTTATTTTTAAATATGAATAAGTTTTTTTTCCCCCTTTAAGATACAGGTTGATGTTTTTATTATTTTTATTTATTTATTTTTTTAGGTTGATGCTTATAATTGGGAAATAATAGGATGAGGTGACTTTAAATTCTTAAATTTTAAATTATTTATTTATTTATTTATTTATTTATTTATTTATTTATTTATTTATTAAAAAAAAGAGACAGCGTGCATGGGAGGTAGGATGCAGAGGGAGAGGGAGAGAGAATCTTAGACGGCCTCTACCCTCAGTGCATAGTCCTTCATGAGCCTCATCTCAGGACCCTGAGATCATGACTTGAGCCAAAATCAAGAGTTGGATGTTTAACCCACTGAGCCACCCAGGTGACCTTCCTTTTTTTTTTTTCTTCTCTCTTTTTGAGGTGACTTTTAAAGGACAGATTTTGGAGCCAGTGGAATTTTTACATGCCAAGTTACATATTTCAGAAACATCTTCCTTCACTAATGTCACAAGATCTGAGCACCTTCCTAAGGTTAGTTAAGCAATAGGTGTTACGTTCTTCTCTTTGCACAATTTGTGGACACGTAGAATAGGTAACAAAAATGTATGAAAACTGCTACGTCAGTGATCCTGGGCTGGCAGCGGTGCCCAGAGAAAGACCCCTTGATCAGTCCGGTCCCTGTCGTGTTTGGCATTTTGGAGCCAGTTATAGTGTTCGGGTATGTTCATCTTCATGCTACGAGGGAAGAGGAAATGATGAAACAAAATATGGCCTACTTTTGCTCCGTCTTTCTTCTGTGGAGATCTACTTAAATCTTTGAACTGCATTAGATTCACATAATACCTTCTCTGTAGAACTGCACTTGGAAGCCTTCCTCTCCATGGCTGCTGATGAGAAATAAAACTAAACTGAACTAAAGCAGAGTATTGGGCCCTTGGCCAGTCCTGGGCACTGGGCTTACAGAGAGCAAAGGCTGCTGGTCGCCTCCGCCAGCCGGTGTTAGAGCAGCCTGTGTCCCTTCAACTGCCGGGCGGGATATGCATTCAGTCTGCATGATAACACCTTCTAGAAAGCTTTCTAAATTTTAATTATTTAACATGCTTTATTTTATTTTCGTTTAGTGCCTGCGAGAGTTTGTGGTCCTATCACAGGGAGGGGAGAGAAAGAGAGGGATGGCAATGTGATTTTCTTCCCCGACTCCTTGATAAGGTGCCATTAACTGAATTAACAGAACTGCTACTAATGGGAACCTTTGCACCTCTAGGACCGTTTCAATTTGCCCCTGCTGTAAATTTGGCTTTTTTTTGCATCCATGTGCATATTTTAGGGTTTCATTTCTGTTGTTTCTCTTTTCTCAGATCATTTTTATTCCCACTAGAATGTGATTTATCTTATTATTTTGTTAATTAATTTATTATTTTATCCTCCTATCCATCCACTGTGCCAGAAGCAGTTGGTACAAGAATATTGTACCAGTCCTTAAACAGTTCGCAAAAATATTGTACCAGTTGGTACAAAAATGAATATGACTTCATTCCAGTCCTTAAACAGTTCCCGGTTCAGTGAAGGAGAAAAACAAATAAAACCTTCTTTTCTCCCCCTTTCTTTCCTTTTAAATTTCCTTTCATTTTTTTTTTTTTAAAGATTTTGTTTATGTATTCATGAGAGATACAGAGAAAGAGGCAGAGACACAGGCAGAGGGATAAACAGGTTCCCTACAGGAAGGCTGATGTGGGACTCGTTCCCGGGACCCCGGGGTCATGACCTGAGCTGAAGGCAGATGCTCAACCACTGAGCCATCCAGCCATCCCATAAATTTCCTTTTCTTAATATTATTTAATCTAACCTCATATTTACCCATTTCAGCTTAACTTAGTGAGTCAGAAAAAAAGAAGACATTTTCTATATCCAAATCTCTGAGAATTAGGTTCAAGTGACATATACAAACTCCTTGATACTGGAGTCCAAGGTCTGGACGACTGTAGGCCTTCAAGGCTTCTGGGGTCACCTTTTCGTCTGATACTTGGACTAAGTCCCTAATAAACTAGGCTCCCGTTCTTCATTCCAACGGCCAATCTGTCTCTCCCAGTGTCTCCAAATACTTTCACAAGGGCTACCGTTCTCTTGATTACCTTTTAGTCTTATTTTTTACTCTCCAATGCCTTTGATCCTCACTGTGTATGTTGCCTTCGTGTTTGGCTGCTCCCCTCTTTTTTTCCTCCTTTGGCCCAATACCTTCACCACTCAGAGCACCGTCAATGTACAACCACTCTTGGCTGAAGGCGTAACACAGCAAGCATCGTCTTAAATTTGATACAGTCTGTCTGCGTCCCAAAGTTCTGCTGCTGCGCCCAGACAGGGGCCTTGCCCCTGCTTACCGCCTCCCACTATGGGCTTTTCATCCTCCTTAGAGACCTTCCTCATTCTGTCCAGGTTTCAACTTTCTTCCAACTTCCCCGCTTTTAAGCTGACAGAGGACAACTTCCAATTTCCCACCACGTTATTGTGAAGAGTTTCTTTCTTTCTTTCTTTTTCTTTCTTTCTTTCTTTCTTTCTTTCTTTCTTTCTTTCTTTCTTTCTTTCTCCTTCCTTCCTTCCTTCCTTCCTTCCTTCCTTCCTTCCTTCCTTCCTTCCTTCCTTCCTTTCTTTCTTCCATTTATTTTTATTTATATTTATTTTATTTATTTATTTAATTTATTTTTATTTATTTAATTTATTTTATTTATTTTTAAATATTTATTTATTTGTTTGTTTTATTTATTTTTTTATTTATTTGATTTTTTTTGTGTGTGAAGAGTACTTCTGTCCTCTGGTCTAGCCCTCTAGCCCTCTAGCCCTAAGCCATACCTTGTAGTGTCTTCAGTCTTTATATGTAAGAAATGGCTTACCTAGCTTGTTTTTTTTAAAGCAAAATAATATTGTACTTCTGAGATTAATGTGTCTCTCCCAGAATGACTGTTTGTTTTCACACTCTTTTTATGATTCCTATTATACTATTAACACATCCTGACAGATTTATGAAGTCCTTAAAAGCGAATGGTATACGGGAAGATACAAACCACCGTGAAGAATAATACGAGTACAGAATCATGGTGGGCTTCCTTAAATAATGCTAACAAAAATATTGATAAATTCAAGTTCCGAGTGACTTGTAAAAACAGTCAAAATCTGGTTTTCAAAGCTTTGTGTCTTAGAATTACATGTAGTTAGAGGCTATTCAGTTGCTTTGTTTACTCACCAATATTCGTGTAGAAGCCAGAATTATGTCACAGCGCACACACAAATACACACACACAGGCACAAACATCCTATGATATAGGAGTTAGTGAGCTATTCTTATTAAGGTTTAGAAGACTTTTTAAAAAGTCTACAAATGCTTGTAATTTAGAAACTTCTCCAATGCATTTAATAATGAATTATTAATCTTATATTCCAAATTGAAAAACGCCAAAACCGTGTTTTTCAGACTTTAGTTTTCATAGCAATCACCATGAACACTTGTTAAATGCAAATTCCCTACCCCCAAACAAGAGAATCTGCGATGTGGAAGGTGAGGAATTCACATTTGTGTGAGCTCCCCAGGTATGTTCCAAAGAATGTGACCAAATTCCTTTTCTAAGAATGTGGGTGGGTAAAATGGGTAATTTAACAAGATAATTCATTTTATTTAAATTCCCTTCTGACTTTGTTGACTTTTTCTGACAAAATGATAATTCATGTAATGAGCATGAACATCAGGCTCTAGTAGTTCTCATTGAGGTACTAATTATATATTTTTACAGTATAATATATGTAATAATGATTTCTAGTATTTACATGGTGCTTCAAATTAAAAACACTTATCTTTTATTTTTACTGCATCCCCAACAACAGGGCTGATACAATAAGCTAAGTGAATTCTAAAGCTCTCCCAGTAGGCCAACAAGGCCTGAGGAGCGCCACCAGCAACCAAGCTGCTCTAGAGTCACCTTACAGTCTTATTTTAAAACCCAGGCAATATTTCTGGTTTATTTAAAGCTCTTCAGAAAACGAGGTTAGCCTTGAAAAAACCGGGGTCTCTGTGTTACGTTAGGTTTTCATGCAAAAGAGGCAGATTTGGAAGACCTGCTGCTCCTGTGGTGTCCCAGTAAACCCATTGCTCAAGAAAGTAAAGTGAGATTGAAAAAGTCCAGATTTTTTGTTAAAACCTCCCACTGAGCTATATACAAGCCACCCCTTTCCATCAGGTCAACCTTCATTTATCCCTCCAATTTGAGTCTGGTGACATTTTGGCAGAGGTTTCTATGACCCCTCAAGACCCCTAAATAAAGCCCGCTTTTGGTCCTTTCTATCCCTCATTGCATTTATCACAATTGTAATTATATAATTTTTCTGTGGTTAATTATTTAATGTCTGTGTCCCTAATAGATTGTGAATTCCTCAAACACAGGCATTACGTTTTGCTAACTACTGTTACCTTAAAGCCCTCGTCTTGGGGCCTGACGTTGAGAGGCACCTAATTCATGCTTGTTGAATGACTGAGTGAAGAGTAGGAAAATGTCCGATCGCAACAGGCCTCAGCGTTTCGTACTGACAAGCGTCAAAGTACAGGGGGACACTGCCCTTGTGGTATGGGAGCAGGCCAGGAAGCCGGGACGGATCCTGAAAGAGCAATGTGGGGAGGTCCCACTCAGTCCACTGCATGAACGTAGGTGGACAAAGAGCTATATATTTATTTGCACAAAAAAGAAAGCTGAGCGAAAACACGTTAACATCTTGCATCACGTCTGGGAAAGATGTGAGGGAACCCATAATGTCAAGGCCAAGGGAACCTGGAAGGCGTGCTTGGGGACGTAAGTCAAAGCCATGAGAGCGGCGTGTCTTACACTCCTACAGGAGCGAGGTACTAACCTCTACTCTGCAGAGAAACAATTTCAGAGCTTGAGGTGACCCTTGGCGGCTGGGCGCCACCGTTCTAGGACTTCCTTCCTCCTTTCGTATGTCTCTTCCGTTGAAACTCTACCAGGAAAAGGAAGACGTTGTCTCAATCTTTTCTGGAAACTTAGATCTTTTCAGTGGCGCGGGTGAGGAATAGCAATTAGGGGACAGGTGCGGGACTTGGATACGCCCCATTATTTCTGAAAAAGGGTTACCCTGCGCTTGACTGATGACCTCTTGCTCCTAAAGAATGAGTGAATTTGGATGTTCGAGGGGCAGTCTTGGTGCTCATCACTCATGCTAAGTCCGAGACCATTACTGAGCAACTACTGCCTACTGTCCGCACCAGCACCGTTCACTCAGCCCCGGGTTTTACGTTTTCAGATCTTGACTATTGGGAAATCTGTGATTCCCAAGAGGAATACATTTTTCTCTGACATATCTGTGTTCATCACCTGAGAGTTTGGTGGTTAACACAACAACTGGGGGCAACGCTTGTCAGGTTTGTTGCTTAGGTATCGCTTTGCATCTTATGACTTGGAAACGTAGCCTGACCTCCGTGCTGACACTGCAGAACTATGTGCGGGAGAGCTCCGGCTATTACCATTCTGGATTAGTAGGTGTGTGTGTCCTCCTAGGACTGGCTAAAGAAACGGGATAGAAAGAGCCGAATAAAATAAACCCTGCAACTTTATAGCCTGTTCCTCTAACACTTGGGAATTCTTTTTCAGGTGAGAAGGAAAATTGTCTTTTATTTTGTTCCCGACTCTGTTTCTCTCTCTTCAGTCTTGTCGCCTAGTCTTCTCTAGGTCTGTTCTTTTGGCTAAGTCTCCACCTTAAGTTGATATGATTTAACTGTAACAGAGCCCCCCACCCTCACAATGCTTTTTTTCCTCTCCCTACCTAACGACAACATCAACATTTTATTTTTGGTTAAAAACCTACAGTTACATTCAGGCGGCTTCCAAATTCCCACCAGTGTGGACAGCACCTTATGTTTATAAACTTGATCTGATACGTGAGGATTTCTAGGATCGGAAACAATTATCTAGAGCTACCGTACATTTATTTACTTTATGTTTTTTTCAGTCTGTTGCCCTTTAACGTTGCTTTGGATTGATTTTTATGCTCTTTTAACAGGTGTATTTTCTTATACAAAAGAGTCAAGAAATTATTTTCCAACGTAAAGCAAAAGTTTTTACCTATATAACCAGAAAACAGAACTCGAAACGCACTGCGTGTGCAACTCTAATTAACGATACCTACGCATCTCTTCTTTCACTTGAGTGACATCCCAAGCAAAATCTCCAAATGTGCTTTTATTCTTTTCCACCTGCAGGGATCGATACTCTTAGATTTGGATCAAAGTATACGATAGTTCAGATCACTCTCTCTTTGTTTCTTTTTTTTTTTTTTTATTTCTTTTTTTCCCCCCTACAGTTTATTGCTTTTGCTTCTTTATTCTTCATCCTGGTTTCAATCACAACCTTTTGCCTGGAGACACACGAAGCTTTCAATATTGTTAAAAACAAGACAGAACCAGTCATCAATGGCACGAGTGTTGTTCTGCAATACGAAATCGAAACGGATCCTGCCTTGACGTATGTAGAAGGAGTGTGTGTGGTGTGGTTTACTTTTGAATTTTTAGTCCGTATCATTTTTTCCCCTAATAAACTTGAATTCATCAAAAATCTCTTGAATATCATTGACTTTGTGGCCATCCTACCCTTCTACTTAGAGGTGGGACTCAGTGGGCTGTCATCCAAAGCTGCTAAGGATGTACTTGGCTTCCTCAGGGTGGTAAGGTTCGTGAGGATCCTGAGAATCTTCAAGCTCACCCGCCATTTTGTAGGTCTGAGGGTGCTTGGACACACTCTTCGAGCCAGTACTAATGAGTTTTTGCTGCTGATAATCTTCCTGGCTCTAGGAGTTTTGATATTTGCTACCATGATCTACTATGCCGAGAGAGTAGGAGCTCAACCTAACGACCCTTCAGCTAGTGAGCACACGCAGTTTAAAAACATTCCAATTGGCTTCTGGTGGGCTGTGGTGACCATGACCACCTTGGGCTACGGGGATATGTACCCCCAAACGTGGTCGGGGATGCTGGTGGGAGCCCTGTGTGCCCTGGCTGGGGTGCTGACGATAGCCATGCCCGTGCCGGTCATCGTCAACAACTTTGGAATGTACTACTCCTTGGCTATGGCGAAGCAGAAACTTCCAAGGAAGAGAAAGAAGCACATCCCTCCCGCCCCCCAGGCAAGCTCGCCTACCTTTTGCAAGACAGAATTAAACATGGCCTGCAACAGCACACAGGGCGACTCCTGTCTGGGCAAGGACAACCGGCTTCTGGACCATAACAGATCAGGTAAGGCACAACTACAGGTGCATGCCACCGAACACCTCATAGACCGGTACGTCCCTCAGGGAGGAGGCGACCATTCTCATTGTCTGCAAACATTTCTGAGTTTTTGGTTCTATCTCTTCACGATCCATGTGCTCATGTCAGGCGTGGAGACAGCTGGATCGTAGCTTCTCTGGGTGGATTCCAAGTAGAGGCCTGCACAGCCCGTCTATAGAGTTTTCCTGCTTTAGTGGGAATGCCCTTTGCTGATGGTGCCAATATTTTCTTTTGCCTGTTTGTTGCTTTTGTGCCGATGTTTCTTTGTTCCCCTGCACGATGTGATGGTACGATAACTGGCCATTTTCCATCTTTCGTTCTCAAAATGTTGATTTCCTCGTCGTTTGGCTTGGTGTGTTCGTCTCAGTTTTATCCCTGCCACGGGGGGCCGTGCATCTCACCCGAATTCACAGGAAGCGGTTACTCAACAACAACGGGTGCTTGTATTTCAATAGCCTGAGCACCAAAAAGGTGGGGTATGCAAGACAGCCTTTCTGACAACGAAAGTCCTCCCTAGGAATATTCTAGAGGGTTGATTACATTTTCGCCATTGCTAACCTAGATGGGAGATTCAGTATAATCCCTTTAGATTGGGTAAGATGCTTCGTGATATAATAAATTCACCCTTATTCTGAAGGCAGACGATCTGCTTTGTCTAGTCAGTGGCAAAGCTGAAATTCCCTGCGGATTTCCCTCTGAATGCACGAGGCATTGCTCTCTGTTTCCCTCCCAAACTGAGTTTTGGGCGATTTACTGCTAAATCCCTACTCCTCTCCATTGCCGTAGATAGTCCAGAGGACATTGCCTATAAATTTTCATTTCTCCAAGAGGATAGTCAGGAATGTGCTCGCTCTTGTGTCCGGTACTGATGAAATAATTCTGTATATTAAACAATTTGATCACCGTTCAGCCCACTCTGAAAACTGAAGATCTATTTATATAACCATGACTTAGATATATTTAATCTTTCTCTTGTAGAACGATGATTTATGATAATCCCCTGTGAATACTTTTGGCATAATTTAGAAATATCCACCAATTACACAAAGCAAGCAAAAAAAAAAAAAACAAAAACAAAAAACAAAACAATCAAAAACAAACAACAACAATAAAAAACAAACAAACAAACAAAAAACCCAAAAAGGCAGGTAACCTCTACATATGTTCCTTCATGAGCTTTCAGAGGTTTAAGCAAGGTAAATGGGGAAAACATACGGCCAGAACTAAAATGCTTCGTACAGATGTCCTTCATAAAGATCCTTATGCTCACTTAGTGTATTGTTCTGCAAATTCTGAATTTGCAGTGTATCTGAATGTATCTGAAAACTCTCAGGCCAAGCAGGACTTCCCAGAAGGTGGGGCGTAGCTGGTGCTGCTGGTCTCAGCAGACTGTTCTCGGGGTGCTTGTGCCTAGTCCTTGTGAAGGGCACGGACCAAGAGCACACTCTCAGCCTGGTAAACACAAGTGAGCACCTAGACCAAGAGGACGCAGGCATCTTTGGCAAGCACATACGGGCAAGCAGTTGTTTCAAGGGCATTTGGAGAAGTTGATCTTATTCCATCGTTATGCTCAGAAACACTTTTTTTTTTTTCCACTTCAAATGGAGAACCTGGACACAAAAGTGAGCTTTGGGATTATTTTTTATTAAAATTCTAGCGAATATTAAAAGCATGTGTCAGCTCCAAAGACCCGCAGGTACCTGGGAGATTTCCCTTAAATAGGCTCCACTTTTTTTTTTTTTAAGATTTTATTTATTTATTCATAAGAGACAGAGAGAGAGGCAGAGACACAGGCAAAGGGAGAAGCAGGCCCCACGCAGGGAGCCTGACGCGGGACTCGATCCCGGGTCTCCAGGATCACGCCCTAGGCTGAAGGCGGTGCTAAACCGCTGAGCCACCTGAGCTGCCCTATGCTCCACTTTTAAAGATTCTAATTCACAATAACTAGATGGCACATCAAAAAAACCGTAAGATATCAATGTGTCTGTTACTTCATATCACACCCCCATGTGAATAATTCTGCGGAAGTTCATTTTCTAGTGGAATCTAAACATGGAATTCACATTCCCCAAAGAACATTTCTCTCCTTTTCAATACGTTTTCCATTTTGCTCCGTGTAAATTTTTGTAACGAGTGATGAAAACCCTTTCTCTTATCGTGATGTGATGACTGTGTTCTTGTATCTGGAGTGCGCGTACTCTGGACCTTCAGTGTAAACTCTCTGTACTGTCTCATTTCCTCATCCATCACTGTCTGTCAATGGGCATGGTGCTGTGACCAGTGTTATCAGGTGACGACAGTACAGGAAGTGAGCCGCCATTATCACCCCCAGAAAGGCTCCCCATCAGACGCTCTAGTACCAGAGACAAAAACGGAAGAGGGGAAACATGTTTTCTACTGACGACAGGTGATTACACGTGTGCTTCTGACGGAGGGATCAGGAAAGGTAGGCGTGCGTTTCATCAGATCCTAACAGGTGACTTAGAGATTAAGTGCTGCGAATATACTGAGTGATGCAAATGCTCTGTGGTCGCTTCCTAGGAAAGGCTGCACGCGCTCCCTTGCATTCCTCGTCGCCTCTTCTCTCATTATTGGCATTAAAGCGCGTGTCATAACCGCCTCTCCGGTAGTAGCTTGGTCGCTCCATATGAAAGGCATTTCACTCTTCCTTTTTTCCTTTATATGTTTGGCTTCCATTTGTCTATGGGAAGAACTGTAACGGGTGTTCAGAAATTAGATCATTCACCTAATTAACATAATCAACAGTCTTCAAAAGTCATCTTTTTAAACTAAAGGTAACGAAACTCACACTAATTGACCCTATGCATATCACTAATTGACCCTATGCACTCACTCTATGCATATATTTGATAATTAATTGATAGAACGAGAAGCCGTTTTTCTTTTTTTTTTATCCCCCCCCCCCCCAAAGAAAGGCGTTAGCCACACTGTGAGTAAGTCCCCCGTCCAGCATGTGGGCGGTTTTGGCTGTGACTTACCTGAAGGTTGGGAAGCCGAGAGGCCCAGAATTGTGGGCCTTGCAGAGTCGCACACCCCGTCACTGCTCACGGACCCAGAAAACCTGCTACAGGATTCCTTTTCGAGACAACAGTAATAGTGTTAAGTCCGTTACTACCTCTGACCCCCACTAACCTGTGCCTGACACACAGAAGACACTCAGTAAATACTTGTTGAGTGAATACATTCTGTGGGCTGGCATCCTGGTTCAGAAGCCCATCGACGCTCCACCCCGCCCCGAGCTCCCAGGCTTCTAGATTATGCCACGGTCATGCCTGTGCCCCAGGTGCTGCTTTTTTGTTTCTGTTTTGCGTGAACTTTACGAGGCCCCGGGACAATGGGACCCTTTTGTCCCCCCTTAAGAAACGGTCCTGTGACGTCTATCAGGCACCCTTGTCCCAGGGCTGATGCCTCGTTGTCGCCTCCCACTCTGACGATCCCAGTGGCTTCTGGCCCTGGTGCTTTCTCTGCTCATTGACCGACCAGAGGCTCTGGTCGGGCCTCGGGATGCAAGGGACTGAGTATTCATGCAAAGCCACCCCAAAGCTTTCACGCCGGCGCAACTGCCTTTTAGGAACACTCTGCGCTTCTCTGCTATTCATTGCAGTTTCTCTCTATTGAACGCTTTAACATTTTAAGCCTTAAGTGTTTATTTTGTGATGTCTTCTCTCTTTGAAACGTCCCATTGCCCATACTGTGCTTCTCTCTCACTGCTCCCGAACATTTTGTGTTGTCCGTCCTGTCTCACGCCCCTGAGTCTCTAAAGAGGAGCGAGACTAGCCTTTTATTTCCTCAGTACGTAATGTTTTAAATGCCCCGCTTCGCTTCGATCACTTCCATTCCTCTGCATCTATTATTTGCACCAAAATGTATTTCAGTGATCTGAATAGGCTTAATCGATTGTTTGCTAATTTTATGTATTTTTATACATTTAAATATTAAGAGCTAGAACAATTTTTAAAATGTTTTACGAAGCGTTCATGTCCTATCATAGTACTTGAGCGAGATATATATACGTACATTAAATAATGATCGTAGCATATGACTAATGATTTCTTGTATAGAACATTATATTTTTAACTACATTATCTTTACTCACTATATGTATATATATGCATATGTATATATGTATTTCTGTGTAGTATGTGGTTACATTGACATATATTTTTGAGCTTCACCTTAAAACGTATCACATGCAGTATTTATACTAACTGTTGCATGTTTAAGAACTTAGCTAAAATTTGTTGCTTCCGCTGTTAGATGATACTATGAATTCTAAACTGTCAAAGGATATCATATAAGAAAAAAGTACTTCGCAAATTATAGAGCACTGTGAATTATAGAGGATTTTTATATTTATAGACTTTTATATCATAGAGAATTTTTCTGTAAAATGGCAACGTTTCTTGAGCAAAGCAATTAATGAGATATTTAGTTTGTATGGAAAAGTTATACGTGAAATGTTATTTCACAAACGCAAAATTCTCTTTATCAATAAGCGTATCCTTGAAAATTCATCTATGGGCTTTTATTCTTTGTCATTTCTCACCATAATCAACTTCCTTGTTAATTTTTGCTTAGTTTTTTTTATACCTTGTGCTTCTGCCTCCCCCCCCCCCCCCCCGAGGCCTCATAGCATTTTGGGTTAACCTCACTTAATTTTTTTAGTGTGTTGTCTTGTTATATTTATCAGGAATCCATTCATTTCTTCTTTTGATCTTTTCTATGGAGATTATAGATCTCTCCTCTTATTCTTATTCAGACATTTATTTCCTATAGGATCCCTTTTTTATCTTTCAAGTTGGCATCTCTACTGATTTGATTTTTAGAGTTCTAAAGAAAGATGAAAAGAAATTGCCAGATTCCCACTGAATTCTTTTTCTACCAACATGTATGAGTATAGTTGGTCCTACATTAAGAAAATTTATGGATTCCCTATGAGAGTGAACTCCCAGCATTTAGGACCTATGTTTTTATTTATGCAGAAGTTTTTACAAAATCATCTTTCATACACAAAAACGTACCCATTGATAGTACACGGAGAAGCAGTTTCAATATCACCCCCAAACAAGCACATGCTCTTAAGAACCATATAAAATGCACACTATGTATTTAGATGCCAATTCCAACTCGGTTCAACATTGTTAATTCTCATGAATTATATTTTTAACCATTCCACTCAATAAAAGTCTGCTTAAGCAAAAACCTTATCAAATTTTCTAGCACAAATCAACCTGCAAAATGAAAACTATATATATATATTTAAAAGAATAACTCATAATTTTACTAATTAAATACTTGTTATTAAATTAGAAGGGAAGTCTTTTCAAATGAACACTGAAATTATAGTTTCTAAAAGTAAAAGAACTTGTAAACAGAATGGATAATTTTTCTGTAGAAACCTGTATTTCAGGAAAATAACTGAACATTTAGAATGGCAACCAAGATTTACATATACCTAGTGTAATTAATAGAAACCTGCCAAGCAAATCTTTACCTTTCTGGAGGTCCTGGAGGGATCTTGGAGGTTGTGTAAATTTTTATAAGGATGAATGATTTATAAGCTTCACAACCTCTTTGGTTCATGCATATTCACCATTTTGCTTTTAATCAAACCAAATCAATGTTTATAGTGTAGTTTGCATTTTTAGATTACATGGCCAACTAGGATGAATTATTCTTTCTATAAGTCCCCAAGTCATATTGCCAATCACTTTACGGAAGAGCCGTAACAACTAGCTCTCCAGGCGCATGGAGGTCCCTATGTAAGGATAAATTATCTGCAATTTTTTATTAATTATTTAAGACATCCTCTTATTAAGTATCCCATCATCCACTGGAGTAGGATGAAATAGCTCTCACCTCCCATGTTCTGTCTTTCCGCATGCTAACAAAGCACATGGGCATATAATTCTCTCACTAGCAGAAATTGTGTCCTGGGCACGTACTGTAGTTAACGGGTGGCACAAATTCCCACCAGCGAAAGCTCAGAGAAGACATGCAGCATGCGGAGAGCTCACAGATGCGAGCAGGGAGGGTTGTGCCCACGCGGGGCAGCTCCACCCTGCAGGGACCAGGTGCTGCAGTCCTCGCCCAGGCTGCTCCTGGGCCCTTAGAGATCACTAGCTCACCCGGTGTGTCCTGCTCTGGGAAACAGAGTCAGGAAAGGGGGTCGTTGGGAGGAGCACGGGGAAGCAGCAGAGGCCCACTCTCCTTCCTGCATGGCCATCACGCCCCTGAGGGCTGAGCAGCGGGGTGAGCCCTGGGTCACAGGGCGACAAAGTCCATCAGGTTGTCTGTCTTTGCCCCGCGTTGACTGCCTAACAGCCGAGGGTCTCACCTTGCTCTGCGGCACATTTTCCAGTGGGCCGGTCGGAACGTTGACCTCCTGACTGCTTGCCCATAGTTGTCCTGCTCGTACGACCGGTCACGTCGGGCTGTACTGCGTGCTGCTCGCCCCGTCCTCCCGCCTCTGACCTTTTCTAGTAAGTAGCAGGTGCACGACCCTTCCAGAGGGGCCTGGAGGAAAACCGCTGGGTGAAAGCTTAGGGGGCAGATCTCCTGTTCTGTTCCACGACTGTCACGCATCCACGACTAGGATGCGACATAATACAACGACAAAGTGAATCGAGATCAAATGGCTCTCGGTTCCCGGCAGCGGAGCCAACTGCAAACCTCCTGTAACCAAGTTCAGACCGTTACATGCTGAAAGTATAAGGCAACTTCTATTTCATTTGTTTTCTTTTATATTCCTTTCCTTTCTTTTTTTAATCCAAGGAACTAAAATTAGGCATTCATCCCGCATCACCTAGATAATGGCATCCAATGCCATTATTTAAGAATCATCCATTTAGCCGTATAAAGCTGGAAGACTAAATATGCTAAGAAAAAAACAAAACAAAACGCTGTCTTCTTGGAGTTAATCATGCTTGCTAGCTTAGTAAATAATAAAAAATGAAAAGAAAAAACAGCCCATTTGTTTTTCAGAACCATAATGTAAATATATTAGCCAAATATATTACGTTAGCTGACTAGCTTAGTAAATAATAAAAAATGAAAAGAAAAAACAGCCCATTTGTTTTTCAGAAGCATATTCTGAAATGTAAAAATATTAGCCAAATTTATATCTTACTTAACTTGCTTTGCCTAATTCTTTAAAGATTTCTAGTATTCCATATGCCAAAATCACATCAATGCAAAGTATAATTTGGGAAAGAATACATTTTGAAGTATTACAACTATAATTTGCGATAGCTCATTTAATCTTTTTGGGAACGACAGCTCTAGTGAGCTTTATTTTTTTTTTAAGTTGCAAATGGTCTCAATATCGAATTCTTTGTTAAAAAAAAATTCTTCCTTGAACTCGAAATAGCACTTTTGATTATCCTGCATGGTACTGTTTGTCTGTGTCTGTTTTCTGGTTGGATTCAACTGATGTCTGTGCATTTTTTCATGAAAGGATATGAAAAGTCCCGAAGCTTAAACAACATAGCAGGCTTGGCAGGCAATGCTCTGAGGCTGTCTCCAGTCACATCACCCTACAACTCTCCTTGTCCTCTGAGGCGCTCCCGATCTCCCATCCCATCTATTTTGTAAACCAAGCTGCAGCAGTCGGCTAAGGTGTACGGATTCACGTGCTGGTTACCCCGCCTCGAAGAGAATTAAACGTAGAGTCACTCCAGGCTCCATTAGACACAGTTTAAATCCTGCATGACACTGCTATTTGAAGTCAGAGACGCCACTCGGGTAGCTAACACATCTCACCCCGGCTTACAGATCTCCTACAGTAGTGCTACTCCTCCACCTTAACGGCCCCGGTCTCCTTTCGCAATAAGATGACTGTCGGGGTCACACCGGCCAGCACCGACACATAAACCTGTCTTCAGGGAGATGCATTTAACCGTGTGCTTCCAAATGCCCATCACGTCATTGGACCTTCATTTCTCGGGACCCTAAACCATTCGGAAGACGTTTGGGATCCTATCTTGATCGCACACCACATGACCTTGCTCAGCTCATCTGCACGGACCGCCTTGTCTCCATCGCCTGAGAGCCAGGTCGCAGAGCCTGGGGAAGTGGATGGCTCAGGATCCGTGTCCGTGCACCCGCCATCCTGCTGACACGCAAGCCCTGGTCCACTGTCCTGCGTGTGCAATTGTGGGGCGGGAAGGGCCAGTTTCTCCTTGGCATCTTTTTCGTTTCGTTTCTTTTTTTTTTCTCCCTAATTTTTTGAAAGAAATATTTGCTTTAATAATGTCTTGATTTACTTTTCTTCAAAAATGCTGTACTGGCGATGTTTCTGGATGTTTGTGCCCAGATAACTGCCAAGAGGTTGTTACTGGTCACACGCGCTGAGGCCAGATCTCTCAAGGGCTCAGGGAGGGCAGGATACAGGACGGTGTCACCGCAGCCCCCGCTTGGCACTACAGTCCTACATATATATATAATAATCATTATTTTTTAATCCCGGATTTGTCATCCTTTTCAGAGGGAAAGTGCCAACTATCACCCAAAGCTCTCGTGTCTTTTTCCTTTTACCCCTTTCTTTATTTCGATCGATTGGTTTTTGTGCAAACATCAAAGATCATCATGGTTCGCAGGAGGCTCCCATCCCGACCCGCAGGACCGGTCAGATTTTCAGGCAGCGTCTGAGCGGCGGCCCGTCCTGCACGTTGTCTGTGTGTCCGTCCTACGGTCTGTCCCACTGCACGCAGCCGACCTCGTGGGGCGCAGAAAGGCCTCGACAAGACGCTCATGACTTTGACCCGGGTCCTGCCCCCCCTTGCCCCCCTCTCTGCTGCACACACGGGCGAGGCGGTGTAGACAAGGTGGGAGCGCGGGAGCCCCCGGGTGAGCAGCACCGAGGCCGCAGTGCCGTGGCCCGGCCCGCTGCAGGGTGGGCCCCGCCACCGCGTGCACCCCTGCTGCACCCTGGGTGCCTGCAAACCCCGCGACCCCCCACTGCACCCTGGACCTCCGCAGCCCCTGCGGCCCTGCGACCCCCGCGGAGCCTGCTGCACCCTGTCAGCGCCCGTGACCCCTGCTGCACCCTGGGTCCCTGCAACCCCCACGGCCCCCTGCTGCACCCTGTTGCCCCCGCGACCCCTCAGATCCCGTAACCCCGTGACCCCCGCGGCTCCCGTGACACCTGAAGCCCTGCGACCCCCGCGGAGCCTGCTGCACCCTGCGGCCCCCGCAGCGCCTGTGACCCCTGCTGCACCCTGGGTCCCTGCAACCCCCACGGCCCCCTGCTGCACCCTGCGGCCCCCGTGGCCCCTCGGCTCCCGTGACCTCCGCGAACCCTGTGACCCCTGCGGCCCCTGCTGCACCCTGCGGCTCCCACGACCCCCATGACCCCCGCGATCTCAGTGACACCTGCGGCCCTCGCAACTCCAGGGCTCCCCACAACCTCCGGGGTCCCTGCTGCACCCCCGCGACCCCCGTGACCCCCCCAGGCCCTTGAGGCCCCTGCAGACCTCGCGACCCCCATGACCCCTGCGGCCCCCGCGCCCCCGGCCCCGCGGACCCCTCTGGCCGCCCTCACCGTGCCCCCCGCCCACCCCGCGGGGACCCGGGCACGAGGAGGTGACCCCGCGACCCCCCGGGCTGCAGAGCAACGGTGCACGCGGGGCGGGGCACAAGGGGCAGGGGGGCCGCGGCGGCTCCGGGGGCAGGTCCCCGAGGCTGCGGCCCGCCCAGTCCTGCGACCAGGCGCCCTCTCCGGCCCCCACCGGCCCCGCCCTGACGTCACACGAGGGCGGCATGACGTCACACGAGGAGCGCTGGCGACACCGGGCGCGGGGGCGAGGGGAGGAGCCGAGTGTTAGCGCTGCTGCCGTTGGCCGCGGTGCTGTGTAGAGTCCACCGTTGGCCGCGGTGCTGTGCAGAGTCCACCGTTGGCCGCGGTGCTGTGCAGAGTCTACCGTTGGCCGTGGTGCTGTGCAGAATCTACCGTGGACTTCTGACTACCAGGAAACGGCCAGGGGGTCACCTGGACCCAGGACCCACCTCTGCTGCTGAAGGTGCCCTGACGCCCCCGGGTGCGCTGGGAGACCCCCGGGTCTTGGCCGTGGGCGGAAACCTTGGACAGGAGCTACAGCTGGGACTCCGTGGGTGCCCCCCCCCCCCCCCCCCCATGGACATCGTGGTGTGCTGCACACGGGCCAGGAGCCGAGGAACAGCTGTGAACACCAACACGCGTGCACGGGCGGGCTTCGGGCCCACGCTCAGGCCGCAGGGACCCGAGGGCACGACCACCATGCAGGGCCCACATGCAGGCCCAGGCTGCAGGGACCCGAGGGCATGACCACCGTGCAAGGGCCACACCCACACCAAGGCCGGAGGACCTGAGGGCACAACCGCCCACACGCGTGCAGTGCCCACACCCACCCCCAGGCCGCAGGGACCTGCGGGCATGACCACCCACATGCGTGCAGGGCCCAGGCCCAAGCCCAGGCGGCAGGGACCCAAGGGCACGACCACCGTGCAGGGCCCAGGCCCATGCCAAGGCGGGGGGACCGGTCCACGACCACCGTCTGCAGCTCCGAAGAGGCCCCGGGGCTGCAGGGACTGTGCCCAGGGTCACGTGGCCGTGACATCAGCGGCCACAGGTGTCTCCACTCCCCTGACTTGTCCCGCGTTAGATCCACGAGCATCCACTGTGTCATTTCTTTTTGTACAAGCCACTTATGTGATCAGCTTGTCTTTGTGGTGAAGTTTTCAGTGCCTACTTACCAGAACTAAGCTATTTGCAGTTGCGTGTTCGTGGAGTGCCAGAAATTCATTACGACTTAAAAAAAAAAAAAAAACAAAACACTGGCCAACATCATTCACGGTTTGGGTCTTGTCGTTGTTACCTCAATATAAATATTACAGAAGATAAAATTCTGGCGATGAGAGTATTTTTTTATGAAATGATCAAGGAGTAATGTCAGTATATAGTAGAGTATTAATCAAATTATATCCTAAAATGTATATTTTGCATAAAAGAGATATTCTTTAACCGATTATTATTATTTTTTGTGTGTGTGAGTTTTGTGGCAAACGAAGCTTATACGTGTCTCTGAAATCGCTGTAGTCAAAACTGTAAGAATTCTTCATCTCGCTTAACCAATGTTTGCAGAGCCAGTCCGTTCCCCAGGATTCCAAATACACTGTATGGCCCAGTTAGGAACCCCTGTGTCGTGGGCCTTTTGTGGACACGTCGAGGTGCATGCATGGCCTTGGGGACAACGGGGAGACATGTAACTCGCTCAACTGAAGAATAAAAGGCAACTAAGCTGGGGACAAACTTGGATCCTGTCTGGTCACATTATTCACGCTCCTTTCTTGGCTTTCCTCTTGGTTGTGGGGTTTTCACGAGGCTGTACTCTTTGTACGTCCCCTGGTGTCCTGGTGCCCAAGCAGCAGTCTCACACAACACGGGGGCTCTGGGCTCCGAGGGCTGACACACGCAGCTCTCACTCTCCTTCGGGTCTTGGCCGCGTAGCCAGTGTTTCCTAGGGGCGTCCACGGCCTGGATTTGCCCCATGGCCCTGACACCCAAAACTATGAGTCACGATGTCCCCCAGCATCTGTCGGGCACTTGATGACTCATACTGGATTTTCACTTACGCCGTCCGACCTAGTCTGCACCGCAGCCCTGGGAGTGACTGTCTGTGCTCCGCTGCCCGCTTACTGATGGGGAGTTAGGGATCAGGGAGGCCGAGCTGTTTGCATAAATGGTTGTTGCAGATCCTCCTCCCACCCTTGTTTCTCAGGGTCGGACCATTACCGCCTCTTGCTGCAGGTGTGTGGCCTGCTGGAGGTCGGGTGCGGGCCCCTCTGGGGCAGCAGGCTGCACGGAGCTAACACGCCCTCGTCCTGGGGGCTCCGCACTGGGGGAACCCATCAGGATTCAGGGAAGTGTAGACCGAGAAGGAGAAGCGAGGTTGGCAGATCCTGCGCTGCCCTCCCCTGCCCCCCACGGCTCAAATCGCCCTGTGCAGCTGAGTGTCTGCTGAGCAGCTGAGTCCCTAAAGGGGGCACGCCTAGATGCCACCCCCGGTGTCAGAATGTGAGGGCTGTTGTAAAGAGGAAAAATGCACAAGAAGGGGGAAAGAATGCATTTTATTTTATTTATTTTATTTTATTTTATTTATTTGTTTAAGATTTTATTTATTTATTCATGAGAGACACACGAGAGAGGCAGACACACAGGCAGAGGGAGAAGCAGGCCCCACGCAGGGAGCCCCATGCGGAATTCGATCCCGGGACCCCGGAGTCACGCCCTGGGTCAAAGGCAGATGCTTAACCACTGAGCCACCCAGGGATCCCAAGAATGCATTTTAATGCATGATAATTACCATCAGAGTTTGATTAAAAAAATCAAGACTCAATCGTAGTGAATGAAAAGGGAAGGTACTCATTTTCATCTTTGAAATAAATAAAAAGCAGGCTAATGGAATGGCAATAGTGAACTTCTCCCGGAAAGAGACAATGAATATGTTCAAAGGCAATATTATAAAGTGGGGACTCTGGAGGATTTATAACGTGCTAGAAGACATTTAGAGCTAAATGAATCTATTAAAATATTGAAATCCCTAGCCGTTTATGATGATTAAAATAGGCGGCTTAAAATTTTCCCTTACCGACAAAAACTGTCTCCCTTCCAATTGCCCCTGCCAAAATCCAACTAATTGTTTAAATTCATGAACATTATTAAACTATAGATATATATTAATTTTCTTTTTTTTTTAGTATATTAATTTTCTCTACCATAGATTCGGTATCATTAATTTTTTTTAATAAATTTATTTTTTATTGGTGTTCAATTTGCCAACATATAGAATAACACCCAGTGCTCATCCCATCAAGTGCCCGCCTCAGTGCCCATCAGGTATCATTAATATTGATCCTAAATTTAGTAATTTCCTGTTCTCCCCTAAACTAACTCTGTTTCAAAGATATATTTTTCATTATTGTCTAAAAATTAAATAATTTTATCGAATAACTATGACTTGATTTTTTTTCTTTATCATACTGTCATTCAAAGTGATGAACCAGTGAATATGCATTATTTTTAATCTAAATTGAATTTGCCAACATATATCATAACACCCGGTGCTCATCCTGTCAGGTGCCCGTCACCCAGTGACCCCGTCCCCCGACCCAATTCCCCTTCCACAACCCTTTGTTTCCCAGAGTCAGGAGTCTTTCATGGCTTGTCTCCTCTCATTTTCCCCACTCAGTTCCCCCCTTTCCCTTATATGCACTTTTAAAAAGGCTTATTTATTTGAGAGTGAGTGCGTGTGCCTGGGAATGGGGTAGGGGCGCGGGGAGAGGGAGAGTGAGTGCCTAGCAGGCCCCACGCTGCGCACCAGCCTGATGGGGTCGGGCGCTCAGTCCCACAACCCCAGGCCGTGACCCGAGCAGAAACCAGGAGTCAGGGGCTTCAGGGAGAGTCACCCAGGGCCCTGAATATGCATCGGAACAGCAAGACCTTCCAAGGCTGCGGCCACCTCATCTAGATCCCACATACACTGATGCCAACTGTATTAGGAAGAAGAGATTCCTGCCGAGAGCAGCTGTAGGTCCACAGTAACTGAGGGAGGAATGGACAGGCCTCCCCTTTCCCTCTGGCCCCACACAAGGGCACCGTCCATGTCGGCCACAACATTCGTGAACCTACGAGGACATGTCACCGTGACCCAAGGCCCAGGGTGCACGGGAGGCTCGTCTTGGCGGTGTAGGCCCTGCACATGTTGGTAAGTGGACGGCGACACGCAGCCACATCTGCAGCATCGCAAGGAGGCGTCCACGGCCTGCGACCCTGCTCATCCTGCCTCCCCCAATGGTGGCAGCCACCGGCCCTTCCTGCCTCTGCAGGCTGGCTCCCCTGGAGTGTCAGGTGCCGGCCTCGCTCGGGTCACTGGAGGCTCCCCAGCCTCTTCCTTTCGGGGCTGACTCCCGAGCCACTTCCTGAACATCCTGCAGTTGGTCGCCTGCTAAAAGACATCTTGGCTGCTTCCAAGTCTTGATACGCACAAATAAAGCTGCTGCACATACTGGGTGAGGCTATTGTGTGGACACAGGTCTGGGCTTCGTTGGCTAAACATCGAGAGCACGCTCCCGGGTGGCGGGTGGGTACCCCGGGTCACACTCACGGTTTCATTTGGTCCCTCTTCTGTGGGCAGCAAAAGCACGGCCCTAACCCACCTTCCCGAGGCCTTCCCAGGGAACCCCCAGGTCACTTACGCATCTGCGGTTTCATTTCCAGCTGTAAATATGTTGCTGATTATTCACCAGCAGGTTCTTTCTCTTTAAAAATATGATATGTTTGGGCAGCCCTGGTGGCTCAGCGGTTTAGCACCTGCCTTGGGCCCAGGGCGTGACCCCGGGTCCCGGGATCGAGTCTCACGTCGGCCCCATGACCTGATCCCACTACTGCAAGGTCACGACCTGAGCTGAAACCCAGTCGGACAATCAACCTACTGAGCCACTCAGGTGCCCCAGACAGCAAATAACTGCTATGGAGCCACATCGGGCTCCCTGCATGGAGCCTGCTTCTCCCTCTGCCTGGGTCTCTGCCTCTCTCTCTGTGTCTTTATGTCTCTCATGAATAAATGAATACAATCTTTAAAAAATAAATAAAAATACAATATTTTTTAAAAAATGAAACACAAGAAAAGCTTCTATAAAAGAAAAAAAAAAAACAGCCATAATGCCATAATTTTCTACTCCACAACCCAAATGGTTTCATTTTGTCGATTTGCCTTTTTTCCCCCTTTTGTTAAGCTCATTTTATGATTTTAGCACAGAGTGTGTGTGTGGGCATCCATGTGTGTATCTGGCCTATCATTTCGGTCCTGCTTCTGTCTGGCCCGTTACTTTTCTGGCCTCAGCTCACGCTTCCTCACGCACGCTGCTCAGGGAAGCACCTGGGTCTCACGGTGACCACGGCACCTCCCGTCCACCCAGCGGGTCCATCCCAGGCTCTGCGCCAGAAAAACTGTTGGTGTCCTTTAAAAATACATGAGGCTGTGCTCAGTTCTAAACCTTTAGAAATTATCCCTGGGGATGAGGCCTAGGCATATATATGATTTTTAAAATATGCAAATATATTATTAACAAACAACAGAACAAACACCCCACAGGTGTTTCTCCCGTCTGACATGGACTAACGTACAATAGAGATTGGAAATTACTATAAAGGAATAGGGTTTTTTCCTAAATAAATATTTTGCACGTAGGTATATTGTTTTCGCAATTAGAATGTAAAAAGGATGCATAATATCCCATTAGGTTAATGTTCTCTATATATTCATTTCCCTCAGCTATGTAGGATTCCTATTTCTTTTTCCTGTCTTCTATTATAAATCAAGAAGCATTGACCATTTTCTGTAGATACATTTTTATTTTAATTTTTGACAGGGAAGGTTTTTCAAAAATTATTCCCCAAATGGCATTATTGGCTTACAGAGTATGGAAAAATTCTTACGACCGTACTTTAAGAGCTACTTTCCCATAGTCATATTATGTTACATGTCATCAGCGACCAGTGAAAGTGACATTATCAGGATAATTTTCTTAGCTGTACTACAATTTTAAAAAAATATTATTTTTCTCAGAGTAAGTTTATGTGTGTGATTAAATTAGCAAGAGTTGAAGGATTATAGATATAATAAATTTTATTAATATCATGTCTCTGCTTTCCTCAATTTAGATAGTCATTATTAGCAGGCTAGCTAAGTATCCTTATCAGGAAATCCCGTTTTTCATTTTGTGAGCCAGATTTCAAATTTGGAATCAAATTTGATGTATTATTGTTTGTACAATAGTGTGCATGTATGGTAAACCTGTAGAACTTACATCTTCATTTTTCAATACATTTCTCATAGTAAAAAAAATGAGATAAGGACATTCCATGTAACTCAAAATCAAGTAACTCTTTAAAGGGGAAATAAATTTTCCTATAAGCCCAGGAGAGTTGTCCCAGCACATGATTTAAATACTTTGGAATGAGGTGAAATATTCATATTTTTATTAAGAGTAAATAGTGACATGAAATGGCTAAAAATAAGCACCATATGAAAAGGATTCTTAATTTAATTTAAATGTGGCAGTCCCTGAAACCTTTCTTTAACCAGTGGTCTCAGATTACATAAAGCCAATTCTTTCTTAATGGCCCAAAGGAGCTATAATTTGTGGATCGAAACCAAAACAAACCAAACCAAAGGCTGTAAATTCATTGCAAAAAATTAAGCAGGAAGTCAGTCCCTAAGGAATCATTGCAAATATATATATGTATATATATTATATTTATAAATATATTATAATATATATTTTTATATTTATAAATTATATATATATATATTTTTTTTCCTCAAGAGCTCACAGGTGTCAGTAACTTGGCTTCTCTGGAAACAAGGGCACTCTTTTAAATGTTCTCCATGGTCTTCCCTCCTGTTGCGCTGGCTGTTCCTTCTCACTTTGGGTGCTGGCAAGAAGCTTAAGAAAATTATAGAAATTCTGGAAGGATGGCTGGTAGAAATGTCCAGAATCTAAGATAATAGTGATTAAAAAACCTACTCATACACACAACTGAATATACAGGAAGAAACAGCATGAGATGAAGTAGCAAAGACTGAATATTGACTCAACCAAGGTCTTTTAGTGTGAAACAAGCAAAAAGACAAGTCAAAGATAAAGAAATGATTCTATGATTCTGCTTCATAAACCATGTTAGAATAAGTCTGTCACAAAAGAGCTAGGCGTTCTTTTCAACGGAGATTTTGAAAGGTTTGCATTGCATAACAAGGAGTCAGAAAAGACTGGCGATTTTTACATTCCCCAGCACAGAATGAAGTTAGTAACTTTCTCTTAGATGCCTTGTTTTATTTTATTCTTTCAGTTTTGACAAAAAAAAAAATCTTCCTTTACATTAATATTAAGGTTAAATGTTTTCAGAGTCAACTAATGACTGTCAAAATGCAAAATACTCCTGGCTTTATTTTGTTTTTATTTGCATAAAATATATTTGCACAGGCTTTTGGTCTGATTTATTGCAAGAGCAAAATATAATGACGAAATACTACTGAGAACATACCGCTTTTTAATGTGCAACTTCTTAATGACACAGATGAGATTCCTAGGGCAAATATCATTATAAGGTTTCTTTTCCAATATCAAAATTGTTAACGTTTAGATCTCTCTACTTATGTTTCTGGAACCAATAATTCTATGCAGAAAAACCATTACATTAAGTGTTAAAATATTAAGGTGGAAGAAGACAATTTGCCTTCAATAATAGCTTTCCTTGGTCCCGAATGCCCATGAATTGACATGTAGTTTATTGGACACCTAGAAAAGGACACAGAATTAACACTTAGAAAGCATTCTCTGACATACATGGTCCACTAGAGAGCCATGTCCCATCAAATATGTTTTTTTTATCATGTTTAGATATCAGGCTACGTATTACCCAAAAACTATTGAATCACCCACTGGCAGCTATGACCAAGATGCCTTAACATTCTCCTCCACTTGACTAAACTTTAGACTTATTTTTTTCTTGACCAGAGGCCCCTTTTCTTAGAGCATTTACTTTAGAAAACTTGATGTTGTAAATTCTTTCTCTGTCCCTTGGAAGTATAAATTTTCTTCCAGCACTTGCCAGTTACAACCCAAGAATGTCTTTCTCAGGTGCCAGGGAGCCATTCCCTTAAAACATAACCATGAGGACAGGACCCTATCCGCTAGCGTCTGTGGGAGGACAGGAGCCTAACTTCCGTGAATGCCCAACCCCACTGACCGACCTCCCCCCAGATGTCCTCCAGTAGTTTTCCTCTCCCTCACCCCAGTGCCTAAAACTCTCCTGCTTGTGTTTTAACAGAGTTGAAGTCTGGCTTTCTTCCTTATTGCAGTCGTCTTGAGTCCTATTGCAATAATCTTCACCTTCCTTGCCTGTTTAGCTGGCACGATTGGTTTTTGACAGTTCCTCAGTAGATAGTATGAAGTTGTGAATCACAATAAAACAACTTGGAGGACTTACAGGAGACGGGAAGGCGTGGGGGAGGAATTCCAGTCACTCTGTGACTTAACTATAATTTTGAAATAGATCTTTAGAAGATTTTCATAATATAAATATTATTTAAAAATTATTTAAAAATTATTAAAACTCAGTTGCTTGCTTTCCTTTCTTGAAACAGTTAAGTCCCCTCTTTCTCAGGTGGTTAAATTGACCGGGGGTGGGGGAGACTATAAATCAATTGATAAAGTGGCTGCCATTCAACTCTTCTCATTTTACTGTCAAGGAATATGATGAGATGAATGAGTTAGACTCATTCCTTCTCTGGACACTGACCCTTGGGTTGCCCCTGGCAGGCATTCATCACCCCATTTCCATGCCTGACATATTACTGGGCTCATAGAAGAATTTTAACACGCGTTTTTGAAAATTGAACTGTTACTTAGACTGATTTTCCTGAAATTCATATCTTCCCGTGTTCTCCCCTCGTTATTCATCTATCAGTGTCAGAATAAAACACAAAATCTCAAGCTTGCCATTTAAGACATTTTATCATCTGGCTCCTTTTACCTGCCAAGGAGTCAGCTATTGGTTCTTTTTATTTAGTTCCTTTGTTCAGTATCCAGAGTCTCACAAGGTGTCTGGGATACAGTAGACACCGTGTTAATCATTGTCCCTGGATCCCTTGCTGTCCTGCCTCATTCACTGGCCTGGAACTTCTCAGACACCGACACCAGTCTAGGTCTAACGTCAATTTGCCACAGACTCTGCAGTCATAGTATTTTAAACCTTTTATATATTTCTTTCATCCTTTCAACAGCAAATGCCAGAGTTAATTCCCAGGACCAGAAATTCAGTTGACAGATCTCCTCTGGGGCCCCATCCCCAGAATCTGCACAAGTAATGAGGTCCCATTGTGCTGTGATAAACCCAGTAAAGATAGATCTCCTTGACCTATGGTAAAGAAAATGGGGTTTAGAGGCAAAGTAAATTTAGTTGGAATCTTGTTCTTATCCTTTACTAGCTATAAGTCTTCCGACAAGTAATTTAAACACTAAATTTTATAGAAAGTTGTCAACTGGTAAGGATACCTACATCATAATTTTGTCATGAGTCCTAATGAGAAGATGCATATAATATGCCTAGTACACTTTTGTGAACAAAGATTCAGCTCTAAATATGAACTTCTATTATGATTATGATTATATTTTCATTGATTTTTTTTCTACAAATTGTGTGGCAGCTTGTGATTTTTTTTTTGTTCTCTAGTATTGATTTTTCTTTGTGGTAGATCTTATTGAACAAAATGTTGGCAACAGTTTCTAAACCCATTTCCAATTGCCTTTAAAGATAATGAAATCTTCCTTTCATATTTATCCGAGCATCAACATGAAAAGACTTTCAAAGGATTTTCTTATTTACAGACTCTCTCCAGAGATCAAGGTACTTACATTTTATAAAGACAAATAAAAATTAGTAGCGTATCTTTGGTAATTTACAGGTTCAATGTGACTGGAATTTTTTTAAGATTTTATTTATTTGAAAGAAAGAGAACATGAGCTGGAGGAGGGGCCAAGAGAGGGAGAAGTAGACTCCTTGACAAGCAAGAAGCCTGATGCATCTCAATCCCAGGACCCTGGATCATGATCTGAGCTGAAGGCAGACGCTTAACTGATTGAGCCACCCAGGTGCCCATGACTAGAAATTTTTAGCACAATTCCTGAAGTATATAAAAATATATATTATTTCTATTCTATCCTGCAGAATAGGCTAAAGAGATTCCAAGATTACCGCAGGATCACACTACTATGACCCAAAGTTAACTATAATCTTTGTGGTATCGATATATCCCGAGTCTATTGAGGACTCTTCAGAAAATTACCAAGTTCCCAAAAGTGCCTCATCTAGTTCTTTCACATTAGGAGTAGCTTCTACTCTAAACTATTAAAAAAAAAATGGCTACGGTCACATGATTATTTGTTTAGCTATTTCTCACAATCCTATGAAAGTGGAAAACATGTCTGCATTTAGCATGAGAAGGGGGAAGCAGTGATCAATGTTGTTAACAATAAGAGTAACATAATATTTTGGGATTGCTCTTTTTCGAAATAAAAATGAACAAAGATAGGAAAACTCTACTTTAGGAAATAATTTGGCATATTTTTTTGAATTGAAGAGAATAGGATTGAGAAAAGAGAAAACTTTAATGCTTCTGAAACAAAATACTTCTGAATTCAGAAGTTACATCTGGAAAATTTATAACATTGTTTCTAAACTCTGCATATTAATATGCATATTAATATATGAAATATTCAATTGTTGAAAAAACTGGGTAGGCACAAAAGGTAGACATTATATTTATGTACTTGTGGATTTCTTTCTTAGGAAATAAGTTGACGGATTCTATTTTTCATTCCTAGGCAATAGGAATTTTTAATTCCTTTAGTTGTATGAATGTTAAATATGAGATTTCCACTGAATACCCAAGTGTAGTGTATTTCAAGTAGGCAGGTGGATATATAAGCCTGGAGATTAGGTAAACTGTCTGGGCTGAAGATTTATATCTGGGAGGTGTTAGTATAAAGACGGCATTTAAGGCCAGAGGAGAGGTCTAAGGACTGACTCTTAGGGCGATTCCACATTAACAGGTAAGGAGAGATTGTCAGGACCAATAAATGCAATTGAGAATGAGAAAACATTGAGTTAGGAGGAAAGCTAAGAGACTGCATGGAACTGAAAATCTTAGATATACAATGAATGATGGAGAAGGAGATAATCAATTGTGAGAACTAGCTGTTGGATTTAGCAGTGACACTATTGGCAATCTTGACATGATCAGCTTTGTTAGTGCCGTGGAGATAGAAGCCTGAGTAGAATAGGTTTAGGGAATAGAAGAGAAGAACTGGAGACAACAAACGTAGAAACTCTTTTGAGGAGATTTGATGCAAAAAGGAACAAAGAAATAGGGCAACTGCAGATGGGAGATGTGGAGTTGAATGATTTTTTTCTAAGATGGAAGACATAACAGCATATTCTTTATAACTGGAAAAAAATAATGCAACACTTTTGACTATTTTGCAATCAAATCCTGCTTATTTATAGACAAAGAGAAATGTTTTTGAATAGTATTTCATACGAACATAATACATGGGCTCTGAATTCAAGATGGTTTCAGTTGGCTCAAAAAGACCTGAAATGGAATTTTATTAATTTATTATTTCTAGTAACAACATCAGCTCAAATTAATCTTTGGTTATGTTTTTAACTGTTTTTCAAAGGGGAAATTGAAATGTGGAAGTTTGTCCTTTGGTATCTTAACCAACAATATATTGAGTATGTCCATTATTTAGTTAGTTGATTATGGGTAGCTGAGACAAACTCTGGAATTTAAAATGGAGTTTTTGGATGACTAAATTAAATATTTACCCCCAGAAAGGATAGATTATAAGGGTGTAACTGGGAAAAGTAATAGGAAAAAAATACCTGACATCAGCATCTTCTTTCCCTATTCCATTCCTTCCTCTATTTCTTTTTTTTTAAATAAATTTATTTTTTATTGGTGTTCAATTTACCAACATACAGAATAACACCCAGTGCTCATCCCGTCAAGTGCCCCCCTCAGTGCCCGTCACCCACTCCCCCCCACCCCCCGCCCTCCTCCCCTTCCACCACCCCTAGTTCGTTTCCCAGAGTTAGGAGTCTTTACGTTCTGTCTCCCTTTCTGATATTTCCCACACATTTCTTCTCCCTTCCCTTATATTCCCTTTCACTATTATTTGTATGTTCTCCTTCCTCTATTTCATCCTTGAGAAGAGACGCTAATAAATGAGTGTAAAGTCCCATTCTCAGTGAATATGCTGAATCTTTCCAAAGAGGAAGAAAATAAAGTGCTCATAGGGAAAAGGCTGGAGCTGTTCACTCTGGGGAAAGGTAAAATTCCCCATGGCTGAGAAGGAGGCACACCTTTGAAGTGTTACCAGGAATAACGGGTAGCTAGCAGTAGCCTGGGGAGGCAGCGCCAACTGTGGAAAATGATGTACCTAGAGATATGGGGTCCTAGGCTGCATGGACGCTGTGACAAAGATCCTTTGAACCAAAGCTGGAATTCCCATTAGAGATGTTTTCAGCTATAAAAAAAGAGAATTTTTAAAATATCTTAAAACAAATCGATGTGTATTTTTTAGTTGTAAAATTTAATTCATAGGTAGCTGGTTCTTGGCATTATCGCAGCTGTTCAGCAACGTCATTTGGCTCTTTCTGTCTCCCCGTCTGCCAACTGTAGCGTGTTGGCTTTTATCCCTTTGCTCTTCATGTGGCATCTGTACCCGCATCCTCATGTCAACGATTCAGGAAGCCGAATGGGGAAGTGCCCATAGCAAAAGGCAATACCAGTGAGCTTCTGCTTTTAACTCATTGCTTATACTCTCTGCCTTGGCTTCCAAGCTTCCATGCAGCTTGATAAATGGAGTTCTTTAGTATTTATAGTTTCTTTTGTTCAAGGAAGACTCAAAAGGATAGATTGAAGTGGAGGATGAGTCAGGCAGCCTTAGCTTCTGTTGCACTTGGCATGTTACCTTCCCCAAAGGGAAATGCCAATTAGGAATACAAGCATGCCCTCAGCCATCAGTGAGAATGAAGGACCAGAGACCCTTCATTTTCTAGACAGCATACAACCCTCAGGTAGAGGGTAGAATCCTGACAAGAAGGAAGAAACGCCTCAAGATAGTTTAATTTTTTGCTACAGTGGCAAAGAAAGGCACAGAGATAGTTAACCTGATTGCTAGGTTATAGTGATTCTTGTGCCTGACTCATGTGGTAGAATGGAAACCACATCTGCCATCCAGCTGTAGGATGTGGTTCTAATAATGACTCTGAGAACTTGAAATCTCAATCGCAAAGCATAATCAATTATTGATCTTTTGACTGATAGTATATAAATAAATACCTAAAACTTGCACATAGGAACTTTTTTTTTTTTTTTTTTTTTTTTTTTTTATTTTTTTTTGCACATAGGAACTTAAATGCTTGTTGATTTTATTGGCATGCTTTTAGCTCCAAATATTTTAAATTAAACATGGTTCAGATGATTAAAAATGCAGTCTTCATTTGACTATTAAAAGCAGTAATTAAGGGACTCCTGGGTGTCTCAGTGGTTGAGCGTCTGCCTTTGGCTCAGGATGTGATCCTGGATTCCTGGGATCGAGTCCCACATTGGGCTCCTTGCATGGAGCCTGCTTCTCTTCCCTCTGCCTGTGTCTCTGCTTCTCTTTCTGTGTCTCTCATGAATAAATAAATAAAATCTTTTAAAAAAAAGCAGTAATTAAGAATAATACAAAGTGTTAAAAGCCAGAAAAGATTTTAATAATGTCTTTTATTTCATATAAAACGTGATACAGGCATTTGCAGAAGCATTATGCCATTTTCATTCATAGGGCATGAATTCAGAATTACAAAATTCCTATTGCAACTTACTTAGATTCTCTTTTTTAAATTTTTTATTTTATAGATTGGAATTCATTTTTATTTTGTATCTCCTCTAAACCTTTGCAAAGTCTAGGATCTCTGAAGTTCTTTTTTTCTTTTTAATTAGATAAACTTGACATGTACTATTGTGTAAATTTGAGATATATATAGCATGTTACTTTGGTACATTCACAGGTTATAATATGTCTGTTGTAATGATATTTATCAATTTATTTACTTATAGTACAATATTATTGTCTACATTCAATATCCTGTACATTAGATCTCTATGGCTTATTTAGTACTTATTACAGGTTTGTACCCTTAAACACCATCAATCTTATCCCTTCCTCCTCATCCCTGGTAAACATTGTTTTACTCTTTTTTTTTTTTTTAAGATTTGACTTTTTTTAGATTCAACAAATAAGTGATATCATACTTCGTTTGTCTTTCTCTGACTGATTTATCTCACTTAGCATGACAGTGCTCAAGGTCTATCCATGCTGCTGCAAATGGAAGGATGTCCTCCTTTCTTTCTTATGCTAAATAATATCCCATTATGTATTTTTCTACATCTCTTTTATATATTCATCTGCTGATGGGCATTTGGGCTGTTTCGTATCTTACCTATTGTGAATCATGCTATGATATACATGGTTAAATTCTCTTTTGGTTTGTTCATTAATAAATAATTATTACATTTCCAATCTTTTGCCTGGGCACAGTGGTCCAAAAAGCCAAGGTCTTTGCTGTCATGGAATTTAGATTATAGTAGGGAAAGAAAGAAAATGCATAAATAAATATTGTTTATCATTTGCCAGATGGTGATAGTGGGTATGCCATAAATAGGGACGTGCAGATAGGGAGTGGATGGTAGGGGGTGCCATGAAGATCGGGTCGTGAAGGAAGGCCTGGTGCCAGAAGAAATCTGGAACGAGAGTGTTTCAGGCTGAGAGGACAGAAGGCCAAAGTGTTATTGGTGCCATCAAGGAGCTACAAGGAGCCAGTGGGGCTGGAGCTGAGCAAGAGAAAGAATATGGGGAAGGAGCTGGGGCGTAGATCATATAGGCGCATTTTAGGCCATGGAAAGGACTTTGTTGAAAAAATAAACAAAAACTCAGTTATGACTTTAACTGATATAGTTAGTTGACCTAATTCTTTTCATGTGACATGAACCCATAATACAGGGTAAAACATGTTAATGTGCTTTCATAATACATCTGGGATATAATTAAGCTTCAGAGTAGTATGTTATATGAATAACGCATGTAACAGTAATACGCATATAAATGTACACGGTTTTCAATGGCTGTAAAAATGTTGACATTTTTTCATCTTTTGAAGTTGAGTCTTGAGCCTCTACATACCTATAAGTTCAGGTTGACTAACTGGTTGTGTGGGTATTGTGAGCAGAGTTGCCTACACAGGGTGATTCAGCTCATATCAAGCCCGATTTTTGCTACTCCCACACCCCAAGGTTCAAAAACATTTCTCCCACTAGCCCTGTCTGAGAGCTGGAAATTACCACATTATTCATTCCCTTGAGTTAAGGCATTGGAGGATGCTGATAATTATTTAAACACTCTTTGAGAGGGAGGTGAGTTAATGCACTATCTACTTAAAAATTCCCTCAAATCCAATGAGCTGGGTAATCATCTAGTAAGAAAGTATGAGAATGGGACAGTGTGGGATGTGAGGCTTTATAAGTCTGTGGATGTCAAAGTCTGTGAACATGTCATTTCCATGCAAATTGGGCCAAAAAGGGATCCCTGGGCAGCTGGAATCTGAATAAGGACGCTGGAAGTAGAGAGGAAATTGGTTAACCTGTATTACTCATTATACTCAGTTACCTCTGCTCACTCTGCCTTGGTCTAGAGGAAAGTGTGGAGACTCTGGAAGCAGAATAACCCGAGTTCTAAAGGTTATTTCACCTTTCTTGAGGCTGAGGCATCACACAAGACAAAGTATATAAAAGCACTTTTCTAAGTGATAAGGAAAAGCACGTTGCAGTGTTTGGTTCACGGTAGGCAATAAACAGAGACACATCAACGTATAAGACTTGCTTAGTTAGAATAAGGACATTTAATGGAACTTTGACGCAGTCTCATGGAGGTCATTATGCCAAAACACGTAAAAAGTTTTTATATTGTATATACAAAAACTATCCTTGAAAATCAGTTTATCTCTGAGCATCATCCTATTCCTGCCCTTTACCATCCTCACTTCAGGATACTCTTCGATATTTTAAAATTCTAAATAATTATTAAGTGATATATAACATCCTTCTGACCTTAATCACATTTTTGAGCCTCAATCCATGCTATGTGCAATTTTTTTTCCTGAAAATTTGAAAGAAATAGCAACTATTTAAAAATAGACTTGCAGTTATGTAAACCTCTTTTACTCCCTCTAAGGAGAACTGATAAAAGTGAATTAAAAGAAAGAGAGACCTGGAGAAATTAAGCCTAGCTCTCAGTTCTGAGGAAATAGTGAAGACAATAATCTTTCCCAAACCAAACTCCAGAGATGCCACAGAAGCAAAGTGAAGAGTTATTAGGTCTTATACTCGATGCAGATAATTTGAAACTCCCGAAACTCCTGTAGAGACAGAAGCTATTTGGGTCATGGTGTGAGGAGAAATTGACAACAAAGTAGGCCATGGTTGGAAGGTCTGCTGAGAAGAAAGCTTTTACTGGGTGTTTTTTCCCTCCCCTTGGGAAGCTCCTTGCCTGCCCCATTGCAACTGAGAGGCGGAAACCAGCAGTGCCCATTGGCACTGGCCTGTGACTAAGGAACAACTGCTGGGTGGAGATCACGCCGTGCTGGAGTAGCAGAGATATAAGAAATAGAAAAATACCCATCAACCTCTGAATGGTTTCCTTCCTCAACACCTCTCCATTGACACTCGAGGGCTAGGTGATAATCACGGAAGAATGCTGGAAAAAGGACAGAGCCTACAACGTAAGTGAAGATTAATTGTCAGCCAAGCCTGGATCCAAGGAGGTGCCCAACCACTACTGCAATACTAGTTGTCATGTCCCCCCTCCTTGTGTCTCTCATAGACACAATCCCACCAAAGACTCTGCATAGGGCAAGTGTAAAAGGTGGAGTAGAGGCTCCAAACATTTTGTAAAGCAGAATGAATAGCAACAAAAAAAAGTAATACTCTGGAAAATGAAGTGTGGTAATTTTCCTAGATGGTATCAAAAATAATGAGGAAATAGAAAATATAAATGAAAAATATATTTCAAAAATAAAAGTAGAATTTCCAACATTTGTGGGGATCTCTCTGGGAGAAAAATATTGAGAGATGGAAATATTTATAGAAGCAATGACTGGGATGCACAGAAATAAAAGTCAATGAAATATCTCAGACTGAAATGCCTTCGAGAACTCCAAAGTAAGAAACAGAGGAAGAAACCTACTAAAAACTTCCATAGAGAAAGAGAAGACCTACTGATGAAGAAAAATCAAAATGACATTGAATCTTTCACCAGCACGTCTCAATGCAAGAAAATGACGTAGTAATATTTTTAATGTTTTGAAGGAAGGGAACTTAGAACCAATATTAGCCATTCAACTAATCCATCATTTAAATGGAAAAGTAAAATTAGAAACATTCTTTGATATAAGCCATCAAAGAGTTTATTATCCAAAGGCTCTCTTTTATATTATTCTTAGAGGAAGGACTCAAAAAAACAAGCCTTAGAAAATGAATTTGGGGATATTGAATATGACATTGAAAGTGACATTGAATGAATGACTAAGAAAATTATTTTTGTCCACATAGAGATTTAGTGCATCTTATCTATCTGTATGTTGATATATCTATAGCTCTTCATCTATAATCTATCTACATATCTACCTATGTACATACCTACCTACTTACTACCTAATTTTCTATATAAAATGACCCAAGACTCAATTTATAGATGATAACAGTGGGATGAGGTGGTGGGTGTTGGGGGCTGTAAGAAAATTAAAAATGTTCTCAGTAGTAGTGAAGATTAAGAGGAGACACTAGATGAATAGAATTAATATGCTTAACTTTCAAATCAGGAGATTAGCTACCTAAAGACAAAAGAGCTAAAAGAGGTGACAGATAGAAATATAAAATAAGATGACAAAAATAAGCCCTAGAATAATAATCAGCATAAAAGAAAAGAACTCACTCTGGGAGGCCTGGATGGCTCAGTGGTTGAGCATCTGATTTCAGCTCAGGGCATGACCCCAGGGTCCTGGGATTGAGTCCCACATCGTGTTCCCTGCAGGAAGCCTGCTTCTCCCTCTACCTGTGTCTCTGCCTCTCTCTCTCTGTGTCTCTCATGAATAAATAAATAAATTTTTTTTTTTAAAGAAGAGGACTCACTCTACAAAATTTAGAATATAGCCTGAAGATACAACATGGTATTTATGAAAAAACAGACACAAAGACTAAAGGAATAAGGCTAGAGAACACAGAAATTGACCCTGTGTGCTGCGAAGATAGACTGTTTAATAGGAAACAGTATTGAAAAAAATTAATTCATTATATCAAGAAAATATCGGGCCATTATGTGGAAAACAGTTGGACCACTGTTGAATTTCAACTGGATTAAAAATATACTTTGAAAGAGGTAATTCTGAAAAAGGAAAAAGATAGCTGACAATCACAATGCAAATATATGATGGATTTTGCTACATTTAAAGAAAACAATTTCAGTATCAGAAAGGACACGTTAAAAAAAAAGGTAAAAAAAAAAGGTAAAAAAAAAAAAAGGACACCTTATTGAAAATCCAACAAATGGAGTATTTCCTGAAATGTCACTTTTAAATTGTAAAACTTAGTTCTCAAGGAAATATGCAAATGTGCACACACACACACACGGGACTTTTATTGAAAAATAGGCCAAATGATAATTCATGGTAAGAAGAACACTAATACCTAAAAAGCCTATGAAGAAATGCTCAAGGCCTCCTCAGAGGACACTGCAAAGCTATTTCCTGCCACTTGGTTGGTCGGTTTGACAAGTGAGATTATTTCCCAGAGTCGGGGAGGTTAGGAAAGCCTACGTTGCCAGTACCGTGCAGGTGGACGCAGCTGTTCCATAGGACAGTCTTGCTTTCCTTGGTGACAGTAAGTGTGCATGTGCTGCACAATCACATGCACTTACAGATGTCCCCAATTCTCAAAAAAATTCTCAAAAAGTACGTCAGGAGACAAGTATGAGGATTGTCACTGTGATACTAATTTTGGTGGCAGACAACTGAAAGTAACCTAGGGCAATGGAAACGCCAAGTCATGGATCGTTAGGAAGCAGTTGGAGGAGTAAACAGAAGACCAAGTAGATCTTAAAAACATAATGTCTGGGGAAAATATAAGAAATTATGAGCCCTATAACACAACGCACACACACAAGAAAATGTCGTATCTTAGATATATGCAGTATTTTTCGGGTCACACAGTAAATATTTGATAACACTCTCTATGTGGGACACTGGTCAGGGGTAGATGCTAATAATACAAAGTAAAATGAAATAAAATATAAAGAGAGGTGCAGACTGTTGAGAGTGACCAACCCAATTCTTTTTGTCCAAGAACCAAAGGGAAACAATACATTCAGATAATACTTATTTTAAAAATACTATTCAAAATAGCTTTTTTGGGGGGAGAACAATAAACTGATAAAATGTGAGGTGATGGAATTAACAGGACAGCATTTATTTGTTTGAAGATCCATTGGTACACAAATTAAAACCAATAGCAGTCGTCCTGGAATGTTGCCTGATAATTTCTTTTCTGGACTTATTACTTGGAACTTTATAAGTGATTTAGCCATTTGGAGGATCCCCAGAGATTGGTGGCAGGAACGGAGTCAGAATTAGGGATGAGGGCAAAATTAAGGAAGAGGGAGATTTTTTGTTTCTAATGATCTCAAAATATAGCCATAAAAAAACCTGTATCAAAACGATTTCTTTGAAATGGTCTCAGTATTAAATAAACCTTGTTAAATGATAATTTGTCAAGACATCCAGAATAAGAAAAAAATAGTGCATGTCCTAAAATAATTGGCATGGAACATTATATAGCTTTAAAAATATAATATAGCTGTCTGAGGCATATACATTTCATTTTTGAACAATATTACCTTAACCGATATGAATAATCATCATATCCTACAAGGAAACCATATACCTGATAGGTGAACTGTTAGGTTTGTGACTAAATAAGCCTACATAAAATACATTTTCTTGGCTTTTTTTGAAACATATTCACACATATAACCTATTAGAAAACTTGACACTATTAAAAAATTAGTTGTACTGGAGGAATAAAATATTCTTTGAATTTAATTATGAGATTATCTAATGAGAATTTCCATTTTAGTAATAAAATATATTTCTTTTATCTAGAACTCTCCTGTGGTGGTGGAATTGTGTTATAAACACTAATATGAATAAACTTTGGATCTGTACAGTAAATTTGAGTAGGATGAATAAACATTGGTATATTGATGTCGCAAGATCAGAGAGATGAATGACTTTTCTGCAAATTTTGTGGAGTATGTGGTGGCTTTAGTTCAGAGAATGGTAAAAAATGTTTATGGATTGCTTACTACTTACAAGCACTCTTCAAAGTGCTTTGGTTATATCAGTACTCAGAATAGAAAACATCAGTTCCTTCATGGAGCTGATGCTCTAGATTACTTAAATCATTTAAAATGTTAATAAAATTTAAATAAAACTTTAATATACTTAAAAAATAAAATTTCAAAAATCTCAAATTGGCTCTTAAAAACTCAATAGAAATCAACAGCTACTTGATTTTTTCCTAGAACACTGATTTTTACATTGAAATTAATTGACAAAACAATCAAAATAACACCTAATGCTCTAGCCTGTTTAGCAAAGAATATAACAAAAAGCTATTAGGAAGCCTTTAAAGATTGTATTCTAGACCTTTTTTTTTTCATTTTAAGTAGATTTATATGGTGGAGCACTTATAATGTTGGATTTTTCTTGTTCCATGAGTTAGTGATGAAATATTTAGGTACAAATTACTCACATTGATTACTTCTTTCTCCTTAAATCCTTCTTTGGATTGGAGACTATGGATATGTATGGTAGTAGTCAAAAAGGAAATTTCCACAAATTTATAGTTGATTATGTAACTCAGAAGCAAATTTGTCTTATAATCTTGTAGGCAATATACCACGTCTGACGTGAGCATTCTTCTTCCGAAAGGGCATGAGTTCTCAAAAATAAAATTGGTACTTTAGCGATTGAAATTATGTAAACTTTTAAGGATTTGGGGACTGTTAAGTTCTGTTAATGAAAATGTAAGAAGTTGTATTTGCCCTTAAAGTGGACTAAATAATTTTATTTCTACTACCAATCCAAATTACAGTAAGAATAAAAATTCCAGATGGGCGCTTAGGTGGCTCAATTGGTTAAGTGTCCAACTCGTGATTTTGGCTCAGGTCATCTCAGGGTCATGAGATTGAGCCCCAAATTGGGGTTTATGATGGGCACAGAGCCAGCTTAAGATTCTCTTTCTTTCCCTTTACTCTCCCCACCACCCCTCCTGCTCAAGCTGTCTCTCTAAAAATAACTAAATAAATAAAACTAAAAAAAAAAAAAAAAAAAAAACCCAACCAAAGGATTTTGGATAATAATGAAGCATCATCACCCATGTCGTGTGACTTGTATGAAGCTTCATAAAAAATTTAAGGAATCTTGACTACTAAAATACTATGATATAAAAACATAATGTGTTATTTTCTATAAATGCTTTGTCTCAACTGATGTAGACTGTTCAACGACTCAATGACAAGATTATGAACCTTACATAAGAATTCCATTTTTATGAAAACAACGTAAAGGATACTGTTTTATATGGCAGTTCAGTTGAGGTAGTTGGGGACCAAATATTCCTGTTGAAAAGTTTAATTAGTCACCAATGGGGATATGTATATATAGGCAAAAAGGCCTAACTTTGGGGCATTTATTTATTTATTATCATTTAAATCATCAAACCCACTTCCATTCAGTCACTGCATTCACACGTGTGTGTTCCTCTACCTCTCTCAGGTTTGGGCAAAGGGTTAAGGTTATTCACATAATAAATAGTACAATGTTTAAAATAATTAAAAACAAGTCATTTTGTTTTTCAATATATTTCATTGACTATTGTCAGTGAATAGCTGTTTTCCACAAAAAGAATCAAGCCAGGATGATTTGCTTGAAGTTTCCAGAAGAGTAAGAAAAGGAGATAGAGAATATTTTTGCTAGTCTCCATTGTTTTTTTGTTTTTCTTCATTTGATCTGGGTTAATTTCATCCTGGCTTGCCAACATGCTAGATTCCTTCAAAGGCTACAAGCCTGGAAGAAAATATACCTTGAAATATTGTGACATTGTGTTCTCTTTCAGAGAAGACCTTTTTTTTCCCCCTTTGAACGTTATTTTGGTTCAAAATCCATCTAAGGAATATATTCCATCTCTACTGGTAGGAATTAATTATTATTTTGGTGTTGGTTTCTCTGATCCTCATGTTTCTTGCAAACTATAGTATGGATTTTTTTTTTCCTGCAGGTTAAGAACTGGGTTACCTAGATGTTATTTATTCCAAATATTGAAATTATTCTTCAAGTTACACAATTAGGGTAATAGTTTTTATGATGGCCCTTTATTTTATCCTTGTTTTCTAATTAAAACATTCTGCTTGAGAACTTAGGGCTTGTGAGTTGAAAGATGAAAAAATTGAAAACTAGGATGATTATCATTGCTAATTTGAAGAGGGTGCTTCTATCAAACTCTTACCCATGTTTCATAAGGCAGGGCCTCTGCCTGTAGGTGCTGCAGCCTACCATATTATGTATGTGGACAAACATACCGTAAATCCATTTCATAAATAATAACCCAATCCACTGGTTGCTCATTAACTTAGAAATTACCATCTCTGGGTGAACAAACTTAACATTCTGCTTTCGCCAAAAAAAAAAAAAAAAAAAAAATCTGCTTTTGCAGAAAGAAAAAAAAACTGCTGAGAGAATTGAGTAACCTTCTAGAGGGACATATAATTTTTCTCTTTAGGAAAAAAAGCTATTTTTTTCACACTCTGGAGGCATCTTTAAGCATCCATCAATAGGTAGTCATATCCATGATGTTATTTAAGGAAAACAGCTCAATATTTGACAACTGCACGTTATATTAGGTTTAATGATATGAATTTAAAACTTGACGCTTCATATGCATCTGATAATTCATATTTTCTCTTTGTTGGATGGTACTTTTTAGCATTTGGTACTAATATGGAAGATTTTATGACAAATAATTTAAGTTACCCTTATTAGAAATTATTAAAAGCTAATGCATTTGGAAATTGTTATTAATTTAGATAAATTAGACGATCAACATGTCTCTTCCAGTTTGCTGTGTAAAACCTAGAGAAAGAAATACTTTATGAGCTGTTTTTTAAGAAGCAGCACCAATAAGAATCTTGGATGTATCTTGGATACAGAATGAGGGGCACAGATGTAGGCACATCCGAATGGGCTTGACTTCGGATCTTATAAGCAATAAGAGAAAAGAATCTGAGGATGAGAGAAAAACAGCCCCAAAGATGAGACAGCCTGGTGAATGACATGAGCAGAGGTTGAGGAGAGTAACCCTTTTGTGCAGTGTTTCTGGAAGGTCCTAACATTTCTAATGCTAGGCTTTCCACTGTTTCCTTTATGGGAACACGTTTTAGTTTTTCAAAATTATGATATTGTTTCTGAGTGATGGGAAACCCAGACAACCATGCAGCAAACTAATCAACTTTGATAGCAATGCTAGTCACTGATGCAGGTAGAGAGTCGGTCCATGTTATTGATGAAGATGAGAATTCAGAGGCAGAAAGTCGCGAATAGACACATAAGCAAAAGCTTGTGTATTAGTTTTCTATTACTGTAACATATTTCCACACACAAAATGGCTTAAAACAAGGCAAATTTGTGTTACAGTTCTGGAGGTCAGAAGTCCAAAATGGAGCTAAAAATGAAGGTGTTGGCAGGGCTGTGTTCCTTCTAGGGTGTCTGGGAGAGAATCTGTTTGTATTTTGTTCTGGTTGTTTTTCTTGCCTTTTTCTTGCTTTTTTGTTCTTTTATTTTGTTTTTTTTTTTAGCTTCTAGAAGCCATTTGCATTCCTTGGCTCAAAGCCCCTTACATCGTCCTCAAAGCAAGTAAAATAGCATCATCAAGTATGTCTGACTCTGGTCTCTCCTCTGCCTCCTTCCACTTTTAAGAACATTTGCATTGGGAAATACAGAATAATCTATTTTAAGATAAGCTCGTTGGCAAAGTAATTTCATTTCCAACCTTGTTTCCCCTTTATCATGTTTTTTTAGGTTCCTGGGATTATCACATAGAGGTTTCTGGGGAACCTCATTCTGCCTCCTATAGCTTGGAAATCCATGGGTGGGATGAGGAGATCAATCATTGTATTTTACTTGACTTTGCGATGGGGGGAATTCCCAAAATTGAGGAGATGTTTTGAGAATGTGGAGCTCAATCCCAGGACCCTGGGATCATGACCTGAGTCGAAGGCAGACGCCCAACCGATGGAGCCACCCAAGCGCCCCAATGACATCGTCTTTACTGGAGATTCTTACCTACCTCATTTTGTGCATCTCACCAGGATTTTAATCTGGGACCTGAAAATTTAACTTTCAAGTTTTCACAGGGCAAGTCTTGGTAACCAGTGCCTTAAAAAAAACCCTATTACGTTATTCTTAAGCATTTCCCTTGGCTTGCCCTCCATAATTCTTGAAAGCAGTTGACATAGCAGCTCTAGTTCTTTCAAATGCATTGCAGGTAGAGGGAAAAGCCCTAGTTTCCATTTTAGAGCTGGATCTCTGAGAATGATTAAGGTTTCAAGTGAATATCACAACTCATAAAAAAAAATCTCTGGCTGGAAAATAGGATCTGGAAATAGCAACAGCAGTGAAAGTAGATATGCTCCGCAGAGCCTATGCCATTAAATTATTCAACATCTTAATTACATTTCCTTTCTCTGTCCAAGAGCCTACTAGGAAATATCTTGTGACTGTCTTCACCGCTTCCTAATGATCAAAACTGTCAAAATAGATATTGTTGTGTGTTATATTTTCCGTGGTTATTTTGTGTACTGCGTGATAACAGGAGGCAGGGGTGTGTTATTAGCCGGAATGTGAAATATACAAAAACACCAGGTTCTGATAAACAAATATTTGGCATTGAGAGACCCCAAAATGTTTATGGTCATAATTGTTTTAAACCTCCTGGAGTAGCATACGCTCTCATTTCCTTGATATTCGTGAGCAAGGAAATATTATATGAGCCTTTGTGATTTTATTACCTGATCCTTCACCCTTCCTCTTTGTGGTCACTGTTGGGCATGCAGTGCTCACCGCGCAGCTCCTCAGGTCCTTGACGTCCCTGCCAATGAGTTTCTTTTCTAACCCACCCACCCCATTTTCATTCTCAGAGTATTTTACAGTCACCTGTTACTATTTTACCTTCAATCAAAATGAAAACACATACCACTCTCAAATGTCTCCCATTTCAGCTGCTTTTACCTATGACGTCACTGGCATCCGAAGCCCACTGATCACCTTTCCTAATTCACTACCTCAAATACCTCTAATTTCATTAGAGGCCACTATCCATATTTCAATACACCCTCTGTAATACTCTCAGTTCTCTGGCCCCTTTTTGTTATTTTTTTCACGTCCATCCAGCAAAGCCTCAACTGTGAATAAGTCCGACCACTTGCTCTCTCAGTGAAAGCGCTTGACTAATCACGTGCTGTTGAGAAAATCCTCACAATTAGGGCAAGTAGGTCTAAACGCTGTTCAACAACTCAACTGTGGAATGCATGCAAATCACTCACAAATTCATATTTATAGTCATGAAATTTCTGGGCTCCAGAAACATATTCCCAGCTAGGTTTACATTATCCAGTACCAACATCTCAAAGGCACCTGCAAGTCAACATGTGTGAACTCATTACCGTCTCCCCAAATCGGACCTTTTCCAGTGTTTCTTGAATCAACATCCGGTGCCCTCTCCTCCCCTCTATCATAGGGTTCTGCACTGTGAATAGATTTTTACATCCTAAGTATTTCTCTGATCTATCTCTCCATCTCCAATGCCATGCTCGTTTATATAGTGTTGTCTCCTCCCTAATTCAGTAATCCCCAACTATTTTCCCCATAGGTGATGTTGCGCCATTAAATCCCTTCTTCCACCAAAGCCTCGGTGGTCTATGAAATGCAGATTTAGACATGTGACTTCTTGCTTCAGAACCATCAAAGTTTTCATTATAGGATAACTATTTGGCAGGGCCCATAAACAAGGCCTTTAAGACCCGATCTGACTGATCTTCAAAGCTTCATTTTTCTCCATTCCCCCCCGCCCTTACTCTCAGTATTCCAGCTTTATTTACCCTTCAGTGAGGCTAGACTATTCCTCTGCCTGAATGCTTCCTCCCTATTTCATCTTCCCAACCATGTAACTTCTTTCTTCTTTATATTTCAACACAGTTATTACTTTCTTGGGGAAATTTCCCTGGCATACACAAATAAGCAAATGCCCAGTTTAGAAGCTTAAGAGTAACACTAGCTTTAAAAAAAATTTATTTATTTATTTTTTAACACTAACTTTTTGACATGACACTTATCACAGTTTTAATTGTACAGCTTTGTGTGCTTCTTAGATTAACTTCCCAATGCACAGTAAGCTCACTAAAGACAAGAAATGCAATGCAATTGAGTGAAGCTCTTCTAACCCTAGTGGATCAGCCTATTAATGCCAACGTAAATGGTCTCACCCCGAAGTAGATGCAAATCCTAACGTAAATGTCGAGCGTGTGGCTGATAAGGAGCGAAGGGATTCTTTTGGATGTTGCAATATGACCAAATATCAAATGTGCTCTATGGTTTCTCCAGCACAGATTTTGTCTGTGTTCTTTAACCACTACACCGTATTTCCTTAAAACAAAACAAGCTATTTTTAAAATTTTTTCTCATTAATTGGCTAATTATTCTAATAATTGGAACTTTTTCAAATGTTGTTATGACCGTATTGAAATTTTACTGTGAGCTTCCATGAATGTTGGCTGCCCCTATGCTTGTTTTGACTCCTACCAGTTACACAGCTCTTAGCTCCATTCCTACTTGGATAGACTCCTGGATTTTTGACACGGCTTGAATATTTAGGTTACAATCATGGCAACCATTATCATATTATTTCTTATGTCAAATATTACCTATTGCTTTCTCCACATGGCATTTCCTGGTTTTGAAATTGTTTTCAAACTTAGTTTGTTCTTATATGTTCACCATTCAAAATAATACCCTGGCCTCTGTCTCATATATTCAAGCCTGTCATTTAGCTCTGCATGATCCCATAAGTCAGTCAGTATACTCGACTTTTATCCTACATGTCTTGTCCTACGGATATTCAGGGATGGTGCCAAGTATAAGGCTTTGGTCGTCATTATTCATGTTCAGCAGTTATGCCGTGGACATCCACATAATGTTTAAAAGCTTGCAAACCTCTCCACTTAAAGTATTTCATTGGATCGTCCCAATTACCCTTAGAGGGTGGTAGCATTATTATTACCATATTACGTGTACAGGAAAATTAAGCTTAAAAAAGTTACTAGACTCAAAAAAAGTCATACCATTATTAACTGACAAACCTGGAAGCCAAATTAAGATCTTCTGAAGTCCAGTGCTCCTGCAGTAATAATCTGTGCTTTCTGCAGACTCCTCGCAATTTACACATAAAAAGATCATTTCTCTGGAGGTGGGGGGCATTTTTTTAAAAAAGAAAGCAACCATATTTTTCTATGTGGAAGCCATTTTGAGGATATATGACCGACAAGCAGGGCACCACTAAAGAAAATGAAAGGAAAATAAAAGTGCACATAAGGAGATCGGTCTTACACAGCATAGAGCCACACAGCAGAACTGACCTGCCTGCGCTTGGTTGAATGTAGTTTTAAAATCTCGCACATCAGAGTAATTGAGGGCGGTCTATCAAAAAAAATCAAAAGGTTATTGATGTGATTTGGAGTGTTGGGATTCAGTCTATGGCTAAGAAAGGGTTTTGGGGATGTCTTTGGTGCAAAAAGGTTGTTTTATTAAAGCACAGGGACAGGACCTAGGGGCAGAAAGAGCTGCATTGGGGTCATGAATGGCTGATTTTATTTGGGAGGGGGTTGGGGATAGGTATTTTGGAAATAAGGTTTTCAGGACCTTGAGGGGACTGGCTATTGTTAGAAAGGTCATTTTTTTACTGTTTAGTAAAAACTCATCATGAGACCCTTCAAATGTATATCAGTGATCATATGCTTGGAGGATGATCGCCAACATCTTGGGGGGGTAGAGATAAAGGAACGTTCCAAAGGAATTTTTATATGTTAAAATAGACTTACAGGATCCTGGGGGACTGGGATAATGTTAAGCTGAGACTGCCTTTTGCCTTTAGCACGGTATTAACATCGAGGCAGATGAGCTCCCAGAGGAAGGTCACTCTCTCTGTTTCAAGGACTTGTCAACGGGCTGTAGTCAGAAAGGAAATTTAATTTTTTTCTTTTGCCTTTGCTTCCCACAAAGCTTCCGTTATATTGTAACGGAATATAAGAACAATCCTCTGTGAGAACTAATGGTAATATAGCACCATAGGTGACAGATTATAATGACTATTGCTCCAGAATGAGAGTTTGGAGCTTGTTTATTTTTGTTTGTGTGTTTTGCATCTGTTTGTGTTTAAGGCTGAAGGAAGTAGATAGATGGGTTACTCTTAGGTTGATTCGGAGAGTGAAGAGTAACTTTTACTATATATAAAATACATAATTTTATATTTTACGTAACTATATCAAACAAGTATTAGACCCACATATTGGAGGTCACGCATTGAGCTGCGTCATCCTTCACTGCTTATTCACCAAGTCACTTCACTAAGATTTCACTGGAGGAAGGTCTGGAATTTATAATAGAATTTTTTTTATAAATTTATTTTTTATTGGAGTTCGATTTGCCAACATATAGCATAACACCCAGTGCTCATCCCGTCAAGTGCCCCCCTCAGTGCCCGTCACCCAGTCACCCCCACCCCCCGCCCAACTCCCCTTCTACCACCCTTAGTTCGTTTCCCAGAGTTAGGAGTCTCTCATGTTCTGTTTCCCTTTTTGGTATTTCCCACTCATTTTTTTAATACCCAATTTGTGCTCTATAAAACTAAAAAAATGCAGTTTTAGAAAAAAAATTGAAATGGCTGCAGAAATGTCTCCACATGTGGTTATACTCCCAAATAGGTGGTACAGGACTTAGGAGTGCTACAGGAGCTCAGAAAAGGGAGAAATTAGTAGAGTGGAGGAATAGTCTACTAGCAAAGATGTGTTATCTTGTTGAGTTTGAGAGAAGCATAAGCCTCAGAAGGAGGTAAGAGGAGGGTAACTTGCGTAGCAGGTGTATGTTTTGACAAAACTAAATGGAATAGAGCAAATCCAAGAAATATTTAGAGGTATGCATGGTCCAGCAGAAAAGCAAAAACAAAACAAAACAAAAAAAGAAGCTTTTGAGAGAAATATATAAATAAGAATGGATGATCTGAATGTTAGGTCCACAGCTTGCTGGGGCAACGCACCTCCTGAAGGTGTCCTTGGAGTCAAACCACTTAGTGAGGCACGTGTTCTGGGGTTTCTGTTTGGCTACGGGAAGGAGAACCTCTATTGCACCGCCTTTGGGAGACGAGTACACATATCATATTTGACTGGGCTGGTTCATACAAGAAGAAAAGGAGGGATTGAGCATTTAAATCACTGGAGGGTATATGAAAAAGCATTCCAACTCAAAAGTTTAAATAAACTATGTTTGCAAATGAAATATAGGTGCATCACCGTGAGCTGAGTATACAACTCTTTCTGGACTATGCATATCTTGAAATTAGGGGATGTGTTTTTACATATCTCAGCATCCTCCAACTTGGTATAATATTTGAAATATGTCAGTATGATTTGAGTGAGTGATTCAAAGAATCTCACTGAACAATAGGTCATTCTCCTGAGCGCGGGAGTAAAGCAACTCAGGCTTACAAGCGACTCTGGATTTTGTTCATATACGCGGGCCATTCCTAGGTAAAATAATAGCTATTTTTACATTATTTTATTTACTTTTTCTTAAGCCTGCGATTTAATCAGATTTGGGATTATTCTCTGCGCTTTATAGAAGAAAAAGAAACGAAGCTTAGAGGGGTTCCGTTGAGATGGGCAAGGTTATTTTTTGCTGAGCTGAAAATCTTAAGGAGTGAAGACGAAATTAAAAATTTGTGAACTTCTATGTGTGCTTGCCAATTTCTTCTGGCAATAAACCAATTATGAATTTCAGTGAGACCTAACCTATAGTGTTTGGTGCTTTATCACACAACCACATAATGTAATATAGAGCACTAGAATTTTTCAGGAATTACCAGATGTTTTACTGGCATATTTTTTACTAGCTCCTAAAACAGGGCTCTACAAAGAAATGGAATGGTTTCTGGTTTAAGGCTGCATTGCATTTCGTGCATCACGTGATTTTTGAGACCTGTGTACATTTTTTCTACCACAAACTTAGTTTTGCAGATAGGGCAGTTAGTACTTAGGTTAAGCAACTTGCTTACGGTTAACAATCGGTAAGAGGCCAGGCTTGTTTCCTAGCCTGGATTCTCTGATTTTAGAACCAGCAAACGCCCCTTTTGCCTCACCCCTTGAAGACGTGCCAAACTAAGGGGACAGTCAAGAAGTTTTAAGAATTCAGAAATCTGCCAAGATTGGAGGCGAGATGGCTTTAGGGTAGATCGACCTCTTTTGGGTCTCATTTTTTTTCAAGGAGCATTTTAGGGACTTAAGCACTATCCATTTGTGGAAATACATTGCCTTTCTCCTTCAAATTTATGATCTATGTCCTCCAAGAATTCAGATCAATATGATGACCAAGTGATTTATCTCCCTATGTCTTACTCACTTATAACTGCCACTTTGAGAGACGCTTACCTCGTACCACCTTCCTGATATAGCCTGGACACCCTGGGGTGCAGATACTGCCAATGATTGCCTAAAATATCTTTAAGTGGATAAATATCTTTATCTTTAAAAAATTGTCTAAAATATCTTTAAAATAGTGTAAACCTATATAGGTTCTGTCGGGGCCAGCGAGCAACCAGGAGCCCGGGGCCTGGAGTGGCCATCGAGGCCCAGGTGGCTCTTCTCATGCTTTGACCTGGTTGCAGGCAGCCGGGTTCTTTGGCTCCGTGTTTCCCAGATGGGTTTGCTCCTCGTCTGGTTGTGGGGAGCTGACTCCGCTTGATCTCCTCAACCCCGAGGGAGGGCGGAGGGAGGAAGCTGGCCTTGCAAGCAGCCAGTCCCTGCCGCTCCTGCTTCCTCGTGCCAGCTAGGGAGGTGAAGTACAGTCCCCGGTGGTGGCCTGCTGGTCATCAACATGCAAGCCACGTGCAAGCTCGGCTTCCTTTACCTCCCTCGGAGGTAGCACCCACTGAGGCATGCTGGTGTTGGTGCAGAGCGAGCCCTGAGCGGCTCCCTGCTGCAAGCCAGGCTCAAACACCAAGAGACTTCAACCACAGACCCGCACCCTGAAGACCCTCACAATACAACGGGGGGGATGCCGAGGACACGCAACACATGCACACACCTACCTACAGGTGCATACGGTGGGACATGTGAACAGAGGTGCATCTGTGCCGTATTTACTCTCAACTCCCGCGGTCAGTGAGGCCTTTTCTGACTTCCCCAGGAGGCGACACAGGCTCAGCCCCGTGCATTACATGGCTGGCTCCACCGGTCCCATTCTGCAAACTTCACATCCGTGTCCAAGCTAAATCTACGGTCTCCAAATATCCATTATCTAAAAATAATTCATATTTTCTGCTAACCTCTTATGACCATGATCTCTTTGATACATTGAAGCCTGAATCCTTTTTTTCTTTTTTTTTTAAAGATTTTATTTATTTATTCATGAGAGATACAGAGAGAGAGAGAGAGAGAGGCAGAGACACAGGCAGAGGGAGAAGCAGGCTCCATGCAGGGAGCCCGACGTGCGACTCGACCTCGCGACCTGGGGTCATGCCCTGAGCTCAAGGCAGATGCTCAACTGCTGAACCCCCCAGGCTGCCCCAATCCTTTCTCTTTAAGAAGCTGTAAACTGGTCCAGAACTTAGAAATCCTAAGAAAACCCTCTTCTTCCTTTCTCTGTCCCGTCCGAGTTAAGATCAGGTATTTTTAATGCTCAGTGATGTCAGGTGCCGGGGGACATTTTTCCCAAGTCCAAATCTAGGGCATACACACTCCGGCCATGAGACAGTGATTTTTAATGTGGTGCTGAGCTCAGGAAATGCAGGACTACGTGGGTGGTCTGACCATGTCTTCAGAGCTGGTTTGTTTGGATCAAGGAATTCATGGGATGGAGTGAGGAAACGGGCCCTCTGATGGCAAGGTTATACTTTTTGCAAAGACTTCAGTCACCCAGAGGATCTGGATCACCCTCTGAACCATTGGCGATGATAGACCGTGTTTCCCGTGAGCGGAGATGGTGACACTCCCCCTGGGTGTGAACCCGGGCTGCTCCCTCCTGGGTGCTTTCTTCAGCCCCCCTTCCTTTCCATGAACTTCCAGAAAGCTGTGTTCTTTAGCCTCTTCCCATATTCATAGGGAGAAGGAGAAAAGATTCAACACATAGCTCAGCCCTGACATTTCCACTCCAGGAATAGAAAACCAGAACGCCAACTGGAGCCTATCCCAGTAATTTTATTTCACTTGACCTGGAATATTGATTTAAAAAGGAAGAAACCCTAAGGATTTGTGTGTATATTTGAGATCATGTCTTCAATATTTATTCATTCAATCATGATACGTCCTATACCACTTGTAGAGCCTCACACGTCATTGAGCTATCCAAAAATATTGAAAAATGTTGAAGTTCTGGAACAAAGCTCCATAGAATTTACTACATTTATATCCCGGTCTTTACTGCGTTGGTTTTTTTTTTTTTTTAAGTTTTTATTTAAATTCCAGTTAGTTAACATGCAGAGCAATGTTAGTTTCATGTGTACAGTATGGGAGTCCAACACTGGATACAACACCCGGAACTTCCCACACGCACCCCTTGGTCCCCATCACCTGTTTAACCCATTCCCCTCTTCTCCCTTCTGGTAATTCACTTTTTTCTCTATGATTAAGAGTCTATTTCCGGTTTGCCTCTTTCTCTCCCCTCACCCCGCCACCCCTTGCTCATTTGTTTTGTTTCTTAAATTCCACATGTTTTACATGCATGGGCTAGAGCTAGATAGCCACCCGGCACCAAGTCAAGTTACCTTTTAATGCTGCCCCAGCCTCCCCTCTTACGTTGACTGTCATCACTTCTCTTGGCTTACCCATTAACTTCTCATTCTCAATAATAACATGTTATTAAATAACCCACTTATTTGGGGTCTGCTCTTTCTTTCTTTTTTTTAGGGCCAGATCTTCCTTTCTCAGACCTTTTTTGTACTCATTTTAGATATAAGACTTTGAATCGCATGATCATTGACGTATTCACCTCTTGCCTATTTCTCACATTCAGTGGGTTGGTGGTATTGGTAAGTCCTTTCTCGTGAAATCTTGAGTGAGCACAGTAGGGCTGGTGTGAGACACTGAGAAGACCTGTTTTCATATAAGAAATCTGTGGCTTTCACGTCAGGACACTGACAATACCAGATAGAGCATGATACTCACTGGGAGTGTAATACGAATGACTTGGAAGAGGTCCCCGGCCTCCTGCCACCCTCCACCACACAAACCTCTTGGATGGGTTGGACACCATTGCTGTTTGAACTGTTCTGCCAGTTCAGTAATTTAAGTTTCGTAATAAGAACTCCCAAGATGGCTGTGCCATAAGTGAGAACAAAAATTAAGATTATTGAGATAGTTAGACTGGAGTCTGAATTACTGTTTTCACTTGTTTTCCTGGAACTCATAAAACTGTGCAGTGCAGTGTCACGGTGAAACCCCGAAAGGAGCACTTTAACCCATATGTTAAGCTTTCCAGTTCCCTCTAGGCCACATGTTGTTCAGTGAAATGATGTTTAAAAAAAAAAAAAGTAACCTACCAGGCACATAATTAGCAATTCATCGAACTTTTTTGCTTTGGAAAATATCCTTGTAAGACATGGACTCAGTAAAAGCACAGAGAAAAGATTGAAAAGTGCATATATAGAAATACACATAGAAAAGGAGTGAATATGGATCTTCCCATTGCGAAGATTATTCTCAGAAGAGATTTTTCTTCTTCCAGTTCACTCGTTCCACAGATAATCACTTACCACCTACAATGAGCAAGAGTTAGGTCTGTGGGCGTCGTGGTAAACAGAGTCACAGATCACATGGAGTTTAAACACTAGGTAATATTTGTGGTGTCAGTTAACATCATGATTCATGACTCAATACTGCATCTATAGCTCTTATCTATTTATCTAATTGAAGTCTATCTCCAGAAATATTTATCAACTGGATCTACTGTGATGCTTATTTGTTTTAGCTGATATACCCGTTTGTTTTGAATCGATTCGCAACTGACAATATTAATTAACCAGGTTGCCATGAAATAAGCATTTTTAGTAGAGAAATCGTTCATTGGATTACCACAATTATTCAGTCCCTATAATTTTGCCTTTGCTATTAGCTGCTTGATGTTATCTTCTATAGATTGTTACCACAATAATTGCTTCCTATTATTGAAGATCATCATTATTTTAAATTTTAATCATTGTTATTATGAACCTATTTGGAGTGTATGTTGAAAAGAAAGCCTCAGTAAATACATTTAAAAAAAATGGTTCAATATCCTAAAATCACTTATTGGAAAAACTCTGTTAACCTCTTTCAGGAATATATTTAAATATGTATTTTCGTGAGATGTATACATCTCTTAGATATTAACTCCATATACTTCAGCAGTTATTATGTCATGTTCACAAAGCATTGGTGCTGGTCACATTGCATATATTTGTCTTAAGGTGACAAAAATGAAAGTTAGAAACACCTGCCCATTCTACTTTTGGTGATAAATTATATAACAATTTTTATCTGGCCATGATATAGATCCATCAGAATAACATACATATGGGCATAACCCCAATATTTTGATATTATTCGATTTGTAATTAGATGTATCCTACATTTATATTTATATGTCCACATATATGTATATATATATACACACATATAGGCATATAAATATGTGATATATATGTGATATTTGTGAATATTTTAATACCCTATGTCACACTAGCTCCAAACCATATATTCAAAGAACCAAGTAAAAGCCATGACATTATCTCAGAAGAATCACTGTCATTGAGCAATATTCTTTGAGGCTTCATAGCACAAAAGTATTCCTCACTTTTTTTTTATTGTAGTTCAGAGATTAGCAGCTTTCTTTATTTTTTATTGATGTATAGCTGATATACAATGTTATATTCATTTTGGGTGTACAGCTGCCATTTTTGGAGTGACTGCGGCATTCACTAATGTGTTCTTGAGTTTGATATCCAAAATAAGAGGCGTCTCACCATCATTTTAATTCTTAGGATACAGATCTCTTTAATTCTATACATATGTAACATCCATTGAAGGGACTTGATCTACTTGAAAGAATATATTTCCTCATTCAGGCATTCATACGACCGCTTTTCGAGTTGGCCAACAGCAGTTCAATGCATCATTTATTCAGGTTACTTCCTCTAACTCTAAGAAATCCAAATCAATCCCAATTCTATCTCTTTAAAATCATTATTTTTAATAGTAGCTGTGCTTTTTTTTTTCCATCCTAAAGGATACCCATCGTGTACTGAGCCGAATGTAACTTTGATTTATCCTTTTGTACTCCCGTGGGTGTTCTATATGACATGTTCTAAACCAAAACGCTTGGAATTTCTGCTTCAAATACTTGTTAGTATCTTCCGGTCCTTCTGCCATTTTTCTCCCTTCGTCTTTCCTTCTTTGAAATACTTAATATTTTAACAACTTATCCATATAAAGTGTTCAGTTTATTTTTGCCAATTAATTGCAGACAATATTTAGTGGAACAAATGTATGCTCTGCCTTCATCAAATGATGGCTTATTCCAGCTTTTCCCTGTGTATTTTTGTGATCTTGAGCAAGTTACAGGGGTTTTGTTTCATTATGTGTACAATGGGAATAATAATCTCTGTTCCTTTGGGTTGTAGTGAAGATTAGTATTTTTCAAATGATTAGTTCCATTAAGATGCATAGTGGGTACTCAGTAGATGTTAATTCCCTTCTTTTTAATAATGCATGAGAACAATGATACCATAGTAAGCAAGGTGCAAAATTTGCTTATAGCTAACCGGTAAAAACTCACTAAGTACATAAGTGATATAAACACAGATATGTGCATAAAGAGAGTTTCTTATGACACAATAAGCCTCAAAAAAAGAGTCTATTAATTTTGTCAAAGACAATTTAGAAAGGCTCCATGGAAGAAGTCAATTTTGAGATAACCTCCAATAATGGGTAGGATTGGGCTAAGAAGAAGTAATTAAGGAATGTTGAGTTAGTGGGTTTTTCATTTTAGGTAGTGAGAACATCGAGAAGTGCTGAGAAAGTACAATAATTAAAAAAAAAAATACAGGGCAGCCCAGGAGGCTCAGAGGTTTGGTGCTGCCTTCAGCCCTGGGTGTGACCCCAGGGTCCCGGGATCGATTCCCACGTGGGGCTCCCTGCATGGAGCCTGCTTCTCCTTCTGCCTTGTCTCTGCCTCTCTATGTCTCTCATGAATAAATAATAAAATAAAAATCTTAATAAATAAATAAATAAATAAGAAAACAAGGAGCAAAAGTCTTAGTTTTAATTTACCTATCTTTTTTCCTTTTCGGGCACTCTTCATTCTTTTGCAAAAATCTGATATTTTATTTTATTTTATTTTATTTTATTTATTTTATTATTTTATTTTATTTCATTTTTTTCCCCAAGAGAGTGCACATGCTTGCATGAGCAGGGGGAGGGGTGGAGGGAGAGGGAGAGGATCTTAGGCTCCATGCTGGGCTTGGGCATGGTGGGGGGTGGTGGGGGGCTTGATCTGACCACCCTGAGATCATGACCTAAGCCAAAGTCAAGAGAACCAACTGAGCCACCAACTGAGCCACCCAGGCGCCTCGAGATTTGATTTTCTATGTGGAATGAGTTTCCTTCCAGCGAGGAGAGTCTGCTAGCAATGAACTTTCTCACCTTTTGTTTTTCTGAAAATTTCTTTATATCACCTTCATTTCTTAAAAATATTTTTGGGGATCCCTGGGTGGCGCAGCGGTTTGGCACCTGCCTTTGGCCCAGGGCGCGATCCTGGAGACCCGGGATCGAATCCCACGTCGGGCTCCCGGTGCATGGAGCCTGCTTAAGCACTCCCTCTGCCTGTGTCTCTGCCTCTCTCTCTCTCTCTCTCTCTGTGACTATCATAAATAAATTAAAAAAAAATATTTTTGCTAGATATTAGATTTTAATTTAACAGGCTGTATGAGAGTATAACTTATAGTCTATTTTCTTTGGGTTTTCCTTGTTTCTGAAAAGAAGTCAATAGAATTGCAATCCTTGTTCCTCTGGATGTAAAATTTTCATTATTTCTTCAAATATTTTCACTCTCCTTTCCTCTGTAATTCCAACTGTAGGTATTTTAGACTTTTAATATTGTGCCACATATCACCTAGGGCCTGTTCATTTTTTTTAAAGCTTTTTTCTCTATGTTTCAGTTTGGATAGTCATTTATTTTTTCTATACCATCTAATCTGATATTAAACCATCCAATATACTTCTTTTCAGATTTTGGACTTTTCATTTCTAGAGGTTCCATTTGGTTCTTTTCTTTTTTTTTTTTAAGGTTTTATTTATTTGAGAGACACAGAGAGAGCATGAATGAGAGGGATGGGCCGAGGGAGAGGGAGAAGCAGACTCCCCACCGAGCCCAACTCAGGACTCTATCCCAGGACCTCGGATCATGACCTGAGCTGAAGGCAGACGCTTAACTGACTGAGTCGCCCAGGCGCCCCTGATTCTTTCTAATATACTTTGCATCTCATTACATTTTTCTTTAAGTTCTTAAGTATATTTAAAATAGTCGTTCTTATTTTTGTTTTTGTTTTGTTTTAAGTCCTGTTCTGTTACTTCTATCAGCCTTGTCACTTCTGGATCTGGTTCTATTAATCTCCTGGTTATTGATCACATTTTTCTGATTTTTGGCATGTCTAGTATGGTTTTTGTGGATGCTGGATATTATAAATATTAAGTTGTCTAATGTTTGGATTTGGTTGTCTTTCTTTAAATATTTTGGGCACTTTGTTTTATTTTGCAATAATTTGTTACTTGTGGATCAACTTGCTGTTTTGAGGATTTTCATGTTTGTTCATTTGCATGCAGAATAGCTGAAACTCCTAACACCACATCCTTTTTCTAGAGTATGGCCTTCTTGGGTCTCTAATGAATGCTTGAATACTTGATAAAGTTCCTTCACTCTGGTTGATTGGATTTTGAGTATCTCTCTATCCTGTGAGAGCATTAGGAATTATAGTTTCCAACCCCATGATATTTCATTGCCGAGCTTTGATGAACTTAACCTTGGGTGGGCAGTTTAGTGTTTATCCAAAGACTCAATGCAACCCCTATTCAAATTTCTATAATGCTTTCCCTGTGTATTTCCCTCTTCTCCATTACATACTAATGGGGAAGTCATAATAATTGCCTCAGTCTCCCCAAATTTGATTCTCTCTCTCCTAATGTCAGTAAGAACACCATGCTCTGCTTGTTTCCCTCTGCCTTCATTGTGGTCTGGGAATATGTTTCTAGGCATAAAGACAGGATAATCGTAATGGTCGTCTCTCTTGTTTTTCTTACCTCATGGATCAGAGTCCTGAGTTGCGTTTTGTCCAGTGTCTGAAAAGAGTTGTTTCATGATTTTGTTCAGTTTTCTAGTTGTTAATGTCAAGGGCACAGTTTTATCATCATGTCTATAGTTGCAAGATCCTAGTTTTGTTTTGTTTTTTAATTTAATTTTGTTCCCATATTATTGTCTTTATCTATGTGGTTAGATGAAAAGAGTGAAACTTTTATTTCTCCTTGAAAGATTTATTATTTTAATGCAGATCAGACCTAAGTTTATACTATTGTTTTGGCATAAGATATTTTGGAGTCAAGATGTAATTTGATCTCTTCAATGCTATTAATGAGAAAACTATTGTACCCATTGCAACTGCTCCCCTGACTAAGAATAGTATTTATGTCCTGAACTTCAGGATACCACCTATGTGAAATTCATTATCTTGAAACCAAGAGTTGAATGGAGATTGCTGGGTCAGCAGAACTGGAAAATGTGAGCTATTTCTGTTATTTCACATTTGTCCTTACGATTACACGCCAATGGCTACGCTTTAAGTACCATAGTTTAAAGTTGGTGTATTTTGACTGAAACACATTTTTCTATTAATGGGCTTTGGAATTGGATGATTACAAAATCTTCCAGTTGGCCCAAAGAAGCCATTCTATAACACTAGACAAGGAAAAGAGAAATTCACCTTTGTTAGTCGCCTGAGGGGAATCATGTATTGACATATATTTCCTAGAAAGGTTATAAAAATTATGAAAGTCAACTAGAATGTATAATAAGTCAATGATAATTAAGTATACAAGGATAAAATGTTTTGGCAATTTTTAAAAATAGCTAATAAAAGTATTTGGGAATTTTTTTTATACTTTGCAGAAACAAATTATAAAGAACTTTTAAATGATACCATAATGAGTTTATATAAAATTTTATGTTAAAGGTGAAAGTTTAATCTACAGGTTGAATACACAGGTCCTTGTGTTAAACTGTCTCAGATAAAACTTAAACTCTTTCATTAATTTATTAGATTTTTTCCCAGTTTGAATATTAGTTTTATACTGGGATCTTTATTTTTGATGTAATCAAATATCTAAAAAAAGTCTACTATTTGGCCTCAATATTTAATACAAAGCAATTATTCTAAATTAATGAGTGAAGAGGTATAGATTGTTCTTCCAAGTAATGATAGCCTTTATGGGACGTTTCCACTTAGAATCTAAAGATTACCAAAATCAATAAATATAAAACAAAGAGTGACATTAAGTGTCACATCTCTTGTGGATGAGACTTTGTCAAATAGAAACTGTGCCAGGACTTTAAAGTTAGGGCTGGTTAAACTTTAAAGAAAAGCATTACATAATATAACATGGTTTTCTATTAATAGTGACAGTTTTAGGTTTGTTGGAAAATAAAACAGTTTCATAAAAAAAATCTGAGACTATTACCGGTGCTTAGAACTTAGTTTTTGGAGGAATTGCTTTTTGCATCCTTGTATTAGGTAACTGTATCATTTTTATTTTTGCAAGAATATTTAGAAGGTGGCCCTGAGTTAAGAGCCACTCTGTAAGCTTCAGAACAGCTATAATTTATAAGGAACTTGCCAAGCTTCATGTCTATGGCCTGGATCTGTCATAAAATAAGTGCATGACAAAATCTGACTGCTTCTGACACGTCCAGCATACATTTTAAGCAAAACAACCTCACTCAGTTTGTTCTGAATAAAGACCAAACCATCCTTAAATAATATAATGGGACATTTGCACGGTAAGAGTCAGGGACGGGCAGCAGGCCCTGGACCCCAATCCGAATATATTTAAGATTTGTCTTAGAAGAATTCCCATCATGAATAACTCTCTTGCTTAAGACCTTCCATAAATACACATGGCACTGGCCTCTCTGTGCTACACCCAGTGTGGAATTCGGCCTAAAATTCTTCAGCACGTAGCAGAAATATTTTAGTATGGAATTCTTGAAAAATGTTCTCTTCAAAATGAGCCCTTTGATCTTAGAGCAAAGGTGATTAATATTTTATGAATTTACATATAATTATAGTCAATCTCTACATACCTTCAGAAAATACTTTCTGCGTCTTTCTCCTAGACAGCCAGCCCCTTGAGGAAAAAGGATCATTTCTTATTTGTTTTAGAATTCTAGCATCCAGTAATGTCTGATAAAGGCTTCAGTGGTTTTAATAAATAAAAAATACATGAAGAAAAGTCTGAATCCTTTTGGTTGTAAGAACTGACGCTGTTTTCACCATGAGATGAGAGTCCAGGGATCACTATGGGATGATTATTGTTTTTTTGCTTTATCTGAAGCTTCCATAATAACTTTTCTTTGGAACCCTGATCAAAGATGATTCTATGCTGTTCTTGTAAGCTTGTTCTCTCAGCCTTCTGGAACCTCGCCCTATATTCTCAATCCTTCCCAAGTTTCCTCAAAGTGCCTCAGGCTTCCCTGGCCCCTCTGCACCATATGAAATTGAGGCTACTTGGCTTTCCTAACATCCAGTTGATACAGAAATAGTAGGTAAGGTGCTATTTTTCCAGCTCACATTTTAGATTTCCAGTTGATCACCCATCCATCTTCACCACCATGTGGTTAGAACCCTTATTCTAATTATCTATGGCGCTACTGTATCCCCCCTTGGATTATCATTGATTGTTACCACACCACCCATACCTGCCTCTCATCCTTCCTAGACCTGATGTCATCTCTGACTTCAATGTCATTTTGTACGTCCCATCAAATTTCCTCAACTCCCTCAAATACAGTGAATTCCACCTCAATTTTACTTCAAGTAACCACACCATGGACACACTATAAACCTGTCAAAGCATTTAGAACAATCCAATAGCCTCTTGCTATATTTGAATATTTGAATAAAAATACATCTTCTTACAATAGGCTGACAAGATCCTGCTTGATTGCATCCCTTCCTAACTTTTTGATTTCACTCCCGTGCCTCCTCGCCGCCTCCCCCCCCCCCCCCCCCCCCCGGCCTTGTTTGTCATGCTTCTAGACTCTCATGTTGTGTTTCTAACTCCTCGGGACAGAAAATTCACTCTTATCTCAGAACCTTTTGTAATTGTTTTTCCATCAAGCTGGAAGACCTTCCAGTTAGATTTTAACACAACTACTTTCCTTTCATCGCTAAAATCTCAACTGAAGTCCTCTCTCATTATATGTCTCTAAAGAAAGTGGACTTCCCCTTCCAAACCTCACTGTCCCTGCTTATCCTCTACCCTACTCTATCCTCTATTCTAGTTTCTTCACGTAATTAATATCTGAAAAAAATATACTCTCAGTGTTCATATCTTTCTCTTCTCTCCTCAGGATGAAGAACTTTTCTGCCTTGTTCATTGCTAAATTCTCAGTGCTTTGAAGACTTTCAGTATAGACATGTTGAACAGCTGACAGATACACGCATTACGAGTTAACCTCCTCAAGAATAGCAATCCTGTATCACTCAGGACCCTCTGAAGTCTCGGGCACATGTGGACGATGACACATATTGGTTGGAAGAATAAATCTTCAAATGAAGGAAAGCAAATGGCAAATAAACACATAAAATGTAAACCTTTAGTGAAATAAATATAGCTTAAAAATGTTGGATGGAAGAATTAAAATGAAAATATCCCGTACTCTTCCAAAGTTATGTATAAAAACCTAAAAATGTTAATCCTATGTATCCTGCTTCTAGGAGTTATTTTTAGTATGCAAAGATTTGTGTCTAAATGTTCATTAAAATGCTGTTTGGTAAAAAAAAAAAAAATGCTGTTTGGTATAGTAATCGGAAACAACCCCTGTGTCAACAACAGGAAGTTGGTTAATGCATTTGTTAGATGGAATGATAAGAGTCATTTCAAGTAACTGAACTATATACATGAAGATATTTTTTCTTGTCTAGAAGTGGGAGAAAGATTCTTTTTTTTCTTTTTCTTTTTTTTTTAGATTCTTATTTATCCTGTTAAATATATTCTATTCAACAAGATCTTATTTTTAGTTCAAATAAAAATCCTACCTCTTTACACTGAGAAAGCTTTCCCTAAGCTTCTGGTAGCCTGTGTTTCTGTGTTAGGAGGCACAGGAAGAGATATTATACATTCTCATAATAAAGAATCTAGGAAAATAGAGTTTTAAAGATATTTGGACATATGAAACATTTAAATTATAACAACCAAATCAACCTCTAAAAATATAGCGGACCTATCATGGGATTTTGATAAAGCAGCAATAATATACTCACTATAGACCATGAAAGGATAAAGATGCGTATGTAGGGTGAAGATGGGAGACGAGAGCAGAACTAAATTAAGATCCATTGTCCTCACAGGAAATAATCAGCAATTCTGCTGATTACCGGTCCACAGTATCCTATGCAGCTGCACTTTTCTTCCTCCATGTTTTCTAATTGTGAAAGTCTAGTTCTAAAGAGGTTTCTGCAGATTTAGTCAAGCATTTGTTTCTAAAAAGGAAGTCTTTGCTACGGCAGAGATCTCCCTTTGAGGTGTTGGTGTACAAGCATCGAAAGGAACACCTTTCTACCCAAGGAAAAGCTCAAGGATTTTGAAGATAATACTTGTTAAACTATGGATCTGAATACCCATTACTTTATGGGTATGTTTAACTGCTCACCTGGGACAGGTGAACTAAGGCGAACCAAGCCTGTGGGCCAAATCCAGCTGGATCACCACTTGCTTTTGTAAACAAGGTGGTTTTTAAAAAAATTTTTTTGTAAATAAGGTTTTATTGTAACACTGCTACACCCATTCATCTAGATATTTTCTGCTGTTAACTATGGTTTAATTCAGTACTTGCATCAGAGACCATATGCCCCACAGAGCCTAAAATATTTACCATCTGGTCCTATAAAGAAAAAGGTTCATAGACCCCTGGGCCAGAGCATTCTTTTGATATATATTTTAAATTAACTTAACAAAGGAATTGTTTAAGACATTTTCCATGGTATATGATTGTTATTAATCACTTGACACCGTAATAAAATGTAAGAGGGTTTTATTAGCAAAACTTTCCTTTGTAAGTAGAAAACAGTGAATTAAATCCTCATGTCTCCCAAATGCAGTTTCTTCTATTTGTACTAATATTTTAATATGCTATTGAATATGATCACCTCCATTAGACATTCTCAATGAATATCCTACTGACGTGGAATTCTGGAATTTCAACTAACGTCATGTCTTATTTGGAAACAGGTTATAGCTACTTTATATGAGTGTTGTTAACACTAAAACCCTATGGGCTACATTCATGAAAATAAATATTTGGGCCTTAGTTTTTCCATAAGGTTACATATTAAATATCTTTGTTAATTCAATTTGTGAATAGGTCATTTAGTTATTTTACTTAGTTGAGTAAAGATTTTCATCATTTTGGACATTTTTAATCAGGTTATGATTTTTACCCTTAGATAAAATTGCTTCTGAAAGGAACCTAGAAAAGCATTTTAAACATTATGAAATAAGTCTGGATAAAAGCAAATGGAAAAATGCTTAATGCAGAACTGGACTATTTTTCCCTAAATATGTAGGTTTGACCTCATTCAGAGAACATTCCTTAGTAACCACATCCCCCCAACACACACACACCACACAACAGTTCAGCAAAATAAGTGCCATAACTTTCTGAGGCAATTAAGTAGGAAACACTGGTCATTATAGGCCAGAGTTTATAAATGGTTCTTAGTCTTAGGAAACCTCTAGCTGATCCATAATAGAACTATATTAACTCGAAGAATGCAAGATTAAAGAAAAAGCCTGTAGGAACCCATCAATCCAACTTCCAACCAATGTTGAAATTGCTTCACACATCTGCCTGATAAGGAACCAAATGCTGCTGTCACTTCTAGTAACAGAAAACTCAACTACCTTCCAGAAAACATTCATTTTCTTGGTTACTGTATTTGGCACCTGGTTAACACTGGTTGCTTATATAAAGCTGGTTGGTAATTGAAGAACTCTTTGTAAGCCAGTTTTTTTTACGTTCTTAGGATTAACTGTCTCAGACACCACATTAATAGATGGCACATATTATCTCCTCAAATTTTTACAATCTTATAAAATTATTATTCTCTTTTTATTGATTAAATAAACCCAGGGCATTGTACATATGTGGAACTTAATTACCCTTTTTTCTTTTTTTTTTTTTTTTGCCATAGATTCTTTCTATCCCAAAAGATATATAAAAATATATCTTAATTCCCTCTCTCTCTCCCTCTTTCTCTCTCTCTCTCATTTTCCAAATCCTAGTCATCCTTTGAGGCTCAGAATTCAAGTCTCTGTACTCTTGAAAAATCATGTTATGCGCATTAATCCTTCCTTTCTTGAACTCCTTGAGACCTTACGGTGCACTAAACAATTCAGCACCAAATCACAAATTTTCCTACATTTTCTAATTGCTTCATGTATTAGTCTACTTTTTCCAAACATTTGGCTTACTAATATCTTATTTCATTCTACTATTGCTTTCAAAGCATTTTGTGATTTGGTAGAGCTTTTGTCTGAATTTTAAGAACATGTATTTCAGGGATCCCTGGGTGGCGCAGCAGTTTGGCGTCTGCCTTTGGCCCAGGGCGCGATCCTGGAGATCCGGGATCGAATCCCACATCAGGCTCCCGGTGCATGGAGCCTGCTTCTCCCTCTGCCTGTGTCTCTGCCCCTCTCTCTCTCACTGTGTGCCTATCATGAATAAATAAAAATTAAAAAACAAACAAGAAAACATGTATTTCAAATGGTTTCAGCTATCAACTGAAGAGCTGCCCATGGTTTAATCTCCCTATGTTGCAATACCTATGTTTACACATCCTTGTTTTTCATTTTTGTTTTCAGTCATATAATTGGTCTTCCTCTTGCTTTTCAGGGATCAGTTATACAGGAACACACCATTTTTCTTCTTGGTGCTAGGCAGAGGGTACCATGGCCGAGTTATTTTTTATATTGCCAAGAGCAACTGATTGGTACAATGTGAAAAAGAGACACTTTCTTTGTCCTAGTAAATCGAGATGACATTTAATAATCAATCATAGTATTATATTTGTGACATCTCGTGGTCACAGAAGATAGTTCATATGTTTATCTCGTGGTTATAACTGGTTGTGGCTTAACTTTCAGAGAAAAGCAAATCAAAACGACAATGAGATATCACCTCATACCTACTATTGGAAAAAACAAAAGCTAACAAGTGCTGGTGAAGATGTAGAAAAATTGGAACCGTTGTGCACTGTTGGTGGGAATGTAGTGCAGCCACTATGGAGTATCGTGCAGAGCTTCCTCAAGAAAATAAAAAATAGAGCTATCACATGATTCAGCAATCCTCCCAGATATTTATCCAAAAGAATTGGTATCAGGATCTCAGAGAGAAATCTGCACTGTCTTGTTCTTTGCAGCAGCATGCACAGCAGCTAAGATGTGGAAACAGCCTAAATGTCTACTGACAGATGATGAATGGGTAAAGAAAACGTGGTGTATACATACAATGAGATATTTATCATTCAATTTCACTTATGTGAGGAGTGTGAGATAAATAGATGATAGGAGAGAATAGAATGGGGTTGACAGAGGTGGGCTGGGGGGATTGGGGAGCTGCTCTTCAGTGGGTTTCGAGGTACAGTCACGCAGGGTGAGCGCGTCCTGGAGATCCTACAGTGCTGATGCTTACACATAGGTGTTGTGCACTCGGAAACGTAAGATCCTGTGCTAACTGCTCCAAATGACTATATTGATCACGTTGACCTTGGCAGTGGTATTACGGGGATACGCCTATGTCTAAACTCATCAGAATGGATGCATTAAATATGTGCAATGTTTAAATATTTGGTATTGGAATATTTAAATATTTCAGAAAGCCGAAAAAAGAAGGTATGGATGAGTTCGTTGTTTAGGGTCACGGATACTTCTGTCTTTGAACCCTCAATCTTAGCAGCTCTGCAGTATTTGACTAGCTTATCTAAAGGCGAGTGAGCAGTGGGAATGAAGGGATCCTTAGAGGCACATTTTTCACTTATGAAAACTGACGAAGACAGACTCAGCTAAAATAAGTCCTTTCGGACTCAACGGAAAAGCTACTAGGTACAGTTGACCTGGTTTCTAAAAATTTGGATTTAAATAAAAAACCCTTTGATTATGTGCAATCCTGTTTGTATTTCAGACTCATATTCTTTTTTTTTTAATATTCTAGTAACTATAACACAAACCACTTGAAGGCTCTTGGCAATTCCTTCTGCATTCACCATCTTGTTTCTGGAGAACTAACTAGGTTTCTGTTAAAAAAAAAAAGAAGGCCTTCATACAAATTATTTTAGAAATTTACTAGAGAGGAAGTTTGTTTAAATTCTATATAGCGCCTAGCAATTAGTGAATTGTGAATGTTTCGTAGAATTAGAGGGAACACATGTCTAGTAGTGGAAGGGGCTTCCTCATGATGTTATTGACCTGTTGTCATCCGACCTCTGACAACACCATGTTCAATTTCATATCTTCTAAATTTTAATTTAAAATACAAATTAAAGGGATTGCGTCGATATTGCTAATTTTCAATAGGACAAGCTTTTTGTTTTCTTTTTAAAAGGTTTTATTTATTTATTTGTGAGAGACACAGAGAGAGAGGCAGAGACACAGATGAGGGAGAGGCAGGCTTCCTGAAGGAAGCCCGACGTGGGACTCGATCCCAGGACCCCGGGGTCCCACCCTGGGCCAGAGGGAGCCACTCAACCACTGAGCCCCTTGGGCGTCCCAAGGACAAAGGTTCTGACAGATACTACAAGTGGAAAACTTCTACACTATTAGTCCACTTCCATTGTTTAGCCTTGTCAATTTCATTTTCATGTTCTTTCTGCTTTACCTAAAATTTTCTATTTTCTGCTTCATCCTGAAGTGTTTTTTTCTGGTGATGAAAGGCAGTGAACACACACTAAGTATACTCTTGAAATACAAAAACATGGTTATTTTAATGGCTCTTTCATGGCTTGGAAGTAAATGATGTATGTTATTCCTAAAATCTATATCTTATAATTAAGTTTTTCAATAAAAAGTAAGAAATTGTTAACGGAGTTCTATTATGATTCAAAACATACCTATTAAACGTATAAGATAACAGGAATTTCACTGGACGGTTACGTTCTTTTTAGGCAATTCCTCTTTAGTTATGAGTTACACAAGCCAATAGGAGTCCACACTATGAATTTGAAAGTAAAAAGCAAGGAAGAAGTTCAGAATTATTTACATATGTTGAGATTATCTATTTGTAAAACTGAATACATGCTGGAGGAAGATTACTACAATTTTTCAATATTGATCCAGTGGAAATTGTAGGGCTTCAACTTGCACCTATGAAACTATGTTCCTTGTCATCAAGAAATTTGTTAGTTTCCGTAAAGTGATGCAGTATCTAGATTACTGTTATTCATGTCTTATTGCCATTTACCAAAAAATAAAAAACCTTAGGAGTTTAACCAATTAGTTACCGAGTACTTACAATGTAGAAAGTACCATAAATACTGTAAATCTGAAATAAAATGAATTATAGGAATTCCATTCTTTAAATCTAGGTACTAATGTGCAAAAAAGTTTGTAGTCGTATACACCCCAAATCACTCTAATATAAGACAGTGATAAAGGAAAAAAGAACTCTCCATAAACCAATACAGTGTATGAGACTGAACAACTATCAGAACCTGGGTATTTTCACAAGTTCCTTGTGTCTTGCCCCTATTAAAGGATAGTAGACTTGCTAGCTTCTCGGTGTCCCCAAATAAACCCCTTCATTAACTAAACTCCATATTCCCTAGACATGAGTGTGAAGGATCCTATTTCTGTTATGATACTGGAGTTGACAAAGTAAAATTTCATTTCCCTTTTGTCTCCATCCCCGAATCCTGTATTATACTCAAACTACACAGATTAACCACAGTTATCTCTAATTTAGGGAAGGAAAAGTTGACTATTTACGGTTTAGTACGTTCCAGATACTGTGTTAGGCAATTTAGTGTTTTCTCTTATTTGTCAAAACATCTCAGTAAGGTAAATTTTCTACAGATGACAAAGTTAGATCAAGGAAGAAGTGAACTGCTTCGTTAGTAGATTTGCTGTGCAGATAATAAGCCAGTAATGAGTAGAAGAACCCGTGTGTATGTTATTTTACTTCCTTATCGCGTTAGCACAGGGTTTTTTTTTTTTTTTTTTTTTTTTAGCACAGGTTCTTAATTTTTAAAAGATGTTTGAAAATATTCATTAAATCAGGGAACCATAGTGAAATAGATAGAATGGACGGAAAAGGTGCAGGAGACAAGATACAGCAGATTGAAGTTGGGCACACTTTTCTACACTCTTCCCATTGAGAGATGCAATATATGTCACCTCCCCTTGAATTTGAGTGATTTCTAGGACTTTTTCCCCCCTCATTTTTAAAGAAAACAAACTTTTACTTGGAATAATTTTAGATTTACAGAAAAGTGGAGAAGATCTATTGCCGTGGTACATCTGTACAAACTAACGAGCCAACCTTGGCACATGACTCCTTCTTTTTCTTGAGGTATGGTTAACATATGACATTATGTTAGTTTCAGATGTGGAAACTAACATATGTTAGTTCACATTTGTGATCCATATTTGCAAATATTGTGAAATGATCACAATAAGTCTAGTTAACGTCATCACCACACAGTCACAAATTTTGAGAAATCGTGCCATTTGTGACAACAGGGTGGGGGGGGGGACCTGGAGAGGATTATGCTAAATGAGTTAAATCAGACAGAGAAGGACAAATATTATTTTTCACTTATTATTTACATATATTTACATACATATTTACATACATTAATATTTCACAAATATTATTTTTCACGTATTATTTCACTTGCAGAGGAATCTAAAAAGCAAAACAAAAAAACCAGGGTAGAAACCAATCTACAAATAGGGAGACCAAACTGGTTGGTTGGCAGAGGGGACAGGGGTAAGGGGATTGGTAAAATGGGTGAAGGGGAGTGAGAGGTGGAACGAATAAGGTACTGGAATGACAGGCATGGAACAGGGAACACAGTCGATGATGCTGTAATGGTATACGGTGACACGGGGCCGCTCCCCCTGGGGTGAGCAGAGCGTCAGGTGCGCGGTTGTCCAATCCATGCATCGTACACCTGGAATTAATGCAACACTGCATGTCAGGTAAAGTTCAAGTAAAAACAACAGCGAGGGCCACCTGAGGCTAAGGCTGACCTGCCTTTGGCTCAGGTAATGATCCTGGGGTCCTGGGGCATCATTAGAATTAAATAAAATGGCCAATGGAAAGGGCCCAGCATATAACACAGTAGTTGCTTAATGTTAACCCGCTTCCCTTTTCTTATCTGTGCAGGCTAAATAATGAGGCATCCAGAATGGGCCTGGCTCTACTTTTTTTCTTTTTTAAGATTTTATTTATTCATTCATGAGAGACACAGAGAGAGAGGCAGAGACACAGGCAGAGGGAGAAGCAGGCTCCACGGAGGGAGCCCGATGTGGGACTCGATTCCAAGACCCTGGGGTCACCCTTTGAGCCCAAAGCAGCCGCTCAATCAGGGAGCCACCCAGGCATCCCCCTGGCTCTGTACTTAAGGGGGGACTCAATGAGGACCTGAGAATGTCAAGTCGTGCTCTGTGGTCCGCCCACCTTTATAGCTGATATTGTCAGGCAGACTGGCCAGAAAAACCCCAGATTGGCCATTTTCTGGAGGGACGTATGGCAGTTGTAGGAGTGAACAAGAATACAGTGTAGACACCTGACTCCCCACACCCATTTAAATGTCAGTGTGCCCAACAGGATATTAGCAAGAGATAGATTTTCTCTTCTTCCTTTTTATACACAAGATTAAATACATATAATATCACCTGTGTCTTACTTCTGTGACTTGCCCCTCATCTTTATTTCTTTAAACTTTCTTTCTTTTTCCCTTTTCCTTTCCTTAAAAAGTATTCTCTCTAAGGTAACTTTTAAATGATTTTGGAATCTTAAAATGCATTTCTGCAGATTATAATGGAGGCTGATAGTTTGTGTTGCAGTTAGACCCATTTGGCTATGAGGGATGGAAACTCCTATGTCTTGAATAATGGGAAATCATTTCAGGGATCAGGAGAGGAGGCAGGGAGTTTAGGGAACGCGAGGGAGGGACCTAGCGAGGGAATCGTGTGCGAGAAACCAGATCCCAAGCTGAGAGCTCTGAAACGGGACCTTCTTTCTGCTCTTGTGCCTACGATTTGGAAATTACTTTCCCTGCTGCTGCTGCACGTATCCTACCGTGGACGGGCCCACCTTGGTCTCTACATAGAGACCCTACTGACTGCATTTCCTGTGGATTTCCTTGCACCCCACATTGCATAGACCTCTTGTCTCCCTCTTGGTCTTTCTCTAGGCAGCCTTTCAATTCAGCGAAGGCCTTTTCCAGTTGCTACTGTGGAGGTCATCTTGCAAAGACCCACGCAGAGGCCTTGGCAAAATCCAGGAAGTGGCTGCACCTGGGCTAGAGCTGCAGGTTAGGAAGGTGGATTGGGGCAATTTCGCTTAAAAGAAACTGTAGTCCTGACAGGCATCAGAAGTGGTATATTTAATACATTTTTGAAATTTTTAGGGATATTCTTACCTACTTATTAACCAGAATTATAATTAGCTTATTTGCTGTGATTCTTCTAGCCGCCACCTACACCAGGAAAGCTTTCCTTACTCTCTCATTCGAAGACTTAGTTTTTATCGAGTGGCCTTATAATTGCCTGGTGTCTCCTCTTTTGGACTAAAACTTAATTGAGGATATAGATTATGTTATTTTTTTATTAAATCCCCATCATGTCTGTCATAGGGACAGTAGAATAAATAAATATATATAAATATATTTATAATATATAATATAATTATATATATTTATATTATATATAATAATATAAATAACAAAATATATAATATATTATATATAATAATAAATATAATATAAATATATATATGAGCGTGTATATGTATATATGTGAACCTTGAATGAGTATAGAGGATAAAACATACTTGATTTTCATGTCCATGAAATATCCATTTAAGAGATACAATAAATGTCCTATGTAATTTCATGTTTTAAAACCTCAACTTACTACCTGCCACCAGGGGTGAGAAACAATATTCAGCATTATCACTAAGTCACATGTCCTGAACTGAGTGACTCTAAGATAAATGCTCAATTTTTAAATGATTACTTTGAAGACAATTGAAGTTCTGCACCCTTTTTCTGCACATTTGTATATGTTTGGAACAGTTTCTCTATTATTTAAAAATGTAGTTTTTATTATTGGCTGGCTCGGTGGTTTCTCCTAACCAACTATTTGACAGAAAAAAAAAAAAACCATTTCCTCAAGTTGGCATATTTTTCCCAGTTCAAAAATGTGCTGGTGACATTCTGGGCTAATTTTATTTTTACCAGTCAAGAAATTGTCCTTTTCACTGAGCAGCTTTATTGCCACGGAAGACGAAGTGGGGATGTCAAGAATAAGAAAACGTGTCAGACACTTTGTACTCTCTGTCGCTGGGTCATTCATTTACTCAGTCATTCATGAGGCGGGCTCACTCTTTTAGAAGCAAGAGGCCTAATTTGCATTTTTCATATATTTAAAGGAACTAATTACCGAGAGAACAGCCAGAAAATATAAAACTCAGCCTGGTGTCATAGCAAAGTGAAGGCAAAACATGACAGTTCTTCCCTCTTCAGAACTGTCTGGGGTTCATGATCTGAATGCCCAAGATGCACTGGAAATATCTGCAAAGACGGTTTTTCCTGCCACCGATGCCAGATATTTGTTGCGTTACTCTGCTCAGGGTCTAACCACAGACTTTTATGAAAATCCGGTATCGTAAAATCAGTTTCTCAGGCACAATAGGGACATACTAAGAGTGGGTGTGTTTTCTCTTTCCAACCAGTATAATCCTAATCTTTGCCCCAAGGTCAGTTCGACCTTGAGTCATATGTCCAGTGGCTGCGCAACTGCAGGAACATGTTACTTGGAAAAATTGAGTTTCATAAAAATGATATTAGATACATTAATAAAAAAGATGAATGGTGGGATCCCTGGGTGGCGCAGCGGTTTGGCGCCTGCCTTTGGCCCAGGGCGCGATCCTGGAGACCCGGGATCGAATCCCACGTCGGGCTCCCGGTGCATGGAGCCTGCTTCTCCCTCTGCCTGTGTCTCTGCCTCTCTCTCTCTCACTGTGTGCCTATCATAAATAAAAAAAAAAAAAAAAAAAAAAAGATGAATGGTAGTCATAATATAACGATGACATTTTATGTTCTTGCTGTGTATTGGCAGGTCGTATTCTAAGTGTTTTGTACGGAATAACTCATTGTTAGGTAGAGAGGATACCGCACGGGGTCGGGGTAAGCAGCTTGCCTACGCAGGGACAAGAGAGTAAGTCAAGTGAGCACTTGACTCTAGGGCAAAATTTAAGGACGCCAAAAAATTGAGAAATCAAGGTCAGTAATAATGAACAAAATGAATTAAAAATCAAAATCACAGAAGTCTGTGATAAGCAAAATTATAAAATTCTAAATAACGACGGATTATTGTTTATTTGTCTTATGATCCCGTGTTATCATTCAACTGGAGAAGTAGCTTCCAACCATCTCACTGTTCCTGATGTGCATGGTGGTCGAGATCCCTTGCTGGTCCATCTGTGAGGTTGACAGTGGTGTGCAAACAAATTTGGCAATTCGGGACGTCCACCCGTCCGTCTAGCTCTCCTCTGTCTGCCGTCTACACACACAGAGATATACATGCACACGCGTACACATACAAGAGCTCGTGTATGTGGGGCATATAGAGAACACATGCATTGTGTTTACTCGATTCAAAATATGGGAGAGCCTATAGAAAAGTGTCCATAGAAACACGTGTTTTCTCCCTTTTGCCTCAAACTCCAGCTTGACCCAGCAGGACGCCGCCTACGACCACCCACCCCGCCAGGCCCTGGCATATCTAGGATTTAAACCCAGGTGGTCAAACATCAGAGTATTCATTTCAACACAAAGACAGCTGCTCTGTTGATAAAAATGTGTACACTTTGCGTAAAAACACTGGTTTTTTCCAACGTGTCTTAATTTCAAGTAAAAAATATAATGAGTTGGTTGATGGTCAACAGAATTACTGATTACTCACGACTTCTTTGCGGATATTTGTTACTTGAATATCCTTTATTGAAATGTGGCAGCGTGTGTAGCTTCCCATCATTCCTGGGACTGGTATATCTCCCCAAATTAAATTTATTTATTTATTTTTAAAGATTTTGTTTATTTATTCACGAGAGAGACAGAGAGAGACAGAGAGGCAGAGACACAGGCAGAGGGAGAGGCAGGCTCCTTGCGGGGAGCCAGAGGGGTCCCTGGGGTCACGCCCTGGGCTGAAGGTGGCGCTAAACCGCTGAGCCACCTGGGCTGCCCTCCCCAAATTAAATTTCACTGATTAAAACACTGTTTCAAGAAAAGAAAACATATAATTTTAAATATTAGAAGTGTGACTGTCATCTGGACATTTTTAATGTTTAACTCATGAAATCAATAATATTCGACCTCAAATAATGTAGTCAACATGGTACTGGACCTACAGCAATGTCCCAAAGCAACACACCTCTGTGTCATAAGTGAAGTGTACACGTTTACTCTCATTTTAATGACTTTCTTAAAATAAATATTGAATAAAAACACATATTAACGTATATCACATGACACGATTAATTTACATTCATGTGTCTATTTATAGCATCATCCCTAAAAAGGAGAGTAGTTGGAAAAATTGTTTCTTCTAAAATTATACGATTTGGAGTTATTTCTACTCATGGCAGCGTTTCATTTTCTTCTCTTTAATTAGTGGACGTTTGCCATATTAGTATTTTTAGTAGTTTATAGATATGTTCCCTTGTTAGCCTAACTTGCAAGTTAAATACTGCTTCAGCTAAACAAGTTCATGCAAGTTAGGTGTTTGTTTCTTTTTTACTTTTCATGGTGTTTCTGGCAAATCCTTACCAGGAACTTTACATTTGTACAAAATCCAAAATATGTTTACATATGTGAAATACCTAATTTTCATTTTCTCTCGATTGAACATTTGATACTATGCGTACTCTAAGGATTTTTTTCTGAATTGGGGGTTTCTGAGATGTTTTCTTTCTTTTGGTACCTTCTCTTTTTTTTGTATTTTTTTTTATTGGAGTTTGATTTGCCAACATATAGCATAACCCTCAGTGCTCATCCTGTCACGTGCCCCGCTCAGTGCCCATCACCCAGTCACCCCATCCCCCCGCCCACCTCCCCTTCCACTAACCCTTGTTCATTTCCCAGAATTAGGAGTCTCTCAGGTTTTGTCTCCCTGTCTAATTTTTCCCACTCAGTTCCCCTCCTTTCCTTATAGTCTCTTTCACTATTTCTTATATTCCCTGTACGAATGAGACCATATAGTGATTGTCCTTCTCCGAATGACTTACTTCACTCAGCATAATACCCTCCAGGTCCATCCACGTCAAAGCAAATGGTGGGTATTTGTTGTTTCTAACGGCTGAGTAATATTCCATTGTATACATAGACCACAGCTTCTTTATCCATCATCTTTCGATGGACACCGAGGCTCCTTCCACAGTTTGGCTATTGTGGCCATTGCTGCTAGAAACATCGGGGTGCAGGTGTCCCAGTGTTTCACTGCATCTGTATCTTTGGGGTAAATCCCCAGCAGTGCAATTGCTGGGTCATAGTCAACAGCAACATCATGCACTACCACAAAAAAGAAAAAAAAAAAGAAAAAGAAAAAGAAAAAGAAAAAGAAAAAGAAAAAGAAAAAGAAAGCGAGAATATCACACCCTGTTTCCAGATGGTGTCTTCCCTTGTCTCTTTAACTAGATTGGTTTTTGGTTCATCTAAACCATCCGATTGTACTAGATGATTGAATATGTGCAGAGTTGATGCACTACTTGAGAATATCCAGTTTTCCCTTTTCTTCTTTTTTCTACATTTGCATATACTGCTCTGCTCTCTCTGGCAAAGCACCAGGCTACTTCCAGACCTTTCAGTCTCCTTTGTTGCATCTTATCTTGTCCCTTGCTTCAGACAGAATGAGAACTTTCCAAAACAGGCTTATGAACCAAGTTTTTCCGTATACTGTGTAATCAGCTGACCTATTTCAGATATAGCTTTTTTGTTTTCTGTCTCCGTAACATTTCCTACACTAACATGCAGATATATTTTCACACAGAGATATTTGTATGCCATGGCCCAAATGGTTATTTTGCTTCCTGGTTTATGGCATGTATTTTTGGATGTTGTTAGTTACTCCAGCTTCTTGTGCGCTATGTTCTCCTTTAAGTTGGGTGGCTTGTTACTTTTCTGAATGTGGCCTGTGATTTTTTCACACCTCTGTGATCTCATTTGCACCAGCTGCCTCTCCTAAACATGGACTTCGTCTGACATGCTTACCGCGATGTCCCATAATCACGGCCCGGTCTGTTCTTCATCAGTAGGCTCAAGATGCTTACCATTAGACTCATCCCGGCCTCTGGACTCCTTCTTTGCAGGCCTTCTCTGTATCCCGTAGTGCTTTAATATTCCCTCTTTACACAGCCTCTCTCCTCATAGGCTATCAACTAAACGAGGACCATGGCACCTGTGTATTCCTTATAATACGTGACACAGCTTCTATTTTATGATACAATTCATCCACATCAGGAGGTGAAGACCATATACACTGTTAACTAGAGGCTTAAGAAGGTTGCACGTGAAGGTGCTGTCATTCAGAGAGGTACTGAAGACAATTCCTTCCTAAAACTAGGATTTGAAACCTGGCTGACATCATGCGGCCTGCATCTGATGGGAGGTTCTGAAAATTGCAAAGCGTCTCTTTCCTTTGCTAGCCGTGATTACAACAGCTCCTTCCCAGAGGTGCATGTTTTCTGCTTCATACAGTGTGTAGGACACTGTGTCAGCCAGATTCATACAACTTCTGTTGCTTAAAATATCATTGAATTAACACAAAGATTTCTGAGGGCTAAGCAGCAGAATACATATCTTACCTGTTCTTACCTTATATATAAATTTAGTTTCTATTTTTAAAATATTCATTTCATATCTAGGCCTTTTGCAAATGGAATACTAATGCCATGGACAAGCCCTCATCTTGAATACTTCACGGCGAGAAAATGTCTCTGACTCACCTGCTTGCCCTTCTGTGGAGTGGTAAAAATTTTACCAAAATTGCTTAGATTTTGAACAAAGTGCTCAAAGAAGATTTTTAAAATAGGTCAATCCCGAGAGTTGAACTGTATTGCTTCAGAAGAATTTATTAAAACCATGCGAAGCTTTATGAGTAATATGATTAATTCATAAAACCCATATTACCAGCGGAATGGCCAGTGAATAAAGCTGAGCAGGTGCAAAGTACAAGAAAACTTGAAAAAATATAATAAAAAATGTGAACATCTGTTGATGAAAAGCTAAGCGTATAGGATATCTTAAAGCTGAGTCACCCATATGGAAAGTAGCTGTATTGACCTTGGGTAGTGGGTAGTATCCCTGGGCCTATAAGAGGCACTGCTAGACTTTTCAGCTCAAACTCACTGTGATGAATCCGTTTACTGAGGTAGTGCCAGGCCCTCTTGTAGGCACGGGGAATCTAGCTGTGAACATTCATCTCTTTTGTTTTGTTTCGTGGGCCTCTACTGCTTCTTGCATATGGGGTCATGCATTCCAGGATGAAGAGGGATAAATGCATAGCCCTGCGAGAAAAGGAAATATGTGATACATCTGAAAAGGATCTAAAAGGGGGCCTTGATCTTCAGACAGCCAATAACATAGCACTCAAGAAACTTTCTTTAAACAATAAAAGGTTTCTGGAAAGGTAAAGTTAGGGTGTAATCAAAAGTTTTCATTTGCACTTTTATTTCTTTAAGTCACTTGAAGTCTCTTAATGCTCAAATACCCAAGTAATAGATCATTAACTGTAACTATGTTTGTTCCTTTTCATTGCACTTCTATTTTAAGCATAACAGGGAATCGAATGGCACATTACCAAAGGGTAAAAACTAGGGCAGGTGAAGGATTCCAGGGCAGTCTGAAAAGCTATTTTGCATCATTAAGATTCTGCTAAATATTTAGAGATAGAGGTGGGAGGGGGATACACCACCATTTTCCCCTGAGAAATCTAACATTTATCACATTCGTATCACGTTAGGGATGTGATCCTAATCAGAAAGAACTCTTCAAAAGATGGAAAGAGTATTTATTTAGGTGATTGAGTTGATTTAAGTTTGTATAGAGATCAAGAAACATGGCAACCTGGTTTCAATCTCTGTCAACTGATGGGAATCTAGTCAAGGACAGCTGGAAAGTGCCTCTGCGGAACACAGCTTACAGACCATCTAAAAGGCATCTTAGGGTTTTAACACCTTCAATGCCTCTCCATTTGGCACAGTTCCCCTCTGCACTAGGGATTTAGAGCGAGTCCCAGACCAGTAGGTGTAGAATCTAAATTAAACCTAACACAGCCAAGGGCTATTTATATTCTGTAGAAAGGTGAATAATGGGACAGAGAATAAGCTCTGAAATTTTATGAAGCACCGAATCAATATTGATAGACTACCAGGAAAAAGAAAATCTTCAGGACGTCTTCTTGTTAACTAGATGATGAAATCTGTTTTATAGACCTGTGATTTGTTAAAGGCGGTAACCTCATATTCTGTTCCCCTTTGTTCTCACACTGAGTACTCTAGTTCTTATGCAAGTTCATGTTGTTGACCAATTAACAATTAGGGGAATAAAAAGCATGCAATAAGAAAGCATGACATTTTTGCTATCGATTGGAATATTAAAAGCTGGAGTAGACCTAAGATTAAGAAAGACATTATGGATATAAACAGTAAAATCAATCTGAATTTAAGATATTTTGGCCGTTCAATGTTCTGAAGACCAGATTCAGAAAACATTTTTCCTATATTTATAAAACAAAACTTTGTTCTATAATATATCCATGTTCACTTGGAATTGAACACATGAGCTTTAGACAAATGGCATAGCTATCCTAGTCTCCATCAGTGGTACCACAGCATGGTTGTGGAAGACTGTGATAGCCCATCTTTTTTTAAAAAAATTGTATTTAAATTCAATTAATTAACCTATACTGTATTATTAGTTTCAGAGGTAGAGTTCAGTGATTCATCAGTCTTTGTAACACCCAGTGCTTGTTTCATCATGTGCCGTCCTTAATCCCCATCACCCAGTTACCCCGTCCCCCCACTCCCCTCCCCTCCAGGGACCCTCAGTTTGTTTCCTATGATTAAGAATCTCTTTTGGTTTATTTCCCTCTCTGATTTCATCTTGTTTTATTTTTTCCTCTCTTCCTCTCTTCTCCTATGATCCTCTGTTTTGTTTCTTAAATTCCACATATTAGGGAAGCCATACAATAATTATCTTTTTCTAATTGACATTTCACTCAGCATAATGCCCTCTCATTCCATCTATGTCATTGCAAATGGCAAGATTTCTTTTTTTTATGGCTGAGTAATATTCCATGGTGTACATACACCACATCTTTATCCATTCATCTATTTATGAACGTGGGGGCTCTCTCCATAGTTTGGCTCTGGTGGACATTGCTGCTGTGAACATTTGGGTGCAGGTGCCCCTTAGGATCACTACATTTGTATTTTTAGGATAAAGACCCAGTAGTGCAATTGCTGGATTGTACGCTAGCTCTACTTTCAACTTTTTGAGAAACATCCATATTGTTTTCCAGAGGGGCTGCACCTGGTAGCTACCTTTTAAGACAACAATTTCAAAGAAACTTGAAAATATACTTCAAATTTCCAAACATTTTTCTCTTATTAACCTGATATTATATAAAAAGGTCCAAATCAATCTAATTTTTGTTTCAAAACCATATAGCTCTGTGAGATAATTTTTCACTCACATATTAAATATAGGAATGCTAGGAAAATACTTTTTTTGGAAATATACTTAGAATGTTTTTGAAATAAAGAAATATATTTATACCTTATAGAAAACATATTATGTTCTTTCACTAAGGATTTATCCTAAAGATCTTTTTAGGTAAAAAAACTCACGGGACTTGAACTCACTCCTTTGAGATCAAGACCTGAGCAAGATCAAGAGTCAGATACTTTAACTAGTGAGCCAGTGCTAACTAACTAAATATTTTTATACAAAATTATATATAGTTTTAAACTTATTTCTTTGTAGTATACAAACCAGCCAGAAGTAACCTTAAAATCTTAATATAAGAAAATTCAACCCAGTTTAAAAACCACAAAATAATAGTTATTTCAAAACAATGTTAGGTATCTACATAGCAGCTGAGCTTTCAAAGTATCTCTGCATATACAGTCTTATTTCATATTCCCAGAAGCCATATGAGACATTTTTATTTCCATTCTGCAAAGGAGAAATCTAAGGCTCATGATGATTGAAAGCCTTTTTACATAGCAAGAACTAGAGCAAGAATTTGAATCAAAGTCACCCGATTGATTGTCCAGTGCACTTGGGTGACCTCATATGACTTTGACATGAGCCATGCAAATATCCTGAAACTAATAGCTTTTATAATTTGATTAGTTGAATACTTTTCATCATTTTTATATAAAAGTATATGCGAATTATAGACATTTAAAAATAGTGAGGCAAAAGGAAGCTAGTAAAATTCTCCAGTTATCTCACACCACTCAGCCATGACATGCTAACACTAGGTGAATTTTCTTACAGACTCAGTAACAAACCTATATATGCATTAAAAAATTTATATTACAATGTAATGTAATTACATATTACATGGCAATAGATTACAATTTACATACTACAATTTACATATTACAGGATTACAATTTACATACATACTCCACTTAGTGATGTCATGACCCTCCTTCCATATTATCACATATCCTACAGAATCATTTATAGAATCTTTTTTCTATTATTTTTTTTCTCATTACATTTAATAATGTCATATAAACAAAAGGATCTTCTACATCCTTTACATCATGGGCCCTACAGGAAAAAAAAAAATCTCTCCATTGCCTAACTCAAAATTCAAGCTCCAGAAGACATGGATTTCCACTTTGTGCTGAGTTTCGCAGGAGCCTTAAGAATCAGCAAGCATACTGCTTAGTTGTTTCTCACAGGAGATGGGAGGAGGTGAACAAGATGGAAGATTTCAGAAAGCAAAGTCAAAAGGGTTTAATGAAGCTCATTTCTCAATGAGATGTGATAAATGGCAGATACATTTGTCTCAAAGCCAGCCTTTCCTTTGATAACTTATACAGATATTTTTAGGGCAGTGTACATGCAGAGATTGTGTGAAATTTGTGAAAACAAATTTAAATTTTCTAAGTTGCCAGGCAAAGGAATCACTGAATATTCACTGAGTACTCATTATACCTTAAAATATTAGCATTAACATTTATAGAAATAGTTAATGTAGTTTTTTGTAGCAGGAACCATATTTTCTTAAAATACATATCATCCTACTTAAGGATTGCCAGAGTCCCAGTTAGTGTGAGACTGAGGGTTTTTCAAGATGTGGGACTACAAGGACTAAATTAGGGAATGTCTGGAACAACCAGATGGCTGGTCACCTTACCTGCCTTGTTCTTGCTGTCTAATTAACAGATAAATAACTGGGATATGGTTGGAAGTGTGAGAATAAAGTTCTGTAGGCAAATTAAAAATCAAAACTGTATCAAGATAACAAGGGCCATAAGCAAAGACGGGCTGCTGGTCAGTCTAGGAAGTCATCTCGGAGAGAGTTTGGTTTCCTAGAGTTTCACGGAAGGTCATCTCCTCGTCACAAAGGCATAGCCCTCTACACTTGGCATTTAGTATTTGTGGCAAATTAAGTCCTCTTTAGGGAATCCCTAAAAAACACTGAGTTTCTTTCAATCTAATACTGAAAACAACACATTCAAACCTTCAATAAAAATTATGTCTTTTCAGGGATTCATTAAAGTGAATTATAACATAAAAAATAAATCTGTCTCTGATCATAGATGACATGCTTATCTACTTGGAAAAGCCCAAAGAACCTACCAGGAAGGCTCCTGGAATTAGTGAGTTTAGCAAGGTCACCGGATATGAGGTCAATAGGCAAAAATCAATTGCCTATCCATGTGTTAGCAATGAATAATTGGAATTCAAAATTTTAATAATAATAATTATAATAATGCCATGATGACACCAAAAAGAAAAAAAAAAACCTACTACTATGCTCAGAATGTTTGTAACATCCCCCTCCGCTGACTCCACCATGTGTTGATGGCATTAGGAGGTAAGAGCTTCAGGAGGTCCTGAAGGTGGAGCCTTCATGAACGTCATCAGTGTTCTTATTAAAGGCCTCCCCTCTTCCCTGAGGGCTTGTTTTCTCCCTTCTACCATGTGAGGACGCAGCCAAAAGGTACTGGCTAAGGGCCAGGGGGAGGGGCCTCCCCATAATGTGACCATGCGGACAACTTGATCTTGGACTTCCCAACCTCTAGAACTATGAGAAATAAATTTTTGTTGCTTATAAGCTGCCACGTTTGTCATAGTGTAGCCAGGACACAGGATGAAAAAGCAGCTGGCTCTGGGGGTTCTGAGAAGACCAGGTTCAGCCACTCACCACGGACAAAATCCAAAGGCAGGGAGATGTCTGATGGTGTAACAAGGAAGGGGTTCATTTCAACGAGGCCAACACTGGGAAGATGGTGGGCTGGCAGGTCAAAGACTATCTCTAAAATGCCAAGAATACGGATTTATAGAAGGAAAATGTGGAGCAAAGGTGGGCAGGTCCATGCAGGGTAGGCAGTGAAAGTCGAATCCATCACGATCTTGGAGTCAATCACGCCTTGCTGGTTCAGGGCAGTCCTTATTGCTTGAGCATGTATTTTCAGCAGCCAGCAGGGGATGCTTTGCTTAGAACCAGAGGGGAGCTAGAAGGAAGAACTCAATTAGAAGATTCAAGGTCAAAATGGAGGCGATCAAAGGCCTCTTTCAATAGCAGCCTGGCTGGGCTAAGAAATCTAGGTGCAAATCTAACAAAATACAATTTGTGTAGTGAAAAATGTAAGACACCAACGAAATACACCAGCGATGACCTAAATAAATAAAGAAATATTTATAAAGATGTACTTGTGCTCACGGATTGGGAGACTTAGTGTCGTCAAAATGTCACTTTCTTCTCAGCCTGATCTATAAATTCGATGCAGACTTAATCAAAATCCTCGCAGTATATTTTGTAAACATAGACTAGCTGATTTTTAAAATTTACAAGTGGTCCAGATACAAATGGCAACGTATGCCCCTGATGGGAGCATCTGCATTTGTTTTTATTTTTTTCATTGGATGTAGTATTTCAAACACACAGTGTAACCGAGTCAATTTGACATAGTTTCATGAATAAAGTCAATACTACTGTTACTAATACTCAGATTAATAAACGGAGCAATCACCACCAACAAAGTCATCACTGTCATAAATCATGTCCATATGTGCCAGGTTTTATTACAGGACCTTCTCGACAATCCTTTAGATTTTTCATCAGCCCTGTCACCATAGGATCCTCATCAGTAGAGCTTAATAGGAACTCTTGATCATTGGCAAGGTCCCCCCACTTCACTGGACGGTGGTTCCCTGACACGAGCCTTTGGATTCTGTGAGTCGCATGTGCCTGTGTCCTGGCCCCTGAGACGCTCTCTCCAACCTGACTCCACCACAAATGACCGTGGGTGATCATCGCCACTGATGTCAGCACCTGCATCCCCTGGCTTCCTCCACTTTTCCAGTTTCTGATGCGACTACCATGTGGCAGGACGTGGACACAGGTTTTCCATCCACTGCCAGAAGGGCCAGGCTGTCTCCACATAATGCCAGATTTGGGATAAAAGATGGGAGGGAGCTGATAGGTAAGTTCCTTCTCTGTTCCTCTCCTGCAGGGACTTCCGAGACATGGTATTTCTGCACAGACTGCTCAAGGCTAGCCTGTGTGGGGAAGTGAGTATCTACACTTCCCTTTAAAAAAAAAAAAGATTTTATTTATTTATTCATGAGAAACACAGAGAGAGAGAGAGAGAGAGAGAGAGAGGCAGAGGGAGAAGCAGGCTCCCTGCAGGGAACTCAATGCAGGACTCTATCCTGGGACCAGGATCAAGCCACCCAGACATCCCAGTACCTGCATTTCCTTATGAAGCAGTGACCAGTTTGAAATGTATTATATTTGCTTCATATATTTTTCCCTGCTTCAAATTTTTTTCTTTTTTTCTTCTCTGATATTCAAACTCACAGTAAAGAAGTAGCATTTACGTTTTTTCTTCACACTCTTTTCTAAGAAAATGACTAAGATGACTATTTAAGCTATTTTTTTGCCTTTTGCATTTCCTACAAGGTCATCAATTTCTACACACACAGTTTGTCCATTTCCATCATAAATTCTGTTATTATAAAGCAATGTGAGAAAAATCAACATCACTAAATATTGAGTACTTCAATTAATTGATACAGCATAACTCCTCCTTTATGGGGATTTTCTTCAGTGTCAATAAGTAAATATTTCATAATCTTTTGATAGATTTACTCCAATGTACATGACATTTTTATGCTATTTTAAATGGTGACTCCTCTTTATTTCTCACTCATTGAGCCGATGTGTGGAATGCAGCTAATTTTTAGATATTGCTTTTAAATCCTGCATACTTGCTAAACTTGCTGATGCATGCTCACACAGGCATGAGCGCACACACTCCCCCGACGCACACACTTCTTTTTCTGGCATATTAGACTATCTAGACTCTCCAGTAACATATTAAATAGCAATGGTGAAAATGGGAATCCACGCCTAATCTATAGGAGAAAAAAATTCAACCTTTAATTGATAGATTTGCTCTAAGTTTCTTTCACCTATTTTTCATCAGGTTGAAGAGTTTACTTGGTATTTCTGGTTTACCAAAAATCTTATCATGAATGGATCATAAATCTCATCATATCCCTTTTCTACACAATATACTCATTTCATTTCTTGAATTTAAAGCAAAACTCACTGTGAGTTCCTGTGATACACACACGTGAACGGGATGTGATATCATCTGCTGCTGCTGCTGCACTTGCTTCACTTATATTTTCTGTAGGGTTCTGAGGACAGTGTTGGCTTGGGATTTTCTTATATTGTTCTTATCAGATTTTGACTCGAGATCAGACTCGGTTCTTATATTGAATTATAAAGTGCTCATACTTTTTCAATTCTATATTGTATTATTATATCATAATATATTCTATATTGTATTATATTTTACAGTTGGTAAGCAATCTTTCTACCTCGAGTGTTTGGGGGGAACTTAACTAATGAAACCAGCTTGTCCTTCAGGAAGAGTTTTGCTTATTTGTTTGATCACACACACTAAGCGTATTTAATAGTTCTAGAATTATTCATTTGCTTAAATTTCTATCTGTGTCAGTTAGGGTGATTGTATTTTTAGTTCACTCGTTTAATTTTTGTTTTCTAATTTGGGGCATTAATTGGTTCCTAATCTCCTTTGGTTGATTTGTTGTTGAATACGTGCAACACCTCTTGCAATGATGTCTTCGTCTCTTCTGACTTTGGTTATTTGAATGTTTTCTCACATTTTTTACTGTTCGCTCCTGCCAGAATTACCTCACTCTAATTAGACATCTCAAAATATGAATTTTTTTGATCCTTACCATTGCCCATTCTGTACTTTATTAATGTTTTCTGTCTCTCCTCTACATTCTCCAGAATGTAGAAAAATAATACTGCTATTTTTCTAAATTTAACTTGTAAAATATTTTCTTTCTAATATGCCCATTTATCTATTTTAATTTCATCCCATTATTTAATTACATATTATTTTAATTAACACTCCAATGAAATGGTTAATTTTCCATGTTTTATCCTTTTCTCTTTGCTTTCAGATTGATTGTATACACCCTACTTCTCCACATACTAATTTAGAAGTCATATAGTGCTTTTATTCTTGTAAATGTTATCCCACTAATTACAGCATGCAGAACCCTCCTTGTACACTTCTGCTCATTCTGATTGCAACATTAATCCACTTACATTCTCTCAATTGTGCCCTAATATTTACCAAATAAACCTAGAACCATGTGCTGGAATTTAAGCTTCTGATCTCTCTTTGACTTTTTCAGTCTTATCTACTAGAACTTTCTTCAATATCCATTATTCACCCTAGACTAAACTCTTCACTCTCCTTCCCTCTTTGCTCTGTTTCCTATTCTTCATTTTTTTCTTCTCTAATATCAAAAAATGGAATGATCCTATAGTCTTCAGTCCTTAGTTCACATAATGTCAATTTCTCATAGGCTTTCTTGGCCTCTTCAACCGAAAGCTCAGCTCTCATTCCTTTCAACCTCTTGGCTCTACATCTGTACCTCAATTTCAATCTTAAATTACCTTTCTTTGAGTACATGTCATTTTTCATCTCCTAAAGAATATGCATGAGCCATCTTTGTATTTCCCATCATGCTTGGTTAATTGCCTTGCACGTAGTAAACGCAGTGGAAATGTAGAAGAATTGATTGAATAAATGAATAAATAAATAAATGATTCAGTTGGCATAGGATGATGCCACATTGTCCTTGGCTGATTAGAAATTGGCATCCATTCAGTGAACGCTCTAAATTGTTTCCACAACAAAGTAACATGCTTCATATAGTAGATAGTCAGAGATTGATCCTATTAAATTGGAACAGCACCTGTTTTTCTTTTAATGTATTTTCAGGGCATATCAACCATGCTTGATAATGCAGCCTTGCTTTAATTGTTCTAAATTGGTTTGAGTCTACTGAAATAATAAATGAGGTAATTTTGTCTTCAAAGACAATGGACTTTAATGAGAATATTTCTGTATCTGGCAATTTGCAGTCATAATTTATTTATAGCAAGGCTTATGATTCATCATTACAATTTCTTTCAAATTTTGTGAGAAAAATCATCTCTATGAGTAGAAGAATCTTATTCTGGCAGCTGTTCTTCACTCGCTGATATTTTCTGCAAGATCTAAACTTAACGTTAGCAGCTTTCAGCTTATTCTTTCTTTGTTTACATTTGAAATATGTTCGCCCTGTAAAAACAGTCTCATTATAAGAATGCAAGAAAGATATGTATGCAGTTGAAACAGACCCTGTTAGCAAACTCTAGTCTTCTCTTACCCTAGGTGAGTATGTTGGTAGAAGGTTACCTGTCCCTGTGGTGAGAATCTATAAAAGGAAACTGGATCAAATTATTTTTTTTTTCCAAAAGGCTCATTGTGCCTGAAGGGTTTCTGTAGAAATATTTGCTTTGTAAAGGTTTAGCCACTTCCCAAAGGTTCTGAAGAATGATATTTATTTTTTATTGTTTTTTTTTTCAAGGAATTGTAATCTCTGGTTGCTGGAGAAGGAATGGATGGGCATTATTGCGGTGCTAGAGTAGTATATTTAACCAAATCCAATGTCTGTGTATTACTTTCATTCTATCTGTGTTCATTTTGTGACAGATCCATCATGTATCTATAAGGCAATCTGGAGACTGGGAAATACCTACACAATGGCTGACAGCCTGAAACTCTATAGCTGCATACAAATTCACTTGGGAGACAATAAAACGCCCTGATATAACAGAAGGGGATGGAAGGAGAAGGTGGCTACTCAACTTGCTCCCTCTTCTTACAAAAGTATTTAACTAAACTCATACCCGGTATATTCAGGTCATATTAATTCCCACATGGGTTTGTTTCAACGTTAATTATTTTCATTCACACGCACACACACATTCACACATGCAATCACTTGTCTCATCTGCATTAGAATGAATTCTTGCAAATGTTCAACAGAAGAGTCAGGACTTTCCTTAGGAGATGAGTCACGTAGTATCAGAAACCCCGTAGCACTGTGCATGTGTGGAAGATGCAGAATCCATGTGGAGACGAGGTGTTTCAAACCAAAGCTTCAGGGGTTGGAGGTTTAGCCTCCAATTAAAACTATCAGAAAATTAATGGAATCGATATGTAGACATATTTGGCATATAGGAGACGTTCAGTTATATGCGTTCCACCTCCCAATTGTAATTGTTTAGTTTCCCATCAGAAAATGAAAAAATAAGTGGGAAATATCAGAAAGGAGACAGAACATGAAAGACTCCTAACTCTGGGAAACGAACTAGGGGTGGTGGAAGGGGAGGTGGGCAGGGGGTGGGGGTGACTGGGTGACGGGCACTGAGGTGGGCACTTGATAGGATGAGCACTGGGTGTTACTCTATATGTTGGCAAATTGAAAACCAATAAAAAATAAATTTATGAAAAAAAAAAGAAAACGAAGAAGTCAATTGCATTGAGAAATACTTGAATATAGGAAGGTGTCAGTCCTCAACATCAACTATCTTGGCCTTCGGAGTTTGAGGATCTTACCACCATTGTACCGTAGTCCTTCTGTATGAGAATCGTTCTGAGCTGCTTTGTGTCTGAATCCTGAGTTTTAATAATCCACTGACCCCTTAAAATTTGGTTACATTGTTAAGCTTCAATTTCCTGGCCCTGTCTTTAAAGTTCAAGCTTATATTGGGTTCTAAACTTTAATCTGTTGATGGTGTTTTCATTTTCTCACTGGCTCCTGGTTGAGATATACCTGTTTCTACTTTCATCACTTCCAGCCCTTCAAGGATTTCTTGATTTCTCTAGCTTAAGACATATTTCTGGAACCAGATATGGCAAATTTAAATACCCTTGGTGGTAGACAGGGGGCATAGATTCAATTTGGGGATTATAATTCTTACATGTTATTAAATTTGTCATTAGGTTAAACAAAATTGGGAGTCAAGGAATTAATGAGTATTGTGGAGGATATGAAAGAAATAAAAGATGATGCCGTTATGGAATTCATTTTCTAGTTTGTCCGGTAGAATTTTCAAAGGCTGTTGAAATAAAGTGAATGTTTTTTAATATGAATGCAATTTGGGGACAGAGTTATTGGGGGAGCAGAATCAAAGTGAAGGAAGTCCTAGAAGGAAGGCCAGAATCAGCAGTTGTGAATGAGAAATATGCAGGAAGATGGAATAATTGTGAGCAGATGACACATCATAGTCCTGAGCTCCATAATGGGAGTTGCTATTTCATGTACTGGAAGACAATTCATTTTTGGGTGGATTTCCTCCTGAGAATAGTTCACAAAGGGCCATGATTTTTTAATATAGTCTCATATTTTGTTGGAATATTTGGCAATGGATTCTTACTCCAAATTATTAATTTTTCAAGTTAAAAATTATCAAATAAATGTGTAAAGCAGTTATAGGCATATCACTCTTCCCGGGATGTGAGTTAAGACAGTATAAAGATGATTTAAGAGGTAAATGTCATTGATGTCTATGGAAATTAGAGTAACTTTACTTTTTAAAAAAGATTTATTTATTTATTTTAGAGAGAGAGAGAGAGAGCATGAGCAAGAGGAGGGGCAAAGGGAGAGGGAATCACAAACGGGCTCCCTGCTGAGTGCGAAGCCTGACCCAGGGCTCCATTTAACGACCCTGAGATCATGACTTGAGACGAAATCAAGAGTTGGGTGCTTAACTGAAATCAAGCGTTGGGCGCCACTCAGGGACCTCAGTAACTCTACTTTTTTATTCAATCAATGAAGCTTCATGGAACTGATCATATTTAAATAATTTTAATGTGAATATCTAGTTTTTAAACCCCATTTGTTAAAGAGACTTCCATTTCCCCATTGTATGGTACCCTTGTTGAAGGTCAGTTGACACTATACCCATGGGTTTATTTCTGAGTTCTCTATTCTGCTACATTGGTCTAGGTGTCTGTTTTCGCGGCAGTACCATACTGCTGTAATTACTATAACTTTGTGGCACATTTTTAAATCAGGAAATGGGATGACTCACATTTGTTCTTTCTCCAGATTGCTCAGGCTATTTAGGGTCTTCAGTGGTTTCACATGAATTTTAAGATTTTTAAAATATTTTTTTCAAAAAAATTCATTGATATTTTGATAGAGATTATATTGAATTTATAGATAGATAGTATACATATTTTAACAATATTAAGTCTTCAAGCCTGTTAACACAAGGTATCTTTCCATTTATTTGTATATTCTTGAATTTCTTTCATCAATGCTTTGTAATTTTTTTAGTGTGCAATTGTTTTACATCCTTGGTTAAGTTTGTTCCTCAGTATTTGATTCTTTTTGGTTTATTGTAAATAGGATCTTTTTTCTTAGTTTCCTTTTTAGGTAGTTCATTGCATGTGTATAGAAGAAATATAATTTTTGCATGTTGATTTTGTATCCTGCAACTTTACCAAATTTTTTATTAATTCTAAAAGCCTTTTGGGGTAGTCTTCAGGGTTTTCAATATCCTGCCATTTGCAAACAGAAGTAGTTTTACTTCTTCCTTACTGATTTGGATGCCTTTTATTACTTCTTTTTCTTGCCTAAGTGCTCTGGCTAGGACTTCCAGTATCATGTTTAATAGAAGTGGTGAGAGCGGGCATCCTTGCCTTATTCCTGATCTTAAAGGAAAGTTTTCAGCTTTTCTTATTGATTAAGATGTTAGCTGTGGGCTTTTCATATATGGACTTTATCATGTTGAGGTAAATTCTTTCCATACCTAGTTTGTTAAGAGTCTTTATTAATAGGAGGGTGTTAAGTTTTATTAAATTCTTTTTTGTGTCCCTTGAGATGATCATAGGATTTTTATCCTTCATTCTGTTAATAAAGTGTGTTACATTAACTGATTTTTGTATGTTGAGCCATTCTTGCATCTTAGGGATAAATCCCATATAGTTGTGGTATACAATCCTCTCCTCAACAAATGGTGCTGGAAAAAGTGGATATCCACATGCAAAAGAATGAAATTGTATCTTTACCTTATGCCATACACAAAAATCAATTCAAGTTTGATTAATATCTGAAACTGTAAAATTTGTAAAGAAAACACGAGAGAGTAGCTTCATGACATTGGTTTTGGCAATGACTTCTTGGACTTGACACCGAAAGCACAAATAACAGCAGCAAAAATAGATAAGTGGTACTCCATTGAAGAAAAAGCTTCTGTACAACAAAGGAAACAATGAATGAAGTAAAAGGCAACCTGCAAAATGGAAGAAAATACATGCAAACCCTCTATCTGGTTAAGGGTTTAATATCCAAAATACAGGGGATCCCCGGGTGGCGCAGCAGTTTAGCACCTGCCTTTGGCCCAGGGCACGATCCTGGAGACCTGGGATCGAGTCCCACATCAGGCTCCCGGTGCATGGAGCCTGCTTCTCCCTCTGCCTATGTCTCTGCCTCTCTCTCTCTCTCTCTGTGTGACTATCATAAAAATTAAAAAAAAATCCAAAATACACTCCTAACAATTCAATATTTTAAAAATAACATACTTGGATGAAAGCTGTGTAAAGGACTCGAATAGACATTTCTCCAAAGAATAAATACAAATCACCAACTGGCCGATGAAAAGATATTTAATATTGCTGATCACCATGTAAATGTGAGTTAGAAAAATGTATAAGGTATTACATTTTATCTACATATATCTACATATAAGCTATTGAATTGGTGACCATGTGTATTTATATTTAGTCTAATGGATTCCTCTGTTTTAGCAAAATAATAATGATAATATTGGTAGGGGAGTTAATGTGATTAATTGCCCACTTCAACTACCACTGCTGATGGATAAATCCCTAGTAAAGAAATGATTGCAGTCGACAGCATAATCACCATGCCCCAGGGACCTCTAAAATCTGAATCAAAATTCTTTTTGTTAAGTCATGTTTAACAACCACCTTTACAACTTGAAAAGTAGTGCTCATGATCTACTGAAGAGATATTTTATTTTTAGTATTTTAGGTGTGTAACACTGTCTCAGCTGCTCTTTTGTTCCTTTTCAAATACTAGTTCCTTCAGTTCACATAAAATTTCCTGTGATGGGTGCTACTATTTTCCCAACTTTTTAGACGAGGATCCTGAGAAACCAGTGTGATTAAGTAATTTGTCCAAAATAATCCAGCTATGTAGTGCCTGGCTGGCTCAGTTGGTTGAGCATGTGACTCTTGATCTCAGGGTTGTAAGTTTGAGCCCCGCATTAGACGTAGAGATTTAATGTTAAAAAAAACTGAAATAAAAATGATACAGCTAAGTTGCAGATCCAGATTTTCAGTCTTGCATTCTGACTCCTTAGTCTGTATTCCCAAATGTTCCCTGCACAAAATCCAAGTTAAATAGCATTTACCTATTTATTTCTATATATTTTTGTTATTATATTTTAAGAAAAATTAATTTTGGACATTTTAATGGCATATTTTTTGATAATTGGATGGGCCACTCAATTGGTCTTCTTTAGGCTGAGGTAGATAAAATCACTAGCAACAATTTTCAAGCTGGTGAACGAGAAAGTGTGTTTCTCCACGTTATGTTTTACCTTCTTAGTCTAGTTATATGTTAACTTGCTCATAGGAAATTTGTATTCCCTTAAAAACAAGCACAAATTAACACCTCGGGATTTTTATGATAAAGATCATTGTTTCCTGCCACGTCTTTGAGTTTTTGCACTAGGTTGATAGCCCCAGCAGTCCTATAGCTCTTACATTTTTGGAGATGGGGAAATAATTGATACCATGAAATTCTAGGGCCATGTATAAGTTGGTAGCAGATTTAAAAATTCAGAATGTTCCAGAACAAGTATATCTGCAGAAAGTAAATAGTTACCTTTTTGAGGAAAACTCTACTCTCTGAGGAAGAGGGAATATCCTCCCTCCACTGGAAAGATTGAAATACAATCTAGTTGTATTCCTGAATTCTAAGATTAAATAAATGTGTGATATTTGGTTTCCCTCCAAGGCACTAGCATCTACTGATTTATGAATGACCTGGAAATACATACACAAATGAGCATCCAGAGATGAACATAAATCAGCAAAGGATTGTGTCAGAGGAACCAAGGGAAGAGAATGTTTCAAGGAGGGTTACTCAATATTATAAAATGTTCCTCCGAGATAGAGAAAAAAATTTCCATTGAATTTTATACATTTGTTGTGAGCTTTTTATTTCTAATATTTTTTATTTATTAAAAACTGTTTTTGCAACATTAACAGGTTATATAATTGGTGCAAATGCAAAAATTCTTATTTGTAGGGAAATTGTCTAACATTATTATACCTTAATTTAAATGTTTGCTTATAAAAATAGGCAGGGGTATTAGGACTGCTAATGACACTTAGTCTCTATAAACACTTTGGATTTGAATGGGGAATAATATGTGATTATTGCCAATTTCCCCGAGAACTTGAGTTTGGATAGCATCAGTTTTGAGCAATGGGTTTTACAAAGAAATCCTCCAGGAAAACCTCCTAAGGAGCTGGAGAGTGTACCATGAGCCAAAGGCGAGTGAGAAGAAGAGAATTAATAATACTAGTCTTATTCACTGGGGAGGGCTTTGTGCATACACTGAAAAACGTGTTCTACTGCAACATCTTTAAAGAGCTCAGCACGGACACTGTCACGAACACACATGGTCAAGTACTGGGCTGTTTCGTGCCTTAGCATGTTTGAATGGCTATCTTCCTCCGCTTAAGGAATTTTTCATGTATCAAAAATTAACCCAATTTCCAGTCTGAGAGACTTTTCCTGACCTCACAGACGGGATTAGGAATCTCTTTATTTTACCCTATAGTAGCATGTGCATGATCGAACCAGATCCACTGGTTTCCAAAATAGACTGTGAACTCTTCTAAAGCAGAAATTATAGTACTCATCATTTTATCCATCATTTACTGCCTGACATATTATGCACCGTAGTAACTATTGCTTAACTGAACTAACCACCTAAAGTCTTGTTAAGAGAATCTTGGTGTCGTGGGCAGCTTCTAAAAGGGTTCCCGGTGACTCCTACCTTCTTGGACTCATACCCTTATGTGGCTAGACCAAGGGAATTTCCTTTGCAAAATAAAATACAGCAAACTAAATGGGATGTCCCTTTTTATATTAGCTTAAAAAAATCTTGAATTCTTTATTGCTCATTAGTTCCGTCCTGCCTCTTGTTTGCAAGTTCTGATGAGGTAAGCTCTAATGCTGAGAGCTACGCTATGGAAAGGACCATGTAGAAAGATATTAAGGATGTTTTCCAGTCACTATCTTGTGAAGAACTGAGACCCTCCACCTACTGACCCATGGGGATATGAATCCTGTCAACAACTTGCCAATGATCTTGGAAGAGTATCTACCTGACTCAAACCCTGAGATGACTGCAGCACAAGATGACACCTGATTCCAGTCTTGTGGAAAACACACAGCCAGAGGACCTAAGATAGTGAATGTTGGTTTAAGCCACTACAGTTTGCAGTATTTGTTATACAGCAAAAGCTAAATTACATAACTATTAAGCCAAAGCCTAAGATGGACCCTCAAGTTATTCATTTGGTTAAACAGAAAATAGAAATCACCTTGATGTGTTCTATGCCAAGACCTGGAAAGTGAAACTTTGCAGAGAGAAGGACACTCAAAGGCACCCAGATACAATAGTGAACTATTGTGAGCAAAAGAAGGTTCATGTATCTTAGCATTTGCATTTTAAGTTCTTGAGAATTGATTAGAGGATGTGCCATGAGAGTAAAGATTAATACTTTCCTACTAGGTATGATCAAAATTGGGATTTTTTTATAGTTTTATAGTTCAGTGAGGGACAGAGAGCTGGGGCAGTTCTGAGGTTATATGAAAAAGAATTCTATATCAAGAAATATACTGTACTCTGTGTGATTCTCAAATTTAGGTTCTGTCCCCTGAACTATGCTGTCCAGCCATACATCAAATACCAAGTCCTCCAAGAAAGAAAAATATGTGTACAGCCTAAATTTATCTGTAAATGATTCAACTAGAATTCTGTGGGACTAACCTTAATATCTGAGTTTCTACTTGTTCTAGAATTGAGCGAAGAAAAAGATTGAACAATAAGACTTGATTGTAGAGATGGAGACAAAATTGCATGCAGAGGAAATTGTTCTTGGTTCTGATATAGCTGGAGAGCAATTTTGAGTTTCAGCTTGATGGCCTTTGTGTCATATTTCTTTGGTACATTGCAGAGAGGGAAGAGGAACAAAGGTCCAAATAGAGTCAATAGATCCCTTAAAGGTAGAGAACACAAAATTGGACACGGAAAGTGATGGTGATGAATCACTGAACTTGTTCCATAAAAAAGCACACTGTAAACACAGAAAAAATATTCAATGGTCTACATTACCTTTGTTGAAGTAGGACATATAATCCAAAATATAGCGATCCATGATTAATGCTATTCCAAAAAATTACATTGACATAGAACTTACTATATTTATATAGCTATGCAAGCTTTAAAAAAATTTTTTTACAAGAATCCTGTGAGAGATATCTTGTTATTTCCATTTTATATGTGAGACTAAAGCTTGGGGTGTTCTCATAAATTACAAAATCATCTATGCAAAACCCAATTAAGTAATATAGTTAAAAGGGGTAAAGGATTTTAGGGCTTAGATAAAAATTTGTTAGATAGGGGCACCTGAGTGGCTCTGTCAGTTAAGCATCTGACTCTGTTTATTGGCTCAGGTCATGATCTCAGGGTCACTAGATGGAGCCTGGAGGCAGGTTCCATGCTCAGCAGAGAGGCTGCTTGTCCCACTCCCTCTACTCCTCCATCCGCTCTCTCTCTCTCTCTCTCTCAAATAAATAAATAAAATCTTAAAACATTTAAACAATTTTATTAGAGGAGTTGGGGTATGGGTTGGAATTTGAAATGCAAGATTTAAAGAAACAAGGAGGTGTTTGGCCCAGAGACAAAGGATACTGGTGATTTTTTTTTTTTTTTTCAGTAGCAAGAACGTGCAGATCATTCAGGGAACAATGAGAACCTATGTCAAATGAGAGAATAATGTCCCTGGACTGGCACTAAACTAGACGTTGATTTTATCCATTTTGTTTTGAATTAATAGAAGAGATGAAAATTGAAGGGTGAATGGAATTCACAAAATACCAGTTTCCTCACCAAATTCATCTCTTCTTACTTATTACAGTACTTCTTATTCTATTTTGCTCTTATTAAAAAAATTATTATCTGGATTTTTTCCATTTCTCTCACTTTACCAGTGAGCTTTGCATCATTTGATTTTTCTTATCAAAAGAAAATTTTAATTTTCAGTACTATCCCTGTCCAATTTCACTTTCTTCTATGTCCATAAACCCCAATTAAATCTTTAAATATTTTCCTTGTGGAGAAGCTAGTGAAGATACATGTATAAGGAGGAAAAGGTTAGAAAAGTAAATGCTTATTATTATTCTCTTTTTTAAAAATTCCTTAACTGCATTTATTTCATGAGCTTATCCCTCATTAATTATAGTTGGCAATGGATTCATTGTAAGATTAACTAAGCAAAGCCAAGACCATTAATTTATGAGTAACTTCTATTCATTCTTCATTTATACTGCTGCATATAAGGTCATGTTTTTATGCCAGACTAAATGTAGTTCTAAAAAGCAAGAAGACATTTATTAGCAAAACACTCGTAAAACTCTTTGACCTGTGTAGTCAGAGACTGTACAATATGAGGAGCAAAGCCACAAATTTAACTAAACCCTAAAATATTATAAATTTCATAAATCAGGATGATGGAGGAACTGGGAAAGAGTAAAATAACTTTTTAATTGATATTTTTACCTTGTTATACCCAAGCATGGGCAAGAAATATCTGAATTTTTCTGCTGAGATTATTTTATATTGCTACATTTGAATATATATTAAGGGAGAACAAAATCTTTTTATAAATAAAAAATTACATAGCCACCATTTTTTAATTTCTCTTTCATAAATGTCAACCTGAAGAACGTTTAGTAATGAATGTGGTTTTAGCTCTTGACAGAAACATGAATTTTTTACTTATTTCTTGAGATAATGTCTATTTCTATATATTTAATTTAAATGAAATTCTCATTTGAAAGGGACCAAGTATTAAAAATGTAAAAAAAATTATATAGATGGTTATTTTCAGTAATCTAATATAAAATGTAAACCCTTAAAATTTTAATTTAAGTACACTTGGTCTAATTTGTTCTTTTCTCTCCAGAATCATGGAAGTTTAATTCTGAGGTACCTCTGATACAAGTAAGAAGATAGGTTATAAGATGGCATTTGATATTTCAGATACAAGACATTTCAGTAGAATATGTAATGAAAAGTTTTAAGAGTATCTTAAAACTTTACTATCTTTATTATTTATTTATTTATTGTTTCATTTCATGGAACTATTTGTCATATGTCTGATTATTGCTAAATAACAAGTCACCTTGTAAGAGTATCTTAAAACTTTACTATCTTTATTATTTATTTTGCTCACAAATCTGTGCCTAAGAACAGGCATTTCTTATTTGGGGTCTTTTTTGGGGTGGAGAGACTTTCTCATGTGATTGCAATCAGATGGGCGGTTGGAGCTGGGGTCATTTCAAAGGTTTTGTCATCCAAGTGCCAGACATCTAGACTAGAAATATACAAACAGCTACAAATAGTGAAGATTCTTCAATATATAGTCTCACCCCTTTTCTCTCTCTTTATAGCCATACTTCTTAGAAGGAGGCTGATGGCTCCCAGAGTGAATGTCCCAAGAAAAATTGGTTGAACTCGCATGGCTTTTTCAACCCATCCTTGGAAGTCACACAGAATTTCTGAAAATATTTTATTCCTTGAGATGATCACAAACACTGTTCAAGGAGAAGGGAGACCGACTCCACTTTGCAATGGAGGATGAATCAAAGAATACAAAAACTGGTTTGAAAACCACCATATCATGTGTGCAAACTATTGTGTAATTTTCTATCTTCTCTTTCTATAGAGAGTCCATTTTGATTTAATAATGATGAATTTATGAGGTACTGAAAACCATACCTCACTGTGTTTTATCAGTTATGATTACCACAGGTAACTGAAGGCACTTTTCATTCTGACCAATAATTCCACAAAACAATAGGAAAAAAGTTAAATTCAACAAAATGTGACTTTCAGTTAACTGATGGAATCAGTAAATAGGATAATTGATTTCCAATGTCTGTTCAGTAAATATTTGTTCAGCACCTGGTATATGCTCACTGATCAAGTGAGTGGAACTATCAAAAAAAAAAAAAAAAAAGTACGCCCGAAACAACAGTGTTTTTTCTAGGAAAACACTATAAACTACATCAATTGTTAACCTCAGTTTGCATTTTAAAAACTGAGTATTATTGCTAAACTAAAACAAACAAACAAAAAACAACTAGAAATATGTAAATATATTAATAAAGGAAAGACAAGTACACTTTTTCAAGTCCATGAAAAGTTCTTTTACAGAGTAGAACTACTAATGACCGACAAATGGGTTGGTTAATAAAATATGAGCTCAGATAAGATAAGTGGGGAAACCTAATAAAGACTGATTTCAAATAAGAAATTGGAGTTGATTCTGCAAAGAAAAACGGACAAATGTGGATAGGCTGAAGAGATAAAAGAAATCAAAATCAGGGTAGTAAATCTAACACAGTCTCCATTGTGGCCCTTAGTTAACTCTTATTATTCCATTTCACATCAATCTTTCTCTTTTCTGAATTGTTAGCACATTCACCCTAAGTGCCAAATCCTTTAGCACATGTTTTCTAATTATTTTTGTTTCTTTGCTTTGTTAAATGGTTAGTACTCTAAGGACAAAAGCGATATCATTTTTTTTTTTTTTGGAATGTCTTCTTTAGTATCTTTCATTGCATGGTGCTGGGTGCATGGGACCTGTAAATGTATATAATTTAAGAGTTTGTTGATTGAGCAAACACCTAACGAGGTTCAGTACATGAAATACTCCATTCGTATATAGGCAGCACATCCACACCAAAAAAAATTTTTTTATCTCACAGACTGCAAAATTGTCTACTTTTTTGCTCTTACTTTTTATTTTGCTTTTAATAGTCTGGTTAATATAAATTAAATTACAGATCATAAAAAAGCACTTAATAAAAATAAGCATTATTGCCTAAAAATGCATATTTTCCAATTTTCAGCATGGAACTGGGAAGACCTAATTTTAATATCCTAATATTAAGTATTTGTAAAACACTTCAAAAGTGAAAACTATTAAAGCAATATTTTGTCTGAATAATATTTCCTTTTTAGTCACACATACGAGATACAGAGAGAGAAGTCCTACTATTTGTCAGTCTATTTCCATATGTATATTTAAAATGATACTATGATTCATCGCACTATTAATGTTTAGAAATAACTTATTTGTCACATTTCCAGATGTGAGAAGATACCAAAAATCCCTATTTTTTAATTTTATAAACTGTCCAGAATAATTTTATGAACAAAGGAATCATAGTTATAACAACCAGTTGATTACAGTGGGTGAATCGTTTATCCACATTGTTTATTTCCTTTCATGTGTGAAAGTAGTTGCTTCTTACTTTTACAGTATATATAAACTTATGATACAAAACCAGATACTCTCAGCAAGAAGGCAAGAACATTCGTTTTACGATGGGAAAGATTTACATTTTGTGGAAGGCAGTAGTGGGGGAAAAATGTGCATACCAGTTATATTAAAGAAAACAGAAAGTGGGACAGGTTTATGCACGTATTCAGTGCACCGTGGAAAAAGCTACATATCCATATATTTTGCTTATTTAATCATTTGCATCTCATGTTACATTAGGAAATAGAGTGTCCTATGTGGATTCAGTTCTAATCTCAGGAAGGACTTCTTCCTGCCACTTTGTATGGGGAAAGATGAAGAGCTCAATTAAAAGTCGATAAGGAAATGAAATTGTATTTCTGAATGGGAAACAAGCACTTGACACGCATCTACATTCTAGTTGTTTTCTTTGTTTTTTGTTTTTGCAATGAAATACAAAACCACTACGATGAGATGTAAGATAAATTAGAAACTAGTTTGGAGGAACAAATCTTGTCACAATTTCACTGAATTGCCCAGTAATTAAACATATCCAATAGTTTGTCAGAAACGTGTAAAGTAAAATAATCCAAAACATAAAATTCCATCTCATGGGAAATCTTCCTTCAACCTGAAGGAATAATCATTTTTTTTCTTCTCGGACACTAACAGAACAATAGTTTTCTCTACTGAACTCCGTCAGTTGGGCTAAATGAGCACAGAGCGAATAAGAAAGACTGCACAAATTAACAACTTCTAAAGCTATCCGTCCTGACAGGTGTGAGTTAATATCTCATTTTGGTTTTCATTTGCTTTTCTCTAATGATTAGTGATGTTAAGAAGTCACTTCCAGTTTGCCGTTTGTATGTTTTCTTTGGAGAAATGTCTCTTCAAGTCCTTACTCATTTTTTAATGGGGTAGAAGTGTGGGATTTATCAGGACCCTAAAATATTTCTTTAGAAAAATGAATGATTGGTTGCTACAAGAAGCTTTCAAAACATATATTTTATAATAGAATATTTTAGCGCTGTTTATGTTATAATTAAGGTACCTTGAAAAACACAGATATCCAACTATTTAATAACTATTAACTCTTTAATGATAACTATTTAATAACTATTTAATAATCAAACAAAAAAAACTATTTAATGATCCAACAAAAATTATACAGAAGCATAAGTGTATGGCATTTATAGAGAGAAATAGGTAAATCAAGAATTGTTAACACAAAAGATCCAGTCTTAGAAAAATCCTTTAATGTTTTAACATAGTGATTTGCTCCTAGATCATTGCTTAAAAATATTACTCATACATTTAGTGAGTTTTCAGGCATTTGGGAAATGTAGGTGGAAACAATAGATTCTCCAGTTTTCTGGGTGATGGAAAAATAACATAAACAAGTAAAATAGAGAAGCACACTAGACACATACTCCTACAACAATCTCTTAAGTGTATTTGCCATATTTGCTGACTTGATATTCAAAAGTATGTGCTAGACCAAACCTTCTAGGCCATTCATTTGTTCTTTCATTCATTCAATGAACCTGTATCTAGTAGTTACTATGCGTAGGCATACACGGGAGATGGTATGATACAGAAATTAAGATAGGAGAGGGGAACACCATTGAAGCAAATTAGGACAATATAATGCTCAATGTGCTACTGGTGTTGATAAACACAGCGGTGAAAACACAGAACCGGCTGTGCTTGATCTTGCCTGAGGAAGCTGGAGACAGATTTGCAAACGTGAGAGCTCCAAGGTGCTTTGCAAAGAAGGAGACTATTGGCAGCTATAGGCAGAAGGGGAAAATAGAAAAAAGTGTGAAAAATAGAGATTAGTCCAAGGCCACCATTGCTTTGGGCATGAAAACATCCAGAAACACTGTGGCACAAGGACCAAGAGCCATAGGACAGGAGAGGCCAATGGAGGAACATCTATGATGGATGGATGCAGGTAATTAGAGCCAAGAAAGTTGTCTTTGGGGTCTGCCATGGAAACAAGATGACAAAGGGGACGTTATTGTTCAGAAAGTGTAATAAGATGCTTGTGCCGCCGCTGTGGCTCTAAGGCCTACCACCTTCAGAAGTCCACCTGCGGCAAGTGTGGCCACCCTGCCAAGCAAAAGAGAACGTATAACTGGAGTCCCAAGGCTGAAAGGCGAAATACCACTGGCCCCGGTCGAATGGGTCGAATGGGGCACCTGAAAATTGTACATTTTTTGCAGATTCAGGCGTGGATTCTGTGAAGGAACGACACTTAAGCCCAAGAGGGCAGCTGTTGCAGCATCCAGTTCCTAAAATCCTAAGGATTTCAACGATTAGTCAAAACAAACATTCTGGTTTAAAAAAAAAAAAAAAAAAAAACAAACCAAGAAAGTTATTTAAATAAATTATATTTGGGATTCTGAAAAAAAAAATCTGTCGGTTGTGTGTTCGGGAATGAGTGGGTTAGAGCTTGTGGCCAGAGGGGTTAGAGAGAGTGACAGAGAGCTTGCTGTTTCATGTAGGGTTTGGTTAGTTACAGAGAGAGCGTATCGGGCGGGAGGGTGAGAAGCCCAGATGGCCCTTGCTGGGGCAAGCAGCCCAGCTCAGTCCCAGCTCCCGGCAGCACGATATCGCTCTCCCTTGACCAGAAGAGCTTCTTCGTGAAAAATTACGTACCCTTAGTGCAGGCAGCTGGGTGGCCCACGTCAAACTGCCGGTGTGTTCAGGATTGCAGAGACACGGTCCTCTTGCCTCAATCCAGGACGACCTCTAAGGGCCAGCCCAGCTCCATGTATCTGGGCAATGAATAGGGTTATTTGGACATCTGAAATAGAAACGTCGGCCTTCATCTTCTAAGCCGCTACTCTGGCCAAACAGTGGTTTTTACATTCTCTGTGGCCATTATATCGGTGATTCGAGGGAAAATCCAGTGTTGGGGGGGGGGGATGAGGAGGTGGGGGGGTTGGGGGGTGAGAATCACTCATGATTAGAATAATTGGGCACTTTTTTCTCTAGAGGACAACATATCTATAGAGGGAATAGACATAGGTTGACCTCGTTCATAGGAAGACAGGATAATTGCCTTGTTGGAGAGGAGAGACTGGAAGGCCATGGCCCACGGTTCGGTCCAGTCCTATAGACCGTGAGGCGGCCTCATAAGGCCATCGCTGAGGTTGCCGCTGGCGGGAGAGCCTCGGTCGCTCAGGAGAAACCCTACTATTTCAGGGCGTACAGATGGATTTGTGGGTCAAGGCAAGGGCTCTCAGAAGCTTGTCTCAGACTATTTTCATAGATGAGTTGTCACTCGTCATCTTTTTGAAGGCATTAAAATAAAATATAGCCAAGTGCCCAACTGCTACAGTTATGCCCCCCTCCCCAGTGTGTACCTCAAAAATCACTCCCCTGTAAAATGATCATTGAAGTCTTGGAGGCGGGAAGGAAACCAGGGGAGCCAGCTGGCGTGACCCATGAAACTTGGAAGCGCTGCCTCGACAGCAGCAGGCCTGCCCGCGTCCATGTGGGGAGAGAGCACGCGCAGGACCAGGACCAGCCTAACTCTGCGAGATGCTAACTGGTCGCCGTGGAAGCAGCTCACCTCGCAGGCCTTACACGCTCGTGCACTGACAGGTTGAGCTGAGTGTGCGGCGGGGTCAGCTCCCTCAGTGACTAGATGGCATCAGTCGCAGGAAGCGGCATGAATGGAAACCAGTGAGTTCCCAGGACAGACAGCCGTAAGCACACATGTGCACACATGCACACGCACATGCACACGTTAAGAGCGTACTGAGCTCTTGCACCCTTAAGTCTTCCGTTTCCCTGTCCTCGTCCGTGTGGCCTGCTGTCCAGAACGCCAGCAGCCAAGCGGCTCCCGTCACAACACACATCCCGGGTGGGGACACCGGGATGCCCAAGACCAAGGTGCCAGCAGACTCTGGCTTCCTGATTCATACATCGTCACCTTAGTGCTGCGTCCCCACGTGGTAGGAGGCTCAAGAAGCTCGGTGACCTGGACGTGGGCTCCACCTCATGACCCGATCACCCCCAGGACCCACGTCCTAGTAACATCACCCTGGATGTTAGCACCTCAGCAGAAGGGCTGGGACAGCACAAGCACCCAGCGCATGGTCCACCTCACTCCGGCTTCCTGTCATTTCCGACGGCAAATCCTCACTTTCCTGGCATTTGTGATGTTCTGACGTTTTCTTCTTTATTTATTCTAACAGTAGTGAGAGATGGTCTTCGTCTGTCTCTCATCAACAATCCTACCGATGTCTTGTACATAAACCATGGAGGCCTTAATCCAGCTTCATTTTAAAATTATTTTTTTATGTTGTTTCTATTTTTTTTGTTTCTATTTTTTTAATAAATTTATGTTTTATTGGTGTTCAATTTACCAACATACAGAATAACACCCAGTGCTCATCCTGTCAAGTGCCCCCCTCAGTGCCCGCCACCCATTCACCCCCACCCCCCGCCCTCCTCCCCTTCCACCACCCCTAGTTCGTTTCCCAGAGTTTGCTTCAACGTGGATGGAACTGGAGGGTATTATGCTGAGTGAAGTGAGTCAATCGGAGAAGGACAAACATTAAAATTATTTTTAAATAATTTTACGCCCACGGATAATATTGGGCATATGTGGAGTGGGAAATACACAGATGCCCCGAGGAGAAAGTGCGATCCCTTACGGGCCGAGTCTGGGAGCAAAGGGAGCAAAGTACACATAACGTCTTTATATCCCAGGATGAGAGAGCGCGTAGGCCCGAGATAGTTCATGCAAATCATTTACCTAATCTCTCTGACATTTCTCTACAACAGCTGTGTCCTCGGCATTTCCCAGTGTGACCCGCATAGGAAAAGGACAAACCGGGGAATATGGGGCTCATAGACGTGCTCTCTGAGTGCCCCAGTCCCGAGCACTGTCTTACGGGAACCACGCCACCCAACCAGCCCCATGTCCCTCCTTTCTCTGATTGGAGCTTCCCAGTCATCAAACCACAGCCACAGCCCTCCCCTGATCCCACGGATGCCTCCCTCCCCACCTCCCTGTGCCCTGTGCTGCCCTCTCTGCAGGTGTCACTGGCTCACCCTGATGCCAACCCCGATGGTGGCTCCAGACGTCTGGTCAATCATCCCGTTGACTCAGGGCCGACACCATATCATGAAAGCCTTTTTTTTTTTAATTTACCATGTTATTATTCCTATTGAACTTCCAGTCTCTCTTCCATTTCTTGAGTCACTGCACTGAAGTCAGATAAAACCTCCCTCCATATCTATCCACAGCAAACAATTCTTTAATTAAACGCTCAAATAGGGATCATGATTTCTTTTCCTATGAGTAATCTACATTTTTTTGTGTGCTTTAATACTTTGATTTATTATTTCAATTTAATCATCCTGCTCTATCCTTTCTCGGACCTGCACAAAACCTCCAGGACATGAACAGAAAAATAATATAAAATGAATTCTCAGTGCGGTGTTCAAAATCATTCGGCCTCATGGTGAGCAGTGGGCCAACTTTCAGCGTGGGTCCCCACTCCGAGCAGCACCAGCAGGAGCGGGTCTTAGACACACGCTGCTCTGGGCCCTGGACTTACATCAGCATTGGCTCAGCACCAACACATCAATCCCTATTTGATAGATGAGGAAACAGAGGTGCAAATTGCTAACAACTTGCCCAAGTTCTCACAGCCCACGAGGGGCAGAGCTGTGATTCTCTAGCAGGCAGCATGCTCCCGAGTCTGGGCTCTGATTACCCTGCTCCTTCATACTGGAGGTCGGGGCAGTCGCACTTACCAGTAGGATGTCCTGAAAGTTGAGGAGAAGCCCTAGCAAATTTTCTAATTCCAACCCCCAGTGAGTCACCACCAGCTCCAACAACACATTATTCATAATTTGGGAAAAAAAACCCAAAGCCTTCCTTGACGCCCATGCTGGGAAGCAGGTAGTTCCAAAGGGAACGTGAAAATGAGAGGTCTCCCCCTGGAGACTCCACTACAGTGGAATTTGATTGAAAAACTCTTTAACACGCTTAATTAAAATGGCACTTTTTAATGCAGCGCTACACAAATCTTTGGCAGTATGCATGTTTCCATCGACCCAAACATTAGCAAATGTTAAATAACGTGGAGGCCACTTCTCAAGTCTTTAAGGTTTCTTTTTTTTCTTTTTTTTTTTTAAGTCTTTAAGTTTTCTTTACATACTTACAAGAGTAGCATTGATTAGACTGCCTTGAGTAGATCTTCAGCTTTAGTTGTTCCTCCATATGACCATGAAACAGGACCGTTCTACGTGCCGCCTCCCGATCGGCTGCTGCTCCCCTCAGTCTTCCGTTATGCCGTCTGGGTCTGGAACCCCAGTTTGGATCATTCAGCAGCCAGTGTTTGCGTTACCACAACTCTGTTGTACCAAAGCCATGGATTAGACTACGGTTCCTCTTTCTTGCTTTCAACATGTTACCGGTTTCCCCTCTATATGCATTAATTATCTTTTTTTTTCGTTTTTCTTGACTTCCATGTACTGTTTCTTAAATTAGCTCAACACTTTCTCCCAGAATCGCAGAATTCATTCAAACTCCTTATATACATTGTGTGAGTTTATCAATTTGCTCTGTGACTCCGCGTCTGCCTCTGCGGCCTTTCTAAGACTGTGGTCTAGAGTCATCCTAGGTTGCCAACATCCTGGGGGTGCTCTTCACCTCTTTCAGAACCCTTTTCTTCACTCCCATGTTTTCTTTCTCTTGGATTATTTATTTATTTATTTATTTATTTATTTATTTATTTATTTATTTATTTTACAATATATCTTCCAAAGATTTCCTGAAAAAACAGCCTATGTAGGAAATGAATGTTGAGAATCTTTGTTGCTCCGTCACACCTGACTTGAAATGGGTTAGGTAATAATCACCAGTGGTTGTCACCTGTAATTTGGAAAGGTGTGCCCATTCTCCGTTACCTTTTGGAAACCACTTCCAGTCTGTTGGTTCTCTGGGCCTGAAATACCCATGTGCTCCTGCTCAGGTGCCAGGGGTAACCCCGCCGAGCAGGCTCGTCACTTAGGGTACTACACACCCGCGGTCACGGTGGCTGATTCTGCAATGAGCTTGCAGCCCCTCGGCACCTGGTCTGTATCAGTCTCTGTGTCCTGCATTTGTTTGTCTAGTTAACTGTCACGTTAGAGCATCAAATAATGGTGAAGGGCATACATATGCTGACCTCATACCAGGTGCTGGTCTACCTACATCTCCGTAGTCCTGATGAGCATAGTGCTCATCCTCAGACAACCTGAGGACGACTTCAGGCTCCCGCACCCCTGCCAGTTTCCACCTCACCGTCACTGTGCCAGGCACTCTGTGAGGTTTTCACATGCTCTTAGCTTTTGCACAACATCTTTCTTTGGTTTAGGTCAGGAAAAGTCATTTAAAAGTTTCAGATTTTATATATGTTTCGTAAATATTAAAAATAAATAATAGCATTTTGCAGTTGAACTCGACAAATTTCCTTAAGCTAAAATCCCGGTGGTTGTTTTTCATAGGCTTGTACTGAGTTTTTGTAAAATATTTATTTTGTAAGGTTATTAAGTACCTCGATAAATTTTGTTTAATAAAATGACAGTCAGAAACCTAAAATACTACATGACAATACTTGCAACTTGCCCACTTCTTTATAGTTCCTGTAGACAATCTCAACTCTATGATCTTGTCCAAAGAGATAAAGCAGGACTGAACAGAGAAAGAAATCTGCTAAAACTGGCCAAAGAGGGGATAATTTGGTGTCAATGATGTCAAAGAATGTTTATTTTTGTATTCTTTGATGGATGCTTCTTCATCATTGTTGTCACCATCATGATTTCAACCTATAGTTTTGTTAAAATTACATAAAATATCTTATTTGAATTATCCAATGCATGACCGTAGTTTTCCATTTTCAAGTTGGAGATTGTCTCCTTAAATATGTAACAGCTTTGCTTACAAAGTATTTTCAAGTCCTGGAGTTGAAAGTCCCTTAAGAATCTTTTGTTTTATGGTCTAATATAGTGAATACTAACAATATCTGTAAGAACCGGCCTAAATTTTAGGCAGTGCTAATTCCACTGTCGACATATGTTTATTTGCAAATGAGACACTTTCAGTCTATAATGGATGTATATTACTAGACTCCAAATTTGTATAATCTTCCTCCACAGTCTGCTTCTCAGTTTTAAAAATAATCATCTCTATAATGCTATGAAGATATATAGCTTGGATTCCATCCTTTCTCTCCCTGCTGGTTGTTTGTATGGTAGGTCCCTGACATTCCCGGCATCGATGCTCTGAAATAACGGAGCATCAGTAGTGTATACCGTGCACTTAGCGAAGGAGTTTTGGGAAGGTAGAAACTCATACCAGGACATCTGCATTCTTTGGCCTGGGTTATCTTGGAATATTAGAATGGGTGGTTTATGATGGACTAAATGTTTGTATCCCTATGAAAATCATATGCTAAAGCCCTAACTCCCAAGGCAATTAGATTAGGAGGTGAGACCTTTGAGAGTTCATTAGGTTTAGATGGGGTCACGAGGGTGAGGTTCTCATTGATGGTGGTAGGGCCCCGTAAGAGGAGACCAGAGAGCTTTCTCTGTCCCCCTTTCTCTCTTCCTGCCTTGTGAGGTCGCAGCGAGAAGAGAGCCATCTGTTAGCCAAGGGCCTCCCCAGCCACTGAATCTTAACCTCAGTAGTCAGTCCTCACCTTAAAAGGCTCGTGATCAATAACACATTATCCGTGTGACTTTGCAAATGTTATTTAACCTATAGCTCATTGTCCTTATGTATGAAATAAGTATCATGATAATACAGTTGAGATCAGATGGCTTGAGGTTTGCAAAGTGCTTAAAAAACAGTGCTTGGCTCATCCTAAGTGTCAGTTGTGTCATTGCTGTAGTTGTAGAAAGGGTTCTCACTTAAAATATTGAGTCTTAAAAAAAAATAAAAATAATTAAAAAAATCAAATAAAATACTTAGTCTTATCACCCCCTTTATGTAACGCTGATGCTCTAAAAATATGACCCCTAGTTTTAAATTAAGAAAATAAGGGCATTGCTGTAAGCGAGACACTTTTGGCTGGAGGTGACGGTAATTAGCTCAATGGGTTGATTAGATAAATAGTTTATGATCTTATAAAACTGAGCCCTGCTGAATCCAGGGTCCAAAGATTCATGGGTTGGAGAATATCATCAGCCTATATCAGTCTTCCTCTGTTTCTCTCCTTTTCAATCTTGCTTTCTTTCATGTCGATTTTACTCAAGATAAGCATGTCCTGCTAAGACCTCCAGAACTGCACTGTCTTTTCCATTTGAGGTCCCAGCACTTGCCCCCACCAAGCCCATCCTGGTTCCTTGTCTGTCCCTGAACAGTCCCCAGGGGTGTTCCAATCCCCCTGCCTCAGTCATAGCCCTCCTCTGGAGCTGCCCCCAGTGTCAGCCTGGCCAGAATCCTGTGCAACAGGAAAAGAGCTTTATGCTTTCACAAAACATCTTTAAAAGGAAAGGAAATAAAAGAGCCTTAAGACACATAAAACCGTACAAGTGTGTGCACAGCCACACCGGGCATCCCCCAAAACGTCCGGGGCAAGTGACAAAGCCTGTCCGACTGTTGGGTTTCCTTGGCCTCCCCGCTGCTGCTGCCCCCCCAGCTTTACCTCTTGGAATAGCTGCTGTTTCTTCTGCAGTCCGTGCACTCACCCCTGGCTGCAGGAATTCTGGACTCCAGGGTCCAAGTTCCTGCTGCAGCACTACTGTGATGAATAAGTTCCACTTCTTTTTTTTTTTCTTTTTTTTTTTTTTAAGTTCCACTTCTATGACTTGAAAATGGGGATGGTTATAGGACCGTCTCAAAATTTGGTAAGGCGTGAATAGGCTAATCCGTGTAAGATCTCCCACTTTGCTAATTGTGATAAACTGATCACTTTTCCTGGGCTAGGGAGTCCGTGTGGATAAGTGGAACACCCGTTTCCTTACGATGAAGAGAAAACATTGAGGAGGAGTAGAATTTAGAGGGTGGTAGTGAGAGCAATTAACCGTGTTCACAGGAGCAAGAATAACTCCATGCCTTACGTTTCATCTTAGGACATAGTGTGATCACTGCCTGCATTTTTCTTTTTCTTTTTTTTTTTTTTAATTTTCTCTTATTCATGGCCAAGCTTAATATCTGATGTATTCCAAGCATGTAATTCTTGTTTGATTTCAGAGACTGTCAAATGAATAAATAATATGTTCATACTTCAGGCTTCATCTGGTTTTATTCAGTGTTGCTATTTTTGCTCATTTGCTGTACCTCTTTGTGTCCTACTTCCTCCTCTACCTTCTTACAGATAAAATCTTAGATGATTTCCTTTAATCTTAAAAAGCTTTTCATAATTTTATATATATATATATATATATATATATATATATATATATATACAGCTCAGAGGCCAGGTGCACTTTTTAGTTCTCAATAGTGACAAAAATGCTTTCCCAAATGCTTTCATTGTGTTGAAATCCCTTCAGCAGCCCTGTTCTTGCTTTGGCAAACCCCACAGAGAGGTCACCCACTTCATTCAAATTCTCTGCCTTCTCTGAATTTGCAAAGTATGTTTAAAAGTCTTTACTCTAAAAAATAAAAATAAATAAAAATAAAGGCTTTACTCTCCCTCGTTCAAGTGAGTCTTGGTATAGAGATATTTTATCAAAACCTTTCATGCGTTTTTGTTGTTGTTGTTATTCACCTCCTATTTTACCCGTATCTTCATTAATTTTTCATTCTGTCACGAGGTAAAAGATTTAAAATAGGCATCTACAAAGCATATAACCTAATATTGTAAATGTCTTTGACAATACTCCCTTCATTTTTATTAATGTGTTTTTTTTTCTTCAATATGTGCTTTTAGAGTAGGAGGGCAGGGTATCCACAGCAGCTGGTTGTTTATTATCTGTCTTTGCAAAAGCTGAGAGACAAGATCAGATAATTCTCCTTGAGAGGCAATTGCAGGAGTAATTATCAGGCGAAGCTGTCTGATTCACACGGGCACTCTGAATAGCCCTCCTACCACATGACATTGAGGGTCACCTTAAAAGTAGATGATAGTTGACCAAGGAAATAATGGCTCATGGTAAATATAAATTGTGGGTTTTCAAGCTAGAAACGCTGGCCTTGAAAAGGAAAGGACTCTGAGATTCTGTGAAGTTTTCTTTATCCCACATTTTGCAAGGTGAAGAGTGATGAAAGATAAAAATCTCAAGCTACAGGAGGCCTGAAGCCCATTCCCAGAATGGCTTTAATAAATCTCCAACTAGAGGGGCCTGAGTTTTGGGGGAGAGTGTGATTCATCCCCCCATTATTTAAGATAAAAGTATTAGCCCCAGGCCCCCATCTGCAGTGTTGTGAAGATGAAACATAAATTAGGAATTTTGAAGAGACTCAGTAAATACTATTTTTCCATCTATACATCTTCATTTTCTGTTATTTCAACATTTTTCAATGTCATATATATTAGTTGTAGGTCAGACCAAATGCATTCCATGCCTCACCTTTCTTCCACCATAAAAACCCTGACCTAGTATTCACTTTATAACTTAAAAATTGCAAGGTTTTCCAGAGAGGTTTCTAATATATATTCATGTGAATGGTCATGTTTCCTTTATCTTTGGGGAGGAAAACTGATGCATCAGAAAAATTGCTAGCTAATGGATTTGGGTGGTGACTACATGAAGTCATTCATCACATACTCTCATTCATAATGCACAGTGGTTCTCAAAGTGCGGTCTCTAGACCAGCAGTATCAGCATTGCTGGCAACTTGTTAGAAATGCAGATTTTCAAAACTTACCTTAACCCATTGATTTGGAGAATCTGACGGGTAGAGCCTGGCAACGAGGGAAGCAAGCTCTCCTGATAAACTCTACAGTTTGGGAATCCCTAGTCTAGTGGACCAGTAGTTCCTTAGCTTTAGTATCCTTGAGGTATTTGCAGATTGTTAAAAATGAAGATTCTGGCAACACTCAAAATATAATAATTCTGACTCAAGCTATGTGATTTGGGCCACAGATAATGGCATGATAAGGAGCAGGTCAGTAAACCTGGTGTTGATGGTCCTTGGGGTTGCCTGGGTTAGATAATACTGTTCAACATTACAGTTATTTAGCTTTCTACATGTGCAAAATCAAGACCTGTTCTTTGGATGGTACTTAAACTCCATATTGGGCTCGTGCAGACCAATTTATCCCATCCTCAAAAGTATAGTTTTCAAGTTAGCAGATGAATTTTTGCAGTGTGACTATAATAATCCATACTGACTGTTCAATGTTCTTTTTTTTTTTTTGGAACATTTACTGTTCTTTATGATGTACTTGCACTTCGAATATTTGCTATATGTGACCAACTAGTTGTGTTACATCAAGTCAGTCTAGTTTTCTTGCATTTGTTAAAGATCATTCTTTTAAGGTTTGAAGTCATGCTTTTTTAACCCAAGACAGAATTTTTGGTAATTCTGCTTTAGTTAGCTTTCAAAATCGGAGATTAGTTTATATAACTATGTTAATATTTTTATTTGATGGGTTGATGTTGGAAGACTATGAAGTGTTTGTTGCTTTATCATATAGGACTAGTCCACGGATGGTATCGCAAGTGTTTCGTTAGTATGGTAGCTGCCAGCCGAAATGCCCATTTTAATGAAGCTTTGCACAGGCTCTTATCTCTTGTTGTGACTGACTGTGTTATAAATAGCTCGGCCACTGACTCATCATTAGACTCAGATCAGGAATCAGCCTAAGCTCCTTTAGCTCCCTCAGAGGCCTGCCCTGCTTTATGGTTCGTAATTTTATATTCATATAGAGCAGATAATGCTCACTTCATGGTCTTATTTTTCTCTGCTACTTTATATAGTCAAGTAGAGGTGGGATCATTTTGTAATTTCTGGGTGGCTGAATTTTTGAGACATGCTTTTGCTGTGTGAGCTATTCACCAAGTGTAAGTGGTGTTATTCTAGTCCCTGACCATCAGATAAGACTGCCTGAGACAATGAACAGCTCTGTGTGTGGACGTGTGTGTGGACCTGTGGCATTTCATTAAGGAGAGGTTAAAACTCCCAGTCTTTAACTTAAAAGGTTAATGCTTTATAGCTTCTTAATGAGTAAGACTAGTCTAGGTTATACTATTAAGGCAGATCAGGTCTCAAAGTAAGATAGGGGGACTATTTCAAGAACAATGGGTATAAAGCTATGGTTAGATCCGCAGATTTCAGAGCACTGGCCATAGTACAGTCCTGGTCGTATGGCTATAAGGGTGGTTTGGTTTAGTCGTCCTGGAATAGCGTCAGTTTTTAGACCTAGTGATGGAACGGCTCATGAATGCAAAACGTCTTCTGAAGAGATAAGTATTCGGATGGTTATTTCCGAATGTGTGTGGACATGTCTGTGGACGTGTGTGTGGACGTGTGGAGGACAGAAGAGGAGAGGATAACTTGAATTTATCAGAGTTTTCCCAGCAGGGCGGGGTGGTTTGGGAGGAAATGCCAATGTCCTCTCACTGTAGATTTAGAGGAACTATTTTACCTGCCACTCGCTTTATATAAGCCTGACACCCTTTTCTTCTAGAACATTAAGGAATTGGCATTGGTCAATAACCATGAGCAAAAGAGCAAAAGTTTGGTAAATCATATCTGGATGTATGAGTCATATATGAAGGCTAGTAGTACTGATAACAAATAGCCCTCAAATCAAAGTTCTTTAAGTGCATATTTTTTTCCCCCATGTTATTAACACGGGTCTCTTGGAAATCTTTTTTTTTTTTTTTTTTTTTAAGGAGTGACTTAAGGATTGAGGCTCCTTCTGTAGTGTGGCTCTACTCTCCTGAAGTCATTTGCTTGTGGTTATGGAGATAGGGGAGACACACATACACACACAGAGGAAAACCTGAAATTTTAGGGTTCGCCCTTGAAAGTGGAGTGCCTCATTTCTTTCTGTATTTTATTGGCCCAAACTAACCCCAGTCACAATGTCACTGCAAGAAAGACTGGTATAAAAAAAAAAAAAGAAAGGCTGGTATATGTCCCAACATATGCTCCAAAACAGTGGGTAGAGTTGGCAAGAATGCACACAGTCCCTCTGGTTACCCATATCCTGTCCACCGCTCCTCCCATACAGAGGACATTCAGCCTTTCCCGACTGTCCATCCCCAAATTCCATCAGGCACTGAAGCCACCACAAAAACTAGGATATTTATGTGATATTCATTCTTCCTGATTGTGTCCAAATATTACTCTTTTTGGTCTAGAGACCTATTGTCAAAAAGATGTATTATTTGCACACCCTCCTCCTAACACCTACCCAGTTATTTAATGGTGAAACAAGGAAGAACATAAATGCAAAACATTGTTATTCTGAAAGTAAAAAAGAAACCCATTAATGGTCTGTAGTAATTCAAAGTCCTCCCAGTCAGACTATGTGAAAACCCTTTTCCTAGGATGGGGAAGTTGCTTGACTGGACATCAAGTAAGCTATCTGGGAGGAACTCCTTTCTTAATTTTTTCCCATATTCCTTTTGATCAGATTTCTGGGATGCTTCTCCTTATCCAAGCTGCCCGTAGCTGTAGTGAAAGCAGGCCTTTGGAGACTTGTTTCTTCTCATTGAAAGTTATGGGCCCAAGAATTCATCTTAAGTAATTTTCAAACCTCCCTCTCAATCAACTTTTTTTAAAACTTTTTTTATTTATTCATGAGAGACACACAGAGAGAGAAGCAGGCTCCATGCAGGAAGCCTGATGTGGGACTCGATCCCAGGTCTCCAGGATCACACTCTGGGCTGAAGGCAGCGCTAAACCACTGAGCCCCCCGGGCTGCCCTCAACTTTTTTTTAATAGTTAATTTTTTATGCTACATTTCCTTCAAAACTTCATAGATTTCTGCGCTGTTCTTTTTGAGCTGTTCCACGTGTTGGAAATCATGTCCAATGTTTTCCACTAGACATTATTCTCCAATCTGTTTTATTTCTTTTCTTTGCAGTCTCCATATCTTTCTGGATCTCTTTGTGGTCAGGTTTTGCCAAAGTAAATGATAAAAATAAATCCAGACTATATGAACAATATTACTAAAAACTGAACAGAATATTTTTTCAGCTATGAATAGTTGACCAAAACACCTGCTTTTAATTGCTGTTCTCTTTACATAAAAAATTGAATTAATTTTAACCTAATGTTTTATCCAAGAAGTTTGGGTGAGATTCTATCATTGTTATGTCTGGTGATACTTAGCTTAGCCATCATTCTTTCTTATAGTCACTGACACCTATGTTTCCTGGACATATTACTCAATCTCTCTAAATCTTACCTCTAGGGCAGCCTGGGTGGCTCAGTGGTTTAGCACCGCCTTCAGCCCAGGGCCTGATCCTGGAGACCCAGAATCAAGTCCCGCGTCGGGCTCCCTACATGGAGCCTGCTTTTCCCTCTGCCTGTGTCTCTGCCTCTCTCTCTCTCTCTCTCTCTCTCTGTCTCTCATGAATAAAGAAATAAAATCTTTTAAAAAAAATAAATCTTACCTCTAATATGAGGATAATAAGTATATTCTCTCCGTAATGTCACTTTGAAGATTGAGTAAATAACATTAAATTTCTTGTATAGTGTGTAAGATTTCAGCATATAACTATTATCATTATAATAATATATGATAATACTATTATATAGTAATAATAATGTCATAATAATATACTTTCATGACTGTTGTGTGGCTGCTTTTATTCCAACTGCCATCCATACTTTGGGTTTTACTTAAATACAGTATCTGTTGCATATTTCATACAACCAATGTTTATTGACCTGGATATAAAAGAATGATTAAGACATGACTCCAGAAAGTTCTGAGCTTTGCGATTCCTTTATGCGATTCCTTTATTCCTTTATAATCCACAGCAATTTGAGAAAATTCAATTCTTATGTTCAGCATTGCTTTCTTTCACCTGATCACTTACGAATGTCCACAGATTAAATCACTACTTACTGATTCAATAAGCAGAATTTGGAATAGCAGATGGCTTTGAATTGTGTCCATATTATTTCTTTGGGCCTTAGTGATGTATTGAGCAATTGTTTGCTATGTAGTTGTTGTTTCAGGAAACAGCAAAATTCCAAAGTATGAAGCAGACACATGGTGCGTGGCACCATGGTGTACACAGATGCACGTGGTGATGACATGGGTACAGCCTAAGTACCGGCCATAGATTCTAACTACCGACCTGCCTTTGGGCTACAACAGACACCACCAATGTGATCATTCTCAATTTGTTTTAAGGAGATATATACTTTTATTTTTACTTCTTGCTATAGATTTAGGAAGCCGAGTCAAGGTACTGAATAGTGCGTTATAGTTAGCCTAATTCTCCAACTTCTATTCCACATGATGCTGGATTCACCAGACAATTCAAGTAAGAAAATATACCTTCTAATATATTTGTCACTCTGTATACAAGGCACACTTCTTTTCTAGATGAGACTCTGGACAGATACCAATAATAGAATCTACGTAAAATGTGTTTCCTGGAATATATCTGGCCCCGATATAGAAGCACAGTGCCCAGCATAGTGCTTGTAATTGCCAAATTTGCTGAGATTTCAGGTAGGTGTTTGGCATTGTCAGCACCTGACAGATCTACGGCTGTGATGTAATCCTATCCCCAACTCCAAAGCCCCTTTCTAACTACTTGCTGTTCTCAAAATAAACCTGGTCTCCGTCTCTTGACTTTCATGGGACCCAAGATTGTACAATTGCATAAAAAATACTGACAAGTTAAGAATAATGTCTTCTTCAATTACTGTGTTTCTCTCTTTTAATTCTTTTGATTTTAGTAAGTCAAGACACACCATTGTTGTGCTCCAGGAGAGGAACAAAAGCAATTCCAGCTCGAAAAGTGTATCTTGAATTATCTGTGGGACCAGGGTCAGAAATCACACTCTCACATTCATTATTCTGCTGGTATTTTTCCTTAATATTTAACCTGGCAACTTGTAATAACCTAAAAAGAAAGATTGAATGACATCAGAGGTGGTTTTTTAAAGTACTCACAAACTTTTTTTTTTTTTTTTTGGTAAATTAAATCTTTTCATCTAGAGGCCAGTGTATGTTGTTGGGTGGGGAGAGGGAACAACAGACTTGCTCAGGGGTAAGAGGAGCTTGTAAACTTATCACTCAGATTGGATCAGTATTCTGATATTTTCCTAGGTTTGTAATTTGGTCTCAAGAAACTCCTACTATTATGGCTTTGGCGCTATTGTTTTATTAGCATCAAACATACTATATTTTTTTCTTTTTAAACATTCCCCTGCCCACTCATTTTCATCTCACCAATGATGTTGACATTAGGGCAAAACATTCTGGGGATTGGGGTCCTATCCTTGGCTTCCCCACATTGTGTCCTCTCTGGTGTTCATATATCCCTTTCCACCCGAGATTACTTTATGGGGATCACCGCTCACCTACCACTGTCTGAAAATCCGGTGGAGCGTGCCCTATCCTCCTCGCCTCTGGCTCTCAGAAACATCTGACTCAAATAAGCTCTTTCTTCTTCTGAAAGAATTCTCTTTCTCAGTTTCTGAGAAGTCATATTCTCTAGTTTGCTTTTTCTTTCTAATTTCCCTCTCAGCTTTTTAGTTTTTCTTGATATTCCTCCACTATTCTTCCTCTTGTGCTAGAATAATCCCAGACTCACTTCTGTCCTTATTACCCTTTCCCCACTGTCATGGTCAAAGATGTAGCTTATGAAATCAGGCTTCCAGAATCTGTCTGAATCCCAGATTCATCAATTATTATCCACTGTCTTTAGTCACGTTATGAGGCTCTGGGTGGTTCAATTTCTTGAGTTGTAAAATGAGATAAAATCTGTCTTAAACTCAAGTTATTAGGATCAGATGAATTAATCTAAATAAAATGTAAAATAGTGTCTAAACCACTACTAGACATGTGTGTGCATAACACACATATGTAGACAATATGTTAATTTTTGTTATTATTGTAATCAGCACATGTAATGTCTGTACGCTTGTTTCTGTGATTCTACCCTTGAGTTTACCACTGACATCCAGAGTTGGCAACCACTTGACAACCTGATGCTTCTGCCTGAAAGTTCATATTCTAGTAGCAATAAGAAAATATGAGCCAACCAAAATTCTTGATTCCTTTCGTCCAATAGCGTTCTTCCCCCTTCAGTCTTTAGTTTCTTTAAATGATACCACTCATTTGGCTCAAGTTAAAAATTTAGGAAACATCCCTGAGCTCTCTCTCTCTCTTCCTTATCATCTAACCACGTATTCATCTATTTTTTTTTACTCATCTATTTATTAATTAAACAAATAGTCGTTGAACAGTAACTAACTGGCCTGTTTTTCTGAGCCCTACAGATACAGCAGCAAACATAATAATTAAGCCCTCTGCTTAAGTTTACATTTAAGTAGGAAAGACAAACAAATGGATAAAATATTCACTAGTAATAAGCGCTATGAGCCTCATGGGAACACAGTTCTGTAGAAAGGCAAGCATGATTACATTGAACTAGAGTCTGAAGAGTTCTCCTTAAGAGATGACATTCAATCTTGGATCTAAATGACCGAAGAAGAGGGGCACCTGGGCGGCTCAGTTGGTTAGGCGCCTGACTGTTGGCTTCAGCTCAGGTCATGATCTCCCAGTCGCTTCAGATTCTCTCTCCCTTCCCCTTGCACCTCCCCCCACTCACATGCATGTGTGTGTGCTCACTATCTCTCAAATAAATAAAACCAATCTAAAATAATAAATGACAGAAGAAGAAGAGGGGGATGAAGAATAAATTTAGGATGCAGCTTGATTTGAGGAAAATAAAATGGCTGGATGGTTTTACAGTGGATGATGGTAAGAGTCATTTGAAATGAAGACAAAACAGGTAGTGAGTGGTCAGGTCATGTGGAAATAGATGAAAAAACAGCTTAAAGAGCTTGTAAATCATTCTAAATGCCACCAGAAACTGTTGGGTTCTGAGCAGGATGATGATATAGAATGATTATCTTGTAAAAAGTTTAGAAGTCTCATATTTAATACAAATCCTGTTCCTTTTTTTTTTTTTTGCTTAAAATCCTCTAAATGAAATTCGCCATTAATTAAATAACCAAGTGTTTTGCATATAGCAAATGCATGATGAAAACCATCGAATGAACAATTAAGCAAAATAAATTTTACATAACTTTATGTCTTTGTGAAATTAGCAATATTTTAAAATAAAACTGCTGAGTTTTCCATTTTATCTAAATTAGTAAATCTTGGATAAATTTAATAAAATTCAACTCAACAAATACGTATTGGATGTTACACATCTTCTTTATAAACATGCTCCAACGAAACGAGGAAAGCATAGCACAGAGCTCAAACCCTCGTAAGACATGTTATAGTCTAATAGAAGAGTGAATCACAGCACTTTCTCAAGACAAAAACAAACATAGGTTTTGATGATTTTCTTTCTTCTGCTCTTTGTTCAGTCTCTCGTTCTATAGGAAGGCTATATTACACCAGTTGTAGAAGCTGGGAGGGAAAATGAGAAAACTTGTAAGTAGTCCAATAGAAGGTAAAGGACATTGATATTTTAAGGGCATCAGATGACTTTGGTTCTGTTGGCACCAGAGACTAATGTATCACTAAATGCAGCTACAAATTCTCCGGAGCTTGACTGTAGAACTGCTCGTTATTGGTCAGTTTGGGTTCCCATGACAAAATTCCACAGGCTGGGCTACCCAAGGAACGGAGAGTTATTTTCTCATAGTTCTGGAAGTTGGAAGTTCCAGATCAAGTATGAGCAGAACTGGTTGGCATACAGACGGCCAACTTCCTGCTGTGTCCTCACGGGATCTTTTCTCATCACATGCAGAGATTGAGACAGACAGAGAGAGAGAGAGAAAGAGAGAGAAATTCTAGCATTTCTTTCTTCTCTTATAAGCACACCAACCTATCAGATCAGGGTCCTACCCTTATAATCTCATCCTTCACTACTCCCTTACAGGCCCCATCTCCAAAAACAGTCACACTGGGGGTTAGGGCTTCAATACATAAATTTTGGTGGTGGCGCACTTACAATTAGATGCCATGTCATCTATTAAATTTCCCCTGAATCTCACAGTTTAAAATAACAAAAGTTTCTGTGGTATAAGACTTGGGAAGAGGCTTCATTAGGTGTTTGTGGCTCAGAGTCTCCGGTGAATTTGTGGCCAACACATCAGCTGGTGTCTGGTGTTCTGAAGGCGAGGCTAGTCCTGGAGGATTTACTTAAAAGATGGCTCACTCACGTGGTTATAATTCCAAACCATCACAGCCCCCTGATAGTATTCCTAGCTCTATGATCTTTATAGATACACAGCAGTGCCTTAAAACTTAAAGAAAAAAGAGAGGAGGATCAATAAGAAATAGATGAGTTGGATTATTTACTCTGAAATTCAGAAAGAAGTCTCAGAGGACTCAACTCCTGGTATAGTAGGGATGACAAAAAAGGGAAAAGACCAGCATTTTATCAGCATAACCTACAGAAGCCTGGTTCTTACTAGTTCACAACAGTTTGCATGTCAGCAAAGAAAAAATTCTGGTAATTGTTTGTATTTTAATGTCATATATTAAATAATTTATTTTTTACCGGAATATCTCTTGAGTTATCGTGTAACAAAGACATTGGCCTTCACAGAAGATAGGCAGATATGATTACTGCAGTTCTTTTCCGGTGTATGTTCATTGGTCCAGAGAGTGTCATTTTCCGAGGCTGTGGATATGTGCTTCAGTTTGGGTCTTGCACAGCAAGATACAGCACATTGGTCTCCTTTCGCTTTAGCATAGTCAATGGATTTTTTTTTCCCTGTTGACTGGATAAGCTATTTCAAGAACGAAGAAGAAAACAACAGCTCAAAGACGTTTTAGATGCTGTCACAGGAAATGTTTCCTGAACAGATAGATATTCAGGGGCCAGAAAGACCTCTACCTTGAGATATTGAAGCCAGGGTTATAATGGCTTTTAAAATGGTAGTGTGAAAAAAAAAAATGGTAGTGTGGTCGGCACGGAACTTTCACCAAGGATAGCGCTGCAACTTCTGTCCTTGCTTCAGAATTGCGAAGACTCTCTGGCCTTGTAACAGAATTCCAGGGGAAAGCCCTAAGGAAGAGACTGCACATCCGAGTCCCAGAAACTTGAGCAGGGGTCAGCCCTCTGACTCCGTTTCCTCTACTACAACATGAGAAGTTAGGGTTCGTTGCTTTCTGAGGCCTCCTGAAGCTCCACAGTTCTGTGATTATTATTTTGAGGTAGAAAATATAGAATGTCACTTACTTGATTGGAATGTACACATCAATGAAAGCAATGAGCTGTAAAAGATGCAAGTTAATCTCCTACACGACCAAACCAATTTAACATTTAATATTTACAAGAACTTTTTAATGAAATGAAAGCTACCTGCGGTATAATGTACATCAATGTTAAAATTCTGTGATAACAGTGAGGAAAGCCTAGAGCTTTACAGGCACTGCGATGACCAAAGAAGTTGCCTATGTTTAACCAAAAATTCAGGAATCCTCCAATATACAACACTTTCTCTATAACATCTGGTATCAGCAAATTAGATAAGACCAGACATATGATCTTAGGATAAATGTCATCATGTTCATCGTCTCCAATGGGGTGATGATAGATAAAACATTTCTAAGCACATTATCACACCGGAGAGATTAGGGCAGGGAGGGAACTAGAATATTTTGAGTAATCTAGGTTGAAGCCACAGTGCTCAGCTATTTATAGATTTCATTTAATAAAGCTGTTTTTTTAAAAAATTACTTAAACAAAGATGAGACATTGTTAGCCCAGGTAAAGTCTTGCTGTAGGCCCAGGGACCCGAGAGTGACCTTTGGCTAATCATCTAATGTGGATTCACCGTGATGCTCTCATCTGCAAAATTAAGGGTTTGGAGTGCTGGGTCTCCCTGTGCAGATTTAAAGACACACCTGTAATTGATTATCTCTCTTTCTTCTACTAATTAAAAAAAATATATTCATGAGACACACACACACACACACACACAGAGGCAGAGACATAGGCAGAGGGAGAAGCAGGCTCTATGCAGGGAGCCTGAGGCAGGACTCGATCCTGGGACCCCAGATCACGATCTGAGCAGACGCTCAACCTCTGAGCCCCCCAGGCACCACTTTCTTACTAACATTAATCAAATTAAACATATTTAGTTTCTTTAGCTGCAAAATGAGAAATGCATCTTCCATGGTTGCTTTAAGGGTCACATGAAACACTGAGCATCAACTCTCTCACACAGGCCCAGCAGGTGGCAGGTATCTTATGTACTAGACCTCATCCGTACATTCTCTTAGCCTCCATGTTCTTTCTTTTTTCTTTTTAAACTAATTTTTGTCTAGGTTTTCCATTAACAGGGCCAATAAGGTTGTAATAATAATACATTTTAAGTTTCTTTGCGCAGATGAACCTAGATGGAATCAAATGTTATCTCCATCAGTGTACATTGTTGATAGTGGTAAAAGAATTGTATATTTGTATTTTTATGATAGTATGAAAAGTTCATAAATATGTATGTATAAATAGAACTCTTACATCCTGTGAACCCGTCACCTTAAACTCTCAGTACTTGGAGGAGATGTGAGGTCATAGGCATAGAGTGACACTTAAGATGCGGAATTGGTGCTTTGGTTAAGTAAATGCCAAATCATTTTCACTAAAATTAAAATTAAAAAAAAAACTACATTAAGAGAATGTACTTGTTTTGCCAGTGGTCCCTTTCCTCCTTCATTCCCTTCTAGTCCAGGATCTTAGGCTGGCTTCTTGGGGACAGGTGTGATAGCACTGGGGCACACAGAGGCAAACCCTAGAAATCCATCCAGAGGGAATTCATGCCTGAATATATACTATGTAAGCTTTTGCCAGAGAGCTCAAATCCACAAAGTGAAATGTTGGATGTGTCATGGTCTGTTCCTCCAGGGAGGACAGGCCTGGCACAGGTCAGACTAAAGGATATTTGGTGAGTGATAAAATGCAAAGAGAGAAAAAAAAAAGGTGTATTAATAGCAAACAAAATGGCATGAATGTTAAGGCAAATTAAATATGATCCCGGTAGTTCACGTAGGTGGTAAGATGTTCCAGTTTCTGAAGGATGCTGCAGTTCTTTCAAGGGCCTGCAGTGGAGGCCCCTGCCAGCTTGTTTCGTGGGCTCACCTTGTCAGGACGCCCATCTGGCTCCCTGGCTCACCTTCTGGGGTGAAGCTGCCTGGCTGGCCATCCGTAGCATCTGGAGCCCAGGTGCTTACATTGTGGATCAGCGAAGTGCTCACGGCCACCTGCTGTGTCCACAGTGGGGAATGTAGTAGCTTGATTTTAACCCTAAAAAACGAAATATGCGAAGGCTGCTGAATGGTTTTACTCTCAATCTCTGTCTCACGTCCGTGTAACGCTATTTCGACACAGCTCATCGCCCCATGTCCGTGCAAGTTGTGGGGAGAAATAAAAACATTACCTCCAAAAAAAAAAAAAAACCCAAAAAACAAAAAACAGCATACTTCCAAAGCTTGCCTGGAAACCCTTTTCTTGAACGCTGAGTCATCAGGTAACCTATACACCCCAGCTGACCTTTGATGCCCTCAGTGTAGGTCTGTTGTTGTCCCATAACTACTGAAAACACCCTCTTTAATTCCTGAAAAGCCCAGGTTTGGACACTACATTACACGGTTATTCGGTAACCTCCTCTACAATGACATTAAGAACCCAACATTCTTCCTAAGACTCTACTCCTTTCTACTTTTAAGCATTGAATTCAAAGCTGGATAAATAAACTTCCTGCCTATAGCTCAAAATCTAGGCGGATGATTCTAGAGCAACCTTCTAGGAGGAGATGCTGGTCCATGCAAGTGCTGACAGAAATCGCCCGACGTTTAGGGCCAATGCGGTCATTGCTAAGGCGAGCGACGGTAGAGGACTGCAACGGCAGAGTTAGGAGCTCATATTCACGGTAAGTTTGTCGCCATAGGGTTATGGGCCCATCTCTGGGTTCTCTGTTCTGTTCCATGGGTCTATGTGTCCGTTTTGGGGCCAGGACCACACTGTCTTGATGACCACAGCTTTGTAGTACAGCTTGAGGCCCGGCATTGTGATGCTTCCCACTTTCCTTTTCTTTTTCTTTTTCCAGGCTTGCTTTGGGGTCTTTTGTGGTTCCAGACAAATTTTAGGATCGTTTGCTCCAGCTCTGTGAACAATGCTGGTGTACTGTGATAGAGATTGCCTCAAAAGTCTGGATGGGGGAGGAGGGGCAAGATGGGGGAAGAGTAGGGTCCCCAAATCACCTGTCCCCACGAAATTACCTAGATAACCTTCAAATCATCCTGAAAATCTAAGAATTCGGCCTGAGGTTTAAAGACAGAACAGCTGAAACGCTACAGTGAGAAGAGTTCGCGCTTCTATCAAGGTAGGAAGACGGGGGAAAAAGAAATAAACAAAAGGCCTCCAAGGGGGAGGGGCCCCGCGAGGAGCCGGGCTAAGGCCAGGGCGAGTGTCCCCAGGACAGGAGAGCCCTGTCCTGGAGAGCAGGAGCTGCACCAATCTTCATGGGCGGAAAGGGGCTCGCAGGGTGTTAGAGCAGGACCCAGGAGGGCGGGGATGCCCTCGGGCTCCCTGGGACAGTAACAGACACCTGCGCCCCGGGAGAGTGCGCCGAGCTCCCTAAGGGCTGCAGCGCGGGCGGCGGGACCCGGAGCAGCTCGGAGGGGCTCGGGCGGCGGCTCCGCGGAGGGGGCTGCGCGGCCCGGGAGCGCGAATCCAACTGCACAGGCTCCGGAGCACAGGGCGCCGGGACACAGCCCAGGATCCGGCCTCCCCCGGGACAGGCAGAGGCCGGGAGGGCCCAGGACAGCAAGGACGCTCCTGCCCCAGCTGAGCAGATCAGCGGCCCCGCCCGGAGCCTCCAGGCCCTGCAGACGGAGATCTCCAGAGTTCCTGCGGGGGCTGAATCCAGGTTTCCAGAGCTGCCCCGCCACTGGGGCTGTTGCTCCTGCGGCCTCACGGGGTAAACAACCCCCACTGAGCCCTGCACCAGGCAGGGGCAGAGCAGCTCCCCCAAGTGCTAACACCTGAAAATCAGCACAACAGGCCCCTCCCCCATAAGACCAGCTAGACGGACAAGTTCCAGGGGAAGTCAAGCGACTTAAAGTTTACAGAAACAGAAGATACTCCCCCGTGTTTTTTTTGTTCGTTTATTTTTTTTTCTTTTTTGATTTCTGATTGCTTTCCCCACCGCTTTTTCCCCTTTCTTTCTTTTTCTTTCTCTTTTTCTTCTCTTTTTCCCTTTTTTCTTCCTTTTTTCTTTTTTTCTTTTTCTCTTTTCTTTCCTTCTTTCTCTCTTCTCTTTTTCTCCTTTTCCCAATACAACTTGTTTTGGCAACGCTGCACTAAGGAAAAATGACTAGAAGGAAAACCTCACCTCAAAAGAAAGAATCAGAAACAGTCCTTTCTCCCACAGAGTTACAAAATCTGGATTACAATTCAATATCAGAAAGCCAATTCAGAAGCACTATTATACAGCTACTGGTGGCTCTAGAAAAAAGCATAAAGGACTCAAGAGACTTCATGACTGCAGAATTTAGATCCAATCAGGCAGAAATTAAAAATCAATTGAATGAGATGCAATCCAAACTAGAAGTCCTAACGACCAGGGTTAACGAGGTGGAAGAACGAGTGAGTGACATAGAACACAAGTTGATGGCAAAGAAAGAAACTGAGGAAAAAAGAGACAGATAATTAAAAGACCACGAAGAGGGATCCCTGGGTGGCGCAGCGGTTTGGCGCCTGCCTTTGGCCCAGGGCTCGATCCCTGGAGACCGGGAATCGAATCCCACGTCGGGCTCCTGGTGCATGGAGCCTGCTTCTCCCTCTGCCTATGTCTCTGCCTCTCTCTCTCTCTCTCTCTCTCTCTCTCTGTGTGTGACTATCATAAATAAATAAAAAATAAAATAAAAAAAAATAAGACCATGAAGACAGACTAAGGGAAATAAACGACAGCCTGAGGAAGAAAAACCTACGTTTAATTGGGGTTCCCGAGGACGCCGAAAGGGACAGAGGGCCAGAATATGTATTTGAACAAATCCTAGCTGAAAACTTTCCTAATCTGGGAAGGGAAACACACATTCAAATCCAGGAAATAGAGAGATCCCCCCTTAAAATCAATAAAAACCGTTCAACACCTCGACATTTAATAGTGAAGCTTGCAAATTCCAAAGATAAAGAGAAGATCCTTAAAGCAACAAGAGACAAGAAATCCCTGACTTTTATGGGGAGGAATATTAGGGTAACAGCAGACCTCTCCACAGAGACCTGGCAGGCCAGAAAGTGCTGGCAGGATATATTCAGGGTCCTAAATGAGAAGAACATGCAACCAAGAATACTTTATCCAGCAAGGCTCTCATTCAAAATAAAGAGCTTCCAAGACAGGAAGGAACTGAAAGAATATGTGACCTCCAAACCAGCTCTGCAAGAAATTTTAAGGGGGACTCTTAAAATTCCCCTTTAAGAAGAAGTTCAGTGCAACAATCCACAAAAACAAGGACTGAATAGATATCATGATGACACTAAACTCGTATCTCTCAATAGTAACTCTGAACGTGAACGGGCTTAATGACCCCATCAAAAGGCGCAGGGTTTCAGACTGGATAAAAAAACAAGACCATCTATTTGCTGACTACAAGAGACTCATTTTAGACAGAAGGACACCTACAGCCTGAAAATGAAAGGTTGAAGAACCATTTACCATTCAAATGGTCCTCAAAAGAAAGAAGGGGTAGCCATCCTTATATCAGATAAACTAAAATTTACCCCAAAGACTGTAGTGAGAAATGAAGAGGGACACTATCTCATACTTAAAGGATCTATCCAACAAGAGGACATAACAATCCTGAATATATATGCCCCGAATGTGAGAGCTGCCAAATATTTAAACCAATTAATAACCAAAGTGAAGAAATACTTAGATAGTAATACACTTATACTTGGTGACTTCAATCTAGCTCTTTCTACCCTCGATAGGTCTTCTAAGCACAACATCTCCAAAGAAACGAGAGCTTTAAATGATACACTGGACCAGATGGATTTCACAGATATCTACAGAACTTTACATCCAAACTCAACTGAATACACATTCTTCTCAAGTGCACATGGAACTTTCTCCAGAATAGACCACATACAGACAAATCGGGTCTGAACCGATACCAAAAGATTGGGATCGTCCCCTGCATATTCTCAGACCATAATGCCTTGAAATTAGAACTAAATCACAACAAGAAGTTTGGGAGGACCTCAAACACGTGGAGGTTAAGGTCCATCCTGCTAAAAGATGAAAGGGTCAACCAGGAAATTAAGGAAGAATTAAAAAGATTCATGGAAACTAATGAGAATGAAGATACAACCATTCAAAATCTTTGGAATGCAGCAAAAGCAGTCCTAAGGGGGAAATACATCGCAATACAAGCATCCATTCAAAAACTGGAAAGAACTCAAATACAAAAGGTAACCTTACGCATAAAGGAGGTAGAAAAAACAGCAGATGGACCCTACACCCAGCAGAAGAAGAGAGTTAATTAAAATTTGAGCAGAACTCAAAGAAATCGAGACCAGAAGAACTGTGGAACAGATCAACAGAACCAGGAGTTGGTTCTTTGAAAGAATTAGTAAGATAGATAAACCATTAGCCAACCTTATTAAAAAGAAGAGAGAGAAGACTCAAATTAATAAAATTGTGAATGAGAAAGGAGAGATCACTACCAACACCAAGGAAATACAAACGATTTTAAAAACATATTATGAACAGCTATACGCCAATAAATTAGGCAATCTAGAAGAAATGGACACATTCCTGGAAAGCCACAAACTTACAAAACTGGAACAGGAAGAAATAGAAAACCTGAACAAGCCAATAACCAGGGAGGAAATTGAAGCAGTCATCAAAAACCTCCCAAGACACAAAACTCCAGGGCCAGATGGCTTCCCAGGGGAATTCTATCAAATGTTTAAAGAAGAAATCATACCTATTCTACTAAAACTGTTTGGAAAGATAGAAAGAGATGGAGTACTTCCAAATTCGTTCTATGAGGCCAGCATCACCCTAATTCCAAAACCAGACAAAGACCCCACCAAAAAGGAGAATTACAGACCAATATCCCTGATGAACATGGATGCAAAAATTCTCAACAAGATACTAGCCAATAGGATCCAACAATACATTAAGAAAATTATTCACCATGACCAAGTAGGATTTATCCCCGGGACACAAGGCTGGTTCAACACCTGTAAAACAATCAATGTGATTCATCATATCAGCAAGAGAAAAATCAAGAACCATATGATCCTCTCATTAGATGCAGAGAAAGCATTTGACAAAATACAGCATCCATTCCTGATCAAAACTCTTCAGAGTGTAGGGATAGAGGGAACTTTCCTCGACATCTTAAAAGACATCTACAAAAAGCCCACAGCAAATATCATTCTCAATGGGGAAGCACTGGGAGCCTTTCCCCTAAGATCAGGAACAAGACAGGGATGTCCACTCTCACCACTGCTGTTCAACATAGTACTAGAAGTCCTAGCCTCAGCAATCAGACAACAAAAAGACATTAAAGGCATTCAAATTGGCAAAGAAGAAGTCAAACTCTCCCTCTTTGCTGATGACATGATACTCTACATAGAAAACCCAAAAGCCTCCACCCCAAGATTGCTAGAACTCATACAGCAATTTGGTAGCGTGGCAGGATACAAAATCAATGCCCAGAAATCAATGGCATTTCTATACACTAACAATGAGGCTGAAGAAAGAGAAATTAAGGAGTCAATCCCATTTACAATTGCACCCAAAAGCATAAGATACCTAGGAATAAACCTCACCAAAGAGGTAAAGGATCTATACCCTAAAAACTATAGAACACTTCTGAAAGAAATTGAGGAAGACACAAAGAGATGGAAAAATATTCCATGCTCATGGATTGGCAGAATTAATATTGTGAAAATGTCAGTGTTACCCAGGGCAATATACACGTTTAATGCAATCCCTATCAAAATACCATGGACTTTCTTCAGAGAGTTAGAACAAATTATTTTAAGATTTGTGTGGAATCAGAAAAGACCCCAAATAGCCAGGGGAATTTTAAAAAAGACAACCATATCTGGGGGCATCACAATGCCAGATTTCAGGTTGTACTACAAAGCTGTGCTCATCAAGACAGTGTGGTACTGGCACAAAAACAGACACATAGATCAATGGAACAGAACAGAGAACCCAGAAGTGGACCCTGAACTTTATGGTCAACTAATATTTGATAAAGGAGGAAAGACTATCCATTGGAAGAAAGACAGTCTCTTCAATAAATGGTGCTGGGAAAATTGGACATCCACATGCAGAAGAATGAAACTAGACCATTCTCTTTCACCATACACAAAGATCAACTCAAAATGGATGAAAGATCTATATGTGAGACAAGATTCCATCAAAATCCTAGAGGAGAACACAGGCAACACCCTTTTTGAACTTGGCCACAGTAACTTCTGCAAGATACATCCACGAAGGCAAAAGAAACAAAAGCAAAAATGAACTATTGGGACTGGATCAAGATAAGAAGTTTTGCACAGCAAAGGATACAGTCAAGAAAACTAAAAGACAACCTACAGAATGGGAGAAGATATTTGCAAATGACATATCAGATAAAGGGCTAGTTTCCAAGATCTATAAAGAACTTATTAAACTCAACACCAAAGAAACAAACAATCCAATCATGAAATGGGCAAAAGACATGAAGAGAAATCTCACAGAGGAAGACATAGACATGGCCAACATGCATATGAGAAAATGCTCTGCATCACTTGCCATCAGGGAAATACAAATCAAAACCACAATGAGATCCCACCTCACACCAGTGAGAATGGGGAAAATTAACAAGGCAGGAAACAACAAATGTTGGAGGGGATGCGGAGAACAGGGAACCCTCTTACACTGTTGGTGGGAATGTGAACTGGTGCAGCCACTCTGGAAAACTGTGTGGAGGTTCCTCAAAGAGTTAAAAATAGACCTGCCCTACGACCCAGCAATTGCACTGTTGGGGATTTACCCCAAAGATACAGATGCAGTGAAACGCCGGGACACCTGCACCCCGATGTTTATAGCAACAATGACCACGATAGCCAAACTGTGGAAGGAGCCTCGGTGTCCAACGAAAGATGAATGGATAAAGAAGATGTGGTTTATGTATACAGTGAAATATTACTCAGCTATTAGAAATGACAAATACCCACCTTTTGCTTCAACGTGGATGGAACTGGAGGGTATTATGCTGAGTGAAGTAAGTCAGTCGGAGAAGGACAAACATTATATGTTCTCATTCATTTGGGGAATGTAAATAATAGTGAAAGGGAATATAAGGGAAGGGAGAAGAAATGTGTGGGAAATATCAGAAAGGGAGACAGAACGTAAAGACTGCTAACTCTGGGAAACGAACTAGGGGTGGTAGAAGGGGAGGAGGGCGGGGGGTGGGAGTGAATGGGTGACGGGCACTGGGGGTTATTCTGTATGTTAGTAAATTGAACACCAATAAAAAATTTAAAAAAAATTCACACTCTCAAAAAAATAAAGAAAGAAAGAACTATTAGTTTATGTTTTGGGACACACGATGTATAAAGATGTAACTTTGTGTAATAAACAACCAAATGGAGTGGGAAAAAAAAAAAAACAACTAAAAGACAACCTACAGAATGGGAGAAGATATTTGCAAATGACGTATCAGATAAAGGGCTAGTTTCCAAGATCTATAAAGAACTTCTTAAACTGAACACCAAAGAAACAAACAATCCAATTATGAAATGGGCAAAAGACATGAAGAGAAATCTCACAGAGGAAGACATAGACATGGCCAACATGCATATGAGAAAATGCTCTGCATCACTTGCCATCAGGGAAATACAAATCAAAACCACAATGAGATACCACCTCACGCCAGTGAGAATGGGGAAAATTCACAAGGCAGGAAACCACAAATGTTGGAGAGGATGCGGAGAAAAGGGAACCCTCTTACACTGTTGGTGGGAATGTGAACTGGTGCAGCCACTCTGGAAAACTGTGTGGAGGTTCCTCAAACAGTTAAAAATAGACCTGCCCTACGACCCAGCAATTGCACTGTTGGGGATTTACCCCAAAGATTCAGATGCGATGAAACGCTGGGACAACTGCACCCCGATTTTTCTATCAGCAATGTCCACAATAGCCAAACTGTGGAAGGAGCCTCGGTGTCCATCAAAAGATGAATGGATAAAGAAGATGTGGTTTATGTATACAATTGACTATTAGCCATTAGAAATGACAAATACCCACCATTTGCTTCGACGTGGATGGAATTGGAGGGTATTATGCTGAGTGAAGTAAGTCAATCGGAGAAGGACAAACAGTGTATGTTCTCATTCATTTGGGGAATATAAATAACAGTGAAAGGGAATATAAGGGAAGGGAGAAGAAAAAGACTCCTAACTCAGGGAAACGAACTAGGGGTGGTGGAAGGGGAGGAGGGCAGAGGGTGGGGGTGAATGGGTGACGGCACTGAGGGGGTCACTTGACGGGATGAGCACTGGGTGTTATTCTGTATGTTGGTAAATTGAACACCAATGAAAAATTAATTTATTTAAAAAAAAATTCTGGTTGACTTTGGATAGAATAGACATGTTAACAATATTTGTTCTCCTAACCCATGAGCATATGGGATGTTTTTCCATTTCTTTGTGTCTCCTTCAATTTATTTCGTAAGTGCTTTGTTCTATAGTTTTCAGCGTACAGATCCTTTACCTCTTCAGTTAGGTTTATTCCTAAGTATCTTATAGTTTGGTGCAGTTGCAAACAAGATGGATTCCTTGGTTTCTTTTTCTGCTACTTCAACATTGGTGTATCGAAATGCAGCGGATTTCTGTGTGTTGATTTTATATTCTGTGACTTTGCTGAATTTATGATATCAGCTCTAGCAACTTTTTGGTGGAGTCTTTTAGGTTTCCTACATAGAGTATCATGTTGTCTGTGAATAGTGACAGTTTAACTTCTTCCTTGCTGATCTGGATGCCTTTTATTTCTTTTTGTTGCCTGATTACTGAGGCCAGGACTTCTAGGATTATGTTAAATAACAGTGATGACAGTGGACATCCTGCCGTGTTCCTGACCTCAGGGGAAAAGCTCTCAGTTTTTCCCCATTGAGGACGGTATTTCCTATGGGTCTTTCATACATGGCCTTTGTGAAGTTGAGGTATGTTGCCTCTATACCTACTTTGTTGAGGGTTTTTATCAAAAATGACTGTTGTATTTCATCAATGCTTTTTCTGCATCTATTGAGAGGATCATATGGTTCTCATCCTTTCTTTTATTAATGTCCTGTATCACATTGATGGATTTGCAGATATTGAACCACCCTTGCAGCCCATGAATAAAATCTACTTGATCATGGTAAATAATTCTTTTAATATACTGTTATGTTTGATTTGCTAGTATCTTGTTGAGAATTTTCTGCATTCTTTTTCATCAGGAATATTGGCCTGTAATTCTCCTTTTTTAGTGGGTCTTTGTCTCGTTTTGGTATCAAGGTGTGGAATGAGAGGATATTCTTAAATTCAAGCCATAGTGGGGCAGAAACACTACCCATTATGCAAAGATTGGTGTCTTGGTGATTAAACATTTGATATTACCCTTGGGAACACATCAGGTCCTGATTTTATCACTTAGAAATTTTTTTCTTGTTTGCTATTTTGACTTTAACAGATGCAAAGTACAGTAGGTATATGTCCAAATTTATGTATTAAAAATTGGAACTTGAAAAATACTACATTAGGTATTCAAAGTCACAGAGTGAGCCAGTAGTAATACATAGAGGGAGTAGATCACAGGTTTTCTAAATTCTTACTTGCTGCTCAGTTTATTAGCATATGCATTGAAAATCTGTGGATTAGGGGCCTGCACCTGGGTGGCTCAGTCGGTTCAGCATCTGACTTTTGGTTTCTGCTCATGTCATGATCTCATGGGTCACGGGATCAAGTCTCAAGTTAGGTTCTGTGCTCAGTGGGGAGTCTGCATGAAGATTCTCTCCCTCCACCCCTCCACCCACTCTCTTTCAAAATATATAAATAAATCTTAAAAAAAATAAATCCGTGGATTAAATTACTGGGAAAAATCCATTTTATAACTTTTCATAATGGACATAAAAGTCCTTCCTTAGGCATACTAGTTATGATTTTATTTAAAGATATACTTACCTTGATTCTGTCTTGGTATTTACAAGGCAGTCAGAACCATTAACCTGAGATGACATTATTTTCAGTTGACATTAAACTACATATGCTTATTTTAGGTAACATTTAGAATCCTAAGCTTGGTTTAACAATTGGTTACATCTTTCCATCAATGAATGCTTTTTCTATCTTTGAATTCTCTTAAGTATAACCTGTTTTTTGTTGTTGTTTTTGTTTGTTTTACAAAGGTTATACATTCATACAATAAAAATTCAGAAGGAATTTAAAAAAATAACTTTAAGACTAAATCCTGTCTTCTTCATCTCCACATAGGTCAGTATCCTTCCCCAGGATACTGTCCACCATTCCTACTTTCTGGTATATTCCTCCCTCTAATTTATTGTTTGAGAGATGCACATGTACACATGCATAATTTTGTTGTTTTTACACAGAAAGGTACTGTACTAAATCTAATAGTCTATGCCTTGCTTTAAAATAAATCCCTATGTGACATAGCATTCTTTTTTATATCAGTTTATTTATTTTTAAAGGTTTTATTTATTTATTCATGAGAGACACAGAGAGAAGAAGGCAGAGACACAGGCAGAGGGAGAAGCAGGCTCCCTGCAGGGATCCCGACGTGGGACTCGATCCCAGGACTCCAGGATCACACCCTGGGCTGAAGGTGGTGCTAAACCACTGAGCCACCCAGGCTGCCCTTTTATATCAGTTTAAATAGAACTGTCATACTCTTCTTAATGGTGCACGGTATTTCACTGCATGTATAAGCATGATTGATTTGAATCAGCCCTAGTTAATAAACATATGTCTTGTATTTCTAGTGCTGCTCTAAATGTCCTTGCACATCTATTATTTTCCTCAAATGTAAGGAAGCTAAATAACAATGAATCGGCTATCTGGGTAAAAGGATATATGAATTCAAAAATTTTGTAAATATTGTCAAATTGTGACAGTATTTCAGTTTACATTTCCTCCAAGAGAAATCAGGAGATTGGAGAATGGTTCTTTCCTCAATCCTCCCTCACAATGTGTGGAATCAAACTTTTAGTTCTTTGTCCTTATGCTATGTGAAAAAATAGTATCTATTTGTAGTTAAAATTTATAATTTTTGTTAGAAAATTAATTTTGTCATTTTACTCTGTTTAACACTCAATTTCTATGAAATGTTTATATCTCTTTCCCTGGAGGAAGGGAACACTAGTGGCTTCAATATATCCGTATAAGATGAAGAGATAAATCAGTGATTTTAAATCATGGATAGAAGTTACATTTTGGGGGGAGGCTGAGCAACAATATAATGCCTGGACTTGTTATACACATACAATCTTATGATACAGAAAAAAATATCTAGTTTTAAAGCTATCTTGTTTTACCTGTTGTTATATTGGCATTTTTTTTTACAGAAGCTTTATTTGTGTCTTAACAAATATGACAAATTATATATTTGCTCATCAGTATTTTTCTTATTGATTTGTGTTTTTTATTATATACAAACAATGAAAAATTGAATAATTCATACAAAACATCCCCTTACAATTTAATTTTGTTCTTTGACTTACTTTATGATTATTTTTTCCTAAGGTGATTTTTTTGTGTGCCTGTGTTGTCAAATTTATCATAAACATTTTCTTCTGTGGAATCTAGATTTTGAGTAATTTTGTGAAAAATTTGTCCCATGGAGTGCTTTTTTAAAAATTACTTTGTAAGTATATATATATATATATATATATATATATATATATATATATATTTAAAAAGCCATCTTGACACTTCACACTATACATAAAGAGCAAAGCAAGATTGGTTACAGATATAAAAGTGACAGGTAAAACATAAAAGTCTTAGAAGAAAACATAGGAAAATATTTTTTGCCAGTAAAGTGTGCAATTTTTTACTAAGAAATTAGAAGTGCTAACCTAGGGGCTGGGTGGCTCAGTCAGTTAAGCATTCAGCTCTTGGTCTCAGAGTCATGAGTTCAAGCTCCACACTGGGCTCTACACTGGGTATAGAGCCCATTTAAAAAAAAAAAAAGAAAAAAGAAAGTGCTGACCTAAAGAAAAAAAAAACAGATAAAATAGATATTATTAAGATTAAAAACTTTTATTTATCAGATAAAGTGAGTAAAATAAGCAAGCACAGACCAAGAGAAGATATTCAGAAGATATATTTGGGAAGGTATTTACATTCAGAATATCTAAAATCCTAAAACAATATCCTTTAAAAAGATAAAAACAGACAACCCAACAGATAAATGATCAGAGACATTCATTTCACAAAAGAAGAAAATTAAATATGCAATAGGTATATGAAATTTCATCAAAGAAATACAAATTAAAGTTACAATGACATACTACCATATTTTCATCAAAATTATTAATGTTTTAAGATGCTGACAATATAAAAGTATTGGTGAGAATTAGAGCAACTAAAATTTTCGAAAACTTCTTATGGGAATGTCAATTGGAAATTTGGCAAAATTACAGCTAAACACGTGAATATCCAAGTACACTATTCCCAACAGAATTACTTACATATGTTACCAATAAAAAGTACAAGAATATATGTAATATTCAAAAATTGGAAATGTTTACATTTTCATCAATAGAAGAATAAATGTGGTATGTCACACAATTGGTATAAATGATATTGCATTCAACAACCACATTAAAAAATATGAATGAATTTGACAAACCCATAAAGCTATGCACCCTTAATGAGAGTATACTCCCAACAGGGTGAAGATTGATTCTTGGAAAAAATGATCTTATTCTTTTTATATGCACAAAATCACAGATATAACAGGATTGGAGAATGCTTCTTGAATGCTGTCTCAAACCTACTTGCTACTAGCTCCTCTCTTTTCAAGCTGTCTTACCTCCCTGGTTGCAGGAGAAATTCTGGTGCAGGAGCCCTTGTTCTCCTGAGTTTTCAATACTGCGCCATGAAGCAGAGTTTTCCATATTGCAGTACATGATACTACACCCACTTACTTGCCATAAGACCCATCTGTGTGAGTACAAATTTCTGATGGGTGGCTATGGCCTTCTACTTATTGCTGAGGATGCCTGAAGTCACGATGCTGACTTAGCCAGACCTAACCCAAATGCAGCCACGGCTGGTCAATGCAGTTCCATGCTGGAGTCCAACCCATAGAGGGTAGTCCGTATTATCCTGTCGGCTTGGTTTTTGAAAACTGTACAGACTAAGGGCCTGCAGCTGGTTTTTGTTTTGTTATCGTGGTTCCTCTTCAGCCTGGTTTGAATAAGTAACCTGACGGGATACAAAAGACCTCTCGTTGAATGAGACTGACTTCTGGCAAACCAAGGTTTTACACATATTTTGGTGGTTTGTGATCCAATAGTGAAGCATGTCTTGTGTGACCAAAACCAGTCTCTGGAAGCAGAGGCTGGATACTTCATATTTTCATGATGTTTGCCTATTTTTTCCCTTTCTCTTGTGCTCTCTCATTTTCATCAGTTACTTGTGATAATATTTTTCATATCATTAACCTCCAAAGTTATAATTAAGACATCATTTTACCATTCAAACGAGTCACTGCTGCTTCTAAAGAGTAGAGCAAAAGACGGCTACAGAGAAAGAAGAGGCTTTCTCCGGAACTGTTCCTAAAGTCAGAGTTCCTGCGTTATGGACCATGTTGGAATAATACGGAGGAAAAGAAACGATAGTTGGCATTCTGTTCTCTTAACTTGAAGCCACCCAGGAACGTAGCTGACCTGTCAGGCAAGAGAACAGATTCCCAGATAAATACTTCTCCCACCTTGGTGGTAACTTTCCGGATAGAAACTATTGTTCTTTTCTGTATCTTTCTGGGAACCTTGTGAGAAGCTAATCTTGAGCCTTCTAAAGCTTCAGAGATGGGCTAAAAAAAATCCAATCATATTATATGGTCTTGGCTGATAATTCTTTTCCTATTTTTCCAAATTCAAACAAGACTCAGTAATGTTGTCCAAAATTTTTTAAATCACAAAAAAGAGCACACACTCTCAGATTACAGTATAAACATGGCTAAATAGGGGATCCCTGGGTGGCGCAGTGGTTTGGCGCCTGCCTTTGGCCCAGGGCACGATCCTGGAGACCCGGGATCGAATCCCACATCAGGCTCCCGGTGCATGGAGCCTGCTTCTCCCTCTGCCTGTGTCTCTGCCTCTCTCTCTCTCTCTGTGACTATCATAAATAAATAAAAAAATAAAATAAAAAAAAATTAAACATGGCTAAATAATATAACCTCAGGATCATAAAAATGTCCTAAATGTGAGCATCTAAGCACCTGCTTGGAAAGGACTCAATGAAATTGGCTGTGTCTCTTCAATATGGAAAACATCATTTTCAAGAAACAGCCTTGTTACCCAGTACTTTAAATGAAAAAATATTGACATTTCCCATATTTTATTCTGATTTTTTTATAATAAACAGAATAACATATTATGGATAAATTTGGAATCTTTTATATACCTCTACAATTTTACATTATTATTTATATCCCCCAGAAAACCATTGCCTAGAATTTAGTATGACTTCTTCCACTACCCCATACTTTAATAATTTTTCTAAATATATATTTATCCATAAACACTAAGTAGCAATATATCTTGTGCTTTAATTTATACAATTAGTATAATGCAGTTTACATCATTCAATTATTGTGGACTTTTTTCCCCATGTCACACATTTTTGAGATCTACACATGTTGAAATATATATGTCTGTTCATTGACATTCATTATCCATCCCCCAGGAGAAATTAAAGTCCCAAATAAAGCCTTTTCAAGAGTAGTAAGTGATTTGAGCCCATAATTCTCCCCAATTTTATGTCTTATTATTCTTAATCTGCAAAAAAAATGTCAATTGCTCTTGATCACTTTTGATAAAATCATTGGTAGTATCATCATATATTTTATAAATTCCGTACCTGCTAGTTTTTCCTATTCCCTCCCCCTCCCTCCCTCCTTCTCCCATTCCACCCTCTCTCCCTTCTATTTATCCTTCACTTTAACTTCTGAAGCAGGACAATTAACTATCAATCATGTTATAGTCTTGTTTTCATAGAATAGAGCTGCCACTGGGAAAAGAGGCATGTGGGGCCAATAAGACTATTGTAAGCGGAAGCCATTTATGTCATTTCTGGGCCAAACAGTTAAGTAAAGGAGTTTTGGGGTTTCTTTTTTTGTTTTGTTTTGGTTTTGTTTCTGTTTTACCCTACTTACCTTCATGTTTCAGCTGGAAGCAGAGAACTCAGGGAGTCCTTAGGAATAGGAGAAACCTTGGTCCTTGAGTCACCGTGTGTAGAAAAGTTGTATACTTGCCACCCAGTCACCCCCACCCCCACCCACCTCCCCTTCCACCACCCCTAGTTCGTTTCCCAGAGTCAGGAGTCTTTCATGTTCTGTCTCCCTTTCTGATATTTCCCACTTATTTTTTCTCCTTTCCCCTTCATTCCCTTTCACTATTTTTTTATATTCCCCAAATGAATGAGACCATATACTGTTTGTGCATCTCCGATTGACTTATTTCACTCAGCATAATACCCTCCAGTTCCATCCACATTGAAGCAAATGGTGGGTATTTGTCATTTCTAATGGCTGAGGAATATTCCACTGTATACATAGACCACAGCTTCTTTATTTATCATCTGTCGATGGACACCAAGGCTCCTTCCACAGTGTGGCTACTGTGGACATTGCTGCTATAAACATCGGGGTGGGGTGCAGGTGTCCGGGCGTTTCATCACATCTGTATCTTTGGGGTAAATCCCCAGCAGTGCAATTGCTGGGTCGTAAGGCAGGTCTATTTTTAACTCTTGGAGGAACCTCCACACAGTTTTCCAGAGTGGCTGCACCAGTTCACATTCCCACCAACAGTGTAAGAGGGTTCCGGGCACTGAGGTGGGCACTTGACGGGATGAGCACTGGGTGTTATTCTGTATGCTGACAAATTGAACACCAATAAAAATTAAATTTATTTAAAAAAATAAAGAAGACATGCATGTGGCCAACAAACACATGAGAAACTGCTCTTCGTCACTGGCCATCAGGGAAATACAAATCAAAACCACCATGAGATCCCACCTCACGCCAGTGAGAATGGGGAAAATTAACAAGGCAGGAAACCACAAATGTTGGAGAGGATGTGGAGAAAGGGAATCCTCTTGCACTGATGGTGGGAATGTGACCTGGTGCAGCCACTCTGGAAAACTGTGTGGAGGTTCCTCAAAGAGTTAAAAATAGATCCGCCCTATGACCCAGCAATTGCACTGCTGGGGATTTACCCCAAAGATACAGAAGCAGTGAAATGCCAGGACACCTGCACCCCGATGTTTCTAGCAGCAACGTCCACAATAGCCAAACTATGGAAGGAGCCTCGGTGTCCATCGACAGATGATGGATAAAGAAGCTGTGGTCTCTGTATACAATGGAATATTCCTCAGCCATTAGAAACGACAAATACCCACCATTTGCTTCGACGTGGATGGACCTGGAGGGTATTATGCTGAGTGAAATAAGTCAATCGGAGAAGGACAGACATTATATGGTCTCATTCATTTGGGGAATATAAAAAATAGTGAAAGGGAATAAAGGGGAAAGGAGAAAAAATGAGTGGGAAATGTCAGAAAGGGAGACAGAACATGGAAGACTCCTAGCTCTGGGAAATGAACTAGGGGTGGTGGAAGGGGAGGAGGGCGGGGGATGGGGGTGATGGGGTGATGGGCACTGAGGGTGGCACTTGATGGGATGAGCACTGGGTGTTATTCTGTATGTTGGCAAATTGAACACCAATAAAAAATAAATTTATAAAAAATAAAGAAAAGTTGTGTACTGTTGCAACATACCCACATTCAAGCACTAATTGAGTGAGAAATAAACTTATCTCAAAACACATAGCTGTGGGGATGTTTGTTACAATAGCTTGCATTATTGTAACCACTGTACTTGTGTATGGAAAACACCCCAGGGAGACAAGGAGTTGATTTTAGCCTGCCCATTATCCCAATCATGTTAACATTCCCCATATACTCCCACAGCATCTTCGACTTGAAACTTCCAGTTGTAAGAGAAATATGTTCTGCGGATGTAATGCACGACACGGTGAGTATAGTTAACAATATTGTACAGTCTATTTTTTTTTAATTTTTTTAAATTTATTTATGATAGGCACTCAGTGAGAGAGAGAGAGGCAGAGACACAGGCAGAGGGAGAAGCAGGCTCCATGCACCGGGAGCCTGACGTGGGATTCGATCCCGGGTCTCCAGGATCGCGCCCTGGGCCAAAGGCAGGCGCCAAACTGCTGCGCCACCCAGGGATCCCTCGTACAGTCTATTTAAAAGTTACTAAGAGAGTGGATCTTGAACGTTGTCATCACAAGAAAAAATTGTGAATATGTGAGGCACTGGGTGTTATCTAAACTTACTATGATAATCATTCTGCAATATATACATACATTAAGTCATGATGTTGTAAACCTTAACGTCATGTAATGCTATATGTCAATTATTTTTCAATAGAGCTGGAAAGAAGACACCATATAGACCTATAGCCTACCTTACTTGACAAACATCACCAGATTCTCTCAGGCAGACGTAAGTGTTTCTTCTATATATTTCTCAAAGCTGGTAAAGGGGCATTTGTTGAAAATGCCCCTACTTCCTTCCATATGAGACTTTAAGCTTCATAAGTGGTAGAAGTTTATTGGTATCTTCCCAGTGTCTTGGCTGTTGGATAAGTATTTGCAAAAATAATAATAATAATAACAAAATAAAATAATAAATGAATAAATGTGTGGTCTTTAAGACAGTTGGTTTAGAACTATTTTCTTACAGAGACAATTAGATAACATGGAGGGATATTTTTAACAGACTTCATTGAAAATAGGACAGTGTTGCTAGGAAATAACTGCATTGGATATTTTGATAAACACTTAGGATCAAAAGGCTACATTTAGCCTAATTAGAATGATTATTTCAATTATTTTATTTTTTTTTTATTTTATTTTTTAAATTTTTTATTTATTTATGATAGTCACAGAGAGAGAGAGAGAGGCAGAGACACAGGCAGAGGGAGAAGCAGGCTCCATGCACCGGGAGCCCGACGTGGGATTCGATCCCGGGTCTCCAGGATCGCGCCCTGGGCCAAAGGCAGGCGCCAAACCGCTGCGCCACCCAGGGATCCCTATTTCAATTATTTTAAAGGTAAAACCTAACATACAGGTTTATTAGCCATTTGAGATCTAGACAAATCCTTTCAGACACTAGGAGAGAAATGTTATTTCATTAATTATGAAAAGTGTCAGACTTCCAACCAATTCTAATGATGACACAGCCAAAAAGAAGAAATTGCGCATCAGTTAATGTATTTTTCATCCTCTATTACGTTTTTATATACATTCAGAAATATTTCTAAATTTTGGAATTTCTTAGAAGTTATTAGAAATAACACATGGTTTGTTTAAAATCAACTGAAAACATTCTCCAGTATTTGGAAATTTTGGCAAGACATTGAATCTATCCAGGTTTACCCAGTGACAAGCCCTAGGTCTGTGCTCTGGAGTAGACAGTTGTGCTGGTTGGTTTCCTAGTCACTGTCTGCTCTCACTTCTAGTAGAAGACTCTCAAGTGACCATTTCTTCTTCCTACTTGTTTGCATCCTTGAGAAAGTACCATTAATTTTCATCGCCTGCCCCTACAAGATGTGGGCACGCAAACCCAGCTGAGCCTGTTAGACTCTCTGGTACATTGATGGGGAGTTGAGTGACCCAGGTCTTGGGGACGGGGAGGAACCCTGACTGGTCAGAGCAGCCGCCTGACTCTGTCATTTTATTCTTGCTCCCTCAACCTTTGGGGCTGTTAGTTCTTGCTTTGTCCCAGCCGAGGTTTCCAGTTCTTCGTTCAGCGAATTCCCCTTGGTCTCAGACAGCCAGGGAGGGACCCGTTGCAACCTAAGCACCATCAGAAGACCTGTTATCATGATCTGGTTTCAGCATTACTTGAATGTCATCTGATCATTTCCTTCGTCCAATTTGGATACCACGATTGACATTTGTCAAACTTTTTTCAAATCTGAAAGAAGCAAACGAACATGGCAGCTAATTGACCCCAAGCCTCCAGGGCATGGACTTCAGAAGTGATTTGCCAGACATGACAAATTAAAACCATGACTAGAATGCTCTGTGTTTCTAGAAGTTTACGTTTTTAAAGGGTTTTCATGCTATCATCTTATTAAATCCTCATAAAAGCTCTCAAGTGGATAAAAAGGGAAATATTACTCCCATCTTCAAGAGAGGAAATTAAGTTTGGAAAAGAAAGACACCAGTGAACCCTTGAGTTAAAGGGAAATGTCATTTCAGTAAAAACATTTTGCATAACAAGTCCAAGACTACAATGCAAAAGCACGCCTAGGGAAATCCTTTATTATTTTATTTTATTTTATTTTATTTTATTTTATTTTATTTTTTATTTTATTTATTTTATATTTTATTTTTTTATTATTTATTTTATTTTATTATTTTATTTTGTTTTCATATCTCATTGATTTTATTTTAATCATTGCAATCTGTGTATGTTGTTGCTGTAACAGTTAGTCTCTAGGTGGTTGGCCGTTTCTGCACAGACTCCTCTGGAGACTTTGCAGATGGTTTTAGGTCTCCAGGTGTCTCTACACACAGCATGTTACTTGGATCAGCAGAATTCCTCTGGGCCTCTTGGTTCTGCTCTAGATGAAGCTTATTTTGTTTACTGTCTTTATCAGCTGTTGATAACAGACAAATCTGTGGGTCCTGTTTCTCTCATGTGCTTCTTGAATAGGTGGTAGAGATGTCAGAGGGTCTTTGGCTGCACCAGCTCACAGGGGCATCTCTACCTGCCTAGTGGTCTTGTCCACCTTGGCACTGTCCCTCCACTTGCATTGACAGGGGACCAGCCTCTCCTTCCTTTCTTCTCTTGTGATTGGTTATTAGCCCCTGATGATCAGTTGTGGGTGGTTGTTTCCCGCTTGTATTTGGTGGTTCAATATATCTGTTAGGTTCTCATCCACGTTGAAGCCAAACCGTTGAGAAGTTATTTATTTTTAATGTAATTATATTATGGAAAAGAAACTATCTTGCTTTACTTATTTATTTATTTTTTTACCATCTTGCTTTAAAATAAAAATAAAAGACTTGGATTTCAGTTCAATATTTATCCTTCAATCTCCATTCCTCAGTAGTGCTATTCATACTAGCCTGGTTAACAATCTTTAATTGTGTAAAATCTAATAGTGACTTTTTATTCAAATAATATATACAGACGTATGGCATTATTATGACTCAATGAAGCTGATGATTTTCACTTTCAGTGGGGTCATGAGAGTCTGCACTCAAGGCCCTGGCAAAAACAAAAACAAAACAAAAACAAAAACAAAACCTTCTTTTCTTTCTTTCTTTTTTATTTTTTTACATTTTGTTTACCTATTCATGAGAGACACACAGAAAGGCAGAGACACAGGCAGAGGGAGAAGCAGGCTCCCTGCAGGGACCTAATGTGGGACTTGATCCCGGGACCCCAGGATCATGACCTGGGCCGAAGGCAGGCGTTCAACCAGTGAGCCCCCCCGGTGCCCCAGAATCCATCTATTTTTAAGAAATGTTTGCAAATTACTCCACACAAATTACATACACGGGGATGTATTATAAGCATACATACTTATATCTCAAAAATAGATTTAGTCTCTATTAGTAAATGTCTGGAAAATAATATTTGATTACTTGTAACTATTGCTACAATAGTTTCATTACTATTATATTCATAACTATTATATTTCATTACTTGTAACTATTGCAAGTTAAAATATTCCCTTTTTATGGCTTACAATACATTGACTCTATTTCTTTCTGTTCTTTTCTTGTTGGAAAAAAGAAACAACCAGCCACCACCATTTCTAAAATAGACTTCATATCTCTGATGACTATTTTTAAATTACTTCTCAATTTTTCTACCAGGCTAAATTACCTCTTTTATTTTAACATTTTTTTTCCTAATAGGTCTTGTTTTTCAACCTTTGCTCATCCCCTTTGCTTAACCCTTTCTAAACTTACTACCCATATTAAATTGCAATTGATTCATTCATTTGGGTGCCTAGTGGACATACAGAACTCTACAAAGTGTCTTTCATCCATATTCTTGTGATTTCAGCCAAGTACAGAAATTTTGATATAAATTTAAACAGCATTCTCTATAATGCATTAGAGGTTAAAAGATGAAGCCTGTGAAGGTTTGACTTCATCAGATAAAACCTGCCCTCACTATTGATTTTTAGGTGAATGGAGGACTGTAATTCACAGTGTCATTGATCATTCAGAAAAGTATTTTTCTTTCTCATCAGATCGCCCATGCATCTACAACTTCTAGGTTTCTGTGACAATATTTAAACATCTCCCTTTCACAAGTGTAAGAATGAGAGAAGAAACAAACTCTACAATTCAGATCTGTTCTGTATATACCAGTTTGTCTGTTTTCGTTGGCAAGGTAAGAAAAAAAGAAGGAAAGAAGAAAGAGAAAGAAAGAAAGAAAGAAAGAAAGAAAGAAAGAAAGAAAGAAAGTTAAGCAACTAGCCTGTTGTTTTGTTTTAACTGACAACTTTTTTTTTTCCTTAATGGCCTGAAGCATTTTGACTAAACTTTAGTTAAAAATAGTCACGTTTGTATCAGTGGACATAGACTTTAATTTTTTTTTTTTATTTGAAGCAAGAAAGTCAAGAGTTCACATTTTAGCTTTCAAAGTTGTCTATCCTTCCTTCAGCCTCTTTTCCCTTCTCATTCTCAATCCAAGATCATTAACTAATGCTACTAGTCAACTAGTTGCTAGCAAAACCACCTTCCATATACTTCACAGGAATGGCTATTCAACACTTTTCCCCACTATAGCTACTTTTTGGTACCTGTTATAGAACTGTAACTGCTCACCCTCTGGAGCCCACTAATGAGTTTGCTCCCAACAAGCTATGTGACCTGTTTAAGTCAAATTGCCATTTTGTTTCTCAGTTTCCCCATCATCTCTATTTAGCTTCCAAATTGGTCTAGTGCATAAATTAAAGGCAGACTATTGCATATAAGATTCGTTGCACATTGTCTAGCGTGTAATGAGTACTGCTAAAATAAATTCTATTAAAATACATAATATTCATCAATGTTATTAATTCATAAAATGAAAAAAAAATCATAAAATGGAGACACCCAAGCATAGTGAGGCAAGGCTAGTTACTATAAATGATAATCCCCAACATCCTCAACAAGTTTGTCATGGTTTTAAAAGTTTAAAACTTATCTGAATATTAATCTAAATGAACTCTTTTTTTTCTTTAAAAGTAATACCATAGAGCCATAGAGGAAAGTACAAAAATATCAAAAAGCACATGGATCCCTTCTGATGAAACAGCAGTCTTTTTGGTTGTTAGACATGAAATTTACTGTTGCATAATTGAAAGGAACTGCTTCAGACAAAGAAACATGAAAATAAAATAGAATTTTTAGAAGTTCAAAACCTTAAATCTAATAATAAATTTATCTACCCTGCAGGTGACCCAACAGTCATGATTAATTAGATTCCTAATACATTAAAATTTCAAACTGCATTTTCAGAGTTTGAGGAAACATATCAAAAGTAGGTGGAAACATACTATAATTGCATCAGATTTAGAAAAGTATTGTGTGCTTTCTCTAATTGCCCCCTCCTTTGTAACAACATCAAGTTAAACATCATTTCTAAATTATCCTTATTTTACAAAAATGCCCACAATAAAAGATAAAGTGTATCTTCAGAAAGAAAGATCTTTCTCCTGCTAGGGTAATTGTCTATTTAAGGTAGTTTATTATAGACGTGTTTCCAGCTGTAAACTAAGGATTTGGGCAAATGGTTTTGTCCAGTTCCTTGAAAAGCCAACATTTGTTCTTTTTTGCTTTTAAAGCCTTCATGCATTTTTGCTATTCTAAAGTAATGACGTGAAATGCACAAAAGTCAGAACTACGGGTGTGTAATTGAGAAATTTATTCATATAATGGCAAGTCAACTAAAATTTGGTGGCTAAGTGTTAATAATAATTTGGGTATAGATGTCATGGAACTGATAAAACACAAGATTTCATAACATTTATGAATACTACATTATGTTATCCCTTCTAAGAAAATATCTGTACTTTCAATCTGGTCGTGACCTCCTGCTATATTGGAATGCATGCTGAATGGAGCACCAGGAGGACTAGCTTCTGGCCTTGGTGTTCCCGAGCAGCTCCTGAGACATCAGACAGGTGTCCATTCTGAACCTCCATGTCCTCACTAAGAAAGCTGTAGCATTTAAATAGAGAAAATAACTTAACGTGTGGCGTTTTGTTGGCTGTTAGATGAGAAATGGTATATGAAAACACCAAGTGTAAAGTGAGGCTCATGGTAATCATTCAGCAAGTATAAATTGCCCTTTGTCTGTTTGAATTCCCTTTCCTCTCTTTCCTCCCTTTACTCCATTCCCTTTTCTAACGTCTGGCCTATAGGTTAAACTATTTACAGATTATCTCGTTAGTCTCTAGGTTAGTTTCTCTATAGTCTCTCTAGAGCTCAAGAGAATATAACTTTGAATGTACTTCTGGTTTCCCTTCAAAATGACTCTGTAGAAGGCCAATAATGCAGTTGTCTTTTTATATTCTAGACATTTTTGTACATTATCTTGTTTTGTGCTTATATAACTGCAAAAAGAGACTTTACTAGGAGAAAGTAGGTGTACAAATTATGCAGAGTGTAAATGATATTTGATATTAGAACATATGCTAATGGAGCCCTGGAGCCTTGATACAGATAGAAGTAATGTGAGACAAGGATCAGTCTGAGATATTTTAAAAATATAAATATTCTTTTTCAAAGAAGAATAATTATAATTGTGTTGACTTCTTGAATTCTTTTAAAAAACAGTTAAATGCAAATCACTTCAAACATTACTAGTTTTTATAAAATACAGGTATTTAAAATATAATAAAGTGTTTATAATTTTATGAAATGTTTTCATATTTGCACCTGCAAACAATGTCTAAATAGCAATTAGTGTTGGCTGAGCCTGAACATTTTATGAGCGCAATAAAACTTTAGATCCCCAAATTAAAGCAGATTTTAAAGTTATATTTAGTATTAATTTTCAAACTCAAAATCAGCAATTCCCTCATTGTAATAAAACATAACACTAATGAGATGATAACTCTTAGACAAGATTACACTAATTTGAATAACAAAAATGCTATGTTTAAATTTTGATTATATTAATTTGACATAAGATTTGTCCTTTTTATTTATTTATTTTTTAGATTTGTCCTTTTTTGAAGGAATAAGTTTGTATACAATCCCTCCTCTTTACATGTCCCATCCTGCCCTATGACAATTTCATTTCTTTATATCTTATATGCTTCTTGTAAAGTGCATCTATTTTTTATAATTTCATAAACAATTGGTAATTTATTTTGGTTTACTGAACCTTATATATATAATTTCTACATGCTATTCCTTTAATTTGTCCATTCATGTATTCATATTTAACTGATTGTCTCCCATATGCTGATAGTGGGCCAATTGCAGGAAAGTCAATATGATGAGAGATGATTTAAAACCTTAGGAGCCCTTACTCTATTGAGGAAAGAACACAATATGCTATTCTGTATAAGAAATGACAAAGGAGAATTACAGCAATGAAAATAGTGTGGTGATGTTATAAGACTTGTCTAACTGAAAAGAAGAGGGAAGTAACACATCAACCATTTGTGTGCAAGCACTTAATAAGCATACAGTACACATTACATAGTAGATGGTGTTACAAAAACTGGCTCACAACATGAAGAGAAATAAAATTACCCATGAAACTTGAATTTCAGATAGAATAAAAATCTCAATGTGAAAGGAAAAACTACAAGGTAATTATATTAATATATGAGAGAACATTTTACTGACATGCTAGAAAAGGACAGATTTAAAAATTTTTCAAAAATATAAACCAGAAAAAAATTGATGAATATGCTTACATAAAAATAAAGGAAATCTAGTTGACAAACGTTACCATTATGAAAATTAATAGATGACGGATTGTGAGAATTTTCAGTAGCTAAACCCAATACAGGCATATATCTAGACGTATATAGATAATACTTCTGTAAACTCGAGTCCACAACAAAAAGAAACCCAATGTCACTACATATTCTGGAAGTATGGCATAACATCCTCCCTACAAATCCAGATGTATGAGTCATTTTTAAATAGCTTTTGCTAAGTTATAATTCACATACCATAAAATCCATCTACTTCAAGTATACAGTTCAGTTTACAACACTGTGGACGGGACTAGAAGGTATTACGCTAAGTGAAATAAGTCAATCAGAGAAATACAATTATCATATGATCTCAATCATGTGGAATTTAAGAAATAAAACAGAGGAGCATAGGGGAAGGGAAGGAAAAATAAAACAAGACAAAATCAGATAAGGAGACAAACCACAAGACTCTTAATCCTAGGAAACTGAGTGTTGCCGGAGGAGACGGGGGTAGGGAGATGGGGTAACTGGGTGATGGACATGAAGGAGGGAATGTGATGTGATGAGCACTGGGTGTTACATAAGACTGATGAATCACCGACCTCGGCCTCTGAAACCAATAATATATTATATGTTAATTAACTGAATTTAAATATAAATGAATAAATTATAAATAAAGTTTTTAGTTTTAAGATATTTTTATCAGCCCAAAAAGAAACCGATAGTGGTCATTCCACATGCTTCCTCTCGTCCTAGGCAACCACTAATGTATTTTCTGTCTCTACAGATTTGCCTATTCTAGACTTTTTGTAATCGTGGCGTCACATAACATGTAGCATTTTGTGTCTGACTTCTTTCTTCTTTTTTGTTTTTTTTTCTGACTTCTTTCAATTAGCATGAGCCTCAGGGTTCATCCATGTGGTAACGTGTGTCGTTCACTGCTTCATTCCTTTGGATTGCCAAATAAAAGTACATTGTACGGATGGATATACATTTTGTTTATCTATTCATCATTTGATGAATATTTATTTATTTATTTATTTATTTATTTATTTATTTATTTATTTTAAAGATTCTATTTATTCATGAGAGACACAGAAATAGACAGAGGGAGAAGTAGGCTCCCTGCAGGGAGCCCGATGTGGGACTCGATCCCGGGATCATGCCCTGAGCCAAAGGCTGACGCTCAACTGCTGAGCCACCCAGCCAAGCATCCCAATGAACACTTAGGTTGTATCTTGGTCCAACAGTTGCCCCACCCGCTTCCTCAAAAAAAAAAAAAAAAAAAAAAAAATTCCAAATCCACCCAGAAACTCAGAATTGACTTCAGTTGGATATAAACTTTGCAGATATATTTAGTTGAGATGAGGTCATGTTAGAATGGGTTTTAAACCCAAAGACTTGTGTCCTTATAAGAAAAAGAGAGGGCACACAGAAACATAAAAAAGAAAGAAGGCCATGTGAAGGTGAAGGTAGAGACTGAGAGAGGTGATTTTAAGCCAATAAATGCCAAGAACTGCCAGAAACGATCAGAAACTAGAAGATACCAAGAAGGATCCTTTTCCTGCGTCTTTCAGAGGGAGCATGACCTTGCAGACACCTTGATTTCAGACTTCTGTCCTCAGTAACTGTGAGATACTACAGGTCAATAGTTTGAACCCACCCTCTAGTGGGTTGTGCTGAGTGTGCATTTTTCAAAGCAGTATTATTTTTATGCTCTTTATTCAGTTTGTGCTGCTTTATTACAGAAGCCCTAGGAAATTGATAGAGATTGTTTCACCACTTAGCTGTTATGAATAAAAAAAAAAGTACAAAAAAGAGCAGACAAAGTATGGAAATAACCTAAAATGCTACTTATAGAACAGTTGTTAAAGTCCCTTAGTAATCAAAGAGAGAAGGTGTCGCTCACTCCACAGCTAACAGACCCAAGAGTTGAAAATGCTAAGGGTTTGTGTGGAGGTGTCCATATTTGAGCGCCCAGTCACCGTAGACTGCTGTAGTCACTCTGGAAGACAATATGATTGTACTTAGTTAAATTAAATGAAAATATACTCCATAACCCAGAAATTCCTCTCCTAAGGATGTATCTCAGGAAAACTTGTGCACATATCCACAAAGGGCCATGTCGGCACCAGTCACTGAGGTGTCCTTTGCAGAGCTGAGGAATGGTTGGCAGTTTCAAAGGGTCTTGCTGGAGAATTCTGAAGTTCCATGGTTTGTCCAACACACAACCCAGTGTCCAACACACAACCCATACCCCGTCTGACAACACGGAGATGCAGACGTGCAAAGGGATTCGCCCGAAGCTGTCCAGCAGGGTAGAACCAGACCCTTCTACATCAAACTACTCCTTGGGTGATTATAAAGTTGTGCTAAAAGGGTAAATATTTAAATAGTCCTCTTACTTTTAAAATACCTTGTTCATCTTTTTGCTTATTGATCCTGAGCATAAAAATAATACTGCTTTGAAAAATGCACATGTGAAGAAACATAAAAAATGCTGTACATCATTGTTACTCTCACAGCTGTAGCTACATAAAAATATCTGATTTAGAAAAAATAAGTGACAATGCATTACAAGCACGTTACAAAAGGGCATGAACCGGATAAAGGCTTGGGATGAGGTCTGATTAGCTGCCGGTGTCCTGAAGAAAAGTGCTTGGGACAAAGGACACAGTGGGAAAATGTTGTAAAGGAAAGGAGACTACATAATACACGGCAAACAGTGTTAAGCAAAACATCTGGAGGGAGAAAATAAGAATAATGGTGAGTAATGGTGTGGAATTCCATGGGCACATGAGAGGCCAAGATCAGATGTCTTGAAGGGAGGCTTCTCTGAAACTGATGTGGAGAAGAAATCGACGAAGTTGCAGCATAATTAATATAAAAAAGGTTAGAAGACTAATTGGATTTGTTTGGATTTACAGCCAGGAAGCGTGGCCAGCAATGAGGAATTCGGGAGAAGCCGAAGTCTAAGGAATGACTCCAGGCAGATTGCAAGTTTGGTGGAAGTGCCGTGTTTTCCAGTAATTGTTCTATGGACTCAATCCTAAGATGTGTGTGATGTCATTACTTTCCCTTACAGACAAGGACATTAAGACAGAGAATTTTGGAAAATTCTCCAAAGTCGTTCAGCTAATATATGGAAGACCCTAGCTGTGCTTCAGGCAGTCCAGCTCTTGAACCCACTCTTAAAGGCCGTGCTAAATTGTTCCATTTCAGGACACCCGGGAGGCTCAGAGGTTGAGAGTCTGCCTTCGGCCCAGGGTGTGACCCCAGGTCCTGGGATCGAGTCCCACATCGATCTGTGCCTGTGTCTCTGCCTCTCTGTGTGTGTCTCTCATGAATAAGTACATAAAATCTTTTTTAAAAAGCATTTAAAAAAATAGGGCACCTGGGTAGCTCGGCGGTTGAGCATCTGCCTTTGGCTCAGGTCATGATCCCGGAGTCCCAGGATCAAGTCCCACATCAGGGTCCCTGCGGGGAGCCTGCTTCTCCCTCTGCCTGTGTCTCTGCCTGTGTCTCTGTCTTTCATGAATGAATGAATAAATACATAAATAAATAAATAAACAAACAAACAAATAAATTCTTTTAAAAAATAAATAAAAAATAAAATAAATTGTCTCATTTCTGGTTACCTAATTCCTGTGCATGTCAGGAGATCTGCTATTTTTACATTTCCTATACATAATGGTTCAAAATTCATGAACTGATCATTTCAAATATTACCTCCCTTTTCACTAAGATGATAGTTTCTGTATATAATTTTTATTAAACAGTTGTCCCACATCCTGTCTTTAGTTTTTCCTCTATGCGGTTTCTCAGCAATTAGAATATTTATATTCAATAGAATGTAATTGCAGTCTGGCAGATGTTTATTAATTGAGGAAAATGTAACAACTCGATCTTAATTCACCTTAGAGGCCATGAATGTGTATTGCCACACTAACAAAAAAGGCAGATAAAAGGGAAAGAAGGAAGGATGGAAAGAGAGGAAGGGAAGAAGGGAGGAAAAAAGAAAAGAAAATTTGTTGAAGATGAAAATTTCCACAAAGAAAATCATTAATAAAGATCTATACCAAAATTGTAAATTCTGTTCCTCAAAGGACATATTTAAGATATTGACTTGAGTGAGAAACAATATTTGCAACTTGCAAGTATCTCCTGTATTTGCTCTTTAACCCAGAAATTCCACTGCCAAGTATATATACACACACAAAGTCATGTACAAGAAAAATAGATAACTTTTTTTCTGCATTTATTGAGATGATATATTTTATCTCCTTCAAATTTAATCTGGTAACATTATGTTAATTGATACACCAATTTAAAAAAACTTGAATTTCTGAAATAAATCCAATAAGATAGGTTACATTATCTTTTTTATTCATTGTTGAGTTTGGTCTGTTCATATTTGGGTTTGCATTTTTCATCTATGTTCATGGGTGAAATTTGTATGGAAATCTATTTTCATGCATTATCTTTGTTTTTTATATCAAGGCCATGCTAATCTTATAAAACAGTTGATATACATATGTTCTTTTCCCATTTCTTAGAACAGTCGGTGTTGTATTAGAATCATATGCCCCTGGAAGTTATAATATTACCAATGCCATATAGACTAAGAATTTTCTTCAAATAAAATTTTTGACTACTGATTTAATTCAATGATTTAGAATATATAGTTCTTCCTTTGTCAATGTATAACTTGTATTCTTCTAAAGATTTGTCTATTTTGTATGAATTTTCAGGTTTATTAGTATAAAGTTGTTCATTATATCCTATATTAATTTATCAAATCTCACTGAAGGTTAGTCTATTTTATAGTAATATAAATATATTACTAAAATATATATATTTATATATATATATAAATATATATATTTAATATATATAATATATATTTATATACTTATATAATATATATTATATATATAATTTATATATAATATAACAATATAATAGTAATATCTATTACTGTCATGAACCAACTTTAGACTTTGTTGATTACATTTGGTAAGTTTTTCATTTCATTAATTTTACTTTTTACCCCTAGCATTTCCAGTCACCTACTCTTTGGACTTGTTCATTTCCTTTTTCTAACTTTTGAGTTTGTTATTCTTTAGCTTTTCTGCCTTCAGATTTTCTCCCTTAGGCAAATCCTGGACATTTTCTTCTAACACTTAAACCCAAGCTTAAATTCACTGTATTTTTCAACTGTCTTCAAGATAGAGGGAGTGACGTTTCTATTCCATATTTCCACATCCACTAGATCTTGGCTAGGTCATGCATTATTTCCTTAGTATCTTATCAAATTCTTGATGTTAAAAAAGATTTTATTATTTTTTAGTAGTCTCTAATATCTAAATTGTTCTTAACTTGATTGATGACTCTGATGCTCAGCCCAAAATATTATTGTAGACACAAAATTGTATTCTTTCCATAGGCAAAATCCATTCTTTAGGATTTTCTCTTAAGACTGGAGCTCTATTCCTATCTTTATCCGTGTTGCTCCTTTCCACACTCTCCCCAGTTTTTACTTTATTCTTAACAATGAAGCAAATATTAGATGCAATCTGCAGTGATTGTTTAACTGATGTAAAAATGTGAAGGCTTCTTTTTCTGCATGTGCCCAGCCAGTGGTTCATTATATTTAAAATTGAAGCTTTTATCATCCAAAATATTATACCTTTTTTCATGGTATCATAGCATGCCAGTGCTGAAACAGACAACCTTGAAACCTCTTTGCTCTAAAATTAAAAGATTTATTTCTCACTCAGAGGTCAGTCCAATCCACCCTTGACAGCCAGGTTCCACGTGGTGATTCAGGAATCCTTGCACCTTCCATCTAGTAAATTCTCAAATCTTCCCACTGGATCCTTTGCAACTGTCTGAGAAACAAATGGGGATTAGAGGATTCTCAAGGGATTAATTAGTGTTTTGCTTCCTTTTGAACTAACTGACCATGAGCTTTTCATCTTTCTTCCTATTTTTGAGATATCTTACATTAAAGATGTCATTCTGGCAATAAGCACTGATTTCAGCTTCCAAATTAGTACAAGTTGTTCTTCATTTATTATTTAAATTCACCTACCTCTATATATTCAGATTTTTGGTAGTATATGCATCCAATAATTCCTGATAGAATGTTTATTATTCATAGCAATACAATTTTTTTTAAATTATAACATTTGACTCCACTAAAGTTTGTAGGTTCCTGCAAAGAAGACTTATGTGGTCTCTACTCTTACTTGCTGTTGATCTTACCTCTATTCCCACACATTGTGTGCTGATCATTTAAAATGAATAGAAGAACATTATAATTATTTTCCAGAATAATTATTTTTTATTTCATCTGTGAGATCGTTAAATTAATTTTACTTAAGTAGCGTTGGGGCAATGTTTTTAAATTTGCTTTTAAAAAATGATGTACCATATTCTACCATTTATCTTTCTTATTAGTCTTGTTTTTTTAATATTTTATTTATTTATTCATGAGAGACACAGAGGGAGAGGAAGAGACACAGGCAGAGGGAGAAGCAGGCCCCATGCGGGGAGCTCGATGTGGGACTTGATCCCGGGACTCCAGGATCACGCTCTGGGCTGAAGGCAGGCGCTCAACCGCTGAGCCACCCAGGGATCCCCTAGTCTTGTTTTTCTTACCTTTTCCATGCTGTTCCCTAAACTGTTTTATTCAAGTGTAATTTTGTCATATCGGTCCATGTCTGGGTAATAGAGCTCTGGAAATATGTATTTTAAAAACATAGTGTTGTGTATAATCTCATGTGATATTATCTGTTTTTTCAAAATTTTATTCTTCAAAGACTCAACATCCATGACATCACCCTGAAGTCATCTCCTACTTCGCCATTTGAATCGACTGTACAGTCTCTGCCTTCACAGAGAGATTATTTGTATTTTTATAATTGCACTTATTTCACTCTGCCCTGTATTATAACTAAGGTTTACATGAGTGTGCTCTGTTACTCTCCTCACTACTCTCTCAAATGGTCCATTCTATTAAAAGGGGCAGGATATAGACTTAAATTCTTAATGAAACTATGGTGAATCTGAGGAAAAAAAAATATTTCTGCTACTCCTAATTTATCTCCTTCTGTCTTTCATAGGACCTAGCATTCAGTTTTTGTGCATTTAGAAGTTACTTTAATAAGAAAAACAAATTCTTATTAAATAAATAAAATAATGAAAGATAAAAATAAGCTATAATATCAATGTTTTTAAAGATTTTTTTATTTTAGAGAGAGAGTGAGATTTGAGAGAGAGAATGAGGGTGTGTGCAGTTGTACAAGTTGAGGGAGGAGCAGAGGGAGAGAATTTCAAGCAGACTCCCAGAGTGTGGTGCCTTTTGGGGCTGGATCTCTCATGACCCATGAGATCATGAATTGAGCCAAAATCAAGAGTTGGTTGCTTAACTGACTCTGCCACCCAGATACCCCCACAAAGGTTTTTTGTTTTGTTTTGTTTTTTAAAAAGTGATGGCAAAAACATGTAACAAAATACCTTGACAATGCTATTATCACATATTTTTGTATAGTTTCAACTGTGACATATATAAATGTGTATTGTCATAATAAGAATCTTAAGACAAAATGGGAAGCAAAAAACAAAAGTAATATTGGGCATTAATTTAATTCAAACATGCTTATCGCTTCAAAGCCATACTTCACTTTGACAAGATTTTTCTGACAAGGTTTTGGTGTAAACTGAGTGGAAAAATGACATCAACTTACTAAGTACACATTTATTTCAACCTTCTACTTAGACACAGAATTACAATAACTGCAAGATGGGGCAGAGAAATCCTGACACAGCACAGATGACTTGCTGATGAGAGTAGACATGAAGAGTTGGGGAAGTTGAGGCAGATAAATTTCAGAACTGGGTATTTGTGAAAAGGGATCCATACAGAGAAATACTTCAGAAATATTCATAATGGCACCGGAGATCTGTAGTTAATAGCAGTCTGCAAAGGTATAGGGTGAGACTCTGTAAGGTTGGTTAAACAACAACAACAACAACAACAAAAATGCTGCAGAGAAAGTTGTAAGCTAAACAATCTCAAGACTCACAAAGGTCTGGGAAATGTTTGAGTTTCTACTAGCCGGGGTGGAGTACCTGGCACTTAGAAGAAAGACTGGAAAGGAAACATTTCAGTAGAAGTTCCAAACTACCCTTGGAGCCCACCAGAGTGGAACTTAAAAACAAGTCATTGTTTGAATTCAAAGGGTTAAATGGCTTACATAAAATGAACTTCAACACTCTTTCAAAGAAGATAATAAATCTAAACATTCAAAAAATGTAATAGTGTGAAACCTCTGATTAAAAATTACTAAACTTGTATAGCCAATAGCAACATGTTACACATCATCAGGTGAAAAGTCAGTAATACAGCATTGCCTCATTAAGCAGACAAGACCTTCAAATAACTATTATTAAAAATGCATATCAATTTACAGGTAAATATAAACATAATGAGAAAAAAAGGTGGATATAAAAAAAGAACCAAATAGAACTTCTGGAGATTAAAAAAAAATCCAACATCTGAAAAATAATTTCACTTAGTGGGCTTAACAGTACTGCTGAAATTGGAAAATGGAAAAACCACTTGGGAAAGCAGGTCAAGAGTTTATTATAAAATTAAGCTTTTACTTCCAACAGATAGTATAAGGATGTGTGAAATAAAATTTTTAATGCACAAAATTCTAAAATTTGAAGAAGAAATAAATAACCTGGATAGCTCTTTATCTACTAAATTAATTGAATTTCTGAAAACTTTGCAAACAGAATTACAGACACAACTGATATCATTAGAAAATTCTCTTAACATTGAAAGAAGAAATAATACATATTAAAAAATCTTTACCAAAAATTAAAGAATAGAGACCACTTTCTAATACATTTTATGATGTTAACATTACATTGTTATCAAATCAAAGGTATTACAAGAAAAAAGATCATCTTCATGAACATACATGCAATAATCCATAATGAAACATTAAAACATCAAATCAGTAATCTAGTAAAAAATATAACGTATTATTACCTTGGGCTGACCTCTGGGCTGCTCTCTGCCCCTTCAGGCTCAGGCTGCCCAGCGGGCGTGGTGACCGCAGATACGAGGCCCGGGCAATGCAAAGACTGCGGGAAGGGGGCCTGCAGCCTTTAGGCCTGTGCAGTGCCTGCCTCTGAGCTCCCTGCCCCTGAAGGCCGCGGCCCACCTGTGGTCTGCAGGAGACCGGCCCAGGCCTGCGGAGTAGACACAGCCCAGGTCTGCAGAGTAGACGCGGCCCAGCCCGGCAGATCAGCCACCGCCCAGGTCTGTGGAGTAGACGAGGCCTAGGCCCTGTGGCCCGCAGTAGACACGGCCCAGCCCTGCAGAGTAGACGTGGCCCAGGTCTGCAGAGTGGACCCGGCCCAGCCTTGCAGATCAGACATGGCCTAGGTCTGTGGAGTAGACGAGGCCTAGGCCCTGCGTCCCACAGTAGACGCGGCCTAGGTCTGCAGAGTAGACATGGTCCAGGTCTGCAGAGTAGACGCGGCCCAGCCCTGTGGAGTAGACACGGCCCAGGTCTGTGGAATAGACCGGCCTAGGCCCTGTGGCCCACAGTAGACACGGCCCAGCCCTGTGGAGTAGATGCGGCCCAGGTCTGCAGAGTAGCTGTGGCCCAGCCCTGTGGAGTAGACACAGCCCAGGTCTGTGGAGTAGATGAGGCCTAGGCCCTGGGCCCGCAGTAGACCTGGCCCACCCCTGTGGAGTAGATGCGGCCTAGGCCTTGTGGCCCTGCAGTAGACGTGGCCCAGCCCTGTGGAGTAGACCCGGCCTAGGCCCTGCAGAGTAGATGCGCTAAGGCCCTGCAGCCCTGCGGTAGACATGGCCCAGCCCTCCAGAGCAGACACGACCAGGGCTCTGCGGAGTAGACGCGGCCCAGGCCTCAGGCTGCAGTCCATGGCTTGCGCTCCTCACTGACGCCTCATCAAGTCAGCGAGCAGCTCTCTAAGCCGAACGAAAGGCAGCAATCATTAACAGGGACTGTTTTCATCTATCAGAATATAACGGAGGACTTGTGAACTTTGCAAAATACAGTCTGTGAAATGCTAAAAAGGAGTCTTCCCGAAGATTGGAAAAATTAAGACTTGCTATTAAAGTGCCTTGTGCTTTAATTTCCTTAATGGTTGCAAAAGATCAGTGATTTTTTATCATTAATTTTGGAATTCTGATGCTTTTTTTCTCTAGTTGTTTCAACTGCTTGTAGTGGATAAACGGAGAGACAAATAGCTACTAAGTTGTCATAATGCTGGGTATCAATGTTCCTCATTGACTTAAATTCTCCAGTATATAGTGATAAATTTTATTCTAAAATTTCTTATTTATTTATTTATTTATTTATTTATTTATTTATTTATTTATTCAGAGAGAGAGGCAGAGACACAGGCAGAGGGAGAAGCAGGCTCCATGCAGGGAGCCGGACATGGGACTCGATCCCGGGCCTCCAGGATCACACCCCGGGCTGCAGGTGGTGCTAAACCACTGTGCCACCAGGGCTGCCCTATTCTAAAATTTCTATTCTAAAATTTCTATTCTAAAATTTCTATTCTAAAATGTTAAAAGCCTGAAAATGCCTACTAATTTAAGTCATTTTTACAAGTGGTCCATTATAAAATCAATAACAAAGATCTAACCCAAGCAAGTTTGTTTCAATTCCTGTCTGTCTGGACTTCATTGTTTTAAGCATCTTCTCAATTGTTTAAAAAAAAAAAAGTTAAACATAGCAAATTATGATAAAAATACTTTCTGTTCGTTAGAATGTGTTGCTTCAATTACATTTTGTACTGAATTTCATTTTCCTAAATCCTTATCTCCTCTAACCTCAGTTGAAAATAAATCTCATTGCTTTCTCCTAGGAGACCAACCAGAAAACATGTTTTTAGTTTACAATTATATCATGGATAGAAAAGGAGAGGAATATCTCCTCATTTGAACATTCTTGGGCAGAAAGACCAATGTTTGCTGATATAAACCAAGAATGTCTGTGCTTTTTTGTGTCTTTAAATTCATTACACTGCAGGTTTCAGGAATGCAAGGAACATGCTCTGCTATATTCCCCTGTCTAGCATGAATGAATAAATAAATAATGAAATAAAATTGTGCAGATCTCACTGCCTTTAAATATTCATCTCTCCTATTTCTCAAGCTGCTGTCAGAGTTTCACTTTTAACTGTTTTCTCAAAAATGTAAATGCTTGCCAAAGGCCTACAAAATAAAGTGAAAATAAAAGGATGAGGAGCAGACATATTAGCAAATACAGATAACAGAAGGGCTGTTAGAGTGGACTGCCTGCAACGATCCTGGTCCCCACACGGATGCTTATTTATGTGAGTGAGAAAAATCTCCCAGACTCCATATTCTGTTTGTTTCTCTATTGATACAAAAATAGTGCATCATCCCCTTGGGTTATTGTGAAGCCGTGGCATATGGTGATTAATTAATGTCGGGTAGTAGTATTTTTGTTATTATCTACCTTAGAATCCAGATACCTCCTTACGCTGCCACCAAACTCCTTTCCTAGCTTTAGCTACCAGTAGATTCTCTTGTTTTCTAAGCAAAACTTAGTTACCATTCATTGGCAAATGCTATTCTGCATGTTTTATATTGCTAGGTCTGTTTATGCTAGTTTAGACTCTCTCTAAAGGTACGAACTAAGCATCTTTTAGGACAAATTGCTGATCTCCAAGTCAACTGCTCCAAGACCACAGAGTTTCTGCGTCTGGAATATAACAATTTGAGTTTTGTGACACAAAGGGAAGAATTATGCATACATGGACCTCTTCACAATGTACCTCAGATGGAAGATAGATGTTCTCTGGATCTTGCTTCACTTCCCTTTGCTCTTCTCTAAAGCAGAAGCTTTGAGCTCAAACTCCAGCAGCTGCCTTACATCATGAGCAAAGGCTTGTATTGAGGATGGAGTGGCAGAAAGATAGAACTATGTTCCTGACGATCTCTGAATTTCTTTTATACAAGATAAAAACCAATCTCTTGACTTGCTGAAATAGACATGGTTTCCATTTTCTTTTACACCTAAGTAAGGTATTTTTAACCTTCATTAAGGTGCTAATTAAACTGATAATAAATTCATTTGATTGCATATAATAAAATTGTTTATTAAGAATACATTCATTACTTCAACTACAAAAAAACCGTGATGATTTTCAGATCAAATTTCATTAACCTTTCAAGAATAAGGAGATATATTGCTAAAACCAATATTTGAAAAGTTGCATAGAGATAGTAGGAGTAGCGGTAGTAATAGTAAGCATCCAGTTTACAAATATCAGCTTATTTAGTCTTTATTGCACCCTTTGAGGTAGTTATTGCTGTAATCCCCAATTTACGGATGATGAAACGAAAGTTCAGATAGTCTAGGCGATTTTATCAATGTGAAATTTGCAGTGGCAGTCAGAAATTAAAAGCTGTAGCAACTAGGCTTCAGTGATTATACTCAATACTTTAATGTCAAAGACACTCCACTGTCAATTATTACACTGCTTAACCTTGGCTATTCCTTTAGAGGTCTTTTTTTTTTTTTTTAAAGATTTCATTTATTTATTTATTTGAGAGAGTGCACGTGCACAGGAGCAGGGGGAGGAGGAGAGAGGGAGAGAGCAAGAAGCAGAGGAGCACAGAGCTGGATGCAGGGCTCCATCGCAGGACCCTGGGACCATGACCTGAGCCCAAGGCAGATGCTTAATGGACTGAGCCAGGTGCCCCTTCTTTAGACGTCTCAATGAAGTTTCTGTGTAGAAATCTCAGGAGACATTTAGTGGAAGGAAGTATAAGAAATGTTTGGCTGGGACAGTACTTAAGATTTCAGAAATGGTTTAAATCAGGTGATTTCAAGGTCCAATGTCCTTAAGTGGGCTGGCTGGTGTTGAGTGGGCACAGCACTGTTAGAATAAAGGAGGAAAATAACCTTTTAGTTTGCATTATCCGTTCAACTCAAATCTCTTTAATGAAGGCTTTTTATGGCCATCCAGATCTTAGTAAGTACTTTCTTCTTAATAATAATGTTGATTTAAATACCTTTAGGGACAGAAACTATGTCATCTTCACGCCCCCAGGATCAAACAGCCAGCGTCCTGATGATATGTGAACTTACACATGACACAAGTCTTTCTCTCTCGCTCTCGCTCTTGCTGTGCTAAAAACTTAAAGAGTATTTTTGCTATCATAAAACGTATTTTATCAAGTTGGTTTTCTCTTTGTCACAGTATACCCACATATATATTGAAATATGGTAGCAGCAAAGACTTTGTAATCCTGTTATCTCATGACAAAAAAAAATGGCTGTCATGGAAATGAAACTTTTGAATTTATGTGAGAAAAGGTATTGACCTATTTGTATGAATTACTGTGTGCTTCACCAGTTCAGAACGACAGTTTGATCTGTTGACTGTAGCCTATAAACAAAAATGAAATAAATTAAACTAATAGGAAATTGATCCAAGAAAAGACAACAGTGTGATATGTTGATTTCAACTCCTTCTTAGGTAGGCGTGACAGGGACGTTAGAGCTCTGACTCATGTAATAAACACCAGGACTGCCTAGGAAAGGTTAATTCTCCTTTCTAATAAACATAATTTCCTCTACACTTATTGATCAAAAAGTATGCCTCTGATAGACCTTTGTGACTTGAATTGTTCCTTTTTTTGTCTGACATTGATGGAATTTTTTAAATTTTACTCTGATGAAAATTTATAATATCACTGTGTTTGACTGATACTAATTCAACCGGCCTATTTTGCATCATTTCTGTGTTAGAGACTAAGTTATAATGCTAAGTGTAGTCCTGATTTGTAAGTGAAAGCACCATGTTCTCACCATGTATCTATTCCTAGACAAATTCAGATAATATGAAGAAAACTGTGGATCCTAGGTAGGTTAGACAATTCATTAGGAATTTTGGAGGCATCTGAATAAGTACAAAGATAGGCATATCAAAATATTTTGCAAAATGGTAAAATACTTTGTATGATATACTTGAAATATTATGTAGGCAATTAGATTTAAACCAAATTAAAGGAAGTACAAATGCAAACCTGAATAGGCAGGTATTTCTTGAGTATCTTAATAAAAGTAACAATATTTTATTGACATAATTGAATTATTTACCATTATGGTTATTTGTTATTCATTAAAGAGATGCCAAGTTTCGTAAAAGAAATGTTTTCTAATTTTCCATGATATGTTTCATTTATAAACTGTTTAATTATTCAATGCTAATAAAGTACACAGTTAAACCTTAATCAAGTTGTACTTTCCTCTTATTTCTTATTGCTGCCTGTTAGAGTTCACAGTCCTTCCCTCTGTAACGTTTGCTATGCTTTGGGTTCAGTTACCTTTTGTTCCTCATGCTGACATGTCTATTTCCCCTCAACTCTTATTCCTCTACTTCTGTCTACAAACATAGTCATATAGCTCACTAAAAAAAATCAAAACAAAAACAAAAACAAAACTAGAAAAATATATCTTTGAGATAGATAGATATATTGTACACATGTCCACCACTATCAAAGAAAATGTGAAATGTCCCCATATCTCATCTTACTTACACACTATGCCCTAGATGTCCACTGGGACATCAGAGTGTCACGTTCCGAGCATATGTTCAACTTTTGGGTCATATCAACACAATTTCTAGTGTGTTTGCCTGCCTTGCTTGGCCCTCCCTTCAAGAGTTATTAGTGATTAGTTATCATCGGATTCTAAAAATGGTGTTTGCGTCAGGGTATATATGATGACCTCTTGTGTCTGAATTTTCTTTCTTTTTTTTTTTTTAATTTTATTTATTTATGATAGTCACAGACAGAGAGAGAGAGGCGCAGAGACAGGCAGAGGGAGAAGCAGGCTCCATGCACCGGGAGCCCGATGTGGGATTCGATTCCGGGTCTCCAGGATCGCGCCCTGGGCCAAAGGCAGGCGCCAAACCGCTGCGCCACCCAGGGATCCCTGAATTTTCATTCATTTTCCGAGTCCTCGCTTCCCCTTGTTACACGTGCTCCTGTATGGACTACGTATCTTATCCAGTCTGAATGGATAAGAATGGTCCGAAGGCTTGTTTTCCTTCCCAAATCCATAAGATGAAATCTTAACCCAGAAAGTCAAAGGTGTTATGAGACAGAGTTCTTTGAGAGGTGATCCTGAGGAAAAAGTCCTCAGAATGTAACTTGTGGTTTTATAAAAGAGGCTCCAGAGACAGAAGTTGCTCCTTTCACCGTCTGAGGACATAACAAGAGGTTGGTGGTCTGCAATCCGGGTCTTCACCAGAATCCGATCGTGCTGGTGAAGACTTCAGCTCCACGACTGTGAAAAATAGATTTCTTTTGCTTGTAAGCCATCCAGTCCGCAGTATCTTATAGGAGCCTAAATGGACTAAGACAAATAAATCTCTTTCTTGAAACTTTTCTTACTTAGATTTCATTGCATTGGAATATTTCCAGTCCTTGTGTTAGGACATTGCATTCTTCCTCCCCCATGTGCACTTTCCCAAAGATTCCAGCTTTAAGCTTTTTCACCCTCGTATCCCTCCCTACTTAATATTCTCGTTCACTTCTGTTATTTCAATGGTGTAGAAAAATAAAGACTCTCAGGATGAGACTTAGGAGACCTGGGAACGGATCTTGCTTTGACGCAAACTAGTTTGTGACTTTGAAATTGTCATTCCATTTATTTGTGCCTCATGGTGCATAATAATTCTCCACATTAGAGATTCACAGTGTTCATTAGTAAGTTAAGGCTTTGAGAAGTCTTGCAATATGCAGGAAAAAAATAGGGAAGGAAAAGAAAACTGAGTTCTTTAACTCAGAGATTCAAAAAGATTCCACAGTATTAAATAACACTGAGCTGATAATTCACTCAGTTCTACCCACTTCATGTCTACAACCAACAAAAATGTAATTCAAACTGTCACAATTTTAAAGTCATATTTGATTCCACCCACAACTTTGCTAGCCACACAGAATCGTTTACCAGATTGTTTGGTTTGCTTTCTTAACTGGTTCTAGCAATTCTTCTTTTCTTGGTTTATCCTTGTTGTCATCATTATTCAGGGCTTTTGTTTTCATGGGTTTCAGGGGAGAGTGTTTAGTGATTCCCTTCTATCTTTCTATCCTTGCAACCCGTTAACTTTAGTAAAGTGCTATTTTATTAGAAAACTCTTCAATGACTCCCCAACGCTTGAAGTACAAACTTTGCCAAATTAGGGTCCCTCATAGTCTTTCTTTAGTGTCTGTGCTTGGCTTCCATATGCAGGCAAACGTCCATTTGGCTTTTTGAGGATAGGTCTGGTTTACATCTCTTTCGTCAGCAAAATTATTAATTTCTCTGTTCCTCTCAAAAAGTACTCCATTTTGGACAATAAATTATATATTTATCTTACCAAATGTTATTTATTTCTGGTCATTTGCATCAGTTACTTGCCCCAAATCAAACATCACTATTTCCTGTTTTCCTTTATCTGCATTAAATTCATTTCCACCAAATAAATAAATAAATAAATAAATAAATAAATAAATAATAAATTCATTTCCACCTATGAAAATTCTACCAGGATCCAGAGCCTAAATCGATTTCCATCTACTCTGGATGGTCTTGTGTTACATAGTTTTTAATTCTTTGTTTTTTCTATTTTGCAGAAGCTGAGATCCATTTTATTAATAATGCATCTCTCAAGATATATTTCCTAAAATTTAATTTGGATTCCAGCTGTTGATTGATTAAAATAAATGTATCAGACATTCAGTGTTTTTCAAAGTGAAAAGCTCATAATATGACTTTGACTCTTTTTTTTTTTTTTTTAATGACTTTGATTCTTAACAGCTTTCAGGAGATCCTCTGCCACAAAATATAGACCAAATTCTAAAGATGGAATACAAAGTCCTACCTAACTCTCTAGCTGCATCTCCTCAGCATTCCTTACCATATCCTTTTATTTCTAGTTATTCCAAATTATTTACTGTCCTTGGAATATACCATGCTCTCTTATACTTGTGTTTTTTGCATATGTAAATCACCTGTTTTGGAGTAATCTCAATTAATTCGGAGAATGAAGATGAAATTCATTATATTTCTTCCAACGATTGCCCTGAACTAAAGTAGGTCAAATTCTACTTTCTCATCCCAGCTGGGCAGCTTACATAAATGCACAGTCACTTCCTGCTTTTAAAATTAGTTTATTATGGTTAAACTCCCGTCTCCCATTCCATTCTAAACTGGTCCCCAACCCAGTGCAAACCAGACCTGTGCTTGGGGAAGAGAGCAATTCACTGTTTTCCTGCCTTCCCCTCTTCCCTCTTCCAAACTCTACATCTTCCGTGTTGGAAGACAGGAAGGGAAAGTGTGGAGTGGAGCTGGGGACATTTCTCTTTACTTAATTAGGCTAGAATTTGCAATTTTCCCCTGTAGGCATCAAAGTTCGTTTTCTATCTGAGGTGTGCTGGTAGTTTCTTCCTAGAGCATCTACTCTGTCCCTGAGAATCTCTCACATTCTTGCTTCTCCGAGAAGGAGAAGGTAGAGAAGGGAATCACTCCCACCAATTCTGGAGCGTAGGGGGAAAGTCCTGTTCAATAGCCCATAACTCATTTGCTCTTCTTGGCTTGGCACGCCCCTCTTTCCCCGGGAGGCTATGAATTCCCACTCATTCTTTAGATTCAGCTCCCTTGCTGTTTTCCCTGTGATTTTTTTTTCTAATTCTTTTAGACTAATTTAAGTGTCCTTATGTCAGAGCTTCCCTTCATACTCTTCCCACAATTATGCATCATATCTGTCTATATTGTTTATGCTCCCCTGGCCCCTTAATGGAAACCTGGTATCATCAAACAGCCTCAACCACATCAGACGACCAAACAAAAATCCAATTCTGCATACCCAGGTTCCATTTCCAAAATGATACCACTCCATCTTGAAATTCCCTGATCTGAAGCTCCTTGGCTTCTATCTACTCTTATGATTTTTTTCCCTACCATAAATGTTCGAAGCACTAAGAATATATCATTATAAACATAACATCTCTATTATCATGCAGGTTGCATCCTAATACTTTCCGTTTGTTATTTAAAGTATTAACTACTTTCATTAAATTGATAATACAGATGGCCCTCAAATTTGATTAGTATGACACTAAACTCATTTTCAAGCATGGAAAACAGTTGAATCAAAAAGGTCCAAGGACAGAACTTTTAACAGAAGGCAGGTTTTCCCTCAGATAAAGCAGCATATGTTTGCAAAAATGAATGAATGAGGAAGAAAAGAATGAATATTTTTTTAAATGGTTAAAGAAAGAGGAAGTAAAAAGATGTAAAAGAATAAAGGAGAAACAGGTGTTAAATAGAGGTTAGAGGAGAGAAGAAGAGCAGAATGGATGAAAAGTCAATCTGTCTATCCCTCCAAGCCAGGCCTGTTCAAGGGACACAAATTTATATTAGTAATAGTCTAAAAATGTAATTAAACAATAGGTATGGAATGAGGAGAATGAGATCTGTAATGCATTGCAAGTCCAATAATTTAGATCATCTGTCTCAGAGATTATCTTCACGTTCTCAGGCAATGGCAAGTTTTCTTGCTGTGTTTCCTTAAAGTATTCCTGCTTAGAGTACATATTTGGGAGTTGTAAATCAACTTTTAATCCATTTTTATAAATTTAGGATGTGATTTTTTGTTGTGACGTTTCAAAGATTTTAAAATCAGCTCATTGAGCCATGGTAAGACCATGTTCCCAAAATAGCAGTAAATTATCTCTAGAATGGCATGGTGCAGAATGGATTCTGGGGCTGTGGCCTGCTTGTGATTGATGAAGCAAAATTTATCAATTGTGAGTCTTAGCAGAGCCCAGAAATACCCACAGCTCCTACTGAGCCTTTCTTACTCTAAAAACTAATCAGGCCTGAGGGTTGCCAACATAGGGACTCACTGTGACTTGGAATAAAAAGCAGGAGAAACAGAACTTTTACAAATACAATACTCTTATAAAACAACTAGAGGGTTGGGGTGCCTAATTTAGTCCATAGAGCAAGGGACTCTGAATCCTGGGGTTGTGGGTTTGAGTCACATGTTGGGTATAGAGATTCCTTTTAAGTAATAAATAATAAAATCTTTAAGAAAAAAGCAACTAGAGAGTTATTATAAAAACCATGTTTTTGGTTACAGTATCTCAAGTTCTAGAAAGAAGTGAAATATTTGAAGGGTTTTATTTACCTAACAGGCTTTCTGTTATAGTCCAAATTGTCTCTAAATCTGGTACCATCAAAGGGACAGCCGAGTCCGAAGGTTTAGCATAGAGTAGTGAAGTCAGAACCAGATCTCTAACTCACTGGGAAAAAGCCATTTTATTTATTTATTTATTTTTTTTTTTTGAAAAAGCCATTTTAAATCCTAGGGCTGGCAGACAGTCTGGAAAGTCTAACTACTTCAAATAATAAGGAAATAATACATGAGGGAATTTTTGTTACATTAAATTAAATTACATTAAATTTCTCCATAAATATGAAAGCCGATCCTGCAGGCTGTTTTCAAGAACTACATTACATTTTTGAAAGATAACAACTGGCCAGAGGCTGAAGGTACATATTCCTTTTCTACTTTTTTGCATTTCCAGTTTGAAGTACTTGCTTTGTGAACTCCCTGCAATTGGTTCATTTTCATTCTTCATGCTTCTGAGTCCCTTGGAGTCTACTCAAGACCTTCATATATATATATATATATATATATATATATGATTTCTTAAGACTAATCTTTTTAAATATGTAGAAGCATGCCTTAATTTATGCAAAACCTAATCAGAAGGCCTGGATAATTTGAATTATGTACAATGGATTATATTTTTATTATACTAAAACCTCTGTTATATTTAAGTAATTGATTTACTTTTTAAATGGTCATTTCCAAAAAAATTTTTAAAAAATTAAAAACGAACAACAAACAAACAAAAAATAAATGGTCAGTTCCTCAATTTGTCTTCCAAACTATTTAGTGATATTAATACCAAAAACTGAGTGGTTACAGGATGTTTTCTTCATATAGGAAGGCAAAACTGAATTCCTTCTTAAAGAGTAGGGTTGGGTTTTTTTTCTAATTATGAAAGTAAGACATTTTTGGCAGAAAAATGCATAAAAGAAAATGTATGAGAAAATAATATTCATTATAAGATTATTATAACTCAATGTTTTTAATATTCTCCTTATCTCCGTAAACAAAGCAACGGAAATCAGGCATCTAAGACCTATATTTAAAAGGTATTAGTTAATTAAAGACTATAAAGTATAACTAATATAAGTGTTAGATATTAAACATAACTCGTAATTGAGATCACATAAAGTGCTGTGGTCTGGATATCTGTGTCCTCCCAGAATTCAAATGTTGGTATTATTATGCCCTAAGCAATGGTGTTAAGAGGGGGGTGCCTCATGAGAGTGAAGTCAATTGGAAAAGGACAGACATTATATGGTCTCATTCATTTGGGGAATATAAAAAATAGTGAAAAGGAATAAAGGGGAAAGGAGAAAAAATGAGTAGGAAAAATCAGAAAGGGAGAGAGAACATGAGAGACTCGTAACTATGGGAAACGAACTAGGGGTGGTGGAAGGGGAAGAGGGCGGGGGGTGGGGGTGACTGGGTGACGGGCACTGAGGGGGGCACTTGATGGGATGAGCACTGGGTGTTATGCTATATGTTGGCAAATTGAACTCTAATAAAAAATAAATTAAAAAAAAAAAGCCTTCATGAATGAACCTCCTGCTCTTACTAACGAGATCCCACAGAGGTCCCTAGGCCCCTTTCGCCGGGTAAGGACACAGTGGGAAGGGTGCAGTCCAGGAGCAGAACTTGACCTGACCTTGCGGGCACCCTGATCTCAGACTTTGAGCCTCCAGAACTGTAAGACATTAAATTCCTGGTGTTTATATATAGGGCCGCTTGGTCTATGGCAGTTTGTTACAGCTGCTAAGATTAAGACATAAAGCAACTTGAGATAACGACATTTTTTAAAAACAAAATCTATAAGCTAGCAAGTCATCACAAAGTAATATAGGATCTTTCATTCAACTTTATGAAATAGAATGAAACTTTGAAATATATATAAGCAGCCTTAAAATTTTTATATTCCTTGTCACATATTTCCACTTTTAAGGATTTTTGCTAAAACAATCCTTACAGATACATGACTGTTCATTACATCCTTTTACAGTAGTCCAGGATCGGATCCAGGTATGTGACTGGGATGGTAGATTTGTTCATGCCCTTATAGTGCCTTACAGATCCGTATGCTGGAATTTATTAGCAGATAAATGTTCATAATACACCGTTAATTGGAAAGCAGCGTGTGCTGTTGCATGATCCATCGCTGTGGGTGCTGAGAAACACGAGTGTCCCCACCCCAACGTGTGCGTTATTTTCTCCAGTAACACTCAGTGGCTCCCTTGAAGTTGGGTTTTCTGAGTTCACAGTCATACCCGGAGTTAAGATGAGGAGAAAACAACCAGAGAATTAAGGACGTTTGTGAGGTGATTGTCGGAACAACGGAGAACGTTCCTTAGGTCTACAGGAGCTAAAGAGCTACAGGCCAATAAAGTAACTAAAGATAAACAATGGCCAGATCCATAGCCTAAGGCCCCAAGGCCTGTTAAACAAGTAAATTGGAAGCTCTTCCTCTAACTGGGGAAACTAACGCTTCATTAACACTTGTAAGAGGTTGACCTTTACCTTTTAATTCTCAGTATTTTGGAGTCTTTGCAATCTCTGTGCCGATTGGTTCCTTTATTATTGTCTTTCTGCTGAGAAAGTCTCTCAACCCCAGATCAGTGTTAATGCACCCATATTTCCACCCATGTCTTTTATAATGTTACGCTTTATATTTTAATGCTTAATCCATCTGTAATTTGCTTAAATTCAAATTTTACCCTCTGTCAAGATAAACATGTTAATATCCCAATCTCGTATTTTCACTAAATTATTCATTTTCTATTAGTTGATTGCTATTTTCTATGGGAAATATCTTCAAAATGCATAAGAATATGCCTTCCTCTGGCAATCTCCACAGCCGCAAACGGCCTCCAAGCTGCCATCATCTGGAACACCGAAATACCTCCTAAAGAGCTCCCACTTTACCCCTGCACCGCAACAGAATCTTCCTGGAGACAGCGCACAGTGGTCGCTGAAAACAGATGTCACATCCCGAAGCTCCTCTGCTCAAAATACTCAAGTGGATTTTTTAAAAAAAATTTTTAGATATATTTATTTTTTATTGGTGTTCAATTTGCCAACATACAGAATAACACCCAGTGCTCATCCCGTCAAGTGCCCCCCTCAGTGCCCGCCACCCAGTCACTCCCACCCCCCGCCCTCCTCCCCTTCCACCACCCCTAGTTCGTTTCCCAGAGTCAGGAGTCTCTCATGTTCTGTCTCCCGTTCTGGTATTTCCCACTCATTTTTTCTCCTATCTTACTTACCACTTTTTGGTCACATTTCTCTTCCTCTACTCCCTAAAGTAGCCTATTTTCTAAAAATTTGATGATTATTCTTTCCATACTTTTATGACATACTTTTATGTAATACTTTTATTACATATGACTAAGCAGTCTATAATGGCTAACGTACAACTTATAAAGTATAAGGTATCTCACAGACTTCTTGGGGGAATGCAGAAAATGGATTTTGGAGAACAGCAGAAATCACTACCACTCTGTGGAGTGTTTCTGCAGATTCCAGTCTTCTGTTAATCAGCGAAACTAGAAACCAACCAGCAGCATTTCCATAACAGAACCACTACCCCTGCTACTTGAATTTCAAAGATAACTATCTGTCAACCCCACCTGCAAGCTTTTGTGTAGATTGTCCTGCAGAAGCAAGGGAGGGCACATGTGAAATTCTGACTATAAAGGAATCTAAGGAATGTGGTATTTATCTTTTCTGGGGAAGTGCTCAGTGAGCCAATTTTCAGTGTATTCTATAGTCTATACCTTAGATGCAGTGTTCATATCAAGCACACACTTCTCCTAATCTAATCTGTTGATGATAAAACAGCAAAAGCACCATACTCTAGCTCATTTAGTGTATCGACACCCCAATGGGGAGATCCATGTCTCATGAAGTCCTTGGTTCTGGTTGTTCTTCATTCTTCCTCTAACTCATGTACAGTCCTGACCTGAAAGCATATGATTTACAGGCCAAGTTAACTTATCAATAACACAGCTTATACTGCAGAGAAAGGAGAATTGAGAGGGAGAAAAACCCAAGTATACATAAATAGAACAAGTTCGTATACGGTCACCTATGCTAGTTCTTCGTTCTGCAGCCCTACTTACCTCTAATTTGCATCTATACCTTTCTTTGTCCACTGCATCAGCTGGCATCTATGTTGAGGTTCTTTATCTCAAGGTATGATTAAAGCTGGTAGGCTTGAAAGCTCGGAGTTTCTTCTTGTAAGGGTTTGATGGACATGTGAGTGCAGGGAGCGTTCTAGAGTATTCCCAGGCACAGGCCTTTCTGCCCACTGTGTGTCACAGCAGCAGTAATTCTGTGCCCATTTCACAATTCTGATCAACTATGATAGCTACAATATCTTCCCCATTTTGCCTGTTCAGTGGCATGACGAGCACTGAGGGGCACAACGGTATCATAACTTGGAATTCAATGGAGCTGTCGTCGTGATTCCTCGTAGAAGATTTTCTGCCTTAGATGCTATGATCTCTGAAACATCTGAGGCCAGCATGGACAGGGAGTTGACAGTCGTGTGTGGTTCAACAGATGTAATAGTGATGAAATCTATCTAACTATCGTATAAATAGTACCATTTATTGGTAACTGCTTCAAAGTATATATTACATCCTGTTGGATCACCTACACCATAAACTGGTCATTAGTAAACCATTCCATTTATTCTATAGGGACAGATGCCTCTGGATTAGATATAGACAGAAAGCATGGCAAGACCAATAAAGCCCTTAAGAACCAATGCTTTGTGTTAATTTGCTCTAAAAGGGTTTTCTTCTTGAGAGGCAATATTATGTGGGATGCTCTGACTCACTGAGCAAAGAATTCAGAAAGTTTATGGATGGTGATGCAGGTGAAAGCCTTCACCTCCTGGTGAAAGAAGGCAGATCTTTATCATCATCGTGTATATTCTAGTGAACAAGAATTGCTGCCCCATTTATCCAATAGAGAAGAGGGTCTAGAGGGTCAATCTTCCATTAATATGGTGGTGGATCTGGGGTCTGGATTCTATTGCAAATTGAGGGGAAGTCCATTTTATTGAACCTTGTGTAAACTTCATCGCTGCCATCTTAGCAACTTTGTTCATAAGGAAATATGATAAGCATTGCCATGGCTGGGGAGAAGGACCATCTATAACCTACTTTGTGGAAGACATGATAGGTCGTCTATTAAATAACAGCTTCAGGGAACAGGACCTTTTGGCAAGTATTTATATCATATATGCATATATTTCACAACGTGAGCCATTTTGGGAGATCTAACCATGTATTCCTTCCAGAAATGCATTTTTCACGAATTCTGCACACTTAGGTCGTCCCATTCTCTATTTATTGAGTTAAATTATTGGTCTCTTTTTATAAGACCTGTATAGTATCTTTTCTTCTAGGCAACAAAGAAATGTATTAGCTCCAACTCCTTCCTACTGAGAGGACGTTACCTCTGTATCCCTGGAAGTCACCCCTGTATGGTTCTGTAACGCAGCCACCCACTTTTGGCCACTATCGTCACGTAATCCATGAGATACCCATGAACCAGACTTATGTAGTTTTGTTCTCTCTCTCTTTCTTCTTCTCTGTTTTTTATTACCCCTTCTCAGACAACTACTCATAGCAAAATCTGACAGTGATTATTAATTACTCACAAAACTCCCCATCACACCCTGTGTGATGTATGTTGAGACCATAACTTTCAGCTTTCCTAAAAGTTAGGAATGGGCACGGTTAACAGAATGTAGATCAAACTGGCATGCTACATAGAAGCCAGCTCCATTTAAAAAACAAGCAGAAAACCTCCCTTGAGCCATTCTACAAGTTGAACTGTGGAGATGTTTGAAATGCAGCGCTGAAATAATTTGTAGTTGGGCTGGATATGAGGTTAAGAGAAAGAGTCATCGTAAGATGACTCCTCGATTTCATTTTTTAAAAATTGAAATGCAGTTAACACATGGTGTTGTATTCATTTCAGGGGTACATACACCACCATTGGACAGATCTATATGTTATGCAATGCGCACCACAAACGTAGCTACCATCTGTTACCACGCAGCACCATTACAGGGCCATTAACTGCACTGCCTATGCTGAATCCCTTATCCCCATGACATATTCACACCATAACTGGAAGATAGTGCTTCCCACCCCCCTTCACCCAACTTCAAGGCTTTTTGGCCTGATCAATGGGAAAAATGAAATAGTTCTTAGCTGAGACGAGGACTATAAGGGAATCAGATGAAAGGAACTTTGGGACCTCTTGCTTGTAGTAATTTGTTTCATTTTCATCCAAGACATAGTTTTTCTTGTATTGTTTTTTCTTGCCTTCAATTTGTGTTTTAAAATTTATGTTTGACATGCATATGTTATAAACCCTGACCATATCTGAAGCCACTACAGGTAAGACATTTATACAGATAGACACACACAGAGCAAGAGAGAGTCAGAGACAGAGATGGATTAGAAACGGGCTTCATTAGCAACCAAGACTGGCCCATAGTTCAACAAATATTCCAGAAACATTTGTTGAATGAATAAATCTTTGAATGGATCTATTATATTGTTATATAATAGATTATGTATTAATATTTTATCAGCATGAGTAACTTTTTCTAGTCTTTCTTAAATTAAATAAAACTTGACTGTTACCTACCACCAAAATGGTAAGTTTAAACTAAGAGCAACATTTACCTTAAAAGTTTTTATTGTGCTCTTGGTGAAAAAAACTAAAAATGAACTTATCTAAGAACATTACTAAAGTATAATGAAAATTATCAAAAGAATTATTTGAAATTCCTTAGTTATATAACTTTTAGAAATCATAGAGTTTTTGAGAACTGGGACTTTTTTTTTTTTTTTTTTTTTTTTTTTTTTTTTTTTTTTTTTTTTTTTTTTTTTTATTGGTGTTCAATTTACTAACAACCCACCATTTGCTTCAACGTGGAGAACTGGGACTTTTTAAGTAAATTCTTGATGATACTTAAAATGGGATATACATTTCTTTTTACAATAAGATTGATACAAAGCCATTTTGAGAATGGAGCAACATTTAGGAAGGGAAAAAAGAAGCCTTAGAGTTGTTTTGATTTTATCATCATTAAGATTATTAATATACAAAGGAATACAATGCATCTAAATAAGCATATGAAAGTGCAAACAAGTACAGGGCTCTGTTTGCTTATATTACAGAAATCTCAGAGGACAAATGTCTTTCCTTTTCCCACCTATGACAAGTTTCTTCCCAGTCTCCACTATAATGCTCATGGTTATCCAGCCTTGTTCATGGTGACCCTTTACCCCTTCTTTATTTCCCCATTCTTATTATGCCTCTTTCCTCTCTTTCTTGCTGCTTATTCCCCATTTGCCTCTCCACATCCTTTCCTTGTCCTTCTCTGTCCTGATTCATGCTCCTGAAGACTGACCTCTACAGACTGGTGGCCTAGGTTCTCTGGTTCTTGATTTCTGGATAGATTTTGGCTTCAGCTTTCTCTTGATTCTGGCAACAGTGCTCCCTTCATTGGCCCCTTCAGGTCTAGAGCCAGTAACAGTTTCCTTCAGCTGATTTTTATTCCCTTAACTTCTTGGTTCAGATCCCCTTTATTAAATTATTTTTGGTTACTCTCTTTTGAGTGCATCATTTTTTTTTCTTATCAAGACAGTGACTGATACATTTTACTCAACTTCAGATGTAGGAACTAATTTCCAGTTGCCTGGAACTCCTAAACCTTCTCTGGATATGACTGGGGAACCCTCCCCCCACTTGTTCTTCTAGATAACATTATCTGTTATGTATGTGTTTATTTCTTTTCATTGAAAATAAATATTCTATATTTCCCTCATGCAAGCCCTTTTCAAGGATCTATTCTGATTTATTAATTCATGTTATTAACTGTGGATAAGTTAATAGGTGTTTTTTCCCAGAAATTCTCAGGGTTTTAATTCAAAAAAGTGAAATGAGGTTTGGGGAGTTTGATAAGAGTCATTGATATGGAAAAATGTTTAATTTTTTTAATACTCATATATTTTAATCACATACAGCTATTCAGTAATGAGTGTTGTGTTTGAAAACATTTAAAGACATAGACAAAGCCCACATTTAAAACCTCTGTAGAGTTTCCATTTCTTTCTTTCTTTTTAATTGAGATATGATTAACATATAACAACATTATGTTAGTTTCATGTGTACAACATAATTTGGGATTTGTTGTACTTTCCATTTCTGCCTAAATAAGGTACATACTCATCAGCACGGCATTTAGTGTGCTTTAATCTCTGGGCCCTACCCTCAAGAGTCCATTATTTTATCTACATTTTTTCCTAATTAAATTTTTTAAAGATTATTTGTTTATTTGAGAGAGACAGAAACAAGCAGAGAAGAGGGGGAGAAGGAGGCAGAGAGGGAGAAGCAGACTCTGCAGGGAGCCTGATATTGGATTAGAACCCAGGATGCTGGAATCATGACCTGAGCCGAAGACAGATGCTTAACTGACTGAGCCATCCAGGCCCCCCCTGCTAATTTGATTTTTGTTGACTAGTTTTTAGTTTTGCTTTTTTTTTTTCAATTCCCTTTTTGACATTTCCTTACCTGATAGATTTTTACTTATGCCTCAGATCTAACTCTGGATGGTCTCTTTTCTGTGAAGCTTTCTCTGATTCTGGTGAAAAAAAAAAACAAAAACAAAAACAACGAATAATTTCATCCTCTGTAACTCAAAAACATTTAGCACATATAATATTATGAGACATAGGATGTCCTATAGTAGTAATTTTAACAAGTTCATATTTGAATATTTCTTTTGTCTTTTTCAAGGATGGGCACTGATTATAGATTCTTACAAGTATCTCAACAAATAGGTGGAATATAAAATTAGAATTCAATTAATATATGTCAAATCAATTAGATAAACAAAATATTAGTTGATAAATGAAATAGAAACTTCTAGATTATTACTAGGCCTCCATTATTCATGTGTTTGCCTCTAAATTTAAATGAGCAGAGAAGAAATTTAACAAAGATAATGGAAGGAGTAAATGAATGAAAAGAAGACAAGACAATGGAAAATTAAGTTTCGTTAATGGAAGTTGTGTCTAAAAAAGAGATTAATTTAAGAACAAAATCCAATTGTTTTTATGTGATTTTTGAGTTTGTAGGTATTACTGGGTCATTGGAGGCCAAAACAAAACTGAAGTGGATTAATATAGTAAGCAACATTTTTTCCCCATAGGAACAGAAAAGATATTTTTGGAACAATGCCAACTCAAGTGCTGCTCAGAGCGACTAGGAAATTAATAGAGCAATAACAGGAATAAATTAGAGTTTAGACAATGATTTGGGTGTAGGAAAGGAAGAACAGACGTGAGTAAAATCGTGAGGTTGACTTCCAACCTCACAGGAGAGAACGAAGCCGTGTTTCTCTTCATTAGTAACTTCTCTTCAATTTACACTTTACTCAGATTCTTTGGTCTTCTGCATTGTCCTTTTTCTCCCTTAAATTATACATTTAAAACTCCTTATTGTACACATTATGTATAAAAATAGAGTTTTTCTTTGAAACTCTGAAGTGTTCATTGCAAGCCATTGATAGATTTTGACTCACCTTAGTGTAAATTTTTAAATTTCAGCTTATAGATTATGAGGACATAACTTACAAATATTAGTAAAGCATGTATTAAAATGGGTATATAGGGTAGGATGAAATATCTTATACATTTTTCATTGCAATGAAAATTATACTTTCCATTGAAAATCTCCTACAGGGAAGGGATAGTTGTTCTGAGTACACCTTGTTATTTATTGGGCATTTCTTCCCAGTTCAGCACTCACATGGGCTCATGTCTGAAATACAAAGAAAAGGCAGTGGGAAACCTGAGAAACATCAGAAAATACAAGGTTAGTACCCATTGTAGAAGAATGTAGCATGAAAGAAAAAATAAGTATAGCACTAAAAATATCAAAGCACCATTTTGAGGACTCCAGGACTTTCCCAGATCAGTGAAGGGAGTGGAGTGGTGGTGCCTGGTGTTGGGGCCAGGGGAAGGCAGTAGCATCCACAGGGATGGAGCAGAGGGCAGAGGTCCCAGATTATGGAGCATGACTGACTTACTCACAGTGAACAGTCACGGCAAGTCATCTTAAAATAGTCTTGGGAAAAAGCTATGCCAAGGGTGCTGGGTAAGGGTGGAGGCATAGTGACAAATGGGCAGAACAGGGATTTTAGCAAAGTGAAAATACTCTATATGATATCATAATTATGGGCATATGTCATTATACTTTTTGCCAAACCCATAGACTCTATGAATTTTCCCAAACTCATACCTCAAGAGTAAAACCTTAGGTAGACAATGGACGTTGGGTGATTATGAAGCGTCAGTGTAGCTTCATTGGTCGTAATAAACATCTGTTCATTGTGAGCGATATTTACAATGGGGACATGCATGGGGGGGGGGCAAGAAACATAGGGGAAATCCCTGTACCTCCCTCTCAATTTCGTTGTAAACTTAAAACGATGTTAAAAAATAAAATTTCCAATAAAAAAAAAAGATACCCTCACATAGAATCTATATATTAGCTACTAGAAGAGGGCTTTTCAGTTCTGATGATAAACTAATGAGAAAATTTCATATTATGGTACTACAGTTCTTTTTTGCATAATGACACTAATGGAGCACCCCTAAAGCAATGCAGAAGCAACACTGATCAGATTATAGAACTGTTTTTTAAAAAGAGAGAAAATAGACTACTTATTTACACACAGAAGGATGAAGACATTTATTTTATACTCTCACATAAAAGTTATTTATATGGCATTCAAACTTTAAATTAAGTGCCCTAGAGTATTCTTATTAATATTTTATGACAACGAAGATATTAGGCAAGTAAATCATCAGAGGAAAATGCCAAAATTGTCTTTTGCAAGGGGTGCCAGGCCTGCAGTGAATATTGTTCCACAGAATAAGTTGTCTCTTGGCATAAATGGAAGTGCACTTTCCTTCAGCCAATCCTCTACTTCATGTTGAAGGGAGAGCTGTATCCTTGCCTGAATATCTAAATTCAATAAAATATTATTCTAAGACAAAAATAAGCACCTCCATATAATAAGTTGTCTCCCACCTACAGAAACTTACACCCTCGTTATAATTACTTCAGTGCTAACAACTCCTCCTCTTAACACTCAGAGTGTGTGGGTTCTGAGAAAGAAGCACACAAACCTGGTATTTTTAAAAGGATTCTAATAATAACAACATAATATTTTTCTTCCCCCAGATGCCCACGTATCATCATTTACTTTTATTTTTTTTCTTCCTTTACCGACTTTTCCCTTCATATGTTCATTATGTCGATATTACCTATTCTGAATTAAATCTACACGTGTGCAATTTGCCCTCCTTTTTCCATTTATTCAGATTCCTAAGGAAAAAAAATTGTAAAACATGGAAGATCAGATGACTTTGTACATATTTTAAATTTTATTGTAAACTTGTTTCTTAGTGCATCAACAAAAATCTCAAGTTTTATGAGTTTTTACATTTCTCTGAAACTCAAGGATGTTACTAGTGATCACTCCTATTTATCGAGTGCTTACTCTTTAGGGCCAGATATAGTTCTAAGAGCTGTAAATCATTTGGTCCTCATAAGCCTATCTGTCATTCATTTGATAATCATGACCCTTGGAGAAGGGTGTAGCATTTGCCCCCTTTAGAGATAAAAATTGTGGTATAAAGTGCTTTAATAACATAACTTGATGATGAAAGTAAAATGAAACTTGGCACATTCTTAATTTCCTTTAAAGCTTAAGACTTCTACTTATATTTGTCCATTGTTTCCTTTAGGCAAAATGAGAGGCCCTGGAAAGACATAAATCATACAGAAAAATCGGAAGGAAAACAGAATATTTTTAGAAGAGATTTTGATTGCTAGAATTCATTTTTGCACTCTGTAATCCACAAACCCCCTATATTTTAGGCAAACTATCGTTTGTCCAATGTCGCACAGCTGGTAAGCTGTTGCGCAAAGATTTGAATCTAGGTCATCTGATTATATAAGTGATGATATTATAACTGTATGCACTGGGATTATATTTCCTTCTTTGATAGCACTGTGATAGTGAATATCACAAATTGCTTGGAGGCAGTTCTGATCAGCAAGTTATCGACCTTCAGAACAATGGAATAGATTCCATCAGTTTGCTGGTTTAAAAGGAAATATTATATTTATACCCTGACATTAAAGGTAGAGAAATAAATTCCCTTTGAAATATTGAAAATTTTCGCCATTTTGCTCACACATGATATGTGAGATTATGCAAATTCCTCAGTGACAATTTATAAAACCACATGCTGGCAGTACACTTGCAACAGTGGTTATAAATACTAGCTTTTGTAGTTTCTTTTCTTCTTATGGAACTTATCAGTGTTCAAATGCATAAGGCTAACAAGATTATACTTGGATCAAGTTTTAAAGAAAATGGGAGATTAGCAAGCAATAAATGTAATGATGAAGATATTTACCTAAAACGCCACTTTTGTATCATACTAAGCTTTTATTTTCACCACCTTGCTAAGAAAGTGAATTTAAGAAAAATAGATTTGGGCCAATTGTTACCCTGTCATGCAAGCTGTGCCCTGAACAAGGGTCCTCAGCCAAGGAAGCCTGTTAGGGCTAAAAATCCTCTCTGTGTGCTTTTGATGCAAGATTATGTTAGCCCCGAGGAAAACGGTGCCTATTTCTAATCCATCTTCCCAGAGGGGGCGCCTTCTTCTAATTCAGCAAATGAGCCTTATGTAACAGCAGCAGCAGCCCTGACTATGTGGATGCTCAAAATATTTTGCAGAGAATTTTTTAAATCAAAGCTATTATTGCACCGGAGTTTTGCAGGAAGAAGCTAAATTGCTGGGCCAGGAGCCAAAGGCACATAACTATGGCCAATCTTTGGCCATAACTTTTCTTCTGGTAAAGTGTCTAATTAATTTACTTTTGCTTGGAGAGATGTTTCTCCAAAATTATTTCTACATTATCATTTTTTTCTTTAAATTTTGGGAGTCATGAATTATCAATGTTGACATCCAAACTATCTAGAGTTGTACAGAATCCAAGTGCACTGCCCACATTATTTGATACTCCTGATGCATTTGACACTGGCATAGCTGTTAATTTTCATTGTTTAATTGTCTCACACACAACCTTTATATTTGTGAAAAGAAAGAAATGACTGAAGAAATGACAAAACAGTGAACACTATAACTATCAAAAATCATGGTAAATAAAAATGCATTAGGTAATTCAGGAGTCAAGAGGAGGAATAATATTGCTAGTTTGGAGTGGGCATCTTTGAACAGTCAGTGGCTTCACTGGAGGTAAAGCAATTTAGCATTATGATGTTTCAATTATAATCTTTCTGATGATATAATAATGAATAAATTAAAATGAGTAAGAAAATGCTAACTCTGGTCATCCAAATGGCAATATAGGCCATTCCCAACTTCAATTTCCTTCATAAGTAGACCAACTAGCAATTATCCATAGACAGGAAACTATTAGACACTGATACAGATGATGAACAGACACATGAAAAGATGCTCAGCGTCATTCATCCTCAAGGAAATACAAATCAAAACCACAATGAGTTATCACCTCACACCTGTCAGAATGGCTAAAATTAACACAGGAAACAACAGGTGTTGGTGAGGATGCAGAGAAAGGGGAGCCCTCTTACACTGCTGGTGGGAATGCAAACAGGTACAGCCACTGTGGAGAACAGTAGGGAGGTTCCTCAAAAAGTTAAAAATAAAATTACCCTATGATCTAGCAATCGCAGTACTAGGTATTTACCCAAAGGACACAAAACTACTGATTTGAAGGACTACATGCATCCTGATATTTATAGCAGCAAGATCAGCAAAGACTGAATTATGGAAAGAGCCCAAATGTTGATCAACTAATGAATGGATAAAGAAGAAGTGTGATTTATAGATAGATAGATAGATAGATAGATAGATAGATAGATAGATAGACAGATAGATAGATGATAGATCTATACATAATCTTTATAAATAAAGATCTATATATAAATAAAGATCTATGTAAAAATAAAGATCTATCTATCTACCTACCTATCTATAATGGAATATTAGTCACTAAAAAGAATGAAATCTTGCAGTTAGCAATGACATGGATAGAGCTAGAGTGTATTGTGCTAAGCACAGTAAGTCAGTCAGGGAAAGATAAATACCATTTGATTTCACTCATATGTACAATTTAAGGAATGAAACAGATGAGTATTGAGGAAAAAAGAGGGAAACCATAAAACAAATTCATAACTATAGAAAACAAACTAAGGATTGTTGGAAGGGAAGTGGGCCAGAAGATGGGTTAAATGGGTGATAGATATTAAGAAGGGCACTTGTGATGAGCACTCGGTGTTACATATAAGTGATGAATCACTAAATTTTACTCCTCAAATGAATATTACACTATATGTTAACTAACTGGAGGTGTTTTTTTTTTTTTTTTAAGATTTCATTTATTTATTCATGAGAGACACACAGAGAGAGGCAGAGACACAGGTAGAGGGAGAAGCAGGCTCCCTGTGGGGAGCCCAATGTGAGACTCTGTCCTAGGATCCCGGTGTCAGGACCTGAGCCAAAGCAGACACTCAACCACTGAGTCACCCAGGTGCCCCTAACTAACTGGAATTTAAACAAAACTTGAAATAAGAAAAAAAAATGAAAGTCTAAAAAAAAAAAGACATTGATGAAAAATATTGAAGAAAACATAAGTAAATGGAAAGATATTCTGTGTTCATGGATGGGAAGAATTAATATTATTAAAGTATCTGTATACCCATAGTCATCTATACATTGAATGCAATCCCCAGCAAGATTCCAATGACATTTTTTACAGAAATAGAAAAAAAAAAACTAAAATTCTTATGGAACCACAAAAGAACTAGAGTAGCCAAAACAATTTCAAGAAAGAAGAACAAAGTTGGGGGCATCACACCTGCTGATTTCAAACTCTATTTAAAAAATGAAGTAACTAGGGATCCCTGGGTGGTGCAGCGGTTTGGCGCCTGCCTTTGGCCCAGGGCGCGATCCTGGAGACCCGGGATCGAATCCCACATCGGGCTCCCGGTGCATGGAGCCTGCTTCTCCCTCTGCCTGTGTCTCTGCGCCTCTCTCTCTCTCTGTGACTATCATAAATAAACAAAAATAAAAAAAAAAAAATGAAGTAACTAAAACCAAAATGGAGGATGGTAGTGCCATAAAACAGACATATAGACCAATGGAACAGATTCAAGCTCCCACCCAACAACCAAAAAAACCATTTACAGTCAACTAATATTTGAGAAGAGAGACAAGAATATTCAATAGAGAAAAGATAGTCCCTTCAATAAATTGTTTTGCTAAAACTAAAAAAAAAATTGTTTTGCTAAAACTGAATTTTAACATTCAAAAGAATGGCACTGAATCCCCATCTTACACTACTCACAAAAATTAACTCAAACTAGATTAACGACTTAAGTATAAGACTTTAAGCCATAACATAAAACTCCTTTAAGAAAACATAAGTTAAAAAGCCTCTTGACATTTGTCTTGGCAATGGTTATTTTGGATCTGACACTAAAGGCACAAGCAAAAAAAGAAAAAAAATCAACATGTGGGATGATATCAAATTTAAAGACTTCTAGATGACAAAATAAATGATCCACAAAATGAAAAGGTGGTGTATGGAATGGGAGAAAATATTTATAAATCATCTATCTGATAAGAGGTTGATATTCAAAATATGCAAGAAACTCCTATAACTCAATAACAAAGAAACAAATAACATGAGTAAAAGATGGGCTCAAGACTTGAATAGACTTCCTTTTCTTTTTTCTTTCTTTTTTTTTTTTTTTGACTTCCTTTTCAAAGAAGATATACAAATGGCCAACAGGTACGTGATTCACTAATCATCCGGGAAATGCAAATCAAAACCACAGTGAGATTTTCTCTCTCTTCTATTAGAATGGGTATATTTAGCAAATCTTTTCTTGTGTGAGATTTTGCTGACTATCTTGTAAGGAAATTGCCCATTTTATCTAGATTATCAAATTTGCAGGCATAGAGTTATTCATAGTATTTATTCTTTTTTTTTTAAATTTTTATTTATTTACTTATGATAGTCACAGAGAGAGAGAGAGAGAGGCAGAGACACAGGCAGAGGGAGAAGCAGGCTCCATGCATCGGGAGCCTGATATGGGATTCGATCCCGAGTCTCCAGGATCGCGCCCTGGGCCAAAGGCAGGCGCCAAACCGCTGCGCCACCCAGGGATCCCAGTATTTATTCTTTTATATCCTTTCAATATCTATAGGATCTCTAGTGATGACCCTTCTTTTGTTTCTGATATTACTGATTATAACATCCTTCTATTTAATTTACTTGTTTATGTGTTTGTTAGCCTGACTTGAATCTTATGAATGTAATTTTTTTTTTTTTTTCGGAAAACAAGCTTCTGGTTTTATTGATATTCTCTATCGATTTCCTGGTTTCAATTTCATTGATTTCTGTCCTAATTTTTATTATTTCTTTTCCTCTGCTTACTTTGGATGTAATTTGCTCTTCTTTTTGTAGTTTTTTACATTCTGGATCAGAAACCAGAATCTAAAACAAAACCAGAAACAAAAACTTGTTTTTTAGAAATGCATGCATTTATTAGTATTAAAAAATCATAAAGCATGGAAAGAACTTACTGTTTTTATTAGACTTTATTCATCTCATAGTTAAAATTTCCCTTGGGAAACAAGGATATATTAATAAATGTTAATTTTTTTCTTCCCAACTCTATCTCTTAATATGTTTTTGGTCACCTAATCTGAGAATCTTTAGGTTTATCAGTAACTAAGGAACAAATTTTTGTTTGCTTAAGATGAAGCAGATCCCATCACTTGTAGAGAAAAAATAAGCAATTACCCAGATGGAATAGGTTTATGGATTTGTATCATTTTCTTTAAATTTATACAACAGTTTATAAAACCAAAATATATATAGTATGATAAATTTACGTATTATCATAACCTTTAAATTTAAACAATTTTTGTTATTTTAAAGTCCCTCTACTTAAAACAATTCAGTTATCAATGATTTAATGCTTACATTTTAAATAAAATTTTGATGTGAAGGTATTAAACCACTTTTAATCCTTTGAAAATAGTACAAAAAATATTGAAAAGCAAGCTATCATTCAAAGAAATTTTATAAAGTGCACAGAATAATCACAGAAAGATCACTTTTTCTAGTATCAGTCACACTGTAGCACACGTGTGTCTGAACAGGAAGTTTTACCGCTCTTTGCAAGCAATAAGCCTTGAAATAGAGACAATGCAATGAAGACTGGGATCCCTGAGAAAGCAGAAGACCAAGGATACCATTCTAAGTATTTGTAGTCATGATGTCTTTGTTGCTTCCAACTGGCAGAAAGTTCTACTGAGAGTTTCTTGATCTCTGTGACATCTACCTTAAAATAAGGCCACAATCCCAAGTTTATCAAAAGATGGTTTGGGAAACTCTATGTTTGGGGAAATGCTTATGATCCTTCTAGCCATGTTTGCATCCTCTCTTTTCCCTCTCAAGTAGAGCCCACGTTGTAAGAATACACCCAGGCTTCCCAACGGGATGCGGAGGGACTAGTGCTGCTCCCAGCCTGGCGGGGTCACTGACTTGATGCTAATAAGGTCTGTGCTCCTTTCTCTGGGTAGTTGCCTCCCCAACCCCTGTTCATGCTCTCTCTATCTCACAAATAAGTAAATAAACTATTTTTAAAAATAAAATAAAATTGCATTTTGTCCTTGAGTTAATGTCACACCGACTCATCAAATTTTCCTAATAATATTTTTTAAAAATACTGTTAAAAATTTCCCACCAGTACCCTCTGTCTATTCTCAATTGGTTCAGAAGAAGAGAGTTGGGTGATTAGATACCCCTCTCAAAACCTTTAAAATCTTAGGTCAGTAAATGACACTTATTGGGAGAAATGTACATGAAATTTATAGATATGTCATAATATTTGTGTATTATAAGGATGCCACTCATTTTCATCTTTTAAAAATAATTCCGATGACAAAGACTAAATTGATTCCTCTATTTTCTGATAGATTCATTTCCACAGTATTCACACACAAAAGCCAGTAAAAAATACTAAGGACTAATGATGAAATTATATTAAATTTAAGAAAATTTTCATTTGAGAACGAACTGTACTTTGATTTCGGGGCCAACACTATAGAGCTTTTGTATACAAGGAAACAATTCTAATATAAAACTGGGTGAGTCTAATAAAGGCAAGAAGACACTAAAACTAATCCAAGCAGGAGTTGTATTGGTGATGTGAACAATAGGGATGGCTGAATGAATCTGTGAATCAAACAGTAATTATTTTTTAAATACTAAAATATTTATTCATGTTAAAATTGGGGAAGGGTGTAATCCACATGTATAAAACTTCAATACATTTTAGAGGCAACCTCTCTGTTATGATAAATATCAGATTTAGAAAGGATCACAAAGAGTCTGCCCCAAGTCAGGCTTTGTGTATTAAATGGAGAAAAAAAATAAAAAGAGAGAATGACAAAAGGGTAATAGGGTTATGCAAGTTTTGTCCTATATTGCCCAAGGCTGAGAATCATATTAGGAACAATAAATTTGATATAAGAGAGGAGAACTATATCAACAACCATAAATTGAACGCATCCTCATAGTATGAAAATAGGCTCTCAGTGAATAGTTAGTAGATAAATAAATAAATATAAAATGAAAAAGTGAATCCAAGAAAACATTAAAACTCTGAAAACCTAGTAGTGTGGCCTGAAAGAGTTTCATAATACAAATTTAGTAAACCCCCAGATTATATACAAGCTCCCACACAATAAAGGAACATATACCGAACAAAAGTGGAGGAAGAAGACATTTCCATAAAGTAATTTTCCTAGGAAATAGGAGAATATTTTTGAAAAGTGATTTATATCAAAATTTAATAAAATGTAGATTTTATATAATGATATACAAGATGAGATGATGATAAGAAATCAGATTTAGATGAGTTAGGAATTCCGTGATAGGCATTCAAAATATAAAATATAAAAAAGAAATGAAGGAAAAAAAAAAAGAAATGAAGGAGATAAGAGAAAAGCTTACCAGAATTAAAATCACAATGAAATCAATATAAAATGCATTAGAATCAGTGTATGTTCTCTGAATAGGAATTCAAGGTCCCTGACATTTCTTTATGCTCCTCTCCTATTCCCTACAATGAAAAAGGAATTGTTTGCAAAGATTCACAGCAGATTTGGATTTTCTCTTCCAGATTTTCATTTGATGTCATCAGGCTAGTAATAGAAAGGAATGGCTCAAGGGGTGGCCTGGCCTTCTTTCCCTCCCTCTTTATTCTCTTCTGCTAAGTGACATCCACTGCTCTGTGACATCTCTTGCTACCTGACATCCATTTAAGTGGGCGTTTCTGCTCTTGGCTTGAAAGGGAGAAAAAAAAACCTGTCTATTATCTTTCTGATAATGATGGATGTGTTAGAAAACCATTTCCCACCCCAACCTCCATCCTGAAAATATTAAATTTTAAAATTCTGTTTTTGGTATTGAGAGATAGGGGAAATGGAAAAAAAAAAAACAGTGCAGTTCTCAGAGACTTATTTTGTTTTTTATATTTGTTTAACTAGCAGAGAAAAAAATAACTACTGTATTACTTTATTTATATGTAGGTCACTATACATAGATGATAGATGATAGATAGATATAGACATAGATAGATAGATGATAGATGTTAGATAGACAGATGATAGATAGATGATAGATAGATAGATAGATAGATAGATAGATAGATAGATAGACAGATAGATAGATGTTGGCAACCTCCTAAATAAAAGAGCCATGGTATAAGTACAATGGAATATTCCTCAGCCATTAGAAACGACAAATACCCACCATTTGCTTCGACGGGGATGGACTGGAGGGTGTTATGCTGAGTGAAATAAGTCAATCGGAGAAGGACAAACATTATATGGTATCATTCATTTGGGGAATATAAAAAATAGTGAAAGGGAATAAAGGGGAAAGGAGAAAAAATGAGTGGGAAATATCAGAAAGGGAGACAGAACATGAGAGACTCCTAACTCTGGGAAATGAACTAGGGGTGGTGGAAGGGGAGGTGGGTGGGGGGTTGGGGTGACTGGGTGACGGGCACTGAGGTGGGCACTTGACGGAATGAGCACTGGGTGTTATTCTATATGTTTGCAAATTGAACACCAATACAAAATAAACTTATAAAAATTTAAAAAATAATAAAAGAGCCATGGTCCCACCTGGTAGAAGAATTATGTAATCCTCAGTTTCCTAGCCCAAAAAATTCTCCAATTGTATTTCTATTAATCAAAGGTGAAAGAATGATGACAGAGAAAGGCTATGATGTGTGTGAGAACTTTAGAAGACTCTTCAAAAGTGCAGAGGAATTGGACAAAGACATTAAAAAATGTGGAGAGAGATGACAGCTATAGAAGATAGAGGATAGCATAGGGAGAAACTTCCTCCAAACCAGAAAAAGATGAATGAACAAATAAAATTCAAAAATCAATAGTACAATGGAAAAATGTTCCAGAGCTGAAGACTTAAATTTATAAGTAAAATAATGCTCACGGTGCACCATGGAGAAAGAATAAAGAGATTCAAACTTAGAGACAAAGACATTTAAAATTTCAGTAGCATTTTTTTAAACTTTATAAATATCCTGAAAAGGAAAAATGTTAACTACAAATGACTTAAAAAAATTTCCTCCACAACAATAAATTCAGAGGATGATAGATTGATATCTTACCTGTAAATCATAAGCAGCCCCATGGCTGTACCAGGACACGGATAGGCTTGGCTTGGCTCATATAACTGTTTTTGTTTTAATTTTTTGAAATATTGTAGTTCTGGCTTGTCCTAAATAATAACAAGATTTGGCAATGCTCATTGCATGTTTCCTTCAGGCAGCAATGAGCTGGAGCTCAGAGATTTTGCATCAAATTTTTTCCTCCTCCAACTTTTACCCAACAGTGAGGCAAATTATTACTTGGGGTTTGTAATAGGGTTTGCACTATTGTTCTTAAATAAAGAGATATTTCTACTCATTTATGGCTCTATCAGTAGTGCAAAAATGAAAGATAAATGGAAAGATAACATACTTTTAAAAAATGAGAGGGAAAATATTTCTATGTGGAATTCTTTGGTTTTAAAATACAAATATTCAAAATAAATAAATAAATAAATAAATAAATAAATAAATAAATAAATAAATAAAATGCAAAAATAATTTTTTTATCTAAGATAAAGAAATGGCCCTAAAGTTATTTCATGGATTTATCTAATTTCCTTGTCCTTTCTAGGAATTGGAGCTTTTAAACTCATTTGGGGTATGAAGTAGAAGTTTGGTGCCTAATTGCTCTACATTTTGGATAATTAATCTCAAGGGAGAGATCTTTCTCAGATATGTCACAAAACTCAAGTATCATTTCTTGGGGAAACAAATAAGTAGACCTACAAACTCATGGAATTTGTATGCTCACCAAAAAAATTGATCTACATAAAGTTTTATTTTATAATATTGAATTTGTTCACTAAGATAATTTGAAGAAACAAAATAGGTATACAGGTAATAGACGGATGATAGCCAGATAGATGATAGGTAGATAGATGATAGAATTTATGGTTTCTGATAAAAAATAAAGATATAAAGGAAATTAGAAATTAAGATCGATAAAGTAATGCATGGCAAATGGCCCCACAGCTGCTCTGCTTGGAATTCTCGTTGATAGAACCTCGCGAAGGAGACACTCTGACTAATAGAACAGAAAGTGGATTTGACAATGTTCTCAACATGAAACACAGTAGAGAATTTTATATAAAACCTTTTATAATGTTACTCAGAATATTATAAAGTAGAGAGCATAGCATCAAAATACAGAGGAGTGAAAGCATTTTCACCAATAGCCCAATCATTTTGACCCAATTTCATAGCCTTTGGATGCCATGATATAACCACCAAATCTAGGCTGTTTAAGAGACTATATGTGTTGTTGAGAACTATATGTCACACTTTTCTTTTAAAGATTTTATTATTTCATTCATTCATTCATTCATTCATTCATTTGGGAGAGAGTGAGCGATAGAGGAAATAGCAGGGGGAGGGTCAGAAAAGGAGGCAAATTCCCTGGGTTTGCTGAGCAGGGAGGCTGATGTGGATCTCGATCCCAGGACCCCAGGACCATGACCTGAGCTGAAGGCAGACTGAGCCACCCAGGAGCCCCCATAATAATTCTTATAACTAGGATTTTCCTAAGGATTTGTTGAGAGAGCCTAGGTCATATTCTTTGTCAGAATCTTGTATTAGTACTATCGTTCTTTACTAAAGGAAAATCCTTTCACTTCAGCATTTAATACAGTGACATGCGGGGGGCAGTGTCAGAAATGGGTAGGGTACCCTTTGAAAGCTTAAACAGCCTACCTACCTGGGCAAAATCTTATTCTCTCCTGATCACAGGATATAATTAAGGCCTTCCCCAAATGGTTCCTGATTAGACTTGAGTTCCAAATCATTGGGACTGAGTCTTGTGTGGGAGGAATATCCATTCATCTGGTGCCATGGCTCAATCAGCAAATGTGTGTTGCATGCCGTGACCGTGCTTATTTCTCCAAGCTCTGAGGAAACCTAGGGGGCAACAGCAAGCCCCACAGTTTGGACAGAGTCCTTTTGTCATGAAAGATCCAAAGCAAACAAAAAGCAGGTGTACTTAAGCACAGAGAGAAATGGATAAGGAGCGACCAGAACTGGGGAGAAGGGTGCACTGATCCTCCGGGAGATATTTTGCCAAAGAAGGTGTAGCATTGATCAGCGGATGTGTGAGGCCCCTGTGATGGGAGGTCCATGCAGTGTGGGTTCCACACAGTGAAATGAGGTCACGAGTTGATCTCAGATGACGTAGGCTAGATGACTGAGGGAAACTGGCCCAAGGTGGGGAGAAGGGCGTTACATGACCCAGTTTAGATGGTTCTAGCTTTACACTTTGTTGTAAGAGGATGAACTTAAGGATATAGTTTATGGGATTGTGAGCTGCATGGTGTAGAGGACTTGATTGGGCCAGAAAATTCCAACTAGCATTTCTAATATAATATTTCATTATATACCTTCAATCTCTGCACATGCTGTAATAAAGCATTGAACACTAATGAACAGGACTTAAGGCTTTGCTATTACTATTCTCAGTGCTTCTCTAAATTTAGATGCCCTTAACATCTTATGTATCTTTTTTTAAAAGATTTTATTTATTTATTCATGAGAGAGAGAGAGAGAGAGAGAGAGAGAGAGGCAGAGACACAGGCAGAGGGAGAAGCAGGCTCCATGCAGGGAGCCCAACATGGGACTCGATCCCAGGACCCCGGGTCACGCCCTGAGCTGAAGGCAGATGCTCAACCGCTGAGCCCACCAGGTGTCCCCATCTTATTTATCTTTCAATGTCATTCCTTAATTTTCCTTGAGAGAGAATGGCCTGTTCTCACTCTATTCAACCAATAAGCTTTGCTTACATATCTCCCACCATATGCCCCGTATTATAATTCTTGTTTTGATTCTCTCAACCCACAGAATGAGGGGATCTTGTTTTGTCCCTATGAATCCCCTAATGCTAAACAAAGTGACATACATATTATAAGCCTCTCTTTTCCCTTTTAAATTGTCATTGTGTTTTAAAATCAGAGGTTGGAGGGAATGTATGACATGCTATTATTAGTGGCCCAAGAAAATTTTATTTAGGGCTCCACTTATATAAGATGAAATTTATATTGGCCAAGTCTCTGGTTGGAGGTATTCCTTCCCTAGTTTTGCTTACATCAATTACTCTGTTTTCACGCAAATTGAAAATTATTCTATACAATAGTTCTGCAAACGTACACAACAATTCTTTCAAATGTAAATTTCACAGAAAACACACCATTTAAGGAGTGGCCACCTATAAATATTCCCTTTTATAATAAACCGACAGAAAGAGTGCGCTTCTTTTGAAATAATGCATTCTAATGAATGTTAGCAAGCAGTCAGAAAAAGTAAGCATGTGGAAAAGGGGGAAATAAAAAGTGGTGATAGAAGTATGTATAATTCTTGAATCAACTTAGATTGTTGGAACTCTGAATATAAGGGATGACTTAGATTGTTGGAACTTTGAATGCAGGGGATGACTTTTGAAAACAAATAATTGAAAAATATCTCAGAATTATTCCAAAGAACTATCACAGATTTTTTTTAAGCTTTTAATTTCAAAGCATGGGGAAGAAAAAAATAATCAGTTGTCCAGCTGAACTTTTTACTCCACATTTCTATGGCCTTATAGTTCTTCTGTTTTGATACAACAGTTTTCAGTGATTTACGGTATTCCAGAACTATCTAATTCTGTAGTGCTTGTTGTGCAACGTGTTTAATTGCCCATTTTATTGTTGATATATTGTCTTTTCTCTTTGCTCCTCTTATACTTTGTTTTCCGATGTAGAATAATTTAACAGACACAAGTTACATTTTGAGCCAAAGTTATTTTCCTTTGTAGAAGAAAAAAGTAGGTATTGTCGAATTTGATCTCGCTTTTCTTCTTTGTCAAATTTCTACTGCTGTGTAATTGCTTGGTATTGTGCGCACTTGAACTGTGTGACGTGTGTGAAAGCTGTCAAGTAGCACTGAAGATTTAACTAATTAACCCCCACCAGAGCGTGAGCAATGCAATTCTCTTAAGGTTTCCGTTAACACAATGACAATTGACCTTCTGAAGGCTGTGTCCTTACTGGACTGATGAGGTTCCAGTATAAATTTAAAGCATTTCTCATATGCAACTAAAGGGGAAAATTGGCAGTTTGCATAAACCAACTTTTATTACTGGTCTTTAGCACTGCATTTTCTTGTTTAATATTAACTAATGAATTTTTGAAAATTTAATCTTTGACAAGATGAATTTCTGAAAAGTCCTTCGTAATCCATAATGTGATTATTTGGATTCTAAAACACATTGTTTTCACCCAGATATATCAGTGTAGGCTTCTGTTTTGTCGTTCACTGTGGTGGTTGGCTGGTTGGTTGGTTGGTTGAATAATTTGTTTTAATTTTGTCTTCCTTTGTTTGATTTTGCTCAGACATTTTCTTCCCACTACTGTAATGATGACTTCTTCCCTCTAAGAGGTTAACATTGCCTCATTATTGACGCATGTGGCTGAAACAAGTTCATGTGTCAGTGTGGCTAGAGAAGGAAGGGAAAGGAAAGAAAAAGGAAATAGAATCATCTTCTAATTGTTAAAGATTTGAGTGCCTAATATTTTCATAAAGGAAGTGCTGTTGACCTGAATGACATATGTATTATTTCTGAGGCTACTGATTCATTCAAACATGTATTAATTTAATAAAGCAATAAATATTTATTCAGGACTTAGAGTAATTCTAGATTCTTTGCAATGGAGACTCCAAAGATGGAAAGTCTTCAGTTCTTGCTTTGAAGAGATGAATCGTAAAAGGAAGACAACTTAGCAAAAATATATATAGCATTGAATGTTGTCATTTCTTGGAGGCAATAAATGTAGATATTTCTGTGAGGTCAGAGGATTCTAGTTCTGCCTTGCAAGGGGGCTGAGGATCACAGGAGGCAACTACTTAATAGTTGTAGGTATTTGGGGTTTGGTAGCCTGGGTAAGCTGAAAATTCTGTAACAAAAAACACCCTGCTCCATGCCAGCGATTACAGAACAGGAAGTTTATTTCCTTCATATGCAAACATATAGGGCAAGTTTTCACACAGCAAGGCAGTCTGTGCACACAATTATTTGGCCAAGATAAGGATTACGTGGAATTTTTAACACATATTTTCCAAGATCCCCTGGGCGCTGTCCTTTCCATCAGCTTAAGGGGAGGAACACGAGTGCGTTTATTGACGGCTCTGTGGGCCAGACCTAGAAGCAGTGCACGTCCCTTTGGTTCAGAGAAGTTGGAGGGCACTTTTCCACGTTCACCTAACTGCAGTGAAAGATCTGGAGCTGAAAGACCTGGAGAAAGGGATGATCGATTTTAATGGGCAGCTGATGGGCTTTGCCCTCAGGAAATATTTCAAATAAGAGAAATGACAGCATGTTCAGAGGTTCCTGACTTTGAGCATGCTTGGTGTATTTTGGAAAGAAATCAGTTGTAGTTTGATGGAAGCCATGCAGAAGCCTCCTAAGTTTGTTCTGTAGATGGTGAAGTAGAGCTATTCAATTATTTTGAATAATGGGCAGATTTTATCATATTTTATTATAGCCTATAATGCTGATAAAAACAAGGCTTTAACTTTAAACTAAATATGTTCTGTAAGCCAACCAAATAGTTAAGATTTATGGTTTTTCGGTTGTAGTAGGCAACCAGATACCTCCCAGTAGAGAATACCAGCTTAAATACCAGCAGACTCGTCTGATTTACATAATACATTAGCATTATTATTTTAAGGAGATTGGGAGAAAGGTTATACTGAGACCTGAACTAATTATTTTTATTACAAAATCTTTCAAGTGAGAAAATAACACTGTATTTCTCCTCTGAACATTATTACAAAGCTTCGGTACCCTTCTGCTTAAAGTCCATTGCACTATAAATCAGTTTATATTTATTAAATACCTACTATGTTTCATTAGGCATGTGTACATACAAATATACATATATATAATTGATAATTCTCATGAAGATTATTTTTGGAGTTCTAACCTCACTGATAAAAAAATGACTATTACAGCACAGTAATAAAAATAGTGGCATACGTATCATAAACATTATCAAAATTAATGTTTATCACTGATATATTAACTCAACCAACATCTTTCTTTAGCACCTTCTATGTATGAGAAATTTTCCTACATGTCTGAGCCATGTCAGAGATTTTAAAGAGTCTTTGCCCTTTGGTACCCACATCTCAGTAGGAATGATAAATATAGTGAATAACGTAGTATTAAGAGGTAATACGAACTATGTAAAAAGCAGTGAAGTTTGGTAGTGCACACAAAGGGAAGACATTGAGAGGCAGAGGGCTATGAGTTGCTTTTTTATATGGGTTGCTCTGGGCTTACCTCATTGAAAGATGCTATTTTAGGAAGAACAAAGGACCCAGTAGAGTTAGTTGTAGATCTTTGGGGGAAAGACTTTTCAAATAAAGAAGTGTCCACGCAAAGGCCCTGGAATGAGAGTACACCTGTATGACACGTGAAAAACCAGTGCACTAGAACATCGGGTGACTTGGTCAGAGAGGTAACTAGGAAGGAAGTGAAAAATCATACGAGGTCCAATAGGGTATTGGAGAGACATTGGCTTTCATTTTCAGTGAAGTGAGGAACCAATGCAAGGAAAGGAATGACATGACACATCCCTTGTTTTTTTTTATTTTTTTAAAGATTTTATTTATTTATTTGAGAGAGAGAGAGCAAGCATGAGCAGGGGGAGAGGCAGAGGGAGAGGGAGAAGCAGACGCTCCACTGGGCAGGAGCCTGATGCGGGATCATGATCTGAGCCCAAGGCCGATGCTTAACTGACTGAGCCAGTGCCCTAATACTTCTTGTTTTTAAAAGATTATTATTGTTGCTGTGTTGAAATTAGAAGAGGGAAGTGGTTTACAAAAGGAAAAGTCAGGATATTTTTAGGAGGCTATTAAGGTAAATCCCAATGAGAGAGGACATGGGTGGGAGCATAGGGGTGTTGAGAAATGCTTGGGTTCTGAAAGCACATTGAAAGAATAATCAACAGAATTGTGTTGGGTTGGAGCTAAGATTTAATGGAAAGAGGGACATTGAGATAACTCCAGGGCTTCTGGCCTACGTGACTGTGAAGATGATGTTGCCCTCAACAGAAGGCAGGATGAGGTCTCTATTAGGCATCTGAGGAGAGGTACTGGATAGATATTAAAGTCTGGAATTCGGGAAAGAGATCTGGACGAGACACAGACATGAAGGGTAATGAGAACAATTGGAAGTAATTCAAGTTTAAAGTCTAAATTTGAATTTAATGACTGTATATATAGTGAAGTCATGAAATTTATTTTTCTCTATGTTTTATTGCTATAAGACATAGTCTATAAATCATATCTTCTATTACATTTATGCAAATTCCCTTGAAAAAAAAATCTTTAGTTTTACAACCCCTCCATTGAGCAACAGAAGTAAAATATGTAACTTAACAAATCTCAGAAGAATACACTGTGAGCTCCCTCTGCTGTTACAGGAAACTCAGATATTAAGAAAGTAGGCAAATAGTCATGAGACCTAAACTAAATAAATAATGGATATTTAAAGAAAAAAGATAATGATGCATGATCCTTTCAGAACATGAATTTGGAGTTTCAATGATATTAAATGGCTTGCTAGTTTCTTCTGTTTAGTATTGATAATATATTAAGAATGTAGCAAAACACTGAGTTCGAAATTTCTTTTAATTTAAAACTACTATATAGTTTTCATTTTTTAAAGTGAAACCACTTACGTAGTTACCAATTAAAACCATAGAGAAATGATTCAGATCAAAAGAGAGTGTGACCATGGACTTAAAACTTAATTAGGTTCATCAAGAAAAACATGTACTAAAGATTTCACATGTAGGTGGCTCAAACATAAGGTCTTGAGGAAGTTTACATCACATGGCCAATATGGTAAAGCTCAGGAATTCCAGCCTTACTTTTTCCCTCTGCACATTGGAAATAACGGGTAACGCATAGGATTGTCAAAATAATAAATGAAATAATGCATATAAAGCACCTGGTATAGTTTGGGGCACATGGGAGATCCTCTGCATGCTGTAGTTGTTAGTATCATGTGATTAATATCTTCCACAAAACATAATACGCATGGTAACTGTTCGTTTTTGTGAGTCTCTTTTACGAGACCTCAGTTTCTTTAAAGAATTTTCTATTTTTTTTATGTTATCTTTAGAGACGAGCTGAATATGTGGTATAATGAAAGCAAGCAATCAGCACTACTGAATTACTGGATGCAAAAGGATTAATTATATTTTCAAGTGCTCATTTAAATCGGAAAATTAATTTTAAGGCAAAGATATGTTATAGAGTAATAGACCATTCATTTCTAAGTCTGTGTATTAATGTTTTAATGGAGTTAATAAATTAGACAATAATGGCAAAAATATTAAAGTAAGTCATTTGCATTGGTTAATATTGTACCCTCTTTGTTGTTTCTTTCTTCACAGCTTTCAAGTCATTAAATGTAGCAGACTGGAGGGACAGGTAATCATGTAAAATGATGGTTGTAACTAAGGCAACCAGGTCATTTCTTTTTGTTTTTCTTTCTTTTCATTTTCCCTCAATCAATAAAAGCCCTCAAATGAAATGAAACATTGTGTTTATGCTAATTTTCCTTTCTGCTTGATTTTTTTCCAGGTGTGTTCCTGCTGTGTACATGGTAATTATTCTCACTTCTAAACAAAAAGGTACTCTTTTCAAAAAAACATTTCAGGCATTGCTTTATTAGAGTTTCTTAAAATGTGACACATAAAAGTAGATGGAAGTCACTCTTAACAGTGAAATTCCTAATATTTCAACAACATCAAAGTCTATTTTTGTGAAGTTTTGATATCTCAAGGTGAATTTTTCAGAATATGAAATGATTTATTAGTAGACAATTCCATTTGGAGATATGACTTTCTTATTAAAAAACACTTTAGAAGACCAATTATAATGTAGAAACTGTAATTTTCTATATAATTAATAGAAAACAATGTACTTCTGGATGTTAACGATTTATTCTTGTTTAGTAAAGGAAAAGAGATAGCATTTCAACCTGTTAAACTTCCTGAGTTACCTAATTAAAATTCTACTATTAACTTCTATTACTACTTGGACTCTTTTTAAAAGTGACGATTTCAGTTCAAAACCTGAGAATGGGATTGATTATCTAACTGTACAAAGTGGGATGAGATGGATGAGGAAGGGACCGATGCTGTCTCTTGTTGTATGGGAAGAGAAATAGGTACATAACTAAGTGTAGTTGTGAGTTTGGATTTTGACTAGTAGGTAATGGAGGAGGGTTTAAGATGTGCTTTGCTGATGGCTGTATTCTCTGCACCTAGCAAGATGCCTGAAAATTAATGGATGTGAAGTATATTTCTTGGAAATATTTTATTGAATGCGCATTGTTGCTCGCATATCTGAATGCCAGTCTTGGAGCACTGCAGAGAATAGAGTAAAAGAATGCAAGACTAGTATAGAAAGGTGAGAAGGATCTTGCAAATAATCCTGAAAAAGAGGTTGAAATGCTGCTCATCTAGCAATCCTGCCATAGGTGGAAGAGGATTGAGAGATACAGGAGACATTTTGCCAACAGGTAGTACAGGACTGGGTGCGGTGGGTGAGACAAGTTTCTGATATGGAAACTTGGGTTTCATGGGTCATGCTCACCTCCATGAGAACACAGAACTAAGAGGTGACAGAAAGAGGGTGCTGAGAGGTAGAAAGGGCTAAAAAAGATTCAAGGTTGGGACACTGGAGATTTTCAAGTGAATGGGACGAGTAATCAGAGGGATCCAAAATTGAGCAGACATGTCTACACAGATTCCAAGCAGGTTAGGAGGATGAGGACGATGCATACAGAAAAAGAATGAGCGGGGCAATAATGCCACCACTGTGAAGTACTTTGAACTAGATCCATTCCTGGTGTTCAGAGAATTAGAAAATGTGAGGAACTAATTAGGTGTCTTAAGGAACCGTACAAAGGGAGTTGTCAACAGGAAACCAATTTGAGGCAGTGTCATTATGAGGGCTTTGTAGGGCGATACGACTTCAGTTTTGATCCTTATTTCAACTACTTCATAGTTAACTAGTTTCCTTATATCTTAGGGCAATTATATCTTCTTTTTATAAAAACCTTAATGACAGTTTCGTATTGAATAGAGTCCACTTAGTTCTCAAAGGAAGACTAGGATCAGATAGACACAGATTTATTGGATATTAAATGGGGTGATGGACAAGTTGCTTAATCTCCGTGTGCCTCTGTTTCCTCTTTCTTATGCTGTTGATAAAATTGAATGACAACTGAGTTTCACCAGGTGAAATAGGATTCAGCTAAATAGGATGCGTTAGTAAATTTATACAGGCAATTCTTGTTTTATTGTGCTTTGCTTTATTTCATGTCACAGGTATAACACTTTTCCAAATTGAAAGTTTGTGGTGCCATTTTTCCGACACCATTTGCTCACTTAATGTCTCTTTGTCACGTTTTGGTAATTCCTACAGTATTTCAAACCTTTTCAATATTATTGCATTTGTTATGGTGATCTGTTAGCAGCGACTAGGACTCACTGAAAGCTCTGATGTTGGTTAGCATTTTTTAGCAATAAATTATTTTTTAATTAAGGTCAGTACATTGGATTTTTTTACACTCAATGTTATTGCATATTTAATAGACTATAGTGTAAGTTTGACTTTTAGATTCCCTGGGAAACCAAAAAAGAAAAAATCATTTGACTCACTTTATTGTACTATTCACATTATCGCAACGGTGTGGAGCAAAACCCACATTGTGTCTGGGATATGCCTTTATAATGAAAAGATTCAGTAATGCTTGACAAAAGCAGTAAACTGAGGATTCAGGGAACTCATAACTGGGGAAGAACTCACTTTGGATGTAGGCAGTTTCTAATTCTTTGTATTCCACAGAGTTGAAGACCGAATGAAATTATCGTTGTACTTTCTGATGGTAGATCACTTCGTTACTTTGGCAAATAACATAAATGGAGTTTTAAGAATTGAATTATTTAAAAAAAAGAATTGAATTATTTTGCTATAACAAATATCTTCCATTTCTACCTACTGTGAGAAACAAGTTTTCTCTGCTCTTACAGTTAATAAAAGTAAAGAATTAGAAAATAATAGTCTAAAAAGAAAGGTCTCATTGTAAGAATAATTACTACTCATGCTAGCTACATTAACTAATTAACTAATTGCAAAGAATCCAGCTCTATCCATCTCATTAATAAATTAATTTCCAAAGAAATTGACTTTTTTATGTTGAATGATTATTTCTTTATCAAAACATGCAATATTTTTGTTATTTGAGTCTCTTTTATAGTGGTAACAACTGGAAAGATGACTCAATTCAGTTTTTTTTAACACGTAGAAATTGATGGTTATAAGACATTCTTTAAAATTTATTTTAATTAATACATTTTGCTCCAGAAAAGTATGATACAATCCTGAGAAAAAATTGGCATGGGAAAAGATTAATGTAAATTTTATGGATGTTAGAGAAGGACACATACACATAGTGAGTGATTTTGTATATCATTGTCATGCAATTGTATTGTTAGAATTATTTAAACATACAGTATAACAATTTCCTTAAAAACATAAATACTTATGTTTCATATAATTTTCAGCTATTTAAGTTTAAAGCTTTTATTTATTTATTTTTATTTTATTTTATTTATTTTATTTTATTTTATTTTATTTTATTTTAAGCTTAAAGCTTTTAGATGTAAATCTAAAAATGTAAAAAGGATTACAAAGTTTTTCCAGATTATTTTGGGTCACTTAAGAGCAAAAGAATTTTAGTTCTTTATGATCTTGGCTAAACTCTGGGAATAAAAGGATGACTAATCAAACGCCTGACCTATAGGGGTCTTTAGGGATCTTTAAAGCTACTAACAGGATTTGACATAGTTTAAAAATCCTGTCTAAACATGACAGTAGGGAGTCAGTTCCTGCCTCAATGACAAGAGAATTGCATTTTCTGTATGGAAGCAGCAGAGGTTAGGAAAGTCTGGCAGAGCGTGAAACCACGAGGGTCACGTCTCGGGCACCACCAGCACCTTCGTCTTCACATAACAGACTGACAGTTAACGTAGTGGAGAATTACAGGCACAGACATATCTGCACGTTTATGAGGTTTCAGTAAGAGGGTAGATTTTCAAATCGGTGGAGAAATCATATATTTTTCGACAAAAGTAACTGGATAATCATACCAAAAATATATGAAAAGCCAAACACAAAAGTAACTATTATAACACTACTAGGAGAAAACAGTTTTGAAAAAAATGCCGTGACAAAAAAATTATTAATCAGAACTAAAATCTATTATTTAATAGATTATATATATATTTATATATATAGTTTATATTTAAAATGTAATGATAGTTTTTAACACATAAATTAAAAAAAACTGTTTAATAAGATATTCCTGGGGCTCCTGGTGGTTCAGTCAATTAAGTGTCTGCCTTCAGCTCAGGTCATGATCCCAGGGTCCTGGGATGGGATCCCTGCATGGGGCTCCCATTGGGGAGCCCCCTTCTCTCTCTCCTTCTGCCCCTCCCTCAGCTCATGCTCTCTCGCTCTCTCTCTCTCTAGCTCACTCTTTCGCTCTTTCTCAAATAAATAAATAAAATCTTTAAAAAATTAAGATACTCCTTAAAGTTTAAAAGGCAAGCAATAACTTGGGGTGGTGGAAGGGGAGGTGGGCGGGGGTGGGGGTGACTGGGTAATGGGCACTGAGGGGGGCACTTGACGGGATGAGCACTGGGTGTTATTCTGTATGTTGGCAAATTGAACACCAATAAAAAATAAATTTATTATTAAAAAAATTTTTTAGCACTTTAGTAGTTCGGATGAAGAGTATCACATGTGGAAAAGTAAATAGGATTATAATAAGAAACAGAAAAAAAAGGCAAGCAATAGGGGGAGTATGAGAAAAAATAATTTTTAAAAATCAAAAGAAAGTTCTCATTTATACCCATAATTTTGGCATTACTTAAGCAAATTACTTTGATTTGGATCTAAATAATCTGGTAGTAACATGCCAAATAAGTTGGAGAAGACAAGGGAGGAGAAGCCATGACTGTTTCATGCCATTACCTCCAATTGTGGTATCGTAAATAAGAAAGAGGCACAAGAGTGCAGAGCCACACACCTGGTCACCTGGTCCAACTCTTCAATTTTCTGGTGCTCTTGGAGAAGGAGCAACATTCTGTGAAGGAGATCGTGGCCGGGAGTTTCAGCTTGTGGAGGGAACCAAGGACATAATTTTATGTTTAATTTACTTCTTAAAGAAATTAGCAAACTATTTTCCAAGGTAGTTTCACTATATTACATTCCTATCAGTAGCATACGAAGGGTCCAGTTTCCCCACATCTTCATCAATACTTGTTATTGCTTGTTTTTCTCACTATAGCTATCCTTGTGAGCTTAAAGTGATATCTTATTGTGATTTTATTTTATTTTTTTAAAGACTTTATTTATTTATCATGAAGGACACAGAGAGGGGGAGGACAGAGACACAGGCAGAGGGAGAAGCAGGCTCCATGCAGGGAGCCCAATGTGGGACTCGATCCCGGGACCCTGGGGTCAACGCCCTGGGCCAAAGGCAGGCACTAAGCCGCTGAGCCACCCAGGGATCCCCCTCATTGTGATTTTAGATGCATCATAGATACTAGCTTATTTTTCCTTAGATGATCATTTAAGTCATTATAGAAAATTTAACGACCTAGTACAAACATAACCTACATCTCTAGGATGCAAACTTAATTTTCTGTAAACTAGCACTTAACAAATGTAGATTCTTAGACAGGCATAGTCACAGGGTTACAAGCCAACAGCCCTATTAAAAGAAACCTCCTAATATTAGAGAGAGGCTCTGGTTTAAGCAGCATAGCACAGTGGTTAAAAGCCTAGGTGCTAGACACCGAGGCTCCTTCCACAGTGTGGCTATTGTGGACATTGCTGCTAGAAACATCGGGGTGCAGGTGTCCCCGCATTTCATTGCATCTGTATCTTTGGGGTAAATCCCCAACAGTGCAATTGCTGGGTCGTAGGGCAGGTCTATTTTTAACTCTTTGAGGAACCTCCACACAGTTTTCCAGAGTGGCCGCACCAGTTCACATTCCCACCAAGAGTGTAAGAGGGCTCCCCTTTCTCCACATCCTCTCCAACGTTTGTGGTTTCCTGCCTTGTTAATTTTCCCCATTCTCACTGGGGTGAGGTGGGATCTCATTGTGGTTTTGATTTGTATTTCCCTGATGGCAAGTGATGCAGAGCATTTTCTCATGTGCATGTTGGCCATGTCTATGTCTTCCTCTGTGAGATTTCTCTTCATGTCTTTTGCCCATTTCATGATTGGATTGTTTGTTTCTATGGTGTTGAGTTTATTAAGTTCTTTATAGATCTTGGAAACTAGCCCTTTATCTGACACATTTGCAAATCTCTTCTCCCATTCTGTAGGTTTTCTTTTAGTTTTGTTGACTATATCCTTTGCTGTGCAAAAGCTTCTTATCTTGATGAAGTCCCAATAGTTCATTTTTGCTTTTGTTTCTCTTGCCTTCGTGGATGTATCTTGCAAGAAGTTACTGTGGCCGAGTTCAAAAAGGGTGTTGCCTGTGTTCTCCTCTAGGACTATGTATACAATGGAATATTCCTCAGCCATTAGAAACGACAAATACCCACCATTTGCTTCGACGTGGATGGAACTGGAGGGTATTATGCTGAGTGAATAAGTCAATCGGAGAAGGACAAACATTCTATGGTCTCATTCATTTGGGGAATATATAAAATAGTGAAAGGGAGTAAAAGGGAAAGGAGAAAAAATGAGTGGGAAATATCAGAAAGGGAGACAGAACATGAGAGACTCCTAACTCTGGGAAAGGAACTAAGGGTGGTGGAAGGGGTGGTGGGCGGGAGGTGGGGGTGACTGGGTGACGGGCACTGAGGTGGGCACTTGACGGGATGAGCACTGGGTGTTATTCTATATGTTGGCAAATTGAACACCAATAAAAAATAAATTTATAAAATAAAATAGCTGTTCAGTACATCTAAAAAAAAAAAAAAAAAAAAAGCCTAGGTGCTAGGAGACAAGACTTCAAACCCTAGCTTTACCACTTCGGCATGTGACCTCTGAAAAGTCAATCAATCCTTTTGTGCTTCTGTTCCTTGTCTGTAAAATGAGGTTAGTAATAATAACTGTTCTACAAGTCTATTCTACAAGATTAGATTAGACAATATGTGTATATGATTCTGTGTCCGATTAAGAAAATAAAAAACTATTAACTTATTACTACTAGTCATTAAACTTATTAACTAATAAAACTACTAACTTCTTAAAAATAGAGGGAGAAAAATACAAGGAATTGACTGCAAATGTATTGCTGGGAAAACAATAGGGACATGACCAAGAAGTTGCTACTTCTTGCAAGAGAAGAAAACCCACATTCTCCCATGATGCCACTGGAGCGCCATCGCTGCCAATGCAACTGGTAGAAATACCTCTGAAAAAGTATTTCTGAGAGAGCCCATGGGAGCTTGCGAGCTCCACTCCTGTGCTGCAGTGGTGAAGCCACAGCTTACGCTACGGGAGCCTGGGCTTGCTTATCAGGGCTAGAGCCAGGAGTATCATCATTCCCCCATCTTCCCCTCTTCTCACCTCAAAAAAAAAACAAGCTGGCAAAGAGTCTGTGAGACACGGCTCTCCTGGCATGGAGTATAGAAGACAATGCAGGAGGACAAGAGAGAGCTGAGAATTGACAATATTGTTAAGAAGAGATAAAGCCCAAAGAACACAACTTGTCATATGATAACTGTTAGCTTGATTAGGTTCATTTTCACCTTTTAAGTAAGTCTTATGAAGACTCAGTGATGACTGAATTTATTTTTATTTTTTTTTTTAAAGATTTTATTTATTTATTCATGAGAGTCACAGAGAGAGAGAGAGAGAGAGGGAGAGACACAGGCAGAGGGAGAAGCAGGCTCCATGCACCGGGAGCCCGACGTGGGATTCGATCCCGGGTCTCCAGGATCGCGCCCTGGGCCAAAGGCAGGCGCCAAACCGCTGCGCCACCCAGGGATCCCGATGACTGAATTTAGAGTAAGTATTGACTTAAATGTTATCGTAACGTGTATAAGCCCTTCCTTATTTTTTTTAATGAGCTGTAATCTCAAACCCCAATGTCTGTTCAAAGCATGCCTGTCAGTAGATCTATTATTTTCTCAAAAACTCTTATCTGCTGCTGTTAAAATTTTTGGATTCCAGTTCCAGCTTAAGGTCTATCCAATGTTGAATTACAGATACATGGAGATTATGATACTTTATTTCCATAATCAAGGTCTTTTTTACCTTCAGATTTTGGAGCCAAATTTTTCGGTTGCGTTATGTTTTGTTTGGTAACAGCTTTCATGTAAATCGGGGTTGAGATTTCAAATATAAGAAGTGTCTTAGCCATAGACTTTTCCAGATCCTAGATTAAGAAAGTGCTTTCTTGATAATTGATCACATCTGGCAGGGCCACTTACATCACTTTACATGTGTAGAGTAATAAGTAGATTAAAATATCAGCAAAAGAATTTTGCTTTCTGGTCACATCTCAAGTAAGTACATTTCTAAACAAGCAAAACACTTTTGAGAGCTATGTTTGTAATGTCTGATTTCCCATAAAATAAAATCCTAACGTCTCCATCTGCTTTTGCAATCAAGAATTAGAAGAATATATACAGTGAGCAAGATAGAAATATCATCTAAATATATTCTATAACACTATCAGGATCACCTTGAAGGGTTATGCCAGAAATGCTTATTTATTTTGCTTGAATTGCTCCATTTCTGACATTCAGAAAAAAGCTGCAATTGCCAATACCAATATTTTTAGTAATATTGTTTTTTCCTTTTCTGTATCTCTCCACATTTAGGTGGTCATCTTTAGTGATTCAAAAGTTCTTACTCTATGACCCTGAAGATGAATATACATACGTGCCAGTAATGCTCATAAAACTGAGAAAAGTTATTATATCACTTAAATATCACATTAATTCCATACTTTTATTGAATAACTTGAAATACTTTAATTATATTCATTAGGAATTTTGTTATCATTTAAATATCACATTAATTCCATACTTTTATTGAATAACTTGAAATACTTTAATTATATTCATTAGGAATTTTGTTATCATTTAAATATCACATTAATTCCATACTTTTATTGAATAACTTGAAATACTTTAATTATATTCATTAGGAATTTTGTTATCATTTAAATATCACATTAATTCCATACTTCTATTGAATAACTTGAAATACTTTAATTATATTCTTTAGGAATTTTGTACTTAAAAATGCAAGAAAGTGCCATTGTGCTCTAGATACTGAAAGAAGGAAGACACAGACTATATCATGAAAAGTAATAATGCTTTGACTAAAGAAAAAATCAGGGTAAGGAAAGGTGTACTAGTATTTTTTTTTAACTTTTATTTACTCATTCAGCATGTATTTATGAAGTACTTGGGATATGTCAGGCAGTGTAAAAGATTATAGAAATACATTCCAGAGTAAGAAGATGCATTTTGCCCGCTGTGTTGGTTAATTTTATGTGTCAGCTCGGCTGAACTAAGAGATGGCCAAAAGCTGGTAAAATAGTATTGCTGGGTGTGCCTGTGGGGGTGTCTCCTGGAAAAGATTAGCTCTTGAATTCTTAGGTTGAGTAATGAAGACCGTCCTCATCAATGCACTGGGCATCATCCAAATCCTTGAGGACCTGAATAGAACAAAAAGGTGGAGAGCAAATTCGCTCTCTTTTGCTGGAGCTCGGACATCCACCTTCTCCTGCCTTAGACATCAGCACGCTGGGACCCCAAGCCTTTGGGCTCACACTGAATTATACCTCCAGCTTTTCCGATGCTCCAGCATCAGAAAATTTCCAGCAGAAATTCGGACTTCTTGGTTTCCATAATAACATGAGAAGATTCCTATAATAAATCTCTTTCGTATACTTATCCATATATATCCTAGTGGTTCTGCTTCTCCGGAGAACCCTGGGTAATATGGAATGTGGTTTTGACAGTAGTTCTAGAAGAAGAGAATTTTATGGATTAATTTTCCAAATTGGTTCCGGAGTTTCTGGAATTGGTTCTCTAATCGGATTAGATTTAAAGATGCAAATGATGATGTTGGTTGGTGGCTCCTAATAGCCCTGAACAAAGTGGGGAGAGAAAAGGATGAGCTCAGGGATCTGCATTTATGCAGTCCCTGAGTTGAGAATTTGGGCCTAAGGTCTTCTCTGTATGTCCTGCAGGAGAGACATCTGTAGCCATAGGATTGACAATGCTGAAAATCAAACACAGGACCTCATCCCGCTATTGCCTAAGGTGAGTTGAACTCTCAGCATCACAGGGTGTCTATGGTTAGTGTGAGGGTATTGACTGAGAAAGATTGAGAGAGGTTGGGATGGCAACATGAGGAAAGACCCTGATGAAACTGGGAACAATGAGCCCCTAAACTCTAACGACGCCACTTCGCCAGTGGCAAAGGCCTCTCCGTGTTCTGTGGAAGTGGTCTAGTAACCCTGCATTTTTAGTTTTGTGTTAAATTTCTGCAGTCAGAAACCACCATCTGCACACCCCCTTTTACATAATAATTAACTGGAATGCTGAGCAGTTAGTGTAGAGTTAGTACATAGTTGTTTGTCCTTTGATTACAGATAAAGATTTTTCAGGATTTGATCCGATTAACATTGAACAATACTGAATAGTTGAACAAGTGGATAACACCTAACAATATGGAATTATATACTTCATTCTGCTAGAAAAATCTGAATAAATTTACATTTAGTTAAGAAATCACAAATAATTAGGACATTTGACTGTCATAATATTTAATTACCACTTATGAGCATAGAGGAAATTATGACTGAATAAATATTTAGGCTCTTATTTTAGAATTTCATTTCTTGACATTAGGATTTATGCCATTCTTTAGCTAAAGACTTGGTTAGAGAAAACAACAAGTAGACAGATTTCCAATTCATCACCATATTGGTAAATCAAGTAGACAGAAGGAAAAAAAAAAAGAACCTGTTATGTAATTTGTTCTTTTGTGGTTGGGTGGAAAAGATAAAAGAAATGCATTGAGAGGCTTTATTTATAGCTGGAATTTGGGAATCAAAAAAAAAAATACTTCCATTTATCTCCTGTTTAGGACAAATTATATTTTAATTTCAACAACTTCTTTTACAAAATTGTCTTCTTATTCCTTGCGATTTGCTAAAATGTCTGTCAAGTATAATCTTTTTAATAGTGAGATCCCAAATGAGCAGACTGAGCAGCAAGCTTCCGAGCTTACAGAATCTGAATGACACAATGAGCCAAGGAGGAGGAGAGCGCTCCTTCATCAAAATGAGCTAAGAAGGAAAAATGCAGGAGGCCACTAGGTAATGTGCAGAGAGCTCTCCATCAGGTTCTTCCAGGTGACGGCCACTGTTCCGTCCTCCCAATGACGGGGTGAAGGCCTGTGGGCATCCGTCTTCTCTGACCACGACTACGCCTGATTGTCCTCTAGTGCACAGAGTAGGGCTAGACTGGAAAACTGGTGAGGAAGAGAAGCTTATCTTCAGAGCCGGTGATTCCAGGCCTGCTTTCATTGGACGTTTCCATGGGAAGAAAGTGATCTGTCAAGTAGTTTGTTACACTTCACCAGGGTCTCTCCAAGATGGGAATCATTATAGGATGATCACCGGCATCTCGAAATGTCTGTAAATACAAGCGCTCATGGAGTTTCCTTAGATTCTCTTACCTTATTAGCTTTACTGCAAGCTACTGCAAATATTAAGCTATTATTGTAAGCAGTGGAGACTCAACAGCCTGTGCACCTTTCTAATCCATAATGATGCTGGAGGAGGAAACCTTGCTGCTTCATGTTAATTGTGGTGAATTTAAATACCCTGTGAGTATTTCCATTGTGTTTTCCTCAATTATGTAAATAGAGAGTCAGTGTTTTGTTTTTTTGAAAGAGGAGAGACTGTCACATTTTGTGACTGCTGTGATAAAATTTATTTTGATCATCATTGCTGTCTGTTATTCCCATTCTGGGGGGGAAAAAAACCATAAATACTTAGGCTCTCTTAAAAGAGCTTGCACAGCAGGATCCTGTTGTGGAGGCCTCTGATGAGAAATTTGAGTAAGTAATCTGCAGAGTTACACCTTTAGAGCCATATTTGTACCTAGAATGACATGTCACTTCTCAGATATGAGTCAAAGAAACATGTTTATGGACCTGGGGACAAAGTAAAAAAAAAAAAAAAAAAAAGCTATTTTTCTGAAATAAAAACAAATCCACACATACAAACAAAAGTATAAGCTCCATGAAATCAGGAAAACTACCAGACTTGTTGACCGTCTATGTTCAGCTCCTACGTTGTGTCTGATGCATAGTGAGTCCTTGATGAATGCTTGGGAATGAATGAGTGAGTGTAGTGATCTGCAGCAATAAGCTATTCAGTCAGCATTAGTGAGCAGAAAATTCTTTATTGCATATATTTTTTGAGATTTTATGTATTTATTTGAGAGAGAGAGAGCGTGAGCAAGAGTAGAGCAAAGGACAGAGGGAGAAGCAGACTTCTTGCTAAGCAGGGAGCCTGACATGGGGCTCCCTCCTGGGACCCGGGGTCATGACCTGAGCCTGAGCCTAGGGCAGAGGCTTCACGGAGGGACGGAGCCCCGCAGGTGCTCCTCTATTGCATTTTCAATCAAGCAAACGAATGCATATTATTAGTAACAGAGGAGTCAACAATAATTAATGTAAAGGGAAACTGTCATAATTTTCTGTAATGACTTGCCTGACCCTTCTAGTGACATAAAATACCAAAGTTGAAAGTCAAAATCTATCAATATTTCACCCGCTACGGCTCTGAAAGGGAATGCTCTTCTTCTTTCAAAAGAAATATCTCTAAAAAAAAAGAAAGAAAAAGAAAAAAAAAAAAGAAATATCTCTAGATGGGCAAAGGTGAGCCATCTGACTCTACGAGCTTGAAGGACGTTATCTCTCGTGAACATTCAATACTCCAAAGTGTAGACACTTTTCCAACTGAAGACCTAAGATGGGTTCTTTTTCTCTCTCTCTCTCTCATTGCAAATCAGATGGCTATCCTGACAACCAGTTAGCCCAAGAGTAAGAAATTCTGAACCCAGATCTTTGCTCTATTTTTATTTTCTCACAAATGTACTCCAAACACTTACACACTCACGCACGTTACCCATGGAGTAGATCCAGTCACCGGATCCTTCAGCTCTTACCCACTCAGTGAGGTCTCCCTTGATGCCCAGTTGGAAGTGAACTTCCCCAGTGAGTCCTCATCAGAGCTAATGCTTCACGGCACACATCACCCTAAAATTCCCTTGTTAATTGGCTTGAATCCCTTTCCTTTCCTACTAAGCTAATTCAAGTGAATACTTGATGAGAGCAGAAATATAGCCGGGGCTTGTTCACAGGTACTGAGAACAGTAACTGACATAGAAGAAAAGCTTGATAAATATTTATTTACTCCATATTTTTTGATTAAATGAATGAATGAGTGAGCTACGAATCCATTCATCTTTGATTTGATCTTCCAAACTGACTTCCTTAAAAGAGCTCTGCTCAGAACCTACCTCTTGGGCCCCTGGAGGGCTCAGTGGCTTAGCGTCTGCCTTTGGCCAGGGCGTGACCCCGGGGTCCTGGGATCGAGTCCCACGTCGGTCTCCCTGCAGGGAGCCTGCTTCTCCCTCTGTCTGTGTCTCTACCTCTCTCTGTGTGTCTCTTATGAATAAATAAATAAAATATTAAAAAAAATAAGAATCTACCTCTTAAGCAAATCTCTCACTGATGATGCGTTAATACTCAGGCATTCACGTTATTGTTCTGAATGAGAGGCAGAGGTAGTCGAGGTAGGTTGGTCGTGGGAGAGAGAATTACAATAGGTGAACTTACGAATTTAAATTTCTCAATTCAAAGATCCAACAAGCAGATACTGAGCAGCTATGACTTTATCAAGCTCATTCAAATGAATCAGACTTTTTCTTTGACTTCTGACATTATATTAAGTGAAAATTCTCCTGGCCAGTTTATTACCTATAATCAGATTTGATAGAAGTTATTTGGCCAAGCTATTTTTATGTCCGTAAATAGGGATTTTTGCTGTTAGTGGTGGTGACTGCTGGTGGTGGTTGGTGGTGTGGCTGAGAATCTCTATATCTCAGAAAGAAATCCTCTATCCTGAGAAATCATTTTAGTTAAACACATAGGTGATGGACACTTGCTATGTGTTCAGTTCTAGAGAATTAAGGATGAATAATCTCCAGCTCTTTCTGTAAGTAGCTAACAATAAAGATAGGAAATCAGTGGGGGAATGCAGCTCTGAGCTGGATAGGAAAGAAATTTTGAATTAGGTGAGAGTACGGATTTACATAATTATGACATGGCCCTGGGGATGTGTTACTGAAGTGAGATTTTTCTTGGTATAAAAAGTGCCTAAAGGACTTCCTATGATCTAAGAATGAAAAAAAAAAAAAAGTTATGTGGCTTGTATGATACTTTGTCAAGAGGATAAGAGTCTGCATCTCCAGTCAAAGAAAAAAAAGAAGTATTTTGTTTGTTGTTACATTTTTCCTTACACCATGATGTAAAGTGGTGTTCAGCTCATTTTAGGTACGGTTGCAGTGAGATAATGCACAAGAGAGAGGCAGAAGCAAGTGATCCATTGATCCCAGAGACACGGAGAGATTAGGATGCTAGAGGAAGTCCTTTTATTTTATAAGATAAAGATGAGTAATTGAAATTTTGGTTAAAACAAGGAATCGTTAAAAAGGAGTATATACTGACTGTAAAGATTCTGTGTTATTATTCTTAAAAATATTCTTTATTTATTTATTTATGGGGGGGGGCACAGAGGGAGATGGAGAAGAACGCTCCCTGCTGAGCGGAGCCCGATGCAGGGCTGGGTCCAGGATCTTGGCATCCTGACCTGAGCTTAGCAGACTGAGCCACTCAAGGACCCCAAATTCTACTTTTTTTAAAAATGTAAATGCACATTTATACCCATATCTTTTCAAGGAGAGCCAAAGCCTTTTCTGTAAGTGCAGGTTTGCTAATTGGAGTTTTTGTGATATTCTTTGCATAAACTAAGTAGATAATGTATCATTTGTAATTTCTGGCTTTATTTATTTATTGAATAATTATTTATTTTTTGAATGGACCAAGAACTTAAATATCCTTGTGAGGTATAGTAAGTGAAGCATTTGTCTGCTTTTCTTTAAAAAAAAAAAAAAAAACTTTCCCTCATCCTTTGTAGTTTCACAGTCTTATTTCACTGGAAGTTTGTAATGCATCTTTGTCAAGCATTTCCAAAGCGTTCAAATTACACTTCATAGAAAAAAAAGCCTTTCTGGCTGCCTGCTATTTTACTTCATCAATTTACATAATAATTGCATTATGTGCTTACAAAAGTTAAGCGCAACCTGCATTGAAAGGTTAGGGAATCAGCCCAAACCACTTCACGCATATCGATAAACCTAAATGGCACAACTGTTGGATCACGGGAGGTTATTAAATGGAAGTTTTCAAATGCCATGAGAGAATTAATCAGTGTGTTCTAGAGACGAGATGGGAATTATTGGCTAATGCAATATGTCTGTAAATTGGAAATCAATTAAAAGAACTTTCATTCTAGTTCCTAATGGCTGCCCAATTCCAGGTGACTCATGACATCCCAGCTGCACTTCCTGCAATGCCATTCAAAAAAAAATACCCAAAATTCCTTAAAATACACTGCCTTCCTTGCTTGTGCTGACTCCAACAATATTATCTGTCAAGTATGACCCTAAGAGCACTGGTGAACCCCGGACGGGGGCCACAGATTACCACGGACATTCTCAAAGCTTTGGTCAAACTCTAGCATTGTTTTTTTCAAATTCCAGATCATTTATGATAAATATTATCTTTTTCTTAAGATTTTATTTATTTATTTATGAGACACAGAGAGAGAGAGAGAGAGGCAGAGACACAAGCAGAGGGAGAAGCAGGCTCCACGCAGGGAGCCCGACGTGGGACTCGATCCTGGGTCTCCAGGATCAGGCCCTGAGCCGAAGGTGGACGCTCCACCCCTGAGCCACCCAGGGTTCCTGATCAATATTATCTTTTTATTTATATCTGAATATTCATTCTCACACATAAAGGATGACTTCATATTTTATTTTATTTTTTATTTTTTGACTTCATATTTTATATAATAATCATTGCCGATAAAATATCTGGTTCTGAAAGACAGGTTTTTTTTGTTTCTTGTTTGTGTTTTTTTTTCACAACAAGAATCAGAACAATTTCTGGGACAGACTGTTTAAATCATGTTCACAGCCAATCTAATAAAGGTTTAAGAAAAAAAAATTTCACAGTTGAAATAGAGTATGTATTGTTTCCCCCAACAGGTTCTCAATTCCAAAACTGATATTTTCAGTTTCCATAAATTGATTTAGTGTGTCTTCTCAGCATACAGCTTCAATGTTTTTCATCTACCACTAGCCCTGGTTCTTTGGTCCTCAAGAGGTCTTCACTCTATGCCTGAACCCGAGAGATCTATCTCAATGCGCAGATAACCTTTGTTTTTTCTATCAAGAATTGTTTCTTTTGCATTATTTTTATTCAAAATGATTAAACGTGAAGCCCAGGTAAATGATTCACTTATATCAATGAAATCAATCAGCTTTATTTGCACGACCCACTAATGAAGACGTGCGTTGTTATCCCACAACAGAATCTACTTCATTATAGCAAGTCGTTGGCTCCATCCAAGTATCTAGAAAACGGCATTTCCATTCTTCCCAGCAGTTCGCTTTTTATGGAGTTAAATTTGGGGTCTTCCAGGGCTTCTGGGCTTGTCGTATAGTCACCCCAGAAAGCAGTTCTTTTCATTTCTGTGATACACAAGATTCACGCTAAAGAAAATATCCACAAGTACATTCTTTTATTGAGTAATTAAGATTGAAATAATTTGAATTGACTTTTTTTTTTTTTGACCAAATAACAGGATAGATACTTGTACTTGGCCCATGAATCTCATGATGCCCATCTATAATAAAAGGGTTCAGGCAGATTTGGCATTACCCAATAGTCTCTCCGGATTTTCTGTAATGTTTTCCCATAACAGTTTCCTAAATTTCCTAATTGAAAAAAAATGCATCCTTTAAACACCAATAAAAATCCTAAAATCACTAAATATTTTCAAAGGAAAATGTGTTCCTTATGAGGAATTGTGACCAAGCAGAGCTCCTCCTTCCTTATGTTTGGTAAACCTTCTCACTGATTTGCAAACCCTCAGACTACGGTGACTTTAGAGAAGCTTCCTCCAAACCTTCCCCTCCAGGCAAAAATCCTTTTCCAGTCATGGGTCACCTTTGGTTGAAATGCCTGGAAGGCGAAAATCTAGTGATCTGTGAAGTCAGACCAAGCCAGACTCTTTAAAATTAATTTAAAACAGGATTTATCTTTTATTATTGAAACAAAACTGCACATCTTGATGATTGCATTCTACTGGAGTTAATTTTGTTTTTTGGTTTTTTTTTGAGTTACAAATAAACCTAGAACAGGTTCACACCTAAGGCATGTTCTCATGAGCATTTTTTTTCCTCTAAATGTACCAGTTGCGCCTTCAACCATTTCTTATATGACATCTTTACCAATTGAACACTGCTCTGAACACTTCCATGGCTCCATTCTAGTGTAGTTATGATATTTGTTAAAATGTGATGAACAGAATTTAATAATACATGTAATTAGGATATTCATAGCACAATGCAATGACTATTTCTATGAGGATGGCATCTTGGTACCTGGATGAAATGCTACGTGCATGTTTCAGCTATTTTAATTTTTACGCTGTCTTGTATAATATGGCAATCTTCCCGAAGTTTCCATTACTTATTCTGAATAAAAGACAATACAAAAGAGATAATTTTTTGTTGTTTAACATGTTACAGATAAATTTACAGCTTTGTAGCAGTCTTTCAGATTTCATAGTATTTCTTTCAGAATAACTGCCAGAGTTAGTAATCTCCTTGATATCTTAAAAAAAAAAGTTACTTATGAATATTTGCAGAGCAGTGTTGAAAATATCATAATGGGATGTCGGGTGGCTCAGCGGTTGATCGTCTGCCTTCAGCTCAGGGCATGACCCCAGGGTCCTGGGATCGAGACCTACTTTGGGCTCCCCATAGGGAGCCTACTTCTCCCTCTGCCTGCATCTCTGTCTCTCTCTGTGTGTCTCTCATGAATAAATGATACCTTAAAAAATAAATAAACAAATATATTAAATAAATACATACATAAATGGAGGCCACTTTTTTCTATTTTTACAGTTGTCTCCAGTTGATGCTCTGTCAGGATTTAAAAACAAAACGAAAATAACGTCTTTGGTTCCGTTGCCGATGCAATGTGTGCATCTAATGACTTGCTCTGTTAAGAAAATCAATTAACATATGACTTTGGAATACCTGTAATGAAAAGGGAAAGACATTGGTACCAGAAAATAATTCACCGTTACCTGCTGGTGTCTCTACAACAGAACTCTAACGGTGAGCTATCTTACTCAGGTATTTCGTTTGTTGTTCATTGAGCACGTTTGCTGATCATGGACTATGTGCTTGGCACTCAGCGGGCTTCAGGATTACAACAGACAGGTCATGCCCTTGCCAGGAGTTTTGGGTGAGATGCAGTCACATAGCGAACTGTTAACTCCAGTTTAATTATCTAATATCCTGAATCTTTCTTAAAATGCTCATCTGCTTCTAGAAATTTTATCACGTAAATACTATAAAGTTGACATCTTTAGACAAGGTGCTCATTATCTACCTTTCTCAGACACTAGGAAACAAATTTCTTACGTCTTTTTTTTTTTCACTTTTGTAATGAAGAATTTGGATGAAGCTATGTGTTTGTTTTCAGTTTTAACTTCAGTTATTATCTGCGTGGCTTGCCTTTTTAAAAAATTTTTAACTAATTAATTAATTAATTAATTATTTTTGTGGCCCGCCTTCTTTGTAGAAAGTATATCTATAGAGATAATAATTATATTGCCTACATTTACTGAGGTTACATCATGAGTCCACTCCCTGACCTTGGGAATGTGCTTGGCCTAAGACCCAGATGAATCTTTTGTATGGAGAAATATGAACACCTAGCTAATAGGGTTGCCCCAAGGAACAGAATGAATAAGTAAGGTGCTTTGTATAGTTCCGGTTTAAGGCCTGGCCAGGGCACATGGTGCAGTTGCCCACATGGGGTTGCCAGGTGGCTGTCCAGTACCCTGGGGAGCCCCGTTCCTTGGGATTGTCAGGACTACAAAGGGACAATGGTGCCACCCATCATCAGATCCGGGGTCTATGTCTCAAGCTCCCAACACCACCTGGTGATAACCTGCTGTATATTTCACACTGATTACTAGACAATAAGCCTTTTCAGCATCCTGTGCTCTGTTTGGATCTAATTTGGGTTCGGTTAGAATGCAGGGGAGATGTAATGATAAGGCATCTTTGTTTTTTTGTAGGAGGCAGGAGGCAAATGGAGGATTAGGGTTGTCATGGTAGAGAAGTAGCCTTGACTCAAGTAAACCTAGAGAGGGGGATGCTTGGTTGTTTTTCTGATGTGGCGTCCTTGTCTTCGTTTCATGTTCAGGCATGATTCCTAGTGCTCATGTTTTCTTTATTCCTATTACAGACATGGATCATGTGATCTAGTTATGGTTGACATTTTGTGAATTTATTTAATACTCAGTAATACCATTATAGTCTAGCCGTTGGCTACCAGCTTTCAAAACCAGATTTCTTTCCTTCCTCTCATTTTCTCATAGCTTTAACTCATCCCAACATTGCTCATTTCACTTCATTTTTTAAAAAGATAACTTTATATTTATTTATTTATTTATTTATTTATTTATTTATTTATTTATAACAGAGGGAGCACACGCAGCAGGGGCAGAGGGAGCGAGAATCTCAAGTAGACTCAGCACTGAGCACAGAGCCTGATGTGGGGCTTTATTTGGGGCTGGATCCCATGACACTGAGATCACGATCTGAGCAGAAATCAAGAGTCCCAATGGTTAACCGACTGAGCCACCCAAGGGCCCCTTTCATTTTCCTTCTAACATTTTCTGTTGATTTCTTTGAGGCAATGAAGCAACTATAATTAATACGTCTTATCTATTGTGGATTCTTATAATTTCATATCTTATTAACAACAACAAAGATGAATGAAGAAGTGTTGTTCTTAGTATATGGTTTATGTGCTGCTCCATTTTATTTTCATCTAGGGAAGTTCCTACTTGGATATCTTGATTAATGGTTTTCTTTTTCTATCTATCTATCTATCTATCTATCTATCTATCTATCTATCTATTATCTATCTATTATCTATTATCTATCCATTATCTATTATCTATTACCTATCCTCATTCTTTTTTTCCTGTAGTTGGAATTCTTAAGCCAGGATCTCTCCTTTGCTTGTCCTTATAATAGAATAACATTTAATTTTATTGTATTTAATACGACAGTTTCCTGATTTTTAAACTTAAAATATATACCCAAGCAAAAATAGTCACATCCTGAATTGACATAATGTCTTGATTAAAAATCACTAGTTTTCATTTTTTCCAATAGGAAAAACATAAATTCATGAATATGCAGAGAAGTGGGTCTTCATTTAAGCTTAATCTAGGCTACATTCTCCAGTGTGCTTAATTATTCTTATAATTTAGGTAATTTAGTTTTAAATGTGCTTTTGATTAAATGATTCCATCAGCAAATATTCTTGGTGCTAAATGAGATTTTAAACAAATTCACTATCTTAGTCAACTAAGAGAATTAGAGTCAAGAAATGAAATATCAGATATGAATATTGATTGGGTCAAAATAATGTAATAATAAATTAGATGATGAAACGTGCATCATCTAATATTGTCTATAGGGAAGCAATATTTATTTATTTATTTATTTATTTATTTATTTATTTATTTATTTATTTATTTTATTGGGAAGCAATCTTAAAGCCAGCAGATAAAGAAGTTCAATTATACAATTTTATTAGAAAATAATATAAAAACTGGAAACGGGTTCTGGTTTGCTAATTACAATTTACTTGTCTTCTATGTAATGTCAGATGCCATGGCAACTGCTGGGAAATGTTTTCCAAGTTCATCTATACCAATCACTGCTATAAAGATGTGCCTTCCTCATCTGGAGCGTCCACTGTAGCAAGCCTAACGAAGCCTAACGTCCACATATATTTTCTTCTAATATATCGTTTTCTAAAGAAAAAAAAAAAAAAAGGAAAAGCTTCTGAAGAACAGAAAAGCCTTCTCTACCACTGAAGCATTTAGGTAATATACCGTTTTGCACAATCTGGTGATGAGTTTTGTAGTGTTTGGAGACTATATATATTGCTCGGTTGAAGCATAGAACAGGTGGGTAGTTTCCTGGGAGCACGAATTCCAAGGGGCAGTAAAGCATCCATGAATATGTAAAGAGAGGAGTGAACGATTATTCACTAGGACTTCGCCCAAGGAAGATGTTTTGTACACCGGCCAGGAGGACGCTTAGGGGAAGGAACGAGGCCAGTAGCTACAGCCGGTGGCCCTACAGCCTTAAAGGAGGCTAAATCCGCAGGCGTTTTGTTTTACTGTCAGCAAGTGCCCGCTGAAGCAGGGTCCCTAGCAGTCATTCTCTGCCTTTGCCACACGTCAGTCTAAGCTTCTCTCCCAAATAAACGTTAACCTCTTTAGATGATATTACTTAAAAGAAGAGCCAAATTCATGGATAATTCTCATAGGGTAAAAGGATCCCTAGTTTTTTACATAGCTGGGAATATGTTTCAGTGCCGCTGAGTTTATAGGATGTATGTGATTATCACTAGGAGATTTAGATTTTATTCATTGGTGTTCCAATGCACTGTTTAGTTGAGGCAACAGAAAAGTTGTTTTTCTTAATTTCCCATTGTTTGTTGAATATGCTTTATTTTTCTAGAGCGGCTTTAGAGTCCCAGCAAGATTGAGCAGCAAACACAGAGCGATCCACCCCCCTGCTCCCACACTCACAGCCTTCCCCGCTTCCAACATGCCACGCCGAGAAGCTTTATGCCATCCTGGAATCAGGTCCTTTTACCTTTGAAAAACGGGTCACCAAAGCGCATCTAGAAAAAGTTGCATTTTTGTCTGATTGTTGACTCCTTTTGATCGAAAAAGTTTATGTATGGATTATTGCTTCTCTACTTAGTGATTTATTATTACCTTCTGGTATTATATATATATATATAATAAATTTATATATAAATTAATATAATATATATTATATATTAAATATAATTAATATATTATATATTTATTATATAATCCCCTATTATATATAATATACAACCAGATATATTATTTATTTATATATATATATAAAAAATCATGGCATAAACATGTAAAAGGCATATATGTATAAATACACACTTTTTTATATATCATCTAATTTATTTATCTATAATTAATATGTCCATGCCTTTCCCTTGCTTCTAAGTTTTGAAATACTCTGAATTTGCTGATTTTTTTGTGTGTTCAGTTTGAGGTATATATGTATACATATATATATGGGTATGAGTGTGAGTGTGTGGCACATGCACATAAGTACATGCCGTTGTTTACGTGCCTATATTCATAATTTTGGCAATTGAGTTTTGCATCTGAAAACAGTCATGTATTTTTAAAACACGGTGTGTATTATATTTTTAAAGAAGGATCCTGAGACATTTTAATGCAGTGAACTTTGAGAACTAATATCTGATTCTGAAAGGTTGTAGAAATAGAATTACGGCGTTTGAATCCATGGGAAATTGCTTTTTTCTCTCAACATTTTTTGTGAGATTAATCCATGTTGTATGTAGCCCGAGTTCATTTATTTCAATGCTGCATTACTCCGTTAAGCAAGTACAGCACTCTACGTTCTTCTAGAGCAGTCATGATTAATATTTGTGTTGTTTCCATCTGGTTTTTCTCTCACACTGCGATGTTTTGCATATCTTTTTATTTCACTCTATGTGCATATATAGAAATGAAATTATCGACTGCTTTACGTGTGCACATTTTTCCTAAACTTCTCAAAAATGGTTATATAAATTCATAGTTTGCACTAGCCACGTTCATTATTATTTATGGGTCAACGAATTTTCCTCCACTGGATGTCAGACTTCATAGATTTTTTCCTACTTTCTTCTGGATGTTCCGTGCTGTGACCTCTTGGTCAGTTTTATTAGTGGTTTATCAATTTGCTCGATCTTTTCACAGAGTCAGCTTCTGATTTCAATTATGCTGTGTATTGTTTGTCCATTTTCAGCTTCATTGATTTCTGCTCTTATTTTTATTTTTTTCCCTCCTGCTTGCTTTGCATTGAGTTTGCCTCACTTTGGAGTTTAGACTGTTGACCTGAGGTCTTTCGGTTTTCAAGACACCCGTAGCTCTCTTTGCGTCTGTCATTCACGCATAGTCACCCAGTGCCTAATCTGAAATCTGGGTGGCTGTCCACTTCTGGACTCCGTTCTCACAGTCTTTAAGTCCATCAGATCTATGCACCTGAAGTTCAGGAACTCGTGTACTCCTAATTCTCCCAAGGCCTTCCTCCTGTCCGTCTCAGTGGTGATCTAGGAAAGATGGTGGGGTTCGGAGCCAACAGCCAACAAAGAAGCCTTGAGACATTTCGGTGCAAAAAGGTGGCTTTATGAAAGCACCAGGACTGGACCAAGGGAGAAAGAGCTGCCCTGGAGTCGTGAGGGGGGTGCTGATTATATACGTCCAAGTTGGGAAGGGGGTCAGGGAGACCTTAAGCTTTGGAAATGGGGTCTCCAGGTCCTTGAGGGGGCCAGCTGTTGTTGGGAAAGGTCATGATTACTGTCAAATAAAATCTTAGCCATGAGACCCTTCTGATGTGTATCAGTGGATCAAGTGCTTGGGGGATGATCGCCAACACGTATCTTGGGGGTTTAGAGATAAAGGGAGTTTCCAAAGGGATTTTTAGATGTTAAAGCAGACTCACGGGCTCCTGGGGGTCGGGCTAGGATTGCACTTGCTGCCTCAGCGCAGCATGAACATCCAGGCAGCTGCGATCCTCGAGGAGCCTCACTCTGCCTGTTTCCCGGACTTGCCAAAGGGCTGTAGGGAGTAAGGAAATTTAATTTCCTTTTGCCTTTGGTTTTCCACCACCGTGGTATTTTGTACTTCCCTGTGGATCCCCTTTTTGTTTTTCCAGCCACGAATGGGGGCTCTATTTACTTATTCTGCAGAGCCCTACCTGGAACTATGGCTCTATTCTGGGCTAAGTGGTGTGAAGATATCAGGAAAAAAAAAAAAAAAGCTAAACTTATCACTAATTTGGTGGCACTTCAAATCCTGGTTTTCTTCCCAAATCTGCTTGTTATTGAGTTTTCAAAGTCCTCAAAGTAGCTGCTCTGTTCAACTGTTTCCAGGTGTTATTGTTGTGTTTAATGGTCTTGCATTTAATTGCAATGGGTTAGGGAACTAGGTCTCTATGTTACTGATTAAAAATTAGTAGAGATTTGCTTTAGGACTAAAATATATAAAATCAATATAAAACCAATATACAATCAATCAATATATAATAAATTTTTGTGACAGTTCCATGTAAGATGGTAAATATTTGTGGACATATCCTGTGCACTTAAAAGATTTTTATTTGCATAGTTCAAATATGCTGCATGTCACTTGACCTCATAAATATTAAAGAAATGTTTTGAAACATCTCACTTTTCCAGTGCAATTTTCAAGTAACCTGTGGATTTTAGCAAATAGTAGTTGAGTAGTTTCTCATTTGGATAAATGAATTTTCACGAAGTTCCTGAAGCATATCTAAAGTTATTTGCAACTCCGTCTTACTAAAGAAAACTTTCCTAGTTTTAATAAAGGCATGTTACTGCAGGATACAGAACACTAAAGTCATGTTAATGTAAGTTTTTATAGGTCGGTTCACTTCTCATGTTTATTATGTTTTAGGGGTATCTTTTAGTTCTATTTCTTTTCCATAGATTTATTTCCCTTTTAGATTTATTCTTATCACACATATATACATATTTTTAAGAGTTTATTTATTTATTCATGAGAGTCACAGAGAGAAAGAGACAGAGACACAGACAGAGGGAGAAGCAGGCTCCATGCAAGGAGCCTGATGCGGGACTCGATTCCAGGACCCCAGGATCACGCCCTTGGCTGAAGGCAGACGCTCAACCACTGAGCCTCCCAGGTGACCCTGATATATTTATATTTAAGTCCATTTTATTTTTGCACTTTGGATTCTGTACTTTCATGCCATTTTATCTTATTCATATATTTGGTGCATTTTCGCTCTTTTCCTACTCACTGGATCCTTCTCTATTGTTGATTTGCCCTTGAGCCTTAGGTCTAAATTTCTAAAGTCAGTCCTGCTCCATATTTGCCATTTGATCCACATACATTTCTTTTTCCCTCAGGCCTAATTTATTTAGCCACCAGCTAGAATTAAGACCACGCGGCTCCTGAGAATGGAAGTGATGTTCAACATTGTATGTTAATTCCTGATTATTCTGGGTTTCGTTCATGTTTTTTTGAGTCCCAAAGCCTCATTTTGTCAACCGTTGAATGGCGTACCTTAGCTGGGGTTTGAACTTGAACACTGACCTGGGCTGTCACTAAACAGTCCAACAGGTACTCAAAACGAACATCTCCTGAAGCAACTTCGCATCAGAGCCGGTATGTTTCATTCTCAGATGAAAGCATCCCTCTCCAAGGAGATCATCCTCTTACTTTCATCTCTGAAGTCAGCAAATCTCCAGGGATCTCTGTGTGTTTGGGGCACCTTTCAAGTACACACTATGCCTCTCGGTTAAAGGGTTCCCGCTTCCCTCCAGTGTTAGCGATTCAGATGTTACACGCGCCTTGGAATCAACGGTGTTTATCTGGAACGCACGTTAAAGTACAAAATCATGGATTAGCGCTCGAAAGGGAGGTTATTACCTACAGAGTTCAAAGTTGTAAACAATATCTAATTTGAGTTGGAGAATTTAATAGCTAAAATTTAATTTTTTAAAAAGATACTGTACTTTTTGTTCCCATACCGCAAAAATACCTTAAAAGGGAGGTGCAAGTCATAATGCTAACATTTTTAAAAGCTCCTTGTCGCCAACTGTTTCACATCCCCCAGTCTTGGTTCTTTTGTGCCGGAACCATATGACCTTCTCCCACTTTCCTACCAGCTTGTTTTCCTCCCTTTCCCAGCTACTTGTTACCTATATTGATTCAAATCATTGCTCCTTTCTCTTCTGTCAAGCTCTTTTCTGACCTTTCTTCATTACATGCGTAATGAAAGAATAGGTTCTAGGAGTGGACACAGCACAGTAGGACAAAGGGGGGAGAGGCTGGTCCAACAGCGTCAGACCAGGAGACCCTGAGCCTTTCCACAATGGGATCCCTCTCGTAGTTCGTGTTCCCTGCATAGGTAAGACAGGCTGGATCTTCTCCTAGCTTTGGCGTCCACTGTACATCTTGAGGTCCCTTGCAGGATTCCGAATTTTCTCTAGTTGACTCACATGAGCCCCGTCTTCATCCTCAGTATTTGCTGTTGCTTCAAACTTGGGGTTTCAAAGATCTCCTGCCATTTCCCAGCTGCACTGAGAATTATTCTGTAGCTGTGATGGTCTCGTCTTTCCTACACTTGAAGGACTTTCTAAACACATGAAATTTGTTCATTATACCCTTGCTTAGTTTTACAGGCTCTTTGAAGTCTGTTTTCCTTCTTTGATTATGTCTCTGAGAATTTAGAAGAGTAAGGAGTTGACTGTGTGTATCCAGTCTCTATATTTAAAACTTATCAGCAATAAAATTTTATACCACTCACTAAATTGCTGCATATATATTTTAATAGTGTTAACAAAATGCAAAAGCATGAACAATCTAACAACATGTCTTAAAATTTATGGCAGTTTTCTCCTTCTTTATGATTACAAAGAGTTATTGATTCCAATTGATTTATGGAAATTGAATTATATGAAGACACCAGAAATGCATAAAGCAGACTGAGAAAACAACATTTCCATTTTAATTGCCACCTAATAATAAACCCTGTCTCCTGGGCTCTGCTTCACAGAACTTTCAGAGCGTGGGTCCTACCTCGACATGTTTTAGGACCTGAAAAATCTGTCTTTGTGAGTAAAACCTGAAAGCTTGAACTAACCATTTTTAGGAATGGTCACAGACAGTCTTCTGGTTATATGCACATTGGAGCTATTTCTGAAAACTTGTTTCATAGATAAGCACTTGGCCATTATATTATTGGGATGCTTACTTTATAGGGGAAGGGAAGGTGTTTGAATAATGTTGAACATTTGAACGACACATGGAAAAAAAGTCACAAGAATCTTTCAAAAATACTACATATATTTGGAATAATGGAAAGGAAATATCTGAATATTTGACCAAAATTCCCCACCAGTTTTTAACTCCCATCAATGTCCATTATTTGACATTAAATAGATGTAGAAAAATGGAAGGATTCATAGAAATTAAAGATGACTGGCATTATAAAATAAAGATAAATCTGTGCTTTGGGGGTCACTCTTTATCATGGAGCAGAATTCCTGTTCTTTCATAAGTCCTTCTAGCTGGACTCAGATTCAAATTGATATGAGACAGATTAACCGGAGAAGGTCAAATTTAAGATCATACTTAGGAGGAATCCGACAGACATGGAAATTCCAAAGACAATCGAGCAAAATGAGGTGTATATGTCATCTGAATAAACAGAAGAGGGTAGGGGGCTGGGACTTCAGAGGAAAGGAAGGCACTTCACGGACGATAAGAAGAGCAGAGACTTGGTAGCTAGATGTCTGTCCTGCCACAGGGATGGTTCACTCAGATAAAATTTATCGTCACTAAGAACCCTTATTCTGGAAATACCGCCAGTTTAGATTCTTCTGTGTAATTGAGGGAAGAGCAAAAATTTCTCTTAAGCCCACAGGGTGTTGATTGCCCTTAGTTCAAAATAATCCATGTGCCAAAATGGCACATTCTGAGGACACCTTTCCTGAACCCTACATGCTTTTAGAGCACGACTTTACAGAGTAGCATATTTCAAAAAAATATATATGTTATTGCCTATGCCAATGGGAAAATACCATAAGAGCTACAGAAGTCTAATGTAAAAGTCAGAGGAAGTGGTTGGTGACTTGTGTTTATAACATATTCCTTGGCAAACTGTCTTAAAAGTGTATTGAGGCCTGTCAGAGTTTCATGTATCTTGGAAATTTGTCTAATATTCTCCTTTGTATCCTTCAAGACTCTAGCCCTTTCTCTATTTTTCTTCTTTCTTTTGGCATATCCTTTTCTTCCACGGAAAGACATCAAAATTCCTTGGTAGAAACCCCTCAATCTGGACCTGTAAAGACCAAATTCACTACTGAATAGCATCATTTTGTCTTTCAATACTGCTTCAGCTATTTTTGCAAACTGCATATAAATCATAGCTTTGTTGCTAGAATATGAGAATATTACTTCCCTAATGGCTTCAAGAATAAATGCAATATTTAGTTCAGTGATTGAAATAAAATTTGTGAATAGAAAACAGAAGCTAATATTTGTCTAAAAGATAAATTTGATATTTTATAAAAATAAATATATAGAAAAATCTGCATCTAAATTTGTTTCAAAAAATAATTCTCTTAATTAAAATTAATATCTAAAATACTTTTTTCAAAAATGTATCATAAAGCAAGTATTTTTTTAAACAAATTATTTTCTGTGATCCCAAGATCGTCAAGATACTTTGTGATGTTGGATAAGTGACTTAAGGTGTTTTTTTATTTTTTTCAAAAATAAAATCACAGTCTTAAAATTTACAAAATGCTCATGGTCTTGTGAACCCCTCAAAAAAAAAGGGAGGGGACATTTAATATGTGGACCAAGTCTTAATCACTTGGAAACCCACAATACATATAGGACTTTAATTTTAAAGCTAATACTTTTCTCCCATGCTATTGGACCAAATCTGTGTTTTCCAAATGTGGCTTATTATCAAATCACCTGAAACCCTTGGACCTAATCTGATTTTTGTGCCATATCCCAGCTCTACTGAATCAGAATCTCCAGTGCAGAGGTCCGGGCAAAAGCATCACACTCCCGTAGTAATTTTGGTGAGCCCATTTTGGAAAACACTGAGCTAGATAACTTCACAGGGCCCTTCTAGTTGCTGATTTCTGACTGTCTATTTAAGGAAAGAAATGTTGATTTTAATGTTTTACATTTGATTAAACTGAGTAAAATTTTATGGCAATTAAATAATCAAACTTCACGAATTAGAAAAAAATCTCCATTATAGCAGGAATAGAAGCAAAATTCTCAATTTAGTCATGACTCTGATCACACATTTTGGTATAGTAATCAAAGGGAAAAAATGGTGATTTTTGTTTTGCCTTTGAAGCTGATGTGTGTCCTTGAAAATTTGATTACAAATATGGCTAAGCCATCAGTGGTAATCTGCTTTTGAACACTTTGCTCCTAAGGAAATGTGGGAAGTGAGATACGTGTGGGACAGTGAAGGTTGTGGAGAGCAAGGTGGAGTCCCTCGGGTCAGGGTGGAGTCCCTAGGGTCAAGGAGGAGTCCCTAGGTTCAGGGTGGAGTCCCTAGGGTCAGGGTGGAGTCCTTCAGGTCAAGGTGGAGTCCCTAGGGTCAAGGTGGAGTCCCTAGGGTCAGGGTGGAGTCCTTCAGGTCAAGGCAGAGTCTCTTGGGTCAAGGTGGAGTCCCTCGGGTCAGGGTGGAGTCCTTCAGGTCAAGGTGGAGTCTCTAGGGTCAAGGTGGAGTCCCTCAGGTCAAGGTGGAATCTCTAGGGTCAAGGTGGAGTCCCTAGGGTCAGGGTGGAGTCCCTAGGGTCAGGGTGGAGTCCCTAGGGTCAGGGTGGAGTGCTTCGGGTCAAGATGGAGTCTCTAGGGTCCAGGTGGAGTCCCTTAGGTCAAGGTGGAGTCTCTAGGGTCAAGGTGGAGTCCCTCGGGTCAAGGTGGAGTCCCTAGGGTCAGGATGGAGTCCTTCAGGTCAAGGCGGAGTCCCTCAGGTCAAGGTGGAGTCCCTCGGGTCAAGGCGGAGTCCCTTGGGTCAAGGTGGAGTCCCTCGGGTCAAGCAGGCCCTGGGGCGCCCATAGTCAGTGCAGCCAGCAGCCCCCAGGGAGGTGGCCCCAGCTGAGGGGACCTCAGGACTCGAGTCTACAGCAGCGAGAAGGTCTGCTCACATCCCCGTCCCCATGGAAGATTTTTGCAGCAAATGGTCAGACTCCTCTGACTGTGACCCTTGTACGTGTGACCCCTTCAGGGGACAGCTGTGCACAGGCCCTGCCTGGTGGTCCCCCAGCAATGCCCAGTGGCCCCCTTTGAGCCTAGTGGTCCCCCCACAGGGCCTGGAGGTTTCCTAGCAGGCCCAGTGGTCCCCCCGCAGGCCCAGTGCCCCCCTTAGGCCCAGTGGTCCCCCCTTCAGGCCCAGTGGCTCCCTGCAGACCCAGTTGTCTCCCAGGAGGCCCAGTGGTCCCCCAGCAGCCCCCCGGGACCAGTCACAGCCAGGACCCTGCTCAACTCTGTGCCCTCACACTCACGGGGCATCTGGTCCCTCAGCTTCCAGGCCTGTCACCCTGTCTGTCGGATGCCTGGTCTGTGCTGCGTGCCCGGGGGACATGGTGACCGGGTGGTGACATGTGGCTGAGTTAGAGGTCCGGCACCTGCTTCATGACCCTGTAGACGCCGCCTTGACCGAGGGAGGCTGAGCTGGTGGAGAGGCCCGACCCGTGTGCACTTGTCACATGTGCTGCTCAGGGCGCCTAGTGTCGTTGCCTCGGAACTGTCCCCATGAGCCGCCTGGGTCTGTACCCTCTAGTTCCCGGGTTCCAACCCCACCTTCTCCCAGACACAGATCTGCAATATTTTTACAGACTTTCCGCCGAGTCTTCTTGGTTATTGGTAACAGTCCCTGATGCTTACTTGATAATCCGTGACAATGCATGGAATTAAGGAGCTGAACTCAAAATCACAGTGAAAGCACCTTAGAGGCCACATGTAGCCACCACCGGAATCACTGGAACAGAGACTGCAGAGGCCAAAGACTCCTTGTTGCTTTTTCCCTCTTTGGCCAACGAAGTCCAAGAATTGGGATTCTCAGCCCCAGTGCTGGCTTTCCCCCTGGCGTCCCATGAATTACATTTTTAAAATTTTTTTTGGTTGTTTAGACAACATACAACCTGTAAGGTTTATAAATTTATGGTTCATCCTTTTTTTAAATGATGAAATAGTCATTAATATCAATTATATTAATTAATCAAAGTAAGAACCTTTTCTATTCTACATAAAAGACTATGATAACTCAAAAATAATCTATCTTTACATAAGTTCTGCTTACATACGTATAGGTCAAAATAATAGTCAACATGTTGATTAATGTTTTAAAAAAGCCAAAAAAGATCTACAAAAATTTCCATGTTGTTGAATTTTAAATGAAATTTGTTTTCGTTTTTGGTGATTCTTTGTAATTGTTTTAAAGGTTTCTTTTTTGCTATCTTTATAGCTGAAGATAGGGAATGATCTCAGTTCTATAAAAATGCAATTATATATATTCTAAATTGATTGAAGTAAGGCCATAGTTTTTCATTTTCTTCGTTAGTATTTTGCATTTTATCATGATTTGCAATAAAGTACACATATATACAGTTTTGGGAAATTATACATATTTAAAATAAATATTTTTTAGGGATCCCTGGGTGGCTCAGCGGTTTAGCACCTGCTTTTGGCCCAGGGCGTGACCCCGGGATCCCGGGATTGAGTCTTGCGTCGGGGTCCCTGCATGGAGCCTGCTTCTCCCTCTGCCTGTGTCTCTGCCTCTCTCATGAATAAAATAAAACAAATAAAATCTTTAAAAAAATAAAATAAAATATATATTTTTAAAATGTCTAACCAAACCTAAAATAAATTTTTTTTTTAATTTTTATTTATTTACTTATGATAGTCACAGAGAGAGAGAGAGAGGCAGAGACACAGGCAGAGGGAGAAGCAGGCTCCATGCACCGGGAGCCTGATATGGGATTCGATCCCGGGTCTCCAGGATCGCGCCCTGGGCCAAAGGCAGGCGCCAAACCGCTGCGCCACCCAGGGATCCCCTAAAATAAAATTTTAACGAACAGTTGAAATGTCATGAAACATGTGGAAAATAATTCTTTTTATATAATAACTAGCAATATAACTGTGACTTTTAATATAAAATGGATTAGTAAACACACATAAGTTAATTATTTCTCACTGTGGCCTGCTCAATAATATTTTAATAAAAACATCTGCAGCCTATAATACAATATTTGAAGATGGATATACATAAGGAAACACGAACCTATCAATTTAGTCACAATAGTAGTGGGATAACATTTTACTACAGGGAGCTTGTACTTAAAATCATTTATAGTAAATTATCTGGCCACAGGATTCACGTATTAGGAAGTGATTCCGCTAGATAGGGCCAAGCCCTGTATAGTCATGAATAACTGATTTCCATAGCAATATATTCCATGTTGGGAAAAAAATGTCATGATCATCTTGTCATACATATTAAGAACAGGAATCACGAGCACATTCGTTCATTTAGCAAACACAATTGATTGAGTAGCTGCCGTGTTTGCTGCTCTAGACACTTGGGGAATATCCGTAACAGCATCAATTACAGGTTCTGCATGTCACGGAGGATGGGACGGCAGAGGAAAAATGCACTCTTACCCAGTATTTGCTACGTGCCAGGCCCCCCTTCTAAGTGTTTTCCTCGTGTTAAACCATTTATTCCTCATAACAGTGTATAAGATAGGTGCTTGTCTTCCATATTTCAGAGAAGAGGAACCGCAGCAGGAATCCAGAGAGTCCAAGGAGTCCCTGAGGTCCCTTTGCAGCAAGCAAGGGGTTGAGCAGGACAGGAATGTTGAAAGCAGGTGCTTCACAGGTTGCGCTCTTAGCTGGTAGGTTGGGTTGCCTCATTTTTTGTAAAATAAAACAAAACAATACAAAAAAACAAAAAACAAAACAAACAACAACAACCCCCCCCCAAAAACCAAAAAACCAAAAAAACAAAAAAACAAAAAAACATGCTAGATAGTGCTGAGGTTGTTTTCCAACTTAAATATTGGTATTAACCTGAAATTACTTAAATTTAATGCCTACTTTATTCTTTCAACCGTTTCACTACCATCTTGTATCAAAAGAAAATAAAAGCATAGATATATTTTTCCCTTGTGTTTTTTTTATAGAAGTTGAGAGCTTTATTGTACAGGATCATTGAAGTGACTCTTTTTATTTTTTTTTTCACTGCTTTTATTTGCAAAGAATTTGCATTTCAAAAAGACCTAGAGAATTGCATCTTTTTATATGGTGCTGTGTGAATCCAATTCATTTTGTCTTTAACTAAAGCATGTGAGTACAGCAGAGAATTGTCTTATGATGATTAACAGACATTAACATGAATTTGATCAATATTACAGGAGGAGAGATTTAATTGCTTTACTTCTTAGTATCCTGGCATAATCTTCTAATTAAAAAGACATAGAAATAACCATTTTTTGAGAACACAAATAACCATTTGTGTTTTGAAAATGATAAATCAAGAAAAAATATTCTTCCCCATATAAATGTACATATTTATTAGGGTATCTCAGTTTACCCCAGTTGTGCAAACATTGCCCATTCGCTGAGTCCTTCTGGCTTACACCGGGCCTAGGGGCGGAGGGGGAGGATGGAGTCCCGAAGGGTCTGCCAATCCCTGCGATGCTCAACTTTGCTGCAAGGACTCCGCAAATAAAAATCAATTTGTTAATGTCGCACGTACACTGGAAGTCGTAATTTCTTTGAAGGCGGCGGCCGAGGAGCTTTGCTGTCCAGACTAATGGGAGAGCCTCGAAAGCGATACCTGCCATTTCTGCAGCTATCAGAGCGGCCTTGGCTGGTGAATATTTGTGACACCTGACGAGCAAGCGGAGGAGGATACACCTCCCAACCTGCTGTGTGTGGGTTCTCTGTGCACCTGCGGGGAGCTGTGGGTTAGGTTTAATGCATTCCGGCCTTGAACTGCATGTGGTCCTACAGGTGGAGAGGCCCACTCTCATTTGCAACTGGCCTCAGTTATACTGAGAAAAGTTTTAGATTATTAATCCCTGCATTTCATGCCTTGGGGAGTGAATCTCCCATTTTTTTTTATTCATTACATGTTGGTCCATCGAACAAAGATCACTGTTGTTGTTGTTTTTTTTCTACTGGCCGCAAGATTAAAACTGTGAAAGACACCTCGGAAATTAGACTGCACATTTGCTGAAGAACCCATAGAATAGGTTAAGCAATTATTATCTTTTTAAATGGATTCACCAACTTGTAGGGGGAACCTAATATGACAAATCAAAAAATGTGATGACTACTCTAGATAAATGAAGAAAAATATAGACAACTAACAATAAAATAAAACTGAAGCTATATATATATATATATATATAATAGATAATGATATATATATATATATATATATATATATATATATATATATATATATCATGCAGCCAGAAATGACTTTTAAACCTTAGGATTTAAAATTGAAAAAGAATGGCACCTGCTGGAAACTTAGCTGGGTAAAAATACATTTCTTAGAATACGAAGGAAAAATTCAAAAATACAAATAAATGAATAACTGAAAAGGAAAGAGACTTGAAGGATAATTACAATGGTTTATAGTTTCCTTTAACGGAAATGGATGACACTGCTACTGACTGAATACATCAACTTAAGGGCCAAGTACAGGGTTTTGAAGAAGACATTGTATAGAAATACAGTGGTAGTTTGGAATCTGAAGATTCTAAGTGATCCAGGCAAAGCCCAGGAATTGAGAAGTGGAAGAAAATCGAATGATTTCAGGGTAGTGGTAAAAGCATTATTGTTGAAGCATGAGGATTTCTCTGCAATGGCATGACTATTTCGGAGAGGCAACTATGTCATATCGGTAGTAGTCAGGGAATATTTTTGATGGAGTAAAGCAAGATCCTGAATGGGAAAATGGTCTAGCCGAGTACCATAGCGATGGTCTTATGGCCAGAAAGAAGAGCCTGTAAAATAGGCAAAAGTTCAAAAGAAAAGGTGCAAGAAATTAAAGGGTGACCAAATGTTACTGGAGAAAATAGAAAAGGAGAAGATCAAGAGGTGAATGTGGGGATCCCTGGGTGGCGCAGTGGTTTAGCGCCTGCCTTTGGCCCAGGGCTCGATCCTGGAGACCCGGTATCGAATCCCATGTCGGGCTCCCGGTGCATGGAGCCTGCTTCTCCCTCTGCCTATGTCTCTGCCTCTCTCTCTCACTGTGTGCCTATCATAAATAAAAATAAAAAAAAAATAAAAAAATAGGTGAATGTGGAGAACTAAGGAAGGTCCAGATCATGGTTTTTAAGGGTAAGGTATTAATATAACAACTTGTTATCAAGATGGAGAAAGAAAAGAAGAGATGAGTGCTTGACCAGAATGGTGGGAATGAGGTGTGGTGGATTATCATGCCTTCTCCCCCCACGTCTCGGGCATCCACAGGTGGCATCGATTTATGTCCCTGTAGTGTGTGGAAGCCGCGTGACTTGTTTTGATCATCACATGCGGCACAAGGGACCCCTCCCCAGGTGAAGTTCTAGGCACTGAGGGCCCTGGTTGCTCCTTCTGTGTGTTTGGAACCCCAGGCCGCCATGCGAGGTGACCCAGCTTCCCTACAGAACCACGGCGTGGCCAAAGTGACGTCCAGCCTTTCCTGTTCTCTCGGCAGAGGTGCCAGGTCTGTGAGTGAAGCCGTTGTGGACCCTCCACCTCCGCCGAGCTCACAGTTGAATGCGTCTACATGAACGGTCCCAGCTGACCCCTCATGGGACAAGGTGGGCCCTTCCTGAGGACCCCTCCCCCCCCCAGGTTGCGGAGCCCTGGGCACATAAACGGTGGTGGCTTTGAGCCATGGGATTTTGGCGTGATTTCACAGCAATAAAGAACTGAAACGAAAAGGAAATATATTTAAGAAATGTTACAGAAGTAGAATTCAAGTAACTTAAGACCTAATTTATGTTGGATCAGAGGAAACAGAGAAGCGCATCAAGAATTGCTCCTTGGGGTCTGGCTTGGGAATCTCAGTCAAATGGTGGGTCCAGTCACAGAGAAGAGAGGGCTAGAAGGGGTTTCGTTTCGTCAATTTGTAACTGTCGCTTATGGTTTAGAAGGTGGCTGAGGCTGGGGTGTGTATTTGAGGGTCATCAGCACACTGGCCGAGGTCACGCGCTGGAAGAAGCAAGCTGACCTGCACATGAAAGTCGCCTGCCCATCAAATGCCCACCTGCTTCTGTCTTCTGAGAATTCCTTACAGGCTGGCTATTCCCAACTCCAGTAGTACCTTAGAAGACCCTAGGATGATTGAAAATGATCCTGATATCCAGGCCGATCATTTAACTCAACAATAAGCACCACTCCAACATAGGATGGATTCCCGCTATGATAACAACGACAAGTGTGTTGTGTGCAGGTAGATAGGTACCTGATAACCACAGCCTTTGCAAAGATGGCACATTAGGCTTGTCAGAATTAGATGAAGCTGCCTTTTCAGAGCGAGGTCTTCTTGGATTCTTTTAAATACAATGAGACAGTAGCCTTAAGGCAGCTAGTTTAGGAAAAAAGTCAAAGGACTTGCTTTCTACTGACTGTAAATATCTGTATTTTAACCTATCTTTAGAGATCTCTGCTGTGGTATGGCGGTGGATGACCGAGAAGGCTTGGGTTCTTCTGGTCTTTTTTTTTTTTAATAAATTTATTTTTATTGGTGTTCAATTTGCCAACATATAGAATAACACCCAGTGCTCATCCCGTCAAGTGCTGGTCTTATCACACAGCTGGACATAGAAGGGTCTGAGCAGGCTACAGGCCAGCTCTGGAAACCTGACTGGGAGGCAGCTTCATGGGGTGACTTCTACATTCACTGGGCAAAAAATGGTGAATTTTGATGTCATCCAATCACAAGTCATTGAGCTTATTTTGGTTTTGGCAGATCAGTTCCTATTCTCTCTTTGAAGCATTAAAAATAAATAAGAATGGTTTCTAGACCAAGAGTCACGGGGATTGTACAATCACCATATTTTCTTCCTCTATTGCATGGTACGAACTATCTTTTGGGAATGAACATGCAAGCTTCGATATAATTTAATGGTCATAATTATTGATTAACGTTTCCAATACCAAAGGTAAGTAGTATCAATTCCACAGCGGAATTCAGCGCCTTGTAGGAATTTGAGTAAAGGTAGCACTGGAGATGACATCATAGGTGTGGAAGTAGGAAATAAGAATTCCAAACGCTTTGATTCATCGGTGGTTAGCAGTATTGTGGAAACTAAAATGAGGAACAATAACAGGCAAAGGATAACGTTGACCCCACGCGCTTTTGAAAATGTGAAAGAGGGGTCCACTCGTTATTCTTTTCTGTACCAAAAAAAGGAGAAGGTTTAAAAATATTTACAAATCCTATGTTGTAAAGACACAATGAATCAGTAGGTCACCCAGGTTGGTGGCAGTAATGAGGGTACAGTTTAAAATAGAATCATGCGTATTTTCGGCCTTATAAAGGTAAAGTGAAATCGAAGTCTTGGCGTGTGATAGTTGGGAAGGTAGGATACACTATGGTTGGTAGCACGTGGCCACTGGGGCCACACGACCTGGACAGACGTCTAGCTCTACCACCAAGTCGTTTTATGATTTCAAAGCAAATTGATTTCTTTGTGCCTCAGTTCCCTCACGAATATATATAAAAAGAGAATAAAAATGTCTACCTCTGAGGGTTGATGATGGTAAAGTACTTAAAGCAGAGCCCGCCCAGTGTGAGCAGTACGTAAAGGATTGTTCTTTTTTTTTTTTTCATTTCCTGAAAAATGTGAAAAGTTCCATACAGTCTTCTTTCCAGAAGGTCAATAATTAAATGCTACCTTTGAGGTTGTGATTGCTTCTTAGCTTGTTTTACATGCTTGTTGCAGGCACTTGTATTATACTCATCCTACGTCTGTGTAGTAATGAGGACTGATAATAGTATTTGTTGTAGAAAATTGAATTTAATTACGGAGATTCGAAGGCACACACCAGCACAACTCCAATTAACTTTCTGTATACGACCTTTGCAACACTCTTTTCTATTTGACATGCATTTTACTCATTTTTCAGAAAGCATCCCATCATTTAGTTCTCACAAATCTTCCTATATGCCCAGCACACAGATAAACTGATCACAACATATTGAGCCCCCCAAAAATGTGAAATGTTTTTTTCAACAGGAAGAACTAAAGATGAATGTGACTTGGTTTTTGCCACCAAGAAGCTTACCTTTAGGGGATCCCTGGGTGGCTCAGCAGTTTAGTGCCCGCCTTTGGCCCGGAGTGCGATCCTGGAGTCCCAGGATTGAGTCCCACGTCGGGCTCCCGGCATGGAGCCTGCTTCTCCCTCTGCCTGGGTGTCTGCCTCTGTCTGTCTGTCTCTCTCTCTCTCTCTCTCTCTATGTCTAAAATCAATCAATCAATCAATCAATCTTAAAAAAAAATAAGTTTACCTTTAACCTAAGTGACTTAATGTCAACTACTACTATTCATGTCCAGCCAAGGCCTTGATATGGATGGGGTGAGCATGCATCACATTTCATACCTAACTTGTCCCAGGATTATTAATGTTTCTCCTGTTACATATCGCAAAGTCTCCCCACTTTGGATAATAAATCATATGGTTGCCCTAGGTAATGGATACAACCTTCACAAAAGCCCTTTCTGTGAAATTTGGTCTAGGAATTGCATATTAAGGTAATGGACACAGATGATCTAAAATACCAACTGGCTTAGCAAGAGGCCAAGTTTTGTCATGTGAGGAGATCTGGGAATATGGCCGCGTCATGGTGGACTGCCCTTGCCCTGAAGCCTGAACTCTATTAATGCAGATTCATTCCAGTAGCCTACATAACACACACACACACACACACACACACACACACACACACACACACACGGAGGTTACTTTTACGGCATTCCAGCCAAAAATGCATCCTGAGAATCTAATCATGAGGAATCCTCAAACAAACCCAATTTTTTGTTTAAAGATTTTATTTATTTATTCATGAGAGAGGCAGAGACACAGGCAGAGGGAGAAGCAGGCTCCATGCAGGGACCTGACGTGGGACTCCATCCCGGGACCCCGGGGTCACGCTCTGAGCCCAAGGCAGATGCTCAACCACTGAGCCATCCAGGCATCCCCAAACCCAATTTGAGGACAGTTCTCTAACATAATTAGTCCACAGTCTTTAAAAGACATGAAAGACAAAAGTCTGAAGAACTGTTCTATGTTAAAAAGACTAATTGATAAATGTAGCTAAACGTCACCAAAGACACTGGGTTGGTTCCTGAGGTTGGAAGGGATTCACTCTGCAGGCCTGATTCCTCACACACCGCACATTCCAAAGAAAGTTCTGTCTTGAGGATTGGTAGTTGGTTGGTTCTTGGGAAGTAATCTCTGACATTTTGAAACACTCTGCACAATAAGGATATTTTTGCGTCCCTGGGTCTTGGGCCACACTCCAACCATTTGACCAAATAAGCGTAAGCTGAGAAGGTGATTTATGGTGTGTGCCTATTTTTACCTGTGTGTTGGGCACGGGGATGGGAGAGTGGAGTCTGAGCCGCTGAGGTCAGTCTAGCACATGGTGTGTGTTCGCGTGACTGGCTGCCAGTAAGACCCTGGACGCCAAACCGTAGGTGGACATCAGTGGTTGGCCACACTTTTCATGTGTTAATGTCTGTCGTAGGTAAGTGAGTCGCTACATGACTCCAATGGGAGGAGATGCTGAGGAGCTTGCGTTTGATTTCTCCTAGAGTTTGTCCCCTGTGCCTTTTCCTTTTGCTAATTTTAATCAGTAACCTTTCAGTGTAATAAAACATAACCATGAATAGAAGCGCTTTTATGCATCCTGTGAGGATTTCTAGAATCATCAAGCCTGAGGGTGATCTTGAGAACACCTGACGCAGTTTCTATATCAGAAAAAATTGCTATGAAGGACATTTTTGGAATGATCGTTGAAGTTGGATATGGATTGCAGGTTAGATAAAAAAAATATCAATGTCAAAATTCCTGAATTTGATAACAGTAATGTATTTATGCAAGAGATTCATTATGCTTGTTTTTGGAAAATACATATTGAAGTCAATTGGCGCCAAAGGGCAAGATGGCCACCACCTACTATAAAAAGGTTTAAAAAAATATGTATATACCCAATTGGAGAGCAAGAGAAAGTAAATGTGTCAAAATATTAAGAATTGGTGACTTTGGGTAGAAACCGTCACTAAAGAGACAAATGGAAGCATGCTGAATAAAGACGTACCATCAGAAGGGGAATGCGGTCTCTGGTAAGTGGGCTAAAGATAAGAGTGATAGACCCTGGGATGGAAACAAAGTCTTGCAGACTAAGTTGGCAGAGGACGATGGGGACGATAGAGTTTCTCTGGTTAAGCATGGGATTCGGGGAATGTGACAGGAATGATGCAGGTGTGCGGGCAGGCCGTGTCGGGAAGTCTAGCATGGCAGATAGGATGAGTGTGAGCCAGGTGACAAAACGTACCTGTAGCGGTCCCGACTGACAAGCTGTAGGTACCATAGAAATCCGGAGAAAATGAACAGGCATCAAGAAGTGATGAAAGCTTAAAAAAAAAAAAAAAAAAGACATAAGGCCTCAGAAGTTTTGGTGAGAACAGAGAACAGTATCAGGATTCAGGCACCAATTAATGGGACAAAGAGAAAGGAACCTTGTCGACTCAGTAATTAAGATTGCTGAGGTACAGAAGCCCAGCAGGACGAGCAAGATGAAATGCTGAATAATCAGTCATCGGCCTAGAGCTTTTAAAAGCGAGGCTCCCAGCTGCTGGGAGGGGACCGAGTTTGCAGGTGGGAACTAAGTGGTCTCAGCTGGGAAATTTGGAGGGCTTCGGGAAGAGAGTGCCAGGCAGCCACTGAAATCACGTTTTCCAAAAACATTTCCTGGGGCTGCCAAACAAAAGAGATAACAAAGAGGAATGTGGGAGAAATTGGATTTGGGATTCATGTAGACCATCCTTTAAAATGTGTCTCTACCACCCACTATCCGCGTGACCTTCATCAGACCTCATAGCGGTACCTACGTCAGGATTAAAATGAGTAAAGCTCTTGGTTCAGTTGTTGGCACTTAGTAAATTACTGAATTATTATGAAGGGAACGGGGGATCCCGTAACATTTTCTCTTTGTCTTGTTGCCGGTGGGTAGGAGAGGTAGTCCTAGTGATTGCTCGCGTCATTGGTCAAAATAAATCATTTAAGACAAAAGTCTTCTTGTGAGAGAAAAATTCTGCGTAGTTGGCCGCCTGCCTTCCCCGGGGAGGGATGGAGACATGCACAGTGTTGGCTCTAAAGTCTACCAGCTAATCTACCTGGGGTCCCAGCTGTCGTGGGGGGACTCACAGGTGAAATCTTCCTCGCACGTGCTGCACCGTCAAGGCCCATAGGCTGCTGGGAGGAAGGCATCGAGCCATATGATCATGAAATTAGGTTGAAGCTTCCAGTCGTAAATGCCAAAGAATGTCACTTATATTTATTAACATGGGCCTAGAATCTGACCCAGCTGGGAATCTGGCAGAAATATAAATTATATGCAATTTAAAGATGTGAACTGTAGACTGAAGGTGAAGGAGGAGAAAAATCATTGCCCAATAAAGTCGATCACAATTGTATTAGATGTAAACAGGCTTTATTCGTCAAATCCAGCACTTTTTCTTCCTTGTTCTTCTCCAACTCTTTATCCCACGATGGCCTGTTTGTAGTTATAAAAAAACCAATAATCTATGGCCGCTGGACATATTTTTATGTCGATGATTTCCTTTTGTAAAATATCTACCGCACTTGACCTTTGCAGCAACTCGGTGAGCCGTGAAGGGCGTCTGACATTCCCGACAAATCTGAAGCACAGAGGGCTCACGTGAACCGCCCCGGGTCGCACAGGGGACGAGCAGAAATCTGGGATCTTGTGTTTTCGCTCCAAAATGAGCTCGGTTCCTTATTCCAACCTAATTTCCCTAGCTCAAGGCCACAGTCCTAAGTGACCCAGCCCCCCTGAAAGTGACTGGCTGCCTGAGGAAACTCAAGTCTGCCCACAGAATTTGCTACCCTTCAAGCCAGCACGTGCCATGGCCATGGTCCCCCATGTCTCAGTCTTGGAGGGAGGGAAGGGGCCTAACTTTGACGGGCCCCAGGAGCCAGCAGAGGGAGTTCCCATGGACCAACCTGTCCTTCCAGCTCTTTCTGTGATGCTCCGTTTCCCCAACTCTACTGAGGTCCTACTCAGCTAAGGCCCTATCCAACTAAGGACATCTCTAGAGAAATGCTGGGTTATAGAGTAAGGCCACTTTGCCACGTGTTGCCTCTCTGTCCCTTCATCCTGCTTTTACAATGCCTGCCCACCTCTGCACAAACTGAGGTTGGATTCGGTTCAAACTAGATGGAACCTCTTGCCCATCGTGATAGTACATTACTGATTAAAGCCAGTCCTCCCCACTCCAGCCAGGGTCCCACTTGGCTTGTCTCCCGACACCCGCTAGCTCGAAAAGAAACGGGAGTTCTAAAAGCAGCCAGGGTTAGTAGAAGTAGGAAGCAGTGAAGACATGTCTATACCCCTGACCAGGCTATACACTAGACAGTTCGCAACACATGGCAAAGTGGCCTTACTCTATGACCCAGCATTTCTCTAGAGACGTCCTTAGTTGGAAAATTACCTAGAAAGTACGGCTGTGCACTCATATCAAGGTGCTTGTGTGATAATACTGTGTGAGGGGAAAATCTAGGTGCCAACTACACGGGTCACGACAGTGGGGAACTCTGTGCTGCATCCGTGATATTCATACAGTGGAATATTCTAGGATAAACATGAATAAGCTGCAGCTGTATTTATCAATGTCTATGAACCTCACAAACATCACATTGGCCAAAAATTTATTGGAACTCACATGTTATACTACTTATATAAATTTCAAATACTTGATAAATTATATATTTATATATAAATAAATATATAAATATATCTTAATTTGTTTAATAATATATAAAAATATAAATATATAATTTATTTATATAAAATAAATACATATAAGTATATATTATATATGATATAGCTTATATATAATATATATTTTATAATAAATATCTTATATAAAAATATAAAATTATATATTTTATATAAAAATATAAAATTATATATAAATATATAGTTTATTTACATTATTATATAAAAATATTATATTATAATATTATATATTATATTATTATATATTTATATTATATATAAATTATATACTTATATTTTATACATTATTAAATATATAATATTATATAATGTTATCATTCAATATATATTATCTTATAATATAATAATATATTATAATATTATATATTATTTATATATTATTTATATTATTATTGAATATATATTATTTTATATTATCATATATAGATATTATCATATTATAGTATTATATATCATATGTTATAATATTATATATTTATGTTATATATAAATTATATATTTATATTTTTATATTCATTTATTTATATTTATATATTTATATATTTATATATGTATTATATAAATATATAAAATATGAATATACATATTTTATATATAATATAATTATAAATTTTATTTATCATATATTTATGATAAATATATATTATATATAAAATATTAAATTATATATAATATATTATATATAAAGTGTATATTATAAAATATATTTATATATAAATATAAATTTATTTATATAAATTTTATATATATAAATTATATATATTATTTATATAAATTATATAATTATATAATTATATAATTATATATATAAAACAAAATAAAAATATAGGGAAAATAGAGGAAGGACAAACACAAAATTCAGAATAATGGTTCCTTCTGTGCGGCAAGAGGAAGCAAGAAGGAAAGCATAGCCTTCCTTCTGGGTGCAATAGCCTGTTGCAGTATTTTTTATCAACTGCATAATTATATTATGTGTGTGCCAAAAATGCAGTTAAACCTAATCATACGAAAATAGATTTTTAGAATTTTAGCCTATTGTTCACAAAGTATGAAAATGGGCTATGTCTTGTACTCTTGAGTTTCTCACCTAAAACCCGTACCCCAACACGTCTATCTGAAGATTCATCTCAAGCAAAGTCTCACGGTGCAGGAGCTCACCTGCTAATGGGGAAACCAAAAAACCTCTCGTCCAAAGGACCCCGTAGGAAAGGACTCTGGCAAAAAAAAAAAAGAAAGAAAAATAAACGAAGGCCACTAGCTGACAAGGTTACTAAAGCACATCGTTTGCAATTAAATATGAGGGAGCAGCCAAGCAGCATGAGACAACCTCTCACATTTGTGGGATCACAAAATGATAAGAAACTCAAAGGAATGAAAAAAATGTGGGGAGTTAGGAGAGAGGGTAGGGGGATTGCTGTCTTATGCCTATTTTTTCTCATGGTATAAATACATAGACAATATAATATTTCAATGTTTCTACCTTTTATGCGAGTATTTAAAAAATCGAAAGAGTGGCATTTAAATATCATCTGATAAGTTTTATCAGTTGTTAAAGTGTTTTCTTTTTAATTTATCTTGCTTATGAAATTCATTAGGGGACATTATGTCGTTCCATGCTTTTTAACTTATATTTCAGATTATTTTATCTCTTGATATCTTTGCCTCCCTCTGAGCAATCTCGACTCCTGCTTCACGGGGACTGTGTCTCGCACCGTAATAACCTATTCAGTAGGTGCTTGCAGCTCATGCTGTGCAGGCCTGTGTCCCCCGAGTCTCCAAGTTGCGTTTCCCTCCCTCGACTTGAAATAATTGAAATAATTCTTCGCAGGCCTGCGTGTTATGTCTGCTGGGAATCTGTTCTTATCGCCCCCAGAGAGGCGGAGGGTTGGCTAAACCCTGCCTATTCTTGTGTTCGGATTGCTCAGGGGGCTCTTGGTTCACGTTTCTTGCTTTGCTTTGCTTTGGCCTGTTTCATGCGTGTCCAGGACTTGCCGCTGACGATCACGCGGCGAGAAGCCCTGATGCTCCCCTGGGGTTGACCTCCTCCCGACGGGCCCTGCCCACCAGCCTCCTGCCCTGTTGAGATCCCAACTCTTGCCAGTTGTGGGCTTCAGGCCTTTCCCTCCGACGGATCTGCAGATGTCCCCTGAAATGGGCTAAGCAAGGAGGGAGCTGCCCACAGAAGCCTGAGCGCCTCGCCTCAAGCTGTAAAGTCATCTCCCATCTGAAGGAAGCACAGAGTCTCCTTTTCCTCAGCAGAAAGCCAATTAGCCCCCAGAGGGCCCTGGTCCCCCACCAACGGCCTCGGTGCCCAAAGCCCCATCTGGTGTCCTGCGGGCGTTGGGTCTAGGCCTTTCCCACCTGATGACCTGGAGCACGGTCTTGTCACCTCCTTGCCCGTAATGTGACTTCCTCCTTGCCATGTGCTTCTACAGCCCAGTGACCCCACCTGCACCGGGGGAGGCTGAGACACCCCCCACCCCCTGCTCCGAGATGGTCTCTCAGCAGCAACCCAGCAGGATCCAGGCGGGAAAACCCAGGGATCCCGGGGGCCCAGCCACGAGGCTTCTGGTTTCTGTCCAGGTTTTGTTTTTGTTTGTGTAGTTTGGGCCTCCATGATGCTCTCGGGATGAGACTTCGCTGGCTGCTTGCGTCTTGCTTGGCCCCGAGAGGGACAACAGACTCGGTGTGGGAGGGGCGTTGAGCAAGCAAAGCGACTGCAAGGGCCTCGAGCTGCAGCTCTACAGCGAAGGGACCCACTAGTGTCACCTTCTCTTCGTTTTTCTTTCATTTTAATTTTTGATTACACAAAGGGGCCGAGGGCTGTGCACGCTCAGGCTCTAGCACAGTCACACGTTGGGGTAACACGGAGACCTGGTCGCTGCGTCGGGAGGGCCTGCAGGTCCCCCAAACCATCCGGGCTGAAGCCGTGCGGTGTGGACAGCTCCCGCTGACTCCCACGTGCACCCAGGTCACAGCGGGCTGCGCTGCGTGGACCCGCGGTGGCCCCTGGCTGCGAGCGGAGAGCAACCTGGTCACACGAGGCCACCATAAAGGCTTCAACTGAAGGTCGGAAACGGGGCTGACTACACCGGGGTGGGTTCAAGAAGCTTGTGGAGTAGGTTGGGCATGAGGTTGTGACTCAGTTTGGTGGATCCGGAGGAAAGAGGGAGGAATTAGGTGGAAAGCTGCTCACTGGGGTCCCGGCCGACGACCCGGAGCAGAGCAAGGGACCATCGGTGGGATGCCGGAAAGAAGACTCGTTTCTGTACTTGGATCCGCCTCCCCAGATGGTGTGACCTTATGAAAGTACATTAAAAACTCAAGTCTCTGATTCTTTGTCTCATTTAACTGGACACCCCCTTTAGCAGAAACGGACTAATATTTTTGGGGTGGATCATTCGGCGTCACAACGAATGATCTCTTTCCAGTCAGGGTAACGGGCATCAATGAAGCATCCGTCGTGTGACCGCTGTAGCCCTGGGGACAGACCCAGGCATGCCCGACAGACACTGTACGTGCAAGGAACAGGGAAGGGTGCCGCTGCCCTGCACGATGCATTTATGCAACGACTAGACTATCATTAGTTACATCCCCGTGTTTATGATATAAAAGGTCAATCCCCTGGAAGCTTAACCATCATAGGACCGATTAGTAAGGATGTCATCTTCAGGAGGACATCATCTCAGCCCAGACACCGAAAGGCCGCTTCAAAGGGAGCTGCCTGGGAGCCGAGAGAGCACAACCACACGGGGGTCCTGAGTCCTGTGACCTCAGGTAGTGCCCGGTGCTTCTGAGTCCCAGTCCCCGCAAGCCCCGGAACTCCTGGCAGATGCCCCCTTGACCCTGCAGCCGCTGCACCTCGTGCCCCCACCCTGGCCCCGCTGGAGGCCGTCAAACACAACACACGCATCTGGCAGTTAGATGAAAGGGATATTTCAGACCCGCAGAGGCGTCCTTTCCCGGGGCTGTTGGCCTGGGAGTGTGTGAACAAGCAGCAGCCCCAAGAGGATCCCCACAGAACTGCGTTTTCCAAGAACTGAGTCGGGCTGCCATCTAGTGACCGTCCTGACGCTGAGGGAGCATCCCAGCCTAGAGGAGCTCGGGGTCCCCCTTCCAACCGCAGGCCTGGGTACCTGGACCTGTCCCGCCGCTCGGTGCAGCGCAGCACGGCCGGGTGCTCACAGACCCCAAACACCTGGGCTCTCCCACGGCCAGGACACATCCCGCTGCTGGTGGCAGGAGCTGAATTCAGTCCGGGCCGGACTCCTGCAGACACCCACTGAGGGCCAGCAGCTTCCACGGAAGGAGCTTGGGCCTCCGCACTGACCTCTGCAAGAGCTCCCCGCACACAGCTCCCCCCAAACAGCTCCCTGCAAACAGTTCCCGCACAGCAGCTCCTTGCACCATAGGTCCCCGCACAACAGCTCCCAGCAAAACAGCTCCACGCACAACAGCTCCTCACACAGTAGGTCCCCGCAAAACAGCTCCACAGGCAACAGCTCCCTGCACAGCAGCTTCCCACAGAGCAGCTCCACGAGCAACAGCTCCTCGCACAATAGGTCCCCACACAGCAGCTCCTTGCACAACAGTGCCTCACACAAAAGCTCCTCGCAGAACAGGTCCCTGCACAATCCTCCAAAACAGCTCCTCGCAAAATAGGTCCCCGCACAACAGCTCCCTGCACAACAGGTCCCTGCACAACCGCTCCCCCCACAGCAGCTCCCTGCACAACAGCTCCACGCACAACAGCTTCCTGCACAGCTCCTCATACAAAGGGGCTCGCAGAGCAGCTTCCCACACAGCAGCTCCCTGCACAGCAGCTCCACGCACAACAGCTTCTAGTGCAACAGCTCCTCGCACGACAGCTCCCTGCACAACAGCTCCACTCACAACAGCCCCTCACACAATAGGTCTGGCACAGTAGCTCCCTGCACAGCAGCTCCCTGCACAACAGCTCCACAAACAACAGCTCCTCACACAATAGGTCCCGCACAGCAGCACCCTGCACAGCAGCTCCCTGCACAACAGCTCCACGCACAACAGCTCCACACACAACAGCTCCTCACACAATAGGTCCCACACAGCAGCACTCTGCACAGCAGCTCCCTGCACAACAGTTCCCTGTACAGCAGCTCCCTGCACAACAGCTCCACGCACAACAGCTCCTCGCACAATAGGTCCCCGCACAGCAGCTCCCTGCACAACAGCTCCACACACAACAGCTCCTCACACAATAGGTCCCGCACAGCAGCTCTCTGCACAGCAGCTCCCTGAACAACAGCTCCACAAACAACAGCTCTGCGCACAATAGGTCCCCGCACAGCACCTCCTCACACAACAGCTCCCTGCACAACAGCTCCTTGCACAATAGCTCCTCGCACAATAGGTCCCAGCACAGTAGCTCCTCGCACAACAGCTCCCTGCACGACAGCTCCACACACAGCAGCTCCTCAAACTACAGCTCCCTGCACAACAGGAAGCTAGAAAAAAAGCAAAAAAGAAGCTAGAAAAAAGCAAAAAAGAAGCTAGAAAAAAGCAAAAAAGAAACTAGAAAAAAGCCAAAAGGAAGCTAGAAAAAAGCCAAAAGGAAGCTAGAAAAAAAGCAAAAAGGACGGTTGGAAAAAAGCAAAAAAGAAGCTAGAAAAAAGCAAAAAAGAAACTAGAAAAAAGCAAAAAGGAGCTAGAAAAAAAGAAACAAAGAAGGTAGAAAAAAGCAAAAAAGAAGCTAGAAGAAAGCAAAAAAGAAACTAGAAAAAAGCAAAAAAGAAGCTAGAAAAAAGCAAAAAGGAAGCTAGAAAAAAGCAACAAAGAAGCTAGGAGGAAGCAAAAAGGAAGCTAGAAAAAAGCAAAAAGGAAGCTAGAAAAAAGCAAAAAAGAAGCCAGAAAAAAGCAAAAAGGAAGCTAGAAAAAGGCAAAAAAAAAAAAAAAAAAAAAAAAAAAGAAGCTAGGAGAAAGCAAAAAGGAAGGTAGAGAAAAAGCAGAAAAGAACAGGTACAATCAGGTCATTGAAAGGGCTTTAGAAAGGGGACAATGCTGGCTTCTGTAGAAGAAAAGCAAGAGAGAATAATATTCTGTGTCCAGTCGTGTGCGTGTCATTTGAGACGGACGCGTGCATCTTCAGCCTTTGGGGCCGGGACACAAGCCGAAGAAAATGTCGTGTTTCAAGTCAGTCGGTTTTCAGAATAAAATGCAAGAAGAACCAAGGCGAAGCGCACTGGGCCTCGGGCAGGTCTTGTGAACGCACGTTCTCTGCTGCGGGTTCCGAGCAGGTTGGCCGCAGCTCCGGGGGGCGGTTGGCGGCAGGTGTCTGTGCTTGAGGACCTACTGAAACGTGGCATCACAAGAGCCTTTGTCCGCGGGCGCTGCAGTGACCGGACACACAGGAGAAAGGAAGGGGCCCTCTCCTTCCCCCAAAGGCCAAGGGCCGGGCTGGGGACAGCGACGAGGTCCGCGGCCCGTTGGGCTGTCATCTCGTCCTGCAGCCAGGTGGCCCCGGAGCCGCGATGCCCCCGGGACATGGGGCAGCGTCAGGTAGAGACCCACCGGTGGGAGCGAGGCCACCTGCTGCACAACCTGCGGGGTCCAGGGCATTCGCGTGAAGCGCAGGACAGACTCCGCCAGCAGAGCTGGGTTCAGGCCTGGGGACACGCCGCTGTCCATGATCTGGAGACAGTGCCCTGGGGACACCCGGGGCGAACCCAGCAGCTGGCGTCAGGAACTGCGTTGGGGCAAGACGATAGGTGCTGATTTTGGGGTTGATTTCAGCTTGGTTTGGTTTGGTTTGGAGAGAAGGGACCCAGCCTTATGCACACCCCCTCCCCGTCCCCTTGGTGGACCTGCAGCTCGACCTGCGTCATTCACACACACTTGTTTCCATCCGGATCCGTACAAATCCCCAAATAACTGTCCCCACACGGAGGGGGGGCGGTTCTGGGAGTCAGCGACAGGCACCCTCATCCCCCTGAAGCAGCGCCTGGGAGGACAGGGAGGCACCCGGAGTCACTGGGAGGCTCACCTTGGGGGACTTAACGCCCGCGCTGTCCCTGATGTGCACCTTTCAAAATGCACGACCACTGAGGCTCTGATCCTATAACTCTGGGGACTTGCTGACCTGGGCGTCTGCAGAGGGTGGAAAACACCCTCATGGCCTGGAGAGGGAAGGCCAGGCCCGCACCCCAGCATTCCCGCCCCTGCGGAGGCTGGGGCAAGCAGCTGTCCCCTCAGGTGCAGGCGACCGGCAGAGGCCACAGTCCCCCACACCGACCGTCCTGAGCGGGAGGCAGCGCTCTCCACACCCGGCTCCCGGCGTGCTGGCCTGCGTTATCCTGGCAAGCGACTTAAAATTCGGTTCTTTGGGTCTTTTCAGTGATTCTCTTTAATGAACTCATTTTCCTCCTTTTCAGAGGGAGCGAGATGCTGCTGAGTGAAAAGCCCGCTTGGGTCCAGGCTCACACTTCATTTCACGGGACATCCCATTCTCTGGGATTTGTTCACAATACGACCCCCACGTGGCCTCGTTCCCGCATTGGATCCTGACCTGCTGGACCACGGACCACGCTGTCCCCCCCCCCACATCATCCTGAGTGTCCGGGTCTCAACGTAGAGGACGCGATGGGCACGTGGTTACGGAGAAGAGGGATGGGCCTGAGAAACCCAGAGCGAATCCCGCTCCGCTAAATCTCGCCTCAAAACCGCAATATCTCTTGGATATTGGACTTGAGCGTGTCTGTCCAGGACAGCGCGGCTTCCCAGGTCCTCTCCCTTGTGACCTCGGGTCCGCAGCCTCCGAGCAGCTCCAGGATTGCAGGGGTGTGGCTCCCCTGGAGGGGCCCAGGTGCTGCGGACCCTCCACCCCCTGGAGGGGCCCAGGTGCTGCAGTCCATCCATCACTGGCTCCCTCCTCATCCCAGTGCTGCTGGGCCTTCCCTCGAGGAGCAGTGGGGGCTGGCACTCGGGGTGCGGACCTCTAGGTCACCAGGCTGCAGGGTGGGCCAGGTCCTGCGGAGCTGACACCGGCTGCAGGGGCAGCAGCTGCAGGGGACCCTGCCGGCGGGGGACTCTCCAGGTCCTGCTGTCACCCCCGCCTGGGGCCGCCCTGCAGGGGCCTCACACTGGCCGTATGTCCCCGGGGCAGTCCCCTCTGTCTCCCTTCCAGAAGCCACCATCCAGGCCAGAAGCCTCCCAAGGGTCCTGGTGCAGGAGGGGCACTGACCGCCCTTTAACACAAGGACCTGCTGGGCTCCTTGAGGTTTGTCTGTGACTCTATGAGGCTGAAGCGTCAGGTTTTATTTCAGCAGATGAGACGAGAAAGCCCGGCCGGGGCTGGGAAACAGGAGCCACTTCAGTGGAGAGGGGGAGAAGCAGAGAGAGGGGAGAGGGAGGGAGAGGGGGAGGGAGAGGGAGGGAGAGGGAGAGGGAGGGGAGAGGGAGGGAGAGGGAGGGAGAGGGAGGGAGGAGGGAGGGGAGGGGATGGAGAGGGAGGGAGGTGGAGAGGAGGGGGGGGAGGGAGGGAGGGAGGGAGGGGAGGGAGGGAAGGGGGAGGAGGGAGGAAGGAGGAGGAGGGGGAGGAAGGAGGAGGGAGGGAGGGAGAGGGAGGGAGAAGGAGAGGGAGGGGAGGGAGAGAGAAGGAGAGGGAGGGGAGAGGGAGGGAGGAGGGGAGAGGGAGGGAGGGAGGGAGAAGGAGAGGGGGAGGGGGAGGGAGAGGGAGGGGAGGGAGGGGAGGAGGAGGGAGAGGGAAGGCGGGGTTACTTCAGCGGGTGGTTTCTGTCTTTTGTCTTCTCTTTCTTTTCTTAAAGATTTCATTTATTGATTGATGAGACACGGAGGGGCGAGGCACAGGCGGAGGGGCGGGCTCCCGGGACCTGGGGTCACGACCTGGGCCGCAGGCAGGTGACCCCGGCACCCGGTGATTTCCTGCGTGGTCCCCCGACAGCGGGAGCGGGACAAGGGTGCCGCGCCAAGGGTCCCTGGGCCTCCACCTGGGGCAGGTGCACCCGGGCTCTCCCGCAGCCCTGCCTCGTGCCCTCCCGGGCGGCCTGCCATCCAGGCGGCCAGAAGATGCAGGGGAGGCCGGGCGGGGCTGGGTGCGCTGTCGCCCTGGGTCACACACCCCAACCCCTGCCCTCGGCCCCCTCCCTCTCCTCCCTCCCTCCCCTCATCCCACTCCTCCCCTCCATCCCCTCCCTCCCTCCTCTCTCTCCTCCCTCCCCCTCCATCCTCCATCCCACTCATCCCTCTCCCTCCCTCCCTCTCTCCCTCCCCTCCCTCCCTCTCTCTCCCTCCCCTCCCTCCCCTCCCTCCCCCTGTGCCCACTCCCTCCCCTTCCCCCTCCCTCCCCCTCTGTCCCACTCCTTCTCCCTTCCTCTCTCCCTCCCCCCCTCCCTCTCTCTCACTCCCTCTCTCTCTCTCTCCCTCCCCTTCTCTCCCTCCCCCTCCCTCCCCTTCCATCCCACTCCCTCCCCTTCCTCTCTCCCTCCCTTTCCTCTCTCCCTCCCCCCTCCCTCTCCTTCCCTCTCCCTCCTTCCCCTCCCTCCCTCTCCTTCCCTCTTCCTTCCTCTTTCCCTTTTCCCCCTCCTCCCTCTCCCTCCTCCCTCCCTCTCCCTCCCTCCCTCTCCCTCCCTCTCTCTCCCTCCCTCCCCCCCCCCCTAATACAAGTACATGCTCTTACCCAAAGCAGCAGGGCCACTCCGTGAGCTCCCCTGGGGCTGGCACAGATGACAGAGGAAGGTGCAGGCCCGCGAGCAGCTGGTCCCCGACCCGACCCTGGAGATGTCAGGCCCACGTGTCTGTCCAGGTGGGTCTGTACCTTGACCCCTGCATTCTGCTTAGCAGCCTACCCGCCCTGGTACCGCGGCCGGCACCCAGCATCCCACCCTGGCGTGCACCCCAGCGGGCGGGCACCATGACGGGGACAGAGGGCCCCCCACCACCTGCACCCCTCCCGCCCCCCAGGTCAGTGACCGTGGCACCATCAGGCGTGAACACGGGGCACGGAGACCAGCAGTGATGCCCGGAAGGCAGGGAGCCCTGAAGGCACAGGCAGGCGGGGCAGAAAAGGTCCGCCCCGGGGGGGGGCACCCGGTGGGGGCCTCTGGTCGCCCCAGGGCCTTGTTAGAGCTGCTGCTCGCTTTGTCCTCCTGATGTCCTTGGCCCTTTCCCCTGATACTCATAAGAACGTCTTAGAGGCGAAGGTACACAAGGCCCCGGGTATCTTTATGATGCCAGCAAATTGCCATCTTACTTGTGAAGCCAACTAAGAGATGAAAAAATATATAAACATGTGAAAATCTGGCCCATGCCAACCCCTCGGGGCCTGGCTCCCTCTGGTTCTGAAGTTTGGCGGCTGCTGGCCAGCGGGTGGCCTGCAAGTGCCCGGCCCCCTTACACCACCCGATGCCTCTGCCCTTTGCCCCTGCCTCTGCCTCCCGGTGCTTTCCGCACCCTTGTCCAGCATCAGGGACCCGCCACGCCCTGGCTGAGCCCCACTTCATTTGGTGAAGAACACTTCCCTGACCCCACCGGACACCCTAGGGACCATCTGGCATCTCCTGTCAGCACCTGCACAGTGTGGGAGTCACAGGGCCCGTGAACTCAGCTGGAGTGCAGGAGGCTTGGGGCCCGGCTGCTGTTTCCCCGAACACTCGCATCTTTCTGACGCAGCACAGGGCGTGCTCTGTGGGTCCTTCCATGTGATTTTTGGATTGTTGGACCAAGGCGGAGACACACCATGGACTTACAAGGCCAGAACAGCATCTCCGAGAGGAGCAAATTGTTCACGAGGAGCCACTTAGTGACAAGATGCGTTAGAAGTTCGAGGAGCGGCCTGGTCCTTTATAGAGTGGCTCTCTAACTTTACAAATGTCGTCTTAGTCTTTAAAAATCTTCAAAGTATGGTGCTGTGACACTTGAAACACCACGGAATGGCACCAAACTTTTATTTATTTTATTTTTTTATTTTTATTTTTAAAAATTTTATTTATTTATTCATGAAAGATACAGAAACAGAGAGAGAGGCAGAGACCCAGGCAGAGGGAGAAGCAGGCTCCATGCAGGGAGCCCGATGTGGGACTCGATCCCGAGTCTCCATGATCATGCCCTGGGCTGAAGGCAGGTGCTCAACTGCTGAGCCATCCGGGCTGCCCGGCACTGAACTTTTAAAAAAAGTTTTTCCAAAAAACTAATGAAGAAAGGTGACTTCATCAAAAACTGTTGCAAAAATGGTTAGAATTCTTAAAACATGTTTATGGTTTTTTTTTTCTTTTTGTATCATCAGTATCATGAGGTGTGTGGTCAGTAAATCGCAGCACGCGTCGCTGTGATTCAGAAGGCACCGACTATGTCGGCCAATGAATTCAAGCACCAGGATGAAAACGGACGGATGGTTTTTATACTTGAAGGTATATCCTAAAAGAAACAAACACAGAAAAAAAAAAAAAAACAAACACAGCACATAAAAAACACCTTGATATTTTTCAGCCATTCCTGATTATATATTATAAATTATATAATTATATAATATATAATGATTGATTATAAGTGAATAATATTAAGTGAATAATATTCACTTAATTATATTCACAATATAATGATTGATTATATATTATGAATTATATAATATATATTATATATTGTATATATATTATGAATTATATAATATATATTATATATTGTATATATAATATAAATTATAATTTATTTATCTATATTTATTTATATAATATTATGTATAATATATATTATATTATATTTCATATTTATATATTATAATATATTATATATATTTTATATATAAATATTATATATAATTATATAATATTTATATAATATATTATATGCATTTTATGATATGATATGCTGTATATTTTATATTTATATTATATAATTATATAGATTATAATTTATTTATATATATTTATATAATATATATTATATATTATAATATATTTTATTTATATATTTATAACATATAAATTAATATTATAAATATTATAAATTGTATAATATATATTTTAAATTATATAATTATATAATAATATAGAATATATTATATATTATATAATGATTGCTTATAAGTGAGTAATATTAAGTGAATAATATTCACTTAATTATATTCACAATATAATGATTGATTATATATTATAAATTATATAATATATATTATATTATATTATATTATAAATACTATATTATATTTACATATATATATAAATATTAATGTTATAAATTATATAATATATTATAAATTACATAATTATATAATATATAATGATTGATTATATATATATTATCAAGTCCATTACCTGCTTCTTCAGGAGCATCTTTGAATCTGCTGAGTGTCACATGTGGATAAACCAGGGAAAATCCTGTCTCTCAGGTCTCGTTTATAAAGAAAACCTGATAGAACATCGCTGGTCAATAAGCAGCTACACTTGGCTTTTTACGTGAGGTTTCCCAAGATGTTTTCTTCTATGCAGATCTGATGGGATTGACATCTGTCTGTCTGTTTCTTCTGTCCGAAATCCGGAGAAGCAGTAATCCATTTGCATACAACCCATATTTAGACAAAGCCTGTTTCTGGTAGGGAGGACCACGGTCCCACATCCTCGACTTTTCTGTTTATGTCTTAATATTCTTGACTTTTGGCTCGAATTCCAATTCTGATTCTAAAATTCCACAGTTTTTGGTACCTGTTTAAAGATATAAAAATATGGTTTGCCTCTTTTTTTTTCTTTCTGACTTCCCCCATGTTCATCTGCTTTGTTTCCTAAGTTCCACATATAAGCGAGGTCATGCAGTATTTGTCTTTCTCTGACTGATGTATTTTGCCAGCCTTATACTCTTGAGGTCCAACCAGGTCATTGCAAAGGGTAAGCCGTATTTTTGATGGCCAAGTAATATTCCATTGCATATATCTACACCAGAACCTTGTCCATTCAACACAGGATGGACGTCTGGGCTCTTTCCATAATAGGCCGTGGCTGATAATGCTGCTGTAGACCTCACAGTGCACGTGTCCTCACAAATCTGTACTTCTGTATCCTTTGGGTGACTACCTCGCAGCGCAATGGCCACCAACGCTGTACGAGGGCTCCCCTTTCTCCACGTCCTCCCAACATCTGTTATTTCCTGTGTTGTTAATCTTAGCCATTCCGACAGGCATGAGGTGGTGTCTCATCTTAGTTCTGGTTTCCATTTCCCCGACGATGAGTGATGCTGAGCATCTCTTCAAGTGTCTGTTGGAGTTTCTCTTAGTAGAAACTCTTAGTGATAGAGAACAGGCCGTGGGTTGACGGAGGCGAGGTGGTCGGTGGGATGGGCTAGATAGGTGATGAGTACTAGATAGGTGATGAGGTGATAGGAGGACACCTGCGACGAGCACTGGATGTCACGTGTGAGTGATGGATCACCCAACTCTACTCCTGAAACTCACATTACACTCCGTTAACTAACAAGCATTCGAATAAAAACTGAAACAACACGGAAAAATAAAAATAAATAAAAATATAGGTCTACAAACACAAGTATAAAATTTCTGCAGAATTTTTTTTGACTTCCATAGAATATTACCATGTGTTAAGAAACACTGATCTCAAATTTTATTTTTTTAAGATTTGCACTTTACTAGGACTAAATGCTTTGTCGTTAGTGTTTATCCATAATCAACACACGATCCCCTTCTTCGCATCGCGATGCCAAAATAAATGATAGGATTGGTATCTGCCTCCTTAGCCATTTCTAGAACCAATTATTTATTTGAATTTATGCTTCCTCAGTCTTTCGTGCACAATTAATCAGCCTCGGAACTGCTCCATCACAAAGAGCTTTGACAAATGTCACGCTTAGAAACGGCTTTGTTTTCCAAACTGCGTTTTCTGTGCCTCTCCTTTAGTTCATTGCTAACAATATTTGCGTAAAAATAGTATCGGATTACACAAGTCACCAATTTCGTTTTAGGGGGTTTAGAATCCTCTTGAAACCACCGCCTGCGGACGGAATGTGAGGCTCGCAGCTGCACAGGTGTGCGGGAGGCCACATGGCCCGGCCCCTCTTACAGCCTCCATTCTTCGGGTCTCTTCAGTCGTGACCGTTTAGCACCCGAGGATGGCCCCCAACAAGCACGTGCTGTCCTCGCTCACGCCCCTCCTTGCCTTCCCCGCCGGCCGGGCGCACCAGCTTCTCAGGTCCTGCAGACGTGGAGCAGAGCAGTCAGGAGCCCTTCCCCGGCTTGCTTCCCGCTGGGCCCTCACTTCTCAGGGTCCACGTTTCCCCGTTGCACTAGCCTCCTTACTCAAGCAGATGTCTCTGTTCTAGTCACAGTGACAGAACTTGGCTTAAATGCTTGGCTTTGAGCATTTAATGCTTAAAGATGCTTTAAGATTAAAGCATCCTAAGATCTTTAACGGGGAGATGAAATGGGGAAATTTTAGTTGCAACGTGTCCTCCAGTTTCGACTTCCAGGCTCATCTGGCACGTTTTCCCCTTTTCGGTGCAAACATCACCAGCTGCTCACCTGAAGCCTGCGTTTTGCAACATTTTCCCCATTTTTTTTTAAACCCTCTGATTTGTCTCCCTTCCAACGGAATCTGCACAAAACCTATGAACTCAGCCTGTCAAAATTGCTTCCTGCCTCTGGCCCGAATCCACAACGTCCCACTGCCCAGACTGTGTGGCCTTGCACAGCAGAGCCGGGTGCAGCCCCCGGGGACCGTGTCTTCCAGGTGACCCGCTGGCCCCGAGTTCTCCCGCCAGCCCCGGGCAGCCACCGTCCTCGGGCTGCTTGTACGAGTCTCACGGCCCATGTGAGGGACCTACATGCTCTTGGCCAGAGGAAAGCAGACTTCCGAGCGGCTAGGCTGAGCGGCCGTCCTCACCTCATCACCACAGCGTTTGTGACCGATGAGTGCCTCCGTTGACCCAGGGAGCACTGGCGACAGTGGTCAACACTTCCTAGCTGTGTCACTGTGCGACCTGCTCCACCGCCTCCGTGTTTTATCTGTTACATTTAACAAGTGGGACAATCATCCATCGTCAGGTGTCATTGGGACAGTAAGGAAATAAAATCCTATAATGGGCCTCATGCACCTGTGATGAGCCCTGCAGTTACTGCTCATCTTACTATTGATCTTCTCATTTTCAAGTTCACCAAGCATGATAGGGGGACTTAAGACAGTTAGTTAATAGTATAGGGAATTTGGTTAAAACTTTTAAAAAATTCTGTTTTTGCTCCTGGGAGTTGGTGGGGTGGTAGATTGTGATTTCTATGGAGGAAAGCCAGTTTTTCAAGATGAAAAATGATCATGTTTATTAACCCCACACTTTTTCTTCTGAGTACTAATTCTCCACATATACATGAATGTCTGTGAAAATAGTTGGTTCCAGATAATCACTGAACTAGGCATTGTGACAGCGAAGAAGGAACAATGGAGCTAACCAGCTACCCACAGGATATTGGTTAACTAAATACTGATAAATTTAGACAACTAAATACAGCCAGCCATTGTGAAAATGAGGTGACCTATGTGTACAAAACTGGAAGGATCTTTAAGATATATTTAAGTAAAAAATGTGAAAAAAGTATAATATGGTCTATTCATATAAACAAAATATGTGTATATAGACAACAAACAGCTGGTAACTCTATCTTTGGGGAAAGGAGTTGAGTTTTAGGATAAAGAGTTGAAAAAAGAAGGCATCTTTCCCTTATATTTCTTAAAATAGATTATATTTTTCATTGGTACCATGTAGGTAGGTGTGTTATCTATTAACATAAAATAGATACTAAAAAAAATAAAGGGAAAAAGGATGCATCAGACCTACTTTTGTCATTATATTGTCACTAAAGGGACAATTGTGGATAAATAATTGAAAGACATTGACATGAACTTTTTTGATACACTGCAGGGTAATTTTCATATATAAAAAAGGCAACATAGAAGAATTACTTTTGCTTAAAACTGAATTTTAAAATTGTTTTTTTTAAAGATTTTTATTTATTTATTCATGAGAGACACAGAAAGAGAGAGAGAGAGGCAGAGACACAGGCAGAGGGAGAAGCAGGCTCCACGCAGGGAACCCGACCTGGGACTCGATCCCAGGACCCCAGGATCACGCCCTTGGCCAAAGGCGGCGCTAAACCACTGAGCCACCCAGGCTGCCCAAAACTGAATATTAAAATTGTTAAAATTAAAAATATATTTTCCTTTGTGCCTTAAATTTTAATCCCATTTGTAAATTTATTAGACTTTAGTCATTATTTCTAAAGGCCTTTAAGTAATTGTTTGCTTCTTTTTCCAAACTTAAACTTTAAACAATGAAATTCTAAATTTAATTATTAATTTTTTTTTCAAAATACTTAAGCTCTATAGATCAGAAGTACCCCTAAGTATTGGGAATATAATGTGCAGCATGAAGGCTATGGTTAATAACACTGTATTGCATATTTGGAAGTAGCTACAAGAGTGGATCTTTAAAGTTCTCACCACAAGAAAAGAATTTGTGGTGACAGATGTTAACTGGATTTATTGTGATTATTTTATAATGCATATAAGCATTAAATCATCATATTGTTATAACGTTAAGAAACTAATATATGTCCATTATACCTCAATCAAAATAAAAAAAAAATCAAAGAAGGAAAAAACACTGTTATATGTTCAATAGAGTAAATAGATCACTAATTAAAAATTCAGTAAGACTTCAATTTAAAGACACTAGTCTACATCGATTACTCGATTGCCTATTTTTAAATTGTCTCTTAAAATACTGTCACTCTAATAACCAAACGATCTCAATGTCAGTGCAAGAATACTTATGATTAGATGAGGTAACATCTTGAGTAAGTTGGGTATTTGTTTTGCATGCACAGAAAGGCTAATCAACTTGACTAGATTTATGTAACTCGATAACAGCAAAATTGGATCCAGGTTTATCTTACTCTAATTCCTACAACTTTCACGCGATGTTGCCTGCTTTACCAGATATCAGAGATGGGCAAAAAGAAATGTTATTAGCTCATGCATTTAAAAGTGCAGAGAGTAGAGCTAGCTTCAGGTGCAGTTGAATTTGGGGCCCCATAGACTTGCTCACCATCCAGTTTCTTCCTCATACTCTTGCAGTTTTGCCTCTTTTATGTTGGCTACTTTTTTTTTTTTTTTTTTTTTCTGTAGAAAGAAGCTTGAGAACCACCTACCATCTAACCAAATGCTGGTGTTTCATTTTTCTGAAATTTCCCAGGAAAAAAATCTCATCACATTCTACTCTTTATTTTTTATTTTATTTTATTTTATTTTACTTTTTTTGTTTTGTTTTTTTAGTTCTTTATTTTTTTTGCAATATACGTATCTCTGAAATATAATCACTGGCCAGAAATAAGATCTATTCATTCGCATAGACATAAATCAAGGTCAACTTCTGGCACGAGAGGTTCTATTTCACCAAGTCATGTGGATTGAGAGCAGCAAATAGATGTACGTATAATAGAAGTGCTAGGTTTGCAAAGATGCATGTCAGGAGAAGAGCTGTGATTTAAAAAGTGGATTTGGAAGTGGTCTTCTCTCTAAGCCCCCACAGCTATTTGAAGACTTTTCAGAATCTGGAATCATCCATTAAAGTTGAAATGTCTTGGGCAGCCTGGGGGGCCCAGCGGTTTAGCGCCGCCTTCAGTCCGGGGCCTGATCCTGAGGTCCTGAGGTCCTGGGATCGAGTCCTGCGTCAGGTTCCCTGCATGGAGCCTGCTTCTCCCTCTGCCTGTGTCTCTGCCTCTCTCTCTCTCTGTCTTTCATGAATAAATAAATAGAATCTTAAAAAAAAAAAAAGAGTATTTGCCTCTAACTATCGCTAGCCTCTTGCCCTGCCCTCCTTTCTTCCAGCAGTGGAATCTGTTTCCTTGATGCTGGATAATTGTCATTAATTCATGGTTCTTGGTTGAATGAGGATAAGCTAGTAAATGGCTTTAGATGGGAGATATTTGGTGTTGTGCTCTTTCTTCTCTACTCTGGATCACGTGTGGGGCAGCTGAGCAACGGCTGAAGCATTTGCTGTTTGGGCAAAATGTGCTGTGGGGATTCACTAGTTTTCTTGAGTGAGCCTCTGCTGAAAGAACCAGCTGCACACCTCATACCAGCTGAAGATCTGCCTTCCACGTCCTGGGAGCCTAAGTGCTTCCGACTCTATGAACTCTGGAAGGGAGGCTGGTGGTGAACAAAGCATCGGGATTGGTGTACCTTGACCTGTCTACACCCAATCCCAGGGCGTGAACAGTCCCATCCGGGCTTCACACTATGTCCTCCCAACTAGTTTCATCACACATGTAAGAGATGTTTCGGTTTACCTTTTGTCTCTGAGCTAGTTGCCCAATTGACTCATAGCTTGAATGAAAAAAAGGGAGGTGTTATTTGCTGAGACCCTCAAAACCACCCCAGAATTTCATAAAACCAAATAAAATCTGTTCATGCTTTGGTAGCTTGAAAATAGTAAATTATGTGAATATGACTTGTCATCATAGGAACAACCTCTGTTACAATTGTCACAGCTTCTGATACTCCTCAAAATAACGAACTTCTCAACTTGTTTAAAGTTTGGGCAAGTGTGCTTAGCTTTATAGAGTGGACTCTAACATATTCCTAATTGCCAATTATTTTCCTCTCTCTGCCCAGTGCACGTTCAATATAAAACTATGCCTTTAATTAACTTCTGTTCAGTAAATAGGTATTCAGATGCACATTTTGTGCTTCAAAACCACAATTAAAGCTGTAGGGTTAGTTTTCGCGACGTTATTCTAATTAAAATACTTTTAGCTGTATTTGGCATGCATTAAAATGTCAAGTAATTGACAGCCCATAAGTGAAAAATTGATCCAATTATCAAGCCAGCTAGAACTTTTCTCTTTTTTCAACTGCTAAGATTTATTATGGCCATTAGAATTACAGATGTTTATATGTTTGCTTTTAGTAATTGGAATTCATTTAACTTTGCCATGCCCTCGGTGTTGTTTCTGTTCTTCAGTGGGATAGACAATTCCTCAATCTTTGAAATGCACATTTAGAAAAGGCCTCCCAAATCTCGCTTCACATGGAGTAGATAATCATGCTTTCATTGGAGTTTAGGGAATAGATTTTTCTTTTCATGTCTCCAGATGGTCCTTTTAGTAATGAATCACAGAGGAACACAGCTTGTCCTAAGATATGGCTTCTCTACATCTTATTTTCTAAATTAATAATATAAATCTTTAACGAATTAATTAATTTAAGACATGCAAATAGAATAAAACAGAAGAAAACACAATGAATGTTAACTTCTAATTGCAGCAATTTGGTTAGCCTCTCCTGCAATGTGATAAAAATATTTAATCTTCTCAATGAAAGTCAACCAAAAAAAAACCCTCCAAAATATCGATTATGTATAGACTTAAAAGACAAATTCAGAATGATTACTAATAAAATAGATAAAGCAAAAAATTAGGATTAATATTCACTCAGTTATTTATATCGCGATTAGATCAGTACTGTGGAGAAAGCAATAAATATGGTTTATCAAGAAGCTTTATCAATAAATATTAACCCATTAGAAAGGAAAGTCAATTCAGAGCATAGGCTGTAGTTATTAAGTTTATTTATATCCGGATCTAAAACCTATTACTGCAGTAAATGTCAAGCTGACTCATTTGCCATGGGTGCCATGGATCTGTTGGCCTATCGATAGCACTTCGCACACTGTGGAGAGACGTGTGGTGTATCCAGATGCCACACATCTTCGACCCTGGATCTCAGAATCACTTTGTCTATTAAAATAGAGGCAAGGTTCTCAGCTCGGTGTCTAGTGCCTTCAGCTCAGATGCCGGCGCTTCCGTGGCCCCAGCACGTTCCTGGAATCCTGACCCAGGCGCCCAACGACATCAGGCCCCCCCTGGCCTGGCCCACTTGTTTGCTTCTCCCTGGGTGAGGCCCCCCAGGAGCCTTCACTCCGCCTCCCCAGGGTTCCCAGGTCGGCCTCCAAACTTCCTCTCCTCAAGACCTTTCATGAACCTGTCTCAGAAATAAACGTCCTTTATTTATTTATTTATTTATTTATTTATTTATTTATTTATAAAGATTTTATTTATTTATTCATGAAATACACAGAGAGAGAGACAAAGACACAGGCAGAGGGAGAAGCAGGCTCCATGCAGGGAGCCTGGGACTCGATCCCGGGTCTCCAGGATCATGCCCTGAGCCAAAGGCAGACGCTCAACCACTGAGCCACCCAGGCATCCCACGTCCTTACTTTAAATTCCACAGTGGCCTTGGAGCATAGGTACTTCACCGTCAGAAGCTCACGTCAACTGTCATCACACAGTGGCAGCTGCATTCTGGAAGGTCGCGCCAACACCCAACTACTGTTGGCGAAACAGAAGGAAGAAAAAGCGTGAGGCTGCTGGGAGCCTCGGGTCATGACATTTCCTTCACTAATCAATAGGCGGTCTTGTTCTGGGTGTTTCTGTTTCAAGACGTCTTATTGAACGTGTCCTTCAGGTTCATGAACGCTGAACTCGTGGCCAGCAGCATGACACCTCGTGACTGAGTAAACCTTACCTAGCACACCTGTGTCCTCCGTGTGGCACCACGTCACAGCCGTGCGAGCCCGAACCTGGGGACGCCAGGTACCACTTCAACATGAAGCTCGAGAGCCACTTTAAGCCGTGTGATCACTGAGGGAAAGTGCACAAATGTGACAAATGTGGCACAGCAGGAAAGGGCACTTCTTACCTTATGAAAACTGAGACAAGATGTCAGAGTTGATGCCTTAGATGACCTGAGCTGGGAACGGGAGCATCAGGTGGCTCAATTTTATTTTTTTCAGCTACGATGAGCACGTGCGTGTCCAAGAATGGGATGACCGAAAGCTCAATCAGTATAGATACAGGGATTACGAATAAATTTTAATGAGTAGGTGAAATCACAATGATGACATTTACAAATAATGAGAGTCAACAGCCTATTTCTTAGTTGCTTCCAACTATTTTATCTTGTCTTCACAATAGCATCCTTCCCTCCAATACTGATGAATTCATTGTAATACTTTTAATAACACTTGCTGAACGAAAGAGTAAATTAGATTTTATGTTGACACAAAAAGGTATCACCAGTGTGAATATTAGTATTCAAATTAATTTGATTTTGTAATCTCTGGCCTTATCTAGAAACATGGACTTAAAGGTCTCTGAGTATAATTTACTTAGAACTTAACATGCAAATATAAAGGATTAAAGCCTAATAATATTACGTGATAACTTCAGAGGTAAATATAATGATGGAGCAAAATTATATCATTCTTGATAACATAATTCTGAAATAGCTCTCATGACAGAGACTACAAGCAAATATTCTAATAAAGAGGCAATTGAATGATCTAGATGTGAATGATAGGTGGGGAGGTTGGATTAGGGCAGTGGCAAGATAAAAAGACGGGCAATTCAAGAGAAATATTTTTAAAATTTGATTTGAAACCTTCTCATACGACAATTGTTTCTAGCTATCATTCAAAACTGAAAATAATTTCCATTTTAGTGTATGTTCAGCATATGATAGTATTTTAAAAAAAGATTATCCTGCAAATACCTAAGAAGAAGGTGAACCAAGGCATCAAAAGAGTAACAACAAAGCTGACATCTATTACTAGTGAAAAACCAGGATAATATTTGATATGTGTGATTCTCATTCTAAAAATTCAGAACATTTAGGTTTCCCTAAAGGAAAATGAATCACATTCAAAATGTTTTTAAAGCGTCTTGCTGAATTCTTTAAATTTCTACTTATAACCATGTCCTTGGGGAGTATAAATGGGACTAGCAGATGTTAGGAAAAATGTCTATGACTTAACAAGCTTCTCAAACAAAAAATCTAACAAAGTTTCCAACTCCCCAATAATTGCTTATTTGTGTGAAAAAGATTCTTAATCACACATGCATCATCTCATCTATCTCTCAACTAAAACGATCCTTCACAGACTGCTAAGCACTAATGTTGCCAAATGGAAAGAGGAAGTGCTCTTTGCTTTAATTTTCCTGTGATTCGTGAGGATTTTTTTGTCCGTGCACAAGACCCAGTGGGTAATTTTAATGAACCTGGATTTTTTCTTAAAGTTCAATTGCACTACATTCGAATTTGGCAAAGAATGCTATCTTGCTTTCTGTTTCATTTAGTGCACGTGTCCAGATTGCTCGCCAAGAGGGCTCACTGCGGTGATTCATTTAGGTAATTAATACGTAGCCCAGTCAGATGACCCCAGTAGATGTTCCCAAACCGCCAGCATCATGTGAATCCAGCAACAGGCGGCTCCCGTTGTTAACAGGTAGAAGAGGGAGGCTGCTGAGGCTCAGTTGCAGCTCTCACCATCGGGAGGAGCCATTGCCCTGCAGGAAGAGGAGCAAGCTTGGTCACGGGCAAGTTTGATCTTCCTTTCTGTTTTCATCTGATGACAGGCCCTGGTGGCTGTAGATCAGAATTCATCCTAGGAAATAAACGTGTTTCCTTCACGTCTGTCTCACTACTAGCTCTGCTCACAGTAAGTAAGTCCACAAAGTCCCTTCTCAGGGGAGGACCGCTCTGGGCCAGACACAGCCCATGGTGTAATAGCAACTTAATTCTTAATTTCAGAAACAGTAGAGCTGCACTGAATTAAACGCTGTTTTTTGTTTTTTGGATTTTGTTTTTGGAAGAACAGATTAAATGCTCACTGGAAAGTCATAGGACAAATTGTCCTTAATTTGTATGTAACCGGTTTTTCAATTCCCAGATACTTCTTAACCTCTACAAATACGTATGCATTAAGTGAGTATTTCTGTAGATGAACCTTAAAAATGGCCTTCGAATATGTGGTTGATTGCAGCAATTACGCTGAAAAGATATGAGATATTTGAGAATCAATCGTACACCGACTGCGCAAAATCTGAAAGAGCTGAATCTAGTTTGAGGCAGCAAAATATACAATTAGATATTGAGCATTGTGTTTGATATGCTTACTTAGGAAATGATCTTTTGATCTTCTTGCAAAAACCTAGTTATTAAGGAAAACATGATTCCAAGGAGCAGGCAATGGTGCAGGAAGCATTGACACTACAGAGAGCCAATACGGAATAAAACATTTTAAACAAGCTCAATATACAAATATTGAAATACTCAGACCCGAGTTCTTTCAGGAATTGAAAAGCCCGATACTTTGTCAAAGGAGTAGATTTCCAGTTGGTTAACTGGAGCGGCAACTAAGAATAAGATTCATTGTCAGTGATCTCCTTGTGGTTTTCATCACTACAATTTAAAAGCAAGAAACAGTTAAAAAAGAATCCTCAGTTTTAAAAGTTCATCTGATTTCTAACAGTAACTTATAATAGATAACATTTATGTAGGGTCTATCAGGTGCTACTTCATTAGGCTCTTTATCTTCATCGTCACCCGTAATCTTTGAAAAACCCAGTGAGGCAGGCATGATGATTTTTAGTTTATAATCTTCAGAATTTTAGGTTCAGAGAACACAAATAATTTGAATAAAGATACATGTAATTTTCAAATCAAGGTTTATATCACTTCAAAGTCTGGACTCTATCCACTTGAAATCATTCCTCCAATTAGCAAAATCTACTCTTCTGTTCTCAGTGCTCATGTTAATTAACCTTTCAGGGGAATTTCACATAGTTTATCACTCCCCTTGGATACATTTTCTGCACTTACTGATTTCCAGTGAGTCCAGGCTTTTGCCTGCTTTATCCACTGCTAGATCCTTAGCACATGGAACAGAGTGTAGAGCTTATAAGTAGGAACAAAAAATTTATTTAAAAAAAAGTATTTTTAATTTCTAGAACAGAATGAAAATAGTTAACCCTTAAATATGTAAGTGTTAAATACAGTGAACCTTGAAAATACATTGTCTTTACTCACCTATCTTTTCCTACAGAAATGTTGATCAAGAAACTGACTTTAGATTTTGCACATTGGTTGGTGAAGACACATATAGATGAGGCTGACGGCTATAGAAATACATTTTTGATAAACATTTTTCCCTAAATGACAATATGCCTTTACTCATAAATACCAGCTGAAAAACTAGTCTTCTACACTCTGTGGATATAGCATGGGTCAGCATTGCCAAGGCCATTTTGGAGTGGATAGTCAGGAAGGACATCTATGAGATTTCCTCATGGCATTCAATATACGATGATAAATGATCCATCTATCGTGTGAACAAAGACCTAAATGATGGAAAGGTGACTGCCATGGGAGTAACTGGAAACAAGTGTCCCAGGGGACATCGAATGTGAAAGCCCTGATAGGATTTACTAATAAACATACTAGAAGAGGAAAGGAAAAAGACTAATCAATTGTTTGAACAGAGAATTGAGGTCATGGGGCAAATAGCTGCTCCAAAAACCGTAGATCCGGAGGTGGGTACCTAAGCAGAAGCCCAGGAGCATGAACGGCAGTGAAAACCATTCCTGGCATCCTAAATTTTAAACTGTGATCCACAAATCGCTGGGTGCTCCGTGTGGAGAGCCCAAGAGTTAAAAACTCCAAGGGAGTCCAGTCGTGGGGATTGAGGGCGAAGAGGGTCCCCACATCTTCATGAGTTTTATCTCTAGGCATCTTATCAGATTCTTACAGTGAAAATTAAAAAAAAAATTACCTCATGCTTCCGGAATAGGAGAGGAAAGTAACTGTTTTGAAACGCATCCATAATATCGCATTCTTAGCCAAGCTTTAACCAGCACAGGCTCATTAAAGGGCTGAGACTTGATGGACTATGGAACACTTTCCTTCCCAATACAGCTTATCACCACATCAATAGGGCTCCTGTGTCATTACAGAGGATTACAGCTGAAAGAACTGCATATCCCAGACTTGATTTAAGAAGTCTCCAGAGAAATCCAAAGAGGCAAAAACAAGAGCACCAGGGTAAAGCTTACCGTCAGACACCACGGTCATGGATAATAGTATACATGGCCTAACGCCGAGCCAGATAAGCATAAAACCTCATGCTGAAGGCCTGTTTCCTTCAGTTCTTCTTACCTGTTCATCAGGTCCAGCTTGCAAAAATTCACAGTTCATGTCAAGAGATGAAAAAACAAAAAATTAAAAGCATAGTTTGGAGAGCAGAGCAAGCATCAGAATAAGGTCCAGATATGGCAGGTACAGTAGAAATTTGTAGCAGATCCAGACTCATCATTATCATAACAAGAATCTACAACAACTACGATTAATATGCTAAAGGCTATAATGCAAAAAGTGGATGACATGTAAAAAAGGTGAATAATATAAGTGGAGAGATGGAATCAAAAGGAAATGCTAGAAATAAAAGCAAGCGTACAAGAAATGAAGACGATGCCTTTGACGGGCTCATCAAGAAATTGACACAGTTGAGAAAATAATGTAGTGAGAAATGTCAACAGAAATGTCTAAAATAGAAACGCAAACAGAAAAAATAAAAAGATGAAAAAGATGGAACAGAGTGTCCAAGAACTGTGGGACATTTAAAAAGGTAAAACATAGGTAAAATGAGAATTACAGAAGAAAAGAGGAAGGAATGGCAGAAATGTTTGAGGTAATAATGGCAAAGACTTTTCTAAAACTGATGACAGGCATCAAATCACAGATCTCAGAAAACACCAAGTGAAATAAATAGAGGCAAACATATTCACACTGCAGGAAAATCACAAGAGAAAGTATTGAAAGAAGCTGGGGAAGGGGGAATAGAGCAGCAAGGTGAAGCATGAAATTGGAAGTCTCTTTAAAGAAGAAGAAATACAGGAAGGTCAAATAAAATCTTGCATTTTTTTAAAATCTTAATTGATTTAACAAGTAACAGTTGGCTGAAAATAATAATAGCAACAGTGGATTCAGTGAACTTAGCTTATGGGTGAGCGCCAAGAGCTGCCATGATGTTTTTGGAGCAGAAAGAGAGGAATTGAAGACCCCGTGCAATAAAGCACCTGTACTATTCACACAGTGGGACAGGGCTCTTTGGAAAATGACTGGGGTTGGTGTACATGTGTTCTGTGACAATGATTAGAAATGGAGAAAAGATAAAGGTGTAATTGAGGAGAAAGAAGGGAGAAAATTGGAAAATATTAGATAGAAAAACTGTAAGAGACTAAGGAATTGCTACACAGTGAAAAGGGGGTCATTTCTCAAGAAGACATCACAGCCCCGAAGGTGTCCAGGCCACAGAGTAGATCCTCCCAATACGGGCGGCGAGAGCTGATACAACCCTGAGGAAACCAGACAGTCCACAGTACGGTTGGAGACTTCAATATCCCACTTCTCTAGTCGGCACGAGTGGCAGGCGGAAAGTAAGTAAGGGCGGGTCTCACCCAACACGACCATCAGTCCCATGGGCCTACTGTCATCTGCTGAATACTTCACCTCACGAAAGCAGAACACGGTCTCCTCAAGCTTACACATGACCTCCGCCAAGATATACCATATTCTGGATCATAAAACCTTAAACATTTTATGAGAATAAAGATAATTCTTTAAAAAATAGAGAAAAAATGAAAAGAAATAGAAATTCGAAAAAAGAATAGGAGTCAAACAAAGTACACTGTCCGTGGAATTAACCCTGAAATCACTAACAGAGAGCTAGCTAGAAGACCCCGGGTTCCTGGGAGGTTAAACAACACACTTCTAAATAATGCAGGGGTCAAAAAAAAAAAAAAAAAAAAAACATCTAGAGAGAAGCTTAAAAATATTTTGAACCAAATGAAAACAAAAATACGACTTTGCAAAATTTTGGGGATGCAGCAAAAGAAAAGGGGGGGGTTGAGAGGGAAACTTAGAACATTTCATACACATTTTAGGGAGGAAGAAATATCTAACGTCAGTAATACAAAGTTCCATCTGGAGAGGAGGAATCAGAGTCTTTCCTGCAGGAAAGAAACCCAGGGTCTAGATGGATGAATTTTGGATTTTTAATTCGCAGGTATTACCTGTGATGATGAGTGACCGTGTATGCAATATGAGCACACGCTTGGTTACTTCCTGAGGATACCTGCGTAGGTACGAGTGTCAGATCCATGTATGTGCTTATATTTGGGGCTAAGCATGCAAAGTGCTACTGGGGATTCGAGAAATAACTGCAGCAGCCTGTGAGGATGCTGACCCTGTACACGCGGGCCAAAACCAGGCACCTTTATTCTTTTTATTGGTTGCCAATTAGAGAAGCAAACGCACTGCATCATAAAATTTTATTTTACTATTGACGAAATCTAATTACGATCCCATCTACGCTGACAGTACCCATCTAAGGTCCCAGAGAAGACTTAAAGTGGGAATCAGTGCCACTCGGCGTGGGGTCTGCAGTGCTGGCAACGTCTGCACCATCTGGGAGCTCGGAGGAGATGCAGGTGCGTGGACTCCTCTCCACGACTGCAGGTCCAGAAGCTCTGGAGAAAACACGAGCAGTTTGTGTTTTCAGGATTTTCACCTTGTCTCCTGTCTGAGAAGCATCCGTCTGTACCTGGGACCCCCGGCAGTCACGTCCTGTACCTAGAAGCCTGCCATGAACCTCGCGTGCCTTTCGTCTTGTGTCTGTAGAACCTGCTGTCACCGAGTCTGTCCCTGAAGCCACGATTTCTGTCCACTGCTAGGTTTTCGTTTCCCCCCCGCATGCGAGGCTACGTGCAGCTTCTCCTCTATGTTAGCTACGGACTCAGGGCTGTCAGGGCGTAGGGGTGGTTCTACTGTCTGGGTCTGTCACTGCTTTCATTTATGCTTTAGTTTCCTGGTCAGTTTTCTTCAGTTGTGCCTTTGCATGTCATTGTCTTTATTTTATTGTATTTTATTGTATTTTATTTTGAGAGAGAGTGAGCACCCAAGCAGGGCCGGGGTGGGGGCAGAGGAAGAGGATGAGAGGGAACGCGAAGTCAGAGCCCCACCCAGGGCTCTATCTCGCGACCCTGAGCTCATGACCTGAGCTGAAATCAAGCGTCATCCACTCAACAGACTGAGCCACTCAGGCGCCCATAAGTCATCTTCAACGTCCAGCTCCCTGTGTGGCGATCTCTAATATGCTGACATAGATCCTCAGACTCCATCACACGTGTGTTTTCCTTTCCCTAATTAATACAACTTGCCTGTATCATTACTTATTTACTACTATGTAGTGTTTTAAATAGATTTTCCTCCCTTATTTCTCACGTAAATTTTAATTATGGCTTTCGTTTTTGAGGTTTTATATTATTTTCCATTTCATCTATCCTTTGCATCCCTGTTTAATACGACCGTTTACAGCCATTTGTTCCCTTATGTCAGAATACTTTTTTTTTTTTAAATCGATTTAAGTGTTCAGATTCATCATCTTTCTTTTCCTCTTTGTTATTTCTCTTGGTCCTTTTTAGTTGTTAATAATCATATTTAAAATAACAAAAGAGAAATCATTTACAAGTATCCAAACGAGGAGTTTGCAACTTCTCATTATTGTATTGAGACTTTCTAAATAGTTTGTTATAAATGACAGTTAAAAGTCAGTATTATTAACTCTCACCAGGAGCCTAAAAAAAAGTCTCTGGTCACTCCAGAGCCAAGTGATGTAGAGAGGTCAGAGTGGAAGGTGATAGTGGCCTTAACCAATTGCAATGAAAATATCGGAATTTGCAAGTTTTACATAAAACACTTGGTCACGTGACTACATGGCTAGGGCCCCTCCCGTTGACTTACAAGGTGACTGTGTAGGTTCGCCCAGGATTTTAAACTTCAGCCTGACTCAGTCGAGGCTGTTTAACTTCCCTGGTTGTGTCACTGCTTCATTGTCTTCCCGTTAGATTCTTTGCAGGTTCCAAGCAAGATCTTTCTATGTGCCTGCATTATAAGAATATTATAAGAAAAGAACTACCAGAGACCCACCTCCCTTTCTCTCTCTCTCTCTCTCTCTTTCTCTCTCTCTTAGGAATTTTTCTATTCAATTAGGAATTAAAATTCCTCCATGATTACAAGCTTTACTTCTGTAGTTTAGATGAAAGGAATAAGTGAAGGACAGAAAATTCACTCTGCGAACACTTAGCCAAGCTCATACGGAAATCAACTTCATGATGAAAGAATTTTGTCATTGGAGTTGACGTAGATGTTCTGGAAACAGATGTCTCTGATGGCCCATTATGACCTACCTGGTTCTTCCCCCCTCCTCCCCCCACTATTGTATTTATCTATCTAAAATCTAGTGGGGTTATTACTAGAGACTTTCTCAGATGACAAAGAATCATGGGATGACTGAACTAAATACACATGTGCAGCTTCTTATAAAAGTCTCCATTCAATGAGCTATTGAGAACGCAACTGTGGCATTACCTTCCAGTCCTTCACTAGATTTAGTGGCAGCTCTTAGTGCCGCGCTGGTGCTCAGTGTGCATTCAGAATGCTGAAGGCAAATAACCCCAACGGGAAGGCTCCTGTGCTCTGTTCTAACAAGGGGTCTGAAGGTGTTCTCACCTACATCCTCCTTCTTGAAAAAGAGGTATCCCCTTTTCTTTTTTTTTTTTTTTTTTTTTTTTTTTTTTTTTTTTTTTTTTTTTTTGGTATCCCCTTTTCTGTTCACGGTTAGCAGTCTCTCTTTTTCCTCTCTCTCTATGGTTTCACCCCCATTCCACAGCTAGAAGGAGAAGGAGGAGGAGAGAGGGCGGAACAGGAGGAGGGAGATGGGGAGAAGAGGGAAGAAAGGAGAGCCAGCCAGACCTCTAGGTTTCATTGCCTCCACATACCCGATTGCTTGCTATCTTTTCACAGTCGTTCCTTGACAGTGTTGTTCATGCATTAATTGACAGGCTCAGTAGATGCTTTACCCTTATTTCATTTTGTCTTTGTGCCAACTGCTCTCTTGGACACTGATTCTTGGAAAAACATCTCTCTTCCTTTGGCTTGAGAGACACTATTTTCCCTTACTTCTCTTTCTTTGTGATTTTTTTCCTTTTCGTTTTCCTTAGAGTTCTTTCCTTTAGCTACCTACCCTGATATGTTGTTTTTCCTTAGAATTTTGCTGTTTTTTCCTTATTATACACAATATACAAGTAATCTAATCTTTTTTGCTGTTGAAGTATGATTAACATATAATATCTTATTAGTTTCAGGTGTACATCATAGCGATTTGATATTTTTAGACACTGTAAAATGATCCCCATGATAAGATAGCTACCATCTGTTACTGTCAACATCCTAATAAATATCTGGGTAGACTTAAAGCACTAGAACTCATAATATGATATATTATTAACTAATCAAAAGCAACTGTCTGGAAGGATTTTTATTCATTATTGACTGGAAAAACTTGACCATAATAAATACTTGCCTAAGTATTTCACCAAAGAACGTCCAATATTTTTATTATAAAATCAGTACCACCTAATTACATATTGGAAATTATTTCAGACATATGCTATTGTCAATCATTTGAGTCATAGAACCAGTAAGAGTAAAAAACATAATTTGCACAAATAGCTTTTTATTCTGGGAGAAATTTTTTAAAAACCCAAAATATCAATTTCCTTCATTTCAAACAGCTATTTCAAATGTAGGAAAGGACAACAATTCTCGGAAAATAAATAGGCATAACCTGGCTAATATGTGGTTGACACATCCTAGAAAATGACTTATACAAAAATAAAATACTACAGGCAAGGAATAGAGATGAAAAATCTGATTGTAATGTTTCTAAGAAATGTAATTCTTAGCATGTCCTTGTATACTTGACTGGATCAGAGTTCCTTAGTACCAGAAAAATTGAAATTCAAAAAAACCCTAAAACAAGGGGAAATGTTTTCTATTGGTGACACCGAGAATGGACAAATGAAAAAAAAGGGGGAGAGGGTGAAGAAAGAGAGAGAGAAAAAAGGAAAAGGAAAAGGAAAAGAATGAAAGAAGAAATGCGCCTTTGAGAAAAAACTGTGGAGTCAGCAGATGAACAGGCAAGAAATGAATCACTAACTACCAAGGACAATAAAAGGAAGAAGAGCACAGTCCAGAAAATAATCTGCAAAATTTAGAGGGAAACATTAGGAACATTTTTCCTTACATTGTCAATAGAATTAAGAATGGCTTGGCCTCTATAAAATAAGAGCAAATAATTATTAGGATGGAAGACACTGAAATTCCTAAAGATGAGTTGAAAAGTCAAACAGATGAAAAGATGCTTTAGAATGACCTGAAACAAGAATTTGACGTGATTTTGAAAGCCTGCAAGAATACCAACAAATGCAAGGACAAAATTGAATCCCTACTGGAATCAATACAAAGTGAAAGTTATGTCAAAAAAAAAAAAAAAAGAAAGAAAATTGAATCACTGACCACTGGGCAAACTTGAAGATTTCTCCAAAATCGCAAAGGAAAAAGCCAGAGAAGCCAGAGGGGAGTTCATTTTAAATACAGGAAAGAGACAGAAGGGAAAATGTTCCAAGAAGAAATGAAAACAAAGAATAAAATCTATGTGACATGGATTCAACATTTTTGAAATGAAATAGGCTGTGTATTCAACCTATGTTTCACCCCATTCAGGACAAGATCAAAGAAAAAATATTTTGGAATTTTTTTGAATGACAAATGTAATAAAACAAAGCTTTATAAAGAAGCATTCAATTAAAAAAAAAAAGCCTTTTCCTAGATGGGAATAAATTATAGGTCATTTTAGGGTGGTTTGCAGAAGACAAAGGAGAAACAACTATGCAAGAAAGATTCTCAGATAAAATGTTTATTCAAAGAAAATTTAAAAAATAAAAATAAAAAATAAAAATAAATGTTTATTCAGGTCGAGAAGTATACCTCCATAATTTAAGATAATTATGCAATACTTTTAATCAATCTTGCAGCTAAATTAAGACATCAAAAGTAACAACATAGAAATTTTGGAGTGGGATCCCTGGGTGGCGCAGCGGTTTGGCGCCTGCCTTTGGCCCAGGGCATGATCCTGGAGACCCGGGATCGAATCCCACGTCGGGCTCCCGGTGCATGGAGCCTGCTTCTCCCTCTGCCTGTGTCTCTGCTTCTCTCTCTCTCTGTGACTATCATAAATAAATAAAAAAAAAAATTTAAATAAAAAAAAAAATTTTGGAGTAAGGTCTTCAATTTCTTTCATCAGAGTTCTATAGCTTTTTTCCATAAAGATCTTGTTCACATTTTATTAGATTTACCTAAATATTTCATGGTTGATTGACAGTGTTAACGGAGCTTTTTAAGGAGGTATGGAAAGATGGGATTTGTCAAACTTGAAGACCCAGAACAGAAAAAAAAAAAAAATCAAAAGAATCAGAGCACAGGATAACAGCAACAATATGGTCTGTTATTTGCTGTGATTTTTCTGAGCATTTTGTAACGAACATGCAAAATCTGTGTAAACGTTACATTCTCTGTTTAAAGGAAAGTCGTGGCATAAAATAGTGGGTCCTGACTTTGTGAAGAGGAGTTTAGAGAGGGGTTACAACCTAAAGATAGAGGGCTGCGATTCTCAAAAATCATTGCTGAAAAAAAAGACGGCCATAAAACAATGAAATAAGTATCTGTTTCTAAAACACACTTTAGTTTTTAAAAAAGATTTATTTATTTGAGAGAGAGAGAAAAAAAAAAGAGAGAGAGAGAGAGCAGTAGGGGAGGAGCGGGTGGCGGGGAGAGTCTCAGGTCAAGGGCTGAACAGTGGGGCTTGGAGCCTGGAGCCCAGGGAGGTGGGGGTGTAGGAGGTGGGGGGTGGTGGTGGGGACATGGTGGGTGGGTGGGGGTGATGGGGGGTGCTGGGGGAGGTGGTGGGGGGCACGGTGGGGGTGGAGGTGGAGGTGTTGAGGGGCATGATGGGGGGTGGGGGTGATGGGAGTGCTGGGGGAGGTGGTGGGGGGTGGGGGTGATGGGGGGTGGGGGAGAGGTGTGGGGGGGCTGCTCCATCCCAAGGCCCTGAGATCATGACCTGCGCGAGCCCAAGAGTCGGGTGCTAAGCTGGCCAAGCCCCACCCGGATGCCCCTAAATCACACTTGTGATTTAAAACGTTGGGGATACCTGGGTGGCGCAGCGGTTTGGCGCCTGCCTTTGGCCCAGGGCGCGATCCTGGACACCCGGGATCGAATCCCACGTCGGGCTCCCGGTGCGTGGAGCCTGCTTCTCCCTCTGCCTGTGTCTCTGCCTCTCTCTCTCTCTCTCTCTGTGTGACTATCATAAAAATAAATAAATAAATAAATAAATAAATAAATAAATAAATAAATAAATAAATAAAAAAAACGTTGGAGGAGCCCATAGATGAATCCGCAAAGATGTGTGACGCTCTGAACTTCTAATATACACGGAATTACGATTTACACTTGGAGCACATGGAATATATATGGAGTTGTGACATATATTTCATACATACGGAAGGAAATATGCAGAAAACTTATATAAATTGCTCCCGGATTATGGAATTTTGGCCGATCGTTTTTTCCCTGCTATTTATTTTTCTGTGTGTTTTTTTAAGTTACCTATAAAAACTGATATTTACTTTATAATTACAAAAAATAATCATGATATTTCAGCTTTAAAGCGCCTCTGGGCTTCTTCATGTGAAACTTGACAAGGAGACCAATTGCTGGTTCATGTGATCTCGTTACTGCCCTTTTCTGGGTCTTAACCGAAGTCGTAGAAACGTGTCACACGTGGCCTGTGTGTCTCAGCCCAGAGCTGCCGCCCAGGGGACGCTGTGAAGCTGTTGCTGAGATGTGGCGCACGTTATGCGGCTGTTTCTCAGGTTTGCACAGGTTACCTGGAAGCACCTGCCCCTGATTCAGGTCAGGGCCGGCGGTGTCGGTCAGGGTAAGAGCGCAGGCCGCGCGGTGACCCAACCTGCCCTGAAGTCTCAGCTCCATCATTTGCCTCCTCTGCGTCCTGGAGGAGGCGACTTCAGGCCTCTGTTCCCATTGCATCACCTGTGAACAGGGCCTAATGCTGCTGCACAGAAGGCGGCACCTGCGGAATGAGAGGCGGTATGTTGAGTGAGCCCTATAATTTCAGCCAATGTGCGAAATATTTTAAGGGAGCAAACGTGAGAGCTACTTTATTATCATTCTATGGAATTTTTTTTCTTGAAAATTCATTGGCTCTACTTTGCATACAAATGGAAAGAAAGGAAGTATGAGGAGGATACCAATCACAGAATTCTTGATTGCCTTGGTCTGAGTTCTGACACATTATGGGTGGCCGACAACAGGTTATTTTATTCTAAGTAGAGGGAAAAAAAATAACTTCTATCTAGTGGCGTTGAGAAAATTACTGCGATTATGATCACTACTGCAAATTATGAAATTTACACAATTAACTTATGGAAAACAATTGCCCTAAAATGTTCCTCTAGGTGCATGTACACCCACACACGTGCACTTCTGTGACTCAAGGTGGATACGGCCCCTCGATGTCAGACTGTGGAAGAATGTTGTGTTTCTGCGTCGGGGTGTAACAGAAGATCTTTTGTACACGTGGAAATGTGGTTTCCAGGCCCAGTGACCCGAGATGGAGGAAGGAGAGCCCGCGCCCCGGGCTGGGAGAGGCGGCCCAAAGCTTTGCTAACAGCACCCTGGCAGCTTTCTGACAAGCACCCTGCGACCTGTGGGGTACTTCGCCTATCAGGGCATCAGATCTGTGATTCTCCCCCTCATGGACTTAGCAAAACTGTCCACCAATTTTATCATGGCTTTATTCTTTTTTTTTTTTTTTTTTCCATTTGAAACCACATATGGCTAATCAGAAGCATGGTCGTGCAATTCGGTGGGAATGAAACGTGTGCCTTGCAGACACACTCACGGGGAAGCTACGGGCCAGGAATGCTGGGGTTTCCAATCCTTGCGCTGGGTGCTTAAGCCTTTTTACTCTGGAAAGTGATTAAAATTGAAAGATAACCTAATACGCAATTTCACAGAGTCCCTGAGATGGAGATTAGCAGGGAGGCCTTCTTCAATTAAATCTGAAGGCTGGTGAAATGAGAGGGCACTGGAATCATTCGTTTCCATCAACCCTCGGACAAGGACACGAGCAAATAAATTCTCTGTCGACAAATGGAGTGTACGTATCACAGCTGCTTTATTTATAATGTTAAACTGTGAAAAGCAATTATTTTTTCATAACCCTTCTGGAAATAGATGATAGTTCAGCTCAGATTTCTACCTTATTTTCAAAGTAGCTCTTTGTATAATGTATTGCATAATGGATTTTAATGGATTTTCATGAAAATTTTCTTCCACAGATATAATAACACAACTGCTGCTTTATTCATTTCTTCTTCGTGGTTTGACTTTGAAGACATAACCTATGCTAAATGAATCAGATGGCTTAGTGTTTTCTTCTGTAATGGCACAGATTTAAGTCAGACATTCAAAACAATCTTTTCATTGCTGTCGTTCTTGAAATGTAATAATTTATTGAAAAGGAAACATAATTGGACTAAGATTCGGGAGTCGCCCAGGCTCATTTCTTGTCTACGTAATTTTGACTAAACCACTGGGTTCTCCAGGTTCAGCATATTTTCACTTCTTAAATCTGGTAAAAATATTTTTCAATTGTTTTCTTCTCCCTCAACTCTAAAATTTAATATTTTTACAAGGCGAATGATTAAATCAATCATGCTGGAAACCTAATATATGGTGATCTATTGTCCTAGGAAACACAGCACAGGTCATTTCCTGGGTCCAATGAGTATCCTCCAGGGTTAGATCCCATGTAGACAATTTGTACACAGGAGGCTTCTTCCCTTGATTTGATTCAGGTACAGTTGTTCACTTTATTAAATTGTTTCTGTTGTTGTAGCTGGGGGCCTTTTTCTTTGGGCTAATAAAGATTCAATTTTGTTATGTAGTATTATATGGAAATTTGAGAACTGGAAAAGAAATTCTGGAGCTTTTAATGGGTCATAGATCAATCAAATAGAACTAGCAGAAAACAACAGTCATCTTAAAACCTGTTTTTTTTTTTTCATAAATCAGTCCTAATTATTTAGGTCCATTGAGGCTACAAAATATTAATCCCTGCATAATAGAAGATAGTATTTGATATTTATCAAGGTTTTAAAATACTAATGCATGATTTTAAATCTGACGTAAGATTTTATATTTTACTGGCTATCATTTCTTATAAAGCCAAGTTTCAATTCCAACTAATTCCAAAATTGTTATGCAGTTGAATGTTCATGATGACCTTGAAAAATTAACTACGGAAAAAAATATCTAGTTGAATGGTGCAGTTTACATTATAACTATTCTTCAGAGAATTTACATTTTCCAGCAAGCCCAAGTAATTATTCATGATGGAAGAGATGATTATTTTAGGCATCTACCTTTTAGATTTATGTCTTGAATTAATATATGCCAAGAGACAGAAGTAATTGGAACTATTTCATTGTTTTGAGAGGGAATTAAAAAGTTCACAAAATATCATTCTAGATGCAGTTCTAAGCATTTCCATCTGTCTTGTGCTTAGAACCAAATATATCAAATACTATTCTACTAAAGTCTGTGTACTTTCACTGTCCTGCTACTAAATGTTTAGAATGTTCTTTTTGTGTAATTTTTATTCTGAGTCCTTAACTTTCTGTTTGCTGTGAGGTCCACAAATTATCTAATTTGGACACGGCAGTTAATGTTTCTCTTTTTCTCGTAATCTAGTATGTCAGGATAGTTTTTTTTTTCCAAATATATTAATCTGTACTTTTTTTCTAAACATTCTGTAACTGTATCTCAAGCTGCAAGTTCTGCTTTGACTTTCCCTGCCTACACTGCAGCATGTTGGAAATCAGGTGTTATTTGAGGTCATTGGCACTTCTTTTCTTCGTAGAGGTTCCATGATTATGCTCAGTGTCTAGGACAATAAACACTAAACAAACACGGGTGTACAACTCCGTGCTTGGTACAATTCTAAGGGCATCACGTGCTTTATTGCTTTTGTTTCTATCAACCTTATAAGTTAGGTCTGCCCCAATATCAACTCCTTTTAAAGATGAGAAGATTAAGGCTAAATAATGTGGACAAAGGCACAGATAAGTCAGGGTTAGGTTCAAGCAATATTTCCAGTCCCTTGGCCATCACAACTACACTTCCTGTAATGTACTGTATTGTTTAACAGGAGCCAAGACAGAAAGGCCAAGAGGGGTGGTGAGGCTTTTGATAGACTTAAACTGTGTAACTGTTAGGTCAACCCAAGGTGACCTGACCCTCAGTTACAGGGGCATCAAACTCAACAAAGATTCTAGTAGTCCACTTCTCATGGAAGCAGCATGGCATCATGGGGACTGAGCTACTGAGCACAGGGCCTCTCAAAGTTGTAAAATTTCCAAGGTAGAAAAATGGAGGACGGAAGAGATTATGGTTTGGTTGAATATAAGAAATGGATAGAATTTACAGACGAATGAGAGAGGCAGGATCGTACTTCATGAGAACAAAGGAAGACAGGAGTCTTGCTGTTTGCATCCTTCCCCACAAGGGTGAGTTTCACTTTAGACGTATGAGAATTGTATTGACATAACCTCCACATACCGATGTCAAGCAGAAAACTGAAAATATTCAGCCTTAGGGAATATTTTGGGAATGGCCCTGTGGTTTGGAGGGTCTTCTCCCTACAGATGAAGTTTCCTTATGAAATCTTACAGTGCATACAATATTGTGAGTGAAAATCCAAGCCTTTCTATTACTGCTGCTCTTGAAAAGCTATATGAAATATGGAAGGAGAGTATACACATTTTCATAAATTGCAGATATTTTCATATTTAGCAAAAAGTCAGGGTCATCAGTTGAGTATCTGTAAGTTAACCAGCAATGCTAGAAATGGACTGGCTATATAGCTTCCGCAATGTTTTACATAAATTAAATCATCTTATGCATTTCCATGCACTAAAATAATATATGCATAAGGATAGTCATCCAAATGTTAACATGGATTAACTTTAGGTTATAATAGTGGGAAAATGTGGGAAGAGAGTTATACCTCTATACTGCTTGAATTTTTTTAAAAATGAAGACTGTATTACTTAAAGAACTAAAATCAGGGGCTCAGTCATTTAAGTGTCTGACTCTTGATTTTGGCTCAGGTCATGATCTCAGAGTTGTGGGATCAAGCCCCACATGGGGCTCTGTGCTCACTGGGGATTCGGCTTCTCTTCCTCTCCCACTGCACTCCCCCTGCTTGCATGCACCTGCACATACAAATAAATTAATCTAAAAAATTTAAAACCAAGGTAGATTTTGATAAAAGTTGTTAATTTTATCTGGAACATTGGTCACCTAGATTTAAAATGCTGCATCCTAATTCTTCCTCACCACCTCTGCTCTCAATTTCCAGAATTTGGCAAGATAGACCCCCAAGAATCTGCATTTTAACAAGTTTTCTCTATGCTTCTTATGTGCAGTAAATTTGAAAATCATTATTTTTGAGGGCAGTATTAGTAAGGATCTAGGGGCAAAATCATTTAGTAGTAGTAGAAGGAGTGACGAAAAGATGTAAACACCGAGGAAGGAAGTCCAGAGTTGTATGGAGAAATTTTGAAGGAAAGAGGAAAGAGATAGGCAATTGCTGTTATGCTAGTAACTGTGCATTGCATTCAGGAATCTTTCATTAATTCAGAAAACAAAATTCTTTTAGAGAATCTATTTTTTTTAACTCTTGGTACAAAGGTTTTTGTTTTAACTCTGTGTAATCAGTGGGACAAGTCTATGTCTAAGCCAAAGGCGTAGTAGTTCGAGTTACATTGCGACACGTAAGCACCAGGATAGGTTTTCTTCTACTGGTCTTTATTTCGTTTCTCCAATAGACACAGTTTTACATCGTCCACCCTGACCCATAATATCTTCATACCTTTTCCACAAGTGGCAATATATGTATTTTATTCCTATTAATTGAAAGGAACCTGATATTTTTGCTGTTTTCAATCTATGGAGGAATTCACGACTTTTAATAGATCAGAGCTCTGCTGATTCTTGTTGGACAGCTGGCATCCGTGTTTATAGCCTTACAGGGAATGTGCAAACATCTGCGTGTGATGAGGAACTCCATGTGTATTGTAGCTCCTTCAACAGAAATTGTTCAGAAGTTCGAAGAGCTAGTGATAAATAATTAATGAGCACAGAAGCAATATTCTCACTTTATTGCCAGACTTAGAGGAAGCACCCAGTACAAGCTGTAGCCAGGCTTTCCTTTTCCCTTTGTCTTCCCTTTGACTAGTCATTTAGTTGATTGCCATTCCAAAGACCTCCAGGCTTATAACACATCTCCATTTTATCTTGTCTTTAATTCATTTTGTCAAATGAATACCATGAATATTGAAAGCTTCTGTCCTTCAAATGCCACTGAGACATGACTTCTGGAGGCAATAACTTAACTTGGATATGGTGGGTCTGAGCACATCTACTTTTTTATTTTTTACTTAAATTTTTTTCCTGATTTTTAAAGGTTTTTTAGGACATTAAAAAAATGGAAAATTGAAAATGATATAGCAACTACTGGAATAATTCTGTGTCATTTTTACACGAATCTTAGAATCGGAGAATGAATACACAGTAACTTTAAGTCTGGCAACACAGTAGTCCCACAGGTTGGCTCTAATTTGGAATTCTTATAAAAGTTGTAATACCTGAAATTTAATATGGGACTTTATGGATACAGTGATACAAGCATTGATAAGGAGTTCATTTACTAAAAATAGACTCTTCCAAGGGACTCTGGATAGAACAAATTAAATGCATAGAGTCGACAAAAGGAATTCTATGAGCTTTAATATAAAATACTATTAATTTAAAATGAAAATTGATATTAATTCTATTTTAAAACTTGTACTGTTATAAAATCTGAACTCAACATGTCCCCCCAGAGTGATAGCTATTGAGACAATAAAAAAATATATATGGAAAGTCAAGCATTTAAATCTTCATGCCAGGCAGAGTACATTACAAATATTATCTCAATTAATCTCCTAATAATCTATATAATAGACATCACGTCTGTTTTGTAGATGAAGGCAATGAGGATAGAAGATTATTTACCTTCTTCTGGTTCTCATGACCCATGAGTGCCACAACCAGGATTAATATCTTGGCCTGTTTTCATCTAAAGTCCATATTCATCCCACATTAGTACCCTGTAGAATGCCCGATTTTATCTTATGTGATATTAATACTTTACACTGGGTGACAGGATGCTGTTTCTGGGCGTCAAATATTCCATTACCATTCTCTGGATCACAGGAATAAGATAAAAATGTTGTGCATACTCTCCTGCTAGTGTTAAAGTTTGGAACATTATTTCCAACTATTTTCATTGTCCAGTAACTTTAATTCTCCCCTATTTTCTCATGGTTGTCTATCTATCCATCGATCTATGTATCTATCATCTATCAATGTATCTATCATCTATTATCTATCTATGTATCTATCTATCATCTATCTATATATGTATCTATCTATCCATCCTCCATCAACTATTTATCTTATCTAATTTTCTATCATTTCTCCCAACCGTCTGTAGCTGTGCCAAGTGTTTATGTAACTCTCCTGTTTTCCTAACCCTTACTGAATTTATAATGACAGTAAGGACCATATTACATTTATTCTTGTTCTTACTTCAATAACTAGCCCAGTGGCATTAAAATTAGTTCAATAGAAAAGAATATAATCCTATAGTTATGACAGGATTACATTGGAAGGCAGATTGATGCCCAAGATTGTTGTAAATCAGTGAAGCAACAGGGGAAATAAGGATTAAAAGGAATTTGCTGCTTCAGTTTTCAGTTTAATGGTATCTTGCAGTTATAAAGGGTGAAATACACATGAAGGAAAAAAATATGTGACAGAGGAGAAATCATGATTTTTGTGATTTTTTAGATGAAAATCGTCCTTTAGACAGTGGTTTCTGCTGCTACTACTTGTTCTCAATAGAGAGGGATTGACTTAGTGATTGATGCCAGCAACAAACTATATTTTTTACCTCTTCAATCAGCTTCGCTCCCTTTGATTTATTTTATTTTTCCTAATGAATGAAAATGTATGGTGGCGTGGAAGGAACAGAAGACAGGAGGCAGAAATCTGAGTTCTAGTTCTGGCCATTCTTATTAGCAGACCTAAAGTCCTGGGTGCCTCCTTCAGCCTCAATTATCCAATGTGGGGATCACAATAAAAAATTTTTCTATGAAAAAAATTTAATTTACTGAAAATAAGTGATATTCAGGGACAGAGTAACATATGCGATGGTTTTTATGTAATTGAATAATCACAAAAATCATGTGATACATTTTATTCCCGATTCACATTTGATTAAGCTGATTTAATTACCGGAAGTAGCAGAATTGATATTCAAACACAACTATGATCCTGAAGTCGCTGTTCTTCTTTTGCAAGTAATTAGTAAGTTGACTTTTGTTTTGTTTTGTTACTTGTTATGCTTATACAACTGTGTAAGAATGACTACCTAAACTTGAGACAATTGCCTCTACTATTGATTTTTATCAAGCTTACCAGCAACTAGGAGTCTTGGCTCTTATTTGTTTTTCATTCAGCTAAACTGTAGCTTCTTTCTTCGTACTTGTCAGTTCATTTTTTAGACCTGATTTTGGGGCTCTGTGTTTATCCCGCTTTCTTCTTAGGCTTCCTCCATAATTCAAATTTGATATGAATATTTTGTCTTATCCAAATTGTTCGCTGTTTCCTCAAAAGCAACATCTTCCAAATGATTTTTTTTTAAAAAAAAAAAAGAAAAAGCAACATCTTCCAAATGATTAAGATTTTTTTTTTTTTTTGATTAAGATTTTTGAACCGGCACTTTAGGACACATAATCAGACATGTTTTACTATTCAGTAAACTTCTTTTGAGGCAGTATTCCACTAGTTATGAATTCTCCTAACTTTATTCCACATCTAAATTTCTCCATTGGTGGCCACTTAATATTTTGATAGACATTGGTAAAATCCTTGACAAAATCCAGATTATAATCAGGGATGCCAAACTGATAGGCACAGTTGGAATTCATAGTTGTCACAGAATTTTTGGACCTCAAGGATTTAAAAAAAAAAATTCAGCGACTTTAGGAGGGACATGCATTCTTAACTTTCCCTTGGCTTCTGCACTCCATATGGATTTAGTGTTACAGCTCCACACTTCTATGTTCCTGATGTGGCCCCTAAAAGCATTTGAATTTGAGATCACTGAATGGTTCTTCTCATCTATCAGCTTTGTATCCATAGAAGTCTCAGCAATTTTTGGATTCATCTGGGGTTTACCAGTTATCTCCATTCCAAGTACATGCACATACACACACAGATGAGCTGATATTAGAAAATTAATTCTTGATTTTTTCCCCTAGTTAAATATCATAAATACATCCCTGCTTAAATGTCACTAGTTTTGGATCTAAGTTCTCTACCTTCCTGAAAGATACGATTCTTTTTTTTTTCCCATCTCTAATCTTCACATTCCACATAATTATGCAAACATTGGAGTAGGGGATAATAACTTTCCATGTATTTTTTTTCAGTGCCCTGGGATTTAATTTCTCCAGACAAGAAAACTTAAATTTCATTTAGAACAGCTAGAAGCAGACCTAAAATTCTGCACTCATCCTGGAATTCAATTCCATCTGAATAATGTATCCTCAGACTGAAAATGGCAGTCTGTCTTTATTCCTGAGGAAGAAAAATGTACAAAACAGGGGACTGAAAAGTGGGACATTGTCATTTCATCATTAGTTACTATTGACCAAGATGACCTCAATGTTCTCAGCTTGACTAAACTTTAGACAGTTTTCTTCCTGACTCCTGGGCCTTGACCTCCCTTTTATTCAGAGTTTTTACCTTAGAAAACTTGTAACAGTAAATTCTTCCTTTGTCCCTTTGAAATGTAAATCTTTCTCAAGCCTTTCACCAGTTCCACAGCCCAGGAATATCTTTCCCAAGGACCTAGGAGCTGTCTCTTTGAAATGCAATCATCAAGAAAGATAGCACCCTTATCTTCCAGTCTTTGTGGGGAGAAAAAAAAAAAGCACAAATGGCCAAATCACAGTGACCAAACTCCCTGCTATCATGGGTTAGTAGTTTTCCCTTGTTTACCTAGCCCTTAGATGCTTCCTGTTTCAGGCGTTTGCCTCCTGTTTCAGAAGTTAATGAACTCTCTCTCCCTATTGCAATAGTCTTGAAATAAAGTCCTCCTTGTCTGGTATTGTTTCCCTTTGGCAACATCAACCTAGCCACAACCCGTTGAAAATTACAAAAAAGTCAAGCTATCCTTTTAAAAACAGTAGTAACATTCATGGTACCACTGTTTGTCAAGCTGTTTACATCTCATATATCTTCCTAGTGATGCCAAAGGAGAAGTTTGGAAAGTCAGCAAATGAGACTCAAGAGTTTGCTCAGTTGCTTAAGACAAAGTAGCAAAAGGCAAAGCTAAGCTGCTAACCCAGGGAATTCACTCCAGAATTTACATGTCTCACCATTAGGTTAACCTGCCTAGCTTTAAGAAATATTAAACAGTCTAGAAGTCTTCAACTCAGACTTACTTTTAAAAATCTCCTAAAATATGCCTTTAAAATCTGAGCTGAATGGACCTCCCAGCTCCTTCCTCAACTACTTCCACTCAGATGGTGTGATGTTCCTCTCAGAGTCTCAGCCCCATGCCCAGCTTTATTTTCAACCTCACAGTCCATCTTTCTCTAGGTTGAGGTACATTTGTCACCTTGCCCCTTCCAGCTCACACTAACTGGAAAATGACACAGTCCCTTTCTCCAAAGGTTAAAAGCATGTGTTCATTTTCTAAGTCAATTAATGAGGCATAAAAGGTAAATTGCAGCAGCAATCGTAACAAGATCAGATTGCTGATAGGGGAAGTCATGAGTAGTGATATTGATGACACTGTCTGTGGAATTTATTCTTTGTTGGAAATGACAAAGAGAATAGCCTCATGGGCTCCACTCGACCATCTCAAATACATGGCATGTAAGCTGATGATCACCCACCCTTGGGCCTTCGAGGAACATTAGGTTGCTACTTTTTGCTTTCTCTGTCACCTTGTTCAACTCTTTTATTTATTTTTTTAGTAACAATGTTTTTATTTTCCCAGAAAAAGTTTCCTAATTTTAAGCATGATACCAGTTTATAAAATAATTTATTCATGTTTTTATCTGCATGCTATTCACTTAAAATACTTCACATAGTGTTTTGTTTTATTAATATTTTGAGGAAATGTTGGATTTTTTTCTTTATTCTTCAAAAATATCTATCAATTGGAATAAGGATAGTTTGTATTTCAGTTGGATTTGTAACATACAGTTAAATGTTTTGGTGACTTTTGGTAAATACTGACTAGTTAAAAAAAAAAAACACAGAGATGTGTGTGTCTGCCCTCGTGTGCATGTGAGCACACACACACACACACACACACATCCCTACAAACAGTCTAAGATCTACTGGACAGCCTGTCAGTTCCAGAGAGGTAAGCTGATCTTGTTAATATACGCTGTCTCATGTTTAATCCTTTGACGCCTTTTGAAGAAATCTCCATGCAAATAATTGAGAAAGTAGAAAAATGAAAAATTAAATGACTCTTGTTAGGGAAACTTTAACTCAACTGTAAGTTAAAATCTAGTTTGAGAGAGAAGTGTGAAGCCTCATTTGAAGACAGGAAACTTCCTTCTCTCCGAAAATGCAAGGTACGTTTTCTACTGTGGAATTTAATAAGCTGATATGAACCAGTATCTTAGCATCCTGCCTGGAAGTGAAAAGCAAAATTATTTTTCTGGCCAAAACGGTGACACATAATTACTCATTCTCAAAAGAAATCATTAACACTACAGCATTTTCAAATGCACATTTGCCTAGACATGATATCTATCTTGGAGAGTATTATTTAATGAAGAATATTCCATCATCCTTTGGAATATAACTGAATGTGCAAATAACCAAGCTCTGAGGAGACGGTCAGTACACTTACTTAGGACTATGTCGTATTTGATATGAGATACAGAAGGTGAGTGAATAAAAAGGTATAATGATCCAGCCCAAATACTTCCCATTTAAAAAAATTATTCAAATGGCAATTTCATGTATTTCATGAATCTTTTCACAGACTTGGCTTATGATATAGGCAATGTCATGCCTTCTGTGTACGTACAAACATACATATGCAAAGTAAAAGAAAAATAAAAGAAGAAGAAGAAGAAAAGAAAGCGAGAATGAAAAGGAAAAATTCTCATTGATGTATATGGAGAATATGTGAAGATGAAGACATGTAGGTAGACACGAATCCAGGCTGCAGAGGCGATATTTTGAATTCTGTACTAGCCAAAGAGAGGGACTTTTGTACAATTAAAAGGGAGAAAATTCATCATTGTGTGGCTACGTTCATGCTTTACAAACCCGCCTGCCCATATTAGCCGTCTCTGCATCATTCCGAACCAGGGATGAGACATTTCAATAGGATATTTCAGACCATAGGCTGTGAGTGTATCCTTACTCAAAATACCACCTTATTCTGAAAACTACTGATATTTTAGTATTAAGTAAGCAGAAATCCACTATGATAAATCAGATATCTTGATTATTCAAGTTCAAGTGAATATTTCAGTGAACTGCAATAACCTACTCTTATATTATAACTTCTGTTCCTAGGACAGAGGTCATAAATATTTGATCAATTTTTAAAGCTTATCCTAAATATATTTATTTGTAATTCAGCATCGGATACCTAGTTTTTGCTATGGATATTATAATCCTCATAAATGCAAGGATGCATGAAATGTGAATGGAGGCCTACGAAGTCTCTAATAAGACAGATGTAACATTAAAAGAAAAAACTTAGAAGTGATTATGGCATTTAGAAAATGAGTAAGATTAAGAAAACAAGACATTAAAAAAAAAGAAAACAAGACATTGTGTGGAGCAACTGATTTATACCTACTTTGAGAAAAACTTCATATCTTACTCCAAGTTTCTGTCATTACTTTGTATTAGGAATTAACATTAAATGTTTCATAAATATTCTTGTTTAGTTTTTGTGTGTATGTGTGCTTGCTTGCTAGCCTTTACGTTATTGCTTTACACTAATAGCATTTTCTGGTCAATTGGGCAAAGCCTAATCTCAACAGGTTTCTGAAGAATCTGAGGGATTATCATTGCACTACGTTGGCAGAAATCCCACACAGGCTCACTCCTGCATGGCGAGAAAACATTCTGGCAGGAGGGATGGATGGGGTAGGGAGGTGGAAATAGAAGGAAAACTAGGAAACCACTGACACAGGACCATTCACAGAGTTCATTTTAGAGCAAATATTTGGCATCAAGCTGTTGAAATGGGTTCACAATTCACAGCTCAAGTGATTATTACTGAAGAGTTTGTAAGGGAGCCTCTTGTTATTTTCTTCCTAAAAAAAGGTTTTGTTGCCTTTGGTCCACAGTGGACATTCCACTTTATCTCTTGATGCTGCTGGATGGGGGCCGGCCCCTGGGAGGACCTTTGGTGGGGGTCCCTGTGCCGTACTTGGCAGAGGAATGGGGACAGGTATGGGCAGTGGGTGACTTCGCCTCGGTGGTTCAGGACTCTGTTGCTCCCTCTGGGTCTCAGTTTCCCCATCAGGCCTGTGTGGGGAAGCAGGGGCAGCAGTCTGAGAGCACCAGGACAACTGTGAGGGCCAGGGCCAGGCCGGCTTGGGTTTCTTCCCTCAGGGGCCCGTTTGCTGCCCCGAGGCCCCAGTGGGCACGCCTGCACCTGCACACCTGTGCACCTGCACACCTGCCGAGTGCCCACACCGCAGGCCAGCGCTGTGTCTCGGTCCTCCCGTCAGATGGGAAGAGACAACTGCACCTGGCTCAGCTCCCACTCGCCCACAGGTGGCTCGCTTCTGGCAGGTCCCGGGTGCATGAGCACCGCCTCCAGGAGGGTCAACAGGTTCTCCAGCTGGCGCGGTTCCGTGGGGACGGGTTGGTCCTGGGGACGGAGCCTGGCTGATTCATGAGTGAGCACAAGGTCGTTCCACCTGTCAGACCCCGTGGAGGCCAGGCCCCAGGATGGAGGCCACCAGCCCCTCCTTCTGGGGACCCTATGAGGGCCCCTTGCTGTGGGCGGGGTGCATGGCCCGCAGGCTGCAAGGGACACTTAAAAAAAATCTCATTGTTAGTCAAATTGTGTTGAAAATACGATAATGGTGCTAACAGAAAACAATTTAAGCAAAGCCCCCATATATACCCAAAAGGAGAACATGCTCAGTAGAACTTGTTTACAAGTATTTTATCTTCTACTTAATCATTAAGTTTTACTCATTGTCTAAAATATGCTGACACTCAGCACTGAGTATGCTAACTGCCTTTCTTAATTGAATTCTTACAACAATCCTATGAGGTCTGGATTGGGGGTTAAACCCATTTCAAGATGGGCAAGTGGAGCACTGAAAAGTAAGGTTCCAAGGAAACACAGAAAGTGATGGACCCAGGACAAACCCACTCAGTTTTACACCAGAACAACGGATTTTTAACTGATCTGCTAAACGGTAGCAGATTTCAAATTGAATTTCTAGGTTTGAAATAAACATTATTTTCTTTCATTGATCCAAAAACTACTTAGAATATTAAAACGTATATTAAAATGAGCATAACAGGGACACCTGGGGGGGCGGGGTGGTCAGAGGTTGGGCGTCTGCCTTTGGCTCAGGACATGACCCCTGGGATCGAGTCCCATGTCGGGATCCCCGCATGGAGCCTGCTGCTCACTCTGCCTGTGTCTCGGCCTCTCTCTCTGGGTCTCTCAGGAATAAATAAAACTTAAAAAAAAAAAAAAAAAAGGCCAAATCTGTGCCAGAGCAGTCGGAAAGCAGCTCAAGATTCCGGGGCTGCTGTGGAGCCGGTGAATCGCTTCCCCAGAAACCTCGTGGGCGAGCGCGTGGGGGAGGGAGGCCGGCGGGGCTCCCGGGGTCTGCCTGGGTGCTCACTCCGGGTCCCGACGGGCTTTGGGGCCTGGGTCCGCCTCTTACAGCGTCGTGTCCCCTCCCCGCTTGAGGCTGGGCCGGTCCTCCCCGCGGCCCCATACCCATACCCGGGGGCAGCCGTCCCGCCCTGCTGTCTACACAGCCCTATGCCGGCAAGGGGTAAGCGCGCGAATTGACAAGTGGATGTGCAAGGGCACAGCGAGTATCCTGTCCATGCAAGCCCAAGCTGCTCTCTCTGCGTTCCACGCGCGACCCACTCATGACCGGGCCGGTGTAGACAGGACTTTGTCTTTATCGTGCCGGCAATCACATGCTGCAAACGCCGCCCGCCTGGCCCTCTGGGAACGTCCTCCCAGGCATGGTCCGGGCACGTATGGAAACATCCGATCGGGGCAGCCGGGTGGCCCAGCGGTTTAGCGCCGCCTTCAGCCCAGGGCCCGATCCTGGAGACCTGGGGTCGAGTCCCATGTCGGGCTCCCTGCATGGAGCCTGCTTCTCCCTCTGCCTGTGTGTGTCTCTCATGAATAAATAAGTATCTTGAAAGAAAAGAAAGCATCCGATTCGGTCCAGAGTAACACCTGATATTTTTTTTTTTTTTTTTTAGATTTTATGTATTTATTCATGAAAGACACAGAGGCAGAGACACAAGCAGAGGGAGAACCAGGCTCCCTGCGGGGAGCCTGAGGTGGGACTTGATCCCGGGACCCCTGGGGTCACCCCCGGGCCGAAGGCCGCACTAAAACGCTGGGCCATCCCAGCTGCCCGACACCTGACTTCTGTGTGGGGTGTAGAGCTTTCCTTCCCAGCCACCTGCGGCCTAGGGGGGGCTGTAGGCGGGACCTCCCACACCCCGGGTCTCCCACCCCCTGGCTCTCCCACCCCCCGGCTCTCCCACCCCCCGACTCTCCCACCGCCGGGCTCTCCCACCCCCCGGCTCTCCCACCCCCCGGCTCTCCCACCTCCCGGCTCTCCCACCACCCGGCTCTCTCACCCCTGGGATCTCCCACCCCCCGGCTCTCCCACCGCCCGGCTCTCCCACCCCATGACTCTCCCACCGCCCGGCTCTCTCACCCCCGGGCTCTCCCACCCCCTGGCTCTCCCACCCCCTGGCTCTCCCACCCCTCGGCTCTCCCACCCCCCCGGCTCTCCCACCTCCCGGCTCTCCCACCACCCGGCTCTCCCACCACCCGGCTCTCTCACCCCCGGGCTCTCCCACCCCCTGGCTCTCCCACCCCCTGGCTCTCCCACCCCTCGGCTCTCCCACCCCCCCGGCTCTCCCACCACCCGGCTCTCCCACCACCCGGCTCTCCCACCCCCTGGCTCTCCCACTCCCTGGCTCTCCCACTCCCTGGCTCTCCCACCCTCGGCTCTCCCACTGCCTGGCTCTCCCACCCTCGGCTCTCCCACTCCCTGGCTCTCCCACCCCCTGGCTCTCCCACCCTCGGCTCTCCCACCCCCCGGCTCTCCCACCCCCTGGCTCTCCCACCCTCGGCTCTCCCACCCCCCGGCTCTCCCACCCCCCGGCTCTCCCACCCCTCGGCTCTCCCACCGCCCTGCTGTCTCACCCCCGGGCTCTCCCACTGCCTGGCTCTCCCACCCCCTGGCTCTCCCACCCTCGGCTCTCCCACTCCCTGGCTCTCCCATCCCCGGCTCTCCCACCCCCGTCTCTCCCACTGACGGGCTTTCCCACCGACCTGTTCACTCCTGCAGGCAGGCGCCGGGGTTTCACCTGCTGCCTACGACGTGCCAGCAGCTTCTCGGAGCCCCCGCCCCGTGTCTTTCTGCGGGGACGTATTTCCTGGGAGAGGTCGCAGCCCCTGAGGCCCTGGCCATACCTGGAGGGGGTCCCTGGGGGCCCTCTGGGATTTGCTCCTGTGCCCCCCCCATCCTGGTCAGCTCAGCTGGGGAGGCTGAGCTTTGTGACACCCCCCCTCCGTCATCCCTGCGCAGGTGCCGTCAGCCGGGTTTGGGGGTGGGGGGACTTCCCTGGACGGTCGCTCACCGGCCTGTCTCCCTTCCCGCCACGTATCAGGAGGGACGTCTCTCCACGCGCCCCTCTCCCCGCGGGCGGCCCCGTCTCTTCTCCCGCGGGCGGCCCCGCATTCTGTGCGCCCTGTGCACGAGGAGGCTGCCTCCCGGAGCCCGGGGACGGATGCCACAGCCTGGCCGGCGCTGCTGCGGCTCTGGTGCCCCCTCCCAGCAGGCGCCCCTTACACCCTGATGCCCCCCAGTACCCCGAGGCCCCCGGCATCCCGAGTCGCCCACCCCCCGCACCCGAGGGCTTGCACAGGCACCGGTCCCCCCCGCCTGGCGCCCTGCTACGGAAGGACGTGTCCGTGATGCCCCCGCGTGTCCACAGAGCGCACACCTCTACCTGTGTCCCCGCCCCCCGCAGCCTGGTGTGCCGGAGAGCTCCGGGGCGGCTGCAGTGTCACGTCGCAGGGGGCCTCGGGGTGCCAGGGGGCCTCGGGGTGTAAGGGGGGGGGAGCCCCGCACGACCTGGTGCAGGTGTGTCGGAGAGCTCCGGGGCAGCTGCCAGAAGCGCTTCCCGCGGGTGGAGCCGTGTCCTCGCGTCCCGTGGGTTCACAGCGGTGGTCAGGTGGGTCCATGTGGGGACCGACTGTAGCGGGGTCAGGGGGGAGGGTGCCCTGGGTGATGTTGTACTGATCTACTAGATTTTAAAAGCTAATTGTGAGTAAGTCACGGAACTCCAAAAGGCCTTATATTTTTATCAAATAAGTCCTTAGCTTTGTTTAAAGAAGGCATTCCATACGTCTTTATTTATTAACATCATAGGAGGTTTTCCTTTGCAATTTTTTTTCCCCACCTCATGTGGCAGTTTTCCAAGAGCCCTGCTCTGGTGCTACCTGCTACCTGCTACCTGCGGGCGGTGGAGAGGGCCCAGCATCTGGGTGGTATGGTCAAAAGCTGCCTGAGCCCTCACAAGCTGAGACTTCGTGTTTCGGCTACCGTGTTTAAGGGAGGGAGGAGGGGGATCCCTGGGGGACTCAGCAGTTGAGGACCTGCCTGCAGTCCAGGGCATGACCCCGGGTCGCGGGTTCGAGGCCCACATCGGGCTCCTTGCCTGGAGGCGGCTTCTCCCTCTGCCTGTGTCTCTGCCTCTCTCTCTGTGTCTCTCATGAATACATAAAATCCTAAAAAATAAAAATAAAAAAGGATGGACCATGCCTGTTAACCCTGTTTGTAAGAATTCCGTATTTCCATGAATGAGAAGCTTCTGGGACTTGGTAGGAGAGCCCTGGGTGTTCCCGCCCTCCACTGACCCTCAATTACTCTTCCCTTAAGGTAAGATGTTCCACTTTGAGCATTTCCTTTCTTTCTCTAAGATTTTATCTATTTCTCCTGGAGAGACACAGAGAGGCCGAGGGAGAAGCAGGCCCCCTGCATGGACCCCGACTGGACTCGATTCCGGGACCCAGGGTCACGCCCTGGGCCGCGCAGCTGCTCCTCCCCTGAGCCCTCCTTCTCTCCCCTACCCGGGGCGCCCCAGAGTATTTTCCGTGAATATGTGCTGGTAATTTCTTCCTCGGAGAATAAGTGACATTTCAGTCCGTATCCCCAACCTGCACGGGGTCCCATTAGGCAGCCGCGACTTGTGCGCATCGTTGCGCGGGGCGCCCCTGGAGACTCCTCCTGGGTGCCAGCCGGGGTCACCGGGCCCACCCGGGGCGCCCTGGCTGCTGTCCCCTCCCCGCCGGGATGCTCCGGACCGCGCAGGATGGGCAGGGAAGCCAGGCATCCGCTCGCTCAGCAAAGCTGTGGGATATGCCCGCCGTGTGGGCCCGACGGGAACCTGAGTGTGACCAGCCCCGCGTGCAGGTGAGCAGGGGAGTGACCCGGGCCAGGACAGCAATGTGGGGGCCTCCGCCCGCGGTGAAGTTATGCAAAAATATGGGCGGCCAAGCCACGAGCAGCTGCGGCTGAGCATTTCCATCATTTTTGTTAAATATCCTGCAAATGATGCGGCTGCCTGTAAGGGGAGATTGCATCAAAATGAAGTGTGTGCACGAGGAAAATATTAATGACTCCTCTCCATGTACTGGGCTCTAGATAATGCAGCTGTTTTTAGCCTCCAGCTGTGCAAACGACTTACTTTTTCTGGGAGAAAAAAGAAGACTTCCTGTTTGGTTTTATTTCCATCTCATTTGCGGTTTACTTATCTTCCCTTGCCTTAGTTTCCAGACGTCCGTTTGGGGAGCATCCCCACCGTCCCCACTGCCTTCCCCCGCGACAGGAGCCAGGGCATGGAGGCCGCATCTGGGTCTCTGGGGATGCGTTCCAGCTCCAGGGGTGGCCGCCTGTTGGGGCCCCAGGGCCTCGGTCCAGGTGACACAGGCTGCGTAGTGCTGCTGCTGCTGCTGCAGTCCCGGCTGCCCCAAGGCCGGGAGTAGGAGGCGAAACCAGCGCCCGCCCCAGTTCTCACCAAAGTCTGACCGAATGTGCCCAGAGGTGCCTAAACCAAGGCCATCTCTTGTTTTTTAGGAATAAATAGGAGCAACGCGGGTGGCAGGAGAGTGTGTGCTGGAAGCAGCAGGGGCCGCCAAGGGACATCCAGGCAGAGCACTGGAGAAGGGTGGGCACACTTGCCGTCGGAAGTGGCCAGAGGTGGGAGTCCTCTCCCTCCCCAGCTCACCAACCATCACGACGGTCCTTCCAAACCCGACAGACATGGAAAACTGAAGTGCAGGGAGGTTAAAGACAGCCCAGGATCACACAGCTCCCGAGTCACCCCGGCTCCGAAGGTCCAGTAACACCTGCCCGAGTGGAAGGGCGCTGGGAAGAGTAACGAGCCCTAATAACGAGCAGGAATGGGGAGCAGGGAGCAGCTGCTTTCGCAGAGATCAGTTTTACTCATTACTCAGGTTCCCCTAAGGCCTGGCCGTGAAACACCTCTTCCTCCTGAGACACCTGCCTTGGCTCCCAGGCCCTGGCGCTTGCTCGTGGGAGCCTGCTCAAAACAACGTGGGGACGGGCCTGGAAAATGAGACACGCGACAGGAGGATGTGGGGAGGGAGGAGCCCAAGGGCAGATATCGAGGAACATAAATGCCCCGAGAGAGAAGAGAGTCTGGCATGTTCTGGTCTCCGCCTGGGGTCCCGTTTAGCTCCATTCGCAGAGACCCTGTCCGTGCTGTTCCCACACCCCTAGACCTCAGAACCGAGAGGGACTGACACAAAGAGAGGGCTTCGTAGCCATGCTTGCACGAATGCATGAAAACCAGCATGAATGGGGACACCTAGTGGGGCTCAGCGGTTTAGTGCCACCTTCGGCCCAGAGTGCGACCCTGGGGTCCCGGGATCGAGTCCCTCATCGGGCTTCCTGCATGGAGCCTGCTTCTCCCTCTGCCTGTGTCTCTGCCTCTCTCTCTCTGTGTCTCTCATGAATAAATAAACAAAATCTTAAAAAAAAAAAAAAACCAGCATGAATGAAAACTGAGCAATACCTGGGCCCTGGGTATTGGTGAACGGACGTCAAACCCCACCGAATCGGCATTGGGCAGGGGGACGGCCTGAGCATTTAAAATGAGAAAACTTCTTAATTCACGAATTTGTTCATGATTAGCCTCGCTTCTTTGTTCATATTTTATTGTACCCGGTAGCCTCATGCTGTTCACTTGGCTTCAGAGACCTTGTGTTTTTCCAGACAAACATACTGCTCGTTACAAAGGCCATTTCTAGCCTTTCACGAATGAATGGGGAATAATGCCAATATTTGACAACTTCATTTCATCGGCTGTTCATCTATGTAAAAGTTATTAGGATCATTTATTTCTAAATATATTCTGGATTGATAGCTAAATCAAACTCAAATAATTGTCAAATTGGCTACAGATACACTGTAATAACTTCAGCGTCCCTCATTACCCGCTCTACAGACATGCGCTTGGACTAACTCAAGTTTTATGTTAGATAATAATCTGTCTTCAGTATAAACTGTAATTATATGTAATTGTGCTCTCTGGGATATGAGAACTAACAGATTTACTGGAAATCCGCAAATAAAATGCCTGACATCCATTTTGCCTCCTATTTTGATGCTTCTCAACCTCACCGCTGCTCTAGGCATGTCTCGTGTTCCTTCACCCTGTGATTCCTTCACCCGCGGTTTTACTCGTGTTAAAACCGCCGGACATTGGCACAAAATGTGGCCAAGATTTTTTTCGATTTTGATGTACTTTTACTTTTCAGTGCAATCAGCAGGCATCGGTCATAATTCCATGAGAATCCGCGGGACGAGTCATTAGTTAGGAGCACCAGGCTGTACGCTGGCAGTTCCACCTGCATCCCTTCAGGTGAGCACTTGTCACCCTGAAATCAAATCCCGTGGCTGCAGCGTATAGTCTGCGGGGACCGGCGTCACAAAATACCGAAGACCGAGTGGCCTGAACAACAGAAATTTTTTTTCCAGCCCTGGGGCCTAGAGATCCAGACCCAGGGTGTCAGCAGGTTTGATTTCTTCACAGGCTTCTTTCCTCGGCAGCAGAGGGCTGTCTCCTTCCCGTGTCGTCCTGTCTGTTGAGTCTGTGTCCTTATCTCCTTTTATAGGGGACACCAGTCATATTGGCTTGAGGTCCACCCATATGGTCTCCTCCTACTTTAGCTACTTCTTTAGGGACCCTGTCTCCAAATACAGTCACATTCTGAGGTACGGGGCGGGGGTCAGAAGAGAACACATGAATTTTGAAGAGACATGGTTTGGCCTATGACAATACCATTTCCTTGTGATGTATCCCCTAGAATAATCTCGACAGCTGGGCTGTATTGTTTCCAGACGTAATCAAGGGTTCCTCACATTCAAACAAGGATCTCTGCCACAGGCAGATGACTCTGGCAGTTTATGGGGCAGATAAAGTGAGGAAATCAGTGGGTCGATAGTGTTGCTGCTGCAGAGGACAGACATGTGGCTTTGATGGAGTCCTTATACACTAATTAGGTCTGTGTGCACATGTTTGTGCGTGTGGTTTTTAATCTGAACAACCAACATCAAAAGTGGTTTTAAAAATCCCGTTGTGCATGTGGAAAAAAAGAAATCGAGGCTCAGAGAATTTACCTATCGCGTACAATGGCGAGATGATTGATCATGAAGCTAGGATTAAAACCCAGATTTCTCTAATCTGAAGATCCTGAAACTGTTGCCCGTCTCCCTAAAGACTCAACATGGTTTCTGAACGAGCCTTTGAGAAAACGATTAAATGAGAATCTCTTTTCTTCTTTCGTATCTGTAGACAATAACCCGGTGCTCCTCTTGAATTTATAGAGGTGACTCACCGGAGGAATTTGATTCAGGTAGACTGAACCAAAAAATTGTTGTAAGATCTGAAATCCCACCCAGAGAGCAGCGCTTGGACCTCCTGGGCTTACCCGTGATGGTTAATGGCGGAATGCTCATACATCTTAAAGCCGCGCTAATTTAGAACCATTCAACTTAAATACAATCTCTGTTACAAATACAGTTTTCGTCTGCTCGTCTGTAAATCACATCTGGCAAAAAGAGCCAGATGGTTTTCCCCAAATTTGGAAAGTACACATCTAATGGCTTAGCATACACAAATTCCTGCAAGGACCTGTGAGAGAAGTCCTAAGGGACAAGACAGTTATCCTACAGTCTACGAGAGATATAACTAGAGGTTGGGAGGCTGCCCACGCAAGGAGACCCACACCATGACCTATTTTTGGAAACACTGATGTTGGTGACTCAAGCTGAGAAGTTAAAATTGCTCCTTATTTGGGCAGAGATACTTGGAGCATCAGAGGTACATTGAACAAGAGTCGCCAATTCTAATTGTGTTGGGTAGGCCAGGAGTTTTGTATAAAACGATATGCTATCGAATTCTTTACTTCGTATTATATTTACAACCAAGTATCTTGGAGCAGCCCCAAAACAATCTTGACAACTGTTAAAAAAAAAAAAAAAAAACTATTAAGACTGGCAGCGCAGAAAGGATGACTTCTGTCATTAAACAAAAAGTGATGGGACAGGAAATTATTTGCAAAATAACTGAACGATGCCATAGCAAAAATCAAGATGGAACAAGAATATCATCATCTTGAATGAGATGCTCTCACTCTATGATATTTATATCCCCATGGTTTTCCTTAATTTAAACCTCAGCCTAGAAGGTTAAATTGAGTTTCCTGATCTCCCTCAAAAAAGGGCAAGGCTTGGAAAACAAAACTTATTTTTGAGGTGTACCTTAGGGATGTATCATGATCACAATATTTTCAATCACAAAGGATTACAGTAAATATTATGCAATGTTTAAGTGGATTGACTGGACTGTGTATGTAGGAGACATTATATTTTAGTTCTCTGAAGCATGGTTTGTATGTACATTTACATTTTTTTGGTCATGAGAGGCCACTAACTTCTCATATTGTTAGATGGCAATGGAATGAACTCCTGATAAAGGCAATCATTTCACAGACCAAGTTCATAGAGAAGAAAGACAGAAAACACAGAAGGGGGAAGCTATATAAATTGTGTAGCTGTGTTTTGTCCATGTTAAAAATATATGTATTTGTATATAAAAATAATATTTATAAAAATATATATTTGTATATAAAATATTCATAAAAATAAAAAATATATATTTGCATATAAAAATAATATTTATAAAAATAAATATATATTTATATGCAAATATTTATATATAGACACACATACACAGACAAAAATCATGATAGAAGAAATCAAATATTTATATTTTGCTGAAATTTTGTATTATTTTGAATCAGCATTGGCTGTCCTGTAACAGTGGTCTAGGCCGTTAGAATAAGCAAAGCTTTTAAGGTAAAGGTGTGGTGCTTGGGGAAGCTCTCTTTTATGTCAGCTGTGCTCCTTTGCATGTCACACAGTAACGATCATTTTATGATTATATCCGTACATTTACGTACACTTAACAAAAAAAGATTTTAAGAGTGAAATGTGCCACCGACTACCCTGAAGGATTTTAGTTTTGCTGAAGCATCTTTCTGTAAATTTTTTTTTGGCATCTTTCTGTAAATTACTGCAATACTTGGACCCATCATGTTTAAATTACCAAATGAACAAAGAAATAACACAGTGCAGAGGAGGGGCTTCTTTTTCCTCGTGGAATACACAATCAGGGTGTATCCTGTGGGTAGAATCAGAATTCAATGACAGATAACAAGACTTTCGACAGAGGGCGACCCAGGACTCTTGCACGAGGTCTCCCCTGAAGGTCTCACCGACCTTGGGTGCGCAGTGGCCATATTCAGGGGCCTTGATCTGAGGCAATAGGAGTAAAACACACCTACGGGTTTATCTTAAAACACCTAAGTTTATTTAATGTAAACTTGGTAGGTGTCTACAGTAGGTGCTCAGTAGGTGTCTTGATATAAACTCGTCACTGTGTTTTGCTCCTCTTTGCCTCAGATCGGTCATGCCACCCCCCGACCCTGAGTGGCCCTGACAGATCACTGGGACAGTACAATGGTAGAAACCATTGCTCCTCTTTTAAATGTGAGAAGATCTGAGTTTCCAGACGATTTACTGACGATCACAGGGCTCTTCTGCGGCACAACTGGCATTGCCATCCGCTCTTGTTTTCTAGTTTGAGGCTTGAACTCCATCACAAATTAGTTCAAAATAAATCACAATCGCTTTTACAGTCATCTAATACGTTGATTTGGTCCTTCTGCGAGGTTGCTCTTGAATTATTATTATTATTTTTTAGACCCAAGGCTCTTTTCATTCAATGACACTCAGAAGCCATTTCTCCGATTCCCTAGCCCAACTGTTGAGTAATTGGTTGACCCGTAGCAAACCCGCAGACATAGAAACAAAGAGCAAAACTGCTGGGGGAAAGCGGTTGGCATCTAAATTATAGCTTAAGTGGTTTTTAATCCAGTTGTTATTTTCCTAGCCAATGAATTGTCTTTGTTCACAAATCTAAAACTGACGTTTCCGGTGTGTGGACTCTTTTGAGAAGTTATTGTTTAAAAAATTCTGCTCAAACAGGACGCGTATCCAGCACATGAAATCATCTGCTGCTGTGAATAGACCTGAGATCTGGCCACCATTATTTGGTCACTGAAAGACGCTAATTGAGATTTAAAATTTTATTCAGTGTCCGTCACAGCGAGAACAGATATGCCAGAGTGGATGAATTTAATTTTAGCAAACACAATGGGAAAAAATAAATGATGGAATATGTGAGCAACGCAGACAAATGGAGAAACGTCTCAAAGCGAAGGGTTTTCTCTGTTCTAGAGTCTAAATTTAACCGCAGTTCTCTAAGATTTGTTGGATGCTCTTGTTGTGGTATTTTATGTTTTGTCATAAACTTTAGTTTTGCTATGCTAAGTTACCTGCTCATAGGACTGCTTTTCTGTGTAAAATTAAGGTGTAGAATTTGTGACTAAATCATCACATAATAGTCCACCCTCAAACCTGGGCATCTTAGCTTTTTACGGGAATTGTGATGACCTCATTCATGCTGCTCTGAAAGAAAGTAAATTAATCAAACTTTAATTGCCAAGGTGCTTCCTAGGAAATGGACGCGATGAAATGAATATTAATCCATCTTATATGCATTTTGCAGCCAAACATCAAACCTTCCCATTTCACTGTTTGGATGAACAACGTACGAGGCAAAAAAAAGGGACAAGTAATAGCTTGATACCTTTCTAAAAGATAATTTTAAAAATTCTTGATTCTTAGAAACATCGGACTTGCTTAAAGGCATGAGATCTTGGGTGGTGCATTTGGCTGAGTGGCTGACTCTTGGTTTGATCGTCAGGTGACGATCGCATGATGCTCTCTCTCTCTCTCTAAAATAAAAAATATAAAAAAAATAAAAGACTGAGATGTTACATTTAAAAAAATATAAATGAAAACCTGGAATATATAACTATCTAGAAAGAAGACTGATTTCATAATGGAAATCATGGTAAGAGAATTCTTTTTTTAAGATATAAAAAAATTACTTATTTGTCAAAGAGAGAGCATAGGCAAGGGGAGCAGCGGGGGAAAGGGAGACACATGCTCCGCCGGGGGATGTGGGCGCGATGGCAGGACCCTGGCAACCGCCCTGAGCTGAAGGCCCACACGCTCCCCAACGGAGCCACCCGGCGCCCAATCCTAAGAGAATTGACTTCATCCCTTGCTGAGAACCAAACGAATCCATTTCACTCCCGTGATGACCTAACACAACGTCATCCATTCGTTCACTTACGGGCATCCTAGCAACACCTCCGGAGGCCTATGAGGACCCAGGCCCGGGGTGAGCAGCGCACCTGACCCTCTGCTCAGGTCCCAGGACAGGTGCCTCCTCGCAGAAGACCCAAGGGGCCGTGAGGAGGCCGACGGAGCTGTTCCCGAGGCGGGTGCTTCCTCTGCTCCCCCAGGAGGGGGATCCCGGTGAGCCTGGGGACCAGGAGGGCCCACTGCCACCCCCAGGGATAGCAGGGGCTGGTCCGCAGTGCTCATGGTGGTTACTACTGGGGACCAGGCCTACGGGGCCCAGAGGACTAGGAGGGGGATCCAGGTGGGCCTGGGGACCAGGTGGGCCCACCCCCACCCCCACCCCCAGGGAGAGCAGGGGCTTATGGTGGTTACTGCTGGGGACCAGGCCTCTGGGGCCCAGAGGACCAGGAGGGGGATCCTGGTGGGCTGAGAGACCAGGTGGACCCACCCCCACCCCTAGGGACAGCAGGGACTGGTCAGCAGTACTTATGGTGGTTATTGCTGGGGGACCAGGCCTCCGGGGCCTAGAGGACCAGGAGGGGGACCAGGTGAGCCTGGGGACCAGTAGTGCCCACCCCCACCCCCAGGGACAGCAGGGGCTGGTCCGCAGTGGTTATGGTGGTTATTGCTGGGGGACCAGGCCTCCGGGGCCCAGACGACCAGGAGGGGGATCCAGGTGAGCCGGGGGACCAGGTGGGCTCACCCCCACCCCCACCCCAGGGACAGCAGGGGCTGGTCTGCAGTGCTCATGGTGGTTACTGCTGGGGACCAGGCCTCTGGGGCCCAGAGGACCGGGAGGGGGATAGTAGGGACGGTGGTTAGGTTCACACTGAAAAACATCCCTATGCTCCTTTATCCTGCGAGTGTGTGAAAGTATTTTTGGGACCTGGCGTCTTCACAAGCCCCAAGGGTTATTCCTGGAGGTGCCAGAGGCTCCAGGTTTCTTGGGAGAGTCTTGGTTTAGGGCCGCAGCTCAGGTGTTAGCGACGCGACCTCCTTGTCCGCTCAGGAGTCTCAGGCTTTGGGCAGTAACCCGCAGCATCACCTACGTGAAGCCCACGGAACAACGGAGAGGTATTTTTTTTCTTAATTGTTATTTATTTGTTCTTTTGAGATTTTATTTCTGTGTTTGAGAGGGAGGGAGGAGGGAGGGAGGGGGAGCAGAGGCACAGGGAGAAGCAGGCACGTGCCCCTGGGACGACCCAGAGGTCAGACAGTGCAGACCGGGCTGTAGGGAAGGGGCTGCAGCAAGTGGCACCAGGACTTGGCCGGTGGGAGCTCGAAGCCAGGGTCCGGCTTGCACAGGAACATGCACTCACGCGGGCTAACCGCCGGCCTAGGTTGGGGCACAGGGATGCAGGCACCTGAGGCTGCACCTGAGGCTGCACCTGCTGCCCCCGGGCACCGGGTGGACTCTGCAGACTTGCGGGCCTCCAGGGGGCCTGGAGCCAGTAGGGCGGCTCCCCCAGGGCGGCTCCCCCACGCTTATTAACTTACGAAGGAAAGACCTCTAGTGATTGGGGTCCCGGAGTGCATCACCGAGTTAAGATTGAGCTTAATGGGTTTGGTTTTTTCCCCCAAGAAACTATTACACAAAGTCTGAATCAATTGCTGGGTCCTTGTTAAATCCAATACCAAGCAGACACAACACAGGCGCTTTTTTTTTTTTAAGATTTTTATTTATTTATTCATGACAGACACAGAGAAAGAGGCAGAGACACAGGGAGAGGGAGAAGCAGGCTCCATGCAGGGAGCCCAAGTGGGACTCGATCCTGGGTCTCTAAGATAATGACCTGAGCCAGGGGCAGGTGCTCAACCGCTGAGCCCCCGGGCTTTATTTATTTATTTATTTATTTATTTATTTATTTATTTATTTATTTAAAATTTTATTTATTTATTCATGAGAGACACACAGAGAGAGGCAGAGACAGGCAGAGGGAGAAGCAGGCTCCCTGTAGGGAACCCAAGGGAGGACTTGATTCCAGGTCTCTAAGATCATGACCTGAGCCAGGGACAGGTGCTCCACTGCTGAACCCCCAGTCCCCGGGGCCTTATTTACTTATTTATTTATTTTAAATTTTACTTATTTATTTCTGAGAGACACAGAGAGAGAGAGAGAGAGAGAGAGAGGCAGAGACACAGGCAGAAGGAGAAGCAGGCTCCATGCAGGGAGCCCGGGTCTCTAAGATCATGACCTGAGCCAGGGGCAGGTGCCCTGCCGCGGACACCCGCCCCCCCCCCCATACCTCATACCTCCACCCCAACCCCGGGTCTTGTTTAAACCTCCCCGACGTCTGAGCCACTAGTTCTGTGTGTCCCGCCTCCGGCCCACGGCTCCCCTTCCTCCCCGCGGGCTTGATGCTCCTGATGGCCGCACTTGTGTGCCCCAGGCCGCAGCCCCCAGGTGGCCGCCCCGGGCCACTGGCCTTCTGCGCTCCCCCCCACCCCCAACGCCCGGCCACCTGCTGGCAGGTTCAGGGGGGCGGGCCGGGGGCTTCCCCGGCTGTGCGGCCGGGAAGGGGAAGGGCCTCGGAAAGGGGAGGCGTTCAGGTCATCCGGGAGCCTAAAAACATCTTTCTTGGGGACTCCTGGGGGGCTCAGCGGTTTGGCGCCCGCCTTTGGCCCAGGGCGTGATCTTGGAGTTCCGGGATCGAGTCCCGCTTCGGGCTCCCTGCATGGAGCCTGCTTCTCCCTCTGCCTGGGTCTCTGCCTCTCTCTCTCTGTCATATGAATAAATAAATAAAAAATCTTTAAAAAAAAAAAAGAATAGCTTAAAAAACATCTTTCTTATGGGAATATTAGAAAGTCTTATTTTCAGGGAATAAATGGACGGGGAAGTTAAAAAAAATGGGAAAACCAGTGTCTACTTAGTAGGCCGTGACCCTAGACCTCGGACACCCGAGAATAAGCCGCTTCGGCTCCTGTTGGACTAAGTCCAAGTCAGAGAGAACGGACCCGCCCGATTTCCAGACGCGTCGTGGCCTTGCGTGGGCTCGTCCTGCTGCGTGGCCGTCGCTGCGGGTGGGCCCTTAGGGCTGGGCCCCCACTTGTCACTTTCGGGGCTGCGAGGTATCCCCGCGAATCTCGGTGCTGTGGGGGGAGGCGGGTACATGTGGCGGGGCGTCCGCGGGGTCACGGGGCAGTGGGGGGAGCCGTCCATTGCTCAGGGCGGGCCCCTCTGCACCTTCCACCGGGGCCTCCGGGTTGAAGGCCCTCCGCCCCCCCCCCTCACCTCACTCCTCCCCTCTCCCTCCACTGCTCCTCCCCCCCCACTCCTCCCCTCCTCCCCCCTCTCCTGCCCGCCCCTGGGCTCTTTCCCTCCCGTCCACTGCTCAGGGCGGGCCCCTCGGCGCCTAGCACCATGGCCTCCGGGGTTGCCGGCCCTCCGCCCGCACAGCCAGCTGCCCCCCTTTCCCCCTCCCCTCCCTTTCCTCCTCCGTCCTGCCCGCCCCTGCACTCCTTTGGTCCCGTCCACTGCTCATGGCGGCCCCTCTGCACCTCCACGGCCTCCAGGATTGGAGGCCCTCCGCCCCCCTCTCCTGCCCGCCCCTGCTCTCCTTCCGTCCCGTCCACTGCTCAGGGCGGGCCCCTCCACGCCTTGCACCGTGGCCTCCGGGATTGCAGGCCCTCCGCTCCCCGCCCCGCCCCGCCCCTGCGCTCCTTCCGTCCCGTCCACTGCTCAGGGCGGGCCCCTCCGCGCCTCGCACCGTGGCCTCCAGGGTTTCAGGCCCTCAGCCCCCCCCGTCCGCCGGCACAGCCCCCCCCACAACCCGCGGCCACTGCACAGGTGCAGCCAGGCGGGAGCCCACAGCCCACGTGTCCCGGCCCCCAGGCAAGCTATGGGGGTGACGGTGCGCCCCGACTGCGCTCCCCGGCCCTTTGCCACTGCCGGGAGGACTTCGGAGGCTGCTGCGCGGGCGTCTCTGACTTGGGGGCGCACGTCGTTTTCGGTTTGCAGAGCCCCAGTCCCCAGGTCCGTACCGCGCCCGCCCCCTCCCCCCTGCCCCTCCTCCTCGGCGTCCGTGCTGCCATCGCGCCCTGGGGACTCGATGCGGCCTCTACCCCCAGGTCCGTTCTGCTGCGGACACGCGAGTGTGTTTGCAGAGCTTCTGCGTTTGCAGAGCTTCAGCAGAAGAGACGCCCTCCGGGGTGACAACCGCTGCCTCCCACTACGGAGAACCGTTATTACCATTATTTAGATTTCATGCATTTATCCGTGAGCCACAGCGAGAGAGGCAGGGTCCCAGGCGGAGGGAGAAGCAGGCGCCCTGCGAGGACCGGGCACAGGACTCGAACCCGGGCCCTGGGGTCACGCCCTGGGCTGCAGGCAGGTGCTCCTCGGCTGGGCCACCAGGGCCCCAGGTGTGTCGCCCTGATGTGGGTGTGATGGGCTCAGCTCGTGGTGATGCGGGGTCCACGAAAGTGCGCTCCCCCCCCCGCCCCCCCCCCGGGCGGCTCCTGCGGGCGGCTCCTGCGCCTCTCTATCCTGGAAGCTGCGCGGGACCTATGGGGGGGGGGGCGGCGCTCACAGGGTCCTTGCTGCGACTCCCTCTGCGCCCCAGCAGCAGGTGCCCCCCATACCCAGGCTCTGCGCCCCCGGAGGGAGGAGTCTACTTTGACATTTTTTAGTATACTTTTTAAATTTTAACCATCGGAGTGGTATAAGTTGGTATTTCGATTTCAGTTTGTATTTTTCTGAATGTTAAGATTTTAACACCCTTTTTTGCCATTTGAATTTCTTCAAATGAGTTTTTTTTTTTTTAACTCTGTCCATTTGTCAATTGTATACTAAATTAGTTAATAGTTTTCTCCAGTGATAGGACCTGCAGCACTTCTCCAGCGAGCTGTAGCATTCACTGCTTTTTTTGTTTTTGTAGTATAACGCACAGAAAGTCTTACATTTGTGATAATTGTCCAATATGTCAGTCTTTCATTCTGGTGCTTTTACTGGTTTAACAAATTTTCCGTTGCCTACAATTATAAACATGTGCTCCTATATTTCTCTGTAAAAGTTTGATGTTTTATCTTCCCATACTAAGTCTTAAATCCACATGATAATTCTCATAAGGTTTTAAATTTTATTTATGGGTGACCCATTCCAGAACATTATCTTGGCTTATAATCCACCAATGATAATACACGGGATCTGGATTTAGTCAAAAGGAGTTGGGGTTTGCTAAGGTCTTTTTTTTTAATCTATCTTCATAATACACTTAGCTTATAATAATTTATTTTTTGCTGTATTGTCTATAAAATTCCAAGTACCTAGTGTTTTGTGTGTATATCTGGGTAGAGATGGGATCCGCTTTAAGTTCCAGATGTATTCATTTATTAAAAAGCCAAAAATTCCTTGCAGTTATATTTTTAAATGTTTTCCATTTTTTTCAATGTTTTCAAATTCATGGCCTTTAGCATCTCAATTTTTAATTCTTGTTATTTTGTCTTTTAGTCCTTTATTAATTTAAAATTTCTATGGCTTCAACAGAAAGTCCTGGCCTAGCATCAGAATTCTACTTCTGCTTCTATTGCTTCTGTGTGTGTTTATTATTTTTTTTTAGTAAATCACAATATTGAACATATTTCCTTATCTCTAAAATCAATTTAATATTTCCTTTTCAGTTCACTTATGTTCAATGAGGCTTATGCAACATATGACTAAAAAAAAATTGGGAAAAAAAAAAACCCACCCAAGAATTTGCAAGTTTATCTGCAGGACCTTTTTGAACAAGTGCATCGCTTGTAACAAACATTATCATCCAAAGCATCACGTGCATCTTCTGGAACATGAATTAGAATTAAATGGCTGGCAGTCTCTGGGGCGGAGTGAAACTTCTCGTCTGACGTTATGAGCTGCCTGTAGCTCATCGGAGAACCAGCCACTCGCTAGCTAGAGTAACTGTTTTGAAGACTAATGTGAAAAGGTATTTAATAAAGTATAAATGTCGGGATTTTAGCATTAGCACATTAATATATTCTCTTCATTTCATAAAATACCGTTTGAAAAAGTATAGAAACCTGTTAAAGTACCTCGGGTAGATCCCCATGTAAGGCATCATTAAATAATTAATCAAGTTCCTGACCTCATGCTACGCGCTGTAGTTAGGACGCAGTGTCCAGGGGGTTAAGAGGCATGCATTTTTTTTTTTTTTTGCTTTTAAATATAAAGATCATTAATTAGAAAACATGAAAGTCTTAAAGTCTCAAATTCCTATGTGCCTAGTGAAATACTGAGAAGACCTTGCCAGTACCTCATCTCGGAAAACCAGATCAGCATCAAATACATTAATTCAAATCTAAACATACAAAAAAAAAAAAAAAAGTACCATCCAGAAGTATTTGCTACAGCTGCACTTAAACATTAGGGGACCCAAGGCCATGGTGCAGGTCTGTAACGTCGTGGGGTATTGTGCTGAGGTGGTTTTCCTGCTGGTCTCACTTATATGATAATTTTTATTCATCTAAATATTACTTCCAATTGGAGACTGCTTCTTTAATTAAGTAGAACATGTAGCAAATAAATGATTTTGAACAGTACTCAGCAACTGTACAATTTCTAAGGGAAATGCTTCAGCTATGGGTTGGGAATTGGGAGGAATAAAAATTCTCAGAATTACTCTAAGACAAACTAAGAGATCTAAAGAATTGGGGTAAAAGAAAAATGAAAAGTATTAAGGAAAAATCGCCTTTAGAAAGGTTGCCTCATTTTCTATGAATTGTGTCTTATTATTATTATTTTTAACCCTTTGTCTTGGGAGCAAGGATCTTAGCCTGAAAAGCTGGCAAAATGTATATATTAAGGTATCTTGAGTTCCACTTAAATAGAAGTAGCTTTCACATTGGTCTTAGTGACAGGCTCGGATCATATTTATTTTACCACCTAGTTTGTTTCTCACCGGAGGTTGCAGAAAGCTCAATTTGCAGGACTAGATGGAGAAATAAAGTTGGGCAAAATTCCTCTACTTTGATAAAAACTTCCATTCAGGAGACAGTGACTGGGATTCAACAGCAATTCAACATTTTTACTATGCCAGTTCCTGGAGAACATGTACGATCTTGAAAGATGAACATACTGGGTCTAAGTAAAGTCATTTTTTTAAAATTTTATTAGTACTGTTTACCAATGGGGAGATGCAGTTTATTTACACCAGCAGCCACAGGGGCAAGGGGAATACACAGCGATCTGTATAGGATGGACCACTTATGCAAAAATAATAATCTCCAAAACAAGGGACAGAGGTGAGCCTCACTACACTTTTCCCATGACCCCAGCATGCGACAACGCCAGGCACTGGCCCCTGCACATGCGGTGGCGGGAACTAATGTACGGAAGAAAAAGCCACGAACCACAGACGTCTGTAAAGAACCCCTTCCCCCCCATACACACACACACACACACACACACACACACTCGGATACGTAATAGAATTACAGGGTGATCGATATACTTAATTGAGGGAGGAAGGAAGGGCAGGAATTCTGCTGTTCGAGGGAAGGCAGGAAGGGAAAGGGAGAGTTCCTAACCACGGTCAACTACGGGCCGGGAGCACTCCTGCCCCAGAAAAGGAAGGGGTCCGTGTGTCCCCGCAGGGGTCCTGTTGGACCCAGGCCGTTGCCCCAATAACGGGAAGGCAGAGAACGAAAACCATGACCAAGAGGGAGGGAAAGCGAAGCAACGGTTACTGAGGATTGCTTTCCACCTCTCCCTCCCTAACCAGGAGGCTGACCGGCAAGGGGCAAGGGTACAAGGGGTCTCCGTCAGAGCTCCCCCCTCACCTTACCCACAGCTGGTTTCCCTTCTGCCCCTCTGCAGCCCCCTGCGAGGAGATGGCTACAAAGCCAAGGGCAGATAACCCCAAATCGTTTTAACTCTTGCCGAGCTTTAACTTCCTAAAAAGTCAGCAAAATTCTTGAAGACCAACCGGTAAGGACACCTCAACCTCGGCCAGGACAACTCTGGGGGGAACGCAATGACCGACAGTCTCGCGGCCCTATCGCTACGGTTCCCTCGAGGGATCTGCGTGACACCCATCGGCCGCAGGGTCCAAGCAGGTCCTCCCGGGATGAGGAACGGTACCTGCACAGCAAGGGCTGGCAAACCAGACCAGGCCCCGCTCCACCCCTGCGTGTCGCTAGGCGTCCCTGCTCTTCCGCTTAGGCCCCGAGAGGCAGCATCCCAGTGCAAGGGGGGAGGTGCAGGGGCCCCTGAAAGGAGACCCGCAGGGAGGCATCCAAGGCAGTCCTGCAGGCAGATGCCTAGGCGGGGCCCTGCCTTTCCTGCACAAATCGTTACCGTCTCTCCCATCTTCATCCCCACAGAGGAAACCACCTGAAAGGTTCTTCTCTGGATCTCCCAGAACAAGGAAGGGGAGAGAAAAAAAAAAAAAAAAAGAAAGGAAAAACTTGAAAGAAGCCGATGAGAGGGCACCTGGGCAGGTTGGAGCGGGAGCATGGAGAGATGAACTGCAGCTGGCCGGTGTGGAAGCAGGGGAGCCGGCAGCACCTGGGGTCCAGCTGCACTGGACGGGCAGGGGAGCAGGGGACAGTGGGGACACGGGGCGGGCCGGACGGATGAGGCTGGGCCCCGTGCTGGGGCACAGAATGAGGTAAGAAAACATTTCAAATAAAGCAGCACCGTTCCCGCTCACTTTGGGGTTCTCGCCCCTCTACACTTCCTAAGTCCTCAGCAGGGAGCAAAGTGGAGGGTGGCTTTGAGGCGTGGCTCACGTTTCCCATCCTGGCCTGTCCCGACCCCGACTGCCCACAAGAAGGCAGCTCTTGTCAGGAATGTCCAAAAGGGACTGAATGGAAGGGGCCGCCCCTCCCGAGGGGCAGGGGTGGCGGTGAGGGTCTAGACAGATGCTCGCAGTCACACGGCTTGGGCTGCCCGGGGATGCTGCAGTGGGAGGCTAGGCGACCCCTCCCTGCCCCCCCATCCCGGGTATGCTGCAGTGGGAGGCCAGGCGACCCCTTCCTGCCCCCCGGCTCCGGGGACTACGCCGTCAACCTGGAGGGCCGCTGGCAGAAGCCACCCTGGGCCCCGCCGTCCAATCGGTCTGCTGCACAGCCTCTGCGGCACTGGTCATTGCGGGCCGCCCCCGGGGGCGCAGGAGGCCGGTGGGGACCTGGTGGGCTGCCCGGGCCAGACACCCGAACGGGCGGGCTGGGCGGCCAGGGGCTCAGTGAGCACAGGGGGGCCGCGCACAGCAGCGCATATCCGGGCGCGAACCTGCGGAGGGGGTGGGGGGGTAGGGTCGTGCACCGCTGCAGAGGCCCCGCTACCTCCCCAAGGCACCGGGACCAGAGCCTCGGCCTGCCGGGCCACCAGGCTGCCCACCGGACGGGGGGCAAGCGCTCGGCCCTGGTCCCCACGGCGTCCGCGGAGCTGCGGGCGCGGGGACCCCAGGCCGTGGCTAGCGTGGACGTCCTCTCCCGCCTACAGCCGGGGCCGCGAGGCTTCCCCTCCGGGACCGCGCGGCGGTCCTTCTCCTTGGCTTGCCCTGTGTTGGGGCTGGCAACGCCCAGACCTCGCGCCCGCTGACGTCCCGCGTCCGGGAGGAAGCGCCGCAAGAAGTCCCGGCCGGGCTCCTCCCCAGGGCGGCTTGGGGGACCTGAGCACCCGCTGCGCCCCAGCAGCGCGTCGTCTTCGTCGTCTTCTGGGGAGCCTGGGGCCCCAGGCAGGCAGCCCGGTACAGCGCGGCTCCTCCCGCCCGGGCCTCCGGGGCGACTCTGGGGGTCACCCCTGCAGAGTGATCCCAACCCTTGCGTCCTACATGCGGGGCCTTCAGAGGCTGGGACGCTCAGCATGCGGGGCCCTGTCACCTGCCGCGTCTGCGCTCCCCTCCGGGCCGTGTCACTGGCTGTGTCTGTGCGTGTCCCCGTCTTTCGCAGGGATGCTCTGGGGGTCACCTCCGCCTGGCGATCCTGGTCCTTGCGTCCTGCACGCGGGGCCTCGAGAGGCTGGGATGCTCAGCGCGCGCCGGGCCGTATCACCTGCTGCGTCTGCGCGTCTGTCCCCGTCTGCGCTCTGCACTGGGCTGCCCGCCGTCTCCCGTGAGGCCTCTAGGGGGTCCCCCCCGCACAAAGATCCGGGCCCTTGCGTCCTGCACGCGGAGCCTCGAGGCTGGGATGCTCAGCGCGTGGGGCCGTGTCACCTGCTGTATCTGTCCGTGTCCCCGTCTCCCTTGGGGCCTCCAGGGGTCACCCCCGTACGGCGATCCGGGCCCTTGGGTCCTGCATGCGGGGCCTCCAGAGGCTGGGATGCTCAGTGCGCGCGGGGCCGTGTCACCTGCTGTGTCTGTCCGTGTCCCCGTCTCCCGCGGGGCCCCCGGGGGTCACCTCCGCCCGGCGATCCGGGCCCTTGGGTCCTGCATGCGGGACCTCCAGAGGCTGGGATGCTCAGTGCGCGCGGGGCCGTGTCACCTGCTGTGTCTGTCCGTGTCCCCGTCTCCCGCAGGGCCCCCGGGGGTCACCTCCGCCCGGCGATCCGGGCCCTTGGGTCCTGCACGCGGGGCCTCGAGAGGCTGGGATGCTCAGCGCGCACGGGGCCGTGTCACCTGCCGCGTCTGTCCGCGTCCCCCGGGGGCCCCCTCCCCGCCCGGCGATGTGGGCCCTTGCGTCCCGCCCGCGGGGCCGTGTCGGCTGCCGTGGCCCCCGCGCCGCGGCTACTGGAAGTCCGGGGGCGCGCGCTGCAGCGGCTGCTCGGGGCCGCTGCCCGGCTCGGCGGGGAGGGCGCACAGCGGCAGGCGGCGGGCGCCCGCGTCCTCCACCGGCGGCAGCCCGAAGTCCTTCACGCCGCCCGCGTCCGCGAACTCCAGGTAGAAGTAGCCGCACTTGACGGCCCGGTGCACCTCGAAGCAGAAGCCCAGGCACGAGTCCTCGATGAGGTCCACGTAGATCTCCTGGGCGAGCGCCTCCAGCTGCTTGGTGTCCAGCTCGGCCAGCGACACGTCCTCCATCTTACCGCGCCCGCGCCGGCAGCGGCCGCCGGGCTCCTCGGGCGGCGGGGCCGGGGCGTCCGCGGGGCGCGGGGGCCGCGCAGCCCGAGCCTTCGCTGCGTCGCGGCGCCTCCCGGGGGCTGGGACCGTGAGTTCGCGCCGCTCGGACCCGCCGCCGGGACCCGCCGCCGCCGCCGCCGCCAGCGCCCCCGGCCTCTTCCGCCGCCAGCGCCGCAGCCCCGCCCCCCGACTTCCACTCCTGCGCACTGGCCCGGCGCAGGCCCGCGCGGGCTGCCGGGAAGGCGCGGAGCGGCCGGGGCGGACCGCGGGCTCCCGGGCACGTGAGGGACCCCCCAGCCGAGCGCGCGGCTGCTGCGGAGCCGGGCACCCCCCCCCGCACCTTCCACTGCCCTCGGTCGGCTGCTGGGTCGCCGAGGTCTTCCGCAGAGATTCCCGAGACGCAGGGGCGCAGGCGGAGGGGGGAGCGGGCTCACCGCGAGGACCGGACTCCCCGCGGGGACCGGAAGCGGGACTCTAACCTGGGACCCGGGGTCACGCCCTGGGCCGCAGGCAGGTGCTCCTCCGCTGAATCCCTGGACGCCCCTCTTCTTTTTTCTTTTTTTTTTTTTTTAGATTTTTATGTATTTATTCATGAGAGACAGGCAGAGAGGCAGAGGCACAGGCGGGAGGGAGAAGCAGGCTTCCTGCGGGGACCGGAAGTGGGACTAACCCAGGACCTGGGGTCGCGCCCTGGGCCGCAGGCAGGTGCTCCACCGCTGAGCCCCCCCCCCCCCCCCCGTGCCCTTTTTTTTTTAAAAAAGATTTCATGTATTTATTCATGAGATACACAGAGAGAGGCAGAGGCGCAGGGAGCCCGTGCAGGGAGCCCGATGTGGGACTCCATCCCAGGACCCCGGGGTCACGCCCTGGGCCGCAGGCAGGTGCTCAAGATTTACAAAAGCTAAGTACATAGGGCAAGTTCGCACAGGTAGTAACTGATGGGAGGCAGTCTGGTATCATCATATTTTATGGCTTAGCATATATGGCTATAGGCAGATTCAAATTTATGTCAAAATATGATTATCAGTTTTTGAATGGAGAACATATAAAGGATACAAAAGGCTGCAGGGAAAAAAATTCTGCCTATATATATAAAAAACATTTATCATGCATGAATCTTTGGTAACCTAGGCGCCCTATTGAGCCCATCCCCCTGGCGCCCCTAGTTTTTGTTTTTAAGGAAGAACTGGGCACTCTTGTTGAAGACATGATCCACATACACTGATCCGTGAACCTAAAGATAAGGAGCATCACGTCCATGGGATCACAGGTGCATCACCGGATACACCTCAAAACTCCTGCGAAGAGAAAATGTATACCTGCAGCGTCTGTGAAAGAGGGAGGAAATGTCAAATCGCCTCCTAAAATCCTGTGGCATGAACGTGAGACCTGCCAGGGTCCTGTCTGCCCTGCGTCCGCCCCGCCGCAGCTCTGTCCATCTGCCTCCAAGTATAGCGAGTCTCCCTTGCACGCTGAGGATGAAGTGATGATGCACGAACCATCCTTGCCAGGCCACACCTTACAGGGCGAGCGTTCACTGAATGCCAGCCCTTCTGATCACATTAGTTCCGGGCTACACTACATTATGATCAAGACACTATAGCATTTCCTTCACTTGTTGCTAGTTTTTTGGTTCTTGCCAAGAACCTCTGAAATACGGTAGCATCTTGTGTTTCATAATTTACCAAAAAAAAAAAAAAAAAAAGATATGTATCTCTCTGATTCTATTTCTTTTCCAGGATACAGGGGGAAAGAAATGGGCCTATATCTTTCTGGCAGATACAAATTAAGTATTTTCTAATGTTTATGATTATCAATCGCTCGTAAACTATGATTCATTCTCATTAGCTCCCTTCGTAGTTTTATGAGGAGAGGGGTAAGTACCAGTTAGACTTACTTGGTTTCTGAGTAGTTAACCAGTAGTTGTACCCATCCAGATTTTCTGATTGTGTATTTTATCATCCTAAAAATCACAAATTGGCAGATCTAAAGGATTCTGAAAGCCTACGCTATTGAAGATTCATGCATGATAATTTTTTTTTTTGTATATAGGCAGAATTTTTTTCCCTGCGGCCTTTGTATCAATTATATGTTCTCCATTCAAAAATTGATATCATATTCTGACATAAATTAGAATCTGCCTATAGGGGATCCCTGGGTGGCTCAGTGGTTCGGCACCTGCCTTCTACCCAGGGCGTGATCCTGGAGTCCCAGGATCGAGTCCCTCTTCGGGTTCCTTGAATGGAGCCTGCTTCTCCCTCTGCCTGTGTCTCTGCCTCTCTCTCTCTGTGTGTCTCACATTAAAAAATAAATAAAATCTTAAAAAAAAATCCGCCTATAGTCATATGCTAAGCCATAAAATGTAATGATATCAGACTGCCTCTTATCAGTTACTATCTGTGGGAACTTGCCCTACATACTTAGCTTTTGTAAATCTGTTTTCTTATTGCAGTGACTTTTCTCATCACAGAGATTCCTTGTGAGATTTAAACATTGACAGTAAATCGAAAAGTCTTCACAAAGTATCCAACTGTGTATAATACTGTATCGCATACCTACTATTGTGATACGTTTAGTTAGGGGGGGAAATACAGATGTAAATAGAATTGCTTCCACTCATCTTTTATCACAGTGTCTGAAAATCTAGTTTAAGACCATGCTTCTCAAACCTTGATGTGCATATAAAACATTCAGAGATCCTTTTAAAACTGCAGACTGTGGTTCCGTAGGTCTCAAGTAGGGCCCCGGTTTCTGCATTTCTAAGGAAGCTGCTGGTTCACAGACCACTTTGAGTAGCAAGGAATGAAAAGGGCCTGATGGTGGACAGTGTTCTTCATGGTGATTGGCTCCCGTGTAATTTGCGCTGGGGAAATTATCATGAGAACCTTTGCGTATTTGATTTTTGTCAGAAGAGAGTAAGAGATTGTTTCTCTGCCCCTTAAATCCTCCTTATGTTGTGCGAGTTGGAACCGAAATCCTCTACTTAATGGGGAAGGGTCATCAATAAAATATACTACAAAATATATACAAGCAGATCATCACATTAATTGAAATTCAAATAATCAGGACCGTAGCTGGGTTTTCCTGCCCGTATTTTATTATATTTACTCTTAGAATGGAGACATTATCACGCTGTCGAAAGTTTGCTTTGATGTTCGTCATCCCCTTGTTACCTTTCATCTACTTGTCCCATTTAACTAGGTGGCCTTACTTACTGAAATGTACTCAAAGTCTTGTTCAATCAGGGCCATGCCACAAAAAGAAGTTAGAAGGAACCAGAAGTTAGAAGTCCTGTTGCAATTCACAGCGTCGAAGATACTTAAGCCTTTGCTATAAAAATGAAATAAAATAAAATAGATACTCTATTTTTTCAGTGCAAAGAAAATAACAGGAATTAATTCTTCAAAAATAAGTGATCTTCAAAGAATACGTACATCATTTAGGTTTAGAATATATATGTTGTACTAATTAAGGTAGGCATTTTGTCTTTGATTATTTGATAATTTTCTTCCTATTTACTTGTAACATACATACTGAGAGACCGGCTCTTTCAAAGAGGAACACATTTTACATTTATCTAATGGTTTTTACCAAGGACTGAAAATCCACAAAACAATTTTTTTTGTTTTTAACAGTCACACATTTTTTTGTGTTCCCATAAAGTAGGAAAGCGAGATAGCAGAGTGCGTCAGGGGTAGGCCTGGGAGCCAAAAGAGTTGAGCTGCTGTCCCACTTCTGCCACTAATTTATCAGGTGACTTTGGGCGAGAAGGTGAATTCACATTTGCAAAAACAGCTAGATTCATGTTTTCTGAATGTTTCTTTTAAAACTAAATTTCCATGAATTGAGGAATCTGAGAAAATAGGTTTCTTCAAGTTAAGGGTCAAGTAAGTTCATATATATTGGCCTGCAAAGTTCAAATGTTAGATCCTCAACTGGGTGACTGAGGGTTTTGTTATTATAAACCAATCTGCTCCACTGCCTAGGGCATCTTGTTGAAGCACCTTGAGGGTTAGGAAGATTATTCATCTACTGAATGCCAGCTGGATATTGTAATTATCTTGCCTAATATCTGAGATGTTACTTGTAGATGTTCATTTTAGTTGAAAATTTTAATTTCTATAATGATTTTGATGCCTACGAAATCCACTTTTATTTATAAAAATTAGCATTTTACTTGTTTTTCTTTACTTACTCAGGTATTTAAAAATAAGCAAATAGTAAATCAGAGAAGGAGGCAACATATGGCGGTAGGGTCTTCTTACTTTCCCTGGACCATGATTTATGTCAGAAATAAGCTATGTAGTACTATGCCTTCTTGCCAGCAGTTTGCTAGGAGAAATGTTTGCTTGAAGTTTCAAATTCATTCTCTACCAAAATCCGTATTTCAGGATTTGCATTTAAAAACTGATTATCATGCCTTGCATGAGATTCGGAGATGCCACAGTTTGATATTAGATAAGGATGTCATGCTCAAATTGCAATGTCTAAAATAAATTTACAATTTTAATCTTCCCTGCTAAACTGTGGAATCAAGGTAACTCAGTGAATTTTGGCATTTATGACAACTTTGGCTTATGATCTTCTAGAGGGACAGACACTGTAATCCTGAGCTAACTACAGTTAGTAAGTTGTGTAGGATACTAATGCAGATTTTGGTGCTTAACATAATACAGCCTTTTTAAAACAGTGGATCTTTCTATATATCAATTGTTCTGAGCCAGTTTGATCTACAGAAGGGCTCCAGAGGCTTTCTGAAGTTATTTCTATATATTTATAATACAGAAATATGTTTTAGAAAACATCTTAATACTTTTAAGATTACACTGCCCTGTGGATTATAAGCTATTTCTTAATGTATATATATTTTATATATATAAGAATGTTGCTGGACCCTCTCTGTCTGGGAGGATGTGCAGGGTGGTGCAGAGAAGGGCATGTTTGCCTTATATATGGACATAAGGAAGGGCCAGAAAAATGTAAACTTGAACACAGAAAATAATTCCTGATTAGGCAATATGGACGCGGCAAGAATTAACACTTTTAAAAACCCTTATTTTAAAGAAATTTCAAATTTATGGGAGGATTGCAAGAATATAACAAATAACTTCTATAGATCTCCTCTTCCTCAAGTTTACTTAACATTTTACCACGTTTACCCTCCCTCTCCCTCCCTCCATCCCTCCCTCTCCCGCTGGAATTTCCATATCACAAAGTAATCTGAACTATTGTTTTTCCTGGGTAATGGATTACAAACATCATACCCTGTAACCTCTAAATATTTCCATGTATGTAGCCGTAAGAGCAGATATTCTCTTACATCACTTGATACAATAATCAAATTTAGGGTTTTCAGTAGTTTAGGAATTGGCTAATACTATTGTCTAATATACAATCCATATTAAAATATTGTCAAATGTCCTAATAATGTCCTTTCTAGCATTTTTTTTTTTCTGGAGCCAATCAAGGATTACATGTTGCATTTACTTGTCATGTCTCCTTATCTAGTCTCTTTTAATCCAGAACAATTACCTCGCAGAAAGATTTGAAAATAATGACATGCGTAAATTCGAGGACATTCAATTTCAACATGATAAAAATCTTTTTAAAGACATGCAATTTCTCTAATTAAAGCCTTAATTACGGTAAAAATTTATCTTAGTAGATCAGGCCGGATGCTGTAGCAGTGCTGCTTGAAAATGCAGATGATTCCGAAGAAAGCTCATCTACTAAAGTAAGTTTACGGTGCTGACAACTCGAGTTTCCTTTGGACACAGATGCCTTCTGGAACTTCTATTATGTTAGTCTTTAAATATATTTAATGGCAGTAATATTGGTTCCTTGGCTTGGACCTGTCCTGACGAGGAAAACAGGCCTTTGGGTTGCTGGTACACATCCGAGTAAACCTGGGCAGCTGAACATAGACTCGAAAAACCCAGGGCTTTTTTTTTTTTTTTTTTTAACGCTTAACCAGTCTTAAAGGAGGAATAAAAAATAATATCTTCAGGTCTGATAAAAACACAAAGGCCAGAGATGTTAAGTGAATTGTCCAACTAATCGGTGACAGAGTTAGGGCATCAAAGCTTCTGACTCTTGATTTTTCTCTCTGTTACACAGTGTCTCCAAAATGTACTTTTGTTTTGCAAAACCATCAATAATGGCTACCTCCCATAATGCACCTCTAAAACACTTTTAGAGTTGGCATTTTTATGTGTCACATCAAAATCTTACTGCCAGTGTAGCTTTAACCAATGGCGAAGGCATGTAATAGGGCGTAAGCACTCTGCTTGCCCGAAAAGGTGCTGAAATGTGATAATATTACTAATGAAATGAAGCTCTGTACTTTTACACGATGTACTCCTAAATTTTTTAAATCTTTAAATGTTAGTTTTTAAGAATTTTTTGAAGTTCTAGCTTTAAAAGCAAAAATTTAAAAAAATTAATTAAAAAATTTTTTTTCAGATTAGCAAGCCATGCACTCCACAGAAAGATCATAAACCTAATTTCAAAATGTATTTTGAGAGGATTTTAAGCATCAAATCTTTATATAAAAGTTCTTACTGCCTCTCAATGCTCCTAACTAAGCTTTGACAACAGTGAACCGTTGTTGGTTCTCTGAACAAAACACGTTAATCCATAACACCCTTTCAGCCTTGAATGTCTCTCTCTACCCTCAAGTCTCTTTTGAGTCTCCATTGCAGTTCGCATTCCTAACCCATGTAAGTTCCTCAGGTGACGCTGCTGTCACTATCATCATTATCAAACACTTCATCTGGGCCAGATGGCTGTTCTAACTCCAAGGAATTTGATATCAACTCAATTCCTCTTTACAACAATCCTATGAAGAAGTATGAATAATATCCCCATTTTATATTTAAGAGACTGAAGCATATAAAGCCTACAGAAGAAAACATTATGGGACAGTAATAAAGCTAATATTTGAGCTGAAGTGGACTGGAAGCTTCCAGCATCTATGCTCTAATTACTAGGCCATGCAGCCTCTGTGTGATTAAAAGGAGATGGATCCTAGGTACTGTTATATACACAAGGCTCTTGACTGTCTTGTTCAGCATTTATGTTCAAGGAGCTTCTGGGGCTGGAGATGTATATATGATGGCACATTAACCCAAAACATACAAAGTCTGTTCTAGAAACATCTTTGTTGAAACAATCTTTACACAAATATAGAGCTGTAACTGGCACACCTAAATGTGTTAGGATTTACCATTCCTATGATAAGAAAAGTGTCTTAGAGTCTAATGAAAACCCTTGGCAATTTGAATATTATATGATACTAAATTAAAAAAAAAAAACCTCATTAGAGGTTCTCGCCAAACTGGTTTTAAGTTGTTTAGTGCAAAATCGAGTTTCTTTCCATCTTTCTTGCTTTCTTTTTCCCATAGTTCTTTGCATTCAAGTTATAAAGAAGTTCAATTGAACATATATATTTTTTTTCCTAATCTGACTAATGTCCATTAGGTTTGTTTTTGTTTGTCTTCTCCCATCAAGAGCTGTCTCATATTTTCTTAAGTCAAGCTGTTAAATTGGTGGGTGGGATGCTTTTACTCCTTGTGTTCCACAGATGGGCATCTGGCAATTGCCACCAAGTGAGAGATTAATTTTCTTGTGAAAATCTCAGTAAATGTAAAAGTGAGAGCAAATTTAGGCAGTAAAGTAAGGGAGTCTCAGAATCTTTTGCAGATTAATTATAATTTTTTTTATTAAAGTAACTCTAGTTTTCCTTTCTGCACTTAACCTCATCTTCTCTTACCTCTCCTTTCATTTATCTGGAACTGCTCTTAAATTTTTATTTTTCAAAGAAATTTTGAACCTTGATTTGTCCCCATTCTCAGAGTATTATACGTTGCCTGCTAACCTCACTTTTTAAATATTTCCTAAAACATCATTTTTACATGATATCACCCTAACTTTGCCAATTTTCACTCTTTATGAACATCGACATCTATTTTTGCCACACATTATTATTTATTTATATTTTTAAAGCCAGCCGCCACTGATATTAAATTTTAGTCAACTGTGAATACATCCTTAACATAGCCCTTAAACATTTTTTACACTTCCTGACTTGCATCGTTCTTACTTGTGCCTGGTACCTAGATGTTGCATTCTGTAGAAAAATATAAACGTGAGTAAATGTACCATCACTGGCATTTAACGCAATGACACATACATAAAAGATCCTTAATATATCATCAGGATTTACCGCACCAAATTTTAGGATCAAATTTTATTTTTGAGTAATACCAACTACTAGTAAAATTGGTATTTCTTAACTTAGGTATTTTTTCTGAGGATTCCTCAAAGAACAAAATGAAAATTTAATTATTCTAAAATAGAATAAAGTTCATTGTATCTTATGGATTCACTGGACATATGCCTAAATCTAAGCTACATCATAGGATCTTGGTGACCTTATTTTTTCTTTATCTTGAAACATTTTTCTATTTCATCATTAGAAGGACTGTTTTATTGATAATTATCGATTATTTTTAAAGGCATAAATATGAAGAAACAAGAATGATGAAATTATCTAGGCACAAAGAGGCATGTAAACTAGAGGCAAACTCAAGGTCATTGTCTCTTTTTGCAAAAACCCTTGTTTTGGAACACAGGCGCGTTTCACTTATGTATTGTGCTCGGCTGCTTTCGCTTCCACGTCAGAAGTGAGTAGTTGCAGTGGAGACCATGTAACTCCGAAGCCTAAAATATTTATAATAGCCCTTTGAGAAAACGTCTACCTAATGTTTATGGTTCTCTTAAAAGACTAGGACAAACAAGCAAACAAACAAAGACAAAAAAAAATGACTAGGACAATAGTGAAAGAACTATTATCGTTCACGTCTACTAATCTGCTTCCCAAAATATTGCCTCATCTTTAAGAAGATGTAAGGGAAGCCTGGAGATACCATCACTGTCCTTTGTGTTTAGCTTTTATTGGGGACATTTGAGAACCCAGAAATTTTCATTTTCTGTTCTTAATGGCATAGAGGAGAAAATTGGCAGAGAGAGATGTTTTACGATTATCAGATGAATCAGGAGATAAATTCAAAGGGACGGATAGCAGTACCCTAATGATAGTGAACTGGATCACGGATAGGAAGTGGATCTTGTCAGTGGAATCTCGGTCAGTGGAATCTGAGACGAAGAGTCTTCAGATGCAGGACCTGGATGGATTTTCTAGAATCTCTAGTGAGCACTGTATTTCCAAGAACAAAAAGGACTATGGGAAGTTCATCTAGCCAGTCATAAAACAGGGAAAACCACATTGGGCAAGGCTTTGCCGTAAAACCTGGACTATTTCTATTTTGCTAAAAGGAGGTGTGACATATTTTTCACCTTTTATGATGTGCATGTGCCCAAATTTACTTGTCACAAAAGTGACGTTTGTAACATTTAAATGTATTTCAAAATTTCTGGCAGTTGTTTTCCACTCTTTATTCTTACTTCAGTGAATCATTAAGTGACAAAATTTTTTTTTTTTTTAACAGATCCCCTGGACCCAGATGGCAAAAAACGGTGACAATTTTCTTGATACATTGAGAGTTAGATTTAAATGACAAGAAATAATAATAAAAAAAGGAGTAAACTTTGACAAGGTAAATTCAGTGTTATTTTATGTTAACTCTTTGTGTGTGTCTGAATCCCACACAAAATCTCAAGTATTCATATATAAATGAATTTGTTGGCCTTTATTTAAAAAGCTGTCTCCCAAAACATGCAAGTGGCATGTGCCCTTGAAATAGTTCGAGGCCTTGAAATCCTTTCTGGTCAAACATAAATGCTCCTGGCACCCTGTAGACCAGGTGTCAGGCTCCTGGAGTTAATTTGATTTGTAGTTTTTCCTTTGTTTGCCTGCCTTTTCCTCTCAGTTTTGATTCAGAAAGGTGTTTCTGCAGATATACTTCCGTATGCCTACATCTGGTTCCTATTAATTTTTCCTTGGGAGTTTAAAGAAAATAGTAAGGCAGCTTTTCTGTTTTTAGCCCCAAAATATTTGCTCGCATGAATCTTATATGCAAAACCAGGTTACCACACGGAATTAAAAAAAAAAAAAACCCCTTCAGTATCAAGATGAGCTCAGAGAGAGGTCAACTTTAAAAAAAAAAAAACTTCTCTTCTGACACTTGAGATAAAGTCTATCTTTGGCACAGGACTTTTTACCCTTGGGGTTGCAGGGGAGACAAGTCGGCTTAAGAATTTCAGGCTTAAATTAGGCAGTGTGTAAGCTGACAAAGATTTACTCATTGTTTTTCTTTTTTGTTTTTTTTTTTTAGATGTACTTTTCCCTGCACAGAGTCCATTATAATTCTACACAAATCTTGTATATTGTAGATTTTGGGGAGTGGGGAGCATTATATAGAAGAAAAGGAATGGGAGAAAGGAGGGAGAGATCCTGTTGGTTTCCGATTGACACTAATAACTCCTTGAATTAAGGTCTCAAAAAGGTAAATCCTTACATCTACGTTCTGCTGTGACTCAAGTATAACTTTCCCCACATTTACTTTTATTATAAAAACATACACGGCAGTTAAATTCAGAGTCTCTGGAGTAAGTAAGACCCTGGGCCACTTATTATTTGTATGACCCCAGACAATTAACACCTCAGAGTCAGTTATATGGTTCGTAGAATGGACATTAAAGTGGTTCTATCCTTGTAAGAAATTACAGAAGTAAAATAAAACGTCAATTGCTTTAAAAAACATTAGGCGTTGCATACGTAATCAGTAAACATATTTTTATATATATGATGTAGAAGAAATACTAGTCTTGGAACTCAAATGATCGTGATTTTCTTATTTTTATATTCAGTACATATTGAAGGTTTTTTTTTTTTCTTTTCTGTTTAGAACTTGAGGCACAGTGATAAAGGAAGCCAGCCCGTCTTTCAAGGACCTGCTTAGGGGAGGGGGAGAGACAAACCTGAACACGAGAGCTGTGAGCGCAGTGGGCATACCCCACACAGAGTGGTCACGGGGTCTGCGTGCAGAGAGGGGCAACTTTTGTGGGAATTTGACCCTTTACTTAGGATTTGGAAGAGGGGCACAGCTTGTAGTACGTACAGGAGCAGTGAGGAGCATTTCGGGGGAGGGAAAAGCATGATGAAGAAGACAGAGGTACGGAATAACATGTTGCATCATGATCTGGTAAGTGATTCCTTATAGCCTGAGTGGGGGAAAGGTGTGTAGAAGCCGGGGGTGGGACGGAGGAGAGGCTGGAAAAAAATGTGTGATCACCAGAGGGCTCTTTTTGTTTTAAGATTTTATTTATTTATTCATGAGAGACACAGAGAGAGAGAGGCAGAGACACAGGCAGAGGGAGAAGCAGGCTCCATGCGGGGAGCCCCATGCGGAACTCGATCCCAGGACCCTGGGCCAAAGGCAGATGCTCAACCACTGAGCCACCCAGGCGCCCCAGCAAAAGGTTTTTTTTCAGAGATTTTATATTAGAAAGTCCTTCTGGTCTCAGTGTGGAGGATGAAATGGAATGTGACGGGCAGGAAGGTAACTCACAGATTATTTGTAGTCCAGGTGAGAGATTGTAAATTCGTAAAGAATGCAACAAGAAATACAGAGGAAAGAGAGCAAACAAGTACAGTAAATACACAGAAGTTAAACTGGTAGGCTTTGTTTGGGTCATAGTAAAAACCTCCAAGAATGACAGACAAAATGAAATGAGATTATTTATTTATTTTTAAGTATTTTATTTATTTATTTACTTATTTTGATTTTATTTATTTACTCATGAGAGACACACAGAGAGGCCGAGGGAGAAGCAGGCTCCATGCAGGGACCCCACGTGGACCTCGATCCCGGGACCCTGGGGTCACGCCCCAGGCCCAGGGTGGCGCTAGACCGCTGGGCCACCCGGGCCGCCCCGATGAGATTACTTAAATATAAGTACCTTGTAAGCTGTAAAGCTCTATATGATTTTCAGCTGTTATCCGCGTTCAAGATTGTATAATCAATGACTTTAAACACACAATCAATATGTCGACCTACAAAGTCTAACTATTGTCTGTTCTTGAAGTTTGCAAGGCTTCAAACTGCCTTTTACATACAACCTTCCAGTCGTTCAGAGACCGTCCCTAGCACCCTCACACACTTGTGAGATCACAAGCCACCGTGACACGTGGTTTCCATAAAGCTCAAGCTTGTCATGTATCTACAACATCCGGCAGATGGACCCGACTTCAACATTTTACCAGAAATTCGGTGTCAACACGCCCGCATGCACACACACACAAACTGGATCAAACCACATGAGCTGTTGAGGCAACAGAGTCATAGATTTTTATAGAGTTTTATCAATAAGAGTAAAGTGTATAAGAATTAGAGCTGTGGTTCCAAATCACCTCGCAGGGTGTTCGTTTTTGAGCCGAGGCACAAGTGACTGAGAGGGGTCGACCCCATTTTCAAGTCATAACCATGCTTTTCGTAGAGCCAGCGACAGCCTTCGGTGGTCGAGGTGCTATGGGCTTTGGGAGAAGACCATCCCCCATGCTCCCTGGGTCTTGGACTCCTCTACTGTTGGGGAAATCCAGCCATGCCTGGCATGAGCTCAAAAATATTCAGAGATCATGCTCTTATATTCCACATTTTGGGGCCATTTATCCATTGACATTAGGCCTGCCACATCTGTTCATGCATTTAAATGAAAGTTAAAGACCTTCTTTTTTGATCAAGTTTTAGTGTTTTCATAATTTATATGCACCTCACTATTCTAGAAGAGTTTGCTCAGAGTCGTTTTCTCTGTTTTATCTGTCATTGGTATTTTTATGCCTTTTATTCCACAGCCTTTAAGATGTGATGTGAATAAAAACAGCTTTCTAAATAAAGATTGATTGTCTGCTAACAGTTACCCAATAAACAATAGTCTTCATATGAGACCAAAAAAAAAATACTATATACATTGGCTTAAGGAATAGAATGGCACATATCCTAAATTCTTGGAGTTTACACAAAGCAATATCCTCACATATATGGTAAGGTGACATGGAAAATTAAAGCTGATGGGGATTTTTTTTGAGAAAAAAATGTTTCGACAAATGTTTTGTTCAAATTGTCTAAAACATTCTGTGTGATGGTTCCTTGATACAGGTGTCGGAACCATGATTTTTACTGATGGAGATTGATTCTATCCTATTGAGAAGAATGTCTAGATGGGACACTTAATGTCCACAGGTCAAAAATCCCACTTACTTAAATTTCTTTCCCTTAGTAATCTAACACCTTTTCGATCTACTGGAAGAAGGTAGCATGTTTGGGAAAAAACCTACTAGCTTTTCCTCTACAGACATGTTTCCTGAATTCATATTCACATCATTTCATTAAAAATATATGTATCATAGAAATCAGATTATTTTTTGTGTTGACTCTGAGTGGAGAAATGAACTTCTGTCTTAAAATAATAACACAAACATCTTTTAAAATTTGTGGTAAAATGCTACTTGAGGATGTATAAGGAAGCACAACAGTAAAATAATGTAAATGTATTATTATTAATCGAAAAACATCCATCATCATTGGAAGAAATAGAATGTGTCCCAGAGATATTTGAATGAAACAGTTCCCCTATATTTAGTGAACAGGTCAACATGCCGTTCTGGAATTTAATAAAACTTTTTTTTTTTTAAACTCAGGAGCATTCCAAATAGTGATTGTATTTTTTTCCTCTCTAAATACCTCATACTTATGCATTTTAAAATACATTCAACTCTTATGCAGGTGTTTAAAAGACTTAGGATCTGATTTCTCCCCTACACTGAGTTCCAGACTTGAGCATCTGCTGGCCTGCGTGACACCCCCTTTTGGTTATCTATCGGACACCTCAAACATTCTTACATGTCTTAAAAAAAAAACAATTTTCATCTCTCCCCCACTCTCTCCATAAAACAGCTTTTCCATTTTTCTTATCCTCGCTTATTCACTACTGTTCAGCCAGTCAGCCAATCTAAAAATCTAGAACTCGATCTTGATTTCTCTTTATTCGTTACTTCTGTATCCATCTGTTGGCATCCCTGAGACGTGAACATACAGATACATCCCGAATCATATCACTCCTCGCTTCCTGAACCACTACCGCCGTCACGCCCATGCCACCGTCCTGTCCCCCGTCATCAACCCCCTAACTGGTATCTCTGCTTACATCCTTTCCTCTCTATACTCATTAGACCCAATGTGAACACACACTTACACTTAAAACTCTGATATTTTTCCTTAATATTTAGTGAAAAATTCCAGTTCTTTATTTATGCCTACGATGTCCCATATAATCTGATCATTGGTTCCCCTTCCAATCCCATCTCCTCTGACTTTACCCAATATGCCCCATCCATAGAGGCCTTTTTGCTCTTTCTTGACAAGCTCTTCTTCATCTCAGATTGTTTTTTTTTTAAAGATCTTATTTATTTATTCATTCGTTTCAGATTGTTTAAACTACTTATTTACTTAGTGTGAGATACTTTTCACCCACAACTTTACATGGTTCTCTCTCAATATTTCAAGTGTCTTCTCAACTATCTCATCAGAGAGATCTCCAATGAGATAATTTAGAATAGCCTTCTCACCATTTTTTGTACCCTCACTTGCTCTCACCTTATCTTACTTATTTTCCTTATATAACCCATTTCTATCTGCAGCTATACTACTTTTTAATTTTTTTAAAAGATTTTATTTATTTAAGAGAGAGAGAGTGAGCATGAGGGGGTGAGGGGCAGACAGGGAGGGAGAAGCAGACTACCCGCTGAGCAGGGAACCCAACTCGGGGCTCAATCCCCAGGCCCTGAGATCATGACCTGAGCCAAAGGCAGATGCACAACCAACCAAGCCACCCAGGTGCCCCTGCAACTATACTATCTACCTGTTTATATATTTATCTCTTATCTCCGTCATTAGAATTAGTACCTAAGTCAGACATTTTGTCTTAGTAGCTGCTATATCTTCAGCACCTAGAGCAATACCTGGAACATACCTCTTACTTAAAATATAAGCGCTGAACGCATGAATAAAATGCATAATTAAAACTACCTGGAATTCATTTTTTCAGCTTCCTTCTCCTATTTTTATACTCTAACATATGAATCGGGCAGGTAGGATGTGTGGAGTATGAATAAGTGTCATTGATATTATTTCCTCTATATTGCTTTGATCTTTTAGGTGTATCAATTATATCTATTTGCCTTATTTTCTTCATTTTTGAATAGTGTAGATACAGTTAAGAGATTAGACATTAACCTCCGTTTCAAAGTTGCTTTAAAAGAATATATCTGAAAAAAAAAAAAAAGAATATATCTGAAAAAGTTGGAGAGGATGCAGAGAAAAGGGAACCCTCTTACACTGTTGGTGGGAATGTGAACTGGTGCAGCCGCTCTGGAAAACTGTGTGGAGGTTCCTCAAAGAGTTAAAAATAGACCTGCCCTACGACCCAGCAATTGCACTGTTGGGGATTTACCCCAAAGATACAGATGCAATGAAGCGCCGGGACACCTGCAACCGATGTTTATAACAGCAATGTCCACAATAGCCAAACTGTGGAAGGAGCCTCGGTGTCCATCGAAAGATGCATGGATAAAGAAGATGTGGTTTATGTATACAATGGAATATTACTCAGCCATTAGAAACGACAAATACCCACCATTTGCTTCAACGTGGATGGAACTGGAGGGTATTCTGCTGAGTGAAGTAAGTCAATTGGAGAAGGACAAACATTATATGTTCTCATTCATTTGGGCAATATAAATAATAGTGAAAGGGAATATAAGGGAAGGGAGAAGAAATGTGTGGGAAATATCAGAAAGGGGGACAGAACATAAAGATTCCTAACTCTGGGAAACGAACTAGGGGTGGTGGAAGGGGAGGAGGCCGGGGGTGGGGGTGACTGGGTGACGGGCACTGAGGGGGGCACTTGACAGGATGAGCACTGGGTGTTATTCTGTATGTTGGCAAATTGAACACCAATAAAAAATAAATTTATTATTAAAAAAAGTTGAATATATATGGGGAACACCGAACAGTAATACTGAGGTTAAGGTGTATTAAAATGCATGTCTTTTTTTTTTTTAAAGCAGGTCTAGATCCAAAAAATTATTACCATTCAATTTTGTGTTTATGAGAAATGAAGAAAATGAGACGTTAAAATATTTTTTAGGAATAAAGCACTCTGTCACAAAAGCACATGTCAGACTGTATAGTGCATTGGCTACTTCTTGAAAATGCTAACAGCTCTGTAAGCTCACATTTCTTCTCTTAGAAGGAAGATTTGTTACAATTATGAATTTTCAGGTTTTTTTTTAAGATTTTTATTTATTTATTTGAGAGGGAGAGCACAGGCAGAGGGAAAAGGCAGAGGGTGAAGCAGACCCCTCACTGAGCAGGGAGCCTGACCCAGACTCGATCCCAGGACCCTGCATCACAGCCTGAGCTGAAGGCAGACGCTTAACCGACGGAGCCACCTGGGGGCCTGCCCAAATCTCCAAGCACTTATGAACTTCAATCCCGCTGCAAATTTTAGTGTTTTACACGTTTTGCAAACTGCTCTCTTTGAGAATATTTCAGTATATGGGCTGCCAAAGCAAGCACTCTCCGAGAATTTTTTTAAATGAAAAGAATTTGTGAAAAGGGGACTCTGGTCTTAGGCATCATTACCTTAGCCTGTCATGACTTGACTCACTATTTTAAAAAAAAAATCATTTTCTCTGTGAGTTAAAAATTGATCCACAAGGAAACATACATATCAACCCTTTGAAACCTTTGATGGTTTATCTGTATAAAATTTCAGGTGAAGGTTCATCTAGCTCTCTATATCCTGATCATTGCTTCCTATATCAATTACCCTTGTTCAGCCTTAAGACTGAAGCAAGGAACAGCATACACTGAAAAGTATTGGTTTCTTTCTTTCTTTCTTTCTTTCTTTCTTTCTTTCTTTTTCTTTTTCTTTTTCTTTTTCTTTTTTTTGGAGAAAATACTGAAGAAATAATTCTTGGCTATCTCAGGAACTTCAGGGAGATACTTTAGTAAGATATTGAGGTTGGGACTTGTTTTTATGGTGACAACTTAAAATACTGAGCTAAACTTATTAAATTTATTATTTCTGAATATAGCTGGCAAGGCCACCTAGGCTGATGGAAATACATTTAATTTTAGGGCATAAATGATACTTGGAGCCTCATCTTGTAAGGGGACAATTTTAGACAGAGTGGCAATAACATCATCTAAAATCTGATACAGCTATATTGTACTCATGGTATTGTGATAGATATTAAATGCAGAATATAAAACAAAATTTTATAGGTCTTAACATGCTACATAAACGTTTTTATTAGAATACATTTCATCATTTCATTGTATTTTTTTTAATAGATCTGTTCACTCGTAGCTATGTCTCGAATTTGAATTTCAGAGGTTCCTTCAGCAGCCTGCAGAGATGCTCTGTCCTGGACCGTCTTGCCTGAAGACTTTATCAGTTCAGTTGGGAATGGATTTTATAAGATAAAGAGGAACTAGAACCCGATCTCAACCTTATAGCTCAGAATGCGTAATCCTATATTCCTGAGCCGCCCAAATACCCATTTACTGTGCATTTCTGTCCCCTGGCTGTATTAGAGGATTTTATTTATTTTTATTTATTTATTTATTTATTTATTTATTTATTTATTTATTTATTTATTATTTTCAGTGATTATCACATGTGGGTACAATCTCAATCCCTAATATATGCTTAATATTTTTGCCAACTTCCTTTAGTATAATCCATATATGGTGGTGCAACTAACAGCCTCCAGAGAAGAATCTAATTTTTAATAGCATGATTTGCCATGATGATACGCAAATGTTTGCATAGTGAAAAGGGTTAGTAGAGTCAAAGAAGGGTGGAAAACTGATGGGGGGGGCAATGTGATATCCATAGAAGTAGTTGCTCCCCGTATTTCCTAGAAATGTACCTCCTTGAAATTACATATTATACATCTCAGGATGCATATAGTTTTTTAATTTTTTTTATTATTTTTTATTATTTTTTTTTAGTATGCATATAGTTTAATATATTCACTGCCTATATCCTATGCGCTCTTCTTTCCAGGAACCCGCTGTGGTCATTTCTTGATTTTCTTCATCCATCTCCTTAATGGCTCCAGGATAAATTATTTCTGGGATAAATGATTCTGTTGGAATGTAGATCACATCACTCCTCCGGAGGAAGCTTTCCAGTAGCTTTCCGTCGAGGGGTAAAAGCTAACATCCCTACTCTGTCCCTCCGAACCCTGCGGTCCCTAGCCTCCATCATTGCTCTAAGGTCGTCTCGTCCTCCTTCCTCTTGCTTGCTCCCTTCACGTCACACCGTCCTGGTTGCAGTTATCTGAACAAACCAGACTCACTTTTGAGTTAGTGTCTCTCCTTTGGCCGTTCCTTCTACCAAAATAACTTCCTCTCATATATCCCCGTTACTGTCTCTACAGTGCGTCTGTGGCTAACCCACATTCTTCCTCCCAGTGAGTAGGAAAGAGTCTTATTGAATCGCTAGACTGGGTTAACGCTCTGCATTCAGATTCTGTGTCACCTTCCATTTTCCATTTTGCACGCTTTATCAATTTTTCCTTCGGTATCTGGGTAGAAAGCATATACTTGCAAATTGATGTCTGTCCACAAAATCCAAAACGAATCTTATTTTATCTCCCATGAGCGGACGAAACAGCTTTGGATTCCCCATTGCTTCAGTTGTGGAAATCATAATCTTGCCAAGCAAAGTAAATTATATTCTCCTGATTTAAAGTAGTGACTTTTATAATCGATATGATTTTCTCTTATTCTTCTTTCTTTCTTCTCTAAAGGCCATCTAATTCCAGGATGGGTTTGCGGAGGTGACCCTAAGGGAAGGGACATTTGCCTTTTGGTCCATTCTCTGTTTTCATTGATTTCAGCCGTGGTGTGACCTATCTGTCTACGGCATGGGCAGCCACTGGTCCTGCTGCGTACTCATTTTTGTTTAATATTTTCATGTTTTCCACTTTGGGATAGTTTTAGGTTTACAGAAAGGTTGCAGTGATAGTGCTGAGAGCTCCCAAGTATCCCAAACCCAGTCTCCCTATATTATTAACATCTTCCATTAGTATATGACCTTTGTCATGCCTAAGGAACCAATATTGATCCGCTATTAGCAGCTACTCTCTATGCTTTTTTCAGATGTCATTAGTTTTGCCCTAATATCCTTTTTCTGATACAGGATCTTATCTAGGATTGCTTGCTCCCTTCATGTCACACTGTCCTGGTTGCAGTTATCTGAACAAACCAGACTCACTTTTGAGTTAGTGTCTCTCCTTTGGCTGTTCCTTCTACCAAAATACCCTCCTCTCATATATCCCCGTTTTTGCATTCAAACATCATCTCTCCTTAGGCTTTTCTGTGTTTCGACAGTTTTTCAGACTCCTTGCTTTCAGTGTCCCTGAGGAGTGGGGGTCAGTTGTTTTGTAGACTGTCCCTCAATCAGGATTTGTCTCATGGGTTTTTTTATGGGTAAACAAGGCTTCTGAGTTCTGCAGAGGAGCTACAGCACATCATGTGAAGGGTACATCCTATCAACGTGCTTTACCCCCGGCCATGTTCACGTTGCTCACCTAAGGCAGTGTTTGCCAAGTGTCTCCACTGTAAACACGCTCAGACCCGTGCACGCAAACACTTCTGCATCATTACTCTTTGTAAGTAAGCCGTTCTCTTTGAGAAGGGATAATCCACATAAATTATTTGGATTCCTGATAGATGTGTCTCTCCTTTTCTACTTGTGTATTTATTCAATCACTTATTTCAGTGATTGACTCACGGATATTTATTTTATGCTTTAGGTTATAATATAATACTGTATTTATTTAGTTGCTCACATTGTTCCATCTTTGGCTGTTAAGGGAGCTTTCAGGGTCTCTATGAATTAACCCATTATTTTGGATTTTTAAGCATTTATTTAGTTGCTCACATTGTTCTATCTTTGGCTGTTAAGAGAGCTTTTAGGGTCCCTGTGAATTAACCCAATATTTTGGATTTTTAAGCATTTCATTTCTGGCACTATACGATCCTCCTGGCTCATTTTGCATATTCCTCACCACAGTTCTGTTAGACTCAGCTATTTCTTCAAGGAGCTTTGGTTCCTTTTATTGGGCAATGGTATTAAAAATTGAGATCGGGGTTCTAGGTGTGCTCACTGCTAATATGTGCCTTATAGTAACCCACGTATAACTCATCAGTACCTAGATTAAGCTAAATATGAATTTAAACTGATATTTCTAACTCTAGTCCAGGACTACTTGGTTCGCTCTAACCTCTCCCCTTGCTTATCTATAAGTTCCCACTCCAACAATGAGAAACCTGGATCCCACTATCCACTATCATATTGCTTGTTCATTCATTTTTTAAAAAATATTTTATTTATTTATTCATGAGAGACCCAGAGAGAGAGAGAGAGGGGCAGAGACACAGGCAGAGGGAGAAGCAGGCTCCATGCAAGGAGCCAGACGTGGGACTCGATCCTGGGACTCCAGTATCACGCTGAGCCACCCAGGGATCCCTATTTATTCATTTTCAATCTGCCTGTCTAGTGGTTAGAGAATTGTTAACCTCTGCCATCCTGGGAAAGAAACTGCACCAACTAGACTAAAGTTCATGTACATTTTCTTCTGTCTTTAGTCTTACGGTCTAGTTATTTGCAAAGGTATTCAGGTCAGCATCTCTTTTTATCCATCCCCTATAGTCAGGTTATGTCATATATTTTTAATCCAGTTATGCTTTTCTTAAAGGATTTTATCTATTTATTTGAGAAAGAAAGAGAGTATGAGTGGGAGGGAGGGGCAGAGGGAGAGGAAGAAGCAGACTCCGCACCAAGCAGGGAGCCCGATGCAGAGCTTGATCCCAGGACCCGGAGATCATGACCTGAGCTGAAGGCAGACACTTATGGGGCTGAGCCACCCAGGTGTCCCTTCATGTAATTATCCTTTTGTCCCAGTGTGTAGTTCATTCTCCATCCCCCACCCTCTACTTCATCTTTTTCTTTTCAGTTTTTATGCAATACAGCTCACCCATTGCACTGTAAAGTTCTATGGGTTTTGACAAGTGGACAGTTGCTTATGTCCCACTGGAGAACCATTCAGAATAGGATCATGGTTCCAAAAGATCCTTTGTACTTCACCTCTTCAACTCTTCCCCTTTTGTTCCCATACCCCTGGCAACAACTACCTGCTAGTTTTCACTGGTCCATGCCTCTGCTTTTGATTTGCAGGGTCAGGCTTGTAAATACTACGCTTTGTTACTGATGCAGAACCCGTCAAGATGTCTTGGCTTCTTCCATTCCACGGACACGCTCAAGCCCTTCTTCGCTCTTTCTGGGGGCATACGTGGCCTTCCTTAAAGCGTGGCCTTCTATTTTGAGATTCTTCTATATGATCCACTTGAAACAACTCACTTATCCATGACTTTTCTTTGTCTTTGGTGCCATACTGGACTTGGGGCTTCTGAATCATTAGGAGTTTGAGTTCCTTCCCTTTCTGGATTCCACTGTGTGCTATTGATCTATTTCTTTATTTTTTTATAGAATATCACATGGGCTTAATTATGCTAAGTTTGCAGCAATTTTAGAAATCAGAAAATATAAATCCTTCTACTTTATTCTTTTTTTTCAACATTGCATTGGTCACTCTGTGTCCATTGCCCTGTCATATAAATTTTAAGATCAATTTGTCCATTTTTCTGAGAACACCTGATAGGATTATGATTGGGATTTCATAGAAATGATAAGTCAGTTTTGTTACATCTGACTTCTTAATAATATCAGGTCTTTCAATTCATGAACATATTATGTCTCTGTTTATTAGTTGTCTCTTTATAGTTTATAGTAAAGGAATGTTTTTTGTCAAGTGTATTTTTTAGTATTTGATGTTTTTTATACCATTGCAAATAGAATTATTTTTAAGAACAAGGATTGTATTCCATTTCTCAATACTAGAATTTCTATCGGTTCTTTTTTATATTGTTTTTCTTTATTGTGATTCTGTTATCACTTCACTCATTATAATCACATTTTTAAGTCTTTTAGCATATTTCAGATAGCTGTTTCAGTATTCCTGTGTGCTAATTATAATATCATGGCAGTCTTGGGTTCTGTTTCTATAGACTGATTAAAAAAAACTAAAAAAAATTAAAAAAAAACTATGGGTCACATTTTTCTGCTAATTTGCATGTCTGGATTATATTTTCTTTATTAATACGCTGCTGGTTTTATTTGGGCAGAGCTGTTAAATTACTCGTGGATTCTTATTGATCCTGTTAGTGCTGGTTTTAGTCTTTGTCAAGGTAAGCCTGTTTTGATCTGTCCTTCGTTAGAGGGTGATGTCTTTATTCCAAAGGTATGTCTTCCTGGGCTCTCAACTAAACATCTGAAATCCTCAGCAATACCTCTCCTCTCTGGATGGACCAAGACAGCAATATTTTTCATCATCGTGGGGCCTCTGTTCTCCACTCAATCTTAGGCCAGTGCCATCTGCCTTCTGCCAATTTTAGTAGGTCTTTTTGTGACCATGCACAGCACATCCCCTCCCCTCCCAAAGACCTCATAGAGACTCTTGGAGCTCCTGTGCAACTTCTTTCTTTTCAGGAGCCTGAAAAATCCTTTTTCAGGATTTTTCCTGAAAATCCCATCCACTTCAACAGTGTGCACTCCGGTCACTGCTTCCCCAGCTCAACAATGCCACTACTTAACTTGGGCTCCATTTCCCTGAGACAAGTAAACAAACTACTCCCCTGTACAGCTCCCCTCTCTTAAGAGTCACAGTGCTTTACCTATTGTTCAGTGCATTAAAAGAATAGCCTTATATATTTTGTCCAATTTTATGGTTATTTACAGTTGGAAGGCAAGTGAGATACCAGTTATTATTATTATTATTATTTTTTTTTTTGGTAATTGGAAACTGAATTGCCACATTAAATAGACTTTTAAAACTATTATTTCAATGCTGGAAATTTTTGAATGGGTTGAAAAGTAAATGTAACTAGTCGTTTATCACTCTAAAACTTTTACAGCCGATAATATTTCCTGGCATATTTATGACCCATTTTTGGAATATAATTGTGTTGTTTGCTAAGGTTTTGGGAAGCTCTTATTTACCATATAAACTTAATGCTAAAGTTTGCTTTTGCTTTCTAAGCCAAACTTTTGGAATCCCAAATAGTAATTATATTTTGCAAGTACCTAATCCTGGGGGGGAAAAATAGTCACCCATAAATGAACAAAAGTCTGGGAAGCTGAGTCTGTTTTCAAGACTATTTTGGACTTTATGACCAATAAATTGACACCAAGAAAATACTTTTTTGGGTATTCCCTTCCCTTGTGTAAGGGAGCATCACCTCAAAGTTTCATTTAAATGCAAAAGGAACACACAGTAAAGGTATTACTGAGCAAGAAAACTACATAGGAAAATAAATTAAAATATTATCCGGTAAACCAATCACTTCTCGAGACTCAATATTCCATGGACAGAGACCACTGTTTCCTGTTCTCAGTTTATGTACACACTATACCATCTGAGAGTCATGTTGATTCTTCTTAGGGGCCTGGAATACACTGCAGGAATAGACTTTTATGGGTATTACCTGCCTTAAACAGAGAAAAAAAATGAGATCAGGAAAGCAAAACTAATTTAGTATCTGTCGTGAAAACTTCCGTCTCTGTATCTCACCTTGTATATACTTAGGGAAATTTTAGTATAAGAGGGAAGAAACCTAAGGATTCAGCTACTTAGGAACAACTAGAATGCATTTCAGATTAAAAAAAAAAAAAACAAAAAACAAAAAACAAAAACAAAAAGACAAAACTAGAAATAGTTCCTAACATTAAATTTTTGGGAGGTTAAAGTGTTATCCGGTTAAGGGTGGTGCTAGTTATACTAAAGGAGAGCAGCTTCATGACCTGATGATGCACTTCCTCGCCTTAATTTCAGTTTAACTGTGTGATGAATTCTAAGGATATATTGGCTTTTTTCCTCTGATAAATACAGTTCAGAAAAATGAGTGTTGTGTTGACTTCCTTTTCTAAAGATGATTTCCTAATGTCAATTTTAAGAAATGAACCATTATAATATAATCAACTGAAAGGAGATAAAAATCCTAGCGTTGACACATTGCACATCTGAGCTAATTCATCATAGTTTGTGTTGTGCATATATGTGTTTTGATGATGACTTTTTTTTTTTAAACCAGAGGTGAAAAGGAGGCCTGATTTCCCATTGTGATTTTGGCCTCTCCTTGTTATAACTCGTACTCCCAGAATTTTTGAGAAGTTAGAAGTAAAATGTCATTAGAATCTTATAACGAAGTAGACTTTGATTTATTCTTGCTTCTGTTACAATCCTTGCTTCTTGGAATAACTAACACACAATATGCTAACTGCTGGGAACGGTTTTATGAGGTCCTGTAGGTCAGCGCAGTTCATCACATTCTGAAATGAAAATGAGAATGGACCATTATGTAATTGTCACATGTGATTTTGTGTCATTAATATGTTTATCAATACTTTTACAGGCTGACATCACCAATGACACAAGTAACTAAGCAAACTGGTAGAAATAAGGCCACCAGTGCTCGTTAGGGATACGAGGAGGAAAATGAATAAAATAATACACATAAATGGAGTATCCAGGTTAACTATGAAGTAAAAGCAACTAGGAATTGCTTTATAAATATTGACCCATTTATCCTGATAATCACATCTTTATGGAAGTCTATGGTGCGAGTGAGGCTCCTATGGACTTACGGTGGCAGGTATTTGTTGCCTTCACTTGGAGGGGGGAGCCAGGGTGCCCCGGGATCCGGGTGGTGCAGCACTGGCGGGGGGGACTCAGGGGGCCCGTGGTCCTGGCCGGCGGCCTTTGTGAGGCTGTCGTGGCACCATCACAGGTGATGCTGACCTCCAGGTGCTGTGTGTGCCTTTCAGTCAGGAGGAAGAGGGAGAGAGCTGATGGCTAATGTGCCCTCCATCCCATTAACAAGACTTCGAGGCAAAGGCTCCACCTGCCTGTTTAGATTTTCATCTCAGATCTATTTTTAACTCTTTGAGGAACCTCCACACAGTCCTTCAGAGCGGCTGCACCAGGTCACATTCCCACCAACAGTGCAGGAGGGTTCCCCTTTCTCCGCATCCTTTCCAGCATTTGTGGTTTCCTGCCTTGTTAATTTTCCCCATTCTCACTGGGGTGAGGTGGTATCTCATTGTGGTTTTGATTTGTATTTCCCTGATGGCCAGTGACGCGGAGCATGTTCTCATGTGCATGTTGGCCATGTCTATGTCTTCCTCTGTGAGATTTCTGTTCATGTCTTTTGCCCATTTCATGACTGGATTGTTTGTTTCTTTGCTGTTGAGTTTAATAAGTTCTTTATAGACCTGCCCTACAACCCAGCAATTGCACTGCTGGGGATTTACCCCAAAGACACAGATGCTATGAAACACCAGGACACCTGCACCCCAATGTCTCTAGCAGCAATGTCCACAATAGCCAAACTGTGGAAGGAGCCTCGGTGTCCATCGACAGATGATGGATAAAGAAGCTGTGGTCTATGTACACAATGGAATATTCCTCAGCCATTAGAAACGACAAATACCCACCATGTACTTCGACGTGGATGGACCTGGAGGGTATTATGCTGAGTGAAGTAAGTCAATCGGAGAAGGACAAACATTATATGGTCTCATTCATTTGGGGAATATAAAAAATAATGAAAGGGAATAAAGGGGAAAGGAGAAAAAATGAGTGGGAAATATCAGAAAAGGAGACAGAACATGAGAGACTCCTAACTCTGGGAAACGAACTGAAGGTGGTGGAAGGGGAGGTGGGCAGGGGGTGGGGGTGAGTGGGTGACGGGCACTGAGGGGGGCACTTGACGGGATGAGCACTGGGTGTTATTCTGTATGTTGGCAAATTGAACACCAATAAAAATAAATTCATTAAAAAAAAAAAGATTTTCATCTCAGGGCGCAAACTGGGCCAGGTGCTCGCCTGTCGGTGCTCGGAAGTCTGGGGAAGGCGGTATTTACTTTCCCACCTGCAGGAAGGAGGCCAAAGAGAGAAAGGCAGTGCTCCTGGCGCCGAGCAGCGAAGCACAGGCCCTGCGGCCGTGGCAAGCTCAGGCAGCCACCGGTCAGGGCTTCCCGAGCTGCAGCCTCCTGCAGCAACAGAGCGATGGGCACGCCGCATCCAGATGAGTGGCTCCTGTGCAAACACTCATTTCAGGGAAGGAATGTTTTTAGTAGTAGGTGCTCTATCTGGGATAATAATTTGCTCCCAGATGTCAGCAAGGAGGCCAAACTACCCTGCACCAGAAGAAGGTTTTTAACTCCTTAAGGAAGGGGCGAGTCAGAGATACCTCACGGTACCAACCCCGAGAAAGGGGCTCCTTCGCATGAATCTTGAAGATTTGAGTCAAGTCACTACATTCACAAGATGCTTGTTGCAATTTAATCTTGTGGAAACTGCAGAGAGTCTCTCTTTTGCCTCCGGCCCGACGTGAGGGTGCAGTGGAAGAGCGCAGGCAGTGCAGGAGCGACAGGAGGCGGCAGAGGCCAGCAGGCCTGCAGGCCCTCACGGGCATCCAGACACCCAAGCCTGTCTCGAAGGCCTGGGCGGGGGTGGCATCTGCTGCAAATCAGGGCCTTTTCAGAGCGGCCGGGCCAGGGGCAACCGAGCTGACATACAGGCCACAGACGACCTGGGCTAGTCAGCAGCTAGGAATTCAGAATCTTTGCAGAAATTTATGCAAATAGGAACTGCGGAGCAGACGGAGAGGGAATGTGTGTGCAAGTGTGCATGTGGGTGTGTCTGGCTTGAATATCTTTGATGCTGGACTTTCAAGTTACCATTGCTCTTGTTGGAAGTGAAGGCAAACTTCTCCAAAGGGAGCTTCCTCTTCGCCGTCTCTTTATTGCAATGTTATCAGATGACAACCCGAAAGCCAGTTTTTCATTAATTCCTTTAAGAAAAATGTTTTCTTGATCTTGTTTTTTGAGTAGGATCATAAATTCCTGCATGGACAGTATTTTAGATGGTTCCATTGCATCTTCACAGTCTCATTTCTTTAATCAATTCTTTGTTCATGGGCATTAGATATTTTCTAGGTTTTTATGATAAGAGACTGTGCTGTATGACATACGTCTTTTTACACTAGTATGATTCTCCTAAAAGTATTCTCCTAGGTGAGGTCCCCGATTCAGAAAGTCTGTGCAGTTTACATTTTTAGACAAGCTATCAGAATACCTACCATTAAGATGATACTAATTGAAATTTCTGCAAACGCATTTTACTTGCTTTATTAACTGTTAGCAAAAATAATTTCTTTTCATATCTGTTATCTAATTGATTTAATTTAGAAGTTTCCTGTCTTATCCTTCGCCCATTTTTGTCAGTTCTAAGTTAAATTTCTAATACATTTGTGAAAATTCTCTATATGAGGATTTTAATATTTTCTTTGATATTTATATGTGTGTTGCGACTCTTTTACTACTTAGTTATTAGCATTTTAGTTTTATTTCTTTTAGTTTTACTTCTTTTATTTACTGTGCTAATCAAAGTTTTTTTCCATTCATATTCTCAAATATGTTGGCATTCAGCTACATTGTTTCTGGTTTTGTTTTTGGAGTGTTTACTATCCATCGATATAAATATGTCTGACATATTTTTGTGGTGTTCTCATATTATCATCGTCATTTTTATGAATGTGAAATTTATTTGGAATGAGCAGTGGACTGGGAATCCAGCTTTATTTTATTTTATTTTTAAATTTTATTTATTTATTTATTTATTTATTTGGAATCCAGCTTTAATGCATTATCTTAACATCACCACCCTAAAGATTTTATTTTATTTATTTATATTTTTCACCCTAAAGATTTTAAATATGCCTCTGTGTATTCAGCATATCCATGAAAACTTCTGTTAATTTCTGAGATCTCCACTTTGTTCATTTAACACGCATGACGGATGGCCCAAGGAATTTTTCGCTAGTAGCCAAAGTGGTCCTCTGGCTCTGAGAACAATGAAAATATACTCTAGAGCATATACTTAAATAGACAGTGAAGTCTGATGTACCACAGGAGGGTAATAACAGATGCAAGGGAAGACCCTGACCATCATAATCCCATGTTCGTCTTGTAATGAGATCACTTCTTCCTGCAGGAGCCTGACAGCAGAGACCTGGTCGACGTGTCTCTACGGTCGGGCTCCGCAACAGTCAGGGTTCCACCGTCTACACATGCATCTCCCCACAGCCCTGGAACTGCAGCCTTGACCCAAGTCCATTGCTTGAGCTCAAAGCAATCTCAAGGCGCGGGGCTCTGTTTCCCTGAGTTGTCTATTCCCCAAGGCTATTGCACGTGGAATGTTTCTTATTTTCAAAGTCTATCTCATTACATCGAAATAGAACAGAACCTAAGACTTGTATCCTTTGGGTCAGGCAATAGTCATAATTTCTTCTCCTTGACATATTTGGCCGTTGTTTTTTATTCAGGCGGGATGATACCATAAGGAAATTTAAGATCTTGCTAGTATATTCTTCTGCATATTTCTGTCTAGACCCACACGATTTAATTAGAGTAGTGTGGCCCTCATTTTGAGGATTTTTGTATCTTTGCTTAATTAATAATTCCCACAGAATTTGAAAATACATTCTTCCAAGAAAACCAAAAAGTGCTGTCAGTACATTAGACACATTGGTTTGGTTTTATTGTTTAGTTTGGAGGAACTTTTACTTTTACAAGATTGAGTTTTCTTCTCGGGAAAAAGCCATATCTCTCTATTAAAAATCAATTTTTATATCTTTCAGAGAAATTTTACAGTTTTCACCCCATATAAGCCCTAGCTATGCAGGTCTTAATAAATTTATAAATAAGAATTTTATTTTTCAAGCTTTTCAATGGGTACTTTCTCATTTCTATTTCTATTAACAGATGATAGTTTTTATGGAAAATTAATATATTTACTGTATTTTTTTCTTAAGATGATTAATACTTAACCAATATTTTAAAATATTTTCTCAGATTTTTTTAATATAAGCATATTGTCTGTATTATCATTATTATGACTATTTCTCTCCATATTGTCCATAATAAATCATTACGGAATTGTGGTTATCTGATCATGCCATTATGAGTAGCAAATGACTTTGCTCTTTGTCAAATGGCTAAAATGATATGTCACAATGGCTCTGACTACCATTAATATTAATAAGCCATTGATTAAAATATATTTATTGATTTCTGAGACGTAGGGACATTAAATGGGCATCTGAGAATTAGTAAAATACATGGTTAGATTAAATATATATGTACAAATACTTTCATATCATGATGATTTTAAAACAAACATTCTTTACTTTTAAAGAATGGTTTTGTTACAAGTAGAAATTTTGGTTCACAGTTGTCTTTTTTTCAGCGCTTTACATATTTCATCCTGCTGCTTTCTGAGCTCCATTGTTTCTGAGGAGAAGTTACTTATCATTGTTCCCATGTATATGATGAGTAATTTTTTTATTGCCATTTTACATTTGTCTATGCCTTTGACTTTAAACAATTTGATTATAACCTCTTTGCTTTTATGATAATTAGGGCATTCTGAACTTCTTGGATTTGTAGATTGATGTTTCACTGGATTTGGGAGTTTTTAGCCATTGTTCTTATAATAAATTTTATAGCCCTTTCTCCCTTCCTCTCTTCCCAAGATTGACATTACATGTATGTTGGCACACTGGATGTTTCTCCCAAAGATCTCTGACAATATGAAAAACTGGAGATTTCTGACATTACTGGTGGAAATGTGAAATTATGCAGTTATTTTATAAAATATGTTTTCACTCTAATTTAAAATGCTAAATGTAAATCTCATCCAGCTCAACAATTTAATTCCTGGAAGTCTACTCTCAAGAAACAAAAATGTTTTCTGACACAAATTTGAATGTGAATGTCCATAAAACATGACTCTAGTTTGTAAACAGTCCACATGTCCATTAACAGGGGAGGTGGATACCAAAAAAAAAAAAAAAAAATGTATGCCCACACAATGGAGTATTACTCAGCAATAAAAAAGAGCAAAATAATGACTCATGTTACAACATGGACAAATCTCAAGAACAGTCTGGCAAGTGAAAAAAGTATTATCCAGAAAATGAGGATTTAGACAGAAAATAAGCCAGTGTGCATGGGGCTGCAACACAATAAAATGAAGTGTTAAAAATATAAACGGAGGGTTAAAATACAGAGAAAACAGAGGAAAATGTTTTAGCTCTCATCTAACTGGAGACCTAGAGGCAACAATAGAATGTGGAGAGGCATCATTTAAAGATACAATTTTTATAACTGAAAATAGACAAATTATCAGGAAAAGGAAACTCTATTTCTAGAAAGAGAAATAAAAAAGAAACCCTTTCAAATACCTCTTAGACTGGCAATGAATATGATTCATGTAAAGGATTTTATTTATGAATTGGCAAAGAGAAATGATAGAAAACAGGTTGAACCATATCAAATTGCCCTTTTCTGTAGATCAAAAATAATCATACAGCTGCAATTTCATATATGGCAGCCTTTTACCAAGAAACAACAGTGCAACTGTTGGGAATTTGGGAGGTAAAACTAACAGCCTTTGCCACACAGATAAAAACAAAACCCATAAAAAATCCAAAAAACAAACCTGAGAGTGTGTAAGTTCAAATGCACCTGCACATGGGTCTGTGGTGAGAATTCACAAAATGGCGTGTCTGGCGAATTCAAAAGCCATGACAAAGCATTTGCTATGTAAAGTGAAGTCTTCAAATTTCTGAAAGAAAATAACTGTCAATGGAAGTATAAACCTGAAGAAACTAAAGGACCAAATAAAGACAACTTCTAGCAAACACTGCCAAATTACAGCTACCCTCCCTAAAGAGACTTCAAACGAAAGTACATTTACACATCTACCACCATGGTGGAGATTTTAGTAAATTTCTCCAAAATGTCAAATTCATAAGTAAAGCTAAATAGTATTAGAACAATAGAAATTTTATTCTTGATCTGATTTACATATATGGAACACTTTAATCAAAATTTAGAGAATGCATTTTCTTTTAAAAGCATGTAGGCTATTTTCAAAAGATAATTATAGTTAGTCATAATTAAATTTTTCTTTCAAGTCTTAGTAAAGTGTGAATGAGGGAAGAAAATAAAACAATTCCAAAAGTGCAATAAAAATAGAAGAATTAAACAGACACTTCATAAAAAGAAGTTTTAATTACCCATAAGTATTTTTTTAAATTCTTAAATTCATTCATACATAAGAAATAAAAAAAGAACCCCAAGGAGACATAATTTTATCTAAGAGATTGACAATGACTATTAAATTTGAAAAATACTTAGTGCTAACTTGAATGAGATAAAAACAGCAGTTCAACTATTGCTAGGATGTGAAATTATTACAACCTTTTGATAGAATATTTGGCAAATATTTGGCAAAAATTATATATCCTTTGACATGGCAATTTCATTGCTAAGATTTTTATTCTTTTTTTTCCTTTTTATGGGGTGATTCTTTTTTTATTTCATTTTTCATTTTATTTCATTTTCATTTTATTTTATCTTTCTTTTTCATCATGATAAGTGTACTCTTTAATCCCATCCCCTGCTTCCCCCAGACCCTCACCCACCTCCCCTCTGGTAACATTCAGTTTGGTCTCTGTACTTAAGAGTCTGTTTCTTGCTTTCTCTCTCACTCTTTTTTCCCTTGCTTATTTGATTTGTTTCTTAAATTCCACATATGAGTGAGATCATATGGTATTTGTCTTTCTCTTACTGATTGATTCCACTCAGCGTTATACTCTCTGGCTCTATTCATGTTGTTGTAAATGGCAAGATTTGATTCTTTTTTTATGGCTGAATAATAAACAAAACTGGAAATATCAAAATTCCATATTTTAAATTATATTACAAAGTGTTAGTAATTAAAACAGTATGATACTGGCATAAAAATCATCACACAGATTAATGGAATAGAACAGAAAACCTAGAAATCAACCCATAACCATAGGTCAATTAATCTGTGACAAAGGAGGAATGAATATGCAATGGGAAAAAAACAGTCTGTTCAACAAATGGTGTTGGGAAAACTGGACAGCCACATGCAAAAGAAGGCAACTGGACCATTTTCTTTCACTATGCACAAAAACAAATTCAAAATGGATTCAAGACCTAAATGTGAGGTCTGACACCATAAAAACCCTTGAAGAGAGCCCTGACAATAGCCATAGCAACATTTTTCTAGGTCTTCTGAGGCAAGGGAAATAAAAGCAAAAATCAACTCTTGTGACTATGTCAAAATAAAAAGCTTCTGCACAGCAAAGGAAAGAATCAACAAAAGTAAAAGGCAGCTTATGGAATGGGAGAAGATATTGGCAAATGACACAACCAATAAAGGGTTAGTATCCAAGATAAATTTAAAAAAATACAACTTAATACCCCCCAAACAAATAATCCAATTAAAAAATGAGCAGAACTCATGAACAGACATTTCTACAAAGAGGACATATAGATGGCCAACATATACATGGCTAACGGGAAAAAATGCTCAACATCAGTCACCATCAGGGAAATACAACTCAAAACTACTATGAGATACAGTGAGCATATCAGAATGGCTAAAATCAACAACACAAGAAACAAAATGTGTCGGAGAGGATGTGCACTGCACTGTTGTTGGAAATGCAAACTGGTACAGCTACTCTGGAAAACCGTATCTGTTACAGATATGGATACAGCTCAACACCCAGGAGACAAAAATCCAACAAAAAAAATGGACAGAAGATGTGAACAGACATTTCTCCAAAGAAGACATCCAGATGACCAAGAGACACAAGGAAAGATACTTGACAGCACTCGTCATCAGGGAAATGCTGAGAATTTAAGTACATAAAGATATTCTTGTAAAAGTATATATTCCCAACTGAAAAAAAAAAAACTAAAATAAGCAAAAGAGAGAGAGAGAGAGAGAGAGAGAGAGAGAGAGATTATAGCATTTTTTTGATAGTAAGAAAGTAAACCAAGGAAAAATCTAGCTGACCTGACATTTGGCAATAACACCAAATATATGATCCATGAAAGAGGAAAAAAAGGATGAATTAATGTATTAATTTGCTAGGGGTGCTGTAAGAAGGCACCACAGGCTGGGTAATTTAAACAATAGAAATGTAATTTACTCATAGTTCTGGAGGTTAGACATCTGAGATCAAGATGTTGATCGATTCGGTTCCCTCTAAGGGCTGTGAGGGAAGGGTATGTTCCAGGCCTCTTCCCTTGGTTTGTAGACGGCCTTCTTCTACCTGGATCTTCACAGTATCTTCCCTTTGTACATGTGTATACAAATTTTCTTTTCCTATTAGGAAAATGGACATATTGGATTAGGGCTCACTCTCACAAGCTCATTTTAATGTAACTACATCTTTCATGACCCTATGTCCTAATATGGCCACATTTTGAGGTCCTGAGGACTAACACTTTAACTTAGGAATTTTAGAGGGGTCGTATTCATGCCACAATGATTGGACTTTGTTAAAATTTAAAAGTCTTCTGCACTGTGAAAGACACCGTTAGGAAATTGAAAAAGAGAAACCACAGATGTGGAGAAAATCTCTGAAAAGTGGAAATCTGATAGGGAACTAGTATCCAAAATACAAAGAACTCTCAAAGCTCAACGAGAAAACAAATGGTTAAAATTATGCGATAATTAAAATCATTAAATTATTATTAAATTATTAAATAATTATTAAATTATTAATCATTAAAAATATGTGATATTTGAACAAGATATTTTGCCAAAGAAGATACACAGATGGCAAATAAACCTATGGAAAGATGCTCGACATCATACGTCATCAGGGAAATGCACATTAAAAGGACAATGAGATGCCAACGCACACCTAAGAGAATGACCAGAATCCAGGGCTCTGACACCACCCAGCATGGGCAAGGATGTAGAGTACCCGGGGAGCTCATTCACTGCGGATGGGAATGCAGAATGGCACACACACGTTGGAAGGCTGCTGGCCTCATTCACAGCCAGATGTGGTCTTCCCAAAGGATCCAGCAGTCACCTTCCTTGGCACTTGCCCAAATGAGTCGAGGGTTTATATCTACACGAGAACCAGGACACAAATGTAGCTAGCAGCTTTCTTCGTAATTGCTAGAACTTGGGGGTATCCGTCGGTAGGTGAGAGGCTAGATGAGCAGAGGCCCATCCAAACAAGGGCTGGTTATTCTGTGATGAAAAGAAATGGGCTGTCAACCATGCAGAACCGTGGAAGAACTTTGGGTGGACGTCCCTAAGCGAGATAAGGCAAAGGTTGTACACCGTATGATTCGAATTACGTGGCATTTTGGAGAAGTCAGAACTGTGGGAGCCGTGAAATGATCAGCAGTGGGCTGGGGGTCAAGGGGTCAAGGTGGGAGAGGCAGGAACGATGAGGAGAGGATGAGAGATTCTTAGTGCAATTGCACTATTGTGTAAGGCGTGTCGATACGTGTCTCATACGTTTGCTTAGAACGTACATGGGTGTGGGTGTGGGTGTGCGGTCCCCTAGCATTGAACGCTGATTTAACCTGCGGCCTTCAGTTAATGGCAAGTATCGGGTCTGGCCCGTCACTCAGAACAGGTATAGCATGATAGTGCGGGATGTCCTTAATAGGGGAAACATGAGAGAGGGAATGCTGTAACTGGAAGCTCTTCGTGTCTCCTGTTCATTTTTTTTTTCCTGTAACGTAAAGCTGCTAAAAAAAAAAAAAATCTACCTAGAAAAATGAGAATAAACAAAAAACCTATTTAATAAATACTTATGATGTAAAGAAATACTATATGGCTCTTAAAAAGAATTAAAGTGATCCGAATACACTGATGTGGGGAAAAAATGTAAGAGAAAAAAATAAGGTGTAGAACAGTGTTTATTATATTACTGTATTTGTATAAATGCCATTTATATGAGCTGTATATATATATATATATATTATGGTCTACATACTTCTTTTTAAAATTTTTTTTTGGTCTACATACTTCTTAATGTAATGATGTGAAAGGATTGCTTATAGTCTTTACCTTTGTGAAAGTGTGTATGGATCGGGATTAAATAGATGATGGTGGTGGTGGGAGACACAGGCATCCTGTTGTATCCCTGTGTCATTGTCTGAGTATTTTGATTATTAAAAATAAAAGTTCAAAGTCAAAAATACTCTGTATACATAAATTATATACATTTGCCAAAATGGAATATGGACTAAAAGAGATGTATATTGGCTTTTAGTAAAACTCAGTGCATATTGAGAAACTTCCCTCTGCTATTAACTGAACTGGATGGTTTTATAGTTAATCACTTATCCATGGATTACTTACTTGATAGTTTCAATGCTCTTAAATATGAAATCCGTAGGCCTGGGATAGACCTGAGTTGGGGCGGAAAGATGGATCAAGGAAGCTTTCAATTAAATCGGATGTGGAAACTAAGTTTGATTTACTCTGCATTGGATCTTTTGATACAGAAAGTGCCGAGGGCGGACTTTTCTTTTACACGGACGTGGTCAAGGTGGAGTCAAGGGGAGGTGGGAAACCAAAAAAAAAAAAGAAAAAAAAAAAAGGAAAAAAAAAAAAAAAGCCACTGTGGAAACTGCTTAATATCTCATCAAGAAAACGGGAAAAGAGAGCCAACGGTGCAGAAAGAATCTTTGAAGCAGTCATTCCCTTAGTTATACCTCCATTGGATTTTTACAAATTTTAATTTTATTGACATTCAGTTAGTTCACATATAGTGTATTAATGGTTTCAGAGGTAGAGCTCAGGGATTCACCAGCTGCATGTGACACCCAGTGCTCCCTCTGCCTGTGTCTCTGCCTCTCTCTCTCTCTGTGTCTCTCATGAATAAATAAATAAAATCTTTTTTTAAGGGTACCTGCTTTAAAAAAAATTAAAAAAAATAAAAATAAAATAAATAAAAGTCAAATATGAGGCAGCAGTTAAGCTACATGCCTCTGATACACGGACCATTTTGCCCCTCCTGATGTACACAGATCCCATGACGGCTCCTTAAGTGGGTGGGGGCAAGTAAGTCAAAAAGATGAGGCAAAGCCATGACCTTTATGTAAATCTCCCAAACACATTTTTATCTCCCAGCTATTTTTTTTTTTTATGTAAAAGTAAGTCGTAGTGCAAACCATAGGGAGTCCCAGAGGAGATCTCTTTGACCTCCTTCTGTTTTCTCTTTTTTTCCCTGCCTTAATTCTTAATCGGCTCTCGCTGGCAGTCCTCTGCACCCTCATGGAGTACTCAACCGTTCCTCCAGAGACTTCGCTCGGAAATAAATCCTCATCTAAAATCCCCGCTACTTATTTTGGGCCATTGCAAAATCCCTAACTCTCACCCCACCATTTAAAAAAATTCCTACTTGAAAATACCTCCTCCCTTCCAATCCTCTCCCAACATAGTACTTCGATATTTCTTCCTCAAGAATCTGCAGATCATGGTAATAATCGCTAAATGAATACTATATGGAGTAAAATGTGATTAGCTAAAATGCCAGTCTCATTTTTATTGCAAATTAGCGACTTGAATTATATTGACATAGACCGTTTTCTTATTTCTGGATTTGGAGGAGGTGCATATTTATTTGGAACCCTAATGAGAAAATGAGAGTTAGCTATCTTATTATCTAATTTTGAGAATACGTTAAAACCGAATTGGATATTTTCCCAGTAGAGTGACATCATGTTTCAAATTATACACCTGAGAGACTAGAGTTGATCGTTGAGCTTACAAGTAAACATTCTTCTGTAGAATTTTTAGTAATCCTAATGGCAACTCATGATGATGAATTGAAGCTCACGGTGAGCTGAAAAGCAGAATGAGCTCATTAATCAATTCAATACAGTATCTGTCACAAGTAACCTTAGAATTATCTACTTCCTTCTCATATCTGGAAAAGCTTAGTTGCCAGATGACTATTGATAAAATGTCATGGTGAAAAAATATCTGAAATTGAAGTGTGCTTGCTTTGATATGAAGTCCTGAATTATAAAAGAAGAGCGATGTTTGGTGTTACGTCAACTCTAATTGATACCAATGGGCCCGTGTTTTATGAGAGATTAGAATGAAGACATGAAGTACCTTAAGTGTTAATTACATCATTCATAACCGAATAAAGGATCGACAGCATAGGTTCTGAATTAATATGCTGATGACTTCCAGATCTGAATATCAAGCCTGAATCTGATTCTCAAATTTGTATCTTAAGCCCTAAGTTACCAGAGCACCGGCCTCGTCGTCAGCCTCGCCTAACATCATCTTCACTTGGATGTGGACTAAGTGTCTCAAATGTAGAGAGACTACAAGGAAACTCTGACCTGTCTGTCGTTCTTGAACCTGCTTCTGCCTCCGCCCTCCATTTCACTAGGGACACCACAGTCCACCCCATAGCTTACGTCAAAAATCACGAGGCTAATCTGCTAAAATGTTAGTCTTTTACTCTCTTCTTATATTTAACCCATAGGCAAGTCGTGTAGACCCATCTTCAGTATATGCCCATGAACTTCTTAGCATTCCCACTATTATCACCCGGGTCCAAGTCATCATGACTTCTTGGCAAGATCATGGTTATAGTTTATTAATTTTCTTGTTTTTCTTCTTCTCCTTCTTCCACAGTATGATCTCAGTAATGACTGAAAGCTCAAACGCTCTAGTCCCTACTTAAAAGTTCTTGTTTGCTTCACTTAGAATGATTGTCAGAATCTTTGTAGACAAAATCTATACACATACTGCCTCCCGCTAAGCGTTCAAACGTCTACTCAAGTCACTTTCTTCTTTATATATTTTGTTCCAAAATTACTGGAATTATGTTGGTTTCTTAATGATGGCAAGCTTGTTCCTATCTCCAGGTATTTGCAAAAATTGTTTTCTCTGTTTTATTTTTAAAAAGACTATTTATTCATGAAAGACACAGAGAGAGAGAGGCAGAGACACAGGGAGAGGGAGAAGCAGGCTCCATGCAGGGAGCCCGACGTGGGACTTGATCCTGGGACCCCGGGGTCACGCCCTGAGCCAAAGGCAGACGCTCACCCACTGAGCCACCCAGGTGCCCCTTTGCTCCGGTAAAATATACTTCTATTTAATTTTCTCAAAACGGGCTCTTTCTTACCATTCTGGTGTGTTGAGTGTCAGTTTAAGTTATCAGATTTTCCTTCCCTAACATCTCAAACTACCACAGCCACCAGATGATCTCTATCTCATTACGTTACATGAATTCTTTTCATAGCACTTTCCACTATCCAGTATTTCATAACCATTTACGTATTTTATTTCTATTAGCTATCTCTTTCTACCAGCATATAAGCTCCATCAAAGCATGAAATTTATCTATCTTATTCATCTTTCTATTCTCAAGGTGTACAGTGGTGATCGGAGCATTTAGAGATTACCTAAATAATCTATTACCTAAATAATTTATAGAATAAAATAATCTATTATCTAAATAATTTATAGAATATTTATATTCTATAAATATTTTCCAAATGACCTGGTTAAGGACTTGTATATTTTCAACTGAGTAATTACCATAATTTGGTAAGTGTGAGCTAGGCAGGAAACCATCTGGAAAAATGGTAAAGACATTGAATCTACACGCCAATGTGGTATTTCTGTGTCCCATATTTGGATTAGGTTGGAATATTTGCATGTTACCTTACCCTTTGGATTGTAAAAAGTTTAACGTAACTAGTTGGTGAACTCATATATGTGAGAATGTAAAGCTTATTATGTTCCTTGCAGTGACTTAAATGATTACATGCTAACTCACATGATCTTTGTAACACCCTAGTAATGTAAATTTTATTGTATAGATAATGAAATTAAAGCACAGAAAGATTAAACAACTAGCTCAACTAGTTGAGTTGAGTAACTAGCAGAGTTGGGACTCAAACCCTAGCAGCCCAGATTGTTTGTGTTACTAACCACCTCAGCAATACTACTTCTTAACCTTGACATGCGACTTCACTTATTCAGCCAACATTCAACGATCATTCGCCGATAGCTTATTGTGTCAATGGCAAAGTCTTAAATAGTTCAGATGGGGAGCCCCGGGCCCTCCTACACCGGGAGACACTGGGGCAGCACGGCCCTCCCTGGGGCCTCCTTTATAGCCCTTCCTTTTACTCTGAGCTGTGAATATTTTTAACCCTGTATATATGGCCAGCTCTTCCGACAGAGACTATTTTATCACTTGCAGTCCCCGTCCCTGTAGGATGGTTCTTCACGGGGGTTTCCACACTCAGGCTCCAATGGACCAAATACAAATGTTTTGTTTTCTTAAAAAAAAAGAGAGAGAGAGAGAGAGATAAACATTGTATTCTTCAGGAGACTTTTATTTTTGATAGACTAGAAGAAAAGTTAACAACTAGTGAGGTGTAAATTATTATGTCTAGGAAACATTTGTTAAATAAAAGTGGCAGGGGTTCAGTGAAGCAATAGAAGCTCCCAGGAGAGGAGCACATGGCTGGGCCAGTTGGTAGAGCATGCAACTCTTGATGTGGGGGTTGTAAATTTGAGCCCCCCATTGGGTATAGAGATGACTTCAAAATGAAATCTTACAAAACAAAACAAAACACCCTAAGAAGAAAGGCAGCTGACATTATATTGAGGAAGGGAATTTGTCAGCCAAGGGATTCTGACAGAGATTATGTTTAAGCTAAATCCAAAAGCATCAGCAGGAGGGGACTCAGAGAAGCCTTGCAAGTAGCAAAGTCTAAAGTCAAGGTCTGACCGGGCATATGTTTTGTGTTACAGGGTTACGCTGAACTACCAGATGTACCCACCGCCTGGCTCTCTCGCTGGCCCTCGGTAGTGTGCGTCCTCATGTGAATCCGCCTTTAACTCCTCCATTCAGTGGCCTTCCTGAGCTACCGACTACAAAGTCAACCATAGGTCATTGCAACAGAAGTGATTTTGCTCTTTTTGCGCAAAAGAAAGAAAGAGGTGAAGATGATCTAAATAAGGCATTTTAAAACGTGTGTAAAGGAACAACTTTAAAACACATAAGCAATAGAGTTAATTTTAAAATGCTACCAAATGGAAATAATTATTGTGTTTAAAGGAATTATTATTTTTTTAAAGGAGGCTTTTTTTTAGGATTTTATTTATTTATTCATGAAAGACACACAAAGAGAGGCAGAGACACAGGCAGAGGGAGAAGCAGGCTCCATGCAGGGAGCCTGACATAGGACTTGATCCCGGGACCCTGGGGTCATGCCCTGAGCTGAAAGCAGACGTTCAACCACTGAGCCACCCAGGCATCCCTAAAGGAATTATTTTTGAGAAACATTTTTTCACAGTGACCTAATAATGTAGTAGTCAATAACTTTAAAGGGAATTTAAATTAAGATGTTTTTAGTAATTTCTCTCATAAGCAACTTTAGCAAATATATATTTTTAAAAAATATAATATGATAGTTCAACAAATATAACCAATACTGAAAGCATAAATATCAAAATGATCATCATAGGCTTGAATTTCTATTTGTTTTGAAGATATTTTAGTCAGTAATATCTGTGAATTATTACCATATAACACCATTTCTAGAAAGAGTGGGTCTACCCACCCCAAATTTTCTGCGTGTGTGTGTGTGTGTGTGTGTGTGCAAGTGTTCCTTTTCCACTCGAATTCAACACTTCTGGAATCAAAAGAGGTAGGTAGTGAAAAACATTTATTTTTATCCAACGCCTTATCACCACAGACAAACTCCTGGTAGTTACGTTAATCAAATAAGAGAAAAATAAATGTAAAATTGGAGTAAGTTCTAGCCATTAGATTTCAAGAAACCATTAGAATATTGAAGACTCTACTGCAACAAAAACTTTTGGAAGAGGTAGTTTTATTCTTTTGTATTAACTTATTTTTTTTATATATTAATATGTGACTGAAGAAAACAGAGCAGTTCATCTCCTTACCACTTATTGGTTCATTTCTTTCAAGATATGAGGATCTATCTCATGATTAATTGCACAACTTCTCAGTAGCTATGGTTTTTGCTAAAGAACCTTCCATCAGAAACTTGAGAGAAAATTTAAAGACATTCATCAAAGTTTTCATTTGGAGTCTTAGAGAAACAATAAAGTAGATATTGACTTCTCTTGAGGAATGGATCATGATTTATTGATCCAAAGGGAGAGTCAATATTTACCTTCAGTGAAAGTAATTCTTGATGGTCAATGAAATGTAAAATTCAATGCCTTATTTCTGATAAAAAATCTTAAGATCTATTAAATGGTGACACCGTTTAAATAGCACTTATATTTATCAGTTTATAAAAATATATATGCATTATAAGAAACTAATATATAGAACACTAAAAGTAGAAAAATTATCAATGATTTCCATATAAAACTATTAATAGCTTGGTGTATTTGATGCCGTTCATTTCCTATAAAAATAGTTGAGTGTGTTTATGCCTGTAAATTTTGATTTTAAATATGATAAAACTAAAATATGTAGTTTGTGTTATTCTTTCCAAATATGCATTTTTCTGCTTTCTGAAAGGAGATGATATATCTCCACCAACGACCTGTGACTTGGCGAACCTCATGTGCAATGAATGTACATCTCCAGCCCACTGACGTTGTGTTTGTCTATGAAAATTGCTTTGGCCAATGGCGTGGGGCACACACACCACCTCATCCCAGCCTTAAATCCCAGTACGGGTTTTCACCAGCTCTCCTGCTGTTTTCTCTCTGCCACAAAACTGACTTGTGCCATAAGGGGTTTCTCTTTCCATAAGGACCCAGAGTTGGAAGACAAATAGAAGAGGGAAACATCATCTTCTTGCAGATGCTGGCTTACAATGTGTGGAAGAAATAAATGTTTATCATTGTAGACCAACGAGAGTTTGAGTATTGGTACTGTGCAAAAGTGACCAATACACCGAAGTGTATTAATAAATGTGTTTTAGACATAACATAAACTTTAAATATTAGTACATTCTACTACCTCAAATTTAGAATTTTTATTAATCAAAAGGTACCATCTGGAAAGTGGAGATAAAAGCCAGAAAACACCTTCTCAGGGAAAGTATTTGCCACACATGTAATTGAAAAAAAATTCAAAACACTTTCAGATAGTATATACAAATATATATTTATCTTGTAACATTGATATATAACTAATAATGTATGTAAATATAGGATATAGTGTGTATATAATTAAATAAATATAAAGATCAAGACAAATCTGATTTAAAAAAGGGGCAAAATGAATAAATGGGCATTTTACAAAAGAGAAAGATCAAATATCATATAAACTTTTAAAGGTGTTGAGATTCCATGGTAATCAGGAAAATGAAAGCTAATAGTACAATAAGGTACAATTTACTCTCACTATATTGGCAAAAATTAAAACTGAAGCCACTACGTGTTTTAAAAATGAGTCATCAGTTGAGCAATAGGAATGCTCACTGTGTACGCTGGAGCGTATCGGTAGTAACAATCTAATAAATTAATAAACAACTTGATAAGTCAATCTGTCTTTTATTTATTTTTTAAATTTTTTTATTAGAGTTCAATTTGCCAACATATAGCATAACACCCAGTGCTCATCCCGCCAAGTGCCCCCACCCAGTCACCCCAACCCCACACCCACCTCCCCTTCCTCCACCCCTTGTTCATTTCCCAGAGTTAGGAGTCTCTCATATTCTATCTCCCTCCCTGATATTTTCTCTTTTTTTTAAATGTTTTTTATTTATTTATGATAGTCACACACAGAGGAGAGAGAGAGAGAGAGAGAAAGGCAGAGACACAGGCAGAGGGAGAAGCAGGCTCCATGCACCGGAGCCCGACGTGGGATTCAATCCCGGGTCTCCAGGATCGTGCCCTGGGCCAAAGGCAGGCGCTAAACTGCTGCGCCATCCAGGGATCCCCCTCCCTGATATTTTCACTCATTTTCTCTCCTTTCACCTCTATTCCCTTTCACTCTTTTTTATATTCCCCAAATGAATGAGACCATATAATGTTTGTCCTTCTCTGATTGACTTATTTCACTCAGCATCATACCCTCCACGTCCCTCCACGTCGCAGCACTTGGTGGGTATTTGTCGTTTCTAATGGCTGAGGAATATCCCACTGTATACATAGACCACAGCTTCTTTATTCATCATCTGTCGATGGACACCAAGGCTCCTTCCACAGTGTGGCTACTGTGGACATTGCTGCTATAAACATCGGGGTGGGGTGCAAGTGTCCCAGCGGTTCACTGCATCGTATCTTTGGGGTAAATCCCCAGCAGTGCAATTGCTGGGTCATAGGGCAGATCTATTTTTTAACTCTTTGAGAAACCTCCACACAGTTTTCCTGAGTGGCTGCACCAGGTCACATTCCCACCAACAGTGCAGGAGGGTTCCTTTTCTCCACATCCTCTCCAACATTTATGGTTTCCTGCCTTGTTAATTTTCCCCATTCTCACTGGTGTGAGGTAGGATCTCATTGTGGTTTTGATTTGTACTTCCCTGATGGCCAGTGATGCGGAGCATTTACTCATGTGCGTGTTGGCCATGTTTATGTCTTCCTCGGTGAGATTCCTGTTCATGTCTTTTGCCCATTTCATGATTGGATTGTTTTTTCTTTGCTGTTGAGTTTCATAAGTTCTTTATAGATCGTGGATCCTAGCCCTTGATCTGACAGTCAACAAAACTAAAAGACAACCCACAGAATGGGAGACGATATCTAATCTGTCTTTTAAAGCTGGAGGCACACACGTATTACTCGGAAAGTTCACCCTACTTGCTGGAGCTTCCGAGCTTCTGTACTAGGACACCGGAAGAGAGCAAGGTCTTGGGTAAGAAGTCCTGGGAAACGCTCTGGTGAGTCTCATAGACAATGATTAATGAGAGAGAGAAAAGAATGGAAGGCAGGAAGGAAATGGAAAAGAAAAGAAAGGACAAAGAAGGGAATCCTAGACAGTGGCTCATAGTAGGAAGCCCATTTATGGCGCTCACACACGATATTAAAAAACTGTGCTTTGTTTGGGAATAACTGTTTTCAATACGGCTAAGACAAAATTCAAGTAGGAATTATCTGCAGGGAAAAGGTAGAAAGTAGAAGCATGAGCAGGCGTTCATTCTGCTGTCATGTTTCATGACTCATGGTTCTGGGATTGCCTCATTCACTGTGTGTCTCAACACATTTTTATGAAATTTAACTCTTTTTATCTTTGTGAGACTATTAAGTGATAGAGTTACCATGATGAGTATTTATTTATTTATTTATTATTCATTTCATGATGAGCATTTATTTATAATTTCTGTCACACTCGGGATTGGTTCCTTAGGACAGAATGCCCAAGAATGGACTTAGTGGACTTGAACATCACCAACTATTCGCTCAATAGTTGTGCCAGTACTTTTTTTTTTCCACCAAAATATACGGTTCATGCATCAGCACTGTGGATTTTAATTTAGCGATCCTAGTGAGCTGTTGGCCTCCGGACATAACATTCCAGGGCTCGCTTAGGCAGCACATGTACGGAAATAACCTTCCAACGTCAAACATTCACTTCTTCGCCTATTAGCGAGATTGGTCATTTTCCATTTTTCGTTTCAGCTTGTCTATCAATTACATGGTGATTTTACATAGAAATAGGCTTTCAGAGTGACTCTCGTGGTAACTACAAGCAGCCTTCATGTTTCTTTTATTTTTTAAGAGCAGGGATCTTTTTCAAGCTCATCTTCTTGTCTCTAACCTTTGTTCCACTGTGGGATTATTTTTCCTTTGAGTTTTAGTATCAGAAAACTACCCATTCTCCAACCTTAAAAGGCAATAATTACATTAATTTCTAGTTTTAATATATATTTTTACATTCGCCTCTTTTATGTCTATGGAAATTATTAGGGGAGAGTCGGGTGAGTTTGTTCTGCTTCAGATTTTAACTGTTTCTCCAAACACCGTGTATGACTCTTCCTTTCTCATCACCGTGACTTGTGAGGGTTCCTTTGCCAGTGATTATGTTTCACTTTTTTGACACTTTTCTGTTTTTTTAGTTTGATGCTGTCTTAATTATTAGCGGTTATAATCTAGTTTAAAATGTATGTTAGCCCCCACTAATGCTGTTTTATTAATTTTACATAGTGTAATATATTTTTGTGTTCTTTTGAAGAATGTTATATTTAGTTCACTCACACTGAATAATAATTCTTGAAAAATTTTTTCTAGGTATTCACTTTTAGATATTTATTTCTTCACATATTTTCTTTTCATATTTTTCAGAAGAATTTTGCAGTTTTCTGCTTATGTGTTACATAGATGTTTCTTTTTTTAAGATTTCTTAGCTTTCTATATCCTGTTACTATTGTGAGTGAGATTTATTTTCAATTTATTTTTCTGAAATACATTATTAAATGGAAAGAATATTCCTTCATACCATAGACCTTTTTATTTTATTTTTATTTCATTATTTTTTTCCATAGAGCTTTTTAGTTTCCATGAATCTTTTTAATTCTTCCTTAATTTCCTGGTTGACCCTTTCATCCTTTAGCAGGATGGTCCTTAACCTCCACGTGTTTGAGGTCCTTCCAAACTTCTTGTTGTGATTTAGTTCTAATTTCAAGGCATTTGGTCTGAGAATATGCAGGGGACGATCCCAATCTTTTGGTATCGGTTCAGACCCAATTTGTGACCCAATATGTGGTCTATTCTGGAGAAAGTTCCATGTGCACTTGAGAAGAATGTGTATTCAGTTGAGTTTGGATGTAAAGTTCTATAGATATCTGTGAAATCCATCTGGTCCAGTGTATCATTTAAAGCTCTCGTTTCTTTGGATATGTTGTGCTTAGAAGACCTATCGAGTATAAAAAGAGCTAGATTCAAGTCACCAAGTATAAGTGTATTATTATCTAAGTATTTCTTCACTTTGGTTAATAATTGATTTATATATTTGGCAGCTCCCACATTCGGGGCATATATATTGAGGATTGTTAAGTCCTCTTGTTGAATAGATCCTTTAAGTATGATATAGTGTCCCTCTTCATCTCTCACTACAGTCTTTGGGGTAAATTTTAGTTTATCTGATATAAGGATGGCTACCCCTGCTTTCTTTTGAGGACCATTCGAATGGTAAATGGTTCTCCAACCTTTTATTTTCAGGCTATAGGTGTCCTTCTGTCTAAAATGAGTCTCTTGTAGACAGCAAATAGATGGGTCCTGCTTTTTTATCCAGTCTGAAACCCTGCGCCTTTTGATGGGGTCCTTAAACCCGTTCACATTCAGAGTTACTATTGACAGATATGAGTTTAGTGTCATCATGATATCTATTCAGTCCTTGTTTTTGTGGATTGTTGCACTGAACTTCTTCTTAAAGGGGAATTTTAAGAGTCCCCCTTAAAATTTCTTGCAGAGCTGGTTTGGAGGTCACATATTCTTTCAGTTCCTGCCTGTCTTGGAAGCTCTTTATCTCTCCTTCCATTTTGAATGAGAGCCTTGCTGGATAAAGTATTCTTGGTTGCATGTTCTTCTCATTTAGGACCCTGAATATATCCTGCCAGCCCTTTCTGGCCTGCCATGTCTCTGTGGAGAGGTCTGCTGTTACCCTAATACTCCTCCCCATAAAAGTCAGGGCTTTCTTGTCTCTTGCTGCTTTAAGGATCTTCTCTTTGTCTTTGGAATTTGAAGCTTCACTATTAAATGTCGAGGTGTTGAACGGTTTTTATTGATTTTAGGGGGGGATCTCTCTATTTCCTGGTTCTGAATGCCTGTTTCCCTTCCCAGATTAGGAAAGTTTTCAGCTAGAATTAGTTCAAATACATATTCTGGCCCTCTGTCCCTTTCGGCACCCTCGGGAACACCAATTAAACGTAGGTTTTTCTTCCTCAGGCTGTCGTTTATTTCCCTTAATCTATCTTCATGGTCTTTTAATTGTTTGTCTCTTTTTTCCTCAGTTTCCCTCTTTGCTATCAACTTGTCTTCTATGTCACTCACTCGTTCTTCCACCTCGTTAACCCTCGTCGTTAGGACTTCTAGTTTGGATTGCATCTCATTCAATTGATTTTTAATTTCTGCCTGATTAGCTCTAAATTCTGCAGTCATGAAGTCTCTTGAGTCCTTTATGCTTTTTTCTAGAGCCACCAGTAGCTGTATAATAGTGCTTCTGAATTGGCTTTCTGACATTGAATTGTAATCCAGATTTTGTAACTCTGTGGGAGAGAGGACTGTTTCTGATTCTTTCTTTTGAGGTGAGGTTTTCCTTCTAGTCATTTTGCTCAGTGCAGAGTGGCCAAAAGCAAGTTGTATTGGGAAAAGGAGAAAAAAGAGAGGAGAGAAAGAAGGAAAGAAAAGAGAAAGAGAAAAAAAAGGAAGAAAAAACGAAAAAAAAAGAAGAAAAAGAGAAAGAAAAAGAAAGAAAGGAGAAAAAGGGGGGTGGGGGAAGGAAACAAATAAAAAAACAAAACAAAACAAAAAAGAACCACGGGGGAGTATCTTCTGATTCTGTGTACTTTAAGTCCCTTGGCTTCTCCTGGAAGTTGTCCGTCTAGCTGGTCTTCTGGGGGAGGGGCCTGCTGTGCTGATTTTCAGGTGTTAGCAGTTGGGGGAGCTGCTGTGCCCCTGCCTGGTGCAGGCCTCAGTGGGGGTTGTTTACCCCGTGAGGCCCCAGGAGGAACAACCGCAGTTGCGGGGCCAGCTCTGGAACCCTGGATTCAGCCCCCGCAGGAACTCCGGAGCTCTCCGCCTGCAGGGCCTGGAGGCTCCGGGGCGGGGCCGCTGATGTGCTCAGCTGGGGCAGGAGCGTCCTTGCTGTCCTGGGCCCTCCTGGCCTCTGCCTGTCCCGGGGGGAGCCGGATCCTGGGCTGTGTCCCGGCGCCCTGTGCTCCGGAGCCTGTGCTGTTGGATTCGCGCTCCCGGGCCGCGCAGCCCCCTCCGCACGGAGCCTCTTCCTCTGCCCGAGCCCCTCCGAGCTGCTCCCGGGACCGCGCAGCCCCCTTTGCGGAGCCGCCGCCCGAGCCCCTCAGAGCTGCTCCGGGTCCCGCCGTGCGCGCTGCAGCCCTTAGGTAGCTCGGCGCACTCTCCTGGGCGCGCAGTTGCTCTGTTACTGTCCCAGGGAGCCCGAGGGCATCCCCGCCCTCCTGGGTCCTGCTCCACCTCCCTGCCAGCCCCTTTCCGCCCGGGAAGGTTGGTGCAGCTCCTGCTTCTCCGGGCCGGGGCTCTCCTGTCCTGGGGACACTCGCCCCGGCCTCAGCCCGGCTCCTCGTGGGGCCCCTCCCCCTTGGAGGCCTTTGTTTCTTTATTTCTTTTTTCCCGTCTTCCTACCTTGATAGAAGCGCAAACTCTTCTCACTGTAGCATTCCAGGTGTTCTCTCTTTAATTCTCAGGCCGAATTCATAGATTTTCAGGATAATTTGAAGGTTTTCTAGGTAATTTGGTGGAGACAGGTGATTTGGGGACCCTACTCTTCCGCCATCTTTGCATCTAACCCATAGAGCTTTTTAAAATAAGCCTCAGAAATATATTTTTTTTTCATTGCTAACCTCTGACCAAAAAGCTCTATGCAGGCCCAGTGTTGAGATTCAAAGACTAAACTCCACTATCTCATGGATATTAAGGATGTTGGCAAATTTCTAACTGCAGATTTATATGCATTAAGCATTCAAACTAGAATATTTGTAACATTTCAAGAATACTATTTGAATATGGGAGCCCATCTAAGTCAAAAGAAGCAAGAACAGGGGGGAGGGAGCAAAAGGATGAGAGGGCCATGTGTCTCTCTTCCTATAAGAGCACCACAGCTGCACCCTTGTATTTTGTATTTTGTGCCTCCACATACATAAGATGCTTAATATTTTATGAAGGAATCATTGTTCCTAAGCAGAAGAGATGTTTAACAAATGCTAAATTACCTTTGTAGGTTTTAAAATATCAAAAAAAATCAATATCCAATATGGACAACAATGAGTATTTAAGGATCTCACAGAATATTCCCCTCTCCCAACACATACACCCTGGGTTTGGCCCAGCGTAATACCCTCTAAAATTCAAGTCCACACTTGAATAAGCTGATAGGGGTGTCTTAGAGATTATGTAGGGACCTTGCAGGGTTCTCAAGCTGCCAATATTCAAGAATAAGGAAGCTCCGTCGGTACAAGATAGAGTTTATTTTTTTTTAAGATTTATTTATTTATACAAGGTAGAGTTTAACGGCAGCATAAGAGGGGTGAAGGCCAAACCGCTGAGCAAAGTCAACAGAAAAGCTCATTCATGATACTGACCAAGCCTCTCGTGTAGGAAGGGGCCCAAAGCTTGAAAATTTTTTAAAGATTTTTTTTTTGCAAATTCCCCGTGTATTAACAAAGGAGAAATAGCCATTTAGGACTACAAAAAAATGGTGGTATGTTTCAAATACTTTCTATTAAAAACCAAGTATCTTACACACACACGCGCGCACACATGTGCTACATTGACTTTGTCAATTAGACATCATCAGGCACAAACCTGAGGCCCTTTGAAAATGTGAGATCTGGATCCGGTGTTCCGCTCCTTCTCCCATAACAGGCTCTGGTTTTAATGTTTTCAGAAAACAATATTTCAAATAACGTCCTAAAAGGCTCTACATAGTGGTTCCTTTTTTTTCTTTTTAAAGATTTATTTATTTATTTATTTATTTATTTATTTATTTATTTATTTATTATCTATTTATTTATTTGACAGAGACGGAGAGACAGAGAACACAAGCAAGGGGAGCAGTGGCAGAGGGAGAGGGGAGGCAGGGTCCCCAGGGAGCAGGAGCCCTGGGATCATGACCTGCGCTAAAGGGAGACACTTAGTGGGCTGAGCCCCCAGGCACCCCTGTTTTTCTTTCCTACTGACACTTTTATGGTACAATCTTTTATTTTCAACTCCTTTCATGGCTATTTTAAGGAGCGTGAATAAAGCAGTTCCCAACATTTCCATTCCTTTCACTTTTGATCAATGCTCCTTTACTTTTAAAGAACGTGTACTGGGACTTCATTAATCAAAAGTACCTTCCATGTCATTTGGTTTTGATTCTTTTATTTTGATTCTTTTGATTCTTTGGTTTTACTTCTTTTATATATATATATATATATATATATATATATATATATATATATATATATATAATTAAGAAGGGCCTGTACGTTTCAGTGTATGAATTTTGAAGCATAGGTGACTCTCTGTGAAAGGTCTACTCTAAGCACATGCAAATAACTTCTATTCTAGAAACCAGGATTTAGAGGAACACAGGTAACCAGCATGGCCCGGCCCAGGTGGAGGCCGAGGGGCTCCCCTGCTCCGCTCACAGTGCACCTGCCGCCAGCACCTGCACCCACGGAGAGTCACGGAGAGGAGACAGACACCCGCTCTGGGAGGCCGCAGGGAGCCCTCTGGCAACGGGTGGCAGCCAGGGCTCTGAGGGCAGGACATTGGCCACAGCAGACGAGGCTCCCGGGCGATGCTGGGGCCCTGCCCTCCGGGCCTTGGCTCTGCCTGCGGTGGATCCCGTGCGGCCCGGACCCGGACAAGCACCTGCTGATGCCCCTACACCATCCGACAGGGGCCTGGGCCACTGGGCACTCTGGGCCCTTCCAGCAGCTTCCATCAGCACCCGAGGGGCCGAGGCTGCAGCAGCAGCAGCTTGGGGCCTCGGCCACTGGGTGCTCTGGGCCCTTCCAGCAGCTTCCATCAATACCCGAGGGGCCAAGCCTGCAGCAGTACCAGCACGAGGCCTGGGCCACCTGAGCGCCCTGGGCCCTTCCAGCAGCTTCCATCAGCACCCGAGGGGCCGAGGCTGCAGCAGCAGCAGCTCGGGGCCTGGGTCACTGGGTGCTCTGGGCCCTTCCAACAGCTTCCATCAGCACCTCTCAGCCTCTCTCAGCATCCAGATGCAGGCGGCTGGTGCTCGGTAACAGGGAGATGCTCTGGGGTCCCTGAGAGCCGCGCGGAAACCCAGGCCCAGGAAGGTCCCCCCCAGCAGGACCCGAGGCTCCCCAGGCTGCACCCCTGTACCCTGCTCCTTGGGGCAGACCCTCAGCCTGGGTCACATGGGGTCACATGGGGTCACACGGGGTCCCTTGGGTCCTGCGGCCCTTCTGCCCCGACTTCCAGGAGCCTCAGGCTGCGCCCGCCTGCTTCCACCCCATGGGCCAAAGCCAGGTCCCTGCAGCAGGTGACTCTGCAGGTGGCGTTGCGCAGGCCAGTTGCTGCGACAATTGCCAATTGCAAGACCTCAGGTAAGGATGGAGCCTCAGGGCTTCGTTGCTCCATGAGCACTTAGCCGGTGAGAGGGGTGAGGGGCTGCGGGGGGACAGACTTGCTAGGCCACAGCCTGGCCTCGGGGAATATTGCAGACAGCGGGTGTCAGGAACCTCCTTTAAGAGGACTGCCGACGGCCAAAATAGAAGGTGGTACCGTCCTCGGAATGAAAAAGTCTTCGTTTAACTTTATTTGAATGTGTCGCCTAATAAACCGCAGGATTTATTCTTATCGGTGACCCTGAGACTCATTTATTTTTATTAGCAAGTAAACTCTAGTATAATCATGTCATGGGGATTTGATTTATTTGAATGCACTGATTGCAAAGTATTTCACCTAAACAACGTGCTTTTCGAGATTCCTATACATTTTGAGAAATATTCCCATTAAAAAATATTTGCAGCTGTGATTTTTCATGTCAGGGATACTTTTATTTTATCATATATGCATATGCATACTTTCAGCTCTTTTTTGCATTTTTAACCTCTATGGATTGTGATTTTCTTTTGAGTACATTGTTTCCACATCGCGCAAATTTGCTCCCCAAAATGCAGGTGCATGAGCCTGCCAGCATTTCATCCATTCATCCCATTAGGTCCCAACTTAAAGCCAGGTACTGCTGGCGGTCCCTACAACTCCTCAAGTCGCAAATCAAATGGCCTTATTTTACAGAGCTAATCTACGGCTTCAAAATCTCTCATTGAGCTGCGTGGATTTGTTCACGTTGCCCCAGTTCGGATTTATCCCTGCGTAAGTGAGCAAGGGGTGCATTACACACGGCTGAGGGCTCTTCCCTTTGTCCTCCCGCCTCGGGGCGGAGACACATCCTGTCAACTGGTCAGTGTTCTTCTCGCGTCCACAGGGCTTTGGGGTGACACGATCAGATGCGAGGCCCCAGAAGGTGGACAGTGGATGCACGTGGCATTAAGGAGCTACCCGATGCTGCTGACGGGGGTATACGGGGTCCTGCAATTCTGTGTCACCTCGGGCAGGGCGGACTGGGGCCCGGGCCCCGGGCAGGAGGGTCGCTGGCCATGGGGGCACTGCAGCTCAGCTCCAGGGAGGATGGGGGCCTAGGCCTATGGGCAGGAGGGTCGCTGGCCTTGGGGGCACCTGCAGCTCGGCCCCGGGGGGTACTGGGGCCCAGGCCCTGGGCAGGAGGGTCGCTGGCTGTGGGGGGACCTGCAGCTCGGTCCTGAGGGGGACTGGGGCCCAGGCCTATGGGCAGGAGGGTCACTGGCCGTGGGGGGACCTGCAGCTCAGTCCTGGGGGGGACTGGGGCCCAGGCCCCAGGCAGGAGGGTCGCTGGCCATGGGGGGACCTGCAGCTCGGTCCTGGGGGGGACTGGGGTCCAGGCCCCAGGCAAGAGGGTCGCTGGCCGTGGGGGCACCTGCAGCTTGGCCCTGGGGGTGACTGGGACCCAGGCCCCCAGCCACTTCCTCCGGCTTGTGTCCTGTGTCACCTGTACGCACGTTAGGGATGCAGCGATTCATCCCATAACCTCGCTGCCCGACTTGGGAAACGTCCAGGGCACGAAGAGGGGGTCCCGGGCCCCCAGCGCTCCCACCTCCCCCTGATGGGCTCTCACATCGAGTAATTGGGAAGAATAATCTCATTATCCCTCAGGGGTGACACAGGTGCCCCGGCCCGCCAGCCGGCTGTGACACGTCCCACCTCCCCTTATCTGCAGATAAGTGGCATTGACATTCCTCGGGGAGCCTGGGCCCAGCAAGCTCTTGGGAACCATAAGGGCCTGTCCCGTGAGGGCTACGCTGCTCCCCCCCGGCCTGGTTTCCACATCGTGGAAACGTAAGAACGGTCATCACCCAAACGGATGTAAATGAAACATACATTTTAGAAAACAGTTGAACCAAAATAATAATAATAATAATAATAATAATAATAATAATAATAATAAATAAAAATAAAAAAAAATTTTTAAAAAAGAAAACAGTTGAACCAATTACTCTCAAAGGACATACAAAGGGCTGGCAAACAAAAACAAAAACAAAAACAAAAACAAAGGGCCGGCAAATCTGTCACCTGATTTACTCATCCCCTCAAGTTTTATTTCCAAAAGTAAGCAGAGATCACCCCATAATAATGAATAAATGAATAAATATTCATTTATTAGGTTTATAAAATGTGGCCAGCTCAAGCTGCGGCAGACTGAGACAGAAATCATCTGACAAGTAACCTAAGACCATTCTTAAGGAATATTTCTGCCACAGACGTAGACTTTGGAAAAGAATCTCTAATGCTGTCTTGTTAGATATTATTATAACAGCAGAGAAGTGTTTTTTTGCTTTTTTTTTTTTGTCTTTTTCACACAATATATACATTAGTCAAATTACAGGGAGAACCTGGAGGACTGGGAACAAGAAACAGTCTCCAGACTCTTTGGAGAAAGGCAACGATATGCAGGACCCCATTCCCATGAAAATAAGAAGACTGCACGTGTGATCATGTAGGGGCCACGTGAACGGGATTATTTTACATCTGACACTGGATTCCTCACCTCGAGCCTCCCTTTGGAGAATGGTAACAAGACATTTTGCCTCCTGCAGGTAGGATAGAAAACAAGAGTGGGTGTTGTCTTTCCTTTCCCTTGGTCTTCTCCTTCCCTCTTCCCCTTTATACTTTCATCACTTACCATCACTGTCATTAGCCCTGCTGGCTAAGAGGCAAAATCCGAATAAACGGATGCCTGAATATGACCATGATGGCAAAAGAAAAAGTGAAAATGATGATGTGATGCTACTGTACATTGGTTTCCAATGCATTTGAGTTTCTAAGGAAGGAGTTACTATGTCCATTTCTGTTATTAACATCCTTGTGAAGTAGAAGTGAACCTCGGATGAGGGATTACATCACTGGCCCACGGTTGGAGGTCAGGGTAGCAGCGTTTGGCCCTATGTATGGGCTTTGGTATCTAAGGGTCATGTATTCGAAGCTCAGCTGTATGGATTTCGTCCTTGGTGATAGTTAGCAGATTGGTTAATTTTTACTCTTTGGAAAGTTTTGCATCAGTTCAAATGACTCAGAGTTCAATTCTCAACTCTCCTGATGCAGAAGTTTTCCCTCAATTAAAAACTGTATGTTTGAAGCTCTTATTAATTTGGGTCTTCTCTCTCTTCTTTTTAATAAGGCTGGCTCATGGTTTATCTATCTTATTAATTCTTTCAAAGAACCAACTCCTGGTTCTGTTGATCTGTTCCACAGTTCTTCTGGTCTCGATTTCGTTGAGTTCTGCTCGAATCTTTATTAACTCTCTTCTTCTGCTGCATGTAGGATCTATTTGCTGTTTTTTCTCCAGCTCCTTTACGTGTAAGGTTAGCTTTTGCATTTGAGTTCTTTCCAGTTTTCGGATGGATGCTTGTATTGCGATGTATTTCCCCCTCAGGACTGCTTTTTGCTGCATCCCAAAGATCTTGAACGGTTGTATCTTCATTCTCATTAGTTTCCATGAATCTTTTTAATTCTTCCTTAATTTCCTGGTTGACTCTTTCATCTTTTAGCAGGATGGTCCTTACCCTTCACGTTTTTGAAGTCCTTCCAAACTTCTTGTGATTTAGCTCTAATTTCAAGGCATTATGGTCTGAGAATACACAGGGGATGATATGACACACTGGACCAGATGGATTTCACAGATATCTACAGAACTTTACATCCAAACTCAACTGAATACACATTCTTCTCAAGTGCACATGGAACGTTCTCCAGAATAGACCACATACTGGGTCACAAATCAGGTCTGAACCGATACCAAAAGATTGGGATCGTCCCCTGCGTATTCTCAGACCATAATGTTTGGAGCTCTTAGAAGGAAAAAGAGGCATTTGTGTATGTGTGTGTGGCAAGGGGAGTCCCTTGAACAAAGGAAAAAGAATAACTGTGTCCTTTTACACGCGGCCCTAGGTTAAAACATCTTTACAGTCCAGAACATTCTTTCCCAAGTGATGGTGATTTCACATAAACGGGATCGTGTCAATGGCTCCTCATAAAGCCTTATCGAGCTGTGCTGCCTAATACTACAATGTGATGGTTAACAGGGTGGGTTCCACAAGCAAACCCAAAATCTGGACCCACAAAAGATCCTGATTAGCCAAGGAATCTGAAAAAAAAAAAAAAAAAAAGCGAAGCTTGAGGCATCACGATTCTGGACTCCAAATGAAGCTGTAGTGATCCAAACTGTATGGTGCCCGCACAAAAATGGACACTTAGGTCCACAGAACAGAATGGAAAATCCAGAAACAAGCCCTCATTTATGTGGTCAATTAATTTTCGACAAAACAGGAAAGAGTATCCAATGGGACAACAAATGAGGTTGGGAAAACCAGACAGCAATTCGCAAAAGGCTGGAAGCATCTCAGCATAGCTTCGAGTCACCTTCAGTATTCTCTGTTTCAGCGCAGCGCGTGTTCACACACCCCATCCACCCGGGACAGTGTGCTAACCACGGGATACGTTTGAGGGCACGCACTTCTTTCACGCTGTTTCTGCTTTTACCCTTGTAGCTCCATGGGCGGCCTGTGCAGCCTCATGGCAGGTCCCGCCATCACCTTTGGTCACGACTTGGCATGAGCGCACGTGGGGAGGCAAGTGGCTGCGCACAGCAGGCTCCTGCTCTGCCCTCCTCACCGCCTCTGCAGGTGCACGTGCTCCGGCCAGGTTTACCTTCGTGTAAACATAGAATCAAAGACCTTTTCCCGTAGCCTGTAACTGGCACCAGTTGGGGTTGTCCAGCACTGGGACCCAGCAGGCAGCAGCCCCGTGTGGCCTAGGAATAGAAGGGGGCATCTGTGCTCCTGCAGAGACACGCTGAGGAGTGAAGGCTCAGAACGTTTGCAATTTTTTTTTTTCAAGTGGCTCCTTAAAAAAAACTCTATATTAATAATAGTTACTATTATACCGTTATTTACTTTTATCAGGGATAGAAAACACAGAAGGTGAAGTGATAATAAAGGGTAGATGTAGGTGAGGAATATATGGGAGTTCATCGCATTACTGTTGCAGCTCTTGGTTAGCGTGGTTTTCAAGTTAGTAATTAAAAAATAAGTTAAAATAAAAGAATAGAAATGGAATAAGAAAAAATAAAAGAATAAAAATAGAAGAGAAAAATCCACGTCACCGAGATACGAGAGATGGCCGATGATACACAGGAGGCTAAGTTGTAGTTATGAGAGCGGTATTGTCAATAAGTGCCAATAAGTGTCCCTGAATAAATCCTAGAATAAAAAACATGATGTTTGTGTTAGAAGGCTTAACAAATATCACAAATGAAGACCATATATTTTTTTCCTCTAATTAATAGAACGGTTCACTATGTGGTGAGATTAATATTCAGAACTAACAGCAACCAGTGAAAAGTGCTTTTATTTTTTAAATCCTTTTTATCTTCTACTGAAGATAAAACTGATTATTTCTTAGTTTTTAGCCTGTAAGCTTCCTTTCATTTTGTTTCAGATTCATCCAAGGTCAGGCAGGGAAATAAGTATTTTTATTTCATAGTCAAGCTCTGTGGACACAAAGTTATCTGCATTTTCAAAGAGATGATAAGATGCGACCCTATGGTTTGTAATCTAAATGATTTTCATCTGGTCATCTACCAATGTAAATTCTTTATTTGGGAAACTGACAGTAGGCCTTTATTATTTAATGGAAATATTAGAAAGTAGTAAATGTGCATAATCTGCTTCCTTTTTTATTGTATGTGGTATAAATTATTTTGGGGGATGAAATGCAAAAGGTCATGTGGTTATCAGGTCCTAGGAACATAACTGCAACTTATCAAACCTGAAATTGTGAAATGTAAAGGAATGATGATCACGTAACAGATGTGCACGCATCTCGTATTTTTTTTTTTTAAAGCAGGGTATTTTTAAGAGTTTTATTTTCATCTATTTAGTAATATGTTATCAAAACCACTCATTTTTCTCATTATTTTACTTGTAGGGTTTTTTTGAGCTTTTAAGGATTTTATTTATTTATTCATCAGAGACAGACAGATGAGAGGCAGAGACACAGGCAGAGGGAGAAGCAGGCTCCATGCAGGGAGCCAGATGCGGGACTCGATCCCAGGACCCCGGGATCACGCCCTGAGCTGAAGGCAGATGATCAACCGCTGAGCCACCCAGGGAGTCCCTTGAGCTTTTAAAATACTTTGCTTTAAAAAAAATAAAATAAAATACTTTGCTTTACATCATAATGCCTTCATAATCTAAACGTCTATATACTACACAGAAAAGCTGTATGTTGTACTTTGATATGAAATGTGAATTCCTTAATAATCTCTCAAAATATATCATTGTTCTACCTGTAAATGACTTTGAAATTATTAATAATGAAATCTGCAGGGGGCACCTGGGTGGCTTATTGGTGTATGAGATCAGTGCAAACTGTGCCTTTCCCCCATTATAATCCACGTAGCAGCTTATAAAATATTGGCAAAGATTAACCTTTTAAAATAGCTCTGTATCTGAGTACATTCCTAAGTCATTACATAATATTAAATATTGCATTAGTTATACAGTCAATATAGTCGTCTTGAAATACTGGTTTAATACACTTGCAAGAACAAAGACACTGCCCACTTCTAGGCTATCTTAAATATTTATTAAAAATTAAAATATTAAAATATTTATGGTTTAATTATTTTTTTAACCAGGGAGCCAGGTATCTCTTACATGTATTTGAAATCCTAGTCAAAAGAATATCCAAGATTCTCATCCCAACCAAGTTACATTGATGCCCTGATATCTATTGGTTTTGTGTCTGTTTTTTTTTTAAAACATACATGTATAAAATTCCTGCTAACATTAGCAGATTATTCTAAAACCGCTCAGAAAGGGGCTACTTATTAGTTCGCGTGGCATATCTAACCTTACGTACATTTTCTGTTTCTGTACAGACTAATGATTTATAGTCTAGTCTGTAGAAGTTTCTTTGGGCATTATTTGTCCCACGTCATCGTCAGAGAGGGCTCTTTTTCATCGTGGTTTGCGTCTCTTTAGGAAAAAGCCATGTCCTTCTTTGCACAGGGAGGGAGAATGACAAAACTAAGTAGCTCAGCTTAGTGTAAAAGGTGCTTTTAACCAAAATTAAATTACATGAGCCCTGGTGTGGGGTCGAAGGCTCTGCCTCCTGCTTCCCAACTAAGAAGGTCCCCCCTAAGGAATCCACTGCCCGACATTCAGCGTCTCTAATATGGTCCCTTTGTCTTCGTGATGACTTGTCTGATGTCAAAGGAAGAGGATGGAAATAAAGATGCATCGCGGGGATCCCTGGGTGGCGCAGCGGTTTGGCGTCTGCTTTTGGCCCAGGGCGCGATCCTGGAGACCCGGGATCGAGTCCCACGTCGGGCTCCCGGTGCATGGAGCCTGCTTCTCCTTCTGCCTGTGTCTCTGCCTCTCTCTCTCTCACTGTGTGCCTATCATAAATAAATAATAATAAGAAAAAGATGCATCGCTTACGTGTCTGGGTGTCAAGGGGTGTATGACTGAGCGTTGAAGTGGAAGGAGGCAAGGAATGCGCCCTGCACATGTCTATTATAAGAAGTTCTGTGTTTCTGGATATTTCCTCTTGGGATGTGACTATTCATTTTGTCCTTAGACGACATATGGGTGTATTGGGAAGCTACGGCACCAGCACTGCCCCAGGTGCTGGAGGGAAATGGACAAAGCTCCCGGCCCACAGGGTCTGCCTTAGGGGGATGCACCCCCAGGCCCCCAGTGCTCACCCCTCCTCCACCCGAAGCTCCCGCCCTGGGCTTCCCCCCGTTGCCCTCTTCCCTCCAGCTCCATGTTCTGCTCTGGCCCATCTCCAGATGGCAGCAAGCACCCCCCGACCCTCATGTGCTCAGGGCATCACCCTGGGAGGCCTTATCCGACAGCCCTCCGGCCGCCCGGCCCACGTCCCACATGTATGTGAGCACAAAGTGCAAAACAAGGGCTCAAAGTGTGTGCTGCATGGGGACCTGACCTTGTCGGGATCCTTCGCATCCAGCCATTCATTCAACCAACTCGTCTCCCAGCCTCTTTTCCACTCATTTGCTTGCTTTTTGCTCCAATTTTGGTCATGTCAACCGACAAAGCTAGTGCAACATATAAAAATTATAATATTATAATATAAAAATCATATGCTATGATATAATATGATGCAATATAATACACTGGCTTACCCCTAATCTCACCGTAGCCTCTTATAGTAAAACTTAAACCCGACTTGATTACTGAACGAATTGGCGCTTTAAAATGTCTACACCATCGTGATGGTAGATTTCTCTACTTAAATCTTTCCAGGGCTTCAGGTAAAAAGCAATACTGTCTACATGGCATGGAAGGCACCTCATGCTGTCATCTACCAGAGTCATTTCCTGCCACCTCCCCATGTTTCCCCCAAGAACATCGTTAATTGTTTAGCATGATTTTAGAAGCTTTTCCATTTTCCCCATCTTTCACCTTGTTTCTTTTGTCTAGAAATCTATTCTTGTATTTTTCTGAACACATTGTGTGTGTGTGTGTAGTTGCCTATTTAAACAGCAATATGCTTTCTAAAATAACTTAATGATTTTCACTTTTCTCATTTTCTACAGCATTTCCCAGGACTTATTTACTTTCCTAGTTCTCCAAGAGTGTTGTTTTCAAAGTGGGTCGTTGAGTGGATAATTTTCTGGGCTCTCCTATACCTACCACTTAAATTAAATTCAGCCAGATATATAATTCTAGGTTCAAAGGCATTTTCCATCAACCACTTTAAAATTATTACTCATTTTTTTTTTTACACCTGGTATTGCTATTGAGAATCCTGATGCCAATCTGAGTCTTACGACATTGTAAAAGTTTTTCTGGAAGCTTTTATTTCATTTTAAGGTTGCGAGTGTATGTTAGTTTTTCTTCATATAAAATGCGCTGAAAAAAAATGCACTGCACTCTATGAGTCATTTCAACCTGGGGTCTTTAATTGTCTGGAATTCATTGCCATTTTCTCAAATATCTCCTCTTACGTGTATGCACGTAAACACACACGCGTGTCTTTTGTTTTTTATTTTCTTTCTCTTCTTCAGTAACTCGCCTTATCTGTATATTGGCCTCTACTTCTTTCTGCTTCTATTCTCCGGATCTCTTAAGCTCTATTTTTCCATCATATACCTTTCTATCCTTTTCATTTATCTTCTTGGAGACTAATTCACACTGATTATCCTGCTTGCTAATTTTTCTTCTATTGTATCACATCTTTTATTCTTTTTTTTCAATCATTATAATGTCTCTGACTCCTATTATACTGGGATATTTGAACGGCTTCTTGCTCCTGTTTTGGTTTATGAATATCCTTTCTTGTCATTCTGAGATTATTTATTATGGTAAATATTTTTGTCAACACGTTCCAACAATCTTGTTTCATGCTTTATGTGTCATTCAGATAGTTTTCTTTCTTTTAATGTGTTTAAACTCTTAATCCCATGGGCTCACATCTTCAGATAAAAACTCTTCCGGGGGTGCCTGAGTGGCTCAGTTGGTGAAACATCTGGCCCCTGATCTCCACTGAGGTCTTGACTGCAGGTTGGGAGTTCAGCCCTGTGTGGGTCTGGAAGCTGCGTGTGGCACCTACTTAAAAAACAAAACAAAAAAAACCTGTTTTTTCCTTGTAGGGTTACGGGGAGACTGCTAGGAACGCAGTGGCAAAAAGAGACATTCTCTGCTTGCATGGAGCTTAAATCCTTAAAAAAAATTCATTGAGGAATGACTGACATACAAAAAGGTGTATATATTTAATGTATACAATTTAGTGATTTTGGAGGTAAATATATGCCTGTGAAACCATCACCACAATCAGTACCATAAACATATAATTTGCCCTCAGAGAATGTGGCCTTCAGAGAATATTCAGAGTTTCATGCACTAGAAGTCCTGAGAAGGGAATGTGCAAACCTGGCAAAAATGTATGAAAATAATTTTTCTAGTGAGATTATACAGTGGACGACACAAGTGTTGCTTCGTTTCATAAGTTATTTAAATTTTAGAGAAACGTATCACAGGTAAAAACAACCATTTTCAATTGTAACTAAAATTCGGTTGTGAACATTTAGGATATTTTTTGTTAAAATTTTACAAATCAAATTATTCATTTCTGGGGGATATTTAATCTCTAGTCAGTGGGAAATTTTTTTTGTATGATTTTAATAGATTCATTCAGCACAAAAACCTTAATAAGAGGAATTTAGTTTGTTTATTTTTCATCCTGTATAAAACCAAGATTTTCACATGAAGCTAGTAGCTTGTCACCAGACGTTATTTTGATTCTTTATGGAGATTGAAATGGTTTGATATTTCTAGCTGAAAGTCAAACAAGGTTTAAAATGCAAGACGGGATTCTGTGCCGGCAAGAAGGCGGAAGAGGAGGGTCCCCAAGTCACCTGTCCCCACCAAATTACCTAGATAACCTTCAAATCATCCTGAAAATCTATGAATTCGGCCTGAGATGTAAAGAGAGAACAGCTGGAATGCTACAGTGAGAAGAGTTCGCGCTTCCATCAAGGTAGGAAGACAGGGAAAAAGAAATAAAGACACAAAAGGCCTCCGAGGGGGAGGGGCCCCGCGAGGAGCCGGGCTGAGGCCGGGGCGAGTGTCCCAGGACAGGAGAGCTCCGTCCCGGAGGAGCAGGAGCTGCACCGACCTTCCCGGGCGGAAAGGGGCTCGCAGGGAGTTGGAGCAGGACCCAGGAGGGCGGGGATGCCCTCGGGCTCCCGGGGACACTAACAGACACCTGCGCCCCGGGAGAGCCCCACACCCCGCGGCCGAGCTCCCTAAGGGCTGCAGCGCGCACGGCGGGACCGGAGCAGCTCGGAGGGACTCGGGGGCAGCTCCGCGGAGGGGGCTGCGGGGCGGGTGCAGCTCGGAGGGGCTCGGGCAGAGGAAGAGGCTCCGTGCGGAGGGGGCTGCGCGGCCCGGGAGCAGCTCGGAGGGGCTCGGGCGGCGGCTCCGCGGAGGGGGCTGCGTGGCCCAGGAGCGCGAATCCAACAGCGCAGGCCCCGGAGCACAGGGCGCCGGGACACAGCTCAGGATCCGGCCTCCCCCGGGACAGGCAGAGGCCGGGAGGGCCCAGGACCGCAAGGACGCTCCTGCCCCAGCTGAGCACATCAGCGGCCCCGCCCCGGAGCCTCCAGGCCCTGCAGACGGAGTAGTTCCTGCGGGAGCTGAATCCAGGGCTCCAGAGCTGCTGCCACCACTGTGGTTGCTCCTCCTGGGGCCTCACGGGGTAAACAACCCCCACTGAGCCCTGCACCAGGCAGGGGGCAGAGCAGCTCCCCCAAGTGCTAACACCTGAAAATCAGCACAACAGGCCCCTCCCCCAGAAGACCAGCTAGAAGGACAGTTCCAGGGGAAGTCAAGGGACTGAAAGTATACAGAATCAGAAGATACTCCCCGTGTTTCTTTTTCTTTTTCTTTTTTTTTTTTTTGATTTCTGATTGCTTCCCCCACCCTTTTTTTTCACCTTTCTTTCTTTTTCTTCTCTTTTTTCCTTTTTTTCTTCCTTTTTTCTTTTTTCTTTTTCTCTTTTCTTTCCTTCTTTCTCTCTCTTTTTCTCCTTTTCCCAATACAACTTGTTTTTGGCCACTCTGCACTGAGCAAAATGACTAGAAGGAAAAACCTCACCTCAAAAGAAAGAATCAGAAACAGTCCTCTCTCCCACAGAATTACAAATGTGGATTACAATTCAATGTCAGAAAGCCAGTTCAGAAGCACTATTATACAGCTACTGGTGGCTCTAGAAAAAAGCATAAAGGACTCAAGAGACTTCATGACTGCAGAATTTAGATCCAATCAGGCAGAAATTAAAAATCAATTGAATGAGATGCAATCCAAACTACAAGTCCTAATGACGAGGGTTAACGAGGTGGAAGAACGGGTGAGTGACATAGAAGACAAGTTGATGGCAAAGAGGGAAACTGAGGAAAAAAGAGACAATTAAAAGACCATGAAGACAGATTAAGGGAAATAAACGACGGCCTGAGGAAGAAAAACCTAAGTTTAATTGGGGTTCCCGAATGCGCCGAAAGAGACAGAGGGCTAGAATATGTATTTGAACAAATCGTAGCTGAAAACTTTCCTAATCTGGGAAGGGAAACAGGCATTCAGATCCAGAAAATAGAGAGATCCCCCCCTAAAATCAATAAAAACCGTTCAACACCTCGACATTTAATAGTGAAGCTTGCAAATTCCAAAGACAAAGAGAAGATCCTTAAAGCAGCAAGAGACAAGAAAGCCCTGACTTTTATGGGGAGGAATATTAGGGTAACAGCAGACCTCTCCACAGAGACCTGGCAGGCCAGGAAGGGCTGGCAGGATATATTCAGGGTCCTAAATGAGAAGAACATGCAACCAAGAATACTTTATCCAGCAAGGCTCTCATTCAAAATGGAAGGAGAGATAAAGAGCTTCCAAGACAGGCAGGAACTGAAAGAATATGTGACCTCCAAACCAGCTCTGCAAGAAATTTTAAGGGGGACTCTTAAAATTCCCCTTTAAGAAGAAGTTCAGTGCAACAATCCACAAAAACAAGGACTGAATAGATATCATGATGACACTAAACTCATATCTGTCAATAGTAACTCTGAATGTGAACGGGCTTAAGGACCCCATCAAAAGGCGCAGGGTTTCAGACTGGATAAAAAAGCAGTACCCATCTATTTGCTGTCTACAAGAGACTCATTTTAGACAAGACACCTACAACCTGAAAATAAAAGGTTGGAGAACCATTTACCATTCGAATGGTCCTCAAAAGAAAGCAGGGGTAGCCATCCTTATATGAGATAAACTAAAATTTACCCCGAAGACTCTAGTGATAGATGAAGAGGGACACTATCTCATACTTAAAGGATCTATCCAACAAGATCTATCTAAAATTTACCCCGAAGACCGTAGTGAGAGATGAAGAGGGACACTATCTCATACAAAAGGATCTATCCAACTTAACAATCCTCAATATATATGCCCCGAATGTGGGAGCTGCCAAATATTTAAACCAATTGATAACCAAAGTGAAGAAATACTTAGATAATAATACACTTATACTTGGTGACTTCAATCTAGCTCTTTCTACCCTCGATAGGTCTTCTAAGCACAACATCTCCAAAGAAACGAGAGCTTTAAATGATACACTGGACCAGATGGATTTCACAGATATCTACAGAACTTTACATCCAAACTCAACTGAATACACATTCTTCTCAAGCGCACATGGAACTTTCTCCAGAATAGACCACATACTGGGTTACAAATCGGGTCTGAACCGATACCAAAAGATTGGGATCGTCCCCTGCATATTCTCAGACCATAATGCCTTGAAATTAGAACTAAATCACAACAAGAAGTTTGGAAGGACCTCAAACACGTGGAGGTTAAGGACCATCCTGCTAAAAGATGAAAGGGTCAACCAGGAAATTAAGGAAGAATTAAAAAGATTCATGGAAACTAATGAGAATGAAGATACAACCGTTCAAAATCTTTGGGATGCAGCAAAAGCAGTCCAAAGGGGTAAATACATCGCAATACAAGCATCCATTCAAAAACTGGAAAGAACTCAAATACAAAAGCTAACCTTACACATAAAGGAGCTAGAGAAAAAACAGCAGATTGACCCCATGCCCAGCAGAAGAAGAGAGTTAATTAAAATTCGAGCAGAACTCAACGAAATCGAGACCAGAAGAACTGTGGAACAGATCAACAGAACCAAGAGTTGGTTCTTTGAAAGAATTAATAAGATAGATAAACCATTAGCCAGCCTTATTAAAAAGAAGAGAGAGAAGACTCAAATTAATAAAATCATGAATGAGAAAGGAGAGATCACTACCAACACCAAGGAAATACAAACGATTTTAAAAACATATTATCAACAGCTATACGCCAATAAATTAGGCAATCTAGAAGAAATGGACGCATTCCTGGAAAGCCACAAACTACCTAAACTGGAACAGAAAGAAATAGAAAACCTGAACAGGCCAATAACCAGGGAGGAAATTGAAGCAGTCATCCAAAACCTCCCAAGACACAAGAGTCCAGGGCCAGATGGCTTCCCAGGGGAATTCTATCAAACGTTTAAAGAAGAAATCATACCTATTCTACTAAAGCTGTTTGGAAAGATAGAAAGAGATGGAGTACTTCCAAATTCGTTCTATGAGGCCAGCATCACCCTAATTCCAAAACCAAAGACCCCACCAAAAAGGAGAATTACAGACCAATATCCCTAATGAACATGAATGCAAAAATTCTCAACCAGATACTAGCCAATAGGATCCAACAGCACATTAAGAAAATTATTCACCACGACCAAGTTGGATTTATCCCCGGGACACAAGGCTGGTTCAACACTCATAAAACAATCAATGTGATTCATCATATCAGCAAGAGAAAAACCAAGAACCATATGATCCTCTCATTAGATGCAGAGAATGCATTTGACAAAATACAGCATCCATTCCTGATCAAAACTCTTCAGAGTGTAGGGATAGAGGGAACTTTCCTCGACATCTTAAAAGCCATCTACGAAAAGCCCACAGCAAATATCATTCTCAATGGGGAATCACTGGGAGCCTTTCCCCTAGGATCAGGAACAAGACAAGGATGTCCACTCTCACCACTGCTATTCAACATAGTATTGGAAGTCCTAGCCTCAGCAATCAGGCAACAAAAAGACATTAAAGGCATTCAAATTGGCAAAGAAGAAGTCAAACTCTCCCTCTTCGCCGATGACATGATACTCTACATAGAAAACCCAAAAGCCTCCACCCCAAGATTGCTAGAACTCTACAGCAATTCAGTAGCGTGGCAGGATACAAAATCAATGCCCAGAAATCAATGGCATTTCTATACACTAACAATGAGACTGAAGAAAGAGAAATTAAGGAGTCAATCCCATTTACAATTGCACCCAAAAGCATAAGATACCTAGGAATAAACCTCACCAAAGAGGTAAAGGATCTATACCCTAAAAACTATAGAACACTTCTGAAAGAAATTGAGGAAGACACAAAGAGATGGAAAAATATTCCATGCTCATGGATTGGCAGAATTAATATTGTGAAAATGTCAATGTTACCCAGGGCAATTTACACGTTTAATGCAATCCCTATCAAAATACCATGGACTTTCTTCAGAGAGTTAGAACAAATTATTTTAAGATTTGTGTGGAATCAGAAAAGACCCCGAATAGCCAGGGGAATTTTAAACAAGAAAACCATAGCTGGGGGCATCACAATGCCAGGTTTCAGGTTGTACTACAAAGCTGTGGTTATCAAGACAGTGTGGTACTGGCACAAAAACAGACACATAGATCAATGGAACAGAATAGAGAACCCAGAAGTGGATCCTGAACTTTATGGCCAACTAATATTTGATAAAGGAGGAAAGACTATCCCTTGGAAGAAAGACAGTCTCTTCAATAAATGGTGCTGGGAAAATTGGACATCCACATGCAGAAGAATGAAACTAGACTACTCTCTTTCACCATACACAAAGATAAACTCAAAATGGATGAACAATGTGAGACAAGATTCCATCAAAATCCTAGAGGAGAGCACAGGCAACACCCTTTTTGAACTTGGCCACAGTAACTTCTTGCAAGATACATCCACGAAGGCAAAAGAAACAAAAGCAAAAATGAACTATGGTGACTTCATCAAGATAAGAAGCTTTTGCACATCAAAGGTACAGTCAACAAAACTCAAAGACAACCTACAGAATGGGAGAAGGTATTTGCACATGACATATCAGATAAAGGGCTAGTTTCCAAGATCTATAAAGAACTTCTTAAACTCAACACCAAAGAAACAAACAATCCAATCATGAAATGGGCAAAAGACAGGAAGAGAAATCTCACAGAGGAAGACATAGACATGGCCAACATGCACATGAGAAAATGCTCTGCATCACTTGCCGTCAGGGAAATACAAATCAAAACCACAATGAGATCCCACCTCACACCAGTGAGAATGGGGAACATTAACAAGGCAGGAAACCACAAATGTTGGAGAGGATGCGGAGAAAAGGGAACCCTCTTACACTGTTGGTGGGAATGTGAACTGGTGCAGCCACTCTGGAAAACTGTGTGGAGGTTCCTCAAAGAGTTAAAAATAGACCTGCCCTACGACCCAGCAATTGCACTGTTGGGGATTTACCCCAAAGATTCAGATGCAATGAAATGCTGGGACACCTGCACCCCGATGTTTCTAGCAGCAATGTCCACAATAGCCAAACTGTGGAAGGAGCCTCGGTGTCCATCGAAAGATGAATGGATAAAGAAAATGTGGTTTATGTATACAATAGAATATCACTCAGCCATTAGAAATTACAAATACCCGCCATTTGCTTCAAAGTGGATGGAACTGGAGGGTATTATGCTGAGTGAAGTAAGTCAATCGGAGAAGGACAGTGTATGTTCTCATTCATTTGGGGAATATAAATAATAGTGAAAGGGAATAGAAGGGAAGGGAGAAGAAATGTGTGGGAAATATCAGAAAGGGAGACAGAACATAAAGACTCCTAACTCTGGGAAACGAACTGGGGGTGGTGCAAGGGGAAGAGGGCGGGGGGTGGGAGTGAACAGGTGTCGGGCACTGAGGGGGGACACTTGACGGGATGAGCACTGGGTGTTATTTTGTATGTTGGTAAATTGAACACCAATAAAAATTATTTTATTAAAAAAATAAAATGCAAGACGGAGTTAGGCGAATCTTAATAGCCTCTGATGAAAAAGGATCACACCAATCTGGTAGAAAACATGCTCCTCTGCTGTCACAGTTAGAGTTTTATTACGGATGGTTGTCAGTGTCCCTGTGGGATGGAGCTGTGAGGACAGTGACCCCATCATTGTCACCGTGCAAAGGCTGCTAAGATTCTATTCCCTCGGGAAGGATCTTATTGTGAGGGGGTTTGCTGCAGAGGCAGGTGCACTGGGGGATATCTGGCTGCCTTGTCTCACAGGGGAGGCTCGGCCATAGGAATACACAGGTGCCCCACACGCACACGTGCACACACGTACCATCAGACCTAGGGGAGGCTGTTGGGGGCGGCCCACACCCTGCTGCTAGAAGGCAGACCTGCAGAGCCTTTCTCTGAATCCCCTCCCACGCCCAAGGATGGCCTCAGTCATGGTCATTCCTCTTCTCTAGGAGTAGCCCCTGTCCAAGGATGGGTCCCTAAGGGGTATGGCGCTGCCACCCCTCCCTCTGTTCGGGACACCTCCACTGCCCCCCACCCCCGCGGCGGAGTACCCGAAGGACAGCCTGCAACATCTGTCCCTCTTTTCTCCGCTGTTCAGTGCCTCCGTCTGCTCAGTTCTGTTTCATTCTTCCCTTTCTAGGCGGGGATGCTGAGAGCACATCCCTCAAAGTTCCTGCACTCGGATCTACGTCTCATCACTTTGTGTGGGAAATAACCTGACCCAGTGTCGCACACTATGTGACATTTCCCACTGGACTGTGTTTCTGCCGTTGGAGGTCTTGAGCTTTGTTCTGTGGTTCAGTGTTCCTCAGACCTCAGATCCTTGTGCAGCACCAAAGCTCACTGAAGTGTATCCAACAGACAATGGGAATTTCGTTCTTTACAGGGGAAAGGGTATCCAGGTATACAGGTTTACAGGGGAAAGAGTACCCAGGTATAGTTTTACAGGGAAAGAGTACGCAGGTATATAGGTTTACAGGGAAAGAGTATGCAGGTATAGGTTTACAGGGGAAAGAGTACCCAGGTATAGGTTTACAGGGAAAGAGCATGCAGGTATAGGTTACCCACATATAGGAAACAGTTTCTTAGGACTATCCTCTCTTGACGTTTATACTTACCCCCTATTAGTATATCTAACTTGCACTTTGTAACACAAATGCGTTCTTCGGGCGGGAGGGGTCTGTTAAACAATAATTTCACAGGTCGTATGGAAACTTACGTAGTAATGCTGTGATACTGAAGGGGGGTAAGAGGTTCCTCTCCATAAAAAGCGTAGTCCTGCAGCAGGCATGCTGAGATGAGCACTTTCTCTCCATTCATTCATCTACTCCTTTATCTTTGGATAGGCTCTCCAGTAGAATCAGCCATAAGGAATCCCTGTGCAAACAATTTATTGTGAGGGTGCCCTCAGGAGGAGCAAAGTAAGGGAATCAGGTCAAAGCAGGGAGAGACCGAAGCGTTGTTGTGACTCTCTTGGAGACTCACTTCAGCTCGATCCAGGCGGGGTTTTCTGTAGCACAAACTACACCATGGAGCTTGAGGCAACTATTCCACACTAGTCAATAGTCATTGGCCAAAGTCTGAAATGGGTAGGGCGTGGAAACAAATCTCAACAATTCTCGGGAGAAGGGGTAGCTCTGAACTGTTATTTGGGCCAACACACTCAACGGTGTGAACTGCAGGCAGGATGGCATGTCTTGTAAAGGAAGGCGAAGAGGGCAATAATGGCACCCACCATGCCATCAATCCGTCTACCATCCATCGTCCATTCATTCATCCATCTGAAAGATATATTGCGTATATACCTTCAGGGTTCTGGGATTTTAAAAAAAGGGGGAGGAGCCTTGATGTGAGAGAACATGCAGCATAGAAGGGGATTAAAGGGGAATTAAAACCGAGAAAGAAAAAATAAGAAAAAAGAAAATAAAAAAGAAAACCCAGAAAGATATGCTTAGTAGAAATTTAACTAGGAGCTCTGTGCAAAGGGAGGTCACTCCTGATTCTTCTATCAATGGGGTTAGAGAAAGTTCCTAAGAGAATCAAGTGTTAGTAATAATGACTAAAGAAGGTCATTGGTCACTGACACGGGGGAAGGGAGGTTCAGTGTTCGACAGGACAGAGGTTATGTGAGGACTGCTCATTCTTGACAGGGGAAGGCCTAGTCAAGGTAAATGTTTCTTTGGCCTATTTTGTTATTTGGTGAGGGAGTGAAGAGACTGTGGGTGTTTGGGAAGGACTTGCTGACCTAGATCACAGGGGTCACCTGTGCTCTCTTGGCGTAGAATTACCCACTTGCCCCTAATGCTATATCCCGAGGAAAAGGAGCATCGGAACCTAAGGAGAGCTATTATGATGAGAGAGCCGCTCCTTAGTCACTTGACTTAGTAATGTTTATAGGTTTCCTAACATTTTTCCTATTTAACCCCCACAAGCCTTAGCTTTGACATAAGTACCTTGAGTTGGAAATTAACAGTGATCACTGAAATGCATCTTTAGGTTGATTAGCCAAGTATGGGGGGAAAAACACATCTTTTTTTTTGAACCTGAATGCACTCTGCTACCCAAGAGTTTGGGCTAAGGTCACGTTGAGACTCTGTCATAAGGGAACTTACATGTCGTTGTTTATGTTAAAGTAGGACTGATATGAGTTATCTTTGTTTTATAATATAGGAGGAGAGGATTTCTCAGGTAGAGTAACTTAGAGGGAGATGGCTAACTGTCCATTTCACTTCCATGATCTACTCAAAACGATCCAGGTACCTTTCTACTTATAAAGGGGGGGGGGAGGGCAAAGCTGTTACTGCTCTACCACCAATGGATGGATGGATGGATTGATTGATTGATTGATTGATTGATTTTGTAGTAGACTCAGTTAGTTTTGCCTTTTTATATTCCCTTTTGCTGATAAAACAACTCATTTTTTTTTTCTCTGAGCGTCCACTACTCCTTCATTCTCCATTCACGTATTGATGGTTGGGTTGGCAGATCTGGTCAACTGGATTCACAGGAACTGACCCAAGGACATATGTGTATTCTATCCCAAGCCAAGAATCAGTCTCATGAAGTTTGCGTGGCACTATCAGAAAAGAAACATGCTCTTTTTTCTTTTCCTGAGTTCAAAAAATCATAAAACACAAGTCTTTATTTGCTATTGGCTATCATTGATACTTTGTGAGGAAGACCCTTCTCAGATTAAAGCCAATATAGAAGAGAACAGAGTAAAGAGATGGGGAGACATCATTTCTTGAAGACATAATTCTACCACCTCAATAGAGCCATGTCTGAACTCCATCTAGTTACAGACTTTCTAGGATATGAAAATTCCTTTTGGTAAATAAGCCACATTGAGCTGTGTTTCAATTTCTTGGACTCAAGGAGCTCTGACACACAAACCTACTTTCCAATCATAGCTCCAAACTGCCTCATGGCTGTTCACTCTTAGAACATCATTAGCTTCTCATCTCTTCATTAGCCATTTTTCTTTTCTTTTTTTCTTTTTTCTTTTGGATGTAGAAACACTATTTTGGGTTGATTACTTCAGCCCAAATCTGGAACTATTAGTGAGAAGCTGTGCCATATAAAGTTCCACCCTACAAAGCTCCGATCATACAAATCATTTGAGGAATTGTCCGATTGTCTCACAAAGGCCACCTGCCTTCCCAAGCTTCATTCCTGCATGAAGATGCAAGATTAGAAGAAGCTCACAGCAAGTCAGGTGGTTAACTGATGAAGGCACGAGCATAGATGACCTGAGAGCTCTTCAAGAGGCCACTGGGTAGTAAAAATGGAGGACAAGAGCATAGTTTATTTATTTTTTTAAGACTTTATTTATTTACTCATGAGAGACACACAGAGAGAGAGACAGACACAGGCAGAGGGAGAAGCAGGCTCCATGCAGGGAGCCCAACGTGGGACTCGATCTCCAGGATCACGTCCTGGGCCGAAGGCAGGTGCTAAACCACTGAGCCACCAGGGCTGCCCAAGAGCATAGTTGATAATGACTTTGGCCTTTGGTACCCAGGTGAATAACAGCATCAACAGGAAAGGGTCCAAGGGGAAGGTAACACACTTCTGGGTGTAGGTCTTTCTATCTCAACTACCCAAAACCTAGCTTCATGTACTTCTCCATGTAGTATGATAACCTCATTGCTGGTTTCTTCACATTATTCTTGTTCCCTGCTACCTAAAGAGCAGGGAGGGTTTTCAAAACCTAAGCCTGGACGTGGAACCTGTTTTGCTTACATTTAAAGACTTTCAACTGTCTTGAGGAGAAGCGAAAAAGGATCCTGAACATGAACTTGTTTCTAAGGGAATGCTGTTGCAAAGGCACTGCGAAGTTCACCATCGACGAAGAGATAAATCTAGTTGCATTAAGGACATTACGTGACTAAGACCCACCAGTCCCATCTGGCACCTTCTTGCCTGCCAGCCTCACGAGGCCTACACTGTCCCGTCTGGTGACTCCTTGACCTGGCGACCCCAGGTGCTCAGCACACCCAGCTCCCTTCACTCCCAGGGGTCCAAGCATGCCCTCACTCTGCGGAGCAATCCAGCCTCCCACGTCCCATTTCTTAAGTTAATTTTACTTAGTTTCCTAACACCCCTCCGTAGAGTAAATCCTCCTGTTAAACCTACTTTAATTTTTACCACATCTGCGATTATGTGATGACTCAGGTGATTACCTGATTGTTAAATGCCTTTCTCACTGAACTGTGTGCTCCGTGAAGGTAGAAACCATGTAAGTTTTAGTTTGCCATTATGGTCCATGTCTTGTGAATGCCTGGCTCCTTATAAATCCCTCATACACATTTATTTCTTAAGGAAAGGAGTATTTTTGAGAGCATATGTATTTTTGTTGAAAACTATTCTTCTTTTGCTTGCCTTTGCATGTTTCGGTCCATGAGGATCAACATTTTTCAAAAAAAATATTTTTCTTCCTCCCATGGCTCTGCCTTAGTTTCATTTTTATTTATCACTGAGATGAATCCCTTCCTTTCTCCTTTGACAATAAATGCTTGTGCCAAATATTGGTTGGTAGGGTTTTGAATCCTAAACATATTATGTAATGTTTGTGTGTAGTTCCATGGATGGACTTGCTCTCAATTTAGGCAAGATTACTGATAACATTCCTTTGATAAAGGAATTAATTTCTTTCACTGCAATTTATTTACTCTGGAAATATCAGAAAACTCACTATTCAGAGGTTTCTTAATCTCTTGCCATTTAAAATGACAATTTATGTGGTAGGAATGGTGGCACAAAGGAATGCCATTTATTTCTGCAAGGTTTATGTAATGGACAGAGTGCAGACAGCAGATAAAGCTGAATATTTGTGGCTGGGATAGAGAATATTTTAATTGCAAATTCACCAGTAGAGGAATTCTTGTCACTACCTTGGAGGAGAATAAATAGATGATCTCCCTCTTACTTCCACATGCATACTTATGAGCTTTATCAGAGAATCGGGTCGACAGTGTAACTGGGCTCTGTTTAACTATTTCTGTCCCTGGAAGTGTTTTAGCCAACTCATTAGCCACAATATATCTACTTTGGGGACATCTCTGTAAAATTTGCTATTGATGACACCTTTGCTATATCAGGACGCCCGGTTTGCACTACTGGAAAGTGATTTACACAGAGAAGATAGACAGTGCGCAAGATTATAAACACTAGCATCTCTCAGGTGTTTGCTGACTGGATTTAGAGGTATTCATGTAAGTTTTTCCATTTTCTAGATTACAGTGCTAATGATGTTCCAGGCACCATTATTGATGAAATTAATGTATTGAATGCCCATGAGTTGTCAGACATTATCATAACCTGCCAGAGGAGGAAACTGAGGCACAAGGAGGACAGCGTGCCTGTGGTCACCCAGTGAGTGCCAGCACCAGGACGTGATCTCAGCAATCTGGGGTCAGAGTCCATGCCCTTTACCACTACCCAGCTTTGCTCCTTATTTACTGTAGATTCATTTGTTTTGTTTTGCACGGATCTCTAAAATTCACCTTGGCTTCAGCTCAGATTAAGAACAAAAGCCTTAGAAAGAGAACAATCCAGTTAGCGTTCATTTCATCTGCACACAAACACTGTAAGGAAGCTACTCAAAAGTGCACCCCTTGCCTTGTGTCTCCTTGTCACTAAATCGGGTGGAGTGTCTTCTCCAAAACAGTTGCAACTACATCTCCCTTCTCATGTGCTCTTTGTGCAATAGGACGTGATGGCCTCTCTCTGGGGGATGGGGCTGATGTGGCTCCCTTGGAATTTGTGCTTCCAGTCGTGTGCTTCTAGTGGAGGGGACCAAGAAGTCACCAAAGATGACCTCCGGCTGGTCCCCCTGACCTCGGAGCCCAGTTGCTACTCCGTGGTGATGCCCAGACCGCGGGAAGAGCACACACAGGTGTTCTGGCCATCCGCCTCGGTCGAGACCTTGGCAGAGACCTCGGCCAGCAGAGCACCAGCTGCCAGGTGTGTAGGTGAAAACCCCCTTAGGTGATTCCTATCCCCAGCTTTGCAGTCGTTCCAGCTGAGACCTCAGCCCTTACAGATCAGAAACAAGTGATCCCTTCAGTTCTCTGTCTGAATTCCTGACTTATAAGGTCTGGAGGGTAAGAAAATTAGTCATTTGTGGCACTAAGGTTTTAGGTTGTTTTGTTCCTCAACAATGAATAACTGGAACAACAGAACAGGACTAATTTATCTTGCCTTTGATAAGGCCTATAATTAGTTAATATTTGAATTAGTAGTGTAACTAGAATTATTCATTATAGTTAAATCCTACATGAGCTTTAAAATCATTTTAGATCAAGAGCATTTCATTTTTTAAAAAGTAAGAGTGAGAATTTAAAATTCAATTTTAGTAATAGTTTTTTTACTTTTGTTGTATTGATTAGATATTTTTTTGTATTCGTTCTTCTTAAATGTTTTCTGTCTCATTTTCTTTCAAATTCTTAGCTGCTGGGGATCCCTGGGTGGCTCAGCGGTTTCTGCTTCTCCCTCTGCCTGTGTCTCTGCCTCTCTCTCTGTGTGTCTTTCATGAATGAATAAATAAATAAAATCTTTAAAAAAATTCTTAGCTGCTAAAATCATGATGTTTTCTATTATGATTACTTATACATTTTTGCAGAAAACACTTGCTTACATGGCCATGCACGTATATTTGAAATGTGAAAGCTTAACCGTGTGGTCTGATATGCCGACCTAACTTTGATATGAAAAAAATCACTGGCATCTAAGATTTAAACTATTTTTTTTCACATATTATCACTGAAAACTGCCCTTCAGTGAGGTATTTTTTTTTCCAATAATTTGGAGTACTCATTAGTAAATATTCTGGGAGCGTGGAAGAGAAGTATCAAAGGAAATTATCTGGGGGATTTTCAACTACAAATAAAAATCATGACAGGTACTGTGTGTGTTTATGTGTATGTTTTGACTGAATCTTCTTAAGCAGAGTATCTAAATCTGATTTGTCCATGATTTAAAATTTTGGAATGATTCGTTTCCTGGAATGAGTTTAGTGCAATTTGTAAGGTTTCCTTGACTATTAAGTACCTGATTAAGATACATGAATATTTTATTTTGATATTCTTTAAGAACTCTAAAGTTTTTTGGTGTGTTGACAATTTTATGTGATATAGTCACATGTCTTAATCTCTTAAGTATACAGATTTCTCAGCATTTTTTAAAATGTGAGATTTGAAAAAGAAAGTGATCACAAATATATTTAAAAAGCTATAGTAACTTTTTTTCAGCTCATCACTACAAAATGGGAGACATCACATATTCTAAAAAAACTAGTAAGAGGAAGGAAAGTGGAAGTGAGAAATGTTGTAAAACACACAAGAAAAAAAACACTTCCTTAGTTCAGGTGTTTAGGTAGATCCCCAAATAAATGGGTATATTAATAAAAAACCAACAACAACATAAAACAAGAAGTAATAGTTTTAAGAGAAATAGAAAATAGCATGTTTCCAACACTTTAGTTAAACAAAGGGCACCACTTACTTTGTTTTTTTTTTAAATTTTTTTTTTTATTGGAGTTCAATTTGCCAGCATATAGCATAACACCCAGTGCTCATCCTGCCAAGTGCCCCCCTCAGTGCCACTTACTTTGAACCAGTGATTGGGATAAGCTTTGGGGACTCAAAGACCCTTACCCTCAAAACACTGAAATTCTGGAGAGAGACACATTTAACATAAATGTAATAATGACAATGATAGTGACATGATGATATAATGACAATGTATTAAGATTCTCTGTATGGGGATCTCCCACACAATTTTGGAGGAGGAGGATCCTTCACAAAAATTTTGAAGGTTGAATTAGAAAAGGATGGAAGAAAGAACATGCCAGAAAGAAGAAGCAGCCCCACAAAATATGGAACCGACAGCATTATTTATGGAGGAACCAGAAACAATTTAGAATGGCTGGAGCATATCAGTGCGCTGAGTGATAAACTTTTAAGCCTTATCAAGCAAGATCTTGTCTACCATAAGGAGCCAGGTCTTCTCATACAGCATGGAGAATGAGGAGACATTGAAGAATTCATGAGAAGGGGAGCGATAGGATCAGGTGTTTTTCGATGGATCTAGGTGAGTCACTGAAGCTTTGTAGAACGTTTGGTTTGATTTGTTAAATGTTTGGTTGAAAACCTAACGGATGGAGAATGAAAGAGAAGTAAAGAACAGCTGTCTGTTGTAAAATTTCTATTACAGAAATGAAGCACAGCAGGACTCATTGACTGGAGAGGCTGAAGCCATTTAAGACAAGGTCTCACACACCATATAAACTATAAAGCTTAAATTGATATTTGATGACGTCGCTCACTGAGGTAGAGAACACAGGAAGGAGATCAATCTTGGGAAGCAGTTTTGTTGTTAGCAATGACAAACTAGTAATTGTAAGATCAGATTTGTAGCTTTTGACTGAAGTTCTTGTGTAACAAAATGTGGAGAGTCAGATAGACACCACAGCTCAGAGAAGAGGAGACCAGGACTGGATATCCCAATTTTTGGAAATAGTCAACATGTAAAATCTTAGTAAAAGCCATTATATAAAATTGTTCTATATTTTACTAAAAAGGATGTGTACCCAAGTTTCAAAAAAATAATGAGATATACAATAGTCATTACTGAAAATTATTTATAATTAACTCATTCTCACAGAATGCTTTTGTCTAGTTTTTGCCAAACTTTGTATCCATAACTTATCTGCGGTATCAACTAATGATGATTGTAGTTGCTACATACATGCTGGTTGATATTGTCCTGAATTACTGAGTTGAAAGTGAAACAATGAAGACGTATCTTAGAACTTCACTTATGTCAATAACATGAAACTTCTTTGCTGAATCAGAAAGCAATTTTTGAATATAGTAAAAATATTTTCTCATTTTTTGTGCTATTCACAATGTGATGGCTATGCACACAAAAATTTTAAATTTAGTATTATTAACATTTTCTCTAAGACTTCTGTAAGTCCAGAAAATACACAAAACAAATAATCAAGACTTAATTTACAGAGATTGCTGATTTTCATGGTTTAAATACTCCTATGATGGCCAATTTTAAGTTCCCAACATACTGTCAATTAATGTTGAGCTTGGAAAAAACATGCAGTAGCACATTTTAAACATACCGATGAAATGCCTGTAAATAACCCACAGAGGGGATCCCTGGGTGGCGCAGCGGTTTAGCACCTGCCTTTGGCCCCGGGCGCGATCCTGGAGACCCGGGATCGAATCCCACATCGGGCTCCCGGTGCATGGAGCCTGCTTCTCCCTCTGCCTGTGTCTCTGCCTCTCTCTCTCTCTCTCTGTGTGACTATCGTAAATAAATACAAATTAAAAAAAAATAACCCACAGAGAAAAAATGTAGTAAAATAATTAGGAAGTGATGAATTGTGAGACCTTATGACATTTATTTTCTTTCTTTTTTTTTTTTTTAGAAAGGACATCTTTTCTCTTTTTTTTTTTAATTTTATTTATTTATGATAGTCACAGAGAGAGAGAGAGAGAGGCAGAGACACAGGCAGAGGGAGAAGCAGGCTCCATGCACCGGGAGCCCGACGTGGGATTCGATCCCGGGTCTCCAGGATCGCGCCCTGGGCCAAAGGCAGGCGCTAAACCGCTGCGCCACCCAGGGATCCCATGACATTTATTTTCAATGCTGAAACATCCAACTGAGAAGTTAGAGGAAAGAATTCACAAAAGGCCATCTTTACTTCTGACACAAATTGTTAAGTTTGGGAGGTTCAATGATTTGCAAGAAAGGCTCCGAGAACTCACCAAAAGCTGTCACACTTGCAGTTATGGTTTATTACCGGCAAGAGACGCAGATTAAGTCAGCTGAGGGAAGGAATGCATATGGCAGCCTCTGGAAGAAAAACCTACATGGAGCTCCCGGTTGTCCTCTTCTCACGGGGTCAGGACATCTTATTTCAGCATGATGTATGTACGTCGGGAGTATTGTCCAGCAGGAGCCCCTCTGGGCTTGCACATCCAGTCCTTGTAGGGCTTCCATCGAGTAGAAATGGTTGAGTGCAGAAGACACTGATTTTCAGCCTCTCAGGAGGCTGAGTCGGGTGACCCTAAGCCCTCACCATAGGTCACACTATTGGTGCCAAGGACAAAGACCAGACCTTTTTGAACAAGGGTAAATCCTTTACTACACAAATACAATTTATTTAATTATAAGTTCATAGGACCTCATCTTTGATTAGGGCCATGTTTAACAGCTGGCTTGCACAATTCCAGGAAGTTTTACAGCAGCTCTTGTGAACTGGTATAAGCCGCTTTGGCACTGGTTAAGATGGAAATGGGAGAAGAGAGACCCATGAAAGGAACGGAGGCATAAAACAATACAATCAGAGAATGTATTTGCAGGAAACAAAAATTTGGAAGAGGAGATACGATGTTTAAAGAACAAAATGATGGATAGTTAATATCCAATAAATGAGAGCTCAAAACTGTCTTTTCTTCACAAATAGTGTTTTTTTTTTTTTTTTTTTTTTTTCTGATCGAAGGACAACAAGCTTATGCAAGACTGTTACGGCAGTGGACTGAAGAATAAGCTGGATATCAAGGTTGCTGCTTTTTTTTAAAAAAAAGTTAACTCCTTACGTAAAGACATATTAGGAGATAAACTATATCATTTAAGGGCCCCCAATAGGTGCCAACGCCCACATCTGGGTCATCTAAGGTGAGAAATTCTGCTATGAGGTGTTTATTCTTCTAGTATGTTTTTCTTTTAAAGTAAATTCTTATTATGAGACTAAACTGACCTTTGTGTTATTGACCCATAGAAGCAGAAACTAGAGAAAATGAAGGTGCTAATAAAAGGAAATAGTGCCTCAGAAGGAAAAGAGAGAAAGGGATACTAAAATCAATTTGTACCCAAAGTTCTGATAAAGGATGATGGAGTCTTCTTTGTATATATACAAACCACTTTGTGTATATAGGATTATTATTTCATCATTTGCGTAAAATAAGTGTATCATACGTAAGATAGATTCCTCCACTGTTTCTTGTCAAAACCAACGATGTCCCATGCTTTTCATGTTTCGGTCTTTCTGGTACTTTGTAGTTTTGAACAAAATGAGTTGTTAAATAGATTGACAATAAAAAAATGCCATTTGGATGTCCACTCTCACCACTGCTATTCAACATAGTACTAGAAGTCCTAGCCTCAGCAATCAGACAACAAAAAGAAATAAAAGGCATTTAAATTGGCAAAGAAGAAGTCAAACTCTCCCTATTCGCCAATGACATGATACTCTACATAGAAAACCCAAAAGCTTCTACACCAAGGTTGCTAGAACTCATACAGCAATTTGGCAGCGTGGCAGGATACAAAATCAATGCCCAGAAGTCAGTGGCATTTCTATACACTCACAATGAGACTGAAGAAAGAGAAATTAAGGAGTCAATCCCATTGGCAATTGCACCCAAAAGCATAAGATACCTAGGAATAAACCTCACCAAAGAGGTAAAGGATCTATACCCTAAAAACTATAGAACACTTCTGAAAGAAATTGAGGAAGACACAAAGAGATGGAAAAGTATTCCATGCTCATGGATTGGAAGAATTAATATAGTGAAAATGTCAATGTTACCCAGGGCAATTTACACATTTAATGCAATCCCTATCAAAATACCATGGACTTTCTTCAGAGAGTTGGATCAAATTATTTTAAGATTTGTGTGGAATCAGAAAAAACCCCGAATAGCCAGGGGAATTTGAAAAAAGAAAACCATATCTGGGGGCATCACAATGCCAAATTTCAGGTTGTATTATTTATTGACAGAACCATGACCTATGGGATCATGCGGACCGGGGTTAACAAGAGATTAAGCTTGAACTGGTGAAATTACTTAATTTTGGGTATTGAGACTTGAGTATACAATGAAGATATTAGGATTTGTACTGTATCACTCAATATAATAATGCGCATGAAGGCATTTTAACATTATTTTGACAGATACGTGGCAGGTACGTGAACACATTAATGGAGGATATTATCCAACTTTCCCATAGCAATTAGTTTTGGCTTCTCTGTTAGCAACTCTTCCTTCTTTGGTGATAATGACAACTGAGGCACAGTGTTTTTCCGTATCATTATCAAGAAATGTCTGCATGTCTAGTCTACGGGTATCAACTTAACTAAAACCACCTATGGTAGGGACAATAAAACCCCTTTTGTAGAGCGTAGTACAGGGTCTTGCATATCTGGATGCGTGCAAAGGTTTTCTTGGTAGAAACTCTGCGAATCATCTCTACCGTGGTGAATTGATATGTGAGAGAGGAGCGTGTTCACTACAGAGGAGGACGCTGCCGTGTATCCGATTTAGAGTTCCAGTATTGTCTAGTAGATATTTGAGCATTTAGCAGTCAATTAATATATGACTTATGAAGATGATATAGTATTTTATAATTAGTATTTGGGGGTAGAAGTAGATTCTCTTCTCTTGCTAACGTGCATCACGGGATGTGGCATAATGACGGAGGCCTCAAGTCCGGCCTGGCCGTTAGTGGCCATGTGGCCTGATCCACTTACGTGGGCTCCCTGAGCCACTGTTTCCTTATCTTTAAAAGAGGGATAATACCGATTTCATGCAGCTCTGAAGATTTATAAGAAGTTGTACGTAAAAAGCTTAGCACAGCTCCTGACTTAAAGTTAGCTCTCAAAAAATACTCATTCTCTCCTGGCCTGTGATTCTCTAGGAGCTGAATTATATGCTCGCGTTATAGGTGAAGTAATTAATAGCTGGTGCTGCTAACCTCCTAAAAGTGTTGGTTACGGGAACGTCTTACATTCTGTAAACGCCAGAGGATAACAACAACATCTTTAAGGCAAATGTGCTCCTATAACTTGTGACAGCAATCTTACTACCAGCAAATAAATTATAATGGTAGTAATTTCCCGATGAAATCAGAAACCTTTTCATAAAAGAACAGTTCTTTTATCTTTAACTTCATAAATCATAGTATATGATGTGCTCTCAACTTGAAAATAAAGATGTACTTTGGTAGATGTTGAAATTTATAATGTTGTTACTTGCAGCACTAGAAGATATGCCACTTTAAGGAAATCTGACTGCATTTTTTTCAGTGGGACTAACTACTTTTGCCTACATTAAAAAAAAATGGTGGAAATTGTTAAGAAACCTCTGATCTTTGGTTTTCAAGGAATTTTCTGACCTCAACTGATTATTATTGATGTCAATCGTGTTTTACTCTCTGGATGTGGCATGTTTCTAAATGACTGAATAGTCCTTATACTATTTTGGTTTATAACTTTCTTTCAAATAACTAGAACCCATACGTATCACCAATGCCAGAAGCTCTCTGCTCCTGAGAGTAAAATACACCACTGCATTCCGCAGATTAAAAGAACTCTTTATTCTGAGTGGACCTGTGATAGACAGCTTGTGATACTGGTCACGAACAGGGATTTTAATTTTTATTTTATTTTTTAATTTTTAAGAAAAATTAAATTTACTTATTTATTTGAGAGAGAGAGAGAGAGAGGGAGGGAGAGGGAGAGAGAGACAGAGAGACTGAGGGGGGGAGGTGAAGGAGAGAGAGAATCCCAAGCAGACTCCAAGCTGAGCATAGAGCCTGATGTGAGACTCGATCCCAAGACCCTGAGACCATGACCTGAACCAAAGTCAGATGCTCAACTGACCTGAGCCACCCAGGTGCTCCCCGAATAGGAATTTTTAAATGATGATTTGGGTAAATACATACAACATGCATATATCTTGAATTTCATACTTTTTCCATTTTCCGGTTTTTTTTTTTTTTTTTGGAATAACTCAGAATAGGTTTTTGTTGTACAACTGGGAAATTCTGAGTCATATTCCACATTCCATTTAATTATTTTTTCTAAAATAAAAAAGAAGTATTTTCTGAATATACAATAAAGGTGGCAACCATGGAAGCGTATCACTCAGATCTCGTGGAAGAGAAACTGATACGGTGCCCTGGAAGGAATAATAGTTGGCTGCTGCCCCTTAGAACCACATTACTCCGGGCTGTTCCGAGCCAGTAACCGAGCGTAGTACCGGTGCTGGCCCATTTTTACTCAACGCAGTATCTCTCTAATGGGCAACTTTTTCTTAGGGATTCCGGCTGGGATGTCTATTGCTTATAAGCATGCCACCGTATAAGGCTATTCTTATCCAGTTCTTAATTCCCTCTCTATTTTTATGCCTCTCAGATTTGAATCATGCTGTAAAGACTCCCTCTGCCTATGCCAGCTCCTCCTATCTTCATTCTTCACAAATGTTTGACCCAATAAATTTCCTATATCTTAGCATCCATTTTTCAGAGGACCCGAGGTAGGGCCAGAAGTGGTCCCAGGAATAGGCAGTGAGATGATGTTTTGGGGAACGGCAAAGGGGCCTCATATTGGAATATGAGGGCACGCTAGTCCCAAGGACAAGGTGGTAGCTCAACTGCTGAGGATTTTACCAGTGGTAAATAATCCAGTAGAGGGAAAAACTACCCTAAGGCAAAAGGAGCTCCCTCAAGTGCTGCTTCTCTCCTGGCTGCTAGGCCAATAGGTAGTATTAAAGTTCAGCATGTGCTGGCTAGACACTGATAAGGAAATAAAGAAATCACACTTCAAAGTACATACAAGAATTATTTAGCAGGTGCCATCAGGGGCCAGAGAAATATTCCTGGAATTGGATTTTGAGGGTGCTGGGTCAGAACATAAGATTGGAAATGTATGAATGTGTCAAATTATGGGAACTTTCTTTGGACCTATATGGGACTCAATAACCACTCGAGGACTTCAAGAACTGAGGCAAAACGACCCGACTAGTTGACTTAGCCAATCTTCATCGTAGGCCACTCTTGAGCCTATGAATGAAGTTGCGGTTGATGGCCAATAAAGAGGCCACACAGAGGTTCAATACCATGGACTCCCACTCACCAAAGTCAATCAATGCATAAATGACTAAGGGTCTGATTTGCCAGCAATGGAGGTGAATGCTGAACCCCCAACTGGGTAGTTTTCCATGAGGTGAGAAAAACCAATTGTCCTGATGGGAATAGATACCTATTCTAGGGTTAGTTTGGCTTTCCCACCTTTAGAGCCTTAGCCAGCACCATAGTCTGGGAGATTCCAACACACCTTATTTACAGACATGGAATTCCACTACCTTTTACATGATCCAGGACTCACTTTACACCTGAAAGAACTGTACAAATGCAACCTATGACCTGTGATACCAGGGTTTGCTGATCCTATCACAAACCACGCTATCCAGATGCAGTCAGTCTCCTAGATTACTGGAATGGCAAGGCCAAAACATTATTGTGGAAGCAATATGATAGGGTGCTAGGCTTCAGGAGGCAGGATGTGTGCTGAATCATAAACCTTTGGATATATTTGGTGTCCTATTAAAAAGATTTGTGGATCTTGGGATCAAAGGATGCACGATGATCTGAGGGTTTGTGTCTATTAAAACTCGTAAGTTGAAATCATGAAATTCCAGTGTGATGTTACCAGCAGGTGGGGCCTTTGGGATGTGTTTAGGTCATGAGGGTGGAGTCCCATGAATGGAATTAGTTCCTAATACAAGAGGGTTTCAGAGAGATCCCTAGCCTCTTTCACATGTGAAGATAAAATGAGAAGTATACACACTGGCAGCGGTGCTCCACCGGACCAGGCTGGCACCCTGATCCAAGACTTCCAGCCTCCAGAACTGTAAGCAATGAATTTCTTTTGTTTGTAAGCTATTCAGTCTGTAGTAATTTGTTAAAGCAGCCTGAAGAGACTAAAATGGGATGGAAGTAAGAGTAATCCTACTAATTATTGTTTCCAGACTCACCGGGGGACCTGATAATCCTTTCCCCTAAATCTGTAGCTATGAAGGTGGGAAGTCTCAATTCTCAGACAGGGAACACAGAATGACACGTGATGCAACAAGAGAATCATTGAATTTGAAGTTAGAACATCTGCTAGGCCACTTTGGATTCCTTGTGTTTGGGGAAATGGAGTCACCATGTCCACAAGTGTAGCTGACCCTGGTCCGCAGGAGAAGGTGTGACTGTTTTCATACAACATGGCCAGAGAAGAATACGCGTGGAAGCCGGTGATCTCCTTGGGGACCCCAAGGAACTCTCTCACCCAATTCACAGAGAATGGACACAGTCAACAGTGTGCCCTGAGAAACGTGTGGTTGTCAAGGGTCCGGATCCCTCAGGAATAAAGGGCTGAGTCGTACCACCAAGTAAGCCATCAGGGCTTGTTGGAGTGACGGCAGAGGGTGAAGGACATGCAGCACAGCTAATGGATGAAGGAGAGGGTGCATATTAGCTTTATGCCCAGGATCAACTGCAAGGACAGAGTTCGGCTCATCTCCCTAACCTCCCCTTCTACACTTTCTTTTAGAGAGAGAAGCCAATGAGAAGCCTGAAGGAAGGGCTTTCCAAACCTGGAAGGAAAATTAGGAGTCTCCAGTGGAGCCACACAGATTTTTCTTGAAGAGAATCTGTGGGCAGCCCAGGTGGTTCAGCGGTTTAGTGCCTGCCTTCTACCCAGGACGTGACCCCGGGGTCCTGGGATCGAGTCCCATGTCGGGCTCCCTGCATGGAGCCTGCTTTTCCCTCTGTCTGTGTCTCTGCCTCTCTCTCTGTGTGTGTCTCTCATGAATAAATAAGTAAAACCTTAAAAAAAAAAAAAAGAGAGAGAGAGAGAGAATCTGCTGCTGTGGCCATGGTGGATCAATAGCTCAGCTCCCATTCTTTGACCCACATTGTATTGACACAGAGGCCACATTTTCCCTGGGCTGCAATGTGATGAAGCATGGCACCATATTGGAGGCAGCCTCTTCCTGCCAGGTGAGGGATTTCTTAAATGGGAAATTTGCTTTGGGATTCCTCATCAGCCTGGCCAAGCCTTCCTTACAACTCTGCTGGAATAAGGTCCTTCCTATTCACTCATTACTTTCTTCTCTCCTTTTATAGAAGCAGACCCGCCTTCTGCTGTGAAGCCTCTCTCTGCCAACTCCTGCTACCTTTATCTTTATCTTTCAAGGGTAGTTTCCAAAACAATTTCCTGAACATCAAATCCCATCTTGGCGTCTGCTTCTTGGAATATTCCAACCAACACAGAGGTCATCAGCACCTCCTATGGGCTACTTCTGTTTATTATACTTCTCTGTCTCCTGCTGATGGGAATACACACTGGTGCAGCCATGATGGAAAACAGGATGGAGGTTCCTCAAGAAGTTAAACACAGAGCTACCCTATGAATTGCACTATCGGGTGTGTACCACAGAAATACAAAAGCACTAATTCAAAGGGATACATGCACCTCTATTTTTACTGCAGCATTATTTACAATAGTCAAGCTATGGAAGCAGCCCAAGTGTCCACAGATGAGTAGATAAGAAGATGTGGTGTATATATACAATGGAATATTATTCAGCTGTAAAAAAAGAATGAAATCTTCCCACTTGCAACAGCAGGGATGGAGCTAGAGAGTATAATGCTCAGCGAAGCAAGTCAGTCCGAGAGACAAATACTATATGATCTCACTCATATGTGGGATTTAAGAAACAAAACAAATGAAAAAAGGAATAAAAGAGAGAGAGAAACAAACCAAGAAACAAATTTGAACTATAGAGAGCAAACTGATGGTTGCTAGAAGGGGAGTGGGTGGGTAATGGGTTAAATAGGTGAATGGGAGATGAGCACTGAGTGATGTGTAGAATTGTTGAATCACCATATTGTGCACCGGAAACTCATATAACAGTGTGTGTTAACTATACTGGAATTAAAATTTAAAAACTTAATAAAAAAAAAGCACAAGATTTTAGAACTTACTGTGTCTCCTGACATTTTAGGGAAAAACATCATGAGATGATAAAAAGCAAGAATCCCTAATTTATTGAAATAAGAATAAAAGTACAGTCGTGGTTCTTAAAAGATTACCTATGGTCACTGGATGCTTCTGAGGGTTGCTTTAGGTAAAGGAAATCATTTCTTTATTGATTTAATTCATTCATCATATCCATATCGAGCATCTCCTAAATGCTAATGACTAAATTAGAGACCATAATATTTTCTCACAGTGGAACATAATTATTTGTAATGGGCCACATTTAAACATTGATTTCTTTATGGATACTTTTTAATTTATTATGTATTATTTATTGAGGCTTCTTTATAATTATTTATTAATATTTATTGATACATATTTTTAAAGACAATCTTATTGATGCCGATTTTACATATTAATATTCATATTAATATTTATTTTTTCTCTCTTTCTCAGTTGGTTTCCCTCCTCATACAAACACAAAAAGCAACAACAATAAAGCAAAGAAACTAAAAAATAAAAAGTTCATAGCTCCCTTAAATAAGAAAAACAAAGTATTTTCTTTGATTCTTTCTAACAAATTACCACTGTATTGCTCTCCTTACTATCACAATTAAGTATTTTACCTCACTGGCCTTAACTTCTCATATTTCCTTATTGATAAACTATCAATTGGGTGGCCATTGTTTCACTGAAACTATTCTTTCAGAGATCAAAACCAGAGGTTGTTAATTCCCAGAGTGTTTAAAATTCTCTACCATGAGACTCTGTGACACAGGAATATGTGATCTAGGAAGGAGGAAGAGACTAGAGAATGTCTCAAAATCAAGTAAAACATTTACAGAATAAAACAAATCAGGTTAAAGTAGCTAGAAAATGAAAAAAAAAAAAAGAACCTAGGAAATGATTAAATTAGAGAAGGTGACGATAGGAGCTGAGCTCTAACATCAGTATGGCAAACCCAATCCAGTTCTTATTAGCCATCAGGGTGAACAATAAATAAATAGTAAAAACCTTTTTAAAAAGAATCATCTCCATGGGCAGGTGTACTTAGCAGCTCCGTGTAGAAATGGCGGAAGCACCAGGTGTTACCCAAATACTACCTTTTCACTACCTCAACTGGACATGCCTCAGCTTTGTCTTTCATCATTTTCATCACCCCTGATTAAATTCAATACCTCTTTGTAGGACATAGTTTGTTACCTTTCTAACCAGCCTTTTTCCTTCCAGATTTTTCCTCATCTAATACATTTTCAACCATGTCATACAAGCTGACTGCCTAAATCTGAGTATATTATTCATTCCCTCAAAAGTGTGCAGTATTTTGTTTTGTTTTTCTTCCTTGAGGGTAAAAATATCCAAATTCCTGAACACTGCATTCAAGAGTTTTATAATTCATTTCAACCTGCATTTTCATCTTGACCTCAGGTCATATTTCTCAATACTTTACATGCTGAGCTTGCTGTTTCTCCCCAAATTCTCATTAATTCTTCCTCACTGTGGCTTAATCTATTCCATCTTTCTGAACTGTCCTTCTTTTCCTCTGATCGTTGAGTGATATATCACTTATCCTTCAATCACAGGAAGGATGTAGTTCCTCTGTGAAGACCAATTAGATTGAGCGCCGCCAAGTATAACTCACTGAACTCTCATAACATTCCCCGGAGATGGTTCAAACTTAGACTAAATGGTTATGGTTGAGTCCTTTTTCCTAATTCAGTGCCTGACAGGATTAACAATAAAAAATATGTATTAAATTTTATTGAATAGGTAGGTCTTTGTCTCATACAACCGTCTGTGGTTATTGCCATCTGAGTATAGGATTAATAAATGTAAAGCTCTGGTTTTGTGGAAGTCAGGCTGAAGATTGGGTTCAGGGAACGGTGAGACCCACCAGAGAGGTCAGGTCATTCTGTGGAGTAGGCTAACATGTAAGTGACATCTCAGGGCTGGACCTAGTGGACAAAGCAGAGCACAGTTACATTCGTTTCTAGAAAGTTTTTGAACAATCATGTCTTCTATTTATACAAAGAAGTTGACCCAAACATGTCATGAAGTGCTTGGAGATATAAAGACTGGAATGATAGAAGCACAGATACTAGGATTCTCACTTAAGTCCAGAAAAAAAGGGTCATCTCAAGAATCTAGGAGTCCATGCATGCATGGAATGGGATCCGGAAATTATTATTTTAGTTAGCAGTGAGGGTTGGGAAAAAAAAAAAAAAGGAATGGTTTGGTAAAGTAAACAATGGCTGTTCTTTGAGAAAAAATAAGTTTTTACTGCATCTGTCCGGTATTCCCTAGGGCTTTATATGTCCTGTCCTGCTGTCCATTAAGATTACTTACTCACGGGAGCCAGGACAAATTCTAATGAATCATGCATAATGAAAAGTAAGAAAACATTATATATATCTGGAATAAGAGCCTTCTTCCTTTCTCCTGACCAGAAAAATTAGCCATTTCAAAAAAATTTAAATGATTAGCATGATTTCCTTTTTTTTATAAATTTATTTTTTATTGGTGTTCAATTTGCCAACATATAGAATAACACCCAGTGCTCATCCCGTCAAGTATTAGCATGATTTCCTAAGTGGTTTTTAGTCTTTAATAAGATAATACAATCAACTTTTTGTTAAAGATAAGAAGATAAATGAGCACAGTACAAACTCATATAATTTTAGAGCATAGAGTAACTTGAGAAATGGTAAGTTTAATCCTCTCATTTTACAGTCATGAAAATTTTCTGACTATGAAAAATGGATTCCCTGGACAGCTAGTGTCAGAGGTGGGTCTGAAGCCCACAACTTTTGTTCTCTTTCTATAATATAATTACATCAATGTTATTATTCTCTAATGCAGGGGTTGGCAAACTATGGCCCATGGGCCAAATCTCGCTTGCTGCCTGATTTGGTAAAATTTGATAGGACACAGCTCACATGTTTACATATCATCTGTGGGCGTTTCCATTTGACAACAGCAGAGTTAAGTAGTTACATGGGGACCATATGGCCCTTGGATCCTAAAATACTATCTGGCTCATTACAGAGAAAGTATGCCAACCTCTGATCTAAGCCATCAGGCCTTTTGTGAGAACCTTGCACACTTGCTTCATTCCTCTCCCAGTTTATTTTCCTTGCCACTCCCCACTCTCCAGCAACAACTACTCTCTTCTATGGGACTCGCATGGGGAGGAAACAGAGACTTTTATACTCCAGCAAAGATCACCCCCTTGTATCTGTTAGTATTCATTTTTTATCTCCAAACTAAATTTTCCTAAAGGAGATCATTTTCAATGCCTTATTAAGGAACCATTAAGAAGACATAATATGAAAAAAAAAAAGAAAAAGAAAACATAATATGGGGCACCCCAGGTGGCTCAGCGGTTTAGCACCGCCTTCAGCCCGGGGCGTGATTCTGGAGACCCAGGATCAAGTCCCACTTGGGCTCCCTGCATGGAGCCTGCTCCTCCCTCTGCCTGTGTCTCTGCCTCTCTCTCTCTCTGTCTCTCATGAATAAATAAATAAAATCTTAAAAAAAAACATAATATGTACTCTGAGTTGACGATGGGTAGACATTGTAGACAGCATTGCTATTGGTCCTAGTACACACTAGCAGTGGCAAGAATGATTGATAATTTGAGGTCTTCTGCAAGAACTGGTTTTGAAAGTCTTGTCAAAGGTCTGAAAACAAAGACATACATATTTAAGATTAGATTATTTTTTACTTTTTGCATAATTTTGTGTTGATGTCTTTCCAAATTTTTTTTTGTGTGTGTGTGTGTGTGAGTGAGGACAGTTTACAACCACAATTCTCTGCAATGAGAATCTTGCCCAAGAGTCCTTTCTTGAAGATCCGTTCACCATCTGAGTTCATAAGGGTGAATATATTGGCTAAGAAACCACAATCATGCTATCACTGACCCCCCTACACACACAGAAACAATACTTGAATGGGTACTTTGGAAGAAGAGTAATACTCGTAGTGAACTTTCATCTGGAGAAGAAAGGAGAGACTACAATGAAATAGGATATTCAGATAGAGAGAAATGTGGTAATGAAGAAGGTAAGCTAGCTTCTCAGATTGTGGAGATAAAGATGAGCATGGCAAGACAAAACAAAACAAAACAAAAACATGGAAAAGACTTACCAGAATTATATGACAGGAGGAACTGAAAATGATCGTATTCATCAGAATCTCAAACCCTGATGACAGTAGACAGAAAACGGTGAAATCAGCTATAGCCTTATAAGAGTGGGGAAAGCATGTGATGCTCGACACTGCTCTGTGTGGCTCACCTGTTATTGAGGGTGTTGCTGGCAGTTCATGCTGCATGGCCTTTGAAGTTACTGGGATTGAAGAGTAGATGAAAACTAAAAGGTGTATGTGCACTTACAAAGAAATAATTCCTGTGAGCCTCAGCTCTGACCACAGGGTAACAGGCTCACAAGGGCTTCCTCTTGATATTTTTTAACAAGTGCCTCTTCAGTAGAGCAGGACCAAGGAGACTGTTCACAGGACTGTGGTCAAGAAGTGCCATGGGGCGCCTGGGGCCTCAATCTGTTAAGCTTCTTCCTTTAGCTCAGGTCATGATCCCAGGGGCCTGGGATAGAGCCCGAGTTGGGCTCCCCGCTTTTCCCTGTTGCTCTGCCCTGTGATCATGCTCTGTCTGTTTCATATAAATAGATAAAATCTTTAAAGAAGGAAAGAAGAAAGAAAGAAAGAAAGAAAGAAAGAAAGAAAGGAAGGAAAGAAGAAAGAAAGAAAGAAAAGAAAGAAAGAAAGAAAGAAAGAAAGAAGAAAAAGAAAGAAAGAAGAAAAGGAAGAAAGAAAGAAAGAAAGAAGAAAGAAAGAAAGAAAGAAAGAAAGAAAGAAAGAAAGAAAGAAAGAAAGAAAGAAAGAGGGCAGCCCGGGTGGCTCAGTGGTTTAGCATCTGCCTTCGGTCCAGGGTGTGACCCCAGGGTCCTGGGTTTGAGTCCCACATTCGGGCTCCCTGCATGGAGCCTGCTTCCCCCTCTGCCTGTATCTCTGCCTCTCTCTCTCTCTCTCAAGAGTAAATAAACAAAATCTTTAAAAGAAAGAAAGAAAAGAAAGAAAGAAAGAAAGAAAGAAAGAAAGAAAGAAAGAAAGAAAAAAAGAAAGATCCATGAAACTCTCCAGCTGACAAAAGGCCAGTGATTACAATACATTTTATCATGTGTATCCAGATCGCTGAAGCTAGGAATCTAGGCCGATTTCCAAATTACTGCTCAGAGTCAGTAAAAGGCTGGTCAGAAAAAGCATCACATAAAAGAGGCCCAGGTGATTGTGACTGACCAGCTAGGTCTGAGAATCACCGAACATTGAGTTGAGGTCAATGAAAAATCCCGGGTTTTAGAGTTCTAACATAATCTACGACTGACGTAATATGTCCAAGAAACTGCTTTTTATATTTTATTATATGTTGAAATTGACACAATTTGAATTCACTTGGAAGCACCCTCTTCTCCAGGCCCTTGTATCCAGTGTTGGGAAGCCTGGGTTGGGTCCCAGCATACCTCCTTGAGACGCTGCCCTTTTCTATTCACACACTGGGGACCAGCACATTTTGATGATTTCATCCTTTCTGAAAGTATTTTTTTTTTCTTTTACTAGGAGCTGTGATGTTTTTCTTGTTCCTCCCCATTCATTTCCTAAAATAATTCAGTAGAAGATCCAACCCCTCTGTTCATGATCGTCGCATGCACTCGCGAGGAGGTTTTTCCAAGGTGACTGTCTCCTGGCTTAATCCTTCTGCTTAGTCTCAATATTAGCACAATTACAATCATTTTAAATTTAGATAGACGAGTCCATATCCAGCCACACACTGAGTAATGTATCAGTCTACACACAACTTGGAGCAAAGAAATTAAGGGTAAAATAAAACGACAAAGCAGAAACAGCAAGAGACAAAATAATAGAGAAGTTCATCTTTTCTGACTGTTTGAGACGGGACTGCACATTTGCTTTAAAAACAATTCCATTACATTGACGATGGAAAGGGAATCTTACATCTGATTAATGATACGCAATGTAAAGCTAAGAGCGTTAAGCTCTTAAAAATATTATAGTAGAATTTAGTATCTAATCCTCTACCTTTTAGTTATACAGTGAGATGGTTTTCTATTGGCCGAGTTTAAGTCGTGAGTGCTTCTGGAACTTAGGTGTCTGTGGCTCTTGCGACACGCGGTGTAGTGAACTCCTAGTTCCATAAGGTGGCATCAACCCACCGGAGTGAGCAGGGACCCTACTGATCATATTTCAGGTGACCCTGGACCTTCCACTTGCACTTCTCCTAAAGTTGCTCAGTGCAAGGAGAAATTCAAAGGTATTTTAAAGGTTTCCTCAAATCTATTATCTATCAACTTACAAAAAGAAAATCTCAAATGAATCCAAATTTTGTGTTCTTCTAAAGAGCCTAAAGTTCAAGTGTACAGTTGAAGGGCATCTGAATCTCCAGTCCTCTCTGCCCTGCATTCTTGGGCTTGAAATCCTGCCGGGAACTCTATTCTTCCAGGATTTCTGGCATTTCAGCTTTTGGGTGATACTTAGACATATAGTCACATGCACCATAAAGATAATGACTTTCTTAGTTTTCTAATGCAACAAGGAGAGGAGGGAAATGGAGAAACGTGTAAGACATTTAGTATTTGACTTTTTTTGGGGGGAGGGGGGGCTATTTACAGATTGAGCTAAACCTTATTTAAAAATAAAAATAAGTGGTGCTCCTTGAATCGTTTCTGTAGCAATTCAAACTCAAAGCAATTATAACTCAAAAATACAGAATAAAAATAATCAAATAAAGGTGATATTGAGCTGCATGATCCTCATGATGATGGGGAGGGATTAAACTAGTTTATTAATAATAAGAGAAAGAGAGAAAGAAAAAATACATTTGCTTCAATAATTGCTTCTTAGTGAATGTTAATACCGTAATTTACTGATGAATGCTAACTAGCTCATATAACTAGAAAAACAAGTGATTTTATACCATATTTCAGTAAAACAGCATGCACTATGTTCTGCCAATATAAATGCGTTTACATCCCCAGTTATTTCAAAAGGTCATTTTAGAGAACATTGTTATGATTAAATATGAAGAAACCTGTTTATTTCTCAACTCTAGTACCAGTTATCTCTGAGGAGGTTCTTAGACTATGAGAAATAACGACGCAATATTGCAATAAGGACAAGCTCCAAGCAGTTTTCCCAACTCTGCTTTTTACCAGTTCGGTGACATTATATGTCATTTAATCTCCCTCCATGTAGATTCAGAATTGACTCCCCATTCTTACTTTACAGCAATGTTAGGAGGATTAATTGGATAATGAATCTAAAGGCTCTAGGCTCAGTAAAGAAAGACACAAACGCAATTTATTATTTGCCAGTGAAAGAAGACAATGAGAAAGCACTTCCCCTACTAATCAAAATTATTCCTACCAAGAGGATGAATGTTACCAAGTAAATTAAGACTATTTTTGGTAGAGTTTCTAGTCTCAGATATCCTAGGGCGGCAAGCAGGAGAGCAAACGCAGCTGTCAGTTTTTTTTTTTTTTTTTTTTTTGTGGCTCTCAGTTTAAACATGTTTCTTCCTTTAAGAAAATGGGACCACTCCAAAGGCATAATGGAGAAGATTTCATAAGCCCATTAAAGCGCAAACTTTTAGATATTTGGAAATATCTAAAGAACTCAATAAAAGACATGCGATCAATAAATTAAAAAAAAAAAGAACAATTCAACTAAACGTGTTTTCTTGCATTCTTTTCCCACTATCTTCTTAGAACAAAGACCACACGGTGGTGAGTGATTTAAAAAAAAAAAGTAATAAAAATCTATCCTATGTGGTAGCAGTGCAAAATATAATTTCCAGAATTCAAGATAAATGCGAGTACCTGTGAGTGTCTGTAAGAATGCAGGCATCAAGGAGTTGTTTAAATAGAACTGGATTGGAAATAAGATTACCCAGGGCTGCCCTTTTCTGCTGCTGTCTCCTTAGGATCTTTTGCCCTTAAATTAAATTTTTTTTTTTGCGGTGAGAGGTCTGCACTATATCTAAGTTGTTTTCCAGCTGAAAGATGAAACAGTTACGATCTTCATCTGAGTTTAAATCTCAATAAGAATCGTTTTTCTGACCAGTACAGAATGAAAGCAACTGACTTTGGTCCAAGAGTGGAATCTCCCGGTGTGTCAGGTTTCCCTAAATTGAGAATGATGAGGATTAATGAGTCTGCCCCTGTACCAGAGTCAGGCCTCGCTCGGGCTTTGAATCTGGCCACTTCAGGTGTGGAAACAGATTTGAGGCAGGATTCCTGAAATTTGTTCTCTGAAACCAAAGACTCTTACCTGGGCTCTCTTTTCACCATAGTTTGTGAAAATGGTCAATGCGTACAAGGCGGGGTTCTTGACACCCAACGGTGGCTAGCGTTGTCGTCAAATAGACCACCTGGCATATGAACCTGAAGCCTCAGCAGTCGTTTGTCAACCTCCTTCCACCAGCGTGGTCGACGGCCTGTGGTTAACCTGGGTGCCTGTTTTACTATTGGATTGTAGCAGTTACCTTGGTCTTTTAATTATAAGTACCAATCAAATGATCTCATTCCTTCTGAGGAAACTCAAAGCCTTTTCTTGGACAAGTAATTAATTTCGTTTTAGAACACGCTCTACACACTCCCATGGTCACCAAGACAAAAAAAAAATATATGTATGAACATACATATTACGAAAATTCTAATAAATCATGCTTTTATCAGCTAATAAATTCTATTTGAATAGAAATCAAATTAGCTAATAAACCAACCATGCGGGATCCCTGGGTGGCGCAGCGGTTTGGCGCCTGCCTTTGGCCCAGGGCACGATCCTGGAGACCCGGAATCGAATCCCACATCAGGCTCCCGGTGCATGGAGCCTGCTTCTCCCTCTGCCTGTGTCTCTGCCTCTCTCTCTCTCTCTGTGACTATCATAAATAAATAAAAATTAAAAAAAAAAACCAACCATGCATCATATGGTTCATTTGTAACTGCATCCTTTAATTAAATAATTTATTTATTTTAAAGATTTTATTTATTTATTCAAGAGAGACAGAGAGAGAGGCAGAGACACAGGCAGAGGGAGAAGCAGGGAGGTCGACGTGGGACCCAATCCCGGGACCCCGGGGTCATGGCCTGGGCCAAAGGCAGGTGCTAAACCCCTGAGCCACCCAGGGATCCCTAACTACATCCTTTAAGCATGGCTGGTAAATTGTAAGTTTTCTTATAATACATAAAAGTTCTTATTACATTAATATTTGTTCAGCAGCTAAATCTAATTTTAATGTTCTCAGAGAAGAACCAATGAAACAGAGAAAGGTTTCGACTTAATTTCAGGATATCACACACATGTTAAGAGGACTGAGGTGATACTTTCCTTATTTTTTCCTAAGTTTAATGTGTCAACCTATTTGTGGAAATAGTGAAAAAAAAAGACTCATAAAGGCTGATTTTAAATTAGAGGTGATATTTTTAGATCTTTACTGAACTCATTGCGAATTTATCTGTTTGTCTTATGTAAATCATTGTTCTTGGTGAGGTTGGAAACCTGTGGTTTCTTTCAAGGCTGAATTTTGTTACTTTGAAAAATCCACCACAAGGTGGCAAGCCAAGAGAAGTTTTAAAACTGCAATCCTGGGCCTTCATTTGCGCAGCGAGAGCTCCAAGTCTGGTTCATCTCAAGAGTCACCACACACCTGACATGTCAGTGGCCAGACCGGTGTATAGATGTTGATGTATGCCCCAATTAAAAATCATAATTACCCATAAAGGAAAGGCAGCGGGCTGTGAAACCCAACGCTTTGGCCCTGAGCAGGTCCTCAGCTCCTCAGCTCCTACCTGGGCTCTGCAGGGCACGTTAACCCTTTGGGTCAAGACCTCTCAGCTCCCCGGGCCAGCCCAGCAGGGATTCTGTGTGCAGGACTGGAAAACAGCTACGGCCGGGAGTCAGGGTGATAAGCAGCCCCAAAGGGAGCTTTCAGTTTAAAGCAACTGGATTCAATTCCCATCGCCTAAGCTCCAGGGTCAGAGAGCACCCGGACAGGAGCCTGGTGAGGGACCCTGAGGTCTCCGCAGGGGAGGGAACCAACACGCCCCTCAGGCCTCCAGGGAGCAAGCAAAGGCCTAGGACGCAAGGGAAGGAGATCTTCGGAAATTTCATTACTAATAAACATGAAAGTGCACCCACGGAAGTGCATAGGAACATCCAAGAGTGTTAGACTAGCCACAGGTGACCAGTCCAACTAACGTGTAACGTCTGCCAAAGACAAGGAGGTAGTGTGGCGGGGTGCCCTGAGGAGTGGAGGCCGTGTGCCTGGGCCACCGCATGGCCTGGCAGGTTCCTCACTCTTACAGAGTCAGGGTTTTGTTTACCCCGGACTCCCATCTCACCATTTGTGCTTAGAAAGACCACTGATCCAGACCTGGACTTCAGCCCTCAGTGAACTGAAGGGAAATGATTTATGTGCAAACAAAGGCCACTTCTTCCCTCCACTTTTGCAGGACCTATCTTAGCTCCCAGGGTCCTGCAAATGGGGGGGGCACCCAGCGTGCTGTGCACCCCTCTGCTCTCCACAGGGATCTGCAACCCGGCCTCGACAGCACCGCCTTGGGAGCCGTGTTTCTGGTATTGCAGGATTTCTGTTACGAATCCTCGTTGCATTTCCTCAAGGAATGACTTAAAAGTACATACTCGAAACTCTTAATTTGTGGATGAAATGAAAGGCTGGAAGCAACCAAGGTCAAAGTTTTATGTCAGGTTAGCAGCCAAGGGCTCTGCTGAATGCTCGCTTGTCTCCCGTGAGCTAGAAAACCTGGGGTCCATGTAGGATCAACGGTGACCCATCCTGCGTATCCGATAAATTCATTTTTTTGCATGATCGAGTCACCTCCTTCTGTCATCTCTGTCCCTCCTGCCTCACTCATAATGGATCGAATGGACCCCAATTCATATTATTTCAAAGTCAGTTTTTATACTGATGCAGACTTGCTTACCTGTGGCCTGTGAAGTCATCTTTAGGGATCCTCAACCAGGGGCAATTTTGCCACAGAGGAGACCTTCAGCCACGTCTGGAGACATTGTTATCGTCACCATAGGGGAGGGAATTGGTCCTGGCACTCAGCAAATCGAGCAGGGATGCTGCCAGACACCTCACCGCACCACAGGCCCCTCCCAACCAAGGATGTCCATCAGGCCGAAGTTGGGAGAGCCGGTTGTTTTCAGCCTTATATTCAGACTGGGATATAGATTCATGACTAGCACTTTTTATATGAAGAAAGTCCATGGCTTTCATCTATTATCAGAAGGGTTTTCCTGATATCGAAAACTACGTCGAAAAGCTACACGTGGCTTTATTACTCGATTCACATTCTGTTCAGTTTAATCTTAAAATCGACATTTATTGAGTCTCTTTGCTTGCGACAAATAAGTCATAAATTCTGCACGAATGAGTTAATAAACAATTAAGAAAAATGTAATAAAAATGGCACAATAAAACAATGTATTAATGATAAGGGCAACTTTATACAAGAGGAGCAGATAAAGCGGATAAAGAGCTCTTTTCTGCTCATTTTTTTCTGTATATTGAAAATCGCTCTTAAAAAGCCTATTTTATTTTTTAAAGTGCAATGAGACCAGCAAGGACAAAACAGAAGGTGACACCTTAGCACTGGTGCAGATACCATGTGAAGGGGAGGCACCTCCAGACAGAGAAAAAAGATCCCAGACACGTTCCATTATATGAATTATCCAGTTGAAACTGAACATTTTCTGGGGATTTTTCACTGGTATAATTAATAGATACGTTAAGTCTGGGACCTCCTGGTCCTTGCACACTCTGCCTTCCTTTCCACTTTCTGCAGCTACATTGACCTTATATTCCTTTTCCTACACGTTTGTGGTTCCTATTTTGCCTTCCTTCCATATATCCTTTTCTTTGATAACTACTATCTCATTGTTCCCCCCCCCCCAATTTTTGTTATTCTAGCAAAACTTCCTATCCTTTCTTTTGATTCTTTCACCTGCCAACTCTATTTATAATGTTTGTTTGGAATAGTCTAATTCCGGGGCTGGGTGAAGGAAAATTTCAAAGGACCCATAAAAATCCACTTATTTTCTTCAATAAACTTAAGAAAAATCTTCTTGGAATCATTCTTGGAATGATCTTCTGACTCTGTAATACCTAAGGCAGGCCCAGGACATGAGATTTACATCTGGCTTTAGATTCTAGCCAATGCTCTTGTAGACTTCTATTCATTGCCGTTAATGTGTTTAGGATTGGCTTTTTTCTGTTAGTGAAGTACAAACATTTATGATTTTAGGTTTGGGCTTCCAGAAGAAAAGTAGGAAAGTGTGCCTTTGGCCTGTGTTGATTCTCATCAATTCACCCATTTATTGCAGAAAAAAAAAGTGGCTCTATTTATATTCCAGCGTCACTCCACAGATTTTAACACTGGAGCTTGGGGAAAAGCCTTGGATAGGCATACAAGCCATCCTTGCCTTGCATTGCCTCCCTCAGATGTTGTTGGAAAAATATAATTAAAAATAAAAATTCCTCCCAGCCCAGAAAACCTCTTCACAAAGGTAGGAAAAAAAAAAGAAAAAAAAAAAAAACCCTTTTTATTGAATAGGAATTGAGGAAGAATGCAGCACACATCACAGGCAATCCTAAAGAAATTGCAAACACAGAAAGAAATCTTACCTCTTCCAGAGCCAAGCAAATACAACTCATTGCAAACATATTCTCAAAATAATCAATAAGCAAAGAAACTAGTCTTCAAGTGAAGGACTTGACATTGCCATTTGTCGTGTGTAGTTCATCCTAAATTCACGTGTTAACCCGGGCAGCCGCCTGTGTTTGCTGAGCCTTTCAAAACATTTATACACATAGCAAAAGGGTAGGGAGGGGATTCATACAATTACACGTTTTCTAAAGTAAACGCTTTAGGAAAAAGGTGTGTGTTCCTGTGTGTTGGGGGGGGAGGGTCTTTTTCCCTTTTGCCACCAAAAAAAATTAAAGTTTTTCTATTCCTATTTGTATTTGTCTTACAGCCCATGGTTCATCTGTGATTTAGTATTCTGTGTACAGTATGCTTTTGTGGGATTATTAACAGCAGATTCAGACGTTATCCTAATACACAAAAATGTGTTTGTTTACAGTCATATCCAAATTTGACAAGTCTTACCCGTTTTCAAAAATTTCTATTAGTTTCGTTGTGTTTCTTAATGTCATACACCGTAGGGAATCATTACATAAATATTTGTGACAAAGTTTATAATAATAATAGGAAATAATAGGAAATAATAATAATAATAATAATAGGAAAAAAAGGAAATAATAGGGAAAAAAAGCCCACTAAATAGTATTTCTTAAACTGAAAAATTAAGGAAGGGAAGGGTCAAAATAGATTTTTGACTTAGCACAAGGGCCGTGGGTCTTATTTATAATTTCCTTCCTCCAATACTCCTTCCATGTTCCCTTTATTCCCAGTTGGCACCTCAGACAGGTGCTGTTCATTTTCTTGGTGAAATGATTCAAACTTTTCATTCCTGGAGATTCTAACCCTTTGATAATCCTAATCGTATTCATGTCCTTTCTCTGTGGGGTTCCATTAAATTTGCCAGTGGGCATAACAACACTCAAGTGTTCCTGAGGCTCTTCTGGGACCCGGGGCTACAAAGAGAAGCCTGTCTGCCTCCACTGTTTGGCAGTTAGCTCACTTTTTTTTTATTATTGTTATTATTTAAGAAATTTTATTGCTCAGAACCTTCCCCCCTTGGGCGATGGCAGGAACTTTGGAAACCAGCCCTTGGGGACAGAGCCAGAGGCACTAAGGTAGAGGAAAGAGTATGGTACATTTGGTCCATTTTCTTGTGTGGGAGTATGGTGGTGTTAGGTTGCAGACTCTTCTAAGGACCCAGACATGGGCCCCCTTGGCAGAGCATGAGGTCAGCCTGGCTTGGGAGAGGGCTCAGTGCCTCTTGACCTTGCCCTATGGCTCCTGGACCTTCCAGAAGCTGAGCACAACCAGGCCCACATTGATGGCATAGGTGGTGATGCAAATGATGCAAAAATCATAGAGTATGAAGAACAGTACGAGTCCCTTACCACCTGGGACTATTTACCACAATCACTTTGCTGTTGGTAGAGTAGCACTAACAAATCTCGAGTTATCAGATGGCAATGCAGGTTCTCATTGAGTGGAATAAGGACTAGGAGCAGTCCTTTTTAATAAATTGAGACGTGGACCTCCGTAGGACAGAAAGACATGGGACTAGGAAGCCAGATTATTCTCAAGTAGGTCCTTTGTTTCTTAGCCCGCGTATTCTGCTTACACGAGAAAGAACACTACAGGTTGGTCACTGTTAAAAAGATCTATCACGTGCTATAGGGCAACGTCCTAATGTCCTGGGGTGGCATCTGCTAGTCAGCGCTGTACCTGGGTTCTGAAATTGCTGCAAGGCTGAAAGGTACCTGTTAAGAGCAGTGAGTCCTATGGGATTGGTACATTGCCTCATTTGTTTTTCCATTAAGTTCTTTATTTTTTGATGAGATGGAATGCGTAAAACACATGATGATAACTTAAGCATTAGTAACTCCAAGAAGTTCTGATTCTGACAGAAGCTTTATGTTCAGGAAAGACAAATTCCAATCACTTTTTCAAGTCACCACCCACCCCTTAGTGAGATGAGACTATTTTAATCAACCAACCATCCGGTAACAAGAGACCGTCTTCCCAGGCTGTGGTGGCACATGAGAGTCTCAGCATTAATCCTCAGACTGGGCATTTTGGGTACACAGCGGTGACTGCACTCAGGTTATCCTTGGAGAAGTAACGTTCATCATTTTGAGACATTTGATAATACCTTTCCCTATAAACACAACTATTTCTCTGTGAGTCTCTCCCTCAGTCCTAAAATACGTCACGTCCAATTTCCTTTTCACTTCAGATCTGCTCAAGTAGACTGATACTTCAAAATAATCATGGGATACGGCTGCACATTGCTCAGCTTATGGCTGGAAAACTCAATAAATACCTGGTCATGATGAGTAGCTAAGATCGTAGAGCTACTGGTGTCGCGTTGAGAGGTGACTGGACCCAGTAACCACCTAGGGGATGGTGTTGAAAAGAAGAGTTCATTGCAAGGGTGGATGTGGAGTTAGTCAGATTCTAGGAGACTGCTCTGTGATTCTCCAATTGTGTTATTATAGGAAAAAATATATATATACTCAGGAAGTAAAAGGAGAGTCAGAATTCTTTTAATTCTAAATTTTTTTAAATTTTTATTTATTTATTTATGATAGTCACAGAGAGAGAGAGAGGCAGAGACACAGGCAGAGGGAGAAGCAGGCTCCATGTATCGGGAGCCCGATATGGGATTCGATCCCGGGTCTCCAGGATCGTGCCCTGGGCCAAAGGCAGGCGCCAAACCGCTGTGCCACCCAGGGATCCCTCTTTTAATTCTAAAAAATTAATGCGGGAGATATTTATCCAAGGACAACAGCTCATGAGGACATATACCTTAAGGTTTCCTCTGTGTTCAATACCCTCCCGCTATCCTATTTTTAACCGCTACTCAAGTACCTATCATGCTAGAATGTAATCATTTCCTATTTATTTCTCTGTATGCAACACTGTACTTGGAGGGCAAATATTATATCATTATCTTCTTAAATCATTAGTGTCCTGCTGAGTTGTTGACAGCACATAATGAATAAATGAACTAATGAGTCACTTCTCACTCTATACGCCTGTGAGAAGCTTCAGGAAGAAAGAAAAAAAGGATTAAAAAAGAATCGAGGTGATTCCTTGTAATCCTGGATAATATTCTCAATCCTGGAGTTTATATGTACAATTTAGTCTTGGATAGAAAACAACAATTCTTTGATGAATTTTACACAAAAATCTATTTTCATACCTCGTATGACTTTCCATCTTTCCATGTTTAAGTCATCTGAGAAAACAAACAAACAAACAAACAAACATAAACTTCCAGATTTGTATGAATTTAGAGAATCCCATGATGTAGCCACTCATTAAATTCTCTGGATGTTTGGGTATTAATTCTGACAACCAACTCTGTAAAGCTTTAGATTACTTTTTTTCTTAAGATCTGAAAAAAAAAGTTGGTTTATGAGATTATGAACTATTGTAATTGTCAAAAGAATAAAAGTTTTTTTTTTCTGGTCATAAGAGGTACTTTAAACTCTTTCATCTCAGATTCAAACAAAACAGTCAAAAAATCAATATAAATCATATAATTCGGATGTTAGAAATAAAGGCTCAGTGAATATGATAAATGGGTATTTTTATTTTTTTATTTTTTATTTTTTTGCAAAATAAATGGGTATTTTAAAAAAGATTTTATTTATTTATCCATGAGAGACACACAGAGAGAGACAGAGACACAGGCTGAGGGAGAAGCAGGCTCCATGCAGGGAGCCCGACGCGGGACTCGATCCCGGGACCCTGGGATCAGGACCTGAGCTGAAGGCAGACGCTCAACCACTGAGCCCCCCAGGTGTCCCAATAAATGGGTATTTTGAAGGCTTTACGTTTACATTTCTAGTGAACTCCTTGTATCACAATGTGTGGTCTATTTAAAATACTTCTTTCAAATATAGAAACAAATATTTCTCCTTTGCCATGCTAATTTTTTTTTCAAAATGTCTCACTAACGAAGTTTCAATAGGTTATAAAATTTCAGTCTCAACTAGCATGACATTTGAGGCCATAATATTAAGATCCTACGTGATAAATGTTCAGGTATCATCCTGGCAAGATTTCAAGAAGTGGATGTCCATATTTGAATTGTATTGGAGAAGCTTCTAATTTTCTGGACATCACTTTCTGTAAGTAAATGTAAATTAAGGCATTTATTTCATATTAAATCATTTAAAATATTTGGGTGATATAGGGGAAACTATATGAATATATTTTTCATAGAAATTTATAAACATAAATTTAAGCATGTCTTCACTGTTTACCTGCCCAACTCTTAGGGTCTCTGCACATTTGTTAGCTTCTCCTTAGATTAATTAAAAATTAATATGTCTCTTTCTACAAAACCTCAGCATGAAGACTCATTGTGGGCTTCTTTTTAAAAGTTCATCATGTTAAGTATAACCTGAGCATCTATGATACAGTATTAGGTCTACTGTAACTTTTGGTATCAATTTAAATTTTAAGATAAAGTCAAATATAATAATTCTGAAATGTCATTTCTGCAGCAATGTGTGAATTCCTCAGTACATAGCACGTCGCTGTATGTGATCATTTGAATAATTCATCCCAACTGTTCACTCATCTTCTCCCATCCTTTGCCATACAACATTGCGTGTCTCTTAGGCGATGGGCGGAGTACATTTGCCTACCACTTGCCTGTAGGGTCAGACACGTGTCTCGTACTGGCCACTGTGAGGAACCAGAAGTGACAGGTGCCAGTTCCCTTATAGACCACGTGTATTTCCACTTGGTTGCCCGCATCCTTGCCACCACCACAAGAGGAGCTTTCCCTGGTCGCCACCACTTCCTCAGGCTTGATCTCAGAATAAATAGATGGAAGAGACAGGATGCTACGTCTCAGGGAAGAGTGGCCATACTCTGAGAAGCCCATAGCTTGGTGCAAAGCTGTCCCCCAGTTAGATGCAACCAAGAGCAGCTTGCATCCAATGCTGAACTAATTCAATGCTGCTGTTGTACTCCACGGACAACGTGCGGCAATTCTGTGTGCAGCATTGCTCCTCCATGTACACGTGCATATGTTTCGAGATCCGAATTATATGTACCCATCTATTCGGACTGGAAGCCGTAGTGTTTGGCTTGCCATCCGTTGAATCAGAAAGCAGACTTGCAGCTCACAAAAGTGACACTGTCTCCTTCCTTCAAGGGGCACTCATGGAAGATGATGACACAGGTTTTAACAGAAAGGAAGGATTGCCAATCCTTCCTTGGATGAAGCCTTGGATGCAGCTCCTGGATGAGAACGGCTTTGTAGCCCAAGGTGTGCGGGAATGGCAAATAGCTCACATATTACCCGAAAGAGAAATTACGGTACTACCGCAAGATAAATGCTTCTATTTCAATTCTGTACAACATTCTCTTGTAAAATGCAACGTAAAACAAAGTTGAGAATGGCCAAAACATTCAAGTGGTTTATTTGTGTACAAGTCTGTACTGTTGAGGGATATGGAAGAAGAAGAAAAAGTAGGAAATAGGCTCTTTTGATGTTTTGAAACATCTTTTGAATATGAGCTTAACCTGGAAATTCTACCTCTGGTACCATTTTCAGTGCCCAAATCTGTATTCGTTAGGGTTCTCCAGGGAAATAAACTAGTGGAATACAGAGAGAGAGGGATCGAAAGAGATTATGAGGGGTTGGCTCACGTGATCCTGAAGGCTAAGCAGCACCACTATGTGCTTTCTGTAACTTGAGGCTCAGGAAAGCCTGTGTTGTAATTCTAGTTCAAACTCCGAGGCTTAAGGACCAGGGAAGCCAACACTTGAGGACAGGAAAAGATGGATGTCCAATTCAAGTCGAGAGGGCAAATTTGCCCTTCTTCTGCCTTTGTGTTCTTTATCCCCCCCAGCTTGACTGAGATATAATTGCCATACAGCTTTGTCTAAGGTTAGGGTATATGTAATGTGAGAACATCCTACCCTCTTAGCGACTCTCAAGGATATGATACCGTATTGCTAACCGCAGGCCCCATGCTGTAGGGTAGGTGCCCAGTCAGTGAGGAGCCTTCCGTTGTCTTAGGATCGGTCCCTGGAGCTTTCTTAGTTTCCTTTGGTGATACCTTTCATGATTCATGATTCCCATGGCCCTGCACTGGTGTCTATACGTTTGAAGAAGCAGGCACCTCTTTTAAGTCTTTACAGATTGGCTTTGGCAGGGGGAGCCCTTTAGCCACCAGCAGAAAGGGTTTACACTGCCAGCAGCCACTGACAACCGCACTCTAATCAGAATGGAAACATAGGTATGAAATAATGGGAAAAAAAGAGAATATTTAGAACTTATTTAAGATATCCAGTGGCAATTAAATTGAAATGTCACATCTTGCGCACGGAAAACAAGGATGATGGTGATTAGGTTGGCAAAATAATCCAAAAGATAAAGAAGAAAGCTATTGCCAAGATATCCATGGGATTTTCATGTTTACTTTTTTCTTTCTAAGAAATTAAATTTATCATGTAGGGAATTTGGAAAAGAATTTAGAATTTAGAAAAGAACAATGCTCTGAAATGATCATGCTGATTTCAGAAGAATAGTCTTGGGACTTTAAAAATCACATATTTACTTAGAAATATGTCCGTTTTTCAGTAAATAATTTCAATTGCTTTTTGGAAAAGTAAGCTCTACTTTATATGTGCTAAGGCATGTAAATCTAAGACACCTAGTAAACACTCAGCAAATATTAATTGAATAAAACCATTAGTATTAATTATGCCAACTATATAGGATATTAGTGTGTGCAAAATTGAGTGTTTCCAGACTGCACTAGACTTATTAAATGATAATATATTGTGAATAAGGATTAATTTTTTTAAGCTCTAAAATAACATTTTTCATGCAATTAGGAATTGCATGATTTCAACAGTTTTAGCTACAGGAGTGAAGAGGCTGTATCTTTCAAAGGGCATTTATTAGTAATAAAGGAAAAAGCTTGTAAGATTACATGAATAGCAAATTCTAGTATTAAAAGGATATCAATGTAATAGATGAATTTCCATGTTTTTGCATTTTGTATTTAAAATAGGGCTCCTTATCACTTTCCTTTTTAAATGAAGAAGAATCTAGGGGCCACCTCCCACTCCCACCAGCTCGAACACAATTTCTGAAGAAGGGACCAGTAATCCTTTAACCACAAGATGGAAACTGGGCTGGATACCCAGGGGGGGCTGGTGAAATAGAGAAAATTAGCTTCAAACTGTTTTGTGATATATTTCTGGATGGGAGAGGGTATTGGGAATTGCAATGCCATTTAGATAGGAGAAATACATTTACTGAATTGAAAATATTTTTTCAAAAATTTATAAGCATGTTTCCTACTCAGATTTGGTCAAAGTTTAACCTTAAGATTACATAACTACTTTGGGTTGGGATTGTATTAAAGACAGAATAAAATAGCTATGTATGCAGTTGCACTAAAAAAAATATGGGTTAGGGCTTACATAATTTTTGTTTTGATACATTTTTAATAGGCATAATAGATCTAGTTAGGTTAGGAACTTTAATCAATAAACTGGAGAGAAAATTGAGAACTAAAATTAAGTCTAATCAGATATATTCCTTAGAATAAAAGGATTTATTTTCTGGTGATGCTAATTTGAATGAGGAAAATTTTTTATTACTAAAATAATTATTGAAATTTGAATTTTGGAAATAATAGTATTTGCACTCAAACAGTAATGAAGGAATTTAAACAAGGTGATTAAAATTAAAAGATCTATTTTTACTTAATTATGTTTTCTTTCTTTCTTTTTTTAGATTTTATTTTTTTATTTGACAGAGAGAGAGAGAAAGAGAGCACAAGCAGGGGGAACTGCATACTCCTCACTGAGCGGGACCCTACTCAGGTCTCGATCCCAGAACCCTGGAATCATGACCTGAGCCAAAGGAAGATGCTTAACTGACTGAACCACCCGGGTGCCCTCTGATTGTCTATGAAAATGTATATGGTTTTCTAAGGGCAATTGGATATTTATTGAAGACCTCTTGGTGGGTATCTGATATGCTGAGATGTAACTGGGCTATGTTTTCTTTATTCAATCAGTAAAGAGGGGAATAGAAAATCTGTATTTCTGATGTTCTTACACAATTTTTTTTTTTTAGCTTGACCTTAGCTATCATTTGTGATCTGACTTTCAGGTCCCCAATAATATCTGGTCTGAAGGATACATGGACTTAAAGAGAGTAAGCTTTAACTATTTGGGTAAGTAAGGCCCAACTGCAATTGTCTTAATTGTGTCTTTTGAAATTTTAAATTACCTATCTAATGAATTAAGTTCAGAGATAAGACTTTAATTAACTGGACATTTTATTAGAAATTTGCTAGGGACATTCTAAATCTCCATTTTTCGCTTTATCTAGGCTATTTTATTATCTCACAGAAACAAGAACTCTGTTTGGTCTGAGGCTGTCATGATTGAGGATGTACTTTTTGTAGTAGAGAACTACTGGGTAAAAGTCTTTGGTACAGGGAAAGGACCCTAGGTTGAAATAGCCACAGTGAAATACAGATTTGAAAAAGGGATTTTGAGGCATGTTTAGAAAATGCTTAGATAAATGGAAATGAGAAAGAGGATAAATAGTGGGATTGCAACAAAGTAGTGGAACAATTTGGCTCATGTGGAAAGAGAAGTGCTGGTACAGAATTTTCAATATCCTAAGACTATTATCTCTGGTTTCTTTTAAAAAAAATTCATATATACTAAATACACGGGCACTTCTAGATATAATGATGCTGGGAGCTTCACACATGTGTTCCACAACAGCCTTCCTCCACATTAAAAAAGAAAAGAAAAGAAAAGAAAAGAAAAGAAAAGAAAAGAAAAGAAAAGAAAGAAAAGAAAGAAAAGAAAAGAAAGAAAAAAATGCATTTTCACTTGCTTTGTTAATTTTATTTTTCCTTTTTGGCTGTCTGTGTTTCTACATCTGCATAATGTTATTAGTGGGATTACCAATCCTGAATACTATGCAAGTCAACTTTTAAAATATTTGTGCCAGGGTTAAAAGGAAAAAGGAATATAAAATCACCACTCTGTACCAATGCTTTTGAATACTGTATCCTTTAGTTTTAGATAATTGTGAAGCATTTTAGCTTTATCTGAAGCCTACACTGGGCTGGTAAGAAATATACACGTTGGGAATTTTATAGGTTGCAATAAAAGAAAATATCAGACTTAGGACAGAAAAGAAATATTTTTATATATGAAACCATAAAGCTTAATCTCTTCATTGTGGCAGTTACCTAATTAAAGAAAATGACTATATGAGTGAATGAATAAAGACTGAGGGGTTGTTAGAGACTAGAGGACTTGAAAGTGAATGAATCAAAAGTAAAACAACACAATAGATGACCATAAAGCTCCTAGAAGAAAGCATATGTGGTTAGCTCCTTGACATAGGTCTTGGCAATGTTTTGTTTTGTTTTTTTTTTTTTTTGGATTTGACATAAAAAGCAAAGGTAACAAAAGCAAAAATAAACAAGTGGGACTACATCAAACCTAAAAGCTTCTACGTGGCAAAGGAAATCATAAAATATAATGAAAAGGCAACCGATAGAATGGAAAAATTTTTACAAACCATATAGCTGATAAGAAGTTAATATCCAAGACATATAAGAATTCATACAACCCAACAACAAACAAACAAATAAAACCCCACAACAATCTAAGGATTGTTGGGCAGAGGATCTGAATAGACATTTTTCCAAGGACATACAGATGGCTAATAGGTACGTGAAAAAAATGCTTAATATTACTAATTATCAGGGAAATGCCGATCAAAACCACAATGAGATATCACCTCATACCTGTTTGAATGACTATTATCAAAAAGACAAGAAATAACAAGTGTAGGTGAGGATGTAGAGAAAAGGGAGCCCTTGGGCACTGTTGGTGGGAATGCAAACAGGTGCAGCTACTATGGAACACAAAGTTTTCTCAAACCTTGTTTGTTTTGACAAAACTTGTTTGAGGCTTCTCAAAAAATTAAAAATAGAGCTACCATATGATCTAGTAACTCCACTTTCAGCTATTTATGCAAAGAAATCAAAACACTAACTTGAAAAAATATATGCAGCCCATGTTCTTTGCAGAAGTATTTACAGTAGCCAAGATATGGAAACACCCATTCAGCCTGGATGAATGAATGGATAAGGGAGATGTGGTAAATACACAGTAGAATATTATTTGACCATTAAAAAAGGATGAAATCCTATCATTTGCTACAGCCTGGTTGGACCTTGAGGGCATTAGGCTAAGTGAAATAAGTCAGACAGAGAAAGACAAATACAGGATGATCTCACTTATATATAGAATTTTTTAAAAAAAATCTAAAGTCACTGATACAGAGAACAAATTAGTGGTGGCCAGAAGGCAGGCAGTTGGGGTGCATTTGGGGTGCAAAGTGGCTGAAAGGAGTCCAAAGGGACAAACGTCCAGCTATAAAGTAAATAATAGAGCTGTACTGTACAGCACGGCAGCTGTAGTTGATAAACCTGTAGGGCATGGTTGAAAGTCGCTAAGAGAGTAAATCATAAAAATTCTCATAAAGAAAAAAATTCTGTAACTATGTATGGTTGACAGATATTACCTAGACATATTGTGGTGATTCTTTTGTAAGATATACAAATATTGAATCATTATGTTGTACACCTGAAACTAATATAATATTGTATGCCAATTATATCTCATTAAAAAAAATAAGATGACAATTAAAAGAAAATGCAATTTTTTTACCTCCCCCCCATTTTTAGAACAGGTAACTCCAATTTTCAGCTCAGTGCAAAGTACTAAGTAATAAAATTGTTAAGCTATAAATTTACTAAAATAATTCTAATTATATGGCTTGGTTACCAAAAAACAAATCTAACTAAGATGATTTGGAATTTTTATTTTCTTTTGTGTGTTTTCTATAATGGCTAACACATCAGGCCAAGTACCGTCTGAACATATTGGATATTGCTGTCTTCATTTACATGGAGAATCAACCAAGCAACTTGTCTAAGATAACATCTCAGGTAGGTTGTAAGTAAGAAAGTGATTATAGGACTCCAAAACCACCTCTCTTCCTCCCCTACAAAGGTCTCCTAGGGTTCAGCCAGGGAGGAGAGCTACACTCGAGACACGGACACCACATTGATCTTCTTAACGGACATGAGGATGGGGTCTAGACGTGCTATGGCTGGGTACTGTATTGAAGGTGATTCAGGAGGACACTTTTGGATGAAGTAATAATGTAAAAGATCAAAGGTAAGTAAACCTTCCCTGACTATAAAAGGGGTAACGAGGGGAACATTGCAGGCAGAGAGAAGAAATAGAAATATCCCACAGTGGAAGCTTGCATGGTCTGCTCAACTACATGCAAGGGGGTCAGTGCGGCTGATGCTCAGTCCTCAAGGATCGATGCCTACTTAGAAACCAAGGGACAGCAGTTCAGGGAAATGTTGGGCCTGGGAAAATACTGCAAGATATCAACTTAATAATATTCAGAGTAATGGGACAGGAGTAGATCACTAACAGAGTCAGGTAGTTGACAAGTAAGGAGGTCCAAAGACTGTACTTTAGAGCACACGAATCTTTCAAAGTACAAAATAAGAATAGGATCTGGAAAAAGAGCCTGAAAGGAGAGAAATGTAAAAAAAATATATATGGGGAAATATATATAATATATATTTATAAATATATAAATCTATAAATATGTTATATATAAATATATAATAAAATATATTTTATATAAATATATAAATATATTTATATAAAAATGTATTATAAATATAATATAATATATATAATATAATATAAATATATATAAATTATATAAATTAATATAAATATTATATAAATATATAATACATATTTATTTATATTATTATATTAATATAATAATATATAAAATATAATATATAATATAATATAATAATATTTATATTATATAAATAAATTTATATATATATTTATATATAAAATTTATATTATAGATATATAATATAATGTAAATATATTATATTTTTATATAAATATATAATAAAAATATTTTTATATAATAATATATATTTATATATTTATATATTTATATAAAATATGTAAATATATATTTATAATTATATATATTATATATAGATATATAAAAATATATAATTAAAATATATATCATATATAATAATTAAATATATATAATATATAAATATATATAATTAAAAATATATATAATTTTTAACAAGGCAGGAAGTATGTCATCCTAGAGGAAAAGAGGGAAATATTTCTAAAAGGAGTGACCACCTCTGTCAAATGCTGGTATTATAAGATGTTGAGTACTTATCGATCATTGCATTTGGCAATATAGAACTCACTGCTGATAGAATGAACTTGGAATAGTTAGTGGAGAAGAAAATCCGTGCAGCGTGGACCTAGAAGGAAAATGAGGCAGTAGTGACAGAGAGTGAAGGAAAGTCATTTGAGGTGCTTTGTAGGAAAGGAGAGAAGGGGACGAGGTCGTAGATGCAGGAGGCACGTCTATGTCTGTATGGTACATATGTCATATACATTTGTATTTATATAAGTCCATATACATATAGACATATGTATTTATATGGACCTATGGACGTATTTATATGTATTTACATATGGACATAGGTATTTATATATGTCCATATACATATATTTGCATCCATAAGAGAAAAAATTCTGATGAAGTAAGAGGGGAGGGCAAGGAACCTTCTGAGCGAAATCCTCAGGCCGGTGAGAGGGCCGCTACTCAGCACATGTGTACAGTTGATTTGCTTTCCCGTAGAGCAGAGCAGAAGACGAAACCTTGGCTCTACGTGGTTTATTAGAGGTTTCCTGCAAGTGGAAGGAGGTCAGGAAACACGAGAGTGGGAGAAGGGAAAAGCCAAGCACAGCTGCCTTATTGCAGACGTGCTCTCTGGTCCTGTGTCAGAGAAAAACACAGGATCTATGGGGAGTCTCCTTTTTTTTATTTTTTTATTTTTTATTTTTTTATTTTTTATGGGGAGTTTCCTATTCACATGTGGTCCACTCACTCTCCGACCCCCTCTGTGAGGGGGGTTCATCATGATAACCAGGATGATGATCATAGTGTTTTAGGGCACAGAGTTGGATGCAGCCTAAGGATTCACAAACGGATGATTCACTTCAATCACTGATGTAAAATGAATTTTCCTCCTAAAAGTCCCATATAAGTACCGGGAGACTGGCAAGTGCACACAGCTGCTGAAGACAATGACCAGGGAGGAAGAAGAGGCATTTTTGCTTGGGGGGAGGTTTCCTTAGAGGTTCGATATATTTGGCGACTACAGGAGACTTTTTCTTCTGTGTCCCTTTGCTGAAAATGACCTGGAAATAGGCCCATCTGTCTCTGGAGAGACTTTCCAAGAGAGAGCAGACGTATCTCTGTCTCTGTGTAACAGGAGTCCCTTCATTTCATTTTTTTTTTTTTTAACAGGAGTCATTTCAACGTGTTGGGCTACAAGTGTGCCCTTGGCCCCGCGTGGGGGTCTCTCATGTCCCGCCTGGAGATGGATTCACAGACACTGATGGATGGATGAGCCTGGGTGGACGCACAGACACTGACTCATTCTGAGTTTGCACCAACACCAGTGGCATCTCACAACACGTCGTGGATTTGCTCTTGTCCTCACGTTTGCTGAAGTACAGGAGGGTCAGGTGACTTGCCGACGAGCATCACACATGTTGGTAAAGAAGCCAAGAGTAGGTCCTGAAGATCCTGACTCCACGTTATTTATGTCACTGCACTGATTGACTTTACCTTCTGCTTGGTTGTTTGTCGGGCACATTTATGATAAATATGATGCAAAGTGACACTCCAATGCTTTAGCTAGAGGCCGCACTTCACATCCATGGCAGGACGGAAAGAGTCAGTCGGTGGGCCAGCCATCTCATTTCCTGGGGCCTCGGCTTCCACATCTGTAGAATTGATGCACTCGTTTCCTAAGTCCCTTTTAAGTCACACATTCTATTTTTTCTAGAAAATGATAATTGAGGATTTGGTCATTTTAACTTCACCTGTACAGTGAGTGACTTTGCCATGTAGGGCTCCCCAGACCCCTGAGCTATTATCAGGAACCCTCAAAGTACAGTTCGTAGGGATGTTGCCGTCAGAAGGCTCCACGGAGGAGTCCCCACTTAGCCCATCTCCTTCTCTTAGAATGTTAGCTAAGTTTACTTCCTTGACAGAGAATCAAAATAGTGGCTTCCTAGCACTCCTAAAAAAAAAAAAAAAAAAAAAAAAAAAGTCAATTTCTTTAGTCAATTAAATCACTAGTTGACATATGCCTATAGCTGTGTCACGTGCTCTCTGATAATTAAGTCTCATGAAAGATCCTCTCTGTTTGCTCCCTGTTATATTTTTCTACAGAGAGTGGAATAGTGTTGGCACATAATAACACAGTAAAGACTTGTTTTGTTTTATATATGAATTTATTAGATTAAAAGAAAGCTGGAAATCTGCTTCATACACTCTCAGCAACATCACTGGTGTGACGCCCATAATAAAAGTACAGAGCAAATAACAATTATTAGATGGCAACCCAGATTTCTCATCACCCCTCTTTCATGTCCGGTCCCAATCCTCAGATGGTTTTTAGTTCCCATTTATGTTAACGATTCTAATTAAAAATGCATTCACTTCTTAGTTTTTAATGTCAGTTTCTGTGCTTTGGAAGATTGGAAAATTGGTTCACCTCACTGGTTTGTACACCTGTATGCTTTTCAAAGTTTTGTATTTTTATGATGCTGATTTTTTTTTCTGATGTGTATTTCCATTTATTCTTAAATCTTGATTTCTTGCTATTCCAGATTTAAATAGTTTTTTTTTTTTCCCCTTTGCTTCATAAGATGAGGAAATTAGTGCCCTGATCCTGCCCTTTGCCACTTCCTGATCTCTACGCCCGGACTCGCCTTCGCTGTGTCATTCACTGTGTCATAGGAGGCCACTGGTTCCTTTGGTGACTCAGCTCCACTGCTACCCTTCGGAATGGTTCTCTTTTTTGCAACGAGATTCTCGTTATGCTCTGCAACTGGAGGCAGTTAATGGGAGGAAGAAGGGATAAGATATACGTTCCTGCCCTGGAGGTCTGCATGTACATCTCTTTTCAAACTTTTCCTTTTAAAATATCTGTGATTATTTATTTATTTAGTAATCCTTTTTTTTTTAAATTAAACTCAATTAGCCAACATATAGTACATCATTAATTTCAGATGTAGTGGTCAATAATGTGATCTTATATTCAAAGCATATTTTCTAGTTGACAGCATGTGTTTAGATTTTGTTTTTTATGCAGTTGAACATTCTATTTACATTAATATAATTATTGACATAATTGAAATTTAATCTACCACTTTCCTATTTATTTAGGTTTTATCTCATATGTATTTGCTTCTCTTTTATTTGCATTAATTTTTGGAATTTCATTTAGAGCATGTCATTTTATTTTTAGATATTTGGGGACTTCCAGATATCTTTTCGGTGTTCTTTTTTCTAGTTTAACCTTGTAGTCACATAACATACTTTGAACGATTTGAGGTTTTGTTTTTTTTTTTTAACTGACCATTTGAAAACAGCAAATTCAGTTGTTACAGGATGACATGTTCTGTAAATATCAATTAGGTCAATTTTTTTTCTTTTTTATATACTTGAAGTCTTCTATAGTTTTATTGATCAATCTAAAATCAAGAGAAGAGTGTTGAAAACTCAAACCATGACTCTCCCCTCTTCTCTCCTTCTAATATAACAAGTGCAACATTCGTTAGATCGCTCATATTGTTGCAGTGGTCACTGAGGTCCTAGTCATTTTTATCCAGTCTTTTTTTCCACTGTGCTTCGTTGCGGGTATTTTCTATTTCTACATCTTCATGGATAGTGAGCTTCCATCCTGTGGAAGCCCATTCTGCTGTCAAGTCCATTCAGTGAATTTTCACTAGAGATATTATAATTTCTATGTCTAGAAAGTCCATTTAGGTTTTTTATACCTTCCATTTTTCACTCAGTAAATATTTTCCTTTAAACACTTGTACTTAGGGATATTTTAATGTCCTTGGCTATCAATTCGATTATTCATCTCCTTCTCAGGTCTGTTTTTGTTGACATTTTTTTTCCTTATCACATTTTTCTGCCTCTTGATTTAGCTAGCATTCTTTTAAATTATGTGCTGAAGATTATAACTCTGTGTCTGGACTTTTTCTTCCTTTAAAGAATTTTGGGCTTTAAACATGTAGGCAAGTAAATTACTAGTAATTTAGGAATCACTAAATCCATTTGCTGCTTTGAGACCTGCTTTTAATATTTATTTGGTGGATCTTGGGTAGCCTTTATTATGTAAGCAATTTAGTCCCACTAATAAGACGTGGTCTTTCTGTGGTTCTCAACTGAATATCTCTAGTGGTCAATAAGCACTCTTATCTCTGGTTGATTAGAATTTGAGTACTTCCTTATGTGGGGTCTGGTTCAGCCCACAGTCCTCTGGTTGGCTGCTCAGCCTTGTGGAGTTTCACCTCATGCATGTGCGTTTAAGTAGTTGTGATGGTTAATTTTATATGTCAGTGGATTAAGCTATATTAATTTTTTAAGCAGCACTAATTTCAATTTTGCTCTGAAAGTGTTTTGTAAATGCAGGCAACATCTACAATTAATTGACTTTAAATAAAAGAAACTATAATTGATTATGTGAGTGGGCCTCATCCAATTAAGTGGAGGCCATGAAAGCAAAGACCAAAGTCTTCTCAAGAAGGAGAAATTCTGCCTCAAGACAATAGTTAGTTTGTCCTGCTTTAGTTTCCAGCCCACAATCTACCCTACAGTTTTCAGACTTGACAGCCCCTAGAATCATGTGAGCTAATTCTTTAATTCCTTAAAATTATCTATCTATCTATCTATCTATCTATCTATCTATCTATCTATCTATCATCTATCTATCTATCTATCTATCTATCTATCTATCTATCATCTATCTCTTTTTATCTAATCTATCATCTATCTTTGTATCTATGTGTCATCTATTATCTATCTATCTATCTATCTATCTATCTATCTATCTATCTATCTTCTGGGGATCCCTGGGTGGCACAGCGGTTTGGCACCTGCCTTTGGCCCAGGGCGCGATCCTGGAGACCCGGGATCGAATCCCACGTCGGGCTCCCGGTGCATGGAGCCTGCTTCTCTCTCTGCCTGTGTCTCTGCCTCTCTCTCTCTCTCTCTCTCTCTCTGTGTGTGTGTGTGACTATCATAAATAAATAAAAATTAAAAAAAATCCATATCTATCTATCTTTTATCCATCCATCATCATCTATTTCCTATTGGCTCTGCTTCTTTGGAGATCTCTGACTGGTAGAGTAATCAATAAAGACTCAAGGGCTGGCATATGGGAATTTCTGGAATTTTTTTCATATACAACTCTCTCATCTCTGGAATTCAGATCTGAAATTCACAGCTGCCTTAGCATCCATGAAATCCAACCTCTGGCATTTCAATTAAACAAGGTAGCATGTTCTGCTTAGTCTCTCTCTGATCTCAGTGTATCCAGTCATGAAGTTCACATCATTTATTTATCTTCTAGCGATCATGGTCCTGCTCTATCAGTTATCCAATGATTGGAAGAAGATGTTTCACATTTTGCCCATTTTTCTGGTTGTTTACAATAAAGAGGTTACATCCAGTCCTTCTTCTTCCACCATGGCCGGAACTTCTCCCTTTATCTTCAGTATTAGTAAGGTAAGAACTCAATCAATTAGGAATCTCCATTTAAAAATTATATTGGAAGAAATTTATACTCCTGTTTTCAGTAACTAGAAATACAAACCTTTCATGTACAGGCACTCTTCTTAGATGTTTGCATTACAATTTATTTTTCCACTGAGGTAGTCTTCTATTTTGACCTCAGCAAGTGTATAATCAATCTTTTCCCTGTTTGAATACTGTCTTCAGAGGGAGTCTGAATAAATCATGGGCTCACTGAAAGGTCACAATTGGTTATTTGTTTAATATGTTATTTTATATTTGTTCAGAATCATGATCTTTGGGCATTCTTGACAGATGTTATAGACCTCTCTGCACCATGACTATGACTGGTCAGCTACCTCTTTTATAGATTTCTTTTATTGCTTTAGGGCATCAAGTTGCCATAAGAATGAAAAAAAAATCCTCTCTCTGAGCCTAACAGTATAATTCCGATTCCCTCTTCTTCTTACCATTTTTCTGGGCTAATGAGTTTATTCAGAACTTTTCCTCCTGTGTTCACATACTGCTACTCTTTTTCTTCCTTTATTGATTCATTTCAGGTCTAGTATAACCGGAAAATTACTCCTTTCACAGCATTAAATTTTTGCATTATTTTTTCCATTTCAGTAAAAATATGATGGATATAAGATTTAGTTTCCTTTCTTATGTAATAATGATTGAGTTGCATATAATGGACAAATAGAAAATGTTTTATATAAAATGGCCTAATGGAAGCACTTTTCCTTGTTTAAAAAACACAGTATCTTCCATTTTTATGTCTATTTGAAGCTATTTCTCAACTCTCAATTTAGCTTTCCCTGGTGGGAGTCATCATTACTTGCTCTTGGCAAGCAGAAAGATTGCAACAAAGTCATTTAGTTTTTCCCATTTCTTTTATCCCATATTTTTTAAGTCACCCCTGTAATGAGATGGTTGTAAAGCTATTTTGTTTGCATTCTCCAATGCTATTTTTCCCCTCTTTCTGAAGTATTATCCTTTGTACCTTGTACTCCATTCGAATCCCAGGTTAAAACTTTGTGCGTCTGTGTGTGTGTGTGTGTGTGTTAGCCATGTGTACTCTCTGTCGGTCATGATTAGAATAGTTATATTTTGACTAATATTTATCAATCTTGAGGAATACGGGTACTGTTTGACCCTGATTTTTGTGACATTAGTAACTTTGATAATGATATTCTTGCGAACAAATAAATTAATCCATGAGATTGGATGTCATTATTATCTAATGCATTGTTTACTGTTAGTTTTGTGGTTATCTTATTAGATAAATTAGCAGAGAAAACTTAACATTGCTCAGAAAATGTGTACTTCATTTTGTTCCCTTTGCACCAAGAACAGTGAAAGATAGTGACTACTCAGTAGGTAATATTTGCAGTCAATTAAATCAGTTAAAGCATTTTCAATAGTATGTTGGAAATAGTTTGTTGTGATTTTAGCATATCATCATATTGAGTATAAATATTTTATAGTTAGAGTTGTTCCATCTCCATTTTTTTTTTTTTTTTTTGCTTTATAACACAATATTTCACTTGGCTAACTTTTTTTAAAATTAAAATCTGGGACTATTTCTCTCTAAAACTTGTCAACATTAAATCTAGAACTTTTACATATACTGCCTAAAATAAATGTCTCATTTTTATAGGTGAGTTCATTTTGATGTTTTTGGAATGGTTTATATCATTTTAAAAATATTTCAAATTATTTGGTAAAGAAATAATTGATTTTGATATTATTTACAGGGCAGTATCTGAAAACACTGTAACAGTTAAAATTCCATTTTTGTTCTTAGTGCTGATTTTTTTCTTTCTTCTTCTTAAAGGGAGAGGGAGAAGCAGGCTCCCTGCTGAGCAGAGACCCCAATGCGACCCTGGGATCATGACCCAAGCTGAAGGCAGACGCTTAATCGACTGAGCCACCCTGGTGCCCTTTAATGCTGATTTTATACATTTTTCCGCTGTGTCAAAAGAAAAACTTTCCTATCATCCTTTTCTGTTTCCCAAAGATGAAGAAAGCAAAGGTAGATAAGGAAATAAAATCTCAAAACATAAAATATCTAAAAGGAAGTCACATCAGTCAAAGTTTTAAGAGAAATGTGCATATCATATTCCACAACTTTCAAATATACAGAAATAGGGAGCCTCTGTTAGCTCTTGACATGCTACGATTACTCCACACCTGTTGTCTCCTCTGTCGCCTCTAGTCTCCTATGAATCATATTTACTAAAAATCAAGAACAAATGCATGTACCGACGGACCTTTGGTATTGATTTTTGCATTACTACTTTATAGTTAGGTACTTACGGTCATAATCTCCTTTTGCACATTTTTTTGCACACTTGCTTTCTGATCCCCTTCTCTCTGATGTTATTTCCGTAGTTATAAATATTGATCTAATTCCTAAGAGTTTGACAATCAAGTGTCACAGTGTCTAAACTTTCTAATTATACTGCTTATGAGGAAATTGTACCTCCTTCTAGGTATTACATTTCTTTACTTAGAGACAGAGTACTTTCGTGTTAAATACCATTTTTCACTTGTGAAGTCATTTGGGATGGAAACATGATAAGCACGATAAGAGAATGGGCTTACCCTGACCCTGTTATATTTCTGTGAGTTTAAACAAGCGTGTAAACATTACTGGTCTCTTTCATTGATCAAATAAATTGGTAGACTAGATTTCTTCCAAGGATTTTCAGCTTTAAATTTCTAAGAATCTTGTTTCTTGTTTCATATATTTAACTACCTAGGTAGAAATTGTATGTAAGCAGTTTTGGTTAGATGAAAAAGGATTCAATTAGGTTAGACAGATGATGACTGGCGGAAGGATAAATGGAGCTCAATGACCTAAATTAACAGTCCATGCGCTCCTCTTCCCCAAGGGGTCATTGCTGTTACACAAACTACCTGTGATTACACTTCATCTCTGTCCCAAGTTTGCTCCGCATTTACTCTTGGTGAAAGACATTGCTCAGCATGCTGGCTTTTAGTTCTTTGGGAAACTATTTAGATGGATTATTCCCCCATTTCATCAACTTCTCCTCTGGCTGTGGTCATACCACAGAGCCCCAATCTTCGATATTTCTTTACTCTAGAATCATAACACACATTAACTCTCCCCAACACCATTTCCAATATTTTCATTTTCTTTCTCAGTTATCACTACATCAACTGTTCTCTTTAAATCTTCTTTTCTATCATGTTATCTCCTTGAGACCTTTCCCCTCCCTCCTATCTGCCTCTCTCTAGTGAAGCCTACCCCTGGAAGGATGTAATATTGGCTTTCTTTATGCCTGTACTCATATTGCTGAGCCTTGATGGATAAACATCGGAATAGGAGCAGAATGACGGAACGAATCATTTAAAGTCAGCAGCAAGGTGACCCTTTTGACCACCTCTACAATCACTGAAAACATTTTTTTCGGCTTGTAAAACTTGCCATTTCTCTCATCACTTGCTGTTCTCAGCAGCAACTCAAATTTTGTCTTCAGAGAGAAAAGAGGAAGTATCAGTAAGGAATTGTTTCAAATTCCCAATACCAATTTACAAACCAGTTTAAATACCAAACCCCGCCTTTCGTATCCTTTCCTCTCTGTCGCAATAGTGGAGAGTTGCCACTCTTCTTTTCTAAAGTATACTTTTTAATTGTCTTCTGATTATTTCATTCCTCTTCCCTTTATACCTAATATCTTCAACTCTGTAACTCTAATGTCTATGCCCATAAGCATTTATACATATTAAAAACACGTCACTCTGATGGAAGTGCTGGAGATTGAGGGAAGCCATCTCCCACTAACCAGATCCCCTTAAGGGTGACCTAGGTCAGTGATGGGTGAGCTTCTTCTCCAGGAAGTCTACTTTCCCATTCAGGGACATAATGTTGGAGGCCTCAGAGCCCTTGGAATCTCCTCAGGCTCTCATTTGTGACCTGGCTCAGGAAGCCATGAGGAAGCATCTTGGGAACCTGCCCAGCAGAACCAATGTGGGGCTCCTGTCCTGAGTGGCCACCACCTGTAATTAGGCTTCTGGATGCCTAAATGTTTCAGGGCCCTTCCCTGCCTCACCCCATAGACTAGGCAAGTTACAGCAAGCAGAAGCAGTTAGGTTCTTTTATATCAAAACAGCAAAAACACCAAAAAGGACATTGAGAAAACCCCACTCTCCAATCAAGGCACAGGCAAGGTTTCCTAGGACCCCATAACCATATACCAAGTAGAAAACAAACTAAGAAACCAGAAAAAAAAAAAAAAACTCTAGTATGTACACAAATAATTCTCTTCTGGAAACACCTCCAACCTCAGCTAAAAGTCAACTTCCTCCCTTTTACAGTCTAACTTTCTAAATAAGTCTTAAGAATCTTTTTTTCTACTTCATCCTCCCTCATTTGTACAACTTCTGTAAGGCTGAAACAACCATAGCAAATGGCATCAATGACATCCGGGTCACTCTAATCAGTAGTCACTTTCCACACAAGGAAAACTCATCAAGACACTACCTTCTCTTCAAATTTCATTCCTCTTTCTACAATGTTTTTCCTACTTTTTAAATTCCTTCCAATGACCTATGCCATTTTTAAATATTGGATTCCCTCATGCCTTCTTCCTCAACTCTACTTTCAATTTCTCTTCCCCACAGGTATTGTCATGGCTTGCCAGAGCCTGCAAAATATATATATTTGTAATATTATTTTTTGAGCTTCAAAAGTATCTGTGTATGATCTGTGTGTGTGTGGACGTATACACCGCACAATTTAAACTCAAAAAGCAAAATGTCTATCAAGCTGGACCTCGTTTCCATTTCCCTCAAGCTCCCAGATGCATAAACGTCTTCTACGATAGCACTCTAGCACTCTTAATGTGTCTCTAACCTCTCAATCACTCTTTGCTTTAAGAAGAAGGAATTATCTGATACATTTTTGGAAAAAGGGAAGAATGTGGTTAACTCAGTTCTTCCCTTCCTATAGTGAGGCTATTCCTTGAGCATGCTTTCTTTTTATTTAGTGTTATTGTGCCTTCAATTGTTCCAATCGGGAAGACAGAATTTGATTTTGTCTTCTTTTCCCACGTACCTCTTTTCCCCAGCTAGCTCGACTTCTCCAAGCTATTTTTATTTCTATTTCTGTCCATCTCCATCTTTTGGAGACTATTATAGTAGCATCCCTCCATCACGTCCTACATCCCATATAGCTGTGATTAATCTTCTTAAAGGCATAATTATTAATGTCATCACATCTCTTTAAATCTCTTTCAATACGTATAGCTATCTACAGAAAAAAAAGCCCAAACTTCTTAATCTGGCTTAAAATTGGTGTATAATTTGGTTCCCTGTACATGCCTCTCTAACTGGCTACCCACCAGCTTGTTCTTTGAGAATCAGTAGGAAGGTCCTTCTATGAATCCTTCACTGTTACATATTTTTACCAACTTGGGATTTTTATTACACCTGTTTCTTCTTTTTGGGATAATATCCACCTTCTCCATTTGTACCCATTCACCTAGATAGTGTCCACTAGTCTTTCCAATTTCCTTGCTCAGGTTAATAGGCCATTCCTATGAATGTTCTTTATTTATAGGTTCGGTAAACCTGCTGTATGCTCTATTGCATTCTGTGCTTTTCATAGTTCGTAAAGGAAATAGTCACTCCAAATTGCTTATTTGTAATGACTTGTGCAATGTTTGTCTTTCTTACTAGACCATAAATCCATAAGGGTAGGAATTATCTTTTTTTTTTTATTGGGGCCGTATTACACTCTCCAACACATATACTCAGTAGGTATTTGCTTCCTCATAAAGGAGTTGCCCACAAAGAAGTAGAGATTTCTCAAAAACTATGGCACGAGAAAGGGAGGAAAGTATGGCAATAGGGTGGCTATTTTGCACTTGGTAGGATATAAGACAATAATTATGAATTTCAAGGGTTTAAAATAGCATAAAACTCTGTTTTCTGACTTTTGAAGTATTTAAATGATATAAAGTCATATTATTTTCTTTTTGACTACTGATGTTATTAAATTGAACAGATACTATATTGAATATAACAAATATACTTTCTTATTTTATAATAAAACCACAATCTGAAGTGTGATTTTTTTACTCAATAAAATAACTGTGATGTATATTATATAAAGGTAAATATTTGTAGTTGGGTCTGAAAAATACCCAAAGTCTAAAGAAGCACAAAATGCAAGTTAATACACTGCTTTTGTGTTTATTTTTGAGGCATTTATAATATCAGTGTAAATATCAATTTCTGCCTTAGTTTGTACTATCAATATATAAAAGCACTGATATACATTACTGTTGTGAAATGCAAGAGTGGAAATGCCTTTTACTTTACGTTGTTAATCCACTCAGGCAAAATAACTCAAAACAAAACAGATTAAAATGGAACACTTTGGCCATCTTCCCTACCTCATTTTTACATTTATTTATCTTTCCTAATATGTTCCTAAGGCTTTCTTATCTCATGAATAACCATTTCTACTAGTACTGTTGCTACTGCCGCTAACAATACATATCATTGAGCAATTACATCCCAGTGCATTTTCACAGAAACTTTAGGAAGTGGGTCTTGGGGTACTATTATTAACCCTTTTTATAAACCAGGGGACTGAAAAACAGGGGAGATTACGTGATTTGACTAAGATCTTGCATCCAGGAGAGGCAGCAGTGGTTCAGAAACAGTAATATGGCTGCAGGGCCCATGTGCTCTATCACTATTTTATAATTATCAAGCCACTATGATCCTGACTACACTATCATCTGTTCCAGTCCCACACTCAGAGTCAGTCCCAATAGAGCTTTAGCGATGACTGTGCTCCGTGAAGAAGCAAGAGCACTCGACTTGGATTTGACAGGTCTAAGGGCAAAGCAAAATTCCGTCCTGACCTCTGTGTCTTCAGGAGACCAGTGGGCTTGTCTGGGGCTTACTCTCCCCATCTGACAAAAGGAAATAACAATATTAAATCTACTTAGAAAATCAATCAATCAATCAATCAATCAATCAATTTACTTAGGCCACAGCCTTATCTTAAATGAAGAATGAAATAATCAATATAAAAGTTTTTGTAAATTACTAGACAAATATAGGCAATATAAAGGTAACTCGTTTGCACTAACATTTGCTGGTAAGAAATGCAGAGTAAGGGCTGGGCTAAATACCTGCTGGAGACGTAATTTATAACCTTGTGACCACTGATTACCCTCTTAAACTCAATTTAATCTTAATTTGAAATGGAAATGAAATTACTAACTTTTTAAGTTAAAGTATTTTAAGTTTTTGTAAGACGATAGATGTGTGGTGGGAGGCATATGTCAACCCCTCAATAAATGTGAGTTCTCTGTATCTTTCTTCACCGTCCTAGATAGGATTCAGTGACCCAAGACATGACTTTGGCTTCCTTTTTCTGTTTGTTTAGTTCTTCCATTTCTTTTCTATCCCTTTGGCCCTGGATCCTGGATCCTTTCGGCCAAGTTACATTTTCTCTTTTCTGATTTTGGCATAACTAAACTGGACTGAGCTTTTGACATGGTTCCTACTACTTTGTTTTTCTTGATTACATAGCCCTGCCTCATCATTTGTGTTTCTGGGTTATGAGTAAACCCCGAATCTTTGCCCACTTGCTGGGGGCTCCGCATTACTCTTCTGTTTGCATATGAGCATGTGGGCCAATTTTAAAGAGGTGTTTATTTTTTAGAACAGGAATGTGTGCGTAGTGCCAATGGGGTGCAATTATGCCATCACTCTTCTTTTACATAGTTTTGACATTTAGGGTACTACCAAATATCACTTTCCAAAACTGCCACTGACCTGGCTTATTTACTAACTAAGGTCTTTCAAATATGGAGAGACACTGGATGCTTCATTTTCCAGTTATTCTTCAATAATTGCAGCATTAGTTCCAGAAGAAGCAAACTTGGATGAAGATGCACCATTTCCTGGGAGAGTATGGAGCCTCCCTCAATGCATGCCCTTCTCATTCTGGCCCAACTTTGTGATATTGATGCTGCAGAGTTTCTCCGGTTCTTTCTACCGATGAAAATATTTTCTTTTTTAGGAATATAATTTGTCACCTACCCAATTAATTATTCTGCTGCGATTGCCAAGAATTTTTCTTTTGTCCTCTTTGTGGATGAAGCCTTGAAGTTTCTCATAGCCCTTGGTATACTTTTCTGTGAAGGCACAGAGTTTCAGGTAAAGGTGATTTGTGACTCTCTGAATGTGTCTGTTTGTCTCTTCAAGTTGGGGGTAGCAGTTTGCTCATGAGCTGAATCCTCTGATGCAACTTGTTGATTTTCACCTCGTTCAGCCTTTCTTCTTGTTGGGCAGATGGGCGTGATGACTGCCAACTTACGTGCAGTCCAGAAAGACGAGTTGTTCCATTTTGTTGGTGACTAGAATTCTATGGCACAGATACACCACATTCTGTTTGGCCATTCACCAGTCTGAGCAGATCTGGGCTGCTTCTAGTTTGGGGCAATTACAAAGAAACATGCTATAAACATTTGTGCACAGGTATTTGTGTGAGTATAGGTTGTCATTTCTCTGGGAAATGTAGTTGCATATTTAATATCATACACCAAAACAGCAACAACAAAAAAACCCTATAAACTGTTTTTAAAAATAGTTGTGCAGTTGTGCATCCTCATCAACACAGTATGAGCCATTCAGTTTTTCCACATCCTCACCAGTATTTGGTGTTTTCACTTTTTTTTGACTATTGTGCCAGATATTTAGGGATATAGCAGTGTGGTTTTGATTTGCATTTTCCTAATAGCTAATAACATTAACATCTTTTAATGTGTGGATCTTCTATCTGTGTAACCTCGTCAACAAATTGTGTCTTCATGTCTTTAGCCCATTTGGTCATTGTATTGTTTGTTTGTATATGCTTACTCTGAGAGTTCTTTATATATTGTAGATACTAGTTCTTTATTGAATATGTGTTTACAAGTCTCTCAGTTTGTACCTTGTCTTTTCATCCTCCTGACAGGGGCTTTGCAGAGAAAACACTTTTAATTTTGAGGAAGTCCAACTCATCTGTTTTCCCCTAATAGGATATATTTTTGGTGTCAGGTCTCTGAACTCTTTGCTTAGACCAAACCTCTCAAATTTTCTATTTCTGAGTTCTCAATTCTCATCTACGGACAGGTGTCTCTCCCTCTGTTGTACTGCAGTGACTCGATCGTGTTAGCTACATAGTAAGATAAATAGTAAGACTTGGTATCAGGGAGAGTGATTCTATCTACTACATTCGTCTTTTGTCAAGATTGTTTATAACCTCTTTTAAGTCACAAAAGTAGCATATGAAGGCATACTTGTAAAATAGGTTACACGACAGGAGATTTCTGTGTTTGTCAGAAGTATATTTGGGTCACTTTTGGGGAAAAAAATCTCCCTTTTCAATCACAGAGGAGGGTATTGGTTTCCCAAATGTTCATCCTCCCTGACGGGCTTAAGACTCATGCTTCTAGCTATATAGAATGGCTCAAAGGTCTAATGCTTCACATCTTTGAGCAAAATGTGGCCACGGGTGGAATTCTCACACTGCACTGGTAGATATTGGTAGGATCGTGTTGTTTTGCTTTCAACACAGCAACTCAAGATGGCTGGAGGCCTAATCTTTTGTGTGGCACAGCTAGGGAGAAGCTTGGAGCTATGTTGGAAAAGCAGCCCATGTGCAGTGCTCTCCCAGGATAGTTATAGAAAGGATTAGCCTTATCCCCACATGTTTAGTTTCCCTGGTGTCGGAAAGACTCATTTTAAGCTGATGTTGTCCACACAAATTGGGAGATAAAGTGATTAAGCAGAAATGTCCACAAGCTATTACTTCTGCAACGACATCAAATTATTCTACACAGGAAATTCCTGGTGCTAGGAAATAGGGCATCTGTCTTGAGCTGATTTCAGGCTGGAAGTATGTCTTACTGCCTAAAGGGGATTAAAATGACCCTCTACAGACCCACATTCAGAACTCTTTGGCAGGAAGATCGCTTCATCTCGGGGTGCTACATCCTAGAGTGGGCAGCACTTTGTATAGAGAATTTGGGAGGAAAGTAGCACCCTGTATGACAGTTATATGGGGAGACTTTACGGAAAAATATAGTTTCAGTAAAAGTCCAAATATATTTTCTCTGCCACATCATTTGGCTAAACAGCTCATACAAATACAGGAAAATATTAGAGCAGAAAGGGATATCAAGGTGACACCAAAAAACTTAAATCTGGTGGAGACTCTGATCTCTACGCTCTTCTCCTTTGATCATGGGTGGCCATGTGACCCACGTAGGCCAACCACAGATTTTCAGCCCCTAGTCCCGTAATCGTTTCTATTACGGGCCTGTGTTTCAAACCAGGTGGATCAGGTTTACTTTCTAGATCTTCTAGCGACACTGATAGAGGTGTGACAGGTAAGTATGAAGACTTGGAATCAGTATGCTAGGTGCTGAGGGCACGTAAGCTCGAAAAAATGGTAGACAGAGACAAGACTTTTGGGACCCCTTTTCCCTTGAGATCAGTCATACCTTATTTTTCCTTCAGTTTGGTTATTTGAGCTAATAAATGTTCATAGATGTGTGTTTTTAAAAATAGTTGTGCCCTTTTTTCATTTTAAGTAATTTTAGGTTTACAACAAAATTGAGACGAAGGTACAGAGATTTCTCATATACTCTCTGCCCCCACACACCTGCCCCATTATCAACATCATTCACTAGAACGGTACATTTTCACCGAGGAACATTATAATTACCCAAAGTCAGTAGTTTACCTTCGGGTTCAGGAAGGAAAGAGAAAGAGAAAAAAGAGGAGGAGAAAATGGAAGTGGATGAAGCAGAGAAAAAGGAAGAAAAAGAGAAGAAAAAGGAACCTGAGCCAAACTTCCAGTTATTGGATAATCCAGCCCGAGTTATGCCTGCCCAGCTTAAGGTCCTGACCATGCCAGAGACCTGTAGATACCAGCCTTTCAAACCATTTTCCATTGGAGGCAAGGCATCATCATTCTGAAGGATACCAGTGAAGACATTGAAGAACTGGTGGAACCTGTGGCAGCCCATGGCCCAAAAATCGAGGAAGAACAAGAGCCAGAACCTCCAGAACCATTTGAGTATATTGATGATTAAGAACCAGAGGATCGGGATCCCTGGGTGGCGCAGCGGTTTGGCGCCTGCCTTTGGCCCAGGGCGCGATCCTGAGGACCCGGGATCGAATCCCATGTCGGGCTCCCGGAGCATGGAGCCTGCTTCTCCCTCTGCCTGTGTCTCTGCCTCTCTCTCTCTCTCTCTGTGTGACTATCATAAAAATAAAATAAAAATAAATAGTAAATTAAAAAAAAAAAAAAAAAGAACCAGAGGATCTTGTTGCTCATCTGAAGAAGATTGTCCAGGCCTGTACTGGAGATGCTTGTGAAGAAATCCATGCTGAGACCTGCTACTCACTGCATGTACCATTGCCTCTGTGCTGACCCGAAGAACCTTGTCTCCAAGTCTTTGGTGAAGAGAAGATATATGATTATTTAGTGTGCTCTTTCACGTGTTCTAGGGGTTTGGACAAATGTATAAATAAATAAATATCCTAAAAATCCTCTGTGCTCTGCATGTTCATTACTCTCTATCCTCCTTGTAATGACTGATTTTTAAATTATTATTATTATTATCTCCAATAGGTTTTGCCCCTTCCAGAATGTCATATAGTTGGAATCATATGTGTAGCCTTTTCACACTGGCTTATTTCACTTTGTAATATGCACTTAAGTTTCCTCCATGTGTTTTCACAGCTCGATAGATGACTTCTTCTTAGTGCTGGAATATATCCCATCATCTTTTTGTACCACAGTGTATATAACTATTCACTTACTGAAGAACATCTTGTTTGCTTCCAAGTTTGGGGGATTATAAATAAAGCTGCTAGAAAAATGTATTCAGGTCTTCTTCGTGCACATAAGTTTTTGACTCTTATGGGTAAATATCAAGGAGTGCAATTGTTGGATAATAAAAGGATGTTTAGTTTTATAAGAAAATGCCAAACTATCTTCCAAAGTGGTTATACCATCTTCTGTTCCCACTAGTAGTGTAAGAGTGTTCTTGTTATTCCACGGCCTCACTGGGATTGGGGTTCTCAGTGTTCCAGATTTTGTACAATCTAGTAGGTGTGTAGTGGCTTCCCATTGTTGCCTTCCTCAGATGACCTATGATATGTGGGATCCTTTCATGTTTTTATTTTCCAGCTTTGTATTTTCCTTTGTGAGATGGATGGAGTCCTTCACCCAATTTTTTTTTCCTTCACCCACCCAATTTTTAATGGGATTGTTTGTTTTCTTACTGTTGAGTTTGAAGAATTCTTTGTACATTTTGGAATATAATCCTTTCTTTTTAATTTTTTTTGGAATATAGTCCTTTATCAGATATGTCTTTTGCAAATATTTTCTTCCAGTCTGTATTTTTGTCCTCTAACTCTTTTGACAGTGTTTTTCAGAGAGCAGAAGTCTTGAATTTTAATGAATCCCAGCTTATCAATTATTTCTTTCATTCATCATGTCTTTGATGTTGTATCTAAAAAGGTATCACCATATCCAAAGTCATCTAGGTTTTCTCCTTATATTATCTTCCAGGACTTTTATAGTTAGATTTTATATTTAGATTTTATATTTAGATTTTATATTTAGATTTTATATTTAGATTTATTAACCATTTTGAGTTAATTTTGGTGAAGAATAAAAAGTTTGTGTCTAGATTAACTTTTTGTATGTGGATGTTCAGTTGTTGTGGCCCCATTTTTTGCAGAGACTGTCTTTCCTCTAATGCATTGCATTTGCTCCTTTGTTGAAGATCAGTTGATTGTATTTATGGGGATCTACTTCTTGGCTCTTTACTTTGTTCCATTAATTTGTTTTTGCGTTCTTTCACCAATTTCACGGTGTCTCGATTACTGTAGTTTTATAGTAGTTTTGAAATCAGGTAGCATCGGTCTTCTAAATTTGTTCTTCTTGACTATTGCATTGGTTATTCTGGCCTTTTGTCCCTTCATATAAATTTTGGAATCAATTTTATTGATATCCATATAACTTACTGGGATTTTTGAGTGAGATGGTATTGAATTTGAAGTGAGATAAAGTTGAGAAGAACTGACATCTTGGCAAGTGTGAGTCTTCCTCTCCCTGAACATGGAATATCTTTCCATTCTCCTTTGACTTCTTTCATCAGAGTTTTGTAGTTTTTTTCATATAGATCTTGTTAATATATTTATTAGACTTCTATCTAAATTTTTCTTTTAGGGGATTTTAATGAAAATGGTATTGTGTTTCTAATTTCAAATTCCATTCGTTCATCATGGAAAGTAATGGACTTCTGTCCATTGGAAATTTATTAATTATTGATTCAATTTCTTTAGTAGATAGGCTTATCCATACTGCCTATTTCTTCTCCTGTGAGTTCTGGCAAGTTGTTTTTCAAGGAATTGGTCCATTTCTTCTAGGTTATCAGATTTGTAGGTGTAGTATTTCCCACAAAAATACTCTGTTATTCATAGTATTTCTTTATTACACTGTTAATTTCTATGGCATCTGTAGTGATGCCTTCTCTTTTATTTCTGATATTAGTAATTTGTGTCCACTCTCTTTTTTTTTTCTGAGTTAGCTTATTTAGAGGTTTATAAATTGTATAGGTCTTTCAAATAATCAGCTTTTGGTTTTATTGATTTTCTGTATTGATTTTTCTCTTTTCAATTTCATTGGTTCCTGCTGTAATTTCTATTATTTCTCTTCTTTTAAATGTTTAATTTAATTTAATTTACTGTTCCATCTAGCTTCCAAAGGTGACTAAAGCAGACCAATTCATAGTGCCTGATATAGTTTTTGGACTAAGAGAAGTAAGTATTAAAAGGCAAAAATTATTACAAATATAAGGGGCAAGAGAAAAGACATATACATATGTGCATGTGTATGTGTATACATATACATACATGTTTAGTGAATATTAAAAAAATGAATTTCTGTTTTCAAAACCAAACTATTTTCTATTCTCCTTTGAAATGAAAATATCAGAAATTCATGAAAGGATTTTTAAAAGGTGGGCGGGGTGGGGAGGAATCACTGGGAAAAAAAATAAGAGAGAAAGGGGATTTCTGATTGCTTCTTTCAGTCCAGACAGCCTTGTTTAAAATTTACCTACCATTTCTATTCTCTACTTCTGGTTCTCTTCTAATAGATAGATGTTGGAATTATCAGATCTTTTCACACACACACAAAAAAATCTTTTCACCAAGTGCTGTTTTTATCATTTTATTCTTTTATTATTTAGCACTTTACTTTGAAAAAATGCCTACCTTGGATTTCACAGCCATTTAATTCCCTACTCAGAAGAGTAGTACACAAAATTCACCTAATTTATTAAGATTTTTATCATAATTATTATTACCATTATTATTAATAGTTTTGCTTTACATTCAGCCATCAAACTGTACTATTCTATAGGGTTAACGTGATTATTTATATACCCTACTATATCTTTAAAAATATCAGTTTGTTTATTCATGAGATTACCTTTCCCTACGTATTTGGTCACTTCTGTAGGTGTACTTGCATCGTTTACTCTAGCTCTGATACCTAAAGGACCAGTCTCCACAGAGTGTACTCTCATGGACTTGAAATGAGAGACAAAAGATACAGTACAGTGAGTTAACGGGAGTGGCAGGTAGGTATCAGAGATCAAGACGACATTCCATGATGAGTGCCTGGTTTTACACGTACACGGATCATGCTGCGTCTCTGGCCTGAACTGCAAAATCTTGTTTGAGGGAGTGCTCCTCGAAAAGCTCCACAATCCCTTCCAATAACAAGCCACACTTGTCAGACAGGTTGGGCTTGTTGCAAACCAGCTGTCAAGGAACTGATCCTGCGGGTCACCAGGGAACTTTCAGATTTAAACATCACATCATAAATCCCACTGCTCTCATCTCTCCACAAGTCAAAAATCAGACATCCAGGAGTCCCAGGGTATAAAGGCTGAACTTTCTCAGTCCGGCTGTTAATCAACTCTGGTTACACATCACTAATATCTTATTTTGAAAGGCTTTATCCAGTCTGCGCCTGTCATATCATTTTATGACGGTCTCTCTCGATCCTGTAGAGAAAATGTGGAACGGGCTCCTGGACAGTGGGCTTCGGCGCTAGCCTTCTGGGTTTAAGACTTCTGGTTTGTTTTCTCTGTCTTGGCATCCAGAGCACCGTTCAGCATCTGGTGTCTAGTCATCCACCTATAGGGTCTCACTCGGAAGCAGACTCCTCTGTGATCAAACTTTGTCTCAAGAAGCAGGAACTCAGGTTAGAGACAGGAGTGGTTGAGGCTGGGATGAAGTTTGCCTGCCTGGCAGGTGTTAGTATAACTACTGCCATGTTGTTCTTCTGCTCTTGATGCACAGCCCATCAAGGTTCATAAACTTTACAACCTGAAGTTTCTCAGCTTTGCATCAGCTCTTCCATGAACAGATTTTAAAATACAATTTTTTTTCCCCTCCAGATTTGTCTCTGTCTCCACACCAAGGTTTCCTCAGAGTCCTGGGTCTACCTAGGGTAACATTTTTATTTGCTCTTCTTCTTCCTACTTTGAGATTTTTTTTTCTTTTACAAACATATATTTGGAGTTCCAGAAGGCAAAAAAATGAAGGGAAGAAAAACAGTAAGTCAAGAATTTGGAATGTTCTAGAATGGATGTTTTTTTTTTATTTTTAATGGTTTTGATGGTTTAATGGAATTTAGTTGACATACAGCGTTAACGTTAGTTTCAGATGTACCACATAGTGACTTAACAATTCCTTGCATTACTCTATGCTCGTCACAAGCGTAGATACCGTCTGTCATCATATATTATTATTATTACAGTGTTATTTACTATGTTCCCTGTGCTGTAGTTTCATCCCCATGACTTATTTATTGTACCTCTAAGTCCTATTTTGCCCATATCCTCACTCTCTTCCCCCTGGCAACAACCGGTTTGTTCTATTTATGGTTTTGATTCTCTCTGTTGTTATTGTTGCCGCTTTTAGAGTTTGCATTTAAGTGAAATCATATGGTATTTGTCTTACTATGTCAGACTGGTTTCGTGTTTTGGTGAATGGCAAGATCTCATTCTTTTTTCCCGCCAAGTAATGCTCCATTGCGTATACACTGCCTCTCATCCATATTGATGGGCACTTCAGTTGCCCTCTGTATCTGGGCTCCTGCAAATACTGCTGCAATAAACAGGGGGTGCATATAGCTTTTCGAATTAGTGTTTTTATTTTCTTTGGGTAAATACCCAGGAGTGGAATTATGGGATCTTATGGTATTTTTATTTTTATTTATTTTTATTTATTTTTGGTATTTTTATTTTTAATTTTTCTCCACATCCTTTCTCCCACTTGTTATTTCTTGTCCTTTTGATACTAGCCATTCTGACAGGCGTGAGGTGTGATAGCTCATTGTGGTTTCGATTTGCTTTTCCCTGATGATGAGTGATATTAAGCATTTTTCATGTGCCTGTTGGCTGTCTGTATGTCTTTTTTTTAGAATACATATTTTAAGAAAACATCTATTCAAGATCTGCCCATTTTTTAAACCAGAATTATTTGTTCTTTTCATGTTGAGTTGCATGTTGTATAAGCTTTTCATATATATTTGCAGATATCTTCTCCCATTCAGTAGGTTGCCTTTTCATTTTGTTAATAATTTCATTTATTTATTTTTTTAGTGTAGTCCCTGCTTTGGGATTTTCTATTTCTTGTTACCTTTACCTTGGATACTTCTTTTTCTACTTTTTTAACCTAGCTATAACCTTGTAATTATTAGCATCTTCAAGAGATATCTCCCGTGATTCACCACTTTATGTTGGTTTATCCTTTTATATTATTTTTTTTATTTTTTATCCTTTTATATTATTATATAAAACTTGAAGTCGGCCTTCAGGGAGTCAAAAAATATCTTTGTTTCTCTATAGGATTTGTAGAAGAATCAGTAATTCACTGTATTGTATCTGTTTTGGAAAATTCTCAGGTAGTACCTCAAACATAGCTTCTGTCCCTCCTATCCCTTTGGAGAGATTCCAGTTAACACATATCTTTTTATAGTTTTTCCAATTGCCTCCTGCATTCCTTTTCTCTATTTTCCATACCTTTTCCATTCTGCACTTCAATATTAGCATTTTCATGATCACTTAAATTCCTTTTTTTTTTTTTTTAAAGATTTCATTTATTTATTCCTGAGAGACACAGAGAGAAAGGCAGGGACACAGGCAGAGGGAGAAGCAGGCTCCATGCAGGGAGCCCGACGTGGGACTCGATCCTGGGCCAAAGGCAGACGCTCAACTGCTGAACCACCCAGGTGTTCCATAATCACTTAAATTTCTGATTTTCGATCTGCTATTTTACAGTCTCCAATATGCCATTGAACTTACATATTAGGTTCTTATTTTCTGCTATTGTATTATTTTAATAAGCTTTTAGAACAGTTTTAGATTCACAGAGAAACTGCAAAAATAGTTTTGAGAGTTTCCATATTTATTCCATACTTAGTTTCTCCTTTTACTAACATTCAGTTCAGTATAGTCTGGCTTCTGCTATAATAAATGAACCAGTACTGATAAATTAAAGTCCATAGCTTACTTTCAGATTCCTTTAGTTTTTATCTAATGTCCTTTTTCTGGTCCAAGACCACAATCATGATATCACATTATGATTAGTTGTCATAGCTCCTTAGGCTACTCTTAACTGACAGTTTCTCAGACTATCTGATGGATTCAGTAAAAGCCATTATTGATGATCTTGACAGTTTTGAGAAGCACTCATCAGGTATTTTCCAGAATATCCTTTAATTGGAATATATCTGTTTTTCTTAGGATTAGACTACAGTTGCATGTTTTTAGGATCAAGACCATAGAGTTAAAGTGCCATCCTAGCCCTACAAAATGCTGTAGGCTCATCTTGTATACTTGCTGACCAGTCCTACAAATGGCCATTTCTTCAAGGGTCCTGGTTCCTTTTCTGCTGAGCCACCCAGGTGCCCCCAGGGCTCCTTTAAGCAGATCCACATTCTGACCTATATTATTCTCCTTCTTCCCTTAAAAGTTTTAAGCTTTCTTGAATGGCAGGTCAGCTGACAATGAACTCCTTCAGTATTGCTTGTCTGAAAAACACTTTATTTGCTCACCTTAGAAGTAAATTTTGGAGGGTATTTACTCCGAGGTTGATGTTTATTTTTTCCTTTCAACATTTTATTTTACTCCACTCTCTTTCTACATTAATGATTTCTTACAAGAAATCTACTATAATTATTATTCTAGTTCCCCTATAGGTAAGATGATTACTTCCTTAACTTCTTTCAAGATTTTGTCTTAATCATTGTTTACACATGCTATGCCTAGATATATTTTATTTCGTCTTACCCTGTTTGGATATTTATCCTAACATCTGCTATTAATTGGAAAGCTTTCAGCCATTATTGCTTCAAATGTTTCTTCTACTCTGGTTTTCTTTTTTTCTCCTTCAGGCATTCCAATTACATTAATGTTATACTTTTTGTAATTCCACAATTCTTGAAGGTTCTGCTCCTGGTTTTTTATTATTATTATTATTTCTTCTTTGTCACTGTATTTCATTTTGGGAAGTTTTTATTGATCGATAGTCAAGCTCAATGATTTTTTCCCCAGTGTGTCTAGTTTATTAATGTCTCTATTTACTGCATTCTTTATTTTATTTAAAATGTTTTTGATTTTTAGCATTTCCATAGTTCCACTTATATTAACTATCTCTTTTTGCACGTTGCCTACTTTTCCAATAGAGCCTTTCATCAGTTTTAAATTCTCTGCCTAAATTCCTAAGTCTGTGGCATCATCTCAGTCTGGTTCTGATGTTTGCTTCATGTCTTCAGACTTTTTCTTTTTTTTGTTTTGCTTTGTCTTTTTGCACTCTATATGTCATCTTTTTGTTGTTGAAAGCTGCACATGTTTGTCGGGTGACAAAGTGGAGGTAAACAGGTCTTGTTGTGAGATTTTGTTAATGTGGCAAGAAGTTGGTCTGTATTTAATATTTTCATAACTCCATTTGTCTGAGGCTTCACATTACTTTTGCGTCCCTGTTTGTGTAACCCCTTTGACTTTCTCTCAGTACTCCACCTGGGAGAAATTCTAAATCTTGTGAGTTTTTCAGTGTAACCCACTATTACTGTAACGAAGCCCTGCTGGTGTGGTAGAAAGGTGCGGGAAGGGGAAGTATTCTATAATCTTTTGATTAAATCTCTATTTTTGTGAGCTTGTGCCTCTGGGTGGTGACCTTTACAAGTGTTTCTCCTGAGGTATAGTTGTTTTTTTTGTTTGTTTGTTTGTTTTTTTGTTTTGTTTTTTTTTTTTTAAATCTCCCTTAGATGAGATAAGATAGTTAGAGGAGACTGGAGTCTGAGTAAATCACTTCCTGCAGCTGGGATAAAGGTCTGATAAATCCTCTCTCTCTTTCTTTTGGAGAATGGGCAGTAATTATAAAGAAAATTCTGAGAGTATTTGACAATAATTACCCTTTCCCTTTCCCAATAGGAGGCACAACAGGATCTTTCTAAAATATTCACCTTGGAAACGTAGTGGACTTGAAAAACATGGGGCCCTTGTGAAGCCTACAGTCACCAGGATTTTCCTCTTGTCAAGCTAGTCCACACTGAGCTTCCAGCAGTTCATCAAAATCACCAGGTAAGTCTCCTACACGTTTATGGTTCATGTGGCTCCTGCTCCCAGCAAGCAGTTCTTCACTGTGACTCTCCTGATTTGCGTGTCTCTCTGAATTTCAGGGTGCCAATTTGCCCTATGATCTCAGTGATTTGATGGATTCAATAAAAGCCATTGATTTTCTATTTGTTCCGCTTTTCCTTGTTTTAAGGGTGAGAGTGACGACTGTAAAGCTCTTCCATGCATGTTGCAGCTGAAACCAGAAGTAGCAAAACAATGGGTCTTTAACATCTAGAATATTAAGTTGACTTCTTTTAAAAAGTTGAGGTTTATACTAATCTCCGTTTTTCTCTATTCTTAACAACACATTAATCATATTTATTTTAAAGTTACTATCTGATAACTATGGTATCCAAATAAACTATCTTTTACTTGTTTTTTTTTAAAGATTTTATTTATTTATTCATGGGAGGCACAGAGAGAGAGAGAGGCAGAGACACAGGCAGAGGGAGAAGCAGGCTCCCTACGGGGACCCGATGCGGGACTCCATCCTGGGACCCCAGGATCAGGCCCCAAGCCAAAGATAGACACTCAACCGCTGAGCCACTCAGGCGTCCCTGTGTTTTGTTTTTACTTGGTTTTTGGTCATTGTTTTTGCTAAAGCATACCTCTTAATTTTTAAATTTAATGCTAGATATAGTGTATGAAAAGTCAGAGAAGTTTTGAATGATGTTTTCTTCCTCAAAGAGGGTCAAATATTTTTTTTTCTGGAGGACAAATAAAGGCTAGGCTGATTTGCTTGATTCCATGGAGAATTCATTTTAGGCTGTTTTTTTTTGCTTTTTTTTTTTTCTTCCAGGCAGAACATGTTCAAGTTTGGCTTTACTTCTAGATCATAGCCTTTACCCCTTGGCTGTGCGCCTCTGAGGCCTTAAATATAACCTAGCAATGTCTGCCAGTGTCCTTCATCTTGGCAGGGCTTGAACTCCCACCTTTGCCTCTGGGATTGCACTGCCGACAAGATCTCTGGGCAGCTCTCTAACTGCTCAGCTGCTAATTTCTGTACAAATTGTTGCAGCATCTCTCTGAGCTGTTCATCGTAGAAGCTCACAAATATTGTAAGGGAAATCACACACTTGGGTTTCCTTTTTGTGGTTCTCTCTTCTCTGAGATTTTGTCCTACAAGTTCAATCACTTTGAAATTTATACAATCCAATCTCTGAATTATCATATATGTCAATTACATTAACTAGAGTCCTCAACGTTTCCGTTATTTTTAATTGTTCTTAACTATGTCAGTATTAAGTCTATATTTGGAAATATATTCAACCAGACTGAATAATATTTTGGTGTCTTAAAAAATCTCTTATGCAAGATGTTGAAAATATAATTCAGTCTACACAAAAGTAATCAGAGGAAATACTTGTTAATTCTAGTTTTTAAAATTTTGAAGCATTTACAATAAGAAATAATGGGTATGTTATCATTTAAAAATAAATCCAACTACCTTGTGCTTTATATTAATTAGGATCTGCTTCAATCCCATGCTATTTTGATGATTCAATATTTTAAAATGTAGTGCTGGTAAACTGAGAAATTTACCCTAAAAATGTTGTAGGTATAGTAGCTATGGAATATAGATTAAAGTCGAGAATTTTTGAATGCTACTCTGCTTTACTATTTTCCAAGTGAGATTATATAGTTAAGTGTAGTGAAATGGCCTATACGGAGGCAGCTGAGTGAGGAACAATACTGAATTGTGTAGTTACTCACATATTAAATGCATTTTCTTACATTTAGCTCCTCCAAGGGGGAAAAAAAAACAGAATAAATGAATCTACCTGTTTTATATTTGGTCAATATTATATATTAGGCTTCAAACTGTTATATCTTTAATAATAAGACAGATTTATTTGACAAAGATTAAGTGTATTCTTTCTCAAGATAACTAACGGTTATCTAGTTTATTGTAAATATATGTGTAAGGAGGGAGGTAGAGAGAGAGAAGAAAAGAGAATGAATTTAGAAAGTTATTTGGCCACAACAACGTGGCTAAAAAAAAAAAAAATCTGTTTTACTTAAAATAAATTCTTAGAGTATATCTTCTCCATGGAAAAATAAATTAAATCTCTTAAAATTCAGTGCTTGGTACCTGATTAACCTTTTCCTTAATTTCAAGATTTTATCTGTAAAAGGTATAGTATTGCTTATGTACTATATATTGTTATGAAAGTTAAAGCAAAAAACTTATTTAAAGTAATTGAGTCTAATAATCACACAGAAAGAGTCTTTATACATTCATGGTCTATTTGTCTAGATATTTTTAAAAAATAATTATCAGTCTAAATTTCTCATTTTATAGGTCTACAATGATTAGCTAGTCCAAAAACTGCTAAAATATATCACCGCACATTTTTACACACAAAACACACACATATGGACACACGCACATACGCACATGCACAGACTTGAATGACTTTTGCTTTGTTTTGTTTTAGTAACTGGGACATTTTCTGAAACAAAGACCAGTATTTTTCCATAATTAGACGTTGTGAAGAGCAATATTAGATTTTTGCAATTTTAGCAGGCATTTTTTTTTCCTTGCTAAATAGTTAATTGGAGATGACCGAAGAAAATAAAGAAATGTCCTTGGTGAGTGTTAGCTGAAATAGTTGGAACTTTATGGGAATGAAACTGTAAGTAGGGCAACATGAAACCTGCAGAAAACACTGGTAAAAAATCAAAGAATATTCTTTAGGAGTTCAAAGTGGAAACTAAAATGGCTAAGTATTAACATTTTCTGCTATGTCAGAAAACATTTCTTATTCACTTTGGTAATAACAAACTTAAAAAGAAGCTTAATTAAGGGCTTATCAGAAGTATTACTTCTCTTTTTTCTTTTATTATAATTATTATTTTCCCTATTTTAATTACTAGATTTCAAAGAATAAAATTTAGAAATAGAAAATTTACTTGAGAATGAGGGATTTTCACATAGACCTAAACACACACATACACACAGAGAAAAATACAATAAAAAACCTTGATACTCACCAACCAGAATCAATCATTTTATCATTAACACATTTGGTTCTTGTGATTTTTTTTGCCTTGTTTTGTTTAAAAATATAAAGCATTCTATGTGGTTAACTCTATTTGAATAATATCTTCATTAAATGTAATCTTGGGTACTATTTAGCTTCTGACTCCCTAGAGGCAATAGTTATCAATTTAGTATATATATGCTTTCAATCTATCTTTGTTACTTTTTTAATATGATAGATTAGAGTTCCATGTTCAATTTTTGTAGATGTTATGAGTGTATCATTCTTCAATTTATTATTTTACCAAACAATATATTTTTGAGATCTACCTGTATTGAGAGAGAACGTGAGAGGGAGAAAGAAAAAAAGAGGTGGGCAGACAGATGGATGGAAAGAGGTATATCTATTTTTTCTGGTTATATAATTTCTACTTTTTGATTTCTAACCTACATTTATTATGTTGTATTCTGTGAATCTTCAAAAGAATAAGTTGGAATTTATTTCATTAAAAATTTTGATTTAACAGGTTTTAGTTGGTTAGTGTATTCAGTTTATATGGTTATTTCTCTGAGTTTTATTTACAACATATTTATTTTTGTTCTTTTTCTTTTTCCATCTTTTAATGAATTGGTAAAGTATTCTTTAGTTCATTTTATTTTCTATAAGTTAGCCGCCAATTTATTCTATGCTTTCTCATTAAAGACCTATGATGAAATATCTGATGTACAATTTATACAAGGTATAAATGCATCTGTTTATATTTAAGTTAATGAATATTTTAGCCCCTTTCTGGACACTTCAGGGACCTTACTGTTGCCTAAACCTCCTAAAAACTGTCTTCTACATTTCTATTAATCTCTTTTAGTTCTGTTAGTGCAAAAAACATTTTATGTATAATCCTCTGGATAAAATTATTTACCTACTTTTTGGCTCATCATTACAATTTGAATCCCAATTCTTTTCCTTAGGTACTTTGTTTTTTTTTGCCAAGGTCTTTATGTTTTCTGTATAATTACCATTTAGCTTAGTATTGCATACTTGATTGATATTATTTTTAAAATGCACCTTTGAAGGTATTCTTTTTTCTTCATGTTATCTTATGCTGAGAAATCTGCTTAATTTTGATTGGTGTGCTTTTGGACACACTTTGATTTCTAGTCTGATAGCTTTTAACTTTTTAAAAAATTTTGAGATTCTACAGTTTCATAAAAATATACTTAATATTTACTTTTTAAATCTAAAGATTTAGTATTTCATTAGTTCTGGGAAATTCTTAGCTATCATTTCATTAGGTAGTGCCTAATGATTTCACATTGATTTTCACACTGATTCCATTTTTCTGCTCTTCAATTCACTATTCTGTGAATCCAGAGATCTATATTGGATGTTCTAGATCTATCATGTTATCTACATCTGAAAATTGATTAGGTCAGTTTACTTATTGAGGCTTATTCTACTTTGGATTACTTTGCATTTTCCCATTCTTTTGGTTCTCTTCAAATCTGCCTTTCTTGTTTCAAAATCTTTATTTTTTTCTGCATTGCATCTCTTATCTGTTTGAACATTTGAAACATACAACATATTCAATTTAAGTTTCTTTAAATTTTTCCATTGTCTCTAGTTCCTTAGTTTACAATTCCCCCATTGTGAATCTGTCAGGAGTCTCCTTCCTTTGGACTTCATCGTGAATTTTAGAATTTCACTTCTTAGACCATCCTCAATAAGATAAATCTGGACTCCTTAAGATCCCAGGAATTTTAGAGATTACTCCATGAGACCATTTTTGTACTACTGCCATGTAATTACAGATTTTACCATTTCGGGACAAATCTTACAACAGTTTACATGCTCAAGGTCTTTGCCCTGAAGAGCTTATGTAAAAATAGCCTCAAAATTTACCATGTTTAATCTTGGACACATCTGTTTCTGCTCAGTCTGGTGCAGATAGCTTAAGTCTTACAGTAATGTGAAGCAAGCAAGTGAAAAGTATTTTATTGCCATACTAAATATCAGTGATTTTTAGATCGATACATGGGATCCAGGGAGTTTGTCCTTGATTTTCAACCTTTTGTGGGCAGCTCCTTTATACCGAGTGTAAATTCTTCAACCGTCAATCCCATGATTTACATGCCTTCAACGTCCTTTTGGCACCCAAAGCTATGGATTATTATTTTATCCAATAATTAATTACATATGTCTGAACTGAAATGAAGAATACCTATCAACCCAAATGGACAATTAAATAGAAGTAAGGTTCATAAAAATTTACTGTATATACATATATACATTTTAAGATTTTATTTATTTATTTGAGACAGAGAGAGTACTCATGAGCAGGGGGAGGGACAGAGGGAGAGGGATAAGCTGACAAGCCCCCACTGAGCCGGTATCCTGGGATCATGACCTGAGCCAAATATAGATGCTTCACTGACTGACCACCCAGGCACCCCTGTTTTTTATATTTTCATTTGAATTAAGTCTTTAGATAAAAAAAAAAATTACTTGGAAATATTTCTATTCACACAGACATATGAATTTCAGTTACATTTTCAATCTCTGTATATATTTATAGATGCACTTTCAGAAGGTATTTTGATAAAGAAAACTTATTTCTCCTTGAAATTCATATAGCACAAAAATAAATGTAGAAAGGAACTGAATATGAGGACCTACATTGAAAACCAAATTTACTCATATTTACTGATGACTTACTTTCTTATATTTATTTCTAGAATCAATGAGATAAAAGTGTTACTGTTATTTGAAAACTGGTTCTTGAATTAATAAGCCCATTTAAACCATGGAAATTAAGTCTGTTTGCTTCAGGGTCAGCCACACACATCATCTATCTTTGAACCAAAAGAAATATTGGCCTTCTCATAGTAGTTATGATGAAGGATCATAGTAAGTTCATTATTATCATGAAATAGAGGAGAAATAAGAGAAATCTATTCATTATAGCTGTCCACAAATTAAATTAAATTTTTGTCAATTTTCAATATATAAAAGAATATATACTATGCCATGTATTTATACCATTTCCCAATGTAACCTTAATCAATAGATGAATTAGATAAATTTTAATTTTGACTTTCTAGATCATACTGATAACAGGATAAGACCAAATTTGGAACATAGTTTTGTTGTTAATATAGCTCACTTTGAACAGAGCCTTTTTGAATTTTCAAATTTTAGTTTCGTGATTCATAGCAATGACCTTAAGGCATTGGTTCTGAAATGAACTACATATCATTTCTCTTTTGTAACAGTTGGGCAATTAGCATGGCTTAAAGATAAAAATAATCATGAGACATAATTCATACAATAAAAATACAGGAGAAAAATGCATTAACCATATCAAAAATTTTCAAGATTTAACACTTCTAAAGAATATGTGGTTTTATGCTACATAAACTTTATGCATTTAAAACATTATATTTCCCCCATGCATATTAAATGAGTGAGATGAGATACTAATTAGGTATTATTTTGAATTCCCTTAAATGTTTAAGGATTGAATTAAAATGGCTAAACCAATCAATGTAGTTGACAAATATTTTTTGAGGAAGTAGGATGTATGAGGTATGTATGTTATTAATTGGATATATAAATTTTTAAAGGACATAATTCCTACTCTTAGCGAAATTAAACCTACTAGAAAGGAGCTCTCTGAAGAAGTATTAATAAATACCTATCATAAAACAATATCATGAGTTAATTAATTACTAGAATAAAATGAAGATATTAGGAACTAATAATGAGTGGATATGGGAAATGAGACTGTACAGGGGCATATAGATTGAAGAGGAATGAAGAAAAGAAAAAGAGCTGTGTATTTTTTTTTTTTTTAATCTAAATTTTAGGTAGTTAACATATAGTGCAACTGTTTGGTTTCTGGAGTAGAATTCAGTGATTCATCACTTACATGTAACACCTGGTGCTCATTGCAACAAGGATCCTCCTTAATTTTGATTGCCCCTCTAGCCCATCCCTCCATTCTCTATCATTAACATATTCTTATGGCTTGGAAGAGAAATATTATATAATTAAGAAAGTGGGAAATGAAACTAAATAAATGGGAAATGAGAAAAAGTACAGGATAATAAAAACAAACAAACAAACAATAAAAATGAGGAAAATGTGAGCCAGGTTTCTAGAACAGTGATTTATTCATTGAGTTTTTATTTTATTTATAACCTGAAGATTTCTTCAAATATGAGGATATCCTTAGCAAATTCATAAAGTGCATTTTATTAATATTTTAGTAGAAAGGGATCATTATTATTTTGCAATACAACAGCGTATTTAGCATCAAGAATCTTTGATGCACTAAACTTTTTAGATGTAAAACTCTTGACAAATAGTACTGTTTCTTTTGTTTTTTATAAAGGCTTTAAATCTATAGTTGTAATTTGAGAGTAGCATACATATCAAAGAAAGCAATCCTTGTAAAATAGTAAAAAAAGAAAAAAAAGAAAAAGCTATGATATCTCAGCAATCTGATATAGCTGTGGGTTGTTTTTTGTTTTTATTTTGTTTTTTTGAACCTGATAAAAATTATTAGTCACAATCTTTATTTCCTTTGATGAAATAATGTAGAACAATTTTCTCAATTCTCTCCCTGAAGACAATTTTTAAAAATGAATGAAATATGTGATAAAAAGACATCTAAAAAGAAAGCATCTGAAAATATCAAAGAGGTATCAAGACAAAGAAGAAATTGGGTCAAAATTTAAAAGACAATATAAGACCACAGAGAGGAGGCCCAGAACTCAAAATGCTTTCTCTAAGGCAAAAAACTTTCTGATTTTTTTTTACATACTATGTACAAAACAATGGTGAAAAACAAAAGTAAAGAAAAAACTAAGATAGCAAAACCAGGAGAGAATTTGCAATAGACCTACAATGACTTCAGTTTTAGATTTATCATCTACAAAGGAAACGCACATACATTCACATTTTATCATAGTCGTAGAGATTTAAAAAGACTTAAAGATTTAACAGGAAATGAGAAACTATAAAATGTGTCATAGTAGATTTATATAAGAGCCAAATAGAAATTCTTGGGGAAAAAAATCTATACATTAACCAGTAGTAACAGCAAAAGGAAGATACTGCTAAGTAGTTTTCAAAAGCAGATTTTCTATCTAAGAGCAGGTTAGAAATACCTGGAGAACCAGCCAACTGGAAAATAGATCTGAAAAAGCACTTAAAATACAGCACTGGGAGATAAGAAGACTCAAATTAGAGAATAGAGGATAAGAAAACAGCAAATACAGCGAGACTTTCTAAAATCTGTATCACTGGAGTCCCAGAGGAAGTGGAGAGAAGGAATAGTTCAAAAGCAATATCTGAAGATAATGGTCCAGGATTTTCCAGAACTAATGAAATCAACAGTCCAGAGAGTCAAGATGCCCAATAAATCATTAGCATGAAAAGTGAGACAAATACACTGGGAAAACTGTTTAATGTCTTCTCAAACTGAACTTAAGCATACTCCACGGCCTACTGATTTTGTTTCTAGTTTAGATCACAAACGTAAGTGCAGATGTACATAAAAATATGCGGAAAATATGTAGCAGCTTTATGTATATTAGCCCTAAACTGGAAACAACCCACATGTCTGTCACAGGACGAGATAAGCATTGTGCATTTTTCCACGAATAGAAAGTAGAAAATTATGCAGCGATGAAAAGGAACAAATTGTTGCGACTGCCATGGCCCAGGGACAGCTTTCACACTTAATGTTCCATGAAATAGGATGGTCAGAAGGGGCTCTACACCCCAAGATTCCATCTGTATGAATTTTAAAAACAGGGAAAAGAAAAAAATATGTTTCAAGGCAGAATAAATAATTATGTTTGGAGGGGGATGGGGAAAGAAGAGAGATGTTTCTAGTGTGTATTTAATGTTCTAAGTTTTGGTCTGGGTGGTGATTAAATAGATAAATTTGGAAAATTTCATAAAGCTGTACACTAAAGATTGGTGTGGTCCTTATTACAAGTGTGATTTATTTCATCAAATAAAACCATGTTATTCATGGTTTATTCATCAATAAACCATGTTATTAAATAAAAATGTCAAAGCTATGGCAAAGAAGAAAAGGATAATATATATGGCATCTTCACCAAGAACATGAGGATGGAAAGCTTTCTTGAGAAACACGGAAGGCTCGGGCCTGGGTGGTTCCGTCAGTAGAGCGTCCGACTCCTGATCCCAGCTCAGGTCATGGTGTCAGGGTCTTGGGATCCACCCTGGGTTAGGCTCCCTGCTCAGTGGGGAACCGGCTCGACCCTGTGCCCCTCGTCCCCCACCCATGCTCTTTGTCTCTCTCTCTCTCTCAAATAAATAAAATCTTAAAAAAAAAAAAAAAAGAAACATAGAACACTTATGGTACAGAAAGAAGCCGATACTACATCTACATCAGGAGCTTCTTTTCATCCAACGTGACTGATGAGCAATTCATATCCAGAATATATAAAACTCTTCTTATCAATAAAGAAAAAAATACCCAAAAACTCGTGGGGGAAAAAAAAAACTGGCAACATTCTTGAATAAGAACTTCAAGACAAGGAAAAATACAATTGACAATAATAGCATCATATGGAAAGTTGGGCAACATCTTTAATAATCATATAGAAAACCTGGCAACTCCATGTGTTGGAAAACTTGTGGAACGAAGGCCATTTTCATACACTCTTGGCTTTTGTATGCCTTTTGATACCATTTTGAAAAACTGTTTGGAATTATCTGCCGCAGTTAAAGACATGCAGATCCAGTGAGCAAACAATTCTACTCTTGGAAGAGTTGCAAGGAAAGGCACGCCGGGCCCTGCATGGAGATGCCTGTGGCAGCACCGTTGTCCCAAGCATGGTTGTCCCAAGCTGGAAATGCTGGTCATCTCTATGAGAAGAGACATTAATTGTGTTATATTTTAAAAATGCAACATTATCTAGCAAAAAAGATACACAGACGAAGCTAAATCCAACACCATTGGTGAATCTTTAAAAAAAAATATTGAGCAAACTAAGCACACTAAATAATATGTTCAGCATGATTTTATTGCTAAAAAGAACACAAACAGGGCAAAGTGTTCTGCTGTGATGCACACATGGGAGGTAAAACTAGGAAGAAAATCGCGGAAGTGATTACCGTAAAGTCAAAATAATATTAACCTCAAATGGGGAGAGAGGAAATGTCATCGTCCAGAAACACATGGAGTTGACAGGCATGTTCTCTGCATTAAGCGGGAGGCTGGTTACCTTGATGGTCACTTTGTGATTATTCATTAAACTGTTTATTTATGTTTGATCATATCTGACGTGTTTATATTCCATAATAAAATTTAAAAAACCACCGAATCTTGTCCATAATCATGGGTGTGAGACCATCTGACGAACATGAGCACCGCCTAATTAATAAAATAAAATAATAAAAGTGGGCAAAAAACTCAGTTCTGTGTCATAACAACTGCCTCAACCCGACTTCAGTAGGAAATCTAATTGTGTTGTTAAGCCAGAAACATTCTGATCCTCAAATCCTTTGACATAAACAAAAGCTGGTTTAATATCTTTGGTAAGATTTCAGAGGGCAGGCAGAAAGAGCCAGAAAACTCTTTTCAATGTAATTAGGTAAAGATTGTGATTCTTGTGCTAAATATAAACGCAGACTTCATATTTGAAAAACAAAAAGCTAGACACATAATGCAGAATTAATTCAGAGGGAAAATACTTATTTCAGTCCCAAGTTTTCTCTAAATTTGCTTTGAATTCTGTTTCTGCATCACAGAGGATCATGGAGAGGGAGGAAAAACTGAATGGGGAGAAATCAGGGAGACAGACCATGAGAGACTTAACTCTGGGAAAGAAACTGAGGGGGAGGGGAGGGGGGTGAGGTGGGGAGTGGGGTCACTGGGGGACAGGCATGAAGGAGGGCACGTGATGGGATGAGCACTGGGTGTGATATCCAACTGGTGAATCACTGAGCCCTACCTCTGAAACTAATAATAGGCTATAAGTTAATTAATTGAATTTAAATTAAAAAAGTCCATTTCTACTTTTTTAAAATACCCAAATGCTGTAACTAGTGTTACATTTTAAAAAATAAATAAATAAATAAATAAATAAATAAATAAATAAATAAATAAGACAAAAAAAGGCCTTCATCGTTCACAATATCAAGTATTTCTTTTAAGATTTTTAAAAATCTGTTTATTCATGAGAGACACAGAGAGAGAGAGAGAGAGAAGCGGGCTCCATGCGGGGAGCCCAATGTGGGACTCAATCCCAGAACCCCAGGATCACACCCTGGGCCCAAGGCAGATGCTCAACCGCTGAGCCCCCCAGGTGTCCCTCCAGTATTTTTTCACTCTACACTCCACTCTGAATTTCTACCCTATGAACCCATAGTTTTGATATTATCAATCTTCTGGAGGATTTTGGGGGAAATGCTGAGGGTTATCCAACCACATTCTGATAACCACTGTAGCTGTCTCTAAATTAATATCATCACTCTATTATTTTTAAATTCTTCAAGCAATGAAGGAGATTCAAAAATGTGGAAATATGAGGAGAACTTGTAGAATGATAGGACTGTTCTAAAACTGAATTATAGTGATGATTCCACGACTGCAAATTTACTAAAACTCATTGAATTAAAAACTTACACTTGGCGAATGTTGCAATATATAGGTTATGCCTGTAGATATTGTGGAATATAATCTCATCTTTCATTTGTAAAATCATCACATGGTGAACCTGACTTTGTGATTTTGCATTTATTGTAACTTGTGACTTGTTTAAAAGTTTGATTTTAAAAGTGGTAGGACAATGCAGGGATTAGAAACGCAGGTTCTTGCTTAACCCCGAATTCATGGATTTAATTCCAAATACCTCTCTGGCTACTCTAGAAGACTGTGTTTCCTCTTCTGTAAAAAGGAGAAAATAATAATACCTCATCTAATGACTTCTTTTTTTTTTAAGATTTTATTCATTTATTCGTGAGAGACACACAGAGAGAGGCAGAGACACAGGCAGAGGGAGAAGCAGGCTCCACGCAGGGAGCCCTACGTGGGACTCGATCTCAGGACCCTGGGGTCATGCCCTGGGTCCAAGTAGGATGCTCAACCAACTGAGCCACCCAGGTGTCCCCTAATAGCTTATTCTAAGTAGTAACTGAGTTAATGTGTCTAGATGTGCATAGAGTAGTGTGATTACCTGGTAAGTACCAGGTAAGTGTTAGCTATTATTCTATATGCCAAGTTAAGGAGACAGGTGATTGCTGAAGTTAAAGATACAAAAGTAAAATAATAAATTTGATAGAGAAAGATATGAGAGAAGGGAAATAAAAAGGAATGTGCTAATCTTCTTAAAGTAAATAAATCTAATCCTTGAGGTAAGACATAAATAAGCAATGACTAAAATCAATCCAGGTGTATTTATAAGTGGTGGACTGATGAATGATGTTGTCAGTAATTAGGGAGATCAAAAATTCAATCTTTTTGGCTACTTCTGTTATTGTTTTACAGTAGGTAAAATAATTTGGAGAAAAAGATGGTCCGAAGTAATAAAGGTTGGAGAGTTGATATTATAGACTTGCATGGCTGTTGATGAGAAATAGAGAAAGATGCCAAACAGGAATACAGAAGAAGAAAACCAAATGTAATTGAAATCTGGTTCAAGTTGTAGACTATGACTTTTTTTTCAAAAATTTTTTAAAGATTTCATTTTTAGGTAACCTCTACACCCAATGTGGTGCTCAAACTTGCAACCCTGAAAATCAAGAGGCATGTGCTCTTCTGACTGAGCCAGCCAGGCACTCCTATTTTTTTTTTTATTTTTTTTTAAATTCGTTTAACGTTAATGGAAGTATATTCCTTCGACAATCTCAATAGACAAAATGACAAAAGTATTTTACTAAAACTGATCCTCTTACTAATTATTAAAACCAGTTTTTTGAGCGTTCAATAGCCATTATAATTGACTAACATTCATCTAGTCCCTGTGAAATAATTCTTCTAAGTCAACCATGATAATTTCTTCAAATTTGCCAGTGTTTAGAGATGGCCAAGTTTAACATCAGACAACGAAATGCAGCTGAATGTTCACTTTGAACTTTTAAAGAACTGAATTCCTTTGCTGTTGGGTGTGGAAAAAAGATGCTTGTTTCCCAGTATCTGTTAGCAGACATCTCATGTTCATGAGAACCACCCTCAAGATGAATGTAGTTTGTGATAGAAGGCAGAGACCAAGAGATAACCTTGGGTCTTCATAAAACCCTATAAAAATCAAGTCAAATATCCCAGAAGATTGGCCTAACGCTAGACTGCCTATTATATGAGTTGATATATTTTCTCATTCCTAAATACAATTTAAGTTGTGGTTTCCATTTCTTAGAGTGAAATAATTTAACCTAATACAAAATAGGTATCTGGAAATATTCTTCAGACATTCATCATAAAGTATAAAGAAAAAAAGATGTTATTTAATTAAAATAGGATTGTTATATTTACATATGTAATTGAATTTACATTTAATTATCACTGTGTAATCACTTCACCTGGAAATCATGGGTTCCTCCCATACTGAATATCCCAAAGGAGCTACGAGGATCACTGGATCTCTGGAATTCGAAGCATCTGAGTAGAAAATCAATCGTACAAGTTCACGTTTGGCCAAAAGTAGTTCTTAGCAAGGATATGGATCATAAATATGATGAAATCGAAACAATCCTACAAATAAAAGAATTAAAAATTCAGAAAATGTATCTGATAATGTGGTAAGAAACTTGCATTTGCTTCTGTCCTATTTTTAGCAGTTCTTTCTAATAGAAATCCACCAAAGAAAGCGTTTGATTTGACTGCATAAGTTTGAATCATGGCAGTGACTCTGGATTATAAATGGCCTACAAATTACAGGAGAAGGTTTACATTCTCCTAACTGCATTTGACTTTTTTTTTTCTCTTGACTTATAGGCAATCTTCTTAGCGTACCTCATTACATTATTCTCAGAGTACATTAATCTCACCGCTTTTAAAAATAAACATATGCCAGACTTCTCACATCAATTGTACCTGAAGCAAATCTTCTGAAATTGTCCCTTTAAATGTCTTTTATTCTTGGGTATAATTAGAAGAAATAAAAGTGAACATAAAGCTAAATTCAGTTCTTATATCTTAATATAACAATATCCAAGTATTCTAACACAAGTGTCCTTTAATTTCTTCTTAAATAAATGATAAAACTATACTAGAGCATGTGATTTGTGAGTTAAAACTTTCGTCCTTCCTTAGGTATGTGCATGGGCTAGAAACACATTAATTAAATTCAGATCCCATCATAATGCCATTCCCTTAGAGAACAGAAAGGTGAAGTGTCACTCAGCATGGTTTTACCAAGCCAAAAAAAAAAAAAAAAAAAAAAAAACAGCATTAAATGCAATTTCTTCCAATATCATATGATGCTCTTTCATTCTAGGAAATCATTCGGGCTTGACAGCAAGAAAACACTTTTAAATTGGAAAATCCTTTAGTTTTCAAGCTTTTCCTCTGGTTCTTATTTCCCTTTTACATTCTGAGGTCAGTAACGTTCCACTCAAGTACACTGCTCAGAGTTTTTGTGCACCATTCTCCATGTGCTTATTTCCCACTTGAGTGCCATCTAGAAGGGAATGTTAACCTATCTCTACTTCTAAAAAATAATTATTATTTCTCCATGATTGATATAAATTATTAGATTGAACTACAGGACATTATCAACATTCAACCACTTTGATTTACAAAAACAGTACTTTTAGGTGGATCACACTAATATAATCAAAATGTTGAGACATTCATCATATCAGAAAAAGCTGATCTAATGTGATCCATGATAGAAGTTAATTCTCTTAATTTGTAATATTTCTGATATTTTAATTTCCCTATTCTTAGACTTCTTTGCTCCATAGAATGGATAGTCATTACATTGCCCTGATATTATTTTCCTCTCTGCTAATTTAAGCGACTATTTTAATCTGAGTTTGGTGATGAAAATAGTACTACCAGAAACGGTGTTATATGAAGATTTAAGCTAATATATTTCTAGTGGAAACTGGGGGAATAGGGATAGATAAACCCAGAGCAGGAGCACTGGAAATAGTTATTAATGATGTTGGCTGATGCATAGGTCGAGGAGGATGGGAAAGAAGCCACAGACCCGAGGGAATTTGCTCAGCTTTATTCTGTTCTCCCCAGGGCTGCAGATCAGAGAGGTGCTGGCCTGTTGTGTCTGACCTGTACTATGTAAGTCTGCTCAGTCCACTTCCACTTTCCTGATTTCATTCAGGTTCCTCTTCATGGGAGACCCTGACCCGTGCTAATACATCAGAGGGGATTCCACTGAAAGCATGCCTTTGCCTTCCAAGGTAGTCATGGTAATTCTAAGGTGACCAGTCATAGTTTACCACCGACAGAGAAGCCCAGGTTCATGTGAGTGGTCACTCCAAGACTTTCATCTCCAGGGGACTATTGCTTTTCTCAAAAAAAAACTAATAATGTAAACTTATCACTGAGATACTCCATACCCATAGTCTCTCTCTCTCTCTTGCACAGAACTCAAAGATCTTGCCAATAAATTAAGTGCAAATGCTTTTCCTAGATCTTTAGAACATATTGACCCTTTCTGGCCCACAGCCATAATGAGCAAAGTAATCAATAGGAGCTAAAGCATATGGCAGGCTTAATAATAGAACATCTCTCTTGCAGTCTGAGAGAAAGTTGTTCTGTCTGATTGGCGTCTACAAGGGTAATAAATCCCTCATCTGTCTGTTCACTGCTAAGGCCCTCTACTCTGTGTAGAGGGTTAGTGAAGTATGCACGCATTAAAGCCACCCCTCCCCCCATTAGAGATGTCACCTAATAACCATTAAAGTAAGTAAATACTGGGACACCTGAGGGGCTCAGTGGTTGAGCATCTGCCTCGGACTCAGGGGGTGACCCCAGGGTCCCGGGATCGAGTCCCATATTGGGCTTCCCTGCATGGAGCCTGCTTCTCCCTCTGCCTGTGTCCCTGCCTCTCTCTGTGTGTCTCTCATTAATAAATAAATAAATAAAATCTTAAAAAAAATGGATCAAGGCACTTGGCTCTAAATGTTGGTGGTTTCTGTCATTATTGAAATAGAACATTAGATATCTTACACTGTATTTAAATTAAAATTAGAAATATCTGTACCAGAATATTTTTATTTTAGAATAGACTTAGATTTACAGAAAAGTTGCCCAGATAGTAACAGGTTGCTCTATATTCTATGCTATTTCTTTTATTATTACTATCATACATTCATATGTTATATTTGTCACAATTACACTGAGGTTGATATGTTATTATTAACTAGAGTCCATACTTTCTTCAAACTTTATTTCCGTAGTGTTGCCCTAATCTTCTTTTGCAGGATCCCATCTGAAATATTACATTACATTGAGTCATCGTGTCTATGTAGGCTCCACTTGCTTGCCACAGTTTCTTAGATCTTTGTTTTTGATGACTTTGATAGTTTTAAAGATTACCGGTCAGGTATTTTGTAGAATGTCCCTTAATTCGGCTTTGTCTGATGTTTTTCTCATGGTAAGACTAGAGTAATATGTACTTGAATGTTATCCCTGAGGAAAATTTTAAAATTAAATCACTCAAAAATTATAATCTTGGGAAGAAATGTAAATTTGTAGAGAAAGGAATGGTATATTAGTACGTATTATATAATAAATATCTAGTAGCCCAAAAAGCAGATTTTCAAACTTTTGGAAATGTCAATCCATAATACATATATGTTACATTGTACCTCAAGAAACATACACACAGGTAAAAAAAAAATAAAAAAAGTCATATAGTCTATTTAAAAAAATATTGAAATCCATTAAACTCATTTTATAATCAGCTACTATACCATGACTTGCAGTTTTAATAGACTGAAGAAATCAAATAGGGCCTTTTCTCTCTCTCCTCTCTACTTCAGAGCTTTGGAGAGCATTTGACTGAATATTACCAAAGACAGAGGGAAAAAATGAGAAAAAAAATATTGGAGAAATGATATAATATCTAATAATATAAAGTTCCCTAAAGAATTTCTTTACATATGTTGGAAACTCCAAAGGCTGAGTGAGAAGAAAATAAATACATGTTTTGGTAATTTTCATAATGGCCATTACAGTTAAATTAGGTGAATCAAGAATAAAGAAGTTAATTGCATGGATAAAGGTTGTACAATAAGTCAGTAGTAAAGCGGGAAATAAAAACCAGGCATGTGTTCCCGGCAGCCGCTATCACACACGTCCCACAAATAGTTGACTTAGTAGTAAATCACATTCTCTTTAGTGCTTCTTATTACACAGGTCTGCATTTTCACTCTAAAAAAGAAAATGAGTATGGGGAATTCAAAACTAGGTGCAAATGATTTTGGTCCTCAATTTCATTTCTCTATCGAATATGAAAAAAAAATTGCAAGAGTCATGTAAAAATGTCTATGTTTCAAGTGACTTGCACTATAGCAGTCCCCACGGCACAGTCACACACTCGAGCTAAAAGGTAATATTACAGGGATCATTTCCAAATGGAGATAAAAATAAGAGAAGAATGTTTCATCCTGAGTCCCATTAGGAAGGGAGGCTCAGAAGCATGTTCCCTTATCACCTCTGTTTGCATAAAGAGGAGGATGCACATCTAGGAGGAAGTTTTCAGAAAGGGCACATGGGGCAGGGAGGTATCAAGTGGCTGGAGGACGGCCTAGGCACATGAGGAATTCTCATGCACGTATTTGGGGAATCTTATGACGTCAAATCTTGTTGAGGAGCCAAAAGAGTAGCTCATTATCATGCATTTTAATGCCACAAGAGAGACGTGGGTTCGTGGGTTCGGTTCCCAGTGTCAGCAGCTACCTCTCCAGGCTATTGGCACACATCATGTAGTGGGGTTGCCTGGGAAACAGAACAAAAACAAAAGCTGGAGGCCAGGAAGTAGGACATGTTGCTCGTGGACAATCCTGCTAGCCGAGAAAGGGTCTGCAAGCTGATGGGGCCTCTGGGTAGCTGTTCATGAGATGTCCTGTCAGGGGCACGTAAATGCAGACAGCGAGAAGGGGTAAAGTTATGTAGGTGAGCATGAATGCCCTTTGCACTTGGCCATTTCTAGGTAAACTCAGGGTGATTTATCTTGTCTACATGCAGGTAAGAAATAATTACAGCTATTTCAAGCCACTAAATTATCTACCCTTGATTTGTATAAATTAAAAAAGTCCTAATTAAAAAAAAAACACTTGGTTTTTTGACTTCTGCTTGGCTAATTTTTAAGATGTTCTTTGGTTTAGTTACTTTGAATTTATAGTGTTGGTAGCTTTAGAGACGACTTAGTATTCCCTCTAACGGTGATGACTTTTCAATTTTTAAAAACATCTCAACAGGACTTTTCCATATTAAAACAAGCTTGACAGAACAAAGAACTAGAATCTTTAAACGGGTTTTTATTATATTTATAAGCAACGTAAGAGTAAACAACAAAAGAACAAAAGGAAATTTTCAGTAAGGCACGACGGTATTCTGACCCATGACCAAGTCAGTTGTTTATAATCTTGATTTAATTAATTCTTACAGAAAAAAAAATAATTCTTACAGGAGACCCAAAGTTAAGTATAAAACTATGGGTAAATATGTATTTGTGCATTTTTTTTTCATAAAGTAAAGGTGCCTACTTCTTTTTATAGTTTTTAAAGCCAAGTGGATCCCTGACCAAAGGTAGCCAAAATTCCCCTTTTCCTCCAAGGACATCAGGTTCATGTGAGTTTTGCCAAAATTAAAAAAACAAAAAACAAAAAACACTACATCATCTATATCTTATGCAAATTATTTCAGAAAATTAAAATGAAGGAAACATGTCCGACTTATGCAGGATGCCAATTTAAACTTGATACTAAAAAGAAAGAAAGAAAGAAAGAAAGAAAGAAAGAAAGAAAGAAAGAAAGAAGAAAGAAAGAAAGAAAGAATAAACTTGATACTATGATCAAATAAAGAGGCAGTTTAAAAAAAAGATAATTATAGACTAAGATTTCTTTGGATTGATTCAGTATCTAAAACAAAAGATTTCCAACCACATTTCAATACTATAAAACTCAACCTAAAATTAGTTTCTGTAACAGATAAAACCCCAAATCTCAGTAGTTCAACACAAGGAGTCTTACTTATTTATTTGTTACTCAGGTAAAGTTTGGGGTAGGGACAGAAGGTGGGGTAACCTGTGCAAGCAGTCGTTACCGAGCCCAGGTCCTGCTCTCATCAGTTGGTAGCTTCTTCTCGGGTCCTGCTGGGTGACAGTCTAAGGTCAACAGGTGGTGAAAATGACAGGTGATAATTCCATGGGGAAAAGGAGAGGCTGTTCAACGGAAGGATTTTGCAAAAATTGCTTATCAATATGAAAAAAAATGGAATTAAATACCTACATAGTTCCTAACGCGAATCCATTGCTACAAGAATGTGAGGCGACTTTTCCAGTAGATCCCAGTGTCTTAACACCTGGTTCAGGGAACGGGCACGGCCATCACCTGGGCTGCTTTCTGTAGGTCACACGGTCACAGAGACCAGATCCCAAGGGAAGGGGCACTCATCACTCAACTGGATGAGAGAAATATCAAAGAATTGTGGCCCCTGTTTGAAGACTGCTACAAGTGTCTCCTGATATTTGGGGCTGAATTGTATTGTTTACAAGGAGGACCAGAGCTTAGAGTGGGGGATAGAAGAAAGCAGCAAAAGAGCAAAGGCAGCGGGGCTGGACACAAAACCCGCAAACCTCATAATGACTGTCTCTATCAGGACCTTTTTTTGAAACTGCTTCCGCTGTTTCTATATTTTACCTTTGAAAAAGATTAGAAACATTAGTCGTGCACAGGACACAGTTATTAGCAAATCAGCCTAGTGTACTTCGATAGAGCGATCTTTCACTTCTGATTGCTATTTTTTGTTCGTTTGTTTTAAATGAGTCACTTTGGCAGAGTTCCACTCGTCTGCACTCGTAACAATACTTTTGCCATTATAAATTAAATAAACAGATAGCAAATTATTTTACATTTCAAACGTAAAGTATGAAGTTTCAAAAAGAGAATGTACATTTTGTTACCCTGGGCAACATCTACCCTTCGCTCAGTTATTTGACGGCCCCTTCAAATCAGAAATCTGAGGATACACAAGGAAGGCAAAACGTAGAAGACTATTTCCTTGTTAACCATTCTGTGCACGCTAAAATAAGCATGCAAGACATTTTTAAAAAGAACAAAACAAAGGGAAACAGCAGGCCACCCTTTGGTACAACATTCTGAGCTGAGGAGACTGTCGATTTCACGCTTATTCACAAATGTATCACCAAAGTCTTAAGAATATGTAGATTCTAGTTTACCTATAAAAATAAATAATAAAAAAATAAAAAAATAAAAATATATCAAAAAAATAAATAATATATTTTATTTTCTGATAGAAAGCGGCATTAAAAGGACTTTGGAAAAAAAAAAAAAAAGGATTTTGGCTCATGACCATGCTGACACTGAGACACTATCTTTTTTTTCCTTGAGAAGTATCTGGGGTTTTTTTGTGTGTGTGTTCCATAGGTACTATTTTTATTAGGTTTTATCATCAAGTCAATAACTCATATAATTATTAGATTTGTAAGTTGTCTGTTGATTGTGTAAGTAGGCTTCATAAATGATCTCCCACTTTTTCCCTGTATGTTGGAATAGTTTGCGTAAGGGTGGCATTTTTTATTTAAATTTTGGCAAAATTTGCCAGTGATGCCATTAGGTCGTGAAATTAGCTTTGTGGCAATATTTTTTTGTTTAAATTTTGGTAAAATTTGCCAGTGATGCCATCAGGTCGTGAAATTAGCTTTATGGGAATATTTTTTATTATTAATTCAGATTCTCTAGTAATATAGGCGTTTCAATATGTTTTGAAATGTTGAGGTTTTCTATGAATTTGCCCATTTCGTTTCAAACTTCAAATTTATTGAAACGAAGTTGGTGTAATACCTTCTCATTGCTTTTTCGATGCTTATGAAGAGTAAGGCCTATAGAGAGCATTCATATACGATATTGAATACTTGTGCTTTATACCTTTTTTTTTCTTGATCGACTGCACCAAATCTTTACCAATTGTCAGAGAACCACTTTCTGACAATTTTACCACCGTCCATCTTCAATATCTCAGTCACAAAGCAGACAGGATGGATCAGGATAAAAATGTCTCTTCCGACACTCAATGACTCAAAACACCGTGTTAGATTTGGGGTAGGCTTATCTTCGCCAAGTTCCATATTTTATAGTTAGATGACATTTCTTCAAGAATTTTGTACTCAGTGGGCCTCTGGCCTTCTTCTATTCTATTTTATCGTACCTTGTCCTAGAGGGATTGTCACTGTCTGTTCATTTTGTTTTTCCAGAGATGGTTCAATCTGCCTTTAAACTGTTTTTTAAACACAACCTCGAAACAATGCCTAAGCGTCTGTTCCCCACAAAGCTGATTTGGGTTGAGCCGCAGAATAGCACATCTAGAGACTATGTGACGGGACAGAGGTACAGGTAAGTGCTTGGGCCCAGGGCCTTCACAGGGGGGACACCTGCCCATCACCAGGAGTCGGCAGGTGGATCGGCAAAGGCCGATTCCAGAGATCCAGATAGTTGGCTAACACAAAACACACAAACAGCAGCAGGAAGAATGTTAGGGGACTACCGGCAGGCTCCAGAAGGTGTGAGGATCCGGATCAAGGAGAGAAAAGCAAGGTTCAAGCTCGAGGGGTGGGAGGAGCTCTAGGACAGGCAGTCAGGGAGCAACTCTGGCCCAGGAGGCCGGGACATGTCCTTTTGGAGACCCATCCCCAGAACCAAAGCAGAAACCTAATTTCTTGGCTTGGCCTGTGTGCTCAGAGCCAGATTGGAAGCAATGACCACTTGTTGCTGACCATCTGGCAGTGTGCTGAGTCCTTGCTGGCAAGGAGGAGCTTCGGGTCGGGGAGCAAAGGCCGGGGGAGCTGAATGCCAGCGAGTCTGGCCAAAGGAGGGGCCCAGAGCCAGATGCCCAGGACATGAGCCCCTTCCCTGCACATGTCTTTTACTTCCTTTTAATTATATCTTAAATGAGGGACATTGGAACTTTCTGGTAGTAGATCTTCTCCTACGATTAAGCAGAACATGTTATATGTAAAATAATCTTTGTTCCTTACCAAGCATTGTTGACAACAAATGAAACCTGAGGCAAATTTGATTTCTCAAAACTTACAGTGTCTACCCTGCAGGAAGCCGACGATTAAAATGTTTTCCCCAGCCATTTCAAACCGGGGGCCACATCCTCCAAATCAAGAAATGCAACTACCTTTAAACTTGAAATACTGCCCTGTGACTCAAATTTCATATTTAAAATGCTCCTTTTAAAGGAAAAAAAAAGCCCTGTCAAAACTTTTTAAATAATATTTTCAAGAAATGTGGTATTTTCTCACTCTTTTACGGAGACCCCATTATTATTAAATCGGTCTGCCAAAGCGTATATTTACTTATTTTATTGTCTATTTGCAAATTGGTACAAAAGTTGATGTCGAGTCTTACTTATACAACACCACCTTCTGAAAAATTTTTGGTAAATTATTTCAAAAACACTAATTCTAAAGTACACACTATTAAACAAATATTAATTCTGGATAATTCTGTATCCAGAATACAAAGTGGGGTATTGAACAAGGTGGGGGTAGTGACTAGAATATCACTTTTATTTCTATTTGTCACAGCTCCTATTCCAAATAAGATGCTGCTTCTCTCTTTCAGTTTTTGTATGAGCCTGTTGACTTTGCAATCTGAAAGCTCTTGATCTTTAATGATCTGTAACACATCTGTATGCATAATACTGTCTTCCAAACTCCTCAACAATACAAAAACATTAGGCACGTATCATGGAGCTCTTTTAATACATTTTCCATGCAACAGTGCTTTTCCAAAATGCAACCCATTTTTGCATAAAAAATAAGATTTTACTGTGTGAGGATAATCAGGTAGTTATGCTGAACTAATGAGCTTTTTCTTTCTCTGACAGTCCTCAGATACAGTAATTGGGGAATTTAGTCATTCTTTAGATCCAGAAATGATGAGTTTTCTACCTTTGGCCATCATGAAAGATTCCCTTACACCAGAACATCCTGGCCAGGCATCAACAGAGCAACAGTCCAATCCATTGGTTGTATTACATGAAATAATAGGCTGTCTGTCTATCCATTCATATAAAATCCTTCATTAAAACTAAGCCATTTTGTATATAATATAAGTTGATTGTGCCTCCTTACTACTATTATTTTTATTACATAATGAATCTGAAAAGATGTGTTATTTTTCTTCTTTACAATACAGGACAGAATTTAAAGATAAAAAAAAATGATCAAAGGGAAGTGATAATGTACTATCTGGGATAACTTGGCTTTTTTTTCTTTAAGGAAATATGTTTTCTACAACTTGGAATCACATTTTAAGAATTCTATTGTCATGGTTTTTAGACATTCCATCCTTCTTTCTGTTTATCTCGTGCGTGTCCTGACCGTGTTCCAGAATTCAGTTTGATGCTTCATAATCATACAAATCCCCTTGCTACATTCTGAAAGGAATATTCAATTCAAAAAAGGATAGGAAGAGCCTGTGAAATTCATTTAGACTAATAGCATATTTATTTAGCACCAAAGGGCAACATTCTCATTATGAAAATATGTTTTATTTTTCCCCCAATATGACAAACAACCTAGTGTGAAGGTGGTAAATCTTCCACCTTTGGCTATTTTTCTCTGAGGCTCTGGCCTGCTTCTTAACTGTAGAAATAACTATCACTTTCCCATTTCTTTCCTTCTCTCAATTTCACGTCTTTCCATAGTTCTCTATATTCACTGTCAAAGACGTGAAAGCTTACGGGCCTCCCGTGTGTACCTCACATGAGAAGTGCAAGGAAATGATGGCATCTTACCTTCAAATCTATGTTTATGAGATTCAAAAATGATTATTTTTAAGTCCTTCTAATTCTGATAGAAGCATACTTGAAAAAAAAAAACAAAAAACAAAAAACCAAAACACAAAGCTGCTGTGCCTTGTTTCTTATTCTCTCCAGTGTCTGACTTGGGTGGAGTTCCCAGAAAATAAGATCAAGCTGATAAAAAGCTTGAGAGGAGGAAGCATGATTAACTTAAAGAGAAAAATCAGAAAATGAAAACAATGATCTGCCTGTTTAGCAACAGCAGACAACAACAAAAAACAACCCCAATGACCAAAGAAAGAAAGAAAGAAAAAAGTGTGTCTAAAACATGTTTTCTATATGCTAAATGTGCAAAAGGATGGCTTTTGGACAGCTATTGAACTCGCTCTGGGCTGAAGCATCGAATCCTTCCAACCGCATCAGTCAGACAATCAAGAAATCTTTACATTTAGCTGGATCTTTACTGCAGGGGTCTGGGTACCCACAGGCTTCCTTCTGGTCATGTGAAGCTCAATGCGGCCCACAGCAAGTCGTGGGAATCAGGCCCTGGCAGGTGCTTTCTGGGGCTCCTGGTGCCAACAAGATGTCTTTGCTAGGTGAAAACAAATAAGGACCACATTTTTTTCTAGCCTGCAGAGATAAAAGCCTCCTGGGGATTGCTGAGAGTTGGATTGCTGTCCTAAAACCCTTCATTTTGTGCTCTTGTTCTGAGTTGTGTTTTTGTTGTCATTGGCTCCCTCCCTAGGAACTTGCTGTGCGCTCTGTTGGGGTAACCATGATGCGCAGGTGGTACGAGGAACCACCAGTTGATCCGCCAGTGGCCCGGGGGACTTTGGGGTTACCTGTACCACAAGAGGGTGGTGTAAATATTTGAAGACAAGGTGATAGATAGTTCATCCCCCATCCCCCCACCCCCACCTTGCTTCCCTGTTCCATTGGTCTCTGTCTTCTCAGCCTTTCACCTCTCCCCTTTCTCTAGACACAAATCCAAAAATCATTCTGTAAGTGGACACTGCTTGGCACTTCATCAGCTTCAAACGATGCCACCATCGTGGGCAGGGGCTTCGATGGAAGGAGAGTCTTGACTGACCCTCTGGCAAACATTTAGAAAATGTCTCCTCATCCCATAGATAAGACCATGGACTATTTTGTTAGCATTCAAGATGGATGAAATAGAAGGGACAGGGATTGGCTGAAGGTTACTATTCATTTGCAAACATATGTCATTAAAAGTTGCAAAAATACAGTGATTTCAAAAAAAAAAAAATACAGTGATTTCATTTAAGAATATTTTATCGAGGAAATTTTTATTGAATCTCCACTATACTCCAAGCACTAAAATGCAGCAGGGAGCCAGAGACGAAGTCTTGTTCTCATGGAGCTTAGGAGGAATGGGAAAGACAGAAACGGAGTGAATCTATAATAGATATGTATGTCATGTGATTATAAGTGTTGAGAAGGAGCATAAATCAGGTTAAAGAGACCTGATTTTCCCCCTATTCAAGGAAAAGGGTGGTGCTATTTAGATAAGGTGATTAAGAAAGACCCGTCTGAATCAAATATAGAAGCGAGTTTGTATTAATAGAATGGTATTTATCCATTCATTCAACAAATATTTATTGACTGCCTACGAGGTCACAAAATAAGTGTTTTATTTAGTATTTATGTTATACTACGTACATTCTTCAGGCATTAGTTGTTGCCACTCCAGCATAACAATCTCTAATCTCTAGATTATAATAACAATCATAATAATCTCTAGATTAAGGTCTTAGGTTTTGATATCATACACCTACATTTGCATCTTACTGTACTATGGTGTGTAATGAGAAATTACTTAATTTCGCTAAGTCTCAGTTTTCTCATATATAAAATAACATCTATCTTAGTGACTTGTTATATGCATAACTGAAATAACCAATGAGAAGCACCCAGCATAATTCTTAAAACACAATTTACAATTATTGAATATTAGCTATTAAAACTGTTAAAGTCAATGCGTGGCCAGATCTTTCAAGTTAAAAATAAAATATCGATTACGTAACCACGGGAGCACTTATTTTATGTTATTAAAGCCTCCTGCTTATTTTAATGCTGGCATTTTAAAAATGAATAGTTATAAAATAACTGTATAGCACGATATGAAAAAAAAAGTTATAGCAGCCATTACTTTTCTACAAATGGAAACAAGTTCATTATGAGGCCCCATTTTCAAGATATTAGTTCAAAGTAACCCAATTACTTTCAGAATCCTCTCTCTTTCTCTCTTTTTCTCCGGGTGATCCATTCTGCGAACTTTCCACCCCCAAGATCCTCAGACTGAGTCCTTCTTGTCTCAACTTCAGATCCTCTTGACACTCCTGACTCCATCCTAAGCTAGAGAGGAGGCTTCACCTGTTTTCCTGGCACCACATAGGGCGCTGAGGCTGCTAGCAGCTCCTGATCTTGTGTTGGATAGAACGTGGATAAAAGGTTGACCTTCTTTCTGTGTTACATGCTCAGAATGGAGATAAGTCCATACCCAGGGATTCTCCTGTCCTCTCAGGCTTTCAGTATTGAGTACTTCTCACCCTAGGCCTGGTTTTGGCCTCTAGGTGGGACGGATGTGATGGCCCCTTCCCAAACTACCTCTGGATCACTCCTATCCTAAACTCACTTTTAGCTTAGGCCAGTGGTTCTCAAGCACAAATCAGAATCACCTGGAGGGCTTATGACACCATAGACTGCAGAGTTCTGCACCTGGAATTTCTGATTGAGTAGGTCCCAATGGAGCCAATAACTTGAAATTTCTAAGTTTCCAGGTCACGTTAACGTTGTCATTCCAGGACTATGCTTGGGCAACTACCAACCTGGATGAATCCTTAACTTCCTTTTGGGCTGGAAGATCATCATGTTGGATCTTCTGTTCTTTATATTTTATGATATAAACTGTACTTCTCAGTCTTTCAAAATTGACCCTCAATATTTAAAGCTGAGCTTTTGGAGTTCTAAAAAACAAACAAACAAACAAACAAACACAAAAAAAAAAACCCTTTTCTCTCTCACCGAAGTCCAGTTATTACAAATCAAAAGTAGTTTGTCTTTCAGGACAATGGCTTTTCTCCTTTTTTCCTCATTGTCTGTTGTATCTGTTTCAAACTAAGACTAATGAAATGGAACACCAGGAGGAAAGCCAGATTTTTTTTTCTTTTCTAATTTCAAATGTACTTTTCAGTTTGGAAAAAAACAATGCATCTGCATGTATTTAAAAAAAATATCTACTGTTTAAGTATTCTCTATTTTAGCCTTCTGATTGCTAAATATGATTGAGTCACATAACAGTCTTCCAAACTCTGGAGGTATCATACTGTTACACAATTATGTTCTGTTAAATAACGCTTATGCAGATTACAAGTACTTAGCTAAGTTAATATGAGCAACCGTTTACAATCTGTTATATTTTGCTTATGGTAATTTTTAAGAGATTATGTTGGATGCACAAATAAGCTAGCTGAACCTGCTAAATGAAAGCGCATGCACTTAATCCTTTTTCTCTTACTGCATTTAAATGAGACCATAAGAACTGCTTTCTTAAAAGCATATCCCTAAGAGTTGAAATGAACACTCTGGCGATTGAGGAGAGTATCCGTTGGAAATGCAAAAAACAAAAAACAAAAAAACAAAACAAAAAAAACCCACCATATATATAAGCACTTATATACACATGTAAACACCCACTTATTTTGGTAAACTGTGATGAGACAAAGCCAGGTATAACACACACAAAAGATCTCCCTAACTTCATCTGAATAAATAAAGCAATGTATCATTCACTTATAATATTTCAGGCTTTAATCATCTTCTTTTTTTTTTTTTTGGATTAGACATGAAACGTGGGTGTTTTGTGTGTGTGTATGTGTGTGTGTGATTGGTTGTCTGGCAAACAGGCTCACTGTATCATAAATCCAGGGGGTGTGCTTCCCATATGGGTCTGCCCCTTGATCTGCCATGGCCCCAGGTTTTTTGTATGACATTTATGCCTCTGTGGTATCTGCACATAGTTAACATACTTTAATATCTGACCCTGATTATGGTAGTGGAATATGAAGCTAAAAAAGCCAACACATTATTTGAGGAGGACATTGTGAAAGCTGTCCTTCCCTTTGCAGGTGAGGTCACAACTTTCAGGCCATGCCTTTGTCCCTGGAGCTCTACCTCTATTAGCCTCTGTAATATTGATCTACAGAGATTTTCCCCCAAAATGATATCAGCCTATCTCTGATTCCTCCCAGCCAGCTGCCTGCTCCTATTTCTGTTTATTTCAAGCAATCAGCAACTCTTTTACATTTCTACAGGCTGAGTTTCTGTGGTCCAGTCTTTCTTTTGGCCGGAAAATATACTAGCCTCATTTGACAGCAGGTCTAGCAAGCATGGTTATAATACCAATTGATGCATTCTGGTCCAGGATTTTGATAATTTCAACTCCATTTTGCTAATTGAAGACAACATTAACACAGCGCTTGCCAATAAATCGTGTCCAAATACCGAATAAAGGGAGTGACGGTGTTCAAGGACTCGCTAAGCTCTGTGTATGCATTATTATTCTCAGACTCCGTGTTAATCTTCACTGCCTCCTGTGGGTACCACCTAGGCTGGAGAGCTGTTATTTTGCCTGCCCAACAAGCATTTCCCTTTCATTTGGTAAAAGCATCTTGCCTTTCTTTTGGAAGATAAATCTTTCCTCAATCTTCATCCCTGTGATTGGAAGGAGGCTGAGTCAACATTCAACATTAGCAAGACACGTGACCCAGATGTGGTCATTTAGGACACTTTGGTTTCCTCACTAAACTCATACTTCAGCTGCTCTTACATGTGGATTTTATTGTCAACAAGAAAAGGAAGTACTTTGTTTATTTGTTTTTCAAACAGCATCTAAAATGATACCATCTTGGTGTCACTGGTTATCACTTGGCTCTCTTTGCGGCTGAGTACAGTTGCCTGAAATAAAGTCAACAAAGATAAAAGCAAAGATATGATGAAGAGTCATCTTTACAGAACTCTTCTTGAATACCTCACGTGAACACCTACATCAGCCCATATCTAAAGCTCTTTCTACTCTTAGACTTCTCTTTATGGCAGCCAAACACTCCATTTTTTGCTTGCATTGACCTGAATCGGTTTCTACTACCCACAATGAAACCGTATCACAAAGCTCATTGATTAACAGTATCACTAATTCCAAACACTGGCATCAATAACAAAGACAAAAAAGACATTATAGAACCACAAAATTTAGGGCAAGACAGTGATCTATCTCATGGTAAGTTAGTAAACACGCTGCTTTCTTAGCATTAGCACCTAACATTTCATCTGTAGGGCGGCTAAGAAGCCATTTGGTGTGATATTTCCTCTTTAAGCCAACCTCTCTGATAGGGAGGTGGTATATAAATATAAGACACTGTGGTGGATACTGGTGATGAACTGCAGAGGGAATGGATTAGGGTGACAGCTCTGAGCCCTGTAGGTCAGGAGAGAGTTGCTGCTGGGATGATTGTCATTTCGTTGCATTTCATTGAGCCTTTAAACAATCCATAATTTATTGCTTGTCTTCCCCAATGTGTGTTTCCAGGGCAGAGTTAGCAACGTGGACTTTCCCAAACAACTTTATCAAGGTCTTTTATGTCTGCCTGTGAACCCCAAGGGAAGCATTTCCTTTAGGGTCCAAACTCCAGATCCCAGGCTTTTGTTTCATAACTGATCGGTGTGGAAGATGAGGGTGGGAAAGAGTTCATTTTTAACCTCAGTATCTTCGACTACATTAATACATTCAGGAACCGATACTTTTGCTGACTAGAATATTTCCCCAATACGTGTAGACAGTTTTTAAGATCTGAGAGTCCTCTGAATTGAATAAACATCCTTCTAACTCTGGTTGCTGTGCTTATTATCTGGGAGTCCTTGGAATATAAGTTCCTCTCATATAAACTAGAATAATCTTAATACACCATTTTATTGGGTGGTAGCCATTCCTAAATTAGATAGTGCTGATTAGTCTGCAAAACGCGATTTACTAGTATCAGCGTGAGCATTATAATCCAATGTAAACATAATCATCAAAAATGAGTCCAATTCTCAGGCAAAGGCTTTTAGTAATGATTTCTAAGATGTATGATTCATTAAAAAAATGTTCTCTGACTCATACATGCTATATCATGAAATTATTTGCCTGAAGTTACCGCTTGATTTATGTGTTCTTTCTGACCTCTCCCCCTCTATTTCCTACGTGAATACATCACAAGCAAATTATTGGCCATATGTTTCTACTTGTACTCAGTGCCCAGAGTGTGCACATACATAAGATGGTTCCCACGAGGGAAGAAAAATAAAGACCCTTGAGATGAATGAATCTCCTAGAGCAAAGGAAAGATGCTCTTCTCTGGAATTCAACATAGTCATGGAATCAGAGCACACAAGAAGTGATCATCAGTACAGCCTCAAGGTCACAATTTCCAATTCAGAGAATCACCCAAGGGAGAGTTTCAGAATTAGTAAGTGCTTCTGGGACTGCAGCAGAAAGCGGTGCAGGAAGAAACACCATTTATAAAAGTGAAGAAGCTTCGGTGAATACTAAATTTTTTTCTCCTTTTTGGACAAATGAGAAGTGACAATAATTATGACTTACCGGGGGTGTTTAAAATCATTACCGCTGGTGATGATGATAAGTAAACAGCGTTGCTTAGGCAGGAGGGAGAGTTAAATAAAACAAAAATTCTAAAAGAATATAAAAGAAAGAGATATAAGACAATAAAATTCTTTCCTTACAGAAAAAAGAGAAAAATTAGAGCTAGGTGAGACAAAATATTAAAATTTTAGTATTCAGGTGCTTGGCAGACCAGTCAACTTTAATAAAAGAATGTTTAAGTACTTTCACTACAACAAACATTTCTATCTATTGGGAACATAATTTCATTTATAAACACATAACATTAAACTAATAATAATGCTATTAATGATATGTTACCTTCATATACAGCTTATATATATATATATATATATATATATATTTTAAATAAACTCTTAATGCCATGATATTTGTCAGTCTGAGAGAGAACAAGAGGCTTGTCAAGACCACAAAGCAAATGAGTTAGAATTCGGATAAGAATTTATATTTCCTAAATACCTAATCAAAGCTTCTCGTATATTATTACATCTGCTCAAATAGGTTTTTACCAATTTCATAAACATTTAGTATATAGAGACTTCCATCTTACTAGGCCTTATTAGTACATGCAGTTCTATCAATTTCTTAAATTCAGGATATATTCCACAAAAGCCAACCGATAATTACGTTGGTTATTATTTGTGTCCTTAGGGACAAAATGACACCAAGTGTGTTCTAAGAATACTTTCTTATTATTCTTACTTGGCAATTCAAAAATTTATAAAATTAGAAACAGTTTGGCTTAATTTGTGGTAAGAGTGTGAAATATCGGAATTCTGTTTCATTTAATCAAAACAGCGGTGGAGCTTTAGTTGGGTAAGTTTCAGGGCATCTTGAGTGCAAAGCAAGAGTTGCCATGTTGCTTTGAGATTGAGACTTAGAAGAGTTGCAAGCATGTGATCACATAGAAAACACAGAGGTAGACAGTTGAAATTAGTCTACAAGATTGGGGATATTCCAGGAATTCCATTTTTTAGACACGGAACTAACAGCTACCTCCATGCTAGTTATAACTGCCAGTGTTGATGTACTAAAAGTGCTACTTTGCCCTGAAAGTGGCTAACCTTATAAAATCTCCAGTGAGCTTATAGATAGAACTTTATTCTCTTGCTAAGTGGTGGTATAATTTTTCTCTTCCTTTCCAATTATTTAACTTAGGTAACTTGGAATACAGTTATCCTACATTGTTGTGACACTGTTCAGTTTATCAACAAATCTGCTAAAATAATTACTTATGTATCTTATTAATTTTTTACCGCTATCTATTCTTTTTTAAATGCATTATTCTACTATTCTTTCCATTAAATCTCATCTCTTTCTCATCTGAATAATTTCTCCAGCTGTCCAGATCCATCTGTATTTTTGATCAAGCTGATTTATTATCTCTAGCTTCTAGCATTTCATTATTACAGATTTGGATGTGCGCTCGTTTACATTTTCCACTGACTGCTTAATGAATATGTTGAATAATACCAATACACATTCTGATCCCTGGGGACCTTCCTTGATACTTCTATCCTTCAATGAGGCATAAAATAAGTGAAGTTTTCTATTTGCTGAGCTAATTTGTATATTCTCATTGTACTGTTATTTGTATGCAATAAAACCTTAAGTAATGAAACCCTCAATTAACTAGTTTTTTTTTTCCAACTTAACTTTTAAAATGAAGAAATTAATGGCAACATAGTAGCTAGCAGGTATTTTTACAAAACCATCACTTTGCGGAGTCCTAGCTCAATTTTGCTTCAGTTCAGTTTCTTCTGTCTCCCATAGCTACAGTGAGAAAGTTTTAAATAATTAAGACTTGGGTACAGCAATATCCTCAGGCGAGTTATTAGGAAAATATGTTACAGACCATACAGTCAACTGAAGAGAATTGGACCCGCTGAGGTTATGTGGAGGATGCTATTTCAGGTAACATCCCATCCCCCACCTCCAGGCATTTACACATATATGCCCAGAGAGAAGAATCAGTAAATCTTTCAAGCAAACAAAAAATTATGGAGACCCAGATCCTTCTTTCTTTATGATCAGATAAGGTGAGCTTTCTTGCTTAACTTAAAACAGCTAATCTCTGATTCTTAAATTTCTGGTTTCGAATACAAACTTTTGTACACATTTCTGCTGATATATCATAATACACCTGGGCACACAGTCCCTTTCATCTAATGTGTTAAAAAGTTGTACCTCAGTCAACTCCATGGCAGTCTGGCTGTATATAATTCTAAATCTATCTTTTATTCAGAATAAAGGACTGAGCTAAAAGTGAGTCATTGACAGTGTGATGGCCAGGCTCAGTATTACACTGGAGTCTTCCTGCTTCCTCGGGTATAGAGGTTGCTGCTTCCTATGTACCACTTTGCCTCCCCAGGTAAACATCCAGGCAGTGCCCCAACTTTGCAGTCTCTGATCTCGGGCCTTCATCTTTACTGCCTATTTCCATACAAGTTTTTTTTCTTTTCTTTTTTTTAAGTTTTATTTATTTATTCATGAGAGACACACAGAGAGAGGCAGAGACACAGGCAGAGAGAGAAGCAGACTCCTTGTGGGGAGCCCGATGAGAGACTCGATCCCGGGACCCTGGAGTCACACCCTGAGCTGAAGGCAGATGCTCAACCACTGAGCCCCCCAGGCGCTCCTCCCTTAGAAGCTTTAAATCTTAGCTATGATTGAGAAACTTGGCCAATCAGATTATCAAGGGACATTAGCAAGCAGGACTTCTTGGGAATGATCATAGAGTATGTTGAGGGTAAGACACACCGATACCTAAAACACAAAATTAACCATCAAATGTGATTTTCATTGTAATAAGCATAGATATGAGGTGTAAGTGATGATGACTTCCTAGATGGAGAAAATAACATGAAAAATAAAAGATAAGGAAGCTAATACATGTTGGCCAACTTATATGGAATTAAAAGTTAGAATAAAAAAAAGGAGATGTTAAAAGGTCACCTAAAATTTCAATTATAAAATCCAGCTCTACTATGGATTATCATGTAGCAAAATCAATTCCCTGTTACATCATTTTATAAAATTATAAAATCCAGCTCTACTATGGATTATCATGTAAAAAAATAAATCGCCTGTTACATCATTTTAAAGATGGTAATTATAAAATTTGAATTGTTCCTAGAGTTTAAATGCAAAAGTAGGTATAAAGCCTCTATCAAAGTGGCTTGTTCATAATAGATAAGTACCCATAAATTTTAGCTACATGCTCCTTTCTATCAGACGGCAATCCTTAGTAGCTATTTCTCCAAATATTTAAACAAATTAAAGCATAATATGAGGAAAGTATGATGTGCAGAGTGACCTAGATTCCAAAGAACTAGGAAAACTATAGTTAAGTCTAAAATCACAGGAGAGAATATCGATAATACGTTACTTCATTGAACCTACCATAGTAGAAATATGGTGGCAGACATCTACCAGAAGCATTTTTCCAGACATGGTATAACACCAGCTGATACAGGTTACTATGGGGTTACCTTACTTTTATTTTATTTAAGAAACAGCTATCTATCTATCTATCTATCTATCTATCTATCTATCATCTATCTATCTATCATCTATCTATCTATCATCTATCTATCTATATTTTAAGTTCTTTGAAATGTTGAGGTCTCTTAAAATTGTCATAGGCCAACCAGGGGACAGTTGCCTGGACTTGGGGAACCCTGACTGTTATTTCTGGTGCTGTGACTGGACAATCACAGTCCTTCTTTTTCAAATCAACAAGATATTTCAGAACCTCTTAAGAAAATATGGTTTCTCATTGTTACCTATGAATATTCTGTGCCTCCTTCTGGAAAGTTAGAGGAAAAAAAAATCAAGTCTGCAGACCATAAATAAGTGGTATAGAACACTACTCTGGAGACAAAAGTAAAGAACTTTTCAGAGAAATTATACATCACTGTGTCACCAATACCTTTGATGTTATAGGAGATGTTATTCTGAGGCAAAATACAGAGATTGACAATTCTGAAATTCAAAACAGCTAGACACTGAATGAAAGGATTTTTAGGAATATCTTATTCAAATTATTTCTCAAAAATATTTCTCTTATATTTTCTTTTTAATGTATATATAAGTGATACAGAAAACAGAAGTCTAGATTGAGTCAAAAAGATATTTCTCCAGGAATGCCTGGGTGGCTCAGTTGGTTAGGCATCAAGCTACTGGTTCCAGCTCAGGTCATGATTTCAGGGTCCTGGGATTGAGCCCTGGGTGGACTCCATGCTCAGTGGGGAGTCTGCTAGACATTCTTCTCCCCCCTTTCCCATCTGCTCCTCTCCACGCATGCTGTCTCTCTTTCAAATAAATAAATCAATAGATAAATAAAATATTTTTTTAAAAGGATATTCTTCCAAAGGATAAAATTTTAAAAGTTTTCATTGACAATGCCCTTTTATTTTTTTGTATCATACAATTAACTATGTCTTAGATTTAATGAAATAGAGTGGTTGCTCAGATGCTATGAAATAGTGACCTAAAATGTATCCTAAAATGAGCATATTTATGGAAACACCAGAATGATTCCTCACTAGTTTACGTATAGCAACCAATAGAAATACCACTGTGAATGCAACAAAGTTTAAGTTTTACATTTTTAGAGATGATAGCATAGGATAGGGAACAGAGAACATATTAAAAAAATTAAGAGGCAATGTAAAGGGACTCATTTCCTTATATTGGGATTTAGATTCCTTAGATGACTCATAGAAGAGTAATTGTGGGATTATACAGCTCCATTTGCTTATATATTTTTGATATTTTATGACCACATCCCATATAGTGGTCTGCTCTGTGGAAAGCATGACTGGTTTAGCTCTTTTTTGTGCAAATAAAAATGCGCAAGGATACTCTTTTTTGTAGTCTGGGGAAATGCAAAGTTACCTCAAAGATGAGGATATTTTTATTTAAAAAAATGTAACATAGTAATCTCACTCTTAAAAACTTTTGAAGTAATATAAAATAAGTCTGCCAGGCAAAGAGAAAGCTGGAAAAAAATCAGAAGAAAATGATTTATATGGCCAAGCATATAGATTAAATGAAAATACAGAGATGCTTAAGTCCAAATTTTCTCAATTGTGGCCTCCATTTTGCACCTGCAGTGTGTGGGCACAATTCAAGCGAGATAACATCTGGCATAGTGTAAATGCAGTAATCAACAATTGCAGAAGCATTTAAATTGTGGCTGCACTTATAGGAAAGAGAGAAAAGGCAATTAGGAAGATGTGAGTCTAAGATAGGTTTAAACTCACAATTTCCACTGAACTCATTCTTCCGATGAAAGACCAGAAGCAAGGCTGTACAGGATTTCAGAGGGAACGTGAGGTCACAAGCTCAAGTCGTTCAGTCATGGAGTGGTGGAGGGAGGGTGGGCTTTGGAGATGATTAGATCTGGTTCCTCATTCCAGCCTCAGCACTTCCTAGGCTTAGGGAGTTGACGCAATTACTTAAACTTCGCATCACGTGTCTCTCACTCATAAAATGAAAATAATAGAATAGAAAGACTGTGGGTTTATAGTGAGAATTATAGTAGAATGCTGTAAAATAGGAAGCATCCTGAACGGTAGTTTCCTTTCTCAACCTTCTTTTCACGTTCTCATTTCTTCCCTGTATCTTATATATGAGGATGATAACTTTTATGTATTTAACTTGACTAAATGTTCTTCAATTTGACTTATAAATTCACATACTCCATACCTTGAAAAATTACAAATCATTTATTCATTCTGAACCATATATTAGTAGCCTCTCAGGTACAAATTAATATGCTAGGTGCAGGGATTGCAACTGTGAGCACGAAGAGACAAGGACCCTTGTTTCATATAATCTACTGAATGAGAGAGATATTAATCAGACACACATAAAAATAAAGTGACATCACAAATGTGATAACCACCATGAATAAGGGATATTTCTTGAAATGAAATGATGCAAAAGTCAAGAAAGTCAGGAAAATAGTTACTAAACTGAAGGAGGAAGAGAAAATATCTAAGCAAAAGGCAAGTGAAGAACATGCAGGCAATAACAACAACAAAAATGACAACATGAGAAAGGCTTTTTTTTTTTTAGCAAAAAAGGAGTATTATATATGAAATCAAGAGAATGTGTTTGGTATTAAACCAATGATATGAATAAAATATTAAAGACCTGAAAAATTTAGAGATGTCTTTACCAGGTTATGGGAAAAGAATAGTAGGGTTCTCCACACAGGGTTGAAGTCATGAGTAAAGTTCAAAAACGTGTTTGCAATTTTGTGACAATGGAAATATTCCTTAAAACTGGTAAATTGTGACAATAATGAACATTTTGAGGGCAATCAGATGAATTTGATTCACAATGATATCTCCAAGTTCTAAACTTGAGGGAGATTTAAAACAAAGCAGGAGTGGGAATACTAGAATTTGGAATGACACCTGATCCCACATACACTCTTCCTCCTCCTGACCAGTCCTACTTTTCTATGTATTTAGTTCCACTGATGTCAGAGAATAGGAAAAAAAAAGAGTTTCGCTTCTAAGCTGGATGGAACTATCATTTCTGAGAGACTGTGCACCAATACAATAGAACAAGTTATATATGTATGTGTGTAAGTTTGTGCATGCGTGTTTATAGAATACTGTCTACGGCAAAAATAAAGCTATCAAGAAACAGTCCAAAATCTGAGCTAGATGATGGATATTTCACAAGGTTACAAATTGTAAGAGAAGGATGAAAGTGATTGTACTGTAGACCTCTGGGGTGGACACCATAAATTAATGTCTTTCATCTAATCATTTATGTATTTATCCATTCACTTATCCATTCATTCTATTTGCCATAAGACCGTCGAGAGCATATCATGCATGAGAAGTTTGTCAGTCATGGAGCTGCACCAAAACGAGAGTCATCATGTCCTTAGACCCCGTAGAATGTACAGTTTTTTTATGGAATATAGACAATCACAGAAGTAGTTACCACGCTTAGTGTAGGAAACAAAGAATACAACGAGATCAGAAAGTAGGGCATAATGATCTAGGGTTGGGGGAGGAAGACAGTGAGAAAACTTCTGAGAAGTTGGCTTAACTTTAAGCCAAGTTCTTACCAAAGAATGGGAAATAGTCAAAATTTGGAGAATAGGTGGTAGGCCTCTTCATGCAAAGCTATAGCGTGTAGAGAGAAAGCCTGTAGCCTCGGCAAAGAAGTTCAATATGGGTGGAACATGAAAGTACAAGTTGAAATGTGAAAAACTTGAAGATGGAAAGGAAAGTTAGAGAAGGTAGAGATTCCCATGCCGCAAATTAAGAAGTTGGATGTATAGTCAAAGCAACCTTTTGTTTTGTAACTGAGAAATGGTTCCACAAGCGCACATCATGATCAGAGTTGCATTTTTGTTTGTTATATTTTAAAGATACTTTAACAGAAAATTTACATGGATAAGATTTTTAGGAGAAAAGAAACAATGGACATAGAGATATCGATTGGTTTTAGTGGAATTGGAGAAAACAAAATAATTAGGAGGTATGTTGAAATCACTGTCTGCAAGTCAGCATAATTGATTCGGTATGGGGTTGGAAAGAATGATTCCAAGTTTTTAACTGTAGTAACCCAGGATGTTGTAGAACCAAATACAGAGTAAGGGAATAATTACGGAAGAGACAGTTAGGAGAAGGCATAATAAGCGTTGCTTAGGTGGAGTTTGAGGTGTCAATCAGACATCAAGTGGAAATTTCTAGTGAATAGTTAAGTATAGGGATCAGGAATTGAGGAGAAAAATCTGGTGTGGAGTTAAAATGGAGAGAAAAATAGCCATTAATGAGATAGTGTTCACAGCCTTTCCTCTGAAAGATGCAGCTTTACGATGGCTTCCTAATGCTGAATCCCGGAATTAGATCAATCCTGTCTACGGCAAATATTGCAGGTTGTTTCAATGAGCTTCTCTTCCGCTAACTTAGAGGATGGAAAGGTAAAATTTCATTTTTCACACTCTTGAAGCTAAGTTTTCAAAAGTGACAATCTTCACCAACCAGGTTCCCATGTAAGACTTGGGAGGCAGGACTAAAATTATAGGGCAGAGGCCATGTGGCTTCCCTAGCAAGCAAAATTAAAAAAAAAAAAAAATCCCTTTTCCTTCTCTCTTTACAATTTTCCCCTCCCCTCCCTCTGCCCTCTCCACTTCCTTCACCTCCTCTTTCTCCTTTCCCTCTTTTTTGTCTTCATCTTAGTCTTCTTTTTTAATAACAACTATAAAAGGATCTGTGCTCTCTAGCCTATGCAGGATGTCAGATGGAATATTTCTGTTGTGTGGTTGGATAGTTGCCTACTGACATTGCTTCTGGAAGTTCAGCATGTAAATTTAATGTCTAAACAATAATATCTTTAAATATATTCTTTTTTCCCCTTTCTATTTTAGTTACGAGAAGATGGTATTGTCAGCCATTAAAAATCCTTTACTAGCTAGAACTAATTAGGTTTTGCTGGAGTCATTACTGGGTACACATTTTGCAGAGCTCAGTGCAAAATAAAAATGTTGAGACTCCTTATTAAAAAAATATGAAGAATTTCAAGATGTCAACCATAGAGCACTAAATCAAACAGTGGGAGCTTCTAAGCCCATAACCCTGTGCACCTGCATACTTCACACACCCATGAAATCAATCCCAACTGGAATATTAAAATATATATATATATTTTTTGTCCATTGATGGAAACAGAAGGTCCATTCTGGAAGCAGGTATTTTCAGGCTCCACTACCCTGTAGCTTTACCAACTATAATAGTTGATAGTTGCTGGGTCAGCAAAAAAGAGATAAGATAATCATTCCTTAGCTAATCACCAGCACACCGACAAGTGTCACATGCTATTTCACCATTGGTCTAAATTGGCACTGGCTCCCTCCAAACTGAAGGAAATAATCGGAAAATATCAGGAAATAATTGTGTGCTCACTGATATACATCTGCACAAGTCACAGGAAGTGCTGGGAATTCCCAGGACTCCTAATGCCAGACTAGAGACTTCACTATCAAACTTATCAGAAGGACATGTCTTCTGCAGTCAGAAAAATACAAAAGATGAAGACAAGGAGGAAAGAGTTGTGCCTCGCGCCCCTTTCCCTAACTCCATAATCTGATGATTCCCTCTTTATTTATTTTTTTTTAAAGCACATTCTTTTTTTTTTTTTTTAAGTTTTTTTTTATTTATTTATGATAGTCACAGAGAGAGAAAGAGAGGCAGAGACATAGGCAGAGGGAGAAGCAAGGCTCCATGCACCGGGAGCCCGACCCGACGTGGGATTCGATCCCGGGTCTCCAGGATCGCGCCCTGGGCCAAAGGCAGGCGCCAAACCGCTGCGCCACCCAGGGATCCCTGATTCCCTCTTTAAAGGAAAGGAAGGAGCAAGAAGATTGAGGTAAATCTAGAGCATTATTCTATGGGAAACTCATTCATATGGAAACTAAATGCCATCAGAAATGAGATTGCTTGTCAAAAACCCCTTCGCCTCCAGGATCCTTCTATCAGCACTGTTCTTGGAAGTCTCCAGGGCACCAGGAATGATAAGAAGCGGGTATTGTCTGAGAGCAACAGCAACATTTCTATGTGAACCTGATGTCCAGCTGTCGTCAGTAAGATACCTATGTGCTCCGAACCCTGAACATTCAGGAAGAAGAAGGGAGTGGGCTGCGTAATATGAAATGGCATCTTAAATACTTATATTTTCAAGTTGCCTTCCCAGAAGAAGCATTGAAAAACTGTTTTTTTGTTCATTTTCTGTGAAGGGAGAAGGCTGGAGTTTACCCATTACTGTTGATTTTAATTTTGCAGATATTTGACATTTTGTTTATGTAATCTAAACTCATCCTAACAGTAGTTAAAATGTGTTTATTAACGTAAAACTATTTCAGACAAAAATATAGAATTGCAGTGTGTAACAAAACCAAGGATAAGTTATTTATTACTATTTGATGTTTCAGACCATCTACACCATTCTCTTCATTGATGGAGCGCATATAAGCCCCCCAAATGTTGTCTCTTATGAAGATTCAAGTGCTGGAATTTGACATAGCTACGCGTCTGAGTGATATATGATGGTGGTAGTAATAGCACTTGGCATGATTTCAGGAGATTTAAGGTTTATTTGGTTCAGTCTCTAGATGTGTGACCTTTAAAAGTCACATAATGTCCCATCAAACTGTTCTAATGTTTTATTCAGGGTCACTTTACTCCTGACTTGCTCTGATCTTTATGTAGTTGGTTGTTTTAGCACAGATTACAGACTTCCGAAGATTTTGTCTTTTTCTCTTTTACTCCCACTCTCAGTCACATGTAGGATTTCAATGCAAACTCCTTGAAAAGTTTTGGGTTTCCTAATATTTTCATGCTCATATGCTGCCTAAATTAAAAAAAAATTGTAAGACTAATTGTGTGTTAGATTACCTATCACACTTGCCACAGATTGGATTTAATTCTTACTCACCAGGTCTCATTTTAAGGATATTAATATAAATATATTTTAATGGAGAGAATAGGAAAGCAGGAATTTAACACAAGGAATAGACAAATAGAAGATTGTAGGACTCAACTCCAACTAGAAGAAGCTAGGACACTTTACTTATAAGATGTCCAACCATGGACTACTAATTTTTGTCTTAATATTTCCATATATTTTGTTAAAAAATTATTAACTAAAACTGCTAAAATAGCCTTTACTTTAAAACTAATGATAGAAAAAATCCTATATAAAGATATAATTGGGGTGTGCTTCATAGAGAAAAAGAAAATATTCATACTGCCATTACTTGCTTATTGTATTATCTTATATATAGTGAATTATTCGTATTGCTGAAAATTTAAAAAGCTTCTATAATTTTATTTCTGTTAATTTTACTAACAACACAGTTGGTAATTCTCTAACTGAAAAGATTTTTTTCCTTTAATTTTTTTGTGTTTTAAGATATAGTAAATTATGGTAAATTATTTTTTCCAGTTTTGGACTAATTCACAGACGTCAAGTAGTCAAAATAGAAGACATGTTTACCCAGAGAGAGATCAGGTAACTGATATACTAAAGGTCTTGTCAGAGCACTTACCACTATGAGCTAAACCCTCAAAACACAAACCCTAAAAATTCAGCTTCTGAGAACCAAGTACATAGTCATTATGTTCATGTGAATTTATAACAAAAAAATAGTAGGGCTTGATCAACAGACCCAAAACACAGAACGCTGCTAAACATTTGTAATACTTCAAAAATATTTTAAAAATAATAATCCTATTTATATATAATTACCTCATCATCCAGATATGTATAATTTTAACAAATGAGCATAGGAGGAATGCGATCTATCAGCAAAGTATTATAATTAAAAATACCCTAATCATGGAAGTGAAATATCCTTATTATACCAAAAATATCAAAGAATATATAGTTTTAGCCTGAGATTCTTACTGGCAGGAATCTAAGCCCTAGAAAAGATGCATTTCCCCAAAAGATAGGTGATTTTCTGTTAAAGGTGGAAAAGAAGCAGTGTGCAAAGAGAATGTAGAAATACACAAAATTGTCCAAATGAAACTTACCTGCTTTATACTGATTAATCCAAAAATTTGTTATAATTTTCACAATGTTTATAATTATATATTTATAATTTTTATTAATAGTCTTAATTAACTATTTGCAATAGTTGCCAAGATATGATTAAGTCTTGATTCTTGGGTTATCCCAGGGTATGCAGAAAAAAGGTATTCTGTTCTCCCCTTCCTGTTGCAGTGACAACAGGCTATTCCAATATGGCTCATTTTTTGGAAGTAGTCGTAATAAAAACTCTAAAATTCAGTGGTTTGTCTTATATTTTAATTCCAAAAAAATAATTAACTTACAAAGCACATTTTATGACAAACTACCGTTAAGATACAAGTATTTTGCAGTGTGGCAACGTCTTAGATGTATATTCCTTCAAATTGTCATTAAAAACTCAATGTTTTTACACTTATAAAATATTTCTTTTTATTTTTTAATATTACTGCATTTTTCTTAAGAAAAGATCTTATTTGCTTATTTGAGAGAGAGAGAGTGAATGAGAGAAAGCAAGTGTAAGCGAGGTGAGGGGGAGAAGGTAGAGAGAAGGGAGTGGGAGACCCTTTGAGATCCCGGGATCCCTGAGATCATTACTTGAGCCAAAGGCAGACACTTAAAGAACGACTGAGCCACTCGGGTGCCCCATATTCTTAATGAACTATATAGACCCTGTCTCTTTTGAAGTTTTGTCAAATTCTTTTCCCACTAAAGTGAATTTATTTGACTGAATTTCTTGTGATATTTGTAAGGTTGGTTTTATTTTATTTATTTATTTTTAAAATTTTATTTATTTTATTTTAATTTTTTTTTGTAAGGTTGGTTATTTGTAAGGTTGGTTTTATTTCATTTATTTATTTTTTAAAATTTTATTTATTTTCTTTTTATTTTTTTGTAAGGTTGGTTTTAAATAACATTTTTGCCTCCCATATGGAAAGTCGGTTTGGGGTTGACATTTTCATTCATTTGCAAAATATTGACTTTCGAGCAAATTTAGATGAAAGGATATGATATCAATAATAAAGTGGCTTCTTCAATTAGCGGCTTGCCGTCTCTGGACAATGTGTTATGTCATTCCAATCTGGCCAGTGACCTAAGAGCAGAGCAGCTGTTTAATCATTCACAGTCCCCTTCCGTGTACTGGCAACTGTCACCGTTTCTTCAGTAGTTCTGAAACATGTCTTATAAGGTGACAAGACTTTATTCTAAGTAGATTGTTGTGTAATAAGAAATACTAGTCAGGTTCTGTAGCATCAACATAAGAATGTTGGTATGTATGAGGGAGAGGGCCTACTATGTGTTTTCTTAGGCTCCCATTTAAAATTCTTAGCAGCTGTTTGAGGGAGATTATTAGTCTCATTCTACAGATGTGGAAACTGAAGTTGAGAGGTTGAGAAAATTATTGCCTGTCAAAGACAAGCCTATAGGCAGGTGCTCCCATTGGTCTGATTCTAGGTCAAACCCAAGGGTGGTGGGAAGATGTAAACTCTCTTAAATAAACAGTGGGACTATAAGACCACAACAACAAAAAAGTGTAGTCTTCCCATTTCCGGTAATAAAATCAATGGTTTCTCAACTTGTTCCCAGTATTTTAGTAAAAGATTTACTTACGAATCTCAAGCAATTTCAATGAAAGCCCAACTGATTCAGAAATTTTTATCTCAGCACTAAATAACGAAAGTCCTAAAAAGCAATTTTAGAATCACATTGATATAGTACTGACGCCATTATGTTTACAGGCTGATGGGGTCTGAAACTAGGTATTTTTGTGGATAGCAGTACTTTTCACCAATCGCATGAAACTAATCATCAGGTTTTAAGTTAACCTGAAAACTCACCCAGACATCTGCCATGTAAAAAGGAAAAAGGCACAAATCAAGGGAAAATTGGGGCTGAGTTAGTAACAGACTTATCTTTGAATTGTCTAATTTAGTTGAGTTGCACCTTCGCATACTTTTCAGCAGTACAGCTTTTTGAAGTGAATTTCCTCTTCGGCCAAGAAAAAAATAAATGAGTAGATGAATAAAGGAAAAATGAGGTACAGGAAATAAATGAAAACTTTCTCATATATCTTCCATCTACCAGGCACAGCACAGTTATTTTGTAGTTAACAATCCCCAATCCTTAAAGCCATGGCAAGATTTATTGCTGAATACTGAAGATGAAATAATACTTGACGTTACGCAAAATATCATATATTGTAGGTATCAAATTACTGTCATTTAAATAAATTGTAAATCAACCTTCTTGTTCCTCAGACCGGGATTTAGCTGCTGTAAATCACTAGGATCTTCCTGCTTTTCCACTGAGCCATTATTGTCTTTTATATTCTAACAATTATCATGTGACTCCTCTTCAAAATAATAAAGAACCACAGAGGAAATCCTCTGGGGGTTTCCCAGAGGCAGAGTATTTCTATTTTTCCCTTCTGAGGCCACATGATGATTCCTCATAGCACAAGTCAGTGAGCTTTTCCTTAAATGGCGAGGTAGTGAACATTTTAGGATTTTTCCAGCTACAGGGACTCTGTCACAATTATGAAATGCAACCGTTGCAGCTGGAATGCAGCTACGAACAATAACTAACCAAATGGTGTGGCTGGAATCCAATGAAATTTTATTTACAGAAACAGAATAGAATTTACCCACTGATTCTAGTTTGCCTACTCCTGTCATGTACAGTAGCTTCATCATACCTTCCAACTGGCCAGAGTACCGCACTGAAAGTTTTTCTCACTCTCTCCAAATTTGCCACTGCCAACAATTTGCCTTCCTCTCCTTTTGCTATGAAATTCTCTTCATATTGATATCCCGGTCATTCTTCAAATCCCATCTGAAATTCACCTCATCAAGCACTTCCAATAAGCATATCATGTATATATTGGAATATCATGAACTATTCCATTCATTAGGCCATCTTTTCTCTTGATGACTTATAATAGTGTTTGCTATTTTTGCACTTGGAATCCTTTCTTTAAGGATTAAAGAAAAAAAAAACAACCTAATTTTTAAAATGGGCAAAGAAAGTAAATAGACATTTTTCCAAAGAAGACATACAAGTGACCAACAGGTACATGAAAAGATCACTCTCTCTAATAATCTGGGAAATGCAAATCAAAACCACGATGAGATATCACCTCATTAGAGGTGTTATCTGTTAGAGTGGCTGGTATCGAAGGATAAACAGTGAGTGTTGGTGAGGCTTTGGAGAAAAGAGAACCCTTGTGCACTGTTGATAGAAATGCAAATTGGCGTAGTCATTATGGAAAACAGTAGGGATGGTCCTCAAAAAAAAAAGAACTACCATATGATTCAATAATCCCATTTCTGTATGTTTGTCCAAAGGAAATGGAGTCATTTATGTCTTCATGACATGAAGTCATGAAGTCATGTCTCTTAGACAGAGACATCTACACTCTGGTGTTTATTGCAGCGATATTTACAATAGCCAAAGGTGGAAGCAACCTAAGTGTTCATCAATATGAATGGACAATGGTGTGAGAGAGATACATATATATAATTATTATATTTCACTAATATATTAATATATTTTAATATTGAAATAATATATAATGAAATAAATTATTCAAATAATATATGTAAGGAAATATAAATAAAATATTATTCAGCAATAATAAAAGAAGGAATTTTTTTTTTAATTAAAAAAGAAATAAAAGAAGGAAGTTCTGTCTTTTGTGACAACATGCATGAACCTACTGGGCGTTAGGCTAGGTGAACTGAGTCAGACAGACAAAGGCAAATACTGTATGTTTTCACTCGTATGTGGAACCTAAAAGAGCAAAGCTCATAGAAATAGCAAAAGGGTTGTTGTTAGAGGCAGAAGGATAGGAGAAATGGGAAGATATTGGTCAAAGGATACAAACTCCCAGCCATAAGATGAGTGAGATCTGAGGATCTAATGGTGACTGTAATTAACGGTACTATATTGTATACACTTAAAAGCTGTTAAGAGAGCACATCTTAATTGGAGAAGGACAAACATTATATGGTCTCATTCATTTGGGGAATATAAATAATAGTGAAAGGGAATAGAGGGGAAGGGAGAAAAAATGAGTGGGAAATATCAGAAAGGGAGACAGAACATAAAGACTCCTAACTCTGGGAAACGAACTAGGGGTGGTGGAAGGGGAGGAGGGTGGGGGGTGGGGGTGACTGGGTGGCAGTCACTGAGGGGGCACTTGACGGGATGAGCACTGGGTGTTATTCTGTATGTTGGCAAATTGAACACCAATAAAAAATAAATTTATTATTAAAAAAGAAAGAGAGAGCACATCTTATCACGACACATACACAAAAATCTAAATTATCTGAGGGGTTGGAGGTGTTAACTAATTTTACTGTCATGATCATTTTGCAATGTACACATGTGTCTAATAACCATATTGTACACCTTAAACTCATATATGTTACATGTAAATAATGTCTAATGAAGCTGGGTGGGGGAATGTAAAGGAACCCAAGCATATGGTATGATCCTCTCATTTGGGAAACATAAAAATCAGAGAGGCTAAGTAACTTTCCATGACCAAATGAGGAAAAAGCAATAGTAAAGCCCAGCTCTTTAACATTCTACTTTAGTGATCTTTATCAAGGCTGTAAAAATCTTAGCATTACATAAGAATTCCCAAGAAGATATAACTCAACATTCCATCAAGTACAAAAAAGTCCCTCTATCGGTTCGCTAGAAATTAATATCCATTTTCAATAGTTCCAATCACAGGGAAATAACTACTGACATGCTTCTACTTAAAAATAACTTAGTTTCCAAAAGGACCTTTGTGAGTCCATTTCCTATTAAACCGAAATGACACACTCAAATTCTTTGCTAACGTACGCAGAGTTGATGAAATGGTGATCTGGTGAAAGCCTTTGTTCTTATTAACAAAAATTGTGAGTAGAAAGTAAAATGAGAAGCTTCATTACCTCCTATGGAGATATGTTTGTGGTTGGACAGGTATAATTGTGATTTCTCATATTGAGTAAAACCATCCTTGCTATAATATTTACTCACTTGCTTTTGCTCTACAGATTTACTTTCACAGAGTCTTATCTCACTTTTAGATGACAAATATTCACATATTTGAGAAATTTTGTCATGTATCCTCTAATATATTTTTTCCAAATTAAACATCACCAAGTGTACAAGAACACTTCTAAAAACTGGCATGTGTGTATGTCATTCTTTAAAAAAAAAAAAAATAGTGGTTTTCACAGTGGCAAGTGGTCTGAGCAGCACAGGATGGAGTTAGCCTCTTGTCTTCCACGATTTGTAAGCTGGGATTCTCTTAATACAGATTGATTGCATTAAAGATACTTTCCTTTGCTCAATGGTAGTAGTTTACATATATTCCTCACCCTTTAAGTAGATTTCAGTAAGTTAAAATCAGAAATAACTCAGTTCTGTTTCATAACTGATTCAGAAACGATTTCATCTTCTTTCCTAGTCAGGTGTGCATTCAACAGATCCTTGAATTTCATGCTATAATGTGGACTTCTAAGTTTTATGATTTAACCTCATTTGCTGTCACTGATGTGGCTGGAGGTCTTTGGGTTTAATTTCCTAAATCACTGGACCACTCTTCAATAAAGAAAAATTCTTTTATGAGTGTTAAAGGCCCTGGAAAAGAAAGTTCAAAAACAAATGTTCTTTTTTGAAGGTTTCACAGTAATGTCAAAAACAGGACAAGGCGCCGTGCATTAGGATTTATATTTCACAAGCTTTTGCTAGGATAAGCATTCTTTAGAAGGAACTCTAAGGGTTCTGAAGGTTGAGGCTGCACTGCGCTTGCTTTTACACATAGTCATTGACCAAAACTCACCATTTATGATCTAAAGTTCTGAGAACAGTCTCCAAGGCTGATGATCAGCCGTGAGAGAAGCTTAAATGTATCAGTAAGTCTCTACCTGAGCTCCGTCTAATTTATTACGTATAAAGTCAGCATTTTGCTGAGTTTATGTAAATAGCTTTAATCTGTTTCAGCTATTTTAAGTATATTCCTCTTTATAAATATTATAGATAAAAATAAATATTAATATTAAAAATATCATTTCGAGAGAATGAAAGAGGGCAATTACGCGGACAGATACATGTTTAGGTGAAACCTAAACAAATAAAAAAACCCAAAATTGGAGAATATGGGAAAAGTATCTTATTCTATCAATGACACAGGACTTTCTTACCAAACCATTTCTTTCTCTCTCTCTTTTTTTTAAAGGCTTTACTATTTATTCATGAGAGACACAGAGAGAGAGGCAGAGACACAGGCAGAGGGAGAAGCAGGCTCCTCGCAGGGAGCCCAACATGGGACTTGATCTCGGGACCCCGGGGTCACACCCTGGGCTGAAGGCAGGTGCTAAACTGCTGAGCCACCCAGGGATCCCCCTTACCAAACCACTTCACTGGAGATCCAGAAATAAGCGTAGAGTTTCCTAAGCCTTCTAAATGAGTGTGATGCAGGCCGGAGCCACCGCATCAGGGCTCTTATCTATAGGACCCACAGATTAAACTCATTTGTAAGCCTCAACTCTGACCTTCTAGTCCCATCATGAGTGGTTCGTGGCTTGTTTTGAACAGTAGTGACCAAGTACCACTAAGCTGGACAAAGGCTTCCAGCATGAGCTTAGGTTTCAAAATGGATGTGACTGAAGCAGTGGCTGCAATGGTCACACAGCAACAATCCTGTAATTTGGGATTCTAGAGTCTGATGATCTCAGTTGTACGTCAGTCATTTACCTCTTTACAACAGAGACCTATTTATGCCATAATGTGTGTGAGAGGGGAGGAGAGTAAGAACGAATAAGAAGAGGCAGGGGGAATAATGTAATTGTTAATCTACGTTGGTTTGAGAAAATATCCCCACTTTGGGTTCAAGGGACAAAAATTTACATGCTATTATATAAATATGGCATTTCAAGGACTGTATATTTCAGTGGACAATTGTTTGGACTCCAGGAAAAAAAAAAGATGTTAATTAACTACGTGGTATCACTGAACAAGCACAAACACATGCACACACACACATTCACACTCATTCACTCCAACAATGAGAGAAACTATAGAAAGACCCATACATAAAATTAAAAAAAAAGTATTGAAATGTAATTCCAAGACCTTACTCTTAGAGTCTTTTTGCTATATATAAATATAGGGACAATAATAACCAAACTGTGGAAGGAGCCTCGGTGTCCATCAACAGATGATGGATAGGGAAGCTGTGGTCTGTGTGTATAATGGAATATTCCTCAGCCATTAGAAACGACAAATACCCACCATTTGCTTCACTGTGTAGATGTGGAGGGTATTATGCTGAGTGAAGTAAGTCAATTAGAGAAGGACAAACCTTATATGGTTTCACTCATATGGCGAATATAAAAAATAGTGAAAGGAATTATGGGGAAAGGAGAGAAAATTAGTGGGAAATATCAGTGAGGGTGACAGAACATGAGAGACTCCTAACTCTGGGAAAGGAACAAGGGGTAGTGGAAGGGGAGGTGAGTGAGGGGATGGGGTGACTGGGTGATGAGCACTGATGGGGGCACTTGAGCTGATGAGCACTGGGTGTTATACTATACGTTGGCAAATCAAACTTCAATAAAAATATATTATAAAAATAAAAAACAATAGATAAATAAATAAATAAATAAATAAATAAAGGGACAATATAGTAAACATATTATAAGGTGCATATATGTGTGTGTGTGTGTGAGTGTGTGTGTTGTGCAGACATATACATTTTAATGTGACTGAAATGACCCATTGTCCTTGCAGATTTAAATAAACACTTCTTGAAACCCAGTGTGTGGTGATTGTAACTATAAATTCTTCGACATTGCTGTCTTTGCCTTGAACTGGCTGGTCTTAATACCTCATTATGGTCAATTTTATGTGTCAACTGGGGCAGGTTACCTGTTCCAACACTAATCTAGGTATTTTGTAAATTAGACTAGAGTCCAAATGCAGTTGAGTGTAAGAAAAGAAGATCATCCCAGGTGAACTGGGTAAATCCGATCCAACAATAAGTCATAAGAGCACAGCTGAGGCTTCTTGAAACTCTCCCTGTGGATGACCGCTTCAGTAGTGTCCAAGAGTTTCAGCTTGCTTTTCCTGATGGCCTGCCTTATAGCTTCCAAACTTCCCCATCCAGTCCCTAAAAATGTATGGCAACTCCTTTTGATAAATCTCTCAGTCTGTATCTCCTCTTCATCTATTTCCCTGGGTGAACTCTGACCAGTACTCTAAGTGGTGCAAGGGACTGTGCGTGATTCTCAAGTCTGTGTCCCGATGGGTGATATAGCTTCTGCTGGGCTCTCTTTCAGTTACTTGCCTTAAAAACCAACCACGTTGCTGTGATGAAATCCAGGTAACGAAGCTGTGTTCCACCACATGGCAACAGAGGAGGGCCAGCTGACACATCACCATCTATCACCATCTACTGGGCCTTTGAGAGGGAAAGCCTTTGAGAAGATTCTAGATCCATTGCTCATGGACCACAGCCACATGAGAAACTGAGATCAGGATCAACATGGCCAAGCCAGTCAACTTCCCGAAGTGTGAGAGACACTGATCAATGAAAATTGTTTCACTCCACTGTTTGGGAGGGCAGGTCTACAGTACAGGTAATGGTTACAGACCTTGGCGGCTTTGCACTATCTTAAAATCTCTAAATTAGAACATCTTTAAACCTGGATAGAGACTTACGTATTTTATTGATCTTTTCAAAAAACTGGCCTTTGGTTTTGTTGATTTTCTGTTTTCAGTACCATTGATTTCTGCCACAATTGTTATGTCTTTTGCTTCCCTTTGGATTAAATGATTTCCTTTCTCTAGTTTCATAAGATGGAAGCTTATGTTATTAACTTAGAAAGGTTTCAGATTTTCTTATTTTTAATATATGTGTATTTTGTGTTATAAATTTGCCTCTAAACGCTGTTATTACTGCACTTCAAAAGTTCTGATGTATTTTTTCATTATTTCAATATATTTTAAAATTTCTCTGCAGATATCTTCTTGGCCCATGTGTAATTTAGAAATGTTCTGTTTAATTTCCAAGTATTTCTGAATTTTCCAGCTATTTCCAACCAATTAGTCACTTTTAGTTTAATTCCACTGTAGTCTAAGACTGTAGTCTAAGAACATACTTTGCATCATTTCTATTCTCTGGATTTGTTCAAGGGTATTTATCTTGGTGAATGTTCCATAGGAGTTTAAATGTATTTTATTATTGTTGAATGAAGTATTCCAAAAATTTCAGTTAGGTTCATTGATTAATGCTGCTCCAGCTCAGTTCAACTATATTCTTGCTGATTTTCTATCTGCAGAATCCATCAATTACCGAAGACGTGTGTTGAAATCTCCAACTATAATAGTCACATAGCATTCATTTTTCTGTTAAACTTACTAAGAACTGGAATATTTCACTGTTTACTGTAGCTGTAGTTGCCAGAGGTTTACAGCTGATTTAGTGTCATTGCTTTGTCTTGTTTTTTAAAGATTTATTTATCCATGAGAGACACAGAGAGAGACAGAGACAGAGACACAGGCAGAGGGAGCAGCAGGCTCCCTGTGGGGAGCTCGATGTGGGACTCCATCCCAGGACCCTGGGGTCACGCCCTGAACCAAAGGCAGATGCTTAACCGACTGAGCTACCCAGGTACACCAAAAGTTTTTTTTGATTTCTGTTTGTTTTTTCCTCCTTCTTGTTGTAGGGATGAGAATGATTTCCAAGCTCCTTACATTTTGGAAGTAAAACTAGAACATTCCAAGGGCCACATCCATGTGAATGTCTACTGGAGGATGGTGACACAGTGTTCAGGAAAATATGACCATTAAAGTAACTTGCATATGTTTATTTTATTATTGTTTGCTCCTTTACATAAAAATATGAAAACTTGGGACACCTGGGTGGCTCAGTAGTTGAACGTCTGCCTTCGGCTCAGGTTGTGATCCCGGGTCCTGGGATCGAGTCCCACACTGGGCTCCCTCCTTCTCTGCCCCCCGTCTCTGCCTCTCTCTCTCTCTCTCTGTCTCTCATGAATAAATAAATAAAATCTTAAAAAATGTATATATGAAAACTTAAGTGGGAAACATATAAATGTCTTGATTAGGGTTCTATTATTTTTAGGGAGTTAATAGATCCTAAATATTTAGTTATATAAATGCTAAGAAAATGGATATTTCTTGCAATTTCTGCCTAGGCTTTACACTCGGATCAGGAGATGCAAAGGGACCTGCATGAAATAGGTAATCTGACCATAGCTGGAATTTTTGCAGGATGCTCCATGTATTCTTAGAGTCAGACAACAGGATGAATGCCTGGCATGAACACCATAGTGACTGACCCAGACTCTTATTTTGTGTCCCTGCTTCTATTCTTGCCAACCTAAAAACGGATTATGAACCAGTAAATGACAAAGAAGACCATTGTAATAGCAGCTAACTTTCATTATGTGCCACACAGATGATTTTTTTTTTCCCTCTGAAAGGCCTTTCCTGCCTTCCTATACTCATTGCTGTGTGGCCTAAAAAATAGCTGAATTGCTCTGGGCATCTGTTTGAAAGTTTGGGCGAAAAGCAGAGTGTGCCTTTTCATAACAATAACAATTAGAATTTTCTTTCTCAAATAACCTTACAAACACGATGGTTCACAACTGGCATGCTGTGACCTAGTTTCAGTTGGTTTTATAAGAATATTCATTATAATAATGCAGTCACCAAAACTCAGCATGCTGAGCAGCTAGAAACCAATCTCCGGGTCTTCTACAACCCCTCTATCTATTTCAGGGGATTGCTGTTCTGCAGGTACCCAACTACATGGAGATATTCTTAAACTCTATTATAATTATATTTTTCTTTGTTCTCTTGCTCCTTAGGAAGGGAGATTTCCAAAATGAGATCTGGTGTAAAATTCAAGTGCTTATTATCTAAGAATATATTTTCCCAACTAATTTCTTCCAGGGACGTGGAGCAAAATCCTAAAGAAATAACTATTGATTTTCCATGTATTTTCAAATCACTGATAACAGTAAAATTCTGTGGTTCTCTAAAGAGTGGATAAGTAAAAAGAATACTTCCTAGAGAGTCAAAGAATGTATATCATAAATTCAAGGCAATATTTGTTATGTTACTCAAAATATTTTACTCCAGTCTATGCTTTCTTAATTTGTTAAAGAAGCTAATAGTGCAAACCTCATTGGGATAAAAATGTCAAAATATAGGGCATTAAATGCAACATTTCAATATCCTTGTTCCATTGTTTCTATGCCCTGAAATTAACTCCATGTTGTCTCAAACTATAGGCTGCTTTCCTCCTCTTTATCTTTCTCTATTATCTATCTATCATCTATCTATCTATCTATCTATCTATCTATCTATCTATCTATCATCTATCTATCTATCATCCATCTAACTTCTGTTAATTTACTTTTGTTTTTCCAATTCTCTACAAAATGAGCTACTCTATACCTAACTGGATAACAAAAAGTCTCTAAATTTCTGTTGATGTTTTAACAAGGCAAAAAGTTCAACTAGAAGTTAAGTTTTTTTCCTGCTATCTTAATAAATGAAAAAGTATATTTTCTATAAACGGAGATACTTCTCATGACTAATATAGACAATCATGTAAACAAAAACTATTTTTGAACTGAATAAGAATATTGGATGTCAACCATTCTGGGAAACACTGTAGTCATCAATGAGCTTAAAAGGTTACTGAGTAAGGTGGATTTTTTTTTTTTAAACAAATACATTGGAACATTAATTTTATAGATCTTGTTTTATTTCAGTATATTATAGAAATATTTTTTTTCTGAAGGTGCTTCCACTGATGACAAAAGTGATGGAACTCTTCTTTTGAAATTGTCTTTAGACACAATATTCTGTTCATTAATGTTATGAATCCTATCAGGGATAGGCGCTATTGTTAGCCTCAGGTGAGTTAGTCTAGAAAATATGCAGCTTACGTTTTTCCTTTTCTTGGCCCTTTAGCCTTAAGAGGAGTCAGTTTTGACCTAAAAGTTTTGACCTTTAATGCATCATATTCTTGTTCTAAAGAATCCATGACATAAAACTACAGAGAGAATTAGTTATGATGAAACAGTTAAACCTTTCTGAAGTGAAAACAGGAATATATTTCTTCCTTTAAAAAAAAAAAACTCATTGGCTAATCATCTGATACTACTTTAGATCAACTGGTTACATGCTAGAATGCTTTAGAAAACAAAGAAAAAAGAAAAGAAAAAAAAAAAACAAAAAACAGAAAGAAAACCCAGCACAGATGATATAGCTTTTTTAGCTAAGTTAACATGTCATACATATATGGAAAAAACTGCTAAACAATTATTCAATTATTCAACAAATATTCAGTGAGAGCCTACAATGCACTAGACACTGAGCCTTGTGCTAGGTTATCTATAGGGGTGCCCTGTTTCTCTTATAAAGTCTATTTAGTATTTCTAAGACTCATGATGTTTATTTCTGTGTTGTAGGTAGAGAGGAGTGAAAATAGATACAGAAAATGTAAAGATCATAGTAAGAACAGTAAGGAGTGACTAGAAATGTGATATAGATGCGACCAGGTGGAAAGAGGGCCCAACATTGAATTTCAAGATAATGTAGATAATGTAGGAGTCATAGACCCATCATTGACTTAACCTGATACTACCAATCCTACCTTGGGGGAAAGGAGCAATCTGTGTGGAATTAGAATAATTTTAATATGATATACTAAATATTATAACTGCTGAAATGAATGGTAAAATTGAGACCATGACCTGGACTTGACACATGTGGAAGAAGAAAAGGCAGATAGCAGGCAAAGAATAATAACAAAGGAGAGGAGAGGTAGAAGCCTTTATGCTAGATGTCTCCTTTTATCTTTTTCAACTAAAATAGGAATAGCCTTGAGAGGAAAGTTTTCTCAGATGGTAAGAAGGAAGTCTCTGGCACACGCCTTCTGAATTGTTACTGAAAACAGTCCCTTCCCCACTTCCTTCACCAAATACCCACTGAGCATTTCCTGTATGGCAAGATATTAGCCTATCCTCTGGGATACAGTAGACCATCCATGTGGGGTTACTCTATTGGAGCTATTAATTTGGAATCTTACGGTTATACTATTCGGTTTGTGGTTACTGACCTGGGTTCAAGTCAGAGGGCCAATAATTATCTACTCTAAATCTAAAGTCATTTATTTTTATAATTTGTACTGTAAACAGCAATCCATCAAAACAAGTTAACTCATTTGATTACCATGTGTAATGAGAACAAATGATTTTAACTGGTTCCCCAGGAAGTTACTTTTCTTAAAGACGAACGTTTTCTCTTTTTATGGCCAAAGTCAATGATAGTTACATTGGCTATAAAAATATTCCTCAATAAAAATAATATTTATGTGTATAGTGTAGAGCTCTGTGGTCTTAATTTTTATCTCCATTTAAAAGTATATATATTGCTTTATTATAGTCGTAAGTATATAATGTGCATGAGAATGCAATAAAATATAGTGTAAATACATGATAAAATGCCTTTAGGTCATCATATAATAAAGCCAAGTTCATGAAAATGTAGAAAATTGTGTACATAAAATATATAAAAAAAAAGATGTAGGTTACTCTAGCTCAAATATTTTAAAAGGCAGTTGTTTTTTTTTTTTTTTTTTTTTTAAACTCATTGTTTTGGGAATTAAGCTAAAAATGTGTTAGTCATCTTGATCTTTCCCCTCTAGCTCCTTGCGTAAAAGCAAAATTCAAGCTAATGTCTGATATCAATAGTGAGTGAAAGTGGGTTTGAAATGGACTGAGTAGATTTGATGCTATGAGTATCTCTAATCCTGAGGCAAATACGCCGTTGGTAAATTCTATCCTATATATAAGGTGAAACTTTTTTCTCAGCAGGAAAAAAAAGTAGGAATATGAAACAAGGTGATGCAAGCTGGTCTAATTTTCCACTCTGTGCCACATGGTGATGGCCCTCATTGTTCACACCTGAGGGAAAGTAGAAGCGAGGCGGAAGACGTCTGAAACCACAGAGGCCCTACTGTATTAGGGAGAGTGCCAATTAGCGAACATGTCCTATCAACAAGGAATCATGAGTGCATTAGTGCATAGTCGAGAAAGAAAATAATTCGGCTTAAGAGGATTAGAAATCCTCAGTTCCTAGTTACAAGTAATCCAACCACATAGTAAAACAAACAAATTCAATAATATTTGAAGTTTATGAACAAAGATAGTCAAAAGGGAAGAAATGACATTATGATGATACATGCAAAGCTTTGTTCTTATTCCTTCTGAAAAATCTGTGTTTCAGAAAAGTCTCACTGAGAGGAGAAAAACCAAACTTGCTGTTAAATCCTTGGGGCTACACTACTGTTTTGCATTGATTTGTGTATGTGTTCCTTTTATCTAATAATATCACATTATTTATTAAAATTGTGACATCACAGTAATTGATACACAGTTCAAGTGTTCTAGAAAATAACTTTGCAAGAATTATGATTCATTTGTCTCAGATTCCGCTGGTTCTGTGTGGGTTATTTATACATTAATGTTCGATACAGTTTAATTTACTTTATGCACATGTGCTGTTTATACAGTGTGTTAAGTTTCACCACCACCAACAAATCTATCAGACAAAAACTAGAAAGAAATGTATTTCTCCTTCTCCTATGATGTGGCCTTTCCCAATTACCCCCATGCAAAAGCAGAGATGATAATTTATCTCTATTTCAAAGAATTGTTCTGAAAATCGAATAATTTAAAAACAATTCAAGTGAAAATGCTTTAATATTATAAAGCACTTTGGAAAAAAAATCCTGATTAGATTTTATTAATAGAATCATTATCATTAATAAGAATGCCTTTTTTAGACATGTAAAACTGAAATAGGGCAATTATAGGTAATTAGGAGAAATGATGGAAAAAAGGTTGAAGCCATCACACAAAAGTCAATTAAACCTGTGTCACATTTCAGTCTCAAAAAAAAAAAATTAGATTTTGCTCAAGGGTCATTACCAGCCTTCAATACACACCAAGTAGCAAAAAGCAGGAAAACATTTTCATTTAACCTCCCCTCCCACCGTCTTCTACTCAGGACTGAGGAACAGGACTTTGACTCCGTAATTGACGTTGCTGCCACGAGCTGGCAAATGTGGACACGCTCTTCTCTTTCCCTGCCCCCTCCCCAACTTCAACAGAGGAGAAAGGAGCCAGCATGCAGGTGTGAGGAGATAGAGACCACAAAGAACAAAGTCAAAATTCGGTGAATTTCTGACTAGCAAACCATTGAATTCAGAGTAGAGAATTAGATGATACTCACAGTTACGTAGGATGCTCCTAAGTGGATTGTACATAGAAAAGCACAGACTAGACACTTGGTTTGAACAAACAAATCGAAATGTCACCATTTATATATATATATATATATATATATTTTAATGTCACCATTTTAAAGGTAGGTGATCTCAAACAAGTGTCTCAAACACATTGATGCTCAAAATAAAATGTGAAAAACAGACAAAATATTTAGTATATTGCAGGTATAAAGTTGATACCGAGTGACCACATGGCGATGGTGACGATGATGAGGTCAGACGTCTGATATATCCTGAAGGTCATTACCACAGTTTTTATAATTTGGAATTATTTATCCCAGTGTAAGTCTTAAAATTTGATAGAATATCCCCCTTTTATTTTGAACAACTTGGAATTTATTAGAGTGAAGATCCTAATGCTCGACTTACTGAGAGCAAGTCAAACTTAATAAATGGCATGTTCAAACCAGAGTTTAGTAAGTCAAGCATTTCCTTTCTTTTGTGAATTAATCAATATTTGCATCCTGCATGTTTATCCGTTGGACTATCAACTATTCTCATGAATTGCAGTAGACATGAATGAACGCACTTGATTAAATTATGTCAATTAAATTTGTATTAAGCACAAGTTAGGACAGCCTGGGTGGCTCAATGGTTTAGCACCACCTTCAGCCCAGGGTGTGATCCTGGGGTCCTGGGATCGAGTCCCACATCAGGCTCCATGCATGGAGCCTGCTTCTCCCTCTGCCTGTGTCTCTGCCTCTCTCTCTATCTCTGTGTCTCTCATGAATGAATAAATAAAATATTTAAAAAAAATATTTAAAAAAAATATTAAAAAAGAAATATTTAAAAAAGCCTCTTCTTGTGTTTTTTTTTTTTTTTTTTTTTTTTTTTTTTTTTTTAGCTGGGTACAGTATACTTTATTGATGGTACATGACAAAGTAGGGCTCCCCAAGCCCTCCCCTTCCCTGGGGTCTGGGATGTAAATTGGAGGTCAGGAGATTTTCAGTGTGTTGGGGCAGAGACTCCCCAGCAGGAGGGCCTCTCTCTTCCTCTTGTTCTCACTGGGGCTGGTGGTCCAGGAGGCTCTACTCCTTGGAGGCCATGTGGACCATGAGGTCCACCACCGGGTTGCTGTAGCCTAATTCATTGTCATACCAGGAAATGAGCTTGACAAAGTGGTCATTGAGGGCGATGCCAGCCACCGCGTAGAAGGTGGAAGAGTGGGTGTCACTGTTGAAGTCACAGGAGACAACCTGGTCCTCAGTGTAGCCCTGGATGCGCTTGAGGGGGCCTTCCCATGCCTGCTTCACCACCTTCTTGATGTTGTCATATTTAGCAGCTTTCTCCAGGTGGCAGGTCAGAACCACAACTGACATGTCAGATGTAGGGACATGGAAGGCCAGGCCAGGGAAATTCCTGTTCAGCTCAGGGATGACCTTGCCACAGCCTTGGCAGCACCAATGGAAGCAGGGATGATGTTCTGGGCAATCCCTCAGCCGTCACACCACAGCTTCCCAGAGGGGCCATCCATGGTCTTCTGGGAGGCAGTGATGGCATGGACTGTGGTCATGAGTCTCTTCACAATGCCATGGAGTTTTCTTGGATGACATTGCCTGGGGTGCCAAGCAGCTGGTGGTGCAGGAGGCATTGCTGACAATCTTGAGGGAGTTGTCATACTTCTCATGGTTCACGCCCATCACAAACATGGGGGCATCAGCAGAAGGGACAGAGATGATGACCCTCTTGGCCTTACTCTTCAAGTGAGCTCCAGCCTTCTCCCTGGTGGTAAAGACCCCAGTGGACTCCACTACACACTCAGCACCAGCCTCACCCCATTTGATGTTGGTGGGATCTCACTCCTGGAAGATGGAGATGGGTTTCCCATTGATGACAAGTTTCCCATTCTCGGCCTTGACCGTGCCGTGGAACTTGCTGTGGGTAGAATCATACAGGAACATGTACACCATGTAGTTGAGGTCAATGAAGGGGTCATTAAAGGTGACAATATCCACTTTGCCAGAGTTAAAAGCAGCCCTCTTGACCAGGTGCCCAATATGGCCAAATCCGTTCACTCTGACCTTCACCATTGTGTCTTGGGGACACAGCTGTCACTGCACCAGAAGATGCAACTGTCTGCCGAATGGGTAGGAGCAGAACTATTCTCAGGATTTTAAAAATAAATTTCTGCTATTAGCTCATTTTTGCTATTTATGAATTATTCCTAAAATTAAAATGTAGAAAGGGGCACCTGGGTGGCTCACTTGATTAAGCATCTGACTCTCGATTTAGGCTCAGGTCATGATCTCAAGGTAATGAGATCAAACCCCACCTTGGGCTCCACACCTGCATGCTTTGGGGTTCTCTCTCTACCTCTCCCTTTGCACCCTAAACCCCCTGCTAGGGTGTATGCATGTGCTCTCTCTTTCTTAAAAAAATAAAATGGAGGAAAATTGTTATGGGTGTAATTGATTATCCTGACCATTACTTGCTCATTACTTCATTAATCGGATAATCAAGTATTCAATTAATCAATTATAGCAATTAATCAATAATACTCTTAACTAGTGTTTTGTTTTTCTATAATTACTTATTATATTTTAAAATTATAAAGTGGCAGCATGTAGCATTTTTTGATGACTCCTGTAAAATAAAACAAAACAAGACAGAAGCACAAGAAAAATATCTTGCTGTTTTTAAAAAATCTTTTCACATTTTTCATCTACTTTTTTTTTTTTTTTTAAGTGGTATGGAGCCCAATTCAGGGCTTGAACCTGTGATAAAGACCTGAACTGAGATCAAGTGTCTGACAATCAACTAAGCCCAGGTACCCTTCATATACTTTTAATAGCTCCATATATATATGGCTGAGCTGGATTCACACAAATATTACTTCATATAGTATAAATCTTATAATAGCTATACTTTGTTAAAGTATCTTTCTAGTTCATGCATTTTGTGACTTTTAATACTGCAAAACAATGACTTTCTCAAAGTCAGAAATTTAAATATATTATAATTTTCTGGTATATCCTAATAAAACGTGGGGTCTCTCTGTCCTTTGGGTTAATTTGCTTAATTCAATCAGGAGTACTGACTTTAACAGGGTCCCGGGTCCATTTGTAATGCCCAACGCATATGATTTTCATTCTCTCTCTGTTGCATTGCTTTAACTTTTTAGACCCTCTCTTCCATCAGACATGCTCTTTAGCTCATGTTCAAAGTCATGCTTACCCCGCAGGTTTTCTAAGTCCCTCTTTAACTGAATAATCTTATTTGGATTATTACTTTTCTATGATTCATCATCACCTATGTATTTAAAGTAGAGTTTAAACGTTCATACCTTCTTTCATGGTTTGACACAGGTCATGTTCCTTTACGTGCCCCACTTATGTTGCTCTATTATTCACATGTCCTAAAAGTAAAAAAATGCAACACTATACTATAAATATCGCTCAATATATACTAGTTTAATCATTGAAGTTTACATGAAATGTGCATTCAGTTTTTAGACTAAATAAAATTGACATTTTCATTATGCCATTTTTAATGTTGATGTTAGCCAGTCACTTGAGCTAAAACTGTTTTCAGGTAAGAAAAGCAAAGATGTTGTTTTAGGTTGTTTTCATTTGTAAAGCATAATTTTGACATAACTATTGTACTGTAATGATGGATTAAAATCAGATAAGTACTTAAACTCCATGGATTAATCCACTGATATAAATGTATGGAAGCCAAAGTACTCAGAATTTATGTTGCTTAAAGACACTAGAATGTGAAGAGAAAAAAATAAATAAAAAATAAAAGAATGTAAAGAGCTAAAACTTCTAAATTTTACCAGAAAATTTAAAAGGGGGGAAGAAAGTTACTCTCAGCACTGCCAGTATAACTATGGACTATTTGTATTTGCTCCCGTCCCTGATCAGCATTGTGTCTGTGAAAGACCCTTCTGTTGCTGTCTGGAGCGTGCCATTTCTCAGGTGGAATCTATTTGAGAAGTGCTCTGGTCTTGTTTTGTAAGTGGAATAAAGTAGAGGATGTGAATGAGGGAACATGCAAGTAGTTGGGGCCGGAGTTCGACAAAAGAGTGAGGTAAAGTCTTAGGTGGCTCTGGAAAAACAGCTCTGTTAAGTAATAAAAAATAAAAGTTAAAACAAGAACAACAACAACAAACAACAACAACAAAGCAGCCAGAAAAAGGATCTTGAGAATAATGGATGTTTAATTTACCACTTTATTAATTACTTATGATAGCCTGACTGTCAGATTATTTCATTTTATGTAATATATCTATTGGCTACCAAATCCCATAAATCTTGTGACATAAGAGTACAGATTACTTTTTATGCTGTTTCATATCTTACTTGGTATAATAAGGCCCTCACCCAGAACACCTGGGATAATTCACTTGCTTGCCTTAATTCTCTAAGAATTGATACGAGCACAATTAAAATGGTCCCTTGGTTCCTCCTGGTTCCCGCACCTCTCAAAATTTTCACCAACTTTCACAGTCCAGTGTGAGTGCCACTTCCAACATGAATATTGACCTAAGCATTTCAACATTTAGGATCTCTTTCTCCAAATCCATAAGGCATCTACATCTTGCATTGTACAAATTGGTATTAATTACTACTTCATATGAGTCAAGCAAGGTTTTTGGGTTTTTTTTTGAGTTAAGCAAGGTTTTAAGACTCTGTATTTATATAGCCCTTCCCTAATCCCTCAGCGTATTATATGTTCTTATAGTTCAAAGACTCTGATTCATGTCATTATTTATTTATTTATTGAGAGCATAATTGAGGGGGGGCAGGGGGAGAGTGAGAAAGAGAGTTTTAAGCAGGCTACACATCCAGCAGGAAGCCTGACGAGAGCTCAATCCCATAACCCTGAGATCATGCCCTGAATCAAAACCAAGAGTGGGAGGCTCAATGGATGGAACTACTCCAGAGCCCACACACTTCACTTTAATGTGTCTAAGTACTAAGATAACTGTAACACGACAGGCCTTGTGAGCTGTGACTTTAGTGTCAAAAACTTGACGTTGTCATTTACTACCTGCATGAGCTTGGGCAAGTCAACCGATATTCTTAAGCCCTATTTTTATTATGAATAAGACATTCTAATAATATTGAATTCATAGGGTTATAAGAATAAAAAGAAATACTACCTGGAAAATAGTACTGGAACCATAAATCACTAGGAAAGTTGGTTATTGTCACAAAAATTATGTTTAAATGGACACAAAAAAAGTGCTTATGTCTGGGGTAATTTACCTGGGAAGGGGTACAAGGAATTTTGAGCAGCCATAGCATACTTTAATAATCACCCAACTCAACTGTTTTCCACGTCAAAATTTTTTTAAAAAGTCGTCAATTCTGCAGCAGTCAGCACCTTGCTTGTTCAAGATGTTCTGTTTCTGTTTTCCACAGAGACGTGACAGTTTAGGCTTTCCCCATTTCTCGAGAAAAGATGTAAAACCAGGATACTGTACTTACCCCAACATAAAATGTTCTAATTTCCTATACTTGAAGGAACCTAGCCTTCATGGTCAACAACCCATCTTCTAAGCTTCTCAGTCTCAGTAGGACTTAACTACTAATATTACTTTATATTACTTTGATAGGGAATCTAGTGAATTGCAGTTTATTTGCTATATTATATATTTATCATAGTTGAGATGCAGGAAACTGAAGTTTGCTGGAGAAAAACACTTGCATATGGGGTCCACAGTATTCTGCTTGGGAAGGAATTGTGAAACGGTGAAACTTTCTTCTGATTCATTAAAGGAAAGAAGGTAGCAGCTTCTCCCACTCCACACCTTAGGATGTCTCCTTGAAAACACAATATGCCCAAACTCTTGATTTTTCAATATAAGGTTGTGGACTTTCTGACATTTGGAACTTGAAACACACACCTCTGGAAGTTCACCCAGGAGTCTCTCATGAGGGGTCCAGAAGATAATCACAAGGTGCAGCCATTTGTTTCTCATGGAGACAACAGAAGCTTTAGTTATTTATTCTATTTTACTGTATAGATTTATGTGGATTTTTGTCTGCGCTATGTATGCAATGATATGCATACAAAATAGTTCTCTTTCTCTTCTTTATGGATACGTTTTTTTTTGTTTTGTTTTGTTTTGTTTCTCTTTGTGGGGAAGGGCATGATTTCCTATTTTCCCAACAGAACCGTATCTCAGTGACTCCTAAAAGAGGTTCAGAGTTTTTGTAATCAATAAGATTCTAACCAAGGTTTAGAGGGAAAGAAGGAATAAGGGCACCCTGTAAGCAGGAGGAAATTAGTAGAAATAAGTTGGTTCTACACCATTTCTAGGTGTGTCTAGGTTATTACACTTACAAATTCTCGCTAGCTTCAAGATGCATACCTTTGGAGATGGAGAGTGTGCACCTGACCAGGTGGGTCTGCACAGGTGTGAATATTTAAAAAAAAAAAACCCTTAATATTGATATTAAAGTTCAAGTTTAGCCAAGAACTGTCTTGCTTGAGCTTAGAATTGACTGCCTCGGACCGCGTCTCTGTTGTCGCTATCTTAACCTTGACACACTCATCAAAGTCTGTGAGAAGCAGAGATGCTGCCTGGTAACAGTTTAGTCAGCAGCCTGACCCCAGGCCCAGTGACTTGTCCGTAATCTGGAGAGCAGAGTCTCCTATTTCATTTATTCCTGACTGATGGTATTAAGAAAGTTTGCTTTTCCTGGAGCAAGGAGATTCTGAGGATGGCTGTGGAGTGTGATAGGGTCTTTGAAGGGCATCTAAAGCTCTGTATTTAAAGAGATGCATGCATTTATTATTTTTTTAAGATTTTAATTTTATTTGAGAGAGAGAGAGAGCACAAACACGAGCAGGGGTGAGGGCAGAGGGGTAGGTAGAAGCAGGCTCCCCACTGATCGTGGAGCCCCATATGGGGCTCCATCCCATAACCCCAGGGTCACCTGAGGTTATGGGATGGAGGTCAGACCTGAGATGAAGGCAGATGTCAACTGACTGAGCCACCCCAGATGCCCCATTTACTCTTTTAACAATAATTAATAGTGCAAAGGTAAGACACCAAAGATGCAAAGCTAATGTGCTGATAGTCTGACCCTGTGGAAGACCAGAGTTGGAACACTAAGAATAGAACTTTATCATTTTGGCCAAACAGGAAGCCCTGTTTCATATACTTTATCAAATTCTAATTAATTAAATATATAATTCACTTGAAAACTTCCTATTTTTAAAGGAAACATTTTTTTTAAATTTTTGTATTGATTTATGATAGTCACAGAGAGAGAGAGAGAGAGAGAGAGGCAGAGACATAGGCAGAGGGAGAAGCAGGCTCCATGAACCGGGAGCCCGACGTGGGATTCGATCCCGGGTCTCCAGGATTGCGCCCTGGGCCAAAGGCAGGCGCCAAACTTCTGCGCCACCCAGGGATCCCAGGAAACATTTTTTTTTTTATTTGTTAGTTAATGTTTGAGAATTTGTAAGGACCGTGATCCTTATATTGTTGGACTAATGTGTAAAGCTTATGCCAAGAGATTTTTACTCAATGCTCATCAAATTCTTATACATTTTTCATTTGTGAATTATAAATATTTACCGATCCATTAAGTAATGCTATGAAAATTATATAATAAGCAAGAAAAATGACTTCCAGATCCTGAAGGTAGATGTGTTAATGGTCCATATTAATTCATAACTTAACTAAATAATGAAGTAATTAAGAATTTGCTCCTATAAAACTCTATTAAATATAAATTTATTTAAAGCTATAAAGTTAATTATCACTTAATATCTTCTTTTTTGAACAAAGCATGAAATTTTATTTATTTTATTTTTTATTTTTTTTAATATTTTATTTATTTATTAATGAGAGACACAGAGAGAGAGGCAGAGACACAGGCAGGGGGAGAAGCAGGCTCCATGCAGGGATCCCGATGTGGGACTCGATCCTGGGACCCCGGGGTCACGCCCTGAGTCCAAGGCAGATGCTCAACCACTGAGCCACCCAGGCATCCCAAGCATGACATTGTAATGTATGGAATAAATACACAGAAAAGCAAAATATAGTGAATCATGAAAACATAACTATTAGCAAATTACATAAATACAGATATTTATTTATTTATTTTTATTTTTTATTTTATTTTATTTTTTTATTTTGTTTTTCAGAAAGATATTTAGAAACCTTTATTTTCAAGGTATTAACTGTTCCTAATAATGGTGCAGGGGACATTGAAGAGGGTTGCCGAAATGGAGTCCCAGCTTGCAGAAGCAAAAGTCACTAGGTGAGTTTCCATCCACCAACAGATGTGTTTGAAGTAGCTGAAGACCGGATTTTAAAATAAAGCTTTAAACTCACAAGCTCCATCATGAATAAAATTAAAAGGCTTTATTGCCTTCATTAGTTTTCTTCACCCCAAATCTTGAGAATTTGCTTTCGATATCATCCATCAGAATCATCTGTGGAGGAAAGGTCACAGATCTAATTCTTCATTCAGGCACAGAGGACATTAACATCTAATATACAATGTGAGATATCATATATAATAATTAGGGTGTAATTATGTTCACATATTTCCTCATAGATGTCTTTAGGCACTAACCATTCTTCAAGAAATCACAGTGGATGCTGTTCCTATGGTTACCAGGAGGGGTGCATTCACAGAGATGGCTCAAGACTATAGGGGGAGAAACTAAGCTACAATTGCCGGTGAGTCTGATGAAGTCACTCTGCCTATCAGTTATCGTGATGTTAAGATTCTATTCTTTGCCAGGAACAAAGCGCTAAATGAAAAATTTTACATGAATAAACCAACTTAATTAATTCTTGATCTACTGTAATCCATTTATTGCTGCAGCTCTAGACTCCTGATGAAATTTATAAAAAAAAAAAATCCAAAATAATTTGGGAAAGAAAGAAGTCTAATATTTTAGAGGAGATGGCATTTTGAAAGAAGCATTCCCTCGAATGTGACTGAAGTGATCACTGGAATAGTCAGCTAATATTAAAAATAACAATCCGTGGGAAATAGCCCTGTCCTGTGCACAATCGTTAAGTTTATTTAACCGAATGTGAGCTTATTTCTTGCTATTCTTGTTTTGTTTTTATAATGACTGATCTGAAATAAAACCTCCTTATTTTGACAAGAGGTTTGCTGGAAGAGAAAGAGAGATAACGAAATTATAGTATCACATGCTCTAAAAGGAAGTAGAGTAGAATTAGATAGTGAAATGAAGATGGTAGTAAATTATTAATCTCCTTTGGAGGGAACTGCCATTTTTAGTGAGAAATCTTTGATCTTTCACTTTTTCTGTCCATCCATTTCCCTAAGAAAGATATATTGGGTTAAATGTCTAAATATTCCTACCAGTTTCAAGATGAAAAACAGCAATCTTCATTGTGTATAGTCTGCAGAATGCAGATATTTGTAATTATGCATATATATTTATAAAAGCTTACCATCATATTCTTTTATCTAATCAAAGGTAAAATATTTAATCATTTTCACTTAGTTCATACTATTTGCTCTTAAAATCCAGGTCGAAAAAAAATCCAGGTAGAAGCCTATGAAAATTACCACAGTTTTTCCAACTCTATATTTTTGCATGTTTCTGACATTAAAAATCTTAGAGAACACAGTATTCATCCGTCCAGCAACCTTGGCTCTCTGACTGCTAGAGCTGAGAAAGACTGAAAACAAAAACAAAAACAAAAACAAAAGGCAATTCATGCAAATTTTCTAATTAAGCAAAGGGAATCCAAAGGCATTTACTTGAACCTACCATCAAATATCCTGACATGTTTTTAACTGAATAGGATATAATTATTTGTGTGTGTCAGCAAATACCCGGTGGCACATCTGAGAGCAGCGTCTATTAAAGAGCAGATACCCCCGTTTTCCTGGGAAGATTCTGAAATAATTAAGTTAGTAAATCATCACCTAGTCAGGACATCAAACTCCCACAGCTACTCTCCTTGATCTTCACCTTAATTATGTACCTGTCTTGATCCCTGACTATAAAATGTACTGACATGCATGTGCCTTGACTGCTCCATTCTGGAGATGCTGCACGAGCTACTCGTGATTTAATATTTTTGTTCTAACTCCCCATTTTTCTTTGACATATATATCCAGAGAGAGGTGTCTGCTATAGCTGCCAACTCCTGTGGGGTGAGCTGCTTACACTCCATTCTCACTGCTCAGTAGCCACCAGGATGGCATTGGCATCAGCACTTAACGTCATGACGAAGGTGATTCTGATGAGTCTGTATTTGATTGAAGCATAAACGTAGAGAGAAAAGACAGAGTTACTAGCAGCTGTTTCAAATGTCCGCGTGTATTTGCTCGCCCACCCACACAGATGAGGTAACAAATATGTTATTGAAGACCTTCCTTATCTCTAAAACCTTTCAAGATCACAGTTAGGCTTTGATTAATTCAAAAAAAGACAATGTAACATAAATTAGTACCATCGACAAGTATAATAACTGTATTATAATTGTATAAGTGTAATAATTGTATTTTGGAAATATGCCTTAGTTTTATTCCTTCTGTGTGCTACTTTGACTTTCCAGTATGAGTAATATATATGTATATGTACAAGCCTGTGATTTTTTAATTAGAAAAAATAATAAATAAATAAAACCTAATAACGCGTGCCTATTACTCAGGTAGATGACAGCTAAGATGAAATATTGCAAGTCAATATTCTGCTGGAGGAGTCTTACTTACATTCTCTATAGTTTTCTCCTCAGGGAAGGGACGCTGTCTATTATAGAACTAAGAAAGAACAGGTTAATGAGGAAATAATAGTATCACAGCTCTCACTATTGGATTTCCTTAAGGAGTAGTCAGAGGGAGGGAGCACGACACTGCCTCGCCCAAGTTTGGCCAAGTCTGTGGAGTGAATGGATGAGGACGTTATGCAAATAAGGAGCAAATGGCATTCCTCATCTTTGTACCACACTCATCCTTGAAAGAAGTGGCCTGTGTCTTCAAGGCTTGCCTTACGGAGATATCAACATTTTGAAAAATACAGAGACAAAAGATAGCAAGGAAAAATGAGCCTCAAACCTTGACGAGTGATTGAATTTTTTTAGCTGCTATCTATTACTATGTAATCTATACATGGGGGGAAAATCAGCTGAGCTGTCCAGAAACATCTGGATATTATTTCACCCAACAAATATAATAGCCACGACTAATGAGCCTAAAGATAGGAAGAGCATTACCTAGTTGCTGTTTCAGCCTTCAGCCAATGAATATAAATAGGCTTTCGTTGATCTTTTGTCCTACTAAAATGTAATCCAGTTTATTGAACTGGTGAATTACATTAACCATTTTGACATTATTTCTTTATAAATCTACCATGATGTCCTTGTTCTGTTCTTCCTCTCTCTATATTAGAGAAACCATATAAAACGATAGGATTTGTTTAAGCTCAGTGATTCTAATGATTGAAAAGTAACTTGCATAGGAAATGCTAAATATATATATGACTATGCAAGTTACTTTTCAATCATTAGATATATAGTCATGCAAGATGGGGAAAAAAGGACCTCAACTTTAACGCCTATACTTATTTCTTCATACGGAATGGTCTGCCTCAGGTTTGTCCCTGTATAATGAGAATGATGATGGGATTTGCTCCATAGGGTTTTGTAAAGATGAAATTAAGTAAATGTATATAAAGTGCTTAACACAGAGCAAGTGTCGAGGAAATGTATTCATTGATATTACTACTGTTGTGGCTCTTAGCCTTTTATCAGACTATTGGATCTAGAGCTGGGTTTTATGATGGCAAATCCACCCACAATTAAGACAGAAAGGCTGTGGAGATTAGAAAGTGTGTCTGGGCTAAGTAACGGCTTATAAAGGGAAATGTGAAAAAAATGGCTCCTGTAGCCTGTCATTAAAGACTGGGCTTTCTCCTGAGGATAAATGTCTCCCATAAGTACCCTGACTAGTTCCCTGCCTCAACTGGCAGTCGTCACATAATATAATATTATAGATTCAAAGGTCATGCTCTGTGAGCTCAGGTGCATTTTTTCCTTGGGGATAATGTAATACAAAACTATATCTACTATGTATGTACCAGGGGTCATTCTCTCGACACCTTTAACTCTTGTACTTCTATTGACCTAAAAGAGGACTAGAAAATTGCTAGAAAATTGTTTTGGGCTACATGGAAATATGCAGGAATCGACATCAGGTTTTTAACAAGAGAAACTAGGAGTATTAATAAAAATACAATTTTAGGACACAGAATTAACAACGGGCCATAAGACTAGTTTTCATTTGGCAGCCTTGCAACAAGCATAATATGGGTTTTATCGTTCAAAAGTTATCATCATAAAAATATTTTTACATAACCTTCACCACCAATCAGTGGCCTAGATAAAGAAAATATTATTTTCTCCATTTTATAGATGAGCAAACTAATTTTGACAGGTAAAGTGACTGATCATATCTCACACATATGTAATAGATTTGAGGTGGGGAGATAATCTTTTTTTGCTTCCAAACAAAATTTCTTAATATCTGTATATTTCAACTTAAACATTCATTAATAAAAACAATATTTAAAAGTAAAGTTCTAGCAACTTATATTTTATTACAAATATATACCAAATTTCTCTCTTAGAAAATCAGCATTAGTGGCATTTTAATGCAGGTTTTTAATGACTTAAAAAAGGGCTTTGGACATCTATTCTGTTTTCATCCAAAGTCTTCCATAGCTAATAGAATTACACTTAAAGTCATAAAGACCCAAAATGACTGAGAAACCTTCCAGGTAAGTGGCTTAAGCATCTAGGTGGTCTGTGCTATTTGCTGAGATAGAGAAGATGTGATCAAGGTAACATCTGGGGGAGGAGAAGGGAGAGAGTCAAGAGGTTGTTTTTTTTTTTTAATTTTTATTTATTTATGATAGTCACACAGAGAGAGAGAGAGAGGCAGAGACATAGGCAGAGGGAGAAGCAGGCTCCATGAACCGGGAGCCCGACGTGGGATTCGATCCCGGGTCTCCAGAATCGCGCCCTGGGCCAAAGGCAGGCGCCAAACCGCTGCGCCACCCAGGGATCCCTTTTTTTTTTTTTTTTTTTTTACACATTGTATTTAAGGGAACAACTCAGCATGAAAGTTCAAATATGGAGGAGCCAGTTGGAGCTTGTGTTTAGAGCTCAAGGGATCTAATAGAAGCTGTAAACGGTTGTGTCATCAGCATACAAAAGTGGATGCATGAATCCACTTAGACACAGGACAGAAATTAGAGTTGAGTATTGAAACACTCCAACATTTACAAACTGGGTGGGAAAGACAAGCCAACAAAGGAGAATAAGACAAAACTGGGTGGTAAGATCAAAATCCCTAGAATGTGAGTATTAACAAGAGAAGAGAATGTTTCAAATGTGCTGAATTCTTTAAAAAAAGATGGGGGGGGGGGGGAATGACCGAAGTGGTACTTGAAACTTTCACTGGTCTGGTAGAAACAAAACTAATTTTTGGAGGCATTTCTCCCAGTCTGAGTTTGATAGAAAAACAGAACCAATAAGTAAATAGTTCATTTTAGAAATTCGATGGTAAACAACCGTGGGGACTCATTATGCTACCCTACCCCTGAGTGGAGCTGTTTAGGGAAGCCAGAGAGGGGTCAGTTGTTAAGGGAAGACTGACATTGATGGGAAAAGGGGAAACATGGCAAAACTCGAATATCCAAGAATGGATGGACTGAGCAAAGAATGGAACTGGCGTCAGTCTCCCATCTCCGTGCTAAATTCTATTAAATGCTAGAAAACTATAACTTTTCTTCAGCTTCATCTCTGTTGAAACGAACATTGAATTTTCCACAGGAAAAAAAATGTTTTTGTAAACATTTAAATTATAATTATTACAATAGTTTTTTTCATATTCTCTTACTATTTGCTCTTCTTTTGTACCTGATGTTTATAGATTTTTATCATGAAACTTAAAAATGCGCTAGAGTAAGATGATATAGCTTCTACACTCCACTGATTGTCAGTTACCATTTTGATAGAATCATTCATCACATTTCACAATTAAAACATATGGATAATCCTTTGTATGGCAATTGCATTTGCTGTTCTAATAAATAGTGGCAAAACTGCCAAGATAATATTCCTACCTAACTCTGGAAATCTAAGAGTCTCCTTTGCATTACTAATTTGACCAAAGTTGATCTCCTCCAATGGGGTTCACCTACTGTTAGTATATTTATTAAAGACCACAACCCCGGGTCTTCATTTCACACTTTTATAACATACAATTATTACAAATGTCCTTAAACATCTTCTGCCCACAATTGGCAAATGTTCCCTGGCAGTTGAACAGATTATATTGCGAATAAAGTAGAAGAATATATGCCTACGCAAGGGAAGAAAGGATCTTACCCTATGTAAGAGTGCTCACTAATAATGCCATAATCACCTTTATTGGAAGCTGCTTCATTTTCTTTGCAATCGTCTGGATTTGGAGTGCAAATGCAGGCTGTTTCTGAGAGACAGAAGCTAAATAAAATGCAACCCATTTTTGCTTTCCACCATCAATATGGTGTTAATATCCATAAGAAACTGGACAAGTACATTTTCTAAATAGTGCACTCTCATGGTTTCTTTGACATTGCACTCTCCTTATGTCTTCTAATCTTTCCTTTTTTTTCTCCTTATATCATCGTAGTTACTACCGATTAGGTGCTTAAAATTTTAGAATGCACTAGTGGGTACTCTAAATGTCCTTTCTCCCTTTCTTTTCTGAATAACACTATTGGGTTAAGTATTTTATTGCAGGGAAGAAACCTACTTGCCACAAAATAATAATGCTGGTAAGAAAAGTAAGAAACAAAGAGGCAGATTAAATCTAGGAGGTGCTATTGACTCAAGCATTCAACCATGATCTGAGCACCCCCCTCATCATTCCCACCCACTCTTCATCCCAGCTCCTCTTCATCCATATAATCCCTCAAGTGACAGTAGGACTTAAGTATCTGTTGCAATCATCCATTCTTCTCACTTTACACACTTTCCTTCAGTGATTTCTTTCCCATGATTTCAGATTCTATTGTAGGTTGGGGGCTTCCATATTTTGTTCACATGCTTAGAATCTACTTTGGGCTAAAGATTTTTAGATTCACCTTCCTGGAGAACATGGTATCAGGGTGTTCCACAAGACTCTCTGTCTCATATCTATAATTAATTACATAATTTTTCTGGCTTCATGTCTTCTCTGCCAACTGGTCTTTACCTTGAATTTTCTGTCTGTGATTACTCCAATATCATGAGATCCTTAAGAAGTCCCCTTAAGCATTCACCAAGTCCGTAAGAGTCTTTAAGAAATCTTTCCCATTCCCATCAATCATCCAAGACCTAGTCATCCCAATTCCTATAAATTTGAATTCATCTTCACTCTGTATCCTCACTGTCAGTAGCATACCATTTCTCTCCTTCATTTTCTCTATAACAGAATAATTCACGTTTCTTCCATCTTGAATCCATCTTAAATCACTTTAGGTGATCTCAAAGTGATCTATTAAAATTATTTCACTACATTCCCATTATATTCAAGATAAATTTCTTTTTTTAATTTTTTATTTACTTATGATAGTCACACAGAGAGAGAGAGAGGCAGAGACACAGGCAGAGGGAGAAGCAGGCTCCATGCACTGGGAGCCCAACGTGGGATTCGATCCCGGGTCTCTAGGATCGCGCCCTGGGCCAAAGGCAGGCGCCAAACCACTGCGCCACCCAGGGATCGCTCAAGATAAATTTCAAATTCATTAATTAGCCCAGAAATTCATCATAATCAATATTATACCAATATTTCTTTTAAAAAAGATTTTATTTATTTATTCACGAGAGACAGAGAGAGAGAGAGAGAGAGAGAGAGAGAGGCAAAGACACAGGCAGAAGGAGAAGCAGACTCCCTGCAGGGATCCCAAAGTGGGATTTGATCCCGGGTCTCCAGGATCACAGCCTGGGCTGAAGGCAGTGCTAAACCTCTGAGCCACTTAGGCTGCCCTATGCCAATATTTCTAACCTCATTATTCATTCTTCCCCTGTAATAGATATTCTCTTAACAGAATTTCTTCTTCTTTTATAGTTTAAACTTACTCTGTCTTGTATGTTTTTAGTGGTGTGTTAACCTGAACCTTTTTTTTTTTTTTTGGTGTTTCAAAACCAGGCTTAAATTTCTCATTCTTTGTAAAATTTTTTTTGTTTTGTTTCTTTAATTTATTAAAATATAACATAAGTAGATAAAGTGCTTAAATAATAAATATATTGCTTAAATAATTATCTAAATGGTTTTTTGTTTTGTTTTGTTTTAATTATTGTTTTTATTACCTTTGACTCTCTATCTGGTACTATCTGTCACATTCCAAAACCTTCATACCTGGTCCCTCTGTTACATTCCAAAACCTGCAATATTTTTAGTTTTACCAAAATTCCAGGGATGCCTGGGCTCAGTTGGTTGAATGTCAATGTCAGTTGGTTGACTCTTGGTTTTGGCTGTTCACGATGTCAGGATCTGTGGAATTGGCCTGCATTGGATTCTGTGCTCAGTGGGGAGTCTGCTTGGGATTCTCTCTCTCCATGTTCCTCTGCCCCTCCCTCTGCTCATGTGTGCTCTCTCCCTCTCTCAAATAAGTAAATAAATCTTTTTAAAAAGAGGCATAAAATACTCTTTTTGGAGAATGACATGAAAGTTAAAAGGCAACACTGTCAGGGAAAATTAAGGTCTCACTGAAGAGAGAGACCTTAATTGCTATGAATTGAAAATAAGAAGTGTCAGAATAGTTGAGTGCCTTGTTGGAGTAGGTGATGATTTGAAGAGTACAATTAAGGTAGTGGAGAGAGTATGCAAAAGGAATAGTATAGTATATTTATTAACTATAAACTTTAATTGTCTCTAGTGATCTAATTGCATCTAATAATGTAGTGGATAAAGTGTGAAAGGAGGATGTGAGAAATGTTGATGCAAATTGAAAAAGATAGTAGTTGAGCACATAATCCTACCATCTTATTTTAATGGAAAACTAACACATACAAAAATATTTGCAAAAATTTTAGAGGTGGGAGACAGAAAACAATGGCCAACCTCCAGAGTAAGAAACTACAGTGACTAGAACAAAAACAAAAATCAGAAATACTTCCCAAATTAAAATGTTGCCTAAATACAGTGTAAGGATTTATAACATTCCAGAGATATCCAATGTAAGAATAATTTAAAAAAAAGAAAAAGAAAAGTTAAAAAATTAAAATCTATGAAGGGAAACAAAATGTTCAAAGACATTTTAGCTGAAGAAAAAGTATCTATAAAAAAAAGAATAATTAGGTTTGCTTCAGATTTTCCATTGCAATGTCAAAACTAGAAGACAATTTAATCAGAGACTCTAAAATATCAATCTATGCTCTGATCTGTCCAATTGAGTATCTACTGCAGTCACTGCAGTAGCACCACCTGCAGCCCAGGGTGCGATCCTGGAGACCTGGGATCGAGTCCACATCGGGCTCCCTGCATGGAGCCTGCTTCTCCCTCCACCTGTGTCTCTGCCTTTCTCTCTTTCTCTCTGTGTCTCTTATGAATAAATAAATAAAATATTTTTTTAAAAAGTCCCTATACCTCTCACTTTGAGATATCAGAGTAAAGAGGTATTTATTAAATAACTTGTTTCATCAATGGAATGGGTCTGTTGTACACAAAAACCATGCCTTTAGGTATTATGAGGTTTATTTTTCCCTAGAGGTTTCATTTCTGATCTCAAAAGAAGAAAATAGTTGTGGCAACCAAGTTTTCTATCTCCTTTTGAAGTTTGTATCTTATGATTCATCATGACATCTTTTCCTTAGGATTTAAAGGATTTTCAGTTTAACTAGACTATCATTAGAATCTTTGAAAGAAAGGTGGCATTCATTTTACTACAACTACTCGACTTCTAGGGAATACATAAAACTGCACTAATAAATACATAAACACAAGACAATAAGATTTCTGGTAAATTTGATTATTGTGTATATTGGTTAATCTTTGTGTTTTGTTCTACTTACATTGAAAATTTCATATTAAATTAGTAAGCTTAATTCATATATATATATATATATATATTTTGCCTGTATATACATTTAAAGAACCACAGATAAAACAGTTAAAAGCAATCAATCAGAAATGAAGAATATAATAAATGAGATTTGAAACAGGTTTGATGCAATGAACAGCAGGCTTGGAGAAGCAGAGGAATGAATCAGTGAAATAAAAGAAAAATAATGAAAAAAAAAGGAAGCTGTACAAAAGAGAGAAAGAATAATTATGGAACATGAGAATAGACTTAGGGAATTTAGTGACTCCATCAAATGTAATAACAATTCTATTAAAGGAGTCCCAGAAAAAAGAGAGAAGAAAAGGAATATAAAATTTATTTCAAGTAGTAATAACAGAAAATTTCCCTAATCTTGGGAAGGAAACAGACAAAAAGATCCAGGAGACACTGAGAATTCCCATCAAAATCTACAAAAACAGGCCAACAATAAGACATATTATAATTAAATTAGCAAAAAACAATGATAAAGATAAAACCTTAAAAGCAGCAAAACAAAAGTCTTTAACTTACAAGGGAAAACACATTAGGCTAGCTAGAGATTTCTCAGCTCAAACATGGTAAGCCAGAAGGGAGTGGCAAGACATATTCAAACTGCTGAATAGGAAAAATCTGCTGCCAAGAATACTCCATCCATCAAAGCTATCATTCAGAATAGAAAGAAAGATTAGGAGTTTCTCAGACAAACAAAAACTAAAGGTGTGCATGAGCACTAAATCAGACCTGCAAGAAATATTAAAGAGGACTTTTTCAGTGTAAAAAAGATACTAAAAATGACAAAGACAAGAAAGGATCAGAGGAAATCTCCAAAAACAATGTCAAAACAGAAAATAAAATGGCAATGAGTACATACCTATAATAATTATTTTGAATGTAAATGGACTAAATACTCCAATCAAAATACATAGAGAGTCATAATGTATAAAAATCCCAAGCCCCACATATGTGCTCTTGCAAGAGACTCATTTTAGATCTAAAGACACCTGTATATTTAAAGTGAGGTGGGAGAGAAACATTTATCACACAAATAGATGCCAAAAGAAAGCCAGAGTAGTGCTTCTTATATCAGACAAACTAGACTTTAAAACAGACTCTAAAGAGAGACAAAGTAGGGCATTATAGAATCATAAAGGGGACAATCTTATAAGAAGATATAACAATTGTAAATATTTATGCACTCAACATGAGAGCAACCAAATATATAAAACAATAACTAAATATAAAGGAACTAATTGATAATAACACAATAATAACTGAGGATTTTAACACCCAACTTACAGCAATGGACAGATCATCTAAACAGAATAAACAAGCAAACAATGGATGACAAACTGAACCAGATGGACTTAATAGATACATTCAGAACATTCCATCCTAAAACAGCAGAATACATTCTTTTCAAGTCCACATGGAACATTCTCCAGAATAAATCACATATTAGGTCATAAAACAGGTTTCAACAAACACAAAAAGATTGAAATCATACCATACACTTTTTCTGACCACAACGCTATGAAACTTGAAGTCAACCACAAGGAAAAGTTTAGAAAGACCACAAATACATGGAGGCTAAACAACATGCTACTAAACAATGAATGGGTCAACCAGGAAACCAAATAAGAAAAAAATATATATATAGGACAAATGCAAATGAAAATACAATGCTCCAAAACCTTTGAGATACAGCAAAAGCAGTCCTAAGAAGGAAATAAATAGCAACACAGGCCTACCTCAAGAAGAAAAATCTCAAATAAACAACCTAACCTTACACTTAAAGGAGCTACAAAAAGAATAACAAATGAAGTCTAAAGCCAGCAGAAGGAAGGAAATAATAAATATTAGAGCAGAAATAAATGGTATAGAAATTAACAAACAAATCAATAGAACAGATCAATGAAATAAGGAGCTGATTCTTTGAAACAATAGATAAAATTGATAATTGATAAGCCTCTAGCCAGATGCTCCAAAAAGAAAAGAGAAAGGACTCAAATAAATAAACACAATCACAAATGCGAGAAAAATAATAACAAACACCATGGAAATACAACTATAAGAGAATATTATGAAAAAGTATATTCTAACAAATTGGACTACCTGGAAGAAACAGACTAATAATTCCAAGATAAATATAAATTATTAAAGCTGAAACAGAAAGAAATCAAAAATTGGAATGGGCCCATAACCAGCAACGAAATTGAATCAGAAATCAACTCCCAACAAACATAAGACCAGGACCAGATGGTTTCACAGGTGAATTATACCAAATATTTAAAGAAGAGCTAATATTTATGCTTCTCAAACTATTCCCCCAAAATAGAAAAGAAGGAAAAATTTCCATATTCATTCTAGGAGGCCAGCATACCCCAATATCAAAAGCAGATAAAGACACCACTGAAAAAGAGAACTACAGCCCATTATCCCTGATGAACACAAATGCAAAAATTCCTAATAAAATACTAGCAAACCAAATCCAACAATATATTAGGTAAATCGTTCACAGTTAAGTGGATTTATTCCTGTGTTGCAAGTATGGTTCAGTACTCACAAATCAATCAATGTGACATATCACATCAATAAAAAAAAAAAAGGATAAGAACCAAATGATCATTTCAAAAGATAGGGAAGGATATTTGACAAAGAACAACATCCATTCATGATAAAAACCCTCAAGAAAGTAGTTTTAGAGGGAACCAACCTCAATATGATAAAGGCCGTATGTGAAAAACCCACAGATAATAACATCCTAACTGGGGTAAAACTGAATTTTATCTCTATATTCAGGTACAAGACAGGGATGTCCACTCTCACCACTGTTTTTTATCATAATGCTGGAAGTCCTCACCTCAGCAATCAGACAAAGAAAAGAAAAAAGAATGGCATCCACATTGGCAAGGAAAATGTCAGACTTTAACTATTTGCAGGTGACATGATATTCTATAGAGAAAACTTGAAAGACTCCACCAAAAAACTGCCAGAAATGACACAAATTCAGTAAAGTCACAGGACACAAAATCATCCTATAAAAATCTGTTGCATTTCTTTCTTTTTTTAAAAAAATATTTTATATATTCATGAGAGACCCAGAGAGAGAAGCAGAGACACAGGCAGAGGGAGAAGCAGGCTCCATGTAGGGAGCCTGACGTGGGACTCCATCCCAGGACCCCGGGGTCATGCCCTGGGCCGAAGGCAGAGGCTCAACTGCAGAGCCCTCCAGGTAAACTCGGGCTCTCTTCCATGAGGTTATCACACGTGTAGAAGAGATTCCAAGAGCTCCTCAGTCCTTTCCAGCAAGTGAGGATACAGAGAGAAGTCTGTGCCTGGGAAGAGGGCTCTCGCTTGACCATGCTGGCACCCTGATCTTGGACTTCCAGCCTCCAGAACCATGAGAAACAAATGTTTGCTGTTTATAAGCTACCCAATCAACAGTATTTTGTTATAACATCTCGAATGGACTAAGATAGGCTAACATTTTTAATCTTCGATTTATTCCAGGTTTTATATCTGGCACCGTAAGTATTATCTACCTCCCACCTCCTAACAAATAGATACATCCTAATAGTATCTTGTTATAAAGATGGGGAAACTGAGGCTCACAGTGTCTTCCCCAAGGCCAAGGTGTTGAAGTTGGAACTTAAAGTCAAAAGTTCTGACGTTAAGACTCAATTCATAACTATTAAGGTAAAAAAAATTGTTATGTCAAAATAACAATCCATATATATCTATAGCCCATATTGTTGTGGAATTTCTTTTGTGTTTGAAGTTCATCAGACCTCTCCTGGGTGACATTTGTGCAACATGAAAATTTCAAAGGAAGATCTACATTTGAAATGCGTGACTATTCCCATCAGCAGTTTGCAAGAACTGTATTAGTAAATCATTTGGGAAACATGATGTATTAATGGCTGTTTATCATGAGTCACTCTCATCTTTCACATCAATGCTGAAAGATGTAAGTTTTAGTTTACAACAGTGACTACGTGAATGACCACTAGATAATGGCCCAAAAGAAAGAAGAAAAAGGGAAAGAAATCCTAGAAATAAAGGAAAAGTATGATATTAACATAAGGCTCTGGGTAGGGTCTGTATCTTTTAAAAACTCTTTCTTTTTCAGCCTATATGTATTTCCCCTGTAACTTCTTTGACATCCTTTGACATCCTTTGACAGCCCTATATATTTGAAGGACTTACAACTCTGCTGACTAACAAGAAATAAAATCATTCACTTTGACTTTGAATGGAAATTTTTAAATATTGATTTTCAAAGTTTGCTAACTAATGCTCATATAAACACCAAATAGCCCAGTTTCTCATAATTCTCTTGAATGACGACTGTGAATTTGAAGACTTTTTGGATAAGCATATTTGCTTTCTTACGCTTAGAGTAGAAAAACCATGCACTAAAATGTGATGAGTTCACAAAATTCCACCTAAAACTAAAATAAAGAAAATGAAAGAAAAAAGAAGAAAAGAAAGAAAGAAAGAAAGAAAGAAAGAAAGAAAGAAGAAAGAAAGAAAAGAAAGAAAGAAAGAAAGAAAGAAAGAAAGAAAGAAAGAAAGAAAGAAAGAAAGAAAGAAAGAAATTGTACATTTCAACAGCTGTCTTTGCCAATTGCCATCTTCATTTGCCGGTGACTTGAGAACAGGAAGCTAAAGAACACATCATTAAAAATGTATAGGGAATACATCTGGAATGCTTGAAATCAAACATTCAGCCAGCACTTGTTATTCTAACCTCTATATAATGTCATTTTTTATAGAATATGGAAGATGTACACAGTAAAAGTAATGACGATAACGCTAATAACAGGGATTCAATAAATTATCTTTTGAGAAACTGTATACTTGTTGGAATTGTTATTAGAAGATTGTTTTTGCTATATTTTATAACTTATTTATACCTGAAGATGCATGAAGGGGGAAGATCAATCACTCAGAACGCTTAAAATACAACTTGGGGTTTGGAGGAATAAGCACAGCTTATTTTACATTGAATTAGCTATGTTACCTGTCAAAATCAAGAGCAATTATTCCATATTTTTGTTTTTTTTATTTTTTAAAAAGACTTATTTAGAGAGAGCTCACATGATTGAGGAGCAGGGCAGAGTGAGAGGGAGAGAGAGAATCCCAAGCAGACTCCCCATTGAGTGCATCCCCTGACCTTGGGCTCTATCCCGGGACTCTGAGGTCATGACCTAAACCGAAATCAAGAGTCACTTAACTGCTGAGCCACTCAGGTGCCCCTGAGAGCAACTATCTCAAATTTTTATGTGTAAAATGCAAATCAAAATCAAATTCAATATAAATGATTTCTCAATATACATGTGTATACATGCATATAAATTTTATATATTTCTTTAAATGTTCAATAATTTGAGTTTTGAATAATTCAGGATTGGAATAAAAGTAGATAAACTTTACCCCTAATATAGCTTATTTCTCTTTTCCTCCTCATGACATTAATCTCCTTTTCCACCTCTTCTATCCCTCTCTGCCCCCACAGACAAATTTTTTTGCAAAACCAAATCATGGTTTATTTATCTAAGGGTGGAAAAATATTTTGTAGATATAAATTAAAAATCTGTTGAAAAATCTTAGACCTTTAAAATATGACTTTAATAATAACATAGGCTAGAGAAAGTGTTTAACCAGGTATGCATTTGGTGTTTATCTCTGGTATTCGAAGCTTTATTTTTTATTTATTTATTTATTTATTTATTTATTTATTTATTTATTTATTTATTTATTATTTTTTTAAAGATTTTATTTATTTATTGAGAGAGTAAGCAAGCAGAGAGTGGGTCAGAGAGAGAAGGAGAATCAGACTCTCTGTTTAGCAGGTGCCCAAAGTGGGATGTAGGGCTTGATCCCAGGACCCCAGGATCAGGACATGGGCGGAAAGCAGATGCTAAACCAACCGAGCCACCCAGGCGTCCTGCATGTAGGTCTTTTTAACGTGTTTTCAATGACTTCAGGTAAACACGTCGTAAAGAAATTGTTGGGCCGGGGATCCCTGGGTGGCGCAGTGGTTTAGCGCCTGCCTTTGGCCCAGGGTGTGATCCTGGAGACCCGGGATCGAATCCCACGTCGGGCTCCCAGTTCATGGAGCCTGCTTCTCCCTCGGCCTGTGTCTCTGCCTCTCTCTCTTTCTCTCTCTCTCTCTCTCTCTCTGTGACTATCATAAATAAATAAACATTAAAAAAAAAAGAAATTGTTGGGCCATATGACAAGTGTATATTTCACTTTTTAAGAAATAAAGAGGTTTCCAAAGCATTTGCCCAAAAATAAATAAATAAACAAACAAACAAATAAATAAATAAAATAAAGCATTTGCCCATTTAAACTCCCCTTGGTAGTAAAAGGCAGTTTCAGTTGCTCTGTGTCCTATCCAACACATGGTTTTGTCAGCTTTTTAAATTTAGCTATTTTAGCGGGTGGGAAGTGGTATCTCATTGTGATTTTATTTTCCTTTTCTGAAGATTAATGATGGTGGATATCTCTTCATGTCCTTACTGACCATTTGAAAATATGCTTTTGTGAAGTGTCCAAATGTTTTGTCTATTTTAAAAATTGTGTTTTTTGTCAGAAGGGACTGTTTTATATTCTAGTTATAAGACTTTTGTCACGTACATTTATCACAGGTCATTTTTCACAATTTGTGGCCAGCCTCTTCATTTGCTTGGTGGTGTTTTTAAACGAACATAATTTTTTGTTATTTGTGAAACCTCATTTGTTAGTCATCTATTGCTGTATAACTTACAGACTTCTCCTGATTTAGCAGCTTACATCAACAACACTCATCACCTTACATAGCTGCAGGAATCAGTAATCTCCGAGACGCTAGATAGATGTTTCAAGATCAGGGGTCTCTCGTGAGATTGTAATAAAGTTGTTGGGTTTGACTGGATCTGGAGATGATTATTGTCTCCAGTTTATCCTACATGGAATCTTGCATAGGGCTACGTATAGCAAGGCAGCTCAATTTCCTGAAAGTAGAGAGGGTGTTAGAGAGCAAGAACAGGAAATCAAGAGAGCAAGATGGAGGTTATAGTGTCTGATAAACCTAATCTCAGAAAACGACATTTTATCACTCCTGTCGTGGTCTATGGGCCAATGTATCAACCCAGTACAATGTGGAGGTGTTACATAAGGGTGTGAGTACCAGGGATGACCAGAACCCTCGTGGAAACTAGCTACTACTTATTAATATTATATTTTCATAATGGTATTGCTTTGTAGGAGTGAACTTGATCTATCCTAATGTCATAAGGATTATACCCTTTGTTCCTTTAACATAAATTTTAGTATTTTAGCATCTTTGTTCAAGATGAATATCCATTTCAAGCTAATATTTCTGTATGGTGTGATACAAGTATTTGTTCCATAGGGATTTTTAGTGGTTCTAAGAAAATATGACAATCTTTCCATATGAATTATCCCCACACAGATTTCAAAAATTATTTGATAAGAGTTTTATTTTCAATAAAACTGAATAAACACTCACTATTTCATGCTTTCCCATAAATAACAACTCCAATCTTTGGAGAAAATAAAATGACTTATAGGTACTGGCTAGTAAATCAAAAAAGGAAGATTCTGAAAGGAGAGTCAAAACACGGAAGGTGTAGGGTGACTTTCCTTTTTAACAGCTTTTAGCAGGAGGGTAGATTGAACTCACTTTGATCCTTTCAACCATGTGGTTTAAACCTAAGGAATTTGAGGGAATGTAAAACATGTATAGCATATATCTAAGAGGAGTACTGGAAGGTGGAGAGAGAATGAATAGAAAATATATTTCAATATGTTAAAATATAAAAGCCAAATTTTTCAAAGACACAGATATTGATGAGTTAGTTCAAGAAGTTCAGTGAGTCCTGAACAAGATACATGTGAAGAAAACCACAGTATGCACAAAGTAATCAAAGTGACAAAAACTAACAGAAAGAGACTATCTTATAAGCAGCCAGACAAAAATGACAGATGGCGTGTGGAGCAATCACTTGAGTGACTGCTGACTTCTCATCAAAGAATATGGAGGCTGGAACACTCTAAAATACTGGGAAAAATAATCAACTCTTCTATATCCTGTGGAAACACTCTAAGGATAAAGACAAAATAAAGACATTTTCAGACAAAACAAACATAACAGAAGTAGTCATTAGCACACCTGTTCTCAAGGCTCAAGGGAGATAACAGAAATGACCTGAGTCACCAGGAAAGAAGAAAAGAGAAAAGCATCAAAAATGTTAATGCTTATTAAAGGGTCAACTCATAAGAAATAGGAACTGTAAATGAATATGCAAGTATGTACATGAAGCAGATTTTGAGAGAATTAAAGGACAAAAAAACAGTTTTTGAGCATAGTTATAAACATTTAAACCCACCTTTCAGGAATTAATTGTAAAAGTTGGTAACAATATAAATAATCTGAAAAACACTATCAACGTAATGACTTCATTGATATTTGCACGAAACTAAGTACTTCAATCTCAGCATGAAAATGATCAAATCCACACAGTCTATTAACCAAGATAGACCGTATACTAACCCGTATAGGAAGTCTCAACATATTTCAAAGGACTTATTCTAAATAACACATGAGTGGAAAAGAAAAATCCCTTGGGGACACAACAACTATTGCGAACTTCATGAAATTAAAAGCAACATACCCAAATACATGGATGTCGGGAAATTCCACAAGCCTCTAAACCCTTAATAAGTCAATTCTAAATCCACAGGTCAAGGAAAAAGTCAAAACGTTAGGAAATATTTTGAACTGAGGTTAAAATGAAGAACTTGTCAAAACCTTCGGTAGCTGTTAAAGAAATTATACAGGGAGGCCGAGGTGGCTTCAATGTCCCGGAGCCTGGTAAGCAAACAGAAGCAGCCAGGGTAATGTCCCTATGCACTCACGTCCCCAAAACAAAACTTCAGAACAAAACACAATGGCTGACTATTCTTTCCTAAATAAGCCAACCACTGAAGTGATAGCCAATCAAGTAATTTCCTTACCTTGGTTCTGCATTTGCCCCAAAAAAGCCTTTCCCTAGCTCCTGCCTAAGGAACCCTGCTAACCACGGTGGGTTCGGTGCAGCCTGCAAGGACAGAAGTTCCATCAAATAAACAACGTGCCTCAGGAAAGCTTTTAAGTCGCTAACGCAGTATTCGGTATTTGTCGCATTAAATGCCTGTGTAAGAAATGAAGGATGGTCTCAAAACAAATGGCGTCAGCTTTCACCTTAAGAAGCAAGGAAAAGATCAAAGTCATAGGAATTAGAATAAGTTAAATACTAAAGACTAGAGTGAAAATCAATGACACAGAAATTGAAAACAATAGAAACGATGAAATCAAAAGGTGGCTCTTAGAGATGATCAATAAAATTGATAAAAATTCTAGCCAAGATGTTGAAGGAAAAAAAAAAAAAAAAGATAGAAATCAACATCTGGAATGAGAGGGACTCCACCACTCTAGATTCTATAGACGTGAAAAAGATGTTAAGAGGATGTTATTAATTATTTCAGCCATACATTTGACAACTTAGAGGAAATGAACGAATTTCTTTAAAGACACAACTACCACCGCTCACTATACAAGTCACAGAAAATCTGAATAGCCCTATGTCTTTTAAGGAAATTGAATTTGTAGTGAAAATACTAACCCTCAAAGAAAACTCGAAGACTAGTGTGCTTAACTATTACATTCTATCAAATATTTGCAGAAGAATTAAGCGCCATTCTACACAAACTTACAGATAATTGAGGAAAAGGGAATACCTCCCGATTTATATTATGGGGACAGGATTACCCTGACACCAAGACCAGTCACCTTATTACAATCAAACTACAGACCAATCTCCTTCATGAGCATAGATTCAGAAAAATATGTAAACTTTTAGCAAATGAATTCCAACAACAAGATAATAAATTAATATTGAAGAGGGTTGACCTCAGAAATAGAAGGCTTTCAGAAAAGCTTCAGAGAAGATGAAGCTATGGCACCAAGAGGCCCAGACCGAAAACAGTGGCCGCGGTTATAGGCCCGACTCTGGGGTCCTGGGCGGCTCGATGACCCCGATGCAGAGTCGGTATTTGCATAATAACCTTGCTGAACGTATTTCCCAAAGTTTTTTTTTTTTTTTTTTTACCAGATACATTATTCTCTTCAATAAAAATATGTTTTTTTTAAAAGAAATACAAGGTTTGTTTAACATTCATAAGTCAGTTGATTCACCGTGTAATAAACTAAAAAATTTTTTGGATCTTTTAACAATATCCAAATCCTCGGAACAACCAGGACTGGGACCTGAGGGGTCGGCCACAGGTGGGTCACCTGGGAACCTCGGGAACCACCAGGACCAGGATCTGCGGGGTCAGCCTCAGGGGGGTCACCCAGGGTCCTCGGGAACAACCAGGAGCAGGATCCCGTGGGGTCAGCACAGGTGGGTCACCCAGGGTCCTGGGAAGCGACCAGGACCAGGAGGAGACCATACGGTCCCTGATGGATGTGCCCCGCAGCCCCTTTTTGGGGTGAGAGGCGTCCGAATCGGCCGGCCGTTGGGCATCGGGAGACCTGGCCGGGGGACATGGCGCTGGGGTCCAGCTGGGAATTGCTCACCGAGCTGGAGTTTGTTGGGGTACCCCCCCAAAGGGAAGCCCACCAAGCTCTGGAGCCTGGAAATCCTTGCACGGAGTGTGAGGGATGGGGCACCTGCAGCCCGGGTGGGAGGCAGGTGTGTAGCCTTCCTGGACCTCAGGTGCTCCTGCATCACAAGGTGAGCACAGCCCTGCAAGAAGCAGGTGAGCTGCAAGTGTGGGCATGGCAGCAGGTGCCCAGACTTTGGTGCCAAGTGCATGAAGTGTGCCCCCGAGCATACAGTCCGTGCTTCCGTCTGTGGATATGGACGGAGAAGCCCCTGCCTGCGCCTCAGCATCAGAACCCCCCACGAAGTGCCTCCTGCGCAGCGAAGGTCATCGTGCAAAACAAGCCACACCCACTCCAATAAGAGAAATACGTACACCAGCTGGTGGTGATGCTCTGTGAGAAGGAGAGAGTCAGTGTTGCTACTTCAAACAGGCTGAGTGGGGAGGCCTAACTATAAAGGAGATATTTGTACTAAAAGCCCCCAAATTGGGAGCAAGCAAGTCCTTCATGTCCAAGGAAAAAAGGTATTTCCAGGCTCAGTAAAGTGTTGTTCGTTTGTGGATGCGTCGCCAGCACGTGCAGGGTTAGAAGTGAGGCTGGTGTTGGTGGCGTTTGTGCAGGGTGGCGAGGGAGGTCCACACGGTGTCGAGAGGGCCTTACACAGCAGCAGGGGCCTCGGCCAATAATCCGGATTTTACTGTGAATGAAGGAGAAACACCCCGGCACGCCTTAGGAAGAGATGTGATTCTTGCTGGAGATAAACCTCTGGGCTATGGTTGGCCTGGAACCCATGGTTGGCCTGGGACCCAAGGTTGGCCTGGAGCCCGTGGTCGGCCTGGAGCTTGTGAGGGGCCTGGAGTCCGAGGTTGACCTGGAGCCTGAGGTCCACCTAGAGTCCTTGGTTGTCCTGGAGCCTGCAGTCAACCTGGAGCCCGAGGTCAGACTGGAGCCCGAGGTCAGCCTGGAGGCTGTGGGCGGCCTAGAGCCCGAGGTCAGCCTGGGAACCAAGATCAGCCTGGTGCCTGCTGTCAACCTGGGGCCCGAGGTTGGCCTGGGGCCTGAAGTCGGCCTGTGACGCCAGGTTGACCTGGAGCCCGAGGTCAGCCTGGAGCCCTTTGTCGGCCTGGAGCGCGAGATTGGCCTGGAGCCCCGGGTCGGCCCAGAGCCTGTGGTCAGGCTGTGGCCTGAGGTCAACCTGGAGCCCAAGGTCGGTCTGTAGCCCGAGGTCCGCCTGGGGCCCAAGGTCGGCCTAGAGCCTGAGGTCAGCCTAGAGCCTGTGGTAGGCCTGAAGCCCATGGTCAGCCTGGAGCCTGAGATTGGCCTGGGCCCTGAGGTCAGCCTGGGGCCCGAGTTCGAGGTCAGCCTGGAGCCCATGGTTGGCCTGGTGCCCGAGGTAGGCCTGGAGCCTGCAGTCGGCCTAGAGCCCGAGGTTGGTCTGGTGCCAGAGGTCAGTCTGAAGCTCGAGATCGGCCTGGAAACCGTGGTCAGCCTGGAGCTTGTGTTCGGTCTGGAGCTCAAGGTCGGCCTGGGGCCTGAGGTCGGTCTGGAGCCCATGTCCGCTTGGCTTTGGGGGTCGGCCTGGAGCCCAAGGTAGGCCTGAAGCCCAAGGTCGGCCTGGAGTCCGAGGTCAGCCTAGAGACTGTGGGCTGCCTGGAGCCCGTGGTCGGCCTGGAGCTGGAGGTCGGCCTGGAGCCGGAGGTCGGCCTGGTGCTGGAGGTCGTTTAGAGCCCGTGGTCAGCCTGGGGCCCGAGGTTGGCCTGGGGCTCGTGGTCTGCCTGGAGCCTGAGGTCGGCCTGGCACCCAAGTTCGGCCTGGAACTTGATGTCAGGAAGCGGGAACTAGGTGACGGAAACACATGGTGGCCTGGAGATGCAGTGGACACAAAGGAAAGCAGGTGTTAAGGTCAAGTAGGGTAACGGTGGGGATGCAGAGGGATGGCCAGATTCTGGGTTCATTTTTAATATAAAAATAATGAGGCCATGGTCATACTGGATGTGGGATAATAGACATTATGTGTAACTTCCACGCTTCGGCCTGCGCAACTGGAAGAGTGAGGGTGTCCTTTCTTGTGGTTGAGAAGAGTGGGTGAGCTACATTGAGATAAAAAGGATGCGTGGATTTTATTTTTCTCCTAAGTACAGTTAAACACCTCACAGGTAATTTTATAGTGCTTAAAGGCAGATTTTAATTTTCTGGGCTACTCTTTAATATTCCATCACAGTAGGAATAGAATTTTTATTTCCTAATATTCCCTTTCGTAGATTTGTTTTTTGATAATTCATTGTATTTTTATATCCTATCATGTCCTCCATAGGCCATATTTTGTGTGCAAGTTTGGACTTCTGTGTTTTGGTCATGCTGTCAGAGAGCTAAAATCTCCATTATTGCAGTGTTATCATCTTTGTCTATGTAGTGGTGTTTGTGATTTGTGCAATTAGTTGGATATTTTATTGAATTTTCCCTTATTTCATATAAATTACTGGAAAATGTGAAAACAGAAGTGCTGATACTAGATATAAAAAGATGTGTCATGAACACAATGCAGTTGTGACAAAGATGGAATTCATTAAGGATGCTGACGACGCAACTCTAGTTTCCGTTCTATAATCCTTAGACTTAATCCAATTGTTTCTGTGTGAACCGTGAAGGGGGGATAAATCAGAATTAAAGAACACATGTGGGTTATTAGAAAATATTGTCATACTTAAGACCTCCCTAAAAGAGCACAATTAACGCAATGCCAATCCGTTGCTCAAGTTTAAAAATATTACTCAACTTTCATAGTTATTTTTATAGACATTAAATATATAGAAGAGGAAAATACCTATAATGATGTCTAATCTGTATGTTAGGTATCACCTTCTATGGAATGTTGCTGGTTAATTTAAACATTCTGCTTTTTATAATAAACAAATTCAAGGGCTTGTTACCAGCATTTCCGTAGATTGCATCTTTACCAAAAAACAAACAAACAAAAAACAACAAGAAACAAAAATAAAGTTGTGTCAGTTTAACCAGCTAGTCAGATAATAATCAATGGAACATATATTAGCTGGGTTATTGGGAGAATTAATATGGTCCAGTGGTTTACACACATATTAAGGACATACCTGCAAAATTACAAAATTGTTGTATAATTAATGGAAAAGAAGTTACTGGAGTTACCATAGCATTGGTTACTGGACAAGAGACTGAGTTACTATTGTCGTAGTGTAAAAGCACTGCGTCTGTCTTCAAAACTTCTTTGCTTGACTTGCCCTACAATTGATGTGTTTATACTAATCATTAGGTGATTTTTTAATTTCTAAAGGTTAATGTCTAAAGGTTCCTGTATCTCCTCAAAGTTTATTTTGTGAGTGAGCGCTCACTGTCTCCCAAAAATAAAATACGCGTCTCTAGACAACATAGTTTACTATTACCCTATTTCTTAAAATTTGGTATGTCTCGTAAGCCTCTTAATTTTACAGGTGCAAACTCTATCTTCCTCTTTCCCTTGCAGCATATCAAGTTGAAAAACAAACCATTTAAATTGCTAATTTCCCGTGTTTGGATTTGCTGAATATGCTCATTTTGCAGCTCACGTGTTCCGCAGCCCTCTGTATTTTCTGCAATTTGGGAGAAAGTAGACTTAGGTTAGATTTTTTTGGCAGAGAACGCACATGATTTGGGTTAACTCTAGTCTCTCTCTCTCTCTCTCTCTCTCTCTCTCTTTTTTTTTAGTTTGTCTCTCTATGTGCTTGATGCCTATATCCATCAATTCATTGATAATTGAATCATCATTTCTTTTTTTAAGTATTGCCAGGTTTCTTTCTTTTTTTTTTTATTGCCAGGTTTCTTATGTAAAGTTTTACTTTTCCTCATCTGCTGAACGCTAATAGTGCTTATATTTCTTGTATTAATAAAACATTAGTTGATACTCTTACTTATCACTTAATATAATATTAATTAAATCAGTACTTTATATGGAAAAGGCAAGATAAATGCTCAATTTTTCTCTTTATTTTATAGATTTCCAGGTAATTAACTTGTTCCACTTCACCTCCTGAAAGTAACTAATTAGATTGTTGTCAAAGTATCACTGGAAACTCAGTATTTAAGCGTATTTGTTGGGTTTCAGTCTCAATATAAATTCGATCCATTTTGAAGCTCTAATCTTTAGTCACAGACCCTTCGCATTGAGTCCCATCTCCTTCAGCTGTGATCCTAGTAATCTTTATTCCAAGGTTCATTCTGTGCACTTTCAGCCGCCAACCTGGATCAGTCATTTCTCCAAGAAGCCCTCATGATCTTTAGCCGGAAAAGATCTCAGTCTACGACCTGGATTCCAGCACTACTCGTTTGTTTTGTCTTGCTTCGTTTCGTTTTTCTATATAATTTCATGGCTCCAACACAGAAGAAAGTGAATATTGATAGAACAATTAATTGATCAATAGGTGGATCAAATGCCTAATAAGTGCATCCTGCTATCAATTCAACTCCAGGCCTACAGGACTTTCCAGCCTCTTCCACTTTATGTGTGTACTTCTCTCCTTTCACCTTCAGGATTCTGTTTTTTTCAAAATACCTGTTTTTCGGGTGTGGAGAGGGGTGGTTAAATTAGTGGTCAGTAAGTACTCGTTTTCCTTGTCCCACATCACACTCACATTACTGTCCGCATCACCGTGTTTTCAAAAACTAAAATGATGACCAAACACACTTAAAAGATTTATAAGTGCATTATTTTTTTGCCCCCAAATAGCTCTAAATTGACCGTATCTACTTTGTCGTACCACCTAGCAGTTACAGTCTGTGTTCTATGTGGAGAGCTATAGATCCAAGACTGGTTTTCATATGAAAATCTGAATTCTTGCACTAAGTTCTTAAAAAGTAAGCTGGTTTCAAAATAGGTTTTCCAACTTCACAGAATTTTCACATCTGTTTTTTTTTTTCAATTATTTAAAAATATGAGGGTTTCTTTTTTTTTCTGACTCAGTTCCCCTTCCCCCACTTTCAGTTAGACTTATTTTTCTTCGTTTCTCTCACCCTTCTCCTAATGAGGTTTAGTTCGGTAATTTGGTCCTCAGTAAGTTGTTTTGTTTCTTCCCTCTCGGCGTGGAACTCGGTTTGGGAGGAAGCATTAAGAAGGGCTGGACTGTCCCAACCCTTCAGGAATTCCTACAGACCTTTGCGCTGACCAGCTATGAATTAGGCAAAACCTCTCCTACTTTTAGCTGTTTTCAAATTGGCCCATGGTGGCAATTCTGGATCCTGCCCTTAAATCTTTAGAAGTATGATTGTGTCCTTTGCTCCCACGGGTACAACTCAGGCAACCCGGGGTGTGTAGCTAGCATGTTTCCTCCCCACTCACTGTATTTTGGGTTCGGGGAAATAATAATGTTTTAAATGTGATCCATCAATTTTGGTTTTACTATTTAATTGTTCTGTCTGCTTTTATAAGGATGTTTGAGGAGGTTAAATATCACGCTACTGTCTCATGTTCCCAGAATCCCTTGTTCTTATGTTGAAAACAATTTTTTTTTTTGTGATGGAGGGATATGTCCTTAAATAAAAATAACTTCCCTCCCCTTTCAGTGTTCTCATTTTAAGGTATTAGAAGTCTAATAACTGCATTTTGTGTATAAAATAGAACAAATTTTGGCAGCACCACACCAACCAATTAAATAAGCAAAAGCGTAAACCAGAGCTTAACACAGTGCACCAGCAATTGTGTTAACATCAGGCAAATATCTTTTGCCTCTTTCCACAAATATCTGCACTGTACACAGATTGCAATAAAATGAGACCGACAAGATATTCAGTATTGTTCTGTTTAACTTCATTTGAAGAGCCAAGGCCTGAGATTTCTCTTCAGGAACAAAATTAGTTAAAATAGTTAAATCCTTTTTGTTTAATGCAGCTTGGTATCAATTATTTTTTAAAAGTCCTAAATGTTAGTAGAGAAATCATTCTGCAAATTACCCCTCCCGTCCATCCCCTCCGGCTTCATTACGTCTATCAGAGAGCTTTGCCTTTGGGAATATAAACATACGGTGTATTTTGCAAAAATTTATTCCAATGCTTATAAAGTCACATTATATTAGACGCTGTGGTTACATTTATTTAGCACTGGGCTATTGCATAAGAAGAATAAGCCATATATAACCTTGCGTAAGCTATGATTTTATGACAACAACGTGTTGGAGCGACTACGCCGGGAAAAGTTAGCTCATTTGTAAAGTGGTGGCAAAAAGTGTTCTACTCTTAATCCTCCACTTGAAAGTTTCAACTGTTAAGCAGTTTAAAAAATTTCGGGAGTACAAAGCTATTTCTGTGTGCATTAGATAAGCTTTCTAGGAAATCCTGATTAGAATAACAAAAGGTTTCCTCGGTTTTACACATGCCTAAGACAATGCATCATTGTCTTTTAGATTTGATTATTTGAACCAGATGCAGTCCAGAGAATGTACCATAGAGAATAACACGTGGGCTTTGGGGGCTGTCAACCTAAGTTCCCACGGTGATCTTGCTAGAAGCTAGGTGCCCGACCTTGAAGGAACGCATCCTTCCATACCCCCAGCTTCCTCCTCTAAAAACCGAGAACAAGAATAATACTAAATATATGGGATTGCTATGAAAATTAAATGATATAATGAATATAAACCAAACTTTTACTCTGGTGCATGGCCGTAAAAACTTGGAACATAAAAAGCCTCACATATTTTACACGTCCACACCAAGACACTCTTTCCCCATATCCAACATCCCTACTAGAGCTTTTGACATGACTCACTCTTTCTTCCTTCAACTTTTTGTTCAAAGATGATAATACATAGTACACGTTAAGGATATGACTCACTTACTAACGGTGTCACAGTAGAGTAAACCCATTCTTCAGTACTCTGGAAGTTTTAAACAATTTTACATCAGAAAAGGTGGCTACTAATGGCTAATTTTTTTTTTTTTTAAGATTAGCAATAAAAAAAATGGATGTATCTGATTTTAGATTAGGGCCTCATTTTATAATAACAATTGTATTATTTTCAAAAAGTTCTATTTTCTTTTATGTAAGCCACGCACTAATTGGTAGATCAACCTACTTTGTCAACATTTGAAAATATCCCTTTCATGAAATTTCCTATTATCTTTGGACTAAAATGTTCAATTATTCAGCTTTTTCCAATGAATAAAGTATAAGTGTAGGGAAAGATTGACTTGTATTTGATGTATTTAGTAAAAATATTGTGGAGTAGTTTATACTTAGGTTAGTGGAATGAATCTTCCCTTTAATAAGGATATTTGTCATTTGGATATACATTTTCGAATATGAATTTATAAACACTGGCTTTTGCTGAGATCCCTTTCATTCATAGTGACAGATGGCGCAGCCTAAGTCCCATCTGTATTAAATACTTTGTCATACTCTAGGAAATAAAAGCAGGTCAATGTGCTTGAACCATAGAAAATAAGAGGAAAATAATAGGTAATGAAAGATGTTAATAGTCCACACAGAGCTTCATTTACTATTTATATACATATTTTTTGATATGTTAAAGTTTGTGTGCATAGTTTTAATTGCTATAATATAATCAGAAAGGTTTAGGATTACGTTTGATTTAGTATTTCCCTGCTTTTGCAGTTTCCTCAAAGATGTTTAGGCCTGTAATCTCCTTAGGTGCAATTTTTTTTTTTTATAATGTTCAAAATGGTAATGTTCAAATTTTAGGGCCTAAAAGCAAACTTTGCCTTCACAACAGGTCTCCTCCTAGCATTAGCTTTACAAAGCCTGAGCACACTGAGAGAAGACGGAAAAGTGTGCATTTAGTGATGGTATTAATGGTCAGATTTATTTCATTTTATTTTTATATATAACGGGATATTTCTTAAACACTAAGGTAGTACGATAATAGTCATACGTTATGTTAAAATAACTCAAAACGTGACTTTAAAATGTAATGAAAAGCTATTAAGAGTTTATGCAGGTGAGTTACATCACCTAAAGCTATTTTTAAAAGACTAAGAATATTTAAATCTTCATAGAAAAAGAATTAGAGGAGGTAATTAAGGAGGCTGGTTAAAAGATTATCGCAGTAAAAGTAACAAAGGATAAATGCAATTTTGACCACAGCCATGAAAGAATCATTATACTTAAAATATACTTTTGAAAAAAAAAAAAAAAAAAAAAAAAAAAATATATACTTTTGACCTACGCTAGAGGTAGGGAAACCTAAAAACCGATTTCCATGTTTCTCTCTAGAGAGACTGCATATGGATGGTGCCGCTACTCAGGACAGCAAGATCATGACATAATAGTGTTGGTGAATTTCTTAGGTTACATGGAAAACTGTTACATGGACATTTGGACAAAGTTAGGAGCTAAGAAATATATACTAGAAATGAGAAATATGGATCACACCATTCTTTCATGGAATGATCCTTTTTAAAGGCTGACTGTACAAAGTAAAAGACATGGTCGCTCTACTGGTCGCTATTTAGGACACAAGGATTAATTATGAGGCTTTCACTAAAAAATATGTTGAGACCTAGATATCATGAGCTTTCCTAAGGTCCCTCTGTCATATCGATGTCAACAAAAAGGATATTCTCGGATATTCAAGGGCTTTGAAAAAATCCCATCCATGACCCATCAGTGAAAATTTAATCAAGATGTAATTTAAGTGACCAGGAGACAGGGTGAAATAAATCCAGATTTGGAAGCCATGGTGTAATAGAACCAACGGTGAAAAATGACACCAGTAAAACACGAAGTTAAGAGCAGTAAGGCATGCACATAAATAACTAACATAAAATGTAGAAAGTAGTGTGTCCCTTGAGAAATGATGTACAAATAGACTTCAATTCGGTATAGGAAGTTGAAAGGTTTTTCCATAGCAGAAGATCGGGGGTATCCGAGGCCGGAGGGGACTTTAGAACGGGGTGTTTCGGGTGATTAGAATTTGAAAAAGGAGGCGTAGGAGAGAAATGATGAGGTGCTTCAAGAACCAGCAAGAGAAGGTACAAGAGGCTGGACAAGACACCCAGCTCCTCCCTGGGAGGGCAGCAGGCGCAGCAAGTGGAGCACATGGCGACCCAGGCCACAGCCCAGGCCACACTGAGTGAGCCTTTCCGTCTCTGTGTCATTTCACTACCTTCTAGCAAACGGACAATCACTATTTATAGGTCCAACCCAATCATCCTTAACTATCCTAACAGAAATAAGTGAAACCTCGCTTTAATAAAAACTTCTCTTTAGGAAATCAGTTGTAACTGTCTGACCTTTAAAATAGATTATTCATTTTAAGGTGGGATTTCTGAAGCATTGGATCTGATGTTTACGCAATATCCTATAAGGAAAGATACAGACAAGTAGGGAAATGAACAAAACAAGAAGAAAACAGGACTTTTTTTTTTTAAGATTTTATTTATTTATTCATGAGAGACACAGAAAGAGAGACAGAGACACAGGCAGAGGGAAAAGCAGGCTCTCTGCAGGGAGCCGGACGTGGGACTCGATCCCAGGACCCGGGGGTCACGCCCTGGGCCCAAGGCAGATGCACAACCACTGAGCCACACAGGTGCCTGTAAACAGAACTTTTCAATTTAATTTTTTCCAATATTAAATATATGGTTATAAAGCATTTAAAGATATGATTATGGGGCAGCCCCGGTGGCTCAGCGGTTTAGCGCCGCCTTCAGCCCAGGGCCCGATCCTGGAGTATAAGTATAAGATAAAATTTGATGAGTAAATTACTAGACGTGGAGTTGTTGCACATATTTGCAGTATGATGTTTGCTGCATATGAATGTGAAACTCTGGATATATAGAATTCTATGAATCTTTTGCGTGCACCAATGTTAACATTAAATTCCTAAATACATAAAACAAGTAATTCAATAAGCATTTAATACAAGAGAGTTAACATTTTCTATTTTTAATTCAACATAACTAAAAAACAATAGCCTTACGTTTAGCTTCTTTTCCATGAGTCTTCTATTTCTTAGAGTCACCAAATACTTCCTGTCTGGCCTTTTTTTCCTCTTTTTTCTTTTACACGTCTTAGAACGGTAGCACAGACCGGCTGGGTTGTTGTAAGCACATAGTCAGGAGTCTATAGAACATTTAAACAGAACTGAAGAAAATACAGCAAAACAAAATAAATAAATAAATAAATAAATAAATAAATAAATAAAAAAGACTGTAGCAGAAATGATGCCCATAAAAGACTATTTTCATGACTCTTTCCTGTCTCAGGGATACGGGAGAGCTGGGTTCTTGTCTCACGAAGTCCAGGACTGAACAGAGTCCCAGAGTGAGCAAGGCCCCGGACGTCTATTACGCAGAGGTGCAGAGCGAGGTCTGAGGAGTGAGGGGGGCCCCCCTGGGCTGCCACCGAGGGCGTCTGGTGGCCGGGAGCCCCCGCCTTGAGACCCTTGTGCTGTCCAGCTTTGACCGGGGTCTACGGTTGACACCTTCATGATACAGCTCCCTGTGGTCTGCTGGGTTTCTGTGATCCCGTAGTGGCCATGAAACGGGGACACTCCCTAATGTTTTGGAGCTTCAGAGCCAGGTCTATGCTTTCTCTGCTTCTACTGTCTCATCCTTGTTTCCATGGGATGGGTGGGAGCCTGACCCTGGAGCCCTTCGGGGCTCATGGGGGCCCCCAGATTCCTGGGGCCCTGACTGTGGGCCTCTCCCTTACCTTCCCTGCCTCGCCCCGTCTGTCCCTGACTCTCCCTGCATCCTCATCGCTATCTACACTTGGCACATCCTTCTTCTACTTTTGTTCTTTAAAACTGAACTCCGATGGCATTTTTCTCCATAATCTTTCTTTTCTCTTCTCCTAGAATGCGAGATAGTCAGGTTATATACTTGAAATCTGTCATCAGATAAACCTAATTTGTGTCTGACCTTTGCACTCCTTCCTTTGCTATTTTAAAATTACTATTCTGTGCTAACGGGACAGAGATAAGCGTCCCTGCCTCAGGAATTTCTACGAGAATTTAATGAGCCTGCGTAGGTAAAGAGCTTAGAATTATTACATGTTCTATAATATTTTCATGTTGTAATATAAATGCTTCTGCTCTTTGATCCTCATTCTCCGATTTTTCCTTCAAGTCACCCCGATGTAATTATGCGACATCCAAAAAGCTGAACATCTTGTCAATCACCATGGCAGTCTATCCCATGCTATTTCTCAGTTCTCACCCAATTGCAACGGTGTTGGGCTGAATCAATTGATCACTACCTCCCCAGGAGAATATTTTAACATTTGGCTTCCAGGGCCACTCTTCACCACTATTGTTTTTTCCTTTTCTATCACTGGCCCCTCCTTCTCAGTCCCATTTGCTGATTCCTCATGTCCTTAATCTCTTAAAGCTGGAGAGACCCAAGGCCCATAGGCCTCCCTGCTCCATGCTAAGTCTCATGATAATCTCATGCAGCCCATGTGCTGAAGGCCCTTCTATTTGCATATCCTGTGAATGCAATATTTGCCTCTACGATGATCTCCCTCCCGTCTCCATTTAGATACCTGATAAACATCTCAAACTTGATCTCCTTTCCTCCCGTTCCCTTATCCCAGCCTGCTCTGGGCTCAGTCTTCCACAGAGCTCAGTTGATGGCAGTTCTATCCCATTTGCATAGTCCCAAACCCAGGTGTCATCTTTGCTTCTCCCTTTCTCTCACATACCACACCAAAATCCTTCATTGGCTAAATCTTAAAATATATAAGATATTGGATTAGACATTTTCTCCCCCCTCCCATATCCTCTTTCTGTGCCAAGTCTGGATTATAACACAAGAGCTCCCTGATTCCATCACCTGATTCTCTAGAGTGTGTTTTTAATACCGAAGCCTGAATGATCCTTCATAAAACATACCGAGATTACGTTCCTTCTTTTCTCAAATCATTTACAATCTTTCCCCACTATCATTTAGTACAAAAACCCAGTGTATTTAGAATGTCCTAAAACTTTCCCAAAACCTTTTCCTTATTTCTTTGATGACCAAAGCCACCCGGCTTCCCTTCCGAGTGTTGAGCTTGCCAATCAGGCTTTTAAGACTCAGCATCTTTGCACTTGCTCTTCTCTCCCCGTGATGTTCCTTGTTCACATATCCACAGGCCAGCTTCCTCATCAACTTTAGCCTTAATACATGTTTCTTTTTTTTTAAAGATTTTATTTACTTATTCATGAGAGACACACACAGAGAGGCAGAGATACTGGCAGAGGGAGAAACAGGCTCCATGCAGGGAACCCAATGTGGGACTTGATCCTGGAACCTCGGGGTCACACCCTGGGCCTAAGGCAGATGTTCCACCGCTGAGCCACCCGGGCTGCCCCAACTTTAGCCTTTTACTTAAATACAACTTTCTAAATGAAGAGGTTCCTCATGGCTGCCCTACCTTAAGTAGAAGCACTCCTGTCTTCCTTCCATGCTTTAGTTTTCCCAATGGCATACAAGAACCGACTTCACCTGTTCTTTGTCCTACCTCATTAGAACGTAATCACGGTGCTAGTGCTTACTCTTCTCCCTCCCCAATAATTCAGGGATAAACCTAAAACCTAATAACCTTAGAGCAACAGCTGGTGAATAATAGACCCACAATAACTATTTGATTAATTTAGTTGAGTTGAATTGAATCCTTTCTTTGGATATTGTTTTAGTCTGCTTGGACTGCCATTGACAACAACAACAGAAACATAGGCAGGTTGGCTAAATAGAAATTTATTTTCTTATGGTGCTGGAGGCCAGAAGTCCAAGATCAAAGTTCTAGCTAATTCTGTTCCTGGTGATGACTCTTCGACCCTCTCACCATGTCCTCGATGGCCTCTCCTTAGTGTGTGCATGTGAAGAGAGAGACAAGTTCTCTGGTGTTTCCTCCTGTTATGACACTTAGGGGCTCCACCTCTAGGACCTCATGTAACCATAATTACTTTCTTAGAGTCCCCATCCCCAAATCAGTCCTTCTGAGGGAAGGTGGGGCCAGGGATTCAACATATGAATTTTAGAGGGACACATTCACACATAACACATATCGACTTTGTAATCGAGGCTGTGACCTTTTAAATATGGACTCATTGTTGTCTCTATGTGTAGCAACCAACAAATGAAAATGCTTATTAGTTTACCTAAATAGTAGGTGATATGCATTGCCAAATTCCCAAAGTCCACTTAAATGTGTTAAAGCATTTACTATTTTATCATATATAGAGAAATGTTATTTTTTTGTATTATTTTATTTTATTTTTATTTTTTAAAGATTCCAGCCATTTACTCATGAGAGACAGAGAGAGGCAGAGACACAGGCACAGAGAGAAGCAGGATCCCCTTAGGGAGCCCCATGTGGGACTCGATTCCGGGACCCCTGGCAGATGCTTAATCTGCTGAGCCATCCAGGTGTCCCTAGAGAAATTTTAAATTAGTCACATTTCTTTAAAAACCACATGACTGCCTCTTGTTTTTTTTTTTTTTTAATATTGTTTTGGAAAGATTTAGGAAGTCTATAAGCTGAAAACATGAATTTATTCTTGCATTATTACTGAATGGGGTCCTGAATAATAATTCTACTAGGAATCAAGAGCAAACATAATAAAAGTGAGAATGGGCAGCCCGGGTGGCTCAGCGGTTTAGCGCCAGCTTTGATCCAGGGCGGGATCCTGGAGACCCAGCTTCGAGTCCCACATTGGGCTCCCTGCATGGAGCCTGCTTCTCCCCCTGCCTGTGTCTCTGACTCAGAGACTCTCTCTCTCTCTCTCTCTAGGTCTCTCATGAGTAAATAAATAAAATCTTCAAAAAATTTTTTAAAAAGTGAAAATGCTTTGTTAATGGTCAAAACATTCCCACAGTTTAAGTTCCCTTCTTTACTTTTTATCTACGATACTGTTTTTCCTTGCATCTAAAATAAAGAATTCTCTTTATTCATAAAATCAAAAAATATTTTAATTTTTTTTCTTCCTTGCCCCCCTGAGGTATAGGCCCAGTTTATTTTTGTTTTTTTATGTTGTAAAATAACTCTCCCTGTAGTGGTATTCCTAAATGCACTGTGGTTTGTTTAAGTATAACACTAATAATTTGTGTCCAATTGTTCTTAAATGAAATGATCAATTTAAGAATACTTTGTCTTTCAAGGTCAGCAGGGTCTTCAGAAACACCTGATAAGCATCCATCAGATGTTATGAGCTATTTATTTAATCTAAAAGTGTCTTTCCTTTCTTTTTATTTTTGTTGTTAAATATTTATGGTTAATTAATGAAATAAAAATGTTTCAAGGGATTGTAGGTAACGCACAGTGTGACAGTAGATTCTGAGGCTAAGTCAGTTCTAGGATCTAGTATCTTCACGTGTAGAATTAGGATTATAAATTAACATATCAAGTACACAGAAAGACTTATAAAAATAGTATTTCCTAATCAACAAAATGGAATAAGACTGGAAGAAAGAACATAAAAGACATAATTAACCAATAGAATGAAAGGTTCGAAGCTATAGAATTATAATAGAATAAAAGCTTAGGCACAAATTGAAAAGTGATTTGATTTAGCCAATTTCTATAGACAATAACTCAAAGATATAGATTCCCACTTTTATTCTAATTTAAAGCATTGTTTTTTTCTAATTTAGAACATTCTTAAAGTAATACCTCCAAAACAAATTAATAATACACATCTTGTTTGGGAGACACATCAACAGATAAGGTTATTAAGTCCCTTTGATAAACATTCCATATGTCTAATTTTTTAATTTTGTCAGCAAATATTTTCTCATGCCAAGTATCAGAAAGAGATTTTTTCTCCTGAAGTATGCACATTGGATCACCATATTTATATATTTTTCATAAATACTTGCAGCAAAAATCCTTGTCTAGGAAAATCATTTTCAAACTCTTTTGGCTTGACAAGTAACTTTGGTCTATTTATTGCTCTTCAAGAGTAACATTTAATTTAAACAATTTATTTTGCAGTAGTGACAAATCTAAGATTTTCTGCTAAGAAATCACATCCCATTCCCCTCCTGTAGGTTAGCTCAATGAACTCTAAAAATAAAATTTCAAGTAATAGTAGATATACATTGAGTTACTCCTAAATAATCCTTCAGAACGCAACAGGGCTTATAGTAAATCTGAATGTAGGAATGATTCCCTACAGATGCCAGAGACCCACCACAGCCATTGTATTATTAGTTACAGCAGGAAGCCTTGTCGTAGTGCATGACTGCTGAACCTGGAAATACTCTGAAATGTCACAGACCAAATCTCCATTGCTGTACAGAATCTACGGAGACCTGTAAAGGTATTTTAAGATGGATTGACATTTCTACTTCCTCAAAAACTTTAGCTTTCAAAAAGCTAATGTTCTCTGGATCTACTGTATTCTCCTTACATTACATGCATATTGTTTCTTGCTAATACTCTTCTATAGCTGTTAATGGTGCTGTATCAAGAAATTTATGGATTGCATATGAATACAGAACACTAGATTAGGTATTGAACAACTTAGAGGAAAAAAAACTCAATTTCCACATTTTTCAAGATGTATAAAACATGCACAGTTCCTAAGCACCAACAAAAATCCTTTTTTTAAAATTTTATAAAATAGGTGTTCAATTTGATAACAATGAAAAATCCACTATGTAAAACCATAGAAATAGTATTATAGATGTTAAGAAACTTCATTTATACATTACCAGAATTGCTAATCTGGAAAAAAATGTAAAATTCAATCAAATTAAAAAAAAAAAAAACTAGAACTGTGCTTTAAATATTAAAGTGTGAATTGGACAATAGAAGCAATAATCTAGATAGCTGAAATTAAACCAAAAAGCTTCCATGATTATTTCCAAATTCGTAAGCAAGTTTTTTTTTTTTTTTTTTTTTTTTTTTTTAAAGTAGGCTCCCATGGACCCACTGTGGAATCTAACACGGGGTTTGAACTCATGACCCTGAGACCAAGACCTGAGCTGACTGAGATCAAGAGTCAGACATTTAACCGACTGAGGCACACAGATGTCCCATTTTTAAGCATTTTTTAATGAGAAATATTTTTGCTTGATTATTAGAATAAGTTTTGTAAATTCTCTACTATGTGTAGGCACAGCTTTAAAATCAATAAGAAAATGGGGCAAAAAAGCTAGTTGTATATTCAAGAAGCAGTAGTTTACGAAAATCATGGACTTATTGCTTATTTGTGCTTATAATAATGATGTCCATGTTATTTTAATATGAACCTAATTTTTATTTGAAAAAAAAATGGTCATGTTCTTCTATACCAAATATATCTAGAAAACCGTTTCCTTGGTTAGATTTCTGGAAGTGTTTGGGATGTTGTAGATTCTTGATGTTTCATTGTGTCTCAGAATTTGCACTATATTGTAAAATGATTCCGTGGAGGACCTCACCTCCGATGAGATTCTTTGGGGAAAATGCTAATGCCTGCCCATCAGGTTTCTGTTTGACTGGCATCAGATTGTTGGCTTTCTCAGGGGGCATATTGTGGCCAGTTTTGAAGCCACTCTCCTTACAATAGACACATTGCGCAGTCCGTATCCTAACCTGTCTGGGTTAAGCAGTAGAAACTTGTACACCTGGGCTTACTTCATTTTCCTCTCTCTTCACCACCCTGGTCGTGGTTCAATCAGTAAACCACCAGTTTTCAACATTGCTCAGAAAAGAAACAAGCCTGGAAGCTCCAAGTAGATATATATTCCCGAACTACTGAGGACAAATGTCCATTTCTTAAGAATATTCCCCTCCAGTGCCAATTCTGGGGTGGGCCTGAGCGTTTTTGCAGCTTTTGAAACATCTAACCAGAAATGACCGATGTCAGCTTTCGGTAAAAACCCCCAAGCTCTCTGAGAATGAGCTCCCTCAGTTATTTTAGTGAGCCACATGTCAGCACTAACAGACTCATTTTCTTCCTCCAAAATCCTCCATTTTCTGCTTATATGGCTGGAATGGTGGGAAGTGAGGTTGAAAGACTAGTTCGGATACCCCCTAGACAGGTAGGTGAAGTCCAGGGTAGAACTCGGGCAGCTTCATAATCGTTCGATCATGTGAATGAACTTGTTGTTTATTGTCCTCAACATTAAAAAAAATAAAATAAAAGACCAACTTCACGTGCTCTATACACCTCAGCTAATCCGCTGATGTAACTAGAACTTTCCTACAATCCATGAATGAAAAGGGTTGAGAGTCGTGCAGAACAAACACTATAAAAATTACAAAAGGGAAAAAAGTTCGTCAATGTGTAGAAGGATTATATTCTGTGAATATCTAGCCACAAGGGGTGTGCCCATAGAAATATAAAGTTGAGGATCGATTTTCTGTAATTATGAATAAACACTAAGCCTTGACGGTCGTTATATCAGCTCTGCATCAAACCTCACTGCCTATAATCTTCTCTGAGTATGTCCCTTCGCTTGTCCTGTAGTGCACTTGGGGATGTCTATTCATGGGTATTTCCTTGAACAAGACACGGCTCCATTTTGCCTGCCCTCTATCAAGCACACAACCCAGATGCACGCAGTGGGGAGTTAAACAAGTGATCACACAACATGGCAGAAGGATTTGTTCAGAATTTACTGTGGCAGAATGCCTACTGAGAAATTAACCGTCTAGTGTTATTTCTTTCTTTTTTTTTTTCTGCTATACCACAGCAAAATGGGTAACATGCTACTTTGTTCCACCCTCCATTTGTAGCAGGGAGCCCTGTTGTTGTGTCCTTGAACTCTGGGTTTCCTTATTTCTTGGGTAAAGGGAAGATTTCTTGTGTGTTCGTGGGAAAGGGAGAGAAGTTATTGGGCAGACTATAGAAATAACATGCATTAAAAAGTAAGATCCCCTGTTTCCCTACCCCCATACCCCCATTCCAGTCCCTTGGATAGGCTCGATTCGCTTGACCAACAGGGACTGTCGTGTCTGTGCACTTTGTCACTTAAGGGCATGCGGGTCTCCAAGGACTCTTGTTTCTCTCATTTCCCTGTGGATGGCTTCGGTTGACCATGACAATGCCAGCCTCTCTAAACATCCCCTTAGTCCTGCTGACACAGTCTCAAATATTCAAGAGGCACACAGGATCCTAATTCCCCCAGAAGAAACCAAAAGAAGTATGCACGTATGTATATACATGTAGTTCTTCATCAACATCTCTACCTTGTTTTGTTTTAACAAGCCTATGAAACTGTATGTGTGTTGCTTTGAGGTGCTTAAAATGCGCCTTGAACAGCGACAAACTAAATTTTAATGTTCATTTAATTTGAATTAACTTAAAATTAAATCTAGATAGTTAATGTAGCTTGTGGACACCACTGGACAGAGAGATCCTATAGGAAAAAGTCAGTTTTATTTTGTGAAGTGCTATGTGAAGAAACATCTTAGAGAAAAAAAAGTATACACACGTTCATGGCAGTTACAGACATATGGAAACTTGTGTTTTATGAGTTTGTAAGGACAAATTCAAAATGAGAAAATGGCAGTTAGAGCTAAAAACATATATCGATTACGCAGGAAATTGGAAACACTGGGCCACCACAGTCCCTAATTAAAGAGGGTAAAGGAAAGCAAAAGATTTCATGACAGGGAGATGATTAATGATTTTACAGTATCAGCCTTTTTTAGAGATGTCATACAACATCATGAAGGGACTTACATCTCAGAGTCTGAAAATTCACAAGATGCAAATACATGAAAGGTGAAATTTCCAATCACAAATACAAGGCAGTATGTTCTCTCAGGGATACAAGCCAGGTACAAAGTACAAGCCATTGAAAGGGGGATTTGGTTTTATGGTTAGCTCATAAATCTGAAGCTGATAATCAGAGTTCAATACTTTTATTAAGATTACAGTTACGTTTTCCTTCAACATCATAAATTTAGCAAAGGATTATTAGAAATAAAGATAAAAATCACAATATAGCTGTTAAATTATTCTGCTTTCTGGAAGACTTTTCTAAAAATTATGTTAATAGGAATACACGTAACATTTTATAATTATGCTAAGATGTGTATATAAAGTAACTTGTAAAGTTCTTATTTATCTAGTAGGAAATCTAAACTTCTTTAGTAAAGTTATATTTATATTTTTTTGCTTCATTTCACATCCTCACTTTCTCCCTCCCATAGGTACCACTATCCTGAATTATGCAATTATTCTCACTTTTTAAAAATACAGTTTGCCACATATGTGAAAAATAAAACAATATTTTTAGAAGTGATAAATACCTGTATAGCTTAGTAAAGTCAGACAGAATTAGATCCATAGCCTGATTTTCCCCATGTATTATATCTATATTTTTAAACATTTTTTAGTCTGAAAAAAACAAAAAAATCTAAATAATAAGGTAGGGAAAGGGGCACCTGGGTGGCTCAGTGGTTGAGCATCTGGCTTTGGCTCAGGTTGTGATCCTGGGGTCCTGGGATCGAGCCCCACACCAGGCTCCTTACTCAGTGGTGAACCTGCTTCTCCCTCTCCCTCTGCCTCTCCCCTAGCATGTGCTCTCTCAAATAAATAAATAAAATCTTTAAGAAAAACAAGATTAAATGAGGTAGTATATCTAAACTTCTCAGTGTAATGCTTGGTGCATGCTGGATGCTTTTATCATCACCAACACACATTATTATCATTATTTAATGTTCTAGTATATGCATAAGTTTTAGCTATGATTTAATAAGTCTTTAGTCGGTCAGCATGGTTCAATCCAAAGCCTTGACTTTATTCTCAAATAATTTTTTTGCCGTCACACATGTCCCTCTTTTCATTAAACTGTTTCTTCAGTGATTACTAAGAAGAGAATCATGTAGCTCCTAAGTCTGTACCGATACCCTCCTGTGCCTGTAGCCAGGCAACATGAATGGAGCACCAAGAACACGTCAGAACAGACTCTAGACTTGGCCAAACATACCATATCCTACCCTAGCATCTATATAAAGTGAAACACACTTGTGCTGACCCTTTCCTGACGTTTAAAACACTTCCAATGATTTGCAGTCTATTCCAACTCCCTCTCACTACTTTCCTCTTATGAGGAAATGGGAATCCTCTTTCACCAGGGACCTGTCAACATGGGCTGTGTTTGCACCAAAACTGTGAAGAAAGCTGTCCGGGTCATCACTGGGAAGTGCCACACACGCCTGGGCATGACTTCTACTCCAACCAACACAAGCGTGTGGGAGGAGATTGCAGTGATTCCCAGCAGGAGGCTCCATGGCGAGAGGGAGGGCAGGGCCCAGGCTTGAAGGAGATGCAATGAGGCCCCGTGAGGGGATCTCAATCAAGCTCAGGGGGAGGAGAGGGGAAGGGAGAGGCGGTTTAGTGTCTGAGGTCTCAGCCCTGGATCAGGAGATCATTGAAGTAGATCCTGACCCTAAGGAAGCGTTGAGACTCTTGGGCTTTGCCCAGCTTGCAGGTCATTCAGCCTAGAGTTGGAATGAATTTCAAAAATGCCACGTGGAGCCTTTGAATCTTTCTGCTGGGCTATAATATCATCTATGAAACTTGGGTAACAACAGCAATAACAACAACAAAGGACATTGGAATAAAATCCCCTATTTCTCTAAAGTCATTTCCACTTAGAATACTTACGTATTATAAACTATGGCTATTTTAGGGGATTTCACTGTACACGTTTCATATACATACACATACTGTGGCTTTCAATTAGGTAATAATGCTAAATAGACTTATGAATTTCCTTTGGCATTCTGATAATGCATTACTATGTACGTTATATAGAAAAAATATAATTTTAACAATTTCCTATTCTCGGTTGTTGCATAGCAGGGCAGATGCCATCATTTCTTCTGTTATTTTTGTCATATGCATAATTTTAAAAGAAATAGTGCCTGTTAATGGCTTTGAAGAAATTATTGCCCTCATGAATTCCACTATATTATTAATATGTTACTCAATAGGTACTTTTCAAACATCCTTGCTAAAATAGGCAATATCGTTTCCTCTATCATTTTCTTCCATCCTTTTGCACTTGTTTCATAAGAAAATCTGAACATGTGAATAAACTCTCTTACAAATAAAATCTATTTCCAAATTAGGACAGAAACAAACATACTGAAGATGATTTTTCTAATGATTTCATAATGTTCTGAATATATTAATAACAACTGCTATCGGGATACATATTTATTTAATATATATTCATAATACATGCAATAGATGTTTATATTATAAAGACACTATAAAATAAAATATTCTGAACAGGGGAATTTTATAAAAGTAATGGAAGACAGGGCACCTCGGTGGTTCAGTGGTTGATTGTCTGCCTTTGGCTCAGGGTGTGACCCCGGGGTCCTGGGATGGAGTCCTGTGTTGGGCTCCCTGTGGAAGCCTGCTTCTCCCTCTGCCTGTGTCTCTGCCTCTCTCTGTGTGTCTCTCATGAATAAATAAATAAAATCTTAAAATAATAATAATAAATAAAACTAATGGAAGAACTCCCAAAGAAGGATGTCAATAGATTTTCATCATAAAATACCATAATTTCTCAATATAAGAAAACCACAATTAAAAGACAAATTAAACCGTTTGAATCATTACAGTCTAAATGATTCAGACATATAGTTAAGGAAATACTAATGTGATAATAGATAAAGGAGCACACTTTAAATTGACAATTCAGAAAAGAACAATGATGATCTTTTCTACAATATTCAAAACCCATCTGAACATGAAGCAGTTGATGAAATTATATTTTAACATAAAATTTACATTTCCAATTCCCTAATACAATTCTACAGGGAAGCTATGAACTCTGGGGTTCAAGATATATGTGTATATTTTCATGGTCACATCTTAGCAGCTCTTTAAAAATTTAGACTCTACAACATAACAAAATCTAACTTTTTCTCCTCTATATGTGCCTGTTGCCCTTTATGATCCTTTCATGCTCTGCTTTTCAGTGGTGTCCTTAAGAAGGTCTTATTCCTGGATTTCAGTGTAACCTTACCATCTCTGCTATTAATTAACCTTTCCTCCTCTGAACTGGTTACACATTCAGCTTGCATGTTTGTCTTTCTTTGTTCTACTTGAGCTGTCTGTGAAGTGTAGCAGAGGAACCAAGGCGCTCTCAGCAAAAGGGCACCAACTCTTTTTACAGCCTACTCCCTGGTTCGTGGATTCTCAGCGGTCAGTTTGAGACCATAATTGTGTTCATATGTCACTGCAGACTAGTCTCAGGGGCCTGCCCTCAATTCCTTATTCCCTTACAGAATCCTAAATACCATTTCCAGTCCCTTTACCATTTAAGCTTTCAACTAAACAACTTCAAGATACAATTCTCAGGGGAGAACTGGAGAGACAGAGCGGGGGCCGGGGAGGGGGGCAGCATAGTTGAAAACTAGCTTCTGTTGTGTGGATTCAGATAACCAGTGGCCAAACTCCAGAAATTTCTCTGTCCTTCTATGACATATTTCTGAAAGAAGGTGAAGGTGATTCAGATAACTGTCACGGGCTCAGCAAGTCTCATCTATGTAGATGTTGCAGGGGGTTGTTTGGTCATCACTTTTCAATCAGAGCAACCACAGTGCGGCACTTGAGTATTCTGTGCGTCCTGAAAAATGCTTAACATTCTACAGAAAAACATCACTGTTGCCATTTGTCTAAGAAGTCGTGCTGTGTTCTGGTTAATTTGTTTTATTTTATTTATTTTATTTTATTTATTTTATTTTATTTTATTTTATTTTATTTTATTTCATTTTATTTATTTTATTATTTTATAATTTTTATATATTTTAGACTATTACTAGTCACTAATATTTCTTTTTTTATTTTTTAAAGATTTTATTTATTTATTCATGATAGACATAGAGAAAGAGAGAGAGAGGCAGAGAGAGAAGCAGGCTCCATGCAGGGAGCCCGAAGTAGGACTCGATTCTGGGACTTGTGGATCGCACCCTGGGCCAAAGGCAGGCACCAGACCACTGAGCCACTCAGGGTTAATTTGTTTTAAAGAAACCATCATGGTGTTTAAACATAAGGAATTTTTTAGAAGGTGATTCTTTCAGTGATAAATATGAGAATGTGAAATCAGTGAAAATATTTATCAGTGAAAATATTTATCAGTGAAATCAGTGAAAATTCAGATAGAATTTTCTTCTAAACCTAATTTGGATAACAGAGGTAAGGGATCTGCTGTCTACTTATTTTATGTGAGTTTGGATCAAGTTGACTATGTCCTCAAACTACATTTTTAGCACTTACTGGGAAGAACAATTAACCTTGACCAGGAAAACCCGACATGTGGTACAGGTGAGGCAATTTTTTTTTTTTTTTTAATTTTAGGTGAGGTAATTTTGATTTAAGCAGTTTCTCTGTCAGTTAAACAGTGGGGGTCATGGCAGTTATGTTCGTCCTATAATGGAAATTGGAACAAAGGGTGGGAATTTGACTCCATTAGACTCTTCAGAGATGGAAGACCGTTTACTAGTCAATAAGCAAAATGGTGTGGGCACAGGTATCAATAACTGTAGCATTAACCTTCAGAATGGATTCCTCAGTCATTGATGGTTCTCTGATATATGATTTCAAAGTCAGCCTCCAAGTTCCTTGGAGGCCAAGTAGTGTGGCCTTCTACCTCCAAGGGTTTGTAGACATGTTTTGACCAGCCCAGAAGAGTCTGTCCCCGGACAGACTGCACGAGGATCGGGGAACTTTAGCTCATGTTAAAACACAGACCATACTTGAGTTATGAGCTTGGTCTGTATCAATTTGAGGGGTCTAAAGCCTAACGGCTGGAATTTTCAAAATAATGACAACAACAAAACCAAGCAGCCCAGGGCAGCCCGGGTGGCTCAGTGGTTTAGCACCTCCCTTCAGCTCAGGTCGTGACCCGGGATCCAGGGATCGAGTCCCACATTGGGCTCCCTGCATGGAGCCTGCTTCTCCCTCTGCCTGTGTCTCTGCCTCTCTCTGTGTGTCTCTTATGAATAAATAAATAAAATCTTATTAAAAACAAAAACAAAAACAAGCAGCCCAAAATAGCTGGTTTTTTTTCCTTAAGGAAGATTTATAACAGTTCACCAAAAATATACTTTGTTCAGAATGGTTTTTTTGTTTTGTTTTGTTTTGTTTTTTTTCTTTGCTTTGGTTTGTTTTCCTATATGTCAGGTCAGTCTTTCCCTGCTGAGAGGTCGACTATGTGGATATACCACTCTACTCTTGTTTCTGTTACCTCTGACTCTGATCTCTCAGTTCCAATCTTAAGTCTGACTTTAATTTTCTGGAGCACCACCAAGAAAAAACACCTAGGGTTTTTTTGTTTGTTTGTTTGTTTTAGTTTTGATTTTGGCCTTTTTTTTTTTTTTTTTTTGGTCTTATTTATCTCAAACTTGGAGTTGGAAAAGGCAGCAACCTAGAAATAACAGATACAAACAAAAATAAATGCTTGCTGTTTCCAACCAAAAAACAGGAAATTCGTGGTATAGCAAGAGAGAACCTTTCCTCTATTATTAAAAAAAAAAAAGAAACAAACAAAGAAATAACAACAACAAAAAAAGGCCAAAACAAACAAACAAAAAGAAAAAACACTGTAGAGAAAGCCATGGTACCACCGCAACTCAGCCAGTAAAAGCAGGGCGGGAGCCCAGATTTTCTCTGTCTCCAGGTTCCCCAACTCCAAGGTGCACCAACCACCCTCTCTTCCTACACAGGAGTGGTCTCAGAGAAGGCTGAGTTGGGAGCCAAAGCATTCATTTCTTCTAGATGGTAACAAGGACCTCACACCGTATTAATGGAGATCATCTGGGGAGCCTGCAGTAATGAGGCAGTGTTCCTCCTCCACTCCCCCTGGGAAAGCATTAGAGGAGGGCTCTTGGAGAGGCAAGACCTTCACTCTTGCCAGCAGCAACAAGGACATCCTCCCCAACTTGGTATAAGTGGAAAACACATAAGATGCTGAAAAAAGGCAGAGCTTACCACTCCTTGACAGGGAGATATTAGTAGAGGCCTAGCAGGGACCCAGAACTAGCATCTCACAATAATAATGACTACCTCCCGACGTTGGGTATCAACAGAGGCCAACGGATAACTAAGTGGGGCTTCTGCTCTTTTCTGGTAATAATAATGATGTGGCACCTTGGCCTTTCCTTGTCAGGGCAGGTTCAGAACAAGTCAGTTAAAACAGGTTTAAATGAGATCCAGAGTTTCATAATCTCAGAATGTCTAGGTTTCAGTATCAAATTATTCACTCTACCAAGAATCAGGAAGACCTTACACTGAATAAAAAAGACAATTAATAGATGCAAACACTAAAATAACAGAGGAGTTGGAATTACCTGACAAAGACTGTAAAGCAACTATCACAACAGTGTTTAAATAAGCAATTATGAATATACCTGAAACAAATGAAAAATAGAAAGTTATGGCAGGAATATAGAAATTCTCAGTGAAGAGGGACACCTGGGTGGCTTAGTGGTTGAGCGTCTGCCTTCTGCTCAGGTCATGATTCTGGGGTCCTGGGATCGAGTCCCACCTCGGGGTCCCCGTGGGAAGCCTGCTTCTCCCTCTGACTGTGTCTCTGCCCCTCTTTGTGCCTCTCATGAATAAATAAATAAAATATTAAAAAAGAGAAATTCTCAGAAAAGAAATTGAAGCTGTAAAGAAGAACCAAAGGGAAATTATAGAACTGAAAAATACGGTAATTGAAATAACTCAGTAGATAGGCTACATAGCAGAATGGATGGAACAAAGGAAATAGTGAACTTGAAGATTCAACAATAAAAATAAAAATTATCCCATAAGAACAACAGAGAGAAAACAAACAAACAAACAAACAAGAACAGAAACACAAGCACCAGTAGAGTTGAAGCAAAAATCACATTTGTGTAATTGGATTCCAGGAAGGAAATTAAGAAAAAGAGGAAAGAAAGAAAGAAAGAAAGAAAGAAAGAAAGAAAGAAAGAAAGAAAGAAAGAAAGAAAGAAACAAGGAAGGAAGGAAGGAAGGAAGGAAGGAAGGAAAGAAAGAAAGAAAGAAAGAAAGAAAGAAAGAAAGAAAGAAAGAGAGAAAGAAAAAAGAAAAGGCTAAAAGAGTACTTGAAGAAATAATGGCTGAAAAAATCTTCTAATTTGGCAAAAGAGAGAAACTCACAATTTTAAGAAGCTGAATAAATCTCAAACAAGATAAACTCAAAGATATCAACACCAAAGACATTATAGTCAGACTTCTGAAAACTAATGGCAAAGAAAAATCATGAAAGTTTTGATGAGAAGCGACATTTTAGCTATCAAGCAAAAATAATTCTCATGACAGCAAGTTTCTCATAGAAACCACAAAGGCCAGAAAGAAAATAACTGTCAACCCAGAATCCTATATGGAGGGAAAATATTCTTCAGGAATGAGGAGGAAATCAAGACATCTGAACAGAAAGAAATTAAAATGAGTAGGAATTGATAAAAGAAAATATCCAAATATCCAAAAAGCATATGGAACATATTCAACAGCGTCTATCAGCACGTAAATACAAGTTAACTCCTTTATGATCTACTATGTTGCACCTACCAGGATGGCTAAAATTAAATAGATTTATAATATAAATAAATGATAAGGATATGAAGGACCTGGAACTCTCATTCACTGTTGGTGGCTGTAATTACATGTACAATATTAATTATTGATAAGAATATGAAGGATCTGGAACTTTTGTTGGCTGTTGGTGGTTGTTTAAATTGGCGACAAGACTTTGGAGACTATCTGTATTTACTAAAGCTAAACATATGCCTACATTTTGACTTAGCAAATCCACTGCTGCTGTATCCCCCCAAACACATGAATGCATATGTTCTAAAAATCATTCACAAAAGAATGTTTGCAATAGCTTTATTCATATTTCTAAACTAGAAACAACTCAAAAATCTTTCTACAGAAAAAATGGATGAGTTTTTTTTAAGTAATAGAATACTATACACTTATAAAAAATGAAATTCTGATATGCAGACTAGTATGGATTAATAGATATTGTATTGGGCAAAAGAAGCAGACACAAATGAGAATGTATCATATAAATCCATTTAGATGAATTTTAAGAACCAAGAATACTTATCAATGATTATAAAGGTCAGAATAATTAAGAAATTCTGAGGGTATTAATCAGAAAGGAGAATGATTGAAATTTGTAGCTCTGATACGGAGTTCTGTGTCTGATATTGGGCATTATATACGTAACAGTCTTTAGGTTCTACATTTAAGTTTTGGGCACAGGTGTAATTGAGTATAACTGGCTTATGTATGTTTTCGAGCTTTGAAAGTTAAGTTGCTCATTATTTGAACTTGAATTTTTCAAGTTTCAGAGTCCCTGGTAATCTTCATTATGTCATATTGTCCTCCTAAGATAAATGGTGCCATCTAGATCAATTCTATAGTTCAGCGGCCCTGGAAAGTGGAAAAGAATGTATCTGAAGAAAGAAAACTAATATGGGACAACAAATTAATATAATTCAGTAAACATTCTGCATAAAATATCAGTTTAAATGGAGGACCACTTACAATTAAAAAATTGTAATTTCTCTGCTTATATAGAATAGAAAGAGTAAGACTTTTGTTATCCTCATAGTTGTGGCCTCAATAGTAATAGCAATAAACCATTTAAAAAGTAAGTGTTTTTTTTTTCAACAAATATATAAATTGTTTTGGTAACACCAAAAGACTATTTTTTCAGTCTAAACATACTTAAAAAAGGTAACTATCACATATAGGGGAATAGGTTGTTAAAGTAATATCTAACATTGAAATAATACGCAATTAGTTGTAACATTCCCTAGGGGTCATTTCAAATAAAGGTGTTCTCTCTGAGTCTTTCCCAACCCATTGCTCATATGGGTTATCTAATTCCCTCACATTTTTAGTTACCTCCTATATGCTGAAAATTATCAACATTAAGGCAGTCATCTCTTCTGCTCCCTCTTTACTATCTGGCCATTTAATGGTCATTCTCTTCTTCTCTCAACCTAATTTTGTATTTTCAGTATTACATCACAGCGCTAGAGTGAACCCACTCACCTCGCTAAGAATATTGGGTCATACTCTCCCTCTTCGATTTCATAATTGCCCCTTTCTATTCCCTTTATACCTTGGATTATATGCTTAGTAGTTCTCTATACACAATAGACTGTGGTTTCTTATCTTTCTGATTATCACTATTTTTAAATCAGTTCTTAGAAGCAGCTCATTTTCATTCTCTTTCTTATACTCTGTGCCTATTACACCTATTTCCATTATGTAGTTATTTATCTTTTCTATTTAGACTATAACTGCATGGACTATGCCTCGAGCCTCTTCCCATCAAGGCCATCCCATACATGGAACATATGAAGAAGATGGCGTTAAAACCACTTGAGTACTATTCATTGCACACTAGAATCAGTGTGCCCCTGCTGAGACAGGCCACACATCTGAATTAAGAGAGAACACATCTACAAAATTCAAGACTTCCCTTGTTTAGCAACCAGGTTGCTAGGTTGCTTTTCATACTTCCATGTAATGAATTCAGAGAAATCCTTCGTTTCTTATTCCAAATGAGCTGTGAAGTGTATGACTTGAGATCACACGTATTCACAATTTCTGCTCTGAAAAATTAATAAGAGCGTTAGAACGCTTCCTCAAGCCGTTGGTAAGGATGACCAATGAAATCCAGAGATAATTGGCATTAGCAGTAGAAAATCCTTCTATCAGCCTCATTCTCTAGGTGAGCCCTGCTTCCTTTTCTTGGTCATAAGACCAGTGGGATATTTGAAGAAGGTGGGAGCCATGAGTAGTAGCTATACTATACTTGGCAGTATATTTGGTAGAGAAAAAGGAAATAGGCTCTTTTGCCATCGTACAGTTATTTTAAAAATTTGATGAAAGCATGCAGCCCATAGACAGGCAGGAGCCCCAGTTTGACATAAACTCACAGAGTTGTTTTACTTTGGATTTTCTAAATAAAGAATACACAAATGAGAAACCAAATATAAAATGTTTGTCTTTGGAATACATAACCCTTTTAATTTCATTTTGAAAGGGAACAATCAACCCTTGACTATGTCACCCAAACCATGTTTTCCCAAAGTGTGATTTGCAGAACCCTGGTTTGAGAAGCTGCTTAATAGGAGTTAAATGATAGAAAGACTTCTATGATCAAACACATTTGAGAAATAAATAGCTAAGCAAAGTTAAATATGTTCCTTCTCTTTCTGAGTTAGAGCTTTGGGTATGCAAATATGCCTTAGAAAATGTTAGCATATGCAGATTTTCCACACGTATTTGAACATGGTACTTTTTTCCATGGATCCTCAAGATGAAAGGACCTTATAGAAGTAATGTTACATGAAGCATGCCTTGCAAAATACTACCATAAACTATCTTTCCTCTTCTTCCTAATATTTCTGCCTTCTTATACGAATGTTGCCTTTTCATTCTTTTGTTCTTGTTTGTTTAGTTTTCTGACCTTACTAAGCATCCACTGAGCATGGCATAGCATGAAGTAGAAGCTATTTATTGCTGTGACAAGCTGGGTAACCTGAAAGGGTAAGGGCATAAGAAGAAATGAAAGGATGTTATTCTAAAAAAAAATCAATTTTTTCCTGGTCATGTACAGACTTCGTACATCCGTTTCATTATAATATAAATTACTACATAGAATGTCAACCTAAAGTACATCTTGGCCCCAAAGCCTTTTTGGGTAGCCATATAAACTATTCAGGGACTTTATAAACCTCTAAACTGTCATAATCTACATAGTAGCATTTAGGTACTTGAGTTTAAGTAAAATGTAAAATCTTTTTTAAAAAATCACAAAAGAGGTTAAAAATGCCATGAAACTGCACTACAGTTAATGGTAAATGGCTTCTCTCTCATCAATATCTTTCTACCCCACCTATTGAACGATTATCATGTTGGATTAATACTTCAGTGATTATGTCTTTAGTTAGCTTCCTTCCATAATAAGAAAGTTCACCAGTAAGTCATAATGGATAATCATCCTGAAATGATTTATTTAAATACTCAGCCTGATATTACATATGACTCATTTATATCATAGAATTAATAAGTGGCATTTCCAAGATTCAGTATTTATAATAAATGAGATTGTTCTGGTGTGAAACAATTTCCCACAAGTAGGTTAATCGTTTAAAGTAAAGCACAGCATCCTGCAATGACCTTTTCCTCTTTAAACTTCTACGGTTATAAATCAGGCTGCCTCATACTATACTATGTTTTATGTGTATGTTCTGAGACCTACTGGGATCCTGAATCTTTAACCTGTTTTCTGCCTTAACCAAAGCTCATGTGGTAGCTTATGGGTTTTGTTGTTTTTGTTTTTGTCCCCCCGCCCCCGAAACTACAGAGCAGATACTTGGTACAAGGCCCAAACTTCCGTGTCATTGTGTCTTGGGTAGGATGATTTTTGAGTGGAATTATTCCTTTGATGCTTGTGGCTCAAAGCCTCAACTACAATAATGAAAATCACTTCTTGCACTCTTTATTTATGCCTATTTATATATATATATATTTTCTGCTTCCCCCAAAATCTTTAGGATACTGGTTTTTTGCATTACTTTCTTTTGTTTCATTACTTTAATCATTTGGCTCTTACTTTTTTTGTGGTGGGTGGCTCATCTGTTCGATTTATTGATGATTGCTCTCTGGCAATTGCATCATTTTCTTCTTGTCAAAATATATTACATTACAAAAAATATGGGTATATAAGTTTCTTAACTTTTTTTTGGAAAATCATTTCAATATTTTTTCTCAACAAATGTTAATTTTTCCAAAACATAATTCCTTATGAGCGTTTTAGGATGAGACCTCTAGTCTACTTCATTTAGAGAAAACTCACCATCATTTTATAGATCAACTGAAATCTGAAAAAAATAAAATAACTTTTCCAATGATATTGATCTAGTTTATGGCAAAGACAAAATATGTAAACACTAGGCTGTATGTTAAACATTTATTGGGTAGTGTGAAACTTAAGGGAAATGTTTTATTCTTTGGTCTCAGGGGAATGCCAAGACCTGGTACCGTCAAAGAACTATAACATTTATTCTGGTTTTATTTATACTTCGAATCTCTGTTTGATTTACTCTTTATTTATGAAATCTGGATCTATTCAAATGAATCTGAACATTTTCACATATTAGGTTCCATGTAGCTATCTGCTAAGGACCAGTCAGATATCAACTCGTCCATGGCTGTGAGTTGAGCTGGCCTTAGGGCTTGAATCAGATTTCTCTAGTATTCTTATGCTTTCCAGATGGCTGTTTAGCAAACTAGGACATTTCTTGGTTTCCAGGAAATGCAAGATGTCCCTGTTAAACTGATTTGGGGAATGTTAGCCCTTGATAAAATTTCATTTTGGCTCTTTGCTCTGTTACTTAATATAACAGTTTGCGTAGTCTTCCAGAATTACAAAAGATGTTTTTGTTGAATAGAGTAAATGGGGGTAGTTTTTCTATGCTCAGTTATCATTCAGTGTTCTCAAAGGACTCCGATCCAGTGAAAAGAGAATATTAGTGTCTAGTTCCAAAGAAAGCATGTGATTGAATTTCAATTAAATGCTGGATGATGTGTATTCGAAAGGCACAGAACAAACTGGGAGATTAAAGTGCAGTATTTCTTGAAATTAAGCTATATTAATAAACATCACTGTATAACAATAACTAAAATGGATCTTTTCAGTAACAATCTTAACAAATAGTCCCCTGCCCCTTCAATTTGCTAGGCCTATTTACTCTAGGATGTGGCATTGCTCCATGAGCATGGAGCCAAAAGTTATCTGTATGGTTTGTTTATTTAAAAATTTCATTCTTCGAGCAGTATTCTCCTTTACCTCACTCATGTTTCTCAGAGAAACTGTGTCCATTACCATACATTTCAAGTGAATCATACAGGCTTGATAATTTTCTTAACCTTCTAATGTCCAGACAACAATCCACAAGATGCGTATATCATCTTAGAGATAAACATGGCGGACATAGAGAAGATAAAATATAATAAAGACTTCCGTTTATATTGCCAAATTACTCTTCCTCAAGAGAACTTTTGGGCTTTATTTAAATGGATTGTAAGAGATGAAAATGAAGTCAGTTACAGATGTGCAGTGTACACATAGCTAATGGAGAGATTAAAGAAAAACAAAGCAAAAACAAAAACAAATAAAGACAAACCAACAGTAAATAAGAAACTTATTAGTGGGTATTATAGAAAGGAGAGTATAAAGTACGGTGATAAGGATCTGAAATCCAATATGGTTGATGCTGGAGGAATGGCTGTAGTTTTTAACAGTTTTAAGATTAGGTCTGACATTTGAGCAGAAATTGTGCAGAGGTAACAAATGCAGTCGTTTCTGGGGGAATAACATTCAAGGAAATAGGAGCAGCCAACACAGAAATTTTAAGGTAGGGATGACTGGCATAATCAAGAAGTACCAAAGGGGCCAGCGGGACTTGCTATGTAATTTACATAAAGTAAAAATGTTAAAAATATTATTAAAAAATCTAAAGATGGTGAATAGCAAGAATTAAACAAAATATGGGGAGCCCACTTGAGCAAAAGGCCTTGATGCTGCACAAAGGGAGGATCTTTTTTTCAATGACAGAGCCTAACTGCTTAGGAGAGTGCTTGGTGACTACTACTCAGTAAATCTTTGTTAAGTAAATGATTCAATTCAGTCCTTTAACTAGAATTTAGCCCTTGTAATTTTACTCATACATAATGTATATCTACAAATATATATTCTACCATTGCAAAAATTTGCTACTGTTTGAGTCCTAATATCCCAAATAGTATTTTTTTGACCAATGGAATGATACCTGGCCAGAAATTAAAACATTTTTTTGGGGGGGAGATCTGGGAAAAACATTGATCTGACTTTTACTAAGAATTTTGCAATATGCTCATTAAGCTCTGTAATCTCTCATAAATTAGAATCAGAAGACAAGAGCTCTAGAACACTCATGAATATGTCTGTTAATTAATTAATAAATAATAATAATAATATGAAAAAAATCACTCTTTCATAAGATCCTAGTTTCTTTACTTGTGCTGTGAAAGTCAGTACAATATGAACATTATAATGGATGTCTACAGAGTTCTGGGTCTACCATTCTAGCTGTGGAATGTTGAGATTCCCTCATTAACTATACAGGGGAACAATAATATAATGTCCTCAGAGTTGAAGTTGTGAAGATTAAATTAATTTATGAACATAGCATACTTTGAACAGGCACATACTAAATATATATTAAACAAGAACATACCAAACACTATAAATTTGTTAATATTATATATAAAATGGGAACACCATTGTTTGTGTACTGTGTACTTCTCTGGTTCTTGTGAAACTCAAAGATAATACAGTGAAAAAAGTCAAGTTGAAAATAAAAAAAAAAAAACTATGTAAAATATATTACACTGATTCGGCTTAATGACTATCATAAGATTTCCATACCCAGGAGTCTACAATGAATATAATTTCCTACAATTAATGAAGAGTTTATTTATATATTTTACTAGATAATGGTTTTATCAAATTGTAATAGTATTTGGCTTTTTGGATATATTTAAACAGTGCTCTAAGATAGGGCTATTACAATGAAGTATATATCATTTGCAATCATTTAAAGTTTTAATAAATATATTAGATAGATGTCTTCCTAAATTTTTCAAGAGAATAAATGTTTAGTCAATAATTATTTTGAGTTTTGTTAAGCTTTTTTTAAAAAAATTATTTTCTTAAAAGCCCAGTGGAAGAGTGGATTAAATAATTTGTTAATAAGTTTAAAATTAAAGACAGACAGGAGTTAAACTATAGGTTGTAGCATTTACCTAAGTAGAAGGCAGTGGTGGCTGTTCTTGGAGCCTCTGGTAATCATGGAGAAAGATCATACTTGAGCTTATTTTAAAGAAAGAATTAGGAGGATTCAGTGGCATAAAGAACATAAGAAAGCCTTTTTTTGAAAGAAGGATATATCAAATATGACCAAGTTTTCCAGCCAAGGAATCTAGAAAGTCATCTGGAAAAGCCTTATTGACAGAACTGGGTTAGCTGGAAGCAAAATCTATGTTGGAGGATGATACGGAGGAGTTATATTTTCTATATAGTGAGTTTGGGGTGACAATTGACACAGCCTTTATAGACAAGTAACAAGTTAGTGGTCAAGGCTGTGGGTATAAATGTGGGGTGGTTTCAGAGAAATGGATGGTCAAATGTGAAATTAGATAATGATATTGAAAGATTAAATAAAGAAAATAGAGCTAATTTCTAAGATTAAGTAGGTTCTTATATTTTATAGCTAGTTGTATTTTCCCCCCAGCAGTAGGGGTTTGCTGAAATATGGGATGATGCTAAAGGATATAGATTCAAAAAATCTTCATCTTAGATTACTAAGTGTCTCAGGAAGTCATTCTAAACAAATGAAATTTTCATCAAGCTTGCTGTGGGCATATCCTGTGAACACCCAGCTCTCAATTACATTTTTTTCTTCTCGATTTATAATAAAGTTATCATGGGGTAGATTGTAGACAGGTATAAATAGTAGGAGGGAAATGGATCCAAGTATGTAAAATACTTTATCTTTGTATGTAAAACTAAGATATCAGCTCTATTCTCAATTGCAGTATTGTCTCTAAGAAAAAGTAAGAAAACAGCCTAAGGCTGTGTCAACCCAATGTCAAAACAAATTGATGAATTCAGTATGAGAATAGGGATGTTATATACTTATTTTAAATAATTATACTTAGATGTTCATATTTTTTTTATGATTCTTAAATGTATTTCTATGTGCCAAAATGCCTTAGTTAAAAACATAAAATCTTATCTCATTAATTTCTGTGCATAGATCAAACATTGCAGTATTTGAAACATATTGTTCTGGGTAGGTTCTGTGCTCAATTTTTTTGATTATTTGAAATATTCAGGCAGTCATATTATATGACAGCCTGTTTTTTTTTTTTTAGGTCTGTATGCAACTGGGTTTTAGTTATGACAGTATCATCACCAACTGGAATATTTCTACTATTTAAAAAAGTGAATCATATTACTTAAGGATTTGAGCAAAAAGTAGATTGCAAATTTCTAAAGCAAGGTAGTCCATAAAGTTTTACAGTTACACAGCCCGCTTTGTAGACTCTAAAATCTCCCCCTCCATAGTCAAAGTGAAATAGGGTTTTGATGACTAAAATTTTGGCTGAATTTTTTATAAATGATAATATATTAAATTGGGAAAATAAGAAAGAAAAACTCAGTTATACATTTTATGGGACTGATCACATTTAATCTTTCATTTTTCATGCGTTACTGGTTCCACTTTATTATTATTTAGTAGATGATAAGTCAAATCAATATATGATAAACCAAGATATCAGAAAGACATGAGCTAGCATTTGGTCTAACAACAGGAAAGGTGAGGAAAATTAATTAACTTCCTTCTGAGAAAAATAACATGACTTGGATAAATCAAGTCTATCCCTCTTTTTATCTGTTTACTGTGTTTCTACCTATCTACCTATTTATCTATCTGAAGTCTACTGTGTCTGTCTACCTATTTAACTAATATAACTGTGAATTGAGGCAAGAAGAAAGAAAAAGAAGCTTCAGGAGTGAAAATAAGTAGCAAAATTGTCCCTAATATTGGACATAATTGTTTTTATGGAAAGTTCCACAAAATCTGTCAAACCACTACTAAAGCTTATACGCATGTAGATTAGCATAGTTAAATGATGGAAGGTGATTCAGAAGCAATCAATTGTAATACTATGTACTAGCCAAACAATGAGAAAATTGGAAAGTTTTTAAAAAGCCACTGAAATACCTAAAATAAAATAACGTTTAAGAAGAAATTACAACAGATTGCATGTCCTCTACATCAAAAAGAATGAAACTGTTAAGAGAAATTAATGAAGACTGAATAAATTAAAGTCGCTACAGACGTTCAGGAATGGGGAAATTTGATAGTGTAAAAATGTCAATTCTCAATGAATCAATTTGTAGATTCAGTGCAATTTTTTTCCCCATTGTAGTTTTGTTGAAATAGAATTCAATAAAATCCCTCCTTTAAGTGCACAGTTCTCTGGTCCTTATTATAGTCTTAGTGTTGGTAACTATCCAGGCAGTGTAATTTTAAAACATCTTTACCCCAAAAGGAAACCTTCTACCAAATAGCAGCCACACCCTCCCTCCCACCCACGGGCTCTGGCAACACATAATCTGCTCCCTTTCTGTGGATTTGCCTCTTGTGGACATTTCACATGAGTGAGGGCATTCAATAAGTGTGTACCTTTAAATATTTTACAAACTGAAAGAGGGCTTTTCCAAAGGACCACATACTGTATTGTGTGGGGCAACCACATTTTGTTTTTCCACTAACCAGGTGATGACTATTTAGGTGTTTCTGCTTTTTAGCTATAAAAAATAATGGTGCTGTGAAATTCATGTGCCAGTTTTGTGGAAATATGTGTTCATTGATCTTCAAAATATATCTAGAGTTTGGAATTGCTGGGCTTATATGGAAACTCTGTGTTTAATATTTTGAGGAACTGGCAGTCTGTTTTCCACTGTGGCTTCACCATTTAATGTTCTTACCAGAAGGGAATGAAGTTTCAGATTTTTCTACCTCCTTATGAACGCATAATTATCCGTCCTTTTTATTTTAGCAGCATAATGCATGTGAAATAGTATCTCTTTGTAGTTAAAATGGGCATTTCCCTGATAACTTATGATGTTCAGAATCTTTTCATATACTTCGTGGCCATATATATATCCTCTTTAGAGAAATATCTATCAAAAATCCTTTTCGGGGCACCTGGGTGGCTCAGGGGGTTAAGCATCAGCCTTCAGCTCAGGTCGTGATCAGGGTCCTGGGACAGAGCCCCATGTCCACCTCCCTGCTCAACAGGAAATATACTTCTCTCTCTCCCCCTCCTCTTGCTCATGTTTCCTTTCTCTCTCTCAAATAAATAAATAAAATCTTTTAAAAAATAAAATGAAATCCTTTTCAGTATTTTAAATTGGTTATTTACCTTTTTATTGTTGAATTGTGAAGGTTTTTATATACTCTGGATACAAGTCCCATTTTAGGTATATAGTTTATAAGTGTTTTCTCATTGTCATTTCTTAAAATTTTCCTTTTATTATCTTTGTTTTCTTTTTAGTGTCATTTTATTTTATTTCTTTGATTATGTCTTTTGAAGCAGAAACAATTTGATTTGATGAGTCTGACTTATATTTTGTTATTATTATTTGTGTTTTTTGTTATTATAGCTGGGAACCTATTACCTAAATTAAAGGTACAGAGATTTGTGCCTATGTTTTCTTCTAAGACTTTTGTAGTTTCAGCTCTTTAGGTCTATAATACATTTCAAATTATTTTTTTATATGGCATGAGGTTGAGGTTCAACCTCATTCTTTTGTATGTATTCAGTTGTCCCAGCACCTTTATAACTCCTTTCCTCAATAGTGACTTACCTAGCCCTAATTATCCTTAACATTTCAATTTGTTCAATAATAGAATATACATAAATAATTTTTGGCTTTTTAAGCCATATTTCTGCAATAACAAATACACTAATTAGAGTTCAATATTTGTTTGCAAGTTTTATTCTTTTTAGGTGTAATTGACATATAGTAAAATATACATAAAGATATATCTCTGTGAATTTTTATAAATGTATACTTCCATGTAATCTACATATCTACATGTCAAAAAATAAAGAGCATTTCCATAATTCCAGAATGTTCCCTAGGATCCTACCTACAGTTTCAAAAGGCAACATCTGTTATAAAAATGGAATGGAGAAGAGCAGAATTGAGCAACTTGAGTCCAGATCTCAATTCTTAAATACCAGTCTCCACTGAAAGAAACTAAACTTCCTTGGAGGAATGGATGATTTCAACACTAGAACAGAGAAATAAAAATTGGGCTTGAGATATCACGTTGTGTCAGAAAGAAATGAAGCATCAAGAATCATGGAGACTTGTCAGAGATTTCAGCAATGAGCATGAAAGAGTTCTTGCTGGCCAGCCTGGAACAGCTTGAGTACCAAAATAAATATTTGCTGTATTATGTCTCATTAAATGAAAGAAAAATAAACTGACACACTGACATAAAAATGAATGAATATGTAAATGAATAATTGCAAAGAAAAGAAACAGCTCAAAAACAATCCCAACCCAATAACAGAAAAAAAATTATAGAGAAGGAATAAAGGAGTTAGAAAATTATCAGTAGGTACTAAAAATAATAGATAAATTTTGCTAAGGATACTTTCAGTTTCATCTGTGACATGTAGAAAGTTTGAAAGTTGTTGTTTTCATCTTTGCAACATGAAAAACCTGGACAAACTAAAAATAAACAATTTTTCCTAGGCATATCAGAAAACTGACATGGCAGGACATAGGCTGCCCCAAAATCTGGAGAGACGGCTAAATCCAAGGAGACACAGCTAAGATCTGCTTAATTGCAGCAGAAGTCACGAACCCTTAGGATCTCAGGGGGGAAAAAAAAGTAGTTCTGGTAAATTGCTGGAGGCCTAGTGTGGATGAACAGGAGAGTGAGAAATTCCTGGAGGCTGGAGTTTTAAGGGGGACTGATCACATTCAAGTGATTTACTTACAGAAAGCTCAACTAGATTCTTACAAAAAGCATCCAGGAAAAATACCCTCTGAATGTGGCAGAAGGAGCAGGAGAATAATTACTGAGATAAAACCCAGAGTCGTCTCCACAGCAAGGCCTACTCTCTAAAAGGTGGAGGTTTAATCAGAAGCCCATCGAATGCTCTCTATCCCCTTCTTACCACCATCACAACAGGACTCTGGTATAGTACGTGGGTTATAAGTAGAAAGGTAGCAAGGTGTCTCTTTTCTCTGATGAACATACTTAGGGAAACTCAAATCAGGAGAAAAGACATAAATATGGACAATAGAATAATTTGAAGCCTCTAGCATCTATAGGAGCCACAAATGTTAGCGGAGCCCATTCCTAATGAGATTAACATACATCTTTACGTATCAGGTCTGTTTGCCTCAGTTCCTAGCAATGGGCACGCGTTCGCCTGTCCATTTAAAAAAAAAAAAAAAAAAAAAAAAAAAAAAAGTCAAGATATGTAGGCCAAGACACAAGCAGTCTGAAGAGATAAAACATGTATCAGAGGCAAAACAGATATGATACAGATTTTTGAATTATTAGAGAATTTAATTTAAAACAACCATGATTAATTTGCTAAAAGGTTTAATGGAAAGAGTAAATATGTAAGAACGGATGGCAAATTTAAGAAGGACCAAAATAAAACACTGAAGGTATAAAAACAATAAAAAGTAACAAAATAAAATAAAAAATGCTTATGATGTTATGATGTTCTTCAGTAAACTTGAGTGGTAGAGAAGAGAATCAGTAGGCTTGTAGACAGATCATCAGAAACTACCTAAATTGGGTTGCCAGGATGGAAGGAAGGAAAAACAGCAGAAAAAAAAAATATTTGCAGTAATAATGGTCAAGAACTTTTCAAAATTAATGACGGATACCAAACCACAAATCTAGGATGCTCAAAGAACACCAAGTAGGACAAATACTGCCTCCCCCTGCCACCCGACCCACTCAAAATTTCTCAACTTATCTTATTTAATCAGAAGAAAGCCAAAGCCAGAGATAATCTTGAATGAAGCCAGAGATGGGAAGACATTTAAGTAAAGAGGAAGATAGATAAAAATAATAGTGGACTTGTCAAAAACCATACAAGCAAGAAGAGAGTGGAGTAAAAGAAAGTGTTGAAAGAAAAACAAACACCCACATGAAATGTTTTATACACCATTGAAGCAAATGGAGGAAAAATATAAACAATTGGAAGTTCTGAAGGAAGAGTTTATGAGAGTTTCTTGCATTATTTTTGGCCATTTAAAATTGTATCAAGGAGGTTAAAACGAAATATAAAATGTTACCTTGAAATATAAAATGTTACCTTGAAATATAAAATGTTACCTTGAAATAAATGTTGGCTTTGAAATAAAGCCATCTTTCCAACTCACAACCCTGTAAAATAAGGCAAAAAGGAATGGAGAGATCTATTTTTTTTCAAGAGACTTCCCTGAAGTAAGAAATTTAAAAAATGTAAGTTAAATAATAATACATAGCCAAGGCCCTGTGGAGGTGAGAAGCACCTTGGCCAGAATCATGGCAAGGCGGAAAAGAGGTTTACTTCTGGGATTTGCTTGACACCAGCCTCCCTTTTTCTTGACACCCATAGTCCTGATGTTCTAGACATGTCCCAAAATATTGCAGGAGCAAAATGAGAGTAGTGCCTCATTTAAAATTCATATGATTCTATTCTGACAAAAAAGGGAAAAGAGGGGAAACAGTGTAGTTTAATAAGGTAATGGGGAAGTTTCTCTGACTACAAGATCACTCAGAATGACAGAGGCACTATTACAAGGTTAGCCTGCATATTTGAGCAAAAAGCATCAATAAGTCTACATTCCACAAGGAGTAAGAAATTAATTTACATATTTCATAAGCACATGATAAGGAGTAAATGTTGAACTTAAAAAAATAAATTATATTACCGCATTTAGTTTAGATAACTCTTTATTTTTACACATGGTCAAAATCCAAGTAATCCAAGAGTGGTTTTCAGGCAAAAATAAGTTTTAAAACTTGCGAACATTTTTAAAGTTTTACACAGGAGAAAGTCCCTGTAAGTGACAATTTCTATTTTCAACTCATTTTGTAACTGGTTACATAATCATAAAACCTGTTGACGTGAGCCAAAGGAGTCGTTTATTCAAGCAATATGAATTATTTCTGAGCCATTCCATGCTTCTTCCTCTGCCATCCCTATTAGAGATAATTGAGGTAATTCATGCATAACTGGGAATCCTATGAGCCTACAAATAACCTTGCAATTATCACTTCACATTGTGAAAAAAAAAAATTTATCAAGTCTGACAACCTCTCCCAATTCTGTATTTGATTCTAACCATAGGTTGATTGTCTTTACTGTGAGCTGAAAGGAGAATATGCTTAAGAGAAAGACTGTGATTAGTTCACTAATTACGTATTATTTTTCTCAAATCAATGGTTTTTACATGTCTGTTTAGTTAGAAGTATCAGCTGAAGATACCAAAGTCTCTCAAAGCAGGTATCAAGAATCACCCCTACGAAGAAAGTTTGTTTATGAAGTCGTAGTGCATTAACACATAAGAATGCATCATTTTCCCCTCAAGAAATATGTATACTGGGCTGTGAACTTTACCCCAAAACAGGTGATTTTTAAAACTTACCTTTGTAATCGTGCATTTAACTCAATGGTGTAGCACAATATGCCCAGTGGATAAAATAATGAAAGGAAAGAGAGGAGGAAGCGGAATAAGAAAGGGAGGAAGGGACGTTGGTTGGATAGGGGGGTAGGTCTTCTGAGGGCAGCTAGACTAAATCTCATTTTCTTGGTGACATTTTGGATGAGAATAGCATAAATATCCCCAGGAATACTTGTTAGGTGGAATGCCTTAATTCAGGGGAAAACCAAGGACCATGTGATCTTGAGGCTTCATCATATGTAAAGTCAGTTGAGCAAACTCTTGTGTCTTCAATTTAATATCAAAAGCCAACTCATCTGATATACAACATCCAGGAGCTCAGGGAGGTCATGAGGGAGAGGGGCTCCCGCCCTTCTCCTTCGTAGAAATTATTATTTTTTGTCTGTTCTTGGGGGGCAGTAAGGTACGGAGGTCAAGAGTGAGTTTGGGGATCAGCCCACATTCACACATTCCCTGAAACTTGTCACCGTGAGGTCAGATCTTACCACCTCTGGTTCAGCATGGCTAGAATAAAGGTAGTCCATATCCATACCCGAGTCATCTGTGGGTTACCAAGCTTTTTTTACAAATTTTTGCTAATCTGTTTGGTTTGTCAGGATATCTCCTGGAGGTTTTCATTTGCATTTAACCTGAAGTGAATGAGACGAAGCATCTTTTCATTTGTTCCTAGAAATTGAAGTTTCAGTTTTTTGTTAAGTTTCCATTAAAGACTCTTGCCTCTTTTTCATGTAGCTTTTTTCCTGGTTTTTTTTTTTTTTTTTTAAGATTTTATTCATCTGAGAGAGAAAGAGAGTGGGAGCGGGGGAAGGGGGTGAGGGAGAGAGAATCTGAAGCAGACTCTGCTCTGAGCATGGATCCTGACAAAGGATCAATCTCATGACCTGAGATCATGCTCTGAGCAGACACCAATAGTTGGATGCTTAACTGACTGACTGAGCCACCCTGGTGGATTTTTTTCTGTTTCAATTCAAGTTGCTTATCTGCTTTTACTTTTATTTATTTATTTATTTTTGAATTGATCACTGAGCTCAGATATATTCAAACCTTGACTTTTTCCTTAAATAAAAAATGAATATAAATTATTCTTAAAGTACCATGTTTACAGCTATTTTAATTGTTACTCGAGTTCTAAATGGCTTTCAGTTTCCATAGTAATTTTTTGATAAACTATATAATATTTAGAAAGTTTCAAGTATTTTGGAAAACAGTCTTAAATGTCTTAAATATCTGAATTTCAAATCAATACCCTTTTTCTTCTTTTTGAAGAATTTTAACATTTCTTGAAAGGCAGACTTACTAGCCATCAAATACCCTCAGTTTTTGTTTGTATGGGAAAGTATTTCTCCTTCACTTTTGAAGAATACTTTGGCAGGATACAGAATTCTAGATTTTGGCCTTTTTCTCTCAACACTTCAAATATTTCTGTCCATTCTCTTCATGCTTGTGTGGTTTCTGAGGAAAGGTCAGATGATGTTGTTCTTATCTTTGCTTCTCCATAGACAAGATTCAATTACATTTTTCTTCTCCATGGCTTCATTAAAGATTTTCTCTTTATCTCTGATTTTCTGAAGTTTAAAGATAATATGCCTAGTTTGCATATAAAATGCCTATTTTTATTTTTGGTGTTTATTTAAGTAGGTGTTTTCTGAGCTTTTTAGTTGTTTGTGGCACTAATTTGGGGAAATGTTCAGCTAATCTTGTTTCAAATATTTCTTCTATTCCTTTATCTCTTTCTTTGAATATTCCCATCACACATATGTCATATCTTTTGTAATTGTGCCAGAGTTCTTGGATATCCTGTGCCATTTTAAAAATATTTTTTCTTTTGTTTTGTTTTAATCTTTGTATTGAAATATCCTCAATCTCAGATATTGTTCCTTCAGTGGATCCAGTCTGCTAATGAGCCCATCAAAGGTATTTTCATTTCTGTTACATTTTTTTTTAATCTCTAGCATTTATGTTGTATATTTTTCTTAGAATGTCTTCTCTCTGCTTACATTGCCCATCTGTTCTTGCATGGTGTTTACTTTACTCATTAGGACCTTGAGCATATTAGTCATTTTTTTTTAATCTAGGTCTGATAATTGCAACATCCTTGCCATATCTGGTTCTGAGAGTTGCTATGTCTCTTCAAATTGTGTTTCTACCATTTGATATGCCTAGTAAATTTTTTTTCCTCAATAGCTGGATATGAGGTACTGAGTCAAAGGAACTGTAGGAAATTAGATTTTAGTGGTGCAGAAAAGTGTGGGGAAGAGGATTGTTGTAGAGTCTAGGATTTGGTTTCAGTCTTTTAGTGAGCCTGTGCTGCTGGACTGTGAACTCCACAAGTGCTTCTCTGTCCCCTGCTCTGCCCCACTTGAGTGGGACAGGAAGGGTCGTCATGGCCAGAGTTGGGTATTTGCCTTTGCCTTTTCCCACCTGCTAAAGCTGGCGGGGATTGGATATTTCCCTTCCTCCAGGTCAATTGCCCTTAAAAAAGAAAAGAAAAGAAAAAAGTTTCTCTTGAGGGCAGATTTTGTTAAGAACAGAATAATCTGGTGTATTTCAAAATAGTTACTTTCTCCTCACCCTTCAGGAATGGTGTTGGCATTTTTGTGTGATGTTCGCTGTGAGAACTTGGCCCCATTCTTACAGGCAAAACATGAAACTGTGGAACGACTCTAGGACTAGTTTTCCCTGGGGTTTTAAACTCTTAGACATGTCCACACTGAGCTTCCAGCTATTTGTCGGTTATAGTTTAGATTTTCCTAGCCCAGCACTGGTTCCTGGAGACATTTCTGATCATGGGTTTATACTCTAATAAATTGTGATTCCCTGTATTCACCTGTGTCTCTAATTTTGGGAGCAGTTGCTTGCCCAGTGGATTCACTTCTTTGTCAGATCCAGGAAGACTTGTTGATATTTCCATTTTTTATGTGTTAGTGTGGAGTGAGGACTTACAAGCTCCTACATGCCAGACCAGAAATGGGAAATCCTTTTAAAATCTTAGTAGAAGTATTATTTGTATTCTTTCATTTGTTCTCCAAATACATATTATACAGTCATTATATGCCAGACACTATGTTAGGTGTAATAGAGGAAGGAATAAATGAGCTCTTAACCTCTATTATTATTTTCTTTATACAAATATATTTTGGTAAACAACATTATCTTTTACTTCATATACTTCTACTACGTACACATATATACCTCTGATTAGAGTATGCAGTTGTTTTTTTTTTAAGATTTTATTTATTTGAGGTGGGGGGAACATGAACAGGATGGAGACGGAGAGGGAGAGAGAATCTGAAGCAGACTGTGCTGAGCGCAGAGCCTGAAGCAGGGCTTGATCTCACAGCCTCAACATCATGATCTGAGCAGAAACCAAGAGTCAGACACTCAACCAGCTGAGCCACCTGAGTGCCCCAGTTTTATGCAACTCTAATATTAGAAGATATAACCCTGATATTTTGATCTAGCAACATCCTGTCTAATTTGTTAATCATGTTAGTAGTATCACAATGCACAAATCTCATGGCATTCATAGAAATCACAGTTACTCACCTCATAACTTTGATACTCCTTGTCTTTGATAGCCTTGATAGCTTCAGATTTTAGAATTCTTCATGGACTATGAATTTCTTTGGAAATAAGAAAATGAAAACAAAAAATAGGGAATGAATTTTTGGTGTTTTGCAAGCCCTGGGGATCCCTAAGGCAATATTAGTTAAGATATTATGTATTGTATTAATTCTGCTACCAATTTTTACTGCTATTTTACAGATTTATGTTACTTAGTAATAGAAAATAACTTTTATTTAAGTCTTCATATGACTCTGTTTTCCTCTATTTAAAGAGATATACTGGGCAGCCTGGGTGGCTCAGGGTTTAGAGCCTGCCTTCAGCCCAGGGCATGATCCTGGAGACCCGGGATCGAGTCCCACATCAGGCTCCCTGCATGGAGCCTGCTTCTCCCTCTGCCTGGGTCTCTGCCTCTCTTTCTCTCTGTGTCTCTCATGAATAGGTAAATAAAAATCTTAAAAAAAAATTAAAAAATAAAGGTATATACTTAATTAGAATTTATTTACTATGTGACAATCATTGCTTCAAAATATGGTATAATTAAGAAACATTTTCTCCTTTTTTTAATAGGATCTTTTTTCAGTCTCAATCCACAACCACCTAGCCCTTCACATGCCATTCTATACCTATTACAGAGATACAGCAGAGGTTTATGTGAGTTCCGTTTTAAAAAGTCCCCCCAAATAAATATGATAGCCCCAAAAGAAGGAATGAGAGACTTGTGTCTGTCATCTTAACAAGTTTGCCGTAAATTTGTTTTTACTCTCTTATGATGAAGTGGTCATTTTAGACCTTGATACATTTTTCTCTTTGAAGGTAAACTGTGTCTTTATGAATTATTCTTTCAGTAAAATACATGTACATACACTTAATTATTTCTACTTTTCAGTCTTTGATCATAATCTATGAGAGAAGAACAGCTTAGAGTATATGAAAGTGATGTTGTATCACATGTGAATTTTCTAAAATAGGATATTCTCCCCATAGACACCCCACATTCTTTTTTATTCTGCTCTAGATTATCTTGGGAAATCAATGGTTGATTTCCTTTATCATTGTAGTTTCTATTCTGTAATTTTAATGTGTGGCAGGCAAGATTGGAAAGGTGGGAAATATCTAGCCTGAAGAATAGCTAGACATCTCAAAAAGAGGAAAGCATTAAAATGTTTTTAATTATACAAAGATGAGTTAGGGTGAAAAGTAACACAGATTAGAAAATTTGTCATATTTATTTTTAGGTGTAGTAATTGTTGGCCCTAACTAGTAATAAAAGGTATATAGTTGTAGAATAGAAAATAGCATTTTACAAACTAACATGGAATAGACTACAAAGCTAAGGTCAATTACCATCAACTTAAGTGTATTTTTATGTTTTCTATTGTTTATATCTTTAATTCAAAGAGCTCAAGATTACCTTTGAAGCTCATAACAAGTATTTTGTTGTGAGACACCAGTGGGCTACATCATAAATAGTAAAAATCCAAGATTTTTTTTCTAAATTTATTGTTTTATATTAGTGTAATTCCTATCTCCTATCCTTAGTAATTGACAAATAAATACTAAGCCTTGAAATATGTCTATGAAGTTAATAAGCTACAATTACTTAGGTAGTATTTGTTTTTAATTAAAAATATTCATCCTTTAATTCCTTCCAGTTCTACAGTGAATGGCAAGCAATTGAAAGACTGATGTTAAGTGTAGCTGTTCCAGATTTAAATAGATTCAACACAATCCACATAGTTTGAATAAAGGTTATCTGTCTCATGATTGAAACATAAGCAGTACGAAACAAGCAGTAGGCGTTAACGCTGTAACCCTAATCTCCAAATATTGTTCTGCTTTATAAAGCTTGGGGAGGAAAGAAAGACTTGTAAGGAGGTAATCTCTGTTTTTCAAAAGATACCATGTGTCATGGTAATATTCAGGATTCTTTTCAAATGATTTTTATTATTCCTTCAAGATTTTATTAACTTCCTGTTACATGCAAAATATACTCCAGATTCTGAGGATATCAGATAGGCAAATTTTGGTCTATATTCTCAAGGAATTAAGAGACACGTAGTAGAGAATGAGTAATGACAAAGTAATTTGTAAATGCTGAAAGATTATGAATTCAAGATGGAGGGGAGCAAAAAAGTGATCATGTCAACCTAGATATAGTTGGTGTGGAAGGAAAGATGTCACTGGAGATTATTATAGAACCTGAGTTGTAGCATATTATCAGGAAGTAGAGTTTTTTGGTTTGTTTGTTTTTGGAGAGTTTACATATGCAAAGGTAAAAAGAATTAAAATAACTTATTTGTCACTCCTTTTCATTAGATTTCGTGTGTTTTGTGTCTTCCCCCTTTAGAGATGCAGATTATGCTAGTAGTTACATAAGACACAAAAACAGTACATAAAAATCATCCCCTATCATTTTGTTTCCACAGTGAAACTACCTAGCAGGTGACAAGCTAATATCTGGAAAGCCAGATATCAAGAAAATGTCCTTCAAAAGAGAAAAGGTAATTATGAATTGGTTGGCTACACTTCGTTTTCTTGTTCATTGGTACAGAAAGTTCAGAATAAACATTAAAAGTTTGTTTATTTCCATGGGTAAACTCTCCCTTGGGTGGTATATATAGCAGATATGGGGGTACGCTCACCAATAATGTTTAAGGCAACACACATCTGAAAGTTCTATTTATTTATTTATTTATTTTTAATTTTTTTTTATTATTTTTATTTATTTATGATAGTCACAGAGAGAGAGAGAGAGAGACAGAGACATAGGCAGAGGGAGAAGCAGGCTCCATGCACTGGGACCCCGACGTGGGATTCGATCCCCGGTCTCCAGGATCCCCATTTGAACGTTTAAAGGTAGATTCTGGGGATCCCTGGGTGGCGCAGCGGTTTAGCGCCTGCCTTTGGCCAGGGGCGCGATCCTGGATACCCTGGATCGAATCCCACGTCGGGCTCCAGTGCATGGAGCCTGCTTCTCCCTCTGCCTATGTCTCTGCCTCTCTCTCTCTCTATCATAAATAAAATAAAAATTAAAAAAAATAAAGGTAGATTCTGATAACGCATACTATTCCTTGTTCTTGCTAGGTTAATTAAATCTCAAAGATTGTTTCTTAAACTGATTAGATTATAAATTTTATGCTCAGTTCTGCTGAATAATATTTTTTCAGTGAATTAACTCCCTAACAACTAATTGAAGCAGTGGTGATATTTTGGATAGCATCTTTACTTCCTTGATTGCATATTTTTATGTAAGCAAATTGCTTATGAAACTGGGAATTTCTATTTCCAAGACCATAATGAAAAAACAGGGTAATCTCCATTGTTAGGTAGAGTAAGATATTATCTATATCTGACTTTTAAAATCTAAGCCAATTAAGGGCTTATCAATGTATGTGTATATGTTTTATAAAATTCTTTGGAAGATTAACTAGTGTTTTATTATTATTTTTTTGATCTAAGGCATGTTCCTAAACTAAGAGAAAGTTGTTTTCCATGAGATAATTTATTTCTTCAGTTGCATTTTGGAGATTAGAAAAATGGCGAGCCTTATTGACATGGATTTTGAGGCACAGTCAGAACGTGGGATGGGAGGAGAGGCAGGAGTGGGATTGCTATAGTTGAAGAATAATATCTATTCAAGAAAGAGGAGAGGCACTTATCGTGCCATGTATTTGCATTTGCGTGCTGAAGTGATATTGTACAAGTTGAGTCCATACAAGTAGGGTTATCACATGGTATCAGCAAGATACTTGAGTCTTCTTTTCTAGTGGATATGTTTGACATCTGCCCTAAGACACTTGAAGAAGTGAGTAGTAATTACTAAATATCTTCAAATTCTTGGCCCAATTGTTCTCTCTCTAGAAAGAAACATCAATTTATACTATTCAAATGATAACGAAAACTACTCAGATAATTGTTCTTTATCCATATAATTTTCATTTCCTTGTTTTTTTCCCGTTACGTTAGGGAGTAGTTTAAAAATGCACAATTGAAAACTGAAGGTGCCTTTGAATTCTCTTTTCATAATTGTGTTGCCTGTGTCACTTGCCAAGGTCAGTACACATTGGTAGTTCTTGAACTTCATTGTGCGCAATAATTACCTAGGGAGTTGTTATGTACGGCTAATTCTTGTGCTTCATTCATAATTACTGATTAGAATCATAAGGCATTGTCTAGAAATCCACTTTGTAATAAGCTCCATAGGAAATTCCAATTCAGGTTATTGGGAGATCACACCAGGCTGATTACTAACATCTCCCCATTTGTACTTTTAGTTGAAATCTACCCATTTAGAAGTCTCATAAATGACACAAAGAAAAAAATATCTTCAGCATGAATCATCTTGTGCATTAAACATTTTAAATTTAAATCTTCGTCCTTTCCTATTGTGATCCCAGTAAGCTGTGGCCGCTTCCATCCATCTATTTTCTAGCTAACATCTGTGTGAAAAGCCTCTTCCCACTCTAGCAGCTTGTATGCCAGCCAGTCACAAAACTACCAAGTTTGGATGCTATTCTCATGTAATTGCTGCCTGTGGAAGATGGCACCGCTGTGCAGAATGCCAGTTCATTAGTTATGAGCTAGACGGAACTTAAGGCTTGAAACAAGATACTCTTCATTTCCTTCAATTCAACCAGAGCCTCCACCGCTCTCCTTGGGGGGGGGGGAGCTGACTCCAGTTGCAAAGTCAGGTGAGCACACCCACACAGAGCGCATCATTCCTGAGCAGCAGGTCATCTGCTTTTGTCCCTCCAGCTCAGCTCCGTGGGACTGCCAGCTGCAGAGCAAATGCACTATAGCCCCCTTGCATAGAAAACGGATTTCTACTGAGTGGGAAATTGATGAAGATTGTGTGATTCTAATCCATTTCACTCACAATGGGTAAGAAGGGCCTGTGCGCAGGCTGGGGAGACACTCCCAGAACAGCTGCTGCCCTTCACCTGAGCCTAGTAAAGACGCAGGCAGGAAGATGGAACACATAGGGGACAGGGAGGCAAATATGCAGCCAACTCACTCTCTGTCTCTTCTCACTAAGAATTTCACAGGTGGTCATAGTTTCACCTGCTGTAAACATCCAAATGGTTCACAAAGTCTCGGGCAATACAGGATTTATTTTCAGAATGCTACACAAGGGGATGCAGGTTGGTTTATTTATTTTTTATTATTTTTAAAATTTTTTGGGTGGATCTCTGGGTGGCTCAGTGGTTGTTGCCTGCCTTTGGCCCAGGGAGTGACCCTGGAGACCTGGGATTGAGTCCCACGTCGGGTTTTCTGCATGGAGCCTGCTTCTCCCTCTGCCTGTGTCTCTGCCTCTCTCTCTCTGCATCTCTCATAAATAAATAAATAAAATCTTTAAAAAACATTTGTTTTCAAGATGACAGACCACCGATGAATCATGAGCTTTTGTAAAGACTGTGGATGAACATTTATTTCAGTGCAAACACTGTTAGTAATTGACAGAGTTGAATGTCTAACTTGACAATGTCACCTCAGATTTAGAACAAGAAAGATAATAAAATTATAAAAGATGGTTTCTGCAATTTTCTGTCAGCCCTCCATACCATCTTCAACTAACACACTCACCTACTTACACACAGAGCTAATCAATGGTCCAAAGTCCCAGGAAGGGAAGTGTCCTCACGTGCCTCCCTTTTATCCAGGGATCTCCCATCTCTTCTGCATCTGCATCTTTATTCATGATACTTGTTCTTTTTCCCTAGAATATAAATGTGCTCAAGTCTTTTTTGGGACAATACACACACACATAGCCGCTTAGACTTTCCTCTCCAGCTCCAGCTCACTTGATTGCTCTCTCACTCTCTTGCTCTCTCATGCTATCTTTCTCTCTCCATTTTGTAGCTAAATTCCTTTAGAGTCTTTTGGAATAGCGTCTTAACCCTTAACATCTCTGTATGTCCCCTTGACTCTACTAAAAACTTTCTGGAAAAGCATTTCACTGGTAAATTCTATATTTCTTAGAACAATACACAGATCATACTCGGATTAACTTGATTCAATATTGTTAACCATATGTTTCTCCTTAAATAGTTTGCCTACTGAGTAATGCGGTACCATTTGTCCTGCATTCTCTTCCATTTAGACATTTCTATCCCCTCTTTTTCCTTGATTCCTCTTTTTTTTTTCATAATTAAATTCTGATATCTCCGGGAGTTCTTACTTTAGCTCTTCCCTCTCTGCAGTTACTCTTAGGGTCTTACTGTATACTATAAGCACCACCTTATTGCCTATAAATATGCTACGGCAACAGATTCTCCATCTGTAGAATACCAAACTGGGCCTATCCCTTCTTTTTCATTTCACTGCATTTAAAATGTGTCGCCCTCCCCTTTTTTTAATCTCTCAGAAAATATCAGGACTATCCTTTCAATGACCAAACCTAGAAAAATTTAAACTGCAGTCTTGATTTCTATCTTTCCCTCAACTTCTATGTTTAAAAATAAAGTCTTGCCATTTGTTCTCAGTGTTTCTTTGACTCTCTTGCTCTCTCTCTCTCTTCCTGTTTAAACTGTGGTCCTTGAAGCCCTTAATATCTGTTGCATCACCTTGGTAAAAACTCTCCTTTGCCTACAGAATTAGATCTAAATTCCTTAACATTTCCCTGAAAATTTTCATGACAGATCCCTGGCTGTACTCTTTTTCTACATGTCTATCACTTTCATACTCTTGTAGGAAGAAATCTTTTATTGTTGTTAGGAAACATCATAGAAATGCCCAAAGTCAAGATGAGACAAAAACAAAGAAACCAGAGGAGCTTCTGGCACCTGTAGCTATAGCAAACTTCAAGTAGATGGATTCCTAGCTAGATCAACCTAGGTTCTCACACTAAGGACTTCTTTTCTTTAGCTCCTAGAAGCCAAGATGTTTAACTTTCGATAACAATGACAACAACAACAAAAAAAATTACAAATCATGCCTATGAGCAAGGGGAATTCATTCTGAAGAGATAGAGCAAACATCAAAGTCAAAGATGTGATGAGATGTTAGAATTATCAGACAAGGCCTTTAAAATAACTATCGTTAACTCACTAAGGACTCCAGTTGGACAAATAGATACCTTACAGGAACAGATAGGTAATGTAAACAGAGATGAAACTCTAAGATTGAATTAAGAAAAGTCTGGAAAAAAAAAAACCTACTATAACAGTAGTAAAGAATATCTTCAGTGAACCCACCAGTAGACTTGATATGACAGAGAAATAATCAATTATGTGGAAGATAGGTCAAAAGCAACTTCAGAAAATACAAAGGGGAAGAATGAAAATCAACAGCAAACATAGAACTGTGGGATAATTCCCCAAAGTGTGACATACACATAAGTTCAATACCAGAGCAGGAAAATGAAAGAATAGAATAAAATAAATATTTGGAAATATAATGACTAAAATTTTCTAAAATTAATAACCAACATTAAACCACAGTTTCACAATGCTCAGAGAATAAGAAGGGCATATCAAACACAAACAAATAAAATTAAAACAGTAACAACAAAAAAACCTCCATGTATATATATATATATATAATATAAATTATGCAGCGAAACAAAGACAAAAAGAAACTCTGGGATTTCCTGGGTGGCTCAGTCAGTCCAGCACCTGCATCTGGCTTAGGTCATGATCATAGGGTTCCTGGATAGAGCCCCATCTGGGGCTCCCGGCTCTGTGAGGAGTCTGCTTGTCCCTTTCCCTCTGCCTCCCACCCCCTTCCTCCCTCCCCCTTTTATATCTCAAATAAATAAATAAAATCTTTAAAGAAAAATACTGGAAAATCTGTAAAGAAGCGAGGGAAAAATAAAAATAAAATACCTTACTTATAAAGGAACATGGATAGGAATTATAGTGGATTTGTATTGAGAAATATGCAAGAAAAAAGATAGCCATATTGTATATGTAAAGTTTAAGAGAAAGAAACAATTCCAGTAACTTAGAATTATATATAGCAAAAAAAGTATTCATTAAAAACAAAGAAGAAATATATTTTCTTAAACAAAAACTGATGGAATTTATTGCCACCTGATCTTCCTTCTCTGCAAGAAATGATAAAATAAGTTATTCAGGGGAAGGAAAATAATATATGTTCAAGCTTTGGATATAAAGAAAGAAAGCATGTCATAGACGGAATAAATGAAGTTAAATTCTTAACTTATCTTAATGATAATTTAATGTAATGACAGTAAAAATGTATTTAATGATAATAGCATATAGGTAAGTGAGGTGAATAACAATAACATCACAAAGGTATGAAAAAGATTTGGAAACACTCTGTAATAAGCTAACTGTCCTACATATGAAACATATAGGGCATTTTGAAGCTATATTTTGATTAGTTAAAATATGTTATAAAATATTAGGGCAATCACCATAAAAAGTTTCAAAAGACTATAGATTTTGGTCTCATCTCTGATATGTAAAGAGATTGGAAATCATGACTCTTCCTTGAAATTAAAAAAAACAAACTAACAACTCAGAGATTAATGAAGAAATTGGAAGAATAAGAGACAAAACTGTGTTAAACTGATCAGAAAATTGGTCACAGAGCCAAATCTCTATCCCCAAATCTAGAAATACATAGGAAAATCAGAGTTGCTAGTGAGAGCTGCTAACCTGGAGCTTATGTCCATGGATCCGTCAACTGGTAAGAACCTTTAAATGGCAATGCTGATTACTTGCTTAAGGATGAGTGTGGAGTATGAGTGAGAACCTTTGGGGGCTACAGCCTTATGGGGACCCCTATATTTTTACATCAGAGAATGCTTCTCAGAGTGAAGAGCTGAGGAAAGATCTCTTTGTGGCAATGACATGGGGATGAAACAGGAATCGTTGTGAAATATACTCAAAGCCTTCTTCATAGCAAAGGCCTAATCTCAAAGGAAAGGGCTTTCCTAGAGATTTGCTCTAGCCTGGCAAGTAATCCTTCCACTTGAGTGCCCTTTAACCTTTGAGTTCACCTAAAGGTGAAAAGAGATACCATACTATTTGCAAAACACTTGTAAGGGTCACAACTAGGGACAAAGGTCAGCCTATAAACCAGAGGTTTAATTTTAAGATTAAAGACTCTTCACACCTATTTGTAGTTACCTAAATGGCTCCAATAAAAAGAGTGGATCACATCTGAAAGAACCATAAATCATAGTCTTTTTCTTCCAAACTCAGAGCCAAGAGAAAAGATGAAAGCAATGACACTGGAAGGATCTGAAGCTTCTGGTACCTGTAGGTAGAGCAAACATTCCACACAACGCAGCTCATACCCAGATTAACATAAATCCTTATGCTAAAGGTCTATGTAATTCAGTTCCTTTATACTTAATACTACATGTCCAAAGCAGAAGAAATCTCCGAAATCAGAGTGGCTGAGAAATTTCCCAAATGAATGAGAGAAATTCACAAATTAAGGAAACCCACTGAACATCAAGCATGATAAATACAAACAAACACAAACTTACAAGCCAAAGAACATAAACATATTTAAATAGCAAGAAATAAAAGACAAAGGGAAAATATTGAACGAATAGAGGGGAAATCTTACTTAAGGAGAAACAAGGATAAGAAATAAAGAAGTAGATTTCTCATCAGTAACCAAACAAGCAAAAAGAAAAAAAAAAAAAAAGACTGGAGTGAAATTTTTAAAGCTTTAGAAGAAAGAAACCAGCAATCTAGAATTCTACACCAGAGACATCTTCACCTTCAAATGAAGGAGAAAGAAAACTTTTCTAACCAAGAAAAAGTGAGGAAATTCATCTCCAATAGATTTGATTTGCAAGAAATGTTAAAAGGAGTTCTTCAGGAAGAAGAAAATATGTCAGGTACATCAATTTATAAAGAAAAAAATAATTAGAAAAAATATATACAATAAAGTATTTTAGTTTTCATTCTTAATGAATTTAAAGATTAACTGAGTATTTGAAATAATGACAGTAATGATGTGTTTGGACATTTAAAGCATAGAGATGAGTCAAATGACAAGAATGTTATAAAGAATAGGAGAAAGAAATCAAGAATGATTTGTCGTAAGGTACCCGTATTACACGTGAGCTATTAAAATATAATTTGAAGGTTGACTCTATTAGTTCAAATGTATATTGGAGATTCTAGAGCAACCATTAAAAATATCTTTGTAATAAGTATGGAATAACGTAAAGTAATATAAAATGCTCAGTTAAACCCAGAGTAGGGAGGGAAACATTGCAGGATAAAAGAACCAAAGAATAAGAGCAAAACAGAAAACAGTTACAAGCATGGTTACTATTAACTGAATTATCAATGATCACATTAAAGGTTAGTGTTCAAAATACACCCACTAAACTACAGAGATTGTCAGAGTAAGAAAAAACTAAAACCAACTGTGTGTTGCCTACAAAGAATGTACCTAAAATGTAAAGATTCAGATAGATTTAAAGTAACTGTTTGGAGGGATGTATACCATGCTAACAATGACCAAAGGATTTGTGATAACCATATTAACTTAAGAAAGAAGCATGATTCACATCAAGGAAGTTGCCAGAGATAACAAGGACGTTGCATAATTAGAAGGGAGTCAACTTTCCAAGAAATCATAACAGTCCAAATGTGTATGCACATAACAAAAGTGGCAAAGCACACAAGACGGAAACTGATGGAACTGAGAAGAAAAACCAGAAGAAGAAACATGGTTATATCATTATGTATAATATATTTATATAATATATCTTGTAATATATAATTGTTGCCTTCAATACCCTATTTCAGTAATTTATAGTTAAGGAAGACAATATCCAGTAAGGACATAGTTTAGAGGAATATGCCTTTAATTAACTTGGCCTAATTGACATTTATGCAATACTATATCATAACGACATACACTTTCCCCAAGTTAACATGGAATGTTCCCAAAAATATACCAAACTCTGGGCTATAAAACACACTGTAAAAATTTTATTTTTTATTTATTTATTTATTTTTAAAGATTTTATTTATTTATTCATGAGAGACACAGAGAGAGAGGCAGAGACACAGGCAGAGGGAGAAGCAGGCTCCATGCAGGGAGCCTGATGTGGGACTCGAGCCCAGGACCCCGGGGTCACACCCTGAGCTGAAGGTAGATACTCAACTGCTGAGCCACCCAGGTGTCTCAACACACTGTAAAAATTTTAAATGGGGCACCTAGGTGTCACAGTTGGTTAATCATCACAGTTGGTTTCAGTTTAGGTTCTTATCTCAGGGTTGTGAGATTGAGCCCCACATTAAGCTCTGTGGTCAGCAGAGAGTATGCTTAAGTTTCTCCTTCCCTCTCCTTCTGTTCCTCCCCCCCTTATCCCTCTGCTCTCTTTCTCCCGCTCTCTCCCAAATAAATTAATCTCTAAAAAAAAATAAATGAAGATTGTACAAAGTATGTTTTTAGATCAAAATGGAATTAAACTGTAAATCGATAAAAAGAAAAGTCTCAAATATTTAGGAATTAAACAATACTCTTTGAACACATAAGTCAAAGATGCGTTCTAAGAAGAAATTTAAAAATATGTGAACTAAATGAAAATAAAACTAGCATACACTTATCACAGAAGTGACTTAAATAAAAATGATAAAAATGGCAAAATTTTTGTCATGTATATATTACTACAATTTAAAAAGTCATAGGAGAGATCCTTGAGTGGCTCAGTGGTTTAGCACCTGTCTTCAGCCCAGGGCCCGATCCTGAAGTCCCAGGATCAAGTACTATATTGGGCTCCCTGCAGGGAGCCTGCTTCCCTCTCTGCCTGTGTCTCTGTCTCCTCTCTCTGTGTCTCTCATGAATAAATAAAAAAAATCTTAAAAAATAGATAAGTAAAAATAAAAAGTCATAGGAAAATATTAACTTTTTTTAAAAAGACAAAATTACTGGTTAAAAAAATTGAGAAAAGAGCAGTCTTTTACTTAACAAAAACTCAATAGCAAAGTAATATAAAATCAAGGTTCTTATTCACAAAACAAGTTATAAAAAATAGAAAACAACATAAATACACATTTACAGAATTATATTCATGGAGGAGGTAATATGCAGTAATCAAATAATTGTTACAAATACTTGTGTGGATAATCTAAAAAAATATAATGTGAACTTGAATCATAAAATTTTAAAGGATAATAATGATTGAAAGAATCAAGTGGGTAATTAAATAAACTGAAGAGTATCATCTAAAATTATACAATGATTTTCTTGATATATAACTATATATAAATAAGGCTAAAATGTAAAGCGAATATAACGACAATGACTGGAAATGTGAGTATAACCTTATAGAGGAAGGAGAATAGGGAGAATTTTGAAATCTGTTATATTCATATCCATGATGTTTTATTTATGTATACCTACTTTTTTTTTTTTTTTTTTTACAAAGAGGACTATGAATAGCAGAATATTAGAGTTTGAAAGAACCGAGTGGCTGATAAGTTGGTATATGCCATATTATCAGATAAGCTTATCTCTATGTTTGGGGCATTTCATAAAATAATAAAAATAATTTTAAAAAGAGTAGTTAGCCACAAACAAGATGATCCAATACATACAAACACACCACATCCACTGCCGCCACTAAAATCCATGAGAGAAATATAGCCATCCTATTAACAAAAATTAGAGGAAATTTCTATCTTCCCCAAATCAGTAATTATCATATCAAACATACTTAGATATCCTTGTCACAGTAGATGCTATAAAAAGTTTTGTCCCCCCCAAAATATAATTTTAATTTTGAGTAAAGAATTTGACAAAATCCTGAATTTGAACGTGTTGTTTTGATAGTTTTATTTATTTATTTATCTATGTGAGAGAGAAAGAGAGAGAGCTCAAGCAGGGGGAGAAGCAGAGGGAGAGGGAGAAGCAGACGCCCCTCTGAGCAGGGAGCCTGATACAAGACTCGATCCCAGGACCCTGGGAGATGCTTCACCGACTGAGCCACCCAGGTTCCCTTTGATGGTTTCTTAATAATAGATTATAAGACCACAAAAGACCCTAAATAACCACACCAACCTTGAGTAAGAGGAGCAAAGGTGGAGACCTCACACTTCCTGATTTCAATGATTTCAATCTATATTTCAAAGTTATAGCAATCAAACAATATAGTATTGACATACAAACAGACACATAGAGGGAACAGAAATAAACCCACACATCTATGGTCAATTTATGCCAAAGAAGGTAAGAATATACAATGGAGAAAGGATAGTCTCGTCAATAAATAGTGTCAGGAAAACTGGACAGCCACCTGCAAAAGAATGAAGGTGGACACCTGTTTTACACCATATGCAAAAATCAAGTCACAATGGTTTAAAAACCCGAATGTAGGACCTGAACCCATGAAATTCCTAGAAGAAACGTAAGAGGTAACCTCCTGGACAAGGATCTTAGCAATGATTTTTTATTTTTTTTTTTGCATTTGACATCCAAAGCAAAGGCAAAAAGGCAAAAAGGCAAAAAAATAAACAAGTGGGACTACCTTGAACTAAAAAAGCTTCTGTACAGCAAAGGAAACCATCAGCAAAACAAAAAGGCTACCCACCAAATAGGAGAAAGTATTTGCAAATCATGTAGCTGATAAGGGGTTGACATCCAAAATATGTAAGGCATGCATGTAACTCAGTAGCAAAAACCAAATAATAAACCAATTTGATTAAACAATGAGCAGAGGACCTGATTAGATATTTTCTCATATACGAGCTACAGATGGCCAACTGGTACGTGAAAGGGTGCTCAAAATCACCAATCGGTGGGGAAATGCAAATCAAAACCACAATGATATCCCCTCACTCCTCTTAGGATGTCTTCCATCTGAAGGGAAGACAAATGCTGACGAGGATGTGGAGGAAAGGGAACTCTAGTGCACTATCGGGGAGACTAAGTTGGTGCGGCCACTATAGAATACAAAAATAGTAACAGGCTAATAAGCAAAAAATGGAAATTTTATGTCTGGAGAGAATTCTTAGTCAAATATGCCACATGAAGCCATAATAAATGGGATCACATTTTAGATACATAATGAAGTGATAAAAAGAAAGTATTTGGGGCACCTGGGTGAAGCTCAGTGGTTAAGTGTCTGCCTTCCTGCAACTCAGGTCATGACCCCAGGGTCCTGGGATCGAGTCCCACATCAAGCCTGCTTCTCTCTCTGCCTGTGTCTCTGCCTCTCTGTGTCTGTCTCTCATGAATAAATAAAAATCTTTTCAAAAAAAAGAAGATATTTTTAGTTCTTAAAAATGATTTTATTTATTTTTGCATAAATCCTTACATAAGTCTTTAATTAAAGTTGAGGGAGTAATAAACTTTTCTAACAGAGTTTGTTGTTGTTTGCATATAACTTAGAAATTTCAATTCTTTAGCAATTTGCCCAAAAAAATAAGTTCATAATTTTCATTATATATTAAATATTTTTTGAATTCTCCTATATAGTTTTACAGGGTCAAATTATTTGAAATCCTTTTAACTCATGTTGAAATACCAATTATTTTTTGTTTTATTTTTCTTGTAGTTCTCTGCAGTAAATTATTTTGAGTTATTTACTGAGAATTGGTAACAGTTACACGAAGGTTGAATATCTTGAACAATAAAAATTCAGCCATTTGGCAGAGTGCCTGGAGTTTTATCATTCGAGATTATTTTTTACTAAGTTATTTTATCATTGCCCCAGATATCTTATTTAATATTTATTCATTAAGTTTAATACTCTCATACTATGTACCACGCTTGTTAATAAGCATTATTATGGATTCATCTTAAACAGTATTTTATTATCAGTATAAATTATATTTTATTGAGAGCTTTTGGGTGCATCACTTAATGAACTAAAGAGTATGAACTTAGTAAAGCCGTTATTGTCTAATATAGCCTTGATAAACAGAGGATTAAGCAGCCTGTAGGGAGGTATCAAAATTGCATTCTCATTTTAAGGAACAATGAGTGCTGCCTTACTAGTATTTATATTATTAAAATATGTGACAAACTTAAAATTAGTCTGATTTTTTAGATGGTTGTCTGTAGGATTTTATTTTGTTTTTTTTAATACCTCGTTCTCTCACAGTACGGAAATTTGATAGCAAAATCCATTTGAAGTTGCAGGCGAAGCTCACCAGGATTTAAACATCGTAAGTGTCATGCCAATCATCTCTCCATTTAGCAAACTAACGCCTAGGGTCTCCAGTCTACAAAGATGTTCCACATTATTTTCTTTCTTTTTTTTTTCCACATTATTTTCTAAGCTTGTTGTGGGTCCAACTATTTGGATATTGGGAAGGAAAAGAGACCAACTGAGATTCTGCTTATGAACTTCTGAATTATGTAATGAGGACAGCAGGTGATTTTTAAAAACGCTATAGAAATGTAATCATTTGGGCCATATTTCATTGTCTTTTTTTATTGGAGACTGGAGGAGCAGAATGATGTCTCCCATAAATCTCAAAAATATTGCTTAATTGATTAAAAATATCTGTGAACTACAAATGCACCACATAGAGGCTCAAAAGAAGGATAGAAAAGTCACCTGAAAGAGAGCCTATCCCCTTGACCCAGGGCAGTACTGTCAGCTGATTACGTCAACATGTCTACAGGCAGGATTATTAGCCACAGCCAGTGCTAGTGCAGTCAACAAACCACTGGGCCACTTTCCTACATCAGACAGAAAAATACATTCAAAATGGATGAAAGACCTTAATGTGAGAAAAGAAACCATCAAAATCCTAGAGGAGAACACAGGCAGCAGCCCCCTTTTTGACTTCAGTCATAGCAATGTCTCACCAGACATGTTTTGGAAGGCAAGGGAAACAAAAGCAAAAATGAACTACTGGCACTTCATCAAGATGAAAAGCTTCTGCACAGCAAAGGAAACAGTCAACAAAACTAAAAAGCAATGTACAGACTAGGAGAAAGTATTTGCAAATGACAGATAAAGGGCTAGTATCCAAGATATATAAGGAACTTATCAAACTCAACCCTCCCAAAATAAATAATTCAGGTATGAAATGGGCAGAAAATAGGAATAGACATTTCTCCAAAGAAGACATCCAGACCACAAACAGACACATGAAAAGATGCTCAATATCACTCGACCTCAGGGAAACACAAAACCATGATGAGATACCATCCTACAGTCGTCACAATGGCTAAAATTGACATGTTACACAGGGAACAACAGGTGTTGGCGAGGATTCAAAGAAAGGGGAGCCCTCCTGCGCTGTTGGTGGGAAGGCGCCCGGGTGCAGCCACTCTGGAAAAGCAGTGTGGAGGGTCTTCAGGAAGTTAAATTTAGAACTACCCTACAGCCCAGCATTTGCACTACTAAATATTTACCCAAAGAATACAAAAATACTTATTTGAATGGGCACAGTCACCCTGATGCTCGAGGCAGCATTTCAACAATAGCCAGACTATGGAGAGAGCCCAAATGTCCATCATCCAATGGATGGATAAAGAAAATATAGTGTATGTGTGTGTGTGTGTGTGTGTGTGTGTGTGTATATAATATATTATATATACTATATATAATATATTTTATATATGTGTATATTATATATTATATATTATATGTGGATATATTATATATGTGTGTGTATATATAATATATTATATATTGTTATACTGTGTATATATATAGTATAAATCATCTATGTATAATTTAGCCATCAAAAAGAATGAAATCTTGACATTTGCAAAGATGTGGACGGAGCTAGGGTGTATTATTCCAAGTGAAATAACTCAGAGAAAGAAAAATACCATATGATTTCACTCATTGTGTGGAATTTAAGAAACAAAACAGATGAACATAGAGGAAGGGGAAACAGAGGGAGGCAAATCATAAGAGACTGTTATCTACAGAGAACAAACTGAGGGTTGCTGGAGGGGAAGTGGTGAGGGATGGGCTAAACGGGTGATGGGCATTAAGGAGGGCACTTGTGAGGAGACTGGGTGTTAAATGTAAGTGATGAATCACTAAATTCTACTCTTGAAAGAAATATTACAGTGTATGTTAAGTAAGTAGAATTTAAATAAAAACTTAAAATCTCAAATCCAAGTGACCATATGCAAAGTACACTCAGATACCTACCAGTAGGATATAGGCTTGTGAACAGAGTTAGTTCTTCCTGCAAATGGTCTTAATTTTTTTCCCCTTTTGTTTAAATATTGTTTGAGAATGGGGAGGAAGCTGAATATAGTTCCAAAGATGGATTTTGTTGGACCTTACAAGAATTTTAAGACTTTTTTATTTTAATTTAAATTATATTAATTTAAATTATTTTAATTTAAATTATATTAATTTAAATTATTTTAATTTAAATTATATTAATTTAAATTATTTTAATTTAAATTATATTAATTTAAATTATTTTAAATACTCTCTGGCTCATAGGTGTCTCAACCACACCTGCAGCCGTATAACTGACCAGCTGAACCATCACTCTCTCTGTTGCGTACATATGGTGAGAGAATTCATCATTTAATATGTAACTTCCTTAACTTATCTCATGACGTTCTTACCTTTGCCAAATGATCTTTCAATTTGTCTCTGCAGGAAGAGTCTACGCTATTTGCAGGTTTCTGGTCTCTGTGAAAAATTACTATGAATTATTCCCAGTTACGATTTTGCACCCCTGCATAGGTATATTTGGGTACTGAGAATTGATAATTAAATCCTGGAAATGAGTAAATGTCTATTCTTATGTACTTTTTTTCACTAGTGAGGGCTGTTCTTTTAGGGACCAGTCATATTTGGGCAAGTCTGGAAAGAATACTTACCCAAGTTCTCAAAAAAGAAAGCCAGGTATCTTCTTCAACACCTTAGGATGCTTCTGCTGCTTTGTTAGCTTTTGCAAATATGCCATGATTTCACTATTTTTATTTATTTATTTGTATTTTATTTGTATTTTTAAAGATTTTATTTATTTATTCATGAGAGACACAGAGAGAGGCAGAGACACAGGCAGAGGGAGAAGCAGGCTCCACACAAGGAGCCAGACGCAGAACTCGATCCCAGGACCCCGGGGTCACGGCCTGAGCTGAAGGCAGATGCTCAACTGCTGAGCCCCCCAGGTGTCCCACCCCATTTTTATCTTGAATTTGCTATACCTTGCACTGACTTCAGGGAAAACAACTGGTGGATGTGGTAAAGAGTAATGTATCTGGAAGGTCTGCAGAGCCAAGACATGGAGTGAGATACTGTCTAAATGGGCTCTTCTGTACACAGAGCCACCTCTGTCTACAGCACATTTCTCTATATTATTATTCTATACAGTAATCTAAATGAAAGTAAGAACTGTAGTTTGTATTTATCAAGACTGATATTTAAATAACTGTAAAAGCAAACTCTGGTACTTAGAAAGAGTGTGATGAAAAAACATGTGGATTATAGGCAGAAAAAATATGGTGACTAAAAATAAAAACCAGAAAAAAATTAAAAATAAAATAAAAATAAAAGCCAGAAACCTTAATAGTTTCTTTAGGAGTAGGCCTCTATTTTCCTAGACTGTTGGTCTAGTCAAATACAATTTGGAAATCCCTGTTTCTAATGAGATGTATTTCAACCGCAAGAACTTTCAGTTGCTGTGTCTTGTTTGAGAACATCGATTTGGGTTGCTTCACCAAAGGAACTATCACAGTGACCCACTAGTCTTTGTTTCTATCAAAATTATTATTGGAAAAAAATTATTATTGGTAAAAAGAAGTTACTTCAGGGAGATTGATTATACTCCAGTATACATTCAAATATCTTTTCTCTTAATTAAATTTCTTGTCTGCAGAAAACACTGAAGACTACAAGACAAAAGAAATATATTGACCTTACTGGATACTTTTGAATATAAATTCTTTATGAAAATATTTTCTATTCTGATTAATCTTTCCACAGTAGTACTAATAATCTTTAGGAGAAAATTATCTTACTTGCCTTACAATTAAAAATAAGACTATTAAGTGAAAAGGAATGTACCACATTAATTATAGTAATTTTTAATCTTTATTAGACTATTTGAAGAGAATTAGGAAAACTCTGAGCTTCTCACTTCAAATATGAAATGTTAGGGAACTTAGGAACATAATTCACGTGAGTCTAAAGAGATTTCAGCAGCATTTCCCTCATGGAGATCTTTTTTTATTACTAGGAACACACACTTTTTACTAAGGGACATGTCAGAAGAATAACAGCTTTGAGAGAAGAAATCATAGAATATCTATTTTGAGCAAGATTCTGTAAAAGTAAAAATAAAATGGAAAGTTTACTAGATACTCATTAAAATAATGTTTATTGAAAACTATTTTGTGTAAGCAGTGAGTCATGAGCTGAGAATACCTTGTGTTATTTAAAATTCATTCATTGCTCAGTGAGTTGAGTGTCTGACTCTTGATTTTGGCTCATGTCTTGATCTCAGGGTCTTGGGATAAAGCCAAGCATTGGGCTTCGAGCTCAGCAGGAAGTCTGCTGGAAGATTCTTTTTCTCTGCTACCCACCCCCCCAGTCAAGCACATAGGTGTGCATGCTCTCTCTCTCTCTCTCTCTAAAATAAATGATTAAAATATTTAAATAAATAAATAAAATTAAGTCAAAATTTATTTTGCCCATGACAGTCTATTCAATGAATTTCCATTGAGTACCTACTTAATGTAAAGTGTCATGTTATATTGAGGTCATAAATAAAAATTAGACCATTCTTAAAATCCCCAAGGTTTATTCATAAGATGTTTTTAAAAGAACTTTACTTTTTTTAAGAGCAATTTTTGATTTACCAGAAAATTGAGAGGGAGGTACAGAGATGGCACATATCTCCTGCCCTTACACATGTATAGCCCCACATTATCAGCATCACTAAACAGAATGGTACTTTTTTTTTTTCTATCAGGAATGAACCTACATTGACAATTATTGTCACTAAAAGTACATAGTTTACATTACAGTTCACTGCTGGTGTTGTACATTCCATGGTGTGGACAAATGTATAATAAGAGATATCATCTCTATAGTATCTTATGGAGCATTTTTACTGCCCTTAAAACCTTCTGTGCTCTGTGTATTCATACCTCCCACTAATCCCCATCCCACCTCACAACCCTGATCTTTTTATTGTCTCTATAGTTCAGTCTTTTTCAGAGTACCGTATTGTGTGAATCATAGAGCATTTTTAACCTTTTAAGATTGGTTTCTTTTCCTTTTAAAAAAATTTTTTTTTATATGGGGGTAGGAAAAGAGGGAGAAGGAAAGAAAGAGAATCTTAAGCAGTCTCCATTTTCAGTGCAGAGCCTGATGCAGGGCTTAATATCATGACCTGAGATCATGACCCAAGCCTAAATCAAAAGTTGGATACTTAACGGACTGAGCTACGCAGGTGCCCCAGATTGGTTTCTTTCACTTGGTCATGTGAACCTATGGTTCCTCCATGTCTTTCATGGCCCAGATCTCTTTTATTACTTAAGCACTGAATTAATATTCTATTATCTGGATGTACCACAGTACCATCATTATCTAATACCATTTTCTAATAAAATGAATCAGAGTCTCTTAAATAAATGACTGATTCTATAACTAAGACAAAAAGAATTACAGGATAAGCCAGGAGCATCTTATAGTACCAGAAAATAAGAAAGTGCTCAGAGGAAACACAAGTAACATACTGATTGCGTTATGCAAAAGGAGTGTGTGAGTCAACCGTGAGTGTTCCCAATGGCCAAATCCAGAACAGTTAAAAGAACGGAAGGAAAAAAAAATAGCATAAATCTTATATGAAGAAGAATTCCAAATAATTTATATAGAGATACTGCTTTTGAAGAGGGAAGCATAATTTAAGTTTAATCTGTGCATAGTGAATTACTTCATCATAAAGTATAAAAAGATGAAAAACACTGATGTTGATAGTGTGCAACTTTAGTATGAATGTGACAGGAATACAATGTCATTTTTTTGCTCTTCCTCTCAAAGAGCTATAACATTTATGAGAAAACAGACACGTTTCAAGCACCCTACAAAATACCTAGTCGGTATTCCTCAAAGCTGTCACAGTCATCAAAAATGAGAAAATCTTAGAAACTATTATAGACAACAGGAGCTGTATTAGTTTGCTACAGGTGTCATAACAAAGTACTACCAAAGAATGATGTAAACAACAGAAATCTATGGTGTCAGCCCCGGCGACTGGAAGTCAAGAACAAGATGTCAGCAGAGTTGGTTCCTTCTGAGGACTACGAGGAAAAGTCAGTTCCATGGTTCTCCCCTAGTTTCTCTAGGTTTTCTGACAATCTTTGGCCTTCCTTGGTGTGTACAAACATCATCCTGAGTTTTCCCTTTCTTATAAGGACACCAGTCACATTAGTAGGGTCCACTCTAATGACTTCATTTTAATTTGATTAGCTCTGTAAAGATCCTAACTGAGTAAAGTCACATTCTGAGGTACAGGGTGTTAGAACTTCAATAGTTTTGGGGAGGAGGTGACAATTCAACTGACTACAGGAAACTAAGGATAAATGACAACTAAGTTAATAACAATTTGGCGGGGGGAGGCCAAATTCAACTGATTATAGGAAACTAAGGACAAATGGCAACTAAGTTAATGCAGTATGCTGGATGAGATCCTGGAACATAAGATGGATAGTAGACAAAACTAAAGAAATCGCTCCAGCTATAGAGAGAACTATAGTTTGAGCTTTAGTTGCTAGTAAGATATCAGTGTTACATTACATTAATCATACATGAATTGTAACAAAAATACCAATTTAATATGTTAGGAGGAAAAATCTCTGTGGGATGGATGGAAACTCTCCGTGATATCTTTTTAGTTTTTGGGAAATATAAAACTCTTCTGAAAGTATAATATAGTTTTAAAAATATGTGAATGAGATATACAAATTGTAAGTGGTCTCAATTATTCTTTCTGCCTCAAATATCACAAATAAGGTTGATACTAGATACAGATCTAGAAACTGAAGTCAAGTTCAGCAGAACTGGTTAAGTTTGGATTAAAAATGCCTGACCTTAATCATTGATGACTAAAATAATACTAAAGGATGTATCTGCCATTACTCCAAATTTATAGCATTTTCTAATTTAATGATGTCTGAAAAATTTGGTAGGAAGCATAATAAGAATGGGAGACTTTAGATGCCTACTGTTTAGGATTTCTAATTTCAGGAATGACAAGTTGGACTTCAAAGGACAATTATTTGTTATTTTCGATGCAAAGAAAGTAACAATTACAAGTCATCAAGAACATTATCAGTGTGCTTAACAGGGATAATTTCTATTTTTAAATAAAGATGAGTGGGAAAAATATAATACTATTAAATTTTTGAGGGTTTAAATGAGAATTAAAGAAAGATATAAACTGCCTAATAAGAGAATGAGTTCAATGGAAGTTGCCTACATTTACGATATAGATGTGATTCTCCTTAGGGTGTGGTTGAGGAAACAGAAAGTTATGCTAACTTGCTTAAGAATTCTAGTATTCTTTCAAGTTTCAATATGTAAACTCTAATGATCACATATGTCCTTCAATGATTCATTAAAAAAAAAAGTCCAAATAAAGTGGTACAGAAATACTCAAATCTATATTTTTTAGACAGAAAAAAGAAATAATTAAGAATATAAAACATAATATTTAATCTGCATGATATGAGGTTTCTGATAGTTGCTATATTGACAAAATATCACAAGGAAAATAGATAATTTTTAATATTAAGTTTGGATTTGACTAAGAGACTGAGATGTAAAAAGTAGCCCTTGACTTCCAACACTAACATCTATGTCATGGACTTGTCAAATAGGAGTATTTTCTCTGGAGACCAATGTCCAATAAGGCCACTCTGGTCATAGTGGAGCAGTGGACAACAAAGCAGGGCTATTCCTTCATCTTTTTTTGGGCACACACGGAAGGTCACCCTATTTCTGAGGTAGTTCCCAACCAGATGAATATAGGTTTTTGATTTTCCCCAGCAGGTAGAAAGGAACTTTCGAAGCTCTAACCCATTCTGCAAATCATGCTTAAATTCCAGAACACAGCATCACAACTAGAAATGTATTTCAGACGCATCAGAGGAGATACCATACATCCTCACAAACTATAATTGTGTAGGTCGAGGAATGTGTTCCTTCATTTCTCCAGATCTCCACAGGATCAAGCATGTCATCTGTGAGTAGAGACAGTGTTACTTCTTCCTTGCCACTTCCTTTGATGTGTTTTCTTGTCTTATTGCATCATCTAGAACATACAGTACAGTTTTCAAAAGGAGTGAGTGGTGAGAGGGAGCATCCTTGCCTTTTATCTTCTGTTAGTGAGAAAGTTTCAAATTTCCCACTATTAACTATGATGTGGGCTGTAAGTTTCTTGTAGGTACTGTTCATGAGTAGAGAAGTTCCCTTTATATCTAGTTTACAGAGAATTTTAAATCATGAATAGATGTTGTATTCTGTCAAATATCTTTTTCTGCAACTATTGATATGATTGTGGGTTTTTTTGTTGTTTGGGGTTTTTTTAGCCTGTTGCTGTGATGGATGACGTTAATCGATTTTCAAATGTTGAAACAGCCTTCCATAAATCTCACTTGATTGTAGTATGTAATTATTTTTATGCATCGTTGGATTAGATTTGATAATATTTTGCTGAGAATTTTGTAATCTATGATCATGAGAGATATTAGTCCCTAATTTTCTTGTAAGTTCTTTGATCTTGGTTTTCGAGTAATTCTGGCCTTAGAGAATGACTTTCAAAGTATTCCCATTGTTTTTATCTTTTGAAAGAGGCTGTAGGGAATTAGTTTAATTTCTTTCTTAAATCTTTGGTAAACTTTACTCTGGAACCTATCTTGGCCTATTGCTTTCAGTTTTTTCAGAACATAATTATTATTTATTGATTCAATTTGTTTTAATACATACATGGCAATTCAGATTTTCTATTAATTTTTATATGAGTTTTGGAAGATTTTTGTCTTTCAAGGAAGTGCTCCATTTCATCTTAATTATCAAATTTGGGGGTATAGAGTTGCCCATAGTATCCCTTTACTATTATTTTATTTTATTATTTATTTATTTATCCTCTTTAACTTATGATATTAGTAATCTCTGTACTTTCTGTTTTTTTTTCTTAATTATCCTGGCTAAAGGCTTACTGATTTTGCTAATCTTCTCAAAAAACATTTTTAGTTTTCTTAAATTTTTAAATTGAACTACTGGTTTTAATTTCATTGATTTTTTTCATCTAATTTTTATTATTTCTTGCCTAGAATTTAGTTTCCTCTTTTGCTTGCTTTGATTTTGATTTGCTCTTCTTTTTCTAATTTTCCAAGGTGAAAGCTCAGGTGATTGATTTTAGATCTTTTTATTCTTTTCTAATATTCATATTTAATGTTATAAATTTTCTCCAAGCAATGGTTTTGCTGGATCCTACACATTTTCATAAGGTGTGCTTTATTTTCTTTTCATTCAAAATACTTTAAAATTTTTCTTAAGATATGTTCTATGACTCATATTTTGTTTAGAAGTGTGTTGTTTAATCTACAAGTATTTTGTGGTTTTCCAAGTATCTTTCTGTTATTGATTTCTAATTTAATTTCATTGTGGAGTGAGAGCAGACATTACATGGTTTTTATTCCTTTATATGGTTAAGGTGTGTTTTATGGCCCAGAATGTGGTCTTTCTTAGTGACTGTTGCATGTGAAAATGTATACTCTGCTTTTGTTGGATAAAGTAGTTGATAAATGTCATTATATCCAGGTGATTTGTGTTGCTGCTGAGTTGAACTATGCTCTTACTGATTTTCTACCTAGTGGATATGTTCATTTCTGGTAGAGGGCTATTGAAGTCTCCAAGTATGGTGTATTCATCTATTTTTTCTTGTAATTGTTTGAGTTTTCACCTCACATATTTTATGCTCTGGTATTAGGCATATACACATTGAAAAATGTTGTTTCCTTAGAGAATTACCCCTTTAACACCATTTAATGCCCCTAATATCCATGATAACTTTCCTTGCTCTGAATGAGGCTCTGTCTGAAATTAGTATATCTATTCTTACTTTTTTAAAATTAATACAAGCATGGTATATCTTTCTCCATCCCTTTACTTTTAAGCTCATTTGTCTTTATATTTAACATGGATTTCTTATGGACAACACATAGTTTCCATATTAGTAGTATACATGGCAAGAATAAATGTAAGGAAAATCAGCCTCAACTCATTCATTAGTAATTTACAGAATTTAACATCTGCTAAATAGAATTAATCATCTAAAATTGAAAATCACAAGAAGATAAAATAATCACCAGGTGTCAGCAGACATTAATCAGAAAAATTAGGCCCTGGTATTCAGTTACAGAAATGTCAGATGTATAATATGAGCACAGTCTATTTCAAATGCTTTAAGTGATAAAAGAATTAATTGATAACACACACAATTATAAAAATGACCAAGTAGACTTTATAATAGCATAAATTTTAAAATCTAGATAAGTAAAATACAAAAATTTTAAAATTAATTAAATTACATATTTCACTGAGCTAAAGTAGAATTCATGTTTGGAATTTGGGGAAATTACTTATAATGTAGTAAAATAAGACAAATTTTTGGAATAAAGGTAATAAAGATAGAGACAGGAGAATAGAAAGGAGTCTAACATAAAGATAATTATCGCTTCCTGGCCTTGTGGTTAAGATCAGGTATAACATAAAGTAATTAAATGATTTAATTAAGCACAAAAGGATAAAACAAAGTAACTAGAGAAGAGGCAATATAATAGGAGATAACAGCTTAGAATTTCATAAAATTGATGAAATCCCATGTAGCAAACAGTGTAAGACTCCCAAGAGTGAACTAAAATTTTGGGTTGCCATATCTTCAATATCTTTTTTAAGATTTTATTTATTTATTCATGAGAGACACAGAGGGGGAGAGAGAGAGACAGAGAGACAGAGACATAGGCAGAAGCAGGATCCATGCAGGAAACCTGATGTGGGACTCAATCCTGGGACTCTGGGAACATGCCCTGAGCCAAAGGCAGATGCTCAAACACTGGCCACCCAGGCGTCCCCACATCTTCATTATTGGTGAAAGAAGAGAGTGAAACAGAAGAGATTAGAGCAAGACAGTTTATTACAAAAAGACAATAGGACCTTCAGTGTGATTTACTCTCTGGCTCCTAAATACCAGTTGGGGACTGTGAAGTCAATGAGCTGAACCACAGTTGAGGAATAACAAGGTGAAAGGCTCAAAACTTTTGGTAGTTGACAATGAAGAGCCAGTCCCCCTTCCCCGAAGAACAAGAAGTTACATAGCAGACGTTCTATGATCACCTTGATATACTTAATTGCCTGTGTAGTTAGTTAACAGAAATAGCTCAGCATCAGGAGACAGAAAGCCTTGCAGTTTGGAACACTCTGCAAGGATATGCAGGATGCTCAGGGCCCCTGGACAATTGCCTTTCCTAGCACGGGAAGCCAGGGAGTTGAACTAATACAAATTACTACGCAGCAAATAATGTAATCCATGAGACAATGGGTTCATTGATATGGTGAAAATAAAGGTGCCAATCTGGAATTCTAAATCCAGGAGAACATCTTTCAAGAATAAGAATCAAATAACATTTTTAGATAAATTAAAATCCACATAGTTCATTACTCAAACAATTTCATTTGGTAACCTTCTAAAAGTTGAACTCTAGGGAGATGAAGTAAGCTAAGAGATAGTAGCAAGGAAGGAAAATAGATTTTTTTGTTTAAACCAAACAAATATTGACATAAAACAACAATAATATGTAACTTTGGTATTAAATGTGTGGGATAATTATCAAATAGCAATATATAAGAAGAGGTGAATGTTTGGAGTTAAAATGTGATAAGACATAGAGAGTTTGACTAACACTGGAATTCCAACATATCTATTATGGTTAGGGGAGGAAGAATGAAATGGTAAAAAATTTTTAAAAATGCAAAAGAACACATAAAATAAAAAAAGCACAAATAAAGCACAATAAAGTAAAAACATTTAATATATTAACATATATCACAAAATCTATTTAAATGACAGAAAAATGTTGTATGGGTTGTATTAAATGGCAAGAAATTTAAAATGTAGTACAGAAATTGAACAATAAAAAAGTTCTATGCATAAACAGTAAATAATAAAACATATGTGTCTATGGTAATAGTAAACAAAATACATTTCAAAATCCAGAGCATTCTGAATATGTAATTCTCCATATATACTAATAAAAGATTTTCATTAAAAGAATTACTGTGGACTTTATATAGAGGAATTTTAAAGACAAAAGAACCTGATGACATGCGCAAAAATATACAAAATCTAGTATGACAGAATTACAAGGAGTGTTTGACAAATCTTTTATCAGAAGGGTGACTTTAAACACACCTGTTTGGGGAAAGTAGATAAAAGCAGATAGAAGTCTTGTCTGCCTCATGTACATTAATATTTGTTGAAAAGATCATCTTTTTTTTTGTAGTGGCATAATTGACATAAATCAAGCAACTATATATGTGGAATTTTGGGTTTAGACTTTTACTAAGGTTAAATGATCTATTCTCTAATCCTTGTACCATCCCAGTAGTTACTAATTGTTTATAAATTATAGTAATTAATACTGTACTTTGGTGTGAAAATTATTTATACAGAAATAAAATAAAAGCTTATTTTTACTTCATATCATATGCAAATAGCACCTCCAGGTGGATTGTGAACTAAATGTAAAAAAGAAAGTAATGTGGTTATTTAAAAAGGCAGGAAAATAATTTTATGGAATCTGGGTAAAAGAGGTGTCACTACACATTTCTCAAGTTGAAATTCCAAGAGAAAACAACAACAACAACAAAAAAAATCATGAGAAAAAAAGAGGACAGAACATCAACAAACAATGAGATAATTTGAGAAGCTATATTTGCACAATTGAAATAGCAGAAGAAGAAAGAGATAATGGAGCCGAAGAAATATTTGAAATAATATTAGCCAAGAATTTTCCAAAATTAATGACAGACACCAAACAACATCCAGGAAGCTCAACGAACACCAAACAGTAAATATCAAAATCTATACCGGGCATCTCACGGTCAAACTGCAGACAACCAAGGACCAAGAAAACATATTGGAAGAAGCCAGAAGGAACATAAAGTCATAGAGGAACAAAGGTAAGAATTACTGTGGACTTTTCATTTTAAACCATGCACATTAGAAGAGAGTAGAGTGAAATATTTCAAGCATTGAAAGCTAAAAAAATCATCCAACTAAAATTCTACATTCTGTAAAAATATCCTTCTGAAGTGGAGGAAAAATAAAGTCTTTCTCAGAAAAATAAAATCTGAGGGAATTTATGAACAGCTGATATGCAAAAAATGTTCCTCCTTCAGTAAGAAGGAAATGATAAGAGTTCAGAAACTTATATAAAGGACATGGGAGAAAAAAGAGATCAAGATAAAGTAAAATCTTTTATTTAAAAAAAAGTAATAGATCCAAAAGACAATGACCTATTGAGGTAATACTAGTAACAAGGTATTGGATGATTATAGTATTTGAATCAGTGGAACGAATTACAGCAAAGTCATAAGTGATGGGAAGGAGTGGTGACTTACCTGTTAAGAGGCAGCACCACTACGTACGCTATGATAGAGTGTCTTTTGAAAGTGGCTTCAAATTAGTTGTAAAAGTGCAAACCTAGGGAAACCAATAAAACCCTTTTTTTGAAAAGGATACTAAAAGAGAAGATAAAATGGAATCACATAAATAGTTTACTTAAAATCAGAGGAAACCAGACGGAGACTATTTTTGTTTGTATGTGTGTGTGTATGTGTGTTTTAGATACAACACACATACAATGAGAAACAGAAACGAAGACCTGACCCCATGTTGTCTATAAGAAACCTAATAATTGTATAAAACACAGATAAATTAAAAGGGCAAGGGAAAAGATATACCCTGCAAACTCTAATCAGAAGAAAATGAAAACTGTAGTATTAGTATTTGTTTCAGAAAGAAACAGATAGAGAACAACAACAAAATCATCACTGATAAGGGAAGGCATTACATGGTGATAAAGTGGTCAAATCTGTAAAAATAATTAGTATAAAGGCATCTAACAACAGAGCATCAGAATATACGAGGCAAACACTGATGGACCTTCATGAGGAAGAGGCCAAACCCACTATTACAGTTGGAGACTGCATCACCCTCCCTGGTTAATAGTCACAGGAGGCAGGAAATCAGTACAGACACAGCTGGTCCTAATAGCATCACCAAATAACTTGATCTAATTGGTGTTTAAAGAATACTCCACTGAAAACCAGCCGAATGTATATTCTTCTGAGCCTCACATAGAACATTCATCAACATAGACAGGAAAAGGATGCTATGGAAAAAAACACACACAAGCCACAAGCACCTACAAAATGTGATATTAATGTACACACTCACACACTTGCGTGCACACTGATGATTACGTGTATTCCGGGATTGTGGAACAGGTAAGAAGTGCAGAAGAATATGATACGATATAAAGCAACACATGTCTGCATACATGCAAAATAAGTGTTTACGGGTTAGCATGTGCTCTCATTATCCCAAATCACTTCAACCGGCTTTAATACTGGTTTATTACTTAAGATTCATATAGAACATTCCCAACTCGGCTTGGACATATGGTCGTTCAAGTTCACAGTGGTGAGCTAATGTACAGTGGGCCACCTGCCTACAGCCAAGTGCTTCGGAAACATTAACACGCCACACATAGTGGATAAAAATAGAACTATTCTTCTCCTCTTAATTAAGAGATGAAAAGTCATGAATTTGTAGAAGTGAAATAGGTCCTCTCAGTCTCAAAAAAAAAAAAAAGTAAAGTGCTTTAGTACTGACAGATGAATAGAATTCCAACATCTCCTTTTTGTTTTAGTATCTGGAAAACAGTTAAAATCTCTCTTGGAATAGAGAGAAGATTAAAAAGTCAGGATAATTATTCTTCATCGCCTTAAAAAATCTTTACTATGAAACAATGTCCTGATTTATAGTAAAACACCTTTATTTTTCTTTATTTTTTTAAATACCTTTATTATAAATCTGTATTTACTGATTGGAAAACTATAATATTTTAATTTCATTTATTACCAAATAAATATATGATCATAGCTTTTAAAGGGCTATCACGTCTCAAAATTTCATTATTTTATGATCCCTATCATTTTAATTAAATCAAATTACACATTTTAATGTAATAGGTTTATTTTTATATTGAATAATCTGTTTCAGCAGCAATATGGATTTCCAAATATTTGACGTCATTTAGTAATCCTATTCTATAATAGCATTGTATGTATTAGTCTATCCTTTTCCATTTTCCAAAGGAAGATAAGGAAAAAAATATATAGCAAGCTAGAATCATGTTATCATCTTCCTAGGAGATAAGTAAACCATTGAGTGTCTAATAAAGTGTCGGTAAAGAAATGAAAAACTCCTCTTCATTTGAGTGAATATGAAATTCTCTTTAATTTAATGCATTATCTGTCAACCTCGGTATAAGATACACTAGTTATACCAAATCTGTGGCCCTAAACGGAGAGAATGTTTCCTTATTTCTCAGTCCAAGCTCATAGGTGGTGCAGGGGATAAGAGGATTCATTCACCAGGTAACCCAGGGATGCAGGTTTTCTTCCGTAGATTTTCTCTTCACCTTCCCTGGCCCACATTTGAACAATATAACCACCTTCAAGTTATAGCACTCAGGAGGGACAATCAAGTCCCTTTTAAGCAGGTGACTCAGAAATTGCCCGCACCTTTTTCTCCAAAGGCAGAACTTTGTCAGCAGGTTATAATTAGTGGCAAAGGAGTCTGGGACATGTGTGCTCTCTCTGTGCCATGTACGAGCTAAAAACACAAGGGATTCTATTACTAAAATGGTGACAATAAAATTTGCAGACAATTAACAATTCATGTCACGTGTGAACATTTTAATGATGCTAAACATAATCTTACCTTTCCTTTTTCTTTGCTATTTTCCATTCATATGAAACATGGGGGTATTATTTTTCATTGTTGTCCTTGTCTATTAATATATATTTCTTTTTCTTTGAAATTTCTAAGCTTTTTTAGTTCCTGGGGAATTTTGCATTTGTTCACAGATTTTGACAACAGGGTAATAAGCTATTTTTTTTCAAATATGCTAATATTTCTTATAAATTTTCAATCCTTATATATAATAGACTTTTGAACCATAGACTCATCTCAGTAAAAACAGTAGAGTTTGCTTTGATGCACCCTAGTGTTATCCATCACCACAAAGGCACAGGGGTGTGAAAGTAAACTCATCTGCTGAAGAACTTCACAAAGATGAAACCCTAAGGCAAATATGAGGGGGGATAGGAGATGAGGCTAAAAAGCCTAATGGTGACTGTGAACATCATTATGTATCTTCAACCACCATCATGTAGTTGGGAAACGAGAAAATCTCCAAAACGTTTTATGGCATATACTTGTCAATAAAAATTTATTGATCATGTAACCCAAATCCGTGTATTTAGAGCACATGTATTACTCTACTGATGCATTGTGTGTTTTATATGGCATATACTAAATAGAAATTAAAGAGACAAGGAAAATATAAGCAGTAGCTTATTTTAAGATTTTATTTATTTATTTGAGAAAGAGCCAGAGAAAGAAAGATCACAAAGAAGGGGGTGGGGGAGGGAGAAGCAGACTCCCCACTGAGCAGGGAGCTGATGGGGAGACTTGACCCCAGGACCCTGGATCATGACCTGAGCCAAAAGCAGACACCTAACCAACTGAGCCACCTACGTGGCCCTAAGCAGTACTTTAAATATTCACTTTCTATGGCTGTTAAAAAATAAAATTTTTTGCCCTCCAGTTATAAACATCTTATGCTGGACATTCAGTTTTAAAAAAAATCTTACTGACAATATGAAAGTCATAATATAAGAAGTTATAGTTCAAGCTGTAGTTTTATTTACGGGTAAAGTTCAACCTTAACATTAGCTTCATATAGTCACATATGGAATCTCTGTTTTATATAATGTTCTTGTTAATGATGAAAACACAGAATTTCTCCTCAGTGAGAGGCAAGGTAAACTGGAGCTGAGCGTTGACTGTTCCAGATGCCTATCACCGCAAATCCAATGAGGGCAGGGGGAGGAATCCACAAGTGTAGGGCACTTTCCTCACCTTCCCAGTCACTAGTCCCTACCTTAATGTAAGCAATCCCTCAAAAAGTCCCACTTTTCCTCGTTCTGTTCTTTAAATATTCAACAAATCCCAGAACTCTCAGCTTTCTTAAAAATTCCTCATTGTGGTCAAGGATTTGCTTTGATGGAAGTTTCATGTGTGTTAGTGCACTTCTCTCTTGCTGGGCAAGAAACATGATCTGGACCTTTCTTCATCTCTAGTATTTAAGGGGTGAAGGTTATCATTCATGGAAAATTTCAAAAGTGTTTGGGGTTATTAGTTGTAAGCTCTGATTAAAATTCCTCTTTCTCCTTTTCCTTTCTTAAAACCATGTGATATGACTGGAAATTAATTCATTTAAGAAATATCAGAATTATTTGGTATGTTCAAATTACACAGCCATGTTCTCTCTGCTTGCATTACTAGTATTATTTTTATCTGTCAATCATGGGAGTTAATATAATTTAAAATGAAAATGAAGTCAAGTTAATCAGACATGAATAAAACTTTGAGGGCACCACTGTCAATCTTACCTATCATGAAATTCCCACTTTTCTCAGGATAAGTCAATTGCCTAAATAAGTAAACGGCCTTTCACATAAGTGAGGGGGCCTTGTAATTTGTGTGATAAATGTTATTACTCCCTGGTATTTTTCTTATTATCTTACAGTCTCTAGTTTTAAAAATGAATATGAATAGCAGTGCTAATATTTTTGCTTATCTTTCCATGGGTTACATACCAACTTCTTTGGAAACCAATGATCTAAGTTAGATATGTTGTCTGTTAAGCATTTAGATTTGTATGAAATTGTCTGAATATTTTAGGTTTTAAGAGTCTCCAGATAGAGGGGCATCTGGGGGGCTCAGCATGGAGCATCCACCTTGGGCTCAGGGTGTGACCCCTGGGTCCTGGGATCGAGTCCCGCATTGGGCTCCTTGCATGGAGCCTGCTTCTCCCTCTGCCTGTATCTCTGCCTCTCTCTCTCTCTCTCTCTCTATGTCTTTCATGAATAAATAAATAAAATCTTAAAAAAAAGAGTCTCCACATAGGTGAGATAGTTATACCAAGTCCCTGACTTCTAAGGGATAGATGTGCATTCTATCTAGCTCTCTCACTCTGATAGTTAACGTGACTTAGCTGCATCTTTATCTGGGGATATCAAAATGGTAGCTGAAATAAATTCCAAGATACTTGCAGCAAGTTATTAACACTGATACCGTATAGGTTGAAATCACCAGCAAATGGCATCTCATAAAGCGATCCATGTTTGTATTATTATTTTTTTTAAAAAGGTTTTAAAAAACCTCTGACACATGCAGAGGGAGAAGAAGGCTCCATGCAGGGAGCCTGATGGGGGACTCGATCCCTGGACCCTGGGGTCACAACCTGAGCCGAAGGCAGACACTCAACCCCTGAGCCACCCTCGTGCCCCTATTGATATTATTTAGTAGTGTCTAATTTATGCTGCCTCATGATAACGACTCAATAACACATGAGAAGGTATTTTTCATACTTAAACCCAGAGACATCTACTTCTCTGAAGTACTGATAATATCCATGTATTTGCTGAGCCTGATTCCATGATCAGCTTTTGATAGAGTAAGTAATTCTCAGCTACGCACTGTTCCTCTGTTTCTTGGCGACAACAGCCTCTGATCAGCCATGAGCACAGAGCAAATGTAGTCACTTCTGTCCCCCTGCATCTGTTCCAAGAGATGTCATGCACAGCCAATTAGTGATCTCAAATACCAATCTGGCACCAGTGTTCAGGTCATAAGCTTTCATTTTAAACAAGTGATTGGAAAACAATCTTTACCCGGTCAGAACAGAAATGCACTAAAACGTTTTATGCCACATTTGTTTCTTTTCACCAACGATTCTATGATCACTGATGTTATTTATCTTATAGCCTTTGTTTATGGAATGATTATACGTTTTGTTTTGCCCCTAACCTTTCCACTTAGGAGAAAACTATACAGCAGACTTTATCAAGGTACTTATTGTGTCTTAAAGATATAAATACTTCTGTGTTCCTGATTTAGAGAAAAGGAATATAAATAGGCATGCAAAGCCCCACTGGAAATTCTATTCACCATCAGATTCAAAGTAATTCTTTTAACTTAGAAAGTTTTAAACTTCAGTCTAGTTCACAGATATCCCTTTTTAAATGATTATACACAAATTTGGGAAGCACCTCAGTGGAAAAAAAAAATCATAGTGCAACTTTACTTTTTGGTATGAGATTTTCAAAGATTCATTTCTACACCAGGCATCACTTTAATATCATATCTTTTACTCTTTCAAACGGGTTATTGATTTTTCATGGTTTCATTTCTCAATCAAAGCCTAACATAAAAACTTGTTTGTTGACTTGAGCCTTGATGTAAAATTTAGTTTAACTCTTTTACTAACAACACGTTTGTCAGTGGCATAGCAATTTTCCTGTCACTGAAACAAGTGGACCCTCTAAATTGCTGGCGTATAAAATTATTGTTTTCTTGCTCAAATCAACAAATGCTAATTAAAAATATATTTTTTTAACTGTTTCAAACAAATACATTACATTCCATACAGTTGAGACTAATTCCTCTTCTGCAGTGATAGTTCTTTCATAATTTTTGAAGCTAAGACTCTAAAGAAGTTATAGGGAAAGAAACATCCAAGGGCTGCTGTAAGTATTGGTGTTGGCTTTGCAGCTCCCAGAAGAGACACAAAATTCTGAGTTGTCCTGGAAGATTGTGCATTTCTCTGCAATTTTTATGCACCTAATGGAGGAACTAAAGTGGTACCTGAGAATGAGTAAGAGCAATTTTATCTGTTTTTTTTTGGTTTTTGGTTTTTGGTTTTTTTTTTACTATGCAGTTTCCCATCACATTAATTATAACTTAGTGGCTGTACTTCAGATGACATTGTTGTTCACTAAGAGAAAGAAGACCTGTATGTAGAACTAATCAATTTCTGCAATAAGCTCAATGGATACAGATTTTGTGAATTCACCAAATTTAGGTACTTCTCTTTAAGCACAATTATTTTATCAAATGACATTTCACAAGACATACATATTTTATTATTATTTTCTAAAGTGGTTAAGTGGATGCTTTGAGTTTTAAGACAATAATTGGGGAGTTTGTGAAATGTCAAGTTTCATTTGATATGTAATTATTCTTTATTGTACTTTTAAAATCTTTCGACTTATCAGTCCAGAAACATGAAAATTGGAGGTCAACTGTTAGAATAATAGAGAAAAGGATCTCTGCTCTTTTGTTCAGTTTTTATTTTCTCAGTTTTGCATAATATGATGAAATGACGCTTTTCTCACATCATACCTGTTGTCCTGTTTTGCCAAAAAACCATTTGATGCTATACATTGCCCCATAAGGAGAGTCTTATATTCTCCCCTTCCCCATTTCATTCTCAGAATCTTAGTTATAGGAAAGAATTATTCTTCATACTTGTAGTTCTAATAGTTGTTCTGCTTTGATGGCCGCTAGCACATTTTTGATTGGGCTACCAGAATTTAACAGTTGGTAACCCCACTTATTTCTAACCAGAGGGAGCCATTAGTTGTAATGAGGCAGCCATCCTCACATACTTGAATCGGATTGGTAATCAGCTTCCTGGTAATTGGATTAGTAGAACACTATGAGTTTCAGTTTTCTATGCAATTTGCATATTCATACAAGTCCTGCTTCACTCTGATTTATGACTCTTTTATATATATTTACATGACAGTCTTTCAATTTATAAGTGAATGGCCATTTAAAAAAGAATTTGATTGATTTGAGCTAGCTCGTATTTACATGAATGTTTAAAATTTGTAAAGTTTAGAGATTGATAAATGTGATTTCTTATTTTTATATGTTTATGAAAATAAGGCCTATTTCATATGCAAACACTACTCTTATTCTATATACCTTTAATTCTATAGTCAATCATATTGTTCTACTACAATCTCATTTTTTAAATATATGTATTCCATAAAACTATGTTTCTCTATGTATTTCTCTGGAATTTTAAAAGCAGCTTCTAGGATTTTCTGCGGAGAGTTACCAATGTGTAAGATTGTAATCCATTACTTTAAAAGGGTAGTGATCTTCCATATTCTGTGACATGTCTCTCTACTTTACCTTCTTTCAATTCCCCGAGGTATCCTAAAGTAATTATTTTAACTCTTACTTGGGGACACAACTATAATAAAGTGAAAGCATCCTGGAATGGGCATCACTTAAACTCTACTGTAAGATTCATATTCTTGCTCAAAAAGAAAATTGACATGATAATTTTCCACAGGTTATTGAAAGTATTAAATGAGTTAATATATTGGGAATGTGTCATACTTTATATTAGTAATTTATTTGCTCTCTATTTCTATATAATAAATTATCCCCAAACTTAGCTGTTTGAAACAAACAGTCATATTTTAAAAGGTTTTATTTATTTATTTGAGAGACAAGGAGAGAGAACAAGTGAGAGAACACAAACAGACAGAAGAGGGAGAGGGAGATGGAGAAGCAGATTCCCAGCTGAGCAGGGAGCCAGATCCCGGGACCCTAAGACTGAAGGCACAGGAAGATCTGAGCTGGAAGGCACACAGTTCATTGACTGAGCCAGCCAGGCACTCCCAAAATGTCATGTATTATCTCACAGTTTCCTAGGGTCAGGAACCTGGGAATATCCTAACTGGGCAGCCCAGGCTTAGGGTCCTTCCTGAGGTTATAATCAAGATGTCAGGTGAGGCTGTTGTCATTTGAAAACTTTGCTGGCTTGGAGAATCCAGCCAGTGATGGGAATATATATCAAAGGTGAAAGGTTGAGTTTGGAAAATGAATAAATTTTGGATGGTAGAGTAAAATTAAATAATGAAGGGTAGGAATTTGAAGGCAAAAGAATTTCTAGAATTTCTGGAATTTCAAAATCAGTAAAAAATAAAGGATTGTGGCTTCTCTATGAAAATGAAAATTGTTCAGTTTTGTTATAACACAAAAGGATGCTCTGAATGGAGTAAGTAGAGTTAGAAATAAGGAATCATTCACAGGATATTTTTTAACAATGTTATCTTAGTTGAAGGAAAGAATTTGAAAGATTTAAAGCTGAGGAGTATCAATGATAGGACAAAAATAAAAAAAGCACAAAAAACAAAAAAATCTAAAGACAAAGAGATGAGTCACCAGACTGTGTTAGTTGTTCACACGATTGGTGATAAAGACTTGGCCAAAAGCATAGCATTGAGTATTAAAATCAGAAGACAAAAGCAATACATTTTAAGAAAGAGACTTATGGTTATGATTGAGTAGCTTATGTCAGGCAGATCTTCCCTCTGAGAACAGTTTTGAAATCTTGATAAAATTAGAAACTGAAGAGAACCAGCAACAAGAACTAGAAAGTCCATGGTCATAAAAAGAAGGAGAAGGGGGTAGATATGAGATCCATATTCCTCATGTCTTTTCTCTTTAAGGTATTGGGCAATCCTTATACTGTAAGAGCTAAATGCCAAGAAGAGAAGAAAAAGAGGCAAAAAACAGATCAAACTAAGCTGAACTTTGAACGTGCTTACAGGATAGGAGTGAGGAAAATTGGAGATTTGTGACTTGAAATAGGAGAGCCCTGGTAAACATTCATCAATTTCAGTTAAAAATTATGACAGGATGTTATCTAGGAGTAAGAGCTAATAAAAAATAGACTGGAAAGGTCTAACTTTGAAATTCCTCTTTTTCTGATTTGATCTGATTTTCAACTTGAACTCCTCTATGAGAAGTATCTTCCAAAAGAAAAGTATTGACTCCTCAAGAACAGTAAAAGCCATCATCCTGAGCTGCCACAATTTTTATACTCAATTTCAGACAGTTAATCAATAATCACTAGGTATACCTCTTTATCTGGCCAAGATGGTGAACAGAGACTAGATTTAACCTCTTACCTAAAGTATGCGGGACAAAATAAGAAATGGTTTTCAAGATATTGGAATCAGCAGTGAAAGGTAGTGATTACTGAGAGATGGAAAACCATTGAGACAAGCCTTAGGATGGCACCAATTTATGACTCTGAGAAAGTGTTCAGGTCACAGGAAAGAGGGAAGAGAGTTCAGGTGGAGCCTGGTACGCACCTTAGAGTGAGGAGACGGAGACGAGATGAGAGACCAGTGAGACTGAATCAGCTAGAGTTCACAGGACAAGATGATGGAGACCAGACACCTGTACGTAGAATCCAGGAGACCTGTCGGAGATCTCTGAGTAGTCAAAGAGAACCGATTCATAGATATGTAATGGGAAAATCCCTGAAGCCAAGGAAGTGACATGCAGGAAGATTAGAGGGAACGGGACCCAGGACTCCCACAGGTCTAGGAATAGAGCAGGTTATATCTACTGGGATTGGAAAATCAGATAATTCATGGGGTGTTGAGTAAAGTTCTCAGTATTAGATATTCATCCTTAGACTCCGTGCTGCTCAGTCACACCTAACAAATCTTAAGACTCAAAAAGATCGAATAGATTCTATCTACCTTAATTGCATCATAAAACAAATATCAAAAATATTTGTAGAAAAACAAAAGTATATGCCATCTAAAATATTAAAGTTCACAATGGCTGGCATCCAAGTAGAGATTACTAAATACGCAAAAGAAGCAAGAATGTGAGGCTATAATGAGGAGACACATTAATGAGCAAAAACCAGCACAGAACAAACACAAATTAGCAGATGATGTTAAAATAACTATTCTAACAATACTTTCCAAGATGCTAACAAGGATATACAAATGACCTAAATTGAACCTATAGAGAAATTGAATATCTGAAGTGAAAAATACAATGGAACCAATTAAAGATGGATAAGATATCATAAGAGAAAGTGTTAGTAAAAAAAAAAAAAGAGAGAGAGAGAAAGTGTTAGTAAACTTGAAAATGCAGCAATAAAAACCTTCAAAATTAAAAATCAGGAAAGAAATTGATCTTAAAAAAAAAGGAAATGGGCACCTGTTAACTGTGTGAGAGCTTCATGGGGGCCAATGCATGTGTATTTGTAGTTCCCAAAAGGGCATAGAGAGAGGAGAGATAGAAATAGGAAAAAATGGGGACCTAGACGGGGGAGTCAGTGGTTCAGCATCTGCCTTCAGCCCAGGGCGTGATCCTAGAGTCCTGGGTTCGAGTCCCACATTGGGCTCCCTGCATGGAGCCTGCTTCTCCCTCTGCCTGTGTCTCTGCCTCTCTCTCTGTGTCTCTCATGAGTAAATAAAATCTTTCAAAAAATAGAAAACATATTTAAGGAAATAATGATAAAAATACCACTCATGAGAAAGACATAACAATTCTAAATTTTTATTTGCCAAACAGCCTCATACTATACCAGAAATTTCCATTTAAGGAGGATTACATAAGTCCAAAATAATTGGGTGGTATTTATAATTATAATGCATGTTCCCTACTACTGGTAGGACAAATCATTAGATATTTTTAACATGATTAACAAATGAGTTAATTAATATATATATATATATATATAATTTTAAATTAATATGATCTATTTTGGAAAAATTTTAGAATTATAAAAAACTGAGTACATATTACGGAGGATTCCTATAAACCTCCTAACCTTTCTTCACATCCCCATAGTTTCTTCTATTCTTAACATTTTTTCCTTTCCTACATTTATTATGGTTAATAAAATAATATTGATACAGTATTTTTTTAAAGATTTTATTTATTTATTCATGAGAGACACAGAGAGAGGCAGAGACACAGGCAGAAGGAGAAGCAGGCTCCCTGCGGGGAGCCCGATGCGGGACTCGATCCCAGGACCCTGGGGTCATGCCCTGAGCCCAAGGCAGACACACAACCCCTGAGCCACCCAGGTGTCCCGATACCATATTGTTACCTGAAGTTCATAATTTACATCAAGGTTCATGCTTCGTGTTAAACAGTTTTATCTGTTTTGATGCAAGATGACACAAAATTCTGATGCTAAAAGTATGCCTGTCAATTAAGTTGATCTGTAACTAAAAACCTTTCTACAAAGAAAACATCCATCTAGACTTGTAAAGCAACCAAAAATTGGAATGAACTTTATTGAAATATAATTTACATATAACAAATTCCATGAACTTCATGTGTAAAAATCAGTAAGTTTGAAAAATAGTTATAATGGTAATATTTAATATTTAATATTAATCATTACAATTATGACACAGAAAAGGATTCTGAAAACTGTTTTGTAAAAGGTAAGTTAATATGTACGCAATAAGCTCTGGAGGCCATGAGGCAAAACAGGGAAATTCTGTAGGTATTTATATAAATGAGATATAAAACAATTTTCAAAAAAAAAAACTTTGAGTAAAATTCAAATTATGATTATGATGGAGTGTAATATTTTTGTACTATGGGTCTTTTAATAAGAAGAATGGAAATCATTCTGAGGAAAAGCTTTTCACCTAATTGGCTTTTAGAATTATTGTCCTCACTCATCAAAAATGGTTGTAAATATTTATGTATCAATACCAGATGCTAATAGAATTTTATGTATTTTACCTTTGACAGTGTCTTCACAGAGATTAGCCCTGCCCTATGCTGATATCGGTGCATTAACATAGATTTTAATTGAGCAGTATTCATCACGCCCAAAGCACCTGTAAACTACATTAGATACTTCTCTTACATTTTCCTTTTATCATGTCATACACTGCAGATGAATCCCCTCTAAATGAGAAATAGGTGGACGCTCTTCAACTGCATAGCTAACTGGATTTTAAAATATGAAAATTTCCTTTGTAATGGTATCAAGATAAAAAAAAAACTATATTATAGCTTGAACTCAAAAAAACTCTCTCTCCCAAATTAATGTGGCAATAGAAATCTGGTTTCTTATTTTAATATTTGACAGCATGGGGAATAATATATAAAATAATTTGACATTACTTGGGGATACAAATGAAATCGGTTGTCATCGAAATGACTTGTCCCAGTATAAGTTTTGGATGTAGGCATTTTTGGCCTTGTAGTTTTAGGTTGACTAATTAAGGGCCATTGTGACGTATGCAATAAAAATAATTTTGCGAAGCTATTTTTTCCCCCAGATTGTTTCTAACATTTATGATTTTTTGAGTTTAGGGATATTTTTGCTAGTCCATAGAATTTCTATATGGTAAGGCATGTTAGCATGACACAAAACTGATAATTATTAATTCTAAGAACAAATGGAATTCACTTTTATGGTACTGGTTCAATAACATATGATAGATTTAAATATTATCATTAAAGATCCTGCTGGTGAATAATACAATAAATAACCATATATTTTCAAAAACTTTGTAATTTTGTTTAAATGACTTTTTTCTACCTCACATATATTTTTATCTTCGTCCATTGTGATGCATCTTAGCACATTCACCCTCAGATTGTGCTGATCTGCTTTCTCTCAACTTCTTTAAAACTAATCTCTGCTGTGATTGTTCGGGCAGACTATTGATAGAGGATAATTTTTCAGTCACATCAAATTCAGCATCAATTCCTCGAATAAACAACAATTATGAAGGATCTATAATGATTATTGACTCATCAAGAGCCAGGAAAATCATTTGCCTTGATTTTTGATGATATATATTCATTAGAAAAATCAATCATCAATGTTCTTAAAAATTTGCATAGCACCAAGCTACTAAATAACAGGGCTCTCTTGCAATTTTTTAAAATATTTTATTTATTTATTCCTGAGAGACACACATAGAGAGAGAGGCAGAGACACAGGCAGAGGGAGAAGCAGCCTTCATGCAAGGAACCTGATGCGAGACTCGATCCTGGGACCCTGGGATCACCCCCTGAGCCGAAGGCAGACCTCAACCACTGAGCCACCCGTATGCAATTTTTAATATCAGATTGGGTCAACTAGTTATTTTCCAGAAATAGTATCAGTATAAATCATGTTCTAATGAATTCATTGATGGCAAGTAAACGTTATAAAAATTTTTCAGTGAAGACCCCGATGTTGGAGCAAAACAAGATGTTCAAAGTAGGTAAAGACAATTTTTTCTGCCTCTCAAAAACTCCTTTTACCTTTATTTCTCAGGCTGCAGGATTTTCTTTTGTCTTTTAAAAAATGTTACCTACAGCCATTTTCTCTAAAAAAAAAAGAAAGAAAGAAAGAAAGAAAGAAAGAAAGAAAGAAAGAAAGAAAGTGGTGATTAATCTTAATATTCGCCAAAAGGCTTTTAAGTCTATTAATTATATGATTGAGCCAATATTAAGAATGTTCCTAGGTAGTTTATAATAGTACACATTTATTTTAAATACCAAGAGGTAAAAGTATCTTCATCACCTGTGTTAACTATATTGCTGGTAAGGAGGGGAGAACAAAAATAAATAAATAGATAAATAGATAGATAGATGAGGGGAGAACAGACCAACATTTGTATTTTTGTTGTGTTCCTTAGAAATATTTGATTAACAATTCAAATGGTCTTACAAGATTTAGCACTATTTTAAAAATAAAGTTCATAGTTCATTCCATTAAAAGTGCATCTTTAAACAATGAGCATGTTTTTGCTAACTGCGTGAGAACACATTTATATAGCCAGTCCCTGCTTTCCATACAGGTCATCTAATGCCTTCGGGATTTAATCATATCAGGAACACTGTGTAATCCGTTAAGAAAATAACGTGCATTGTACATATGTACACACATGCAAACCCGTGCGCTTTTTCAGTTTCTTTTTGTTGTTTGTTTTCAGTTTTTTTACGCTGGAGAGGAAAGAAACCAGGAGAGAGAAAATGGACAAACTAAATGAACAAAATAGAAATATTTGAGAATTTCAAGTTTCCCTCATTGTCTATATATGTATATCAGTATTCTGAGCCTGAAAATTCTTTCTAATTTTGAAAATCATTGTTATTTTCTGAATCTTTAATCTCCTGACCATTTTTTTTAAACTGTTTCTTCTCAGGTAAGAAGCCCAAGTATCTCAGATCTTAAATAATGAGGGAAATGGAGCCCGTGTGACTTGAAACAACATCAGGTTGACACAAAGGTAACGGATGACACTCGGCATAAAATGAAAGCCCATTTCCTGATTTTCTTCAACACCAATGTTTTTCCTTTTTCTTCCTACTTATAGAGATCCTCAGTTTTTGCGTTTTCTGTTTTTTTTAAATTTTTTCATCTATAACAGTTTCAGAGCAAATTTAAAAGTACTTTACTGACATTATTTAAACTTAACAACATCCATGAGAATTAAGTCATTTTCCATTTTGCAGATGAGTAAAGTGATCTGAGCAATTAATTTGCAGCTTCAAATAAACTGCATGCCCATTGGTATGCACAGCTGTAGCATTTGATACACCATATTAAAAGTATGCATTTCGAAAAGTAATTTTAAATTTATCACTTGTTACCTGCTGAACAGACTCTAACATGTAAGTTTCTTAGACACACATTTATAAGGCAAGTATATTAAAGAGATCTTCATATATCTTTACAATTTAATTTAGAGGAATATGGCTATATCTAGAAGTTTTATTTTTCTGTGTAATTCGTGAATGATGAAAAACAACTTGTAATTTATGTGAAGATTGGAAAAGAAAGTATAATATGCTACATTATTAAAATATATTAAAACCAAAACAAATGCAAAGATACTGCACAAATTGAGCTTTTGGATCAAAGGAAGGCATGCATACATGCTTGAGGGAGGCAAGTTCTGAACCAAGATATAAAAAAGAAAAAAATAAAAGTGGTTTTCAAAGAACGTGGTTGGTTGGTAAGTAGAGGAAAGAAGGCATTTTGGTTCAATGACAAGGGGTGAGCAAACCTTTGAGGAAGGGATTGACAGAAGCGTGAGGACACCAGGATCCCAGCTTTGTAAATAATGAGTGATGGTCCCATCACAGTTTCTAAACAAGGTGATTCTAACACTGAGTATAGTATTTAAGTGACATTTCATATCTAAAAGATTTACTTTCCTTCTACCTGCTTTGACATTATAATTCTTTGTGGCTAAATTCACCTAAAATTCCTTTGATGTGCTGTAAAAGATAAGTCTGTTTTCTCAAATCTCTAGTTTCTGCATGGAATTGGGGATGCCGTCATCAACTTGACAAATGGGAAGCACTCTTAAAACTTGTTTTTAATTCTCTAACTTGTTTTTGCTAAGAATTTAAATAATTTATTGTTCTTGTTTATTGTTCTTTTTTACCCACATACTTTTTTTATTGCAATTTTTAAATGGTCTGTTAGGATTGATCATTTCCCAAGAGCAATCCTGAAATGGCTTACTTGTTTATAAACCTAAATTAACTTTAAGAAGTGAACAAACTTTTGTCATCAACGCTGTAAGTCTTTATAGCATCTCTACAGAGAGATTTAGAAAGTACATTTGTGCAAGCAAGTTATTTTAATGAAAATGAAAATCTCTATGCAAATAATACCTCAACAAACTTGACATTCTACAATGAAGATTGTTGGCAATGAAACACAGTGCTTAAGAATTTTGCTTAATTTAAATCAAAACCACCAGTAATAGATTCTGGTTTTGTCAAGATAACTCTGATTTTGAGCAGTTCATTAATTTCTTTGGGCCCTTTCCTGGGCCTAGGTGAAGTGATTAATACTTTTTCTCTGGGTTGTGGACAAATTTAAGGATTTCCTAAAGAGCTCCCAAGTTATATATGAAATATCACAGTAGCTACATTTTAGTATTCTAGAACATTCCATAGCATGAAAGATTTTCCATAAATGTTCTAGAAGATTTAAAGAAATGTATTGATAATGCAGAATTTCCTTGAGATAAAGACTTGTAGTTGGGGCAGAGGGTAGACTGTTGCTTAAATCTCGCATTAACGTCTCATAATTTCAGCTCTGTGCTTGCAAAGCATCTTATAATTAATCTTCCTTTTAAATTGTAGCTTCTTTAGGGATCAGAGTGCAAAGAGAATATAAAGAAAAGAAAAATCAGAAAATAGAGGTACTTCTGTACCATTTTTACTTTTGCAACTGTAGAAACTTGTGCGGGGCCGTTCAGACAGCATGGACCTGGACAGTGAGCAAATAGCTTTACATACAGCATTGTAAGACATGGTGAAAATTCAAGAATTGTACCCTCAGAGAGATCTGTGTGCCTTAACTTCCTAGTTATATAACCTTTGGTCAGTTGCCTTTTTTTTTTTTTTTTTTTTAGTTGCTTTGTTTCTGTAAGCCTCAATTTCTACATCTGAAAAACAGGAAATGCCTTTGTATGCAACGTGCCTACACCTAAAGGGCGCCCAGATCTTGAAAATCTGATATTAGACAGAAATGAAATATCTATCAAAAGCAAAGTTAATACAAAGGATTGTGAAAGGACAGGGACCTAGATTTCCCATAAACCATATGTGTAGAAGCCAATATGGGTGAGATATTAAATTAGACAATGATATTCATTTACTAGACAAATGCTAAAATAGCTTCAATTAAACACACTAGCGTGCCGAGTCACAGCTCTCATTTTACTAAACAACTTTTAAGAAAATATAAAGTAACAAAATATATTTATATGCATTATTTTTTAAAAGTTCAGTTTGATTTATGTAAGATAATATTTAATGAAATTCACATAAAGGTTATGTAGTCAGGTAGCTATAAGGTATGTATGTGCTGGGGGAACGCAGACCTAGCTGAGGACAAATCACGAGCCCTGGGCAGCACATTGACAAGCCCTTGAAACAGAAAGAAGGACCTTCCTCCACAGACTCAACGGCCTCAATGTTCACACTTTGCTAAGGGCAGGAGGCAATCCTAGCCTGACCCCCAGGATCCTGTAAGTCTACTTTAACACATAAAAATTCCTTTAGAAATTTTCCTTTATCTCTAAACCCCCAGGATACATGTTGGCAATCATCCCCCAAGCATGTGGCCTACCCTTACACATCTGAAGGGCCTCATGACTCAGGTTTTATTAGATGGTAATAAATGACCTTTTCCCAACAATAGCTGGCCCCCTTGAGGTCCTGGAAACTTCCAAAATTCCTTAGAGAGGACGCTATCCCCAAACCCTTCCCACTGCCAGCTACATAACCAGCCACGCCTCACAGGCCTGGGGGAGCAGCTCTTCCTGCCCACGGGTCCTGTCCCTGGGTTTTAATAAAACCACCATTTTGCACCAAAGATGTCTCAAGAATTCTTTCTTAATCATCAGCTCCAGACCTCACCCCACCAAGCCTCACCTAGATTCCCAAACTCCATCACATGTATATATGTAGTATGTATGCATATTTACCTCTGTTTTCTTAGATACCCCTCTAGTCAGGAAATTGAATATAACAAGGACTGACGTTTGCTCACTTGTTTTTGTTTTGTTTTTGGTCAATATTCAGGACACCCAGGAGCAGTAGGCTTAACCGGATGAGGACACATATGTTGACTCTATGAGCATACGCATAAAAAGCTTTTACTGAAATGAATAAAATACCAATTGGCCACTTAGCCAAATTTTAAACATCACTATATTTAAAAATGATGAAACAATGGAGTGCTACCTTGAAGTCTGTGATTGTTTGAGAAAATTATTTCGTTGACTACCACCTAAAAAAAATACAAAAATAAAAGTTGAAAAATAAATAGGTAAAGTGGAAGTCTGTATTTTATAAAAGGAAGAGAACTAGATTGAAAGCTTGGAGAATTCGGGGATCCCTGGGTGGCTCAGTGGTTTAGCACCTGCCTTGGGCCCAGGGCCTGATCCTGGAGACCCAGGATCTGATCCTGCATTGAGCTCCCTGCATGGAGCCTGCTTCTCCCTCTGCCTGTGTCTCTGCCTCTCTCTCTGTGTGTCTCTCATGAATAGATAATTAAAAAAAAAAAAAAAAAGAATAAGTAAATATTTTTTTAAATAAAAGAAAGCTTAGAGAATTGGGTTGAAATTTTGACTTTTATACTTATAAGCTAGTGAACTTAGGACAAATTCATTAGTTTTGCCCTGTGAGCTTCATGTTCTATTAAAATTGAATTAGCCGTACCTGTTGTCATTTAATGAGAGTTGTGAGAACAAATTAAATAGTGTCTGTAAAACTGTATTTTATAATAGAGAAGGTATTACAAACATGGATATTAAAATGATCATAAATTTAAAACAAGATATAATTATTTCATGATATTCTGTTTTTCTTTTTTTTCTGAGCCTTTCATGCATATAAGAGAGAGAAGAGATCAACTGTAGTGCTGATACTTTTACTCAGAAAGTGCAAAAAATAGGAAGAAAGAGACTAGGAGTGTTGGGAATAAGAAACAGTACATTTTTGACTACCCAGAATTACAAGTAATGCTACTCTGAGACCTGATGATGAATCCGTGTGTTTTGAAATGCAGTGCCCTGCCAATCTCAAAGTAGAATGAAAGGGTATAAAATGGAACTTTTGCCTTCTGCTATTTTTTACTAGTTAAGTTTCTTTTTTTTTTTTTTTTTTTTTTTTTTTTTTTTTTTTTTTTTTTTATTTATGATAGTCACAGAGAGAGAGAGAGAGTCAGAGACACAGGCAGAGGGAGAAGCAGGCTCCATGCACCGGGAGCCCGACGTGGGATTCGATCCCCGGTCTCCAGGATCGTGCCCTGGGCCAAAGGCAGGCGCCAAACCGCTGTGCCACCCAGGGATCCCACTAGTTAAGTTTCTAATAAATAGGGACACCTGGGTGGCTCAGTGGTTGAGCATCTGCCTTCAGCCCCAGGCATGGTCCCGAGGTCCTGGGATCGAGTCCCACATTGGGCTCCCTGCAGGGAGCCTGCTTCTCCCTCTGCCTGTGTCTCTGCCTCTCTCTCTGTGTGTCTCTCGTGAATAAATAAATAAAATCTTTTAAAGAAAGTTTCTAATAAGTATATAACTCACCTCAGGGTGAGGAACCAACTAAGACTCCTAAATTACGGTGATTATCATGTTTCAATTCTCTGAAGAAGTCATGGCATGCGTGATTTGCACTTGTTAGTTTTATTTTTTGATGTTTGCTGTTAGCCAAATAATGCAGAAATAAGTAAGGATTCTACTCACAAAGCATATAACTAGTACAAAACAGAAAACTGGATCATGAAAATGATTAATGCAACGAAATTCTATGGTGAAAAGAGTGCAGAATTGATTCTTTCCCATTCTCAAATGTTGAATTCCTGAGGGATTCATATGAACTGGCACAGATAACAGTGTCTTTACATCTGTGATCAATAGGTCAGAGTTATACTACTAATAATGGTCCTTGTAGGAATCAAAGTATTAATCTTCTTCTTTCTGTTGAAAAGTGAATTATTTCCATTTAGTGTGATAGACTTACATTACACACATAAAGAGTATAGGTTTGTGATATTTTATTAGCTGAACATTGATATTAATAGCTAACTTTTGCTGCCAGCTTCCTTTTTTTTTTTTTTTTACCTAATTTGCCTTGTTTACTTTTTTACAATGAGATACACACATGGTAGGATCAAGGTAGAAAATTAAGCAGTATGACTCTGAAGAAAACACATTGTAAGCATTAGCTAGTTAGTAATTAGATTCCAGCACAAGCCTTATCTGCGATGATTAATGCACTCTTAGCAAAAGAATAAAATGAGTCATCCTGTATATGAAAGAGATTTGGTAAACGTTGCAATTAATCTTTCCATTTATGAGAGAAAATTGTTTACTGCAAATTTTACTTACTTCACTAATGCAGATAAATTATCCTAGATGGCAGTCAAAATCCTATCAAACCATGGTCGGTGTTTCAGTATTGATGTCTATGATATATTTTCTTAATATGTTGGCTTTTTTATGCTCAATCACCAACATATCACACATTAGCAGAAAAATCATGTAAATATCGCTTCTTCTCATCAGTCTTATACAGTTTTAATGACATAGCTAATGCATTCTTACAACAAAAAAGCAATAAAACAAAAAACAACATCTAAAATGACCTGTGAACCTTGAACCTATGATAAAAGAAGTGAACAAGGGTGGTATTGAATATGAAGACAATCATGTTCAGTAAAATTAGGGTGAAGCAGTCATTTTTGAAAATAATATCAAGTCATTTGCTTTAATTAGTTTTTGATTCAACGAATTTTATATATTGCAACATAAATCATATTCTAGAAATATAAAGATCCACTGAAACTATTTATGAGAAGGAAACTATGAGTCATAATTAACGGATGGTTTATAAGGGATTCTTTTAATTGGGTAATAGTATGTACCATTATTAATTATAAATATTTCCTCAAATGATCTTCATCTCCCACACTACTGTTTTCTGAATTAATTATTTTAAAAAATTGTATGCTTCCTATCTGGTGTATAATTTGAGTGAATTTGTTGCTCCCTTTGTTTGTTCATTCATTCATTGGTCCTTCCATCACTCATTCAGCATTTGTTGGGTAATTACTTAACCTGTAAGTAAAAGGCCTGAGTAGATAGAACAAAAAAGGCTGATCCTTCCCCAAGTAAGAGAGAATTTTTCCTGCCTGATGGCCCGAGTAGGCTCTCAGCTTCTTCCCAGCCGTTAGACTTACACTGAAGTATCAGCTCTTTTGGAGGATGCCAGCCTGTGATTCCACAGAGAAAAAAGATAATTGTGGAATCTGAGCAACTTGGTATAAACTGATTCATGTTTGATTTAGGATTAAATCATTGAATGGGTGTGCCCAGAAGTTCAACATACAGAATTAGGCTCAGGCAGCTGCTGAAACCACAAGTGAGTAATGTAATTTATGACTTACATCTCAGTGAGTCTACTCTTGTCATATTCCATTTCTTTTTCACCCTATTTCATAGAAAGATCTCCATGATCCACTAATTTGTAAATAGCTTTTCTTTTTATATGGTCTCTCTCTCTCTGTGTCTGTGTGAACTGGACTCATAGAGCATTACAGCCCCACCCTGAATGATACCGGAGAAGAAAAATCCTCTTGTCATTGGTACAGATCAAGAAGGCTATCTCATGACCTACTTTGCTTGGTTGGAGATATCTTCCAGAGTCAAAGGTCTACACTAATGGATAGTGGCTAATAGATTGAAGTAATTGAAACTATAGTATTGATGACAAGGAAGTTTTTGGGAAAAAAAAAAAAAGGTATATGGTTAAAGAACTGTTCATTATAGATTCATATATATATATTTCTCCAAACAAATGCTCATCAAATGATAGCCGGGGGGGGGGGGCAGAAAAAAAAAAAAAAACCTCTTCAATAATCATTTGACAAATGATTAATGAGAAAATACATGAATGAGACTTTTCTCCAGCTACCTCACTTCTTGCTAAATGGACTAATGAACAAATCAGACATAGTAAGAATGGAAGCAATACCTAGGTTTATGATGATTTTTTCTTCATCAGGGCTGAATTGACTATCATTACAACTTGAGGTTCACAAGGAGATAGTTATCAGTAACCCAGAGCTTTTCACCTGGTCTGATGCCTTAGGGGAGTCAGCCTACCTACCAATGGGAGGGTGATTATATTTTTAATATCTTCCTCCATGGAAGGAGCCCAATTAGTCTGTATTGGAATATGGATTTGTCATAAAGGTAGAGTTTCCTTTGGTCTCTACACCATTCTGTGATCATTTTCATCTTTATTGAATTCTCATTCATTTATGTATATCACAATGTATCTTTGGTCAGTAAACTGTTCTTAAAGCAAGAAAAGAAGAAAATGAGCTTATGCTTATATCAGTGTGTCATATTTCTCATCACTTAAAAACAGCTGATCTTAAAGAATAGTGGAATACTCTTTAGAATAGTCAGTTAAGATGCTATAAGAGGGACAATACCTTTGGGCTTGGGATATGGTATAGGCTCTGAACAAAAGATCTATATGCAGTGCTATATTTCCCAGAGTTGGAAATATGGACCCACCAAGAGAGACCAGGGATTAGAAGCTGGACTTGCAGCTTCCAATCGGAATTCCTGCCCAACTTTCAAAATATTGATTTCCTAACACATAACATTCAGAGTTCCAATATTCTAGAGATTTTAAAATAGTAGGAGAAAAAAATAAAACCTCCATCAGAGAACCCCAAACATATTTCTGTTGAATTTATAACTGGGACTGCTAAATAGCTATTTAATAAGAATTTTATAGATAAACATAATCAATAGGATAGATGATAGATGGATAGATAGATAGATTTATTCTAAGAATTGACTCATGCAATTTCAGGTCAAGAAACCCTACAATCTGCCAGCTGCCTACTGGAGAATCAGGAAAGCCAGTATTACAATTCAGTTCAAATACAAAGGCTTGAGAACCAGGGGAGCCGATGGTATAAATCCGTCAGTCTGATGCCAAAATCCTGAGAATCAGGAGCTTTGATGTCCAAGGCCAAGAAAAAAATAGAAGTCAAGAAAAGAGAGAATTTACCCTCCTTCACCTCTTTGTTCTATCCAGGCCCTAAAAGGATTATGTTGCTCACACATTGGTGGACGTGGGTCTTCTTTTCCTGTGTCTACTGAATCAGATGGTAATCTCTTCCAGAAATACCCTTGACAGGCACACCCAGAAACAATGCTCTACCAGATATCTGGGAATCCTGTAGCCTAGTCAAACTGATACATAAAATTAACCATTAAAATAGCCCTCTTGGGTTTCTTGTGTCATTGAGGAAAAAGAAAAGAGAGGTTCATCACGTTGTCTAGAATGATCGCTCCTGATTAATAAACAGCAATACTATTACAAGATGTAACTATGAAAGATACATGAGCCATCTCCTGAGAAATTTCATTCCCAGTGGCTGAAGTCAACACATGGTAACAGCTTTACAACATAGAGGTATTAACAGGGGTTTCCAATCTTCAGGAAAGTATAGATGCCAAACCTATTAGCTAGCAGATGAAAAGCAGATGAAAGAAGAGCATATAAAACCAGAAATCAGGAAAAGTTAGTATAAATAGCAATTTTGGCCTAGTGAACAGTTGAAGAAATGAAAGAATGAAAGTCATTGAAATAACCCCTGGGTTGGTTATAATAAGTTATTTTTGCCAACATGCTCTTCCTCCTTTATTTATACAGGATGTATGGGTTGAAATTAATTTTATAAGCAAATATACAATTTATGCATTCTTGAGATAGATCTATGAATTAATTAGGAAAAGCCATTAATTAGAAATTTTAAACTTGGAGCTATATTCAGTAATGATTAAGCTGCGAATTTTGCCTTTTGGGGACAGATGGACATCTGTTTTACTTATATGTAGGCAGTTGTAATATGTTATATTTAGGGGTATTGTTGTTTTGATATTATTAGTCAAGGGTTGAGACTATCTTGATGAGTGTATAATCTGGGAAGACTGTAATTACCAACATATCTTGGTCACTCTACATTTTACTTTTTTTTTTTTAAGATTTTTTTATTTATTCACGCAAGACAGAGAGAGAGGAAGAGACCCAGGCAGAGGGAGAAGCAGGCTCCCTGCGGGGACCCCGATGTGGGACTCGATCCTGGGATCCTGGGGTCATGCTCTGAGCCAAAGGCAGACGCTCCACCACTGAGCCATCCAGGGGCCCCTATGTTTTACTTTTCACATTTTACTTGCTTTTGCAATACAAGAATCTCACCCAAAACACTTCTCTACATTCGGGAAAAAAAAATTCCTTTTCCTGTAATAAGGTCATATATGAAATTTAGATTCCACCGTTTGTATGCATCCAAGTGACATTTTGATTAGTTTCATGGCGAAAGAAGTAAGGAACAGTGTATACCTTGTACAGATTTGCCAATTTTTACAAAGATCTGAAATGGTAGGCGTGGAACAGCTTTCTGATTTGTAGTTTTCTGTTCGTGGCAGAGTTAATAGTTCTGTCAATTAGCCCGTTCTAAAGTGAGGTGTGAAAAGTCATTTCTAGAATCTAAGTCTAGAATTCGTTTGCTCAGAATGAAAAGTTCGGTGAAATATCTCTAATTTTCACAACTCCTTTCTGCTGGAGTGTTTTTTTCTTGGTAACGAGGATTCTGAGGAACAGTGGCCATATACGGCAATTTCAAGTTTTGCTTTGTTTTGTTTGTTTATTTGTTTATTTGAGAGAGAAAGCGAGGGCAAGTGGAGTAAGGAGGGGCAGAGGGAGAGGGAATCTCAAGCAGGTCCCATGCCCAGTGCAGAGCCTGACAAGGGGCTGAGCTCATAATCCTGAGACCATGACCCAAGCTGAAATCAAGAGTCATACACTTAACAGACTGATCCACCCAGGGGTCCCAAGTTTTATTTAATTTTTTTTCTAAATCCCAGAGAATAATTTTGTGTAAAATTAGTATCTTGAAAATTATGGTAATTAAAGGCAAGTCTAAGATACGGGTCCTGTGAGAAAATAATTCAGCTAGGAAATTCAACCTGCAAAACGAAAAATAAGATCAATTTTACCATTTCTGTTAGTAAAGATTAATGAATAAGCTGGAATTCTCACTTTCACTCGGTCGTCAAGTAGGTACATTAGAAGACTTTATAGAGCAATTTGGACTTAATAGGTCAGAGATGTTAAAAGTATCACAAAGTCGGTTTCTAGAAAGACCAGATGAAATCCTTACTCTGTGACATAATATCATCATTAGTAGCAGGTTGCAAGAGTCTCAATGATAGGAAAATATGAGTCCCTGATTAGGATTGCTTTTACGTGTCTTGTTCTTTGTGACCTTTTCTGTGTAGCAATATTAAAGGGCACTGGATGCTTTTTGCTGTGATGCTTAGTATCATTTCTCAAACACCATTATAGTTGGAATGGCCCGCATTAAACGGCAGATGTGACACTGGTCTACCCAACAGCGTAGCTGATTTTTATGGTGACACTAGAATGTGAAATGAGAGAAGCAAGATGATGTTACAGGATCAGAGTTTTTCTTTCGCAGACGATCCTTGGTACATTCCTCTAAATGTATTGGGAGGTGGAAATTGGAGCAGGATTTTCTTTTCCCCAGGTGGGCTGTGCCAGGTGGTGCCTCTACAACAAAGGGATCGGTGTAGAAAAAGGGCCCATGTAGAGTCCTGTGGTTAATTCTACCAACTTCTGCTAAGACCATAGGGATTCATCAATCAACAGAAACAAAGCAGAGAATAATCAGAAGGGATGTCGGACAGATGAGGTAACCTGGAGATGGAGCCCAGGATCACAGCATTGGCGGGGGAGGCGCCCGGGGTGCTAGCTGAGAATGCAGAGGAACCTGCAGCCTGGAGGGCTGGCCAACAACACTGTCACGGTGGGACAGAGACTGTGTGAAGTCCACATGACTGAGTGGAACTGAGAGATTCTTGAATTCTCAGGCGGGCATCTCTGGCTTTAGAAGTGTGCACTTTTAGATGTGTGTGGAGCAATGCAAACACCAACAGTCTAAACAAATAATCTACTTACTAGTTTAGAAAAATAACTATAGGTTAGAGCATTTAACTGCCAGTGATTCTGCTCCAAAATGCATGCGTCTAAACTTTCTCCTAGGCAGTTATAACCACAGGATGAAAATAACTTTAAAGGGAGTTCAGAAACCATTGACTTAGGCTGGGAGAGTCCAAGTTGAAAAATAAAAAGCCTTTCCTCTTTGTTCCCTTTCACTATTTTTTATATTCCCCAAATGAATGAGACCATATAATCTTTGTCCTTCTTCAATTGACTTACTTCACTCAGCACAATACCCTCCAGTTCCATCCACGTTGAAGCAAATGGTGGGTATTTGTCATTTCTAATGGCTGAGGAATATTCCATTGTATACATAGACCATGTCTTCTTTATCCATTCATCTTCTGATGGACACTGGAGAAAAAATTAGTGGGAAATATTAGAAAGGGAAACAAAACATGAGAGACTCCTAACTCTGGGAAACGAACAAGGGGTGGTGGAAAGGGAGGAGGGCAGGGGGATGGAGTGGCTGGGTGACGGGCACTGAGGGGGGCACTTGATGGGATGAGCACTGGGTGTTATTCTATATGTTGGCAAATTGAACACCAATAAAAAATAAATTAAAAAAATAAAAATAAAAAGCACAGCACTGAAGCATGAAACTTTCAGTAGTTAGAATGTACAATGCACAATTTATCGCTTTGTGAATTATTTCTGGCTTGAGAAAATGCAGTAGGACCCCTGTTTCTGCAGGAGATACACTCTGGGATCCCCAGGGGATGTCTGGCGCTGTGGATCAGTATTGAACGTGTATATACTATTGTTTTCCCTTTACATACACACCTATGACCAACGTTTAATTTATAAATTAGGCAGTAATAATAAAACAGCAATTATAACAATATACTATGATACAAGTTATTTGAATGAGGCCCTCTTTCTCTCCATAAAAATAATTTTATTGTACAGCATTCACCCTTCTCATGATGATACAAGAGGGTAAAAGGCCTTCACGATGACATGAGATGAGGTAAGGGGAGCGACCCAGGCCCTGTGACCTAGCATTTGGCTACCATTGACCTTATCATTCGTCAGAGGAGGTCCATCTGCTCATGCAGGTCGTGGACTTCCAGGATGAAACCATAGGAAGCACAAGTGGGTTGTGCTACTGTGCACCTGACAACATAATACGCATTTGTGCGTTCTAAGAAATAGGGCACAACTGAAGCCTCCAGTTTACTCCTTCCAGATCACCTTCAGGGTCCCTACTTCCAGGTGACCTTTACTCTGCATTGGAGTTCTCACGCAAGTGGCTGTATTTGATCTGATACGAAGCTATCTCCGAAGATAGCACAGCATGTTAATTTGCATGAATTAAAATTGTGTTAAAGACATTATACTTGATGATCATCTAGGACTTTTAAAACATCTAAAAAATAAATTATCCATGTTATACAAGGCTCTTGTTCCTTTGTTCTAATGACTCTATACTGATGCCATGTGAATAATACAGTTTCTTGATGTATTCTCCTGACTGGAAATTCAGACGCTTTTCAATCTGTCAATATTACAAACAATGCTACGATGAACATTCTTGTACACATCTCTCTGGGCACCTGTGGCCATTTCTGGGGAAATAGAATTGCCAAGCTACATTATATGTGCATCTTCCACTCCACTGGAGAGTGTGAAATTGCTCTCCAGAGGAACCAGGCCAACTTACAAATCTGCTAGCACTGAATGGGGGTTCCCTTTGCCCCACACCTTACAATCAGTTATTGCAATTTTTTCCCCTCACTTTTGCCAATTTAATGAGTGTGAAATTATAGGTAATTATTGTTTTAATTTGCATTTTCCCAATTACTAATGAGTTTGAGCATTTTTGCATGATTATTGGCCTTGTGAGTCTCCTCTTACGGGATTTGCCTTAATTTATTGTGAGCTCAGCCAGGTACGCTAATGAATATTTGTTTTATTTAATTCAGAATTTTGTAGGGTTTTGCCACAGAAAATTTTTTGAGTATTTTGTTTGAGACACTGCTTTGAGATACTAATGCCTGTTCTTCCCCTCGGAGATTCTAATTTAGTTGTTATGCAACCTGCCCACTAGGGTTTTTATAAACTCCTCAGGTCTTTTTAAGTACAGCAGCATTTGAGAACCTTTGGATTAAGTTGCTCCTAGATTGCTAATGTTTCAGAAAAATGAATCCGTTGGTGTCATATTTTTTACCTTAACTGTTAGGGATTGAGTAGAAGACGAAGAAACAAATCATTCAATTGGCAAATGAAGTTGGAATACTCTGATTTATTTGATAAAATATCCTGTCACCTTTGGATAGATAGAAGATTTACCCAATAATACCAAGAGACATTTACATTGTTTTCCCTATCATAGAGAAATATTTAGGGAAGGCGAGAGAGATGCACTGGCCAACTGTTATTGTAAGAATATTGAATATTAGGGTTGGATAACTACATAAATAGACTTTATTCTAAAATTTGGACCTTCTATGGAGAAAGTACTTTTGAGAAATGGTACGTTTCTTCACCTGATTTGGCTGAGAGAGTAAACGTAAACTGGCCCTACTGGGCAGACATGCCCAAAGCCTGAGTCTCCAGAAAAGTTCTGGGGAGGAACACAAATGCACAGGAAATTGAAAAAGGATCTTCTATTTTTTTTTTTTTTTTTTTTGAAAAAGGATCTTCTTGAAGGACCTACGGGGTGGTCCTCACTATGCTCCCCGTTCCCACCCTCCGGGTGAGTGTCCAGGGCCACAGGCCACTGTCTTGGGTTTGGGGATGTTATGGGAACTCCATTCACACTGAGACCATTGCTGTATGATTTTCTCAGTATAAGGATGATGTTTAATAAATTTTATCCATTGTCAGTTTTAAAGGAGTTCATATCCTTTGCCTTTGGCAAGTTGAAATACCAGACACCTGACGTTAGCATGAACAAGACTGGCTGTTAGAACAAAGAGCAAAAGAGGCTACATGTGGACACCAGGCCACTCACACACATCGACACCCAGGGAGAAGTGTAGCTTCTTGTGTAATTTGTTTATTTCTTTTCTATTTGTCATTTTAGAAACTGGACGTGTGCTTTACTTATCTCACGGTATTAAGTACCCCGTGAGAATTTAATGAAAATTCTGGCTTGTGTGGTTTTATGTCATTCATTGCTTAACACTTTAAAATATATTACACTAATACATTCATACATTATCACATTAAAATACAATGCATTATATCATCTTTAATTAAAAAAAAAAAAAAAAACTTGGGACGCCTGGGTGGCCCAGCGGTTTAGCGCCTGCCTTCAGCCCAGGGCGTGATCCTGGAGACCTGGGATCGAGTCCCATGTCAGGCTCCCTGCATGGAGCCTACTTCTCCCTCTGCCTGTGTCTCTACCTCTCTCTCTCTCTGTGTGTCTCTCATGAAAAAATAAATAGAATATTAAAAAACAACAACAACAACAACAAAAAACCTCAGGGCTAATTATAAACTTACAGAAAAATTGCAGCAATAATATGACGCATTTTGTTATATTCCTCATCATGATTTCCCTTCATATTAATGACATACATGACCATAGTACAATTATCAAGAAAAGAAAATTAGCATTGCTAAAACATTATGAGCTAAACTGTGGACCTCTTCAAATTTCACAAGTTTTCCATTAATGTCCTTTTTCTCTCCTAGGATTCTATCCAGAAGCTCACATTTCCTTTAATTATTTATCCTTAGTTTCCTCCAGCACGGAACATTTCCTTAGCCTTTCCTTGTGTCTCCTTACCTTGGCTGATGCTTTTGAAGACTACCAATCAGTTATTTTGTAAAATGTCTCTCAGCTAGGAGTTGTCCCATACGTCCTGCTAGTTGGAATGAGGTTATGCATGTTGGGCAAGAATACTACAAAATCGATGGCATGTCCTCAGTGCCTCATATCAAGTTTTTGTGATGTCAGTGAGCCCATTAATGAGGAACATAGCTTGTTAAAATATATGAAGGCTGAGATGATAGATGGAAATTAGTGAAAGGTACAGGAGCGTTGGCCTTGGCACCCCATGAGAATGTGGAGACTGTGGCTGAGGCAATATTGATAACCCCGCGACTCACCTGATGGTGAGCAGTAGGTAACATCGCCCACCTGTCACTAGTGCACCTGCCAGCAGCAGTGTCACTCACCATAAAACAAGGGAGGGAAGTAAGGGCTTCAAATATATTTTTCAACTGCTTTGTGGAAATACAAGCCAGGAAAAAAAAATCCACATCTCTCGTGCAAGAAAATTCCCAGGAACAACCACACGAAACTATCATTCTTGAAGTCATACTTCAAAACCGATCATGTCGATTGTGAAGGAAAACGCACCAGGATGTTCTGCAACTTAAAAGTCTTGGCTGGGAAGGAAAAGTACAAGGAAAAATACAAACAGGCAGGCAGATTGCTTACGGCAACAATTCAGATGTGTTTCGGAATTGCACTGGGAGGTGAAATCCATAATTGGAGAAATTTCGTGATAGTCTGCATTGCAGTTTAAATGAACAGATTTCAGTTCAAAGCCCAATAGACACACTGACAAATAGCATTCTCAAATGACATATTTTACTATACTTAAGCACAGACTTCATTAGTTTGGACACAAATTAGTTTTCTTCTCCTTTTTCATTTTTTTGTTCTCTTACGAGGCTACTTACTTCCCTTCTTAACCATGAAGTTACATAAAGTAAATAATTTTATGATTGTATTGCCTTTGTAAAACTATATCATAACTCTCATTCTATCTGTTTAACCAGTTCCGAATTTTTCCTAGCAGGTAGAAATTTTTATGAGTCCATTAATGCTCAATATAATTAACATAAGATGATAGTGTTTCTCTTAACGGAATAAAACCTCAAGCATTAGCTTAAAATATAAATAGCATGCATTTGTGATTTTGCTGAGGATAATTTTAAGTCATAAAAATTTCTTCTTGCTACACGTATCCTTTTAGCAGCTGCAAAATTATCATTTATCATTTTGCTTGTCCTTCATAGGTTACATATATTAACATGAACTGATAGTAACACAAAGCAATTTAAGAAGCTTTTTTTTCTTTAAAGAAAAACCAAGAAGTATAATAGTATTTTAGTGTTGAAAAATAATGCATGAAAGTACACTAGAAATGTTTGACACAAAAATAAAAAGCATTCAGAGACAAATAACTGTATTTGATTCCAAGCTGACTGTGGTCATTTTGACTTAATAAATGAATAAACAAATTGGATAGCAACATTAGATATGAAAGTAATTTGTAATAAGAGTATTAAAGCATTGTTTTATTGAGTTTTATTGAGGTGTAACGGTTAAATAAATGTATAAGATACTTAAGGTGCTCAAAATTTCTGTTCAAAGTGCACAATGTTATGAGTTGGTGTATGTGTACGTTATGAAAGTATTCCTCCCATTGAGGAGTTAATTAATGCATTCATCACCTCATCTATTTTTCCTTTTATTTTATTTTTGGTGAGAATATTTAAGTTCGACATTCTTATCAAATTTTAGTTATACAATATCGTCTTATCAGCTAAAGCCACCATGCTATGCCTTATCCTCCAATTTTAATCATCATATACCTGAAAATTTGTACTGTTATCAGACCCCCATCTCCCACACTCTTCATTACCTGACAACCATTGTTACACTCTCTGTTTTTGTGTTCAACCTTTTTTTTTATTTTGTTTTTTCTTTGTCTTTTCTTTCTTTCTTTTCTTTTTTTTTTTTTTTTTTTTAAGATTTCACATGTGAGTGATACCATGAAGTATCTGTCTTTCTCTGCCTGGCTTATTTCATTATTTCATTTTGCCAATATCTTCCAGTTTTACCCGTGGGGTCATAAATGCCAGGATTTCCTTCCTTTTTAAGGTTGAACGGTATTGCATTATGTATGTACATATAGATGAGTAGATAGAAATGTATATAATATGATATGTGTGTATATATGTATATATATGTTAAATATATATCACATTTTCTTTATACATTTATTCCTTGATAGATACATAGGTTGTTTCTACACCTTGATTATTGTGAATATTACTACAATAAACATGAAAGAACAAATTTCCCTTTGAGATCATATGGAAGTCCTATTTTTAATTTCTTGAGCGAACTCCATACTGGTTTCTATAGTGGTTGCACCAGTTTATATTCCCAGAAATCTTGTGTAAGGACTTTCTTTTCATCATCCTCCCCAGTATTTGTTATATCTTCTTTTTTTTTTTTTTTTTTTTTTAAGATTTATTTATTAGAGACAAAGAGAGAGAGAGAGCAGGAGCAGGAGAAGCAGAGGAAGAGGGAGAGAGAATCTCAAGCAGACTCTGAGCTAAGCTCACCTCGGGCCTCAGTCCATGACCCTGAGGTCACAACCTCAGCCAAAAACCGAGTCAGTCGCTTACCTGGCTGTGCCACCCAGGAGCCCTGTTTTACCTTCTTGATAATAGACATTCTAACAGAGCACCTTTTTATATACCCATTAGCCATTGGCCATGGAAAATATCTTTTTTAGAAAAAATTCAAGTCTGCATCCACTTTCCTTTTTTAAAATTTAATGAAAATTTATTACAGTAAGTTTGATAATATAGTTAAAATAGAAAAGGATCCGAGGTCAGCTCCTTCTGTCATGAATTGGCAAATTACAAGATTAAATATAAAAAAAAATTACATTCTTGCTGCAAATATGTAGAAAGGTAAAGAGAAAAATAGGAAATAATTGTTTTCCTACCTTGGATAACAGGCTGCACAAGATTAGCCTTCAGACGAGGAAACCAATTGAAGGAAACCCCAGTCACGCGTGGAGCAATTCTAGAGCCTCAGTGCAGGGAAAACCCAGGGCCTACAAACCTCACTTAGCTGGAGGGAAAGACACAGAGACGTCAGACGTCAGGGATAGTGAAGTAACTGGAATAAACTGAGCTGAATATTCAAAAGGCCCGTTGCCCATTTTTCTACATGGGCTCTTTGTATTTTGGAGATTGTTTTGTTTGTTCGCTTGTTTTGAGTTGTGAGAGTCTCTGTGCATTTTGGAGAGTAATGCCTTATCAAATAATGTGGTTTGCAAATATTTTCTTTCTTTCTATAGCTCGCATTTTATTTTGTGGATGATTTTCTTTTGTAGGCAGAAATTTTTTTGTCTGCTGTGGTCCCATATGTTTATTTTTGCTTTTGTTACCTTCACTTCTGGTGTCATATCCAAATATATATATATATATATATATATATATATATATATATATATATATAAAATTTCCAAGACCAATGTCTAGGAGCTTAACCACTGTGTTTTCTTCTAGGAGTTTTATAGTTTCAGATTTTATGTTCAAACCTTTAATCTAGTTGATTGATTTTCTATAATGGTGTAAGAAAGGGGTCCAGTTTCACTCTTCGCAGGTGGCTCTTCAGTTTTCCCATCGCCATTTATTAAAGAGACAATCCTTTTCCCATTGTATATTCTGGGGTCCTTTGCTGAAAACCAGTTGCCCACATATGTGTGGGTTTATTTGTGGTTTATTTATGGGCTCTCAATTCTGTTCCATTAATATATGTATCTGTTTTAAGCCCATGCCAATACTGTTTTTGAATGCTGTAACTTTCTAATATAAAATCAGGACATGTGATGCCTCCAGTTTTGTTCTTTGCAAGGATTGTATTAGTTATTTGGGGATCTTCTGTGGTTGCTTCAGATTTTAGTAATTTTTTCCCTGTAAAAAAATGCCACTGGCGTTTTGATAGGTATTACATTGAATCTGTAGACCACTTCGAGTATTACAGTCATTTTAACAATATTAATTCTTCCAGTGCATGAGCATGGAATAGTTTTCCATATATTTGTTTTCTTCCATTTCTTTCATTATTCTCTTGGAATTTTCAGTGTACAGATCTTTCATTTCCTTGGGTAAATTTATTTCTAAGTATTATTCATCGTGATACTATTGCAGTGGTATTGTTTTCTAAATTTCTTTCTGATAGTTTGTTCTGAGTGTATAAAATAACAACTGATCTTTGCACATTGATTCTTGTATCCTTCAAATTTATTTAATCTATTTATTATTTCTAAAGTTCTTTTGGTAGAGTCTGTAGGGCTTTATATATGTGAGATCATGCCATCTGCAAGTAGAGACATTTTCTATACCTTCTCTTTTGAACTGGATACCTTTTATTTTTATTTTATTATTTATTTATTATTATTTATTATTATTATTATTATTTTTTTTTTATTTTTTATTTTTTTTTTGCCAAAGTGCTCTGTTTGGGGCTTCCAGTACTATGTTGGATAAAAGTGACAAAGCTGGGCGTCCTTGTTTTGTTATTGAGTCAACAGCATATTTGGTATTTTTCTATACCTATCATTTCTATTTGTCTATCTCTCCATCCCCTCTCTTTGTCTCTCTCTCTCTTTCTGTTGGAGTCCTATGACTGTCTTTTTTTTTTTTTTCATTCAAATTGTGGTTTTCCTGGTTCTTGATATGATGAGTGACTTTTGTTTGAAACCTAGACATATTCGGTATTATATGAGTCTATGTTTATTTAAACTTTTATTTGCTTTTAAATCACTTTCTCTGACATCACTCCTGCCAGGAAGAGGAGTGATGACTCATGAATACTAGGCATGGGTAGAAGTCTAGATTCCCCACCTGATCTCCATTGAAACTAGATGGGGAAAGGGCTCCTTGTTACTACTTGGCAGGGGTGAGAGTTTCAGGTCTTCTTTGAAGATTAGTTATTCATTTATTCATTTAAGAGAGACAGAGCACACAAATGAGGGAGGGGAGGGGCTGAGGAAGGAGGAGAAGCAGGCTCCCCACTGAACAGGGAGCCCGGTATGGGGCTCCAACCCAAGACCCTGGGATCATGACCTGAGTCGAGGGCTAACGCTTCACACCTGAGCCTGCCAGGAGCCCCTCTTTGGCTACCAATCTGCTTGGGAGCAGCAGGAGTACCTCCTTATTGGATTATTGATCCATCTTTGACCTCCACTGACACCAGCTTCAGGGAAGCCTCGTTACTGCTGGGTAGGGGGAAGGTTCTCACTCTCCATTGGGCCTCCTCTGATACCATCCCAATGGGCAGGTTGAGTTGCCCTATCACAGTCGAACAAATGGGAACATCTAGGCTCACTACTTGGTTTTTGCTGGCCTGAGTGGAGAGGGACCACCATTTTTTTCTGTCGTATTTTCCTGGAGTGGAATAGTCACTGTCTGAAAGGCTTCTGTCTTGTTAGACAGCTCTTTCCTTTGTCTTCAGACTCCCCCCCCGCAACACACCTGCTGGTATTTCTGGTTTGCTGGCTTCTTTAGCTTTAAATCTGACATATAATAGGCAGAAAGAAAACCCATACAGCCCACCATATGTTTTTCATTGGGCCCTGAGATCCCTGGGTCCTCTGCCCTCTCTAAACCTTCCAGTCTGAAAAAAATAAATAAATAAAATAAATAAATAAATAAATAAATAAATAAATAAATAAACCTTCCAGTCTTCCTATGTTTGTTTTACGTATGACGTCCACGGTTTTTAGTTATATTAGTGGATGGGAGGAATAGAAAAACTTGTGTATACTCCATCTCCTTGCAAACAGAAGTTGAATAAAATTTATATTTAATTTAGACTGTATTGTTCAAGGTCGCCAACTGTATTGTTCAAGTACTTTCACGTGAGATAAATCTCTGAATGGCAAAAGATCAAGCAAGGAAAAAAAAAACTCTCAACGATTTTCTTGGTCACTCTCTATTTTGTTATTAAATATTTTAAGGATTTCAGTAAGATCACTTATATCATCTAAATGGCAATAGCTCACAATATGCTGAAAACAACACCTGAATGACAGTGTCATTATCCATCCTTTCTCTTTGCACACATCATTTTCCTGTCTCTGTATATTTTCCAAATTATGAATAAAATCTATTTCATCTGTAGGTAAAGTGTGGATGTCAGGGCCAATCCATTTATAAAATATTAATAAGTTATTTTCTAAACTTTAACAAATATTAATTTATGTTATAACATTTTCTTCAACAGCCAAGTGAATCTGATGTTCCCCATTGACATGAACTCCTTCTTTAAAAACTCCTGTTTAATTTGGAGGAAAAACAGGCTAGAACCAAGCAAAATTAGAGTTAAGTTGAAAAGAAAAATAGGTGATCTCGTGAAGGGGAAATGTTGTCAACTGTTTAGGGTGTTTAGTCAGAAAGTGAGAGAAGTTTTGGTGATAGGCATTGCTATACAGAACAAACAGAAGAAAGCTCAGTAACCTGCCAGGAGATGAGAAGAGCAAAGAAAAATTTTCACACCTTTCTGATAAAACAGTGAGTTAATTAAATGCAATCAATCTACTGGCAAATTAAAAAAAAAAAAAAGAATAGCAAAGATTGTATTAATGCAAGAGCTTTTCAGTAGTGAGTAGTCCTTTCCAAATGAAGAAAATGTAGAAAACCAAGGAGACTTGGCTTCATCTTAGGGAGGGGAAGAGAGAGTTGATCAACCTCGGGTGACTTTGAATATTACATTCCAGTTTCCTGTTTTGTTTGTGTGTTCATTTTATTTTATTATTTTATTTTATTTATTTATTCATGAGAGATGCAAAGAGAGAGGCAGAGACACAGGCAGAGGGAGAAGCAGGCTCCATGAAGGGAGCCTGATGTGGGACTCAATCCTGGGACCCCAGGGTCACGACATGAGCCAAAGGCAGACACTCAACCACTGAGCCACCCAGGTGCCCCTGTTTGTATGGTTTTGACCATAGTTTCTTTATGTCTAAAATGCGGGTGTCCTACAACACACTCATCCTGTAGTGTCTATTTCTTTTGTGCACATAGATTCACAGAAAGCTTTTCAGTAAACTCAATATTAAAAATACTGAGATGCACTTTACATTATACCCAGGTAATTTTCTTGGCCAATAAATTCTGTGAAATGGTTATGAGATTGTATCAGAAACAACTGGATTTTAATAATAATAGTGTGGAGTGCTATGTTTATATAGTATCTTTCATTTTGGAATCTCAAATGATTTAAATATACCTCATTAATCACCAAGGCATTCTTGGAGGGAGGGAGGAGGGTGTTTTAAGCATTATTATCAACAATTAAATAATACCATGGAGATCAATCTTATCTTTTACAATATAAAGGAAGCATATTTCTTTTATCTTCAAAAGGCTCATAATGAACAAAAGAAAAAGACATTTAAATATAAATATGCCCCAAAACACACTGTCAAATATCAGTGGGATAATTAAACAAAATGAATTTGAGATTCATAGTGGAGAAACTACTCTCTTTAGAATATATTAGATTTTTGTGAAAACAGAGTCAGTAGTTTTAGGCCTCTAGGATATGATTAAGCACATTAGAACAGTAATTTAATTTATTATCGATTCAGGTGTACTTCCTGTTTCTCAGTGGTTCTGTTTTTGAAAAGTTTCTAAGAATTAATTTTTTTGTTAAAAAATAAAGACTAGGAAGATGTTACTAGCTGAATAATTCTTTTAAGGATAATTGACACTCATATGTTATATCTAATAGTATTAAATACTCTGAATTTATTCAGAAGATTTTTATATATTTTTAATTCTTAAAAGTGAGGCTACATCTGTACCTTAATAACATGGAAGTGAAGTTTAATTTTCTAAAAACCCTAAAATATTCCTAGAGAATAGTTTTTTAAAAAGGAGAATCTTGATTAGCAACACACTGCAGTTAGTAAAACTGGTAAGGAAATCTGCATCTGCAATATATTTTTAAGGACATTGGGTAAACACAGTTGCATGATTTTGATATTAAGTCTATGATTCTTAAATTTGAATATTAGCTAAGTTATTTATCATAGTTCACCTTTTTGTACTGTGTGAAAATATAATTGAATCTAGAAAATATTATAATATTGGGAAATTTTCAATTTTATTACAGAAGTTTAAAAAAACAGAGCTTATTTAAATACATAGTAAACAAAACATAATTACCCAAATATATTCACCTAGATTCTCCTGAGATCTGAAGATAATTTGTATATAATGCCTATAACCATGAATTGCTCAAAAATAGCATTTTGGAAGTTTCATTGTAAAATATTAAGAATTCAAGGAATGTGACTTTTTTGGCTGCAGTTAAAATCTTCAAAACAGTGACAGGCAACGTAGGATGCTATTGAAAAGTGTAAATGTAGAATCACAAACAAATGTAGCATGATATTTGTCTTATAAAATTCTAAAGAATTATTAATTAAGTGCCTCAGAAAAGTCAAAGGATGTTTTCAAAAGCAAACTATATTAAATATGATGCTACAGTACAATTTTCACTATAGTATACAGCGGAATTTTCTCTAATTTTCCATAAAAGTTTAGCTCATAAAATGTACTCTACGTAAAAATGGACTTGCTCGTTTCCAATATAGACACTTATTGAGTATTTGTACCACAGCCATTGCTTTTGGTGAACAGTCTCGTGTGTGTGTGCGCGCGCGCACATATTAACACCAATTTTGCCGGAAGTAAGCAAGAATCATATTTTAAAACACAGGGCATGTTAAATGGAAGCATCTGTAGAAATACATTTGGACTTTCGTTGGGAATAGCCAGTCACTCAGGCTTCTTGCTTTTCCTCTTATAAAATAGATAATCTATTGTGCATGTCAGGTTGACAGACACATTAGGAACAATGTAGGACTCTTAAAGGTGGTTAAGGACTCCATTAATGCTTAGCACCACATAATGCCTTTCAACCAGTAACTATTTTTTTCTCTCATCTCCTACTTAATACTAATAATAATGATAATGACAAAATTAAGCGCATTTTCCTAATACATGCATACTCTTTACTTCTCAATATTATGTTCATACAACTGTACTAATATATTATAAACAAAAGTAGACATCTAAATTGATAAAACAAGGAAAAAATGCTATGTTATTACAGGCATATATTTGTTCTGTTCAACTGATTCTTTCTAGGTTTCAAATGTTATTTTGGAGATAGGAGCTGAGCAGGATCTCTCTCTCTTTTTCCATCGAATAGAGGATAAAGGATCTGGAGCTATACAGGGCAATCTAGATAATGAGAGAACAAAGAAGGATTCGGAAGGCAAGTATACTAGAGATGGCTTAGGTCTTGGAATGAGAAGCTTTTGTTCATTTCATCTAAATTTTCAAGAGTCAGGGGCCACCAGGTGACATGGATTGCGTTATTACTAGTCAGACACAGAAATGAGGATTTCAGATAAGCAAAGATGACCGAGTCAAAATGTCAAGTGTAGAGCTGCCAACATTTTCTCATCTAGGGAACTCAAGTAATCACCTAGGTGAACATCACCATTTGGGGGCATTCAACATCGTTCTGCTCTAACGCAGGCACAGGTGGAAGAGAGACTAGGTCACTGACTCGGGGATCGGTGCCCGGCGATGACTTTTGCCGTGCAAGTAATCTCCCCATATATTGTAAATGTTTAAATTCTCCATGATTTAGGAGACTAGTCATCATTTGTCTGATTGCATTTTGATTTATTCTGGAGTCTCATCAACAGTGTGTAAAATGGCTATACCATCTCAAAGAAAAAAAAAAATTACGAAAGCCTAAAGGCATACCTCTTAGATTATATCCTCTTTGATTACCCAATGGAATATAAATGTTGCCAGTCAATTTCAGGTCCTGGGCTGGAAATTTCTGTGAACATTCCAATGATTTCAGGAGTTCATACCCAACTTTTCTAGTCACTTCGATAATTGATCTTTCTTTGCCAATAATCTATGAAGTTATATTCCTGAAAAAGATCACAACTGAAACTTTAATGGAAGCTAACTTTAACACTGCTCTTACATTGGAAAATAACACCTAAAATGCCAAAGAGGAGATTATCCAGTCAAACTGAATTAGAAAGCTTAAATGATGTAGAGTTACACATCCTTTTGGAATAAGTTGTTAGCAGTGGAAAGCAGGTACACAGAGCAGAAATTTTTCAAAATAAAAATAGTACTCAAGTATTATAGATGTAAATGTGAGATGGCCCAGCACCTTAGGATCAATGGAAAAAACAAACAAAAAAACACAACCACAAATTGTTATGGGAAGGAATAGATAATGAGCCACACATTAGCTGGATAGTAACTTGGTTTCTTCTTCTGTTGATTGTGTGAGTTTAAAACAAGTTTAGGAAAAGTATTTAAGATAATGATTGCTAAGGGGCACCTGGGTGGCTCCTTCTGTTCAGTATCTCACTCTTGGTTTTGGCTCAGTGACCTCAGGGGTCTTGAGATCAAGGTCCGCTTGAGGCTCCATGCTCAGCAGGGAGTCTGCTTAAAAAGTCTCTACTTTGGCCCCTTCCTCCACTTGCACTCTCTTTCTCTCTCTCTTTAAAATAAAGAAATCTTTTTTTAAAAAGATATCAATTGATAAGATAAAAAGGACAAATAATCAGAGAAGTCAGCAGTGCCTAACTAGGGAGATGCTTTGTAAATTCTATTAAGTTCACCTATGACCTAACGAAGTGGGTAACATCTAGTAGAAGAGAACAGATCGGACGGTCCACTAAACAGAGCTAAATACTTAAATCTAGAACTTTAACATTTGCTGATTCATACGTTTGGGTATTTCACATGTCAGGGAAAATCCCCGCTCCTTTCAGAAGCCCCGCCTGACCCGTCTAGTTCAATGATTGTCCCCTCATCCACGTGGGGCTAATAACTATTGTGCTTGCTTTTCATGAGTGTTTGATTTTACAGCTCACTATTTACTGTCTTATCCTACTTTCATTTGAAGCTTCAGGAATGGTATTTTGCCCTGCATAGTGATTAACTTCTGATGAGGTGCTCAACAAATATTTATGAAAGGAATATATCAAATTACAGTGCATATGTAACTGCAGGTTTGACTGCCTTGTCTGTGGTTGCAGCACGTCTCATGAAGGTAAGGGACAAAGCTGCATGGCTGCAAGCAAACGTCTACATTCTCTGGAGATTATTTTTAATGCATATCTGTGTTACTCACCCATATATTCTTGGCCTAGCAGACAGAGAGCAGATGGACATCTAGTGACCACTCTGTGGAATCAGACATCCCGGATTCAAATCCTGGCTCTTCCACAGTCAGATTAGGGATCTGGGGCTGGTCACTTATTACAACCTGTTTTTCAGAGGTGATAACAATTCCTAAGGCTATATAGTTGCTACATGATTGAAAAAAAATGATTATATATAAATAACCTTCTAACTGTACATACAAAGCAAGCATTCGATAAATATTAGCCATGATTATCTGAACTACTGTCAATCAAAAATTTCTCCCTTGATGTTCAGAGCCTTGGCTACCAGGATGTTTCATCATCCTGAGCGCTGTTTCATCATCCACCCCGTGTGGTGGGGAAGTTATAGATTCCTGAGGAGAGCATTTTTTTATGGCAGTGAGTCTGCAGTGAAAGTGTTTTATGAGTCCCCAATGTTGAAATATGTGTATTTCTAATTCTTCAAAGGCCTTTTGCTGAGAAACCACAAAACCTTATTCACAGACATGGCATTTTCTGGGGCTAGATCTTATTCAGTGTGAATCATGAGAAACTACTTTCTGGAAATCCCTGTCCCGCATCAAATTCATAAGAAAAAGAGCCCCATTTGTGGAATGGTGCCTTTTAGATGTATGTTTCACATTATCCTCCCACATGTATTACTTAAAAGCTGCTAAAATTACTTTAACTAGATGATATATCAGTGATAGTATACGTTTCATAGTTTAGGATCTTGCCTCATAAGCTATCCTCCCATATGTCGTCATACAGAAATGGGAAATTAGAAATGCAGCAGCACTGTCATTCAATTTCTATAACCAATATTTTAAACCAGCGGAACTATTAATCTTGATTCTACTTTCGTCTTTTCGTGGTGAACTGTTTTAGTTGGGAAAATTGGGGGTGCAAGGGAAAGAAACCAATTGTAATTAGTTCCATCAAAAGGGCCGTTATAATGAGACTATAGAGACATCTCACAGATCTTACATGGAAACGTACTAATCTCAGGAATTACTGAAACTATGAACAGGAAATTGGGAATACAATCTTCATTTTCTTCTGCACATGTCTTCATGCTGCTTCGGGTTGAAAGGCTTTCTCTGATGCACAGTTTCCATGAACATAAGGATCTTAAAATTTAATACAAGGTCATTATTTACCATCCTTTAAACCATTTTTTCGCTAGTGTGCACTGGCTACCTTACATTCACAGCATAAAAAATTTCAAAAAAGATCTTAACATATCAACTATTTACTAATTGCAGATAACCAAGTTTTAATCTCATTAACACTAACAAGCATCACTAAATCACAAAGAACTTGCAAAGATATGTAAATGTATATGTGTGTACAAATATACACATATGGCTATCTAAACATGAAAATATAGACTTTGAACATGACAACTGAGGAAATTGTACTAAGTAATGTATCTCCAAAATTCAAAATGAAAAATTTCTGGACAGTGTGAGAATATTGATTAAAACAGTTTCACCTGGTAGAAAGTACTATTAAAACAGTGGCTGTCAGATTAATGAGGAAAGAATCCATAGGTTACTTTTCTTTTCAGGACTGAGTGTAAAACTTAACATTTTAAATGCTAGTCTCAGAGATAAACTCTAGCTTTGTTAAACATCAGCAAAAAGAAAAAAAAATTGGCGGAAACAATAATATTAGAAAACTAAGCTACATCCACCCATAAGGACATACAATTTCGAGCAGGATACATTATGAGGTTTGAATCCTCGTGGATTCAAATACAGTTTTAGAGAAAACCGATGTGATCTAAATGTAAAAGATGACATAGTAGAATTGGGATCAAGAAAGATATGCGACTGTCTATAACTTGTACTTAAACTTCACAGGTTCTGCTTTCTGGCCTGTTTGTTAGTGTCCGTTCTTCAAACTAAAACTTATAGGTTAGGGTTTTGCAAGATCTCCTAGACTGTCATTCAAGGGGCCTCCTATGTTCACTTATTTATTGTTCAGTCTAAGATTTAATATAAATGTGGTTCAATCATTATCAAAAGGAGAGGAATATAAAAAGTAAGAATGACTTTTTTTTTTTTTTTTTTTTTACTGAATAAACCTTAGACATCCCAGAAGTTCTGGAATCAGTTACAATGATTACTAATCATTATCATCATCAACAACGATGTGATTTAAACAGCATGACCTGTAAATACAAGTGGAAGAACAAAAAAAAAAAAAAAAAAGGCATGACTTAATGAATGGTTTTCTTAAAAATTAGAATTTAATAGAATTGGTTAAGAAATACAAAAATCTAAATAAATAGTAATCACTAAATAAATTCATAGAATACTATTTAAACCTCCTCCTGATAAATAATCAGGACCACATGATGTTTAGCATATCTTCAAAGAAGAGAAAATGTACAGTTTTTCCTAACAAATTTAATGAGGTTGGTATAATCTTAATTCTAAATTCAAAGAGAGAACAGGAAAATAAAATGATAAATTATTCTTGCTCATGAACATGTGCAAAAATCACCAAACAAATCACATTTAGAGCGTATTAAAACATTGAATCGTTAATACAATGTCCCTAGAATCCAAGGTTGATTCACTTCAGGAAATCTATCCATGTATACCAACACATTAAAGTAAAAACAGAGAGAAACTTATATGATTCCCTTAAAAGATCCGGAAAGTTATTTAATAATATTTGGGAAATGATATTAGTAGGAACTCTTACTATTTAAACTTTTGTCCGCAGCCCCAAAGCTGGGGACAATATTCTCTAAGCAGTCTCACCGTTTAGAGCAAGACAAGATGTGAGATGATTTAGTCACGTCATACACGTGGAGCTGAGTCCTCCTAGCCCAAATGAGAGTCCCAGGGCTTTCCTTTCTCTTACGGTAGCTGTCATAAGCATGGCAAATTTAACTTAAATTTTAGCCATTTAAAAACAAAATTAAATAATAAATAAATAAATAAATAATAAATAAATAAATAATAAATCAAATCAAATCAAATCAAATCAAATCAAAATAAAATGTGAAGTTCTGTGTTTCAGTCCTACCAGGTGCACTTCAATTTCAAGTGCCTGGTATGACCTGTCGCTAGTGGCAGGCACACTGGACAGCACAAAGAACATTTCCACTCTATCAGAAAGCTCTAATAAAAAACATTACTCTAGAGTGTGAAGAGAAGCAGACATACTCGATAAAGAGAATTTCTTTGAAGAGATGTGCTGGAGTGATGGGCAACCCTTCTCCCACTCTCCCATATTTATATAACTTGGGATGTTGGTGCTTTTTGTCATCATCACAAGCCAAGAAGTGAGTCCTTACAATAAAACACTGACAGATGGTTTTCAGGAGAAAAGACTACCCTCATACTTCTGGTGTCAGCCACTCAGAAGGATATTTCAGGGTTCTGGAAGCACATCGCTCTCAAACACCTCGTGGAAAACAAGTCTCAGTTCAGTCCGATGGTCAGTTGAACCCATGGACAATAACTGTACATAGATATCTGCAAAGTATTTTATCTAAGATTTCCCAGCTACATGAATGTGACTTTTAGAAAGATGCGGAAACTGTCGGGAGTCCAATGTCCCTGCACCACGAGCTTGAAAAACCAGCCAAAAGAACTCCAACAAGAGAAGGGTTTAGTGTCTGACCATGCGGTCTTATCTAAAGGAAGCGGGTTCTGGATTACATGGGCACGGGTCAAGAAAGAATTTTCCAGTCCCAGACGTCCCTTCCTTTCCTGTCGCCTCTGCACCAAACCCTACATAGCCAGAGGTTGCATGCTGAGTTGGGAGAGCTGATATGCAAGAGCTAAATATAAAACCTCCAAGTACAATGGTGCACCGGCCTTTGCAATATGGGCAGAGCTGCCTCATGTCAGAGGAAAGGAGCATATCTTTGGAATTTGTCTCTCAGAAAGGGGAATGGGTGTGTGTGTGCATTTTTGTAATTAATATAATCATGGAAGGCATCTTTCTGTAATTTGTATATAACCTCCATTTATGATAGCCCCAGCCCCAGCAAGAGGCAGAAATAGTAAATTCACTATTAAATTAAGCTTTTTAATATTAGAAATGTTAATCAACATCCTCTCTTTTCCCACGTCTCTACGTCTAATCCACCTTAGTATAGATGTGAGTCTCATTAAGATGAAGAACCCTTCTCGTGACATAGCATTACTGTTAAAAATTATAGCAATTAAGGCTATTATTATTATAAAAATAAATATTTATTTGGCAGTGGAACAGAGTGGAAAGCTCTCATATAGACTAAGAACTCTAAAGAGACTTAGCAGACGGTATTGGAAAGAGTACAAAGGAAGAGTCACTAAACAGAATTTGAATCCGTGAATACGGTTTAGCAAGGGGCCCCTGTTATTAGCTCCAGGGGAGGAGTTTCAGGGCCCCAAGCATAGCAAATAGCATAATAATTACTAATAAAGGAGCAGTAGCCCCCTCCACCGATGTCAACCGACTCTGTGGTTTGCAGGTGTCAAGTCTCCAAGGAAGTTGGACCTCAAATGGCTACTGGATGGAACAACACTTTATTCACATAAAGAAGAGCCAGAGGAGAATCAGCTCCAAGGGCAGCTCAGTCCACCGAGGCCATGGGGCGCCTCCCACAGCCATGCGATGTCCTCATGCGCCCTTCCCTGATGGGGACGCCTAGAGCACTGGGGTCGCAGGTGCCACATGGTGCGCACACTTAAGGAGAACGAAGAAGATGTCAAGACTAGAGGAGATAAAGACATTCCCAAGGAGATGTGCTCTCACAGGCTGGGAGGTGTTTTTATCTCTTTGAAAGGAAACATTTACATTCCAAAATGCATTCATCCCATGTCACTAGGCAGGGGTACAGAGTCTGTGTTCACGTGACTCCCTTTCCCAGAAAATATCCATCTGAAAAAAAAAAATATGTATAAACATAAATTAACATCCGATTAGGTAAGTAAAGCTTACAAAATTTAAACTTTTATGAAGGAAATATGAGATATCCAAAATAAGATGTGGAAAGCACAATGTATAAATAATGAAAGTTTAATATAGTGATTGTGATATGATTACATGTTCTATGCAGATAAAAAAGTGAGAATGTGAACCTAAGACTTGAAAATATGTGTTAAAACATAACAATATAGGCTTGGCATTAGCATACAGCATATTAAAAGACCCAAGGAAAAAAAATAAAAAAATAAAATACCCAAGAAAGAAAATAATATTTAGTAAAATTGGTAAAGGATGTGAATAGGCAGTGGGAGACCTAAATGATTTTGCAAAGAATCCTCAATGCTGTGGTATAAATAGATTCTTTAATATTCATCAACTTGGAACAAATATTAAAGGTAAATATTTAGAATATGTAAAAATGAGTTGATTACATACACATGTATATACTTTTTTGTTTGAAAAAATTATTATTAAAATGAAATAACAAAGTTTTTTATGACTAAGAATATTGCAGGATAAGCATTCTTATTCTTTGCGACAGAATAAATAAATGCATTATTTTGGAAAGCACTTGAAAAATTAGTATATTTAATGTCAAAATTCATATATTTTCACTAAATCAGCTTTGGATATCCCCCCCTTTTTTTTTTTTTTTAAAGATTTTATTTATTTACTTGGGAGAGAGAGAAAGCAAGAGCAAGAGCAGGGGGAGGGAGAAGCAGCCTTCTTGCTGAGCAGAGAGCCCAACACGGGGATGGATCCCAGGACCCTGGAGTCATGACCTGAGCCAGAGGCAGGTGCTTAACCGACTGAGCCCCCAGGTGCCCCAGCTTTGAATTTCCTATGAAGTAACTCCAAGTGGTAAGAAAACGCTTAATTATTGACAGCTCTATCAATATGTTATATGTAATTAAAACTTCAAAGTAATATATTCGTTAATAAAAAGAATACACCTTACGTGAGGGCCTAGCCACCCTGTAGAAAACTACTCCTTAAAGATTAAACATATAGGTAATTGTCACATTGAAAAGAATACCGATATTTTGTTAAACACCAAACCTGAATGTGAAATGATAACTTTCACAAATCTTGTAGAGTTAATTTAAGAAGTTTCGGTAAAGGGGCACCTGGGTGGCTCAGTTGGCTAATTGTCTGCTTCAGCTCAGGTCATGACCTCGAGGTTCTGTGATCAAGTTTGGGTCAGGCTCCCTGCACGGTGGGGAGTCTGCTTCTCTCTGCCCCTACCCACCAACCTCGTGCCCCTCTCAAATAAATAAATAAAATCTTTTAAAAATGAGTTTTAGTTAAATTTTTTTTTCTCAGTGTATTTAATTGAATTGCGATGAGCTCTTCTTAAAGATGTTAAATTGGTTCTATGTGCTAACATGAAAAATATTTAATACCTTTTTAATTTGTAATTTCTCAGTGTCATATTAATCTCAATTGTGTGTCTCTAGAAGAGATATAATTGACACTTTAATAGCTATCTTTAATAGAAGTATTTTTCTCTAGGAGCATCTTGAGAAACAAATGTATTTAAAATAAAGTTAGAGGAAAAAAAGTAAAAAATAAGGGAAAAAATGGAATGAAATAGACCAAAAATACGCACATTATTTCTCTTTTAATGACTCTACTGATTGCTCTAAGACTCTTCAATTCTATCACTTACTCAACTTTACACTATTACCTACGGTGTCATCTTTCTCACTAATGTCTTTTAAAAATAAGAAATTTCTTCATTTGTTAATACTATTCCCCCAAATAAATACCTAGGTAATTTGTGGTATTGCAACAAAAGGAAACTCCAGTGAGAATTGCTTCAGTAACATATTTAACTATAGTTATTCTTTTAATTGTTATTTAACTGTTATAAGGAGGACAAATATCTGATTTTTATTTTCTATTTTCTGTATGACATAGCTTGCGTATTCTCTTTTTATTTTATTTTACTCTTAATAGATCTAAGCAGAATTGGAAGGAAATTCATAAACTTTAATAATGATAAACTTTATAATGGAAACAGTATCATTGAATTATTTCAAAATACAAATTGCTTATTTACAAATTTGGGACTTATTTGCACTGGTGCCATTACCAAAGAAAAAACACAATCACAAACCTTGCCTTAACATTTATATCTATGAGAAATCATTGACCTTCAGTTAGTACTATTAAAATTTTTTAAATAATAATTTTATTCAACTGAATGGTTCTGGAGAGAATCTGTTTTAAAAGGATGATATTATCTTAATTAAAAGTGCATTTATGTGTGAAAGCATAAGGTCAAATGCATTTCTGTCTTACAGATTATCCAGAAGCATGAACAAAACTTGTAAGTTATTCAATCATAATTATACTTCTAAATAGCTGTTTTACTTTGTCTGCGAGGCTTCAGCTCCTATTTTCAAATTAATGAAGGCCATACTGCCAAAGCATTTTTAACTGATCTAAGTGCAAATAGCTCATTTTTTTTTAAATGTGCATCTCTATTTAAATTTTGTAAATTAATTTTTCAAAACTTATAACTTATAAACAAGGATCTACTAAATTATATACAAAGAGTTTTTAAGAGTTTATAAGATAGTTACATAAGTGATTTAGAAGACACCCTCACTACTCACTCATTTCTCACCAATTTCTCAATGATGTCATCAAATGTTAGAAGTGTAGTTTGTTTTAATTAACTGATTTATAATTGAGAGTACAATTAACCAATTAATAGTTTACATATTGATTTCCCTGCAATGCATTAAGTATAGTGCAGAATATATTTTTATTTTATTTATTTAGTGCAAAAAAGATGGTTTAATTAAAGCACAGGACAGGACCCATGAACAGAAAGAGCTGCCCAGAAAATATAAAAAAAAAAAAAAAACAACACAAAATAGATATCAATATGAAGCCAATGTCGTCTTCTTTTCTTTTTCTTTTTTCTCTAAGATTATTTATTTATTTATTTACTTACTTATTTATTTTATTTATTTATTCATGAGAGACACACAGCAAGAGAGGCAGAGACACAGGCAGAGGGAGAAGCAGGCTCCATGCAGGGAGATAATGTGAGACTCGATTCCGGGACCCCGGGGTCACGCTCTGGGCCCAAGGCAGATGCTCAACCACTGAGCCACCAGGTGCCCGGAGGCCAGTGTCTTCTTTAAAACATGAAGTTTATACGTGAATTCAACTAAGAAGCAGATTTGATCTGATTCAGGAATTCACATGACATCATTATCAAATTTCCTCCTCTTCAAAACATAGTGAGGTCTTTTAAATGCATGAAGGTTGTCCACTCATTTCTGTTTGTCCACTCATTTCCCATTTCTTGATTTCCTGCTGATCATACCATGTGTTCTCGTGAATAAAAATTCAGTGAAGAAGACTGGGGGGAAAAGGCCCTTAAAGGGTGCTAAGCCATGAGACCCTTTCTCTGTCACTTCTGTGTCTGGCACGACTTGCAGAGGATATCTGGCTTATGCCCGGCGTAGAGCGAGAAGCAGAAAAACGAGGTGGAAAGGGGACTCCACGACGATTTTTACTTAATTTATGTATTCACTGTCTAATCATTCATTCATTCTGCCAATTAGTCATCATCCCATAATTATATAATTAGTATATAAAGCTGAATAACACCATCTTTGATGTCTGGTACCTCACAACGTAGCATAAAAAACAGTCAAGCAGAAACAATTACAATGAAATCATGATGAATCCTATAATGAAGTTTGTTTTAAATGTTAACGAGAACAAAGAAAAGGAACTATTAATTGGCGAAAAAGGATTCGAGGTTTCCATATTAAAGAAACGATCTGGGCCTTAAAGACCCTGTAATCCAAGAACATGTGAGAAGACCATTCTATAAAGACAAAGAGGGAATCTTCAATTTTTGCCTTCATTAATTTTTAATACAAATGCTAGTTTCCAGAATTTCAGAAAAAAATACAGTATTTCTCATATCCATTCATTCAAATAATATTTGTTATATCAGCAAGGACGGTGATAGAAACTTCAAAAATATTGCTAGCATAGCAAGCCAAAAATTATTTCAACACAGTCAGACCATTATTTTAAATAATTTCGAACAACATTTCACCTTCAGCTATGAATAATGTTAAGTCCATTGAATTCTGTATTGGAGGCCTCCAGAGGATCAATCAAAAGGATATGTATTTATATAGATATTTCTATATCTCTATCTCTATTTCTAGCTCTCCATCTACATATAAGTATGAGTTATTTTAAAATTCATTGTAAGAATTGGCTCACGGGATTCCGGAGGATGGGAAGTCCCATCTGCTTTCTTACAAACCTACGAGACCTAGGAAAGCTGGCTATGTGTCCTAGCCTAAGTCCAAAGGCTTGAAACCTGGGGCAGCTGGTGGTGTAGGTTCTAGTCCAAAAGACTGAGAACTAGGAACTCTGGTGGTGTAGGTTCTAGTCCAAGGACAAGAGAAGATAGATGTTGGGCTCAAGAGTCAAACAGGGAGAGAGAGGTAATGCTCCCTTTGCCATCATTTCTGTTCATCCGCTCAACAGACTGGATGGTGCCCACCACGGTTGGAGGGGGCCATCGGTTTTACTCAGCCGGCTGATTCAAATGTTCATTTCTTCCAGAAACACACTCACAGGTATATTAATAAATCTTTAACCAACTACCTGGGCTCCCCTTGATCAAGTCACATTGACACAAAACTAACCGCTGTATAACCTTTTTTTAAAAAAAAACTGGTGGTTGACTTTGTGATAAGAGCCATCTCCAAACTTTTTGAATTTTTTTTTCAAATTCTAAGTGAAACATTACAATTAAATAAAAAATGATTTCAATATTTCTAGCTAAATTTAGCAATTATCTCACTGAACGAGTAACTCATGGGGTAGCTAACTTCTCAAACCAAAAATGTTTCTGCTCAAAAGACATCCAATGAGCTTCATTTAACCTCCGAATCCAAATGATCAATTTTTGGCTTGTGTAGTAAGGAGGAAAACTATGAAAACTATGTGAATATAATGAATGTCTTCTGCTAAGAATTAAGCAGAATGGAAAAGAACAGAGAAGTGTAAATATCTAACATTAGAGAAAGTCACATCAACATAGGTCTTTATTCTTTGATAAAAGTTCATCTTAATCAATGAATTTTTAGTACAGATTTGGGAAAAAATGCATGTATGTAAATTCTAATAGACATGCACAGAGAAATGTTAAATGTAGTCCAGGGTGTGTGAGAGAGAAATACAAATGTTTCTTAAATTTATTTCTATGAGGAAACTGAGATGGACAATAAAATGTTTCATAATGCATTTCCCTTTGTAAATGCCCAAAATTTTAGGTTATTTTTATCTCAATTTTATTTTAAGTGGCGAAATGTGTTATTTTATTTTTAATTTATTTTCTATTCATTTTTTATTCAAGATTTTGTTTAAATTCCAGTTGGTTAGAACATAGAGCAATGTTGGTTTCAGCTGTAGTATTTTGTGATTCACCACTTGCATACAACGCCCAGTGCTCATCACACGTGCCTTCCTTAAGACCCATCACCATTTAACCCATCCTCCCGCCCCCCACCTCCCCTCCAGCAACCTTCAGTCTTTTTCTATTGTTAAGAGTGTCTTCATGGTCTGCCTCAGTCTTTTTACTCCCCCATGTTCATCTGTTTCATTACTTAAATTCCACATTTGAGTGAAATCATATGGTATCTGTCTTTCTCTGGTTGACGTATTTTGCTTAGCACAGTACTCTCAAGCTCTGTCCATGTCATGGCAAATGGCAAGATTTCATCCTTTTGTATGGCTGGGTAATACTCCATTGTGTGTATAGACCACGTCTCTTTATCTGTTTATCAGTGAATGCGTCTTGGGGTCTTTCTATAGTTTGGCCATTGCTGATGATGGTCCTACAAACATCGGGTGCACATGTCCCTTCAAGTCAGTAGTTTTGTATCCTTTGCGTAAATAGCTAGTATTGCTGTTGCAATTCCTGGGTCATAGGAGGGCAGCTCTATTCTCCACTCTCTGAGGACCCTCCACACTGTTTTCCAGAGTGGTTGCACCCCTGTGCATTCCCATCGACAGTACATGAGTTCCCTCTCTCTGCATCCTTGCCGACACCTATAATTTCCTGTGTTGTTGATTTTAGGCATTCTGACAGGTGTGAACTGATAGTTCATTGTAGTTTTGATTTGTATTTCCCTGAGGATCAGTGATGTTGAGCATCTTTTCATGTGTCTGTTAGCCTCCTGGAGGTCTTCTTTGGAAAAATGTTTATTCATGTCTTCTGCCCATGTCTTCTGGATTATTTGCTTTATGGGTGTTGAGTTTGGTAAATTTATTATTATTATTATTAATTATTATTATTATTAATTATTTGATAGGGAGAGAGAGAGCACAAGCAGGGGGAGCAGCAGACAGAGAGGGAGAAGTAGACTCTCTGCTGAGCTGGGAGCCCCACTTGGGGCTCGATCCCAGGTCGCTTACCCAAATGAGCCACCCAAGCACTCAGAGTTTGATAAGTTCTTTATAGATTTTGGAAACTAGCCCTTGATCTGATACATCATTTTCAATTATCTTCTCCTATTCTGTAGGACTGTTTCTTTTGCTGTGCAGAAGCTTCTTATCTTGATGAAGACCCAATAATTCATTTTTGCTTTCATTTCCTTTGCCTTCATAGATGTCTCTTGCAAGAAGTTGCTGTGGCCAAGTTCAAAAAGGGTGTTGCCTGTGTTCTTCTCTAGAGTTTTGTTGGATTCTTCTCTAACATTTAGATCTTTCATCCATTTTGAGTTTATCTTTGTGTCTGGTGTATGAGAGTGGTCTAGTTTCATTCTTCTGCACGTGGCTGTCCAATTTTCCCAGCACCATTTATTGAAGAGACTGTCTTTTTTCCAGGGGATAGTCTTTCCTACTTTGTCGAATATTAGTTGACCATAGAGTTGAGGGTCCACTTCTGGGTTGTCTATTCTGTTCCATTGATCTATGTGTCTGTTTTTGTGCCAGGACCACACTGTCTTGATGACCACAGCTTTGTAATAGAGCTTGAAGTCAGGAATTGTGATGTCACCATCTTTGCTTTTCTTTTTCCATGGTTGCTTCAGCTATTTGGTGTCTTTTGTTGTTCCAGACAAACATTATGATTATTTGTTCTAATTCTGTGAAAAATGTTGGTGATATTTTGATAGGGATTGCATTAAGTGTGTAGATTGCTTTGGGTAGTCGTATACATATTTTACTAATATTTGTTCTCCCAACCCATGAGCATATGGGATGTTTTTCCATTTCCTTCCTTCCAATCTCTTTCATCAGTGTTCCATATAATGATAGTTTGCAGAGTAAAGATATTAATGTCTTTGGTTAGGTTTATTCCTAGGTAGCTTATGATTTTGGTGTAATTGTAAATAGGATGGATCCCTTGATTTCTCTTTCTCCTGTTTTGATATTGGTGTATAGAAATATAACAGATTTCTGTTCATTGATTTTGTATCCTGCGACTTTACAGAATTTGTGTATCAATTCCAGCAACTTTTTGGTGGTCTTTTGGGTTTTCTGTATAGAGTATCATGCTGTCTGCAAAGAGGGAGAGTGACTTCCTCCTTGTTGAATTGGAAAACTTTTGGTTGTCTGATTGCTGAGGCGAGGACTTCCAGTTCTATGTTAAGGAACGGTGGTGAGAGTGGACATCCTGCCTTGTTCCTCACCCGAGAGGAAAAGCTCTCAGTTTTTCCTTATTGAGGATTTCATTACCTGTGGGTCTTTCCTATGTGGCCTTTATGCTATTGAGATACAGTGCCTCTATCCCTATTTTGTTGAGAGTCTTTATCAAGCATGGTTGCTGTACTTTGTCAAATGCTTTTTCTGCATCTATTGAGAGGATCATGTGGCTCTTATCCTTTCTTTTATTAATATGATGTATCATGTTCACTGATTTGCAGATATTGAATTGCCCTACAGCCCAGAAATAAATCACACCTGATCACGGTGAATGATTATTTTAATGTCCCTTTGGATTTGGTTTGCTAGAATTTTGGTGAGACTTTTTGCGTCCATGTTCATCAGGGATATTGGTCTGTAGTTCTCTTTTTATACTGGGGTCTTTGGTTTTGGGATCAAGGTAATGCTGGCCTCATAGAATGTATTTGGACATTTTCTTTCCATTTCTATTTCTTGGAACAGTTTGAGAAAAATAGGTATTAACTCTTCTTTCAGTGTTTGATAGAATTCCCCTGGGAAGCCATCTGGCCCTGGACTTTTATTTATTGGGAGATTTTTTTTTTTTTATTACTGATTCAGTTTCCTTGCTGGTTATCGGTGTGTTTCTATTTCTTCCTGTTTCAGTTTTGTTAGTTTATATGTTTCTAGGAATTTGTCCATTTTTTCCGAATTGCCCAATTTGCTGGCATGTAATTTTTCATAGTATTCTCTTGTGACTGTATTTCTGTGGTGTTGGTTGTGATCTCTCCTCTCTCATTTGTGATTGTGTTTATTTGGATCCTTTCTCTTTCCTTTTTGATAGATCTGGCTGTTGGTTTATCAAATTATTCTTTCAAAGAACTAGCTCCCAGTGTTATTGATCTATTCTACTGTTTTTTTTGTTTCTATATCATTTATTTCTGTTCTAATCTTTATTATTCATCTCTTCTGCTGGCTTTAAGCTTCATTTGTTGTTCTTTTTCTAGCTCCTTTCAGTGTGAGGCTCAGTTGCATATTTGAGATTTTTCTTGCTTCTTGGTAGGACTGTGTTGCTATATATTTCCCTCTTATCACTACTTTTGCTGCATCCCAAAGTTTTGGACCATCATGTTTTCATTATCATTTGCTTCCATGTATTTTTTTTTAATTTTTTTCTTTAGTTTCCTGGTTGACCCATTCATTGTTTAGTAGCATGTTGTTTAGCCCCCATGTATTTGTGGTCTTTCTAAATGTTTTCTTGCAGTTGACTTTAAGTTTTCTAGTGTTGTGATCAGAAAATATGCATGGTATGATCTCAGTTTTTTGTCCTTCTTGAGGCCTGATTTGTGACCCAGTATGTGATCTGTTCTGGAGAAAGTCCCACGTGCACTTGAAAAGAATGTGTGTTCTGCTGTTTAGGATGAAATGTTCTGAATAGATCTGTGAAGTCCATCTGGTCCAGTGTGTCATCCAAAGTCATTATATCCTGGTTGATTTTCTTAGATGATCTCTCCATCGCTGTAAGTGGGATATTAAATGCAACTACAATTATTGTATTATTATTATCACTGAGTTCCTTCATGTTTGCTGTTAATTGATTTATATATTTAGATGCTCCCAAATTGGGGGCATAAATATTCACAATTGTTAGATCTTCTTGTCAGATAGTCCCTTTTATTATGATACAGGGCTCTGCTTCATTTTTTTTTTTTATAGCCTTTAGTTTAAACTCTAGTTTGGTCCTTACAAGTGTGATTAGTTCGGCTTTCTTTTGATGTCTGTTAGCACAATGAATGGTTCTCCAGTCCCTCACTTCCAATCTGGAGGTATCTTTAGGTCTAAAATAAGTCTCTTATAGGCATCATATAGATGGGCCTTGTTTTTTTTTTTTTATCCATTCTGATACCCTACGTCTTTGGCTTGGAGCATTTAGTCCATTTACATTTTGAGTAATTATTGATAGATGTGAATTTAGTGCCATTTTATTACCTGTTTTTGTCATTGTTTCTGGAGATTCTTTTTCTGTTCCTTTCTAGTCTTTGTCAGTTTTGGTTTCTCTCCTGCTCAGAGATTCTCCTTTAATATTCCTTATAGGTCTTGTGTAGTGGGCACGAACTCCTTTAGCTTCTGTTTGTTTGGGAGACTCTTTTTTAAAAAGATTTTATTTATTTATTTGAGAGAGAGAGCGTACATGAGCCGGAGGAGGGGCAGAGGGACAATCAGACTCCCCGCTGAGCACAGGGCCCAATCCAGGACCCCACGGGACCTGAGCTGAAGTCAGATGTTTAACAGATTGAGTCACCCAGGTACCCAATCAAAAACTTTATTTCTCCTTCTATTCTGAAGGACAGCCTTGCTGGATAGAGTATTCTTGGCTGCAGATTTTTCCCATTCAGGACTTTGAATACATCCTGTCACTTTTTTTCTAACCTGTCAAGTTTCTGCAGAAAGATCTAATTCTAACCTTATTTGTTTTCCCTTGTAAGTTAGGGACTTCTTTTCTCTTGCTGCTTTTAGGATTTTTTTCTTTATATTTTGCAAATTTAACTATATGTCTTAGTGTTTGCCTGCTTTTGTTGATTTTGATGAGAGTCCTCTGCGCCTCCTGGATTTGGATATATTTCCTCCTTCAGATTAGGGAACTTTTCAGCTATAATTTCCTCAAATAAACCTGCCCCCTTTTCCCTCTTTTCTTCCTCTGGGACTTCTGTGAAACATAAATGTTATTACACTTTATGGAGTCACTGAGTTCTCTAAGTCCACATTTATGACCTAATATTTTTTCTTTCCTCCTTTTTTTTTCAGTTTCATTATTTTCTATAATTTTATCTTCTCTATCACTTATTCATTCCTCTGTAATGTGTTCATGACATCCAGTTGGTTTCACATCTGGATTATAGCTTTTTTTTTTTTTGGCCTGACTCATTTTCAGGGACTCCCTGGAGTCTTCTATGTTTTTCTCAAGCCTAGCTAGTATCCTCATGATTGCTGCTTTACATTCTGGATCAAGCTTATTATTTATATCTGTTTCTATTAGATCCCTGGTTGTTGACCTTTTCTTATTCTTTCTTTTGGATGAATTCCTCCATTTTGGCATTTTGTCTAGGTCTCCGTCTTCTTCTCTGTGTTAAGAAGGCCTGTTGCATTTCCTGCTCCTGACAGTAATGGCTTTATAGAGAAGTCATATGCTGTCCAGGGCCTGGCACTTCAGGAAGAGTCTCTGGTGTATGGTGTGTTCACTCTACAGCTGTGTTTTGGCTGCTCTTTCCCTCAGCCCTGTCCTCTGCAGAGTTTTTCCTTGCCTGCAGTGGAGTGGAGAGTTTTTGGACCTTGGTCAGAGTGTGGTGAGTTTTAACTAGGTGTGCTCTGGTCTTCTTGTTAAAAGAGACTTTATGCTATTTCCAACAGAGCTGAAGCTTTGCAGGACTCTGTGGTCAGTAGATGTGGTGTTCGGGGTTGGGGATTGTGCTGATCTTCTGAGGGGGTGGGAGGGTGCTGTTGCTCTGGTTCTCAGAGCCCTAGAAAACACTTGCCCTAGAAAAGCAGCACCTGCACAGCTCAGGGGGCTGGGGCTTGGTGTAAGCTGGTTAGAAGCCACTGTTGGCACCATGCTGCTTCCTGAAGTTTGTTTATGCTGAGAGGAGGGTAAGAGACATGGTGCTAACCACCCCCTCATCCCCAGAGAGAGGAGTTTGTGCCCATCATGTCCAGGAAGCTGTCCCAGAAGAGTGAATGATCTCCCCTTATGTGTCCCAGGTGTCCCTCCAATTCCTGCCTTCACCCAGTCTGTGTCCAAGCCATCTGCCCACCGGGGCCGCACAGTGCACATTTATTTGTTCTATCCCAGGCAGGCTGGCTGAGTTTTAAAACTCTAATCATTGGGGACGTAGCTTGGCGTGGACCTGTGCTGGTCTTCTGGGGGAGGGTCTTGCCCTGCTGAGACTGATGCAGGTTTGTCCCAGAAGGGCGGTTCATGCCCAAACACAGGGGCGTGGAGTGTGGAATAAAGAGCAGCAAAAAGTTGGTGTCCAGTGTGGAGGCCGAGAAAATCAAGGCCATTCCACTTTAGGTTCAGCATTAGCACAAGTCCAGCCATCCCAGGCCCCTGGGAATAAGAGCTGAACTTTACCTTACTTCAGTTACAGGAAAAAAACAGCTTACAGCTTAACACCCTAGAAAGCCCCATATTAGAATAAAAACAGAGCCCAAGCCAAGGGCAGGAAGCCCCTATTAGAAGGAGAACAGAGCCCAAGCCAGATGCAGGAAGCATCTATATTAGATGATGTTCCCATATTAGAATGAGAACAGAGCTCAGGTTAGGCATCCTCAGCAGGTGTCTCTGTGCCGAGGCTAAGGGGCAAAGGAGAGTCAGGAGGCCTTCCAGCTCTTGTGTTGCAGGAAAGGCAAAGCCACCCCCTGGATGTGCCCCATAAAGGGAGAACTGTCTCTCCCCGAGTGTCCCAGGGGATCCTCAGAAGCTGTTTGCCCCTGGCCTTCTGCCCTCCTTCTCTGCAGGAGCACTTGCAGTCCCTTAGGCCTCCACTGGACCACACTGCAGACCTCTCAAACTCTAGTCTTTGCCCCTTCTCGTTGTAAAAACTCATGAAAATCAGCCTCCCTCGCTGTCCCAGTCAGTAGCTTTGGGGAAATGTTTTCCTTGTATGATCCCCTGTGAACTCCTCTCTCACCTCTGTCTGTGACCAGGGCTCCATATTACCTATGATCTGTTTCTCCCCCAAATCACAGCTCTGTACCGTCTACATTTTATGATGTAGCCTATTCTCTCTCTCTCTACTTGTGCAGTTTTTCTTTCAGTTTTCGGATGGATTTCCTGGGTATTCAGAAAGATTTGATATTTATCTAGCTGAGTTTGAGGGACCAGGCAAGCCTAGGGTCCTCCCACTCCACCATCTTAGCTTCTCCCAATTTAGGTTATTTTTAGATGTGGGTGATAACGTATGTTTGAGAAAGCCAACATATAACATGCATTTTAAAAAAATTTCCAGTGAGTTTTATCATGAAAGTTAAATTTGGTATCGTTGCCTCTTTCTTCTGAAGTCCTGATGGATAATTAGCATTTGTTAATATTTTGTCTATTGTGTTTCAACTGACAAAATTTCTAGAGTAATATATCTACCCCCAATCTCTCCTTAAAAATGATGTCCATGAGCAATTCATTTTGTACAAGTATGGAGGATTAAAGCTTACCACAAAATTATACTGATATTTTTATGGTTTCAAACATGTTTCCATAATTTATTTTATAGTCTAAGGCTGCAACAGGTGCTAGAGATCATGTATCTCCTGTTTCTCAAGGCCTTCTGTTTTTACTGGCAGATGTACAACATTTGGTAGATATTAATAAAAAAAATCATGTATCATAAAGGGATGGATATCATCCAAATTTAGCACAGCTCAAGTTAGACTGTTGGTGGGAGCTCTCCAGATATATTTTTGGCAGTGAGCTAAATGTTAAGTGAGGAAAAAATGAATGAAAATGATTGAATATTATGTTTGCACACAATTTGCCCTAAAAACTGTGTATTTATAGAATTATGAAACCTAAATGTATCATTTATTCTAGTTCCCCATCTCATATATTCTTACAATATATATTCCATAATGACAACTATATCCTGTGCCTTTGAGTGTTTCCAAGGCTGTAAATAATCATCTTTGTGTTTGGTGATTTTAACTGCATGATGCTTTGCCCTGTACCGTAGTTAACTCTTTGAGTCCCAATTGTAACATGCATTTCTCCAGAAAGGATGTTCTTTCTCCTCTCTTAGAGGTATTACGCAGTGCCAATATGTGACTACCTCACAACACATTTTCAGCAGGTTTTTCGAGCCAAGGGGGTGGTATGAATTAAGGGTGTGAAATTAGAGTTCTTCCCAATAGCTTTTTCTTTTACGTCTCCCTTCCAGCTAAGGCTGAGGTAGGCAGGGATCCCCACTACCACCCAGTCTCTAAATGATGTTTTGTTTTTGAATTTTTTTTCTAATTCACCTGCCCAGGAAGCTGAATTTTTCTGAGAAATCTATAATCTCTTTTCTTGCCTACAGAGCTCCCAATAGCATTTCCTATCTCCCGTGTAACCAAAACTACCTGACCCAAGGGTAAAAGCAGACCTTCCTGCTCACTGAACTGTATGAATTTCCTCTACCTCATAATATATATATATCTCTCCTCTGGATATTTCTGTTAATTTCCTGAAAATCCAGTCAAGCATAAAAAAAAAATAAGAAAAATATATCTTCCTTCATTTAACACCCCTGTACTCGATGATTTTTAGACGTTTTTAACTGGGATATTATTTCTGGTTATCTTACTTAAAATACATCTAAAACAGCTTTTTCCCATCTTTGTCCATTCAGAGAGAAAACAAAATAGGAGGGGAAAGATGCCAGTAATACCTTACAACCTGGAAAGTGTTCTCACCATAAGTAATTCAGGGTAGGTTGGGTTAGAAATATATCACTCCTAGTGTCAGTGTAGAGGGGTTAAATTCTAAATTCTTTAATAAGTATCCTTGTCTGAAAACTAAGCTTTGGGTTAGAATATACCACTGGATTATAAGAATGTTCACCAGATGAATACGTCATATAAATGAGAATTATACTAAGAGCAAAACACAGTCACCACCACTTTTTAGCTGTAGATCTCAGAAGAGGAATAAAATATTACCTAAGTTGATATTCAATATAGAGGCATGAGTAATCCAAATATATGGTGCTAGCTAGGATGAAGAAAATTTATAAAATGTTAAAGAATACTGAAATATGAGTATTATCCAGAGGAAATAGAAGGATACAATATCTCAAATACTCATCTGCTGTGGTATATGGAAAACAGTTTTATAGAAGTCGTATGCAGGATAGAGTCTACAAAAGGGTATTTACACAAAAGTTTGTACTCACCACACAAACTTAAAAGTAGATGTCTCCAGAAATTGTTATGACTTACTGGTATAAGACACAAGCTATGAAAAGTATGTAAAGGTAAATAAAGACACATATATATGGTTCAAAATGATGTAAAAAATAATTCTCTCCCATATATACCCAGGATGTGAAATATTTTTCTATAGTTTGGTTTCATAAATACTGAAATATTTATTTGGCATGAAATCATAAATATGCTTTCTAACATTAATTTATAGCTTATTAAATAATCATTAATACAAATGTTGTCATGTACTCTCTTTGAATAAAATCTTTAAAAAAAAAAACACAATATTGTAGAAGGGTATTGGCAAAAATATTGCATAGTGGCCAAGCATATATGGCCCCTGAGTTTCAGTCCCAAAAACGTATTTTTTAAAAATTTTATTTATGTATTCATGAAAGACACACAGGGAGAGGTGGAGACATAGGCAGAGAGAGAAGCAGGTTCCCCTCAGGGAGCCCAATGTGGGACTCGATCCCAGGACTCCGGGATCACGACCTGAGCCATGACCTGATCTGAAGGCAGATGCTCAACCCCTGAGCCACCCAGGTACCCCCCAAATATGTATTGATTACAACTCCCATTATTCTGGTATTTCTCATGTCATTTTCTATTAGTTATAGGAGATAAGTTGTTTAACTGAGTGCTAGGCAGTGTAGATAATAAATATCAACTTTGATTTTCTCTCCTTTCCTCTGCATATCACTCTCCTCATCCACTCTCGCAACATCCAGAAAGCTCTGAAAAGTCATCATATTCTAAATCCAGGTTTTTATATTTACAAGTTTAGGTTCTCAGGTTCTTCAGTTTCCAAGAGCCTAATATAATATATGAAGCATGATGCAAAATAGCTCATTTATAGTGATGTTTCAATGAAATAAGAGCGATACTCCCCGCCTCCCACCCCGGAAAAGAGATTTTAAGTTTCTCTTCCTGATATCAGGACACTTTGAAAATATTTCTCCTCTTCCTCCTCATGAAGAATATCAAGTAATAAACAGTAGCTCAGAAGATCTAAATGGAGGCTGCTGCCCTCTGTTGAAGATGGCATTTATTTGTTACGGGATCCAGGCAACACTGCCAACCTCGGACTTGGCTTATGGTCTTGGTTTAATAAGGAAACTCTGGTTCCACCCTGTGACCTTACAGAAAGCCCAGTCTTAGTTTCTAGGATGGCAGTGCTAGTATCATCATTTCTATCAGGAGTAAATCGTGACTTTTATAAAGCTCAGTGGTCACTGCATCAATTAATGTGAGGTTCTGCAGCAGAACAGAGAAATTAAAACAGCAGTGACATGAATGAGATAGAAATTTATTTTTTATCCTGTAAACATCCAGGTGGAGAGTCTAAGCCGGGCATTATTCTCCAATGTCTCAGAGACCTGGGTCCTTCTATCCTTTTGATCCGCCATATGTGGTCTTTCCCTTAAGTCTCCAGGTATTTCCTGCAAATTATGGCAAAGGGTGGAAGACGCACAGTATGCGAGATGGGACTATCTCTTGAAGGTCCTTTCACGTGACCACATGGCACTTTTTGTTATAATTTATGGACCAAACTTAGGCATACGGCTGTATTTCTCTCAAGATCAACTGAGTGTAGTCACGTTGACCTGTGCCCAACTAAACATTTTGGACTCCTATTACTCTAAAATGAGAAAATGGATGTTTAGGGGAAAGCCCACATTGCACACTTATGATGGGTGTAAGCCATCTGCGTTTTAGTTGCTGTGGCTGTTGTTTCTTCTTCTTTTCTTTGAGCATGAGCAGCTTTAAAAGGTATACTTATCATCTACCTAGTATCTATCAGTGTAAAGGTCAGAATCCTTTCAAATTATTTAGTTGCCTATAGAGAGGAGAACAGGAAACGAAATTTTCCCCGAGAGTATTAGTACTATTGATTAGGATATGGATTTCCTTCACATTCAGCCAAATCATAGCTATATGTTTCAGATTTTCACTTCAAGGGGGTAAAAGAGTCCCTAATGACTGTTAAGGCATGGTGTTTCCTTGAGAAAAATATCAATTAATATTAGACACGGCTACTCTGAGACCAGGAGGAGGCCAACCCAAACAGCAGCAGTCCATAATCATGTTTCAGCAAACATAGAAACAGGAACATTGCCAGACAACAAAAATGACCACACATCTCCCTCTTCCAGAGAATGTGACTGCCCCTGTTCTAGAATTTACAATTTTAGCTTCTTCCCAACTTCCCCAAATTATTAACATACCCAATTCTATAATCACCTCTTTTTTTTCCTGACAACATCCAATTCGGAATCAAACTCTGCTTTCCTGAACTCTTTCCAAATAACCAAACAAAAATCCAAACCCTCTGAGAAACCTGTTCTAAACCCTTGTAATGAGTATCCCCAAACTCGTCCCCACCCCGTGTTCTGTTCATTCCCCTGTTTTAAACAAACTCACCTTTGTTTAACCATAATGTGCTCTGTTTTCTTCAGAGGAGCATCAACATATCCTTTTAACCCTAGCACACCGAGGCCATTGAGTGTATTCATTTTGGTGGCGACTACAATCCATGAGGTGTGGGTTTGCATATTTTATCTCACACAAGTAATTGATTTCCAATATTTTTCTGAGGGTCTGTTTCTATTGTCTTTTTACATTTGCTTGCTACGTGGCCCTTTTATGAGTGATGATCTGTGAGTAAATGCTTTGCATGATGTATGAAAACCTGTAGAGATAATATTACGCTTTGTACCATCTTGCCTCTACCTCTAAAGGGTTTACTTTTGCTTCTTGAAGCTATTTGACTTTAAGCAGAGTTGTTAATATGATATAAAATTGACCTCATTAGCAAGTGCCTGAAATCTGAAGCAAATAGCAAACGAGAAAGCGAAACAAAATTAATTTCACCTTTTCTTTCATTTGGGCAGGAAGACCTATTGGTCCTTGTAGGAAATTTTGCCTCCCTTTAAAAATACAAGCTTAAAAAAAAAAAAAAGCTTAAAAAAATAAAAATAAAAATGCAAGCTCATGACAAATAATAAGTTTTAATAGTCGTAAAAGCATAAAACAATCTTTCTTCCCCAAATGTACTTTGAGGAATTTTTTGAGAGGTAAGGCAAAGATATTTTTGGATGTTTACAGTTGATTGGGTTAAGAATATTGTAGTAATTGAATAGGTTGAGCATACAGATCAGCAGGTAAAATGTAAGGCGGGAGAAATTGAAGCAGGATAGGTCTCCCCAAGTTTGTTGGAGTAACTTTGATCAAGAGATCAAGGGGAAGGGCTAACAAAGCCGCAGAATAGCCTCTATAAACAACAACAACACACACACATTAAAGAGCCTTTTGTAAAGACATTTCTCATCACAATGAAAAAAAGAAGTCTCACTGTGGACAAGTGGATGTTGGGGTCCAAAGAAAATTACCAAATACCTAAGTAGTCATTGAGAGGCGTGGGGAGAACTATTGGAAGTGGATGATTGCGGAGGAAAAAACCCGTAATTTTGGGGTTTCTGATAACAGTGAATAGCTGATAACTGCAATTCTACGAGGACTTGGTGGTGCCGTCCTGTGCCACCAACACAGTAAGAGGCTGCAGAGGAGGGGACAGGACACGCTTCATCCCGACAATGCAAGCAGGTGCTAAGTGCAGGGTCTGTTGTTTGTCGCAGCAGGGACCAGCCTCACTCATTACAGCGCCCGCCACTCTGTGGAGATGAATCTAAAAGCATTTTTAAAGGGTCCTATTCTTAGAGCGAAGAGATTTGCTGTCTATTTCCTGAAACCAAGAACATTTTTGTTGATTCCTTTTCTCGGTGTCCTTTTTTCTAACCGGTATCATTTGACAACCGCGAGTCAAACAGTCAAATAAAATAATGGCATTTTCAAGACGACGGGTACGTACGGTGCCCATATGGCTGTGACTTACTAGTTCAACTGTATACACGCAGGTAAGTATGTGTGCGTATGAGTAATATCTAGGTTATATGTGTGTATTTCTGTGTATACGTGTGATCTTACAAAGTATACGACAGCTTCACTACCCTCAAAAAAGGATTTAGGGACACATGGGTGGCTCAGTGGTTGAGCATCTGCCTTTGGCCCAGGGCATGACCCCGGGGTCCATGTCGGGCTCCCTGCATGGAGCCTGCTTCTTCCTCTTCCTGTGTCTCTGCCTCTCTCTCTCTCTCTGTGTTTCATGAATAAATAAATAAAATCTTAAAAAGAAAAGGATTTAGTTCTGGATTTGAGGCTGAGGAGCTGCATAGATAAACCACTTCTAAGAAATCATCACTGAATATGATTTCTCTCTTGTTAGAATTTTAACAGGTGTGTCAGGCAACGGGTGCTAAGTGAGCGCCCACAGTATAAGCATTGTTCTTTAAAGCGAAGACAGACCCGGGACTCTCAGTTCACACCACTCTGCGAATTATGCCATGATTGCCACCTTCTTCCAGAACATGTTGCTAATAATTAAATCTGTGATGATTCCATGTGAAACCATGTGCAGAGGCCCTGATGGGGTGACCGACTCCAGCCCGCTTCCCCAGGACACGTCCGATGTTAGCACTAAACACCCTATGTCCTGGCAAGGCAGCCCCAGGAGAGTCGGGATGCTTGGTCACCTGCCTGGAGAGAGCGGTAATAGACAGTGAAGTAAAGCACCTGAAGGCCAGGTAGGCTTTGCAAAAACAGGCAACAAAATATATGTAAGTACATAAAACACATTCTTACACGTACGGATAAATGACCGTTGAAGCGGACAAGAACGGAAATAAGGATGACTCAAGATTTTGATGACAGCAACAGGAAGCGCAGCTTTGGCTGAGATCAAGAAAATAAACAAATAATAATTCAGTTAGTTGAAAGCCTAAACCAGGGCCTCCGTCAGCCTTGATAAAGAATGGAGCGCACCATGGAGGAGGAACTCTGTTCCCAGAATTGGTAGTTATTAGCTGTGCCATCCTAAATAAGCCACTTAACTTTCCTGGGCCTGAATTTCTCCACCTTCGAGTTAAGGAATATGGGCAAATTAATCTCTGTGGTTCCTTCTCGGTCTAAAATTCTGGAATAGCACCTTTCCCATCAAGATTTAAATTACTCGTACTTTGTCCTCAGACATAATAGACATCATGTCACCGATTCCTGTCTCATTGCTACTCAAACCGTTAAGAAGTAGAAAATAATTGGCCTTTCTGCCTTTTGAACAATGTTTATTGTTTCATCAGAAGTTATACGGTGAATAGTAATTTATTGTTGTGTCACATTGTACCTGCTGGGAGAGGAGAGCAGCTAATAATGGAGCTGCTTACAGCAAAATGCATTTGTACAAAAGAATTTGCCTTCTGTGTGAAGCTGATGAGGTATTTTGAGCTCGTTCATTTCCTCCTTGTGACTTAAAAAAGACTTTCCACTTGCTGGGCAATCATTTAAAAAGCAAAGTGAAGTTTATGGTTTCATCCCTCGAGGGCGTATATAAAGGGGACAAAGAGTCTCCAGGTGGTGGGATGTTTGGAACCACAACAGAGTGTGGTCATCGGAAACAGTCATCCCATAGTGCACTGTCCTTCCAGGGCTCTTTTCACTGTACGGCCTTACTAAACCCATGCACCTTAGAACCCGATCATCCAGTTTGGAAACTAGCTCCTTGCTTACTAGTTACGACACTGTGAACAGGGTGATTACCCTATTTTATCCTATTTTGTAAAAGAGAGATGAGATTTCCTTTTTTTTTTTTTTTAATTTTTATTTATTTATGATAGTCATCATCACAGAGAGAGAGAGAGGCAGAGACATAGGCAGAGGGAGAAGCAGGCTCCATGCACCGGGAGCCCAACGTGGGACTCGATCCCGGGTGTCCAGGATCGCGCCCTGGGCCAAAGGCAGGCGCTAAACTGTTGCGCCACCCAGGGATCCCGAGATTTCCTATCTTACACAGCTGTTTGCTTGTAAGTGGGATAATACAGATGAAGTGCTGAGTGTGGTACGGGAAACACGCTAACTCCCCAATAAATATTTCCTAGAACTATGATTATTTTAAAATCCAAAACTAGGGCAGCCCAGGTGGCTCAGCGGTTTAGCACCTGCCTTCAGCCAAGGGCATGATCCTGGGGTCCTGGGATTGAGTCCCACCTCAGTCTCCCTGCATGGGGCCTGCTTCTGCCTCTGCCTGTGTCTCTGTCTCTCTCTCTCTCTGTGTGTGTCTCTCATGAATAAATAAATAAAATCTTTAAAAAAATGAAAATAAATAAAATCCCAAACTAGTCCTATGGGACAGGTTAATTAAAAAAAAAAAAAAAAAAAAAAAAAAAAAAAAAAAAAAAAGGTGACTCACCATTTGACACCATTTGAGCAATGTTTTGTAAAGTACCAGGCCACTTTTGTCTGCTGTACCAAGTTGTCTATAAATGTGCTTAAATTTCACGGTGGTAGGTTAGGGCTTGGATTTCAACAGCTTGAGGTCAGAGCTGTCTCTCAGAAACGTGCCATAGCTGCGCGTGATGACGTGATTATTGGTGGTTGAGGAAAGTGCACATAAGCAGACGTGAAGTGGACACTGGAGCCATAACATACGTGAACGTTAGATATGTATTTAACCTAAATAATTGACATGAAATATAAAATAGTGTTTAATAATTTTTCAAAAGACCATATTGACTATCATGGATTATAGGTCAAATCAATTCTTTTTCTCTTTTTCTTTTAACTGTGACAAGAAAATCGTTCACATATTTCTAAAAAGAAAAATTATTTTACGCAGAAGAAATCAGTTGATGTGAATCATGAGAAGATCTTCAAAACTAAGCTCAAAAACAGTAGTTTGAAATTTATAAGAGCTTTTCTTTAAGGTCGAAAAATTACTGTTTTGTAGACAAAAGTAAGGATCATACACTCGAATAACTTTCCTGAAGTTCGTAGTACGGAGTAGAAAGCACCCAGTTTGCTTTATGTTTTGTTTTGCTTACAGATGGGTACAGAAGACAGTGGAATTTTAAAGATTTAATATCTGATTTTGCTATTTGAAAAGGTTTATCTCCCTATGTGCAGTTCTCATGATTCAACGGCATCACCTCTTGAGTCTTAAACCATCACTAACATTTTCTCTTTCAAAAATACAAGGAAAACAGTGCATTTACATCTTACTCCTACTCCGAGAAGCAAGGTATTTTCTGATCACACGTGCTGGGGGAGCAGGGCTCCTGAAGGCAAAGCACAGCTGACGACCCACAAAGGACCCCTGCCCAGGGTGGGGCATGGGGCACATTCCTCCAGAGGCTTCTGATTGTCCTAGTGTTGATGCTTTGAACACTAGGCCTGCCTTGAAAGAAAAGTTTTTTTCCCACAGATGGAGGGAAAAACAACCTTTAAAATAAAAAAATAAAATAAAATAAAAAAAGAAAAAAGAAAAAACAACCTTTGACTTGACAATGGCAAGGCCTCCAAAGTCTCCAGGGTCCTCCTTAGCATATGAAAACCCTTTGGAAAGCTCCCTTTTCCTTACCTCCTCCAACTACAGGGTATGTAATCAGCCACCCCCAGCCAGGCCCGGACAGTAGCTCCCATCACGGCTTTAATAAAACCATCATTTTGTACCAAAGACATCTCAAGAATTCTTTCTTGGTTGTCAGCTCTAGATCTCACCTGTATTCCAAAACTCCGTCAATATAAATACCTCACTTCCGGGAAATACAGGGAATATTTTTTTGAAAATAGATTACTGTAGGTCTTAGTACAATAATGAATCTGGACTAACAAAGAAAGATTGCATAGAAAATGCAAAACAAAAACACAATAAAACAAAAGCTTCCTGCAGCAGATAATTTTAAAATTTCATATTGTTCTAGTTTTTCTCTATATTAATACTAATAGAAAAGCTTTAAGCCTATTCCCCCTAAGACTTTCTTTTTTTTTTTAATTTCTTTTTTTAAATTTTTATTTATTTATGATAGTCACACAGAGAGAAAGAGAGAGAGGTAGAGACCAGGCAGAGGGAGAAGCAGGCCCCATGCACCGGGAGCCTGACGTGGGATTCGATCCCGGGTCTCCAGGATCGCGCCCTGGGCCAAAGGCAGGCGCCAAACCCTGCGCCACCCAGGGATTCCCCCCCCAAGACTTTCTAAATTCTTAGAAATTTCCAGCTTTCAAAAAAGAAAAAGAATTCCAGCTTTCTGCTATCTACTAGATGAAGTTTTGGAGTGTAAGTGGGGTTTGGGGCAGGGAAGGAGAGGGAGGTCCAAAAAGACTTTCATAGGCTAAGGAGGACCCTCAAGACCCTGGAGGCCTTGACATCGTCAAGTTAAAGGTTGTCTTTCCCAGAAAAGCACCAACATTAAGACAATTGGAAACTTCCTGAAGAATGTCACGCATGTCCCACCCTGGGCAGGGGTCGGGTCATTTTTCAGGTTATCAGCTGTGATTTGTGCAGCTAGGCCTCTTCCCTCATCATTCTGAAACCATATATTATTTAGTATTTTCACCATTTTTAAAACCTGGCATATTATCTCTTGGCATATTATTCATGGCATAGGAGTCTTAGTTGTCACTAAAAGAAAAGTTATCACCGCGTATATGAAAGCGAACAGTGGTTTTCAAGGAAAGAAAAGTTTTATTCCTTTAGTGCTTGTAAAGCTATCAGGTTTTAAAGGATTTTCACTTCTTCTCAATAAAATCTTAGACGGAGCTCACCTCTGTACACATATGAATGTCTATTTGTGATTATTCTTGGGATGTTTGGTTTCCTTCACATCCGCCATTTGTTGGCGGCAGGAAAATTTTTTGTCAATTGTGCTTTTAGTTTAGCAGCAAAAGGATGATCAAGCATAGAAACCGATTAAGTAATCAAATGGTTGAGGTGGGACCTGAAAAAGTAAGAGTTAATATACAAGCATAAATATGAGATGATTTGATAACCCAGATTTATCTATTTATCTATTCATTCAACTACAGTAACAGAGGTAAGAAAGGAAGGAGTCAACTCTGTGTTCAAAAAATATTTCAGCTTGGCACATGTTTTATTAATTGCTAAAGAAAATACATGTATGAAGAAGATCTACATATTTCACATATATATTTATTTTATTTATTTTACATATAATTCATATAATATTATATAATATATGTTATATATTATATAATTATTATATTTATTTTCTATATATATTATATATTATATATTATATATAAATTGTTTAGGTATGAAGTAGATAAAAATTTAAATTTAAAAGTACATCAATATATATCAATATATTTTAACATAATTATTATTGATAGCTGGACAGTATTATGAATTACATCTAACCTTCAAAATTTCATATCAAAAGCATATAATTAGTGACAGTCCCCAAAGCATACAATATCAATTCATCAGTTTTTCTTAAATTTTTGAGGTTATAGTCTTTTTTAATAAATAGAAAAATCTTACCCTCATCCTAAAAATTCTGATGTATCCCTCCTACCACAATACCCCAATTTGCTTCTCTTTTGAGAAGATAGTTTCTTCTCAGCATCTCTACAGTCTAGAAGATTTTGTACATCATGGCTTCATTTCTATTGTTTGAAATTTAAGTTGCATGACAATATTTATGCTTTTAGAGTATATGCCCACCCTTTGTAAAATGTCCATGTCTTCCCAAGGGAGATGAAGCCACAAAAGCCCATGCTTCCTCTTCTTTTTCTTCTGGACTACACTCTCCTTAAATGGTCATCAACTAAAGGGATTTGAAGCATCTCCTATGCGCAGTAGGGTCACCCTGCATTCACCTTGTTTTGAAGGGCAGTGACGCATTACAGCCTCATGCATCTTGTTATAATGACTCCTAAGTAGCTGTGTTCCAAGGAAAAACTGGGATTTGATCACTTTTAGAGCATTGGCAATGTGTCAGGAACATGACCTACTCACCTTGTTCTAATAATTGTAACACTGAATAGTAGACCTATATATTGTTAGCCTGATTTTTTTTGAGATAAGAAACATTGGTTTTAGAAGCCTAGAAAATCCCCCAGGTACTGTTTGCCCTGACTTCAGGGTGCTCTGATTTTTGTTATTCTGCACTACGTTATTAAGAGTCATTTTTTGAAGTTTGATTTATGACATTGGTCCTGGGACAGTGATGGGTCTTTATCGGAATCACCTGGGGAGCTAATGAATATACATATTCTTGTATCAGTTCAGTTTTAGGGAACAAGAATCTCTGGGTGTGGGATCATGGAATATAGCGTTTAAAGTACTCCCCAGGTCACTGTGATACACAGATAAGTTTGAAAACTACTCCACCTTACTTTTTCAAAATCTAATAGTCCCATTCCATCCATAATTTGACACCTCAGTATTCAAGTAAATAGTCACAAAGGAACAATTTCTTTTTCCATATAGAAACACAAAATTCCTAAGTCAGTAGGACATTAAAATGGGAGCAAAAAGCACAGAATATATACTTTGTTTAGGCAAGATTCCATGTTGATAGTAACCAAAAATAGGAAGGAACTTGTTTCTAGTTTCATTGACGAAGTTTCATGCTATTCAGAATAATACTGTGATCTTAAGGAAAAAGCATTACTGGGGTTTTCATTAGGCAAAACCCAAATGATCAGTTATTTTGTTTTACTTTAAAGCATCATCATACTGTCGATATTATTATTATATTACAAAGACTATAAGTACTACACATGAAGAACTACCCATAGAAATAAATATAAAGTAAAAAATCTAAGCCAGGATTGAGTTTTCAGCCATGAAAAAGAAATTCCTTTTCACTTTCACGGACTTGCCTACCTTTTCTAATTTTTTTTTTTTTTTTTTTTTTTTACCGTTTCCTTGAAATAATTTCAGATTTACTGAAATGTGTTGCAGAAATAGTACAGAGTTCCCATATACCCCTCACTTACTTACCCTCAATTTAAATTAACTTACATAGCCAAGGTACAACTGCCAAAACTAAATAATGATAATGATAATAATAATAATAATAATAATAATAATAATAATAATGATGATGATGTCAGTCCAGTATTATAACCAAACTACAACTTTATTTGGATTTGAGGAGTTTTTTAAACTGATGGTGTTGTCCTGGAACCAAACCCAATTCACACAAGTCATTTAGATTTCATGTTCCTTAGTCTTCTCCAGTCTGGAATGTTCCATAATATTTCATAGTTGTTCTTTTCTTCAATACTTTTGGGGAGTACCAGTCAATTATTTTGTAGAATGTCCTTAAACTTTGTTTTGTCTGTTTTCATGGTATATTCTTTCCATCCTTGTACTATTAAGTTATATATATGTCTTTATATTTATAATTGTTTGTATACAATAGATAGCTGTGTCTTGCCTTAAAAGGCAGAAAACGTTTTTTTTAACTGGTACTCGTTTTTTTTTTTTTTTAAGATTTTATTTATTCATTCATGAGAGACACAGAGAGAGGCAGAGGCACAGTCAGAGGGAGAAGCAGGCCCCCCCCCTGCAGGGAACCCGATGAGGGACTAGATCCCAGGACCCCAGGGTCATGCCCTGAGCCAAAGGCAGAGGCTCAACCACTGAGCCCTCCAGGTGTCCCTTTACCTGGCATTTTTTAAACATGCCTATTTTAATCTGAATATTGATAATCAGCTTAAATGTATCATCTATTGAATTCCTTGTGATACTTTCAATATTTTTGTCATACCTGAGTCCATTTCTGAAGATAACTATGTATCTTGGAATATGATTTTATCCCATTTTTTAGAAGGCTTATATATATATTTTTAAACTGACAGATCTGTGTAGGAAAAGAGATTAAAGGAAATATACAGTAGTTATACCAGGGAATGGGCACTTCTTTACTTCTTCTGGGTCACTAGGGTGTGGATTTAGATAATCCACTCAAGAGTTACTGTTTTCTTCTAAATAATTTTAGTCATATTTTAAATAAATTGATAAATGAGAATAATATATTTTATATTTACCTTCAAATTTGTCATTTCCTCTGTTACTCATTTCTTTGTATAGATCCACTTTTCCATCTGGGATAATTTTTCTATTCCTTGAGGAATGAATTTGGTATTTCTTATAGTGATGATCTACTTCCCTCATCTACGGTTTGTGTGAAAATGTATTTTACACACTTTTGAAAGACTTTTTCTGAATATTGATGGTGTTCTATTGACTTCACATTATCATACTTCTTATAAATTATTTTCTGTCATAACTATCTTCGTTCTTTTGAATGGAATCTTTGCTTTCATTGGCTCATAAAACTTACTTTTTCACTGACTTTAAGCAATGTAATTATGCTATGTCTTGGTATCATTTTCTGTTTTATTCTGCTTGGTTTCATTCAGTGTCTTGGATCTGTGGATTCATAATTTTCACCAAATTTGGAAAATACTTGGAAATTATTTCTTCAAATATTTTGGGGCACTTGGATGGCTCAGTCAGTGAAATGTCTGCTTCGGCCCAGGTCATGATCCCAAGGGTCTGGGGTTGAGACCTGTGTGTAGCTTCCCAATCAGTGGGAGTCTGCTTCTCCCTCTGCCTCTGTTCCTCCCCCACCCCTGGTTGTGCACATGCTCTATCTCAAATAAATAAATTAAAATCTTAAAAAAAATTTCTACCCCTCTCCTGCTCCTCTCTTCTTTATGAACTCCTAATATGCTGAGACATTTAATATTTCTCCCTAATTTACAGGGGTTTATTTTCTTTTACAGTTTTTTCCCTTTCTGTGATTATTTTGATAGTTCTTACTGCTATGTTGTAAATTTCACTGATTTTTCCCCCAAAGTGTCTAAACTGCTCTAACCTTTCCAGTAATTTTTAAAATTTCAGATATTGCATATTTTTTCATTATGAGTTATTTTATAACTTCTCTTTTTCTAAGTATCTTGATTTATGTCCTTTATGCAGTTAAGACAGTTCCAGGTAAACCACAGGTAAGGACAGTTCATTACTTCTGGACCTACTCTACCAAAAAAAAAAAGCTCAATGGGTTCATTCAAGTTGAAAAGAAAGGATTCTCTATGGTAACTCAAAGCCATTTGAAGAAATACATTTCTTTGGGAAAAACACATGATTCAACTATATGGTGTCTATATAAGACTAACTTTGATACAAAGATAGCCATGTACTGCAAGTGAAAAGATGAAAAAGATATTCCATGCAAATTGTAAACAAAAGAGAGTCGGGTGGGCTATACTATTATCAGATAAAATAGTTTATATTCACAACTGTTAAAAAGACAAAGAAGAATATTACATATTGATAGTTGTGGAAATCATCAAGAAAATATAAATATGCATCAAAAACCAGATCCCAAAAGTTTATGAAGGAAAACTTGAAGAAATTGAAGGGAAAAATAGATAGTTACACATTAATAGTCAGAGACCTCAATGCACTACTTTCAAAAATTGGTAGAACATCTAGACAAAAAATTATTATGGGAATGAGGGCTTGAAAGATACTATAAACAATCAAGACCTAACAGATGTACAGAGAAACTCAACCCAACAATAGCAAAATACATATTCTTCTCAAGTACACATTAAAAATTCTCCAGGATAGACCATATACTAGGCCACAAAACACATGTCAGTGGTTGGAAACTAAAAATCAGTAATAGAAGGAAAACTGGAAACTCCAAAAATATGTGGAAATTAAAAAACAAATTCTTAACCAATGGGTCAAAAAGGAGATCATAAGAGAAATCAGAAAGTACCTAAAGATAAACCAAAACCAAATCAGCAAACAGACAAACAAATCCCCAAATAGCACATATCAAAATGGATGCAACAAAGGCAATGCTCAGAATGAAATTTATAACTATAAATTCCTAAATTAGAAAAAGAAGAAAGTTCTCAAATCAATAACCTAACTTAACACTTTGAAGAACTAGGAAAAACACAAACAAGCAAACTAAACCCAAAACTAGCAGAAGGAAGAAAATAATAAAGATGAGAGTAGAGACAAATAAATAAAGAATAGAAAAAACAATAGAACCAATAAAACCAAAATTGGTTTTTGAAAAAAGGAGCAAAATTGACAAATATTCAGCTAGGCTTTTAAAAAGATTTAAAAAGAAGGCACATTGACCTTATGCCAATCAGTTGCCTTAAATGAAATGGATAAATTCCTAGAAACACACAAAATACTTAAACTGACTTAAAATGAAGTAGAACATCTCAACATACTAATAACAAGCTACTAAATCAGTAATCAAAAACCTCTCAAATTCCAGGAGCAGATGGCTTAGCACTGAATTCTATTACAGAAGAATTAACACCATTTTTTTTCAAACACTTTGAGAACTAACACTAATAATAATAAAAGAGGAAGGAACACTTCCCAATTTATTCAATGAGGTCAACATTATTTTGATACCAACGCCAGGTAAAAGCATCACAAGAATAGAACACTACAGATCACTATGCTTTATGAATATTAATGGAAAAATCCTCAACTAGCAAACTAAATCTAACAGTGTATTAGACGATTATATGCCATGACCAGATGGAATTTTTCCCAGGAATGCATGTTTGTTTGTTTGTTTTTAACACAAGATAATCAATCAATGTAATACATTATATTAATAGAAATGGAATGAAAAAAATATGAGATGATAATATGAATTAATGCAGAAAAGTCACTGGTCAAATAAATACAGCACTCTTCCATGATAAAAACACTACTTATACAAGGAAGAAGAGAATGGGTCTTCTGAAACAGGATAAATGGCATTTATAAAAAAACTTAGAATGAACATCATCCTTGATGATGAAAAACTGAAATCTTTCCCCCTGTATTAGTTTCACATTGCTGTAACAAATTATCACAGATTACATGGATTAAACAGCAGAAGTTTATTTTCTCTCGTTTTGAAGGCTAGAATTCTCTGACGAGGTTGCCATCAGGGATGAGGGTGAGGTTGCTCCTCCTGTTGTGTAGACAGCTTCCTCCTGTGTCCTCACATGGAACTCCTCTCTAATTTTGAAAATGGCTGAGACTTCTGGAAAAAGTATCCCAGAGACCAGTAGATAGTAGCACGTAGCAAAATACAAAAATAACATACTATATAAAAAGAAAATATCAACAACAAAAAAATAAAAATATTTATTACTTAGGTGAATAAATCATAATCACACATATTTATTGACTATTAAAAATATAAAAGTAAAAAATATATATATATAAAAGTAAAAATGATGTTAGCTTATAGTAAACAATTAATCCTATGTATATAAAACCTATAGGATATGAACAAAGTAACATAAGAAGATTTATAGATTGAAAGTCAATAATATAAAAATAAGAAAGATAGAAAAAATATGAATAAGGCGCCTCAGTGGCTCAGTTGGTTGAGCATCTGACTCTTGGTTTTGGTTCAGATTATGATCTCAGGGTCCTGAGATTGAGCCCTGTGTCCAGCTCCACACGCAGGAGTAATCTGCTCTGCTTGTTTTCTCTCTCTCTCTCTCTCTTTCAAATAAATAAATAAATATTTTTTAAAAAAGGATAAATGAATACACTTTTATATAAAGAAGGTTGAAAAATAGCTAAACAAAATAAAAACAACACAGAAATTATAAAATATGAAAATAAACTGGAAAATATAATAATGCCATAGTTAAATAACAACAATATTTCTTTAAAAAGTCAAATAAAACTTTAGCAATTATTTTTATAAATGGACAGAAGGTAAAAATTCAGCAGTATCTAGCTAGAAAGGACATAGTTATAGACATGAAAGCATTTATAATTTATAAAAATACAGGCAGCATTATAAAAATTAATTTTAAAATCTAACTTGGATTAAAGCAATTTTCTAGGTAGATTTAATTGGCAAAAATAATCACTGAGAAATAGAAAAGTTAAAAAATGAACACAGTCACAGAAAAAAGCAATTATTAAATGACTACACAAAAGGGCACTAGGATTAGATGGCTGTAGAGTTTGGTTTTAATCTGTCTTCAGAAAACAGAGCTCCAACACACAGAAAAGAAAAAAAAAAAAAAAAAAAGGAAAATTACAGATAATGAACTGAATAGAATCCTGGAACTAGAATCAGTAAAGAAGACAGAAACAAAACATCGCTAGAGATCAATATCACTTTTGGATATTCATGCAAATATCCTAAAAATACACTGGCAGATGATATTGACAATTATTCCAATAGCAATACATCTTGCCCAAGACACATTGGCTTAGCGATTCAAAGATGCTTTGATATTACAAGTTGGCCAGTGCAGCTCACTTTATTATCAGTTTCAAGGAAGAGCACTCAGAGTTCACTAAAACAGAAATAACTTCTCTTTGTCTCAACTCTCATTTGGATAGCTATCATCTCTGGACAAAGATAAATAATAACTACTTGAAACTACTAGAAAACAATAAAAAGTAAGCAGACACTTGATGGCAGTCTACACTTGGGATAAGGGAATAGTAATGGTATCTGATAATCTTGATTTTTTCCAATTCTTTCCAGAGAGGAAACCCAGTCTTACCAGCTTGAAGAACAAGAGGACAGAAAAATTAAAATATCAGCTGGAAAAGAAGAGAGAAAAAAATCACAGAGAAAGCCATAAAGTTGAGTCTCAGATTTTATGAAAGAAAATCTCTGCCCCAAACTCAGACTGACTCTTGAACTATGTTTGTGCAGGGAGCACTTTGAAAAGCCCATCAGAGAACCAAAGAAATAAACAGAGAAATGCTGCTGTAGCATTTGGAAGACAGATTTGGAGTTTGGGCCTAGCCCAATTTTCTTAAAGGGAGAAAACATTTTTCAGAGAAATATAATAAAATTTAGAGCCAGTAGTATGTATACTCATAATATCTAGGAAACATTCCCCAAGTGCTAAGTATATGAAAACGTAGGAAAATATGACCAAGATTTAAAAGAAAAGGTTATCCGATCAGTATGGGCTCAAGATGACACAGATGTTGGAAATAGAGAACAAGCATTTTGTTTTATTAATTTTTTAGGATTTTATTTATTTATTCATGAGACATGGAGAGGGGCAGAGACACAGGCAGAGGGAGAAGCAGGCTCCAAGCAGGGAGCCCGATGTAGGACTCGATCCCGGGACCCCAGGATCATGACCAGAACCAAAGACAGATGCTCCACCGCTGAGCCTCCCAGGGGCCCCACAGACAAACATTTTAAAACAACTATTAACTGTGTTGAGAACACGTGATCAGATAAAGAGTTAAATAAGTGAAGCAATCTATATTATTTATGGAATGGAAGTTTCAATATTATTATGCCAATTTAATTCAAATATTTATAGCATCAGTGCAATGATAATCAAAATTTATAACATGCTTTTCCTAATGGAAATTGACTAACTAGTTCCAAAATTCATATGAATTCAAAAGGTTTGCAATATATAAAACATCTCTGAAAATGAACTATTGGAGACCATACTCTCCCTGGTTGCCAAGCTCATTATATAGCCCCAGGAATTAAACTGTAAAGACAGACAAACTGACCAATGGTACAGAATAGAAAGTCCATAAATAGCCTTATATATATGGTTAATAAATTTGACAATGAAGTAAAAGTAATTTAGTAGAAAGAGGAGAGCATTTTTAATAAATTATGTTGGAAACATTGGATAACCATGTATAAAAGCATGAAACTTTGATCCTTGACTAGCAACATATACCACAAATAGAACAAAAGAAGAAGAAGAAGAAAAAAAGCAAGCTCAAATTATATTATAGACCTAAGTGTTTGACCGAAATTTTAAAACTTCAAGAAGAAAGCATAGAATAAAATTTTGTGACATTGGGGTAAAATTTTCTTAGACATATCCCAAACACATTATCTATAAAAGATCACAGTGAATGGATTGAGTTTCATGAAAATGAAGGATTCTTCTCTTTGAAAGTCACAAGGGAATGAGGGAAAATTTTCAAATCACATATCTGATAAAAGACTTGTATCTAGACTGTGTACATCAAAACCTCTTAATATCAAAGTTACCAACACAATTTAAAAAATGGAAAGCAATATCAAAATATTGAGAGTCGCCATATTAAGATACCATTAAAGACTGTATAATTAGGAGACTTTGGTGCCCTTTCTTGAGCATTTTTTGTTTTGTTTTCCTTTGCTTTTTCTCCAAGGGGTTTTTGACGGTGAAGAATGAACACTGAGTGTAGCTGGTTGGAAATTAAATAGTGGCTCTTCCATCTAAAGAGTTTGTAAGTCATCATTTCTGCTTTACAACAAGAAACATACTGAGAAATTTGAAAATCAACAGCTGTTCTTAGACACATCAGAGAACTGAGCCCGTAATACAAACAGACAACCCAAAATATAGAAACATAGCTGAGATCTACTTATAAGAATTATATGGTCATTTTGATGAATTGCTAAAGACAGAGAGTGATATTGCATGAGATGAGAAATTCCTGGCTCCCCAGGTTTGAGGGGGGAAGGAGACATCCTGTACCTACATGCGTTTTACCTCCAGGAACCTCCCCCATTTCTCATGGTGAAAATGCTAAGGATATCTTCTTGATTCAGGCAGGAAGAGGGAAAAATATTGATTGTGTAACATACTCAATAACATTCTCCATAAAGAAGATCTGTGATTCAAGGAAAAGACTTTACTGGAGCTTTATCCATCCCACTGGGATAAGGTCCTGCTGATGGTATACACATTTGATATGAGGTCATGAGCATGGCATTTGATTTCTGTAGTCTTGCTTCCCAAAATATATTATTGTAATCCAATCAGGAGAAATACATTAAACCAATTTCACCAGAGGGCATCCTACAAAATATTTGACCATTATTCCTCAAAACTGCCAAGGTTACCAAAAAAACAAAAAACAAAAAACAAAAACAAACAACAACAACAACAACAACAAAAACAAAGAGAGAGAGAGAGAGAGAGAGAGAGAGAGAGAAAGGAAGAAAAAGAAGGAAAAGAAAAATTCTGAGAAAGTGTCACAGTCTCAGAAGATATAAAAATGAATGTTCTGTAGAAATCTGGGTGGGATCCTGGAACAGTAAAAGCACATTAGGTGAAAACTAGAGAAATCTAAATAAAGCATGAGCTTGAGTTAATGAGAACATATCACTACTGGTTCATTAGGGCTGACCCTGCATCCTGTGAGGGGCATTCTCAGCCACTGCACTCCATTACCCTCAAAAGATGAAACCCCACCCAGGGGAATTCCAAATGGTAGTTTCTCTAGTGTTTTCATTGCAACTTTTGAAGAGGATTGCTTCTTAAACCTTTTTATTCAATACTTTTCTAACCAATTACATGAAGTTATAGTAGGAAGAAGATCCAAAGATATCTGAGTCCTGTCGCCAATGACTTGTGAAAAGGTTACCTTGGGTGGAAAAAAGGACTTCGTAGAAGTGAATAAAATGGAAGACCTTGAAGTGTGGGGAGTATCCTGGATCACGGGAGTGGACCCAATTGAGTCACATGAGTCTGTAACCTCAGAGTCTGTAACCTCTAAGGTCAGAAGCAGAAGGTAGGTAGACAGTCAGAACGGGGCATAATTGCTTGCCTTGAAGATGGACAAAGGAGACTACGAGCCAAGGGATGTGGGAAGTCTCTAAAGCTGGAAATTGTAAGGAAAAGGAATTTGTCTAGAAAGGAGCGCACTCGCCAACACCTTGGTTTTAGTCACTGAGGCCTGGGTTTAAATTCTGACGGAGGGAAATGTAGGGTAATAAAGAACAAAGGCCCAAATACTATTGTCTGAAAAACATAACTGGAGATAAAGCTCCATTTTTTCCAAGAAAGAAAGCAGCACAGCTGTGGCACATGGGAGGCCACGTTGAGGCCTCGCAATGATAAAAACCATGTTTTTTCTTCTTCTTTTTTTTTTTTTTTTTTTGCAGTTTTACTCTGCTGACAGATTTAAAGGCCATTAGTGTTCAATCACAGGCCATCTTTTCTATAAAATTTTCATTTATAGCCCATATTAAAATCCTCTAGCTTAGATAACTAGGGTGAACTAGTTCATGTCTAATTACTCGTTATTTGTCGCTACATCAGATTTCCTAGACTTAGTATAAAAAGTAAGAAGCATGTAAAATATCTCATTGTTTCAAAGATCCATTATATTTTGAAATGTGAATATTGAATTTGAGTTAAAATATGTATAAACCTGAGGGCGGCGGCTTCTACATATCTCTTCACTCTTATTTTTAGATGATCCTCTTATTTTAGTCAATGACTGTGGAGGATGAAATAAATCACACTTTTGAGAATGGATTAGGTGAAAGCCCCCCAAACCTGAGAGCTGAGACCTAGGCAGAGGCATTCAGAAAGTAAGATATTAGGAAAGACTCTATTTCTTAGAGTCTAGTGTATGATCGATGGGTCATACTGAGACTTGATTAGCAAAATGGCAGTTTGTTGATATCTGTCCATCTGTATATATCTGTGTCTCTGTATATCTGTACTTATCTCTATTTTACAACTACTTATTTCTGGACCTCATTTTCTATTAGGTATCATAAGAACCTCCTACCTCATGGCCATGAATATACTAAAATCCCTATCAATTTATTTTCTATATAAATCCCAGAGTAATCTTTCTAAATTAAAAATTCATCATGTCATCCTCTGGATTAAAATATTTGGAAACATTTCCTTTATTATAAGACAAATTCCTCATTTATAACTAAAATGTAATTCTAGCTTAAACACCGGTGCTTCTCAATACTCCCTACTAAACTACAAGCAGCTCCTCCTAAAATGCCCCCTCTCCATAAATTCATCAATTTTCATTTGCCTGGGATAAAATGCAGGGAAGGGGGTCTTAGCAAATCAAATCAAATCAAATCAAATCAAAGTGGTCTTAGCAATTATATCAAATTATATCAAAGCAAACAGACCAAGTTAACTCCTGCAAAGAAAAATCTCAGAGAGAATATTTTAAATAAATAGATTATATAGAATATATGAATTATGATGGTTTCTGTTACCCAGCACAAAACATTTCTCTAGAAAAAATAATTTTCTATAGTTTGTTCTTGTATTTATCAGAGTTGTTCACAGGCAAAGATGATCACATCTTCATCTTACGAGGGTGATTTCCACACAAATGCAGCTTTACTTTGATGTTAAATCCCAGAAACTCTTTTAATTTCCAAAATCCATACATGTACTTATAGCTTTGAGCTTATTTTTGCTCATATTTATAATGTATGTATTTAGAATGGAATATGTGGTTATAATGTCATTTACTATTCTGCTCATTGTATCAAAATTATTAAGAAAAAATGTAAATTATTCATATCTTTCAAATTATTAAGCTTCTTGATAAAAGTGTTATGTATTATAAATAACTATAATTCACACCACACTTTACTTAATTTTATTCACTATTTTATTCACTATCTTAACATAAAATTTTTGGATGCCTCCAAAAATCATAATTTATGTTTGTTCATTTATCAAGATGGTTAATATATACTTCTTTTTCATCCAATGTCTTACATTGCCATATAGTGCTTTTCTTTACATTTAGAAATGTCATGTAATTTATGAGTGAGGATTTTCTCCTTACAATGAGATTGCAAGCTTCATAAACTAAACAAAGCAAAACAAGCCATATTTTCTATTTTGCAATCTGCCATGTATAGGTACATTGCTCTTTACTTAGATGTAAAAGATTTTTAGATTATTTTTATAACTACATTTACTAAATATAGATATTAATTCACTTTTTAGTCTAGATATTTTCTATTTGTAGAATCTATCAACTTTTTATTTAGAAGGACAGCAATACTTATTTTATTTGTTTATTTTTAAGATTTTACTTATTTATTTGAGAAAGAGAGAGTACAAGCAGGGGAGGGGGACAGAGGGAGAGGAAGAAGCAGACTCCTTGCTGAGCAGGGAGCCCAGGACCCCAGGATCATAACCTGAACTGAAGGCAAATCCTCAACCACTGGGCCACCCACCCATGCATCCTGCAATACTTCTTTTAAATAAATTATTTAAGGGACGCCTGGGTGGCTCAGCAGTTGAGCACCTGCTTTCGGCTCAGGTCGTTATCTTGAGATCTCCAATCCAGTCCTGCTTGAGGCTCCCTGTGAGAAGCCTGCTTCTCCCTCTGCCTGTGTCTCTGACTCTTTCTCTCTCTGTCTCTCATGAATGAATAAATATCTTTAAAAAATAAAATAAAATAAAATAATAAATTATCTAAGATCCTGTATTATCTGAACTGTATAATCAATTCATGTAAAAAGAAACATTGAATTCTTCTTTAAGTCATCTATTATGTTTTATAAGTGCAATTACACATCTTAGGCAGATAAATATGATTCAAGAAAGAGATGATTTAGTTAAAAAATATTTTCAGAATATAAAAAGTATGTGAAACAATTGACTTTATTTTAAAAAGTTGTATTTCATGAATTTCATGACCTACCAGTAGATCAAGGCCAACCATTTGAGAAACATTAGCAATAAATAAAGGTTCATGAAGGATGGGTATGTTCACCAAAGGATGAGGATTTTATAAACGTAGGACAAAAGGTACAGAGACATAGAGAAGAAATGAAACTCCTTCTACCCCAGCCCCCACCCTGCTCATGTTTGTGCTCTCTCTCAAATAAATAAATAACATCTTTTTAAAAATTTGGCAATTTGTTTCAAGATCAGTAACCTAATAAAGTTATATCTGAGAAGAATTCTCCCCAAAACTGTTTGACGTCTGAAAAAATAAATGGCACACAAAAGGTTCATCAATTAGTTTTTTTTATGAATATGAGATTTTTCAGATGTTTCCAAACACAGAATGTATTTTTTAATCTCAATTATACTTACAGTTAAATTTGAATAATAGCTTAAATAATTACTGTAAAAAAACCTAATATAACATTTAAAGGCATTAAAAGTAGAAGACTGATAATGTATAACAGAAATTGAAAATAAAAAATGAAAATAAATTAGATATTGTTTCTAAAACACTGATTTCTCAACCAAAAGCTGGTAATAAAAAAGTTGAGCGTTGAACCAATAGAAGAGAAAGATAACTATGTGAGGTGATGAATGTGCTATTGAACATGGTGGTGGTAATCATGTCACAAAGTATATTCACACCTAATCATGACATTGTACACTTTAATACATGCGATTTATTTGTTAATTATGCCACAATAAAGTGTTTTAAAATATGATATAAAATGTCAAGTCAAAGAATTCAAAATTATGGGATAACATTTTTTTCATTGTCTTCAAATTATTTTAAACTCTGGAAAGGAAAAGTATTTCCCTTAAGGAGAAATCTTAAGGATGGGATGCCTGCATCACATCTATTGTTTCAGGTAAAATTCTGAGCTAACATTCAGAATGAGTTTTTAGATAAAATTTATACAGATTGAAGATCTTGATGTCACCAAATGTCAAGGGTTGTAATAATTTCAAAATTAAAGAGCTTCATGAGGCACAAAAGAAATAGAAAGAGGTTTGGGCATTGAGAGCAGCTTGCTCTCTTTTCACACTATCCACATATGTCTTGCCCAGAATGATGAATAAGGGCCCCCAGTGAGAGTCTCTAGGGTCATCTTGCATGGCAGGGAGGGGTTAAGTTTTGACATATCTCCATTTTATACCTCAGAGAGTTCTAAAACTTACCCTACCTCCTAAATCCATAGATCCTAACTATCAACTATAGGAATCTTTGGCCTGGGATATCTTGCTAAGAACATTCTGTAGGTTAGAACTTTTGCAAATATTATTAATCATCCACAGTTCCAGTTGGCGAAGATATGGAGAATATTAATGAGTAGTTTCTCTACTTTTCCTGAGTGTGAGCCCAAAGAAAGGGAACAAATGGGGTGTAGATCAGATGCTTTCATTCCTTCCTCAATAGACCCAGTTGATCAAATTAACAAAATTGAAAGAGGACCCATCATAGAATAATGTATTGTGGAGTTTGCTAAAATGAAGGCAAAAAAAGCAGCCAGCTCTAAATGTGTAACAAAACCTAGCTTTCTAATAACCCTCTTAACTAGTCTCTGTTTTTTTATTTAGAAAATAAAAATAAGTAGATAGGCAGCCTAAAAAATAAATTGTGAACAGCTGAAGAAGAAAATAAAAATGGAAAAAAAGATAAATACGCATGGCTCTGGTAATCAACCAAAACACACTAAAAATAATAATAATGATGATGATAAGCAAAGACATTGACAATTTGACTGCTTTGACGAGTACATAGGATGCTAAGAACATTTTTAAAGAGAAAAGTGATGTGGAAAGAATTTCTTCTCTCCTCATAAACCAAGAAAAAAAAAATCTGCTTTTCATCTGTAAATCCCAGAAATCTGCGTAGGGGGAAGTCAGTCAATCAGATCTGTTTGAAATTTGCTGAGTATTTTAATATTACTTTTCCCAATTGTATCATTCTCATTCTCTTCAATGGTGGTATTCGAGGTTTTGTTTTGTTTTATTTATTTTTTATTTTTTTATTTTTTTTTACATAACCAATTAAATGGAAATTTGTAACATTTGTGATTACAATCATTTTTTTTGGTTACAGCTGTGAAATTCAGTCTTCCTGTGATTATTTGTTTTTTGACCTTAGCAACTACACAGCTAAGCAGTTAAAGACACTAAAGTTCTGTTAACTTATTTTCTGTTTATCCTAAAAGGACATGCTTTAAATCCTGTTGTTATCTTTTTAACTTCAGTGACATAAAATTTGATGAACGTATATTTCACTCTTGGGAGAGTAAAATTCTAGTGTTGTGTTGATGATAATTTTCATAATTATATCAATTTTTGCCTTGATTTTCATGTATTACAAAATTGGCTTTTTAGTAAAGATAAGAATAAAAATAGTACACAAAAAATAGTGTATGCTCTTGACAAATATATTTTTGAGGTATATTTAGTTATGTTTATATTTGAGTCATTGATTTCTAAAGAGATGTGCAGATTTTTCTTCTTATAAGGACTATTATTTGTAATAAAAGAACCTTTCCTTACATATAGTATGGAAAATAAAAATTTCTATGTTCATAAGACCTTTTCGGATTACCTGTCTTAACTCATGATAAAAATGGATATTTTTTAGTTCTATTGTGTAGTAGGTGCTGCACTTTTTCATTTACTATGTCTTTTTACAGCACCAAAATTTTCCAAATTTGAATATTGCTTGGGTTTTTCTTACAAGAAAATAATCATAGACGTCTTTGATATTAAAAACATTTTACTAAGATGATTGTTCTGTAAATTACATATCAAGTTAGAACTCTGTGGTTATACGTCTTTTACGGTTCTAAAAATAAGGAAAAACACAAATTATTTTAAGTATGAAAGAACAAATTAACAAGAATAATAAAAAGTGACAATTATATTGTTTTCCTAAAATCACCAGTTAAGTTCTGTATTTATTTTGCTTTTTTATTTTGACTTCAATGTGTTATATGTAACTGATGAATCACAGAATTTTGAATCACAAAATTCTACTCCTGAAACCAATACATCACTAAAAGTTAACTAACCTGAACCATCTATCTATCTATCTATCTATCTATCTATCTATCTATCTATCATCTATCTATCTATCATCTATCGTGGATGATATATATAATATACAAATATATATATATAGTGGATGGTATATAACATGGTATTAATATTAAATATTTGTGGTTAGCTTAGCATAATCAGATCACACAACCAAAGAATAACCACAAATATGAATGTTAATTATGTGCCATCGACTTGTTATTAACATTCTTATTAATATAAAGATATCTTTAGTAGTGTATAGCATTCTGAAAATGACATGCACATTATATATAATCATTACTATAAATGGAAAAGATAAAAATATTTTTGGAAGTTTTGGCTCAAAAATATTATATCTAGAATCAATGTACTTAAGACTTTAGCATTATTCTATATTTTATTGTATGGATTCTTTCCACTTAGAAATGCCTAAGTGACTCCGGTCACTCAAATCAGACTCAAATCTCCTTTTCCTTCATTAAAACTTCTGAAAAACATTGTTTATACAGCACATTATGATGTTGTTTGGTTACAGAAGAGTCCACTGTAATTAAATATGCTACATGTACTCTTGAATTGTTATCATAATGAAAGATGATAAAGTATGCCATTTTTCTTTATTTTTTGTAGATAACATGTAAATCTAAGTTAAAGGAAACTTACACACTGTGATCCTTCAAGAATACTTGAAAAAAGAATGGTTAAATATAAAAACATGTAAGGGCAATTAAATATGCTTCATAAGAATAAAAAATGTTTTGTCATTTTTATTTTTTAAATATTTACATTTTCAATCGGCCTTTACAATATTCAGCACTTTAGAATGCAAGAATTTTCCTTTCTCCATAAATGTCCTATATATTCTCCCATGAAATCTGTTCTAAAAGGGGCATCCTGCTAGATGATGCCTCAATATTGATGCTTGAACCGACATAAGAATGTTTGGGGACGTTCTGATGGTAGTAAGATTGCAGTATATAATATGTTAGGAACTAAATATATGCAAAATAACAAATGAGACGTGTCAGTGTTGTTTTTGGATTTGATTAGCATTATTTTGAGGTTGTAGTCTAGTATTGCATGAGTTCAAATGATTCCAGGTTGGAATTTCAGTTATGCCACTTAGAAACACTGTGGCTTTGAGGAATTTCCTTAATCAATTGGATTTTCAATTTCTTTACATGTAAAATGTGATGGCAATACCTACTTAACATGATTATTTTGAAAATTAAAATGGTTAACAATTATATTATATTTAACACAGAGTTCTACAAGACCCAGAGCCTGGCATTCATTAAAAGAATGTGATTGTTATTATTAGAAACAGAATTTGTGTTTGGTCTCCTGAGACAAATTAGCATCCAGTCTTTTCTTTGCTTAATGGGAAAGGGTAGATCAAAGAGGGGAAGAAAAGACCTGCTTTATCACATTTACAGCATTTATACAAAAAGTTTTGTGTAGTTAGTTGTTGAGACCAAGGGAATAATTTTTCCATGGAAACAAAGCTATAAATGGTAGCTGGTTCCTCAGACAAACCCACAGAACTCTATTTAGGCCATAATGTAGTTGAAATAATGTGTAATTATAATGGAAAATAGTGGGAAATAATACTGTTGTAATACTACCAATTACACAAAACAGAATAATAGAATAAAAATTAGTTCTTTTTATTGAATTATTGGGCTGACTGAAAAAATTTAATTAAAAAATGAAGGAATGATCATCCAAGACTCTAGAAATTGTGAGGGTCACTTTATAATATTTTCAGAGGCTTTTAAGAATGATTGCACTACTCATTAAAACTAATCTGACTTCATTTTGTTTTCTTTTATCTTTCTTTTTTCCACTTCAAATACAGTGAAAAGATAATTAAGAGGAAGAAAAAAATGAATATAGAGGAAATATTCTGATATTGGAAGAGAGAATGAGTGCAGGATAGGAGAGAGAGGAAGAGACAGGTTATTGAAGAAGAGAGTGGGAGTTTATTGAGAAGGGAAAGGGAAGAGAGGATAAGGCTGAATGGAAGAAAGGTACAAAGGAATAGTGGAAAAGGAAAGAGAGGGATGGAATTTGTTGAAGAGTTATATGCAGTGTGAGACATGGGAATTTTCTTTTAAAAGAATTAATCCACAGTATAAAGATCTTATTACAATATGATTTAGCCTACAGCAAGGGTAAAATTTTATTACTATCTTAAAATTTCTTTAAAAAAACCACAATAATTTTGTATTCTACAAGAGAAAAGGTAAATACAATGGAAATCATTGACTATTCTTAAATCCATCAAAGAACTGTGGTCATGGGACAAATTCCCACCCAGAAATCTGAAATATAGGAGAGTACCAAAACTCTTAGCCCAGATCAGCTCACCAGGAGCAGAAACTCTTGAGTCATATACTGGTAGGAACACTTACTTGGCAATTATGATAAACTACTGGAGACAGAACAAGAAACTCTTGGAGGGCCCAGTTTTAGGGGGCCCTTTTAGTTTTGTGGGTTTGATGACAGGAACTTCATTGGATTCTCAATATGATGATCCTAGAATGGATCCTTATTAACTGGGAAAAAGCATATTAGCCAACTATAGCCTTTTTAGCACTCCCATCCCATCTAGGATAAGAAAAACATAATCCTAAGAAATATTTCTGTCACAGGGCATACTTAGAGCTACAAGAGACTGAGAGTTAATCATAAGCTCATGGAACACTCTCTACCCCATACCTTACCACATCAACAGGCTCCAGTATAATAAGAAAGGATTATAATAGAAAGAGCTACGTGAGTGAAGTTCTCAGAGAAACCCACAAACAGGGAGAAAAATAATAATCCAAGGACACTGTAGTAAATGGGCCTCTGACACCTACAACTACAGCAAATATTAAACACAATCATGCTCTTATCTAGATTACCATTAAAACTCATGTTAAAGCCCATTTATCCGTTTTTGTTACCCAATATATTATGTCCAACTTTTGACAAAACAAAACAAAACAAAACATACTGAAAGATAATCAAAAACAGTTTGAAAAGACAAAACAAACATCAGACCCCGATTCAGTTATGACCTAGATTTTGGAATCATCAATAGACAGGGAATTTAAAATAAATATAATTGATATGTTAAGGTATGTAAAGGAAAAAAAAAATAGCGAGCAATACAGATGAGCAATGTAACCAGAGAAAGGGGAATTCTAGGATAAAATTAAAAAGAAATCATTAGAGGGATGCCTGGGTGGCTCAGTGGTTGAGTATCTGCCTTTGGCTCAGGTCCCAGGGTCCTGGGATCGAGTTCCATATCAGGCTCCCTGAGAGGAGCCTGCTTCTCCCTCTGCCTGTGTCTCTGCCACTCTCTCTGTGTCTTTTATGATAAAATAAATCTTAAAAAAAAAAAAGAAATCATTAGAAATCAACAACACAAACAAAGTGAACAATGCTTTTGATGGTCTCATCAGTAGACTGGACACAATAGAGAAAGAACCTAAGATCTTGAAGCTGGAAGAATGGAAATTCTCCAAACTGAAATCAAAAAGAAAAAGAATAAATTAAAAAAAAATTCAAGACCTGTGGAACAATAGCGAAGGGTGTGACAGACATATATTTTTGTAATTGGAATAATAGAAAGGAAAGAAAAAGAAATAGAGGAAGTATTTGAAGCAAAAATGGCTCAGAATTTTCCAAAGTTAATGACAGACACCACAAAGTGCAAACATAGGAAGCTCAGAAAACAGCAAGCAGGGTAAATACCAAACAACAATCTATACCTGGGCATATCTCATCCAAATTTGGGAAAACCAAAACCAAACAAAATTGTGAAAGAAGTTATAGTAAAAACAAGACAAAAATGCCTTCTATAATGAAGAATACGGACAAGAATGACATCCAATTTCTCCTCATGAGCCATATAAACAAGAATAGAATGGATCGAAATATTCAAACTTTTGAGAGAAAAAAAATCTATAATTCTGTATGCAGCAAAATTATTCCTCAAAAGTGAAGGAGTCAAAGACATTCTCAGACAAAAATTGAAGAAATTTATCACCAAGAGACCTGCCTTCAAAGTAATACTGAAAATTCCTCAACGAGGAGGAAATGATACAGCTCAGAAATTCAGATAAACATAAAGAGAGTGAGAATGTTGGATACAGGTTAAAAATTACTTGCACTTCCTACAAAGTGTTATTTGAAAGTGGACTTAAATTAGTTGTAAAGGTATAATAGATATATGGCAAACATTAGTACTACCAGTAAATTTTTTCTTTAAAGGAGTATAATTGATATGTTAAGGGCCGAGAGAAAATGGAATCATATAAAATGCTCAATTATAACCAGAGAAGACAAGAAAAAGAAATAGTGAACATGTGCAACAAATAGAAAACAGAAATATAATAAATACTAATGAAAGTATATAAATAATCACCTTAAATGTAAATGGCCTACATATAGTAATTAAAAGACAGAGACTGTCTTTTAGGGATTTAAAACAAAAGCAAAAACAAGACTCAACTATATGTTGTCTACAAGATACCTACTTTGAATATAAAAACCACGACTGGTTAAAAGTAAAGTAAGAAAAGATATAACATGCTGCTGGTGAATCAAAACAGAATGGGAACAACTATATCAATTTCAAACAAAGCAGACTTCAGAGCAAGGAACATTATCAGAGATAAGGTAGGGTATTGCATAATGATAAAGTGGTCAATTCTCCAAGAAGATATAGTAATCCTTTTATGTAGGTAGCCAATTTTAAAGCATCAAGGTAAGGACTATGTAAGGCAAAAACTGATAGAACCATAAAGATAAACGGACAAATATTTTATAGTTGAAGATGTGAATACATATTCCTTTATCATTAACTGATACCAGTAGACAGAAAAATCAGTAAGGATGTGACTTGAGCAACACCATTAATCAACTGTATCTAATTAGCACTTATAAACTTATGTAACTTATAGCACTTATAGCAATAGAAGAACAAGATCACATGAATCATTTACGAAAATAGACCACATTCTGGCTCATAAATTACACCTTAACAAACTTAAAAGAAGAGAGACAATACAAAGTATGGTCTTAGACTACAATGGAGTTAAATAGAAATCTTTAACAGAAAGATAGCTGGAAAGTTTTAGATATTTATATATAAATATATATATATATATATTTGAGATTAAACAACACATATTTATTTTTATTTATTTATTTTTAAATATTTTATTTATTTATTCACGAGACACACACACACACACACACATACACAGAGAAAAAGAGAGAGAGAGAGAGAGAGAGACACAGGTAGAGGGAGAAGCAGGCTCCATGCAAGGAGCCCAACACAGGACTCGATCCCGGGACTCCAGGATCACACCCTGGGCCAAAGGCAAGTGCTAAACTGCTGAGCCCCCCAGGGATTCCCCAAACAACACAAATTTAATAACACATATGCGGCAGAGAAGAAGCATTGAGAAAAAGAAATATTTTAAATGTTTTAGACTAAATCTAAATGAAAAAGCAACTTATCAAAATTTGTGAGATGTAACCAAAGCTATGATTAGAGAGAACATTATAATTTAAGCTTGTACCTTAGGAAAACTAGAGAAGGAAGAGCAATCTAAACCTAAACAAAGCAGAAGAAAAAGAAAAGGAAAACAAACAAATAAATAAACATGGAGTAGAAACTTTGACACTGAAAACAAACAAAAATAAATGTAAAAAAATACAATGAAAATAAAAGCTGATTCATTGAAAGTTCATTAGAATTGATAAGTCTGTAGCCTGGATAACAACAGAAAAAAGAGAGAATGCATAAATTACTAACATCAGAAATACTAGCATTACTACTGATACCAGGGCACTAAAAGGGTAAAAAAAATAATATTATGAGCAACTCTGTGTTTTTTCATATGACAATTTTGGTAAAATGGACCATTTCTTTCAAAGACACATACTACTAAAAGTCCCAGATAGTTTTTTTTTTCCCCAGATAGTTAAGTATAAATTTGAGTAGGACTATAACTATAAGAGAAATTGAATTAACACTGAAGAATCTTCCCAGAAAAGACAGCACTAGGGCTCAAATGTTTTCACTTGTGATTTCTAGCAAGTATGTAAGTGGGAAAAACGATCCCAATTTTCTACAATCTCTTTCAGGAAATAGAAGCAGAGGAAACACTTTCTAACTCATTCTATGTGGCCAGCACTACCCTAATAACAAAACCAAATAAAGATATTGGAATAAAATGAAAATTACAGGCTGGTATCTGGTATGAAGATAGATGCAAAAATTCTCAACTGAATATTAAGACATAGAACTCAACAAATTGTACACCAAGACTGAGTGGGATTTATTCCAAACATGCAAAGCTGGTTGCACATACAAAAACCAATTAATATAACCCACCAGTGAATAAGCTGAGTAAGGGAGACAAATCATATAAACATATTGACTGATACAGAAAAAGTATTTGACAAACTCTAACATTCAATCAATTAAAAAGTCTCACCAAACTAGGAATAGTCGGGAACTATAACACCCCATTTACCTCAATGGAGAGATCATATAAACAGCAAATAGACAAGAAAACAATGGCCTTGAATGACACACTGGACCAGATGGAGTTAACAGATATATTTAGAACATTCCATCCTAAAACAGCAGAATAAACATTTTTTTCAGGTGCACATGGGACGTTCTCCAGAATAGGTCACAGAATAGGTCTCAGTAGCAACAACAACAACAACAACAACAAGATTGAAGTCAGTCATGTACATTTTTTTAACCAAAAACACTATGAAACTTGAAGAGAACCACAAGAAAAAAATCTGGAAAGACCACAAATGAATGGAGGTTAAACAACATGCTTCTAAACAACGAATGGGTCAACCAGGAAACCAAAGAAGAAATATAAGGCAATCTACGCAGTGAGAGAAGATATTAACAAATGGCATTATCTAATAAGGGATTAGTATCCAAAATACATAAAGAATGTATAAATTCAACACCCAGGAAAGAAAGAATCCAGTTAAAAATTGGTCAGAAGACATGAATATACAGTTTTCCAAAGAAAGTATACAGATGACCAACAGACACATGGAAAGATGCTCCACATCACTCATCGTCAGAGAAACACAAATCAAAACTACAGTGTGATATCACCCCACACCCGTCAGAATGGCTAAAATTAACACAGGAAACAGACATTGGTGAGGATGCAGAGAAAGGGAGCCCTCTTGCACTGCTGGTGGAAATTCATGCCAGTGCAGCCACTGTGGAGAACAGTGTGGAGGTTCCTCAAGAAATTAAAAATAGAGCTACCCTACCAGCAATTGCACTACTGGGTATTTACCCAGAGGATACAAAACTACTGATTTGAAGGGGCACCTGCACCCCAGTGTTTACAGCAGCATTATCAACAATAGCAAAATTATGGAAACAGCTCAAGTATCCATGGACTGATGAATGGATAAAGATGTGATATGTGCGCTATAGAAAAGGTATATGTGGTGTATATGTGACTATGTATATGTACAATGGACTATTAGTCATAAAAAACAATGAAATCTGGCCAATGAAAGGACATGAGTGGGGCTAGAGTGTATGCTAAGTGAACTACATCAGTCAGAGAAAAACAAAGACCATATGATTTCACTCCTATGCAGAATTTAAGAAACAAAACAAACAAGGAAAGAGTCACACAAAAAAAGAGCTCGAGAGAGGCAAAGCAAGAAACAGATTCTTAACTATAGAGAACAAACTGAAGGTTGCTGGAGGGGAGGATGGTGAGGGTGAGTTAAATAGGTGATGGGGGTGGAAGTATGTATTTGGGACGAGCCAGATGTTGTATGTAAGTGTTCAGCCAGTATCTGGAACACCTGAAACTAATATTACACTGTAGGTTAACTAATTGGAATTCAAATCAATACCTGAAGAAAAAAACAAAACAAGAAGCAACCAAAGAAAAGTAAAACAAAACAAAACAAAACAAAAAAAACAGAGTATTTAAGCCAGTGTTGGTGAACAAATAGAAACATGGAGATCGACAGAACTGCATCAAGAACCCACAAGTAAATGCAAACAAGTACAGCCAATTAGTCTTTGAGAAACAAACACAAGTCAATGAAGAAAGAATAGTTTTCCAACAAATGGTACTAGAAAAATTGGGCATCCATAGGCAAAAAATAAAAATAACTTTTAAAATTTTAAAAGTTGAATCTACATGAAGATCTTACACTTTTCATAAAATTATTTTGAGATTTATCATAGACCCAGGTGTCAACAACACTATAACAGTTATTAGAAAATAACATAGGAAAAAATATAGATGACCTTGGGTTTGGCAATGAATTATTTGATTCAAAAAATATGTCAGGGCACCTGGGTGGCTCAGTGGTTGAGCTGCCTTCGGCTCAGGGCATGATCCTCACTTCCGGGATCGAGTCCTGCCCTCAGGCTCCTGGTGGGGCGCCTGCTTCCCCCTCTCCCTGTGTCTCTGCCTCTCTCTCTGCTTCTCTAGTGAATAAATAAATAAAATCTTTTCAAAAATATGTCAACAAAAATCACAATCTATGAAAAAAAGGTTGATAACTTCAACTTTGTTAAAATGAAAACCATCCACTCTGCAAAATACACTCCTAGGAAAATGAAAAGACAACCCATAGGCTGGGAGAAAATATTTGCAATACCTATATCCGGCAAATAACTGGCATCTAACTTTTTTTTTTCTTTTTAACTCCTGAAACTAAATTAAGAAAACAGCCCAATTAAAAATGGGCAAAATCAGGACATGTTGCCAAAGATGATGATATACAGCTGACAAACGCCATATGAAAAGATGCTTGACATGAATTTTCATCAGGGAATTGCTAAATAAAACAATAAGATACCACTAACTCTAAAAATGGCTAAAATCTAAGATACTAAAAGTACCAAATGCTGATCAAGATGTGGAGAAATAGGTGGTACAGCCACTTTGAAAGTCCATTTGGCCATTACTTACTGTAGGGGTTCAGGGAGCTCTGTGACCCCACAAAGAGGTGGGCATGGGATGCAATGACACTACAAGTTTTACATGTACATTTCTGGGAGTTATCATCCAGAAACAAACAGAGCAATGGGATTACTGGGGAATCGGGGATCTGTTTGTCTAAATGCTGTCTCCCAGTTACACGGTAGGCCATTCTGGGTCAGAGAACCCGGAAGGGCGCTGGTGCCTTGAGCTGTCACAACCACAAGGCTCTATCTCATCCTTGACTGATGAACACCAGATTAGCTTTCACTCTAAGACCTTCCAAGCATCCCCCTGCACTCCTATGTTGAAATCCTAGCATCCAGTATGATGATATTTGGGAATGGGGCCTTTGGAAGGCAATTAGGTGTAGATAAGTCATGAGGGTAGGACCATCATCATGGGATTAGCCCCTTAGAAGCAAAAGTTCCAAAGAGATTGTTTCCCCTCTCTTAGCCATTTGTGGAACCAGGAACAAGACAGGTCAGGAAGAGATCTCAATTGAACTGACTCACACCTTGATGCTGGACTTCCTTGTCTCCAGAATTTTGAGATAATAAATTTTTAATTTAAGCCACCTTGTTTACGGCATTCTGTCAGGGCACCCTGAGCTTCCTATGACACATGGAATATGCAAAGCAGGCACGCTCTAAGTGGCTAAACGTTTGCTTGTTTAAGTGTATAGCTGGTGGACTTGTGAGGTAATGAGCCTCATCCCATGGTAAAGAAATTAAACACACACACACACACACACACACACACACACACAAACCTTGGGGCCCATGTACAGAGACTGTCTTTGGATCATTCCTTTAACATTTGCAAAGCTACACACAGTCTTACCTTATGAACCAGCAATCACACTCCTCGGTATTTACATAATTGAGTGGAAAGCGTATGTCTGCACAAAAACCGTCACCTGAATGTTTATAGTAGTGTTATTCATAATTTCCTGAAACTGTTGGCATGCAAGACGTCCTTCAATATTTGAGTGGATAAGCTGTGTTATGTACATGCAATGCAATATCGTTAAGCAGTAAAAGAAATGAGCCAGCAAAAGCCATAAAAAGACATAAGAAACATCAAAATGTACATTGCTAACAAAAAGAATCCAGTCTGAAAAGACTGCACACTCTATGACTCTAATTATATGATATTCCAGAAAAGGCAAAACCATACGGATATTAAATGTTCCCGAATCCACACTGTTGTAAATAAATGGTTAAATGAACTAGCATGTAGGTGAAGAGAGACAAATCTGCATAGAGGAATTAAAAATAATTTATGTAGAAAGTCGACCCCAAGGAAGAGGAATATAACTCACTCAAGTGTGGGTTGCCTGGTGACTGTCTTCCAAAGAGTAAAGCATGGAAATGGGAGAGAGGAGAGGAAAATAACTCTCTATCAGAGGCACTTGAGAAGCCCTCGATGGTATGAGTCAACAGTCTTGATTAACAGACTTATCAGGGTCACAAGTCAAATCACGTTGATATATGATGTGATGAGAATGACAATTACCTCTGTGTGATTGTCCCCAAAATCCATAACCCTAATCTAACCATTAGAAAAGCACCAGGCAAATTTTAGTAGAGGGACAGTCTACAACATATCTTTCCATTTTTCCTTCAAACTGTCACAATTATCAAAACTAACGAGAGTCTGAGTAACTGTCGTAGCCAAAGAAACCGGAGACATGACAACCCAATATCCTTTGAAATCCTGCATGGCATCCTGGAGTGGAAAAAGATGTTGAGTAAAAACTAAGAAAATCTGAATTAACTGTGGATGGTGAATTAACAGCAAGATTTCAACATCAGTTCATTAATTTTAAAAATATGTTATAGTAATGTAAGCTAATAGTAGGGTAAACTGTGTTTGGGGGAGGGGGTCATGGTTTATGAGATCTCTATGTGCTCTATGCTCAGTGTTTCTGTAAACCTAAAACTGTTAAAAAATATAAGGTCTGTTATAAAAAAATGAATATATTTAGTAAAATATTTCTCATTAGAACTGATGATTTCATTTTTCTTTTCTTTTCTTTTTTTTTTAAATAACAGTCTGAAAAGCAAGGTCCTGGGAAGACGATTAAAAGGAAAAAAATAGAAAGAAAGAAAAGGCGTGGGGAAATTGTTGACATGCGCATCATCCCCTATTCCCCCAGGGAGGTGTAAACCTAAATTAATTAGCTTGCCTTTAGGGTATTTTGTTGCGGGTATTTTCATTGCCTTGAGGGTGTGTTAAGGATGGGAAATCACTGGGTGCAAAGTGTATCATCGCAGAATGGAAGCTCCATGTAATGACTATGTTTCTAACTAATAAATAAGGAACTGTCTCTATTCATGAAGAAAAAGTCAATCTTTAACAAACTTCGTCAGTGACTTCATCAGATGAGGAAACAGTGGAGAAATACAGGATACATTATCCTCTCAGAGAGATGCAGATACCTGAATACAAAGTTTTAAAGATAACAATGGCTCATTTGCTTTTGTACACATGCATGCACATGCACACACATGCACACAGACATGCACACGTGCACACACCCTTCTTAGAATAGACTGTAGAACTTCTTAAATAGGGAAAGGAAAAGGGAAAATCTATAGGTCGTGCTTAGGGAAGAAAAGATGTGTAACCTAAATTCTAGAAGTTATATTTCATCCAATCAATTCCTTCATCGTTTCAAACATTTATTAAGTGGCTGCTACAAACCGACCTTATCTAAACCCTGGAGCTATAGTGACTAAAACAGACAAGGACTCTGCTTCAGGGATCTAATGACTCCTCTGGTGGACGACAGGTAGACCCCACTACTCAGATCAGTACATAAAAGTGGTTTAATTCAGCTAATACCAATACCACAGAGAACACAAAGCAGGTAATTGTGTGGACAGTGTTTGGATGAGGGTGTTTTAGATAAAGTGGTTGGGAGGAAATTTCTAAAAAGAAAAAAATTGAAATGTTAAGTCTATGCATGATGGAGAGAAGTCATGCTTGTGGAGTTTGAGGACGGGAATCCCAGGAAGAAATAACAAAGATATAAAATCTGTAAAGTCGGAGCTGGGCTTGCCAGTTCCAGGAGTAACGAAACTGATGTGGTTAGACTGTTGGGAACGTGGGCTCGAGGAACGTCTGTGTTGACAAACTCAATGAGGTGGCTGATTGCTAGCTAGGCCGCGGGAAAGTGTCATGGCTGGAAAGTGTCTGGATGTGTTCTTCATGAGAAAGGAAGCAATTAGGATTGATGGTAAATAAATGATAGGACTGGATCTAAATATTTAGAGAAATACACTGACTGCCATATGGTTACAGGCAGCACTGAAACACAAGTGGAGATGTGGTGACCAAATCACACGACTAACATGTTGTAGGTGACCACGGCGATGGAATTGGGGTGAGCAAGAGGTAGTCAAGCATTGGGTGTATTCCTAAAACCAGACTCAACATAACTTGCTCAAAAATCAGGTAAGGCAGTGCAAGGAAGACCTTGCCGATCCGTTTTGATCTCAGTTACTACAGAATCAGAAGTGGCACCTGAGGAAGACAGGAGGAAAAAGATCATATTTCTTTTAGAGGCCGTTGACAAGAGTTCTCTTTCGAACATTTCATGTTTTAGATATTTATTAGACCAGACAGTTCAGAATCCTATGCTTACTATTTTACTAACAGGCAGTAGGTCTTTTCAATTTGACTGTAACGCATTGAAGACAAGACCATTTGTTGGTCGTTTCCCAACATTTATGTTTCTGGTAAAGAACATTAATTGGAACAAATATGTAATAGCTAAGGAATTCTAAATTTAAATCTCCAACCTGAACTTTCCCCCTAAACTATAGACACGTATTTTTCACTAATTACTGGACCTCCCTATTTGATGGTTAACAGGCATCTAAAATTTAATATTTAGAGACTGAGTCTTTGCTCTTCTCTCCCAAACCAACCTCCAGTAGTGTTCGCCATCTCACTACACGGCAACTCTATTTCCCCCAATTGCTCAAGTCAAAATTTCAAGGCTTTGATGACTCTGCTTTTCCTTGCATTCATTCCACTTGCAATCCATTAACAAATTCCATCAGTTTAGTAATGGTATAGACCCAGAAAGAGTCAGCATTTATTCGGCGTTTGTTTGCTCCTTTTTGCCCTTCCTACTATCTTCACTGATACACCCCAGCCCAACCTACGTCACGGACCCCTTAACTTTTGCAATAGTCCCATAAGTGGTCTTCCTGCTTCCTGATTGCATACAGTCGACATATTCTCAACAGCAGTTAGAACAGCCTGTTAAGATGTAAGGTGGGTGCAGTTGCTTCTCTGTTGATTCAGGGGCTTTTCTTCTGAGTGAGAACTGATGTCAAAGTCTCTACAGTGACTTGCAAAACCTATGGGGGGGGGGGATGCTGTTATCCTTCTTTGCTAACTTCTGTCTCTTTTTTCTACTCACTTTGCTTCAGATACTTGGACCCTGTTTTTGTGTTGTTGTTGTTGTTGTTGTTGTTGTTGTTGTTGTTTTAAGATACTTGGACCTTGGGTAGATCTTACTAGTCTCCTTTAGCCCTTGCTCTTCTCTGTAACTCAGATGTTTCTCTGCAGATATCTCATGGCCTGCCGATTCATCAGCTTCATTTCTTCATTCAAATATCACCTACTCAGTGAATCTTTTTCTGGCAAATTCTCTATACAACTCTATAAAAACCATGATAAATCATTGAGAATTTCTATATTTCTAAATTACAGAAGAACTCTCTATATATCTAAATTTCTAAATAATTTCTAAATTATCTCTTAAAATTTATTTTACTTAGCTTTGCCATTTTCCACAATAATTCACATTTGTCTTCTGTTTCTTTGTTTACTATCATTAGGAGCATAGCCCTGGAAGGGTTGCGATATATCCATTGTTACTAGCAGATTCCCTGGCACATAGCCAATATTCAATAATTATCTGTTGAAATGAAAGGATAAATACGTCATCAAAGATAATTTGCTGAATTAATTTAAAACAGGCTAAACATGGGACCCCTGGCGGCTCAGTCAGTTGAGTGTCTGACTCTTGATTTCGGCTCAGGTCATGACCTTAGGGCCGTGAGGTCGAGCCTCGCCTCAGGCTCCATGCTCAGCAGAGAGTCTGCTAGAGATTCTCTGTCTCCCTCTCCCTCTGCCCCTCCCAGCCCAACACACACTGTCTCTCTTAAAAACAAACCAAAACAGACTAAATCTGATGTCCCTACGTTTGTCTCAGTTAATGTGACCCATTAAATGCTGGCACTAATGTTGTCAGTGTAGCCGAATTAGCTCATGTAAATTATGTAAATTGTCTGTTTAGAATAAAAATTTTGTTTAAAAAGCAAATCGACTCAAATTCCAAAATGATGAGTAGTATTTTGGGGGTATTGTTGTTTTCTAAATCTGAGATAGATCAAATACTGGGATAGATCATGGCAGGGGAACGAATTAATGTGGAGAAGCTACAGGAGACGCGCTCAGTTATTTCTGTATCACTGACGCCAACACAGCAACATCAGCTTTTCTTGTTTCCCTTTTTTTCTAGTTCACCTGATTTGCTGAATTTTCTGCACGTATGATGCCTTCTTGCCCATGTGGAAAGCTGACCTCCTGCTAGAAAACCTCCACTACTCAGAAGCCATTTTTTTCCTTTCTGTGGAGCCACTTGGCCTTTTTCTCCATATTCAGACTCCTCCTCTGCTGAATTTCACAGGACCTGCCTCATGGTCCTTCAGTACGATTCTCTTCACCACCCGTTTCATAATATGTGCTACTTCAATGGAATCTTCATAAGGCCATTGAACTCTAGGAAAAGTTTCTTTTTTTTCTCTTTTACATATAAAATATTGAGTTTGCTGATTGTAAATGGGCCAGCTCAGCAGACTGCCCCCACTAGTTGTCCCTGACGCCCTCACCACAATGCCCCGCCTTGGATGCTTCCTTACTTGTCTTCCCCAGTGCAGTCCAGTAGCTCAGCTCTAACATCTCTCTTATTATATTGCAAGGATTTGTTTTTGTTTCTCACATCCCAGATATGTAGAGAAATCTTGGAAAGAATAACTTAAGTCATTTTCATCTTTGGACTGTTATCTGGCAGTGAGTGCACCAAAAAAGAAAATGCTTTTATATCAGCTGCTTTCAACTAATTAAAAAAAAAAATGAAAACAAAAAAAATCAGCAAAGATTGCTAATGGAAGGAAAGAAGAAAGAAAGAAAAGGGAAGGAGGGAGGGAGGGGGTGGTGCTTGCGTGGCCCAGGTGGTTATGAGTCTGACCTCAGCTCCTCTTGGGTCCTGGGACCGAGTCCAGCATTGGGCTCCCTGCTCGGGGAGTCTCCTCGTCCCTCTCCCTATTCTTCTGCCCCTCCTTCCGTTCCTGGGCGTGAGTGTGTGCTCTTCCTCTCTCTCAAATACATAAAATCGTTTTAAAAACTACAATCAAGGAGAAAATAACAATGTATTCAAGTTTCCTTAATTTCAAATATGGTGTTTGCAATATGAAATATATGTGTAAATGAACATATTCTGTGGGGATACAAAATAAAGTAATATGGTTACTTGTAGAAAACAAAAAAATCAACTCCATGATGAGAGTGAAACAAAGATAAATGAATGTAGCTTATCCGTCATCTTGAGCTGAATCAAAACACTGTCCCTTAATATATTTTGTATTCATAGAAGGGACTAGGAGGGTTTCTTTTCTCTTAAATGCAGACATTATTAAATTTCTATTTTATAACTCAAGTGGAGACGTTGGGTGCCTAAATTGGCAAACGTGGGACGCGGGGTTGTTTTTCTCCCAGAAATTTAGACTGAAGCTGCATTGTTTTTCTTCATTTTGTTTTATTTAAATAATGACATCAACCTTCTACATCAAGTTTGGTTCAAAGCTTGACTTTGGGGGAAGAAAGCACGTGGTCAAATATTTAAGGGGACCTAAGTCTGACCCACAGATCTCAGTGTCCTATGATTTCCTATCACCGTCAATGGGACTCGATACTTTGCATCTACACCACCGGCTCCACCGACAGGGCCTCCAGCTGCTTCTGAGGCTGGCTGCCCGTGCTCCTGGGTCGTCAGCACAGGGCCAGCCACCGGGGACCTGGACGCCTGGCCAGCTGCCCACTGGGATCTGCCCACAGGCCGGGCTTGCTTCTCTGTCGGAGAAATTGGGAAGGCTCCTACAGGTGCTGGGACGCTCAGGGGCCATGTCCCTCAGCTCGGGCCATGCTCCAGGGGACCTGTTGGAGACCTGACTTCAAGAAGGTTTCTGTCTAGTGTTCCTTTCTCCCTGTGGATCCTGAACGCTTTTGTTCTCTCACCAAAGCGTCCCTATCCTGGGTTTTGCAGGTCTCGTATTTTATTCTAATTCAAGGTACGGACCCTTATTAGCAAGATGCCACCTGGCTGCATTTTTAATCTGTTTTGGGTGCATCCACTGGCCCGTGGCATCAGGAGGTGGGCTCTCCATCATTCCTGTGGGTGGCCTAAGGGGCAGCTCAGGTTGGGGAGGTGTCGGGGCGCTGTAGGCCTCTGTCTCGGTCCAGGCCAGGCCAGACTACATGCTGGGAACCACAGCTCGGTTTAATGTTTCATTTCCCTTCCTGATTAAGTTCTCTGGTGTGCAGAGGAAGCAAAGGGGACAGTTCCAGCGTGTTTATGCTCCAGGAATATTGTGACATGAAGGAAGCACCGTATTGGGAGCCGGAAAATGTGCACAGTGTCCTTCCATCCACGTCTCCCTGGCTGGGTGGTTGTCCTCTTCCTCTCGCTCGGGGCCTCGGGTGCCCTTCTGGTAAAGTAGAGGATAACACCCATCTGTGCAAACTGGACCTGCTCTGGTTCATACGAGGATCCTTGTCGATCTGTGTTTCAGTTACAGTAAAGATACACAAGCTCACCAGACACGCACCGGCTCTCACAATGGTCCCCATGCAGAGCGGTGACAGGCAGGCACTTTATTCAATGTTTACTCCCTACCCAGCATGAAGAAGGCACAGAGATAAGATATGGAGCGAAATAACCCATGTTTCTGACCTCCCCGAGATCGCTAAAGGAAGAAGGGCGATGCTCTAGGTGCGGTGATGGATTGGCCTGCTCCTCAAGCTTGAGCCTTCTCATCCATAAACACTGGTTCTCTCTGTCAACAGCATCAAACATCAATGAGGTTTTCCTGCTTCCTCGGATTGGCATGAAGCACCTCATCTAAGGATATGGAGATGTGGACAACTCTACTTGCACGTGCAGCTCAGGGAACCTCCGACTCTCTCTTGCCCTCTGAGGGGCACCAAGGTTAAAACAGCAAGAAGCTTTCCCTCCTAAGAGAGCAAGTCTACTTTTCTTCAAGTTTCGGAAGGACACTATGGACGGGATTGGAAACTCTTCCTTATTCCTCTTAGATCTCTTTTTGGCAATTCTTTTCTTTGGGGAGGGTGCAGGTTCTGGGCCACTTTCCTGTCTAGGTGGCCTCCTGAAGAGCTCCTGATGCTAACCAGGTGGTTCCACCCCCCCCCCCCCCCAGCCCACTGCAGATGTCCTCAGATTCCCTGAAGCCTCCCCGGTGCACTGGCCCCACACCCACTGCTCGGATTCAGTACCACCTCCAAGGATGAAAAAGGACAGGAAGCTTCTTGGGTTTCTGACTCCCTGCTGCTCTCCCCCAAGCATTTAAGCTGATTTTAGATCAGTGGAAAGAGCTGGTCGAACTGGTCCCTGCCCTCCCTCTGGTACTTCCTCTCAGAAACAAAATGTTTCCTTCCTCTTCCATGTGCACTGACCCTTTTTGAATATGACGGGACTGCCATTATGGTCGACAGGATTATACAGATGCACCCCCCGCCCCAATGCCTGTCCCTTGATTATCCAATCAAACAGTAGCCTAGATGCTGCTGTGAACAGGTCTTGCTGGTTGAACTGAGGTGGCTGATTGGCTGATTATAAAATAGGGAGATTATTCTGAATTTTCCAGGTGGGCCCAGGGTATCCCATGAGCCTTGAAAAACAGAAGAGCAAGGCCCAAGGGTGAGACCGAGAGATGCTGTAGCATGGAGAACAGGAGATGTTAGAAGCTTGAGACAAACCAGACTTGCTGTTTCTGGAAGGAGGCCTCTTGGAAAGCACAGGAGAGATGGGGACTATCTAGGAGCAAAGATTCCTTGTTGACAGCCAGAAAAGAAATGGGGATTTCAGCTCTACAATTACTTGGAACTGAATTTTGCCTGAATAAGTCTGGATTTGGGTTATATCTAGAGCTTCCAGTAACCTTGCCAACATCTTGATTTTAGTCCTGTGAGAGCTATGACAGGTCTGACCCGCAGAGAATATGAGGTAATACATTTGTGTTGTTTTACACTGCTGAATGTGTGGCCATAATAGAAAACAAGAATCACGTCCTCCTCTTGGTCTAAGGTGCATTTGCCTTCCTGTCCCTGAGGGAAAATTATAGAAGAAATGCAGGAAGCTGGACCAGCAAAAGTAAAAGCAAATTGGTGGGAAGTGAAATAGTATTATTCCTTTTGTACTTTTTAACTTTATATAATGTGATGACTCTATAATTAGATTATAAAGCAGTTGATAGACATCAGACAAAGAGGAGGTTCTAAAATTGTGTGCGCACGCCTGTGCATGAGAAAGAGGGAGAGAGATTTGGATCAATATTTCTTCATGTATTCTTATATGAAAATATTAATTGAATTTTGTAGAGCCAATCCAATATTCTTTGAATTGAATCTCATTCAAATTCTATGAATTAAGGGTGCCTGGGTGGCTGAGTAGGGTAAGGGTCCAAATCTTGATTTTGGCTTAGGCCGTGATCTCAGGGTGGTGAGATTGAGCCCCATATTGGGCTCCCCTCTCAGCGGGAGTCTGCTGAAGATTCTCTCTCTCCCTTCCCCCCTCCTTCTGCTCATATTCTCAAATACACAAATAAATCTTAAAACAAAACAAAACAAAACTCTCCATGAATTAAGTATCCTTTGTGTGTATTACACATAAAGAAACCGGCTTAGAACCTTTAAGTGGTCTGCCTAATGTCAGTGAGATGAAATTCAGACTGTGCAAAATGGAGCAAACCCTAAGGGTATTAAATATGTAAAATTAGTGGAACGGCAAAAGTAGCCTGAGGTGACCAGCGCTTGGAGAAATCCCAAAAGGCAGCTTGGCTAAGTGCAGGAATACCAAGGGGTAGGTAGCCTGTATCTCACTCACTCTGAGTCATGGTAAGAGTATGTGAATTTTCCACTGATTAATAGAATATCTTGTTTGCCATAAAATTTAAGCCGTCTTATTATTTCAAAGTGAGGTACCGACTTAGCAAAAGGCCCCTGTGACAAAAACAAATAAGAAAAACCCAACCTGTTAAGTAGACCACCATAGTAAGCACTCAACAGATGGTAAGCATGATCACACTGCAGTCACTCTATATCAGTGACCCATATGAGGAGCATTTAGGCTTAAAAAACAGTCTGTGGAAAAATTTTAATAGGTGTGGGTGAGGAGTAGAGACAAGAGGGATAATTAAGATGGATCTCCTGTGTAGACCAAAATCCTGTGGTACCTTCCATATAATCCCATATCTTCCTCCTAAGGGAGCCAGCATTTGAGTATCTGCCACAGAAAAGTAAATGAAAACTAGTGAGTAATCGCTGGAGAATGAGTGGCATCCCACACAATATGGAAAACAATTCCTGTGCCACTAATGTGGACATTTCTTTTTTTTTTTCTTTTTTCTTCTGTATCTTTCCAACTAGAGCAAGAAGTGCAAGAAGTGGTCTTTGGATAAGAGTAGATATTGTCTCCTCCCACACCACGTGGGTGGAAGGAGGACTTTGAATCAAATATGTAATTGAAGTTTAAAAAATGATTGAAAATTTATGGGTTTAATGAAAAGCAATGAGAGTAATCAGCTTGGGAAGGGGGATTTCAAAGACTGTAGCAAGTACTTAGAAAAAATAAAAATATTTTTTACTTTAATTATTTTCAACTTATTGACCAAACTTATTTCATATTACATTATTTACATCATCAACTGTGTCTTCTTTTAATTTAGGCATGTCCTACTAGAATTTTCACAAGAAAAATTTCAGATTTGTTGAAATGCTCCTCAGATGAGCCATTAGGTTGGTATTTATACAGTATAATTTTATGTATCATTAGTAAGACACTATCCTAAATTTTTTATATGTGTAATACAATTCAAATTATCAAAATTGCCGAATAGCTTTGTGAGATAAGGAAACCGAGGCACAGAGAGCATAAATCTCTTGAATATCTCCAGATTATAAAATACCAGAGCTAGGATATGAACACTTCACGTTGATCACTGGGGCTTTTGTGCCAAAATTCCTGTTCATGGAAAAAGTACAAAAGGTTCAAGTCAGAAATACAAACTTCACTCCAAATTGTTGCTCAACAGCTAGAAGGACCAATCACAGTTAGTGAAAAACTCAACTTACTTTTCCAACATAGTACTTATTTTGATAAGCCCTTGTTCATTGCCTTGACACATGCTAAACAAGTTAATATTACTAACTTAAAAACCATGCATTTCCAATAATTTCTTTGAGTTTTGCCTCTCCTTCCTTCCCTCTCCCCTCTACTCCATGACCGGGAAACATTACTGAGGTCCCAGGTCCGTGGTGTTGGGCAGGAGGCTGCTCTGTGGTCAGAAAGAGCTGGTGACAGGGCCTTATTTAACCTTGGTGCACAAGTGGTTGGTGTAGCCGTGTTTCTTCTTGTATCACTTGAATGTGCAGGGGTGCAGGTGGCATTAAAACTTGCGGCCGATCATCTTGTCACAGTTGTACTTCTGGGCGAGCTGGAGAAGGCTCAGTGTTGCTGCCACCAAGCCAAGAGCATGGTGGGACCCTTTCTGAATAACTGTGGTCTGGAAGAGTGCGGCCATCCTCGAGCTGTTTGCCCCCTAAAAATCAGCTGCTGCTGGTCAGGCAGGGTGTGCTCCTTGTCTTGGATACTGGCTTTGGTATTCTCAGTGACGTCATTGGGCTTGACCTATGGGGTAGGGAGGACAGAGGTCTTGTCTGTTGTGTCTTCACAAAGATCTGCATATCTGAGTGGCCTCAAGGCCACCATCACCCACCCACTCTGACACCTTGTTCCTTTCCTTTCTTCTTCTAGAATTCCTACTAGATTTATGTTAATGACTTGTATTTGATTCTCTGTGCCTCAATTGCTTTTATTTTCCAGTCTTTTTCTCATTATCTTGACCTTATGAGATTATATTGATGCAATAGATACGTAGAGATGTGTTGAGTACCTACCTACTCAGTGCACATTTGCATTCAGAACAGCCTAAGATGCAAAGACCATTACAATTTGTGTTTTACAGATGAAGAATCTGAGTGTAACAAGGAGGTTAAATATTCAAAGCAAATCAGTTTGACCATAGGACCTATACCAACTCTTGCATTCACTTCTGGTTTCAGTTCATTTATTTTCCCTTAGCAAGATTAAGTCCATTCTTTAGCACTCCTACTGAAAGTCTTAAAAATACAATTTCAATGATTATAGTTTTCAGTTCAAAGATTTTCAAATGATTAATTGTTAATCTCTCTGTACATGAAACCTCCTACTTGTTTTTCGAATACTAATAATACTCTATATTTTGATAATTTAAGGTTACTTTTTAGAAAATATTGTACTAATATTTGATTTCTATTGCTGTAGATGTAAAGTTTCCTACCTACTGGATTACTCAAGTATTGAAAATTCTCTGTATGTTCTTCATTGTGCACTCTTTACTAGAGGAGTAGTTTCTTATCAGCCTCAATAAAAGCTCTTTGTGATTAAAGAAGCAGAATCACGCTATCAGTTTGTTTCCAGTACCTCACCCTCTGCAGATCAGGGGTCTTGGTCCTATACCCACATGTGCCACAGACCAAATACTTATTGGTGGGTACATTTACTTTGGCTTTCTGAATATTCAAACTGGCACGTGATGGCTTCATCTCAAACTGAAGAGCAAAGGTAATTCAGCCAAGGTAATTAATGGACAATAGTGTTTGGGTTCTGGGGATCATGCAGGGAGCCTGGTCTCTTCACCTCACCCCACCCTCTATATGTAGAATCTTCTATTGTTCCCAAGCTCCTAGTGGGTTAAGTTTTTGCCACCCTTGATTCCTTGGTATTTCTCTATTTTCGCCCTTAGAATCTCTACTTTCTTTCATTTTTAAATGTTGTAGTTAAATTTTTTTTTTAATTCAACTTATGAATTAGAGTGCATAAAGTTCTTTTGCTGTTTTGGCCACTTACACCACTACTTTTTATGTTTTAATGAAACAAGATCATATCAGGATCTTTAAGCATGCAATAGTGTTCATTTATATACATTATTGTTCTGTTTATGTAGAATTTTCACACATAATTTCAAGACTTGAAAACAAATCTTTTTGTGATACATTATTTTTATTTTGTGTGCAACTTATATCTGATGCATGGCTTGAAAGCTTTTAAAATGTCTACCATTTTGAAGAAAATAGTCTTATTGTCTTTTGGTTTTACTGATAAAAAGCAGACTAAGGGAACATGAAAATATATGAACTGAAAAACGAACAATGAACATAAATATAGACAAATGGAACACTAATAAAACAGGTAAATTTGGTCCCATCAGTCTTCTTTCTTCATTAAACTATTTAAGTCTTTAAGTTTTTTATTTTTTTGTTTGTTTTTAAAGATCTTATTTATTTATTCATGGGAGACAGAGAGAGAGAGAGAGGCAGAGACACAAGCAGAGATATTTTATGTTTATTAAGAATACATGTGGGTTAAATGGTTTGAGAAACAATGACATAGAATGGCAATCCAAATTTGTGTCTGCTTATTAGCATATGATGCATCTAAAGATAGGTATCAGAAAAGAAGAGAAGAAATTCAAGAACCACTTAACGGAAGTTCAAGTTCCTCCTGAGAAGCAATCATGAACATTTTTGTTGTATCTCCTCTCATTTCCTAGCAAATTTGGTTCTCTCTAATAGTAAATACTCTATTATTATTTTACTAGATGCCACTACAAAGTGTACTTCATGATGTTTTTCTTTAACACAGTTACTTCAAGTTTTCTTTAAACACTTGTCTTTTGTCGACAATAATAAACTTGCACTCTGGTGTGTGTTTTAAGAAAAAGTCAATATTTTATGTATCATTTCATATCCTACTAGCAACTATATGACACCAAAAGAATTGGTCATACAAATGATGCCTGAAAGTATAGAGAGAAATCAAACTATCTAGGCTTCACCTTAGGAAACCAGAAAACAAAAGACAAAATAAAACAACAACAACAACAAAAAAACCAGAAGATTAAATTTAAAGTAAGCGGAAGAAAAGAAATAATGAAAATCAGGGCAGAATCAATTAAACTGAAAATAGGAAATCAAGAGGAAAAAAAATTTAAAAAGCTGATTCTTTGAAAATATCAATAAGATCAATAAGCCTCCAGCCAGGCTAATCAAGAAAAGAGAGAGAGAACATAAAAATTATGAATATCAGGAATGAAGGGGAGGACATCACCATAGATCCTAGGGACATTAAAAGTGTCATGCAGTAATGCTATGAATAGTTGTATTCCCTAGCCCCGAAGGATTCACTGGTAAAATTTGCCAAATATTTAGGAAGAAATTACACTAATTCTCTATAATTTTTTTCAGAAGATAGAAACAGAGAATACTCCCTAACTCATTCTATGAGGCCAGTATTACCCTAATACTAAATCAGATACATTAAGAGAAAGCTATATTTTCATCACAAGAAAAGAAAATCACTATCTCTCATGAACATAAATGCAACAATTCTCAACGAAATATCAAATCTAATCCAACAATGTATAAAAATAATTTTGCATATTGGAGATTGTGCTTAATGTTATAAAAATAAGTAAATAGATAAATAAATGAATGAATGAATAAATAAATAAATAGTATACAGACTGGGGAAGAAGTAAAATATGTCTTTTCCATAGTTAAAGTAATTGTGAAGAACATGTGAAAAAATTGACCAAAAAAACTCCTGCAAGCAATAAGCAGTTTTGGATGAAGGATGTAAAATGTTATTACTTTCCTATTTACCACAATGAACAAATGAAATTTGAAATTAAAAACACAATATAGTGTACATTAGCATCCTCAAAATGAAATACTTAGGTATAAACCTAACAAAATAGTTATAATACTTATATGGAGAATACTAAAAATTATAATGAACAATGACAAAGAAGAACTAAGTACCTGAAGAACTATTCCATTTTCACGGATAGGAAAACTCAATACTGTCAAGATGTCAGTTATTTCTCACTTGAACTGGAGTTTCATCACATCCTTATCAAAATCCCAGGAAGCTATTTGGTGGATACCGATGGACTGTAACATTCATATAGAACAGCAAGAGACCAGGAGTGCCAACACAAATTTGAAGGCAAAGAACAAAGTTGGAGGACTGAAATTGCTTGACTTCAAGATTTACTATAAAGTTAGAGCAATCAAAATAGTGTGATACTAGCAAGAGAATAAACAAATCAATGGAACAGAATAGAGAGCTCAGGAATAGATCTCAATAAATTTAATTGACTGGTCTTTAGCAAAGGGGCACAGGAGAAAATATTATCTTTTCAATACATGGAGTAAATATTATCTTTTCAACAAGCGGTGCCAAAACACTGGCCATCCATCTGAAAAAAAAAAAAAAAAAAAAAAAAAGAATCTAGACCTTACACCCTGGTAAGACACTGTTAAGTGTTAAGACTTCTTTTAGTTTGTTGTTGGTGGTGGTGGTGGTGCTGGTGGTGCTGGTCGTGTGCGTGTGTGTGTGTGTGTGTGTGTACACAAAAAACTCATCAGTAAGAAAACAACCCAGTTAAAAAAATCAGTATAATATATTAACAGACCTCACCAAAGAAGAAATACAGATGACAAATATGTGTATGTAAAGTTGCTCTACATCATATGTCCTCAGGGAAATGCACTTAGAAAAACAATGAGATGCTATTGCGCACCTCCTAGGATAGAGAGAATCAAAAACACTAACAAGAAATGCTGGCAAACATGTTGTACAACATGAACTCCCTTCATTATTGGCTGGAATGTGATATGGCATAGCCACTTTGGGAAAAAGTTGAGGGGGTTTGTAATAACACTTAAACATCCTTTGCCATACTATCCAGCGAACACACTCCTTGATATATATTTATCAAATAAGTAGAAAATTCATGTCCACATAAAAGCTTTCACATAGATGTTTTAGCAGCTTCATTCATAATTGCCAAAGTTTGAAAGGAAACAAGATGTCCTTCAGTAGGTGAAGAAATAAACTAAAATGGCTGCATTAGTCTATGATTCTTAGTATATGACAATTGAGAAAAGGCATATGAAGACAGCAAAGAGACCAGGAAGAAGGATGAATAAGCAAAGTACAAGGGATTTTTAAAGCAGTGAATCTCCTCTCTATGATACTGTAATGGTAACTACATGTCATTTTAAATGTGTCCAAAACCATATAATGTGTAACACCATGAGTGAACCTCTGTATAAACTATGGGCTCTGAGTGATAGTGATTCGTCAATGCAGGTTTTAATCAGTTGTAACACATTTACTACTCTGGTGGGGGATGTTGATAATTAGGAGAGTATATGTGTGTGGGAATAGAGAGTAAATGGGAAATCTCTGTATCTTCTGTTCAATTTTGCTATGAATCAAAAATTGCTCTAAAAGATAAAATCTCATTTAAAAAGTGCAAAGATTAGGGGAGAAGGGTATGTTTAAAAAGTTAGTGATTCTTTAAAAAGTTAGAGATTATTTACAGAAGTGGAAAGCTATGTGAAACAAGTTAAAATCATTTTCATATACTACCTAGGAATTGCGATTCAATTGTAAGAAACATTTTTTGAAATTCTAATATGAATGGTTGTAATATGGTAACAGAACTATTATCTTAGAGTCATAAAAACTAAATGTAATTCCAAGCTTTAAAATTTAACTTGTGAATTATTGTCCAGCTATCATTTACTCTAAAAAACATAAACATCTTTTTTATCAGATAAATATAATGAATCTCTCTTTACCTTAGTAGAAATATATTTTGAAATTACTCAACATAGTTAAACTAGATGTAGCTGAATATTAATCTACAGACAATTCAGTAAGCAAATTGAAGATTTTTAAGAGCAGTATCTCCAATAAACTCCTGAGTGACATACGTTTTTATATCTTACCTGTTTAGCTTAAAGTTCTTTGAATTTGAAAACCATAGATGCTTATGTCCACATAATCCTAGTGTGGTGCCTGAAATAAAGTATAAAATAAACACATTTGTTGAATGCTGAGGAATAGTAAGAAAGTTTATACAGCTTTCCTTTGTTATCATGAGCTTTTTCACATATTTTTCAACTTTTAATATTTCCTTTTTTATCATTGAATAAATACATAATGGTCAAGAACATTCAATAGAATTGCCTCCAGCTTTATTGATAATTCACATGGCTCATTGTTTTAGCATTAATGACAGTATTTGGGCAATAGCATAGGAAAGAATGCAACTTGCATGGTGAGAACTCATTATATTACATACAGTAAAATGATTATATAGATATAGTACAACTTCGAAATGATTAAAAAGTTAAGATAGTCAAAATATTAAAATCTTTGGTATTTGAATAATTTTTATATAATTTACCTAACTCATGAGAGTTTGGACTTAGACTTGTTATTAGTATTGTTAACTTAAATATATTATTAACAATGTGAGATTCTCCAACCTACAGCCATCAATAGATCTGTTAATAACTTAATTATTTCTTGTTTGTTTTGATGAGTTTAGTGCATAAAGGAAATCCTAGAGTCTGTTCTTAAATAGATGGCAATTATCATAAAGTTAAGAAATTATTGTAACAAGGATATACAATTAATCAGTTCTGTGTTTCATAACACCATGTGCATGCCCTGATGCATTCCTTTCAGCAATACAACAGATGTTCTTTAATGCATTTTTTATGTCTCCAAGTAATTCTTTCATGATGACTTATGGCATATGCAGCCAGAATTAATAATGAACCAAAGACATGTGTGAAAAATTAAGTAAAGTCTTTACTGAAGAGGTAATTTTGAAAGAGATTTCAAAAACTAAATAAATAAACAAAATGTATATAACTTTCAGCTGATCAGAAAACTATCTCATATATATCCTCAATATAATACTTAAATGAATGAGAAGTAAATATGCACTTAAAGAAACAGCATTTGTCCACTTGTGTTGACAAATAAGAATAATAGCCTTTAAAAGAATTACCCAGTGAATATTGTTAAATTTGTAATTTTAACTTTGAAAGACCCTCATGTCCTGTATGTTCTGGGATTTATGGGCTGGCTTCTCAGTATTTTTCACTAGAGGAGAATGTTCAATAATTTTACTTTTCTTACTCTCACCTAAATGAATCCTACAAAAAACCTTGAGATAAGCAATTTAGATCATGGTGTGATTTAAGTGAACTCTATTCTACTAGCAAGAATTTATTAGAAGTGTCAGTCCACATAGGAGAGAGAATCCACACAGTAATTTGAAAAAGAAAAGTTTAATGTGAAGAAATATTAGCTAAAACAAGGGATTGAAATAATGTGGCATAAACTTGTAAGAAGTTTCAAGCACAGGAGGCACAGAGAATCCTCCTCAAAATCAATAAAAAATATGTCAACACCTCACATATGATAGTGAAGCTTGCAAATTTGAGACAGAGGGAAAATCTTGAAACCAGCTGGGGACAAGAGGTCCTTAACTTACAAGGGCAGAAATGTTAGACTGGCAGCAGATCTATCCACAGAGACCCAGCAGGCTGAAAAGGACTGACATGGTATATTCAGGGTGCTAAATGAGAAAAACATGCAGGCAAGAATACTTTATCCAGCAGGGTTGTCATTCAAAATAGAAAGGGAGATAAAAAGTTCCAGAAAAAACAGAAACTAAATGAATTTGTAATGACTAAACCAGCTTTGCAAGAAATATTAAAGGGGATCCTTTAAGCAAAGAGAAAGTCCAAAAGTAACATAGACCAGAAAGGAAGAGAGACAGTACACAGAAACAGTGACTTTACAGGGAATACAACACTAAATTCATATCTTTCGATAGTTATTTTGAATGTAAATGAGCTTTTTGCCTGAATTGAAAGACACAAGGTATCAGATTGCATAAACAAAGTATGACTCATCAATATGCTGCCTGAAGAAACTCATTTTAGACCCGAAGCCACCTCCAGATTGAAAGTGAGGGAGTAGAAAACCATTTATCATGCTAATGGACATCAAAAGTAAGCTGGAATGGCAATCTTTATATCACACCAATTAGATTTTAAACCAAAGACTGTAATAAGAGAAGGAAGGACCCTATATCATAAGTAAAGAGCCTATCCAAAAATAAGAACTAATAATTGTGGATATTTATGCCCCTAACATGGGATCCGTCAATTATACAAACGAATTGATAACAAAATTAAAGAAATTTATTGATAATAATAAAAATTGTAGGGGACTTTAATACCTACTCACAACAATGAACAGATTAGGTACACAGATCAACAAGGACACAAAGACTTTGAATGACACATTGGACCAGATTTTACAGAGAGATATTCAGAGCATTCCATCCTAGAACAATAGGAGACACATTCTTCTCAAGTGCACATGGAACATTCTCCATAATAGATCACATATTGGGTCACAAATCAGGTCTCAACTGATACCAAAAGATTGAGATCACTCCTTGCATATTTTTGGACCACAATGCTTTGAAACTGGAACTCAATCACAAGAGGAAATTTGGAAAGAATTCAAATATTTGGAGGTTAAAGAGCATCCTACTAACTAATGATGGGTCAACCAGGAAATTAAAGAAGAACTCATCAAATTGGCAGGATATAAAATCAATGCACAGAAATCAGTTGCATTTCTATACACTAACAATGAGACAGAAGAAAGAGAATTCAAGGAGTTGATACCATTTACAATTGCACCAAGATTCATGAGATACCTAGGAATAAACTTAACCAAAGAGGCAAAGGATCTGTACTCAGAAAACCAAAGAACACTCATGAAGGAAATTGAGGAAGACACAAAGAAATGGAAAATTTTCCATGCTCATGGATTGAAAGAACAAATATTGTTAAAATGTCTATGCTGCCCAGAACAATCTGTACATTCAATGCAATCCCTATCAAAATATCATCATTTTTTTTTTCACAGAACTGGAAAAAATAACCCCAAAATTTTCTGGAACCAAAAAAGACCCCAAATAGCCAAAAGAATGTTGAAAAGGGAAATCAAAGCTGGAGGCATCACAATTGGAGACTTCAAGATCTATTACAAAGCTGTGGTCATCAAGACAGTGCAGTACTGCCACAAAAACAGACACATAGATCCATGGGACAGAATAGAGAATCCAGAAGTGGACCCTCAACTCTATGGTCAACTCATCTTTGACAAAGCAGGAAGGAATATCCACTGGAAAAAGGACAGTCTCTTCAACAAATGGTGCTAGGAAAATTGAACAGCCACATGCAGAAGAATGAATCTGGATTATTTTCTTCCACCAAACACAAATTTAGATTCAAAATGGATTAGAATGCTAAATATGAAGCAGAAATCCATGAAAATCCTAGAGGGAAAAACAGGCAGCATTTTCTATCACCTCAGCTGCAGCAATTCTTGCTAGACAAGTCTCCAACAGCAAGAGAAACAAAGCAAAAAAGAACTATTGGGACTGCATCCAGATAAAAAGCTTCTGCACAGCAAAGGAAAGAGTCAACAAAACCAGAGGACAACCAACAAATGGGAGAAGATATTTGTAAATGTCTTATCACATGAAGGGGCAGTATCCAAGATCTATAAAGAACCTATCAAAATTAACCCTCAAGGAACAAATAATCCAATCAACAAATGAGCAAGAGACATGAACAGACATTTTTCCAAAGAAGACATACACATGGCCAACAGACACTGAAAAAATGTTCCACATCACTCAGCATCAGAGAAATACAAATCAAAACCACACTGAGATACCACCTCACAGCTGTCAGAATGGCTAAAATTAACAAGTCAGGATATAACAGATGTTGGTGAGGATGCAGAGAAAGGGGAGCCCTCTTATCGTGTGGGTGGGAAGGCAGGCTGGTGCAGCCTCTCCAGAAAACACTGTAGAGGTTCCTCAGGAAGTTGAAAATAGAGCTACTCTATAGCCTGGCAATTTCACTACTGGGGATTTACCCCAAAGATACAAATGTAGTGATCCTAAGGGGCACCTGCACACCATTGTTTATAGAGCAATGTCTACAGTAACCAAACTATGGAAAGAGCCCAGATGTCCATTGATAGATGAATGGATAAAGAAGATGTGGGATATGATTAGGATTATATATACAATGGAATACTACTCAGCCTTCAAAAACTGAAATCTTGCCATTTGCAATGACTTGGATGTAACTAGAGGGTATCATGCTAAGTGAAATAAGTCATTCAGAGAAAGACAATTACCATATGATCTCATTCATCTGTGGAATTTAAGAAACAAAACAGAGGATCATAAGGGAAGGGAGGGCAAAATAAAAGAAGATGAAATCAGAGAGGGAGACAAACCATAAGAGACTCTTCATCATAGGAACCAACTGAGGGTTGCTAGAGGGGAGGCAGTGGGGTGATGGAGTAACCAGGTGATGGGCATGAAGGAGGGCACGTGATGTCATGAGCACTAGGTGTTACATGAAACTGATGAATCACTGACTTCTACCTCTGAAGCCAATAATACATTATATGTTAATTAATTGAATTTAAATTAAAAAAAGACTTACCAAAATCAAATGAGTAGACATTTAGAAACCTAATTTTTATTTGTAAAAAGAGTAGATTTCCCAAGCATTGCCAGTTCACCTTATTTTATTTGACATACAAATGATGAAATATACAGTTAGATTCAGTTAAAATAAATGAGTGATAGTAATAAAAATGAAAAACAAAACAATTAAATGGAAGATATGAATACATCTTAAGAATAATTGCTAAATTTAAAAAGTGAAAATAATGTAGCAATGAAGATCCTTACAACTTTTAATTATTTCATGCAATACTATAAGTACATAACATTTCAAATAAAGATACCATCATATTGTTTAAAAAAAGAAGAAGAAGAAGAAATATTAATTTAGGAGGATGCCTGGCTAGCTCTGTCAGTGGAGCATGTGACTCTTGATCTTAGGGTTGGGAGTCAAGATTAGAGATTACTTAGAAGAATAAAATCTTTTAAAAAGGAAGAAGAGGAATATGGGTATAGCTGATATTTAGATCACCTGTCCCTCTGTGGCTGAGATAGAACACTTGAGGGACAGGCCCACATGGGGGGAACACACAGCTCAAGTGAAGAAGACAGCCATGGCCAGCTGGATGGTGGGGTGACAGTTTGGTGTGACACAGGGAAGACTTGCTGGGAATCTACGTTCTAGCCCTTAATGGATATTCATTCACTTAGGTGCTAAGGACAGTGTTTCCCTGGGGTATCTCACTGGAGACACCCAAGGAGGGTGTGTGGTGGGATAGGCCAGCCAGGGGACACTGCTAGTTTGTGTACTGCAGGAGTCAGGAACTGAGAAGCTGCAGGACCTGCAGAAACCAGGTTCTGGAGAAGGCATGTGCACTGGAGGAGCCCACCAAGAGGGCTCGTGGCAGTCGGGAGCAAAACCCTTTTCTCCAGCAGAGTTTCTCCAGTTCTTTCCACTCATGAAGCTGATCGTCACGCCCACTGCTAAAGCAAAAACTCTTCAAAGGGCACAGATCCATTTTTACAGAGCAAGCGAAACTTTTGAACTTGGAGGGGAGATTCAATCAATCCACAACTGGCAGAGTAACATAAATGCATAAGGACAATTATCTATGATCCCAAGACAGTTGTGCTTGGAATTGTGATAGGCATCACATTCCTACACATTCCTCCATATCCATCACATTGGGGATAAGCACTACCAGAAAACTAGCTACAAGTAGGTCAGAGAAGGTGGTGTGGAAAGGGAGGGGTGGTTTGTGGAAAACACATGACAGGAAAGCAGTTGGATGTATAATATTAAGACGTGATAAAAAACAAACAAACAAAATACAACCAGGGAAGGAAATGGAAAGAAATAAATGCAAACTCCCAATTATTTGCTACATAGCTATGCCCTTCTTGATGCCCTCTAAATCAAGTGACAGATTTTACTTTAATGCATCATTGTGACAATAGAAGTTTTTAAGTAAAAGTCTAAGGAATTCGCAATGTCCCCTAGAAATGTTTACTCCTAAGCAGTGAACAGGACGGATATAAGCAATGTCCCTGGGCCTTCTCTCTTACCAGAAAATACTTTTATTTCTACCAAAATAAAAGTATGCATACAGAAGCAAGGGGAGGAAAGAATAAACTGGTAAACTGTAAACTGGTGCTTGGAAATATGTTGATCTTCTAAATTAGCCCATAATGTAGGAGCCCTTACTTGGCCCTAATGTGCTTGAGAGAAAAATCAGACACAGTTGATATAATACACAGGAATGACCATGATAAGAGAGGTCACATGGGACTATATAGCAAAGAAGAAAATTATCCTTGACCATTCTGTAAGCTTTTACCTATTTTTTAAATATGTGCTCATTACTCAATTCCAAAAATTGTGGGCATTCAATATTCTTCTCTATTAGTTTTAAGTTAATTGTGGTGAAGTTTTAAACCAATTCAGTGCACAAGAGACTGAATATAGTGTCAAAAGGCATGAATTCAGGTCCAGACTCAGCTATTATGCATATAATGTTAGGTTACAAAACTGATCTTTTAAACAGACATGTTAATGTAGCACGCGCTGCCATAGGGATAAAATGAAATAATGGAGTTGAAACATTTGTACTAATTGGAAAGCACTGTATAAATACAAGGCATTTATTCTGATTTAATTTTAATGTGTTGAGGGATGCTAGTGTTCTAAGTGACTTAGATTTATCTCTTAATGCATCCATATTTAGGGGCACCTGGGTGGCTCAGTTGGTTAAGAGTCCGGCTCAGGTCATGATCCTGGGGTCCTGGGATCGAGCCCTACATCGGGCTCCCTGCTCAGGAGGCAGTCTGCTTCTCCCTCTCCCTCTCTCTGCTTGTGCTGTTTCTCTCTCAGTCTGTCTCTCCAAAAAATAAATAAAATCTTTATAAAAATAAAAGAAATTAGAAAAAAGAATGAATTTTTAAAATTTATTCAAGATATCTCTTATTAAGGATATCTTCTTCATGGATATCCAGGAGGAAATCTATTTTTCTCCCTTGATTTGAACAAAGAAGAACACAGTGTCAAAATTGAAGCTGTTAAGGAATTTCATAATCTCATGCATGTTCCATATTTGATCTCATCATTACTCTAATTTTTGTTTTTCAAATAAATATGCTTCAAAATATTTTTGACATTTTATTAAATGACTATCTGTATCCTCTTTTCAGTTTTTAATAGATCTACTCATTCAGTTGACATTACAAACATTTGTTTTAAAAACTTATTCTTAACTTTCCCAAATTTATCATTCTTAACCTTCTTTTGACAGATTTTACATTTTAAAGCATGTGAATTTAGTATTTGTTTTAAAATACTTCTTTTTAGTTTAAGTTTAAATAGGCTTAAAACTTCCCTGCTGATAAACTTACAAAATAAACAAAAGCTTTCAGATAAGAATTATTTTTGTAGAAAACTACTTTTCATGGGTCACATCTCTCAAGTAATGGAAGTTAAAGAATCTAATTTGTGTTTTCATTAATTAAAAAAATATATATATTCAGCACTGAATTTGCATTTGCTCAAAGAACCCAGAAATCATCATTGTTTTGGATTATGCTTTATAAAAAGGAAATGAGCCTCATAATATAGCCCTAAACTGACATTTTATCCCAGAAGCTGAGGAGAGATTTTGCCAGGATAAGAATAACAAGACTTGATATTTGAACTTTATCCACTTTCATATGGTGTATCTCTTTGCAGAATAAAGAAATACAAAAACCGAAGCAGTGTGAGGGCCCTGAGCAAAATGCAAACCAGAGGCTAAAATATAAAAGCAGAAATTTCCCTATACTTATCCAGAATGAGCAAGTCATGCTACCGTATTTCTGATTTTAGTTGAAGTAAGCATAAGTGTTGCATGATGGAGAATGATCCTGAAATAGAACGACCTAGTTAAATATCATAAAAAAAGCCAAACATAATTGAAAGAAGACAAATGAAAATATCTGAGTTTGATTCCATTGAAAAGATATTGTACTTGATCACATCAAGATGGTAATTAGCTTACTAATAAATTTAGGTCACTGAAACTACTGAACTGTTAAATAGAATTAGAAGTTTTAAAAGTTATTGATTTATTCAGGTGATGTGTATCTTTTCCTCATTATACACTGCAATGATTTTACCTACACAGCAAAACATGAACCTTTTTGCTAATTACCGAAACTGCACAAAAGATTATGCTTTCATTTTTCAGAAACTCTTTATGTTGAGTTATATATATCATAATATTCAAAGCAGTTTCCTTAAATTGATTGTTATTGTTGATTATCCCACTTCTCCAACTCTTTAAAATCAGATTAAAAACTAACTTCAGGGGATTTCATTTTCCATTTATGGTGGGCTAGCTTATATCAGAAAAAAAATCTCTCAGAAAGAGCAAATATAAAACTTGGATTAAAGGTGATAACAACTATTTGAAGATATTGGAAATCAACTCAGGCTGTCAGGACTTCAGGTCCAAAATCCTCAAGAGAAGAAGGACACAGTGAAAGGACTCCAGCCTTCATCTGTCACTTGTCTTCTGTAGGCATTTGCAAACCTGTCAGCAGCATGGGCCCATAGGCCAAGTGAAAATGCGGCCCAGAGCTTCTTGAAGTTGCATGCAGCCGTGGAGACAAAAATTAGAATTGAGCACTAACACAATAGTTTGGGACTAAAACACTAAGACTTCAGAGCAAAGGAAGCAATAGGGGGGTGAACCTGATGTCATGTGACTCTTGGCCTGAATTAATTACACTTCTTAGCTCTTAATCGGCAGCGTGAGAGACTGGGCAGGCAAGATGAAAGCACGAACTAAGAGATTAAGAAGACAACCTCTTAGAGACAAAAAGAAAGGAAAAAAATGCTTTCAAGTCTTGATTCGGAGGAAGAGCCCAGGAAGATACTTCAGGTTTTCAACTGAGTCTCATGTAGGGCACTAAAGATACAGCTGAACAAAGCATTAATGAAATGGAAGATAAGTCAGTAGAAAATATAGACTAATGAAGTGAACACAAGTAAAACTATAGAAAATAATGTAAAATACATATGGAACAAAATGAAGAATCATGGACTTGTAACTGAATCTCCCCTTATTCCTGAAAGAAGAATTTATAGGTAGCCAACTTGCACTAATAGAAATATTGAATGAAGTTCTCGAGGCAGAAGAAAAAGTATCTTAATTGGATTTGTAGTGATTGTAGTGATTAAGGAAGGAATAAATAACACTGGAAAGGGTAAAAGTGTGGTGAGTTTAAATAAAATAAAAATATAAAATAGTAATAAGAATGACTTATTAAGGATGAAAATACCTGACAAAGGAGACACAGATGTGGGAGGGGATAAATACATTAAATATTTTAATGGAAATTACACACATACATACAAGAATAAATAAAACTAATGTTGAGATGAATCAATAACACTTATTTTTCAATAAAATTACCATATTTTTCTCCAACATTTACTCTTGATTCAAAAGGGTTTTATCATATGTGTTTCATGTGCCATGTAGGTCTCAAATATACATATAAGAATATGACATATCCCATGGTCCCAAGTGCATTATATCTAGCTTAATAGCAAATGTCTATTTTAAGATTCAGAATTAATTTAATTCAGATTAGGAACAGAGAAGAAATACTGTCAAATATATACATACATATATTTAAATAATTGAAAATGGACGTATTCAATCGTGCATTATACTACTTTTATTTGAAAAAAATACTACTTTTATTTGTACCCAAATCAAAATTTAAATCTAAGATTTTTGCATATTTAGATTCTAGTTTTCTCAATTTCTTTGATTATTGGTGGGAATTTATGGGATCATTGTTTTATTATTTTATTTCTTTTAAACGTTTGGGACTGATAATATCATATGTGGCTATTTTTTATTGCATTTCTTGTTTGGTTAAAATTGTAGTTGTGTTCACATATATAGAGAAGTTAAATAACATCTCTCAAAAGTATTTTACTGTATTTTACTTTTGTACTTGAAGGATGTTCCTTCTTGACTCATGAATGGTGGAATCTAACCCTCCTAACTCTGAAAATTGTATGATTTCCTTAAAGACGTGTGTAATTTCATTTGACATCAATTGCATTTCCTGCAACTGGATAATGTTCTAGGCATGCAATACCTATTAATGTCTCATTAATTATCTCAAACACACTTTAAGCTATAAACAGGAATTCAAATTTAAATTAGCAGTCATATAGTGCTCTAGATGGAAATAATTTAAGTGATGTGATGATCAGATACGTAGAAAATTCTCACAAAGTTACACCAGGTGAAGTTGATGACAACACCATTGATGAGAGAGTATTAGTTACTTAATATGATGAAAAGCTATTCTTTTCCTAATTATTATTATAGGACATATTTCAATAATTTAATTAGAGAAATGTTAAAATGTGAATAAAAGCTTAACTGATGAAATATGATCCTTATAAAGCAATGAGCAACAAAGAAATGCAAGTGTAAACCCAAGCATTATCAAGCACGGGGGTGGGGGGTTGCCAATGCTTTTAATGGAAATTACTTCCTCCATTTCTGAAGACATTTTTCTCAATATTCTCTTATCCATGTTTTAAGGATAAATATACAAAAAGCAGCCAATTCCATGTGATTGGAGATGAAAAGAGAATGAGAAGAGAAAGTCTTTCTCTTGCCCCTCACAGCAGCTCCAGTGAGATTTGACTCCTCCCATTACCATGCCAACTCTGTTCGTCATCGGTGGTCACCATTTATTCAATCAGGAAATGGAAAAAGTGAATGTTTGGCATAATCTATCTAATTCTTTCTTCAAAGCAGAGCTAGAAAGAGTTACTTCACACCTGGAAAGGCTATGTTTAAGATAATCTTTAGTGTCTGATAAGCACGTTTTATTGTCGATGTCAATATACCTTTTATCGAATGTTAATAAGTTTAGACACTAAACTTAAACTATCTGTTTAAGACAATTATTGAGATTTCTTTTTCTTAGATTTTTATTTATTTATTTATTCATGAGAGACACAGAGGGAGAAGCAGGCTCCATGCAGGGACCCTGATGTGGGACTCGACCCCAGGACGCCGGGGATCATGCCCTGAGCCAAAGGCAGATGCTCAGCCACTGAGCCACCCAGGAATCCCAATTATTGAGGTTTCTAAAGCTTCTTGTGACGTGTTAAGTGCCCCAGGGCTTCCAGATGCTCCTTAAACAGGTTGCAAAAGGCTAGTTTTATAAATGAATAAAATGAACAGACCAAATAAACTATAACAATAGAATGTGAAAAACTAGTAAGATTTATTGAAGGAATGTATTATTCATCAAGCGAATATAAAGACTGAGATGATTTATGCGGAATATATCATTCGTGTTCCATCTTTGATATATTTGAGCCATGTAAGTATATACAAATGAAAAAAAAAAGGAGCCTTTCAGTGAGAGGAATTGAATGAGCCTAGAAAAAGAGGTAAACATTCCAAATCTATGCTCAGATTGGAAAGGAGTCTAGCTTGGTTGGGTTATAGGGTGGATGAGAAGGGATAGTGGTAAATAAGTCAGTGGTGGTGAATAGAAAACTTAGTTACATATAGATCTTTATAGTGATCAAGATATAAATCATATGAAATTAGAGATTAGACTTTAATTTATAAATTAAATATGGGTGTGGTATATTTGAGTGTGCTTGAGTGTGAGGTCTAGTCAGGGTACACGCTGACATAATAAAAGCCTTCCGAAGGGATTTTTGTTGACAACATTGTGAAGAATAGATTAGACCAGGAAAATATGGAATACGGGGAGCCCAGAACCCAAAAGTATATAGAAGGTATGGTTTCATTAGTATAATTTAATCTTGCTTTATAAAGATTTCTGCTTTAGACTTTTAGTTTTTACCATCAGTGGTTTATAAAAGCGCAGCCACTGAAACCAATGCTTGTGGACTGAGTAGTTTAGTAAAAAATATTCTAATAAGACTTAGGAGTAGGGCAGCCTGGGTGGCTCAGCAGTTTGGCGCCTGCCTTGGGCCCAGGGCGTGATCCTGGAGACCCAGGATCGAGTCCCACATTGTGCTCCCTGCATGGAGCCTGCTTCTCCCTCTGCCTGGGTCTCTGCCTCTCTCTCTTTCTCTCTCTCTCTCTCTCTCTCTGTGTGTGTGTCTCTCATGAATAAATAAATTAAATCTTTTAAAAAAAAGACAGGAGTATTGGGTTCAAGTCCTGCAATTCTGGTACACTAGTTATAACAATATCATTTAAAAGTAAATTTGATTGCATTAAAAAGAAATCTGACTACAACAGTTTTCCAAATAGCATTATATTAAAAAAAAAAAAAAAGGGTGTCCAGAGATAAGGAGTCCAAGCGGCAATTATCCACCAAAGAGCTACCAAGTGTGTTTATAATTCAGCATCCTTAGCCAGCATGTTTTATCCTCCTCGTTGGGAGACCGCAGCTACAACTCCTGATAGCACACATGGCCTTTAGGCACGAAGAGGGTAAAGGCAGAAGCTTTGTTGCTCGAGTCTTTGCTTTTTCCTAGGAAAATAATACGGAAAGCTCTGTTAGATGCCTCTCATGCATCATTAGCGAAATTGTGAAACCCCCATCGACAAGGTTATGTGGGTTCATGATCACTTTTGACGAAGCCAATGGCATCCAAATAAAATCAGTGTGAACTTAATAAGAAAGGGTGGACACTGAATAAGTGTCTATGAATGTCTGTTCCCGTGATCTTATTCTTCTCATCTGTGAGGCCTAGGGTCAAGTCTGAGAATCTAAGATTATACAATCAACTGAAAGCAATTTGACTAATAGATGCAGATATCAGTTGCATCTCATATCAAGATCATAAAACAAAAATCAATTGCCTTGTCTGTAAATGGCACAACCCTGGGAATTTGCATGATGATAGCAAAATGTTTCACTGTGAGTCAAGTGTTCTCTTTCACCAGGACAAGCAATATCTCTGAATACTGAGTAAGCTAATGTCAGAAATGAGTTAATTAGACTTTTGCTTTTTATATTGTTTACATCAAACCTAAAGGACTCTTGCATTTCAAAGTAGCAGAAATGCAATTTCATGGTACTCTGCTTAACTGACTTAGAGATATATACTAACTGCCTAAAGTTTGATTATTTTAATGATTTTAAGTCTACCGAAACTCAAGTACAGATTTGTGATTTTCTAACCAATATACTTGTTCCAGAACGAAGACTCTAATCTAAATGTTAAATTATAAATTTGCTCATCAAAACTAATGTGCAGACCACAGAGAAGACAATCTTTGTAAGAGGAACTAAAAGTCTACAGAAGTTGTATACATAATTTATGATGAGCGAATCAGACATAGAATAAACTATCATAGAACTTGAACATAATTACCAAATAACCTGAGGTTATTGGTAAAGCTAATCTAGCTTTTTAATCAAATATTCACTGAAATAAGTTTAGATCTTTGACAGAATAATTGGTTGATTGAAATTTCTATTTTGTCAAGTGGCTTTTTGTTATCATGTAAACACAGTATTTTGAGATTTGGATAGACGCTGAATTTGAGGAAAATATTTAAAGCTATATATTATTTGCATTAAGTTAATAGAATGATGAATCACCTTGGAGTAATTAAAATAGTTATATTTAAAAACATTTTCTGCTTTAAATTCACATATTTATTCATTTATTCATCAGGCACGATAAGGATTTTTTTCTACATTATGACTAATGAGCAACATGAGCGCTTGTTTTGCAAAAGCCAATGCAATGCTACCTATTTCATAAAAAGCATTCAGAACTTAATATCCTTAGTTAAATAGTTAATATGAATATTTTATGTCTTAGAGTTGCAAATTATTTTAGAAATGATAAAAATGATGTTGCACTGATTATCTTGATTGAGGTATTCCGGCATATACTATCCAAAATAATACATCGCTTTACTTAATTATCACTTTTAGATTGGTAAGTGGTTGCTGTCAACTTTTTAGTAGACAGCACATAATAAATAAATTCACGCCCACAAACATACAGGCCACGTGAATGCATGAGTGTATATATGTATTCATCGGCATGTATGTAAGTATGTGTAAAGATTTATATTTTGAAAGTGTGTAAGAAAGCCTATACTATTAAACAGAAATTGATATGAAGGTGTAGATGTACAATGATTGACTTTGGTCTTCCACTTCTTATAATGAATAACAAGCAATTCAGACAACTTTTCCACTGAGAATAATTAGAAGAGCTGTACAAATAGGATGCAGTCAGCTGCCTCTAAGAATGAAGAATTTCTGCAATGATGTAGGAACAAGAGCTGGGCCTAAAGGAGGCAGGCATGAGATTTGGAACCTTTTATGCTTATGGGTGTTTTTTATTCTGGTTAATGTGGCTGAGAAGCTGAGTTGCAGGGATGAGGTATTTTCAAATGGCTTTTCATGAAAACTTCAAAGATGAGTGCAAAAATAAGTAACCATACATGCTCTGAGGCCCTATAACTTATGTTGAACTGGTCTTCTTATTTGCTAGGTTTATTTCCTCAGAAAAATTGACTTCTTTGTGCTTTCCTTCTCCTTCTTTGATATTTTACATAACACACATAGCAAAATATAAGGTTCATTGTTATTAACACATATAGTGCTAAATAATAGGGTAATTGGAAGAGGCAAAGGAAATAAAATTTCCTAATAGACAAATAAATATATTCCTATTAAATAAAGGGGAAAATTCTCATAATACGTACTATCCTTACCTGGCAAATGATTCTGTGATTGTAGCTGATATTTATACCTACCTTCCTTATAGATATAAATCTATCAGTATTATCTAGTGTATTTAAAAAATTTAAAAATACTACAGATAGAAAAGAATGAATCCAATAGAAAAATAACCAAAAGATACAATTTATTCAGAGGGGGGAAAATGGACAATTAACAAGAGCATTTGCTCAGCCTTAGGTATCATATTGACAATATTAACTCTATATGATACAATTTCGTGAGACAGTGAAAGAAAAGTGGGTGGGGATGGGTGAAATAGGCAAAGAGTTTTAAGAGTACACTTACCTTGATGAACACTTGTAAAGAATCGTTGAATCATTATATTGTACACCCGAAACTAACATAAAACCGTATGTTAGTTTACTTGAATTAAAACATAATATTAAAAAAGAAAGGAGGGTAGGAGAGAAGGAAGGGGAGGAGGGAGGGAGATAGGAAGGAGGAAAGGAGGGAAATGAGGAAGGAAATGGACAAGGAAACACAGGAAAGGAAAACTAAACTAAAAAAAAAAAAAAAGAAAAGGACTTAGAGAAGATTGACAGTCCCACAAGTTGGGAAGATAGGGAGCAACAGAAACTCTCCGACATTGATGGTAGGAATGGCCTTGGCCACATAGTTTTGGAAAACAATTTGACGCTCTCTAGGAGTGTTAGAGATGTTTATAACTTCTCACCCACCTTCTTCCTCCAAGGATCACATTTCTGAACATGTTTGTAAGAAAACATAAAGGAATATTCATTGTGATACTGTTTGCAATAGCAATGTATGGAAAACCCCTTCATTTATAAGAGAATTGATACCTAAATTGTAGCTGAGCTATATAATTAAATATTCTTTTAGCAGTAAAATGGAATAAACTGAAGTGCCTATTTCAACATGGAGATATCACAAAGATAAACTATCGAGGCCAAAAAAAAAACAAAAAACAAAACCCTAAGCTATGTAAATTCCTACAAAATAATAATTTAAAATATATGTAGATGTGCATAAGCCCTAAAGGTGGTAGAAAGGATACCAAAAAAATGGCTCAATCACAGGTCATTTTTAAAAATTTTTTGGTTCCCTGTGTCATCCCCAGTTCCTTGAACAGAGTTTTGCACAAAAGAAGTTTCAAAAGTGTTTGTTGAATGAATGAATGAATGAATGAATGAATAGATGGATGCTATTTTCAGTTTCTTTCTTAAGCTGTATAATTACCAAAGTTTTAATTATAGTATTCTATGTACTATTATGCTAAGTATGAAACTGAAACTCTTCACACTTTTAAAAACTAAGGGCGGGATCCCTGGGTGGCGCAGCGGTTTGGTGCCTGCCTTTGGCCCAGGGGCGATCCTGGAGACCCGGGATCGAATCCCACATGGGGCTTCCGGTGCATGGAGCCTGCTTCTCCCTCTGCCTATGTCTCTGCCTCTCTCTCTTTCTCTCTCTGTGACTATCATAAATAAATAAAAATTTAAAAAAAAAATAAAAAAAAATAAAAACTAAGGGAAAAATATTGACTCTTCATGTAAAAATTTAGTTCAAGAAGTTATTCTATTTTTAAAAATTATGTGCCATTTTGTCAAACAAGAGTTATTCATCCTTACAACAGATATTAATAGTAATATTTCCTATTCACAATACTGATGAATTGAAACATTATAAATGAGACCAGATCAGGGCTGTTAGTTTTACCCCCAAAAATCTTTTGAAGCAAGCTTCCCTGGTATTACCATAATCGTCTTCTATCTAGTAAACATGATTGATGTAACCGTGGATACATGGTTTTGGAATAAAATATTTAAAAAAATATTCCAAATATTTCCAATATTTTAAAAAATATTCAAAATATTTTTTTTGGAAAAAAATATCCAAAATTGATGACATCAGGTATTGTCTGAAACTTCAACTAAGCAAAATAATTCTTTTAATATCAGAATAGCACCTATAATTTTGCTTTACTAAGCATCAATTTGTACTGACCCAATAACTTGCTTTGTGCAGTTTAATACTAACGAGTCATGAGTTCCACACCTCGCAGGCCAGTCAGTTCGCTCAGTGTTGGCTATTGGTTGCACAGTATGATGGTGAGTCTTGCACAAATAGAAAAATAAGTTTAATACAAAGCAAACAAACAAACAGAAAAACTGCCAGACTGGAAATCTTTAAAAACCATTTTTCTCTTGGAATTAAGCTGTTACTGGAACGGAAGAAGCTAGAGGAAATCCTAAAAGTTACAAGGGCAAAGAGAACATTTTTCGTGTTTTAAGTCAGAGTTAGTGATGCAAATCTGAAGCCATTTCTGGGTTATGGCTTTAAAATATGGCATATAAGATTCCCTTCCCCTCAATCACAGCTCAGAACGCCTATAGTTGGAAGCATAGAAAAATATATGAGTTGCCCCTAATTTTCTAATAATAATGGGCAAAAGTTAAAGCGCTACCATTTGCTTAGTTCCTGTTCTTTACTCTCTAGCCTTGGTGCAAAGCAACTCTTTTCACATTATCCACTTATACCAGTTGCAACAAATTCAAATAATTTCAGGAAATAAAGCAGCCATATATATACCTGAATAGGTCCAGTATCCTGCTGCTTATATAGGGGATTGTGGATATCATCGTGAACTGGAAAGCTCACGCTCACACAGAATGTAGAAATTTAATTAGCCACTATTTTGTAATCCCTCTTTTCCTGGTCTCTGCCTTGTTGATCAAATTATACACAATCTTTGTATTTATATTACATTTTAGAATTTCACTAGACTAACATTTAATATGTGACCACCATATATTACTAATTTCTTGTTCCCTAGCATTCAATACATTTAATATATATAATATATAATATATATATATAATATAATATATATATATATATATATAGGTGACACAATAGAAATAAATACCTATTTACTCTTGATTTTGAGATAGTAATGGAGAAAAATACTCTGTGATATATTATTATCTTTTTTTTTGATATATTATTATCTTATTTAAACCACAGAGCAACACTACAATCTAGAGATTGTTAGGCCTATTTTATAAATAATGAAAAAAAAAATAAGTGTTAAGAAGAAAAATCAGTTTTGGCAAGTTTGTCCTAGGAACATCCATCAGGTTGGTAATGTGCTTGAGCGAGCTTATGCCAGCTTGTGAGAGCCAGCTGTTAAATTTTGTGAGAAGGTTGGTAGCTTTTTCACGGCCACAGTGGGATTATTTACACCACAGAAATTGGCAAATGCTACATACAAGTCAGAGCTTTTCTTTAGGGAGTTGCTTTCCCAGCACACAATTGAATGTCGTTCAGCTCTTTTCTATAGAGTTAGGATTTATATTGTTTTTGTATTTTGTTAAAGAATCCATGCCTTTGATCTCTGTATAGTATGGTTTTCGTGTGGCACTTTTATTCTTTGAGAATTTTTTATTATGCATTAGTAGAGCATTAGTAAGGTCAATAAATCTTAAAATATATTTTATAGGGCTCTATAGTAAATCATGCTTAGATTGATTAAATTAGTAATCCTTAAACGTCAAACTAGGAAATGTGTTTTTTATTTAACATCTGATGGGGAGTTTTCATGCAGGGCAGGGCCCTCACCAGGACTACCATAAGCCTCTTAACACATTCTTTGGCATGAAGGTGAAAAGGGGCTTTCTTTTTAGAAGATTCTAGAGGTAAGCAATGAGAAGGCTATTATTAAAGTAGTCTCTATGAGAAGCAACAAGGTCTTCATGAACACAGTAGTGGCAGCGGGACTCCTGAATTTTGTTACTACTAAAGACATCTGCATAACGTAGTAAAATACCATATGGGAACTTTGGTTGCTTGGTACAAAATTTTGTTCCTATAAAATAGGTTAATTCATATGAATCGATACTATTGTACCTGAGTGTCTTCCTTTTTTTTTTTTTTTTTTTTTAATGGGCTCTCTCCTAGAGAGCACTGTACCATTTCTAATTATTTGATGAGAGTAATGAAGTGAATTCATCTTCAGATTTTTAGAGGCTTATGAATTTATGCTCGATTGAAAGCATTTTTGTCCTAGGAATATCCACTCTTTTCATGTTAATTTTTCCTCCATCTGTCCAAGTATTCAAAAAGTGAAGAATATATTTCATCATATCCAAATTGTCCTTTTTCCTTTTTAGTTTTGCCAAATGGATTCCTCTAATAAAAGGCATTCTCCATTTTATCGAATTTTAATTTGTGTGGGAACTATCACAACTATAAGGGTCAAGATGTAGGAGTCAATCTTTGTTTTGTTTTAGTGCTTTTAAAATGCTGGTAAATATTATTTTTAAAAAGCAAAGAATTGGGGTAACTAGGTGGCTCAGTCGGTTATGTCCCTGGCTTTTGATTTTGACTTAAGTCATGATCTCATGGGTCACGAGATCAAGGCCCATGTCTGGCTCCCTATTGGTATACAGTCAGCTAGAGATTCTCTCTCTCCCTCTGCCCCTCCTTCCATGCAGGTGTGCTCTCACTCTCTCTCTCTCTCTCTCTCTCAAATAAATAAATGTATCTTTAAAAAATAACAAGATAAAAAATAAAATAAACTAAAAAAAAAGAATCTATCAGCTCCCATGTCATAGATAGAAAGAGGAACAAATATATGCTTAGACAGAAGGGTTTTGCTATTAGGTATTTACATGAAATTTATATAGTTGGTATTTTATAATTCAATAAAATAAATTAATAAATAGTCAATGATCAAATCAAAATGTAAAAAAACACAAAAATACATAGCAGTTGTCAATAGCAGTCCATAAGCTGTGTTTTAGAAGAAGTATCATTTATTTGTCTTCTTATAACTTTTTAAACTGTTTTTTAATTGAGCACCCATTCTCTTGGGCTCACCTTACAGCTGAGCTCGGGAATCGTTACATCTCTTCCTTTCATTTACTCTGATTCTGAGACACTGTACATGACCAGTGTCTAATGGCTGAGGTGGGTCTGGCTTTTAGTTACTTATCTACACAGCTCATCAAATATCCTGAACAAAAGTTCTCTTTAGGTCTGGTGGCTGTCTTGTCATTTTGGTGAAATTCTTTGCACAGAGAAATCTTCACTGTGTTTTGGACCTAAGGGCTGAGGGCCTGAAATAACTTGTAATTATTTCCCTGGAGAGCCTCGGAGCCTGTATCCTCGCTCACTGCCCATAAAATTGCTATGAAGCAGAGTCTCATTTCCTATTGCTCCAGACCTGAAAATTTCTTCCTTTTTTCCTTTTCTTGGCCAAGGAAATCTCCATATAATCTGGAGAAAATCCTTCTTACATAATTTCAAGTCACCTGCTTCTATCTGAAGCCCTGTTTTGTTTGTTTCTCTTTCCTCGTTGGGAAAGTCTACATTCTCTGAAGGATGTAAACTTCCAGGAAATGGGAGCCAACTTTGTCGTGTATCCCCCCAGATTCTTCCCTAGGAGCTGTGAAATACGGATCAGCCTCTCTGAGAATGACGCAAAGGCCAGCTTTTCAAAATCGTCTCCCCCTGCATAAGAAATACCACAGAATGTTGGGAGTGGCTGTTGTCAATGGGGGATACCACGGAGAAATACATCAGCCTCAGAATGCAGCATTGGCTTATTCATACTAGACATTAGATGACTTTAGATAGCAATGTGTATAATGTACTTTGTCTTTCTAGGTCACTGAGATTTACTTTTTCTTTTCTTTTCTGAATAAAAAGCTTCTTTGGGGGCATGGTGGGAACTTAGAAAGTTGATGCCAGCCTTATGCTGTTTAGTGGGAAGATTTTCCTGGATGTCATGGTTGAAGCCTGAAGACCCAAGGCTTTGATGCTGTAAAACATCTCATATAAGGGTAAATAATAAAAAATAATAATAATAAAATAAAAATAAATAAATAGATAGTACTTGCTTAAGGTAAGATTGCCTATAAAATTAAACATAAAATATTGAATAAGAAGACTTCTTGGCTGCATAAATATGTTTGTGCTGATTCAAGAATGTGGATAATGTTGGTCTCCTGGGAAAATTTTGGGATCATCTTGACATGTAGTTATATTATCCTTGGAACAAAAGCCATGGTTGGCCTGAAGTCAGATCTACGACCATTACGTAGCAAACTGGCCTCTTCACATAGTATTCTTATTGCCCTCACCAGCTATTTTACTCAGTCACAGAACACATCACAATTCTTGGCAATGTGCGAAGGAGTGTCCAGTTTACGCAGTTAGATAGTGGTCTTAACTAGTTAACTGTCCTAATTTTCATCTATCTCAGATTCAGAGAAATTAAAATCAATCACTGTAAGAATGAGTAAGGTTAACTTCTTGCTGTCAGTTTGCTTTGCTAATCTCTATATACTAGAAGTATATACTAGAAGTTAAATTATTTGGGGTACTAGAAGTTAAATTATTTCAAAGTCAGTGACTAAACTGCATCAATCCTAATTATTTAGTTAAGAAAAAAAAGATTTCCTGCCTTAGAAACAAAATTTTATCAACAAAATATATATCTTTTTTTAAAAAAAGATTTATTTATTTATTATAAAGAGAGAGAGAGTAGGAAGGAGGGACAGAAGGAGAATCTCAAGCGGACTCCATGCTGAGCACAGAGCCTGACGCAAGGCTCCATCTCCCAACCCCAAGATCATGACCTGAGCTAAAATCAAGAATCTGATGCTCAACAGACTGAGCCACCCAGGTGCTCCAACAAAAAAAAATATATTTTAAAACCAACAAAAGTGTTACTAAGTATGTCTCTGTTCCCTTTATAGTAAGGCCTGATTTCCACGTGTCTGTGTGGAGGGCCTGTCAAGCGGTGGTGGGACAGAGCTGTGCTGACTCCTGTTCTAAGGCATCCTCTCTCAGCTGATGGATCTGGGACTGGGTTAGGCTTTGAGCAGCTTCCAGGCATTTCTGAGCTTTTGCTTCGGGTCCACTCGAGTCTCTTATGTGCATGCCCATTGTTTCTTAGTCAGCCAAGGGTGTAAAGGAGCACTTACCTGCTTGCTTCCAGGGTCCTTTTATTTCTAGCTTCTCCCTTCCCAGTGTCTGGCTGTTTGCCACTTTCCCCAGTCGAGTCTTCAACCTCCGTCAGAGGAGCAGGCTCAGGTCCCCACCCTTGCTTCCTTCTCCGTTTGCCACTCCACTGACGATGCCACAGGCCACAGTTTTTCAGTGGAATATCTTTCCACTAATATTTTCCCACGCCTTTGTTACAGCACTTTTCCTCTCATGCAGTACCCAAATCTTCTGTTTTGAAATCTATGAATTGTTTTTATTAAATGTAATGACTGCATCTGGAATTAGGAGGTACTTAGATCCTAAAGAATAACAAGAAACAACTTGTTTATACAACATGTAACACAAACACGATTCCTCCGTTAGGAATAACACCTTTAAAAAGACAGCATAAAGACGAACACGTTATTTTAGTTTGTGTTTTTCACTCCCATCACTGAGATTGGAAACTAAAACCACTTAGTTTTGTAAAAAGAATAGAACTTAATTTTTGAGTGGAAATTCTTGGTAATCCAGACAGTAGGCTTTGGAAACGCTGACGGGGGAGGCTCAATGCTATCCTGAGATACTATGAAACAAGCAGTTCTGAGTATATTTACCGGATTCAGCATTTCAGTGTGTTGAAAGATACATCTAAGTTTTAATTTGTATTTCAGTATTCAGCCGTGAATCCTGAGTATGAAAGGCAATGTTGTAGTTCAAAACTAGCTGAGATGCTCGTCAGCTTGGACTTCCATTAACAAAATAGATGCAGTGGCTTAAATGACAGGAGTCTCTAACTCAGAGAGCAAGGGGCTGCTCACATAGGTTTCATCCTGAAGCCTCTTTTCTTGACCTATAGGCAACAGCCGTCCCTGCGCTTACACCACCTTCTTGGCGTGTGTTGTGTGTGCACAGACAGTGAACAAGCTCTCTGGTGTCTCCTCTTATAAGGACATGAATTCCATTCGACCAGGCCCCACTCTTATAACCTCATCCAACCCTGATTATCTCCAAAGACCCCCATCTCCAAATACATTATATAGGGGGTGAGGACTCCAAAGTATCAATTCATTTTTTTTTTAGATTGATTGATTGATTGATTGATTGATTTATTCATGATAGACATAGAAAGAGAGAGAGGCAGAGACACAGGCAGAGGGAGAAGCAGGCTCCATGCAGGGAGCCCGACATGGGACTCGATCCGGGGACTTCAGGATCACACCCTGGGCCAAAGGCAGGCGCTAAACCACTGAGCCACCTGGAGATCCCCCAATGTATCAATTCTGAGGAGGACACAAACATTCAGTCCATAGCAAATGTCAACAATTCACTCATTTATACATTCAAAGAATATTTGGGCAGCTTGGGGTTAGAACGTGAATACAATAGACTTTGTACTTGTCCTCATGGAGTTGGAATCTAATTTATTACTATTTGCTCTTATGCACCTGGATAAAAATTTCCAAAGTAATCCCCAGAATCTAAGGGAGCTGTATGAAAACTGTAAGAATGAATTGCTGTGGCTACTTTTCTTTTTTTTTTTTTAATAAAAATTTTAAAATTTAAGATAGAACAATAAAAATTTTTAAATTTAAATGGAACAATTTTTAAATAAAAATTTTAAAATTTAAGATAGAACAATAATGACTGTTAACCATATCGTGTGATATTGTCTGAGGCCTTTCTTTGCTGGTGTAACATCATTATGTAACACATCTACCAATTTCTCATATATATTATATAGTGAGAAATTTATTTTCAACTCTCCATGTTTTTTTTTTTTTTTTCCAACTCTCCTTCATCTTACCCATCTTTTCAAAGTATAATGTGGGGGAAAGATGAGAAGATTTTGAGCACTGGGTAGAAGAAAAGACAAAGCATGAGTCCAAATTGATATAACAGCAGTAATTGAAATGTAAATCCATTTTACGTCCAGCTATAATTGTTTGATTAGTTAAATACATTCTCTAAACCTGATTAGAAAGAGAGCTTCTACTTTTCATTCTTCCTATTATGCAATTTTTTTTAAAATGATGGCATTCTTCTTCAATTTCTTAAAACTGTGTATTTTGGAAGAAGCTGTCATTTAATGCTATTTCATAGAATTGATCTGTCATTGTGATTTCATCTCCAAAAGCATCATAGCTTTCTTTGCTAGAGGGTTCTGATGCATTCCAAATCTTTATGCATAGATTTTTAGCTGGCATTCAAGGCTCCTCACACTATGATTTAGACGAATTACTATCCTTCCTTCTCCTTACTCACCCTACCTGGTCAACTCTCATATTGTTCAACTTGCCAGGAAAACTAGGGATCCCTGGGTGGCGCAGCGGTTTGGCGCCTGCCTTTGGCCCAGGGCGCGATCCTGGAGACCCGGAATCGAATCCCATATCAGGCTCCCGGTGCATGGAGCCTGCTTCTCCCTCTGCCTGTGTCTCTGCCTCTCTCTCTCTCTCTGTGACTATCATAAGTAAATAAATAAAAATTAAAAATAAATAAATAAATAAAAAGAAAACTGGATTAGGTCTTATCTGCTGAAAAAAAAAAAAGAAATGACCTTCATATCTGTGTCATTTTTGATGCCATCATTTTCCAGGAATGAAACTCACATATGTATGGAAGATGTGTGTGTCTTAGGGTATAATTCACATATTACACCCATGAATGTTCCTAATTACTTCCATGACTTTACCTCATCAAGTCTCCAATCACACTTCACAACTAAATTCGCAGACAAATTTTTAAATGTTTTTAAGTGAGATGAAATAAAGCATAATCACGAAAGGAATCTTTTTCAATTTCTGTAAAAAAATATATTATTGAAGAAATTTTTTCTTTATGTCATTCAAAATTAAATTTAAAAAAGTAGTACATGTTTTTTTAAAGTACAGAATATACACTATTTAGTGTATCTCTTACTACTATTTTCCATAGTAGTAACTTATGCAAATATTAGCTCCTGGGTGATTAGTTGCTCATTCATTACGAACGGTGCATAGGAGAACCTTAGACCCAAGAAACACCAGACCCAACTTGGTACTTACTGAATCTCTTTCATTTCTTTTCTTTTTTTTTTTTTTTTTAAGATTTTATTTATTTATCCACAAGAGACACACAGAGAGAGGCAGAGACACAGGCAGAGGGAGAAGCAGGCTCCACACAGGGAGCCCCATGTGGGACTTGATCCCAGGACCCTGGGGTCACGCCCTGGGCTGAAGGCAGACACTCAACCACTGAGCCCCTCAGGCGTCCCGATACTCAGTGAATCTCAATCCTAGTCATAAATCCCCCAATCTATGGGCATAGGTTAAAGCCCTGTTTTGGAAGGAAAGAGAGGTACAGAAAATGCTTTTGGCAAAATATAATATATAAGACATTCTGTCTAATTATGACAGAAGAGACCATAGGAACAAGGTTGGCAAGAGTGAGACAGGAACCCATGCCTTGGAGAGCTGGCTCCTGTGAGGCCAAGAGCCTCATTCAAGCCTCATACAAGAGCAAATAAAATATTCAGAGCTTGTTCTGAACCTGAAATTGCTTGGGTGCTTGGTATTGTTGAGAACAAAACAAAAACCTGGTTCTCAGAAAACTTATATTCCAGTGAAGGGTCACATGTGCAGCTCGATAAGGACCGATAACAGTTAAGAAGCTAAATAAAACACAATAAAGGCAAAGGAGCACTAAGGTAGAGAAGGTAAATGGTGAAGAACTTCCGAATTAGGAAAAAAATGACTAGGGACGTGCATGAAGTATGGAGGGAGCTATAAGCATGTCTGAGTAATGCACCTTTCAGGCACCAAAAGCACACAAATAAGCAAAAATGCCTCATGTCTACATGAGAACGTGCTTGGTTGGAGGGGCAACGAGACAGTAAGGGTGGTGGGGACAAAGAGGAGTATCACTTAGACGAAGGTTTTAAAAGTATTTTGAAATGAGTATTAACAAAGTCCATTATAGCTTTATATCCTTTTGTGAAGATATACTACTAGGTAAGAAAGTAGAATTTAAGCAAATGTGTGGGTGATCTAAAGAAGGAATAAGGGACCCCTGTGTGGCTCAGCGGTTGAGCATCTGCCTTTGGCTCAGGTCGTGACCCTGGGGTCCCGGGATCGAGTCCCGCATCGAGCTCCCTGCATGGAGCCTGCTGCTCCCTCTGCCTGTGTCTCTGCTTCTCTCTTTGTGTCTTTCATGAATAAATAAATAAAATCTTAAAAAAAAAGAAGTAATAATTGTTTTCTGTGTATCTCTATCTCAATGCAGCCACTTCACTCTCAAACTTAGAGTGAAGGACAACCATTTTGCTCACATTTCTTGATATTTTGTGAAATGTAAGGATTTGCATAGTACTTAGCAATTTATGTGTACACTGGCAGATATAAAAAAATTGAAGACGTTTATAATCATGTTTCTTTTCCAATACGAAGTCTAAGTGTTTGTCTCAATATAGGACAAGTCGATTCCTAAGTTCCTTTTCTTCTCTAGCAAATTTTAGTTTGATTTTCTAATCTTCTTGTAGGTTAATGTGGCAAGACTTTTTTGCCGTTAGATAACAATGCTAGGATAAAGGTATATCCTTATAAAGTAAATCAAAATGTTTCAATTTCTTCTAACTATAGAGATATGCTATTTATCAGTACTAGTATAGTAGGTAAGGTATGAGAACTATTTTTGAGAAATGAAATCTATTTGTCAAGAAAATTTAGAAAGGAGATGATTTATCCTTATTTTTAAACTGTTAAATTGAAGGAATTTGGCATATCTTTACAGCACCTGTAAATAATCTAGGACAGTTGAGCCTTTTTCTATGAGCAGCCAATTATTCGTATTAAAAGTTGAGATCAGCCAGGAAGATGATTATAATACCCTGGTTATCAAAAATGATGAAAAAATGTATACCTTTTGTTATTAACTTGTTAATAAATGCTAATTTTTAAAAAAATTCAGATGACTATATATAAAATGTAAATTACATTAAAAATGAATTATTCTTTTATTCTTTTACTTTTGCTAGCCATTGTATCTATAGTTGTGACTAATAATGACAGAGTCTATGTCTCCATAAAACTTTTTTTTTTAATTTTCCCCACAGGGATAAACAAGTATTGTTGTGCTCAAAAGCATGTTGGACAGAAACTGTAAATGGCTTCTTTTCCTGGCAACATCAGACTTGGTAAATCTAGACTTGGTCTTGCTGTGAATAACTAGGAAAAAGTGGTAAATGAAACAACAGATTTGCTTAAAGGCGTTGAAAATCTAGCATGTCCCTAAAATGTATGGTTCTAAGATCAGAGCAGAGAAGAAATCTAGGTGGGTGAGCCCAGTTTGCGAGCTGCTTTTGCAATAAGAACAAATAATGAATCTGGAAGAGACAACGCAGAGGACGAGAGCCTTGTTCTAAGGAAATCCATTCTGGGGTACAGAGTCTGTCAAGAGGAGAGACACCTGAGCATCATGCACTCACTTTTGGGGACTTTGTAGAACCTACTTCAGAATTCAGGATAGAGAAGGTAAATAGGGACCTTTTCCAGGAATGAGTCCCAGGTTTGAAGCCCGACAATTCTGATCGAATGAGGTGACTTGAAGTTGTGAAGCTCTTGACCAGCTGCCTATCCAGGCCTCCGACACTATCCATAGTGTACCATGTGCAGTTCCTGGAACTCTGAAAGACGTGAGCAGGTAGTGAGCAGATGAAGCACTGTCACTGAGGTCTGCGAGGAAGCACAGCTCTCGGAAGGGCCTCCTCTTGGGGATTCCGGGAGCCGCGGCTCCCAACTTCTCCTCTGTGGCACATAGAAAACAGTGATGATGGAGAGTTGACAGTGGACCGTGCAGCCAAGAAAGAAAAGAGATTTGGATAACCTTATTATGAAGCTTCCCACACATAGGCTACCGTATCTCACAGCAGAATTTATAGTTTAAAAAGTCAATTTATAAAAACTGACTGTACGTAAACCATAAGGGAAGCCTCAGACAATTTTTAAAAATTGAAATCCTGAGTATGTCCTCTATTTAGAGAGAAATTAAGTTAAAACTAATAAGATTACTAGGTAACTAATAAGGTAACAGTATTTAATTATGAAAAATAATTAGGAAATGAATGTTAGCCAGGTCGCTGGACACAAAGTCACTACATAAAATTTAATTATATTTCTGTATACAAAAGTAAGTTTAAAATGATACTGCTCACCATAGAAACACACACAAATAGATATTTGGGAGTAAAGCTAATATCGGGATTCTAAGAACACTTTAAGATATTTTTGAGAGCTGTTGATAAATGTTAAGTAAATCCAGCTATTTTCTATTTGCAGAATACTTGAAAAATATGAATTCTCCTAATACTTTTCTTTACAATTAATGCAACTACAATAAGTCTCAGTAGCTTTGTGTGTATATATGTGTGTGTGCATGTGTGTGACTGCACGTGTAAATTAGAATTTTGATTCTTAATACAAAAATGCAAAAGGTTTAGAATAGTCAAGTCTTTCATGAAAATGATAGACATTTTGAGCTTGGATGAAGGACAATGTTTTTAATAAAAGGTGCTCAGAAAATTAATCTGTAACTGAAACTTGAATGTTACCTCACACCACAGACAAATACAAACATAAGTACCAAGCACCTGATCATAGATGCAAAAATAAATTAATATACATTCATAAAGCCTTACATTCACATATACATTCATAAAGCCTTAACATACTACTGGAAAATATATTCATGATTTTATAGTATTTAACAATTAATTAGTCGAGGCACACAAATTGCTGAAATTAAAGGAAAATATCAACAAGTTGTACTATGTGAAAATTAAAAACCATTGAAGTAAAAATGAAACAAAACAAAAAGCAAACACAATAGTGAGAAAAGACTCTTGCAGCACATGTAGCCAACAGAGTTGAGTCTATAAATAACTAATTAATATCAATGAGAAAATGATGAACAACCTCATAGGAAAAAATAATCAAGAGACGTAGTCAGGTACTTTACAAAACAATATACAAATGGCTCATAAACACATGAAAGCATTCTTAAAACTCACTTGAAATCAGAGAAATGCCAATTGAAATCACAATGAAATATTACTACAGACCCACTAGACTGATAAACAGGGGAAAAAAGAATAATATCAAATATTAGGAAGGACCAAAAGCAATAGGCCTCCTCAAACACTGTCAGAGGGAATATTAATTCATACAACCACCAATATACCCATATAACACAACTCAGTAATTCTGCTCTTGGTTCTGTCTCCAATAGAACTGTGTACATAAAGGGGTTTACTTAAGATTGTTCTAAATAGCATTACTCAGAATTAACATACTCGAAATAACTCAAATGTCTATCAATAGTAGAATGGGTACAGTTTAGCACATTCATGAATTGAAATACTACGCAACACAAAATAAGCAGTTTTTACGCTGCAACATGGATGGATCTTCCAAGGGCAATCCTGAGTAAAAGAACACACAAAAGTAGCTTAATTCATGAGAGTCAATTAACAGCAGAAGTAGGCTCAGTGTTAGTTTAGAATTATTAGTTAGGATATTAACTAACTAATAATTAGTTGAGGATATTGGTCATGGTATAGGAGGGGGAGGGTAATGATTGGCCACGATTGAGAGGTAACTTCTTGGGGTCTTCTCTGTCTTGACCTGGGTGGGTGGTGGGTGCACAGGTACTCAGTTTTTGATTTTACAATGAGTTTCACATTTATCTTCATATATATTTTGCTATACTTATGCTAAACTTTAATTTACAAAGTTAAGAAATATATAGCATAGTAGTGTCTGTAAAGTCACTATCCAAGTTTAGATGTGTGCCCAAGAAAATGGAAATTGTGGCTAATGTAGAGACATCTTTTCTGTTTCTTTTACACTGTAGCATCAAAGTTATTATAAGTGACTACATAGATGTAATTCGATAGATGAGATATGGGTAAGGATTGACTAGAATAAAAAAAAAAAAGAAAGTTACCTTGAAAATTCAACAGATACAGGCAGGCAGATATTGATATGCAGAAGATATGCAAGCTCAACATCAAACCACCAATAAACAGTAACCTTCATAGTATGTGAAACAGGGATGTGGAACTGCTAAGTTAGCAAAGGTGAAGAGCACGAGAAGGGAACAAAAACAGTAAGATGGGAAGTAAACATGCAGGTGCATGATTTTTTTTTGTGTGTGTTCCACGTAATGCTTCAGACACATAGCAATTAACTGGCTTTTTTAAAATTCACTGTTTTCCAGTAAAACTATTACAATGGATGAAATTTCAACATGTGATTTTTTAAATTTTTATTTATTTATGATAGTCACAGAGAGAGAGAGAGAGGCAGAGACACAGGCAGAGGGAGAAGCAGGCTCCATGCACCGGGAGCCCGACGTGGGATTCGATCCCGGGTCTCCAGGATCGTACCCTGGGCCAAAGGCAGGCGCGCTAAACCGCTGCGCCACGCATCACATGATCCCTCAACATGTGATGTTTTTAAAAAACTTTATGGAAAATCATTCAACGATACATAAACAAGAGCAAATACTGCTTATTATCATGTTTCAAAGGGAGAAAAAGTTACTAGAAAAAAAACAGTGATTGCAATCAGACAAATCCAAATTTGTATCTTTTGAGGCTACATGATGTTGATCATGTCTCAATAGATTTGAGCCTCAGTCTTCTCAACTGTAAAATTGCCATGTTACCTCACATAGACGTCGGAAATCATCTGAGAATTAGTGCAGTGCCTGGCACTTAGAAATGCATAAATACACAGTATTGCATGTGGATGTGATTTTTTTTTATAAATTTATTTTTTATTGGTGTTCAATTTGCCAACATATAGAATAACACCCAGTGCTCATCCCGTCAAGTGCCCCCCTCAGTGCCCGTCACCCAGTCATCCCCACCCCCCGCCCTCCTCCCCTTCCACCACCCCTAGTTCATTTCCCAGAGTTAGGAGTCTCTCATGTTCTGGATGTGATTATTTTTGATAAGATAATCAAAGGTTACTCTTATTGTCTCAATCTTCAAATATTTTAGGTGACACTTGCCTTGATTAAAAAATAAAGGGGAGGCCCCTGCTTATAGTTCCTCACCTTCCTTCACGTGGTAACCACACGTAACCACTCAAAATACAACTACAATTGCTTGAAACATCTCCACCTTGGTCTTTCAGCTGTCTAGGTCGAGGAAGACACGGTTAGTAAGTCCCCTTCACCAGCATGCTCTCAGTTTTCTCCCTAATTACTTTTTCTGTTCTTGGTAATTGATATAGAAGATCATCCTACCTTTTATTAGACATTACTGTAGGCCTTCCTTATAGGAATATGTACTTCTGTGTGAACAAGGGAATCGTAATTCATATAAAATGATTTCCCAATATTCAAGCAGAGTTTACCCACCAAACTGACTTTGTGGCTGACCCCTGCTGACCTCTCCAGTTTTATTTTAAGCCACTCTTCCCTGCTGAGAGTTGATACATCAGACATTCAGGAAACCAGAAGCAAAAGATTTTCAAGAGGTTTACTTACTAAGCTCTGGACTCCAGAAAAAGACTTAACAAAGACTTGGGGAAAGACTAGGGGAAGGTCTGCAAACTACTCAGATGAGAGAATTTGGCGTGTTGGAGGATGGATAGAAGATGGAGGTGAGCACCCAAGTAAACAAACAGTAGAATTGTGTGAAATGTATTTGGGAAAACAGGCTGGTAACTTACGCAGACCTGGTAAATCAATGGGAAAAGTTTGGATTGTAATTTGATTGCAAAGGGAAGTCACTGAAAGATTTTAGGCAAGAATTAACTGATGTTGGAATGCCTGGGGAGCTCAGGGGTTGAGTGTCTGCCTCTCGCTCAGAGTGTGACCCCCTGGTCCTGGGATCGAGTCCTGCATCAGTTCCCCGCAGGAAGCCTGCTTCTCCCTCTGCCTCTCTCTCTCTCTCTCTCTCTCTCTCTCTGTGTCTCTCATGAATAAATAAAATCTTTAAAAAGAAAGAATTAACTGGTATCTTCATTTTATTTCATCAATGTCTTACAGTTTTCAGAGTTTAGGTCTTTCAACCCCTTGGCCAAATTTATCCCTAGGTATTTAATTATTTTCAGTGCAATTGTAAATGGGATTGTTTGCTTAATTGCTCTTCCAGCTACTTCCAGTTATAAAATAAATAAGTCACAGAAATGAAAAGTACAGAATAAGGAATTATAGTCAATGATACTCTAAAAACGTTGTATGATGATAGAAAGTGCCTACGCTTATTGTGGTGAGCACTGAGTAAATGTATGCAGTTGTCAAAACAGTGTGTTGTACACCTGAAACCAACATAATGTTGTGTGTCAACTACACTTCAATTAAAAAAAAAAAGGAGTTAATTGGCATAATCTTTGTAGATCATGGATAAGAATGCAGTAAAAACAGAAAGGAGACAAAGCATTGGGGAAATTCTCAAGTAGACCTGAAAAGACATGATTTTATCCTGGATTTGAAATGAAGAGCAGCAGATTAGAGGCTGTAGGTAGGATCAGCAGTAGGACTGACGGAAGGACTGGAAGTAGAGAATTTTGGCTGTGATAATGTAAATGTCATTTTACTGAGATGGGAGATAAAAGTAGAGAAAGAATGAAATTTGGTTTTCGGCCTTCTGACCCTTATCTTACCTACTTGTACCAATGACTTAGCTTATGACTATCATCATAAGGCTAACGGCAGGCATGGAGTCTGATGCTCACCACTTGGCTGTTTATTGGCCATTTTTAAAAGATTAAATATTTATTAAATCAAGTCAAGGCTGAGAGCTTTGGTGTAAGCCAAATGCAAATGGAGAACTCTCTCAGTTAAGGGATTTCAGAATAAGTGGAGCAAATCACAAGGATGCCAGACTTTTCCCTCTACATTTGTCATGATTAACCAGTTTTCTATCATTAAATTTAAAGTAAAAACATGTATTCTCCCTCATGTCTAAATTGGGTTAACTTTATACCAGCTTTGAACGATAGAGCATTTCTCCATTGATCCCAGCAGCTTCCTAAAATCATCCCTAAACTAAAAAGAAGATTTGATTTTAATAAAAGGATGATATGATTCTGTTTATGTAATGAAAAGGCATGTGTCTTAAAAATAATGAGGACAATTGTGTTATTGCTCATTTAATTCACCTATTGATTTTTGTGCATGAAAACAACTAAGATTTCCTCAAATTTGTTGGAAGGGGAGATTTGAAAAATTTCAGAAAGTGATAAAGGTTAATATTATTGTCAGTGCATTTCAAGTTATAATTTCGAAGGAAATCAAGTAACTTCTAGGCACATACAAATTATGTTTTCTGTAGAGAACATCAAGGAAAAACTATTAAATTCAAAGTATATTTTTTTGCCTTGGAATGTATATAATAAACCACAGAACTGGTGACAATTTAAATAGACAACTTTGGTATATATATATATATATATATATATATATTTAGGGACATTCGATATGACAAGAAAACCCATGAATCCTGAAATCACTTGATCTATTGGGTTTCATTTCTCTTAGTACTTAACATGGGAGAGGTTGATTACTATGTCTCCAACTTTATTTTTTTATTTTATTTTTTCTCTCCAACTTTAAAATCATATGTTGTTTCTTTGAAATTAGACAGTAATAAGGACTCTAAAAAATGCTCTCACTTCTTAAAACCATTTCTTTATTTTTATTACTTAAAAATGACTCCTTTTTAATTAATATATTAGACCTAAAGAATAAAAGTGACAAAAAATTATTTCATCAAATAAAATGTCATCTTGTAATATTCAGTCACTATCATGTTAAACTGGTTCTTCAAGTTCTTCATCATCAATACTTGACAATCTTCTGGAATAATTTTCATTACCAAGTATATTGAATCACTCTTTTTATAAATTTAAAAAAGCGAGATGATGCGACCCAATTGTTAATTGAAAAAATATACTCACTATTATTTTTGAAATATATAACAAATACACTAGTACATTATATTATATATTATTGCATGTGTAATACCTATAAAATATGATAAATATATATGCAGCCACCCTAACTGTAAGTTGATGAAGGACAGATATAGTCCTAAAGTATAAGAAATCTTGATAAAATATTTTAGAGAGGTTTAGGGCCATTTTTGTAGATAGAACCTGTTGTTTATCTAAATTAAAAACTTATTCTGATCACGAGTTGGCTTCAGTTAACCTTCATCATGAAATCTCTAGAAGATATTTGAATAATAGAAAATGCCAGAATATGAAGGAGTATTTCCCTTAGGGTCTACAGTGTGCATGGCTGGGTTCTATTTCACTTTATCTTCCCATAGTCATTAATTTCTGACCTGAGTTCCAGTGTTTTCCTTTTTAACTTGTTCGTCAGATGATTTCTGACTTACGCCAGCTGCCCAAGTAAAAATCACATCCTGTTCTCAATAATTTCTTCCATCTATCTCTTAGGAGAGTTCTCAAACGTCATGTGCATGAGAATTACCTAGAGGGCTTTGTAAAGCACTAATTCCTCAGCCCTATCCCTGGAAATTCCTATTTGGCACGTCTAGCATGAGACCAGAAAATGTTCATTTCCAACCAGCTCCCAGTTGGTGCTGATCCTGCAGGTCTGGGAATTACATGGCCAGTCGCAATGTCTTAGGTGATCTAGATGGCCACCCACAATCTACCAGAAATTCAAAATTTAGCCAAGCCTGCCCTCCCCCCTGTATTAGCTACTCATTGTATACAGTAAAAATAATCATTTATTGTCTATTTTTTGATATTGATGAAATAAATACATTGAACAACAGGTCATTTCACTAGGAAGGCACAATCTGTTTGGCCAAACTCAGCAACTTAGTAATGTTTAACTTTCCGACAGGTCCAACCAACTAACTGCATGTCCATTAGACAAAAGAGTCATGAATTTCAAGAGTTTCCAAAAAAAAAAAAAAGTTTCCAAGAGTTGCTCACCCATCCTCCCTCCCTCCCTTCCCTCTTCCTTTCCTTCCTTTCTCCCTTCCTTATCCTTCCTTCTTTCCTTCCTTCTCTTTCTTAGAGCTTATTCTTATTAGCCCTCATTTCTTTTTTTGAAGATTTATTTATTTAATCATGAGACACCCAGAGAGAGAGGCAGGGACACAGGCAGAGGGAGAAGCAGGCTCCACGCAGGGAGCATGATGTGGGACTCGATTCCAAATTCTGGGATCATGCCCTGGGCTGAAGGCAGGTGCTCAACCGCTCAGCCACTCAGGCATCCTTAGCCCTCAAATTTTTAACTGGAAGAGCAAGAACTTCCTTTGGAAGAGAAGCAATTCCCCTTTGATGTTAATGAGCATAATTGAGATGATACTATCTCAGGTCCTTTTCTCCCCATCTTCTCTCCTGGCCCTTACTACTCAACTGAACATTTTTCTTCTAGATTGAGAGGCTGTCAATCTAGATTTCTGTCTAGTACCAAGGAAAAAGTATACACTCAGATGTCCTACAAATCTTTATCTTTAAACTTGGAAACTGAACTTACCAGTTTAAAACACAAGTTAGTTTGCTAGATGACTGCATTCATCACATTTAAGATGTTTAAGAATACAATAGAGGGAAGTGCACAAGGGCTAGTACCTAATCCTGGATTATGCTAGAACTTCTCCAACAAACCCTCTCTGGACAGTACGCCTTAGAAACTAAACCTTTCCATGTTGCAATGGTCGTGAAGGAGATTCATGTTTTGGGATTCCAGAGATAACACAATATTGGTGATATTTGTCATAATGATGACATCACATTATATCAGTGACAAAATGAGAACTAAATAAAGCCTCTAATTTGGGGGGGGGAGGAGAGAAGATTGTTACTTACAATCAGATGCTATCATCAACAAGAGAAAGGTGAATAATAAACTAAAATAGCTTGTTTTGCAAAAAAAATATACTGTTATTAGAGTCAATCTGATATGATTTTAAACAATGATTTTATTTAAATTATGTGATTTAAATATTGATGTATGAACCAAAGATATTTCTACAGAAATAAAGCCTTATTAGTGATGTTAATAGATTTGGTTATTTTGTTAAATGATTGACTTAATCAGTGAAATAAAATTTTGCAAGGTAGTTTTCTGATTCTGTACCATAACTGTGACTTAGTAATTGGTCTCACAAAAAGCAAATGCTTATGAAACATTTTTATCTAGATATTATATGGGGCTTAGCAATAGCTGGGTTATAATTTTTTCCTAGATGCATTGATATGATTTTATAATGTGATACATGTTTCTTTAGCTTTATTTTACTTTTGTAAAATATCATTGAGCATACGCATGCTTATTTGAACCTCTAAGCCAGCATTAGAGTGTAGGACTTGTAGGATTCAACATATGGATTTAATTAAAAAAAAAAAAAGGAAGAGTAAAGAGGTTGTATAGAGAAAGGCATACAGGGAGAAAGAACAACAACAACATTGAAATCTATTTCATACTTTAGGCCAAAGCTACTTAGGAAATCATCATGTTTTGCATCATTTAAAAATCCACTTCCAGGGACATTCTTAGGATGTTCAAAGTAGCCACTAGCATATTATTATTTAAGGCAATCATTGCTTTTCTTAACTGTGCTATGCCCCTGGGAAAAGGCAGTAATGGAATAAAAAAAGAGGATTTAGAATAAGAGAGGAGGGAAGGAAGAAAGGAAGGAGAGAGGTAGAGAGAAGGAAAGAAGAGAAAGGAAGGAAGGCAGGCAAAGAAAGAAAGAGAAAGGGAACTAGATGTGATTTCCAAATGCATTTATTACCAACAACATAAACTTGAGGAAGCTATTCAACTTCGTGAAGCTTCAATTTCTATTTTATGAACCACCTAAAAGCTTTTCTGGGTCACTTTATATTTTACGTAGGCTGTCAAAATTATTTCTTAATGTTCCCAGTTCTAGGATTAAAAAGGGGAACAGTAAAGGAAGCGACTGAGTAGAGATACACAGAAACATATTATTTAAAAGTTTAAAACTTAAGATGTTAGCTTGAAAAGAAGAGTGTGTCCAAAAAATTTTAATGACTTCAGAAGGTTCTTGTTCAGAGTATATATGGATTGACTCTTTACCTATTCATGAAGATCCATTTAAATGGCAGAAAACTTATAAAAACTGAGAGAACTAGAAATCAATAGGAAGAAGGACTTTTTCTTATTTGTTTTTAATCAGAAGTACTTAGAAACTCTTATGAAATACATTTTTGTATGTTCAAATAAATAAATGCATTATAGAAAGAACTAGAAAAATATATCTCAAAACATATCGGATGTGTAACCAATGTCTCAGAAGAGAAATTATATTTAAATTGGGGATCAAGGATGACCATTGCTTTACTTACAATGCTGAGATTTCTTAGAAAAAAGAGAGTAGTAATATTTACATAATTTAAATTCACTATTAATTAGAAACCTGATATAATTTTATCGAGAGAGGAATGAAAGTGGAGTGTACCAAATTCACACATTCCAGAAGGTGCTCCAGCGAGGACTCTGCAATTATATCCTCACATTTGGTTCAGCTCTACTCCTTTCCCTAGAGTTGAGGTCTTCTGTATGGCTCGGATCCAGGGCACAGGAGTGGAGAAAGGAGGAGCTGATTTGTCCTTTCATTTTGCCACTTTTCTCTTACACTTCACCTTTTCTACTCATTATACTGATTCTGGTTCTTCCAGGATCAGGATGTAGGAACTAGACATAGTAGAAAAAAGGAAAATAGCATCATCCATGGTTTGGCCATTTGCCACCATAGCTGAACAAAGACTGTGATGGGAGAGGACCACCCTTCCGTGGAAACTTCTGATGTTGAGTTGATCACTGATATCATATAATTTGCTCTGTAAAATTGACCAGCAGCTGCTCCCTCTTGCGTGTTTGTTCAGCCAGTGGACTCCAGCTGTTGATATTCTGGGGGTAAGAAGTGAGGCACACATGCCTGTTTTCACATATGTCTCCACACTCCACTCCTGGGACTCTTGGAGGATTCCCACAAGAATTCTCTCATGCTCTGCTCTGATGGTGTCCTGGAGCAGATCTACAAATTCTATACTCTAGCATATGTCCCACTGGGGCCTAAGAGTCCAGTCTTCTCCTTCTCAGGAGATATCTGAAATGTCTTTGTGTTTCTCTCACTGACTCCTACTAATCTGGCCATGAAGGAGGAAGTACCCTTAAGTTTGGAAACATTATAGCACCCAAATCACTACAAAATCTCTTCAACTAGTCAACATTCTTTTAATGAGTCTGTAACGTATGTAGGCTATTGGAGTTATGTGTGCTGGGCGCTTTTACTGTCTTTCATTATGTCCGACAAGATTTTGTCTATTTCTGCAACTGTTTTTAAAAGCGTGCAGGTAATTCCAGCCATTATCTTCAGATTTGGTGCCTCAGACATAATATGAAAATTTCTACTCAATATTTTGCTCCTATTTAACAGCTTGTCAATAGAAAATGTTAATACACTGGGCAAAGTTGGGACTGAGGGGGATAAGTAGAAGTAAATAGAAGTGTAAGTGTACTAATATCTTTAAAACAAACAGATTTAAGAACATAGACACGTAAGTCTCTTACCTATAGTTTCACTTTTGTGGTTACAGTTACCTGAAGTCAACCACAACTCTGAAGTCAGCACCATTCCTGAAGTCAACCACAATCCTGAAGTCAACAGCATCCCTGAAGTCAACCACTACCCTTAAGTCAACACCAACCCTAAAGTCAACTACAACCCTGAAGTCAACACCAACCCTGAAGTCAACACCAACCCTTAAGTCAACCACAATCCTGAAGTTAACCACTATCCTGAAGTCACCACCAACCCTGAAGTCAACCGCAACCCTGAAGTCAACACCAACCCTAAAGTCAACCACAACCCTGAAGTCAACCACTACCCTGAAGTCAACACCAACCCTGAAGTCAACCACAATCCTGAAGTCAACCACTACCCTGAAGTCAACACGATTCCTGAAGTCAACCACAACCCTGGAGTCAACCACAATTCTGAAGCAAATGATTATCCTTCTCATCAATTGTCTGAAGGTCAATGGCACTCTAAGGCTACATAACAGTGTCTGCATCATTCATCTCGCTTCATCTCAACACAAAGGCATTTCACCATCTCACATCATCACAGGAAGGGTGAGTACAGTAAAATAAGATAATTTCAGGGAGAGAAAAACCACATTCATAAAACTTTTATTACAGTAGGTTGTTAAAATTGTTTTTATTTTATTATAAGCTATTATTGTTAATCTCTTACTGTGCCTTATTTGTAAATTAAACTTTATCATTAGTGTGTATAGGAAATAACTATAGTATGTATTGGGTTTGGTACGACCTGCCGTTTCAGGCATCCACTAGGGGTGTCTTTAGAATATATCTCTCATATATAACAAGGGACTTCTGTATTACTTAAATTTATAGACTGACGATAAAGACAAATATATGATAAATTAATCATTTCAGAAATGGAAATTTGGAATCTGTTAACAGTAGTTGTCTTTGGAAACTGCCCAGGGGATTGTAAATTAGAAATATTTTTATTTTCATGTCCTCTTATACTGCCTCAGAGGCAGCTATATATCTGTGTAGACTTCGTATGTGTGCAAAAAGTTAACTAATCAACTGATCTATCAGATACTCCATCACCTTGCCTGTTCTAATCAGACAAATATTGGGTTAATTTCCCTCAGGTACACAGAGGGGATATAAATTGCTTTAAGGATGATATTTTTCTCTTAAATATACCAATATTGAATTTAGTAGGGAAGATATATTCATTCTTCATTTTATTAGACATACTTTTTAAAGTGCTTGTTGTTTGCCAGACTGTAAAGATATAAAATTGTTTGGACATATTCTCCATACTTCAGGGAAATATAGTATACAAAAGTAGGAATGTTTTTAGCAAAGTTTTCATGGAAAAGTTTAGACAGTTTCTTTAACATGTAGCAATTTTTTCACTGGGACTGCTGAACAAGTAATTTAAGACTTTTCCAAATTTCTTCAGGAAAAATACATTTAATTTCTGACTCAAAACCATATATTTTGTTTTACCCAATTTAGCCTTTTAAAAAGTCTCCTAAAATTTTATATTGACAATATCAGTATTGAATAAATCGTAATGATACATACTTACATGTTAGTATTAAGAAAAAAATAGTTTTTGAAATAGTTTTGTGAATTATTTTTTAACTGATGTCTGTTCATGGCTAATGAGAAGTGATTTTGAAGCTTCAGGGTTACAAGCTGCCCTGACCCTGGCCTGTGCATGACTTATGTAGCAAAACTCTCTAGCTCCTGTAGTTATAATGCCTAAGTTGCCTTTTCTCTTAGAGGTAAAGATGTCTGATAAAAATACTACTGCCTTTTGCTCATTCTTACCTTTCAAGGAGAATGAGGACCTACTGAATCCACTTGCTCCTTTCAGGCCTCCTGTGTCTCTTTGGCCACTGACTTAGCCTCTTAGTTAACACTGCCTTCAGGCCATGTTCTAATATTGATACTCCTGATGACTCAAGGGGAAACCTTATGATGCTTGTTTGTTTGTTTGGCAAATACCAATTCCAAGTAAAATAAGAACTTCTGTGAACATCTAACCCTGCTTCCATTATTGTTTTTTTATTTTTTTTCTACTTATTAGAATAGAAAAACAAACAGCTTCCGAACAGTATGAATATTTCCATATAGGAGAACATTGTGTGTGGGTATATATATTATCTTAATATATATATTATAGATGTTATTATATATATTATTTTAATTAGTATATTATTAGTATATTAGTATATTATTTTAGACGGAATCTTTTTTTAAAGTATATAAAAATAATCAGGATATTTAAAGGCAGAACCTTTGCCATGTTCTTATAATTATTAGATAAGATCATTTATTTAATAAATATTTATTTAGTGGATACAATAGGCAAGAAATTCCTCTAGACTTTTGAGAGTGTGCATCATAGGGCTTATATTTTAGCAAGAAGAGATAGATAATAAAATAGATATTCAGAATGAGTTATCTAGTATTTATAAGTATGAGGGCTAAAAAGAAGTTTATCAGTATATTCGGGATAAAGAGAATCAAGGGGTGGGAAGTGCAGACTGTTATATTAAATAGAGGGATCTACCAATTCTCACTGAAATGATATGATTTAAACAAAGATCTAAGAAGGTAAGTTATGGAGTCATACAGATTTCTGGATTTCCAGAAAAATTAAATAGTAAATGTACAATCTTTATGGCAGAACTAAAGAGGCCAATGTGGCTGAAATATCTTGGTGGGGGTGGGGGTTGAAAGATAGGAAATGAAATGAGACCATTTATGGAGATTTCAGGAGTATAAGATTACATAAGGGTTTATAGACTGTGTAAAGGCTATGGCTTTTACTTCTGAATGAACAAGGGTGTCATCACAAGATTTGAGTTTAGGGGTAACATGATCTGATTTAAGTTTAGAAGGAACCTACCCTCCAGCCCCACTGGCTTCTGTATCAGAATTGTATTGGGCTAAGAGTAAAAGCAGAAAGGCTGGTTAGGTGGCTACTGCAGTAATCCCTGTAAGAGATGATGAAGACTTGTTGGATGGAGGTAACAGCAGAGCAAGTTAGAAGCTAATGGAAGAGCCAACATAGGGAGGAGGTTGGTGAGAAAGTCAGGAATGACTCCAGGAATTTTTAAGTTATGCACCTAAAGAGGTGCACTTGGATGTAAGCAGTTTAAGGGGTGGGGACAAGAGTCAATATTGCATATATTTATTTTGAGAATTTTTTTAAGGTTTGATTTATTTATTCATGAGAGGCAGAAAGAGAGAGAGAGGCAGAGACACAGGAGAGGGAGAAGCAAGCTCCATGCAGGAAACCCGACATGGGACTCGATCCCGGGACCCCAGGATCACACCCTGGGCCAAAGGCAGGCACTAAACTGCTGAGCCACCCAGGGATCCCCTAGTTTGAGAATTTCAATAGATACCAATGTAAAGATGCCAGTAAGAAGCTACTAACCGAGTTTGAAGTTCAAAAGGAATATCAAGCTAAAGATATAAATTGAGAGCCATTCCCATGTACATGTTCTATAAAGTCTCAAGACTTCATTGGAATCACCAAAAGAAGGAGTTTCTCTCAGGAAGAGAAAAGGACCAATCTCTGAACCTTGAGGTTTTCTAACAGTTAGGGATTGGGGGGAATTCAGATGCAATAGCCAGGATTAAGAAGGGACATCTGTGACAGAAGAAGAAAAAGAGCACATGGTTGTATCTTGGATGAGATGTGAAGAAATATATCAAAGAAAAGAGAGTGAGTATCTATGTGAGGTGCTGCTAAAAGATCCAGTAAGATGAGGACTGTGAACTAATCATTGAATTTCATAATGTGGCCGTCGCTGGTGAGCTGGACAAGAGCATCAATATAAGAAAGTGTGGGAGCAAAAGCCAAACTATAGAGAGATCTAGGAGGACATGGAAAGAGAGAAATTGGAGAAATGTCATCTATGCAGCTCTTTCAAGGAGTTTCACAGCAAAAGAGTGATCCATCAAGGTAAGAACCCTAACCATTAGACTCTAACCAAAACAACCAAAACTGATGGAATCCATAAATGGCCTAAACCCATAAAGAATAAAAACGATCTAAATTCACATTGTCTGACTCTTTCTGTTGTACTCTGCTGTTTATTCAAGTGGCCAAAGAGACTGGAAAATGATCAATTAATTCTTATTTTATGTGGTTTTGTAAGAATTAAGTGGTTTATTTACACAGATCATATAGCACAAAATCTTCCACATAATAGGTGAAAAGTGCATGCTGGATTCCTTCTTATTTTCCCCACTCCTGTTTATTGCCTGGAATACAAAGTCAGGTAAATGTAAACCAAATATTTATTGCCTATGAAACATGTGATAAAGTCAAACATATTATAGCCAACTGAAAGAATCTATGAAATTTGTAACTTACACTTCTTCCTGTAACAGAAGGCTACAGTAAAGGTAGATATTACTTTGTTTGGCTCACATCTTGTCACCAGAGAAAAAGGAGTATCACATCCTATCCAGATGACATAGAAAACAGATATGCATATGTAATTTTAAAGCTGACATTATTCTAAAAATAGCTATTCATCTATATAAGTAATAAAGATAGGACCTTCTGTCAGTTTTCCTTTAATGTTCTTTTAAAGCACACATTATTTGCAAACCATAATTTAATGACAACATGATTCTGGAAAATGAACAGCATGTGGTATAGGAATATTTACATTATTTAGATAATTATTTCAGCCACTGAGCAGAAGAAACAAAATGATTCTAAATTCACATAAAATGACATTTAGAGATTAGAAATCATACACGATGTTTCCATTTTAACTCCCTAGGAAAAATTACTTTGCAAATGCATACATGGAATCAAAGTATTAGATGTATTTGGAAAACTAGTCTCATTTTGCTGGAACTTAGACAAATAAATGAATTATATAGACAGATATAGCTGTAGATGTGGGTGTAGGTATAAATAAGAATTTTTTTTATATCAAAAGAAGTCTTTAATAATTTCAAGCTTTGCAGATTCTTTCCACCTCAGATATGGGGAATGCCTAGTCTTTCATTAAAAGTTACATGCTACCTTAGGGGTGAGAACTGGAAAGAGACAATAAATATGCAAATGAATAAGTTGCTTATGAGATCTGGAGATCTGGAAGGCTGCCTTGAACTCTCTTTATCAGAGACAACTCTGAGGGGAGAATATTTTTCTTGAGTAACGTGACAAGAGGGAGGTAATTATGCAGGTATTTGGGAAAGAACTTTCCAAATAGGAATTAAAACGAGTGAAAAAGCCTTAGAAATATCAAAACATGATTTTGAATTTAATAATCATAAAAGAAAAGGGGAGGCACCTGGGTGGCTCAGTCAGTTAAGCATCTAGACCATCGATCTTGGCTCAGGTCTTGATCTCAGGGTTGTGAGTTCAAGCCCAGCATTGGGCTCCATGTGGGTCACCATGGAGCTTACATACAAGAAAAAAATAAAAATAGAAGAGAGGGAAAGAAAGAAAAGAAAGAAAGAAAGAAAGAAAGAAAGAAAGAAAGAAAGAAAGAAAGAAGAAGAAGAAAGAAAGAAGAAAGAAAGAAAGACAAATAAAGATAAGGTCTATGTGTTTGAAACACAGTAAGAAAGTGAGAAAACCGTGAGAGAGATGGTTGGAGAGATGAGCCAGGCCGATTATACAGGATTTTTTACAGCAGAGTAGGGAGTGTAGGGACTTCATTAGTAATGGCCATGGACTCTTTAAGTTTTCCACTTGAAGTCTTAAATTGTAGATCTTAAGTACTACGAAACATAATGATCAGAAACTCACACGCTTTCAAAAAAGAAGCATATAAAAAAACAATTAATTTGTCTCCATCTTAATTAAATGATGAAACAATTCAACCAACTCCGCTTTTAAATTTAATCCTAATTAATCTAAATAGGTAGAGAATCGTATTTAATCTAAATAGGTAGAGAATACAGAGGCTCAACAAGAGCCTGCTGGCATCTGGTAGGAGTACTGCAACTCTACTCTATAGTTGCTTCGTTTATTCAGAAAGTGATAACAAGGCAGCAAATCATTAAGTATTTTGCTGAGATGACAGTCCCTTTTTCAGTTTGGCCCTAAATATATAAAAGGATGTGAACCTCATACACATTTAGAGTCTATTTTTGAAACTTTCTATTTTATTTTATTTTTTTGTTATGTTTGTTTGTTTTTAATTTTTTTTGAAACTTTTTAGACCTGATATCAAAAGCATGAGCCACAAAAAGGAAAAATTTGATAAATTGGAACCCATAAAAAAAACCAACTTCCTTTACAAAAGAACATATGAAAGGATGCTATGATAATTAAAGGTATAAGAAACTTCTGAATTAATTCATACATATATGCCAATCACTGATAAAATTTAAAATTATCTTCTATAAAATATATGAATGTCCAACAAAGTAGTTACGTGCAACTGGACAAATGTGAAATAAAATGTGATAAGTGTTCTGGTTGTTTTCAACAGAAGAATTGGCACAATTTACATAGTGTCCTATCTCTAAAGAAGAAGTTTTCAATTCATTTTTCAAAAAATCACTTCACCCACCATCTCCAGTACAGCAATTATTTTTCTGCAAAAGCCATAGTGACACAAAAATGCAGAAAGAGTTTGTCTTATCCTGATGGCTCCATGATAATTTGGACAGATAAGGAATAGAGAGAGAGAGAGATGCAAAGAGACCTGTTTATAAGTGTGACATAGGCTCTGAGTGACGGTGAATGGACTTCTGATTTGAGTAGCAGCAGGGTGATGGAAAAAGAGATAATGGATATGAGAAAATTTATTCGCAGAAATTGTTCATTTTTCTATCTCTTGTTCTTCATTCATTATTTTAAAAAAAGTGGCATAAATGCAACGTTTTTGGTGTTCTTTTGACAAGCCATAGGGTGGGTTACAAAAAATAAGATGAAAGTTAAAATAGTAGAAGCCTATGTTTGAAAATTTAAACATGATTGATCAGCTAGAAACAGTATTATCTACGCAGCAGAAGTCTGTGTGATTATGTTTCAAATAAGAAAGAGAAATTGTGTCTAATGAATATTCCAATTACTATATGCATTTTCAAAGACATGGATGAATTAACGCTGACATTAGTAGAATAGCTTCTAAATATTTGCATTTTTTTTCGTTTAAATATAAACAAAATTAGCATTAACTCAGGAGGGGCCTTTGAATTCACTTTCACTCAATGGATCACTTACAATCAAACAGTATTTCAACTACTGGTTCCAGAGGTTGGACATCTACAGGCAAAACAAACAAAAAAGTTACTCAAAATGAAGTTACAGAAAAAAAAAAAAAAAAAAAAAAAAAAAAAAAAAAAATGAAGTTACAGAAATTAACATACACAAAATGAACTCAAATGAATCACACAATGTGAAACATAAATTATACATTATTTAGAAAGAAATTATTATTTGATAATTATTGTTTGACTGATAATGGACATGCGGTTTCTCCATTGATAGGCCCTTGCATTCTGTTACATTTCTATGCTATTATCACTATTGAAATTACATGACTACCTCAAGTTCAGCAGCCAAAGTACCTTTCATAAAATGTGGAATTTCTTGCAGCGAATATATGTTCTTTTGCAATGGATCAGCAAATTAAATTTTCTACTTATACAAAATAGAAAACGTTAGTTTGTGGCCTAACAGGAAGTTTTCGAGTCACATATTATTTCTTTAGTTTGTAGCCTAAATGAATTGATACGTTTAATTTGCCTATATTGAATAGGAACATATTAAATGGTCTGTTGAAAGTGGAGGTCTGTAACTCAGAAGAAATATGCTGTCAGTAGAAGAAGGTTGATGCCCATAGAAGGCATCAGTATGTAAATGGTACTACAAAGTCATGGGTTTATAATAGGATCATCCTACGTGAGGCACAAGAATGGGCGCAGCACGGAACCCTGTGTAGTGTCTCTGATCTAAAGACTAAAAGCAAAATATCAGAAAGGGAGACAGAACGTAAAGACTGCTAACTCTGGGAAACGAACTAGGGGTGGTAGAAGGGGAGGAGGGCGGGGGGTGGGAGTGAATGGGTGACGGGCACTGGGGGTTATTCTGTATGTTAGTAAATTGAACACCAATAAAAAATAAATTAAAAAAAAATAAAATAAAATTTCTTATTATAAAAAAACAAACAAACAAAAAAAAACAAAACAAAAGCAAAGAGGAAAAATGTGGCCAAGGTCTTCAACAAATTTTCGAATGAAAATCTAAAGGGAAAATTCAAATGCTGGATGTACGAAAAGTGATCTCAAACGTTATTTGCCTCAAATTATATTTCCCATCTCCCTGTTCATTATCTGTAAGAATTCTGAGCACCAATTATCTTATTGAGTGTACACATAAAACGTATAATACTGACGATTTGAAGGGAGGCTGATTCATGTTTCTAATCTTTTGTCCTTTTCTATGATTATGTGCTTATTTAAGAATTCCATAAAGATAGGTTTAAATCTAAAAAAGCAAAGAAAGATTGTGAATGAAAAAAAAAATCTGCAGCCAACCATTAGCTATAGCATTTCAATAATGGCATTAAAGCTTTTTATCTTTTCAAGTGGATTTTACTCCCTCCACTTGATCTCAACCTAGATTTTAATAGTCCGTGTGTGTGTATGCGTGTGTGTGTGTTTAATGTGAAGGATCACCTGGGAAACAGCTCAAAGTTGTCGGAACTTCCTACAGGAGACTGGCTAAACATTCAGTGTTGGCATAGATTCAGTAGATTAATCAGTAGATCTTACTGATCAAAACTCTGTTAACCATTTGATTACCATCATCTTTATCAGATAATGGAATCTTTGTATTGTATAAATAAGGATATGGATCTTACAGCTCTTGTAGGTTCTGAAGTAGGTTCAATAGGAAAAATGGTAGTCAAAATTGTCCTTGAATTTTTCTCAAATAACCACAATTAAGACTACAACCATGTACGGTGATAGGAATTGTTACAATATGTTGCACTCAGAACTACAAATATACCATGCCATTGAGGAACCATATGAGGAAATTAAATCATTCAAGGGCTGACCCCTTGGTACATTTCATTAATTCATTGAACTGATACTTAGTTATCTACAAGTGAACATCTGATTCGATTAGATTTAAAGGCATTAATGATCCTTGCATTTATAAAGACTGCTAATTCATGATGGGGGTGGCAAAACAGTTATTTAAATGATCACCAATAGCCACTTACAATCAAGTCCCAATACAAGGCAAGGTTTTGAATATCAGGTCGAACAGTACAATCAGAAGTAGAGCTGGGCTGGTTGGTTGCAACTAAGGACATTGAAGAACCTAAGGAGAGAAAAGAATGTGCTCAGGGCTTTAAATCCTCAGCTTAAAGTCCAAGTGAGTGGCCAGAAGGCTTATATGACTGCCCCAAAAGGAGCAGCTATAGGACTGAGATTTCTGGAAAAGGAACTAAAAGCCTAGTGTTTCAGATGGCTGATTTTTAATGCAAAACTTAATTTCCAGCCTTCCAGCATCTCTTTTGTTAAAATTAGGGCATTGATTGAGAAGATTAAGGGACCATGGAAATTGAATTAGGGGACATACCAGTGGAGCCTCATAAAGCTAGAGTACTTGAGCTCTTAATTCTGCTGAGCTTCCTTTGCAGCCCTCTTCTCTATTTGAGGAGTGAGTCTCCTTTCGTCTGCTGAAATTTAAAAGCTCCCCTTGAAGAAATTGCTTTGCTAAGTACTCCTGATTTACTGTTGACTCTACCTCTAGCGCCTCTGTTAAGACCAATAGGCATACTTGGATCTCAGAAGCCCCCAGAAGATAAAATTCAAATTGAAATACCAAATGATCCAATAATTTCACTACTGGACACGTACCCATAGAAAACAAGAGCACTGATTTCAAAAGATACATGTACCCCTATGTTTATTGCAGCATTATTTACAATAGAGAAGATATGGAAGCCCATTAAGTGTCCATCAATAGATAAATGGATAAGCAACACACACACACACACACACACACAGAGGAATATTACAGAGCCATAAAAAGGGATGAGATTGTGTCCTTTGAGATAACATGAATGGACCAGAATATATTATATTAAGTGAAATAAGTCAGACTGAGAAAGACAAATACCATATGATTTCCCTCGTAAGTAGAATCTAAAAAAAAATAAATAAATAAAACACACACACACAAAAACACAACAAATAAACAAAAAGCAGAATCACGCCTATAAATACAGAGAACAAACTGGGTGTTGCCAGAGGGGAGGGGATGAACAAAAGGGATGAAGAGGAGTAGGTGATTCAGTCTTCTAGTTATGGAATGAATAAGTCATGAGAATAAAAAGCACAATATAAGAAATATAGTCAATGGTGTTATAATCACCATCGATGCAGAAGGACGGGAGCTACACTGTGGTGAGCACAGCATAATGTAGAGACTTGTTGAATCATCATGTTGTACATCTGAAAACTAACGTAATGCTGTGTATCAACAGTCCTCAAACAAAAGAAAACAGAAGGTGAAGTGTGACTACGAGGAGGTAGGGATACTCATGAAAACACATGCACAGTTTGTTAAGATAGAAACAAACTATCTGTAGAACCGGTGTGGGAATGCATTCAAAGAACGGTATGTCAGGTTGGAACCATGTATTAGTGGATCGGGTAAAAGTGACCAATGTGGATCACCCTGTGGAGATGCTGGGCTCACGGTGTTATCTTGAGTACCTAGGAATGACTTTGAAAATTTGCTTAGTTGGTTGACTAGAAACCAGGTGTACCTGCAAACTATACTAATTGAAGTTGAAATGCCAAAAAACCCACTTTGGGTTGTTATAATGTAGAAGTAGGTGTTCAAAGTTTTACAGATCTTGGAACACTTGAGTGAATTTATGATGTAATATATGCTTACTTATCCCTTACCTGTGTTTCTTGGGGGAAACTAGTGGAAACTCAAAAGCAGTTGCATGAGAAATGAATTGATAAGTGGAGCCCTGGCATCCTTAATGAGCTCTCAGGCAGCTCCTCACTGCAGGCCGAGATCGACAGTGGGAACTGCCCCCAGAGAACTCTTCAGGCATGAAGGTTTCGACCATCCCCAAAAGTCAAGGAACTCTGACCAACTGAGACACTTCCTGAGAGCCAAGGGAACATGAAATGATAGTGTGAGAAAGTAGGTGCAAATACCAGTCACAATCACATGATCGTTTGCAGATTGAGGGCTGTGAAAGTGTAAGTATTTTCCCTTTAGCTTATGAAGTTTTGTGTAATGTATCTATTAATTATTTTTTTCCTTCCTGTCTCCCATGCCCCTACCATTTAACATAATAGCTATTAAGGGCTTCCAATTTTAGTACGTAAATTGTAAAATATGAAAGGAAAAAATAAAGCACAAGTTTAACCCAGATAAAAGAGGGATGAGCATTAACAAAAGATAAACAAAAAGACTGTGTCCTCTTTTGGTGAGAGATAAGCATGTTTTTAATTGTGCAAGAGATACATGTATTTGTTATTGTCTTTATTTGGAATTTATTCTATTTAAAAGAGATGAGAATTGTTGGTACGTTGACAAGATACAGCGTGTGGCTTTGTACGGTGGCAGTTGAGCTCAGCTGGAACTATGTTTGCCAGGCCTTTCCCAGTATGGTTCACAAGAAAATTGTATTTTTGTGAGATTTGGAAGATATAAGTGAAGCAACAGCCATGTTTTTATCCTCTGAGAGTTGGTACAGGGCACCAGGCCCATTATTTTTGGCCTTCTAGTAAACTTTATTGGTGTGGGGCAGCACCAGAATTGCGACTTCTCCAGATCTTGCCGAATTTCTTTCCTCCAGCTCTTCTGAGTTTGTGGCCAAGCGCCCGTGTACCTCCATGGTGAGGAATGCCAGCTTCCCCATCAGAGGCGGGAAGTGGTGAGGGGCAGGGGTAAGCTCTGGTTTACTCTCATGGATGCCAGTTGTCTTCATGGATTATGGTTTGTTCATGCTCTTGCCCATGTCAACTTTCAGTCCCCATGGAGGGGCCGGCTAACCTGGAGCAAGTCAAGTTCAATAATTAACACAGACAACATCCATGCGCAAATTCCTCCACCAGTTTCACAGTCATGGAAGGTCTGATTACTCTGATAGCTATATCCAACAGGGACTCTGTGCCGCTTAATGACTCCTGACTAAGCTACTTGGATGGATGGATGGATGGATGGATGGAGAGATAGATAGATGGATAGATAGGTAATAGATAAAAAATACTGAAACAAGTCATATTAGAAAGTGATATTTCATTTATTATTAATTATTAATTAATTAATTAATTAAAATTTTAAATATTTTATTTATTTATTCATGAAGAGACACACACAGAGAGAGACAGAGACACAGGCAGAGAGAGAAGCAGGCTCCATGCAGGAAGCTTGATGTGGGACTTGGTCCCTGGACCCCAGGATCACAACCTGTGCTGAAAGCAGATGCCCAACTGCTGAACCACCCAGGCATCCCAGAAAGTGACTTTTATTTTATTATTTTATTTTATTTTATTTTATTTTATTATTTTATTTTATTTTATTTTTTTATTATTTTTTTGAAAGTGACATTTTAATACTGCATTGTCTTATATTACCTGAAAGAATGTATCTTACGGAAATTCCACAATCTAGGTATAGAAGCAGACAAACAAACAAACAAAAACCAAAAACAAGATAGGTAAAATTAATAATAGAAATAAAACAGGGCATAGATTTTTCTAGGCTCTCTTTTTAAAACAAATTAAATATATAAAAATACCATCTAACTATCCAATTTAACAACAAAATCTATGATTTAAGAGCCTTGTGACCCATTATTTCCATGGTATATGGGGAAAAATGCTATTTTACAAGTACATCAAATTTAAAATGATTTAATCTAAATTCCATTAAATATTTCTGCTTTAATAAATTACATAACAGACTGCCTTACCAAAAGGACTAAAAAGCAAATTTGAATAATGAGTATATTGTTATGCTTTTGAAAGTATCTTATTCGGTTGGCACAATAACAATTACTATTTATGGAGTGTTTGCCTTGTGCCAGGAAACACACAAATATTTTATATTCATTCATTTTATTGTCACAATTCTTTATAATATGGGCTATATTTTTCCTAGTTTACAAATGGAGAAAGTAAAGCACAGGGAAATGATATAATTATCTCGAGAAAACAGATCTAGCAAGGAAGGGAACCAGACGTTGAACTTAGATCATCTAAAACTTCAACGGTAGATGTCACCTCTTGGACAGCTCTCTTTGAAATTCTCCTGAATAATTATTTGAAAAATAACAAAATATGAATCAGCAGAAACACTAGTTCAGCCGTCATTATTCCAATCTGCTGATTCATCCTTGTTATGAGGCTACCTGAAAAGAGAAGGCTGAACAGGTGGAAAGGGAGGTTGGATGAGGTGGGCAAACTGTGTTCATCCCTCTGTAGAGACATGTACACACAGACCTGCACACGGACGCCACACACACAGACATCTGTATGGACACACATGTTGTGGATATATGCATAAAACAAGTAGGATTACACAGTTATCAATGAAACATGGAAGTTCTTTCAAATATTTTCAGTAATTTTAGATGTTTCTTTGACACCTGCAAGAGTATTTCTAGATGCATGTTTTGCTTCTATGTCTCATGGCTGCAGCATAGATGTTGTGCATCAATCTCTGACTACAGAAGGTGTTTTACATCTAAGGTACCCCAAATAAAAAAAAAATATTTTCCCTTACCTTGTCCTCTCAATACAGTTTAAACACAGTTTCTTGTTGATGCTATGGTTTACATTATCATGAACTTATAAATATTGGTCATATTTGGTCCCTATAAATGTCCTGTAATCACATAGTTTGGTGGGAGGAGTTAACTCTGGGTCTTATTGGAAAGAACAATTTTTGTTGTGTTTGGTTTTTTTTTTTTTTTTCTCTTTTTTCTGTTTGTATTATTAATTCTTCCCAAAGCAAGACCTAACTCTATTTTTGGTATAGTCAATCATGTTCATTCAATCATTCATTCATTCATTCGTTTAATTTATCTATTACTCAAGCATTCTTCCTGGATCCCTTCTTCCTCTTTTCACCTGGGTTGATTGATCACTAACATGAAGAGAAAGCTCATTGGAAGACGGTGCATGTGCACTGGCACGCTTTGCAAAGGGATGATAGAACAGTAAGTTTTTTTGTGCATTGGAAGGCCCCCAAACTCGGTGACTATCTTTTGAGAATGTCACTAACTGATATGATGTTGATGTTTCAAGGCAGCGTTTTATCTCTGTGCTCTGCAAAGCAAATACAGCCAGAATATAAACATATTATTTGGGGGATGCCTGGGTGGCTCATTGGTTAAGCATCTGCCTTTGGCTCAGGTCATGATCGCAGAGCCCTGGGATGGGGCCTCTCATCCTGGAATTGAGCCCCCACATCAGGCTCCCTGCTCAGGGTTGGGAAAGAGTCTGCTTCTCCCTCCATTGCTGTCCCTGCTCATTCTCTCTCTCACTCTCTCTCAAATAAATAAATAAAATCTTAAAAATATATATTCTTTTGTCAGAGTTGGGGATGGGTAAGTATAGGTAAGTACTTAGCTCTGCAAAGCAGAGTGGATCTGTCTTACCGACCCTTCCATGATAGGTAACTTACCCTCTGATTTCAGCTCCAGGATTACACCTCACCGTGGTCAAGTGTTCCTGGTGCCGTCAATTCCTGAGCTTTTCTAGCATTCTATTCTGCAAGTTTAAAAGTTTTCTGTGGCTCATTATCTCAGTGAGTACTTTTCCATAACTTTCCAGTTGGCTTTTCTTTTACGATTTCTCTCTCATTGTCCTATTCTTGTGACTATTGCTATTTTATTCCTTTGTTTGCACTGTTATAATAATTATTCTTTAGAGAGAAGACATAACTATGTGCATTACTTGGTCATAGTAAACAAGAAGAATTTCTTTTTATTTTAAATTTAGTAGTCGATTTATATTATCTATATAGTTCAATTACTGTGATTTATAATAACAACAATTAGAAATTAAAAATCCAAGCCAGAAAATTTCAACTAGAATATTGGTCACAGTTAAATTATGATGTCTATTTATTGACTTAGCTATTGTTACCAAACAATTACTTGTTCAAGTTGTGACATAAAAAGTACTGGAAACAGCTTCCATTTCATGAAAAAAAAAATCATTTGGAATTAAATGAAGGGGTCCTGTTATACAGGATTTTTTTCTAGTGTTTTGGATCTGTTTCCTGATTCCAAAGTAGGAGTATGAGGATGGAAGTCTCAGCACATATTTCTGAACTATTTTCTCTCCTAACTCTTTGACAGGGTAACTCAGCCATAAAAATTACCTTAGCTAATTTAGCCTACTAGGAAAGAAAAAAAAAAACTCCCACATATTTTTCATTTCTCATCAGTTCTCCACTGCCCAACAGATTCTGACAGCCTGATCTTCACAGACATTGAGGATTCTCACACCAACTAATGCGTGTAGAAAAAGAACAATCCCAACCTTCTCACTTCCTGTGTGTCATAGGAAAGGCAAAGCTAAGTAAATGCAACCACGCTAAACAAATACAATTAAAAAAAACAACAACAAAAAACAAAAACAAAAACAACTTTAACCAAAATAAATGTGAGCCCTTGAGGATATGCAATTAGAGTAATTGGTAAGATAGTACCAGAGGGGCAAATAGACACCATAGGGGCACAACGGTCGGTTAGGCAGATAGGCAGCACACAGTTGGGGGTAAATGATGGAGCTGAGGCTCAGAACTCTGTGGGTGTCCAGAAGACTAAGCCTGTTCCTGAGAGTGTTAGATGTCGTGATGGACCAGAGGGCAGCAGACTTACTTAGATTCCTCTAACTGGTTTAGAGAGCGTCCAAATGAAGCAGAAGGACCGGGGCCTGGCTAGGAGTAACACCAGCAGGGACAAACACAGTTCAAGCTAACCCAGGAAACGTTGGAGAGGGGACAGGTGGGTAAATAGTACCCGCTGAACTATTTAAAACCAAGCACATAAATAAATAAATAAATAAATAAATAAATAAATAAATAATAAATCCAAGCACAGTATCATTAGCTCCATATCGACTGATATAAGGCTAGCTTGGATCACCATTCAACTTAAATAGATACTAAATACTGTATTTTGTTGATATGACTTGCCATAAAACCAGAAAAAAAAAAGAAGTATATTTCAGTATCTTATACAATGAAGTTCCTATAAGGGTAATCTTAAAGTTTTACAATAGTGAAAGTGACTTTCCCAGAACAATTTCTACGGTCTGTAATTAGTATTCCATAAGCTTCATGTGAGATAAAAGGGATCTGAGCTAAAGATTGTAAAGGCAAGTGAGGAAGAGAAAGAGAACATGTGTGGGGACCAGCACAGTCTCTGAGGGTGGAGGCTCACACGAGCATTAGCTGGTATCCCTCAGCCTTTTTAGGCGCCGGAGAATCTCAGCGGTAAGACTCTGCTTCGTGGGGCATTTATCTGAGCGACAAGAAGCCTACCTTTGCCTGGCCTTATTTGCCAACAATTCATAAAATCCAGAGTCATGTGCAGTGGCTGTACGTGATTAAAAAGCAGACACTGGAAGTGAGGCGGTTGGTAAGGGCAACCTCCAGGTAAATGTCAGCAAAATATAAGAAATGCAACAACAGCCATAGATAGAAGTTCTCAGGCGAAGGAGCCGGCGCCGTCTTGGTAGGCGGGCTGGTTAGCTGACAGTCGACCCAGGGCGTCGGCCTAGGAGCTCTAGGTCAGTCCTCCACAGTTCTCTGAATTAGCCCAAATTTTCATGCGGTGAAAGTTGAAAGTGGAAATGGATAATTTAAAAACTAAAATGGAAAAAACAAATCTATAGGCAATTAGTAAACCTTATGTAATCAATACTTTAGGGCTTTGGTTTCTTCTGTCTGGCGTTTTAGGCTGAGTAGGATCTTGCTGAAGGGCAGGAGCTCTTCCCCCACTGCCTGGGTTTGAATCCTGGTTCTAAGATCCATCGGTCCATGGGTTTGGGGAATTTATTCAACTTCTGTGCGTGGTTGCCTCATTTGTGAAATGCACATGACACTGTGAACCTTCTCGTAAGGTTGCTGTGAACGAATCTACTTATGAACTAGTTCATGTGCATAAATTGCATAGGACAGTACCTGGCACACGATGATGACTGAGCAGTCTCTGCTATTATTATTATCATTACTTAAAAAGATTTAATGAATCGTACTTTGTACCAGGCACTATAGGAAGCATTCTCAGCTTTTCCTAATATCCACCTCTCCCTCCCCCCTGAAAAAAGATAAATATTAAATGTTGCATCTAACATCACAATCCAGTGTAATTACTCTTGAGATAGAAAAATAAATGCATAAAGCTGTCAAAAATGACCAAGCGTGTGATGTCACTGTATAATAGCAAAAGTAAGACGGTTGTGGAAATTCTCAAAGTTTTATAAAGTTAAGTTGGCCTTTAGTTCCCTCTTACCTTACTAGTACGTTCTTCAGTTTCTGCTGATACTATTGTCTTCCAGGAGCAATAGTCTGCAGTCTACATGGCTTCCTTATCAAGGGATAAAGGAAATAATATAATTAATAATTAATATTAAGTGATTTATTGATTTTATCTTGGCCTTCTGGTACAATACAAGTAAGGAATTTTCAAGTAACAGAGACGTCCAAAAGCATTAAAGGACACTTCGCAGTGTATTATGCCAACCGTTCCTAGTCCTCTTTGAAAGCAAGAACACACTTATTTTTTTTCTTTTTGTTATATCATTGTTCAGTAGTCATTGATAAATGATCAATAAGCATTCTGTATAATTACACCTTTGTCCTTTTTATTTTTTTATTATTTTATTTTATTTTTAAAGATTTTATTTATTTACTCATGAGAGACAGAGAGAGAGAGGCAGAGACGCAGGCTGAGGGAGAAGCAGGTTCCATGCAGGGAGCCCGATGAGGGACTCGATCCCAGGACCCCAGGATCATGACTTGAGCTGAAGGCAGATGCTCAACCACTGAGCCACCCAGGAGTCCTGTACTTTGTCCTTTTTAAAAAGTATTTTCTATATTTATTTATTTAGAAAGAGGGAACGTGAGTGAGAGGAGGGACAGAGGGAAAGGAAGAGAGACAATCTCTAGCAGATTCCCTGCTGAGCCTAGAATAGAGCCCAACACAGTGCTGGATCTCACAACCCTGGGGTCATGACCTGAGCCAAAATCAAGAGTTGGACATTCAATTCTCACCCAGGTGCCCCATCTTTGTCTTGATATATATAAATTGCTGCAAAAACCAAGCATAGGCACATTTCATTTAATCATAGTTTCTTATCTGAAGGCGTCAGGTACATAACAAAGGGTAGTGTTATCCAGTTGAAGTGTAGACCCCGTGGCCTTTAGAGGTGTCTCAAGAGCCTTGCCAGGAAGCAACATGGACCCACGATAAGTCTGAGTGAGGGTGGCTCACACCAGACGCTCTGAATGATTGACTTTTTCTTCCAAGTCCAGGTTCATACATAAGGTTGGGATGGTCTAGCCCTGTGCCTGTGCCGTGGCTACTGACATGCCATAGACCACCCTTCCTGGACCAGATACAGCTCGTTAGAGAATCGAGCCTGGGTCTCCTTCTAATGCAACTTCAGGCTGATAATTCTTATATTTCTGACGGAAAATATATTCTCTAACTCAATTTTTAGAACTAGAATAAAGACCAGTTATCCAGATATTCCTGAGAATCATGCTCACAAGTCCTTGGACCAGCTGGTATCTCCCACCCTGTGGAAATAGATAAAGGGGAAAATTCATGAACTGATTCTTTTGTTATGTTGGAGATTTTACCGAGAAAATCAGTAACAATAATTTAAATAATGATGCCAATAGTAAGCATAGCATCTAGTGGAGAGTGTAAGAAAATAACTTTACATGTATTCTTTCCTTTTCTCAGTAGAACACTAACTGAGCTTGAAGACTGAGGCTTAAGAGGTTAAGATGTGGACTAATATCGAGGGTGGAGCCGTAATCATACCTGGGCTCTCTGACTCCAAGGCTGGACCCTATACTACATCTAAGGTTGGATCCTGGCATTATTGCCAGCTACTTCCCATGGACAGTCCCATCTTCTTGTCATGCTACTGACTATTTTTCAAGGAAGCCAGGGACATCACAGAGGTGATCTTACTAGTTCTGTGAATCTTGGAGACTCTGGGGAAACAAGCAAAATTCATAACCACTCACCCAGGTCGACCCAAGGAGGACACCTCGCGCTGTGTGATGCAGAGGGCAACATGACGGAAGCGACTGTGGCGTGACCTTGAATCTGACTCTGTGCTTTAGAGGGCGTTCCAAATTATCTCTCAGGATTTTTATCATGTCAGCATTGTTTTTAATTTTTTTAAAGATTGAGTTTCATGGAACCAAAAATGGCCTTTTATTTATTTATTTTTTAATCAAAGCACTCTTAAGGCACAGACTTTGAATATTTTTACAAGAAATGTAGGAAGGCGGTTTTACAACCAGAAAAGCAAATGCAGAACCACAATACCACTTTTCAGCATAGTACTTAAAAAGCCACAGAAATAAATAAGTATTTTGGGGGTTCTATGTTCCTGATTAGAAAAAAAAAAATTTAAAGTACCTGAATGCCCCATCATAGCATCAGCCTATAAAAAGTCCTTTGATCTCCATCTGTTTCTGCACTTGAAAGAATTTGTTGGTGAAAATATATAACATAAGGTGTTAGCACCAAATAAACATCTATTAACCCTCGATCTGTCGATAGCGCAAGTCTAAAAGATGTCAGTTTCACCGATATTCTTCCAAAACAGGTTTTTTAAAAGATCATCTTGCAGATAAAGGTTTTTTTTGTTTGTTTTTTGGGGGTTGTTTGTTTGTTTGTTTTGAATTAAAATATTAACATTAGAGACAAATCTCTATTGCACGGTAACCATTTGGATGGAGCCTTCTTGGAAGCATCGTGCAGGGAGACATGGGCAGTGCCTCCCACCCCTTCGTTCTGTTCCTAGGTCAGTGATGACCACTCTTGGCTTCACAGGCCGTGACCTATCTCTCCTTGCCATGTGCCACTAGCGATGACTTAGCACAACAGCCTCTTCGCCAAGGATGAAGTAAGACACAGTGGGATTTGGAAAGAGTAGCCAATAATCAATGGGTTTATTGGATCTACCTGCAGGCAGATTATTTAAAAACTTGAACCTGCTGAGATTTTGTTCTCTGAAGTCTGTTGGGTTTCTGTGTTTGCTTTTGCGGTAACTTCCGTGCAGTGACTTTCACACCAGCATAAGCTACCCAGAAATTTAGTAGGGGTCATTGTCGGTGGGCTTGCTCCTAACCAGAGAACTAGAGATTGACGCTGGTAATGACGTCGTTGCCAATTCCAATTTTAAAAATACGTTTTCAGTACTTGGACTTACATGCTTACATACTTACTTGTTGTATCCAAGTTGGCTGACTTAAGACAAAACTTCTTTAAGTACAACAAAGTGATAAATGAAGTAGATACTGGAAAATAATGGAGAAAAAGAGTAATTAACCAAATGTTTTCTCTCATCTACAAAATTTCTTAAGCAACCTTGAATCTGGCTGCAGAGCAGCATTTTTTAAATTGTGACGGCCACTAGCTACACATTATCGAGGTTTGCTCTGCGCCAGGCCCTGTGCAAGGGCATCACATTCATCATTTCTTTTTTCTTAAAGATTTTATATATTCATGAGAGACTCAGAGAGAGAGGCAGAGACACAGGCAGAGGGAGAAGCAGGCTCCATGTGGGAAGCTCGATGTGGGACTTGATCCTGGGACCCCGGGGTCATGACCTGGGCCGAAAGCAGGTGCTCAACTGCTGAGCCACCCAGGCATCACTCATTTCTCTTATTTTTAAATTAATTAATTTATTTGTGGTGGGGGAAGACCAGAGGCAGAGAGAGGGAGAAAGAGAATGAATACCCGGCACATGCCCTGCTGAGCATGGAGCCTGACCCAGGGCTTCATCTCATGACCCTGAGATCATGACCTGAGCTGAAACCAAGAGGGAGATGCTCCAGCAACAGAGCCACCCAGGCATCCCTCACATGCATTACTTCTAATCCTTATTAGAATCTAATAAGATTATACTTTCTCTATTTTAGGTATGGGAAAAACAAGTCTAAGCTAATTTAAATAACTTTTCTGTGGCTAGTTACCATCCAACCAGTTCTTAGAAACATGGTGGCCAAGAAAATTAGGAAATCTTAAATGACTGCTACAGAGTCATGTCCTTCTGTGACTAACCATTTGCTTAACAGTACTTTTTTTTTTTTTTAATAACAATTTAAAATGGTTTTATGAGGGCCGTCTAGGTAGTTCAGTCAGTTAAGCACCTGCCTTCAGCTCAGGTCATGATTCCAGGGTCCTGGGATCCAGCCCCATGTCGGGCTCCTTGCTCAGCAGGGCATGTGCTGGGTATTCCCTCCCCACTCCTGCTCTCTCTCAAATAAACAAGTAAAATATTAAAAAAATAAATAGAATGGTTTTATGAAACAAAACTCAACTGCACCTGAATTACACTGTAAGGAATTTGTTTGCTTTATAACTAGAAAACCCAAAGGCAGAGTTAGACCTAGAAGACGAATATAATGCTTATAAAAGATCCCATTTCTTTTCATCTGTCCATCGTAGCACACACAATGTTGTCCTTGTCCAAGGCTGCTGCTGCAAGCCGGAGGTAGAGATGCCAGCAACAGCTCAGGCACCCAGACTTCCTCAAAATACCCGGTGGTAACAAAGGAGAACCTTGATACAACCATCACAGAGAAGTTCTGAGCTTTGCACTAATTGGGCCTTTTTACATAAATCTGTAAACCAATGCCAGGCACTAATTGGTATGACATTTCTACATGTGTCTCTGGCACAGGGAAAGAAACTTGATAGCCTACACCTTGGATAAGGACTATAACCTGCAGTGGGAAGATCTTGGTGTTTTCAGAGAATTCCTAAAATGCCAATGAAACAATAAAGTAAAAAAAATATTGAAAATGGATCATTTTATGTTATACTGGCTTATCGTTAAGCAATGGGGTTTTGAAAAATTACTACAAAGCTTTCTTGTATCTAATAATTTATTTCTAAATTAAGTAAAAAGGTTAAGTCACATAAAGTTAACTGTATGCTACCTATATCCCCCTTCTTATTTATTCAACCCCAATTAAATGCTCATTTATAATCAGAGATGTTTATGGTTGGAAATAATTAATTATTTATAGAGAACAAAACTAAAAATAAATATTCATCCTAATTGAGATAATTTTCTTTAAAAAATAAATAAAAGGAGCACCTAGGTAGCTCAGTTGGTTAAGCACCTGCCTTCAGCTCAGGTCATGACCCTAGGGTCCTGGGATCGAGCCTCAAATCGGGCTCCCTGCTCAGCGGGCATCTGCTTCTCCCTCTCCTTCTGTTGCGGGCATCTGCTTCTCCCTCTCCTTCTGTTGCTCCCCCTGCCTGGGTGTGCACTCTCTCTCTCTTTCTGTCAAATAACTAGAATCTTTAAAACTAACTAACTAAATAAAAATAAATTATCTCTTTTTCCCCCAATAATCCTATCAGGCCTGACCACTGGAACAGAGGATTCACAAAATTCTACGAATGAAAGTGATATTATACCATATGTTAAAATGGAATTGAAATAAAAACTGTAAAAAGAAAAAAACTATAAGAAAATGTATGAGTTTGTAGATCCCAGTTTATTTTTTGTTCTCTCTATGGCAGGGAAACCATCTAATAACATTCTCGTGTCCTTAAGGAGCCTCTGTAGCTAACAGAAGCACTGTTGTGCAGTCATCGTTCTCTCCTACTGGCATATTCTTCAGTGTCACAAAGTCAGTGAAGTCATGTGTACTTTAACTCAAAAATAATTATCAGGTTTTTCTATCCAAAACTACGATGGATTTCAAAGATAGATTTGTCTTCAAAGAGAGATATAAATACCCTGCAGATAATTTCTGGTCAGGAAAATAGCCAATTCTATTAAAAACTATCTTTTCATGCAGTTTGGTAAGAAATATAATGAATGGATAAAAAAGAAAGAGTGCTATATGAACAAGTAGAAATAAAGAGAAGAAATAAAATTCAGTCATAACTGGCCTGAGGGTTTAAGGGAAAGGTATACTAGGAAAAAGAAAATAGCACATTATCTAGTTAGAAATAGTCATAAGTTCCATACCTGCCATCAATGCAAGTTTGTCAAAGATTTATTTTCAGCAATATGAAATATGAAAATCTGACAGATCACCTAGTTATTTATTTGTTTGTTTTTATTTTTATTATTATTATTATTTTTTACAGAAAACATAACTTTCAATCACTTCCATCTGATGGTCATAGTCCATTTGCATAAATAGACTTGGTTAGCCATGGCTGTCGACAATGTCCAAAATTATTTTTTTACACTTTCAGGCTGACAGTTACTGAACAACAACTTAGGGCCAAGGTAGGTCTATTTCAGTGTCTCAATAAAAACATCTTTCAACAAGACATTTTGCTAGTTTTTCACCTAGTCACTCAACAAATATAGAACACTTGTTGGGTGGGTCAGGCACTCTGACAACCACTGATACAATAAGCTTTTTTTTAAAGCTAGACACAACTCTGCCATAAGTATCATTAGTGTGCACATAAATTAATATGCTATAAAAAGAGAAAAAGTTATGTTTTTTATAGATCATTTTATTAGCAAAACATATATGAGGAACCTCCTCCAAAGTGATGACTCCATACAATCCAGAGGAACCAGGTGAACTGAAAGAAAGAGGAAGGAAAGCATAATCAGGCCAGAGGAATAACATATGCAAAATCGTATGTAGGCACAGTGAATCGAGGGTCTGAAGGACAGCCACAGGTGCTGCAGGGAGTGTAGTGCAGGTGAGTATGGGGAGAGTTAGACTGGTGTCAAAATTTGCAGGGTTTTTACATTTTCTTCACATTAAAAAATGAAATATAATTAATATACATTGTTGTGCATTACATGTATATACGTGTCTAACCCATTGATTCAACAATTCTGTGTATTATTCAGTGCTCAGCACAAGGGTGGTCACCAGCCTTCACCACACAACGTTATGACCATGTTATGGACTATGTTCCTTATGCTGTACTTTTCATCTCCATGATTTATTTATTTTGTAACCACAAGTTTGTACTTCTTAATTCCTTTTCTCTGTTTTGCCTCTACCCCCAGCGACCTGCCCTCTGGCAACTACCAGGTTGTTCTCTGTATTTAGGATTCCACATATAGGTGAAAGGTATTTGTCTTTTTCTGTCTGACTTATTTTCCTTAGCATAATACGCTCTGGGTCTTCCATGCTGTTGCAAAGGGCAAGCTCTCACTCATTTTCAAGATTGAGTAATATTACATTGTGTATATATCACATCTTTTTTTTTCCATTCAATTATTGATGGACACTTAGGTTGCTTTTGTATCTTGACTATTGTCAATAATGCTGCTATAAACATAGGGATGCATATATTTTTCGAATTAGTAGATGTGCCATTTTTAGACATCATTGAAATATGCTGTCTCCACAACAATGAGAAGCTACTGATTCATGTATTAGAGTGACTGTTCTTATTTGCTCTGGATAGAAAAAAACGTCAAAGTACTAAACATGAATGTAGTTACACTAGAGAAGAAATGATGGTAACTTGGACTAAGAGCAACTGTGAATAGTATTCAAGCTTGTGAGATTTTTAATAGTTTAAATCAATAGACTTTTGTAGTGGTTTGGATATCTGCAGTAAAGGAGAGGAGAATGTTGTAGATGATTCCTAGGTTTCCAGCTTGCTTAATCTGATGGGTTATGCTGCCATTTGTGAAGAAAAATAACGGTAAAGGATTAAGTATGTGGATACAGATCATATTCAGTTTTTGCTTTTCTCATGTAAGAGGACTTTTGAAATATCCAAGAATTGATTTCAATTAGGTAGTACGATATACATATCTAGAGTTAAAAGAGTTCTGATCAGAAATAACTTTTTTTTGGAAATCAATTTAATGTAATAATGGAAGTCATCCAAAGTAGGTGTGAGTTTCATTGTAACCTGTGAAGGAGGAGAGAAAGGGAATAGACACACTAATAATCGTAACATAACTAATAGCACAACCAAATATTTAAGAATTGAACACATGAAAAAAAGACACAAAAAGGTTTTATCTTTCCCAAGATAAAGGATAAATGGATAAATTTTATATCCATCTTTTTAAAAAATTTTTGTGATTATTTTTTTTCAAGGTCACCGTTTTTGAAGTGAGTGTAAAGAAATTGAAATTTGAATATTTGTGGGGAGTAGAATAGGGTTGTGAGTTGACCAGAAATGTAGTAGAATTGTGGAACAGTGTTTGGAGACTCCAATAAATGTTAGTCATTAAGAACTTATAATGGAAAAATTTCTGTCCTGTTATATGAAAATCTTATGCAGCAATTGGATGATAAGGGTCAATCTTGGAAAAAAGATTATTAGGTTCAAAGAGGGTGAAATTTTGCCATACGTGCATGACAAAAATGCAGAGAGGCAAGAGAGATTTATATATAGCAAACATATGCTTGAAAAAAATCATCATTAAATCAATAAAGCTGAATTGGAAAGGAAATGAAGGAGGTATCTCATGGATTTGTAGAGAGCAGCAAGTTCAAGCAACTGGAAATCCTGATTAACACTAAAAATGCTGGCAGTAATTGAGCAAGCCATAAGGACATGAAATAAGGTTATGGGATTAATGATTTTTCAATATTGATCAGATTCAAGTAATGAACAGACTCAAAGTAAAAACATGGGAGTGAGTGGCTTACAGGGAGGAAGTAAATAGCTCATTGCGAATCAGAAATTTTAAGAACTGAGGAGCTCTAGCACTGGAAATATTGTACATATGAAGAAGGATGTATATCCATATGAAGTTAGGGCCTGGAATAAAGAAAATATCTAAACTGGGCACCAAGAACTTTGGGGAGTGATGGAGACTAACTGGAACATCCACATGTGATGGTGTTAAGGAGAAGGAGGATTGGTATAGCTCAACCACTTAATCCTCAAGAGATCTGCACTTCTTTTTTTCTTTTTGTTCTGAACAAAGTTGAAATACTAATAGTCTAGAATTTCTATAGAGAATAAGAATTACACAAATCCTGTCTCTTACATACAAAGGTCATGAGTTATTAAAAGACAATACAACAATGACAAAAATAGGCATTGGTTGAGTACTCTGTAGGGGAAATGGCATTCTCAGAATAAAGACTTACTTCTGTTAAGGAAAGCAAGTAAAAAGAGTAATACAAAAGGAGACAAGGAAGATTTATACACTGCAGCAGGGAAGATATGGTGAAATTTAAGGTTAATATAGACAGATAAATAGGAAGATAAAGGAGGAATATATCTTGTTTGATTTGGCTAGAGGAACATGGAGCCAACTGTAGGGTCAAGCCTGAAATATAGTGGAGGATATCAGCATATTTAGAGAGTATTACAATCTAACATGTGTAAAAGGAAAACGTGTATAAAATATAATATATAAAATTAATTACAGAGACACCTGGGTAACTTTGTTGGTTAAGCATTTGACTCTTGATTTCGGCTCAGATCATGACCTCAGGGATGTGAGATGGAGCCCAAAGTCAAGCTTCCTGCTAGGCATGGATCCTGCTTGAGATTCTCTCTCTCCCTCTCCCCACCTCTCAGAAAGAAAGAAAGAAAGAAAGAAACAAACAAACAAACAAACAAACATATACATAGATATATATATCTATATATCTATATATATATCTATGTATATATAATCACATTATCTATCAAATAACTCTCTGTAGGCTTGGTACCAAATGAGTAGAAAGCATACAGACTATAACATAATCTGTTTGGTAAAGAAAGGGATCACTGAATAGTCATGAGAGATAAGAAATCTTAACTTGGCTTTGTTTTGGAAGTTATCAAGGCAATGGAGGAGGGAATTTTAAATAAATGCTTGACAATCAGGTATACATTTTTAGTAAAAATCACTCTAGGACTAAACTAAAGGATAGATTAGAAAATAACATGGATAAAGATTAGAATTCTAATCAAAAGACAGTTGAAATAGTCTATCCATTTACTGTCTTTATTGGATTTCTACTGTAGTTCTGAGCATCCAGATGAGGATTCAAAATTTTAGTTACATATAATTTATTCCATTCAAAACATCATGGTTTCATGGTACATTGGGGGCAGTGGTTGGGAATGGAGGCTGATTAAAATACAGAATGACCAGTGAATTCAATTAGCAACTTACCATGTGGTGCCTCAAGGTACTGTTGGGGTTTAAAAAGACCCAAACACCTCTTCTGTTGTGTAATACATGGGACTCCTGTTCCTAGTCTTTGTTACAGCAGCACCCATGGTCATATAATCTCCCATCACTCACAGGAAGTACATTATGCATCTTTTACCTCTGCGGACTTTGGGATTACTCATATGTCTTGCTTTGACCACTAAAAACGAGGAATAGGTGTCATTGGGCCAGTTCGGAACTAAGAATTCAAAAGGACATTGTAGGTTTCCGTGTCATCCTCTTGAGTACCTTCCCTCTGCCCTGATGTGTCTCAACAGTGACTGTTCTTTCCATCAAGAACTCAGATGAAAAAATATGTGAAACTGATTTGATTGTGACTTGCAGCCTAGAGCCAGGGCCAGCAGAGCTCAGCCAAAACCACTCAAGAGAGTCCAAAAGAGTCCAAAAGAACCCAGCAGAACTGCAGCTGAGCAATAGTTTGTTGGATCGAATCGCTATTGGTGTCTATTTGCTCTGCATTACTGTCACATTAAATATTGAATATTACATTTTAGTTTTTACCTTTTGAGACATATATATATATATATATATATCTGCACCCTTGCTAGATTGTAGTACCTTATAAAAAATAGATTAATACTTTTCAATTAAGTGCCCATATTTAAAACATTGTCTTACAAATGTCCCTTTCTCTTCCTTTATATTTAAACTTTTGCAAAAACTCAGAATCAATCAATAAATTATTCTTCCACTGTAAATCTCCACAGGCCTACTGTATGTTGATAATCTACATTAAACAATTGATATTGACTAACTAGATGATTCCACCAAGTATGACTTCTTTGTAGTAAAGGGATTACAATGACCATTCCCTTGATAAGTAGAGATTTTCCAAACCATCAAAAATTAAATAAAATAATCATTTTGGACCAGAATCAATACATTATTGGTTTTCTAAATTATTGAATCACATTATAGTTTAATATTTACTTTTCTTTCCAATGCATGTAATAAGATACTTATTTATATACTCTAAATTCAGATTAGGAAAACAGCTCACTTTTATACTTTTAAATCATCACTTCACCTTTTTAGTAGTATCTAACTCACTAGATGCATATTCATAGTGCTAATCTACTTGAACTTTATTTGTAACAGTGAGAAATTATTTCTGTTGCATTTTATGGAGTCTAACCAAGAGTTACTCATTTTTTCCAACAGAAGAGTGACTGAAATGGATTAAAGGAGAACATCAGACTCTAAGAAATGTTTCATGATTGCTTCTTTCTGACCAGAAGACATTGATATATGACTTCTTACATGAAAGAAATTTCCTGTTCTCTCTACCCATGGGCTGGATGCTTTTCTATTTGAAAATATGAGCAGTTAATGTTAGCCTTCCACAGCTCTGACACCTTATTTGAGATTAGTGATGGTCTAAACTTTGGGTATGTGTTCTCTAAACTTTCAACCACCTAACTTTTCTAAAATCCTATATACTTATTTCTCTTGCTTTCATCACCATCTGTGTATTGACAAAGAAGAAAATATTTTGTTCTTTCAATTTATTATAACCATTATAGGAAAAACTCATTGATAGGAGTAATTAGGTTATATGTAATATGTAATTAGGTTCCTATGTAATTAGGTTATAAATAAAGACCATTGGTAGCATGTTTTTTCACTTAAACACAAAATATGGAAGAACTATATTTACAGTGATGTCAGGGTCTCTGGGTTTTACATTTAGTAATCTAGTCCAACATGAAGGACATACCAAAGACCATGTGGGGTGAAAATTTCAATAAGCATAGCAGCAACAATACATAATAGATTATTTTAACTCTTCTAGAAGATTCTGGTACACTTGTGCTTAGATACAAAGAAATAACAGAATTATGTTTTAAGATTACTTCCTAGAGTTAATATTGTATATAAACCAATTATGTGTGCGGTATTGATCACCTGAGTTGATAGAATTGACCCACCCCGATGAGCAACTTTGTCTTTCAACACCTCACATATTTATTTCTCAAATATGCACACTTCTTAGGAAAGAATAACTGTCCTGGGTAGAAAAAAACTATACTTTTTCATGATAAACAAAACTATGCTCTTCATTTTAAGAACCAAAACAAGTTTTAAAAATAGATCTAATAAACACTAAGGGGAAAATATCAGTTAATTAGGATGTTCTTAAACATTATGTATATTCAGACTTATTATAATAAAAGTTTAGAATGTATAATATATAGTTCTGTCTCTCTCAATGTAGTTTTTGACATAATAAAATCAATGAATTGTACTGTTAATATTTTTCCTGTGAATCAAAGACTATCTTTTATAGGAAACCACCTTACAGAGTTGATACAGAGAACTTACAGCAGAACAATTTAAGATTGAAGACTCACTAGACCTCTCTGTTATGTTGTTAGGTTGCAACCTTTTATTAGTTAGGGTAACTCTAGCTACTATGGCAAACCATCTAAAAATGGATGGAAGCTTAAACGTAATAGCATGTTATTTTCTATGTACATAATAGTCCAAAATAGGCATTTATAGATGACAGGAAACCTTCATTTTTTGTTGTGAATCAAATACTCAATCTCATTTCACCTTGAGGCTATCATCTCTTAGGACTACATGGTTATCTGCACCTATTTGGTAGGAGCACTTGTGTATGAAGTAGTGGTAAGGGCACATATGTATCTTTAAAGTCTTGGCTCACCAAACTTCTGCTCGTATTTACTGCTACAATATAGTCTCATGTTTCCCATTTAATTGTGAAGGAAGCTAAGTGTTTTAAGCTAAGCATTTACTAAAGAGGGAAATCATTTATTTTTAATGGAGAACTAATACTATTAACCATAATATAGAATTCTTATCTCTGCAGTCACCTGAAGATTTTTTTAACATATAGAATACCCTCAAATCCCATACAAGGAGGAAAACTCAAAACACAACCCAATAACCACAACCAGTTCAAAGTCTATGTGTTAATGATGCCAGCCTAGATATACATGGTCTAGGAACAATAAGTAATATATACTCATCACACTCGAAGGACAATAACGAATCACTTTGCAATGATTGCAATAAAAATTCTATTCAAAAAAGAAAAGAAGGAAAATACATAATAGTTTGGTTCATAACAATTATGCCATTCTGAGGGCCAGGTATTGTGAACACCCTCCTAGATGACTATGGAGAAGAGTCATTGTTTGGATCTTGAGTCTTCCCTCTAGAAAGAAGCTCCTTGTTCATTATCCTTGTAATGCCAGAAAATATGGAGGAGCTGAGATTTTACCCCACTTGCTAGGTAAGTTAGCCTGACACAGGATTCTGATAGAATGTCACAAGATCAGTCAAAAACAGCAAGTATAGCAGGTTTTTTTTTTTTTTTTTAAGATTTTACTTATTTATTCATGAGAGACACAGAGAGAGGCAGAGACACAGGCAGAGGGAGAAGCAGGCTCCCTGGGAGAGGGGGCAGGCCCATGCTGGGACCCAGGGATCAAGCCCTGAGCTGAAGACAGACGCTCAACCGCTGAGTCACCCCAGTACCCTGGTAAAGCAGTTTTTATCAGTTCTTCATGGCTCAAACCTAATAGGACAATACAACGTGGGCCAGTGTTACCTGCAGATGCAGTAGAGTTCAACACTGGAGGGAAACCCCAACTTATCAAAGACATGGAGCTGTTATGGGGCTGCCAGTACATCCTCCCATCATTACGTGGAATGAGGGAGCTTACTCATGACCTCACAGTAAAAAGTACATTTTTGTACTTTTAAATGTACATTTTGTACATTTTTTGTATGAGGGGAGCAGAAAGGCTGTAATCTTTATAAGCTGGGATGGCTGTGGGGAGGTATATCACTACTTCTCCCTGAAAGGATATACTTCCTCTATCTTTTTGTTTTTTTTTTTAACCTCTATCTGTTGAATCTGTTCGCTTTGAAACATCCTTTCTTCTAGAGGACTACTCCTCTGCCAAAAAAAAAAAAAAAAAAAAAAAAAGGAGGAATCTATGGAGAATTGTTAAAGACAATTCAACAATTCTCTATGGCCATGTTTGAAATAGGTATTGGTATTAGCTTCCTGTGAGACTCTAAGTTGTTTTATTCTAGCTCCTATTACAGAAGTGCCATATGGGCCTTAGGATGTTACAGCTGGTATATGAAAAAACATTTTAGCTTCAAATCATGGTTACTTTGGAAATAAATACTCCTATAATAGTTATAGGCTTCCAATGTGTTTGCTTCTAGTCTATTCCTTTAGCCCATAACCATACTCATCATTGTCCTGTATTTAATTTTCCATCCTGCCTTATTTCCTTTGTTCAATCCTCGGCCCTTTTTTATTGGTAGGCTATCTCAAGCCACATGGAATAATAGTCTTGAGTGGGCAGCTAATTGCTCATTCAGTCTTGGCTGAATCTTAACGGCTTATTGAGATTATTTCAAAGTCATTACTAGCCATATTTATTATTTTGGTGAGTCCAGAAACACCTGTCGTTGCAAATTTACAGATTCTCAATATCGCTTTTATTTCAGCTTATAGACATTTCAGTTCTGCTTGAGCAGATCTTTTTCTTGAGATGTCTTACTATAAGGTACAAGGAGCAACTAACAGACTAAAATAAATTAAGTCTATTTAGCATTTTACCTAGATCTATAGTGTATGAACTAAAACCAAAAACCAATAGGCAACTTCGGGTGACAAAGAATGTCGTCATAAGCATTGCCCCTGTTGGAGAATGTACAGCAATGTGGGCAGTAGTCTTAAAGGCTTTTTTCAAATCAAACCAGACAAAAAATCCTCTACTATCCATATGATCAATTTCACATAATTCCAAAGTAAATCAGCTTGACAATGGCAATATCTATTCTTTACAGTTTGTAAATTGGTTTCACATGCACGGGAATGCATGGGATCATTTTCTGTCTACCTCGCTACTATATTCACAATACTCAGCAACATGCTTACCACATAGAACGAGGCACTAAGTCCTTGACGAATTAATGAATAAATGTAGGTAATCTTTCAACAACCCTGTAGCATAATCTGCATCATAAGGATTTTATAGTTGAAGACACTGGGAAATACAAGATTAATCATCTAAAGTAAAACAGGAAAAAAAATAAAGTAAAAAAGATAGGCATGGAGACACCTAAAGTCTAATTTGTATAAATGAAAATCCTGTATTATTGGTTAAATAAATATGACTATAGCTGAGAAACAGGATACAGAATATGAGCATATATATATTTATATATATATTTATATATACTTATATATATAAACAAATAAACATTCCACAGTACATAGACTACATGCAACTTATTAGGGAAGAAATACATGTATAGTGCACTTAGAATTATGGAGCTGAAAAATACTTTAAATGGCATGGGTTCTACCCACTTCATTTACAAAAAGAAAAGAATATGCACATATATGTATAAATACTCGCAACTAATCCATTTACTTACATAAAAAATTACTTTTAATGCATTAATTTTTAGCCAGATCATTTACAGTGACTGATGTTCCCAAGTGTGATATCACCATCTTAGAACAGGTGATGTTCACAAGTAGAACAATCAAGCTCAGGGCACGTGTGCCAGTGACCCTCCACTTTTTTTGGACTCCCTTGTATTCAGCTGATATGCGAAATCCATCTTCAATAGGATGAAGTGATTGGATTAGTTGTTTCAAAGGTCTTTGTAAAACTTAAAACTCTATGATCCTCCATGGAAATATTCCAAATATTTTTTTTTTAAACTGAAGAAATAATAGCTGCATATATGCCCTTAAGGATCATTGCTTGGGACCATGTCTAACAAAGAAAAATGTAGAAATGTTTCAAAGATTAGTCAAGTGGATGAATTTTTCACAATTATTGTATCTAGAAATAGTCACATATTCTGAACTTGAGATTTTTTTTCTGTCTAGCTAGTGACACCTTTGTAAGAACACTTAAAATATTAAGAGGAAGGTAACTAAATTCTGTCTTGTCCTATTGCTTCCATATATATTTCATTAACAACTGCACTTAATATAAATAAAAATAACTGAATTACTAACAGAATTACCAAAAGGTTATATTTTAATATCTTTTTTCCAAGCAAAATTTTTAAGGTATTAATTTCTTATATTTTTGTCTACACTTTTTTACTTTAGCAAATGAAAGAAACAACACATAAATTCTTAAGGCAAAATTTTATGAATATAATGGAAATACCAATATAGTGGCAATTTAATAACTTACAAAAATAACATTTCTAAGCTAGGCCTGAAGCTTGTACAAATAATACAATTACATATTATACCCTTATATTCTGATCATAGAAATCAATCTTCCGCTAAAATAAGAAGTTACCTCTCGTTTCAATTTTTTCCCATAAATGCTTTTGCTTTAAATTGAAGTAGTTTTAAATTATCCAGTGGAAACTCCATCATTCTTACCATAATGATGGCAAATGCAATTTTTATAAAGCAAAATACCAACTCAGTGTATGAGTTTTATGCCTAAGATAGTAAAATCATCTTGAGGGCTCTAGAGGCAGTATCCAATGCAGTTTTTAGAATAAAAATGCCCTATTAAAAAAAAAAAAAAAAAAAAAAACAAAACAAAAAAAAAAAAAATGCCCTATTATTTTTCATAAATATGCCTAGAAAAATACATTTAATAAAAACTTAATATTAATGAAATATTCTTAAAGAGATACAAGAAAATCACATTTTATTAATGAAATGTACCTTATTCTCTCAATACAGAAAAGATACATTAAAAGATTTTTTTTTTTAAATACAGGCTTTGTGCCAGACTGCCAAAGTTTAAATCCCTACAATATTTATCATATGAAAAATAGGCAGGATTTTTTTTTATTACTTCGTGCTTCAGTTTCCTTTATCCATAAAATGAGGGTGATAAATTTACTCACTTTATAAAATTGTCATGGGTTATATGATTTAAAATATAAAGTGATTAGGATGCCTACTCCCAGCACCAATGTAGCAAAGTCCACATGAGGATGAGACTGCTTATAGGTATACAGTTGGGACCATGCTTAGCGAACTTGCCACCTGAGTGTGGGCTTGTCTTCTCCTCCTTGGTCTTGGCTCCACCAGAGTTTTGCATCTTTCTACCTGCATCCCAAAGCTTCCAAAAAGCTATATTTGTCCATAGACGGCTATCAAATTGTTGCTGTGCCAGTTAGGGTTACCACCGGAGAATTTCTTACCCTGCCATCTTGCTGACATTACTCCTATTTTTTTTTTTAACATGCAAGTTTGACCAAAGTCACTAAATTAATGCATTAAAGATACTTTGTCATTACACACACATTTTTATTATCTTTTTCATATCAATATTTTTAATTGTAAGGAAGAAATAAAAATATTGATATTCCTTACATAGTATGATATGTGGATTAACTATAAGGTTAATTAGTATTTGTAAAGAATAAAGGTTCTGGAAATTATTACACTTCTGTACTTCTAACTTCTACTTCTGTACTCATGAAAAATTATTTTCTGGTGCTTATTTTGCAGGCGTTGTATCTATTCATTAAAAATGAAAAAAAAAAAAGAGAGAATTCCTACATTCATACTCTGGTCAAAGAAGTTACCGACAAAGATTTTCATCTTTTTTGGCATTTTCAGGGTCCCTATATACTTCTGAACATTCATTTCTCTCCTTCAAATATCATCAAGTCTGTAAACCAGTCTATTCTGAAGGAACTCCTTAAGGTCAGTGGCATAGAAGCCGGCTCAGAGCATTCTTCAATTTGTTCTATGCACACTTGCCAGTATTTGCTGAGGTATCTGGCTTCATACAAATGCATTACAACTTCCCTACTTCTTTCTGTAGCTCACAATAGTTTTCTAACTCACCATTGTTTCATTTAATGTACTTTGCTTCTGGGTGTCTTTTGTCTGAAGGAATCTAATATATCTATGTCCCTTTGCCAAGCAGCAAAATCATTTTGAATCAATTTCTTCTTCCAGATGCTATTAATTCCAGATACAGATGGGAAACTTCCTTCCAATGCAACCATATGAAATCATTTTACTTAATAACAGCTTTTTTTTTTTTTTTTGTAAGATTTAAGTTCAGTTGATAGACTTGGCAATGAAAGTTTAGTTCTCAAAAAGTCTTTAGCTTATTTTACTTCATTGTTTGGGCTTTATCAATTTGGATTTGTGTTTAAAAATGTGTCGTATTTCTTCTTTTTTTACAAAGTGAAATAATTCTATTTAAATGACCATATTTTGATTTTCCTTCATAATGAAAAATGAGAAATGAGGCATAGAAATATCTGGGTAATGAACTGAATATTACTTTAGTCCTTCAATAGGCAGTGAAATAATAAGATTCCTATATACCATGGGTTATATTTTAAAATGTTTGTTATTACCCCTTTCTTTAAAAAAAAAATCCAACAGCTCTTTTATTTAAAAAGTTATACTCACAGTTTACTAGACATTACGTCTCATGTCTCAATTCTGATTCCAGCTCTCCTTAAATAAATTGTACAATTAAAAAAAAAGTATGGCTGCTTTTAGTTGCAGTTTCTATTAGCTTAGCAAAGAGACGGAAATTACAAGAGTCAATAGGATAGTTTTTGGTGTAGGAGACAGACTGGCACCAATATGATCAGGAAAACAAACTTCTTTCATGCAGCAAAGTCGGTGACAATGGTAAGATATCTGAAGTAATGGAATAAACCAACAGGACCCTCAAAATTCATGCACAAGGACTATTGCTATAAATAGTCTGAGGAAAATGCTTAGATCCAAGACAGGAAATGATAAAAAAGCCTCTCTAGAGGATTACCCAGCGTGGTTATGGAGAAGATGAGTTATCTACTGCATTGTTCTTACACTTCCCTGCCTCAATCTCTGGCTTTAGAGGATTCCCCATATTGTTAATGGCAGGATGAAACATCAACCTGAGAATATAGTGAAAGAGCATATGGGTGCCTGTGTACTCAAGACCTACTGGTCAGCACTGTGCGGCTCAACGGGTAGTCAAAACATCAAGTCTCGACCACCACCGGACCCCAGGGAAATCCTTCTTTTCATCTCTTGGCACCATGTCCAAATTCCAAGATTATCTGTTGGTTATTCCACTGCTATTATAGGAAAGAGACACAGTTTACTTAAGAAGAAAGAAAAATTAATAGACTAGGTAAATTTTGCTCAGATAGTATGAACATACTTGCACCATAAACTTTTACAGAAAAAATTTAAAAACATACAAGAATCTTTAAAAAGGAAAAAAAAATAAAAAAAAGAATCTTTAAAAAGGTACATTTCGATTATTTGAAAAATGAATTTAAAGACATACTTTAAAAATCTAATATAGTGCATGTGAAATATGCAACTAAAGCAGCTTTTCAATATTCCCAAGAAATTAGAATAAGAAAATAAGGAATGGCATGCCTGTGAAAAAGAATCACATCCAAACAATGTGAAAATTATTTCTATTGAGACTACTTTCTGTCCATTATCAATAACAGTAAAGTTTTGGTTAATTTTCTAAGAATATGTATTTATTTATTTTAGAGAGACAGACAGAAGGAGCAGGGAGAGGGGTAGAGGCAGAGGATCTTCAACTCCTCACTGAGTGGGGTGCCAGTAGAGGGGCTTAGTCTCATGACCAACATGGTCACGACCAGAACTAAGCCCAAGAATCAGATGCTTAATCCAAGGAGCCACCAGGTACCCCTGTTGTTGCTGTTCTGTTTGTTTGTTTTGGAAGAAGTATATTAAGTAAAATGCTTAATTATTTCCTGATTTCTTTATAATATCAGTAACTTGAAAAAAAATTAAGTATTGTATGAATTCATACATTGCATGACATACCTAATAAAGCTATATATTATGAAATTAAAGTATTTTAATATATTCTTTGATAATATTTTATTATATGAGACTTCTTTAAAGTTTTGAATATTACATGGGTCTGAGCCTCAGTATTGTTTACAGAATCTACTGATAATTCAGTTTTTCCTGCTTCTACTGAGTAAAAAGTTCACTAAATACATTTTTCTAAAAATGATACAATTGTATGATAACAGTCTTTGATAATTGGGGATAATATCCCTGCTTAAATAAGTTTTTCATTTTTCAAGTCAAATTGAGTATTTAGGAACTATAGACAGATATGAAAGATTTGAAGTAAATTGTGACATATTAACATTAACTTTGTCTGTATATATCAGCCCATACAAGCAGAGGTGAACAGTCTGGGAATAAAATGTGATACTATCGAGGAAATCTGTAACAGTGACTTGAACTCTGGCAATTGCTTTTTATTTTTCTGATGAAACAAAGCAAAACTTTTAATAATTGAATAATAATAATAATGCTAATAGGTGCTAATATCAATTTCTGAACTACAGAGTCCTCAAGCCCAAATTTAAAATATGCATACTATTTAAACCAGAAATATATATATATATATGTATATATATATATATATATATTCCAGTATTTTAAGAGAATACAGTTAATGCAAAACATATACATTTTAAAGCAGCACATCCATATTTTAAAGTTTATACTTTTATAGAGAGTACAGTATCATTAAAAATCTTCCACTTCCTTACTGAATCCAGGAATTGTTTTCCAAATGCGTTTTTCACGTTGCAGTAGATGAAACATCCTCTAATTCTTTAAAAAGTAAAACAAGAACATTTTTATCATTCAGGCATTTAATTAGAACTTCAAAAATAGATTAATTGTAATTGAAAAAGTTGTAAAATATAGTTTGGCATTTTTTAGAGGAATCTAAATTAGCATGGTTAATGAAGTTACTTTATTTTTTGCTTTGTCAGTAAACTTAGTCTCTTCCATGTCCTTAAAGTTTAAAGGCAAATAATCTGTAAAAATAAATGATATTTTTTCCTTTAACCCCTTGAAATTGCGAAGTCTATTAAAGTAGATCTCATTTGTTTATAATAACTGCACTTAATATGAACTTTTGATGCTTGATACATTTTTTTTTAATTTCTTTTCCTTTGCCAACCAGGAGTAAATCATTATGTAACATCATTTTTTTACTATTGTTCTGGTCTTTTACTAGACAACCTAGAGATAATTTTAAATCAGAATAACTGTACTAATCTCTAGGTAAATACTAAAATTAATTTGAATGATAATATATTTTTAAAAAATGACAGAGCTGACTTCTTGTTTAAAATGTCTTCTGAAAAAAAAATAATAAGAGATGCCTGGGTGTCTCAGGCATTGAGTCTCTGCTTTTGGCTCAGGTCATGACCCTGGGGTCCTGGGATCGAGTCCCACGTCAGGGTCCCCGAGAGGACCCTGCTTTTCCCTCTGCCTGTGTTTCTGCCTCTCTGTGTGTCTATCAGGAATAACTATATAAATCTTTAAAAAAACAACAACAACAACTAAAATGTCTTCTGAGCATTAGCTGCCAATCCAGCTGCTGCTAAATTTGAAAAATATTTGCCAATTGTCTACTGTCTCCTAAACCCTATTCTAAGTATGAGACAACACCACAGATTTTTGTCTCTGAACCAAGTAAGTTACATTTTGTTTGAGAAGGGATGGACAAGCCACAAACAAGAAAAAGAAAAATCTCACACAAAACAAGATATTATCAGCTTGGGATGCATACTCTGATGAAAAATAGAAGAGAGTGTTGTGAAATGAGAAATGGAGGAAAGACCTTTAAACTGATTGGCTAGGGGGCAACCTGTTAGGAGGCCGGGTTCCAGATAAGACGAATACTGAAGAGCCTTCTGTCTGAAGTTCCAAGGGGGGGAGTTTGATAGGAAAAAGGAACAGCAAATACAAGGGCTCTGAGTCATGCGAAAGACCAATTATAGGAGTGGCGAGCAAGAGGCAGCCGTATTCATGTGCTTTCTGAGAGCAGGAAAACTCACACCTTATAGGCCACAGCCAGAAATTTGGGTGTTACTAAAGTATAGAGAAACATCTCCTGAATATTTTAGGTTCTCGAGTGTTGGATGTTTCAAATATTCACTCTATTACTTGACATGTGGAGGAAGGGTCTCATATAGGGACCAGATTCTTTTCTTTTTTTTCTTTCTTTCTTTCTTTCTTTCTTTCTTTCTTTCTTTCTTTCTTTCTTTCTTTCTTTCTTCTTCTTCTTCTCTTCTTTCTTCTTTCTTCTTCTTTCTTTCTTTTCTTCTTTCTTTCTTTCTTTTCTTTCTTTCTTCTTTCTTTCTTTCCTCCTTCTTTCTTCTTCTCTTCTTTCTTCTTTTCTTTCTTTCTTTCTTTCTTTCTTCTTCTTTCTTTCTTCTTTTCTTTCCTTCTTCCTTCCTTCTTTCCTTTCTTTCTTTCTTCTTTCTTTCTTTCTTTCTTTCTTTCTTCTTCTCTTCTTCTTCTTCTTCTTCTTCTTCTTCTTTCTTTCTTTCTTTCTTTCTTCTTTCTTTCTCTTTTCTTCTTCTATGAAAGAGAAGAGTAAAACGAGGCAGTGTTTCAAAAGGAATATGGTGTCAGAATAGATACAAAATTAAAAATAAAAATCAGATAGATGCATGTACAAGAGAGAAAGAGAGAAGTAAGATAGATGGATAGATAGAGACAGATATCTTAGATGGAGGAAATCAGATCATATTTACATGTCAATGTGGAAAAAGAATCAAAGAATAGAGAGTACTTTTGAAATGACAAAGAGGGACACCTGGGTGGCTCAGTCAGTTAAACATCTGGCTCTTGGTTTCAACTCAGGTCAAACTCAGGTCAAGAGCTTGAGCCCCCATAGTTGGGCTCCACCTCAGCAGGGAGTCTGCTGGAGAGTATTTCCCTCTGCCCCACCTCCCAATATCATGCTCTCTCTCTCTCTCTCTCTCAAATAAATAAATAAATCTTAAAAAATGAAAAAATGACAGAAAATTGTAGGGACAACATACTTTAGAAAGTGATAGGGCAGGGATAGATGGATTGTGATTTAGAAAAGAGGCTGGGGAGATAGGGAGTCTTGACCACAGAACATGTTTCTGGCAGCCAAGTGAAAGAGTTTGGGATGATGAAGAGGCCAAGAATGGGTTAGATTAATGGATGTACAGTGCAGTTTGGAGATAGAAATCCTGCTAAGGATGATTGATCCAGGAAGCCTAAACATGGGGGTCAGCTCAGAAAAACAAGGAAATGAAATGTAACGGGAGTAGTGTTGGAGTTCCCCTGGACCATACTCCCCAAACCATTTGTAGACTATGTTCCCCCATGCATTATAGAATAGTTGTGTAAAAAAATAGATTTCTGGAAAGATAATCACATATTTGGGTGTTGCAGCAATGTCAATTTCTGTAAACATTTGTAAACACTTATTTCGATTTCTGTATTACTTCTTCGTGGACTGGTAACAAAAATTTGCCAGTTGATATCAACTTGACAAACACTTTGAGCAAGACTGCTTTAGATAGGTTTGATGAGCAACTAGATAAAACTATAATTTAGAACAGTGTTCTTCTCGTTTTTGTTTTTGAATCCAACAGCAATAAAATCTAGACAAACTACAGCACACGTATTTAGCTAGAAATTTTATCTTTACTTGTCAATTATATACAGGCACTATTGTGCTAATACACTATATAATAGCATTTACATGAAAAAAGACAATGTGCTCACTTTAAAAATACCTGTGAAGTCACCAAAGAAAAGGTGAAAACTCATAATAGTACTTAAAGTTAGGGCTGTCAGAAAATTTAATGAAAAAGAAACTTGCACCAATGATAAGGCATATGGATTTGGATTAAGAAAAAAAAAAAAAACTGCCCAGGCTTCATATTATGGCACATCCAAGCATCATTTGTGAAATGTCATTTTTATTATGTTGAGCCTGTGGCCATGCTTCACAACACTCCTAATATCTTCCATCAGTATATATGGATTCTAGAAAATGAGCAATAATACTTCCATGGCCCTGAGTCCTCTTACACCTGCCATAGTTCTGCATTTAGGCAAAGCTTGCATATCCCAGAGAAGACCTGGGAAGGAGAGGTGGGACGCTGAAGAAACGCCAGCAGCAACTGGGAGGAGTTGTAAGGTGCTGATAAGAATTTGAGCTTTCCAGAAGCTGTATCTTGATTAAAACCAGGAGGCCAAGAGGAAACATAAAAAATCCAGATAGAAAGGAATCCTACTGAACATTTAATGTATTACCTGCCCCCTCATGAACTATAGTTATTCATATTTACATAGAACAAAGAAATTAAGGAAAAAAGAAACCATCACCACCACCACAAGATTGCACTTCAGTAGGGAGCAAATTCAAAAGCCTAAATTCTATTAAAAATCAGAAATTGGCTTGGATCTTTACAGCTCACAGTGTCCTCCATCTATAGAACTAATGATGTGACTCTCAATTTCTGTAGAACTAATAGTCACTAGTAATTACTACTCTGTGCCTGAGGAAGAGTGGAAAAGACCCACACTCACTTCCTTCACCATTACCTATAAGCTGAAGTCATACTGAAGATGAGTAGGAAAGAAGTTTTAACTTGGATGAAAAATTTACTTTTTGAATATTAGCTTAGACAGTATTTATAACAGGAAATGGAACACATCATTATTGCTCCTATGCTATGGTGGGAAGTCAGTCACATGGACACGTCTAACCCTGAATGAGTCTGAGAAATAAGGCCATTATCTGAGTCAAAAAAGAGGAAATTGGTTTGGTTAACTGCTCTGGGAGACTCTCAAACAAGGCTGTATATGATCTGTCAAGAAATAAATCAGGTTGTTCATTAAAAAAAAAAAAGTCTACATTACAAGATAGCATATTAGTATTTAGAAGATTCACAAGAAGAAAATACTTATAAAATGACATAATGCAAGAACCAAAGAACAAATTTAGAATGTTGTTTGCATTCTTCACGACTTGCTTTTATATATGAGAAAAACAGAGTCATAAGGCATCAACCAGAGGAGATGAAAAAGTAATGAGATTAGTGAAAGATGAGAGTAAGGAAAACAATCTACATTGTAGGAAAAGGAAGAGGAGATTCAACGCCACAGAAAATCGAATCACTAACCTGGAAGATAAGAGAATCTCTCCTAGAATGTAAAGAATAGAGGGTAAGTATTTAAAATGTTGAAAGAAGAATGATGAATAGAAGGTTAAATAATGAATTGAAAAGGTACCAATAATTTCCTTACCAAGAACGAATCACAAAATAAATAAATAAATAAATAAATAAATAAATAAACAACAACAACAAAAAAAAAACCAAAAGCGAATGACTAAATAACAACAACAACAAAAAATCTCAAACTAAAGACATATTCAGGAATATCAATACAAAGGATTTATTATGTTTGTTTGTTTGTTAGGGAATATCAATACAAAGGATTTATTATGATACAGTTTTGAACTACAAAGATAAGAGATATTTATGCAAGAAGGAATGGAAAAAGAAACAAAAACATAGGTACTAACGAACAAAGAAAAGTTAACTGTTAGGAAGATGTCGCACAAAGTAAATACCAGAATTCACAAGACACAGTTTTCAGATTATTGACTAGAAAAAGATATGACCTCAAAATGCCAAGCCCCACTACGTAGTTTTTCTTATGTGGACTCAACACAAAATAAAAATATTCTTGTGTACGTAGTGTTAAAAATTATGCTTGTACCTTTTTATTTAGAATATAATACATATCTAACGAAAAAAATAAAGGTAGCTAAAGAAGGAGGACAATAACAAGTAATTAAATGTAACTGCTATGAAAAGGTAATACCAAGATTTTGCGACCCTTTTTATAAACCTGTAAAAAAATAGATGATGTACGTTAAATATAAAAATAATAAAAAATCTCTGTATCTAAAATGACATATTACTGAGAAAGTTTTTCAGCTGACTGGGATATAGCAAAAGTAAAGCACATTAAATTATTTTGTTGAATAGGTTTCTGAAAAATATGTCTACCTTAATTTTTTATCAACTGGAAATTGTAGGCTAAGGATAATTTTGTTAAAAAAATTAAGACTAATATAAATCACAAGGTTGGAGAAGATATACACGTGCATGCCTGTGTGTGTGTGTAAAATCAAGGAAAGCAAGAAAATTTAAAAAGCAAAGCATAAATAAGTTGGCAAAACAGACGCAAGACAATCTGTATCGGTTAAAACATCAAATTTGGGTTTATTTATTAAGATAAAACTCTTACTGTGTGACAAAGAGCAAAATCTAACTACAGGATTTTTACAATAGGCTTCAAATTGAGTGGTAGTAAAAATATAGAGTGGCAGTAAAAATAAAAATATAGATACCTATATATTAGGCAAAGCAAACGGATGACCATCTCGCAGGATAAATGACATGATATTTTCCCCTGAAGAGTTCCACTCAAAGTATTAATAACAGTTGCATTTAATTAGTATGGATGCTGTACTAGAGACGAGGGTACGATCTTGTAGTGATTAACTCACGCATTCCTCCAAAGTGCTCCGTGAACTTCATTTTAAAGATAAATAAAGGGGCCTAGTTTGCTCCAAGATCATATAATTGGGAAACCATGGAGCGCGGACTGAAACCCAGGCCAGCGGAATTCAGAGGCCAAGATTCGAGGCTCAGCACCTCTCTAGGACCATACGGTTGTCATAAAGGTCATGCCCCTTAATCAATACTGTGAATTCCCGTACACAGATGGTTGTCCAAATTGGTATTTCTTGGTGGGGATTAGCCATAGCAGTTCCTATGTGACCATCATGCTCTACAGACACATTTTTGCAGGAAGAGGTATGTGTTGGCTGTTCTGTTGCACAAACAGGTGCTTTCTCTATCAGGGACCCCGAAACATTTCAGTCTTCAATAGCTTAGGACATAGGCGCTGTGCAGGCCCCAATCCTTAACCACAGCTCCAGGCTGGAGGCGCTCGAGAACTTTGAAACCCACTCATTTGTAGGAAAGCAAATGCCTTCCCAGGGAGAGGGAAGGAGAGGCCCCACTGCCCGCTGTGACTATCGGCCTCACTGACCAGAGACACCTGCAGCTCTGTGTTTCCTTGTGACCTCTCTGAGTTGACGGGAACAGCCCCAAATCAGAGTCCCGGAGCCCTGCTCTGGGTAAGGCTGCTGGGCCTGAGCCCACACGCTGACTGTGTGCAGACGGCCTGACACATTAATCCTAAGAGGGAGGCGATGTTAGAATTGATGACCCAGTTTCCCCCTGAGAAGCCACCAGCACTAATCTAATCATTTTATAGCCCCGCTCATCTCAGAAACAACTTAAACCCCAGAACTTGCACGTTCACCCATAGGGCTCAGCACATCACATCCCCAACGCTGGGCCCCAGGCCCTGCCATGTGATGTCCTGCTTCCCAAACACGATGACTGTGCCCCTGTCAACAGAAAAGCCCGGATCCTTAACAGGTTCCTCCTTAGCATTTGAATGCAACCCTGCCTCTTTCAAAGCCTGTAGGTCCCCACAGCCTCTGCTCTTTTAGGAGCACTCCCAAGGGGTGGCGGGGCTTTGTTCGCTTTCCTTTCCACTGTTGTCACCTCTACAAACTCTGTGCACTGGTATGGGTCATCCCTGCAACCGGGGCCACTGGCTGGGGCATCTGGGTACCATGTCTGAGTGTGGGCCTGTTCTCTGGGGACAAGAGCTGACAGTGACGTGGTGCTTGCAGCCCCAAGGACTGAGGGACGTCAGGCAGGAATGTGGACAGGCCTCACAGGACACGGAAGACAAGGTGAGTAGCACACCAAGGAGAAGGAGTGAGGTGTTGAGGGGGGAGGCCCAGGAGTGGGAGTCTACGCTGAGGAAGGGGAAGGTCCCCCCTGGGTCAGAGCTCACCCACAAGGTCGTGGAAGGGCTTTATAGCCCTGCCTACGCACTCCCCACAGTGGTGCTATTGGAGCTTCCCATTTGATATTTGATATTTTTATATTTTGTATCTCCTAACACGTGTCGCAAGGAATCACGTTTCCTCATTGAGGAAGCTGTTCATTTCTTTTATGGATTTGAGAATTCTATTTTTGCTATAATCCGTGATGACTAATAGACATTTGGAGACCTTGTATTTAAATATTGTTTTCCTTTATAATCTTTCTATAAAGGCATCACACTAATAATTTCCACCAGGCTTGTATTCATTCTCTATGCCTTCATGTAAACTTCACACAAGGTAACTGATTTAATTCATTAGGTATGTATGATTGCTGACCGGGTGTCCACCACTTGCCAGGTACTGTGAAAATAATGCAAGAAACAGACCATGACCAATCCTTCCAATCATGGGTTTAACGACACTTAAAAAAGAGTTTTCAAGTAACTTTTATTTGTGAATCATGCCCTGGAGCAAATCCGAGGCAGTGGCTTGATGAAGCCAACGTTGCCTCGACTCCTAGAGAGAGCAAACATTTTAAAATAAGAAGCTGAATATTTGGTGCAATTTTTGAGCCTCCTACCTACCTTCACTCATCTAACCACAGTCGCAAGTTGTCCCTGGATCCTGGTCGACCCCCGTCGTGGCAGGTGTAGCTGCCCTGGGACGGGAAGCTTGGGGCAAGGACAGGGGAGGGAGCCCAGTGGGGCCCTTCATGTGAGTGTGCTTGAAAGAGCCTCCCCTTCTCTTCACAGTTGGCAGATTGATGGTAATGCAGCTATTTCTTCACAGTTAAAACATGACAAACCTTCCCACTTTTCACCACGTGAGAAAATGATGTCCTTTATTGAAAAATTCTATGTCATATATTTTCCTCAAATGTATATATTAAAAGGAGCCCACTAATTTTTGCTAAATAATTGGACAAGAATAAGGATGGAGCTTTGTTTTATAATGCCAATTCTAATCTTTTGATATGCCAATTTTATTACCAAAAAAACCCCACAAAACTTATTTTTTTAATATTTCATTTATTTATTCATGAGAGACATGGGGAGAGGCAGAGACACAGGCAGAAGAAGCAGGCTCCCTGCAGGTAGCCCAACAGGGACTTGATCCCAGGATCCCCGGGGTCACAATCTGAGCTGAAGGTAGATGCTCAACCGCTGAGCTACCCAGGGGTCCCAAAAAATGTTTTTTATTCCCTATCTTCCAGATGCACACATCATCATGATAACACTTCAGCATGGGGCACTGGTATTTTGGAATCTCAGACCTCTTACGCAATACATTGGAAAGGATATTGATTTGGCAGCGGTGTCGTCAAAGAATTTGAGTGCAGCAATAATGGCATCACCTATCAAAGCAGACCATACAAATCATTGAGAAATTTACAAAATGAAATTTTCTTAGTGACCTGAATGCACATCTGTCACTAAGTGTGCCACAGTTCGTTCACGGGTACGCAATTATGTTAGTTTCCAAAGTTTGTTTTGTTTGGTTTTAATAAGTGATGGAGACATTATGATACCATAGACAAGGACGGAGGAGGTGGTTAGAAATTAAACGAGAGTAAGTAGTAGATTCTGAGCCTTTTCAAATATAACTGAGTGGGGAGCCTGAGTGGCACAGTGGTTGAGCATCCGCCTTTGTTTCAGCTTGTGATCCCACAGTCCTGGGATCAAGACTTCCCTTAGGGAAGCTGTTTCGCCCTTTGCCTATGTCTAGGCCTCTCTCTGTGTGTCTCTCATGAATAAATAAATACAATCTTTAAAAACAAACAAACAAAAACAAATATAACTGACATGGGAAATGTATTTTTACCTCTCTGATCTTTAGTTTTCCCATTTGTAAAATGGTGGAAATGTGTACATTGCAAGGTTGGCTGAGGACCTAATGGGTTAACATGGATAACTATACAACTCACGTGAAGGTACTTTACATACTTATAAACTGCGACTAAACAAGGGCCGTTCATTATTACTTAAGGCTCCAATAATATTTCAGAAACAGTTTTATCAATGGCAAATACATGGTGTGGCAGATGAAGTTGCTGACCCAAATCTCTACTCTTTAACTATAGCTTTGCCACGTAAGCTCGTCTTGGCCAACAGTAGGTAGGCAGATGCAACAGAGAACCACTTCCAAGCCTGGCCTTTAGCAAGCATCGTGGGTTTTCACTCTTTTCTACGACTGTCATCATCATGAGAAGAGAAATGGTCTGGTTTGCCTCTTGGCCCAAGGGGAATTAGAGAATTAAAGATAATTTCTAGGTTGTGGTCTAAGCAGCATGGTTATTATAAGGAGCTTAGCACATGGTGCACAAAAATTTCAGTTCAGATCCCACCTTTGGCATGCTTGATTCCACAATTTGTGACACACCATTTAAAGATCATGAGCTAAAAAAAAAAAAAAAAAAAAAAAAGATCATGAGCTAGACCTTTTTTTTTTTCATGTATAAAATAATTACTATAGCTTTTACAAAAGATTGTGCATATATACAAATTTCTACACAGACTGTAAAATGCCTCCAAATCCATGATCTTATTGGTAGATTATAATCTTTAGTAATCTACCAGTGAGACCATCAGTTTGAAGGTGTTTTATAACAGAAAGCATTTCACAGATACAATGCCACTTTGGTATTTTGTTATCAGGGAAGCATATTAACCTCCATATTTTCAAAGAATGAGGGTAAGGAATGAAGAAGCAGTACTCTATTATGGAATTGAAACAGAATTTGTCAACAGCTCCCGATCATACTTGCAGTAAAATCTAAACTCTCTACCTAATTTACGTACTTTTTACAGAATGAGACCCCAGCCCTCTCTACTTTTCGGTTTATGATGTTTCTCTCTTGCTCACTTCTCTCTAGCAAAACTCGTCTTCTCCAGAAGGTCTAAATTATACTGATTTCATTCCTGCCTTCAGAGCTTGTACCAGGATTTCTTCCATTTTTCTGAGCTGAATCCTGGTCGTGTAGACAGTAGGCCTTCCCTAATCACCTCATCTCAAAAAGCACCCAGCAACTCTAACAAGCCACCTTACTTGAATCCTTCATTGAATACTCATAACCACCTGTGGTTTTCTGGTATCTTCTTTTCTTTTTCCTGATTTATTGTTAACCTCATCCCCCTACGACTAATTTCCACGAGTACGAGAACTTTGCCCCTGTTCTATGCCACAGTATTCTTAGTACTTAGAACAATGTCTGGCAAAGAGTTGGTTTCAGCTTATGTTTGTTAAATAATCAGAGAGAACATGCAAGCTGAACACAGCCTTTGATGTCGGAGAATAGTTTCAGAGAGGTGGCCAGGCAAGTTATTCGACCTGTGGTCCATTACCTCTCTACGGTGCTAATTCAGACTAACTCTCTTATTTGTTTTATTATCACAAGTCACAGTTTTATGTTCAAATGTACTGCCCAAGCTACATAAATCTACTGTATTTCTATGAAGTTGAGAAATATTTCCAGAATTATAAGAAAAGAGCGGGCATCCTGCTGACCAAATAAAAAGAAATGCTGACAAGTTGATCTGGATCAATCATCCCCTCAAGTAACAGAAGCAAAAAGCATATGTATAAAAGAAATACTTTCAATCAGAAGAATCCTGAAGGCACCTAAAACCCCAGATGGGGAAGTGACATTGGAAGGAGTCAGATCAAAAGCTTTATTGATTTTTATGATTACAGTGTTGTTTCGAGTAGTTTCAACACAGGCACTAAAAAAAGTGAACAAAGAATGGTCACAGTTTCTGATGGATATTTAAAGACGAGATGAAAGTCCTTACTAAAAAATTATTGACTAAACGGCCAAGAAAAATAGTCATCTGTCATGTTTGAAAGAAGAACCAAGAGCAAGTACTTATCCATTCACTTAGAGTGGGAGAGAAAAAAGGGAAGATTACCAATTGTTTAAACATTTTAAGTTAAATCTGGTAAGAGTCTCAAACATTGGCATAATATTTGATAGTTTCTAAAAATAAGTTGTTTTCATTCCCAACCTTGATATTTTATCCTCTGTAAAAGATATTTTTAATCACCCTTTGAAGACAGGGTAGTCACTTCAGCTCTGATACGTAAGGAGTTTGGAAGTTAACACGCCTGTTGTTAAAACAAGAAAAAGCTGGACAAACAAGCAAACAAAAACCAATGATGTTTTTTAAACTCAATAGAGAAATGAAGTCACAGGGCAAACCACCACCACGAAATCCGGGTGGACCAGTTCATCCACAGAGACACAAAATCCAAGATTTGCTTACCTGGAACTGAAGCTTCTGGGCACCAAAAGCTGGAAGGAACAGTAAGAAATTACCTAATTATTAATTTTTACTAATTCTCGAAGGCTGAGTATAGATTAGAACTATGGTCATTGAGGGGCCCCACACTTTCTTTAGGTTTCCCTCCAGGGGCTCCCCTAGGTTCTCATGGCCAGAATTCTTTATGGAATTCTTGTGGCCATGGTCATGGAAAGGTTAGAGTGACCTCTGTGAACCCCTCCCAGATCTTTCTCCTTGATAAAGACCTACTTTGCAGGGGAAAGGATACCAACATTAGGACACTAGAGGAAATTAAAATCTCTGGGACCTATAACTACAGTAAATGGTGGACACATCCCAACTCTTAGCCAGATTAATGTAAATTCTCATAGTAAATGTCGACTTACCTGTTACCCAGTGCATGTCCTGCTTTCAACAACAAAGATTGAAAAACATGTCAAAAGGCAAGAAACAAAGTCTGAAGAGACAAAGCAATCATCAGAACCAGATTCAGATGCGACATGAATCTTATAGATACCGGACAAGGACTTAACATAATTATGATTAGTATGTTGAGACTCTAATGGACAGAGTCTCAACCACATGGATAGCCAGCTGGATAATGGAAGGTGACAGATGGAAATGATGAGAAGCAATCAAAAGAAAATTGTATAAATCAAAAAACACAGTAATAGAAATGAATAATGCTTTTGACAGGTTCATTAATAGACTCAATGGAGCTGAGAAAAGAGTGAAGGAGCTCAAAGATAGATGGATAGAAACTTCCCAATCTGAAGGAAAGAAAAAAAAAAGATTGAAAAACAAAACCATTAAATAACATTAATGGGTAAACATCTCATTCAAAAGTCAGTAGCTCGCTTTTAACCTCAGTTCCTAGTAATCAAAATCTACTACCTGCTTTTACCTTTATTTTAGCAGAGCAAGAATCATTACCTATCAAAAATAAACACAATGAGATACAATATTTGAAAGAATAATTTACCTGAACATTAGGTCATCATCCATAATTTAAAAATAAATCCATGGTTTTGCCAGCATAGAGCTTCTGATTAAATATTAGTGAAAAATTGGTAAGAAGCTTCATTTTGATTTGTTTTCTCAGATTCATATTAGCATAAATTTTATTAACCAAGAAATTATTACCAGAACCAAAATGAATGCCTAGGTTATGGAAGGCCCTGCATGAATATCTGGGTGTTTCAATTTTTTTTTTAATTTAGATTCAATCTAGTTAAAATATAGTGTAGTATTAGTTTCAGGAGTAGAATTTGGTGATTCATCACTTATATGTAACACCCAGTGCTCATTTCAACACTAGGAGGAGGTGCCCTCCTTCATGCCCATCACCCACCTGCCTCCCTCCACCAACTCTCAGTTTGTTCTCTGTAGTTAAGAGTCCCTATGGTTTGCCTCCCTCTGTGTTTTCATCTTCTTTTATTTTTCCTTCCCTTCCCCTATGCTCCTCCGTTTTGTTTCATAAACTCCATATATGTGTAAAATATATGGTGTCCGTCTTTCTCTGTTTGACTTATTTTGTTTAGCATAATACCCTCTAGGTCCATCCACATCATTGCAAATGGCAAGATTTCGTTCTCCTTGATGGCTGAGTGATAGTCCATTGTGTATATGGGCCACATCTTCCTTATGCATTCATCTGTCAGTAGACATCTGGGATCTTCCCATGTTTTGACTCTTGTGGACATCCGTTTAATAAAACAATGAAATTGTGTGAAAAGTAAAGAAAAGACCAAAGCCATTAGGGAGCTAATTTTTTTCTACTATTTTTATAGTATTTTATAACTATTTTTATACTATTGTATACTATTTTTATACTTTTTATTTTATACTATTTTTATAAAGATTTTATTTATTTACTTGACGGAGAGAGAGAGTGTGAGCACAAGCAGGGGGGAGCAGCAGAGGGAGAGGAAGAAGCAGGCTCCCCAATGAGCAGGGAGCCAGACATGGGGCTGGATCATAACCCGGGCTGAAGGCAGGTGCTTAACCGACGGAGCCGCCAAGGTGCTCCTTTTTTCTCATTTTAATTTCACTCAATAAATAGCTACTTCATACCTGCTGTGAATCAGAGGTTCTGCTGTTTTCTGATTTAACAAAAACGATAGATGAACATAGATAAAAAGTCACGGTGCCTGTCCTTGACTTGGTTATGGTCAAGTCAGAGGGGGCATAACTGGGTGGCTGGTGACGTTGTCTTCAACATACACAGTTAAGACATTTTCTGAAATGTGGGGAAAAGAAATCCTGAAACCTGAAATGAACTGTGTACCATCGTTGCGGTGACCTCATGGGAACAGGTGACAATACACAGAGAAGAAACACCTTTCTCCGTATTCCAGACTCTCAGTTTCCTTTGGAAACTTTCTGTTTATGAAATCCACCAGGGATCCAGCTGGCAAGGGAGAAATGGAGTTTGTTGGATCCCAATTCCCGTCACAAAATAAAGGGTAAGTTTGGATCTGAGACATGATAGCTTAAGAGTTAGCCCGGGGCCCCCTCTTTAATGGCTACTTAGCCTGTACACAGGCCCTTCTATGACCCGGGGCCTTGAAAACAAAACAAAAATGCTTGCTCTTAGCCACACGTAACTACCCTTTGTTCAAAAGATGCCATCATCCTCTTTCAAAGTACAGACATCTAACCGATCCTTTTCTGGGGGAAATGCACAGCATTACTCTCTAAATGATGTTAACCGCTCCTTAAAAATAGTAACAGTCTGTCCTACTTTCAGTAACCAAAGCCCTACATTATAAAAATTAGACCCCAACAACAATCTTTAGACAAAATAATGAAAGAAAGGGGGGGATGGGGAGGGCAGACAGGACAATGGAATAAGATGAAGACAAGGAAGACAGTAAATATATACAAATAAATATATAACAAAGAAGAAAGTCCTCATAGTGCTGAGGTTCTCATTACTGTGACATGTCACCAAGTCCTAGTCCATTATCCATCTTCCTTCAGTCAGAACTTCAGCTGATCACAATCTGTGCCACCTGCAGTGATTTGTATCCTTACTACTGTATCTTTTGCAGACTCACTGGTTTGACCTTTTATGCAACTTTTAATATCCAACGTAGACGTAGTCAGAGGTGCCTAAGAGAGTACCCTATGTTTCCAACTGTGTTTTTCCTTCTACCACACAACGAGTGGTGGAAGAGACCCCTGTTCATTTAGATGGAATTGGCTTTTTAACTTTTCTCATTCTCTTTTTTTATGGCTAATCTGTTTTATTAGGCAAAGCAGAATAAAATAACACATAAATACTGCCCAGCAATAAATATTAATAATTTCATATTTTATGCCTATGATACAGTTTTCCATTTCTAAGAAACCATTGATTGTGACATGTACCATTAATTTCAATAGTTACAAAGTGAAGCTTAGAGAAAACAAAACAAAGCAAAAATAGATATATATTTATATATATTTTATTTTATAAATAAAATGTATTTTATATATAAATAAAGTAAAATATAAATATATATATATTTATATTTATATTTTTGTAAGCCAATTAGTAACAGATGATATGGTAGGAAAAAAAATCAAGTAAAGATCTTTCCACTTTCTTTTTTTTTTTTTTATCTTTCCTCTTTCTAATCAAATACAACAACTTCTTTTATTTACTAAAATGCTCTTTGTTTACATAACCGAGACCATTTCACACCTTTCCTACTTCTATTCCAGGAAAGTAGGCACAAAAGTGCTGACGCAGTCCTTTTCTTTTTCTTCTTTTTTAAACATGCTTTTATGTGACAGGTCAAGACTCTAGGTTATAGAACAAGATTCCCAAGAAATGAAAAAATGAACTATATACAATATCAGCGGCCTCTCGAGGCTTTTCAGAATTAAGGTCAACCCCCAAATCCCATCTATACTTATTACCTCCATCACCCGTTGTTAAAACAAGCACACAGTCGGCTTGCTTCTCTTCTTCACTGCCCCAGAGAGATTGCCATCACTGCACTTTCTATCCCCTCCCTCCACATAGCATCGAGGCTTTGAGGTCCTAAAAGAAGATGATTTACTTCGCTCAATGCCCTAGAATGTTGCAACAGGCTGTACTATTGGAGCCAACCTCAAAGGACAAAGGTCCACCATGTGTTCTACTGGCCGCCTCTACACCACCCGACAGTCAATCACCTTAAACAAAATGAGCAGCGACCTCCAACGAGTAGTCCTACAAACATGCAGAGGGGAAAAATGAGGTAAAAACACACCGGAGGGCGGAAATTAAATATAGGTCCTTTTGACCTAGATCTTCCAAATGCCTGCTAAGTTTCCTGGTGAGCTGTGTGGGTTCAATGCACAATTACTGATGAGAGCCGAGTTGGGATATTGTAAGGTGAAGCCACTAAATTAATCTTTTCTAATCATCTCTTTCCTTTATGTGTGGCGGGTAAGTGGGAAGGGAAAGCTGAGATCTAGAATCAGGCAATTCTATGATTTTCTGTGGTAGCCACACTAAAACGTATGAATATTTAATCCTTTCAAACTGTACCTGGTGTCAACTTACTCCATATTTTTGCATATTGGGAACTAGTTATATAAAAAGGAATTCTGAAAAAAAAATAAAAAGGAATTCTGAAAAATATGTACCTTTTATCAATGATGCAGTTTTCGAAATCATTTCACATAAAAATTATATCCAGTGATATCAGCTTAGGTTCATGATGAAGAAAATATTCTGGGATCTATAAACATTTTGATTTTTTTAAAAACGCAAATTGATAATCATATATGAAGTGAGAACTCACGCATTTCTCATAATGCCTGCAGATGATCACAGCTTTGGGTTGATTGCCCTGAGAATAAGGAAGTGTGAAAGAAAGTAGTTCAGAAAGCACATCAGTTGCTTGTCTCTTCCACTTTCTCAAATAACCTGACTGAAGACCTTTTTCAAGAAATGTTCTCCAATTAGTGGAAAAGAAAGTACACATTAACTGATGTATCAAGATAGCCATTTCTTTTATTTTTCTCAAGGGAACTTATCTGATAAAATCATAGGTATAAACTTACGATAAATCTGTAGCGCTTACCAATTTCATGCTTCCCCATCTGGCGTTTTCTTTCATTTCCAAGTGTATATATAGTCTGTTTTTCTAGTCTTCCATAAACATTCAATAAGGTGACTCTTTTTTGTTTTTATTGAAGTTTGATTTGCCAACATATCGTATAACACCCATTGCTCATCCCATCAAGCGCCCCCCTCAGAACCCGTCACCCAGTTACCCCATCTAAGGTGACTTTTTAAATTAAAGCCTTTAAATTAAGTTTATTCATAACTTTGAACAATATTCCTTGCTGCTTTTCACCAAGCATTTCTGGTTCTCTTTCTAGGCCACAGGAGAATTGCACTTTGCTGTCTCCATATACTTTTGGGCCAACATAATGGAGCAGAAGTGACTTCAGTTACTTCTGGGCAAGGCCTTTAAGAACCATGCATGGTTGTGTGATTCTGTACTTTTTTTCCTAGATGCAACCTCTCCTTGCCTCGGTTCTTTTGTAAGGACAGAGGGAAGAAAGTCCTGCCGACCTGTTTTGGGAACAAAGAATCAGCAGGAAATAAATTTTGGTTGTATTTAGATATAGATTTGAAGGCTAATTCTTTCTAAAGAATTCTTTCTAATTCTTTCTAAAACATAACCTTTAGACTGATGTATCCTAACAAGCACATAAAAAAATTCGATTTTTATATATAATAAATTTTTTATAAAAAATTAAAAATTATTATATATATAATTAAAAATTATTATATATATAATTTTTATTAAAAATTATATATATAATTTAATATATATAATTATTTATTAAAAATCCTATTTTTTTAGTTTTCTTTGAGAAATTGTTGACATGAATGTGTAGTTGCCATTTCTATACTATGTGCTCTAAGCTTCAGTTAGAGAACAAGTATAAGGGATTAGCAAGAAATGAAGGGACAGGGAGATGGAGTGGGATGAGGAGAGAGAGAGACTGGGGACAATACAAAAATGTGTTATTTCAACAGTCACAGTAAAGTCAGTAAGAGGTTATGTGATCTACTGTAAATCTGACAAAAAAGCTTAATATAATATTCATCCATCAATTCTAATATTCCCTTATCCCTAACACTCTCTTCGTATATGACTCTCACCACTGTGGGTTTGGGGACATTTTTAAAGTCTTTCCATCTAATGACAGTGAGGAATGAAATTCGGAAACGCTTTACTCTGTGACACCTCGGGCCTCTAAACCAAATGTTTGTAATGTAAGTGTTGATCAGGTTACTGGATATATGGAATGCAGGATCTTCTCAGGAGAAAGGACTTGTGATTATTTTGGATTTTGTATCTGCGTCCATTCTCCTGCAGGGAGAGAAGGAGAAAATTTGCTAGATTATAACAAATAATTAAAGCAACGCCCATAGGAGAATAAAAGTTGAGTTGGAAAGAGATTTTTGCTGAAGCTGAATTTAGCATAGATTTGGTGGACTTAAAAGCATGAGAGTGGGGCACCCGGGTGGCTTAGTGGTTGAGTGTCTACCTTTAGCCCAGGGTGTGACCCCAGGGTCCCCAGATCGAGCCTATAAATAAATAAAATCTAAAAACAAAACAAAACAAAACAGGAGACTAGCAACAAAATAAACCAAGGATTATAAAGCATGTAACATATGGTAATCGCTGTGACATAGCAGGACTCCACCAGCATCCTTCTTCTTCTCCCAGTGGATGTTTCTCAGGCCTGCCACTGTGACAAGGCCACACGAATGGCTGTTCTTTTTTTTTTTTTTTTTTTAAGATTTTATTTATTTATTGACACAGAGAGAGAGAGGCAGACACACAGGCAGAAGGAGAGGGAGAGAAGCAGGCTCCATGCAGGTAGCCCAACGTGGGACTTGATCCCGGGGCTCCAGGATCACACCCCAGGCTGCAGGCGGCACCAAACCACTGCGCCACTGGGGTTGCCCACGAATGGCTGTTCTTACACAGCTCCCTCCATTTCTCAGATTCAGTCACTGCAATTTCTCCACAATGTGTCGAGTAAGGATAGTTTCTAGCTTTTTTCCCTAAAATACTAGTTTTAGTTTTCTAACTCACTGAGTAAATAAGTTACTGATTGAAAGAAATATTATTATTCTTACAATTATAATATTATTATGGTAATACATATTATATGCAACTAAATTATATAATTGAGTATTATTATTTGTATAGTTTGTATTATAACTGAAATTATTTGTATAATTTGTATTATTGCAATAATATAATCACAAAATATTATTCTTTTCTTTTTTTTAAAGTTTATATTTATTTATTCATGAGAGAAAGAGAGAGACAGAGAGAGAAAGAGGCAGAGACACAGGCAGAAGCAGGGTCCATGCAGGGAGCCCAACATACGACTCAATCCTGGGTCTCCAGGATCACGCCCTGCACCAAAGGCAGATGTTCAACCGCCGAGCCAACCAGGGATCCCCACAAAATATTATTCTTAAGATAAAAGGCAGCAAATGATAAAGGTCAAAAGAACAGTCTCTTAACTGTATTACAACTGTACCTGACTGCCAGCATTACCATTTAACAAAAGAAAATCTGTACTTTGAACAAGGGCTTAGGCTTTTCAAGTTTCAGTTAAATTATCTTTAGGATGACGATGAAAATAATAATGATATTAACAGTATCTACGGCATATATTTTGTCAGTAATAGATATTACGTATATCTAGGGTGATCAGATTAAACCAGTTAATGGCTGTTAAATTTGAATTTCAAATGAAGAACAAATAATATTTTAATATAAACATGTCCCAAATATTTGAACATACATGTCTTTATTTGCTACCTTTGGGAACCGTATACATAACCTCACCACAGTTTATGATACATGATGCTAGCAAAGTGAAAACTGCTATTATTATTATTATTATTATTATTACTATCATTATGATGTGAATCCCTTGAGTGTCCTTCGAGTTTTATGTTCTGAAACAACTATGATCCAGTTCAACCAGAAAGATAAATAACTATACTCTACTAAGCAAATTTAAATCTCGTTTCTTCCCACTTTTGTCTTTACTGTCTGTTCTTTGTGGTTGGCTCAGAGGTGGCCTTCTCCATTTAATACCCTCTGTGTGGGATCAAATTCTCATGTGTCCCCGGGATCCTGCCCCCTGGCATTCAGACCCTTGTATGATTCCTCCACCTTTGAATGTGGTGGGACCCCTGGCTTCCTTCTGACCAAGAGAATATGGCAAAGATGACAGAATGCACACGAGAATGTGCTATAACTGTGTGATCATGTCAGACTGTACCGCTTACCTTGCTAGGGTCTCTCTGCTTCACTGGCTTTGAGGCACATGTTGAAGCTTCCCACATTGCAAGGAACCGTGGGCAACTTCTAGGAGGTGGGCATGGTCTCCAGTTGGCAACCATCAAGAAACCCAAGACCTCAGTCTTTTTTTTTTTTTTTGCAAGATTAACAGGGTGATTTATTTCATTTCAGTGTGCCGTGGCAGCATACAGCTCGGTGGTGTATTTAAAAAGAGAGCAGGCTGTCGTTCAAGGGCTGGAGGCCGGTCTCCTCCACTGGCGCAAGTGGAAACCAGGTGCTTACTCTGGTAGGGTAAGCCTCACACAGAGCGTGACCCTGTCATCTCGCTCCCGACTGTCAGCTTTCTCAATGAAATGACAAGGGGCCAGGGCTTAAACACGCAAGACCTCAGTCTTATAACCACATTACGGAACTGAATTCCGTCAGGAGCCTGACTTTCCTTGGTTATTTCCCATGGAAGGATCAGATGCAGCTCCAACCAGCACTGTGACTACAGCCTTGCAAATTCTTAAGCAGAAGACCCAGCTAACCCGCACCTGGATTTCTGGCTCATGGAAGCTGTGAGATATTAAATACATTGTGTTTCCAGCTACTAAATTTGTGGTGATCGCTGCTTCCCAATTAAAAGATAACTAGACAGCGATACGTGATCTTCCACCCACGTTAGTGGTTGGCTAATCTGAAAGACTGGACTTGAATGCCAACAACTGAATGCCTTGGTGATGTTTTGTGTTAAATGAGGGATCAACTTTTTTTTTTTTTAAGATTAATTTTTTTTATTTTTATTTATTTATGATAGTCACAGAGAGAGAGAGAGAGGCAGAGACACAGGCAGAGGGAGAAGCAGGCTCCACGCACCGGGAGCCCGACGTGGGACTCCATCCCGGGTCTCCAGGATCACGCCCTGGGCCAAAGGCAGGCGCTAAACCGCTGCGCCACCCAAGGATCCCAACTTTTTTTTTTTTAATTATTAGATAGCATTTGAAATACATTATTCTAGCATTTATTCCATCAATTTTTGTTTTTGAGCTCACATATTATATCATCTACACAATAGGAATGCTAGCATTCAATGCTGAGTGTTGTGAGCCGCGGCTATTGAGCAATTTTTAATATTGTCCAATAATCAATAAATGGCAATTTCTCTCTGTATCTTAACACGAATCCTTTGAAGATAGGGACTTCTGTTATGCTTGTCTGTATATACATAGCTCATGGCACATATTAGGTACACAAAGTATACAACTGTAATGAAAAGTTTGGTAAGTTTTAAAAAATGTTCATATTTTTTTTACCAAATATTTTCACAATTTTCCTAGCTACTCGTTTCCTAACCATGAATGTTTAAGAAATATGGACTTTTAAGTAGGGGAGTGTGAAACACATTGCCAACTCCAGATCTTTGGCTAGTCTAGAAGTATATTTCAGTAATATTTACATTAAATTGAAAAAGATGTATGACCTTATACAGTAAGTTAAAATCTTTATGACTATCCACACGAATGAAGAATGAAATATATAACTATCTTTTGTTTTTTGCAAACTTGAACCCGCACAAAATATATCAGTAGATATATTAAAAGGGTTAAAAGTGTCATGCTTTCTGAACTCTTGTCTTTCTTGACTTACTTCAGTTCATGCATTAAATTGCTTTGTAGCTGAATATGAATAAATGCTAGCTTTCAGTTAGAGGTAATGAGAAATTTATGGTTATTCTTGGGGGGAAAAAAGAAAAAAATATTAAAAATATAATGAACGTGGTGCAAAGGATTAAATAGCAGATATTACAGAACACTCAATATACAAAAGTTGTGGAAGCTCCAAGTACAATACGGATGGTTATCTAAGTTGTAAAATAAAATTCAAAGTGGCATAAATCACCATTATTAAATACATCATTGGTAACATGACTAAGCATCATATTTCTAGGTCCCTAGTTAAAAATTCTTTCCAGTGTCTAGAAATATTACCATATTTAATAGCCAAGTCTTCGACTGTGATAAATGCAATGATGACACCATATTTTAACAGGTGGCTTGGGATAGTAATCCTTGAGATGAGGAAGCAGTTTATTTCTACTGCTGCTTTTCTTATCATTTTTTTTTCAAAATGAGCCAGAGTATTCATAGCCATTCTGATAGCCTCTTTTTTACCCCCCTTCAATGCAATCATCAAATAGATTATGTGTACTGCCATTCCAATTTTATTAGGTTCATTTTGTATGACTCTGAATTTTTGGTTCAAATTCTTTTATTGAAATCAGCAGCCTTATCATTTCATTTCATTCAAGAATAGAAAGACCATCATTTTACAGAGTTGGCAGCTTTTCTGCTTCAGAGATTGTGTAATTTAGTTGGCTACTCTAATAGTGTTATATTTCATGTATGCTGAATACACCCTTTATGCTTGTGTTACTCCTTAGAGAACTCACAGACAAAATAAAGTAGTTTATTGCATAAGAGATGGCAATTGCATTGACCATTAACCTCAATAACTTGCAAAGGCTATAGAGAAGCTTATAAAACACTTTGTAGTCAAGTTTAAAGTGGTACAAGATGTTTGCTCAAGCTGAAGCACTGATATATAAAGCAAAGCCTTATATTCTCTCTCCTAGTGAGCAGATCTATCATTTCAAACTCAAGTGTATTCTGTATGTGTGTATAGGAAAGGGAAAATTTGTCTAGAGTTACCTGTGGGATTTTGGCTTACACATTCAACTTCAGTATATGTAGGCAACATTTATTCATACAACACATATTGCATCAGACTTTCAGAGTTCTAATTAAGATGCAACTAAATTTCATACAAATAATAAATTCCCTCTGCTAAGTCCTAATACAATTGTATTAAAAATGCACAGATACGTGCATTCTTTTTGTAACTGGAAAATCAGATAATCGTCACCACATAGATATATTATTTATACTTATTCAGTGTAAAATAAGAAACCATTTGTCTATAATTTTCTGTAGACCACTAATACCCATTTAATTTCTGCTTTGCAAGCAAAGGCACATATTATGTTTCAATTGCTTCATAAGAAAAAATAATTGAAATTATAATTTTTTTAATTATACCATTTTCTGAGTACAGTACATGCGGATATTAACCTAGTGTTTACTTTAGAACTATGTTAAAATAGCTTTAAAGCAAAACCTAAATAAGACTGTAAACAATGATTAAAAAAAAATCATTAGGAAAAAACAGTAGATTTAATAAGAAATAGGTGGTTTATAGGTGAAGTCTGTTAACTAAAAGAAAACAAGAAACCATACACTGTCTTTTTTAGTTAATGGATCAGGTTATGCTCAAAGAAATAGGAATTGAGTAACCTGATAGTCTCTTCGCCAACATTTGGATTCCATTATGTTCAAAAGGCATAGAACCTGTATTTAATAGAAAATTTATAGTACATTTTAGAAGAAAATTTTGAATTTGGCAATGAGCAAAATATAAAAAAGGCACAGAAAAGGGAAATAAATAAATACATAGATAAATATCTTTCATACTCTCTTAACATATGTCTCAAATCTATATCACTGCAAAAAAAAAAAATCTGAATAAAATGTGACATATAGCAAAAGAGGGAGCAAGATACCAGAATAAAAAAGTAAGGTTATAGCTGCCTTAAGGACATTTTAATTTAAAAAGAGCCTTGGTTTTTCAAGCTGCTTTTAAGAAAAAAAACCTTGGTTTTTCAAGGGTGCTTTGTGAATAAAGGACAAGACTTTGAAACCAACAAAAGTTTCAAGTTTGGAATTCAGAACTCTGCATGAAGTTAATTTGCTCAAAGGCTCTATCATAGATGAATGGGTGGACTATAAGATCTACTCAATTATCAAAAAGATGGACTGTATAATCCTTATCAGAAAGCAGATGACAAAAAAAAAAATTGCTCCAGCCTTGTCCCTATATAGGAAAAAAAAAAAGCAGTTCCCATGACATATAATCTGCTTTTATGTGGCTTAGAAGATTTAATGTGTACTATCAGTATTGCAGAGGGGAATCCCAAGAAAAGAAATAATTCAATGTATATTGAAAGGTAAGCTCCATGATGACAAGATTTTTTGATGTTGTGGTTATTGATATTTATTGATATATTCCCACAATATAAAACAGTCTCTGCCATGTGGCAGGCACTCAATAAATATTTGATGAATAAATGAATGAACTTAGCTAGAAGTTAGGAAGGCAGAGACTGGAAAACTGAACATATTTTTAGAAGAACACAGTCTCAACAAAACCTCTTATGATTCTCCCAGAGAAAGCACTAAGAAATATGCTTAAATCTAAAAATTTAAACAGGGGTACCTGGGTGGCTCTGTCGGTTAAGCATCTGTCTTTGGCTCAGGGCATGGTCCCGGGGTCCTGGGATCGAGTCCTGCACATCGAACTCCTTTCAGGGAGCCTGCTTCTCCCTCTGCCTGTGTCTCTGTCTCTCTGTGTGTCTCTCATGAATAAATAGATAAAATCTTTAAAAATAAAGAAATAAAAATAAAAATTCAAACAAACAAAGATAATTTTCTAGTCTTCAGGATTAAATTTTTAAAAAGTTGAATAATAGAATTATATAACAAAATAAGCATGGTTAAAATATTTAAAATTATGAAAGATGTGTTTAAAATCTAAGAAAGAAATATCTAAACAAAATAACATTTAGAAACACATTCTAGAAACTAAAAAAAGTAGAGTACTTGCAATCAAAACTAGAAAAAGCTTATGTAATTATCATTTGGAACGATACTCTTGCCAAGAACAAGGAGGTAAACTTGACAAAGACTGAAAACTTGTCAGGAGGAAGGGACCATAGATCTCACAAATCAGTGAAAAATTAAAGGCCAACTTCAGTTCAAGATCAGACACATGCAAACAGTTTGGAAGTCATCACTCCCACTCCTACAAGAAAAATCTGAAATGTTGAAAATCAACAATTTTCCTGGGTCTATCATGTTATAGCACTCTCAGGGCGAATCACCCTCCCTGAAATCTCTAGAAGACAGCAAATCAAGAGTAGTAGTAGAGATTGCTTACCTGCAGCAGAAGCCACTAAAGCTGTAAACTGATAGGAAATTAAATGGTAATTGGAAAGAGTGCTAGAGGCTGAGTGTGTGCTAGCATGAAATTGAGAACTCGTGGAGGCCTTAATTTTGGGGAGGGGGTGACAAATCTCCCAGGTTCTACTTCTAGGAAACTATCATATTCTCATGGTGAACAGTAGACAAAGATCCCTTTTTGGTGCTGGCAGGAAAAGGGGAAGAGTAACTATTGTGAACTATGCTTGAGTATATCAGGAAGAAGAAGAAGAAGAAGAAGAAGAAGAAGAAGAAGAAGAAGAAGAAGAAGAAGAAGAAGAAGAAGAAGAAGAAGAAGAAGAAGAAGAAAGAAGAAGAAGAAGAAGAAGAAGAAGAAGAAGAAGAAGAAGAAGAAGAAGAAGAAGAAGAAGAAGAAGAAGAAGAAGAAGGAAGAAGAAGAAGAAGAAGAAGAAGAAGAAGAAGAAGAAGAAGAAGAAGCAGAAGCCTATTTTCCATAGTAAGAGACCTTAATAGAGCCGGTTCCCATCTGGGGAAGGCAGATTTCTCCTACTCTTACCCCCTCCTTGGATGTTCCATCTCACCTAGCGAGGGGAGGGGGAAGCTATAAAACACTCCTGAGCCACAGCCCAGCCACACAGCTCCTCTAAAACAGTGAGATGTACTCAGAAGGTTAAATGCTTCCCTTCGCACACAGTTTACCACCACTAGCAGGGCTCTAGCAATAAAAATGAATTGCAGGTGAAAGAGCTGCAAGACACAGCCTCCCTGAGGAGGGGGATGTGGAAGGCCAAAATGTCCAACAGGGGAAATGTGACAATAACTCGAGAAATTTTTAAACCTGTTGTTTTTAGAGCTACAGTGATCACTAAATGTTACTCCACTTCCTAACCCAATTGACATGGATCCTCATAGTAGAGGCCTATGTACCTCACTTCCTACTACCCAGTACATCACATCTAGCTTTCAGCCATAACAAACACACAGACAAACCTATGGTGAATTCTAAAAGCCAAGGAAACACTCACACCCACACAGCCTCAGGAGATAAAGCAAGCTTTAAAATCAGGTACAAACAAAACAAAACAAAACAAACAAAAAAACGGACAGGAAATTCAAAGTTACTGTGGTTAGTACATTAAGGCTTTTGACGGGGGAAAAAAATCAGCATGCAAGGACTCCCTGATAATGTAAGCAGGGAGATAGAAACTCTAAGAAAGGATCCGAGCCATCATAACAGAGATGAAGAATGCCGTGTCCGAATGTACTAGTTTTCCCAAGTATCATAACAAACTGCTAAAAACATGGCTGCTTAAATTGGAGGTTTACTCTGTTACAGTTAAGGAGGCCAGATGTCCCCCTACACAAGATCAAGGTTCAAGAGAGTTGGTTCCTTTTTGGAGATTGAGGAAGAAACTATCTTATGCCTCCCTCTTAAGTTTTAGAAGTTGCTAGAAATCCTTAGTACCTCTTAGTTTGTCTGCATCTCTCTCCAATCTTTGCCTCAATCTTCAATCTTTTTTTTTTTTAGCTTTATTCATTCATTCATTCATTCAAGACACAGAGAAAGGCAAAGACACAGACAGAGGAAGAAGCAGGCTCCATGCAGGGAACCCAATGTGGGACTCGATCCCAGGACCCCGGGATCATATCCTGAGCCAAAGGCAGACGCTCAACCACTGAGCCACCCAATCGTCCCTCTTGACAGAATTTTATTCATTGTGTGTTCCTGTGTGCCTTTTTCTCTCTCTTCTAAGGACATTTTTATTGGATTTAGGGCCCACCCATATCCAATATGATCTCATCTCCATCCAGTCTGCAAAAGACTTACTTCCATGTAAGATCATATTCTGAGGTTCCAGTTTGAAATGATAAGAATTACATTGGACTTCTCTTCCAAAATCATAGCAAGCAAAATGTGAATGTAATGAAACACTTAAAGTGTTAGAAGAGTGTTAGAAAGAAGTGTTAGTGTTAGAAATCTTCAATAAATGACACTATATTCACCAACACCATCTTTCAAAAGCGAAGTTTTCTAGATAAGCAAAAACTGGGGATTTAGTGTAAGTAGACCTATCGTGCAAGAAATGTTAAGTTCTTCAACGAGAAAAAATAATAATATAGATAAGTAACTAGAGAAAGCAAAATAGCTGGAGTATCTCCTTATATATAGAGATTATACAATACACTTCTAAATAGCACATGAATTAATTCTGAAGGGAAACTAAAAAAATAACTTCAACTAAGTGAAAATGAAAATACAATTTATCAAAACTTGTAGGATTCGATGACAGGCATGCTTGGAGGGAAATTTAGGCCATTAAATAAATATATAATACCATATATATTATATAAATAATTACATAAATTATATAAATAATTATATTAAAAGGAAAATTAAGGAAGAAAGAAAAAGGAAAAAAATAAAAATATAATAAATCAGTGAAACTGTAAACAGGAAAACAAAAGAGAAAAAAATGAAATCCAAAACAGGTTCTTTGAAAAGATAAAATATATTGATAAATCTCCAAGTAGGAAAACTAAGGAAATAGGGGATCCCTGGGTGGCGCAGCGGTTTGGCGCCTGCCTTTGGCCCAGGGCGCGATCCTGGAGACCCGGGATCGAATCCCACTCAGGCTCCCGGTGCATGGAGCCTGCTTCTCCCTCTGCCTATGTCTCTGCCTCTCTCTCTGTGTGTGACTATCATAAATAAATAAAATTAAAAAAAAAAAGAAAACTAAGGAAATAAGAGACAATACAAATAACTATTATTAGAAATGAAAAAGATCTCTTTACTACTGATATCATGGGCATTAAAAATAATATAAAAAATACTATGAATAATTATATCCCCACAAAGTCGAAATCTAAATCTTTTTTTTTTTTTAAAGATTTTATTTATTTATTCATGAGACACAGAGAGAGAGAGAGAGAGGCAGAGACACAGGTAGAGAGAGGAGAAGCAGGCTCCATGCAGGGAGCCCGATGCGGGACTCGATCCCAGGACTCCAGGATCACACCCTGAGCCAAAGGCAGACGCTCAACCACTGAGCCACCCAGGCGTCCCCGAAATCTAAATCTAAATGGACCAGTTTCTTGAAAGACATTATCAAAACTCAAACAAAGAGAAATAGAACATCCAAATAAGCTTATGTGTATTAAAGTGATTGATTTAATAATTAGTAAATTAAAAAAAAATTACCAGGCCCAGATATTTTCACTAGACAATTATTTCAATTTTTTCAAGAAAAACAATTTCAATTCTCCACAATTTTTTTTCACAAAATAATGCTATAGAAAATACTTCCTAACTTACTCTGAGGCCACCGTAGCCCTAACATCAAAAATAGATACAAACATTACAAGGATATAAGGATCACAATTTTCCATAAAGATTGAAGCAAAATTCTCAACAAATACTAGTAAATCAAGCCAAAAATATAGAAAAAGAAATATTTGCCATGAACATGTTCTTTTTTTTAATCTTTGCAAAACTGGTTCAACATTCTAAAATCAATCAATATAATCAGTTACATCAGCAGGCTACAGAAAAAAAATTCACATGATCTATTGATTCATTTATTAAGCTTCTGGCAAATGTCAACACTCATTTATGTAAGAATAGTAGCGAGCTGGGACTAGGGAGGATTTCCTACTTGATAAGGAGCATGTGTAAGAAACCTCCACCCAGCATCAGAATTAACCATGAGAAAAGGAACACTTTCCCCCAAGACCAAAAATAAGGCAAAGATTTTTCCCTTTTACCACTTTTCTTCAACATCTTGCTGGGAGTACTAAGTAGTCCAGTAAGACAAAAAGTGGAAATAGAATAAACATCAGGAAGAAAAAAATAAAAGTGTCTTTGTTTGGAGGTGACATGATTGTCTGTTTTGAAAAGCCCAGGAATCTACAAAAGAATTGCTTGTACTAATAACTGTATAATCAAAGTCTCCGGACAAAAAAATATTACACAAAATTAACTGCTTTCCTATATGTCAGCAGTGAGCAATTTAAATTTGAGAATTTAAAGGTACCATGTATAATAGCACCAAAAAGTTAAGTATCGGTCAAACTATGCATGCAGAAGTCAAAATAAATCTGGTGAAAGAAGTACAAAGTTCTGATAATTGCAATGATATTTGTATTCATTGATTTGGAAAGTCAAATGTGTTAAGATGTCAGTTCTTCCAAATTTTATATATAGACAAATTCCACTCAAAAACCCAGCAAGCTATTTTGGAGGTGTTGACAAAGTGATGGTAAAGTTGATATGCAAAGACAAAATACCTAAAATAGCCAACATATGTGGGAAAGAACAGCAGAGTTTAAAGGTCATGCTGCTTGATTTCGAGACTTACTACAAAGCTACAGTACTCAAGGCAGTGGTAACGGTGAAATAATTGACTCGTAGATCCAAGGAACACAAAATCCTTCCATGTAGACTCACATCTTTATGGTCAACGGATCTTTGTCAAAGGAGCAAAGGTGACAAAATAGAGAAAGCATAGTCTTTCGTTTGTTAGAATAATTAGATATCCGTATGCAAAAAATATGAACTTAGGTGCATGACTTACACCAAAATTACCAAAATTACCAAATTTTGGTAATTTTCTTACCCAAATTAACTCTAATTGCACCATGGGCCTAAATGTAAAACACAAAACTATCAATTTCCAGAAGGGAACATATGAGGAAACATCTATAATCTTAAATTGGGTTTGGTGATGAGTTTTTAAACAAGCAAAATTCATGAAGGAAAAAATAATGATGTTTCTCTTTATTCAAATTAAAAACTGACATAAAAAGGCACTAAGATAATCAAAAGACATGACTAAGAGAAAATATTTGCAAAGCATATATCTGATAAAGCACTTCTGTCCAAAAGTTCAAGGATTTCTTAAAAAAAACAGAAACAAATGAACATAAAACAAAACAAGGCAATAATCTTATATAAATGTGTCTCTGCCTCTCTCTGTGTGTCTCTCATGATTAAATAATTTTTTTAAAGTTGCAAATTAAAACAACAATAAGTAAATACTTGTTAAAATAGCTAAATTTTTTAAAAAATGACAATACCAATTGCAAGTAAGGATACAGAGCAACAGCATTTCTCTTCTCAAATTCTGTTTTCCTCATGGATTAATTTTCAACATGTTTTTCAGTAAATGCACTAATAAATATTGTAATTAGTGTGAGAGACTAAATATTAAATGTTTATGTTCATAAACAAAAATTACTGGAGAAGAAAAAAAGATGATCATCAGCCTACTATATTTAGCTCTGTTAAGGACTTGCATCCTTTTCTTATTTAAACTGAAGGTCATGAGGCCATCACTGCAAAAAGATATCTAAGAGTCCAATCATTTCCCATTTATGTCATGGGAAAATTCTTTAGAATTCCTTAAACTATTTCTAATATTCAACAAAGGGATAACTTTGGTAATTAGGTTTATTTTCCTTTAAGTTTAAAGAAAATTACACTGCAACTTCATATCTTACAGCAATTTTATGCAAATGTAAGGTTAGTAATAATATAAAATTTACTTTTTTCTACTGAAGTTAATCTTTTGAAATACCTCAATTATCTAAAGCTTAAGATAAATTTCTTTGATACTCATACCCGATTTTAAACCAATGTAATTTAAGTATAATAAGGGAAATAAAAATCAGTGTTTTAATCTATTTGTTGAGTAGTAACTCAGTGCTGATGAGAGCTATTTTATATGATTTTATATATATAACAAGTTAGTTTGAAGCTATTAGTGTGGCTTAAGGGACTCTTGAATAGGGATACGTTGTAGATTGGCATTTCCACAATTGTTAAGTCTAAAAATGTTAAATGATAATTCTCTCTGTAACAAATTCTTAGAGAATATTTTCTTCTACATGGTCTATTTTTCTCTGAAATCTCAGAAAATGAACCATTCTTGGTAATTGGGTTTAAAATGGCTTAAGGTGAAATACAATTTGCGTTCACTTAACAAAAAGAACACTCTTCCCCACAGTTTAAACTGGTATGTTCTCAGATTAACACAATTTAAAATGGTGCATTCTCAATAAATGTATGCCCAGGCATTGAGTATGTGGGTGCAAATGAGATGTGACTAGGTAATTGCTTCGAAAACTGAAACCCAATTGTGAGCCAATTTTCTTCTTACATGCTCCAGACTGTTCATTTATTTTTACACAGTAGATTGGCATTGAGGTCTTCCACCATAGAGATATAAGGGAGCTCCTTCAGCCTCTTGAGTACATCTATCATTTCCAGTCTGAAAGTATTTTCCCCATTCTTCGCTTGACCAATGTATACTGATTACTCAGGTTTAATATGGACATGACTTCTCAAGGAAGACTTCTTCTGACCTGAATATCAACTTAGCTCACTTAGCTCATGCTCTCATGCACCCATCCATGACACAAACCATAATTTTGTTACTGTTATCCATTTATTCCACTAAATCCTTCCCCATTTTGTACCTGGTATACTGTGTAATACATAGTCGAGTGCACAATAAAGACCTAATAGAGAAATTAATGTAAATGGCCATTTGTAAAGTAGAGCAGCTGTATCATAAATAACTGAAATTACTGTAGAGAAATGAAAAAAAAAAACCTGTATTTTGTTCCAATCGAGCCTGTCAACTATAGACCATCTTTAATATTTTTGCAGTCTAGTCTCTATGGAAATTTGGGGAGTCCTCAGTGATATTTTCCTGAGTATTACAAAATTGCAAAGAAAGTCTAAAAGCTTACACTTTCTTGTCCCCAAATTAATCATTGTGAACAAGAACTCTACATGAAAACACTGCACATCATCCTTGCACACACTGATACATCATCCCCGAGGTCACCAGCAGCCCAGTATCTCAGTTTGCCATTCTTAATATATTTAAAAGATAAAATAAATAAGCGGTTAAATTTGGAATAGTAAATGTGGCCACAGGAGAAATGACATTTATTGAGGGAGAATAAAACACCTGTATCTAAAGCAGTTGGGTAAATTTTATAATGTAATAAAAACGTGCATGTTCATAATGTTAGAACATTCTAAGCTATCAAAAATCTGTGCCATGTGTCTCTGTATAACCTTAAAACAGTGGCATGGAGTCATGCATTTTACAAATTATTTATCAAGATCATTTAAATAATAAAAGATTCTAAAACACCTGTTAAAAAATAGCCTCTACATGATAGAACTGTCAATGGTGGTAGAAGTCACATGAATCTACACATGTGCTAAAGTCACATAGAGCTAAGTACCCATGTGTATATTGCATGTAAAATGGGTGCAATCTGAGGTAAGGTCAATTTCCTGGTGTAGTTGTTACAAAAAACATCATCTTTGACTGAAGGTACATGAGATTCCTCTGCATTACCTCTTGCCACTGCATGTGAATCTATAATTATCTCAAAATTGAAGTTAAAAAAAAATCCCCCAAGTGCACTAGAAATTTATTGAGGCCATGAACTCAGTCCTAGTCACCACTGTATCCTAACTTCTAACACAGTGCCCTATGCTCTGCAGCCAATAAATGAATTGTTGTTTAATAAATACATGAATTCTGATGGCATAAGCATATGTAAAAGGGGAAGCTTCAACATTAGAAATGTAATCCTGTAGAGTACCTCATTCCCAAGAATGACTAATGACTATTCAAATTTCATATTAGTTGATTCAGCAATTTGAAATTATTAGAATTAAATATAACATAATAGCTCTAGTCTTTGAAACAAAACATATTTCTCATTCATTTTGATTAATATTTATTTTATTTTTAAAAAAGTGCATAGAAAGCAGCATTTTCTGTACCTCTAAAATTCTCAGGTTGAATAACTTTATACCTATTTGTCTCTTTATATATCTGTAAATCCATTCTCATATTAAAAAAGATTTAAAGCTACCACCACTACCGATAAAAAACTTCAAGATGACTACGATGCTTTTGTACAATTTAACATACACTGTCACATTTTGTGAGAGTAGAGCTCATATTTCAGTAGCAGGAGGATGTATTTGTAAAGACGTCATGCACATCAAAATAAGAAGCCCTTAGCTATCTTTCTGTTACTTTTTATTATCAGTTATCATTATCATTATTAAATTTTATTGTATAAAAACTACCCTCAAGTTGTTGCACTGTTTTTCTATATCTGCAGAATGATTTTCTTATCTTATGTATTGTTCAAAATATTAATAAGCACTGACATCAAGCATCAATTTTCTAGATCTTAGTATCAAAAATGAGATCATGTCCCCTGGTATGAATCTTTTCTTCTGCGAATGTTTTATCTCTTTAAAACAAAGATTATCTAAATTCATCCAATGTTCTAATTTCATGTAAATAATCATAATGATACTACATTTCTAAGAACCATTTTTTCAAAGTTTTATTTCTTCCAAGGTCTTTCATATAAAAGTTATATAAACTCTACATAGAAGTAAAACCATAAAGAAACATGTAAAACTGCTAACTAGATCCCTGTTTATATATCATATCCCCACCATGAGCATTGCTGTATCACGGTATCTCTTTATTTCTAATTTGTTTACTTTTATGTATTGATGTTGCTCAATTTATTTTACTTTTTAAAAGATTTTATTTATTTATTCATGACAGACACAGAGAGAGAGAGAGGCAGAGACACAGGCAGAGGGAGAAATTCCTTGTGGGGGACCCAATGTGAGACTCGATCCCAGGACCCTGGGATCATACCTGAGCTGAAGGCAGACACTCAACCACTGAGCCACCCAGGTGTCCCAATGTTGCTCAATTTAAAAATTAGATAATTCTTCAAAAATATAAATGTTGGATAAATATTATGAAACATTAATAATAAATATTTGTGTTATTATGTAAAAGGAACATTATTAGGTTCTTAAAAATAAAATTTTATGTTTTTCAAAGAGAGTCAGAAGAAAACAATACCAAATGTGTTTCAAATTTTCTATAGGATTAAAATGAGGTGGTAATGTGCTCTGGAAAACAGTGTGGAAGTTCCTCAGAAAGTTAAAATGGAACTTCCCTATAATCCAGCAATTACAATATTAGTTACCCAAAGGATAAAAAATATGGATTTGAAGGAATACATGTACCCCAATGTTTACAGCAGCATTGTCTACAATAGCCAAATTATGAAAGAGTTCAAATGTTCACCAACTGATGAATGGGTTTAGAAATTATGGTATATATGTCAATGGAATATTACTGAGCTACAAAAAAAGAATGAAATCTTGCCAGTTGCTGTGATGTGGATGGAGCTGGAGAGTATTATGCTGAGTGAAATCAGTCAGAGAGAGACCAATACCATATGATTTCACTCATATGTGGAACTTAAGAAACAAAACAGATGAACCTAGGGGGAGGGTGGAAATGAGAGGCAAACCAAGAAACATTTTAAATAAAGAGAACAAACTAAGGGTTGCTGGAGGACAGGTGGACAGGGGGATGGGTAAGATAGGTGATGGGCATTAAGGGGTACACTTGTTGTGATGAATTATTGTATATAAGTGATAAATCAATAAATTCTGTACCTGAAAATAATGTGGCACCATATGTTAGCTAGCTGGAATTCAAATAAAAACTTGTGGAAAAAAATAAAATGAGAGGGAATATTCTATGTAATGGGCTAAAGGCATAAAAATTTTGGTAATCTCATCAACAGAAAAATATACATAATATTTGTATACTATGTAATGCATATTTACATATGTAATTCGCATTTATATACTGTTTTACATATTTAAATATCATTATATAAGATATATAATTATTAAAATAATAGACTATATTAATATGTATACACATACAGAATGAGAATTGACTTCTTGCAAACACATCAGACTTCAAAAATTTAAATTTTAACTTATTAATAGTTCTAAAATTCTGCTTAAAATCAGGATTCTATTAGAGTTTAGATATTTAAATTACGAAGTCAATAAAAAATCATTGATATTGCAAATATCGTTGGCACTGGTGGATACTTTTAGCAAAATTCACATATTTAACTCAGATAAGAACATCTATATTTTCTTCAAATGCCATGCTGTGTCACACATACACATACTTATACAAGTAGAAGCTGCCGCCCATTGTGAATGGTAGTTATAAGTATCTCAGTAAGATTATGTGTGCTCCCCTTTGCTTACTGATAAACAATTTTATTGGAAATGAAGGCAATATAAAGAAGATGAATCTTTGATTATAGCCGATAGTGGAAGACAAATTGTATTTAGATTATGGAACAATACATACTCTAGTTAACATAAAGACTATAAAAAAATAACTTAAAAACCAAAGTGAAAAAAAAAAAAAAAACAATGATTCATTTGACAAGGCCAACAGCTGTATTACTTTGATAAGGACTAAAAAAGGAAAATCACAACACAGTCATCTTGCTGTTTTTGCTTTGATATTCCAAATGGAGAAATTAATTTTGTGCCAATAGGCACTGTAGAAACCTTACTCAGTTTCTCTGCCAATATGACAATTTGCATAAAATTACCCACAATGCCTCACATTGTGATTTTGCTTTGAAAACAGATTTAATTGAGCCTTGCTGAGTTGCATTAATGTGTCTGTTTAAATTGAGCAAACCTAATTATCTCACATGAAAGTTATGCCACCTCTGGTGCGACAAAGCTAATGCAATTAAAGTCAGCCAGATGTATTAATTGAGTATTGTAAACATGCAGTCTCTCTGGTAAAGAACAGTTCATTATACACCAGGAACTGGACAGTGTGTAACATATCCACACCAACTATAATTCACCTTTCTAATGCAAAATAATCTTTGATATAAAGGCCCATAAAACCCAGAGTCAGAGTGCCACTGTATGTCTTAGTGGTGAACATCTACATAGATATAAAATGCTCTAGCTCATACACGTCGATCCTATACTTGGAAAATCCATTTTTCTGAAGCATTCATAATATATAGACTTTAGTTTTTCATATTCTCTTTAAAAAACATCAAATCAGAAGAGATCATCATTCCTTATTTCTTGGATCCACGTTAGGAGCTTAGAAGTTTCTACTCCATAATAACAAGTAAAAAGCTAAACAGAAGGGGCAATCAATAACTTTTCCAAGATCTGTAAGAGAGGGAAGGACACAGGGTAACTGTTGCCTCCAAATTAGAGAGAGAGAGAGACAGGTGAATATGAGATGTTGGTGTCTAGAACTGAGGCTCACAAATGGAAACCACTTCAGGAAGGAGTATTGGAATAGAAAAGCCTTAACTGTAATCAATTAATTACTGGAAGCACAGTATGGGCAAATCTAAGAATTAAAAAGGTACCCAGTCAAAGAGGGGCTTCCACAATTTTGTGAAATCTACCCCAAGGAAGTCAAACAGGTTCTTATGGTAAATATCTGGGGGAAAAATCCCCTTCTATTTCTGGTAGGGTAAGGAGAAAGGGTGCATTTGAAATATACCAATGTACTCTGTTCTTCTTACCAAGAGAAGTTCTCAGGAGAAACTAGTTAACCTGAGCCTAACCTACTTACTGGGGTCTGATTCAGAGCCTAATTCACCTTAAGGAAGGGAAATACCTAACTCCAGCCCACTCTAACCATCCTGTCCCATATTAGGGGGTAGAAAAAAATCTGAAAAACATTTGTGAAATTCATAGCCCAGAGGCATAGACTCAGTATAAGACGGAGATATAAGACTGTAGAACAATTCCCTTCCCCCAGAAGCTCACCTCCACATTAAAACCTATTTGTTCTTCCTTTTGCTTGGTAGATCTTATCCCACTATCAAGAGAAAATTAGTAAGAATATCACCAAAAGCTAAAAACACAATTTGATGAGACAAATCAAGTATCAAAATCAGGCATAGCAAGTATATTGGAATTATTAGACTGGGAATTTAAAATGACTATGATTAATATGGTAAGGGCTAATGAATAAAGTAAATGGTACGCAAGAAGAAATGGCCTACGTAGGCACAGAGATAGATATACTAAGAAAAGAAAAAAATAAATTCAAGTTATCAAAAACAACTGTAATCAAAAAGAAGAATACATTTAATAGACTTTTTAATGAACTGGACATACCCAAAGGGAAAAAAAAAAAACTATGAGCTTGAGTATATGTTGATAGTAACTTCCAAAATCAAAAAGCAGAGATCAAAGAAAAACACATGCACTCACCAAAAAAGGGGGGGGGGGGTATCCAAGGACTGTGGCACAACTGTAATCAATCAATGTATACATATAAAAATATAGTGTACGTATAAGGAGAATACTCAAAAGAGAAGGGGAAAAAAGAGAAACAGAAGAAATACTTAAAACAAGAAGAAATTTTTCCTTCCAAATTGATGTCAGACACCAAAAATCCAGGAAGCTAAGAATACTTTAAGCAGAATAAATGCCAACAAATTATTCGTAGGCATGTCATTTTCAAACTACAGGAAGTCAATGATAAAGAAAAAGTACTGAAAGCAGTCAAAGGAGAAAAAAAAAACACATTTTATAGAGAAATACAGATAAAATTACACCTGACTTCTCCTTAGAAATTATGCAAGCAAGAAGAGAATGGATCAAAATATTTAATGTGCTAAGAGAAAACAAAACAAAAACACCTAGAACGGCAAAATTATCCTTAAAAAGTGAAAGAGAAATCAAGGACATTCAACTTAATGGCACCATAAATCAACTGGACATCACTGACTTTCATAGACTACTTCATCCAACAACAGCAGAACACATTCTTCTTAAGTGGAATTTGTCTTCCACTATTGGCCATAATCAGATTCATCTTCTTTATATTGCCTTCATTTCCAATAAGGGTGTTTATCAGTAAGCAAGGGGGACCACATTCTGGGCTATAAAACACGTCTTCACAAATTTCAAAGAATAGGTCATACAATATCTTCTCTCAGATCCCAATGGGATTAAAGTAGAAATCAGTAACAGAAAGGTAACTGAGAAATTCCAAAATACATGGAGATTAGACAACACGCTTCCAAATGACACATGGATCAAAGAAGAAATATCAAGAGACGTTGTAAAGTATTTTGAACTAAATGAAAATGAACACACAACTTCTCAGAATTTATGAGGTGTTGTGAAAACAGGGCTTAGAGGGGAATTTGTAGGAGTGAAGACAAATATTAGAAAGGAAAAGAGATCTACGATTACTAATCTAAGTTTCTACCTTGGGAAACTAGAAAAACAAGAGTAAGCTAAATGTAAAATAATCAGAAAAAAATAAGAATTACAGAAGAAATAAAAAAAAATTGAAAACAGGAAATCAATAAAGAATATCAATGAAACAAAAAGGTGTTTTCCCCAAAATATCAATAATGTCAATAAACCTCTATCTAAGCAAATTAAGAAAAAGAAACAATACAAGTTGCCAATATCAGAAATAAGAGAGGATCATCACTACGTATTCCATGGACATTAAAAGGCTAACAAAGAAATTCTATGAGCAATTCTGATAACCTAGATGAAATGGAACAAGTACTTGAAAGATAAAATCGCCAAAACGCACGCAAGAAGAAATAAGCTTTCTGAACATACCCATATCTATTTCATAAATTGAACAAAATTGATAACATTTACAAAATAAAGTACCAGGCCAAGATAGTTTCGCTATAACTGCCAAACATTTAAGGCCAAACATTTAAGGACAAAATTAAACCAGTTTGCTAACAAGTTTCTCAGAGGATAGAAGCAGAAGGATACTTGCTAACTCATAATGAGACCAGACAAAGACATTACAAGAAAACAAACAAACATAAAAAGTACAGACTGATATTTTTTGTGTAGATGGATGCAGAAATATTCAACAAAATATCAGCAAGTCAAATCAAGCAATGTGTAAAAATAATTATACACCATAGCCAAGTGGGATTTATCTCAAGTATGAGAGGCTGATTTAACATTCAAAAATCGATTAACATAATCCATCACATCATCAAGCTAAGAAAGAAAAGCACCTGGGTGGTGTGTGAGAAGTGAGGGAATGTAACTATGTGAATAAATGAGAAGTTGTCAAGGACCGCTTGGTTTTCATGCAGGTGTTTGTTGGTCAATTTTTACAACAGGTCCTAGAAAATAACTGCACAAATGGAGGTCAAACTACTAACAAACAATGATAGCAGATGCTGGAAATTCATGACTACAATTTATTTCTTTTTCATATATTTTTGTTTCCTGTGTACATCTTAAACTAGATGTGTGTAAACTAATTTGTAAAAGTTCAGAAACTTTACAGTCTTCATACTTAAAAAATAAAACAAACATCAGCCAGAGACTTATCTAATAACTGGAATTATTATTTTGGAAGGAAATTGGAGTGTAGAAAAAAAAATGGAAACTTTCCTCTTTACTGAATATATATTGTTTTTAATACAAGAGTAGTTTTATATATACAATGTAAAACTAAAAATGTGACAAAACTATAATAAAGAGGGACACCTGGGGCTCAGTGGTTGAGTGTCTGCCTTCAGCTAAGGGTGTGATCCTGGAGACCCGGGATCAAGTCCCGCTTCGGGCTCCCTGCAGGGAGCCTGCTTCTCTCTCCGCCTGTGTCTGTCTCTCTCTCATGAATAAATAAATAAAATCTTAAAAAAAAACTATAGTAAAGAAAAAAAACCTTAAAGTATGAAGGGAAAAGAATGATAAAGATAGATACATCAAATGCTTCCAGAAATGAGGGTAATGTTGCATGCCAAGATTTTAGACCTATTTGGTCTAGGGAAGCCCTGTTTCTGGCAATGTGAACTTTAAAAAGATAGAGATCAACTGCATGACTAAAAATGCCCAATTAACTAAAACCAAATCTTATTGCTTAAAAGTACACTTTTTCTTTGTTAAAAAAAAAAAAGACAAAACAGAAAATGAGTGAAAAATGATCTTGCCTGCCAGTATCCTTATACAGGGGACTAATTTGTTTTGTGCCAAGACTGGAAATCTGCATTTAAACCAACACCTCATCTAATCTTTAAAGGTCATTGACTTTGAAGAGCTGAAAGTAAATGTATGAAATAACTTTCAGAAACTCCTATGTGAATGTTAAAGTAATTATAGTCACTTTTCTTCATATGTCCCCTCAAGAAAAAAAAAAAAAACATATGTCAATGTATTGATTATCAGGTACTATATATACATATATAGGTTTCAAAATAAGTGGATATATCTTCTGATCAATAGTTGAGGTAATTAATCTATAAACCAGATATAGTTGTACCAGGTCTACACAAAATAATCAATTTTGTCTTAGAAATAATATCATGCAAACTTCCATGTGGACAGTAATTACACAAGGCCATTTGGCTACTCAATCTATTCTTAATAAGAATAAAAACCACAGTACTTACAAGTAAAGGTTACTTGTCGTTCTCTGTTCTACAAGAAAATTAGTTCCAAGTAGCATGTGGTCGCTTCTGACGGGTCTGTTTCAAACTGGAATGTGCAATTGTCTTTGTGAACTTATCATGGTTTTTAAATTTTTTATTTCCAATGCGTCTCATGCATGCTCTTGCACCTCAAGCTCTTTGCTTAGTTGGAAAACATTGATATACTAAGTTATGTAGATATTCCAATGATTGAGGCATTTCCTGTCAGACACTTGGTTATTTTCCTCAGAATGGCAGGCTGTCATTGTCCACTTTAGGGAAAATGCCTGCCGAGGACCCAGTCTGAATAACCATGGTTTGTCTGTCAATATTTCTTTCTGTTAAAACGGTGCCCCATGGAGACAGCAGCCAGTCCAACGGGACTCAGAAAATTGTATGCGTGTTTTTCCATCAAGACGAATATGGGATGAGCACTGGGTGTTATTCTATATGTTGGCAAATTGAACACCAATAAAAAATAAATTTATAAAAAAAAGACAAATATGGTAGAGTCATGGGCTGCATGAGGGCTTTGTGCATCTTGTTGCACAGAATATTAAATACCTAGTGTAAGGAATGAGATTTTTTTAAAAAAAGATTTTATTCATTTATTGGAGAGAGAGTGAGAACCCGAGAGAGAGCATGAGCAGACGAGAGGCCCAAGGGAAGGGGAGCAGCAGACTCTGCTGAGCAGGGAGGAGGACTCGGCTCCAGCCCAGGGCCAAGGGGTCATGGCCTGAGCCAAAGACCTCAGCCAAAGATGCACCCACTGAGCACCCAGATGCTCCATAAGGCACGCAAGTCAATAAAATCAGTACTTTTAATGCTTCAGCAAGAACATTTCAAAAGTAAAGCCACTTTTTTTGCTTTAATTGTGTGTATGGCAGTGAAAATGAGGGCAACTAGTACCAGTTTCACCAGGTGGAGTCCTGCTAAAAAGCCAGTGTTTTTACCCACGATAGCTTTGGCCACATCAGAGGCAAATATCAAGCTGGAGGAAGCAAAGTAAATAACATTTTTTGAGACCTCATGAACCTCTTGAAAGGATCTCAGAGAATGCAAAGGTTCTACAAATCCCTTGGAGAGACCATTTCAGTCAAAGAGGGCAGCCGCAGTGAAACTCTAGACACTTGTTGCCTTGACGAAACGCAGGAAAACAGGGCCAGATATTCAGATCCAGATCTTATAGAATTGGGATTTTTTTTTTTTTTTAAATAACAGCACTTCTACAATGTTGTTAGCAACTAATTTAACTTACTATGCGGCTTGTCTTGGGTGGCCTGAAGACAAGTAGATCTCTGTAGCCACCAGCAGATTCTTAAGTTTACGTGGAGGATGTCATTGGGTTCTTTCCTGTTATCAGTCCTGATGGTCTCAAGGAGGAGTCCTTTCTTACTCTTTCAAGGATGTGTCCTTGAAACAGCCCTGGCTCCAGGGATGGTGAGAAGAATGTGTATTCCAAGTACAGGGAAGGGGCAAGGAGACTCTGATTCCCCAGGACCAGCCTGTGGGACATCTGGCAGGCATGTCCCCTCCATGACCTCCTCCAACAAATTAAAGTGTGGTGTTAGGATACAGGCTGGCATATTTGAGAGGAGATTTGAACTGGTACCTATAGCATTTGCATCATCTTCAACAATTTGATAATCCTTTATGCCTTGATGGCTCCATCCGTGCAATGGGAAGTGGACCACAGAAAAAAGAGATGATATTTGTTGTTGATATTTGTTGTATTTAATTCTCCTTCCGTCCTTAAAAGATTTTCATTATTTTCATCAATTCTCAGATTGGGAGAACGGGGGACAGAGCTTAAATCAGAATTTTTAAGTGGCAATGTCAAGCCTCAATCTGAAATTTTATCAGCGTTTTATTAGAATTTGCCTCTGACTCTATAATGGGAAAGACCAAGAGATGCTGGAAACCATCATAAAGTCTCTTTTCTCCGCTGTGTATTTCCCAAGATATGTGTTTCTTAGTTGAATATTTTTTTTTTGACTAAACTTAGCAGAGTTTCTCAGGAATTCTCTCTCTTAGATGGAGTCACTGTCCTTGAAATGTGCTCTTTTAGTATGTTTATAAGCACAGCTACCTTTGATCACAAAGACAACTGTATCATGGATGCATTTTCAAAGTGTTCTATTAACATTAATTATTTCATGGAGAGCTTTTGCAGAAACGAAGATGTCTGAGAAATGGCAGTCTCTTTGCTCGAGTGCCTTTATGATCATTTACTGTGTCAAAACAAAGCCTAAACTAAAAATAATTTTCCCTTTTCACATTTTCAACCTTCTATAATCATCAGAAAATTTGATTACAATATTCAGACATCAGAATGTATGGGGAAAAGAGAGGATTTTTCTACAATGCAGTTTGCATTCATCTTCTAGTCAGAGCATATGAAATAGGTGACACTCCTGCACTGTCGCAACTATTTATTTGTTTGTTCGTTACCCTGCTTCAGCAGTTTCCAAATATTTTTCTTTCATGTTCCTTTTATTTACCCTTTAAAAATCATTGAAGAAAAAAAATAAAAAATAAAAAAATAAAAAAATAATAAAAACTAAAAATCATTGAAGACACCAAAGAATTTTGGTTTATGTGGATTAGATTCTATTTTTATATATTTTCTGTATTAAAAATTAAAACAGGAACATGTAAAGGTTTTTTTTATTTGTTAATTGAAGCATATTAACAAAATATATAAGCCCCAAATAACAGAATTTTATGAAAAATACGTGTATTTTTTCAGGATATTGTTTTACATTTTCAAAATCATCGTCCTATTTCTTACAAATCTCTTCTAGTATATGGCTTAATAGAGGTCATCAGAATTCCTGTACATTCTCACATCTGCTCCTGTGCTAATCTGTGATGATATGTAGACTTTGGAAAATCCCATTGTATGCTCATTAAAGAATAAGAATAAAAAAGGCGGATAACATGTTTGTCTTCTTTTAACAGGTTTATTGAGATATAATTTACATACCATAAAGTTCATTCACCTGTTTGAGGTATACAAGTCAATGTTTTGTAGTATATTTACAAAATTATTCAATAATCACTAAAATCTTAATTTCAGAACATTTTCAACGACACAAAAAGAAACTCCATTCCCCTTACTTGTCCCCCTCCATTTTCCTCCCCGCAGTATCCCGCAACCATTAATTTTAAAATTGTTTATTCAGGATATTTTATACAAATAGTATTATAAGATATGTGGCTTTTTGTCACTAGCTTCTTTCACTTATATCCTAGTTGCGGCCCATCCATGTGTCAGTACTACACTCCTCTTGATTGTCAAATGACAATCCTTTGTGTGGATATACTACATTGCATTTATTCATTAGTTAAAGGATATTGGTTTTTTCCCCTGCTTTTTGGCTATTATGAGTAACTCTGCTATAAACATTAGTATGTAAGAGGGGGGTTTTTTTTGAATTTTTATTTTTCATTTTGCTTAGTTGGATACCTAGGAATTTCTGGGTCATGGTAACTCTCTATATAACACTTTGAGGAACTGCCAAGTTGTTTTCCACAGCTGCTGCTCTATCACACATTCTCACCACCTATCTGTAAAGGTTAGTTCCACATTCTTACCAACATTTATTCTTGTCTTTTTTCTTTCCTTTTTCCTTTTCTTTTTTTTTTTTTTTTTTTTTTTTTTTTTTAGCCAGCCTAGCATGTGTAATATCTTAGTTTTCATTTACATGTCCTCCATAATGACTAATGATGTTGATCATCTTTTCATATACTTATTACCCATTTGTACGTCCTCAGAGAAATGCATATTTACCCTCTTTGCTCATTTTTTTAGTTGGGTCTTCTGTATTTTTATTTTTGACTTGCAAGTTTTTATATATTCCAGATATAAGTCCTTATGATGGTTGATTTTATATGTCAAAGAACCTGGGTCTCCATGCCCAGAGTAGTCAAACATTATTCTAGATGTTTCCAGAAGATGTTTTATTGGATGAGATTAATATTTAAATTGGTGGACTTTGAATAAAGCAGATTACTTTCCCAAATATGACTGTATCTCATCCAATCAGATGAAGGCCATATTAGAACAAAGACTGGCCTCCCTTAAGCAAGAAGGAATAAAAGGAATTTTGTCACCAAGAATGCCTTTGGGATTCAAACTGAACTCTTTTCTGAGTCTCCAGCCTGAAAGTCTACCCTGCAGATTTTCAATTTACTAAGACTTCACAATCACGTGAGCCAATTCCTTAAAATACATCTTTCTGTCTATATACACATCCTGTTGAAGAGAAGCATGACTGCTACGGACCTTTATCAGATCTATGATTTGCAAATATTTTCTGTCCCTGGGTTGTCTTTCCACTTTTTCAAATAGTGTCCCTTCGAAGCACAAGTTTTTAAAAGATTTTGTTTCAGTTCAAGTTATGAATCTCCCCTTTATTGTTTTTGCTTTTAGTATCATATCTGAGAAATCATCGTCCAATGTAAGGTCACCCAGGTTTACTCTTCTATTTTCAGAGTTTTACAATTTCGGCTCATAGCATTTGGGTCTATGATCCACATAGAGTTAATCTTTGTATAAGGTGTGAGGTAGGTTTTCAAGTTTATAATTTTGCATTATCATCCATTTGACTCAGCAACATTTGTTGAACCTAGTATTATTTTGAAAATATATTTGCCCCACAGACTAACAGAAAGGTCCCTGAGCCATTTTTGAGAACTTTGACCCGCTTCCACATTTGCATGTGGTTTTTCAGCCTCATACCAGTGAAATATTTATCTTGTATTATCTTAGGTAAGGGAATTTAGAATAAAGACCATATTTAATATCATTTGTCAAAGAAGTGAGTCTTAATGGATTTCCTAAATACAAGTTGAAACTGGATTCTTTTTCTTCCTCAGGATTTCAGTCTTTAAATCAGAAATAGAATCAGTCACGTTTTTTTCTGGGGCATGATTGCTAGTGAAAAACCCCTTTCTTTTAAATGTTTATGGGCTTCCAATTTCGTAGTTTTAGAATTATGCTGACATTGTAGCTTAATGCCTATTGCACTTCACTTTCTGTATAAGACCACTGATTCTGAATACTAACATATATATCATAAACCCGATGAGATCAGGCGCATTCAGGATGGTATGGTGAGAACAACCTGTGTAAATAGTATTATCCCCCTTTTAAGAAGAACAAAAAGTAAGGCTTTGAGCTATCATTTTTAGAAAGCAAAAGACTAAAATATTGACCAGAGAAAAATTCCAGCTAAGGATAATCCAAATGTGAAAGAACTACATTGACAAAGAAATGAGAAAAGACTCATTAATATGCTCTATTTCCAATAAAATATGCCTAAATTTTTGTTAAATGAGATAAGCTTTGTCATCGATATGAGGAAACATTTTCTGAAATAGGATCTTAGGGAAAGTTGGAATGCTTGAAAACTGGAATGCTTTAGACTCGCATACATTTCCTTTCCTATCACTGCTGATTACAAAGATATTTGCATGTAAATAGAAATTTTCTTCTGTGTAATCAGCAGACTATTCCTTTAGTTTACTATGCATATTCTCACCATGGATCCCTTTTTATCTCAGTAATCAATTCAAATATCACAGACACTAAGCTATGACATCATCAAATAATCCAAGATTAGAAACAGTCCTGAGATTGAAAAGGGGAAAATGCTTTTGTACAAATGTGTCCATAATGTACAATAATGGTCATTCTGAAGTATGGGACATTCTGATCACTTTATGAGGTTTAGTCTACCTTGAGATATGCAATCTGTATATTGATATTAATATTAATGTGTGGTTCCAATGCCGTATCCATGACAAAAATAACAGCACTATTGCTCTCAATAAACAACTTATTTAAATTTACCCTTCCTCCTCGGACCTCTTAGAGAACTTAACTGTACTCTTCCATTGAATTTATCTCTTTGGAAAAATATGTGTACGTCAGTCTCTTGCTCCTGTAAATTAGTGAGATAACTGGTATAATTTAAGAGTAGTTATTTTTTAATACCCCAAGGCACCTAGCTGAGTATCTGGCCCATAACATGCAGTATATAATTACTTGCAGATCAAGTTAACAGAGCTATGTAATATCAAACAACTCAGTGCTTAATACAATTTAATGTGATACTTGTTTTCTCATACGAACCAATGTATATAACCCATTAAAATCTAGTTACAGTATCCTAAAACATAAAATGTGCTTTCAGAAACAAAGAGGAAAAAAATATCTGTTCTGGTGAATCAGCCGCTTATGACTATCTTGAATATATACACTCTTTTCTTTTCCTACTCTCAAAGTACAATTTTTCAGAAAAGCCAGAATGCGGGCATCAGCGTTCTAAACTACCCATTGTAGGAGAATGTGGATGGCTCAGTTGGTTGACCAAGATGACCCTTGGTTTTGGCTCAGGTCATGATCTCAGGGTCATGAGGTCAAGCCCCCATGAGGTGGCTGCATACTTGACATCTTGACTTGAATATATAATAGGAACTTTTCCAAAACATAAAATTATTGATATATCCTTACAGTTGTTTCTCTTTCTAAAGAAGGAATTACCACCATAAACTCATCGGCTCATGTCAAAAATGTAAGAGTGATCCTTGATTCCTACCTTTCATTTCTAATGCATCATAATATACTCTCAGGACATGAAAAATATACCTACATGCATATCATGATTATATCTCTACTGCGAGCCCTTTGGTCTAATCACTACAATAGAATCCTAACAGAATTTTCTAGGTTGAATCATTTTGGGTAGTCTTTCTTCTTGTTTATTTGTATGTTATAAATTTCGCAAATCAGTATTTGTTAATTTTAGTGAAAATTTATATTGAAATAAATGACTCCACTAGAAAAGAACACACAGACACATAACAGTGAAAGAAGGATTTGCAAACGCATGTGTGAAAACATGCCTTTGCTTAGGGCGTATTGCTGGCTGTAGAGAAGTGTTCTATGTTTTGAAGTGAAACATTTCGAGTAGTATATGTGCATCAGCGGTGAGAAGCAGCTTATTTGGATTTTGTAAAAGTAACTTCTTTATACATCTTCTATTAAACACATTTATGTTGATTGCTGTGTAATTTACAGGGGAAGAGGAGATGATTCAGAGCCTTCATGAGTGCTTGCATTCATTTTTTTAAATCTTAATTGTCGGCAGAATTGGGCATTCTTTGCAGCTGGATCTTAGTCCTAGGATGGGAGACATTACAACCTAAAAAGAAACCATGGCGTTAAGATCAGAAAGATGTAGGAATAGATCTGACTACTGTTGGGTAATATGTGCTGCTTTCTCTTTCCTTTCCTGTTTTCCTTCCCTCCTTTCTTTCATTCCATCCCTTTTTCCTTCTTTTAGCATCTTATTATATCAAAAGACACATATAGGTGAGGCACCAAGTGTAAAAAGACAAATAAGGACATTCTCCATGACCTGGAGGATTTCCAGTTTAGTAGGGAATTCAGATAGTTAGGGTGATATTCAGCATGCCAAGAGATTAAGAGATAAGATTAAATCAGCCTATAAAAGTCAGGAAAATTTCAAAAGAAGAGGGAGCATTTGAGTTCAATTTGCCATCAAAGGAGGTTATGTCCCTAAGATACATGATGGGATATCATGAATATTCTTTTCTCAATTATTACTTTTTTTCTCTCTAAGTAACTTATTATCCTGGGAGATTTTCAGTATTTTTTTCATGAGAATCAGGTTTCAAATTAAATCCAAGAAAATCATGTTGCAGCAATTTAATTTAACATACTTTCCTGTGTCTACTGCTTTAAGATAATGAAGGCAATACCAAAACTGATAACAGAAATCTAAAAACTCACAGTCTCTCTTATAAAAGGATAGGGAAACATGCAAATAACTCTTAATAAATTATATTACAATATTATAAACAGTTCTATGAAAACACAGGAAAAACTAATTCCACTGAAGGCTCATAGAAAAGTTTCTAAAAAAAGAGAGAGAGTTGATTTAGTTCTTGATACATTGGTTACACTTTTATGAATAAATATGTAAGGACAAAAACTTACCAGGCCCTGAGTGCATGTTGAAGAGAGGCATGAGAATTAGCATGAACTGATTATATTTTTATTTATTTTTTGTTATATTTTTAAACACTTGAAAATATGGTGAAGAACAAGAGGAAAAGTGAATCCATTTTTGGGGAGTCTTGAGCTTATAAAGCTCAGAAAGATCCTTAAGGAAAAAAAAAACAACAATAACAACAAATAAAATAAAACCTACAAATATAAATTAGGTGTAAATGTGAATGTTTATTTATAAAGAGAAAAAAATGTGATAAATTACACGTTTAAAAAAACCTGACAAATACCACTTTTTTAAAGGATTTTGTTTATTGACCTAAAAGAGAGAAAGAGAGAGAGAGAGAGAGAAAGAGAGCCTGAAAGTGGGGGGAGGAACAGAAGGGAAGGAAAGGGACAAGCAGACTTTGCACTGAGCTCAGAGGCCATCACTCAGGTGATTGATCCCTTGATCTCTGGAGATCATGACCTGAGCCGAAACCAAGAGTCTGACACTCAACTGACTGAGCCACCCAGGTGCCCTTGCAAATATTATAAAGAAAAATCACACTGGATACTTGTTAAAAACAGCAAAGATTTCAATCAAGACTGCTGCAATAGTGCTGCCCGGGTGGCTCAGTCGGTTAAGCATCTGACTCTTGATTTCAGCTTAGGTCACGATCCTGGGGTCCTGAGGTTGAGCCCACATCAAGCTCTCTGCTCAGTGTGCTTGGCTCCCTCTCCCTGAGCCCCTCCCCCTGCTCACTGTCTCTGACTCTCTCCCAAAAAATAAATCTTTAAAAAAACCCAATTGTAATAGAGGAGAGAGATTGAACTCAATTCTGCTGAAAAAAGGGCAGGGACCTTAGACACTGGCCCGAGTAATGAAAAAGTACTGGAGGACATTTGTGGGAAGGTTGGTCAATGTTTTAGGTCAAAGTGTTTGCTAATTGTTGCTTATGGAAGTTAGGGTCCTGAACTCCCATGGAGACTGGGAGACCGGCTTGGAGGGGTGCTGCTGTCTTTCTGGATTGCTTTGATTTCTCCCTGACAGAGACATTCTTGGACACAGAGGATTGACACATCCAGGAGTAGAGAATTTACAATTGCCAGTTTCCTAAAGTAAATGCTCTAAGAGAGGAAAACCAGAAGAAAACCTGCCTAAAGTTTAACCAGGCTGAGGACATATTAGGGCCATCTGGTTTACCACTAGATCATCAAGTCCAAACAAAGAAGTTGATATTTAAGCTAAATTTCTTATACATTTGTGTATTACCTTTCTCTTCTGCAATCATGGCCTGCATTATCTTTGATTATATCTTCATCTGGCAACAATTTTGTCATATGGTTTCTTATAGAAAGAAATCTAATTTTCCTCAAGCCAGGTTTGGCTAAAATAAATTATTATTAAGTTTAGAAACATTTTATCTCAGGGGCACTTGTGTGGCTCAGCGGGTTGAGTGTCTGACTTCAGCTTAGGTCATGATCCCAAGGTCCTGGGGTCCAGCCCCACATCGGGCTCTCTTCTCAGTGGAGAGTCTGCTTCTCCCCCTCCCTCTGCCTGCCACTCTCCTTGCTCATGCTCTCTTTCATTCTCTGTCAAATAAATCAATATAATAAAATAAAAAGAATAAAAAATAAAAACATTTATTTCAGGTATATAACTCATTACTGGTAATGTCAAGAAAATTTTTAGGATGGTTTCCAAATTAAAAAAAAATGCTGTCAAAAAAAAATGCTGTCAAATTCCTTTTGTATATGAGCTATAAGATTTCTATAATTTCAGGTTTCCTTGTGCAATAACAAATCCTTCTCTTTGAACCAATAACAGTCATTCACCTATTTGCCAATGGTGTCCTGCTGTAGTTGTATACTTTGAGTATTATGTTGTTTTTGTCAATGTTAGTATTTCAGATCAAATGAACACGACGTTCATATAAGTCCCAATAGTGTGACTCGGCAAGTCGGCCAACTTAGGCCAGGAGAAGAGCATGAGCAAGGAATGATCTTGGGAGAGTCCACACTGGCTGTTATGTGGAATGTAACCTGAGCACCAATTTGCAGAACAGTAGTGAAGGGTGATGAAAACTGGACACTCAGGGACCAAGCATTGTTGGTTCGTGACATAAAGGCATGTAGTATGTTCCCAACGCCAAACCAAAAGTCTGCCTTTAAAAGTACTTAGGTGGGGAGCTGAAAATCATTTGGCTCGCTATATAGAGATACCGATCTATCTCTTTTATTTAGTGTTTTTTTTTTTAAACAGAATATGAATAAATTGTCAAATTGAAATAATTCTGGTAAAAAATCTTAAAAGGACTAATTGGTTACCTGAATAATTTTTTTAAAAATTCCATTGTAGAGAAATTGTTACACATATATGCAAGGCAGATAATATTCTTCCCTTCTCTAGAAAATAGAAGAAAAATAATCAAATAGAGGAAACAAACAAGTAAGTTAATTGAAAGCTGATCGAGGAGAGTTTGAGGAGAGATCTATCACACTCTACAGCTATGTCTTTGCATACATATAGAGAAAAATCTCAAGGACACTATAAAATAAAATATGCTTTGCCTGTCATCTAGGTTGCATTTCAGTGTTTGAATGGATGAAATGTTGCAAATGGAACACAGCTGGAAAAGACCTACAGAAAGACTAAAAATAATATAAAAAGAAGGCCTTTAGTGTCACTGAGGTAATTACTTTTCTCATGAAATAAGTACAGTACTTTACTAGAAAAAGGAGAGGATGACACTGTTTGTCTTGTTCATTGTTGAAATATGATTTATCATACTTCATTTATGATAGCCTCATATCTTCTTGTCAATTTTGACCATGACTTATTCAGAAAAAAAATGATTTCACTTTTCAATTTAAAGGTAGTGTACAATCATAGTAGTCTATAAATATATTAAAATTCACAACAATAAACTTGGAAATAATTAAGGTTCAGCTTGCCTTTCTTCTCTAACCAAACTACACAGAGGGGAAATGAAAGGCTAAGAGAAAAATGCTTTCATTGTCTGAAAGAGTCATACACTCTTAGAAAAACGAATGACAATATTTTAAACATATCCAAATTCATCATGGTTCCATTTATCAAATCAACAAAGCTTAAAATGTTATAGTTTTATAATTATACATTGGAAAATTAAAAGCATTCTTTTCCAAACTGTGTCCATTCACAAAAGAAGTTGCATTTTTAATCAATAAGGAACAAGTTCCTCAAATATGTAAAGGAACACTGCCTTTAGGTTAGTAAGCCCTTGGAAATCACTGGCTGCTCTAGGCTTCAGGTATATTGTCTCATAATTAGTTTGAAGTAGTTTATAATTATATTCTGGAAAGTTTGAGGTCTGTCTCTTCTGTTTTACATTTTGAAGCACATTTTCATTCTTTTTTTTTAAGATTTTATTTATTTATTTGAGAGAGCATGAGCAGGGGGTGGGGCAGTGGGAGAGAGAGAGAAGCAGACTCCTTGCTGAGCAAGGAGCCCGACACAGGACTCGATCCCAGAACCCTGGGATCATGACCTGAGCCAAAGGCAGACTCTTAGCTGACTGAGCCACTCAGGCACCCCAAAGCACATTTTCTTTCTAAGTATATAATTTAGAATAGTATTATTTTAGTTAAGTTTACTCCCAATATAAAATTAATTAAAAATAATAAAAGATATTTATTGTAAATCATATTTAAAAAACTATTTCTCAATAGGAAGTATAATCAAGTATTAACAATAGTATTGGGTCTATAAATGGTTATAACCATTCCTGGAGGCCCAATTTGGCTCCACATTTTGACAGTTAAAAATGTACAGACTTTGTATCCCAGACATTTCATTTCTGTGAATTTATCATAATGCAATAATTAAATGCATTTGCAAATATGTGTATATGACTTCATCTCAATATTTTATAGATACCAAAATATTGAATAAAACCAAAATGTTATACAGTCACGAATTGTCAAAAATTTGGTATTGCTCAGTAATAATTAAAAATGATATTTGTAATATATATGAAAATGTGTTCATGACACTTAGAGTAAACTGACAGATAAATTATCAAATATTATATATCATTAAGTCACTTTTTGAATATGTTTTAAATGAACATAGATATTTTTTTGAAAGGATAAAAACCAAAATACTCACCAGTGATTGACATCTTATTTAATAGAAAAATCCCAAATTCATTTTCAAATACTTAATATATACTGAAAAATAGTTGTGATTAAATGAATAAATTAATAAAGACAGAATCAGAGGATGTGTTTTGACCCATAATGTTAAATATTTTTTCACTGATGTTTTTGCAAATGCAGTTAAGTAAAAAATGTAGTTTAAAAAAAGAAGCAAACATTAGAAAGGAGGAAGAGAAAACTATAATTACTTACAAGTGATAGTATTTCATACAGAGAAAAGAGAATTAATAAAAAACTTAAAAACTGTTGTTAAATTTTGAAGAGTGTGGCTAGAACTAAATATATAGAAACATAGCTTTGTACGTGGTACATATTATATGCAAATATTATATAAAAGAAAATGACTATTATGATAAAATAAAGAATGGAATGCCTGGAAATATATCTAACAAGTTGCATCTATGGCATATATATCATTGGAACCACATAATTTGCTGAAAATACATAAAAGAAGATGAACAAGTTAAGCAATCTATCATTACTGTGGATAAAAAGGCTTCATATTTAAATGTATCAAATCTCATCAAGGTAATCAAAATATAAAGCAATTTAAATAGTATTTCCTATCGTGATTTATTTCTGGATTTGAGAAGCATTTGAGGTCAATGTAAAGGAATCAAGTCAAAATAATAAAGAGAATTTAGAGACATAATAAATGGGACCTTAAACAATCAGATAGTATATTGTATTGTAAACTTAAAATTATTTTAAAAGCAAAATGCAAATGCAAGAGTAAGCAGGTGATGAATAGAGAACATAGAGATCCAATTAATAGAAAATGTGATATGTAAAAAAAATTAATGAGAGATGAGAAATTATTCAATAAATGGTGATGAGATAGCAATTTTTAAAGATCTAAGATTAAATTATTCCACAGCTTATATCACAAGAAATTCCAAACAACAGTGAAAATAAATAAACAAACAAATAAATAAAGCTGAGAGGCACCTGAATGTTTCAGTTGGTGGAGCATGACTCTTGATTTCAAGGTCATGTTGGAGCCCCATGTTGGGTATAGAGATTGTTTAAGGGATCCCTGGGTGGCGCAATGGTTTGGCGCCTGCCTTTGGCACAGGGCGCGATCCTGGAGACCCGGGATGGAGTCCCACGTCGGGCTCCCGTTGCATGGAGCCTGCTTCTCCCTCTGCCTGTGTCTATGCCTCTCTCTCTCTCTCTCTCTCTCTCTCTCCCTGTGACTATCATAAATTAAATAAATAAATAAATAAATAATAAATAAATAAATAAATAAGTAAAAAAAAAAATTAAAATAAAAAAAATAAGCTGAAACCAAAACTGCACCAGTAGAAAATATTAATGAATAATCTACATACTATTGGAGCTGAGATAAAATATTTCAACATAATAGATGAGGTCAAACAAAAGTGTATTTTTTGTACATTTAAAAAATAGTTAAATGATAGTTTTAAAAAAGCCTCAAAGGATGAAATACATGCAAGTTAGAAAATATTTATTTATGTTATTATTATTATTTTTAAGTTAGAAAATATTTAAAAGAAACATGGCAAAGGGCACTTGGGTGGCTCAGTCAGTTAAGTGTTCAGCTCTTGATTTCAACTCAGGTTATGTTTTAGTGTTGTGAGGTCCAAACCTGTGTTGGGGTCTGTGCTAGGCGTGGAGTCTGCTAGGATTCTCTCTCTTCTAGTCGCTCTCTCAGTCTCTCACAGAGAAAAAAAAAATAAAGAAAGAAAAAAAGAGGGATGCCTGAGTGGTTGAGCATCTCCCTTTGGCTCAGGGTGTGATCCCGGAGTCTTGGGTTTGAGTGCCACATTGGGCTCCCTGCATGGAGCCTGCTTCTCCCTCTGCCTGTGTCTCTGCCTCTCTCTGTGTGTGTCTTAAATAAATAAATAAATAAATAAATAAATAAATAATAAATATTACAAAAAAAAAAAGAAAGAAAGAAAGAAAGAGAGAAAAAATTTCTTGCAGAGCTGGTTTGGAGGTCACATATTCTTTCAGTTCCTGCCTGTCTTGGAAGCTCTTTATCTCTCCTTCCATTTTGAATGAGAGCCTTGCTGGATAAAGTATTCTTGGTTGCATGTTCTTTTCATTTGGGACCCTGAATATATCCTGCCAGCCCTTTTTGGCCTGCCAGGTCTCTGTGGAGAGGTCTGCTGTTACCCTAATACTCCTCCCCATAAAAGATGAGTGGATAAAGAAGATGTGGTTTATGTATACAATGGAATATTACTCAGCTATTAGAAACGACAAATACCCACCATTTGCTTCAACGTGGATGGAACTGGAGGGTATTATGCTGAGTGAAATAAGTCAATTGGAGAAGGACAAACATTATATGTTCTCATTCATTTGGGGAATATAAATAATAGTGAAAGGGAATATAAGGGAAGGGAGGAGAAATGTGTGGGAAATATCAGAAAGGGAGACAGAACGTAAAGACTGCTAACTCTGGGAAACGAACTAGGGGTGGTGGAAGGGGAGGAGGGCGGGGGATGGGAGTGACTGGGTGACGGGCACTGGGGCTTATTCTGTATTGTTGGTAAATTGAACACCAATAAAAAATAAATTAAAAAAAAAAAGAAAGGGAGAAAAATAAAGATGGCAAGGTAACAGTGTGCTGGAGCTGGCCTCCATTGGCTCACATGCGTCAGTTTGCTGATCTTTTCCCAACTCTGCCTTCATACATGATAGGAGGCTGAAATCAGCCGCAGTAGATAATTGATTATACCCAGAAAGTGTCGAGCACTATAATCAGGGGTACCCCCAAGCCTGTTAGACATTTATCAGTATATGACTATGGATGTGTTAATATAAAGCTGAACAGCATGGATAGAGGTAGAAAGGGGAAAACAAAACAATACAAAACAAAGGGAGAAAGAAAGCCTGAAACATTAAGTATTAAAATACTTAATTGCACCATCGTGCCATTATTAAATAGTGGAATTTATTGCCTTTTTTAAGTATAGGAGAAAAAAAGAAGTAGCCTTTTTGTGTTTTCTAAACATATATGACTTATGTCATAACAGTAAGAAATAATAACTAATCTCACTTTAAAATGTGCCTATGTGTTGTATCAGCTCAATTTCTAGCCAAGTCCATCCTACATTTATCATTAGAAATATGAGAAACTGTGTGTGTGTGTATTGTATATATTGTATTTTTCAGGGAAGTTTATTTTAGCCATATTTATAACAATGAGCTATAAAGTCATCTGAATGTTGCATATTAGGATACGTGTTGATACAGAAAAGCATTCATTCTCCATGGTTAAGGGAAATTAAGTAAGCCCAATGAAATATTTTCAGTTAAATACATTTGGTTATCTTCCCTCTCTGTACTTCCTTCCCCAAGCTCCACTGATGACCATAGACAGATTTTTTTTAAAGATAATTTTTAAATATTAATAGAGAAAATAGTGGAGATAAGAAGCTGGAACACAAATCAACAAGTAATTATCTACATAGCTGACTGTAAAATGCAGGAACATAAGCTGGTATTACAGCAAGCCCAGAAAGACTCAGGAATTAGAGGGGAAAATGCAATAAGCCAAGAAACAAGAAAATATGTTTCTTAGGGTTGGATACAGAGGAGAAAAATGAAGGAGATTTCCAGGGAAGTACTAAAATGATATTGGGAGATAATGACTGGGTGAGGAATCGGTACAGACTAGAGCAGAAAGACAGAGGGATCCAGGAGGAAGGGGGGAAATACAGAAGAAATTAACTGATTATTTTATTACTGGAATGTGCAGAGAAGGGTTTTACACTTCAACAGAGAATTTGGGAATAAATTCACAATAGGTCCATAAAAATTTAAGCATATATGCATATTAGGCAACTATTAACTTTGGGAAGACAAAAAGATCATCTAAGAGATAAAATTAAACCCTATCACAGTGAATTACTTAGCTGAATGGAAAGTATTTAATACAGAGTCACAAGACTATAAATGTTGGGTCTTGGTGTGGCCCAGTGTGACCATACTGATAAAATGGGCTAACGGGAGGTCTATTTGTGGGCATACATGTATCATGCGTCTGTGTGTAATGGGGAGGCAAGAAAGCTAAATCTTCATTTCCATGATAATAATATCAAAGTGTTCTCAAAAAAAAAAAAAGTAAAGTGTTTGCATAAAAAAATAAATAAAAAAAAAACAGACCTAAAACTGTTATCGAATAAATTAAGCAGCTAACTATAGTGGATTTGGGAGGGGGCGCACCTGAAAGACCTGAAAGTGGTCGCCTCTGTGAAATGAAACCTTGAATTCTAACCCTGAAAGATCCAGCTGGCATTTAAAGCCAAGAATTCTTAACTTTGATAAAAAGTCAAAGGCCTGAAGTAAGAAATGTCTAGGCAACTCTGCCCTCATCGGTGCATCTACATAGTCCCTGAAGCCTCAGTGGTCCCTTGCGTTTCCTCTTGCCCTCTTTGAGTTCCTTCTCAAGAAGGATCCAGAGCAATTCTGACCCCGTGTCAGCTTGTGACTCTGCAAAGGCTCCTAACTCATTCAGGGTCAAGGTCAAGGAGCATGCAGTGGTTCCCAAGCTTCCAGCCCCCATGTTATCTCCAGCTTCTCCCTACCCCTTTCTGGCTCCCTGTCTTTTAGTTACGCCAATGTCCCTAGAAGCATGTGATACATGTAGACAATCTGATCATCCCCTGGGGGCTGCAGAGCCTCCCCACACCCTCTGTTTTAACCTGTCTCCTCCTTAGTGAGGTCCTCCTCTCTCCAGTCCAGCACTCTCTCTCTCTCTTTCTCTCTCTCTTTTTTTTTTTTTTTAAGAATTTATTTATTTGAGAGAGAGAGAGCGAGAGAGAGAGAGAGATCATGAGCAGGAGGAAGGGCAGAGGGAGAACAGACTCCTAAGCAGGGAGCCCAACATGGGGCTCAATCCCAGGACTCCAGGTCATGACCTGAACCAAGAGACGCTTAATTGACTGAGGACCCCCAGGCTTCCCACCAATCCAGAACTCTTCAGATCCCTTCCTTGCCTTTTTGTTTTTCTTCATATCACTTAACTTCTACCAAGCGATACATTTTACCCGTTCATCTTTTTCCTTTCTCCTCCAGAGAGAACGTATTGTCTACAAATGCAAGGGTTTTTCGTTGCTTTATCTTTAGTGGCCAGAACAGTACCTGATATCTATCATTCAATAAATATTTATTTAAACAATGAATATTTGAAATCTTTGTAGATTAAAAAAAATAAAGAGTTGTTTGCCAATGTATAAGGCTGGTTATTATTTCTATTACAGAATTATAAAGGATTTTTCTTATTTTATTATCTGATGTTCTAATTTATCTACCAGTAACATACATGCACTTGTAATAATAACAAATTATATAGACTTAGCATTAAAATGAATCTACTTCAGAAAATGCAGAGGTGCCAAAGGCAGCACGTACTGATCTATACTTTAGGTAGAACGTGAAGGCCAAATACGGAACAAAAGAAAAGTGGGATTATTAAAAAAGTCTACGGTGACACTCATTTCAGAAAAGAAAGAAAAGCTTCTCAGTATTAGTCTAACAATTCACATCATTTATGCTGCTTCTGCTTGTTTTCCTTCTCCACATACATAAATGGATGCCATAGTTAGCTTATTATCATGCTGTTTTAGTGGCCACTTATTGATCACCTCCTGTTTGCCAGGTCTCGGCTAAGGACATCATGGCCACTCCACCACTTACTCCTTGTAATGTGATGTGGGCTCTATTAACGTGTACATTTTGTAGATAAACATTTGATACTAAAAATCAAATATTTGTTTCTAAATAAATGTTTCCAATGACTTGAACATGATTAAATTAATCTGGTTCTTGAATTCACTTAGCTTTGTAGTAATACCTTTCAACCTTAAGATGCCTACGTCCAACATGCTTCATTCCCCGCCCCCAGCTCTGCTCCTGCCACCCCTCAACCTCTTTTGTTGGTCTGTTGTTGCTTCTCTGGGCTCCAGTTATCATCTTCCTCTTTGGCTGATATGCAGATATAGCTAATGAACCTTCATCCCACTTCAGTGACCTGTAGCCCTTTTACGTGACCCAGGTTACTTTAACTTAATTAGTGTGATGTATTAATAGTTAATTAACCAACCACTTCTCCCTAAAATGAGAGAGAATTCTTAGCTTATTATCTGCACTTTTTTTTTCTGAACTTCCACCTTTGTAATTTCTTCCTCAGAATGTTTATCATTTTGTTGCAGTGAAGAATGTGTGATGAAATAATAATGACAATGGTCATGACACAGAAATGATGATTTAGGTAAATGCTAAACATGCTTCCAAGCATGTTTAATTCATGCGGTGAATTTAATCACTACCCTAATTTTACAGATGAGGAACCCAAGTCACAAAAGTTGAAGAAACTTGAGGTAGTATCTCAGCTTCTACACTACTGCGAGCCTCAATCCTAAATGAAGCATTGACACCTGAGGACATAATGTTGTTTCATTATATATTGTCTTTCAAAATACAGACTATTTGAAGACATCGGATTTTTAGGACTTCTGACTTAAAATTGAGCCTTAGCAGTAAGATTCTGACACAATCTATTTAAACTTTCACTTAAGTAACCGTTAGAGTAAAAGTAAAACAACATCTTAAAATGTTTTCCCCAAGTTTTATTGAACCGTAATTGATACATGACACGGGTAAACTCAAGGTGTACAACGTGCTGATTTTTTGCATGTATATGTTGCAAATATTCTTCAGCTTTGATAAGGTGCTGTGTATCACTTCCCCCACCGCTTTACGCTTTCCATTACGTCTAAGAACTCACTGCTTCATCTCTGGTCATGAGAAGTATGTTCTAAAATTTTTTTAAGGTTTTCATTTTGCCATTTTATCTGTGATTCCTTTTGAGTTTGTTTGGTTTTTTTTGGAGGGGAGGGTTGTTGCTGTTGTTTTGTTTTGTTTGTTAATTTTTGTATATACTATCAAGTTTAGGTTGAATTTCCAGACGAATTCAATTTCTGGTGAATGCTCTCTCCCTGGCTTTTGGATGGCTCCCTCCTCCCTGTGCCCTGATGTTGCTGAGACAGAGACAGAAAGCTCTGGCATCTCTTTCTGTCTGTATTCCAAGCAGATTAAGGTTTCACTCTTACAAGCTCATTTAGCCCTAATCACACCTCATTAAATGTCCTATCTCCAGTACATCACATGGATGATAAGATTCCAACATATGAATTTTGGAGCAACGTAATTCAGTTCATAGTAATCACTTTTTTTTTTAAACCAATAGGTTGCAGAAGATTGTACAAGATTTTTGAGAGTATTAGTATATCTAATATACTAATATATTTGGTATCAGTATTTGGTATCAGTTTGGTATCAGTATTCTAAATACTGTTTGGTATCAGTATTCTAAATACTGTTAGCTAGGGTAATACCAGGGAAGGTGTACCTGGAGACAGAGAGAACAATGTCAGGTGTGGGGTGGGAAGGACTTTGGTCAACATGCTTGGAAAATGGTGAGTATTGGTCTGTTGGTTATGAAAACAGCAAGGCAATCAAGAGTCAGCTCATGCAGCACCTGGTAGGGCCTGAAAAGATCTTAAACTATTTATATCTTGGTGAAAATAGTTAACAATTAGGGAAATAACTTCATGAAGAATGATTTTGAAAAGCACCATGATTCCATTTAGGGAATGCCCTGACTAGGGGGCATGGGTAGACGTTATGTGAGAGGAATAATGTAAATTTGGTATAATCTGGATACGAACTATTCCTAAACTGAAATAAACAATTTAAAGTTCAGCCACTGGGGATCCCTGGGTGGCTCAGTGGTTCAGCGTTGCCTTCAGCCCAGGGCATGACCCCGGGGTCCTGGGATTGAGTCCCACATTGGGCTCCCTGCATGGAGCCTACTTCTCCCTCTGCCTGTGTCTCTGCCTCTCTCTTTCTTTCTGTGCCTCTCATGAATAAATAAATAAAATCTTTAAAAAAAGATAAAGTTGAGTCACTGAAGAATGGCTATGTCAGTCTTGCTACATCACATTTAATATATCTATATACTCTAAAAATGAGTCTTTTTTAATAGTCTTTTTAAAGAAAAACGTATTTATTTTACAGAGAAAGTGTGCTCACATATACATGCCATGCATGCCACCAAGCAGAGGCGGGGAGCGGGGAGGGGTAGAGGGAGAGATTCTCAAGTGACTCCCTGCTGAGAATGGAGCTTGACAGAGGGGTTGGTATGAGGTTATGACCTGAGGTTATGACCTGAGCCAAAATCAAGAGTCAGATGCTTAACTGATTAAGCCACCCAGCTGCCACAATTTTTAATAGACTTTAGAAAAAAAAAATAACAGAAAAATTTTCATGAAACCATGTTAAGTGGGGGAGACAATATTTAAAACAATGTTTCTTAATTTGTAAGTATCTTCATACAAATATGAATAGCGTGGGTGCATGGGCATATATAAAATCTAAATACTTATAAATAGATGGACATGGACACTTTAAGAAAATAATTGCAGTAAAATATAAAATTATAAAATATAAATATGAGATATTGCATATTTGATATTAATTTTAAATATTAAAATAGCATCTAAAATATTAATCATTGCTTTTTTTGAAAGATAAATTATATTTTATTATTTTCAGTCTGCTTTTTCTACATCTCCAGTTTTTTTGATATATCATTTGCTTACACTTCTAAATTTTTATAATATGTACTTTATACATTATATTTCTGAGCAAAAAAAAATGGTGTAAATCTGGTACATAAAGTTAGAAAGTTTAGATTAAAAGATGAAATACTCTGTCCAGTAAACAAGTATGTTATGACTAGTATCACATTACAGTACTAGGTATTGTACATATTGTTTAACTTTCTTGATTTTATACTGTTGGGGAAACTAATAAAGTTGAGAAGTAGACCAAAAACAAGAGAACCAGAATGTTTAAAATTGTGATTTTTACTTTTTCGGTCTCATTTGCATTAGTACAAACCTCAAATTATGAATATCTCATAAAGGTGAACAGAACACAAACAAAACGTCTCTACCTCTTTTAGAAGCTGGACAGAAATTGTACATAAATGTTATAAAAATGAGCGGAAAAAACAACTATGGTTTGAAATAAAAAAAAGACGATGGTTGATTCTAAATGTAGTGCTGGGGAGGAGCGAGATTCCTACCAAGTCAGTTAAGCCTCATTTTCATTATCAGTAAATAAATTAGAAAATAAGCTCCACTCTATCTGACTGCACGTGGATGTTGTGGGAAGCATGTAAAGTATGAAAGGTACTTGAAGATTAGATGTTATACAAATTTAAAGATCTTTGTTTTGACAGTAAAATTAATGATCACAGGGAGGCAAAGAAAACAATAGATTTATTGAAAACTTGATATAATTCAACAGTATATGAGGGAAGCCAAACACTAAATAAAACAATTTTCTTTTCTTTGGGATTAACTAATACCTCTCACACTCATGTAAGTCCAATAATAGATAACAATTAGTTACCGTCCTTCCTTGAAAAACACAGGCCATTTGATGAAGGGCTTCATTAGTAGATTTTAAATTATTTTTATTGTAGCACAGGATAAGGTCAACTCAACATAAGTATCCCAGAGATACTAGATCTACTCAGTTTAGATCTAAATCACACCCTGTTTATTCATAGTTAATAAACTCCATCAATTTAGTAATATGCTGAGTATATGCAAATATAATGTGGACACTTGGGATAATTGTAGTGATTGTAACTGATGACAAGAATGGTAAAAAAAAAAAAAGGAGTTCATAATAATGAGAGGGCAGCTAAGTGACATTTATCTCTGAGTCTCCTGGTGGTCAAAACAAAATTGAAAAATTAATTAGCAAGATGCATTTTTCTTTTGTCAATGAAAATTACACGTGGCTCTAAACTGGTTTCTTCAAGCTTCTCATCATCATAGAACATTCTGTGAGGCTTTTAAAAAATATGTGTGGAAACTCTTGAATTGCTGGACTTTTAAAAATATGCACGTGAACTGTTGAATTTCTCTTTCCACTAAATAAGCCTGGTCAAGAATGATAGGGATCTCCCTTTGGAAAGTCACACAAGGCGGAGCAGTAGTGGGAGCAAAGAATGTCCATCCTCTTGCACCTGTTACTACCTTTTTCTACACTTTTTAACTTCTTGGTTAACCTTTCTGGGCCCAACCGAATGCAGAATTCCTTGAGAGACCCTGAAATGACTTTCGTAGGGGATCATTTAGTCTCTGCATTCTATTGCAGACTTAATAGCCCTAACACTTTGAAGGGGCCCAAAGTAGTTTCTTTAATTTGTTCACGGTCAATCAGGCACATGTCTATACATGGCTCATTTTCTGCATAATGAACAGGGTCAGATTAAGATATTTAAATGCCTTAAGCATCAGAAAAATATAGATCCCTGTTTTGTGGGACATTAGAAAATAAACACTCACCTCCAAAATTCATTTAAAGAAATAACACATCGTTTCTCTCATGTAAAGTCTTAACATGTTTTGAAATCTCAATTATCAAATTATTTTAGACATTTCCTGATTTTTATGCTAATTATTAACTGGCATAGAGGTAAATGCTTATCATATCTAACAGGTGAAACTAAAGAGCTTATATTAGACTCATTATATTTGTATCTCTATTAATTCACCATGAATTTCTCACCCTATCAACCTACCCATTCGAGCAATGTATGCATCTTTATGCTGTAACAAAAACTAATTAATAAAAATAAAAAGGTTTGAAGAGATTATGGAGAATCTATTTACTGTAAATTAGTACTTTTCCCTCATACAAACAAGACTTTTAAGATAGGCATTTGACTGATTGATATGAAGTATCTTTGCCAAAACATTTAATTATGTCCCTTTTGCAAAGTACTAATCACTCAATCAGTGCATTTTAATGTAGAGACGGAAAGATTTCTGAATTTGATTTATGTATAATATTCCCACCATTTGTAGTCAAATTGATTTCTTCTGCCACAACTTTTTTTTTCCCCCTCTGGAAATGGAAAAGAAAACAGAAATAAACAAATAAAACTAAATTTTACCAAATCACTCATTTTTAAGAGTTATTACTATGTCCCTTGCTTTCAAGAGCCATATCATGGGAAAAGGCAGAAAGATTTTAACTTGTCTTACTCTTTTCAATACAGAACTCAAAATATCAAAAATAAGGTTTCCTGCTTTCAAAGCCTTAATTTTCTCTACAGGTGAGATCTTAGCTCATTAGGTATGTGTATCTTGTCGGAATATGCTCTTTATCTCATTTTTCTATGTGCTAACCTTCATAGGAGTCATCTGACACAAATATCTTAATACTATGGAGTTATTTCAAAGCTAGTGTATTGAGTCCAATAAACGAGTGCTGAGAAATATGCGCTATTACTTTCAATCTGTTCACTTTTCAGCCAAAGGAACCCTGGGGGGATAATTGGCTGCAAAATAATTCCTGGATATCCTATTATTTGTTAATTGAGAATTAACTTGGAATTACATTTATAGTTTCCCAAATTATGTATTGTTATATAGCATTGTTTCAAATATTAAGAGCAAACTACTTGAATTTGTCTTTTGGAACTTATAATATCAAAATAGTGATCGTGAATATGCAAATAATAACATCTTTTTTCAAAGAATGGGAAAAATAAAGCCAACTACTATCTACTTTTAATATGTAATTTTACTGATTTCATAATCATAGCTAATATTTATTGTGCTATCTACTCTACCTCTGATCATTTTTTTTCTAATGTTTATAAGAATCTGATAAGTGGGGATCCCTGGGTGGCGCAGCGGTTTGGCGCCTGCCTTTGGCCCCTGCCTTTGGCCCAGGGCGCGATCCTGGAGACCTGGGATCAAATCCCATGTCGGGCTCCCGGTGCATGGAGCCTGCTTCTCCCTCTGCCTGTGTCTCTGCCTCTCTCTCTCTCTGTGTGACTATCATAAATAAATAAAAATTAAAAAAATAATGATTTTTAGAATTCTCCAGACTATACTCAAATCATTCTCACGACAGCACGTAATTTCCTGGGAGTGGGAAACAGAGATATAAAATTGGTATGTCATCACACAAGTCACACTCCCAGGAAGTCATTGAGTTCTTCAATCTGATAGTAACCACATACGTCTTTGGAACATTTGAAACTAAAATGGGCTTTAAGTGCTTCAAGTGAATACTTGAAGGTGAGATGTGCTTTCCGTATAAATACACATCAAATTCCAAAGACTTAGTGTGGAAAAAAGTAAGAGCAGCATTATTTTTTTTAAAAATGTGGTCATATGTCCACGTAAAACTATTTTTGATATATTGTATTAAATAAAGTGTATCAGTAAAATTAATTTAGTCACTATACTAGATATTTTCATGGCTGTTTTTCACTATTAAGTGGCTTCATATATATATATATAGTCTCTGCATACACGTTTGTATTTCTATGTACATTTTGGTTTGTGACAAAAATCTTAAATTTTTAAAGAACAGAAAATATACCTTCTACTTGAATTTATCTGCTGGTTTAAAATATTGAAGGCAGGCTGGTGCATGGCTCTGTGATAGACTGGCCTTTGGCTATTAATCCCATCCCTCCTTTCTTGATGATAAAAATCTTATGATTCTATTTCGGCAATCTTCCTTTATCTAAACAACCATTTGTGACTAATTGTAACAACCCCATTTTCTTTAGTAATTATTTTTTGGTATGTGGGAGGGAAAATAATGAAATCTAAATAATTTTTTGGAGAGAAAATCTACTGAGAGGATTCTGGGAATTTTTTGAATTATTATTTTGATAAAAAGAGATTACTATGTTGACCGGGGTGGCCAGAGTGGAATTCCTCTTCATCAATTGGATAATCCCATAGCACACGGTGCCTGGATTTGTGACAAACACTTTATCATAATAATAAAGCTGACACACTAAGAATGAAAGGAACATGGGCTTCTGAAATCATTAGTTATTTTCTTTCTTCTTTTCTTCTTTATTATTTTCTTTATTCTTGATATATCTATACATTGTTATGTATTTCCAAAATGAAGATGAAGATTGAACAATTTTAGATGGAAATAATTATTCAAAGATGATAGGCTCTAGATTTTCTGTAAACTATTCTTATTATGTTTTAATGTAAGATCGCTTCATTGACAGATTTTCATTATCCTGAATCATCAGTTATTTATAGTTTCATCCTAAACACACTGCAACATCTGCCAATTTACAAATTCCAATTTAGGAGTACCTTTAGGGGCACCTGGGTGGCTCAGTCATTTGGGCATCTGACTCGATTTCAGCTCAGGTCGTGATCTTGGGTCATGGAATTAGGCCTTGCATCAGCTCTGTGCTGTGTACTCTGCTTGCCCTTCTCCCCCTGCCCCTCACCCAGCTTGTGCGCACGTGTGTGTGCACATACACTCTCTCTCTCTCATAAATGGATAAGTGGAATTTTTTTAAAAAGTATGTTTTTATGTTTCATATATTCATATATATAACATTTTTATTATATATTTTTGTCATTCATTTGGAACATTTCTTTTCTTTATATAGATGTGCTTCTTAGATCTATGGTTTTAGTCTAAATATTTATATGAATAAAATACGTATCTGAAGGCTTACGAATAAATAGATTTTTCCTAAACTACAGCACAGAATCACATGATTCTAGGGTTGAAGGATTATAGGTGATATTTATTCTAAATATCTCATTTTATAGTGAGTAAATTGTCACAAAGAAGACTATAGAGCTGGGGCACCTGGGGGGGCTCAGCTGTTGAGCATCTGCCTTGGGCTCAGGTCGGGATCCTGGGGTCCTGGGATCGAGTCCCGCATCAAGCTCCCTGCATGGAGCCTGCTTCTCCCCCTGCCTGTGTCTCTGCCTCTCTCTGTGTGTCTCTCATGAATAAATAAATAAAATAAAATAAAAATAGAAGTATATAGAGCTGATAGTATAATTATAGCATAAGAAAACAGTCCCTGATAATGTCCAGCTTGACTATTCTCTCATAAAAGAATGACCAAAGCTTGGATATCCTGTTTCAGAGTTCCTAGTCTGTCTCAAATTCTAATATTCTAATATCACACATCCAAATATTTGGATTTTGTTGTGGAATATGAATAAATTACCTTAAGTCTATCTCCTCAAACTTCTTTGCAACCTACAATGAACATGACCATGGGTCTGTCTGCCTCGCATGGATTACCTCCACAGCAGTTCTTGACCTGGGCTCCCCTATCTTCCCACACAGACAGACCGCCCAGCGTCAGGCAGGGTGAGGTTGGGTCCTTAATGCTTTATTTATTAGCATCGTTCCTGAGCTGGGCTCAGAAGATAGGAAGAGTTTGGAGGAAAGGTGGGCAGAGATGGATAACAAGGATGGGTCCGGAATCCACCTGTGCTTGTAATTATTAGATGATAAAACTAAAATGAAATAACCTTTGACTCCCAAAAAGAAGTGGGCTGATGACAGGAGAAAACTTAGCATTACAGATGGCAGGGATACACTGCTTTCCGCAGATGAGCTGAACTCTCCTTTACTTAACAGCTGAATTCTTTGTTCCATTTCATAGGTTTTGATTTCTCTTCCCCGAACCTTTAACCATCCCCAGCCTGTGCTCATATTTTTGCTTCATATGCAAAGAATGTTTTTTTTAACATAAATAATATTTTACCATTACAAAGTGATCTTATAACATGTACAAAACGCATAGCCAATAAGCTTGGTACAAATATGCAGTCAAAGGAGGAGAGAATCTTCTCCAGCCCCTTGCTTCTATCAGAATTACTTGCACAGATTACCACATTAATTTAGGAAGTCAGACATTTTCCAACAATTCTAACTCCCGAGGCGTTCACTGTAGGCAAGCCTCAGAAGGACCTTCAGCCCGAAGACAGGCCATAGATATAAAACAGCCTCTATAAATAAATTGATCTTGTTCTGTCTCTATTCTTGTGTAACATTTATTTACTCTTTTATTATAAAGTTAAGTTTCTAAAAAAATTTACTTTTTCTTCTTTTATCTATTAAAATATTCACCTATTTTATTGATTTATTAGTAAAGCTCAAAACTCTGTATCATTAAATTCAAGGGCTTTCATGGTCTGATCCCTATTAATAATTCTAGCATTATTTTTTTTAATAATTGCACTCCCTGAACTGTGTACCTCTGCCCGATTCAATGCCTGTTAGCTGTCTGACACCTCATGACCTCTCACCTTGGGGTATTTGTAGACTGTATTTACAACAGTTTCTCAATCCTACCTCTTCGTGGTTATGCCCTATTTATTTTTCTAGACTCTATGACATCAGTTCCTTCACAAATCCTTCCCTGAAATTATATATCCAGAATATATGTGTGTGTGTGTGTGTGTTTAATTTGTACGTAAAGCACTTTCTACTGCTCTTATGCACTTACCATACTTGTATTGAGGGGAGAATTCATAAAATAGTTGTTTATTATTTTAAAAATTATTTTTAGCCAGAGAAGTTAACATTTAAACATTTCTCTGTATCGTTCCAATTTTAGTATATGTGCTGCCGAAGCGAGCACAACATTTAAACATTTCAAGGATATTATTATTTCTAGTAGCATAGTCATCCTGGAAAGTAGTGCATATGTGAGAAATGAAGACTGGCCTGATAAGCCATTAAGTCAGAAATTTTGCATAAGATTTTACAATAAGTCAGTGCCTGTACCACAAAAGTAGTTACAGATTTTGATATCACAATCAAGTGAGCGTCTCCCTGGAGGAAGGATGTAATGGGATGGTTTGGCATGGTAAAAGCTGCCTTTTCTTTTCCCTCATTGTTAGAGGACTTTAATATTACTGAGATGAGGTGACCCAATCTGCACGAGGTTCAGCAAATCTCTTGGAGGGAAAGTCTCAGGACTCCTACCACACCGCTTCTGAGATCCAATCTCATTAGAATATCTTTAGTGAACGGAGACAATCTGGACAAGTGAGCTAGGATTACAAGTACGGGCCCAGGAGCTTCTAAGGGGAATTCACCATAGAAGAAGGGCTGATGTCATGGACGATTGCTAAGAGCCAGCCATTCCAACACTAAGTATTTCATGAAGAACAGAGTGGAGCACATCAATAAGTAAAAACTGAGAGTTGCATCACTAAGTAAGATACCTCGGAATGTCAGGCCAATCAGGTTAAAATACAAATAGCATCCAGTTGCTCTTATAGAATCCTTCAAATTTAAATTCCCAGGGTTTTTTGAATGTCAGTTTTTTTTTCCCCTGTGAAATCAAAACAATCAGAATTGAGTTTTTTGTTGTTTTTTTTTTAATAAGGCATACAGAAAAAAGGCACTCAAATATCAAGAATTACCTGGGTATTAAAGCCCTAGGTTAGGTAAGAGTAACAGCAGGTGCACTCTTCTTGGACCATCAAAGGGGCAACTGAGATCGCCCTTCTGGTTCCAGCAACATGGTATGAAGAAGCAACTGATTTGCATCAGCTGTTAATTTTTTGGCTTTATCCATATGAAGGAGGATTGAAAGAAGAAAGAGAGAAAGAAGAAAGAAGAAAAGAAGAAAGAAGAAAGAAAAAGAAAGAAAGAAAGAAAGAAAGAAAGAAAGAAAGAAAGAAAAGAAAGAAAAAATGATGACATGAGAATAGATGATATCAGAGATCACAGTTATACTGATATGAAAAATAAAAGAACTCTGACATATTTATTTTTTAAATTCAAACCTGTAAACATTCTTTAATAAGCAATTTTAAAAACTATTGTCTATTTACTTTTCTCTACCAGAGTGAACAGGGATCATCTTTGTCTTATAAATTGTTATATATCCGGTGCCTATACAAAGTCTGGATCGGAGTAGATACTGAACACATTTCTGTAAAAACAAAGAATGATATATATTTTCTAGAATTTAAAGTGACCTTGGATTTTTTTAAAAAGACTACAATTAAGTTACAGTTTTAATGAAAACAAAGCCTAAGTACTGTTCCATAAAATACATTTAAAATCTATGAAACACATATTATCTTTATAAAAATTTAAAAGACTATACATTTATAATTAAGAAAATATTCTAAGTATTGTGGCTAAAGTAAAAATTTCTAGTATGTGGAAATAAATGGCATGAAAATTCAAGTATTACAACTACTTTCAGAACTGAAAATATGATCACTTATAAGTTTTATAAATGTTTAAGATCCCATTTGTATCATCTCATTTTGATTTATAAACTAGATAAAGAAAAGTGAGGCTCAAGGGCCTATTTTATGAAGCTTGTACACTCTTCTAGGTGTATGGAAGTGAATATATGATCTTTGGTTGAAAGGTTTCTGAATTCCCATATTGTTTCATTGAGCATGTAGATTTGTTATAAAAAATTTATACTTTTTAAACTTAAGAAATATTTTAAAATTATACTCAGATCTGAACAAATGAACTTCTAAGCTAGAAATGGGTCTTTTTTCTCTTCTGGTTGTGGGGCTGAAAAACTCTCTTTCTATATCTTGCAAAAGTTTCATACAGAAATCATCGACCCCAAGTCCTTGAGCACCTCACAGCATCTACCTATCACATCACACCATCTGCCTCTCTATTATGACTTGCGGGGAAAATATCATAATCTCCATGGAATAAAAAGATGGTAGACAAAGCAAAAATATGTCAATAGCATTGCACCTAATGCCACTGTCACATCCAACAGAATGAGGATCCATCTCAGACAGCATGTATTTATTTATTTGTTTTTTAATTTTTATTTATTTATGATAGTCACAGAGAGAGAGAGAGAGAGGCAGAGACACAGGCTGAGGGAGAAGCAGGCTCCATGCACCGGGAGCCCGACGTGGGATTCGATCTGGGTCTCCAGGATCGCGCCCTGGGCCAAAGGCAGGCGCTTAACCGCTGCACCACCCAGGGATCCCCCAGACAGCATGTATTTATTAAAAGCTTCCTGTTATCTAACATCTTGCTAGTCATTCCAGGCAACACAAAGTCAGTAGAAGATATGTTTCCTGCGCTCAAATTATTTAAGATGCATTTAGACAAACAAAGTGTATATTATCCCTGCTATACCTGGTGGAAAAATGATGAAACCGGCTGTTGATAAAGTATGGCCATTGGCCCAAATGCTCTCCACTCCTTGAGAGATGTGGAGAAATAAATGAGATTATTATGGGCTGTCATAGTCACAAGGGGAGGATGTATTAGGAGGAGGAATGGAGATTATCTTTCAGAGTGTGGGACAGTTCCAGACGGCAAAATATTGAATGATCTAAAATGCCAATATAGCCCCAGAGAGAAATAATATGGACTAGGCTATAAACATAAAACATGTATTTTACATAAATATATTTTCTTTACTGTAAAACTTGGGGAAATAGCTAAAAAAATTATTGAAGGAAAAGAAATTTACAGAATAGGGACCCTCTCTGTATATTTCAAAGGAAAGAGAGAACCAAGGCTGTACGATGTTGCTGCTCCTCCAAGGAAGATAAATGAGACTCAGGTTAGGAAAATGTTATCTCTATCAAATTTTTTAAATGTTTGTCAATGACTCGTAGGCCCCTTCTATGCTTAGTGAGTTCTCGTTGCACCTCCTCTTAACTCTGGAGTATATATGCTAATGATTGTTTTCTCCAGATAGAAAATCAGGTAAATATCTTCTTGTGAAACTGAGGTTGGGTTTTCAGAGCAGGGCTGACGGCCCAGAGTATGGGGTGTGTGGTGTATGGTTTGGTCATTGCTTTTGATGAAGGGAGGGTAAGTTGGCCCGAACCCTAAAGTAAAACATGGCATCTTAGGTCTGAGTGCTGTAAGTGGACTTAGAGAGGCAGCACTGTGGCTCAGAAGAATGGCCAACTGTGCAGGAGAAACCGTGCCAGCTACCTAAATTAACAGGTCTAGGCCTTCATTCACAGACATACTTGGATAACGAAGAATTACCAGATATTTTTAAAAATCAGTTTGAAAATAATAATGTACCTAGGAAGAACAAGCAGGCTATAGATTAAAGGTAGATAATACAGAGAGAGGCACACAACTTTTAAAAAATTAAAATAAATTTAAAAATAAATAAATAAATAAATAAAAATTAAAAATTAAAATAAGAGAAGAAGCAGACCAAACATTCTATTTAGTAAATTTAAAGAGATATGAGAAATAATATTTCTACTTGACAGGAACAAACGTAAAAGAACAAATTATAAATCAAGAAGGAATTCATGAATATTAAAAATATCATTCTCCTGTGAGTAAAAATTATGAGGCAATCTCTGAATTAAGAGCAAAAAGACAAATGGATGCAAAATATGAGAGGAAATCTGAGATACATGACAGATTTCACATCAGATGAGTAACAAAGGACTATAGACATTTTAGAATAAGAAAATAAAAAGGAAAGAAAGAAAGAAAGAAAAAAAAGAAAAAGGTAGAAAGATAGTGCCAAAGAAATAGTAAAAGACATTTGCCCAAAGTTGAGGAATGCCATAAGTTCATTTTCAACTCTGATTTTGAAAGAAAGAAATAACTCTCAGGTGAAACTAAAGTAAAAAAAAAAGAGAGAGAGAGAGAGAGAGAGAATTTAAGGATTCCATAGGATCCAAGAAAATACCAATCTTGCATTATCCTGAAATGAAAATAAGCCAGGCCCAGAGGTGAGAACATGTCAGAAAATTCAGTGATACGGTAACTATGATATATATTGTATCTGACAAAATGAAAATGAAATTTCATTGGATAACCTGTTGGGGGGGAACCTAAAAAGGAATGTGTTATTTGACTATGAAGTAAGTTAAGATATGGAATAGTTTTTTACATTCTAAGTAAGCCCCGGATGTAAATATGTCTTGTGGGTTTTATTCGCTGGTGGATACCTATTCTATGGTGAGTATCTGGTGAATATTTGTCAGGCCATCTTTGCATACAAAAAAAGAAAAATCATTTGACATTGGTACAAGTACTATATAGTCCAAATATTAAGTATAAATGGAAAATGGCTCATATTTTATGGAATAGACCTTCTGTAACTCTGTGGATGGAATTCCTAGCTTTGCAGTGAACCATATTTGCATTATTAAAACATGGTGATTAATGGGCATGTGGGCTTTTCAGCTTTTACTCAATGACCCACAGACAAGACATAGAATACTTTATTATAGTTAGTTGTTTCAAATTTCTTAATAATATAAATCTAGAGCACTGGATGCTATTTGGGATGAATCACTAAATTCTACTACTGAAACTAATATCACACTAATGTTAACTAAATAGAATTTAAATTAAAAAAAACTTGAAATATATGTTTAGGCATGGAAATTAAAGATACTACCAATGAAACTAAAGCTGCTCCTTACCTTCATGATGTGAGTTTACCCTACACCAGATTGGTCCTTGGAGCCGGAGAAAGACTAAATAAGAAGGTAGAGAGACACTAGTTTTCTCCTCTACTGACGTGTCAGGCAATACAATATTGGTCACGATAGGTCACGATACATGGGCATGCATGTATTATAAAGCATATAAAGATGTGCCTGTTTATTTTATTGCTATTATAGCAAATTACAACAAAGTTAGTGGCTTAAAATAACACAGGTTTATGTTAATTTATGGCTCTGCACATCAGAAGTCTGGGGTGAGCCCCATAGGGCTAAAATCAAGGTTGGCCAGGGTTCATTTCTTTCTGGAGACTCTAGGGAAAGGACTGGCTTTCTTGCTCATTCAGACTGTTGGAGACCAAAGTTCCTTAGCTTCATACGACCAAGATGACTGTTTCCTGGAGGTCGCTAGGCAGTCCACAGCCTAAATGCTGCTTCATTCCTTGGTTTGTTGTCTCCTTGCTCCATGTTCAAGTCCCCACAGTGGTGGGTTGGGTTTCTCCTCTTGCACCTCCATATCTCCTCCCTCTTTTTTAGTCTCACCTCTCTGGCTACAGTGTCCTGCCTTCTTCCACTTCTGAAAGTCATATGATCACATGGAACCCACCCAGGCAATCTGGGATAGTTTTCTGATTTTATGGTGTATAAATTTAATTCAATCTGCAAAGTCCTCCTTGTCGTGGAACCTACTGTCCACAGACATGCACAGTACCAGGAGTTTGTGTGAGGATGTCTTTTGGGATCTCCCATGAGAATTCATTTTAGAGAAGAGCAGCGTAATTAAGCAGATGCTATGAATTAATCAATCTTTTTCATTAGCAAGTAGGCTCAGAGAAGCATTAAGCATGGTTCTGGCATCTAGTTCCTAGCATTTGTGAAAATGCCCAAACACGGTACCCAGGTGTGTTTGGCTAGCACAGCACAGGTGTCTGATTTGAGCAGAATTTGTTTACAGCTTTGGACTGAGTCATCCCTTGCTATGATAGTGCTTCATAACAAACAGCCCCCCAAACCTTATTTATTGCTCTGTCGTGGGCTCGTAGGTCTGCTGGTGCAGGTCTTTATTAGACTAGGACATCCATTTTTAGTCTTAAATCTTCTCTACATATTTTTCTTGCTAAAACCCCGGGTCAAGGAACAACAATTTACTGACAGTGGTCTTTTCATAATTACTGCCGGAAATACCAACAGGCTGGCAGAAAATGTGAGTTCGTAGCTTTGTATTGTTTTGATTTGATTTGTTTTTAACTAAAAGTCTTGAATGGTGCAAAAGATAGGCACTATGTGGCTGAAGGAATTTTTTATTGAATAATTTTGGAAGAAGCTATTGATGCCCTCCAACCCCCTTTCTTAGAATATCATATGGAAGTTTAAAACAACAACAGCAAAACCTCCTTGCCCTTCTAGAGATCTACTTAATAAAAATATATAGCCTTTATACCTGGGAATGTGATTTTAAGTTAATTTTCCAGTGGCGATTCTCAGGCATCTTTTAAACCACCTTATTACTCCTCAACTAGTGTGCTTTCAATTAAGTTATAATAATCATTTCTTTCTCTTAATAAAAGCCGTTGATTTCTAATCTTCTAACAAAATCTCTGTTAAACTTTAGTATCCTTCATTCTTTAGTCATAGTAAATTATTGTTTTATATTATTATGAAGCTTTCAGCATATATTCATATATCTGATCTCACTTTCTCTTCTCACAGCAGTTCTTGATTTTAGCCCAAGAGAGAATAGTGAATCTAAAGTCTTCTACTCTTAATCTGAACACCAGGTATCAAGCTATAACGTCAGGCACTTTAGAAAAGATTGTAAATTCCTAAAGTTTCATTTAAAACACAGTGGTAAATTCTTAATTCTAAAATTACCTAACAATTTTTGCTTTGAAAATTGTTTTTGTCATGTAGTTTATGTAGCATTGAATCTATCTTAGGTCATAGAGTATAATATATCATGGAGAAATTATTACCATTTTAAAAATATATATATTTTCAAAGTTACTGAGACAGGGTAGTGGTTAGATGCAAAAATAATCATTGGCTCAAATCCCAGATACTTCACTTAGTCGTTGTATGATTAAGAGATTTACTTAATTCTTAAATTTTGTCTTTCATCAAAAGAGACTAAAATGACTACAAGACTATATGAATTACCTAAAAGCCATCATGTAAGCATCTAGTATATATCCTGACCCTTCAGCTATGATTCTTGTAGCTCTGGGAAGTGTTTTGTTTTGTTTTCCTATTAATGGCACAGCATGGTTATTTGGCCTGACATAAATCTTGAAACAAAAAATAAACAAAAAAATAGCTAAAATCTGAGGATCAGAGTTCACTTCCACACTTTAGTCTAGATTTCTAAAGGTGACGTAGCAGAGTGATTAATACTGTGCTAGAGTTAGAGCTTCTTTTGTTTTTTTTTTTTTTAATATTTATTTATTTATTTATGATAGTCACAGAGAGAGAGAGAGGCAGAGACACAGGCAGAGGGAGAAGCAGGCTCCATGCACCGGGAGCCCGATGTGGGATTCGATCCCGGATCTCCAGGATCGCGCCCTGGGCCAAAGGCAGGCGCCAAACCGCTGCGCCACCCAGGGATCCCCGAGTTAGAGCTTCTTATTCAGTTCTTTACATTTTTGCTTACAGGAGGACTTCCTGGAAGATGTTACTTCATCTGCCTCAGTTTCTGTGTCTAAAACTAAGGTGATGAAAATGGAAATTAGTTTATAAGATTGTGAGCTCTCAATACCTAATCCATGTAAAATGCTTAAGAGCATGCCTAAATTAAGATACTCATGCCAGGTTAGCTCTTAGTATAGATATTTTCGTATAAAAGGGAAAATTTACTTTTGTGTGGTTTCAAAATTTGATATTAGATAAAATGTTGTGTAGTATTGCCATGCAGGGATGGGGGATGTGAGACAGAAAATTGAAGTGCTACAAAAAAAAAAAAAAACAAAAGCAAAAACACTCCTCAAATTTTCTTTCAACATAAATGGCTTTCTATGCCATTGACAAAAATGTTTTGAATATACTCTCTTGCTTATAATTCATGAATCATGTGAGCCCAAATGACAATCTCATTGCTATAATTTTACTTTTCATTTGCATATCGCATTAAAATCTAGAACATTTACTCATGTTACAGATTGTATTTAATACAAGAAAATGTGAGATCGGTTTATTTAAACTCACTTATTGATAAGAAACCTAAGATCAGAAAGGTTAAATAATTAATAATGAGGGTTAGTAAGTTCGAAGAGCTTGGCTATCAACCCAGGGTTCTCAATACTCAGAATAGTGACCTTTTCTTTGTAATCCTAAAGAAACTATTTAAGGGATAGATGGTACCTCACTTTTTATGACAGTAGTAAAACATTAAAATAATGACTGTATCTAAGCCAAAATATCCTCAAAACAAGACAAACAACTACCAAAGATGGCCTAAAATAAGATCACATAGTGTCCTCAGAAAAATTAAGCCATTTTCTCTATGGCTTTTTTTTTAGTTTTTAGTTTTTTTTTTTTTTCCTCCTTAAGATGAGAAATATTTACACTTATAACCAGAAAAATTTACTGGCACTATAAAATCACAGGACATGTGGCCCATTCGGCTCTGGTGGAAAACCTCACATTCATGTAAGGCGCTTATTTTATAGATGTACAAAACAAGCTTTATTTCCTCATGTCATAGAAAAAAATCTATGCTGTCACTTTTAAGGGAAATATATATGAGATGTGGAGATGTCAGTGAATACTCCATGTTCAGATAAGAAACGCATCATGATATTTAAAGTAACTCAAAACAAAGCTACTATACACATTTATTTTAGGTTTTATTTAAACCAAAACTTCTCCCTAAAGTAATCATGTTGTGTCTCTTATGAATATATATATATATATATATTTTTTTTTTTTTCTCCAGAGGAGGTCAAACTACAGCCAACATATGATGAAATTAATCATGCATCTCATTTATTGTGTCTGATTGAATTTTAATGGAGCTGATAATCTAGTTTGACAACTTGCTAAATTATTGTCAGATATATTACATAATCTCTTCTCATTATGTATGACAGATAGTTAAGTGCTGTAAATTATTGGGCATTGTAGCTGCTGGGTGTGTTATGAAAGTCAAGTGACAAGCACTTCAAGACGGGGAGGGACTCTGCTCTTAAATGACCTCTGTATAATATTTCACAAAGCATCCACAGACAAATCCGCACAGGCTTTTTTATTGTAATCAAAACAGCTACTTACTTGGCTAGGAAATATGGATGGATGGATAGATGGATAGAGAGAGAGAGATTGGCAGACATAGATATGCCTTTTTTCTTACTATCATTACTTGAATTTTTAACCAAACTCGAAAACCCAGTATTTAGCACCTTTGTTCAACTATCTCAGTGTAAAATTCATTAACATATTGATATTTGTTAATTAATGGCCAGATAAATCGTGGTATTTAATAAATAGAGATTAGTAAAATGTTTTTATTTTTATTGTCAAAGGGAAGAATAAACATTATTAAAGTAGTTTACATGCTCAAATATTTTATTATGATTGGGATCCCTGGGTGGCGCAGCGGGTTTGGCGCCTGCCTTTGGCCCAGGGTGCGATCCTGGAGACCCGGGATTGAATCCCACATCGGGCTCCCGGTGCATGGAGCCTGCTTCTCCCTCTGCCTATGTCTCTGCCTCTCTCTCTTTCTCTTTCTGTGACTATCATAAAAAAAAAAAATATATTATGATCACATTAATATTATGAAAACATTAATACACATATCAATAAATATTATATATAATGATTAAATTCTGTATAAAGGTAATTATTTATGATGATATGATTATAACTATTTGCTATATATAATGTTCTTATATATTATATAGAAAATATGTATCACATAGGTTTATATGTAATTTTATATAAATTTAAAAGTATAAATGTTATATACAAATATATTATTACATATGTAATTATTATAATTTGTATTATGTAACAATATAGTGACAAATACTTATTAGGCAGCAATTATAATAAAAATGATATAAAATTGTCTCCAATAGTATCACTTTCTAGAAATAACTAATATTTTTATAATTTTAATCATTCTATAACAACTGTCCTACATGGATGAGATCTGCTTTATATCCTTCATATACCATTTTATCTCACCTTTTTGACCTGTGTTACATCACAGATATTTTCCCATGTCATTAAGTATATTACTCATTAAAAATATTTTAAGGTTAAATAATACTGACTTCTTGTATTATATCTGGCATATAAAGAACTTGGAATTCCCATCCTTACAAGAAAAAAAAAAAAAAAGGACAAACTGAAAAATCAATGACTTTTCTTCAGTCTAACAGAAAAACTGAATTTCAGAGCAAACTGCCATCTTGAATTCTGGAAAGGCAAATTCATTGAGACACTGCTTGGTCAGCTTACCTGCATCAGGAGCTTTCAGAGCCATAAGGTGACAGGAGCACATAGATTATAATATTGACTAATTGCTAGAGACTCAGAGTGTAGCAGTATGTTGATGAGAAGCTGTTGGTGACTCTCACTTTTCAGTGCTTAATATCAAGTAACCACATCTGGGTCTTATGATGAAGATCCCCCCAAATGTCCCCTTTTGATCTTGGCAGGAGAGAGGAAGAGGAATCATTGTGAAATAGACACCTCCAGTGTGTTCACAGAAAAGACTGCCAGAGCATTAGCCTCACTGAGGGAAGGACTTCTAACTCCATCCCCCTCTGGCCATCCTGTCTCCATCTAAGTGGACAGGGGTGGGTGGAAGGAAAGAAAAGGGAAGAGAAGGGAAGGGAGGGAAAGGAAGAGAAGGGAATGGAAGGGAAGGGAAGGGAAGGGAAGAGAAGGGAAGGGAAGGAAGGAAAGAGAAGGAAGAAAGGAGAAGAAGAAAGAAAAAGAAGAAAGAAAGAAAGAAAGAAAGAAAGAAAGAAAGAAAGAAAGAAAGCAAGCAAGCAAGCAAAGCAGAGAACCATATTCAACAACTCAGGACTCAAGGGAATAGCCTGAAAGGCTATAGTGAGGCAAAGGGGGAGGAGGGAGGAGGGTTGTATTACTGGATGAACACTTGTGAAGATCAAAGCCTCAAGACATATAACCACGACAACACTTGAGACTTATTAGGAAGCTTATAGCATCCTACCAACAGGACTCCAGTAAAAAGTAAGTTAATTCAGCTGAAAGAGCTATAAGATAGACTCTCTCTAAGGTGAATGATTAGGGAAGAGTGAAGTCCAGAAGGGAAGCTGAAGACCCTGTCACCTGTATCTATAGAAAATATTAAATACAGCCCAGCTCCCAGCCATTTAACATAAATCTTCACACTAAAAGTTTTTCTTAACCTCAGCTCCTATGATCCAACACAGCATGTCCAGTTCTCAACAAAAAATTGTCATGCGAGAAGGCAAGAGGAAACACAGTGTGAAGAGACAAAGTAAACATCAGACCCTGACTCAGATATTGTAATTCAGTCAGATTTATCAGATGGGGAATTTAAAACCATGATTCCTATGTTAAAGGCCCTAATGAGAAAAGGTGCACAATATGCATGTGTAGATAGGTAAAGCGAGCAGAGACTGTAAGAAAGGATTAAAAGAAAATATTAGAAATATTAGAAAAAATATTAGAAATATTTTTCTAATTAGAAAAATTAGAAATTAGAATGAGTGTAATATAAAATAAGAATATTTTTGATGGGCAAATTGGTGGATGTAATGAACTGAGAAAAGAATTACTGAGCTTGAAAATAGATCAATATGCGACCAATCAATTATGTGGTAGTGGACTGGAATTGGAAACATCATTATGACTTCATTTTTTATTCAATATAAATATAGATAATTGTATATGAAGCTACTTCTATGTCTGTGTACAGGTTGGTATGCACACGTGCATTTCTTTATTCTCTCAGCATAGGAGGCCTTAGAAGAAAAGACACCTCAGTATCAAGAGGCACACTTAGCATAAAGAATTTGTTTTCTAATACCATTCTCTGCTAAAAAAATACCAGAGCTCCTTGGAAAACTGGCTGATTCTAGGACTGGGGCAGGACATATGTGAAATGAACCTATAGCATCTTACAGTAACCAAAACAAGAATGTGCTCAAAAAACCCTACAACTATTAGAATTTTTCAGTTGGACACAGGAGCCAACCCAAAGAGCTCCCAATAGTCAAATCTGGAATAATTTGAACAAATAATAAATTAATATTTAATTACAACACAAGATACACCGTAATTGTCTATGAATTGCATCCATAAATGAAGGGGAGCAAATAGACAAATATCCCATGCAGAAAAATCCCAGATGACTTCTGTAGCTACTTCACTATCAAGAGGGTAGAGCATTAGTTTACATTCCGTAAGTGGGGCTGCATATAGGGACTTCCAGAGAGCACAATATGAAAAGAGAAAAAGAAGATTAAGTTCTCAGGGGGGAAGCCTGGAAAACAGTATCTCAACCGGTTGGTCAAGGTTAACAGTGAAAACTCATGTTGATAACGTACACCTTCAATACGACGTGATGAGAATGGCACCTCACCTCTGTGGTGTTCCCCTCCAAATGCTGTGACTTCATTCCCATCACGAAAGAAGCATCAGAAAAATCCCAATTGAAAAATGTCCTTCAAAATACCTGGTAAGGACTAAAACTGACAATGTCAACAAAACCAAGGAAAAACTGAAAAACTTACATCGGAGGGGAGTCTAAGGTGACATGTTGATTAAATATAATGTACCTTCCTGGATGGGGTCCTGGACACAAGAAAGATATTATATAAAAAACTAAAAAAACTCTGAATAAGCTGTGCACTTGAGTTTATAATAATGTATCAATACTGCTTCATTAATTGTGATAAATTTGCCATATGTATGTGAGATGAGACGTAAATACTAGGGGGCGCCATGGGGGGTGGTATTTGAATATTTGTATTATCATCACCGTTTTTGTGAATCCAGGACTGTTCTAAAATAAAGAGCTTATTTAAATATAATATATTCAAATTATTTACATATATATTTTGTCAGTGGATGCATATCAGGCTGTCTTCAGTACCTTTCTGGTTATTTTGGGGTTTTGTTTTGCTCTACTTGGGTCTATCTGAATATTCCAGACTTACATTTATTTTTGACAGCCAACATTACTCTCATTAATATTTTATATAGAATTTTAAAACATTTGATAAGGTAACTATTAGCATATTTGGAAACACATATTGTTTCACCTGTCAGAAATAACTGCATAAAGAGAAAAGTGACTGCAGGATGATGTTGACTTATTTTATCTATAGAGTGTGGTTTAGGAGAGGAGTTTCTTTTTCTTCTTCTTTTTTTTTTTTTTTTTTTAGGAGTTTCTTCAAAGCAATATTTGTCTCATGATTCCTTGATATTAATAAGAGGCAATTTTTTGAAAGAGGAGAAGGGGGAAAAGGAAGAGGGAGAGAGAGAGAGAGAATCTTAAGCAGATACCCCGCAGCGCAGAGCCCAGTGTGGGGCTCAATTCTCCAACCCTGAATTCCTGACCTGAGCCAAAAATCAAGAATTAGATGCTGAATGAACTAAGCCCCTCGGGTCCTCCAAGAAAGGAGATTGGTATAAAACCGTCCATGGGCACCGAGGGGGGCACTTGACGGGATGAGCACTGGATGTTATTCTATATGTTGGCAAATCGAACTTCAATAAAAAAAAAATACAAAAAATAAATAAAAATTAAAAATTAAAAAGAAGTTATAAGAAGAAAAAAAAAAAACAAAAACCGTCCATGAGGCCTGGGGGATGATACAGCAACTAAGATTCTTGAATCCTAAAACTTGAAGTGCAGACACTTATATAGGTACAATTATACCACTCAATGTGACTTTTTTCTACTTGTTCTGTATCCTTTTCTACTTTTTCTTTCAACTTGTGCAAACAGAAGGCAAAGTAAAACTTGCGCATACCCAGAAATATGCAAACTTAGCAGAAGCCCTCAGGGAAGGCCCATCCCAAGGAGGAAAATGAAGCAAGTGCCAAACAAGACAAAGGACTCTGCAATTGACTCCACGTAACAATCACAGGTCCACAGCTCTGATTGTGTGTCCTTACAAAAACCACAAAACCCTAGGGTTTCAAAACACATGTAGATAGCACTTTTTTTTTTCAGACAACTCTCCATGATTCTTGAAAATTACAAATTATCTTTGACCTTCTATTTGTGGGGAAGGCAAGGGGGATCACCCAGAAGCGCAACAGGCAGGAAGGAAAGTGAAACCTTCCTCTCAATGGCGAGCACTGAGTGTTTCTGCACTATTCCCCTTGTGTTATATATAAATTACAATTCAAATTACATTCTGTATATAGACAGCTTCGTATAGTATTTTGCAAAAAAAAAAAAAAATTAGCCCATGAAATGCTAATGTTATACAGCTTGTTTCTTTTTTTAATTTTACCATACGTGATACTTTCCAGTGTTAAATTTCATGTTATAACCAAAGTTTCTGTCCTTTTCACTTGCATTTCAAACCCTCTCTTGTTGCCTTCAAAGCCCTTTTCACTACAGTCACACTTATTTATCTGTCATATGTGACATTGGTTACTGTTTATCATTTAATTGTCTTCTTGCCATATATTAATTCTTAATTTTGAGTGTTATTACATATGTTCTTCCATAATTCCCATTCCTTGTTTTTTTTTTTTTTAATCTATTTTGTGTTATTTAGCTTGGATATTTATTTAGTTAAGTCAAGTATAATTAAAGCCCAGGGTTATATTTGTTTACGGTATACAACATAGTGATTCACTGACTCTGTGTATTTCTCCATGCTCAGCAAGATGAGTGTATCCTAATCCTCTTTATCCATCCCCCGTATTCACCTTTCCTCCGGCAACCACCAGTTCACTCCCTCCACGTAGGGTCTGTTTTATTGTCTTTTGCTTGTCCATTTGTTCATCTGTATTGCTTCTTAAACTCCACATTCGAGTGAGATCATGTGGTATTTGACTTTCTCTGCTTAATTTATTTCATTTAACATTACAGCCTCTAGGTCCATCCATGTTGTTGCAAATGGCAAGATTTCATCCCTTTTCTGGGCTGAATAACATTCCATTGTGTATATAGACCCCATCTTCTCCATCCATCCATCCATCCATCCATCCATCCATCCATCCACGGAGGGACACTTAAGTTGCTTCCATGTCTCAGCTGTTCTAAGTTATGCTGCAGTAAACATGGGGGCAGGTTTATGTTTTTGAAGTAGTGTTTTTTTTCTTTTTCAGGTAAATATCCAGTAGTGGAATTATTGCATGATACGTGAATTCTATTTTTAAGTTTTTGAGGAATTTTCATATTGTTTCCAATAGTGATTTGCATTCCCACCAGTGCACAGGAGTTCTTTTTTTCCTTCATTCTTTTTTGTACTGGTTTAGATATATTATTTTAAATTTGTGTGTCTTTATTACATATTTTCAATGCATTTTTGTGTTACATATCCCCTAAATAGGAATCCTATTTATTCATATTTACTATGGTCTCTAACTTACTTAGTCATTTGTCTGTTTCTTTCAACACATAATGCTATCTCATTTGAAACCTTTTCTTCTTTATTTTTTTCGTATTTTCTTTATAACCTCCTCTCTAGTCATATGGAAGTTCTGCCTCAATTATGGAATGGGTTGTTTCCCCCCTAAAATTCTTGTATCGAAGCCCTAACCCCCATTGCCTCATAATGTGGCTGTATTTGGGCTTTTAAAGAAGTGATTATGTAAAATGAGGCCCTTAGATGGTCCCTAATCCAATCTGACTGAAGTTCTTATAGTAAAAGGAAATTAGGAGGCGGAAGAGACACAGGATTACATGCTCACAGAGAAATTGCCATGTGAAGGTATAACGAAAAGATGGTCTTCTGCAAGCCAACCAGATCCAAAATAAAATTTTAATTTTGAGTTTTAGCAATCTTATCCTTTATAATTATGTAAAGGCTGATCAATTCTAAAAGTTAGAAAGCCAAAAAGAAAATGAAATTTGGCCTTAGCTGATAATTAAACACACACACACACAAAATCAGATCTTTATGATTACTGTGTCTATACCAAATGCTAGAATTTTTTCTAACTTGGAGTTAAAAAGACTTTAACATTATTGACCTTTTTTTCGCTGTTATCTTCTGCAAGCTGTTTGCCATCTCAATATCATTTTTACTTTCAGGGAATATTTTCTTTATTTGTCTTATTATTATTCCTTTATGTATCACAAAATCCTTTTAAATAAGTTAATAAGAATGAAGTGAATTTCATCAAATGAAATCTGACAAGAGAGATAAAGTGCCGCTTCTTTAAATTATGGCTGATAGATGTAAGTATGCCGATTAGATGATAATTAATTACAGAGTGTATAACACTAAATACTAAATTAAATTTAATGAAACAATTTAAATTATTAAGTGCAATAAAATTAATGGAATCATAGTAGTCTCTTAAAGGAGGCCCTTTTACTTCTAAATAGATATAAGCCAAAAAAATAATTCTTCATAGATTTCAGGAATATAAGATAGAAGTATTCATTTCCATCAGACTTTATAAATTTCTTTTCATCCAAATATGCATTTCTCTTTATTACTGAATTTTTTTTTTTACATTTCCTGATATGTGGAAGTTCTACAAAGAAAATGAGGTGCTTCTTTTCTTGGTTTAAATGATCTAATGTCTTGAATAAATAAATATAAGAATTTAACCTTCCCCACCTACCACCATGACCACCACCACCACCACCACCACCACACACACACACACACACACACACACACACACATCCTTCCTGCATTTAGAATGATTAAGGGACCATTTCACTAGCATTTTAAGAGTCTTATTGAAACCAGTGATGGAAAGTGTGCCTATATTGAGGCAAAATTAACCACATTAGACGATGTGTATAAGTGTCAGTGTCAGAGAATCCCTCTTGCCTCCTGGACCAAATGACGTTCCTAATGAAGCACAGCTAAACCGTCAAATGTGCAGGTTGGGATCATTCTATCTACATGCACAGACTAAGAAATGAGCGTCTTTATAAATGTGTTTTCAACCATGCAACTAGTGTCAGAAACATCAAATCACGTTTCCTTTAAGACAGCGCTTATGCTCTGGAGTTGGGACTTAATAGACCCTACATACCTCATACCTCGTCTTATTTAACTGGACGATTACCGGACCACTGATCGGAGCTGCTCAGAATTAGATGCTAAATTAAGTTTGTTCTTTGTCCTTTCACAATGAGTATTTCAATGACAAAAGACAACTGTCAGAAAGTGGGGAAAATTCAATCAACAAATGTATAGTGAGGTTTTATAGGCTCCAGCATTCAATTAAGTGTGGAAATGCTTATAATTCCCATGGGTGCCTACTTCTGGTTTCATTCTCGGAAAAATAAAGGAGGGAGAACTTTTAAGATCTACTCTCTTAGCAGCTTTCAAATATAGGCTATAGTGCTGTTAACTTTAGTTATGGAGCCCTGACTTACATCCCCAGTGACATTCTTTCATATGAGAGCATCACACTTTAGTTTCCACATGTATTTCTGGCTTCTTTGTCATTGGTTAGTAAGCTACTGCACTTAAGTAAAGTTTGATTAGTTTGTTGTTAATTCTTTGGCATTTGCTGAAGCAGGTTGCTTTACCGACAGGCATTTTAACCCATGTTGTATATTCGATGCAAAGTTAAGTATATTTTCTTCAACAGAAGGGAACTATCATTTATTTTTCTCCTTTTGTTAAGATATAATTGATATACAGTGTGTAGGTTTAGAAGTACAACACGATGATCTTATACACGCGTGTATGAAAGGATTGCAATGACCATCGCCTCACATAAATGTCATTTTCTCTAACCATGTAGACATGGAAGGTACACTCCTTTGGCACGCGGTGTATAATGTCATTGTTGATTCAGTCCCTACGCAGTGTGTAAGATCCCCAGAACTCACCTGTCTTGTAAGTGGAACACAATTAGCACACTAAGGTCGGTTCATTCCCTCCCACAACTAAGATTTGCACGTGTGCTGACACTAAGATCTTCTCTCTGAACAACTTTCAAGTACATAATACACTTTTGTTGATCACAGTCACCACACCGTGCTGTAGATCCCAGAGCTTATTCACTTTATAAGGACATGTGTGTAGCCTTTGGCCAATAGCTCCTCATTTTTCCCCACCCGGTAACCATTCTATTCTCTAAATCCTTTAAATTCAGCTTTAAAGGAGAGAAATATCATACTTATCTGCTTTTCTCAGTCTGACTTACTCCATCTAACATAATGATTTCCAATGATTTGTTGGAAATGGCAGTGTTTTTCTTTTAATGGCTGAATAATATTCCGTTTGATATATAGCATATTTCCCCCCAGCTTTATTGATGTATAATTGACAAATTTATAGGACATTTAAAATGTACATGATGGGGACACCCAGGTGGCTCAGCGGTTGAGCATTTGCCCTCGGCTCAGGTCATGGGGGGTCAAGTCCCGTGTCAGGCTCCCTGCATGGAGCCTGCTTCTCCCTTGGCCTGTGTCTCTGCCTCTCTCTCTCTCTCTCTCTCTGGGTCTCTCATGAATAAATAAAATGTTTTAAAAAATAAATAAATAAAATGTACATGATGACTTGATGTACATTGTGAAAGAATCTCCTCGCTGCCTTAATCACACATCCCTCACCTCACTTTTGTGTGTGTGTGGGGGGGGGGGGAACTTTATGGAGACCTTGAAGTTCTACTCTTAGCAAGTTCGATTACAGCATTATCAACTACAACCGCTAGGTCATCCATTAGAACCTCAGACCTTATTCATCTTACAAGTGAAATTTTGCATTCTTTTTTACGACCTTCTGTGTCCTCTCCCCTACAGTCTCAGGTAAACACTTTCTACTTGCTCTCTATAAATATGTCGGCTTCTTCTTTTTTCTAGGTTCCACACATGAGTGATACCATGGATGTACATGGAGTATTTCTCTGTCTGGCTTATTTCACTCAGTATAATGCCCTTCAGATTAACCCATATTGTTGCAAATAACAGGATTCCCTACTTTTTAAAGGCTTAATAATTCCGTTGTGTGTGTGTGTGTATAGTGTACACTGCACCGTACGCATGTGTATGTAAGTATACGTATATGTATCACATTTTCTTGATCCACTGATCTGTTGACGTACACATAGGTCGTTATATAGACTACTACAGATAACACTGCAAAGAGCGTGGAGGTGCAGATGTCTCTTCCAAAGAGTGATTTCCTGTCCGTTGATATGTATCCAGAAGCGGTGCTGATGGATTAAATTTTAGCTTTATTTTTAATTTTTTGAGAAAGCTCCATACTGTTTTTCATAATGGCTGTACCAATTCACGTTCCCACCGACAGTACACGGGGTTCCCTTTTTGCCACATTCTTGCCAGTATCATCTTGTCTTTTTAATTTTAGCCATTCTAACAGATGTGAGGTGATATTTCACTGTGGTTTTGATTTGTATTTCTCTGTTGATTAATGATGCTAGGCATCTTTTCATGTTTCTGGTGGCCATACGTATGCCTTCTTTGAAAAATGCTGATTCAGGCCTTCTGCCCATTTTAAAATCAGATTATTTGATTTTAAATAATGAGTTGTATGAATCCTTTATAAATTTTGGATACTCTTTATCAGACATGTGGTTTGCAAATCCCATTCCATAGATTTTTCATTTCATTTTGTTAATTATTTCTTATGCTCTATAGAAGGGTTTTTTTTTTTTTTTTTTTTTAGTTCGATGTACTGACATTTGTTCATTTTCGATTTTGAAACTTGGGCTTTTGGTGTCATATTTAAAAAGTAAGACCATATCAATGAGCTTTTTCCCTTTTATTCTAGGAGTTTTATAATATTAGGCCTGACTTTTAAGCCTTTAATCCGTTTGGAGTTAATTTTTGTATATGATGTAAGATAGGGATCCAATTTTATTCTTTTGCATGTGAATATCCAGTTCTCCTCGTACCGTTTATTGAGCACAAAGAATATCCTTTCCCCATTGTGTGTTTGGGGTGCCCTGTCAAACATCAGCTGACCTCGTCTGCGTCCTTCACCCTCACAGACAGCTGAAACCAGCTGGAGTTGGCTATTCTCTTTCCCCTGAGGTCAGGCCTTGTTAAGAACCGAGTGCTCTAATTTATTTCAACATAGTTCCTTTTCCTTTCTTCCTCTTAGAAGCATGAGGGGATTTTTCTCTGATATTGATATTTATTGTGAGAGCCTCATCAAGATACTGGAGGTAAATCTCACAAAATTGCAGTTCCCCTCCCCCCCATAAATTGGGCTCCTGGGAATATAGACAATTCACTGAGTTGTCTATATTTAGCCTCATAGACAAATTTGTCTATCACTGTCCTGGTTTTCCTGGCCTGCACTGGTTTCTGCTGTGGGTCTCGGTTCTGGTAAGCCAACTGCTTGTATAGGCCTGTCTGTGGTTTCCAGAGTTGGAGATGCCACTTTGCCCTGTGTCCTCCCCTCACCCACAGATCCAAGAGTTGTGGACTTCCCAGTGTCTTCAGCATGTACTTGTATTTAAGAGGGAGTGGCAACTTCCAACTTTTGCAAACACAGAACCAGGAACTGGAAGCACCCTGGCAGCAGCATCTACACAACATGAATACGTACTGATGTCTGATTGGCACGTGGCCCACTCCCATTTTCCCTTCTTTGGAAGACTCTTGCCCTTCATCTTTCTTAAGCCTCCAAATCACCTCCCTCCTCTCCATCACCTTTATAAAACTACAACTAGTGATGTGTTGTTGCCTCCACTCCTGCCACAGCTCATTTCCACTGTTCTTACTTCGTCTCTTCCCCCCAGTGTCAACCAGCTTGTTTTATGGATCTACATCTCATGTTGAAAAAGTTGGCCTTTTGTAGAAAGTGGACATTGATCATAACATGACAGGACAAAATGGTGGTTAAGAGCTCAGACTCTGGCACGAGTCAGATAGATTCTAATCCTCACACCATGATCAGCTTAGTTCACCTCCTCCACTCTATAGGCTGATATAATATGGCACTTACCTCAGGCAGTTTTCAGGGGGACACTCTCTCTCTGTGAAGTTCTACTCAATTAGCTTCTCTCTCATAAAGGATCAGCTCCTCAGTCAGCTGTACCCAGCACCTAGATGGAAGCTTCTGATGCTTTCCTCAGCCCTTCCTTGTGCTCTGTGCTCTACGGGGAATTTCTGAGAAATAGGGAAGAAAGCTAATAAGAACTTCTTTGTCTCCATTTCTCCAATGGACAATTCTCAACACATTTCACAAGAGCTTCTCCCATTTCAGGTAGAGTTGGCACCATTCATTCCCAGTAGTCATCTTTTCACCAGATTTGCATCTTTCCCATTTGACTACATTTCTTTTTTTTTTTTTTCTCTATATTCTCCTTCCCCCTCCCTGAGGGACACTCTGGCTCCTTTGCATCAGTACTATCTTCAGGTCTCTGTTATTTTGTGAGTTTGTGTTTTCTGTGGAGTCCTATGAGGTTTCCTTCTCTCTAGAATTAAAATGTTTGGAAAAAGGTATATTTATAAGTCTTTCTGGAGCTCTGAGAATTCTGGGAGTCTGGATTGTAAACTAAAATTTTAACGTCCAACCAGTTGATAATAAAAATTCAATTCCAAGCGTCTGTTCCTGCAGGTTAGTAATTCAATAGTTTAACGACCTTCATTTCTTTTTCCACCGCGGAATTCCTACATAAAGAATATAATTTTGCATTAGAAGATGCATTGCTGGGGCACCTGGGTGGCTCAGATGGTTGGGCATCTGCCTTCAGCTCAGGTCATGATCTCAGGGTCCTGGAATTGAGCCCCATGTCTGGCTTCTGGCTCAGCGGGGAGTCTGCTTCTCCCTCTTTCTCTACCTCATCCCACTGCTCATACTTGCCCTGTGTCTCTCTGTCTCAATTGAATAAAACCCTTAAAAATAAATATATACATACATAGTACATTGCCAATATTCCATATGCAGAAAGCTAGTGATACCATAACACAAAATTCCAGAACATGCTATTAGCTACTAGAATACAACTATTCTGTATTTTGCAAATGTTTATTATTAATTTTATATTTATCCTGCATTTAAAAATATCTGTTTGTCTGGAAGAGACTAATATAGAAAATAAGTATTGAGATCTGTACGCATATGCACATACAACTCATGATTAAATGATAAATTCATTATCAAGAAGATAAATATTTCTCTTGAAATCTGTATATATCCAATAATATTGAATAATATTAATTCAGTGATTATGAACTCAGTTAATTCAGTGATATTCATAATACAATTATTTTAAGCATAAGTCTTAATTTTTTAATTTAACAAAAATCAACATCATGCATAGAGGATACTCATTGAAATTAGCACCTGTAATTTGAGAAATGATGACACATTATAACACAGAAAAACAACCCATTATATGCCTGTTTTTTTTTTTAATGGCCATTTTGTACTTTTCGACCTTGTTTTTTAATTTCAAATGGTAGCACAAAACAAGTCATTTTGTCCTAACAGAATTCCAATAATCAAGTGACTCCTTAAATACTGAAGAGATTTAAAAAAAAAAAAAATCTTTTTTCTCTCATTTTGTTAATTTAATGATCTATGATCTTCACGTTGAAAAAAACAGATACAGGCAATTTTTTTTTAAAAAAAAGAGAGGCATTTAAATCAGTCACATTTAAAAGCCGAGTGTATCCAGAAGCTTTAATGTATAATGAATGATAGTTATTATTCTAAACTTTTGAAAATACTGGATATACTACATAAGCAAGTTTTCCTCACTAAAGTATCAAGCTGTCCATTAATTTGTCTTTGAAATACATCCTGGGCAAGATGTGCTCTGGACATTGTCCAAATTAATCAGGCTTCTTGAATCTGCAGATAAAAATGTCTTTATAGCATATTCAAAGAATATTACATTAAAGACACTGAATAGTCCCAGCAAGCTTGTGGTGACTATTATGTTGCCTGTTGATTAATATATGAAAATAATCATTTGGCTTCTTAATTTCCTAGCTTTCCACATCTCAGTGAATGGCACCATCATCCATCCTGTTGCTCCAGCCAAAACCATTCAGTGCTCTTCCACCAAATTCTTGATACGGTTTAGCGCTTACTTCATGGAGTTTTCCGTGAGTGTTCTTTGGTTGCTCTCTCTTCCTCAGACTCTAACCCAATCTGTAATCAAGTCCTATAGACTCCGGTTGCACAAGGTATTCAGAAAATCTACTCCTTTCCAGCTTCCCTACTGCAGTCTTAGTCTAACTCACATCAGCTCTCAACTGAATGACCAAAATGACTTCCCAACTTGTCTCTCATCCTCCATTCTCAATACCAAAGACAGCAACTGGAGTTAGTGATTTAAATTTGAAGCCATGCTTTGACAAGTTCTAGTTTAAAAGTTAGTATGCTGCCATTGCAATTAGAATATCTTCAAACTGTATTTTTTTTATTATTTACATAATTTAGCTGATTTTATTGCATGCCAGCCCTACATCGTGCTCATTACAGTACAACAGACACTGGCTTTTTTTTTTTTTTTTTTTGCTCCTTGAAACTGACTAATTAACCCAATTATTAATTCTTCCCTCTGCTATTCCTGCAGGTCTCATACCTTTTCAAATGATTCATTCTTGGCCACCTTCACTAAGGAAATATCTCTATTTGTTTTGACTTCTTTGTAATATTTATTGCTACCTGAAGGAAACTACTCTATCTTGATCAAAAGATAGAGGGATATGAAGGATTCCTAGCACATAGAAGCCTCTCACCCCAGAACTTTTGAATGAATAAATGTAGTATTTAATTCAGTATTCTGTAACAAACTCTTACATGGCACAGAAAGAAGAAAAGAAAGTCTCACAAAGGTAGGTACTAGTGGCAACTGTAAAGCCAATTCCAAATATTCTTATGAATCACCAGTCAGTTCTTTTGCTCTTTACCTCCTGCTGGAAAAAATTATATGTAGACACCCCAGAGCCCTATTAGATAGTAGTAGTGTAGTTAATTAACATTATTAATGTGTATAAGTAAAAGTAACCCATATAATAAATGTAATGAAGGTTGACTATGTGAAAGGCACGGTGCTGGTCCCTGGAGATAGAAAATAGTTTTCTCTTGGCACATGGCACATGTGTGAAATTTTTTCTTCTCTTAGCATTAAATGTTTAATTCTTCATGATGATTTAATGGCTCCTACCAGGTGATTTTAATGGCTTACCCTTTGTCTTTCTTTCCTTCAACTTTATAAAGTCAGGGGCACCTGGGTGCCTTAGCTGGTTAAGGGTCTTTCTTCAGTTCAGGTCATGATCCCAGGGTCCTGGGATCGAGCCCCACATCGAGCTCCCTGCTCAGTGGGGAGTCTGCTTCTCCCTTGGCCTCTGTCCCCACCCCTCACTCCTCTCATGCTCTCTCTCTTTCTCTGAAATAAATAAAATCTCCAAAAAGAGACCAAAGCATAGCAATATGGGGTTAATAACATAGGAACAAAATTTCTTTCTGAAAAAAAAAAAAAAAAAAGCTCAAATTTGAATCTGTATAAATGTATTTTTAAATATTATTTTTGTTGTTTTTATTATTTTATGTATTATCATAATCAGTATTATCTTACTTTATTAGCCAAAAGTAAATATTTTAGGGAAAATTAATAATAATAGTGAATAACAAAAGGCATTTTTGAATAGCATGAACATTAGAGTCACTCATGAAATTAAAATTGGAGTCCTCACCTCCACCTTTAAGAAAACTTAATAGTTCCAGATTTACCTAAACTCACCCCCTTTCCCTCAGAAATATAGCATAGAACTGCATAATTTGAGGGAAACTATTAGAATAATTTAACCTGAATAATAAATTATCATCGCTGAAGTATAGAATATAAATTAATTTTTATTAATTTTCTCAACAAATGTTTGCAAAATATGTACAGCATTTCAGACATCAAGGTGCATACCCAGAGCAATTACCAGGAGGAAGAGTATTTGCAGGATTTCTTTCTATGCAAACAAGTGTGATTTTCCAAATAATTATTCTACTTAAGTTATCTTACTTTATTCACGTCTCTGCTCTTATAATATTATAGATTTCCAGCAGGAAGCAGCTAACACATTTCTCGTCTTTTAGTAAATCCAAGATTGTAGCGTCTTACGTGATCAGCCACTTAATTGCGCTACTTTACAAAACCATCCTCAAATAAAGAGTTCCATTTGAGGTATTTTTAGAATCTCTAATAAAAAATTACTGCCCTCCAAGCATTAGATATTTAAAGTGAAGGGAGAAAGTAATCGGAGTTTCTTCTCTCATTTCAATTGGATTGGCAAAATTTCCATCTGAAATCATTATCTGAATTCTTAACCCTAAGCATGGCTTTTTTGGTGCCATTTTGTATATTTTTCACATCACGCCTATTATTATTGTCAGACACTGTGCTTCGTACAAGCAGCAGCGAGTGACTCTGTTGTTCCATTCCAGGGCTTCCTTTCTGGTTGAAGAGAAAGGGTGGACCTAGTTTGGTAATAGCCCCATAGCTGCCAATAGTTTTCTTCAGATCACTTTGATTTTTACATGAGAACGTTGAATAAATTCATCAAATTATGGCATTTCTTTGGCTTAAATGACAAGTATAATTGCAGCGTCCACGAGACATTAATTACGAGCCTGGAGCCTTATATGCCCAGCCTAAGTACATTTCAAATTTGCAAATAGAAGTTTACCCAATAACAATTTGAAAACACATTGCTTCCTTACGAGAATGATTATAAATTATTTTACCTATAAAATATAGGTATAGCGCTGTAATTGAATGCTCTTTAATATGGGATAATTTTATGGTTGTTTTTGTTAGTTTTTTTTTTTTTTTTTTACTTCAAAAGCTAAAACCTTTTTATTAAATATATGAAATGTCTTACATGACATGGTCTCTTAGCTCCGGAAAAAGCAGTATGCTTTTCTTTGAAGTGCTCTTTTCTCTTGATAGTAACAAACTTTGTGAGATTCACTGTAGACTTTAAAAACAGATTTTGAGTCTTTTGCCTGTGATGAGGATGCAGAGAGTCACCAGAGACAGATGCTTCCATCCTAACAATGATAACCAGACAGAAAGCTGAAACATCAGCTATTTTTCAACACCTAAGATAGTTAAAGAGGCAAAGAGCCTTAAATTAACTGAATTTCAGAAAGTGACAAGTCTTTCTTAGGATAGAGGGTTTTCACAGCTGCATTCATCCTTGGCAGAGAGGTGGGAATGAAAGGAAGGTGCCACATGCAGGTACAAGACAAAACCTGCCAAACCCGAAAAGACTTTTAATGTTCACATTATGATAATGTGCTGTGAGGGATGGGGCGCCGAGAGCCCCAGGCTAGGCGTCCTCTACTTCCCCATGGGCTTTGGGGCTGGGGTACAGAAGGTCAGGGCGCAGCAGGAGCAACAAGCCAGGAGGGCCTTGCCGAGTGCAAGACAGTCTTCCAGAGTTTGAGGACACGCGTAGAAAACTGACTGATAACACTGCACATCCTCCTTCTAAGTTCCAAACCAACTGCAATAATCCCACTCTTGCAGACCCAACCTTCTCCCTGGAAGCCCCCCAGCTGGTGCAAAGGGAATGATAGATACCACATAGGAAGGGCTGAAAAGGAAGTCGTGAGCCTTTATTTCTTTTTCAGATGTTTCATTGTTAACGTGTAGGAGCACCCATGATTTCTGTGTGTCCGTGTCCTCTCCTGTAACATCACCAAATTTGCTGATTAGTTCTTTTTCTAAAAAGATTTTATTTATTCATGATTGCTGATTATTTCTAACCATTTTTTTAGTGTTTTTTTGTTGTTGTTTAGGTTTTTTGAGTTTTTTTTTTTTTTAACAGGTTGTTGAGATATAATTCACACACTATACAACTCACTCATTTAAAGTACACAGTTCAGGGGCCTTCAGTAGGTTCATGGAATCGTGCACCTATTCCCACAATAAGGTTTCCACGTTTGCATCACTCCACCCGGTGCCCCCTGGACCGACTCCCTGGTACCTACCATCTGCTTTGTCTTCTCTGGATGCTCCTTTTCTGAACTTTTCATACAAATGGAACCATGCAATGTGTGTCCTTTTGTGATCAGCTTCTTTCATTACCCTAAGTAATGCTTTCAGCGCTTACAGGATTCTCTATATATAGATAATATAATCTGCAAGCACATTTTTCTGCATTCTTTCCCATTTGTAGGCCTTTTATTTCTATGTCTTGCCTGATGGCTCCAGGTAGCATTGAATAAAAATGGCCAGAGTAGACACCCTTCTCTTGCTTCCGACCTTAAAGGGAAAAAAACTTCCAACCTTTCACCATCAAGTACCATCTTAGCTGTAGGTCTATCATTTGTGGCCTTTATTATGACAAGGAACGTTCCTTCTAGACTCAATTTATTGAGGGGTTTTATCATCAAAGGAGGTTATATTTGTTATATGCCTTTTCTGCATCTATCAAGATGGTCATATGATTTTTATCTTTCACTCTATCACTATGATGTATCATCCCTACTGATTTGTCTGTGTCGAGCCATCCTTGCACAGCACGATAAATCCTGTTGGATCACCGTGTAACGATCCTTTTAACGTAGACTTCAATTTGCCTGTTTTTGCTGATGATTTTTGCCTCTATGTCAACAAGGGACACTCGCCTATAGTTTTCTTTCGTGTGGTGTCCTTAACTGGCATTGGTATCAGAGTGATGCTAGCCTTGTAAGACGAGTGTGGGAGTATTTCTTCCTCTTCAAATTTTGGAGCATTTTGAAGAGTGTTGGCATTACTTCTTCTTTACATAGTTGGTAGTATTCATCAGTGAAATCATCTGGTTCTTAGCTTTTCATTGTTGGGAGGTTTTTGATTGCTGATTCACTCTCTTTATTCATGATTTGTCTGTTCAGATTTCCTATTTTTTTATGATTCAATCTTGGTAAGTTATCTTTTTCTGAAAATGTATCCATTCTTCTAAGTTATCGATTTTGTTGGTTATAAATGTTCAGAGTGGCTTCTTTTATGTCCTGTGTATTTCTGTAGTGTCAGTTGTGATATTTTCTCTTTTATTACTGATTTTATTTATTTGGGTCTCCTCATTTTTTTTTCTTGATTAGCTAAAGGTTTGTTCATTTTGTTTATCGTTTAAAAAAAAAAACAGCTCTTAGTTTAATTTGAGCTTTTCTATTGTTTCTTGGCTCTGATTTTATTTGTTTGGGTCTTCTTTTTTTTCTTGATTAGCTAAAGGTTTGCCCATTTTGTTAATCATTTAAAAAAACAGCTCTTTGCTTAATTTGAACTTTTCTATTGTTTTTTGGCTCTCAATTTCATCTATTTCTGTTGTGATCTTTGTTATTTCCTTTTTCTGCTAACTTCAGTCTGAATTTGCTCCTGTTTTTTGAGCTCCTTGAGGTATATATTTGGGATCTTTCCTTTTTCTTACAGCGGAAATTAATGCTATAAAGGTCCCTCTTAAACTGCTTTTGCTGTATCCCATAGGTTTTGGTAAATTATGTTACCATCATTATTTGTTTCAAGGTATTTATTGATTTTCCTTTTGACTTCTTTTTTGATGTATTGGTTATTCAAGAATATGGTGTTTAATTTTCACATATTTGTGAGATTTCCAGCTTTTCTCTTGTTATTGATCCCTAGTTACATACCATTTTGATTAGAAAAGATACTGGTATGATTTTAGTCTTCTTAATTTGTTTTTTTTAATAATAAATTTATTTTTATTGGTGTTCAATTTACCAACATACAGAATAACACCCAGTGCTCATCCAGTCAAGTGCCCCCCTCAGTGCCCGTCACCCATTCACCCACACCCTCCGCCCTCCTCCCTTTCCATCACCCCTAGTTCGTTTCCCAGAGTTAGGAGTCTTTATGTTCTGTCTCCCTTTCTGATATTTCCCACACATTTCTTCTCCCTTCCCTTATATTCCCTTTCACTATTATTTATATTCCCCAAATGAATGAGAACATATAATGTTTGTCCTTCTCCGATTGACTTACTTCACTCAGCATAATACCCTCCAGTTCCATCCACGTTGAAGCAAATGGTGGGTATTTGTCGTTTCTAATGGCTGAGTAATATTCCATTGTATACATAAACCACATCTTCTTTATCCATTCATCTTTCGATGGACACCGAGGTTCCTTCCACAGTTTGGCTATTGTGGACATTGCTGCTATAAACATCGGGGTGCAGGTGTCCCAGCGTTTCACTGCATCGTATCTTTGGGGTAAATCCCCAGCAGTGCAATTGCTGGGTCGTAGGGCAGGTCTATTTTTAACTCTTTGAGGAACCTCCACACAGTTTTCAGGAGTGGCTGCACCAGTTAACATTCCCACCAACAGTGTAAGAGGGTTCCCTTTTCTCCACATCCTCTCCAACATTTGTGGTTTCCTGCCTTGTTAATTTGCCCCATTCTCACTGGTGTGAGGTGGGATCTCATTGTGGTTTTGATTTGTATTTCCCTGATGGCAAGTGATGCAGAGCATTTTCTCACGTGCATGTTGGCCATGTCTATGTCTTCCTCTGTGAGATTTCTCTTCATGTCTTTTGCCCATTTCATGATTGGATTGTTTGTTTCTTTGGTGTTGAGTTTCATAAGTTCTTTATAGATCTTGGAAACTAGCCCTGTATCTGATACATCATTTGCAAATATCTTCTCCCATTCTGTGGGTTGTCTTTTAGTTTTGTTGACTGTATCCTTTGCTGTGCAAAAGCTTCTTATCTTGATGAAGTCCCAATAGTTCATTTTTGCTTTTGTTTCTTTTGCCTTCGTGGATGTATCTTGCAAGAAGTTACTGTGGCCGAGTTCAAAAAGGGTGTTGCCTGTGTTCTCCTCTAGGATTTTGATGGAATCTTGTCTCACATTTAGATCTTTCATCCAGTTTGAGTTTATCTTTGTGTATGGTGAAAGAGAGTGGTCTAGTTTCATTCTTCTGCATGTGAATGTCCAATTTTCCCAGCACCATTTATTGAAGAGACTGTCTTTCTTCCAAGGGATAGTCTTTCCTCCTTTATCGAATATTAGTTGACCATAAAGTTCAGGGTCCACTTCTGGGTTCTCTATTCGGTTCCATTGATCTATGTGTCTGTTTTTGTGCCAGGACCACACTGTCTTAATGACCACAGCTTTGTAGTACAACCTGAAATTTGGCGTTGTGATGCCCCCAGATACGGTTTTCTTTTTTAAAATTCCCCTGGCTATTCGGGGTCTTTTCTAATTCCACACAAATCTTAAAATAATTTGCTCTAACTTGCTGAAGAAAGTCCATGGTATTTTGATAGGGATTGCATTAAACGTGTAAATTGCCCTGGGTAACATTGACATTTTCACAATATTAATTCTGCCAATCCATGAGCATGGAATATTTTTCCATCTCTTTGTGTCTTCCTCAATTTCTTTCAGAAGTGTTCTATAGTTTTTAGGGTATAGGTCCTTTACCTCTTTGGTGAGGTTTATTCCTAGGTATCTTAGGCTTTGGGTGCAATTGTAAATGGGATTGACTCCTTAATTTCTCTTTCTTCAGTCTCATTGTTAGTGTATAGAAATGCCATTGATTTCTGGGCATTGATTTTGTATCCTGCCACGCTACCAAATTGCTGTATAAGTTCTAGCAATCTTGGGGTGGAGGCTTTTGGGTTTTCTATGTATAGTATCATGTCATCGGCGAAGAGGGAGAGTTTGACTTCTTCTTTGCCAATTTGAATGCCTTTAATGTCTTTTTGTTGTCTGATTGCTGAGGCTAGGACTTCCAGTACTATGTTGAATAGCAGTGGTGAGAGTGGACATCCCTGTCTTGTTCCTGATCTTAGGGGAAAGGCTCCCAGTGCTTCCCCATTGAGAATGATATTTGCTGTGGGCTTTTCGTAGATAGCTTTTAAGATGTCGAGGAATGTTCCCTCTATCCCTACACTCTGAAGAGTTTTGATCAGGAATGGATGCTGTATTTTGTCAAATGCTTTCTCTGCATCTAATGAGAGGATCTTATGGTTCTTGGTTTTTCTCTTGCTGATATGATGAATCACATTGATTGTTTTACGAGTGTTGAACCAGCCTTGCGTCCCGGGGTAAATCCTACTTGGTCATGGTGAATAAATCTCTTAATGTATTGTTGGATCCGATTGGCTAGTATCTTGTTGAGAATTTTTGCATCCATGTTCATCAGGGATATTGGTCTGTAATTCTCCTTTTTGGTGGGGTCTTTGTCTGGTTTTGGAATTAAGGTGATGCTGGCCTCATAGAATGAATTTGGAAGTACTCCATCTCTTTCTATCTTTCCAAACGGCTTTAGGAGAATAGGTGTGGTTTCTTCTTTAAACGTTTGATAAAATTCCCCTGGGAAGCCATCTGGCCCTGGACTCTTGTGTCTTGGGAGGTTTTTGATGACTGCTTCAATTTCCTCCCTGGTTATTGGCCTGTTGAGGTTTTCTATTTCTTCCTGTTTCAGTTTTGGTAGTGTGTGGGTTTCCAGGAATGCATCCATTTCTTCTAGATTGCCTAATTTATTGGCGTATAGCTGTTCATAATATGTTTTTAAAATCGTTTGCATTTCCTTGGTGTTGGTAGTGATCTCTCCTTTCTCATTCATGATTTTATTAATTTGAGTCTTCTCTCTCTTCTTTTTAACAAGGCTGGCTAATGGTTTATCTATCTTATTAATTCTTTCAAAGAACCAACTCCTGGTTCTGTTGATCTGTTCCACAGTTCTTCTGGTCTCAATTTCGTTGAGTTCTGCTCAAATCTTTATTAACTCCCTTCTTCTCCTGGGTGTAGGATCTATTTGCTGTTTTTTCTCTAGCTCCTTTATGTGTAAGGTTAGCTTTTGTATTTGAGTTCTTTCCAGTTTTTGAATGGATGCTTGTATTGCGATGTATTTCCCCCTTAGGACTGCTTTTGCTGCATCCCAAAGATTTTGAACGGTTGTATCTTCATTCTCATTAGTTTCCATGAATCTTTTTAATTCTTCCTTAATTTCCTGGTTGACCCTTTCATCTTTTAGCAGGATGGTCCTTAACCTCCACGTGTTTGAGGTCCTTCCAAACTTCTTGTTGTGATTTAGTTCTAATTTCAAGGCATTATGGTCTGAGAATATGCAGGGGACGATCCCAATCTTTTGGTATCGGTTCAGACCCGATTTGTGACCCAGTATGTGGTCTATTCTGGAGAAGGTTCCATGTGCACTTGAGAAGAATGTGTATTCAGTTTAGTTTGGATGTAAAGTTCTGTAGATATCTGTGAAATCCATCTGGTCCAGTGTATCATTTAAAGCTCTCGTTTCTTTGGAGATGTTGTGCTTAGAAGACCTATTGAGTATAGAAAGAGCTAGATTGAAGTCACCAACTATAAGTGTATTATTATCTAAGTATTTCTTCACTTTGGTTAATAATTGATATATTTGGCAGCTCCCACATTCGGGGCATATATATTGAGGATTGTTAAGTCCTCTTGTTGAATAGATCCTTTAAGTATGAGATAGTGTCCCTCTTCATCTATCACTACAGTCTTCGGGGTCAATTTTAGTTTATCTGATATAAGGATGGCTACCCCTGCTTTCTTTTGAGGACCATTCGAATGGTAAATGGTTCTCCAACTTTTTATTTTCAGGCTGTAGGTGTCCTTCTGTCTAAAATGAGTCTCTTGTAGACAGCAAATAGATGGGTCCTGCTTTTTTATCCAGTCTGAAACCCTGCGCCTTTTGATGGGGTCATTAAGCCCGTTCACATTCAAAGTTACTATTGAGAGATATGAGTTTAGTGTCATCATGATATCTATTCAGTCCTTGTTTTTGTGGATTGTTGCACTGAACTTCTTCTTAAAGGTGAATTTTAAGAGTCCCCCTTAAAATTTCTTGCAGAGTTGGTTTGGAGGTCACATATTCTTTTAGTTCCTGCCTGTCTTGAAAGCTCTTTATCTCTTCTTCCATTTTGAATGAGAGCCTTGCTGGATAAAGTATTCTTGGTTGTATGTTCTTACATTTAGGACCCTGAATATATCCTGCCAGCCCTTCCTGGCCTGCCAGGTCTCTGTGGAGAGGTCTGCTATTACCCTAATACTCCTCCCCATAAAAGTCAGGGATTTTTTGTCTCTTGCTGCTTTAAGGATCTTCTCTTTATCTTTGGAATGTGCAAGCTTAACTATTAGATGTCGAGGTGTTGAATGTTTTTTATTGATTTTGGGGGAGGGGGGGAGGTCTCTCTATTTCCTGGATCTGAATGCCTGTTTCCCTTCCCAGATTAGGAAAGTTTTCAGCTATGATTTGTTCAAATACATATTCTGTCCCTCTGGCCCTTTCGGCGCCCTCAGGAACCCCAATTAAACGTAGGTTTTTCTTCCTCAGGCTGTCGTTTATTTCCCTTAATGTATCCTCATGGTCTTTTAATTGTTTGTCTCTTTTTTCCTCCGTTTCCCTCTTTGCCATCAACTTGTCTTCTATGTCACTCACTCGTTCTTCCACCTTTTTAACCCTCGTCGTTAGGACTTCTAGTTTGGATTGCATCTCATTCAATTGATTTTTAATTTCTGCCTGATTGGATCTAAATTCTGCAGTCATGAAGTCTCTTGAGTCCTTTATGCTTTTTTCTAGAGCCACCAGTAGCTGCATAATAGTGCTTCTGAATTGGCTTTCTGACATTGAATTGTAATCCAGATTTTGTAACTCTGTGGGAGAGAGGACTGTTTCTGATTCTTTCTTTTGAGGTGAGGTTTTCCTTCTAGTCATTTTGCTCAGTGCAGAGTGGCCAAAAACAAGTTGTATTGGGAAAAGGAGAAAAAGAGAGGAGAGAAAGAAGGAAAGAAAAGAGAAAAAGCAAAAAGAAAAAAGGAAGACAAAAAGAGAAGAAAAAGAGAAAGAAAAATGAAGAAAGGAAAAAAAAAGGGTGGGGAAAGCAAACAGAAATCAAAAAGAAAAGAAAAGAAAAAAAAAAAAAAAGCACGGGGGAGTATCTTCTGATTCTGTGTACTTTAAGTTCCTTGACTTCTGTAACTTGTCCGTCTAGCTGGTCTTCTGGGGGAGGGGCCTGTTGTGCTGATTTTCAGGTGTGAGCACTTGGGGAGCTGCTGTGCCCCTGCCTGGTGCAGGGCTCAGTGGGGGTTGTTTACCCTGTGAGGCCCCAGGAGCAACAGCCCCAGTGGCGGGGCCAGCTCTGGAAACCTGGATTCAGCCCCTGCAGTAACTCCGGAGCTCTCGGTCTGCAGGGCCTGGAGGCTCCGGGCGGGGCCTCTGATCTGCTCAGCTGGGGCAGGAGCGTCCTTGCTGTCCTGGGCCCTCCCGGCCTCTGCCTGTCCCGGGGGAGGCCGGATCCTGGGCTGTGTCCCGGCGCCCTGTGCTCCGGGGCCTGCGCTGTTGGATTCGCGCTCCCGCCCCGCAGCCCCCTCCGCGGAGCCGCCCCCGAGCCCCTCCGAGCTGCTCCGGGTCCCCCGTGCGCGCTGCAGCCCTTAGGGAGCTCGGCGCACTCTCCCGGGGCGCAGGTGTCTGTTAGTGTCCCCGGGAGCCCGAGGGCATCCCCGCCCTCCTAAGGTCCTGCTGTAACTCCCTGTGAGCCCCTTTCCGCCCGGGAAGGTTGGTGCAGCTCCTGCTTCTCAAGAACGGGGCTCTCCTGTCCTGGGGACACTCGCCCCCCCACCCCCAGGCCTTTTGTTTCTTTATTTCTTTTTCCCTGTCTTCCTACCTTGATAGAAGCCCGAACTCTTCTCACTGTAGCCTTTCAGCTGGTCTCTCTTTAAATCTCAGGCCGAATTTGTAGATTTTCAGGATGATTTGAAGGTTATCTAGGTAATTTAGTGGGGACAGGTAATTTGGGGACCCTACTCTTCTGCCGTCTTGCCCCTCCTCTCAGTCTTCTTAATTTGTTAAAACTTGTTTTGTGCCTATCTGTTCTGGAGAATGTTCTGAGCATACTTGAGAAGAATGTGCATCCTGCTGCTCTTGGATGAAGGAATGTACAGGTCTAATGTGTCTAATGTCTTTATTGATTTCCTGCTTGGATGATCTGTTGTTGAAAATGGGGTATTCAAGTCCCCTACCATTATTTATTGCTATTTTTCTCTTTCATAATTGCTCGTATTTGCTTAATATATTCAAGCGTTCCTAAGTTGAGTATATTTTTATTTAAAATTGTTATGTATTGTTGATGAATTGACCTTTTTATCATTATATCATGATCTTTTTTCCCCGTTGCGATTTTTGGCTAAAGTCTATTTTATCTGACACAATTATAGATGCCCCTGATCTTTTTTAGTTCTTACTGGCATGGAATTTTTTTTTTCCATCTCATCATTTTGAGTTTGTGTGTGCCCTTAAAGATGAATAAACTGAATAAGTCTCCTGTAGGCAGCATATGGTTGAGCCTTTTTTTTTTCTTTAACCCATCAAACCAATCTATGTCTTTTTACTGGATAATGCAGTTCATTTACATTTAGAGTAATTATTTATAGTTAAGGATGAGTAATGTCTTATTATCAATGGCTTCCTGGCTATTTTGTAATTCCCCTTTTTCCTTTCTTCTTTTGTTGCCTTCCTGTGTGCATTGGTACTGTTTTTACAGCAGTATGCTTGATTTGTCTTCTCTTTATCATTTGTAAAACTATTATAGGCTTTTGCTTCCTGGGCACCATGAAGCTTCCATAAAAGTATCTTATAGTTATAACAGCATGTTTCATACTGATAACTTTGACTATATACAAAAACTCCGCCCTTTTATTTCTCTTATTTCATGTTTTTAATATCATAAGATATTTTACATACTTCTTTATATTGTGCATTCATTAAAATACTATGGTGGCTACAGTTATTTTTAATACTCTCACACATAACCTTTATACTACTGTTAAGTTGTTAAAATAACCCCATATTACCATATGGAAGTATTCTGAATTTAACTATGCATTTAATTTTATCAGTGGGTTGTATATTTGTATATGTTTGCATGTTACTAAATAGCATCCTTTCATTTCAGGTTAAATATCTTCTTTCAGCATTTCGTATAAGGCCAATCTTGTGGTGATGAGTTCTCTTAGGTTTTATCTGCCCGGAAAAATTTTATTTTTCCTTCATTCCTGAAGAATAACTTTACTCAATAAAATATTCTTGGTTGGAAGCTTTATTTTTATTTATTTATTTATTTTTTTCTTCTTTCATCACCTTAACTAGGTCATCCACTGTTTCTTGGCCTGTAAGATTTTTGCTAGGAAATCTAATGTTAGTCTAATGGGGTATCCATTATAGTTTACAAGCTTTCCTAGCTTCTCGAAGCTGCCACCATTCCTTGACTTATATCCAAATCCTCTATTTTGAAAGACAGCAATATGGCATCTTCTCTCAGGCTCTGAGCTTCCTGCTTTTCTCTTATAAGGTCTCTTCAGATTACACTTGGTTCATCTTCATAATCTTGGATAATCTCCCCATTTCCAGGCCCTTTGCTTAATTATATCTGCAAAGCTCTTTTTGCCATGGAAACCAACACATTTTCTTACTATGGGGATCAGGACATGGTTTTCTTTGAAGTCATTATTCTGCCTACCATGAGACTACATAAATGAAAGTATTATTATGTCATTGACCGGAAGACTTGTAAAATATTAGTTTATTACAAAATGATTTATATATTCAACTGAGCTCCTTAACAATATTCAAGAAAATTTTTTAAAGATTTTATGTATTTATTCATAAAAGTCACAGAGAAAGAGAGGCAGAGACACAGGCAGAGGGAGAGGCCAGCTCCATGCAGGGGGCCCCATGTGGGACTTGATCCCAGGACCCCCAGGATCACATCCTGAGCCAAAGGCAGATGTTTAATCGCTGAGCCACCCAGGCATCCCTTGAATTTTTAAGAAATATTTCATTTATTTATTCATGAGAGACACACAGAGAGAGAGGGGGTTGGGGCAGAGACACAGGCAGAGGGAGAAGCAGGCTTCATGCAGGGAGCTTGATGTGGGACTCGATCCCAGGTCTCTATCAGGTCCTGGGCCAAAGGCTGAGCCACCAGGCTGCCCTAAATTGGAATTTTAGATAAATCATGGAAATTTATTTGTTATCAGTATGTACCAAATATTGCATTTTGTGTTTTATCTGACAACTCTACTTTGAGGGAAATGTAAATAAAATAGATTGGAAAAGGATTTGAGATGGACTCACGTAGTGCTAAAAATGTTTTTTCTTTACTCCAGTTGTTAGTACATGTGATGTACTTTCTGATTATTTTTTTAAGCTATAACTAATGAGTTAAGCATTTGTATTTTATGTAATTTGCTGATGTATGTTTTACTTAAGGAATATTTAAATATGTATGCTTGAATATAATGGGTGCCCTGGAAATATTAGGAGAAAGGATGGCTTGATAGGTAATTTAAAGAGAGGATTCAAACCTAAGAAGATAGTTGGCTTCCTGGAAATGAAAGGTCTATTTTAGTGCCAAGAACCTATGTTCCATGACATCTTACAAGTGCTTATAATAGGGAAACTCTAATAAACGTTTTAGTTGTGATCTTTCTGTAACTACCTAGAAACATAGAGGAAATTTCTTAAGAACAAGCCCAATTCAATATTTATTTCGTTAAATGACTTTTAAATTTAACAAAATATCTTACAATAAACCTGCATTGTTTTTCAATCAATTCTCCTTCTTAGTAAATATTAGGAAGCTTGACCAGTCAATTCTCTATTCTTTAGAAGTAATTAATAAGAACTTGCCTTTCCCTGCTAATTACACTTGACTAATTAGTTCATATAATACCCATGTGAAGTAGGAAAATAAACATTTTACTTCTCATTTTACAAATGAGGAAACAGACACAAACGCATTAGACTATTTTCCTGAAGCCATTCAACATTCAATCAGTTGCAGAAACAATATTTAAAGAGTTTGAATTCTTTCATTAACCTTTTATTGACTAGTGTTTTAAGTCTGTTTTCAACACATGAAAGCTAAAACATTAAATGAATAGTATTTTGTACAAAAAAGTGTTCTGTATTCATATGAGGAGTTAGGATATTCAAAAATTACTCAGTCAAAATATTCTCATTTTTGAACATTGGAATGCATGCTTATTTTCTTATCTAATTTCTGAATAAATAGAAATATGAAAGTAAAATGTTGTCATTACAGTACTCACTGCAAGTTATATTTAAATCACTGAATTTAGAATTTAGTACAGCAGACTGGGTTCTGGTCCCTCCTCTGCCAAGTTTAAGGTTGAATTAGGTAATTATTTGATGATGTGTTTAAATTTTATTATTTAAAAAATGGAAATGAGAACAACTGGTTTACTTATTTTGTTATTGTGAAGATTAAACAAGATAGTTTTTATATATGATTTTTTCCAGAATATTTTTAAAATGTAGTGAAGCAGCTAGGATAATGGTAACAGCTAAGTTTGAGAACTTAGCATTTTAAGATATTTTCTTTTTTTTAAAGATATTTTCATCTATGATTTTATTTGATCCTTTTCACATCACTACAAAGACGTACTGTTATTTTCTCTATTATACACATGAGGGCACTAAGGCTAGGGAATTTAATATCTAGTTTTAAGCTTTGATTCATTACTTAGCTGAATAATGAAACAAGATATTTATGTCTTAGGTTCTCATTTGCATGCTTGGGGTCATGATTCCCATTGCAAAAGGGTTTGTTTTTAGTTAATACAAAGTACTGACATCTTTTTTATTTTTATTTTTTAGAGAGAGTAAGTTAGTTATCAATATTAACTATTATTACACTCTGTGTAAATTAATATTTTTAAATGAGATATATTCTCTATAATCCAAATTTATCATAACCTAGAAATGATGCTTATTTTAATTCATATTGTTGGGTTGCTTATCAGTATCAATTTCCCACTCTTCCTTAATAACAAAACCCCAAATTTGCACAAAGGAGAAATATCCCGAGGCCAAAATACTGTCTAAGACTCCCTTAACTAAGGCAATCATGTGACACATTTCTGGCCCGTGTAATGTAAACTGAAGATGTCTAGAAAGTTGTGCTTCCCCCCGCCCCCTTTGGTCTGGGTTCAATCTTTATTTACCTCCTCTTTACATCTTCTTACTATCTGTAACACCAATGAATGATTAAGAGCAACAAGAGCCCTCTGGAGACCATGGAGCGTCAAACATAGGAATAGAAGCTACATTAATATTAGTAGAATAAAGATATAAAAGGATTATGGGTCCTTAATTTATCACTAAGCCACAGTATGACTACTGGACTATGCATCTCTTGATTTCTTGTTGGTGATTCAAATGAATTTCCATGATCTACTATTTCCAGCTGAACATATAGTAACTAATTTACTGGGTAAGCTGACTAATGACTTAAGAATCATGGAAGTATATGATGATTTTTTTTATTTTCCTTAATAGATCCCCACAGGTAAATCTTCAATCATATTAAAGTTAAAAATAATGACTAGTGATGGGATTTGGGAGTAGCTCAAGCAATTAATAGATAGATTATGGTATCCATTAGTAATTAAACTATTCAAGGGAAGTTATACCAATCTGGAGAAGTGCCCATTTGGAAATTAGCAGTGTAATCTGCTGCAAATGGAAGCATATGATCCCTTATAGTTATTTAATAAGTATATATATTTTTTCTTTTTTTTTAATTCCATGAGCATCTTGTGACATATAAATTTCATGATTACACATTCACTTGACCTCTTGGCCAGTTTTATGATAATATTATCCTTTCAGCCAAAAGCAGCCATTTCAAACCTTTTAAAATTAATTCTAAGAAAATAATAGCCTTTTAAAATCAATTTTGTTTAGGAAAAAGTGATTGTTTTATTTAAAAAATAATAATAAAAATTACAGTCTTCCAAAGAAGCTGTCCCAGGTCAGAATATTAAATACTCTGAATTACTTCCTACAAGGTTGTAAGTACAAAGCAGTTCATCTTGCTCTTTTGAAACGCAGACTCCTTATATATTTTAGAGTGAAATTACTGCCTTCATATTTCCACTGTGGAAAAATGTATGTATGTGAAGGTCAAAGCTTTCTTTAACTCATCCCCCCACACACTCCCTGGCTCTTTACCAAAGTGTTGATTAAAAAGGTATTTTTTTAATTTGCTTCTTTTAAAATTATGAGACCAATATAGCAGTCATTATATACCCAACCAGATTTTAAACACGGTAACATTTCTATTTGTTCTAGACCTTATTTTGTTAAAAAAATAGATAAAATAGGTACCCTTATAACTTTCATGAAAACCTCTATCTGATCATATTCTAATCTATCTGTATTTGTTAAGTTCATCCTAAATTCAAATGTGAAATTTCAAAAGTAAAGCAATTATTATTTGCTTACAGTAATAAGCGTACTGGTTTTCTTTTGCCCCAGTCTTTTCTTACCCCTGGGTAATGTGATCAGAACCAAATATCATCCAATATGCAAGAGGGTCTACTGCAGGCAAGGATACCAAAAAAAAAAAAAAATTCTAAAGTATCTTGATATTTATATAGGAGAAAGAGACAGCTGTTACCTTCAGCTTCTGAGGAAATATCCTTGAAAGTATAATGAGAAAAATTCTGGGTCCTCACTCTTTGGAAAGTACATAAATCACTTCAGGGGAAAAATAAGACCAGTGTCTCCAACTTTAAAACCAAAGGATGTCTTTATGGTCCTGTGACTTCTCCTCCCTTGAAATGTAACACCCACCTCTCCCTGGAGTTCCCGCTGTCTATTCAGTCATAAACTAATCTCTAAGCCTTGTCTTTTAGTTCAGGTTCCAGGTTTCAGTAGGATTTGCTCAGGAAGCCCTAATGGTTCAGAAACATATAAAATATTTTCTCTTTAGCTCCATGCTTCCCTCTTTCTCTGCTCCTGAGCAACACCTTCAATTCTAAAAGTTATTGTGTATCCTTCCATTGTAAACATCTAGACTTAATACCAGTAAAAAATAATAATATTTCAGACCTGTCTTAGTCCATTCTTGAGACTATAACAAGATATCATACACTGTGTGGCTTATAAACAACAAATACTTATTTGTTGGCTGGTAAATCCAAGTTCAAGGTGCCAGCGGATTCAGTGTGTAGTGAGGCAAGCTTACTGGTTCACAGATGGCGCCTTCTTATTACATCCTCACGTGGTGGGAGTGGCAAGCTGGCTCTCTGAGGCCTCTCTTATCAAGTTAGGAATCCCATTTGTGAGGATTTCACCGTCATGACCTAATCAACTCTCGAAAGCCTTACCTCCTAAAACCATCATCTTGGAGGTTAAGATTTCAACATGTGGATTTGGAAAGGACTCCAAATTTTAAATCATAACAAGAACCTTTCAACCCATCAACTTTATGTTTCTGTTTAACTATTTCACATACATTAGCACTTAAATAGAATTGCTGAAGAATTAGAAGGCTTAAAATATTGTTTTTCTCCCAAATACTGAAAAAGGCCTAGAATTATTTGATAGCTTTATCTTTAATCTTTACAGGAATCAAAGCTTTTTTTGGGGGGAAAGGGAAAGTGAAAAGCTGTTTGGTAAGAGTAAACATTTGTTTTGGTATTTCATAAAAATCAAAATACCTTTAAGTTTACGTACATTTTAGTAAGTCTTTCTTCCAAAATTTCAATACATTTTGGAAGCTAACGTTGCTCATCCACCTCACCTTGTCTGTTCTTCTCCATCACTAGAAAGATAATCAAATGATAAGCACATTAATGAAATTTTAGTCCCATTTACATAGATAGCCTCTCTTGAACAAACATTTCTGATCCCCCTCTAAAATTCCTTGGGATAAGTGGAAATGGGTGCTTTTCCCCCCCACAGTTATATGCAAAGTAATTGTATGATTTAAAGTGGTTGTATAGAGGGCAACCTCTGAAATGGCTCCCAGTGATCTCTACCTCTGTATTCCTGCCTTTGTGTAACACCTGGGATAGTCTGGGCCTTTCGACTTGCTTCTAATGAATAGGATGACATAAAAGAGATGGGATGTCACTAGTAATACCTCACCAATAGTTCCTTTGTGTAATTTCAGTCTTGCTTGTGCTCTCTTCACTCTTGCTTGATTTGGTGAAGCCAGCCGCCTAATTGTGAGCTGCCTTAGGAAAGCCCACATGCAAGTCACTGAAGGTGATCTCAGATCAACAGTTTATGAAGAATTTAGTTCTCCCAGGAGCTCATGTCAGTGAGGTTGAAATCAGATCCTTTCTTAGTTGAATCTTATGGTGACGAGGCCCTAGCTGGCACCATGATTGCAACCTTCAGAGAACCTGAAGCAGAGAATGCTGTTACCCTGTACTTGGATATCTGACCTATAAAACCTGTGAACTAATATATGTTGTGGTATAAAGCCACTAATTTTGTAACTTGTTACACAGCAATAGAAAACAAATGCCATCTTATAATTGTTAACGATATATTAATATACCGTTTTATTGGATGACACCATAACGGACACTAAAACTGTGCAAGTGGCTTTGGAAAGAGTGTGTGAAAGCTGTAAGGATTTTGAAGAGCATGTTAGAGAATGCCTACATTGTTCTGGACAGACTGTTAATACAGCTACAGGCTGTGGAGATTTGCTAGTCAGGATTCTAAATGAAGTGGGGAATGTGTTATTGAAAAATATGGAAAGTTGGACACCCGGGTGGCTCAGTGGTTGAATGTCTGCCTTTGGCTCAGGTCGTGATCCCAGTAACCAGGATCGAGTCCCACTTTGGGCTCCCCACATGGTGCCTGCTTCTCCCTCTGCCTATGTCTCTGCTTCTCTCTGTGTGTCTCTCATGAATAAATAAATAAAACCTTTAGAAAACTGCAGAAGGCTGTATTCTTATTACATGGCGGCAGAAGAAATAGCAACATGGTCTTCTGCAGTTATGTGGAAATTAGAACATGTGCCTGATGAATTTAGGGATGTGACAAAGGAGATTTCAAACCAGAGTTGAAGGTGTGGATTCCTGATTTCTTCTTGTTGTTTATAGTAAAATATAGGTGGTAAGAGATAAACTCAGAAGACAACCTCTCAACCAAGGAGAACTGAATTTGATGGGTTGAAGATCCTTAGCCTCTCCCAAGAGGAAAACATACTAAAGTTAACAATAGCTTGTGAGGCTAGAAATAACCCCAAAGTGTGAACGTACAACCTTTTATTAAAACCTCAGAATGGTAAGAGAATCAGTATTATTCAGTCATACAACGGACTCTTTAAAAAGGTAAAGAGTTTGCTGAAAGATCCTTTCAGTCAAATAATAGGCCTTCTAAGAAGCTCAAGAGCATTATCCCTCAGTCGTCAGAGCAGGATCCCAGAATTATCTTGAAAAGATATGTGGGTATAGATTTTATCTAATGGAACAAACCCCAAAGATATTCCCAGACACCCACAAAGTGTGTGAGAAAACTTTCTGTAAAAATACAGCCAACTTGTGCTGAAAAGAGACAAGGATGATATAAAATAAAAGCTCTAGGGCCCCCAAAACTATCAGCAGGGAGCTGAGCAACTAAGCTGCAAATACATGAGAAGAAAGGATAACTCAGAAAATAATTAGAAGAGCTCAGAGAGTGAATCTAAAAACTATAGAAAAGTATTCGCAGGTCTTGAAATCTAATCATGTTACCAAATTTGTTCTGGTGAATTCCAGAATTGCTATGGACCAATGGGTTCTTTGCATTTTCTGTCCCCCACCCTAATCCCCATTTTGAACAGAGCACACAGCATTTATCTCATGCTTGTTTTATCATTGTATATTAAGTCTGTGTAGGGTGAGGGGAGTGAATAACTTGTTATCTTAACTTCTTTATTTTCAGATATTTTCAAATCTGAGGACTTCTGCTCTAGGAGGCTTATCCAGACCTGAATCTGATTCAAATAATGGGACTGTCAACTTTGACATGACATAATGGGGTGAACATTTTGTAGATTTCGAGAGGAGGTGAATGGGCTTTTGCAAGGAGGGGACACACACTATAGAGGATCAGAGGAAACCTGCGGTAGGCAGTTTTGAAAATGCTTCCCAACACTAGACTATTCCCCTATAATCATGCCATAATATGGCAAAGGTGATGAAATGTCATTTCTAAGACTCAGATACAAAAGACGGTGGCTTTGGTCCTGCTCCATCTCATTCTAGCTCTTTCTGTCTCTCTGTTGCTCTCAAGATTATTCTGATGAAGCCAGTTGCCACATCATAAACTGATTTTTTTTAATGAACTTATAGAAATAGAATTGATTTCTCTTTATTAAACTTGTATAACTTTGCTTAAATAACACGTTCTAGTAGGTTTTTTTTTTTTTTTGTAGATCCTTTGGATTTTCTCTGTGGATAATCATGTCATATTCAAATAAAGAAAAGTTTAGTTTATTTTGTTTGCTTGTTTGTTTTTTTTCTCACTACCTTTTCTCGTCTACTAAACTAACTAGGATATTATGTACCATGTTGAATAGAAATGATAAGGGAAATCTTCTTATTCTGGTTCCTGATTTTAGGGGAAAACATTCAGCCTTTTACTACTAACTCTTATGTTAATTGTAGGGTTCTTCTTCTGCAAGAGGATAATGGTCTGTTCATCTCTGAGTATCTCTCTGTGCCAACCCAGTTAATTTAGAAAACTGCAAAGAACAAGAAATAAAGTATTTTATGTGATGGTCTGGCTCTAGGGTTTCCTTACCTCACAGATGCCTTCTATTCCCCATCTTGGTAAAAAAAAAAAAAAAAAAAAAAAAAAAAAAAAAAAACACATTCCTCTGTAGGTATGACAGGGAAGAAGAAGAAGCCCAATCACACATAGGAAGAAAATGCAGTCCTTGTCCCAGATAATGGAGATGGAATATGGACTCAGTCATGTAGCACTAAGTCTCTCGAGAAAAAAAAGAATCCTTCATTATCTGTATGTGATTGCTGAGGATAAAAACTCAATTGGATTTCCCTCAACATCAGAGAACTATGAAGAGCCAAATAAAAAATATTAGGCTTTTGCAGGGCAAGAGGGAAAATAGAAGATACTACATAGGTATGTAGCCAACAAGAGAGAGAATTCCTTCCCCACCCTATTTACCTGGGGATAGGTCACATGGGCGGTACCTGAATTTGCACTTATTTCCCATCATGTGGGGACAGTCTCTGGAGAGGAGCAACAGGACTGGCAGAAAGGCCCTGGTGGCCTGAGGTGGGGTCAGGGAGGGTGTACACTTGTCTTAGTTTCTGCCCCCGTGACTCCTCGACCCCCATGACATGCCCTTCATACCTCCTAGACACCGTGGCTTTCTCAATTTGGGCAACTTGCCTGGAAATGAGGCATCTCCCTTAAGGCTAAGATTCTACTGTAGTTTCAGGTCCTCATCCCATAAGCAGAGTCCCCACTATATAAATGGCCTTGGGCACAGTAGGATAGAGCTGCCAGGAAGCAGGCGCTAGCAGGAAAAAGATGAGTAAAACCAAAAAACTGGCTATTTTGTGATAGAGATGGAATTTGAACATGGATCTGACAACTAGTCAACTCTGAACCCACTACTTATCCAGTAAATCAGTGGTTCTCAACACATTCAGGTTTTTTAATTTTTATTTTTTGCAATTTAATATGCTATAGGTTTTCACTATTCACCATTGTTTTACTCTTCACTACTCTGCTATTTTCATAGAATTTACTGCCATGATTGATTTTTTATAATATTGGAAATGGAGATTCTCATACATCTGAGTAAACATGGATTTTTTTTGAGCCTTTTACCTCTTACTTTCAGTAAGTTCTCCTACTACATTCACATCACATGATCTATGGTTTGATATTACTTTTGATGATTGTACATAGCCTCACAGTAGGACATATCAACACAAAACTTTGAGTCAACCTTTAAATACCACATCTCCAGACACTGCTAAAATATATGACAATTATTTGGGGATTGTCAACTACAGAAAAAAAGAGATAATAAGATGTAATTTTTTGACAAAAGTTTAGAGATCAGGAGATATTTCTTGCCAGGTCATTTGGATATAGGGTTAAATGTGATTTTAATCACATATGAAAGAGTAAGAAGTGTATTTTAATAGCTTTCACAGTTTTATGTTTTTAGGACTATACAACACTAGATCTACATATTTGATTTCCAGCAATAATCCTAACCATGTGTGAACAAGAAGAGCCCAATGTTGTAGGGCTTCTGCATTCTACTGACTTTAATTTTAAAGTACTGTAGAGACCAAACCATAAAATGTGTTGGGGGGTTGTGTTAGGAGTAACAGGTTTGCTATTGTATTACTGTAATCATAAACATAAAACCGTGATTTCTGTCCATACTCAAAAATAGAAAATATGAATTTCCATTATTAATCATCATTTTAAGGGCTATGAGGTATAGTGGACAGTTATCTTCAGAAAATCATGAAGAACGAGATCTATGTTTTCTTAGTGACAGAAATTATCCTAAATGTTGTTACTGAATTTAATTCCTGAAGTGAATAAAAATTTATTTTTTACATAAAGCTAAATATTCTAGTGGAAGTAAACATATAACATGTAATTTGGGTGGGCATAATTGAATAAGAGAAATTTTGGTTTGAGAAAAATATATCATTGAATAATTTAAAATTCATTGATGAAATAAAATAAAATTATAGTGTTATTATAAACAGCTTACTTTTTCTTATGGCTCCTCTAATCTAAAAGGATAACATTGGATCATTTGATGATATTCAATAATAATTAACATTTATGTTGTTCAGATAAGTCCTAGCCATTTGACTTTCATATAATCTCATTTTAGAATTCCTTTTTATGTTTAATCCTTTTAATTTTGAAAGCAATCATTAATGTTAAAATGTTTTAGCTTTTAAATAACATAAATCAAACAAGAGTCAATCTCACCTTTATTCTTCAAACTGTAATATTTCTGTTGCCCACAGGATGTATTTCATAGCATGATCCTCAAATACTTTACCATGTGCTTTGTATATAGTTAATCAATATAAATACTGACAGTTATTGATCATTAGCTTCTCAGAGGTTTCTTAACCCTTAAATCACTCTAATAATGTCACCATAAACGACAGATTGCTTACCATTACTCTTCCTTGTGTACTATAGTTGTCATGCTACTAAGTGGTAGGTATCATCTTTGCCATCTGTGAAAAAATATAATCTTTGTATAAAGAGCCTAATTCCATTTCAACTAACACTAATATTCTGAATTGCAATCAAGACTCTCTTTTAAACAACTTGTAACAGTTGTACACAGTTGTATACTTTAATGGTTGTATAATTTAACAACAAGAGATACATTTATATAGTTGTATAATCAAAGGATATGCGATACATTTAATTATTCATAATAGATGGCAACCAAAGATCAAACATGTAGAATTCTTAAAATTCTGAAAAAAAATATTATGGATTCAACATTACTAATGAATTTCTGCAAGTTGTTGAAGTTGGATAAAATAATTTTGAAATGAGTTTATAAAACCTATATAAATATAAATCACAGATGAAATATACTCACCTGTTTATTTCATCTACACAGTCTTCAGTCATTTCTAGAAATGGGGAGCTATTCAAATTTCAGAAATGCAGATGTCCCATATCAGTCATGTGAGTATTGACTCTTATAAAGCTATGTAGAAACAAAAAACAAATAACAAACAAACAAAAACTTACGATTTTATAGTTCTGGAGTGAATTAGACATACTTCAAAGTAATATCTTTCTTGATATTTTTTAGAACAATCTATTGTGGTTGGCACCTTGGGTGAAAAAGCAATGAAAATTAGGAATATTAAATGCTGAGGTCAGTACATGTGAAAAGAAGAAGATGAGAGAAAGTAGTTTTTATCTTTATATTACAAGTTTCCTGTTCCTTCTACTCTTTTTCTCCACCTCCTCCTCCTTTCTCCTTTTACTTTTCTTCATCTTCATGTGAAAAGAAGAAGATGAGAGAAAGTAGTTTTTATCTTTATATTACAAGTTTCCTGTCCCTCTACTCTTTTTCTCCACCTCCTCCTCCTTTCTCCTTTTACTTTTCTTCATCTTCATCTTTATCTTCTCAGATCATGAATTATTTTTGACACTGTCATTGCTAGCAGCAATTCATATATATCATGAGACTAATGTAATGAATCATATGATACTCTTAGATTGAATAAAAATGAAGACGTTACTTAATTTTTTAATGAAAAAAACTAGAGCCAAGTCAGGAAAAGAAAATTTTAAGCTTTTTTTTCCTGTTATTTTAGTAATTGTTCTAGGAACTGAGATTTTCATATGACCATGACACAGCCTCTATCTCAAGGAGCTTTCAAACTAGTGAGGAAGGTAGACAAAAGATAGGCATTGCCACATAATAAGCTAAATTAGAATAAGAACCAGTGGAGGGGCATTTGAATGAAGTTTTGGGATTTTAGTCAACAATGCATAGATATGAAGGATGAATTGTAATTTACTTGGCAAAGTGAGAGGAGGGAGAGGGAGAAAAGGATAAATTTTTCATGTAAGGCAAATAGCATGAATGTATTCACTCAACTACCATATATTTCTAACACTTACTATGTCCTACACATTGTTCTAGACTTTAGGGATCCCAAGTTGGAAGGGAATGATACAAAATCTGTCATCATAGAACTTACAATCTTGTGGCAAAGAGAAACATGTATAAAAAAAATCACAGAGGTATATTTATAATTATAGCTATGTAATGCCATTATTCTACAAATGCAACCAAATTTGATCAATAATTTAAGTGTAAGGATGGGGTGACTAAGCAAATGCTGTGGTTGTGTGGTGGTAGTTGGGCTTAAACCCATTACCTTGAGATCAAGACCTGAGCTGAAACTGAGTCAGATGTTAACTGACTGAGCGTCCCAGGAATTTCACTATCTAAAAAAGTTGTAGGGTTATAGATGAAGTGAAAGAAAATATATGGTTTTTTTTTTAATATTCAAGTGTTAAAAATAATTCAGATTGGTCACTGTCTACTAAAGTCAAATCTATACATATATTTATCAGCCAGGAATTAGACTCATAGATAAATGCAACAGAAATATATGTATGTATGGGCACAAAAAAAACCACAAAAAGATGTTTACACTAGGCTTAGTGTAATAGCCAAAAATTGGAAATAATTGATAAAGTCATCAATAGAAGGTTAGTTAAATTTTCTATATTCATACAATGAAATAATATACAGAAATGAAAAATTAATGAACCACTGCTGTAAGCAAAAATATGGGTGAATGTTGCAAACAATGTGACTGAGAAAAGACAGGAACAAACAAATACATATTATATGATGCCATTTTATATAGCTCAGAATTACTCAAAATAGTTCATGGTGTTAGAAATCAGAACAGTATTTATTTTTGGAGAAGATAGAGGAGTAATAACTAGGAAGGGACACAGATACGTTTCTCCAGTACTGTTAATTGTATAATTTCCTGAGTTGTGTATATTGGTGATTTATACTTTTTTCTATATATGCATTGCACTTTAAAGAAAAAAGATTTTAAAGTAAATAATAAACTTAGAAATAGTTTGCATATGGAGAAATGGGTATAGGAAGATCAAATAATTCTAGAATTATAGATATTTATGGCATTCACTTAAAAAGAGAACCTGAGAGGAAGGCTGAGTTCAGGCACAAGGAAGTGATTATTTCTAGTTTAGGATATTTGGAATTTAATGTGCCTTTTTCATCTCCAACAGTAAATGTAAAGGAGGGCTTGGGTATGACTTTCACCATTCATGAAGAAGTTCTGGGCTGAAAAAATACATTTATAATTTCATGTGCTTATAGATTTAACAAACAAACACAAATGGCTGAAGTTGGCAGGGAAGCAAATTTAGAGTAAGAAATAAAGAGGATATGGAGTCAGTGAAGTGTGGCTCTATGAATAATTGTTTTTCAATAACATTGGTCTTGCTGGAGAGGAGAAAGCTAAAAGAGGAGACCTCTGTATCTGGAATAGGGAAAAGGGAAGGGGAGTGGTGTGATAGGTGATCAGGTCTGTTATTGGGAGAGACTTCATTTAAAGCCATGATATTTCACAAGAGAACAGCAACAACAAATGGAAGATGACCCCCTCTGAGGGATTCTCTCATTTAGTAGTAGGAGCTGAAATGATCTCAAGGAGGACAAAAACCAATCTGCTCTGAAAAATAGAAGGAGGGGAGAAATACTGTTCCTGTCTTTCAATGGTTGAATACATTGAGGGAAAAGGTTAGAAAAATAAGGAATAACTCTTGGTGGAGGGTTCCTTAAATGCTTGGAATAAATTGTCTCCAAAGCATACAAAAAGGCTTTTGCTGATAGGCTGGACAGTTCTTCTTTTATGAATAGAAGAAAATAGAAAAAGTTGTATGAATGTAGGTAAATCTAGTTCTATACTTGAGAAAATGAGGAAGTTGACATTTGATTCCCTCTCTTGTTTGGGAATGTGGTCTGGTAGGCACGCTTAGAAGTAGCAGGAGTTTGAGACTAAAATAAATCAACATAGCTGAAGCATAAATTTGGGGTGATAAGGAGAAAGAACAAGGGCAAGAAGTAATGCTTTTTTATTGGAATAAGATAAGAACAAACAAGGTCCAGAGGAGTAAAGAACTTGAATAGCATATGAGAGTGCTTATTTATAAGTACATTGCCTTATTTAGGCAATGGAGAGAAAAGCAAAATGTTTAAGAAGGAAATGAGCATACTGAAGATTTTACCTTTTCCATCTCTGTTCTATAAGTTTACTCTAGAAATTTTGCACGCCCTTTTCTTCACTCTATTCAGTCTTTAAAATGTTATAAATGGATGTAAACCGCTAATTCAAAAATTGAAGGGATTTTTTATCTATAATTGGTGTGTGTTGACTGAGGAAAAAGTAAGGCTCAATATATACTCCATTCACTCAATACTTAGATGAGAGAGCTAAAAACCTAACACATAGTTTAATAAAAATATATGGAGAGGAAAAAAATACATATCTCACTATCATAAAGAGTACTGATGAGAGGAAAAAAATCCCAGAAATGATTCTGATAAAAATTGAACATCTCAAAGAAATAGAAGAATTGCTGATTGAACAAGCTATATATTGTACAGAGTTCTGGAGTCCAGATAAAAGTAGATATGTTCATTAATTCTTTCTTTTCTTTCTCTTAATTTTTTTTTTGTCCTGGTTCTCAGTAATCAAGCAAAAAGCTCAAAAATAAAATAAATAGGAATGGCACTTCTCAGAAACAATTTTATGAGGAAAATGAGAAGAGCACATACAAAAAGTATCCAAGCATATGAGCAACATTGCTAAGGCCTCATGAATGGAAGAAGACTAACATAGTAAAGAGCTAAAACAGATCTGAATATTCTTTCAATATAGGAATTATCAGACACAGATTATCTAAAGAAAAAAATTCTCTACCATATTCCGAGAAAAGAAATGTTAAAAACAATCTGCTAAGAAATAACTACAAAAAATAAACATGTTTATGGAAAATAAGTAAGCCTTCTAGAAATACATAAACAAAGAAGAATCTCCATGAATATATTCAACATCAGATTAGACAGACCATGCATGGAAAGGAACTGGTAAGCTGGACAACTGGTTAAAATAATTTTTACAGAACACAATACATAAACACGGAAAGATGAAAAGTAAAAAAAGAAAAGTTATGAAACCTGGGAATAAGATAAAGATTTAATATATATCTAATCCGGTTTTCAAAAGGAAAGCAGAGAAAGAATGTGTAGAGGCAACATTTGGAGGGAATCAATGTCTGCAAGTTTTCTAGAACTGCTAAAATTAATCAACTCATACATTCAAGATGACAAAGAAATCACAAAAAATGATACATATAAAACACATCCAGACCTCTGTTTCTAGTCTGGCATAGAAGAGTTTGGACGTCACCAGTCCACTTTAACAACAAATAAGTAATTGAAAAAAGTGAGAAGTCAACAAGTTTTCTTAGATCTACTAAGCGCGTGAGGTCACCACCGCCTCCAAAACTGAGAGGCAGAAGGACGCAAAGAATCACAACCTACCTGAGCAGAAACTCACAAGTTCAAATCTCCCTTGGAACCAGCCCCTGGGAAGGTAGATATGAACAGTAATGGATGAATAGAGTTAAAAACTGGGGAAGAAGGGAAAGGCAACCCACAATTTTGTGGGTTTCACATCCTAGAGTTCAACCAGGTTCTCACAGTGAATATCAGAGGAAAAATTCATTCTGCCTTGTATGGGGGGAGAGGAAAAGTAACCAATTTGAAATATCCACATCATTCTCTTCTTAACAAGACTTGCTTTTGAGAGAAACTATTTTTACCAGAGTTTGACCCATCAGGGTTTTATTATCAGAGCCTAACCTACCTGGAAAAAGGGAAACACCCAACCCCAGGCTGTTATCGACTTCCATGAAGAGGAAGGGAAGTGCCAACTCCAATCCCCCACCAGCCATACTTTCCAGGCGAGGCAAAGGGGAAAAAACCCTGATATGCATGTGTGAACTTCACAGCCTATGGGCACAGGCGTGCTAAAAGACTGAGACCTAATTACAGGACTACGATAGTCTCCTCCCCACATACATTACTACCACGTTATTAGAGACCTGTTTACTCAGGTAAATGTCTCCCCCTAGTATATCATGTCCAGCCTTCAGCAAAAAAATTGCAAGACCTGTTAAAATGAAAAAAAAAAAAAAAAAAAGAAAAGAAAACACACACAAAAGAGACACAGCAAGCATCAGAACCAGACTCAGATATGGTAGAGAATTTGAAAATATCAAAATGTAAAGTTTAAAAAAAACTGTGATTGTTATTCTAAGGGTTCTAAGAGTGCTAATGTCTAAAAAGTCAACAATATATAAGAAAACATGAGTAATGGAAATTCTAAGAAACATATATTAGACACAAGAAACACTATAACAGAAATGAAGGACTTTAGTAGGCTTGTCAGTAGAGTGGGCAAACTGAGGAAAGAATCTGTGAGTATGAGGATATGCCCGTATAAACTTCCAGAACTGAAATGGAAACAGGAAAAAGACTGAAAAAAAAAAAAAAAGAATAAACATCTTTATTAGCATAAGGTTGTCATGTCCTAGGGTTAAGAAAAGATTTCTTAAACATGCAAAATTGAGTAACATAAAGATTGAATAATCCAACCTTATTAAAACTGATAATTATCTACTATTTATAATAACACACATAAGAAAATATATTGTTAATCTTGTAATAGCAAAGATCTAATATCTAGTATAGGCGAAAAGTTCGACCAGTTAGTAAGAAAAAAAAGACAGCACAATACGTAATTGGACAAAATACTTGAAATGGAACTTCACAAAAGGAAAATTCTCAATTAAATGCTGCTCCACAGTAGCAGTGATCAGGGAAGTGTGATTATGTGTTATTAAAACCCCAAAACACAGAGAAAATGTTAGATTTAGTTAATGACCAAGAATTTAAGAGACTGTGGGAGCAGTTAAGGTGTTCTGGGAAGCAGACATGGAGACAGGGTTTAACATTCAGGATGTTTTAGAAGGAAAAGAAGTAAAATAAGAGGTTGGGAGAGTCAAGCCGGGAAGCATCTCCAGAAGACAGTCTCCATGGACCTTACAGGGTCTTCCGGAGCGGCCCTGTCCCATCAGAGTTGCCTGGCATTGGGTTGAAAGGGCCAGGCTCTTACACCTGCACCGAGTAAGTCACTGGACAGCGCCCGTCTTGTGGAATAGTGCGACGTGGACAGAAAGCTCTGTGCAGTGGAGACAGTTCTGGAAGGAGCTCACAGTTGGAGGTGTCCACTGACAGAAATTGAGCCCAGGAGTCCTTCTTACAAAGAGGATCTGGACAGTGTAACTGCATGTTCACCACGTATGTGAACCGTCAGGCACCCCTGGAGCTGTGTCTGTCGCTACAGCCAGCTCGAAAAACCAGTTGGAGTTACCTAACGGTGATAGATCTGCACATCCTGTCACCCAGCTATTCCGCTTACAACCAACTATGCGTGCTTTGCAAACGTAAGCATGTGTCAGAATCAACTGGAAGGTGTGTTAAAACGCAGAGTACGGCCTCAAGTTCAGTTTCTGAGCTAGAACTAAAAAAACATGCACAAGTACCCAGGGTAAGGCCCCTGCTGCTGGCCCAGGGGCTTCATCTGATAACCGGTGCCCCGTAGAAAATGTATACCCCACTGTGCCTACACGGCCCCGTCCTCACCCAAACACACAGAAACACCCACACACCTGTACACCTCAGTATTTGTAAAAGCTGGAAGTGACACAGAATGAACGTATAAGTTCTAGTGTAATCGTTCAATGGGGTTCTATGCAGTATAAACATGAAAGGATCACAGCCTCATGCAACACAGATAAATATTAAAATGATCAAAAACCTAAAGTATATTAGTAGGGATGCCTATGAGGTAAACTGTTCTTCAGAAGCAAGGACGAATTATCAAAAATGTCACAATATTGGTTAATTCTGGAGGAATGAAGGGATTTGTGTTAAGGGAGGTGGTCATAGCAAGCTTCCGAAGTGTTATCAATGTTCCTCTTCTTGGCCTGTGTGGTTGTACGTATGTGATCACGTTATAATCATTCTTTAAATTACATATGTCTATTTTATAGGTTTTTATTTTGTATTGAGGTATAGTTGACATATAACATCATATTAGCTTCATGTGTCCCATGTGATAATTCCATATTTGTATGTATTGCCAAATGAGCACAATAAGTCTAGTTAATATCCGCGACCATACACAGTTATAGACTTTTTTCTTGCTCTGAGATCTTTTTTTTCTCTTGCTCTGAGATCTTTTTTCTTTTCTTGTTCTGAAAAAAATATTTGTTGTTTTTTTTCTTGTACTCTTTTAGCAAAAAAAAAAAAAAAAAAAAATACAGTAGTATGAATTCTAGGCACCATGCTGTATATTGCATCTCCATGACTCACTCATTTTAAACTGGAAGTTCGTACCACTTGACCCCTCTACCCATTCACCTACCCCTTTATATACTTTCCCATATGGATTATGCATCTCATAATAATATAGAAATAAAATAAATGAACAACAGAGCAAACCTCTAGGATGTGACTTACACTGAAAAGCTGGACTCCAGTATGAAATCACTGTCATCTCCTATTGCAACTATTTAGAATCTCCTTAAGTTCACAATGATCACTTACAGAAATTGCTTCTCTTTGCTGAAGAGAATGATAGCTCCAATCACCGATTCACGAGGAGCCCACTTGTCCAGATTTCAAAAGGACTTTGGAATGAGATGGCACTTTTACGTGGCCCCAGACTTTATACTGTTGCCCATGGAGACTCTGACAACACACCATTCCCTTGGCAATTCGGCAGCATATTAGCGGATCATTATTTGTTAACCATTTCAGAATGATTTCAGGTAATCATCATTAAAATCACTCTGACAAACTCACTGCCCGTTTTAATTTAATAAGGTTAAAAGTTTCCCAAGTTTAAAGAATTACTTTTGTAGGAGCTACGTGCTGTTGTCAGCCAGGATGATTGAGAGTGAAGGGTTTTCAGCATTAGTATGTGCTGACTCTCCTCCTCCTCCTCCTTCTTCATCTGAGTCTTTGTCTTCAATTTCACAGCTTTATCGATTCCTTCAAAGCGGTGGGTGTGATTATTATAATGTATGATCAAAAGTGGAGGAAACTATACTTAAAAAAGATGGCATACAGTGCTTGAGAAGAGACACCCAACAAATTAACATAACCCAAGGCAATGAAAAGGGTCATTTATCTAAAGTAAATGGATGTATATTCACTTATAAGCATTTTGCAACTTTGTGGGAATTAATATTTTCTCCAGCATATCCTGAATAAGACACCTGTCACATCTATCCCAATAAGTGCAAACAAACCCTAGCACTTGGACCTGTTGTTTAAAAAGATGATCAACAACATGTAAATCATGTCCCGCATTTCTTTGATGGGATAAAATTGTTAGAATGGTAAAGCGAGAGGTATTTATTTACTTATTTCTGACAAGATCACTTGCTTCATGTTGCACTGCATCCCATAGGAATAGCTGCTGGCTGCCACATTCATTTGGATCTCTTTGCATGACAAAAAAGCTGGGCTCCATTAAAGTATCATTTGCAATGAATTTACATCCTTCTTTGGGGATAAATCTAACCATTAGGTATTATGCAGGAAGACTGACTTTTAGAAAAGACTACTATTCTTTGGGTTCCAATCTGCACTCAAAAATAGCCAAGGATAAAATAGAAATATTTGACAGAGAAGGCGAGATAAATTAACTTTCACATGATCTTGAAAAGCCATTTCTACACTCTAGTTAAAATGCTAGGGAATGTCTATGGAATTTAGGAGATAATCTAAAAGCCATCATCTTATATTTATAAGTGTCTGTATTCTTCATGCAAGAAACCTCATGTTCTCATGACAAATAGAAATTAAGAAGAGATTTAAGAATTGATCGAAGGTCCTTTGTTTAAGATCATGTGTATAGTCTTTTTTTTTTTGATAACTGTGTATATATTTTTTTCATTAATTAGGGAAACTTGGGACTTGCTGGCAATGCTTTTGATACAGAAGGCAACTGTGGTGTAAGGAATGATTGATGTTGGCATTTTAAATATCTAAAAAAATCTAAAGATATTTATTTTAAAGAATAATATCAGGGCAGCACTGGTGGCTCAGTGGTTCAGTGCAGACCTCAGCCCGGGGTGTGATCCTGGAGACCGGGGATCGAGTCCCACATCAGGCTCCCTGCATGGGGCCTACTTCTCCCTCTGCCTCTGTCTCTGCTTCTCTGTGTGTGTGTGTGTCTCTCATGAATAAATAAATAAAATCTTTAAAAAAAATGATATCACGAAAGGGCAGTCACCACATATTAGAAAGAAGCCAGCAAGGATATCGTTGGAGATAACATTACAAATAGACATATGATCAAGTGTAAAAATAAGCTGTATTTCCTTCTAACGTTGAGCATACTGTGAATATGTGAACCTAATGTAATATTTTGGATAGAGGATTTTATAAGTACAAAAATATCTTTTCAAGAGTTTAGAGTTAACCCTTATTTTAAAAATCTAAATATGAAAACATGAGCTAAAATATGATCAATTTGCAAAGATTTGAATATATGGTAAATATAAAAGTATATAGTAGAATTAATATCAAAAGGAGCAGTGAATTGAATGGTTAAAAAATCCCACATTGGACAAAAACACAAAGTTTGGTTTATGTTTTGGGAAGGGTCAAAGTTAAAGGAGCGCAAAAGATTGAAAATGAATGAATGAACGAAGATCTATTCTGTTACACATATGTGCACATCTATACATAGTATATGTTATATATGTGCATACATAATTTATAAAATCCTCTTCCTTTTAGAAAAAATTCATTATGTTGAGTGAGCATTAAAGCACTTGTGAGTAAGTAAAGAAAAATAAAATCAGCTGTCTTTCATTTCTCAGCTAGAAGCTGAGAAAACTTTTAATTAAATGATATACCTCTAATGAAAGTCGTTATAAAAAAAAAAGGAAGTAATGGGTAGTAAGGGAGGATTTTTCCCTTTTTATTTGTTTATGTGAGTTTTAAATTGTAGTAGTATTCTTAAGAAATAGGAAAACAATAACAATGTCAGAGGTTGTGGCTGAGCTGTCAGAGAATGATTGGATTCTGACACAATCTAAACAAATAGATTACAACATAGGACTTTGGGGATTTCTATTTGTTCTTGTGCTTGCGGGGCAGATGGTGTATTTACAAGTAATTAAGATGATCATTTCTCCTCCAGAAAGTGGAGGTCGATACCGTAAACAAAAGCAACGTTCCCAAGCCCCATGATAGGCTTGCGTTGCAGGAGCATAAAGCAAATGCACCTGTAGTTTTCTTGGCATCAACTCTGACCATTCATTAACCTGAAAGTAGATGCTGCAGATTTAAGTCAGGAGCTGTGGGCAGTAATGGGAGTTGGGTGCATCTTTAGCATGTCAGAGAAGGTGTTGGAGTGTCACAAATTCCAAAATATGGGTTGACAGCTGAGAGTGTCTAAATATTTTGGTTTTAGGGACAGTCATCTTGGGAGATATGAGCTCTTATTATCCCCACGTCGACTGGCATGAGATTTTGAGGTGGGGATCATGCTAGAAGGGTCACGCCTTTCACTTCACGTTTGAGAGGAGAATGAGGTTTTTTTTTTTTTAATTTTTATTTATTTATGATAGTCACACAGAGAGAGAGAGAGGCAGAGACATAGGCAGAGGGAGAAGCAGGCTCCATGCACCGGGAGCCTGACGTGGGATTCGATCCCGGGTCTCCAGGATCGCGCCCTGGGCCAATGGCAGGCGCCAAACCGCTGCGCCACCCAGGGATCCCCAAGGAGAATGAGTTTTAACTAGACTAGCTCTGTTGTGGTCTGTGCTGAGCTGGAATTTTGGAGTCCATCATGCTGTGCTACTTGAGCTTAAGTAGGTTAGACTCTGTAGATGTAGACTCTGTAGGTGTAGACTCTACACTGTCCATGAGGGGCAAACACATCCTGTGATAAGGCCAGATATTTTCCCTGAAAACAATATCCTTGTTATAAATTATCCTGGGAAAGAAAGGGACAGACAGACTGGTGACTGGGTTTTGAAGATTGAAGCCTCAATACGGAGGGGAAGGAATATATGGAGACTTTATTGGGGTGGTTGAAGCAGCTCCACTGTTTGTAATCATGAAAAAATAGGAATCATAATACGACAGTTCAGAGCAGGTGAGCTCTATCATCAACAGCTATAATAGTGGTGTTCTTGGTCTTCTCTGTTGAATTTCCTGTCCTCTGTCCCTTACCCCAATATTCAGAAAGAGACACTTTATCCCAAAGAATCACGCATTTTCAATGCTTCCTCAAAATTATGTCTACTATGAAATATTACATAATTTGGAATAAAATATTTGAACTAATGGCCCAATAGAAATTAGCATAGTTAAGGGGGAGTATCACCGAGGAGAGGTGTAATTTTCAATTTAAAGAAGGCATAGTTGAGCAGACTGGGTGGCTCAGTGGTTTAGCCCCTGCCTTCAGCCCAGGGTGTGATCCTCGGGACCCAGGATCGAGTCCCATGTCCGGGTCCCTGCATGGAGCCGGCTTCTCCTTCTGCCTGTGTCTCTGCCTCTCATTCTTTCTGTGTCTCTCATGAGTAAATAAAATCTTTAAAAAAATAAAGAAAGAAAGAAGGCATATTTTAGGACTCTCAGTTTTGTTGGTGTTATATCCAATCTCACAAATAATTTAAATCTTTTAACCTTCTTGACTGACCAGTGAGTCCTGAGTATATTTTCTCTTTAATTTTAAATCTCCCAAGCAGCTTTGACTTGCCCAGAAGGCAAAATCAATTCTGTTGTGAATTTTTTTGACAAATATTATGAGGCGTGATACAACAAAATTGACAGAATTATGTTTCCACGTAGTGGTCACTTACCTAATATCTAATCAATGTTATGATGCTCTATCTACCGGTTTCTATTCTCCTTTTTCCTGAGAACCTTTGTAAGATGGAAATAAATCTCATGGAGAGAAGAGCAGGAAATGTACACCCCAACAGCAAAAGGCATCTATCTAGTCAACTTTTCATTTAGGTTATTTGAAGCTGAAATCCTGCTTCTGGAATTCAGACATCTGATATGTAATTATGGAGCAGCAGAGACATTGCTCACTCAGTTCATAGTAGTTAATATTGCTACACGCACCTAGATAACTGATTGCTTTAAAATGCTATTAAGAGAATGAATTGAAGCTGAAAACGTAGGAAAGTCAAGGTCTGACAGTTTCTAAAGACAAATTATTTATTCTTGAAAACAGTGATCTCTCATTCGGGTTAGAGCCAAGAGATGTCTACTAGGTTTCAGAAAATTCAACAGAAGCCATCCTTTATAAGTTTTACATTTCTCTATTTAAAATCTTTCTGAATCTTAATTGTGTATTTTTCCGTGATGCATTTAAAATTTTTCCTTTCAAGCAGATTCTTGCTGGTATATAGAAATATAATGGATTTGTAGATATTTACCTTGATCTAGTAACCCTAGAAAATTTAATATTAATTCCATTACTTTGTAGGTAGGTACTGAAATCTCTCTAATGTGTTTTTATTAAGTGATTTTCTTCCATAAGTATTATTTAAATTTTGTTTTACAAGTTATTTTTCTTGGTATATGGAAAAATGATTGATTATTTTATGTGAACTCTTTATCCAGAAAATGTTTTAAATATAATTAATAATACTAAGGATAATTTTCAAATATTGAGAGTTAAGTAACTAATTAATTAATTATAGTTTTCTTTCTATTCATATATTATTTCTTAATTTATTTTCCTTATTGTACTGGCTAAGAACTCATTAAAATGGTCAATATATTGGGTATCTAGAGGTGATATTATTCATCTTTGTTTTATATTGGTACTCAGATGGAAAGCTGTTTATATTCCATCATTAATTATGATGTTTCAAATAGGTTTTTATGATATTTTTATCAAAGAAAGCATATTTCCTTCTTTAAATTTTTTTTTAAGATTTTATTTATTTATTCATTAGAGACACAGAGAAAGAGAGAGAGAGAGACAGAGACACAGGCAGAGGGAGGAGCAGGCTCCATGCAGGGAGCCCAATGCCAGACTCGATCCTGGGTCTCCAGGATCAGGCCCTGGGCGGAAGGCAGGCGCTAAACCACTGAGCCACCCAGGCTGTCCCCCTTTTTAAGTTTGATAAAAGTTTTAGTCATGAATGGACATTGAATTTGCTCTGGTATTTTTCTGTGTCTCTTAACAAGATTATTTCCTTTTATATCAGTTTTCACTTAAAATCATAAACGAGATTGCCTTTTAAGTTCCTTCTGTTTAATTATTTATAAGGCTTACGGTAAAGATTATTCTCCAAAAGACATATTAGAAAATGTTTTTTTTTATTTTCTAAAATAATTTATATGAGTGAAAAATGTTACTTTTTAGACTTTTCTAAAATTACTTTCTTTTTAAGTCTTAATTGTTCCACCAGTGAATTTGTCTAAAATGAAAAAAACAAAAAGTAACCAAGTGAGAAATAAAATAATCTCACAGATAAAAATCATTTTCAGAATTATTTAGGAAAACCTGTGGATTAGGAGAGTTGGCTTTACATCTACATTTAAGAGACTTGCTGAGAATGTTTTCTTCCCTGAAACTGTCTGAAATTAGATATCCTTTTACTTAGTCTTAGCAGTGCTCACGTGATAATGCTGTAAACCTAACAACCTGCACTCTTGGAGGCTGAATTACCAGAGGATTTCTCTCTCCTCTTGGGAGTGTGTGGGTTAGCTGGAGCGGCTCTGCTTCATATGCAAGTCAGATACAGTTCTGTTCCACTTGTCTCCCGTCCTAGGACTTACTGCTGCCCAGGGCACGCTCTCCACACTGTGGGGGTCAGAAGTGTAAAAGGGGCAAGCAGAATCACAGCATCCCTCTTGGAGCCCGCCACTTGCTTCAGGGTCCCATCGCTCAAAGAAAGTGTGGAGCCAACACCCTAGCAGTGTCGGGAGGACTGAACAGTGGTAAAGATCTAGAGGGAGAGAACAGATGTGAATACATTTTTCAAAAACCCACATCTGGAACCCGTAGGCCAGCACGCACAGAGCTGATCCTTCCAGAACAGAGCAGGAGTGGGTGCTTAGAAAGGAGCCAGGGCTGAGCAAGAGCTGGTCCAAGAGGTGAGGACTGGGGCTTACGTTCACTTCCCAGACCTGCCAGTCAGACAGCTAGGCTTCTCCTCCAGGCAAGGAGTCGGTGTGGGAGCAAAGGGAGACACCCAGTTTTATAGGAAAGGAAAGCTCTCTACGTGGAAACATAAAGAATAGGAATGATGGAGACAGCTTTTATGGTCTCTGAGCTTGTCTGGAGTTTACCACGGATTTCCTCTGACTGTAGGCCCCTGACCTCTCTTCTATCAAAACTGTTTACCAACTTGTAATCACAGATTAATCTCCTTCCCCCTCGCAGGTATAAACCTTCTTCCAGCCTCAAGCCAGTTTGAGAGTCGGAGCATGCCCTGCCCTGAAGACCTAACGGGCATCCCTTTGGAACGTGATCATTTGGAAAGAGTGGCCCTGCCTCGCAGACTGAGGGAAGGAAGGGCTGAACTTCAGTGGATGATGGTGAGCAAACCAGTGACCTTCTGGCAATGACCAGCTCCTACTTCCCACCTACATCCTCCAGCACTTTCCTGGGAACTCACCCTCGCTCTTAAACACTCTCCCACCTTTTGTTCCCAGAGAGTTGAGTGAAATCTTGGCCTCCTATCTCAAGAGTCTTGAATAAAGTCTTCCTTGCTTGCTTACTCTTTCCAGTGCAATTTTTCTTTCCCAGTGACTGAGACTAAGGGCTCTTCTTCTAAGATGAAATCAGCAAAGCATAGCCAATGCTGCTGAACAGTGTATGTGTGTATGTGTGTCCTTTTTCTTGTTTCTTATTTTAATAGACTTGTTATTTTGTGGTCTAAATTGTATAGAAAAGTTGAAAAAGATGGTAGAAAAGGTTCCCATATACCCTCATCTAGTCCCGCCTAATCCTATCATCTTAACATCACAGTATATTGGTCAAAGTCATGAAATTAACATTTAGTACAATATTATTGATTCAACTCTAGTCTTTATTCACTTTTATTATTCAACTTTACTCTTGAATGAATACTGTTCATTTACTTTACCCTTTCCACAAATGGCCTTTTTCTTTTCCTGGATCCAACTCAGGATACCATGTTGCATTTAGTGAAGTTTTCTTAGTCACCTCCGGCCTGTGACTGTTTTGCTCACTTTTCATGACACTGACAGTTTTGAAGAGTATGGGGTGGGTAATTTGTAGAATGTTCCTTAAGTTTGGTTTGTCTGATGTTGTTGTTGTTGTTGTTGTTTTTCTCATGATTGTACTAGGGTTCTTTTTAAAGACTATTATACAACTGAAATGCCCTTTCCATCATGGCGTATCAGAAAAGACATGGAATCCGCATGATTTACCGTTACTGATATTAACCTTGATCACTCAGTGAAGGTAGTGTCTGTTAAGCTTTTCCTTTTTTCATATTTTTCCTGGGAAGTGAGTAACTAAAACCAAATCATTCTCAGGGAGGAGACATTATCTACATATGTCATTTGATTCTTCTGTAACAAAGAACTGTCTTTTTCATTTCACTTATCTATTTAGTCAATTGTTTCTTTACATAGTATGTACTCATGACTATTTCTCCCTAATTACTCATATTAGAGAACACAGTTTAAAAACCAAGATTCAGGTGGTTAGAAAAGTATATATACTTTTTAATGGAAAATTCTGTGACTTTTTCTGTGATGTTAATAACTTAATTGTTCAAATATAGATTAAAGATCCCCATGTTTGGATCTTCTACTTTAGCAGATCAGGAATCGATTCTCAATATTTTCATTTATGATTTTGTTTTTCTGTTTAAAGATATCAGGAAATAAAATATACACACACAAGCCCCTCTCAGGTATTCATCGTTCTCTGATTATGGCTTATTGTCATGACTGGTCCAGAGAAAGCCCCCTTTTAACTTACATTTCCCCCTTCCCTCCCAGTGTCTTTAATACCCTACGGACACCTACTTTAGCAAATTCATTCTACTTCTTTTCTTTATGTATCTTTAGGAAATGATGAATCCTGAAAAAGGATACATGTAGGTAGTATTTTGATTTAAATTATAGTGTCCTATGCATATATTTTATTATTATGCTAATTTGGATTTTTTTATAGATGAGGTATATTTGTCTATATTAGTATTATTAATTTAGTATTATTAGTATATATATTAGTAGTAGTAGTGGTAGTATTTTCTACTCTTTGAATTTCATGTTCCTAATATTTCTCCTGGTTTTTTTTTTTTTTCTTTTCATTTTCTTTCTTGCTTTTTTGTCTTCATTCTCTTTATATTCTCACTGGAGTGAGAGCTCCACAGTATTTCAGATAGTAACCCCTTTTTTATTTTACACTTTGCAAATATTTTTCTAGTTAGCCATTAGGAGTCTGGTCTAGTACACTTTCATGAATTGAATCTTTAGTATGAATGTATTCATTTATCAGTTTTTATATTTTGAGTATTCTTTCTCCTTTATGATGTTATTTTATTATCCAAAAAGACAGTATACAACTTCATATACTCAAATTCCTTAATGTTTAAACAACTATTAAATTATTTTAATTTTTTCTTGCCCAAATTTATGGTAATTTATAAGTTTTTGCTGTTGCTACTTGAATTTTTAGATTTTACTTACATTTTAGAATTGGTTATTGCTGATAAATATGAAATCTATGAATTTTTGTACATTGACCCTTGCTAAAATCTCCCCTATTATTTCAAACATTTTTGTTTATTGATTTGTTGATTTAGTATAATCATGTTATTAATGAATGATGACGCCGTGCTCTATTCCATTCCATTGTTTACATATCCTATTTCTTATCTTAATATTTGATCAGGATCTGTAACTGTTGTGAACAATAGCAGTAAAGAAGGACCTCTTTGTCTTGTGTTTGTCTTTAGAAGGATTACTGTATATGACTTTAATCATAAGGATATTTTCTTATATTTCTTGCTTGTGAAATAGATTTTTTAAAATAAGTATTTTATCTTACCTGCGTCCATCAAACTAATCTGATAATTTTTTCTTTAGGTTATCAAGGGGAAGAAACATTTTAGAATATTGTAGGATTAAATTTGTTAAGGTTTATTCATTGTGCTATTTGTATATTTTACATAATTTAGTAATGTTATCTGAATATTCTATCACTTCCACATAGAAGTGCTTTAAAATCTGTGACTTGAAGTGTTTATTCTATATTTTTCTTTGAACTGGTGTCACTTACTAGTATAGTTGTTTTTTTTTTTTTTCCCATTCGTATTTTATTTCAGTGTTGATGCTCCTAAAACATCTTGTCATTTTGCCCCATAAGTGTGTATTTCCTGGGACTTTCAATTATTTTTGGATAAGCATGTATACCTAGATGTAGGAGTAAGTCGAGGTGGGGAAGAGAGGATTCGCAGAGACCATAAATAATACTACGTGAAATACTTTTAAATGCCTCTTCTTCACAACCTCCCAAGAGTCTGGTGTTAGCCAACTACAATATATATTAATAACATGGGGGAAGTCAAATGTCACTGGACAATTTTTTTAAAAGATTTATTTATTTATTTTGAGAGAGAGAAAGAGAGCATGGGGGTGTGGGAGGGAAAGAGGGAAAATCTTCAAGCATGACCTTGAGATCATGACCTGAGCTGAAACCAAAGGTTGAAGCATAGCCTATTGACCACCCAAGTGCTCCAAGACAATTTGTAAATTCTCCAACCTGTGCCTCATCTATATTTCCTGACACTGCATTATAGCTACCATTTGCCTCACAAAATCGACTCTCCTAGGACGTCTCATAGTGTTTTGTTTTTACTAATGCATCCAGTTGCGATCTCTCTCCCTTTTGTGATGATCCTAGGGTTGAGTTTCAGAGTAGAAAGACTATCACCGGGAGGAGGGGCAAGATGGAGGAAGAGGAGGGTCCCCAAGTCACCTGTCCCCACCAGATTGCCTAGATAACCTTCAAATCATCCTGAAAATCTACGAATTCGGCCTGAGAATTAAAGAGAGAACACCTGGAATGCTACAGTGAGAAGAGTTTGCGCTTCTATCAAGGTAGGAAGACGGGAAAAAAGAAATAAAGAAACAAAGGCCTCCAAGGGGGAGGGCCCCCGCGAGGAGCCGGGCTGAGGCCGGGGCGAGTGTCCCCAGGACAGGAGAGCCCCGTCCCGGAGGAGCAGGAGCTGCGCCAACCTTCCCGGCAGAAAGGGGCTCACAGGGAGTTGGAGCAAGACCCCCAGGAGGGCGGGGATGCCCTCGGGCTCCCGGGGACACTAACAGGACCTGCGCCCCGGGACAGTGCGCCGAGCTCCCTAAGGGCTGCAGCGCGCACGGCGGGACCCGGAGCAGCTCGGAGGGGCTCGGGCGGAGGAAGAGGCTCCGCGGAGGGGGCTGCGGGGCGGGAGCGCGAATCCAACAGCGCAGACCGGGAGCACTGGGCGCGGGGACACAGCCCAGGATCCGGCCTCCCCCGGGACAGGCAGAGGCCGGGAGGGCCCAGGACCACAAGGACGCTCCTGCCCCAGCTGAGCAGATCAGCGGCCCCGCCCCGGAGCCTCCAGGCCCTGCAGACCGAGTAGTTCCTGTGGGGGCTGAATCCAGGTTTCCAGAGCTGCGGCCACCACTGGGGCTGTTGCTCCTGCGCCCTCAGGGGGAAACAACCCCCACCGAGCCCTGCACCAGGCAGGGGCACAGCAGCTCCCCCAACTGCTAACACCTGATATCAGCACAACAGGCCCCTCCCCCAGAAGACCAGCTAGATGGACAGTTCCAGGGGAAGTCAAGGGATTGAAAGTATACAGAATCAGAGGAGGGATCCCTGGGTGGCGCAGCGATTTGGCCCCTGCCTTTGGCCCAGGGCGCGATCCTGGGGACCGGGGATTGAGTCCCACGTCGGGCTCCTGGTGCATGGAGCCTGCTTCTCCCTCTGCCTGTGTCTCTGCCTCTAGCTCTCTGTGACTATCATAAATAAATAAATAAATAAATAAATAAATAAATAAATAATAAATAATTTAAAAAAGAAGATACTCCCCCGTGTTTTCTTTTTCTTTTTGATTTCTGATTGCTTCCCCCACCCTTTTTTTCCCACCTTTCTTTCTTTCTCTTTCTCTTTTTCTTCTCTTTTTTCCTTTTTTTTCGCCTTTTTTCTTTTTTCTTTTTCTCTTTTCTTTCCTTCTTTCTCTCTCTTTTTCTCCTTTTCCCAATACAACTTGTTTTTGGCCACTCTGCACTGAGCAAAATGACTAGAAGGAAAACCACACCTCAAAAGAAGGAATCAGAAACAGTCCTCTCTCCCAGAGTTACAAAATCTGGATTACAATTCAATGTCAGAAAGCCAATTCAGAAGCACTATTATACAGCTACTGGTGGCTCTAGAAAAAAGCATAAAGGACTCAAGAGACTTCATGACTGCAGCATTTAGAGCCAATCAGGCAGAAATTAAAAATCAATTGAATGAGATGCAATCCAAACTAGAAGTCCTAACGACGAGGATTAACGAGGTGGAAGAACGAGTGAGTGACATAGAAGACAAGTTGACGGCAAAGAGGGAAACTGAGGAAAAAAGAGACAGACAATTATAAGACCATGAAGACAGATTAAGGGAAATAAACGATGGCCTGAAGAAGAAAAACCTACGTTTAATTGGGGTTCCCTAGGGCGCTGAAAGGGACAGAGGGCCAGAATATGTATTTGAACAAATCATAGCTGAAAACTTTCCTAATCTGGGAAGGGAAACAGGCATTCAGATCCAGGAAATAGAGAAATCCCCCCCTAAAATCAATAAAAACCGTTCAACACCTCGACATTTAATAGTGAAGCTTGCAAATTCCAAAGATAAAGAGAAGATCCTTAAATATCTGGGGGCATCACAATGCCAGATTTCAAGTTGTACTACAAAGCTGTGGTCATCAAGACAGTGTGGTACTGGCACAAAAACAGACACATAGATCAAGGGAACCGAATAGAGAATCCAGAAGTGGACCCTGAACTTTATGGTCAACTAATATTCGACAAAGGAGGAAAGACTATCCATTGGAAGAAAGACAGTCTCTTCAAAAAATGGTGCTGGGAAAATTGGACATCCACATGCAGAAGAATGAAACTAGACCACTCTCTTTCACCATACACAAAGATAAACTCAAACTGGATGAAAGATCTAAATGTGAGACAAGATTCCATCAAAATCCTAGAGGAGAACACAGGCAACACCCTTTTTGAACTCGGCCACAGTAACTTCTTGCAAGATACATCCACGAAGGCAAAAGAAACAAAAGCAAAAATGAACTATTGGGACTTCCTCAAGATAAGAAGCTTTTGCACAGCAAAGGATACAGTCAACAAAACTAAAAGACAACCTACAGAATGGGAGAAGAGATTTGCAAATGACGTATCAGATAAAGGGTTAGTTTCCAAGATCTATAAAGAACTTATGAAACTCAACACCAAAGAAACAAACAATCCAATCATGAAATGGGCAAAAGACATGAACAGAATCTCACAGAGGAAGACATAGACATGGCCAACATGCACATGAGAAAATGCTCTGCATTACTTGCCATCAGGGAAATACAAATCAAAACCACAATGAGATCCCACCTCACACCAGTGAGAATGGGGAACATTAACAAGGCAGGAAACCACAAATGTTGGAGAGGATGCGGAGAAAAGGGAACCCTCTTACACTGTTGGTGGGAATGTGAACTGGTGCAGCCCCTCTGGAAAACTGTGTGGAGGTTCCTCAAAGAGTTAAAAATAGACCTGCCCTACGACCCAGCAATTGCACTGTTGGGGATTTACCCCAAAGATTCAGATGCAATGAAACGCCGGGACACCTGCACCCCGATGTTTCTAGCAGCAATGTCCACGATAGCCAAACTGTGGAAGGAGCCTCGGTGTCCATCGAAAGATGATGGATAAAGAAGTTGTGGTTTATGTATACAATGGAATATTCCTCAGCCATTAGAAACGACAAATACCCACCATTTGCTTCAACGTGGATGGAACTGGAGGGTATTATGCTGAGTGAAGTAAGTCAATCGGAGAAGGGCAGTGTATGTTCTCATTCATTTGGGGAATATAAATAATAGTGAAAGGGAATAGAAGGGAAAGGAGAAGAAATGTGTGGGAAATATCAGAAAGGGAGACAGAGCATAAAGACTCCTAACTCTGGGAAACGAACTAGGGGTGGTGGAAGGGGAGGAGGGTGGGGGGTGAGGGTGAGTGGGTGACGGGCACTGAGAGGGCACTTGGCGGGATGAGCACTGGGTGTTATTATGTATGTTGGTAAATTGAACACCAATAAAAATTATTTTATTAAAAAAAAAACACTATCACCCATGCTTGTTTTTCATCTTGTCAAGAGTTGATAAACCAACTCTGTATAAAATTAATTTTACTCCAGATAACTTTTATTTGAAGACTATTGTTTTACAGTGTTTCTCTAAAAAAACCCAAGATTATACGTGGTCCTTAAACAAGTTGTGGAAATAAATAAAAATAAGGCATCAGGGCAGCCCCAGTGGCCCAGTGGTTTAGCACCACCTTTAGCCCAGGTATGATCCTGGAGACCTGGGATCGAGTTCCACATCAGGCTCCCTACATGGAGCCTGCTTCTCCCTCTGCCTTTCTCTGTCTGTCTGTCTCTCTCTCTCTCTCTGTATCTCTCATGAATAAATAAATAAAATCTTTAAAAAAATAAGGCATCAAAGAACAACTGGTACATATCATTGTTTTCTATTAATTGAAATGCAGTGCATATGAAATAGCTTGTTAAAAATCATCTTCCAAAGCCCACACAGATCCATTAAATTAGAAACCTTTGGAGTAAGGGTGATAAGTTTAATTTTAACATTATCATTAAGTGATTCTTATTTAAAGTTTAAGACCTACAGTACTTGGATCTTAGTGTTGGAAATAATTTGATATTTATATGAAAATTAATTGTTAATTTGATGTATATTTTGATCTTAGAAGATATATTAGAAGTCATCTACTTCTAAATGAATGGGATTGGACAGAAAAACTTTTAAAACAGCAAAATAAGAGCTATTAAAACATGTATGACAGACTTGATTGATAGCCTATATGCCTTACAGCACTATATTTTAAAGTAAAAACTATTTTTACCATTTACATTTTATAGAATATAATTATAACCATTAGATAGAGGAGGGTAAAACCCAAAAATATATAAATTGGAAATTTAAGTTTAGTGATATATACAAATCTGGATCTAATACCTTTGTTTATCTTCTCTGATAACAGAAACATTAATATGTGCTTGTTTAGCGTTGTGAAAGCTGTTACTCCTATTACTTGGTAAATAAAACACCCAAGATTTAGCTTCAGGCAAATCTACGTTTGTTATGGTTGTGTGATTTTAAATTCTCCCATCTAGACAGTATAGATTTTACTAGCAATTTCTAGGGTAAAGAAAAACTCAGGGTTTTCTATTTCCACATGTGTAAGATGTGAACGGTGATGTCAGTACTGATCTCATAAGGAGATTCTGAGAATCACATCAGTTAACAGATATAAATATCTGAGGACAAGTGTCCTGAGATCTAGAAACCGGGCATCATAGATAACACCTGGCTGTGCATCCTATTCTATTTGTGATCCTTTGTTTGTTTCTTTGTTGTAGTAGATACTGAACTTGCCTACACTCACACCACAGTCTTTGTTGTTCCCTGTGTTATGTACCTTCTAACCTGTTTGCTTTGTTCTTCTGATTTCTTGCCCTTTTTAAATGAACCTCTTCTTCTGTGCCTGCATGATTTGGGGGTCGGCCAAGAACTTGAGCAAATACTTAGTCATATTTTGGGGGCTTTTTCTCTTCATGATTCTGTACTCTTAAGTCTTCCAAATTTCCAGCTGTTCTGCTAATTTATTATTATCCTCTAAGATGTCAAGTCTGTAAAGGGTCACCATTTTGTTATTTTGTTCTCCAAATTGTATATGCTTAGGAAATGCAAAAAAAAAAAAAAAAAAAAAAAAAAAAAAAGGCAAGAAACTCACAGGTTTTGGCATAAGTTCCTTTCTCATTTATAAAGATTAAGAGGTGGTATCTATGTTTATCACTAAGCGCCTTGGGCTATCCCTTGTGTCTCCATAATGTAGCAGCATTCCTGGAATCAGGCAGATTTTATATTCAGACTTTTGGTCTCATTCCAATATTTCTCTCACAGCATCAGTAAACCTGCAGCTTATGGTATTACTTCCTACCCTCATAACCAGAAAGCCACAGATTCACAATTCTTACACTTCTAGTTGAAATTTTTCCAAAGTAACCTCTCCTTGGGTTTCTGTCTATGCTTGGATATTCTCTAGTACCTTTAAATAGTGAGTTTTTGAAAATAATTGATTTAGTTTTTTATACTTGTCATTTGTGGGAAGGTTCACATAGCCACTTCACTCCAAATCCATTTTTGCCAACACTTGATATTTTCATTTTCTGAACATTTAATGGTTTTATAGTCAGCATCCTCACCAATTTACCTTTAGTAGAGTTTATTATTTCACATACATTAGTTTTGTCACGTAGTGGATTGCCAAAATCAAAGCTTATACCTGTCTCTTTAAATGTATAGCACTAAGGAAAGTATTTGGCTTATAATAGGTTTAAAAAAATACGTGTTTACATGATTTTTGAAGAGAGATTTTTTTTATTCCATTCACTGTAGGTTTTTCATTTTATGACATTGTCCAATATTTTATATTTAGTTCTGCTTTTGTATTTTATTATTTCATGTTATACTCCATGATGTCAGATTCTGCAGAAAAGACCGTGATGTGATTCTGGCTGTTTTGAATCGCATTTCATCCTAAGAAAACTCCATTACTCTATGAGATGCTCACTTTCATTTGTAGCAAATCGCGGAGTAAGAAAGCAATTAATGTCAAATTTAATTAGACTCTAGAATGTTCCCTAAGCAATTATTCACAGATTACAATGAAAAACCATACTGAGTGAGACTTCCTTACTATGGCAAGAAGACAAAAGCAAGATAGCAAATAACAGAACTATTTCACAAATGAAATAAGAATTGGAGGTAGTGAGGGCATCAAAAAATTCCAAAATCAGGGAAGCAACTAAAAATCTAGAGAATGGAGATAACTGTAAAGATAGAAAAGAAAAAATGATGTCCTCAAAATTGTCAAGCTTTGGGAATGATGCTTGACAAAATACCTACAAAGTGTCTGGCATTGATTCATCACAAAAATGTGTTTATGTTCTCTAGTGTGAATTACAACGATGGTATTAGTCGGATTTTAAGAAGCACAAGGTGGAAAGCCAAGGCAAAATGTACCACAAAGAACAGAGTTAGAGAAATTGAGGAAAATATAGGAAACAGAACAGATATATAGTGGCCACAGTAAGAGTATCCTGCTAACAAACCACGTTGGTATTTGAAGTTTCAGATGTTCTTATCCTGGTGAGAATCCATCTTCAATACGGTTAAGAGTGGGCCGGTGGTCCATAAATGAAGAAAACAGATGAAAATTTTAGAACACTTTCAATGTTAGTCATGGTGGGAATATGAAGTAAAGAGTAATCCAAAAATTAGCCAGCGATAGAGTTAATAATTCATTCTCTAAATATTTTATACAAGTCACACTGTGTTTCTAGCTAGTTCTGGGAATCAGTGTGACAGGGAAGATTTAGTAGAATTATTTTCCAACCTCTTCTGTGTGTGTATTAACCCAATTTGTATGACTGCATTCAAGTACTGAATCCCATTCCATAGTCTGTCTCTTTATCCGAATGCCTTCTGCACTTCCTTCCTCTAGGTATAGGTTCCTACAATGAAATCTCAGTTTTCATTAACTCTGACTCTAATAGTTTATTTCAACAGTTTGCCTGCCCCACACCTGTCATACAGGGTCGTTAAAAATTGTATCTTCTATGACCTGTGTTAGTTCTTCAAGCTTTCTGTTCTACTCGGCCACATTTATGGCATTTCAGCATTGTCCTGACACAGGTTTGTCAGTTACTTAAATGTTCAGTCCATGGTTAGAGTTTTCTTTCAAGTTTTGTGTTTTGGGCTTATATTTTTGCTTTAGAATTAGAATGACCAGACATTTTCTCCACCACAAAACGTGGCTTTGTTCCTACTTTAATAGGTTGGCTCTGGGAAGTCAGCAATCTTCTTTCCTGTTACACAGGAAAACGTTGGGTGCATATTTAAGGGGAAGAGACACAGATGAAAAAAACCTAGGTTTAAAAATCTTTATAATGAGTACAATTTTATTTGGTTTAACTTATTGTATTGGCTGTTACTGCTGTAACAATGTACCACAAACTGAGTAGCTCTAAAAAACAAAAAATGAAACAAAACAAAAAACCCAGATCTGTTGTCTTACAGTTCTGGAGCTTAGAAGTCTAAAATCAAGTTGTCAGTAGGGTCGTACTCCATAGAAAGTTCCAAGGAAGACTTCAGTCCCCACCTTTCTCTTAGCTCCTAGTATTACTGATAATTCATGACATTACTTGGTGTGTTATTATTTCAGTCTCTGCTTCCCTCTTCACACGATGTTTTCCCTATCTCATCTATATCTTCAAAGGGCCATATTCTTACCAGTCATATTAGACTAGAAGCCCATTGTACTTCCGTATCACCTCCTCTTAACTAATCATATCGGTAACAACCCTACTGTTACATAAAGTTAAATTCTGAAGTACTGTGGATTAGGACTTTACCATAACCTTTGGGGGGGATGGATAAATTTGACCTATAAAACTTAGTGTATCAACAAACAAGTAGAATTATACAGGATAATTATTTCCTCTCAAAAATTTGAAGAGGGAGTTTGAGAGTCTAAATTATGGGCAGGTAAATGACAAATAAAATTGTTTGTGTATCTAATATTCTAAAAAGAAAGATCAGAAATCTATACGAGTGGTAGCCAGTTGTTGGGTCAGTATGTGAGTGGTCCTAAAAGTAAGTAGGGGTTATGCTAATATTGATAAAGATTAGTTGAAGACAGGGCTTCTTGGGCAGTTTTCATTCACTAAATATTTTATACAAATTAATCATTCTTTTTGCTGCATATTTTAAGAGACTTGACCATTCCTCAATAAGAAACCAAACCAGAGACTTAAAGATGTAATTTTTTTAAGATGTAATTGTAAATAACAGTACAAGCCAACACTAAAGTGTAAAGCTTTCATCTACATTCCCTCAAGAATTAGACTTTAAATGAATCTGTCACACAGTCAAATGATATGTTTAAAATAGCTTTCATAAATCAATCAATTGTTTTTCTTAGTTGTGGAATCTTTTTGGTTTGTCTTTAGGTCTTTGAATAGTTTTCTTTATATGTTTGTTCCAGTCGACCGTATTAATAGAAAAGATCCTTGTTCTTTAGAGTAACACTAGGAATCTTGTAACTCCCCTGGTGTTGTCCAGCAACATATTTCTTGGAGGAACACTTAGGGTTAACTTTCATTCTCGTTTCCTCTAAAATGTCTGATAATGGAAGTTTTTATTTGTTTGTTTATTTACTTTTTATCACTGAAGCAGATATTTTGAGGGGAGGAGGGTGTTTGGTCAACTGTTGTGCTTGTTTACTTCAATTTATTCTCCCTAATGAGACATCTTAGGGCAGCAGTCCTGTTGACAGTAAAAGTAATAGCTTCACAAAAGCAGTAACCTGTAGCCACATATTGCTCTTCTGAAAAATGGAAGCATTCGTTCAGGGCACATCTTTTTATTGAGCGACCACCATCTATGATGGAAGATATAGGTGAGAAAAGAACATTTCTAATCGAAGAACACTCAGATAAGGAGGGTCAATTAATCTTTGTCTTTTGAAACTGAAGGTAGGAATTAACTTTTGTAAACTAGGGTGATGGCAAAGTTCAAATAAAACTTACATTATTAAAGTTCTCTGTGACTCTCCTTTTTCAGCCTGTGCAAATTACTTTGCACTCGTGTCAGCTCATGACTTAATACAGTTGCTAGGGCCTCGTTGGTTACCAATGCTAACAAATGTTGAAAACCATAAATTATCTTGGCAGTGGCTATTATCTAAAGCTGAATGACTGGGTGCATTTAGATGAGCTCATCTGAGCTTGTTGTTATCTTTTGGGAGTTTCACCTTAATGCTACTGAGTGGGAAAGCTAAGTGTAAAGTGAAACTCAAGTAAATCCTGCTTGCAGGCTTTGAATGTGTAAAAGGATTAAAGAATAGCAGGGCACATTACCAGCTCCATAGCTTGATCTAAATATATCTTATGTTTATGTCAGTACTGACCCTTGGGTACTGCTGATCTTCAAAGACTGAAGAATACTTAAAATCCACACATTCCAGAACTATCTACTGGATTTTATTTCACATTTCACTGTTTCCATGTTGATATAACCTAATAGATACCTAGTATATTTCCTATATAGATACTAATTATAATTTTAATGATTATGACGATTACAGTTTAAGCACCATTGATATTTAGCTCATATAAATAGCGACCAGAGTTGGGAATATGGGGGTAGGGGAAAGGCACAATGTATCCTGAAAATATATATGTCTTGGATCCTGAATAATGGAACTATTTTCCACCCCATGGACACTATATTTAACAACAACAACAACAACAACAACAACAAAACCATGGAATAATAGCTTATGTGATCAAGGAAAAGTAAGCTAATTGCATCAAATAGGAAGTTTCACAATAGAAAGAACTCAGCAGAGATTTTCAGTGCTTTTAAACAAAAATGCAGCCTCAAATAAACGTTTGTGTAGCAGACTTTATAAATACAGTGTTCTATAATTTACAATTGTTATAAAGAGAATCTACTTCAGTGGGATCATCCTTATAATTATATAGTATTTTGCTGACATATGACACATGTTTAGATTTATGTCTGATAAATAAAGTTTTTAGGAAATCAATACTATTGGCTCATATACTTTTCAGTTTTTGATCGATCCTATATTTACACAAAATTACCACTTCAACAAAAGGATACTTCACGTTAATATTTACTTTCTAGTTCTGCATAATTTTGTTTCAATTGTAAGTGTAAATAATGTTGAGGAAAACAGGAGAGACAGTTCCAAATGTGTAATAAACCCTAGTCAATATGGGGCCATTCACCAGTGGAGGTCAATTTAGGTGTTTTCTTTGTTTATTTGGTTTTGGTTTAGTTAACGATTGTCCTCTTCCAGGAGGATGTTCTAAATAGCTCATCCAGTTATTGATTTTAGCTGTTTTTTTTTTTTAAACATGTTTTGAGCAGTGAGCTTACAATCATTCAATCATCTTTCAGGCATCCTAAAACTCTTAATGAGGAGTAACACATAAAGATTAAATAATGTTTCTTAGCTGACTAAATTTTTTCAGAGAGTTTACCACTTAGTCTTCCCTATTAAAAATAATGTAAACTCTTCCATGATAAACCATCCACAAACAAAAATGAGGTCCACATGTTTTCTGTTTAGTTTTGTTTTTCTTCTCCACATCCTTAAAGGACACCTGTGTCAGGAGAAAGTCTCTGACAGCACACTTGGTATGAATGTTTCTTGGGAACATTGGTCACAAGCTGATTAAAGATATTTTTCAAAACAAAATCTTGCAATGCATATGTTCTCTATTTGGCAGGAAACCATTTCTAGTATATTTTCTCCCAGGTGTCAAAGGGATAATAGAATCCTGTGAAATTATATGCTGCTCTGTTTGCGCCTAACTCTAGCCTTGATTCACAGAAAGCCTTCTCTTGAGAAAGAAAACAACCTTATTTTATATCACAACCCTGAAAATTTCTTATTGTTCATAGTGAAAGAACACAATTAAAGTGCTTTTGCTGAGATCAACAAGCTGCTGGAAATCATGGCGTAATTTATCCATTGTTTTCTGTATTGAAAAATAATTGGTAGATGATGCTACTTTTCATGTAACTGAAAATATTAGTGATTGACATATGGTACAATCTTTTTAAAGATAGATTTATTTATTTATTTATTTATTTATTTATTTATTTATTTAGAGTGCAAATTGGAGGAGAAAGAATCTCGAGCAGACTCCATAATGAGCTCTGAACCTTATATGGGGCTGATCTCAGGACCCTGAAATCATGACCTGAGCTGAAACCAAGGTTGGATGCTTAACCAACTGAGTCACCCAGGCACCCAAAAATACAGGTGATTTTTTTTCAAGTAGGCTCCATACCCAGTGTGGAGCCTGATGTAGGGTTTAAACTCATGACCCTAAAATCAAGACCTGAGATCAAGGGTCATCTCCTTGACCAACTGAGACACTCAGGAACCCCAACATTTGGATCGAGACTTCTAGGTCCCCTTCCAGCAAGTGTGGTGGCTTTCTAGCATTTGGTATCTCCTTAACTAAGAACGTAGAAAGTGACAATGGTAATATCAGTGATAATATCAGTCAAAATATATGTAGGGCAACTATAGCTGTTAGAAAGGTAACTCCAAGAAAGGACAACTTGGCAGAGTTTTTCATTAAAATACAGTTAAAAAAGTAGGCTTAGTTTGTTATTGTTTCTTATCCAGAAAAGTAAATTACAATTTGATTTTACAGATAAAACTATAGCATATAAACAGAGTGATAAATATATTTTCTGTTCTTAATTTGAGACCATCTTCTCATCTGACTTTCCAGCACGTATTATTATTCCCAAAGGATGTTGTCTAGTGGTTTATCCTTTACCCAGTTAAGCTACGGAGTTTGTAAATGATAGCCTCCATTTCTTCCCTGGAGAGAGTGTTACACACTCATCACCATTAAGAAGTCATCATCATTAAGAAGTTTTTTGCTGACATTGGCCTAAATACTTGTTTTCATTCTGCTACTCAGAGTTCTAATACCTCAAATAATGCCTTTTTATACTTGATGTTTATACCTTTCAACACTAGTATTCTATTCACTTAATTCTGCCTATAACTTGTTTTCTAGCATCTATACAGATTTTCTCTCTCCCGTGCTAGAAATAAATACTAATGAAGATGCACTTGCTACTAAAGAGCACAGAGGATCCCTTGAGCAGCTGAATAAAGGTCTAAGCTTTATTCCATCTGCTAATTGACTGAGTGAGAGCTACTAGGCTAAAATGAAAGTCAGGGCAGATAAGTAAATTAAGACTGAAGCGGAACATAAGATTTAAACAATTGCTACAAAGGAATGGGGAAGAAAGGGGCTTTGAGAGAAAAAATCAACAGTTATTTTAGTCACTGTTTTGTAAACCTCTCTGATTTTCCTTCCACACATATAAGGGCATAATCTTTTTTTTTATAGTTAGCCTTGCTAAAATAAAATATTTTAAATACATCAAACATCATTGTACCCCTGATACGTGATTTTTTTTTTTTAGGTGCCAGTTGGTCTTCCAAAAGACTCTTTTGAAATTGATAAATTCCCATTCATCAAATGACAACGTTCTGGCATTTTCAGAAACATATCATTTAAGACATAAATGGATTGAGTTGAAAAACTCATGTTGCTAACTCTAAAGTTACCATGGATTCTAGTTTGCTTAGGACAGTTCTGATTTATACTTTGAAAAAAAGGAAAACAAAATCTCAGAGAGACACAGGCATACCCGGGAGATAGTGCTGGTTCCGTTCCAGACCATGGCCATAAAGTGAATATCACAAGAGAGTCAAATGGTTTTTGTTGTTTTTGTTGCTTTCTGGTGCATATAAAAATTGTGTTTACGCTGTATTTTATTAATTGTGCCGTAGCCTTATGTCCTTAAAAATAATGTCTATTGGGATCCCTGGGTGGCGCAGCGGTTTAGCGCCTGCCTTTGGCCCAGGGCGCGATCCTGGAGACGGGGGATCGATTCCCACATCGGGCTCCCGGTACGTGGAGCCTGCTTCTCCCTCTGCCTATGTCTCTGCCTCTCTCTCTCTCTCTCTCTCTCTCTCTGTATGACTATCATAAATAAATAAAAATTAAAAAAATAATGTCTATACCTTAATTTAAAAAATACACTATTGCTAAGAAATGGGAATCATCACTGAGCTTTCCACGAGGAATAACCTTCTTGCTGGTGCGTGGTCCAGCCTTGATGTGGGTGGCTGCTGACTTAACAAGGTGGTGATAGCAGAGACTGGGGTGGCTGTGACGACTTCTTAAAACAAGACAACAAGGAAGTTTGCTTGATTGCTTGACTCTTCCTTTCATGAACAATTTCTCTGAAGCACACAAGGTTGTTTGATAGCATTTTACCCACAGTAGAACCTCTTTCAAAATTGGAGCAATAATCCTCTACCCCTGCCACTGCTTTATCAGCTACATTTATGTAAATGCTTTGCTGTCAAAATCTAATTCTTTGGTTGTCATTTCAACAATCTTTACATCTTCAGGTCTCCACTAGGAGCAGATTCCATCTCAGGGAAACACTTTCTTTGCTCACCTATTAATGTTTTCTCATGAAATCGCAGCAATTCAGTCACTTCTTCAGGTCCCACTTCTACTGCAAATTCTTTTGCTACTTCCACTATATCTGCTCGAATCCCTCAAAGTCATCCGTGAGGGTTGTAATGAACTTCTTCCAGTAGCCTGGTAATGTTGGTATTTTCACCCCTCCCCATGCATCATGAGTGTTCTGAGTTCACATCTAGAATGGTGAATCCTTCCCAGAAGATTTTCAATGTACTCCGTCCATATCCATAAGAGGAATCACTATGGCAGCCATAGCCTTAGGAATTGTGTTTCTTATATAGTCAGACCTGACAGTCAATAGGATTTCTTGATCTATGGGCTGCAGAATTGATTGTGTTCACAGGCATGAAAACATTAGTCTCATAATCTCCATCAGAGCTCTTAGGTGACCCGGTGCATGATTAATGAACAATATTTTGTGTTTGTAAAAATTGTGTTTACGCTGTATTTTATTAATTGTGCCGTAGCCTTATGTCCTTAAAAATAATGTCTATTGGGATCCCTGGGTGGCGCAGCGGTTTAGCGCCTGCCTTTGGCCCAGGGCGCGATCCTGGAGCCCCGGGATCGAATCCCACGTCGGGCTCCTGGTGCATGGAGCCTGCTTCTCCCTCTGCCTGTGTCTCTGCCTCTCTCTCTCTCTCTGTGACTATCATAAATAAATAAATAAATAATACCTATTCTTCTCAAACTATTCCAAAAAAATAGAAAAAAAAAAAAAAAGAAAGAAATATTTTTTTTTTCTGAGCAGTAGTTCTCAATAGAGGGCTGAAAATATTCAGCAAACAATGTTCTAGGCTTTGTTATTCCATTTACAGAGCACAGACAGAGCATATTTAGCATGATTCTTAAGGATCCTAGGATTTTTGGAAGGGTGAATGAGTCAGCTAGGCTTAAAGTCAGCGGCTACATTAGCCCCCCGCTCCCCAAAAGAGTCAGCCTGTCCTTTGAAGTTTTGAAGCCAGGCTTGACTTCTCCCCATCTATGACAGCCCTAGATGACATCTTCTTCCAATAGAAGGCTGGTTTTTCTACATTGAAAATCTGTTGTTTAGCGTAGCCACCTTCATTTATTTTTTTAGTTACATTTTTCTGGTTAACTTGCTGCATCTTCTGCATCAGCACTTGCTACTTCACCTGACGTTTTTGTGCTATGGAGATGGCTTCTTTCCTTAAACCTCATGAACCAGCCTCTGTGAAAGATGGACTTTTCTTCTGCAGTTTTCATGTTTCTCAGCCTTCACAGAATTGAAGAGTTAGGGCCTTGCTCTGGATTAGGCTTTCCCTTAAAAGGATGCTGTGACTGCTTTGATATTCTATGTGAACCACTCAAACTTTCTCCACATCAGCAATAAGTTGGTTTGCTCTCTTATCATTCGTATGTTCACTGGAGTGGCATTCTTCATTTCTGCTAAGACTTCTTTGTATTCACAGCTTGGCGGTTTGATGCAAGGGGCCTAGCTTATACCCTAACTAGGCTTTCAACATGCCTTCCTCGCTAAGCTTACTTATTTCTAACTGTTGATTGAAAGTGAGAGATATGCAACTCTTCTTTCCCTTGAACACTTAGGAGCATTGTAGGGTTATTAATTGGCCTAATTTCAGTATCATTGTGTCTCAGGGAATAAGGAAGCCCAAGGAAAGGGAAAGAGATGGGGAAATGGGCAGTCAGGGGAACACACACCAAATACCCACTTACTAGGTTTGCTGTCTTATATGAGGGTGGTTCATAGCACCCCAAAACAATTACAATAAAAGATTACTGATCATAAATCACCATAACAAATATGATAATAATGTAAAAATTTGACATATTGCAATAACTACTAAAATGTGATGCAGATACATGAAGTGAGCAAATACCATTGGAAGAAATGGTGCCAAAAGACTTTCTCGAGGCAGCGTTGCCACAACATTTCAATATGTGAAAGGAACAGTATCTGTGAAACACAAAGAAGTGACGTACGATAAAATAAGAACTGTAATGAGAATTAATCTGAGTTTATTACCAAACAAGTTAGGGAAACATGATCCAAAACAGAGGTTGGGCTGAGTCAAATGGTGCCTATAGATTATTTGTCAAAGGTAAACTGAGAAAACATTTGTTTAAAGTATAGGAGGGACAGATGGATAGATTAGAGAAAGAAAGAGATATATAGAGAGATAATAATTAGATGAGACACAGAGAGAGAGAGAGACAGAGATGGGTGTGGGATTAGGCTTGCATCTCAGGCTCCGTTAACAAAGGCAAGGGTGAAACTTGTTAAGGGAGAAGCCCCAAAGTTGCACAAAGGAAAGTAAGTGATACACGACTTTGACTTGTCACTTCAGAAGTTTGGGGCTGTCGTGGTGCTCAGGGCAGGCCAACTGTGAAGTCTTGTGTCCGTTTATTGAGAGCAGGAGAGTAGAATCACCCTTTCACCATCGCATTGTTTTCCCTGGATACTGATCAGTTCTCTGAAAAAGAGTTGTTATTGTTGTTGTTGTTTCCCTCTGAGAACCCAACTGCTTGCTGTGTCGTCTTCTCCAGACTCAGGATCATACTCAGAGCATCTTTATAAGTTTGCTCAAGAAAGCCCAATTTACTTAAAAAAAGAATGCAGCCCCAAACTCTTGTCTTATTTATCTTTTCCATAGATTTCCCATTTGTTTAAAAAAGTATTTTTAATAGATGCATTCAAAGCCTGGGGGCGGGGGGTTGCCTATGTCCATTACATGCTTCGAAGTTCTCCCGTGTCTCTGTTTAGAAACTGTGAGATGCATGAGTAATGAATAGAGTTTTCACTTGATTAAACCTGAAAGACAACCAGACCAGCAGAAACTCAGCTCCCTTTAATCAACCTTTTTTCAGATACACTTTTAAAAAGACCTTTGTCCTAAATATAGTATGCAGAGTTTCTCAAAAATTAGTAGCCATGGAAAACCAGTCTTCCGACATGAGAAGTCTTCTACGCCTCTGCCTTTTGCTGGCCCCTACGTGGCCAGTGTGCTAAGATGCAGCAAGCCATCTTGGAAAGGTACTGAGAAGGGGAGCAGACTATCCGTGCTTCAGGCAATAAGTGTGTTTATTGTACATAGAGATTTTAAAAACAATAATAAGGCTAGCCAGAAATTGATGTTTTCTGCTTCTTATTGCTTTTGTACTCCGTTAATACTAAACAACGGCCATGATAACATGGCTCCACCTTTCCAGGGCTGAGCACTTCCACTCCAGAGCCTCACCCTCTTTGGTGCACCAGTGGATTTGCCATGAGGCAACGGAGGAGAACTTGAGGATGATAATTTAGTGTACAAGAGATTCAGCCAGGAAATGGAGACTGAGAATCAGCGCCAGGGACCAAATACTAGTCTGAATATCTATTTATGTTCTAGTGCTTTCGGCACACATTGTGCTGTAAGTCTAAAAATATCTTTTTTTTTTTATGACTGTTTTCTGCATCAGTGAGCTAAAAACAAAAGTGCGTGTTTAATTAAAAAATACATTCTAAGTGTCCATTTTCCAAGAAAGTTGAGTTTATCAATGATAGGGAACTTAAGGATATCACCAACTGCATAAAATCAGAGGAAACAACTCTGCTAAAGAAGCGTCAGCATTTACTTAATTTAAGGAGACAGGCTCTATCCAAAGATGTTATATATATTCAGCTCCAGAAGGTGCACTTACAGTATCATTCCATGAAACCCAACATTGTAAACTGACCCTTCTATACTACATTCATTGATATTTAAATCTAAGTTTTTCTTTGCACATATAAAACATGAAATGATGACTGTTAAGTGTTGGCTCCATTTACAAAAGAAGAATTTGCAAAAAAGATAAATATCAGTTTTCGTGTTGGTGACGTCAGATTCTCCAAAGAGAAATCAGTTATGCTAATTACAAGAGTGGCTTGATATTTTTGTATTGGATTGATGAAGTTGAAGTAAGGCTTTTGAAAATTTTTTCATCAAAGATAAAACACCAGAGATTACTGGGAAAGCTATTATATCTTCTGATTAAAAAGTTTGGTATTGAAGATAAAATTATTTATAGTAATAAGAATTTTCAATTTGATAGGGCAAAGCCTTGTCTTTCAAAAGCCCTTAATTTGAAAACCAAAGATAGAAATAATTTATAATACGTTGTAGTGTATTATATTAGAAGCTCAATTTATAATCATATACAAAAATGTGATACTCTAAAATCAAAATACAAACTGTAGCTGTATTTAAACACTAATAGAATTGCTGAAATATAAATTTTTGTTACAAAGATGATGTTGAATGTTAAACAGTACTTCAGCCTGGCAGTAATGCTTTCTCTTTATGTTATTCTTCATTAATTGGATTTTAGAATTCTTTGAGCCTTTCACAAGATAAGTGTAAAATCAAACTAAGTGTCCTAAAGTGGTATTGGGCTTTTTGACAGTAAGTCCTTTAAATTGAAATTCCATAATGTTCAATATCAGTTTGAAATATTTAACAAATGTTCTTCAAATGAAGCACTAAAAATTCCAGCATTTTAAGCTTTTAGTTAGGTTGTGATTATAGAAAACAGTGCATGCAATGGGAAGACATCAGAATGTATCACTGCAAAAGCAGTAGAAGGACTGAACAAATTAAAGGAGAGTTTAGACATTCTATCAAATTTTAATTTGAAATTTTATATTTACACTTTGGAATATCTCAATGTGTGGGAAAGTTCTTTAACGGAGTTGCTAACTTATCTGAAAAAAAATTGAAAATACTTCCTGGAAAAGGATATTGAATTGTGAAAGGGAATTAAAAAAAAAAAAACATATCACAGGATCCATACATTGCTTTTCTCTTTTATTATTCTGGGTATTTGCATATACATATGTGTGTGCATGTGCACATGTATAGTAAAATTTCTTCATAAATAAGAAAAACTCACTCTTCCACCTTGCTCACTAAATGTGATTTACCATACAGTCAGAATCGTTAAGGATCTGTACAGACTGCTCAGTCTTTGCAAATATCCCAAGCTTTATCCAAAGTCTATTTTCCCAAATCTTCTTTTTTTTTTAATTTTTTTTTATTTTATTTATTTATGATAGTCACATAGAGAGAGAGAGAGGCAGAGACATAGGCAGAGGGAGAAGCAGGCTCCATGCACCGGGAGCCTGACGTGGGATTCGATCCGGGGTCTCCAGGATCGCGCCCTGGGCCAAAGGCAGGCGCCAAACCGCTGCGCCACCCAGGGATCCCTATTTTCCCAAATCTTCTGTATGAAAACTTAACTGAATATTCTGCTGTTACTCAAGTCATCTCACATGGAAACATTTCAATAATATTTCTTCCTCTTTCTTGACTCTGACCTTTATTTAGAATTCTATCTGCATATGTTTATTATGAAGCATATCATAAAAATTCTTTTAACTTCGCCATGTCCAATCCTTCCATCATTCTCAAAGCCAGTCACTTTAGTCTTTCATTATCAGAAATCATGAGCTTTGTGTTTAAACGTATGATGCTTGAAAAGTATTCTTTTCAATATTTTTTTTTTAAGGATTTGATTTATTTATTCATGAGAGACCCAGAGAGAGGCACAGACACAGACAGAGGGAGAAGCAGGCTCCATGAAGGGAACCTGACGTGGGACTCGATCCCAGGAGCCTGGGATCACCACCTGAGTCGAAGGCAGATGCTCAACTGCTGAGCCACCCAGGCATCTCTCTTTCCAATATTCTTATGTAGTGTGTTTCTGTGACACATGCTGAAGATGGTCCCATTATCTTGCCTGTTGACAGATATCTAAATATGGTGATACTTAAATATTTCAGTCTCGTATTCTATCAACTCAGATTTAGTAGATTCATGAATTAGTGATGGGAAGACAAGGAAATCTCTAAGTGAGCTTCCTCTTTATACACAATTATTTTCATTATAGAAACAAAGGATGATTTTAATTTTTCCATTAGAATCTAGCGAACAAATTAGCAAATAAAATTTATTTTACCTCAATGCACTCATTTATAAAAATAATCAGGTTTAGGGATGCCTGGCTCAGTCAGTTAATCACTGGACTCTTGGTTCTGCCTCAGGTCCTCATCTCATGGGTCAGGAGACTGAACCACTCTGGCTGGCTCCACGCTCAGTGTGCTTGGATAGTCTGTTTCTCTCCGCCCCTTCCTCCACTTTTGTGCTCTCTCTCTCTCTTTCTAAAATAAGTAAATAAATGTTTAAAAATAATCAGGTTTATTTTCAAAGGTTTGAAGGTAGCTTATGAAATAATGAATTTAAAATTAGGAAATAAAATAAATAAATAAATAAATAAATAAATAAATAAATAAATAAATAAATAAATCACAGACATATACTTGACAGAATTTGAACTCTCTATTTACTGACTTATTTACCGCTTAAAATTTACTCAAAGCTGTCAAAAACAAAACAAAATCAAATGAATCCTCTAACCTATGATGTTCAGAAAAACAGTTAAATCTTAGAAAGCTCTCTCAAGCATTTAATAAACACTTGCCATGGGCCATGCACCACACTAAATACTGAGAAAATATGAGTACAGAATAAGCATCCTCTATTTTAGTTGAGTTGAGAAGTTGAGTTGAGAAAATAGAGACTTAAGCAAAGATGAAATACAACATGAAAAGCATTGAAAATTTCTATTTTATGAAATAATTTGTAGAAAATCACTTCTTTTCCAGAAAAGACTTGGGTACTTTGTACAGATGACCATTTCTACCTGGTTTAGACACACAGAGAAATAAACTAGAGAAGGTGATCCAAGCAGGCCTTCAAAATACATTCTACAAAGAAGCCATGAAGCCCAGGATGCAATGAACAACAAAGCTTCATTCACTCATTTTGCACATGCTATTGATTTTACATTATTGTGTTTTTCTTCCTCATGCTCTTTTCTGGCCCTGCCCTGACTGCCACTCACGTAACACACTTCCCAGCTTCATCCATTTTCTTTATCTTTTGGAGAGGCGACACGGAGTGTGATTTGGGAACCAGCTAAGAATTCTCTAAAATTCAAGCACACTGTAATCGTGAATGACAATTCTTTCTTCCAGTACAGTGGACATTTGGAAACTGAAGCATGTCTTCAGTGTGAAGAGCAAAGAAACACTTAGCGAAGGAATTTATTAGATCTTGCTTCAGAGAAAAGTTCATTTGCATTGTGCTTCAGAAAACATAAGAGTAAACTGAATTGTGTGTATTTTAAGTGAAAGAATGCTTAATTAAACTTACCAGGATGAGAGTCTTGATGAATTAGCACATTATGTTATTCATCTCTTTAGAAACTATTGCTGAGTTTTCAATATGCTTAATAGGTTCATCTGCTTAAGTTTCCACATTAATATTATTGGTCACGGAATGACTAGAATTGGACTCCTGATGGTCACTGAGGAATGACTATTTTGATCCTCATTAGCATCAGTTATCTTTGCAACACTTGAAGCAAAGCATGAGTTATAATCAGCTTAATTACATTCTCCTTCGCTGTGTGGAGGAAACAGCATTTAAGTTTCTCAAACTCAAGTGGAGGCACTGTGTCTGACCGCCTCGTCTAAACAATGCCGAAGAAACAAGCTGATTAAAAATGGGCAAAAAATGGATGGCTATGACAGGCCCTTCTCCTACCTCTTTATCTCAGATCTTGCCTGAAGGTGCTGCCCCTACGTGGGACACACTGGCTCCTGGAAGACTGGCGGGCACCAGGGGAGATTCACATGGCAACTCTTTCACTTGTTATTAACCGAGCAAAGCCAGTCACTTAACAAACAAAATTTAAGTCTCTGATAAGCAGGGGTCAGTAGGAAGGGGCACTAAATATTTTGACACTAGTCCATTTTATCTTGGGGGCGGGGTGGGGGAAGAGTGGAAAATGTCAACATTGTTCTAGTGCCTCTTAGTGGCTTTGGGCCAGTCTTCTTCTAAAAAACGAAGATAGAACAATAGAATAAAATAGAAAAAGAAGATAAAAAAAGAAGAAAAATAACCCAATTTAACCAATTAGGTTATTATACGCATTTACTCTAGACTATGTTTTTGGTTGATGATTATCCATTTCATTCTACTTTTGCAAATATTCCGAGAAACTTCATTAAGTAGATAACCTATTAACAAAGAGCATGAATTTCCTGTTCCTTTTTTTCCTAAAAAAAAAAAAAAAAGGGATCCCTGGGTGGCACAGTGGTTTAGCGCCTGCCTTTGGCCCAGGGCGCGATCCTGGAGACCCGGGATCGAATCCCACGTCGGGCTCCCGGTGCATGGAGCCTGCTTCTCCCTCTGCCTATGTCTCTGCCTCTCTCTCTCTCTCTGTGTGACTATCAATAAATAAATAAAAAATTAAAAAAAAAAGTTTAAAAAAAAAAAATCCATCTCCATTTCACTTCAAATCACCCTCCTGCTTTTCCACTGATAATAAGCATGTAGCATACAAACCTGTGCTCCCCCTTCCATAACTATGCATGACCCAAAATATCAATGTTAGTATCCTTTTAAATACACTCTGAAAATGGTTTTTCATTTTTCTCATCATAATATTGTAAGGGTTCATACCAACCAGCTGGGGCTAGCTCTCAAGATGGAGCCTATTTGCCTTCCCTGTTCATGTCCTTATTATCAATGAAAAAAAACAAAACAAAACAAAACAAAAAAACCCTACCCTTGCCTCTCATTAAAAGCTTTCCTACAGCTATCTCCACCACCAACCTTCTGATTTTACTACAAATGTGTATCCTTATTAATCTCCTCTCCACACCAAGATCTTCCAGACCCTCAAATTCATCCTTTTCTTGCAATCCATACTCCAAGTATGTCTCCGCTTCCTTCTCCTATAAGCTAACTCCTTGACCAGTTGCTTCACCCAGACTCAAAATTGCAATGGGATAGGAATAGGGAAGGTAATTAATTACTCTCTGCTCCTTGTGTCTCCATGTAGGGTCTTCCCCTAAACTAACATCTCTGGTCCTCTATTCTTAACAATTTTTACTTAGGGAGGGAGGGGGAATTATCTTTGAGTTTAAGAGAAAGAACTGGGTATGCTTAGCTCAGCCTCTTCCCTTTGGGGAGCCTGCCTATTTAAATAGATCTTGCATAATTATCTGCTCTCCATATGAAAAGAAGTCTGCCCTATGAAGAGCAACAGAAACTAGTTAATCAGCTACACCGTGACAGGTAAGTATATCTAGCTCAGGAGTGAGCAGTTAGTAATTTCGTTGGTTGCAGAAAGGAAGTCATATTCTATAATCATCTTTCACAGGAATGAAGGTGAGGTTTTGTTTTTATTATTCTAACTCCCGCACTTTTCCTTGAATTTGTTCCATTCTTGGTTGATAAAGCTTGTGTTATTTATTTGGACCTGTTAAGCCCTAACTCACAATATCCATGTCCTTTTTCCTGTCAGTGAAACCACTGTCCTATAAGCCCCAATTCCTTCTTTCTTATATGCTGAGCATTTCTAGGAGAAATGACTTATTCCTGAGCATAGATGTAATTACATCTATAGAGACCTCACCAATCCCCTCTCAGCAAGACAATCAGCATTTAGTAAGCATGGCTAAGAGAGGAGTTAGGAGCCTGAGCTCTCAGGTTAACACTGTTTGGCTCCTTTATCTCCAATGTAAGACTCCTAGGACCTTGAGTGTGTTCCTTAAGGTCTCTGTGACTCAGATCCCTTGTCATAGGCCTCAGGTATTATGGTGTTTACCTCTTGTGGTGGTCATGATCGAAATAACATACGCATAATGTTCAAAACAGTTCCCAGAAATGCTTAGTTATTATAAGCTTGGCAATTATTTTTCTGTGTTATATCCCTCAACCAATCCATTGGCAGATACATCCTCTAATCTTTCTCTTTTTCCATATGTGTAATAAAGTTTGTTTTCTTAAGTGCTATCTTGATCTGGTTTTGAAACCCTATTAAGAGGACTAGTAAATTCTCCTTCTTGAGCAGCTAATTAAGTCCACATTCCAACCACTTCTCTTAATAGGCTCTCACAATTCTGACTACTATACACCATCCCTAATTGCCCCTGGACCAGGTATCAGACAACTAAGGACCACCTCTATTGCCCGGAAAGTGAGAAATTATTTAAATTAGCCAAACTGCAGGGAGTGCTTGACATCTTAACTAACACCACCTCACTTGCCATCCATTAGCTGCCCCCTACATTCCGGTCAGGATTACCCAGATTGTGTAGCCCTGTAGGACACCAGTCTCTCATCTGAATCTGTAAGTAACAAAGTTCTGCCTTTAATCTATCGGTGTGTCAAGTGTGTTGTGACTTACCATCCAAAGAATCTTTAAATCTTAAAAAAAAAAACAAAAAAAAAAAAACAGTCACCTCAACAGCGTGCATTTTCCTATACTGTACGCTAAAAAGTGAACTGTCCAGCATAGATGTCTATGAAATCTCAGACAAAGAGGTGTCTTTCCCTAAAACTAATCTCACCTCTGAGCATGTCATCTTTTCCCCACAACAGGGTTTGATCTACTGGTTGGTACATTCTTTGGAGTCTTGAATCCGTCACACACTATTTTTTTTTCTGAAGTAAATAACTTATTTTATACACTTCCATATTTAAAACAAAGTCCCCATTAACCATTGTCTTCTATGACTTATGAAACCTATCCCTACTCTTCTCTACAAAGCCAAGATCCTTCAAAGACTATTCTTATTAAGCTATTTATTGCATTGTCTTTTCTTCTTAACTTCAGCTTCTAACCTATTAAACACAGCAACTGCTCCCATCATTGAATTTTGCCTTGACAAATATTACCATGGTCATCCATGCTGCTAAATAAATGGATGCTTTTCTTTCTTTGTTTTTCCTTCCGGAAAAAATAGATCATTATTAAACACTTTGTTGCTGTTGTTGTTTATCTTGAAAAATCCCTCTTGGATTGCATTTTCCTCCATGCTTTTTTCTGGTTCTCCTTTTATCTCTCTCTAACTTTCCTTTCACAGATATCTTGTATAAAATTTGTTTCAGAATATTCTTTAATTTTGAGGATCCTCAATATCTGATGTTCTCATTTCTTTGTATTTTCCTTAGGAAACTCATCTAATCTGAAGTCCTTAACTACCAAATATGTGATATCTCTCAAATTTGTGTTCATCACCCAAACCTCTTCGCTAGATTTTCTGATAGATGTACAGGAGGCATATATATTTCAGCATGCTGAAATCGACTGTATCAAATTCTTCCCCTGAAGTCTTTTTCTTTTTTATTTAAGATTTATTTATTTTAGAGAGATAGCCAACTGACTGAGCCATCTAGGCACTCCCCCTAAACATTTTTCTTTTCATATTTTCTTATTTGGAGAATAAATTGACTTCACTCTCTTTTCAGAATAGTTTAATTTACCTCACAATGATGTTCTCCTGCATACCATTCTCAAGACCCTGTTTGAATTAATATCTTTCCATTGCATCAATTTTCCTCCTGTATTTCTGAAAAAATTTGTGTTTGTGGACTGAGAAAAACATTTTGGACTTTAATAAAATTTCCCTGATATAATCCTCCCAGTCTAGAATGTGTTACTCCCTTCCTTGAGCCTTTATTGTACTCTAGACAGTGTATTATTCTATTATCTATATTACACTAATGATCAAATTTCATCATATTACATGGTTTTCTCTTCTAAAAAATGATGAAACCATTTATCACTGACAGAATTGGACTGAACACCAACTAAAGTAATAAGGAAACAAAACGAAATGAAATGATCTAATGGCAAAACTCAGGCTAGCCTGAAGAAAGCACTGTTTAAAGAAGTAGGAAGAAAAAAAGATAAGACTGAATGATATTGGAGAAGAAAAATAGGGAGAACAAATAAAGAGAAAAAAATAAGATTGAATGATATTGGATCCTTATCATTTACGATACACAGAAAAATAAATCAAAATGAACTAAAGATTTAAATGGAAGTTATGAAAATTTAAAACTCCTGGAAGAAAACATAGGGGGAAAGCCATTGACAGAGGTTTTGTATATCATGCCAAAAGCACAGGCAACAAGGCAAAAATAGGTAACTGGGACTATAACAAACTAAGAAGGTTTTTCAAAGAAAAAGAAACAATCAACAGAGTTTAATGACCACCTATGTAGTGAAAAATACATTTTCAGAGCCACCTGAGTGGATCAGTCAATTAAGCATCCAACTATTGATTTCAGCTCAGGTCAATGTCTCAAGGTTGTGAATGGAGACAACCCCCCACCCCCTGGTCAAGCTCTGCGCTCAGTGGGGAGTCAGCTGGAGATTCTCTCTCCCTCTCCCTCTGCCCCTCCCACTTCTCTCCCTCCTAAAATAAATAAATGAATCTTTAAGAAAAAGAAATTTTCAAATCATTTATCTGAAAAGGGCTTAATTTCCAAAATAGATAGGGAAATCCTTAAATTAAACAGCAAAAAACCCACATATAGCCCAATGAAAAATGGGCAAAAGATTTGTATAGTTCTCCAAAGAAACATATAAATGGTCAACATATATGAATAATGCTCAGCATCACTAATTATCAGGGATCTGCAGATCAAAACTGTAATAAGATTACCTATTTTTGTTGTTGTTGTTGTTGTTAGCATGGTTATTATTTTGTGTGTGTGTGTGTGAGTGATAACAGTGTTTGTGAGGGTCTGGGGAAATCAGTGGGAATATAAAGTGGTGCTGCCACTCTGGGAAATAGTATAGAAGTTTCTCAATTAAACAGAATTACCATAAGATCCAGCAATTCTGCTTCTGAGTATATACCCCAGGGGAAATAAAATCACTATCTTTTGTCTACATTCCCGTGTTTATTGCAGTGTCATTCACAATAGTTAAGATGTGGAAACAACCCAAATGAACGGATAGAGAAAATGTGGTCTATACATACAATGGAATATTAGTCAGCCCAACAAAAGAAGGAAGTCATTTCATTCACAGCAACATGGAAGGACCTGGAAAGCATTAATCAAATGAAGGAAGTCAGCTATTGAAGGACAAATACTGCATAGTTTCTTTTCTGTGAGGCATCTAAAGAAAACTACTATAGAAGTAGACATGAAATTGAGTTATTAGATGGCAGGAGGGCCCATACAGGGAGTTGTTTAATGGGTATAAAATTACAGCTATACAGGAGGAGTAAGTTCCAGAGATCTGGGGTACAAAATAGTGCCTCTGTTAACCATAGGGTATTGTGTTCTTAAAAACTTGTTTAGAGGGTAGATTTCACATTACATCATCTTTTTTTTTTAATTTTTGCAAATCTATTTATTTTTTAAAATATTTTATTTAAATTTAATTTGCCAACATTTAGTATAGCACCCAGTGCTCATCCCATCAAGTGCCCTCCTCAGTGTCCATCACCCTGTCACCCCATCACCCAACACACATCCCCTTCTGTAACCCTTTGTTTGCTTCCCAGAGTTAGGAGCCTCTCATTGTTTGTCTCCTTCTCTAATTTTTCCCATTCAGTTTCCCTCCTTTCCCTTATTGTCCTTTTGTTCATGTTCTTATCTCTCTCTCTCTCTCTCTCTCTCACATCTCCCCCCCACACACACACACAGAAGGGACACAAGGAAACTTTTGGAAGATGATGGATATGTTTGTAACCTGGATTGTGGTGATAGTTACATGAGTGTGGAGATATTTCTAAACTCATCAAATTGCATACATTTAATTATGTGCAGTTTTTCGTATACCAATTATACCTTAATAAAGCTGAAAAAAAAAAAAAAAAAACCTTACCAAGACGTTGTTAAACCTGGAAGTTAGTTTCCTACTCTAGATCTCTATACTGACTCACCAACAATAAGAAGAAAAGGAACTTCTCAGGAGCTATTGTTCAAATTTTAAAGAGCATATTACTGCCATAATTATAATTATAGTTGATGAAAACTATAATATAGAGATAGGAACTTTTATAGAAATAAGTCCATAAATTAGCACAGGTAATATTAAACAGATATACCTCAATCTGTTGGATCTGAACTTAGACTTGCTATAAGAATTTTGGTATCCAGGAAGGGCAACTCATGTAGAATAAGCCTTGAGTGAGACTTTTTTCCCGGTGTATTTCAGGCTAACAAGTCAGATATTCTGTAAGAAATTACTAATTAACATTTATTTGAACTCATTTTATATGCTCAGAAAGCTTCCATTAATACATTAAATGAGGGATAAGATGAGACCTTTTGTGAGGGCACAGACACTAGTGTCAAAGTACTTGGTTGAGCACTTTGTGTACTTGGAGTACTTGATTTGAGCTTCATATACAACCCGTTGTGGAATCTTGAGTTAGTTACTCAACTCCTCTGTGGCACATCTGTATTTTAACTTAAGAATAATAATACCTTCCTCAAAAAAATGAATAAATGAATTAATTATTGTAATCTTTCAAAGAGTACTTGGCATGTAAATAATTATACATTCAAAAACACAGCTTTCCTAAAAAAAATCAAAAGCCAAAACGTAGCTTTCCTTTTTTGTTTTGTTGGTTTTTATATGTTTGTTCTTTGTTGTTGCCTATTTTTAAGTATAAAATGCTATACACTATTGTAGGTACTAGAAATTTTATTTTACATTCTTGATTCTTTATTAGTTTAGAACTTGCATATTTATATTATGGTAACAACTGACCTAAAATCTCAAATACCTCTACTATGGCAGTAACATTCCTTAAAATAAGCCATTTTATGTCTTACAAATTCTAAAGCACATTAAAATATATCACTATACATAATATTATTACTAAATATTTTTCAAAAAAATTGTTTAATCAAAGGGGTACCTAAGTGGTTCAGGTGGTCAAGTATCTGACTCTTGCTTTCAGCTCAGGTCATGATCTCAGGGTCCTGGGATCAAGCACTATGTCTGGCTCCATGTTCAGCAAGGAGTCTGTCTGAGATTCTCTCTCCCTTTTTCTGTGATCACCTCCCCCTTAATAAATAAATACATAAATACATAAATAAAATTCGAGTCAACTAGCCTTGAATGTTTCAAAAATGATACATTACAGAAATGTAGATATGAGGTAGTTAATTCTAACCTATCAGCAAATTAAACTAACCAAATATTTGAGTTGTAAGGATTTAACTTAATTTCATAAAGTTTGGATAAGAAACCATCTTAAAATATATTTTCTCTCAAAAATTTGAATATTTTCAAAAGAATCTTTTGACAAATTACCTCTTCTACTCTTTAGTCCTGCATTAGTATTATATAGTATATATATATATATATATATACACACACACACACACTATAATCCTAGTATGTAGGATTATATACATTTATACTTAATTCATTTAGATTTAATATATATGTTTCATTAAAGATTCATGGAAAGAATAACCAATAGATGTTTATACTTTGGGAAAATAATATTAAAATCCATTATTTTGTCTAAAATTGGACTATGGGAAGGAATTCTTTCTAATGTTAGATATGCACTACATCTCTAATGGGCAGGGTTAGACTTTTCAATACTTAAAACGTTGTATGTGCCATCTCAAACTCTGCTTATTGTTAAGTTCTTAAGTGGTAGCAAAAGTAAAAAGTTTATGTCCAATATTTAAGAGACCTATTCTAAAATCCTTTATTATTCTTCATTCAGAAGCCTAATTGTAAGCAATTATGGTTAAATTTTCAATATTATTGTTTTATAGATTTTTTTCTCCACAAACAATATAAAGTCTACTAACAAAATTATCTCTGAAAGCACATTTTAAAGGAAAAGAGTTCATAACTGATCTCCAATAAAACAACAAAATGCAAAAATTTTAAGGAGCTATTAGAAACATTTCAGCTTCATTGACCAATTTTAGCATAATTTTCTAATACACTTAGAAGAAGTATTTCTGCCAGAGGAGTTAAAATTCCAGGCTTAATTTATTATGTCTACTAGCTGAACTTTGGTGCCTGTCAGTCCACACATAGTAGTGTATTCTGGGTTCTGTTTTACCATCACTAGCTATAATATCTTATTATGTTTTAATGAAAAATTAAAAATAATTTCTAGGTAGCAGTGCCTCTCATCCTGATCATTATGCAGAGGCCTAGAAGATAAAAGATGGTTAGACACATACATATGCTACTTTAGGAAGGTACATAAACAGAAATAAAATAAAATAAAATAATTTCAAATAAAGATTTGAAAATTATAATGCCATAAAGGTTCATAAGAAAAATCAGCAATTCTGTTGAAAGAGCTCGGGGAACATTCCATGATGGCAGGGACGTTTAGCTAGACCTTTAAAGAATAGGTCAATCAGACAGCTAGAGATGGGAGGGGAGGCAATTCAAACAGAAAGACTAATCTGTGTACCAGGATTGAAGCTGGACATTGTGGAGTGTGTTGATTTAGGCTGACTAATGTTTGGTTATTAGTAGAACATGCATACAAGAAATAGAAAGTGGGGCTAGAACTGTAAATTGAGACCAGGTCAAGGAACATTAGAATAATAATATGCTGATTTTGGATATAGTCAGTGAGAGCTTATGTGTTATTATGAGCCGGGAAATACAATGATCAAGAAAAATAAACCAGAGGGATAGCATACCAATTTGGAATTGGGCACGCCTGTGTTTCAGTTCCAACTGTATGAACGGAAGAAACAGCCTGAATGTCCTCATCTGCAAAGCTGTCTGGGAAATGATATATTTGGGATTGTTGTGAAAATTAAATGAGATAACATGTGCGAAGGACCTAAATGTAATGTTGGACAGATATTAGATTTCAATTAATAGTAGTTAGCCTACGAGTAAGTACTGCGAGGGACAGATTAGTCTCTGCAGGGACTTCACACTGAGAAAATGAATTAATAGTTAATAATACCTAGAATTAATAATTCTCGTTGAGAACTACTGCAGTGGGATAGCAACTGGGATAGCATAGAAGAATATTTCAAAATCTTGGAACATCTCCCATCCCTCTCTTCATGACCCCCAAGAACGTCTACATCTACAGTCTATAGTATTCCTTCTATCATTATTCCTGTCGCCAATCCCGCTGCATTGGACTCAAGCAGATGTTCCAATATTTTGAAATTTCTTGCCTAGAAAGTTCCTATCACTCAAAGCTAAGGAATTCAAGAGAAACCGATTTGGAGCATATGTGATTTAGTTTAGAGCATGTTTATTTTGAGGTCGATCATGTGGTGTTCATGAGATCAGGTAACAGTTGTGGAATTAGGAGACAGAGCAAAACTCAAGATAGATTTAGGGCAGCAACCATGAGGGAAAAAAATAGAGGCTTTAGAAGTCAGAGGTTAAGATTAAAACTCTGTTTTTAAATGTCTTAACTTTTTAAAAGTCTTTATTTCCTAAAAAAGACATAATAATTTCTTTCAGCTTATTATTATTAAAATAAATGATATACGATGTCCTGAGTGCTTTGCAATCTACACTGCGTATGCAGATATAAACCTTAAATGAATGAGCACATGCACAGAGAGAAATAAAGGTCCTGGGGCACAAAAAGCACAAGGAATATGTCAAAGGCCTCTGTAGCTTAGAAGTGGTAGGGCTGGGGTTTATACTCAGGCCCACTAGGCTCCAGAGGACATGCACTAACTGTATTTGCTTTCAAGTCATCAACTGTTACATTAAAACATCTTCATGAAAACAGCATGTTTCACCTAAACGCATCTCTGTAACCCCAGCACTTAGTGTATTTGTTGGTTGTGGTGGCACATGAATGTTTGGTGAAGTAATTACTGGTCTACACGGAGGTGATCTACAAAGAATATGGTGTCAAATGAATGCTTACAAAGCAGAGAAAGGAAGGGAGAGAGAGGGAAGGGAAGGAAGGGGCGAGGGGAGGGACGGGGGAGGGTGATGACCATTTCAAGCTTGGCAAATACAAACACGTGGTGGGTAGGAAGTACAAAGCAACCCAGAGAAGCAGATGAATAAAGAGGCTTAAGAAACATGAAATTGGGATTTCAGGTAACACCAAGAAGGAGGGTTTCAAAAAGGGCACAGTTGTCAAAAAGAGAAGCTCTGTGTTAGGTGTTGGCGGTGCAGATGGAGACCTCAACCGTTATGGCTTTGGAACCACAGTCTGCTTTAGCTGGGATATGGCTGTCCCCTGATCTCCACGTCAGGGAAATCCACCCAGTCACCCTCCCAGCCTCCTTTTCTACTCGTCATTAACTTTTCTCCAATGAAATAAATGATAAGAAACTGAACGTGCTCCGTCCAGCCCTTTCCTAACTGTTTTTCGGAGCCAGATAACACACCTGCCCCTACAAGGAACGCCCACAGCTGTCCATCTGCAGCAGTAAGTCTGCATCATTTCAGAGGGTGAACCTCGACAAACCCATTCTCCTAGGCCATGGTCTCCCCTCTAGGGAAAGCAATGATTTTTAATCTGTCGGAGTCTACATCCAGTTGATCCTACCTGGGATCGAAGCAAGATGCATTATTTATTGGGGCCTTCTGTCCTCCAACAGTACGTTTTTAATTCCCAACCCAGTTGCCCAGCACCATTAGTGTCTGTGTGTTGCTGGCTAGATATCCTGGCTCCTTTGACTCTCTCCTTTCAAAACTTTATCCTGGGATTCTTCAGGCCAGAAAGACTAAAAGTTTTGCTGTTTTCTTGTTGTGTTTTGTTTCTATCAGTTTCGGCTCCCCCGCATAGTACCACCCCCAAACTTACCTTCAGACCAAAAGCCATAAAAATGGGCAAGTTATCTCATGCCCACCCCTCTACATTAGGTTCTATCACGGCCGTCATAAGTTTAGTAACTCAAGTAAGAGGCATTTATTATGTCACACATGGGTCAGTAGTCTAGGCATGGCTTTGGGTTTTCTACTCAGGGCATCAGAAACCTCCAAACAAGGTGCCAGCCAAGAAGTATCCTCTAGAGTGTGTGGTTTCTTCCAAGCTCGCTTGAGTTATTGGTCAAATTTGGTTCCGAGCAGTCATGTGAGAGAGGGACTCAGTGCTTAGAGGCCACCACTATCAGTAATCAGTTAATAACATAACTATTGACTTCTTCAGAGCCATCAGGAGAATATCTCTTTCCTTTTCTAGGAAAGATCCAGTCCTTTTTAAGAAATTTTATCCAATTAAGCCAGACCCATCCAGGCAAACTCTTTATCGATTAGCCCAAAATCAGCATATTTAAGACTTTGATGACAGCTACAAAGTCGCTTCACCTTTGTCATGTGACATCACTTCATCATAGACCAGGGATCCCATAGACCAGGAATACACCCTGACTCAAGGGAAGATGAATATACAGGGCATGTAAACCAAGAGAGAGAATTTACGGAGTCTGCTTAACATCTCTGTTACAAGAATGTCCCATATGTGCCCATTTCGTTTAATTTCAGAAATTTCCAATTCTTGTTTTTTGTTGCAGTTTTTTGTTTTGTTTTGTTTTTTGTTTTTTTTTCTTTTTTTGCTTTTGTTTTTGTTTTTGTTTTGTTTTTTGCCTTTTCTCTGTTATCTTTTGTTTGGATCTGTCCACAATCAATACTGTTTCAATCTGCAAGGAAGTCGATCTATCATGAGTTTTCCTGAGAACCTGAATATACGTACTGTTTATTTCTTTCAGTTTCAAAATTGTAAAACCAACATGGCTACTACTTATAAATCCTGAGTGAAATTTAAACTTTCTCTGAGGTGCCTTTGGCTTCATTAAAAATAAAACAGAACAAAGCAAACAAACACCAAGTATGTCCAGAATACTGTGCTTCAACGTTACTTTATTTTATTTTTTTAAGATTTTATTTATTTATTTATTCATGAGACACAGAGAGAGAGAGGCAGAGACACAGGCAGAGGGAGAAGCAGGCTCCACGCAGGGAGCCCGACGGGGGACTCGATCCCAGGAACCCAGGATCACAACCACCCAGGTCTCCCTCAAAGTTCCTTTAAATAACTCTTTTCTCTTTGTAGATGTGATATTGATTTTATTATGTTTAGCTTCATTGTTCCCTTTGTGATTTAATTTCTTAATTCTTTTTCCACTGCATTTGATTTTTAAATAATTAACACATTTATGTTTTTCAAAGTTAGCAAAGATATTAAAAGTTGTCAGAGCAGGGGCACCTGGGTCACTCAGTGGGTTAAGTGTCTGTCTTGGGCTCAGGTCATGATCCCAGGGTCCTGAGATCAAGCCAACATCATCTGCTCAGTGAGGAGTCGGCTTCTCCCCCTTCCTCCCTGCCCATTCTCTCTCTCTCTCTCCCTCTCTCTCTCTAATAAAAAAATAAAATTTTAAAAAGAAAAAATAAGTTGTCAGAGAAGATCTCAATTCCTAATCTGTCCATTGGGTGGTCTGGTCACTACTTTTTAAACTTAAATCTAATATTGTATCTGGGAAGTTAACTTATTTACCACATGAGGTCTTCGTTATATTTTAGTGGATGGTAGGTGATTGTGTGGATGGGCTTTGATTCTCTCAACCAGTGTTCCTATCTTCAATCTTTTACTAATACAAATAAAATTTTAATAAGTAGCCTTATTTATTTGTTCAATTACATCTGTAGAGGTGAATTTTTAGAGGATATTGTATAACTGAGATTACTAGGTTATGGAGTAAATGCACTTGTATTGTTGGTAGATATCACTGATCCTCTTGCCACCTGGTTTTGGAAATCCCATCAGCTGTATATGAAAGGGTTTATTTCTCCACAGCGGCTCAACAGATTGTATTCTCAAACTTAAATTTCTGCCAGTTTGACAGGTGAGAAATAGTGTCTTGATGTAACTTCATGTGACTTGTTTTTGCTATATTTGTATTCAAGCATTTTTCAAATATACTGGTTACTTTTATTTCTTTTTAATAAAATCTATCATAATTACTTTTGCCTATTTTTAGAAATTTTCATATTTTTGCTTTTAGGCCTTAAAATATGAGTCATTCATATTTTCTTTTTTCTTTTTTTACTTTGCTTATGTTTATTTTCATTACGAATGTTTTTGTCAAAAGTACACACTTAAACCAAGAATGTTATGGTTTTTGTTTCCTTTTTTTTAATTTAAACCTGGTTAATTAACATATAGTATATTATTGTTTCAGAGGTAGATGTCAGTGATTCATCAGTCTTATGTAACACCCAGTGCTCAGCCTATCACGTGCCCTCCTTAATGTTCATTAACCAGTTACCCCATCCCTCCCCCACTCCACTCCAGCAACCCTCAGTTTGTTTCCTGTGATTAAGAGTTTCTTATGGTTTGTCTCCCTCTCTGATTTTGTCTTGTTTTATTTTTTTCTTCTCTTCCCCTATGATCCTCTGTTTTGTTTCATTCCATATATGTGTAAGATCACATGATATTTGTCTTTCTCTGATTGACTTATTTACTTAGCATAGCAAAATAAGTTCCATCCACGTTGTTGCAAATGACAAGATTTCATTTTTCTGATGGCTGAGTAATATTCCATTGTATATATACAGACCACATCTTTATCCTTTCATCTGTCAATGGACACCTGGGCCCTTTCCCTAGTCTGGCTATTGTGGATACTGCTGCTGTGAACGTTGGGGTGCAGGTGCAGCTGGATCATTACATTTGTATCTTGGGGTAAATCCCCAGTAGTGCAATTGCTGGGTCATAGGGCAGCTCTATTTTCTACTTTTTGAGGAACCTCCACACTGTTCTCCAGAGTGGCTGCACCAGCTTGCCTTCCCACCAACAGTGCAAGAGGGTTCCCTTTTCTCTGCATCTCACCAACATTTGTTGTTTCCTGTCTTGTTGATTTTAGCCATTCTCACTGGTGTGAGGTGGTATCTCACTGTGGTTTTGATTTGTATTTTCCTGATGCCCAGTGATGGTAAGCATTTTTTCATGTGTCTGTTGGCCATTTATATGGATGAAAAACCTAAATATGAGATGGGAATCCATTAAAATCCTAGAGGAGAACACACACAGCAACCTCTATGACCTTGGTGGCAGCAACTTCTTGCTGGATGTGTCTCCAAAGGCAAGGGAAACAAATATAAACATGAACTACTGGGACTTCATTGAGATAAAAAGCTGTCTTCTAGCAAAGGAAACAGTTGGAAAACCCAAAAGACAATAGATATAATGGGAGAGGAGATTTGCAAGTGTCTTATCAGGTAAAGGGCTAGTATCCAAAAATCTATAAGGAACTTATCAAACTCAACCCCAAAGAACAAATAATCCAATCAAATTGTCTGAATTTTATGAGAAAGGACTCAACTTCTTTCAGCAAATTTCAATTATGATTGCTAGAACACACACATAGTATAAAAAGCATCATATTACTGTTTTAATCTTGACATATTTACTAGTTTGCTTTAACAGTTTGGATTTTTCTCTTTTAACTATGATAGAAAAAAATAGAATCAGTGATCTTTTAAATATCTATTCATTATACAAGAAGGAGTTTAATTGAATTGAATTTCTCCATAAATAAAACGTTAGCATCTTCAAATTTGTGAAATAATTCACAAAGACAACTCTTACAATTTTGAGATCCTTTACACATAAAAAGAAATTCAGATCGATTGTTTTGACTGTCACGCCAGATGGCAAAACCTGCTTGATGCTCTTTATTCTCCTTTTTAGCCTTAGTAACATAATCATGAATTTGTTTGAAGCAGAAGTGACTTGAACTAAAATAACTACACTCTTCACATGCTCTCTTGCAGCTAACTGTGTCGTATAAGTAATCTCTTACTTGGAATAGAGAGATGATGATTGCAACTTGAGCAGCCATCTTTAGCAATGAGCTGTGCTTCAGGGTAGAAGCCATGCGCCAACATAGTGCAGCCAGAAATAAACACAGTAGATGGACTGGATAGCCACCATACCAGCCTCCACTGCCCTACTCTGGACTGCTGGATGGATGAAAGAAAAATATGTTTTTACCTTGTCAATCTACTATTTTTGAGTTTTTAGTTTTACAGAGCAAACACATGCTACTAGTTGATATACATAATTCCTGTTGAACATATTATTATAATGCAGAGCTTTAGGATTTTAAATTGATTGATTGATTGATTGATTGGAGTGGGACTGAGGGAAAGGGACAGTTGCAAGCAGACTCATGCTGAGCACAGGACTCGAGGCAGTGCCAACCCTAGGTCCCTAAGATCAGCACCTGAGCCAAAACCAAGACTGGGAGCTCAAATGGCTGTGCACCCAGGCTCCCCTAAAAGTAGATCTTTATACATGTTGGCTTTTTGTTCAATCCTTCCCCTTTTAATGCTTATAAAAATTCACTCTGAAGTCTTCCTTTTGTTTTGATGGGTTGTTTTCTGCAAGATTGTGGGAACTTTGGAGATGTAATCTCCTGAATTCACGGACTTAAGAATTTCTATTTCTATTAGTACAAATTAAAACCATTTCTTCCTCATAATCTGAATCCAATATTTTCCCTACTTTTAGAAGTCTGTCTAAATCTCTCATTTTCCTTTTAGGAAAATTCTAACTTTCTATTCTTCACATTCTCATTCCTAATCTGTTTCATATATTGTCTTTCATGATGAATTTATGAAAACTTACATGTATGTATTTAAAATATGATATAATAATATCATAAAATTTTCTGCAGTATTTTGATACATATTGCATGTTAATATATATTACATATATTTTAATATATATGTAATATCTTTAATATATTTTACATGTTCCAAATATAAAATCATATAATGTTGATTCATCAATACATGGCATGTATTACTGACAACTAGGAACGCATTTCCGGGATGAAATAAATATCCTACAATATAACAGACCTTACTTTTCCCCTTATATCATCAATATTGATTGTTGGCTGTTTTTATAACCTCAATTCATCCTAATTGACTGTCATCATTATTATTACTTTTAAGGGCCAAATATGCGCAGTCTGCACAGTGAGTTGTCTTTTTTCCTTTTTACTACTACTTACTCTGATGCCAATTATTTGTGTGATTATTTTTGGTATCTGTATATTGGTACAATTCCAATAGAGTTCAGTTTTTAATGAATTTTTCCAACTTAAGACATGGAATCAGATATTCTTACAGGAATTTTGATTTCGTTTAGATCAAAAAGTTTGGCAATTACGAACATATACATATATATCAAGTACCTTATTCTGTTATATATTTATATCTACAACCTTTTTAATTTTGGGTAAGAATTACTATTCTAAATCTTACTATTAAACATTCCACTAATAAAATTTCTCATTTGAAATTATTGTCATTTGGAAAAAAATCACTTTCCATTACACAGTATGTGAGCTATCTGGATCAATTTTTAGCTTCCAAGTTATGGGCTAAATCCAATCCAAAATTCTAAAATGACACTGTGACACTGGGGGAAAAACAAACAAACAAAACAAAAACTTTTCTTTAAAAAATCCAATATTTAACCTTAGGGAATACTTTTTTCATAACATTTTATTTATTTATTTATTTGGCTAGGTTTCATATCATGTACTCTCCTTCATTTTATCTCAACAAGCAAGATTCCATACAGTCTTTCTCAAAATAAGTTTGAACCTGAAAACAAAGCAAAATAAAATTGTGTTTCAAAAGTATCTAATTTATAACAACACTGTAATTTAATTATTTTGAGACAATAGCAATCACTATATTTGAGAAATACAAATTATCCTGCACATAAAAAAGTTTATTTTAGCTACTTGTAGTTTGAGCCCAAATATTTCCCCTGGCTAGAATATAGAATGATGTTTCTTCTGAATACTAATAATTAATTCAATTATTTCCCTACACATTTGCAGAAATCCCAGAGTCCCAAAGCCAAGTTTACTTGCTGGCAAGTATCTTCAACACATAAATTTTAAAATAGTTACTAATAGTTAAAAACAAACTGATTTACAACCAGAACAACCAATATTAAGTTATAAAACTTTTAAAGCATTTTTTTTCATGTAAAGCTGCCTCTTTTTAAATTTCTTCACTGATATGATTTGTCAAATGCAATTCTCTAAATTTTACTACCAACCACCCACTACCCAACACATACTTCTAAAACTTTTGTCCTCAGTCAAATTTTCTTTGACATGAAGTCTCTATCCTGTTAAAAGTTCAGAGATTTCACAGAGATTTCTTCCGTTTTCCCTTTATTTATTTTTGTTTATTTGCTTGCTTATGTATTTATTTACAGAGATTTCTTCCATTTTCCCTTTATTTATTTTTGTTTGTTTGTTTGCTTATGTATTTATTTATTGGAAGATAGAGAACATGCACTTGAGTGGGACTGGAGGGGGGAGGGGTAGAGGAAGAGGGAGAGAAAGAGAATCTTAAGCATATTCCACACTCAGTGGGAACCTAAGACAGGACTGAATCTCCTGACCCTGACATCATGATGTGAACGGAAATCAAGAGTTGGACACTTACCCAACTGAGCCACCCAGGTACCCTCATTTTTCCCTTTAGAACAGACTTGAGAAAGTGCCAAGCCATTTTCTTTGCAGCCCTCTTGAGTCTCCCCTCTATTTCATTTTCATGATCAGAGGAGTCCTGGCTCTGAACCTCTGAAACAGCCAGTGTTCATGTTCCTCAACCTTATAAATTGCCTTTCCAGTGTGACTAAAGACACTACCTTTCCACACAAACCTGGTTTATCCCCACACCATACTTGGAGACAATGGGACTTGCTTCTTAGATGTCAAGATTTTTACATCATGCCTCATCATCCTGTCTCCCTCCCCTCCAGGTTAGTGAAGTAGAATTCCTTTTTCTCATTTTATCTGCTCGTGCCGTGTGCATTAGTGGAAGAGATTCATTTCAGATGGAAGAGCAGTTTCCTTTTACAACAAATCCCAGGATTGCCTTGGGAGAAGTTGGCGGGGATAATCTGCTAGATTTCCATAGTTCTCTGAGTTCACTGGAGACACAGTTTGTGAAAGGAGCATTCTGTGCTGGATCCCCAGCTCTTGTGCTTTCACTTCCTTATTTGAAAATCAATGATTTTCCTTATTCCCCTTGGGGTAACACATCCTTCCAGATTTAACATACCTGAAACTAATCTTCTGATATAAGCCTGGTCTTTGGTATATTGTAGGTTGGTGAATCAGTCAGTCCCTGTTACAGCTGCTCAGTCAGCCTAGTCAAGGCTTCCCTTTTTTGAGTGTATGTCAAGTTGTGTGACTAGGGACCCACTCAGTGCCCACTATTCTATCAAGACGTCTTCCCTTCCAAGTTTCTCTCCTGTGTAGTAACAGAATCTAGTGAGAAATGATGAGACGAATAGATGCCAAAATGCTTACAGTAGCTCTTCTAGCCAAGAACATCTCAGTAGGAGGCACACTTCTCTTCCGTAGAAAAAAAGTTCCGAAGAAGAAATTTTTTCACGCACAACACCAGATATTTCACATAGATGTTTTTCCTTTGTTACAAAATGACTCCTCAAACTCCTTCTCAGATCTTTTCCCAGGTGCAGATCACCTCGTATGTCTTTGCACCTTTTAAAAAAAATTCTGACCCATTTATTTGCAGCTACCTTTATTTCTATTCATCTCATTGTATTTTTATTTCAACAACATGAGAGGATTGGATAACTGAGGCTTGTCTATGAGCACTCCAGAGGTTGAAGAGATTTCCACTCTACATCAACTCCAAATCAGGGCTCTCGGCTTATCTCACACATATGTTGACAAGAATGGCTACTCACCATAGTCTTTCCCCTACAGCTCCCCTTTTCCATAAGGTCTAGTTATGTATATGTATTTGGCTGACATTGCTATTTTAAGACATATTCTATTTATATTAACTACCAATGACAGAACTTTAATATATTCCTGTTCTGATAAAAAAAAAATACCATAGATCGTCCTTTCTTCAATGATCCCAGAATTGAGTCCCCCATCAGGCTCTCTGCATGGAGCCTGCTTCTCCCTCTCCCTGTGTCTCTGCCTCTCTCTCTCTCTCTCTCTCTCTGTGTCTCTTACGAGTAAATAAGTAAAAATCTTTTAAAAATTGAAAATCTAAGTAGTTCTTTGGAGGTAAAACATTCTCCATCATGGATTGTACTTTATTTCTCATCATAATGAGCCTGCTACAATTTGATTCTAGTTATAGATTGAGAAGTCAAGAGAGGTGATACAGGTAGGTCCTGAGAAGAACCAGCATTATCTTGCAAGGCAACTGTCTTGGGAGGTCATTATAGTTTCCTTAGACAATGCAAGGTTAATCTTCTCAGATGGAATAGAAATTCCTCTACTAGAGGCTGTTTTTACTCCAGGTAGAGAGACTGTTTCTACTGGGAAAAAAAAAAAAAAGTCATCAAAATTTAGAGTCTCATTGTCCCATTTCATCAAGGTCTTCCCACATGTCTGCATTCCAACTTTCAGAATCCCATTCTTTCCTAATCATTGCTCTTGCTTTAAGAGTAGACACCCTGTGAAGCTATGAGTTCAAGTTGCATTATAATTCTGCTGCTAACTAGGTAAGACTCTGGATTTAATTTTCATCAGCTATTAGCACTGTGGCTACAAAAGATAAAGGAATCTCAGAACGGACTCAGAAGATTTCAGGTCATTTATGAGGTGCTTAATCTGGGAATTGGAATCTCTGAGGTCATCTTTTTTTATTCTTTTTTTTCTCCCATTTTCCCAGTAACATTAGGAGCAACCAGACAATATTGTTACACTCTTTGATTTGACAAAAATAGTTAAAAATATTAATGTGCATAGTCACCCAGATCCTTACTTCTTGTAAATATTTGATCCGGGCATCCAATGGCAGTATCTTGCATATCTCTATTGCCAGGCCATGTCATGAACTCTGTGTTCTCTTTCCTGGAAAGAGAGTCATTAATGTCATTAAGTATAATGATAATAAAGAGCCAATTTCAGGAACACTAGAACCAAGTCAGAAGATTAATCAGTAAGATTCTATGCCTGTAAAACCACTCCTGGTACCAAAATCTTATTGTTCAACATTCTCTGGAGCAATGATACCACTGATAAATGTGGAGAGAGATAGTAATTATAAGAAATTGGCTCACATGATTATGAAAGCTGGTGAGTGCAAAACTGGCAGCATGGATAGTGGCCAGGATGGAAGATCAGGAGAGCTGGTGGTACAGTGGAAATCTGAAGGTCACAAGGCAGAGAACCAGGAAAGCCAATATTGCAGCTCTCCTACAAATGCTGTGTGCTAAAGAATTTCCTCTTGCTCAGGGGGAGACCAGGCTTTTTAATTTAATTCAGGCCTTCAGCTAAGTGGATGAGACCCACCTTATTGAGGGAAATCTGCTTATTCAGAGTTCACTGATTTAAATGATCTCGTCTAAATTATCCTCCAAGTTGACATGAAAAATCAATCGTCACAGGTGTAATAGCTGCTTTTATATATTGTAATAGTTGTTTTTATATATCTCATACTACGCCCCCTCCCCAGTTTATTCTCTATATATGTTGCCTTAAGTATGTAGTACCTTTGGAACCTATATTTTGCAGCAATCTTGGTCCAAATGTGTTTTTTATTGGGATTTCTTCCCATGGTCTAATTCTATATTCAGTCTTCAAGGAATTTCTTAATGCTACTGATCATTTGTAGGTTTATTTTAAAAAATTCCCAGTAAGGCTATGAATATATTTTAAAAAAATATGTTCTGATACTTCAAGAGGAAAAATGTATGTAACCTCAATCATTACCTTGATCCAGTCTCATTTATTTTTTGAAATACTCTGTGCTCTTAGAATTACATGATGTTTTACTCTACAGTTTTTCCTTCTGTACCTTTGACATGCTTTTCTCTGACTCTCTTCTCTTCAGAGTTCTATACTTGACCCTTTACTCTTTTTATTTAACCACTTTTCTTAAGTGGGGTTGAGGTGAAGTATTGCTATCTTTAAATAAGTAACCAAGAGGCTATCTAGAAGCTACTTGTCATCTGCTTAGGTAGGCTATTTTTCTAGGTGTTTTTTTTCTTCTTCTTCTTAAAAAAATGAAAGAAAGAAAAAAAAGAAGAAAGAAAGAAAGAAAGAAAGAAAGAAAGAAAGAAAGAAAGAAAGAGAAGAAAGAAAGAAAGAAAGAAAGAAAGAAAGAAAGAAAGAAAGAAAGAAAGAAAAGAAAGAAAGAAAGAAAGAAACTCTGTAACTAGAATGTCAGCAGCCTCCAAACCCCTAGAACTAGCTTAACCTAGGAAGTCATATTATCAATAGTATCCATCATATTTTCTGGCTAATAGAGATGGGACTTTGTCCCAGACATAATATTGGGGAAAGGAAGCATTCACAGCCTAGGTCATCTGCAGGTGTAGATATAGTGAAGCAGAATTGTGAGTGTTCTAAATATAGTGCAAATGTTACACCTGTTCTCAGTGGGAAGGCAGCAGGTGTATTTTGCCCAAATGAGGCCCTGACTAATCTCCCTCAGAGGAATGTTTCTGCTCACTAGTGGCAAGCTCATTGCCAAATATCCCTCGAACTTACAGTGAGAACGCTGACCTGAAAGTTGCATCATTGCAAAATTAGACTTCATAAGACCTCTGGTCCCTCACTTGAATATTGAATTTTCACTTAACCATTTGTATTTCTCTGGCAACAGGCTGAACATGGCAGATGGTTTTCCTATTGAATGCCATTTCTCATTGTTTCACAATAATTGTCTAAAGTGCTACGTTGAAAAGGATTCTAAGGTCAAATATATACTCTTTGGGGAAAAAAGTTATAATCAATTAGCGATATCAATCATGGGTAACCAGAGGAACAAATGGAGAATTGATTGCTACGTTCAATACAAAGTTTTACCAGACAAATTCCCTGAAACCTAGAAATATATTGTCGCACATTTATCAAGCCCTATTTCTCTTGATTTCTTCCATTGAAAATTATAAATCTAAGTCCACTTAAAAATACTTACTGAATAGTCTCTTTATGTTTGATTTATTTCATTTCCTAAAATGTGTGGAAGCAAATCCAATGTGTTTTCTAGGACACAAAACTGATAGGGTTTCTTTCTTTTTACATTTACATTTGAGGTTTCTAGACACTAGTGGTTAGGATTTGTTTCTTGCCGTCTAAAATGATTATTTTACTGCAATGACTCCAACTTCCACAAAGTTTTCCATTCACACGTTTAAGTAATTTACTAAATTTATACTAGATAATTTAGATTAAAGTACTGCTATTAGAATATTAAAATAGAAAACTGAGATAGGGATGTGTCACACTGAGTGCTATATATGGTCTGAGAGTGACTGACAGAGATTGCTTTTGATGAAAATTGATAAGGCATGTTGAACTTTTGAATCATATGTGCATTCCAACACAGCATTAGAGATATAGGATTTGCTTATGAACCATTGCAGGTTCAAAGTATATTAGAAAACTTTCGTATTGGTACCATTTCCAGTAATACTTGCTTCCAAAAACCATATTTTTTCAACATTAGAGCAAAAAGGCAGTTGTGTGACATTTTCCATCAAATTTTATAGATGATTTATTCAATTCAATTTGGTTGAAGGGCTGCTAATAGAGAGTTGATAGATTTCTGGAAAAGGATATTGCATAGAGAGAAAAAATAGAGATAAATGAAGACATGCTTCTCTCTTATAATAACCTATACTAACTCTCAATTATATTCCAAAGAAGGGCACAAATAGTACAGATAATATAAGCCTGATCGTCCCAAGCATGTTTTATTCGGTTCTCAAATATAATCAGAATGATAGTATACACTCTAATACATCCATCCTGATTTTCACCTTGACCCTATCAATATTGCACTATATTAATCAAATGAAAGGAAAAGTCTGGAATTATCATGAATCATTATTTACATATAATACATAAATGTATAATATAATAATATATATTATTGTTTGTATGTATAATTTTTTACTACCCTAAAAAGGAACTTTCCACAACATCATAGTAAGTTGACAAAGTGCACAGATACACTTGGGTCTGGCGTGCCATTATGCAAAGGGAATAATGGTATTCCCTTTACTTAGTCATCATACTAACCAGATTCCAGGAATGTTAGATAAATGGCTATAATTTCACATGGCTTCTCTAGTTTGTTTTTTCTTCCCCCTACCTCTACTCCAGATTTTTCATTTGAACACCTACTACATTTATAATCTGTGTCAATCTCAGAATTATATGTGGCTTTGCCTCAGAACTGTTTGGTCATGTAATTTAGTCTAGTTCCCTGGTCAGATTTAGATTTTCTCGGGAATCTGTTAACTAGAGAAGTAGAAATGGCTTTCAAGTTTTAACCTGGACATTTCAGATGAAATTGGCCACCATTAGCACTGGTTCAAATTTATTTGTTTCTCAGTTGACTGCTATTAAGCCAAGTAGAATAGTATGTCAGAAATCTAGTAGAAAATGTACCTATTGTGAAGACTAAAGTTCACACTGACAAAGACCCTCATCTTTTGAATTAATGTACTAGAGAAATAAAATAAAGGGCTGCTTGACATGCATGAATCCATATGAAATGTTATCACATTTTGTCTCCAGTGGAGTCTCTGTTTGTTGGTAAGGGTAAACCAGATATACAGTCAAGAATATTCACTTATTAAGACTATTATTTATACTCTACACTTTCTTGACAAATGATAGGATCAATAAGTACAGTTCAAGTCCTCCAGCACTGTTGGTATCACTTTGGTGTTTCCTTCGTTCATTTTTTCCATGTTTTTTTTAAAGGTGCTGCAATTCTCAATTTTCAGGCTATTTTTATTGAGGTAAAAAGGTCAACAAGCTGTACCTAAATTCTCTCATTTGCTTCTGCTCCACGTTCACATATTTCTAGAAATATGTTTTTATGGTCTGTTGTTTTCCAGTGACAATTTAGTTTGCATCAGCAAAACTTATTTTTTAAATTTTTTAAAAATATCTGTACCATGTTATTCTGTTTGTTTGTTTCAAGTTTTTATTTTAAGCATCAGCAAAATCTAGAATGAACATTAAGAAAGTTTCAAGAGTCACAAGATAGGAACATATTACAAAGAAATTCTTTATATAGTTTTGGATATTTCATGGAAATTGATAGAAGTTTTACTTATTGATAGTCGCACAAATACAAATGATTCCTTTTAAATACGTTAATGGTGATGTCCTAAAATTGAGTAGTTGGAGAGATTGATACTTAAGATATTATTTGGCCAGTTCAGTTTCTACAACAGAAAATATCCTTTTCTTTTTTCTCTCTTAAAGAGGAAAGAAAATCAATATCTAGGCTTTAAAGTCATAAAAATCATTTAATCTTCAAAAACCAAATCTGGCAATGTGCCTGGGTAACTCAGTTGGTTAAGTATCAAACTCTTAGTTTCAACTCAGGTCATAATCTCAGAGTTCATAGACTAATCAGGCTTCGAGCTTAGAACAATCGCTCCCTCTCCCTCTGCCCCGCCTCCCCTCTGTGATCTTTCTCTCTCTCTCAGATAAATAAATCTTTCAAAGAAATAAAATAAAATCTGGCAAATTTTTTATGTGATTTTAATATCATGTGTCACATTTTTTACATTTAAAAAAGAAATATTAATAAAATGCAAAAGGTTTGTCTCTTAGGGTTTTGGCATAGAGTTTTCTCAGCTATGGCCTGATTGTTTTCTCAGCTATGGCCTGATTACTAGACTTTCCTTTTTTTCAATTTGACAAATAATTTAACGACTTGCTATCATGCATAACTAATCTACTTTTATATTTGTGTTTTTATGAGATAATTTATAAGCATACTTCATCACATTTTGAAATTAAGTAATCAAAATAAATATGTATAGCTATCTCAAATCTTCATTTATTTCTTTCTCAATATGTCATGGTAACTTACAGATATTTTATGGACCTTTTAAACCATGATCTAATATTCTAGAGATAGATATCAAAGAATCAAATAGCAAATTTGGAGTTGGGATATAAAAATAAATTATTTAAATTCTTATAGCACTTGTATTAGTCAAAATTCAGTAATGCCCAAGGATCATTAGCTGATGTGATTTTTTATAATATCCATATATGTATGAATATGTGCATGTATCCATTTCCCTCTATCTCTCTCTCTTTCTGTGTCTTTCTCTTTTCCATTCATCTTCTGTCACATTTTTTCCTCACTGCCATTTTTTTCTCTTTTGGTGACTCTAGTAGTTCATATTGACACAAAGTACACCCAGGAAAAAACCATCATCCATTAGTAGAATGATGACATAATTCAATTTTAGAATAAAAAAATTTTTTTTAAATTTTTTCTTTGTGAAAATATTGCAAAAGTGAGACTGAGTCAAAGTGGATTTAAATCAGTTTAATGTTGTCAGCAAACCATTCAGTGTTGGAAATGACCTTGCCAAAGTGCATAAAACAACTCAGAAAGTGTAGTTTGACAATAAAGGAAAGGATGACAATGTTTTCAATTTTCTTGCATAGTGTATTAAGAATTAATTTTTTTGTTTAGTCATTAGAATCATAATGTGAAAGTATACACATTAATTAAAGCAGGAAATATTTAATTACACTGTAGGAGTCACCTAAAGTATGGGAGACAAAGACATTGCAGTATAGTATGAAAAAAAATTGCAGTATTTTATACAGTCTAGTATACTGTATGTTAACATAATTAATTGTAAACTCCTTTACATGTAAAACTATAATTATAATATCCATCTTATTTGAGCCCATCAATAACTTTCAAAAATTCTTATGGGATTTTTGAGATATACACAAAAGTAAGAAGTGTATTTTTAATGACACTTCAAATAACTGAATTCTAAATGCTAGAATTATCTTATTTTTAACATATACATGAAAGTTCATATAAATTGTAGCTGTGTGAAAAGCTAAATTGTATGTAGGTTATTATAGGAGGACCTTTCTAATTTTTTTTTATCATCGTTCTCCATATGTTGAGATATATTCTGAATATATAATTTGTGGTCAAATAAAATGAACTTACAAATCTTCAGTAATTGAAATCCATATTTAATTTGACCAAACATTCCTCTAGCATTAGGTTAAATGCCTAAGCCATGATGATTCAACAATGGTGGCCAGTATCCTTAAGCCAATTTAATTTAAAAGCAGTAGAGCAAACAAACAAAAAATAAATTAAAAAAAAAAAACAAAGGCAGTATAAGCCATCACTATATTGCAGCTAAATTTGTTTAAAAAATTAACTTGAAATTAACGGATTTTTCCCTAGAAAGGATATGACTGATTGATGATTAACCAGTTGATTTAATTATTTTGACTGATAAGTTTTGTGTATTTTTTGAAATAAACTGATTGAAGGAAAAGTCATCAATTAATATGTTTTTCTCTATTAGAAATGGAAAATTCAAAGTAAAGAATGCTTATTTTCCATGCCCTTTCCTGCATCATACAGATGAGTCTCTTTTACCCTAGAGTTAGATGTCTCTTCTTTGAAGCATTTCTGCACTCTGCCAAGCCTTTTGCTCTATTTTCAAAGTACACACAATTTTTTTTATTTTGTAGTGTCCTTTAGCTATTTTGAAATAAACATAACTTGAATTCATATAGTGCCTACCAGGCACAAACCCCATGGCGTGCCATTGATATTAATTAATAGAATTGCATGAGCCATATGGTGATATGCACTAATTCAACAGCACAATTACTGTCTTTAAACACTAAAGACTCCTAGAAAATCTAGGCCCTTAGGTATACCATTTAGATTTTAGTGGGTTTCAACTGGCATACAAACTATCCAAACAACATAGAACAAAACAGAATTTGTGGTTTTGCCTTCTAAGTTTATATTAATGGTATCAAGGGCTTAAACTTCCACATAGGTGCTCTTTGTCTTATAGATTATTTCCTTTTCAATACTATCACTAGACTTGAATCATTTGCTTTATAATATAAATCCATATAATATATCATTTGCCTTATATTTTTTATATATTTTATATATATTTGCCTATATGTTTTATGTGAAACATCATTTCAAAGTTACCGAAAATCTTTCTCATTGTTCTATACAATAAAAACTAATATAAAAAATATTTTTCCAAATATAAATCATCTTATTTGCTAATTTTATAATGTTACAGATAAATGGTAACTTCCTTCTGCCTTAATCACTAATGCATATGTCAGTGTAGGATATTTAGCAAACCATTTCTCTCCATGTTCTAATAGATTTGAGTAGGAGAGGATTTAAGTTTTTGTTTAAATTCCAGTTGGTTAACATATAATGTAATGCTAATTTCAGTTATACGATATAGTGATTCAACACTTCAACACCCGGTGCTCATCACAAGTACACTTGTTAGTCCCCATCACCTATGTCCCCCATCGCCTCACCCACCTCCCCTCTGGCAACCATCAGTTTATTCTCTATAGTTAAGAGTCTGTTTCTTGGTTTTCCCCTCTCTCTTTTTTTCCCCTTTGCCTGTTTGTTTTGTTTCTTAAATTCTACAAATGAGTGAAATCATATGGTATTTGTCTTTCTCTGATTGGCCTATTTCACTTAGCATAATGCTAGCATAATACTCTCTAGCTCTACCCGTGTCATTACAAATGACAAGATTTCATTCTTTTTTATGGCTGAAAATGGAAGAACCCTAATTCATCCTCATTTGTGAAATAACTTTTTTGTTTGTTTGCTTACATGATCTTATATCTCCCCTCAGATATGCTTAAAAAAATGGGAATGATTTTTTTTTTCCCAAAGTTGTAACTGTTTGAAAGTTTAAATGACATAACATCTCATAAGCCAGAGGTGGTTGGATGGTGGGAACTGCACATTATTTTACCTTTTATATTTTTTCCATAATACAACTAATTTTTCATGATAGATAATAATTAAATTTAGTGAACAATGTGTCTGGCATTTTACTAAATTCTTTCCTTATGATCTAATTTTCACAGCAATCCTATGAAGTAGGATAAGTTATAAATTAGGTATCTAGAAGACAAGGAATTAAAGCATTTTGCCTATGATCACATAATACATATATGCTAGAGAGATGATAGACAGGTAGGTAGGTAGATAGAAAAATGATAGATAGATAGATAGATAGATAGATAGATAGATAGATAGATGATAGATAGGCAGATAATAGGTAAGTAGATAGGTAGATGAGTGACAGGAGGAAGAAGAAAGAAGAAGTGAAGGAAGGAAGAGGGGAAGGAAGAATGATAAAAGACTGTTTAGTATTTGTTGTTAGGTTTGCTTGTTTGTTTCTTGTTTTTACTGCCCTACCCCTGCAAGACATCTGGCAACACTAGTCCTACCTACTATATGTCTATAGGGCTTCTCTAGTAACCCCCTTGGCTTCACTATATTCCAACAACTCAAAAGAGCAAGACCAACCCCACTAAGAACCGTTGCCTTTTGGGAAAGGATTCAATACATTCCAAGGCCTTTATTTCTGTCCTGTCTTTTCAACTGGCCGCTTTTAGAATTTGTGTGGTATCTAAGCAAGTGAAATCAAAATAATAATGAATTGCCTACCAAGTAAGTAGTCCCTATTTACCTTTCCAGGCTGAGGTATTTGCAGCTTCTTTGAGACCCACATCTTGCCCACACTGCTCTCCTAGCACTTCCCAAGCTGACGATAATTCACCTGTTTGTATTTATGTCTCCTCGATTAGAATAGAAGCAAATTCATTCACTTTAACTTTTTTTGTTTTCCCCCAAGAACTGAAAACATTTTTTAATGTTCTCAAGCTCTTTGTGAAAATATATTTATTTAAAAAATATATATTTATTGTGATATAATTGATGTACAAATAACATGTAATAAACTGTAAGTTTGTCATATGTATGCATCTAAGAAGCTGTCACTATAGTCAAGAGAGTGAAAACATTCATCAAATCAAAAAAGTTTGTTCAATTTTCCCTCCTGCCCCAACACATTCCACTCATTCCAAGGCAACTACCAATGTGCTCCTTGTCACTGTATACTGGTTTGCATTTTCTAGAAATATATACAAAAGGAGATATACTCTATGTGCTCTTTTTGTCTGAATTATTTCATTCAACATAGTTATTTTGAGACTCATCCCTGTTGTTTAATATATCACCAGCTCATTCTTTTTAAATGTTGAGCTGCATTACATTGTCTGGATGCAATATATTTTGCTTATTCATTCCTTATTTGATGAAAATTAAGATTGCTTTCTCTTTTGGGCTAGTGACCTTGTAACCTGCAACTTTGCTAAGTTAGGAAACCTCCTTTAAATCATGCTGTTATTTCCTGAAGATAATCTGTTATTTTATTTTGTGGCTTCATTTAAAAAAGAATTTGTTGCTTTCATATTATACTGAATATATATTGTAAAATGTTTAGATTAGAAGTTCATGGAAGTTTCGTGTAAAAGAAAGAACTAGGCTTGTCTTCTGTAAATATAGAAACAGACAGGTATGTAAAAAAGAAAAAAATGGTCTCTTCCCCTTTTAGCTTATCCACCAGAAAAAACATTACTCTTTTTTTTATTGCCATAATAAAGATATGGTTGATCAACAAATATTGTAATAATCTGAATATAAAGCAATCATTAGGGCAAAATTATTAGACTTTATTTTTTATGTTATATTTATATATTATTACTTTATTATTATTTGAAGATCCCTAGGGCAAGGTCTATGTTTTATTTTTCATATATTCAATTTAACAGTATTCCATATATGTTAGTCAGATAAAATATTATTAATTAAAATCATATATAAATAAGAGTATCATTGTATATATGAGCCAAAAAGTGATTTGACTTATAGATGAGGAATATATATGGATATTATTAGCAATATGCAAAGAGATGTCCATATTTTTCTTGTAATATTTGTTAGTTTTAAAATATATTTGATGATGTAGGTATTTGTTAGTTTTAAAATATATTTGATGATTAGATTTTGGAAGGATCTTGTGTTCGTTTTTGTTTTTTAAATTGAAATGACTCTACCTGCTTCCATTAAGAATTAAATTAGCAGTTTATGTGTGTTTAGACTTTATAGAACGATATTGAAAGTTAGAGAATATATTATGTAAGGCAATGAGAATGGGAACACTTTCCAGGCCTGGCATTGCTTTCTTTGATTTCATTGATTTCTTAGCAACCATGTTGTATTGTTTTAATCAAGAAGTGAATATAGGTGGTATTTTCTGGTAAATTCATAGCAATATATTTTGAGTTTGGGGACCTTTGGTACCCTCCTCTTACAATGCATAATAGAACTCCTTATATTTGCAAAGCCATGTCAAACTGTGGCTATATGGGTGTGATTATTTAATCATCCTCTTATTATCTTTACACACACAGTGTAAGTCTTATAATAGTTTATTTTCCTGGTTTTAAATGGTCTCAGGTGTTTCTATCAGCCAATGGATTGCTTGTTCCTAGTATCTCAAGCATCATGCAAGCATGATGGCAAAATTGATTTTATCTAGAACATCAAAGACATTGGATTAAAGCCACAAAGCTATATTTTTTAAATTCCTACTTTCCTATTTTTCTTCTAGTTCAATTTTAGGTAATAGTTCTAAAATGTACTAAAATTAGGTAATTATGTACTTATAAATGAAATTAGATTATTTTATTTGAAATGTAATGACAGACACAAATGTATTTTCCATTGAAAACTGACTTTAGTTATATTAGGTATTCTATAACTTTTAAGTTACATTTAATACTGACATTAAATATAGAAGATTACATATGTCATTTATAGCTTTTATTAAAAATATCCCTTTGTTTATAATTGTATTTGTTTTACCCTCTCTATAACTGAGTATTAACTTCTGAAATCATTGCTTTATGTTTTTTTTCTTAATTGTTTATAAGTATGTCCTTTGTCTTCAGAAGTAAAATATTTATTTATTTTCAATAACTGTAGTTTAATGTTTTAATCTAAATGAAATCCAATATAGTGACATCTTATTGATTCCCTACTAGGGCTTTTATAAACTTTTTTTACATTACACAATTTGATAAAAATTTTACACTCTATAAAGTCAGTAGCTTCTTTTTCTGTTGGAGTTTTCTGCAGGAGAACTCGGTAGATTCAGATGAAGTCATCACAGCTAGCAAGGTGTAAAATAGACTGTATTGGTGGCTAATTCAAAACAGAATATCATACATGATGGCTGCAGTGGGTGCATCTTTAATTATTTATTAAGATTAGAAAGTCCCATATTTACACTGTAAAAACATGGTCCAAGTGATCATAATCATTACTTCTCTAGTAGGCTCCTCCTGAATCTTCTAGAATGTACTTATCAATATGAAAGTCATGAAATGGTATTAATTAGACAGGGAGGTATCTTATAATTACAATAATCATCTCTTCTCAGGTTTTAAAAACAAATATCCAATTCCTAATCAAAATTTAACAATCAGTAATTCACTTAGCAAATTTACTATGATACAGTTGTTTTAAGGTGGGCTTTAAAGAGCTGGAAATTTCCCTTGCCAAATTTTATTAGCCAGAAATTATGGCTTTAGGTTCATATGTGTTCATCTAAATGTTGTAGATGATGATCTGGAATTTTAGCAGTTTAAAATGCTGCTAAACTGGTAATACATTCCATTTCATTGATTTACCCATTTCTGACACCTTGTCAAAAAGAAAAGAGGAAGAAGAAGAAGAAGAAGAAGAAGAAGAAGAAGAAGAAGAAGAAGCAGTTTCCTAATCTCTTAGTTCCTTCTATGGGAGTTTAAAGTTCTGAAGACTGAAAACCATTAGGGTATTAGGTGAATCTCCACCTGGGACAGAAGGATTCACTTTTCCAAAAGAAACCCAGATGAGGTAATACCCATGGGTTCCCATCACAGGAAAGTCTTTTTTTTTTAAGATTTTATTTATTTGAAAGAAAAAGAGCATAAATGGTTGGTGGGGGGAAGAGGTTGGCAGGCAGAGGAGGAGGGAGAAGCAGGCTCCCTATGAAGCAGGGAGCCTGATGTGAGACTTGACCCTAGGACCCTGGGATCATGACATGAGCCAAAGGCAGATGCTTAACCAACTGAGCCATCCAGGCACCCACAAGAATGTCTTGAGTGGAGACAGACTCTTCCGGAATAATTAAAGAATAACATCTGAGGAAAGAAGTCAAAATATTTAATTAAAAAAGCATGTGCTACTTTCTGGATTGAATCATGTCAATGGACCTTATTATGGCTTGAATCACGATCTCCAATAGCTACAATGTTTTAAGTCCTAAAACCCTAGAATGTGACTGTTTTGGAAATCGGAACATAGCAGATGTAATTAGTTAAGACGAGGTCACACTGGAAAACAGTGGGCACTTAACACAACATGACTGGTATACGAAGAGGGAAGATGATGTGAAGGCAAACGTATTGAGAGAATGCCATGTAAATATGGAGGAAGAGATCAGAGTAATGCATCTATAAGGCAAAGAACACCTGGGGCAACCAGATGCCAGAGGAAGCAAGCAAGAAGCCTTCCCTATTCGCTTTGGAAGGAGAGTAGCCCTGCCAACACCTTGATATTGAACTTCTAGCTTCTTCAACTGTGAGATAATAAATTTCTGTTGTTTTAAACCACTTGGGTGCAACAACCCCAGAAAATTAATAAACAATGTACATTCTACTTCAGAGAAACTCCTTTGCCCTAATATGGTGTTGGGAGTACTTAATACCTTTAATTTTTACCCATGAAATGATTTGTCCCAGGCATTCTTTTTTTTTTTTTTTTTTTATGGGGAATTCCCAAGTTTAGGATATTTATTTTACTCTTCTTCAGATGTATCAACTTTATGCATAGTCATGTGCCATATTAATATCAAACCCTGAATCCCATGCATCCCAATTATCTTTCAGTTTTTTTTCTTTTTTTGGTTTGTCTTCCTTTTTATTTTAATTTATTTTTTATTGGTGTTCAATTTACTAACATACAGAATAACCCCCAGTGCCCATCACCCATTCACTCCCACCCCCCGCCCTCCTCCCCTTCTACCACCCCTAGTTCGTTTCCCAGAGTTAGCAGTCTTTACGTTCTGTCTCCCTTTCTGATATTTCCCACACATTTCTTCCCCCTTCCCTTATATTCCCTTTCACTATTATTTATATTCCCCAAATGAATGAGAACATATAATGTTTGTCCTTCTCCGACTGGCTTACTTCACTCAGCATAATACCCTCCAGTTCCATCCACGTTGAAGCAAATGGTGGGTATTTGTCATTTCTAATAGCTGAGTAATATTCCATTGTATACATAAACCACATCTTCTTTATCCACTCATCTTTCGATGGACACCGAGGCTCCTTCCACAGTTTGGCTATTGTGGCCATTGCTGCTATAAACATCGGGGTGCAGGTGTCCCGGCGTTTCATTGCATCTGTATCTTTGGGGTAAATCCCCAGCAGTGCAATTGCTGGGTCGTAGGGCAGGTCTATTTTTAACTCTTTGAGGAACTTCCACACAGTTTTCCAGAGTGGCTGCACCAGTTCACATTCCCACCAACAGTGTAAGAGGGTTCCCTTTTCTCCGCATCCTCTCCAACATTTGTGGTTTCCTGCCTTGTTAATTTGCCCCATTCTCACTGGTGTGAGGTGGGATCTCATTGTGGTTTTGATTTGTATTTTCCTGATGGCAAGTGATGCAGAGCATTTTCTCATGTGCATGTTGGCCATGTCTATGTCTTCCTCTGTGAGATTTCTCTTCATGTCTTTTGCCCATTTCATGATTGGATTGTTTGTTTCTTTTGTGTTGAGTTTCATAAGTTTTTTATAGATCTTGGAAACTATCCCTTTACCTGATACATCATTTGCAAATATCTTCTCCCATTCTGTAGGTTGTCTTTTAGTTTTGTTGACTGTATCCTTCGCTGTGCAAAAGCTTCTTATCTTGATGAAGTCCCAATAGTTCATTTTTGCTTTTGTTTCTTTTGCCTTCGTGGATGTATCTTGCAAGAAGTTACTATGGCCGAGTTCAAAAAGGGTGTTGCCTGTGTTCTCCTCTAGGATTTTGATGGAATCTTGTCTCACATTTAGATCTTTCATCCAGTTTGAGTTTATCTTTGTGTATGGTGCAAGAGAGTGGTCTAGTTTCATTCTTCTGCATGTGGATGTCCAATTTTCCCAGCACCATTTATTGAAGAGACTGTCTTTCTTCCAATGGATAGTCTTTCCTCCTTTATCGAATATTAGTTGACCATAAAGTTCAGGGTCCACTTCTGGGTTCTCTATTCTGTTCCATTGATCTATGTGTCTGTTTTTGTGCCAGTACCACACTGTCTTGATGAGCACAGCTTTGTAGTACAACCTGAAATCTGGCATTGTGATGCCCCCAGATATGGTTTTCTTTTTTAAAATTCCCCTGGCTATTCGGGGTCTTTTCTGATTCCACACAAATCTTAAAATAATTTGTTCTAACTGTCCCAGGCATTCTATCTACTTCTCCAGAAAAATATTTCCTTCAATGAGTCAACCAGTGTAGTAACACATGATTCACTGCCTAACTCCTAGACGTCCAGCTATTAATATCCCTGTATACATTGAATGTTTGCACTATCAGCATACCATATCCCAATTTTTATTTCTTTTTTACCTTATATTGCACTGGGTATTGCAGTTGTACAACCTCATGCCACTAACCTTAGCTATGGACTCAAGGGTTTCATAGTCCTCCTTCGACAGGGCAAGGTGCTCTTTTTCAAGGCTTAAACAATGGGTCCTTATGCACAGTTCCCCAGAAAATAAACTCAATCAAAATTAATAATTAGTAGACTTTCTATCCATTCTCAACATTTCAAGGAGTACATGGCATTAGTATGTAAAAAACTCAACTTAGTTCAAGATAAACATTTATTATTCCTGCAGCAGTCACCTAGACAATAGAATGAAACCATTTATCCTTTGGCAAAACCAATTTCAAGATTCCATAAATAAGCTTTTCAGGATCCTATTATATCAGCACCTTCATGACGTAGTTGAATGGCATTCTAATCTCTCACATGTCCTTTAAAATGGACTGACTGTATTTGTGACCTATGACATGCTACCTTTCATTACAAGCAAAACATGACTTCCTCTTTCAACAAAAACAGTCAAATGAATGAGGGCAAATAAAAACATAATTAAATACAAAGCAGAATGTAATGAGAAATTCAGGAATAAGTGTAACACAAAGCAATAGTCTCATTGGTAAAGTAGGAAGAAGGTACAGCTAAAAATTGATCCTGGTCTTGAAGGAAAGATCAAATTTTGACGGATAGAGATGGGTAAATAGAATAGAACAGAACATGAGGAAAGGTTTAGACATATGAAATAGGAATAATAATATAAAGTGCTAAATCTTCTCTCAAACAGAATTCTACTAATATCCACACCAGTTATAGAGGTAGATCTGTTTTTTCTCTGTAAACATGAGGCAAATGAAGCCAAATAATGTGCTGAAGCTTATGTGAACACGTTTTTAAGGTACAGAAAGAGGACGAGGATTCTGATGGCAGAAGAAAGAAAAGAGTCAAAAATAAAATTAAAGGTGGGATGTCAAGTCTTGGGAAGGCAAAGTTTTGGTTAGTAATCGAACATCATGGAATGCTTTTGTGCATGGCTGTGACAAAATTCAAGTTCTGCTTCGAAAAGATTAATCTAGTATCTAGTTTGAGTATAAGAAAGTAAAAATTTAAGATTAGAGGACAAGTTGGGACACTGTGTATCTTTTTCCCCCCATTGTCCCTGCTTTACAGCTTACACTACCTTTATCAACGTGGGGCACAAAAATAGAACTCATCTCTCTACCTGCAGCTTCTTCTTCCTTTTGTATATACTCCCCATTGTCATCAGAGTGACCTTCATCAAACACACATACCTTTATGCAACTCCTTTGTTTTAATATTTTCAGTGGTTTGTCATCACATTCAGAAAAAAAATAGATACATAATCCTTAGTATGGCTTTCAGGCTCTTGATAACTAGCTTCCCAGCCTCTCTCTTCACTTTCCAATCTCCAGCCCTCACACCATCTCTATTTTAAGCACACTGAGTACCTGTTTCCAAATTCACATCCTTCTGCACCACAACACATGTTCCATAAGCCTAGAATGTTCCTTTCCAAATTGTTTATATGATTAAAGTTATCCACCTCTAAAGACCATCCCAATTCACTGCAGCCCCAGGTCAGGGAGACATGTTTTCTAAGCTTTCTTTAGGTTGTATCTACTGTCTGTTATTATGAAATTTATGCATTTTATTTGAGTTATTTGTTTCACATCTTTTGCAGTTGCTAAACACCCAGAAACAAGACACAGAAATGTGTGCTGATAATTAAATTTTGGAAAATTTTCCCTCTCAATAAGTATGCCCTACTCAGCTTGTATTATATGTTAGCTAGGAACAAAGGGAGGAAACCCCCATTCCTCTGTACATGTCCAAAAGAGGATGACACTTCAAGTCACACATACTGTGTCCCAGACACTCATTGATAGTTCATTAGCAGCAAAGTAATTAGTCACCAATTTAAAGCAAATATCAAGAATATATAATTTCATTGCAGAACTTATTTATAATGACTTTCATAATGCAAAAATCATTCTGATTTCTTTAATATTAGGACAAATTCTACAGGAACTCTGGAAAAGTGGTACATTTGGAGTAAGTTCCAACGGAATTGGGTTTACTGAGTCAGGGCCTGGTTGGGCTGATTTTCAGAATTTGAGAGAACATTTGCTTAAAGGAACAATAAAAATAACAGCTGAGAAGAAGAGTGAAGGTGTCATTAGTTTGAGCTCTATTAGGTGCAGAGTCTGAGCCTGAGAGAAGTATGAAGGCAGGTATCCATACTCGTGAAAGGCTGAAGGAAATAGTAGAAAAGAACGAATGAAGGAAAACATCAAAAGTAATTTGCCGAGAATAAAAGCAAAAGTAACAGTAGATCGTATTTGCAGTGTGCTCTTGGGCATGCAGGTGCATGTCGCTTACATAACAGAGCACTCCGTTGGAGCTGGCGTCTTGAGGTGAAATGCTTCCTTATTTTTTAAACAGAGAAATCACACCCACGTATACACACACACACACACCTCAAACATGTAAAATTATGTAGACTGTAGTGAAATTTAAAAATTCATGAGAGATCCGGGATCCCTGGGTGGCGCAGCGGTTTGGCGCCTGCCTTTGGCCCAGGGCGCGATCCTGGAGACCCGGGATCGAATCCCACGTCAGGCTCCCGGTGCATGGAGCCTGCTTCTCCCTCTGCCTGTGTCTCTGCCTCTCTCTCTCTCTCTGTGTGTGACTATCATAAATAAATAAAAAAAAAATTAAAAAAAAATTCATGAGAGATCCTACCAAATGATAATAAAACTCAGGACTTGTTTATTAAATAATAGATTTGATAGTTGAAGTTATTACCTTATATATGCTGAAAATCATCTAAAACACTTATTCTAAGCTTATCTGTTAGAGACGTACTTTATATATCTATGTAATTACCAACTCCCAGTTTAAAAAAAAAAAAGAAACTATAGGGGCTTGGAAATATTAATGCAGCTTCAAGAGTGGAATTAAGTATACTCTTCTTAACAACAGCTTTAACCTGATACTACTTTTAAATAAGGAAACTCATATATTTTTGTTTAAAGGTGATAGTATGTACATCTTCTACTCATGAAATACAAAATAGTTTTTGGGAAAATACGTATTTGTCACAGTGCACAAATAAACACATGCATACATATTTTGGCAAATTTCCAGCATTTTTTTTCATATCAAGGAAAAATATCACGGAACAGGGGTAGACTAGAAAGTATCTCACTGTTTTATTAAGATATAACCATTCTTAGTTTATTAATAGTTTTTTTTTTCTTTTTGTAGAAGTGTCCCACTCCTTCTACACACCTGCCCATCCTCACCTTTATTGAATCCCATCTATACAATCTATTTACAATCTCTATTCCACCTCAATGAGCTCTAGTTCTCCCTAGCCTGGAATGTACTTCTCTCACTTCATCTGAGGAACCCCAGCTCATCCTTTTGGACTTAGGTAGAGCTCACACCCTCTGGGGAACCTTCCCCTTCTCGGCATGGTTCAGGCAAGAGCTGTCTTGTGTGCTTAACCATATAATTGCATTGCACTGATCTCCAGGCTGTTTGCATGTTAGCTCTGTGATTCGTCCATTTATTTGTGCACAGCCTCAGAGCCAAAAGAGGGTCTCCAGAGCCAGAAGAAGTGACTAGCATGTAAGTGATAGTCAGTTAATGCATTGAATAAATAAAGACGATGGAAGATATGCAGTTGGTGGAAATTAAAAGTGTCATGTAGGTTAAGAATTTTAAAAATAAAATAAAAAGGAAGCATCCTCCCCAAGTCACTCTCTTCAAACCCATTAGTATGCCATTTTACTCAGGAGATAAGAGAAAGTGTTTTCAGAGTTGAGTACTCCTCTTGCTACTAGCACTCAGGATCCACTCCATTTAGATTCTCTATTTTGGCTTTTAAGTCTCTGGCTCACTTATCTTCATCTCTCTACTCCCTTGCCTTGACTGAGAACAACTTCTTCTTCAGACCTCAGGATTCTTGCCCTAAGGGGCTGCATCAAAAAATTACACAGAAAGAATGATTGGACATTGACTTCATCCAAAGTTTTTCAAGAGGTAGCATGCTCACATGTCAAGCACCAAAAGACATGTTTTACCCAGTACTTTAGTAAAATGAAATATTTTCGATAGGATTTAAAGCTTTTAAAAAATACTCCAGATGATGAATTATGCAGTATTTTGTGTATCTTTGGCACTTTTTGCCTCTTAAACTTATATTCAACATGAACTATGGGGGTTCATTGTTTATTCAGTATCTTACTATGTGCCAGGAACTTCTCCACCATATATTTCTTTAATATTTGTTAATATGATTACAACATATTTGTAATTACATTTCCTTTTTCACTTTTTTTTGCTTTTCTTTTGCAAAGAACTCTGCATCTTTTTTCATCTAGATCATTGACAAATTCAGAGCTACTGACATCATATCCTTGTTTAAAAAGGACTCTAATGACACACCATCGCTTATAGCAAAAGTCAGCACACTTTTTCTGTAATGAGTCAGAGTACATATTTTTTATGCTTTACAAGTCAAAAGTCAAAATAATGATATTTTTAGGTAATTAAATAACAAGAGACAAATAAGTTACCATAATTTCTTATAGATGAAATTTAAAAATAATAAATACAATAGTTTTTTTTTTTTAATATAGGTCTACTAATGGGAGTGGATTTGAAGGAAGTAAAAACTGGAGCTTAAACTTAGTGTTCCCTAATATCAGGTTGATTATAATTGTTTGGCCTGTAAATACCATTTTCAGCTTATGTTTTAGGACAGATTTTAGCCTATCAGCCATTCATACATGGCTCAATGTCACACAGTCTTTCATAAGGTATTTCCTGCCCATCTTGTAACCTTGTTCCCATGTTTCTTCATATCTCATCCCCTGTGAAATCAATGGCTAGGAAAAGGTATATATTTTGCAGTGCCTGGGGAACTAAGATGGTGGCATAGTAAGAGGGTCTTAGGCTTACCTTTTCCCTCGAACACAGCTAGATAACTATCAAATCATTCTGAATACCCAAGAGATTGACATGAGGACTGACTGATAGAGCAAACTGTACACTACAGGGAATGAAGAGGCCATATTGAGGAAGGTAGAAAGCATGGAGATGTTTTGGGGGAGAATCAGATTGCATGTGGTGGAGAGTGGAAGGAGCTATGGTCACAGAAAAAGCCAAAAGAAATTGGAACACATGAGGATACACTCAAGGAGAATACTTTCCCAAAGCCATCAGCTGGGGAAAATGAGAAGGTCTGATTTTGGTGAGTTTTTGCAACCAGCGGCACTCAAAGACTAGAGTTTTAGAGGTCCATAGTCTTGGTGGGGATAGTGACCAGTGGGCACATTCCCCTCCCTCTCCCTTCAGCATAAGGAGCAGTGACATCTGCTGAGGGTGACTAACTCAAACACTGGCTAGTTAGCTAGCTTTACTCCAAATCCTGTGTCCCTGTGCTCTGGCATGACTGCCCTTCTCAGTCAAACTTGCATCTGTTCCAGGATGGCAAGTACCTCCTCTAGAAGACCAGCATGGGCACAGCACCCTCCCCCCACCACACCAGGTCCCTAAAGTTTAGAATTTAAAAAATTAGCAGGCCTGGCTGGGATAGAGCCCAAAGTACACTGCACTGGTGCAGGCAGGCAGGCAACCTGGAGACAGATGACATGAAAATAGCAATCTGAAAAATACTGGGATGCATGAGGGAAAATTATTTGCTCTTCTAGGAGTGATTCCCTGAGAGCAGCAAGCACAAACTCCCATCTCTGGAGACAAAGGAGCTTACTGGCATGATTTCCTGTACCCACCCCTCTGCATAAACCAGCTTCAGTAAACAGCACAGAGTCAAGAATTGGCTGCCTAACCTGCTTACGTCAAGTCCTTCCCCCACTGCTAGTACTGCTTCTCTTGGACACGTGTGCCTGAGGATGAATGCAGTGGGCCCCTTTTCCAGATCAGCACAAACTATCACACATAACACATTGACAAATCATAGAGTTCTGCAAGGCTTCCGTTTTAATGGAAGTAGCATCGGGTCTCATATAACAAGTAGACCAGAGCACATCTAATTAAAATTAACCACACTTTGGCCAAGATCCAAACAAATGACAACTGCAGGCAAGGAGAACCTCTACAGATGATTGACCTGAGGGAAGGAACAGCCAAAGCACAGCAGCAGAGTGCCTGCACCACACACCAGAGACACTCCCTGAACGGTCAGGTCCTGGACACTATAAGACCTCTTCTTTGTAAAGTACCTATTCTCAGAAGCAGGAACCATAATAGGTTTTTCTAACATGGGGAAGACAAAGACGTAGACAAAATGCCAAGATGGAGGAATTCATCCCAAAAGAAAGAAGAAAAGATCCTGGCCAGAGATTTAATCAAAACAGATATAAGTGATATACAAGATGGAGAATTTAAGACGATTATAAGGATAGTCACTGGGCTTGAATAAAGCATGGAAGATATCAGGGAGACACTTAACCTAGAGATTAAAGAGCTGAAAAACAATCAGGCAGGAATGAAAAATGTATAACTGAGATTCAAAAATGATTGGATGTAATGACCACAAGAATGGAAGAATCAGAAGAATGAATAAGTGACATAGAAGATAGAATGATGGAAAATAATGAAGTTGAAATAAAGAAAGAAGACTGATGGGTCACATGAGTAGACTTAGGGAACTCAGTGACTCCATCAAGCATAATAACATTCATATAATAGGAGTCCTAGAAGAACAAGAAAGAACACAGGCAACACCCTTTTTGAACTCGGCCATAGTAACTTCTTGCAAGATACATCCACGAAGGCAAAAGAAACAAAAGCAAAAATGAACTATTGGGACTTCATCAAGATAAGAAGCTTTTGCACAGCAAAGGATACAGTCAACAAAACTCAAAGACAACCTACAGAATGGGAGAAGATATTTGCAAATGACATATCAGATAAAGGGCTAGTTTCCAAGATCTATAAAGAACTTATGAAACTCAACACCAAAGAAACAAACAATCCAATCATGAAATGGGCAAAAGACACGAACAGAAATCTCACAGAGGAAGACATAGACATGGCCAACATGCACATGAGAAAATGCTCTGCATCACTTGCCATCAGGGAAATACAAATCAAAACCACAATGAGATACCACCTCACACCAGTGAGAATGGGGAAAATTAACAAGGCAGGAAACAACAAATGTTGGAGAGGATGTGGAGAAAAGGGAACCCTCATACACTGTTGGTGGGAATGTGAACTGGTGCAGCCACTCTGGAAAACTGTGAGGAGGTTCCTCAAAGAGTTAAAAATAGACCTGCCCTACGACCCAGCAATTGCACTGCTGGGGATTTACCCCAAAGATACAGATGCAGTGAAATGCCGGGACACCTGCACCCCGATGTTTATAGCAGCAATGGCCACGATAGCCAAACTGTGGAAGGAGCCTCGGTGTCCAACGAAAGATGAATGGATAAAGAAGATGTGGTTTATGTATACAATGGAATATTACTCAGCTATTAGAAATGACAAATACCCACCATTTGCTTCAACGTGGATGGAACTGGAGGGTATTATGCTGAGTGAAGTAAGCCAGTCGGAGAAGGACAAACATATGTTCTCATTCATTTGGGGAATATAAATAATAGTGAAAGGGAATATAAGGGAAGGGGGAAGAAATGTGTGGGAAATATCAGAAAGGGAGACAGAACGTAAAGACTGCTAACTCTGGGAAACGAACTAGGGGTGGTAGAAGGGGAGGAGGGCGGGGGGTGGGAGTGAATGGGTGACGGGCACTGGGGGTTATTCTGTATGTTAGTAAATTGAACACCAATAAAAAATAAAAAAAAATAAAAAATAAAAAAAAAGGAGTCCTAGAAGAACAAGAAAGAGAAAAAGGGGGCAAAAGGTTTATTTGAGGAAATAGTAGGTGAAAACTTCTCTAATCTGGGGAACAAAACAGACATCCGAATCCAGGAGGCACAGAGAACTCCCATCAATATAAAAAAAATATCAGGCTAACACCAAGACATATTGTAGTTAAATCTATAAAATATATTGATAAAGAAAAAATCCTAAAAGCAGTAAGACAAAAGAAGTCCCTAACCTACCAGGAAAGACCCTAAGGTTAGCTGCGGATCTCCACAGAAACTTGGCAAGTCAGAAAAAAGTGGCGTAATATATTCAATGTGCTGAATGGGGAAAATTGGCAGCCAAGAATATTCTATGCAGCAAGGCTGTCTTTCAGAATAGGAGAATTAGAGTTTCCCAGACAAACATAAACTAAAGAAGTTTGTGACCGCTAAACCAGCCTTGCAAGGAATATTAAAGGGGAGTCTTTTGGGGGAAAGAAAAGACCAAAAGTGACAAGAACTGGAAAGGAATGGAGAAAATATCCAGAAACGAGGATAAAACAAGTAATAAAGTGTCACCAAATACATATCTATCAATAATTTGAATGTTGAAATGGACTAAATGCTGTGATCAAAAGACATAAGGTATCTGAATGGATAAAAAAATGAAAAAATAAAAAAAAAGATCAAACTATATGCTGCCTATAAAAGACTCATTTTAGGCCTAAAGACAAGTACAGACTGAAAGTGAGAAACATCTGTCATGCTCATGGACATCAAAAGAAAGCCAGTGTAACTATACTTATATCAGAAAAATTGGATTTTAAACCAAGGACTGTAATAAAAGATGAAGGAGGGCATCATATTATAATAAAGGGGACTATCCAAGAAAAAGATCTAAAAATTGTAAATGTTTATGCCCCCAACTTGGGAGCACCCAATTATATAAAACGATTCATAACAAACATAAAGAAACTCATTGATAATAACACAATTATAAAGGTGACTTTAACACCTCACTTACACCAATGGACAGATAATATAAGTAGAAATCAACAAGGAAATAATGACTTTGAATGACACACTGGACCAGATGGACTACACAGATCTATTCAGAACATTTCATCCTAAAACAGGAGAATATTCATTATTTTCAAGTGCACATAGGATGTTCTCCAGAACAGATCACTTAATGGGCCGCAAATCAGGCCTCATGAAGGACAAAAGGATTAAGATCATACCATGCATATTTTCTAATCACAATATTGTGAAACTTGAAGTCATCCACAAGAAAAAAAATTAGGGACACTTGGGTGGCTCAGTGGTTAAGCACCTGCCTTTGGCTCAGGTCATGACCCCGGGGTCCTGGGATCGAGTCCCACATCAGGCTCCCTGCGTGGAGCCTGCTTCTCCCTCTGCCTGTGTCTCTGCCTCTCTCTCTCTCTCTCTGTCTCTCATGAATAAATACATAAAATATATTTTAAAAAAGTTACAGAAACTTAAAAGACAGTAGAACAGATCAATGAAATCAGGAGCTGATTCTTCGGAAAAAAATAATAAAATTAATAAACCCCTAATCAGCCTTATCAAAAAGAAAAGAGAAAGGACCCAAATAAATAAAATCACAAATATGAGAGGATAAAGAAAACAATTAACACCACAGGAATATAAAAAATATTGTAAAAGAATATTATGGAAAAGCATATGTCAAAAATTAGATACTCTGGAAGAAATGGATAAATTCCTAGAAACATATAAGCTACCAAAACTGAAGCAAGAAGAAATAAAAAAACTTGAACAGACCAATAACCAGCAAAGAAATTGAATCAGCAATCAAAAATCTCCCAGGATGCAAAAGGCTAGGGCCAGATGACTTCCCAGGGGGAATTCTACTAAACATTTAAGGAAGACTTACTACCTGTTCTTCTCAAACTATTAAACAAAACAAAACAAAACAAAACAGAAATGGAAGGAAAACTTCTAAGCTCATTCTACAAGACCAGAATTACCCTGATTCGAAAAACAAAGACTTCACTGAAAAAGAGAATTATAAGGCAATATCCCTGGGGAACATGGATGCAAAACTTCTCACCAAAATACTAGCAGATCAAATCTAACGTTATATTAAAGGAATCATTCATCATCATCAACTGGGATTTATTCCTGGGGGAAGTGTGATTCAATGTTTGCAAATCAATCAATATTGTCCACCACATTAATAAACAAACAAACAAACAAACAAACATATAATCCTCTCTCAATAGAAGTCTTAAGCAATTGTGGGGTGGAAGCTTTTCAAGAGAAATAATATTAAGATTCCAATTGCATATTTACTTAGAATGCCTACATGAAGCACAGAACATTTTTAAAGTTTTTAAAAATCCTTTTATGAAAATAAGAGAAGCATCACAAAACCTAGAAAATAGCCTAATACCTATGTCTTAACTTCATGTTACAACTCAAGGTGGGGCTGTATGTTGGACAGATAGTAAGGACTGCTGAAATCTATCCCTAAACCCAGATGACTGGCAATAACTAAATAATATGTAGAAGTGATTTCAAATCAACCCAATATGTTCCCCTAGGTCAAACAGCAGACACTCACTCCGGTGTCCACTGGCCAAATAACAGAAATGGTGGCAGCCCCTTCAATGCCACCTGGCATGAGGGAAAGTATCACAGACAAGTGAGGATAGAGAGGGACAATGGTCCAAACCGGTTTTATCCAAAATACATCAATCAATTTTGTAATTTAAAAAATAACATATTGTGGTATCTCCTGGGTTCTTAGAAGGAAGCTATGCCAGTGAGGATCCCTGAATTATAGGGTTTTATCTCATGGCAAATACATCTTATCTAGGTGTTCCAAAATTGTTGGCATTTCCGTAATCATGCCACGTATTTCCTGCCATGGTGTCTTTGCTTCTGCTTCTCCTTCTGCTTTCAATTCATGTCTTATTCAAAACTTCTGTCTTTAGCACTGAGTTCAACTATTTAATCCTAGACGAATTTTAGGAATAATTCTTAGGCTTTAGGAATTATTCTGATGGCATCATCACATCTTTATTCCCCTGCTCTGTTACTCTATTTGTATGTAGTTTTCGTGGTTCTTAGAACATAACATCTACTTAATGAATGTTTAATTTATATATTGTGGAGCATTAAGTGTGAAAGCAAAGAGAAAAAACACTAGAAAAATATTTGAACTTATTACAAAGTGTCTTATTTAATATCTGAATAGCATTTATTACCAGGGCCTCTTTGTGAATTTTGATAGGGATAATTTAATGTTTTATTAGGTTTTAGAAAAATAATGTTTTCCCTAAAAATAAATGTATGCAATATTCTATTAATATATAGGGAATACTTACCTTCAATTGGGGATTTCTTAGAGAAAATTCCTTTTCACATTGACAAGTTGAATCTTGTTGTTAATCTAATTTACAATGCAGCCTACAATGTACTAATGTGATGAATCTAATGTTATATTTTAATGAGTTCTCTGGTGTTTTTCTAATCAAGTTGAGAGACTTTCTGCAATTTTTAAATGTGATTTGGCAATTGGAAAAAATAGTTAATCAAAACTGTTTCCAAAATATGTAATTTCATTAAAACTGTAAAAATGATTCTATTTCTATATTGCAACATGCAGAAATGAGAGGATTGTGTTTTTTACAAGTCTTTGCCACTTACATTTTTATTTTTATAACTTAAATTTTATTTTTATTAACTGGATTGAGACACAGTGAAATAAAACTATTCAAACTTCTTCAAAGTATAAATACCATTCAATATATAATTTTGCTAATGGCTAGAGTTTATTGATTTCTAAACAAAAGATAGCTAAAAAGTATTACTTATATTTCTTAGAACAACCTTTTTATGATTATCTCTATTTCACAGATCTAATATTGAGAATTTATAAGATTAGATAATTTTTCCAATTCACACAAATAGTAATTAGAATAGCAAGGATTCTAAAAATCCATATGTTATATTTGTAGTCGTTAAAATATATGGCCTCCTTCAAACGGACCCCCTATACATCAGAAATTCACTTTAGGGTGTGTGGGGTGTGTGTGTATGTATTCAGGTATATGTATGGACATAAGTAAAAAAAATTACTATGTAAGAAGAATTATGACTCCTACATAGTTATGAAAAGAATTAGTACTTTCTTCTTTCTCAGGTTTGCAGGCCAGGAGTCTAGAACATGCAAGAGTCAAGAGCAGATGGTCATCCATGTACATTAATTCATAAAAATACATTTCTCAGTCTGTGTCTTGTTAACCCATTATTATCCTTGAATCACATTTGGTTCGGAGAAGTCATGACCATCGGACCCCAGACAAATTTAGAGTTGCCTGAGTTAGGTTGGCTTAACTGTTGACTTAAAACAAGAAATTCAACCTCTTGGGTCCTTGATTTTTTTTTTTGGTATTTTGTAAAGTAGATAACAATAGCTGCACTACAAGATAGTTTTTAAGCTAACACCATAAAACACCAAGTTAATTGCCTAGAAGAATCCAGACCAACTTCAGACTGAGATGAAAGCGGACTGGTTCTTCACAGATCAAAAATAGGACGCTAATTCTGTCTAACAAAATGGAAAGACTTTATTTGTTTATACTTAGATTGTATCTTTCCTAGCGAGGCAAAATCAATTACTGGTTTTAAGAAACCCTGTAAAAATATGACTTAAGAAGATATTCTACAAAGACATTCTTGATAGTAAATATCCCATTTCGCTCTATGCCATAAAAACAAATATCCAAGAACTGAGACTCTACTGACTTCAAAGGAAGTACATTCTTAACGTTAGCTCAGCAATGTGCAGAGCGAGATAAGCAATGACCCTTTGATTCTACAAATAGAGACCTATAGACAATGGCACGAGTCTGAAATTCATCCATTCACTTTTTTTTCCCTTTTAGTGTCATAGATGAAGATTCACGAGTGTTGATATAAAAGATATAAATATTAATTTCATGGGAAAATATCAATATGCTTTAAATGCCTTCCAGTGAACAATAATAAGAAGTTTAAAGGAATAAGTTTAAATTATCTTTGCTATTATATGCAAATTGCAGATGTCATGAAGTTGTTGGTATAATAAACAAAGTTCTTTCTGATAAAGTCTTCTCATGTAGATGAACTGAAATTCTTAGGGTTTCTTTTCAAAATTTAGGGTTTCTTTTCAAAATCCATATGTGTAGACTCTCTGACTTTGTTGGCCTTTTGCATATTTATTCATAAAATGTGTAAAGAGGAATTTTAAGCCTAATCTGATCATTACTATAAAACAAGGGTGAGATTTTTTGAGAAAACTATCTTACTATCTACTAACGAATATTGGAAGGGTACTAATATTGAAATCATATTTTTTCTCGATTATAATTTTGAAGGAAAATGAGAGATAGATAAAAACAGAGATGATATTTATATCCTCTATACACACTCTTATAGCGATTTTTCTATTAAAAAAGTATGTTTCTTCTTGACATTGTTCTACATACTTTTATGTTAAAATGCTAAACAGTACATAATGGGTCAAATGACCATGTGTGTGTTCTTTAGCATTCTTACTTGGTCCAATAAAATATTTGCAAACTTATGCCTCATATTTTTAAAAAATAAGATTCATGAAATGTATCAATTTGGTAGTATATGCCCTAGGCCAATATCTAGATCCCCCATTTAGGACCCAGGCACTCATCCTTTCAGCGGCCACACATATTGGCTCCTGGCAACTCACAGCTGAGTCCCTCAGTAGGAATTAGCTTGCCTGGAAGGGAGGTGCCTCACCCGGAACTATGCCCCCTCCCTGAGAGTAGCTTGCACCCAATGACAGGTGCATATTGTGGTACAAAGGCCTGGCCTCCTTGTCTCGACTGAAAGAGAACAGCTCTGAAGGTCTATCCCTGTTCCAGAGTCCCTCATATATCAACCGATGCCTCTATAGAAACTGTCTTGCAAATGCATTATAATTTACCTTTTCCCTCTACCAGTGCAGCTCCCCTCACATCATCATGGGTCCTTTTCCAGAGAGAACTCCCCAGTAATCCAACTACTAGCAAATGTTATTTTCAGAGTCTGTTTCTGGGACAAATTGACTCCAGACATAAGGACTAGTTTGGAGGTTACTATAACCATAGTATTAATGTCAATGAATATTATCTTTAGATAATGTCAATGTGTCAATGTTCAATTATAAAGGTAAGAATTATACTCTTTGATGATGATCATCTGGATCTTAACCATTACCAAGGCAGTAATGAGGATGACCTTGTAAATAAGGTCATAACTAATTTATACTTCAATAAGGAATAAGATAGCTTTTATCAAGTACTTCGTATATGCCACTTGATTATACATTATCTTCATTCATTGCTCATTACAAATTTCTAGTGATGAGAAAATCAGGGCTTTGAGTTGAATTATTTGCTGAATACAGATTACAGAACCAATATGCAAATCAAGAACTGCTTTATCCTAAAATCTTCTGATACTGTGAATTTTTTGCCCTCAGACTATAAAACTAACTGAGACCAAATCAGTAGTTGGTTACATTTCTAGGGGGTGTGAGAAGAAATAGCAGGTAAGAAAAAGTGAGATCCATGAGGAAAGCCTTTCTAAAGAGTTCCAGAAGAAAAGTTAGCATCATTAGAATGATCCACATCGGAAGAAAGCAGTACAGATCATGACAAATAGCTCCCAATATAGAATTATGGGTGATCTTAGTGCCTTTAGCTAGGAGTTAAGGGAAATCATGAACAGTTTCCATAGCTAACATTAATGAATGCTGTTTGTAACTGCTAAAAAAAATCATTTTAGCTAAGTTATTGTTAGAGAGTTTCCAATTGGAAAAGGGGATGAGGTCTGAAACACAAGAAATTTGATAGTCTTCTACTGAGACATACCACAAATATTTTTAAAGAGTTCTTTTGTTTTTAAAAATTTTAATCTACACTCAATGTGGATTTTGAGTCAACAACCTTGAGATTAAGAGTCAGATGCTGTACCATCTGAGCCAGCCATGTGCCCCTGATGAGTTCTTCATGACCATCATCCTTGATAGGAGTTTTTTTTTTTTTCCACATTAGCACCCATTTAGTGTCACTTTGGCATCCTTAAGATGTGAGAATTTGCCAATTCATGTATAATTATATTTCAAGCAGTAGTAGGGAAATTTTTTTTCTGCAAAATTAATAAAAAGATCAAATTCTCCATGAGCTATTTTTGGAAGGGTTTTCATACAAATGGAATGAAGGAAGTGCTGAACAGAGTTGTAGGGGGAGGAATCCTGTGAGGTTTCTCTGCATTTGTTAACTCATCAAGCATGAACAAAAGGTCCTGCTCTCTATTATGCTGTTTGTTATAAAAGTGCTTCAGATTTAAATTTGATGAAAGTTCTTAAAAGAAATCCCCATTACAAGTGTGAACACTTACAACACTTAAACATCGAGTGTCTATCATAGCCAAAATGGAAATGCACAAAAATATGATCCCAGGCACTAGGAAAATATTTTTATAAGTTATATCTTGCTATTGTAAAATTACACAAAACTCTATAAGATTTTTAGCCAATATTTGAAATAAAGTCAATGCTTGCTCTAGGACATATTCAAGTACAAGCTTAGGGATAAAGATATTTGTAGAGTGTGTGAATTCTGTGGCGAATTGATCAAAGTGTAATTCTCTATACCAACAAGATAAATGTAACCTTTGAAGGCTTTACCGAAATGACTAAATGTGGAATAGTTGAACAAGAAAATCAGTTCATAAAAAAGTAAAAACAAAAAAACAAGAAAAATAATTAGCCAAAAAGGAATGTACCTTGGAATAAGCCCTGATCACTTTTAGTAACACTTATATTGTGCCAGTGATGAGGCTGCAAGTGTTTCAGAAGGAGGTCATTTCAGGACGTGATTTCGTTTGAATACAGTATAGGAAGACCGAATATAGCTAGGAGAAGGGAGAGCCTGAGAAATAATTTTCTAGAATGAATGAATCCTAGATAATGGAGTAGATTTTTGATAGGAATGGGGGCATAATTTGTAGTTGGATTATCAAAGGACCTGACACTCCCAGAAACATCAAAAGGGATCTTTAACACAATCAGGAAAGTTCCAGACATGTAGGCAATAGCTGGGATATCTAGTATCAGATGGATGAGTAACAGAGACTCTTTAGCCCATAGAGAGCTGGGAATGAGAACAGGTGGGCAGAAATTTATCAGAAACTACTGTGTGTTTGATTACAATAAGAAGCACTTATATCCATTCATTCATCCATTCTCTTCATTCAAGTATTTATTGAACATCTACTGTTTGTCAGGAACTTTTAAAGTAGCACATAGTATTGTCTACCCTCATGAAAATTACATTCTAGGGGGAGATGACAATAAAAAGTGAATACATAAGTAAGTATATATTTTGTTCCTTCATGATGAAGGCTAACAAGTAAAATGCAGCATGGAAAGCATATAACAAGGAGGTAAATTGCATTTTTTAGATCGGATGACCAGAGACAATCTCATAGAGAAGGTCACCTTGAGCAATGTCTAGAAGGAGTTGAGGGAGAGAGCCATGTAAATGTCTAGGCAACAGCATTCCAAACATCCTACGATGGGAACGTAACTGGACTGTGACCATAAAGGAATGAGCAAAAGGTAGAGAAAGTAGATAATGTGGTTGGGAACATAGGGAGAGCACTTAGGCCCTTATAGATCATGATGGAATCCTAAATCGTTCTTGACAATTAAGCAACATATCAGTGAATTTTAGAATTCAGTACAATCAGGACCAGATTTGGCACCTATGCCTTAAGATTATTTTCTGTGAAGAGACACACGTTTGTGCCCCAAGCATATTCAGCTTCGTGTCAGGTACAAATATCCATTGCCCTTTATTCCATAAATATTTGAGTAACAGGATCCACTTACCGCTTTAGCAGCTCCCTAACCTGGAGTCTTCATTCTCTTATAACTCATTGCCAGACTTTAGGGGGATTTGGTATAATTGTTTGCTTAGAATCTAAGAGCGACTCTGTCTCTGTCTGCCAACACTGTGAACTTGGGTAAGCATCTCAGTCCCTCCGAATGTACAATGAAGAAACTACTAGAATGTGTAGTAATGAGGATGAAAATGATGAGAGTATGGGAAGCAACTCTATTTCTTTCAACAGAGCAAATTTCAACCAATGTTATTATCATATCATCATTATGAGCATTTAACAAATCAAATTGTCAGGAATATATGTATATGCGAGTAATATGTAGCATTATTTTCATTACCTCTCCTGCATCCAGCACATTTTTTTATATTATGGCATATTTCTGAAAAATCAAAAATAAAAACAAACTTGGACTGACGGTGAACCTGTGTTGATTCCAAGATCCCTTGCACTTGAAAATAGACTTGCCTGTATCTGTTAAAGATGTATTTCTTGCAAGCTCCGCTTCCACACATTTATTAATTCAGACAGACTTCCTCTGGTTTTTGGCCTGTGTGTTTCTTCGTGTAAACAGAGCTACAGATGGTTATGACAAGTTCTTGTTTGTGCATATCGGAGGCCATGCTGTGTGGCAAATTGCACTCTTGTTTTTCTTGAGGAGATTTCAGTGAGTTTTCTGTTTCATTTTTCCCCGTGATAGGGCATCATATGGCCCATAGAGAACAAATGTAAATCTAAAGTAGCATGGGCACAAATAAGGTGCCAGTAAAATAACATTTCTATTGTATCCAGCTTTAATAAGGCTTGTAATTGGCTTTGGTTGCCAAACATATGGGTCAGTGAGAATAACGTGGAGTGTAGATTAGATGCAATTCAGGCGGCTATATTAAGAATTCAATGTGGTGAATTTTGCTGTTATCGCAGAAGGAGTAGAGATGGTATGTCACTAATGTCAATGTGTTCTCATTTGATCTAAAGCCTTAATGTGCGTTAGGAGCCAAAACAGAGGAACTACTCTCCAGTTTATCAAATTAAAATAATTCTATTGTATAAATAAGTTAGTAGAGAAAAATTTATTCACAACTCTGTGTTTATGATGCTATAGTTGCTAAATTAACTATAATAATGGTGAAATTGAAAAAGAAAGGGAAACTGAGAAGTCTGCATTCTAGCATTAGATCCCTAGGTAGGAATTATTGAAAGGGCTTCGATTTTGGTTTTTGATATCAAGGAAAGATGAAAAATTTCAGTGGGAAAAACTCCTCCCCTATACCAGTCTTTACCAGTTATAATCAAGTACATTACGCCAAAGAAGTCTTAAATTAGATGAGACCCAGAAAACATTGTAATCAATTTTATGGAGTAGTAAAACAAAGATTTTATTCCCAGGGGACCATGCACAATGTGCAAAAAAGGTATCTGAATTGAAAGTCATTCCCTTCAATGTATTCCTGTTGATTTCTTTAATGCACTTTAACAATTGAGAAAATAAAACTAAAAGTTGATAACAAATACCAAAATTAGAATTGAGAATTTATTTTTTCAAAAATAGATATTTTGTTTGTTTATTTATTTGAGAGAGAGGGGGAGCACAAGCAGGGAGGAGGAGGCAGAGGGAGGGAGGGAATCACACCCCCAACTGAGCAGGGAACCACTGCCCCTGGATCCCAGGATCCCTGGGTCATGACCTGAGCAGAAGGCAGACACTTAATGGACTGACCACCCCCCCCAGGCACCCCTAGAATTGAGAATTTCTATCTAACTCTGTATTCAGCCCCCTAATCTTCAGCTTTAGTCACTGGAGAAATTAAGCACAAATCTATATACATTTCACAATCTTATATGTATAAACCATTACACCTTCCAAAAAACTTGAACAAATTTTACCAACTTGTTTTGATTTTTTTTTTTCTTCCACAATAAGGACTCCAGTCCTATCAAGTTTCAGGTTTATAACTTTAACTTCTCTTGAGTAATGTGAGTGCAAACAGATGCTGGAGGGATTTTTGTCAAAGTGAGAAAATTAAGTTTTTTTTTCATTCTCATGTTAGTACAAGAAAAGGAAAAACCTGCTAAATTGATTTTGGCCAAACTTCTCAAAATAGTCACCTTTAGGCTGAGAAGAAAATTTCAGCTCAAAGGATTTTTTTGATGAAGTTATAAACTACTGAAATATATATTCAAGCTCTAAATCACTTACAACATTAAATTCAATGTTTACTAAAGGTTGATATCTCAGAGTAATATTTTTATTGATCTCAGAAATGATATAAATGAAAAGAAAAAGAACAAATAGCAAACTAGCAATAGCAAAAGCAAATTTGAGCTAACATGGTGTTTTTACAAAATAACATAACTAGTTTTGAGAAGTGTCATGGAACCAAGGGAAAGTCTGAACTCTTAAAATGAAATCATTTCATTCTAGTAGAAATATATGCTAAAAAAAGTAAATCATTAGTTTTAATTTAGTACCTCAAAAATTTCTTATATGTTAGTCACTGATTGCAAAATATTGGAAAAGACACAGAAAAGCTTTAAAGCATAGATCATTTATTCTGGTAGGAGCTTTGCTGAGCAGAGGGTATTGGGAATATGGATTAAAAATGAAACAGCCATAGTTTTTAAATTTAAATAACTATAAAGTAGTATATTCACAGGTCCATGAACAATGGAATTGAAAAGGACTTCACAAACACTCAAGTTCAGTGTCAGGTTTGTTTGTTTGTTTTTTGTATTTTGTTTTTGTGTTTGTTTTTTATATATATATAGCGTTCTTGGCATTTTGTCTAGGACTTTGTTATATTCCTTTTCCATGCGTTAGGAAACTAAGGCATTATAAAGTTAAAAGAAATTGACAGCAAATATGAAATTATTTGTTGGGCAGAACTATCTTGAACATAACAAATGCTTGGCAGTCCTGGTTGTCTTATTAAATGCCAATACCATCTCATCAGTCATAGAGAAAACAACAACAAACAGTGAAACAAAAACCTTATGTCCAAATGTTCCTATAGAACAGACCTCTCCCAAGTGAAAATTACTGAAGCTGGTCCAAATTCTTCCTTTCACAGACTTAAAAAAAAAAAAAATTCAGAAAACTGGACTTTTCTAAACTATTTAATCGCCCCACAAAATATTTTATTTTACTATTTTATTTAGCTACTACATAGGCTAACTGTACTTAAGATTTTTCTCCCAAAATTCTCTGCTATTAAGATTAGCGTTAATCAGGCTTCATTCTACTTTTCTTTTCAGATTTTCCAGAGAATAAAAAATGAACAATACATTATATATAGGCAAATTAAATGAACCAAGAAAGAGAATTCTTTAATTTTTTATCTTTTTTTTTTGTTTCATCATAATAAGTGTACTCTTTAATCCTCATCCCCTATTTCTCCCACCTTCCTAACTACCTCCTCTCTAGTAACATCAGTTTGTCCTCCATAGTTAAGAGTCTGTTTCTGGTTTGTTCTCTCTCTCTCTCAGTCTCTCTCTTCCTTTGCTTGTTTTTTTTTTTTTTTCTTTTTTTACTTATATTCCTCACATGGTATTTGTCTTTCTCTGACTGACTTATTCTGCTAGTTCCATCCATGTCATTGGAAATGACAAGACTTCATTTTTTTTAAGGCTGGATATATATATATACATATATATAATATTATGTAGTATAATATAGAATATCTTCTATCATCTATCTATCTATCATTTATATATCTTCTTTACCTGTTCATCTATCAGTGGACACTTGGGCTGCTTCTATAGTTTGTCTATTGTAAATAATGTTGCAGTAAATATAGAGGTGCATGTATCCTTCCAAATTAGTGTTTTTGTATTTTGGGGATAAATACCCAATAGTGCAATTTCTGAATCATAGGCCAGTTCTATTTTTAATTTCTTGAGCAACCTCCGTGCTGTCTTCCACAGAGGCTGTACCAATTTGCATTCCCACCAACAACATAGAGGGTTCCTTTTTCTCCACATTTTTGCCAGTACCTATTGTTTCTAGTATGTTTGATTTTAGCCATTTTGACAGGTGTGAGGTGATATCTCATTGTAGTTTTGGTTTGCATTTCCCTGATGGTGAGTGATGTGAAGCATCTTTTCATGTGTCCGTTGGCCATCTGGATGTCTTCTTTGGAGAAATATCTCTTTATATCTTCTGTCCAATTTTTTATTGGGTTACTTGGTTTTGGGGTACAGTTGTATCAATTCTTTATATATTTCAGATGCTCATGCTTTATCAGATATGTCATTTGCAGATATCTTCTCCCATTCTATAGGATGTCTTTTAGGTTTGTCGTTTCCTTCACCTTGCAGAAGCTTTTTGTTTTGATGTAGTTCTAATCATCTATTTTTGCTTTTGTTTCCCTTGCCTCAGGAGACATATCTAGAAAATGTTTCTACAGCCGATATCAGAGAGATCACAGCCTGTGTTCTCGTCCAAGATTTTTATGATTTCAAGTCTCACAGTTTGCTCTTTAATCCATTTTGTGTTTACTTTTGTGTAGGGGGAAAGAAAATGATTCAGTCTCATTCTTTTGCATGTGGCTGATCAGTTCTCTGAATGCCATTTGGCAAAAAGACTGTCTTTTTCCCATTATATATTCATTCCTCCTTTGTGGAAGATTAATTGACCATATAATTAGGGGCTTATTTCTGGTCTCTCTATTCTGTTCTATCAATCTATGTGTCTATTTTTGCACCAGTACCATACTGTTTTAATTACTACTTCTTTGTAATATAACTTGAAATCTGGACTTGTGCTATCGCTAGTTTTGTTTTTCTTCTTCATGATGGCTTTGGCTATTCAAGATCTTATGTGTTTCCACACAAATTTTAGTATTTTTTTGTTCTAGTTCTGTGAAAAATGTTGTTGGTGTGTTGATAGACATTGCATTAAATCTGTAGATTGCTATAGGCAGTATAGACATTTATAAGATTATTTATTCATAAAATAAAAAGATATAAGATATGACATCATATACCTAAAACATTGGGGGTGGGGAGAGGAATAAAAAATGGGTTTAAACTTCAGTGACCATCAACTTAATACAGACTGCTATTTGCAGAAGATGTTATATACATAACCTATTGGGAACCACAAATCAAAAACCAGTAATAAACATGAAAAAAATAAAGAGAAAGGAATCCAAGTATGTAACTAAATTAAGCCAACAAACCATGAAAAAAAAGCAAGGCAAGAAAGGATCAGAGAAAAGTCTACAGAAAGTCACAAAACAAGTGACGAAATGGCAATAATCTATCAATGATTACTTTGAATATAAATGGTCTAAGTGCTCCAATCAAAAGACATGGACAGAGTAGATACGAAAAACTGCCTACAAGAGATTCATTTCAGACTGAAAGACACATGCACATTGAAAGTAAGGGAATGGAGAATATTTATGAAAAGAAAGTCAAAATAGTAATACTTATACTGGACAAAATAGACATTAAAACAAAGAAGGCCATTATATAATCATCAAGGGGACAATCCAACAAGGAGACATAACAATTTTAAATATTTATGCACCATGGGAACACCCAAATATATAAAACACAGAAGTCTTTAAATTATTATCATCATCATAAGATTCTGTGTCTTAACAAGAAATATAGAAGAATTTAAAAGTATACTTGAATATACACTTTTAAAAGTGTAAAGTGTCATGCAATTATTATGTATCTTAAAAAGTAGGGAATGATTTACTTGGTTTAATGATTTATTAAAACCAATTGGCGTGTTTTTGAAATATCAGTAGGTTTCAAATAAGATATAAGAACAAGGACTGAACCAAAAGCAACTTAGAAAAATCTAGTATTGGCCAATACAGAAAATTCAGAATATTTTAATTCTTCTTCTTTGTCCATGTCTCATTCCCGGGATTCCAGACTCCAGATTCCCTAATTTGAGAACACTTGATCCTGACAAACAGACGCAAACCTATTCAGGACCTAGATTTTGGTATCAGGGCCAAAGATTACAATTTAAAAATTTTACTTGGAATCTCAGCATAACATCATTCTTTTCGCTTGCTTCTCCGATTTGGCTATGTCGGGGATCACACTCTAAGTGTTGTCCTTTTTCTTGAGATCCAATCCCCACATATTGTACTCTTCATTCCCCTCCACACATACTTACAGAAAGGTGTCCTGCATTCCACTGCACTCATAGATAGGGCCCTGTGTATGAGGAATTCCCTCATCATATCATCTGCCTGCCTCATAGATTTCTGAATATTGCATGTTTCTCTTTATCACTGGATCCAAGAAATTGCCAAGATATACCCTTACTTCAGGGGAAATCATTCAGCTTCTTCCTTGGAAGACCATCTATTGTTTGTGGCCATAATATTCAGATATTGCTTCCTGCCACATGCTGCTAGGTATCCTTGACTTTCTCCTAGCACAGATAGCTGAATCCATTTTTTCTTGTAGCAGCAGTACCATCTTCTCCTTTAGTTATTTAAAAACATTATGATAGCTGATTTAAAGTAGTGATATTTGGGTAGTAAGTACAATATTTTCACTTCCCCAGGGATTGTTTCCATAGACTATTTTTCTTCCTGCAAATGTACATACTGTGTGTGCTTATACTTTGCTATTTCTTTCCATATCTTTTGTTGTTGCTGAAAACTGTACATTCTTAATAACATAATGAGCCAACTCTGGAAATGAGGATCTCCCCCCTGTTACCCAGAGATAGTTTTTGTTGCCATCTGCTTATGTTATTTTTTATTTTGCTATTTGTCTATCAAGTAACTTCACTATATCCGCAAAGTTTGTATTCTTTGCCAATAGCAACCACTGAATTCCGCGCATAGTTACCTTAGTGATCAGCTAAAGAGTGGGTACATATTTCTTAAATTCCTTAGGCCAGTAAGTCTTCAATCTTTGTTTTAGGGACTCTGTGGGATAGGTAGAGAGGGGCTTTATCTGTCAATGCTCTGACAGATTACAACTCTGCTTACAGGTCTTCATTTCACACTTTTGTGGATCCTCAAGAGCACTAAGAATTTAGCTTTTTTTTTTTTTTTTTTTTTTTTAGAATTTAGCTTTTTCATGCATTTCCTGGATGACTCTGAAACTGTAGATAACCTGATAGATACCAGAAATATGCTAGAGAAATTCTAACCTCCTGTGATAACATCTCATTCTAGGATTTCCTTTCTAAGATTTATTTGACCAGATTCTTAGTTGCTCCACGTGGTATCTGCCACAGTCAACTGCAATGTTATACAGTTGTTCTTGATTATTTTTGACAAACACCTGAGTTAGAATTTTATTTTTCACTGTTTAATTTCTGAGTCAGAGGAATTGATGATTTATGCTGTGAATAGGTATCTTCCAGGGAAATTCCAAGGAGACAAATAGTGACAGTCACTGGGGATAGGGCATTTGCGGAGCTTCAAACCCATTCTGTGACCTCCAGCACCTATTAGACTCTGGGTTTTTACAGTTACTATAATTACCAGGGGGATAAGAATAGGGTAGATTATAATGTGACAGCTAATCCTGGAGTCCCGGGATCGAGTCCCACGTCGAGCTCCCTGCATGGAGCCTGCTTCTCCCTCTGCCTGTGTCTCTGCTTCTCTCTCTCTCTCTCTCTGTATGTGTCTCATGAATAAATAAAATAAAATCTTAAATAAATAAATAAATAAATAAATAAATAAATAAAGTGACACAGCTTGTTATTATAGAGGCACAGATGTTATTCTTGAATAAATATTCCTTAAATTTTTTCAAGTCTTTGGTTAATTTCTAGAATTGTGAAAAACTTTAGATTGACTTTTTTTTTTTTCCCCAGTGTTCTTTTTCTTTTTATAAGGGAGCAGACTTTGGACACTATTATTCTAACACTATTATTCTAACATTCCAGAAGTTTTTTTCCTAGATATATTTTGATAATACCAAATATAGTCAACTTCTTTTCTTCTTTAAGAAGCAAATGTGCATATATAACTTTTAAAATTAAACACTAGTTGTCTTATTAGAGACATATTGAAATATAATTAGATATAAAATTTAAAACAAAAGCAAGGCATAGACTGATTACTTTCAAAGTAAAGAAAATAACCTAATAATACTGTTCATATCAAATAAATTAAATTGTTAGAATTCAAACAATGTATATAACAAAGGAAATCATTTTACTGTAATATCATTTATAAGCATAAATATAGCTACAAAAATAACAGCAAAAATTCTATGAAAACAATACTTTTAGAAAGTTGACAAAAAGAAATCATTATAGGAGAAATAAAAATACACTTCCATGTATAGGGGCTCATCCGGCTCCATACTCAGCAGGGAGTTGGCTTGGGATTCTCTCTCTTTCTCCCTCCCTCTACCTGTACTCTCTCTAAAATAAGTAAATAAATCTTTTAAAAAATACATTTCCAGGCAGCTTGGGTAGCTCAGCAGTTTAGCGCCACCTTCAGCCCAGGGTCTGACCCTGGAGACTCGGGATCGAGTCCCACATCAGGCTCCCTGCATGGAGCCTGCTTCTCCCTCTGCCTGTGTCTCTGCCTCTCTCTCTGTGTCTCTCATGAGTAAATAAACAAAATCTTAAAAAAGAAAAATGGGCTAGGACAACCAAAACCTTCTAAGCATAAATTACAATTGGATAATTGAATAATAGTGCTGTGTACTATTTTCAGATATCATCTACATCTTCCAATTTTTTATTGATTTTATTCTGATTAGAAAATGAAATTATTTTTAAAAGACTGGATAACAATAAAATGTGTCTAGTATCCTAGATTCAGTTGTTTCAACATTTGTTTTTACCTACATAGCAAATAATTTGTTTACCTTGATGTGTGTTTTAGATATGAAGTTAGAGGAACATATTTACCATCATCTCCTAATCTTTTTTTCTTTTAATATGTGAAAAAAAATTAAAGTAAAAATTAAAGACTTATCTTAGGAGCAGAAGCACTGTCATGATGGTTTTCTACCATTAAAGTATTTACTTTCAGAACATTTCTAACTATTTTCATTTACAGATTTTCATTCACCCTAGAAGCAAACAAGATTCATGAAACAGCTGGGCACAGATGCCTTTTGCATCTGGTCTCTGAAAAAGTAATCCACAGAGCCCAGATTTCTAAAACAGCTTGCATATGTATCAGAGTTTAAAACTAGAAGAGTTCTCATATAAGAAATATTTTTAAAATTCTGTGTGGAGATTCTAAAGTTATTTAATCAGTGACCTTTCTCCAGAGAAGATTGCTTAAGCCATCATAAAATTTTATCTGATATTTAATAACTCTTACTGTCAAGGAACCAATCTTACTATTGAACTTAAATCCTTCATATAGTAGTTAGGATGGCTTCTTAGTGTTTTATCCCCATGGTAAGGATATTCTGTGTAAGCACCTTTGCAGAATGTTGGCAAGAGTTATTCCATTAAAATATAGGAAAGTCATGAAAATACTTTGCTTTTGTTTTAGCCAATGAATACTATAGTTACATGGTAAAATCTTCTACTCCAAATAAATAACATTGAATAGAGAGGTGACTGAGAGAAGATCCGATCTGAATGTGAAAAATATGTATACTTAGAATTACTTTAAACATGCACACAATTACAAAGGGGTTTTTTTCTAGATATGATGACATGACTTAAGCTTGGATAGTACCACTTAATCCTCAACAATATAATTTCTTATGGCCTCAAAAGAATGTCTAAGTTTAAGTCAAGCAAGAGTCTTTTGGAAGTCAAAAAACCAGAAACAAAAAAAAATCTTAGTCCTAGATTCATAGGAATGTTCAGTGGTGTCAAGGGAGATTGCATAATAGGAAACTTCAAGGATTGGCTCCTCCCCCGAAAAAAAGATGGAGTTGACAAGAATTATTAGGATCAATTATTTCATTACCTTGGAGCCTAGTCAAGTACTTGTGGCTTCCAGGGGACTGGTTGGTGAAGAAGCTCCATCATGTTTAGTATTTCTTGTAGCAGCTGCCATCTCCCATGCTCTGCCCTGCAGAAGGCAGCTAGGAAAGGAAACCCTTGTTCCTAGTGCAACTTATTCACATCAAAATGGAAAATAAAGATCTTATCCTCTAAAAATCAAGGTTGTGTATTTCCATTTGCCTGGCAGGTCATAAGGAGCAGCACCAATGCTGGCCACTCATTCAACACCAACGGACCAATGTAGCTTCCTGAAGAACATCTGTGAGAAGACTTGAAAGAGACAATATTTCCCCCCCTTTTATTGGATTCAAGCAATCAAGGTCATCTCTGTCAAGTCACTAGCTTCCTGCAGAGATAATGAATGGAATGAAGACCTCAGTAACCACAAGTGATATGCATATAGTCTTTGTAAAAATAGTTTGCAAAAGTTGCTAAACAAATGGATTGTAACCATCAACAAGAAACAACCATTCCTGGGACAGGATGGAGGGTGGTGGTGGCAGGGAAGGAAGTGGTAGGGAGCATAATTTGCTTTACAGAGGTTATCACATTCCAGTATTCAAAATATCCAGTTATCACCAACCACAAGATATATAAAGCATCATGCATGTAAACAGGACAATATGACCCATTCACAAAAAAAGAAAGAGAAGGAAAAAGACAGAAAGAAATAGGAACCATTCTTAGGGGAGGAAAAAAAAAAAAAAACAGAGCCTGGGCTTTTACTGGAAGAGATTTTAAGTTTACTATCTTAAATATGCTCAAAGGACTAAAGAAAGATACATACAAAGAACTGAAGGCAAAGAATTGAGAGAATGATGCATAAACAAGGAATGAATATTAGTGGAATTTAGGAAAAATATGAAATAGAAATTATGGAATCAAAAAGTAAAATAACCTAATAGAAAATTTACTAGAAGAATTCAGCATCAAATCTGAACAAGTGGAAGAAAGAATCAACTTAATTGAAGATACGGCAATTGGAGTCACCCGACCTTGGAAGCAGAAAACAAAAATGCCTGGAGAGAGGCGGACATAGGTTTTTACGGCAGTTCAGAAAAAGTATAGACTGGAAGTAATAGAACATGCTCTGGAATGAAGACGTGTGTGCCATAAGCACATTCTTTCTTTTATCTACTTGGATGGTGTCAGGCCTCCAACTCAACAACTTGAAAAATATCCATTTGGATTTTTCTTGTGAGATTTCTATAATATCTATTCTGATTTTTAGGACCGATTTATTCACTTGTGCAGAACATCCACCAAATTTTATTATCAAATTTTTGTCCTTTTCATTTTTTTACTATTCATTTCTAATTTGCTATTTACCTCAAATTATCCATTGTGAATCAATTCACTTTCTTCAGCCCTCCTTTTTTCTTATCTATACTCATGTATAGATAAGATAAGATACTTCCTAAAGATGCCATCCTTGGTTGCCCAATCTAAAATCTCACCACTTCTTACACTTCCTAACTCTCTTCCCTAATTTGATTTTTTTGTTAGCACTGATAACTATCTAACATAGTATACAGCACTGTATACATAAATATAATGAATATATGAATATATACTGAATATATAATGACTATACAATGAATATATAATGTATATATAATGAATACATATATTCATGGTACATATATCCATATATTCATATATATGATATATATATATACCTGTCCCTCTGGAATGTAAAGTGAATGATGGAAGAATTTCTTTCTTTCTTTTCTTTCTTTCTTTCTTTCTTTCTTTCTTTCTTTCTTCTTTCTTTCTTTCTTCTTTCTTCTTTCTTTCTTTCTTCTTTCTTCTTCTTTTCTTTTAGATTTTTCCTTCTTTTTAAAGATTCATTCATTTATTTTAGAAAGGGAGAGAAAGAGTATGTGTGGCAGAAGGAAAAGGAATGGGAGACAGAGAGAATCCCAAGCAGGCTCTATGCCCAGTATGGAGTCCGACATGAGGCTCAATTTCACGACCCTGAAATCATGACCTGAGCTGAAATCAAGAGTAGGATGTTCAATTGACAGAACCACCCAGGCATCCCAGAATTTTATTTTTTAATTCTGCTCACTGTTATGTTCTCAGCACTTAGAATATTCATTATCACATAGCAGGCATGCAAAAACTATTTGATAAATACATGACCTATAACTGATTATTTGATTCTAAGGAATATTTTTAAATTCACATTGATTTCATTTGATTAATGTTTGTTTAACCCTCACTAAATAGTACACACTTTAAAAATTTTTGAATATACAGAAACAGAGAACAACTTATGGTCCTTATAGTTTAACTATGGTCATGGATCTGACAGGTTAATGAGAAGGAGGCATTAGGCAAATTTTCAAACAAATGTGTGATTGTAAAACATTATAAACTCTAGAATAAAAATATATATAGGCTTCAATGAAAGAGAAAGGAAATCTTCTCTAAGAAATTGGCTTTTTTAGGGGCACCTGGGTGGCTGGGTCGGGTTAGCATCTGCCTTTGGCTCAAGTCATGATTCCAAGGTCCTGGGATCGAGTTCCATACACATCGGGCTCCCTGCAGGGAGCCCTCTTCTCCCTATGCTTGTGTCTCTGCCTCTCTCTCTCTCTCTCTCTCTCTGTCTCTCATGAATAAATAAATACACTTTTTTAAAAAGAAGAAATCAGCTTTTTAGTTGGGGCATAAAAGAAAGCTTAGAGCAAGGCAAGCAATGGAAGCAGGCAGGGCCAATTGCAAACAGGGATTAATCTCAAGCAGGAAAAAACTTTAGCCTGTGGAGGAATGAAAAGGTCAATATACCTAGAGCTCGCAGTAAGGGAAGGACTGGAGAATGATGAATTAAACTTGGATGATGTTGAAAATACTACTGAAATACAGTTGTCAGTGATTGTCAATCACACCAAATGCAATACCTCCTTTCTTTAACAGATGATTTGTAATGTCCATTTTTTATCCTGAAGATTAATTCAATCATTATATAACCTACCTATACTCATAATTTTGAAATTAGTTCAATATACTAGTAATACTCTAATTGTATTATAAAAGAAAAATAAGAGGGAGGAATGCATAATAAAACATATTTACATTTCTGTATATTTTTACATCTGTGTCAATCACTCTTTAACTGGAGTTAATTCATTTACATTTGAGATATTTACTGATAATATAAATTATTCTATTTTGGTGTTTGTTTTCTATATGTCTTCTACTTCTTACATTTCTTAATTCCTCCAATCTACTTTTGTATTTGATTTTTTCTAGTATAATATTTTGAGGTCCTTCTTGGTATATAATTTTTAGTTATGTTTTTAGTGGTTACCTTGAGGATTAAGTTAATATGCTAAACTTATTCTGATCTAATTTGAATAAATTTTAATTTAGTTTCAATAGCATGTATTAACTTTATCCCCCATTCCTTTGTATTAGTATTACAAATTATATCTTTATGTATTGTGTCTCAGTCTTTGCAGGAGGTATAACAAAATACTATATTTTTAACAGAAATTTATTGTTCACAGTTCTTGAAGTTGGAAGTTCCAGATTAGGTTGACAAAACGGTTGGATTCTGTAAAGGCCCTACTGAGTCAGACTGCTGACTTCTCACTGTGTCCTCACATTGTAGAAGAAACTAGGAAGCTCTATGTGGTCTCTTTATAGGAACACTAATCTCATTCATAAGGGCTCCACTCTTGGGATTTAAGCACTTCCCAAAGGCCCAACTTCTTAGTACCATTACATTGGGCATCAGATTTCAACATATGAATGGAGAAGGGCACAAATATTCTAACCATAGCACGTTGTATAACCATTAATATAGACTTATAATAACTGTTTTATGTATCTTTTAAATCATAGAAAAGAAAAAGAAAACCTACTATATATACATATATATGTACATATATACATATATACATATATATATATATATATAAACATACACATTCAAGAAACTCAACAAGTTAAAGCAAGTTAAATTCAAAGAGCTCCAAATGGAGACACATTATAATCAAACTGTGGAAATCAGTAGACAAATAGAAGATCTTAAAAACCTCAAAAAAGAAGCAATTTGTCATGTACAAGAAATGCTCAATAAAACTAGCATTTGATTTCTCATCAGAAACCAGGTTGACGGCAGCCCAGGTGGCTCAGCAGTTTAGTGCCTGCCTTGGGCCCAGGGCATGATCCTGGAGATCCGGGATCAAGTCCCATGTCGGGCTCCCTGCATGGAGCCTGCTTCTCCCTCTGCCTGTGACTCTGCCTCTCTCTCTCTCTCTCTCTCTCTCTGTCTCTCATGAATAAATAAATAAAATCTTAAAAAAAAAAAAGAAAAAGAAAAAGAAAAGAAACCAGGTTGACCAGAAGGCAACAGGATAATATACTTAAAATACTCAAACACCTATCAATGAAGATTTCTCTATCCAGCAACTGTCCTTTAAAAATAAAGGAGTTAAGACATCCTCAGATGAACAAAAGCTAAGGGGGCTCATCTCTAGTAGATCAGATAAAGGGAGTCCTACAGCTGAAATGAAAATACTAGATGGTAACTTGAAACCATTAAAAGAAACAAAGATCTCTAGTAAATGTAACTACACAGGTACATTTAAAAACCAATTATTCATCAAATTTGGAAAACCACTGGCCATTATATTTTCAAATAATCTTTCTGCTCCTCTCTTACTCTCTTTTCTTCCTGGAAGTCTCATAATGCATATGTTGGCATACCTGATGGTTTCCCATAGCTTCCTTAGGATTTGTTCATTATTTAAAAATTCTTTTTTTTACTACCCACTTCTTAAAAATCTTTCATAACATATCCATCCTTCTAAAACTTTACTGAATCTCTATTACTCAAATAATTGATTTTCTTTTTGTTGTTATTGTTGTTTTTCCCTTAGCTTTGAGATTCTTATCCAAAATTCATTGAAATGGTACAATGAAATGGTACAATGAAGCAAAGAAAATGGCACTTCAGTCCTACTGCAGTGTGATTTCTCCTTTGCTCTTGAAAGTGGTCCCACATGTATCTTTTAAAAATCTGTGCCCTCCATGGAATATGAATATAGAGAAAAAAGTTCAGTTTATAGAACCAGAAATTTAAACCCATCAAAGTCCAAATTACTTTTTTATCCCCTTTTACTTGTACATGTGTCTCTTAGCCAAATGGGATCAATATCCTGACAACTGTCATTGCTTATTCCCAATTCCATATATTTATTTAAATTGTTTCATCAGTGTTTTTGTTGAGGTTAAATTCTCTTTAAGTCAAGTTATACTTGATCATGGCTTTCCCTAACAGTTTTTGCTTGAAATAATTTTACATACCTCTCTGAACTGCTCTACCAAATAGCACCTGCACAACTCACTTAGCAATTCATCCTACATATGTCTTTTCACATCTAATTTTGATTATCATATTTAAAATATACATATATTTGATTTTTTTATTTTATGCATTACTATTAATATTTATATTGTCATTTCTCCCAAATTGTGTTGTAAGCACGTTGAAAGTAAGGATTATATGTTGATGTTTTTAATTCCCACTATACCTTGTGTGTAGTAAAAACCCTTTCAAAATATAATTAATATGTAAAAACATATCCTACAAATGTGAAACAGTAAAAATCTTGCTATACATAATAAACTATGAAGGTTACCCAATTTATAATCCTGAGTTGATTTTGCTATTGACTATTAGGATCACCAATTTATGCATCAATACCTAAATTTCTTGCATACAATGTAAAAAAGAATAACACCAAACTATTAACAAGAGATTATTACTACCATTTTCATATACTAAACAGGGTACTGTTAAATCTTTCTACTTATTGATTTTGTTAACATTTTTCCAAGTGAACAGCTGATTATACCATTCTCTGTTGGAATTCCAAATTAGAAAGTAGAAGCGTCCTTTAAATTTTTTTATCTTATAAATATCAACTGTTTCTCTAAGAAGATATATGCCATTCTTGATTCCTCTAAAAACATAAAAATTCCTCCACAACTTTCAAGAATTTTTTAAACAAACATATTTTTCCTTGAAATTTTAAAGTTTTTGGTCTAGAGTCTCTCTCTTCTACTTATGCATGCAGTAGTTATATAGTCTGTCCTAGAATATTTTTGCAGTTTTAAAATATGTTAAAACTAGTAACGATCCACCTTACAAAGATGAGGCCTAATAAAATTATCCACAGCCTTTCTTACTGTAACTTTTTCAGTATAAAACTTGCTCTATAAGATTTTCATTATCTTTAGGATTCAATAATGACACCTTCCTAAGTTTTCTGCATTCTTCTTTGGAAAACACAGATTGTAACATACTATTCTGGGAAGGATCTAGTGGCTATTGAGAGAATTTAATATTTAGGATAGCATTACCAGTATTGAGTATAGGGAAGAAAACTTGTGTGTGTCTGCAGATTTTTTAATTGGTTAATTTAATAAATAATCCTAATATGAACTCTGGTTCTCTTGAACTTCAATGTCAGGACAGTATCTGAAGTTATACAAATAAGCAAATGGCCTAAAGAGACACTTGAAAGGTATTAATATAATAACTAAGTATATCTGGTTTAAGGGGCACAAAAATAGATGCAAAATGAGCAAGACAGGATATAAATCAACTACCAAAAAGTCTACCAGGAAACTGAACATTTTTTTTTAATATTTACTGGAAGTTCAAATTTCCCAATTTTGTGCTGAAGTGACTATATTAACACATGAAGAGAAAAGGCTATTGCACTCAAATCTCAGAAAACAGACTGATGTTATGCCTTAACTGCATCCTTACACTAATAAAAATAAGCTAACAGAATAAAACAGCTACAATAATATATTAAATCCACACATTCTCCTCAATGTCTTTTTTTTTTTTTTTTTTTTTTGAGAGACAGAGAGCCAGTGGGGAGGGGCAGATGGAGGGAAAGAGAGAGAATCCTAAGTGGGCTCCACACTGGTTGTGGAGCCTGATGAGGGACTCATTCTCACAACCCTGAGGTCATGACTTGAGCCAAAATCAAGAGTCAGATACCTAAATGACTGAGCCATCCATGTGCCCCTTAAATCCACATATTGTCTGTAAATATGGGTAGTGAACAGCTATACCTGGTTTAAAAAGTAAATATCTACATGGAATATAACACAGTTTTTATAACTTTATGGATAATTTCACAGTCTATACTCACTAAATTTTGCAGTATATTCTATGTTTTACAAAAATAGATATAATTAAAATATAAACTTTAAAATTATAGCAATGCTGAAACAAGCAAATAGGGCAAGCCATAACTCTCTAAATCTCCACGGATGGAAAACAGTTTTATCATTGGAATTTTTTACTTTCAGGTCAATAATCCATCTGTTACCAAAAGCCTTAAGATTAAACTGACACACACGATCCTTTAAAGTCTTAGAGTAGTAGACAAAGATGTCAATAGCTGACCCAGCAATTCCTTTTGTAGTCATGCTGCAAAATTGCAGCCATCCCTAGCTCTCAAATATTTGCCTCGTTAGCATTAAATGATGGGTAGTGGCCTCACTTCTGTACAGATTATCTGCTACAACCAACAGGGCAAGCACACAGGAAAATATCATGGGTCACCTATCCTTGTTTAAAAAAAAGAAAAATTGATAGCACAAAGTGTCTTTAGGCATTACAACCTCGTGTTCCTGAACCTTTATATCATAAACCACAACATGCTAAGAAATAAGTACTGGACAGTTATAAACATTTCATGATAACTTTCAAAAGTCTACTATTTTGCCCCTTTTCACCACCTATTAACATTGAAATCCTAAACTTTTTCATCAATCCAGATCACACATCCTGCTCTTCATCTGAGTAAAGCTATTTTATGTTTTTCATCCTATGTACTTGTTTGTTTTCCTTATTTCTTCCACTTCTATTGGTCTAAAACCATTTAAAATGATCTCATTAATAAAATATCCAGAGGAACTGATATTTCATTGTTTCTACTATTGCTGTTTATATAACTATTTAACTTACTTGTGAAATCATTCTCTACCACATCTCACGTTCCCCTCTATAGACTGAATTCCCAACATGTAACCATCCTGTATCCTTCCCTGATAATCCTTATTGGCTGTCATAAACAAAAGAAAAAAAAGTGAATTCATTTGGAAATGTATAACATTTTAAAGTGTTTTCTTTTAAAACATTTCTTTTAAAACGTTTTAAAGTGTTTTGAAGTGTTTTCTTTTAAAACATTCCCACCATAACCCAGTTAGTAAATAAAGCAGAAAGTTTAATTCTCATTTTAAAAAAATGACTAAGTCTGATATCCAGAGAGACATGGACAGAGTAGATACGAAAAACTGCCTACAAGAGATTCATTTCAGACTGAAAGACACATGCACATTGAAAGTAAGGGAATGGAGAATATTTATGAAAAGAAAGTCAAAATAGTAATACTTATACTGGACAAAATAGACATTAAAACAAAGAAGGCCATTATATAATCATCAAGGGGACAATCCAACAAGGAGACATAACAATTTTAAATATTTATGCACCATGGGAACACCCAAATATATAAAACACAGAAGTCTTTAAATTATTATCATCATCATAAGATTCTGTGTCTTAACAAGAAATATAGAAGAATTTAAAAGTATACTTGAATATACACTTTTAAAAGTGTAAAGTGTCATGCAATTATTATGTATCTTAAAAAGTAGGGAATGATTTACTTGGTTTAATGATTTATTAAAACCAATTGGCGTGTTTTTGAAATATCAGTAGGTTTCAAATACACCGTGAAGATATAAGAACAAGGACTGAACCAAAAGCAACTTAGAAAAATCTAGTATTGGCCAATACAGAAAATTCAGAATATTTTAATTTTTCTTCTTTGTCCATGTCTCATTCCCGGGATTCCAGACTCCAGATTCCCTAATTTGAGAACACTTGATCCTGACAAACAGACGCAAACCTATTCAGGACCTAGATTTTGGTATCAGGGCCAAAGATTACAATTTAAAAATTTTACTTGGAATCTCAGCATAACATCATTCTTTTCGCTTGCTTCTCCGATTTGGCTATGTCGGGGATCACACTCTAAGTGTTGTCCTTTTTCTTGAGATCCAATCCCCACATATTGTACTCTTCATTCCCCTCCACACATACTTACAGAAAGGTGTCCTGCATTCCACTGCACTCATAGATAGGGCCCTGTGTATGAGGAATTCCCTCATCATATCATCTGCCTGCCTCATAGATTTCTGAATATTGCATGTTTCTCTTTATCACTGGATCCAAGAAATTGCCAAGATATACCCCTTACTTCAGGGGAAATCATTCAGCTTCTTCCTTGGAAGACCATCTATTGTTTGTGGCCATAATATTCAGATATTGCTTCCTGCCACATGCTGCTAGGTATCCTTGACTTTCTCCTAGCACAGATAGCTGAATCCATTTTTTCTTGTAGCAGCAGTACCATCTTCTCCTTTAGTTATTTAAAAACATTATGATAGCTGATTTAAAGTAGTGATATTTGGGTAGTAAGTACAATATTTTCACTTCCCCAGGGATTGTTTCCATAGACTATTTTTCTTCCTGCAAATGTACATACTGTGTGTGCTTATACTTTGCTATTTCTTTCCATATCTTTTGTTGTTGCTGAAAACTGTACATTCTTAATAACATAATGAGCCAACTCTGGAAATGAGGATCTCCCCCCTGTTACCCAGAGATAGTTTTTGTTGCCATCTGCTTATGTTATTTTTTATTTTGCTATTTGTCTATCAAGTAACTTCACTATATCCGCAAAGTTTGTATTCTTTGCCAATAGCAACCACTGAATTCCGCGCATAGTTACCTTAGTGATCAGCTAAAGAGTGGGTACATATTTCTTAAATTCCTTAGGCCAGTAAGTCTTCAATCTTTGTTTTAGGGACTCTGTCTGTGGGATAGGTAGAGAGGGGCTTTATCTGTCAATGCTCTGACAGATTACAACTCTGCTTACAGGTCTTCATTTCACACTTTTGTGGATCCTCAAGAGCACTAAGAATTTAGCTTTTTTTTTTTTTTTTTTTTTTTTTAGAATTTAGCTTTTTCATGCATTTCCTGGATGACTCTGAAACTGTAGATAACCTGATAGATACCAGAAATATGCTAGAGAAATTCTAACCTCCTGTGATAACATCTCATTCTAGGATTTCCTTTCTAAGATTTATTTGACCAGATTCTTAGTTGCTCCACGTGGTATCTGCCACAGTCAACTGCAATGTTATACAGTTGTTCTTGATTATTTTTGACAAACACCTGAGTTAGAATTTTATTTTTCACTGTTTAATTTCTGAGTCAGAGGAATTGATGATTTATGCTGTGAATAGGTATCTTCCAGGGAAATTCCAAGGAGACAAATAGTGACAGTCACTGGGGATAGGGCATTTGCGGAGCTTCAAACCCATTCTGTGACCTCCAGCACCTATTAGACTCTGGGTTTTTACAGTTACTATAATTACCAGGGGGATAAGAATAGGGTAGATTATAATGTGACAGCTAATCCTGGAGTCCCGGGATCGAGTCCCACGTCGAGCTCCCTGCATGGAGCCTGCTTCTCCCTCTGCCTGTGTCTCTGCTTCTCTCTCTCTCTCTCTCTGTATGTGTCTCATGAATAAATAAAATAAAATCTTAAATAAATAAATAAATAATAAATAAATAAATAATAAATAAAGTGACACAGCTTGTTATTATAGAGGCACAGATGTTATTCTTGAATAAATATTCCTTAAATTTTTTCAAGTCTTTGGTTAATTTCTAGAATTGTGAAAAACTTTAGATTGACTTTTTTTTTTTCCCCAGTGTTCTTTTTCTTTTTATAAGGGAGCAGACTTTGGACACTATTATTCTAACACTATTATTCTAACATTCCAGAAGTTTTTTTCCTAGATATATTTTGATAATACCAAATATAGTCAACTTCTTTTCTTCTTTAAGAAGCAAATGTGCATATATAACTTTTAAAATTAAACACTAGTTGTCTTATTAGAGACATATTGAAATATAATTAGATATAAAATTTAAAACAAAAGCAAGGCATAGACTGATTACTTTCAAAGTAAAGAAAATAACCTAATAATACTGTTCATATCAAATAAATTAAATTGTTAGAATTCAAACAATGTATATAACAAAGGAAATCATTTTACTGTAATATCATTTATAAGCATAAATATAGCTACAAAAATAACAGCAAAAATTCTATGAAAACAATACTTTTAGAAAGTTGACAAAAAGAAATCATTATAGGAGAAATAAAAATACACTTCCATGTATAGGGGCTCATCCGGCTCCATACTCAGCAGGGAGTTGGCTTGGGATTCTCTCTCTTTCTCCCTCCCTCTACCTGTACTCTCTCTAAAATAAGTAAATAAATCTTTTAAAAAATACATTTCCAGGCAGCTTGGGTAGCTCAGCAGTTTAGCGCCACCTTCAGCCCAGGGTCTGACCCTGGAGACTCGGGATCGAGTCCCACATCAGGCTCCCTGCATGGAGCCTGCTTCTCCCTCTGCCTGTGTCTCTGCCTCTCTCTCTGTGTCTCTCATGAGTAAATAAACAAAATCTTAAAAAAGAAAAATGGGCTAGGACAACCAAAACCTTCTAAGCATAAATTACAATTGGATAATTGAATAATAGTGCTGTGTACTATTTTCAGATATCATCTACATCTTCCAATTTTTTATTGATTTTATTCTGATTAGAAAATGAAATTATTTTTAAAAGACTGGATAACAATAAAATGTGTCTAGTATCCTAGATTCAGTTGTTTCAACATTTGTTTTTACCTACATAGCAAATAATTTGTTTACCTTGATGTGTGTTTTAGATATGAAGTTAGAGGAACATATTTACCATCATCTCCTAATCTTTTTTTCTTTTAATATGTGAAAAAAAATTAAAGTAAAAATTAAAGACTTATCTTAGGAGCAGAAGCACTGTCATGATGGTTTTCTACCATTAAAGTATTTACTTTCAGAACATTTCTAACTATTTTCATTTACAGATTTTCATTCACCCTAGAAGCAAACAAGATTCATGAAACAGCTGGGCACAGATGCCTTTTGCATCTGGTCTCTGAAAAAGTAATCCACAGAGCCCAGATTTCTAAAACAGCTTGCATATGTATCAGAGTTTAAAACTAGAAGAGTTCTCATATAAGAAATATTTTTAAAAATTCTGTGTGGAGATTCTAAAGTTATTTAATCGTGACCTTTCTCCAGAGAAGATTGCTTAAGCCATCATAAAATTTTATCTGATATTTAATAACTCTTACTGTCAAGGAACCAATCTTACTATTGAACTTAAATCCTTCATATAGTAGTTAGGATGGCTTCTTAGTGTTTTATCCCCATGGTAAGGATATTCTGTGTAAGCACCTTTGCAGAATGTTGGCAAGAGTTATTCCATTAAAATATAGGAAAGTCATGAAAATACTTTGCTTTTGTTTTAGCCAATGAATACTATAGTTACATGGTAAAATCTTCTACTCCAAATAAATAACATTGAATAGAGAGGTGACTGAGAGAAGATCCGATCTGAATGTAAAAATATGTATACTTAGAATTACTTTAAACATGCACACAATTACAAAGGGGTTTTTTTCTAGATATGATGACATGACTTAAGCTTGGATAGTACCACTTAATCCTCAACAATATAATTTCTTATGGCCTCAAAAGAATGTCTAAGTTTAAGTCAAGCAAGAGTCTTTTGGAAGTCAAAAAACCAGAAACAAAAAAAACCTTAGTCCTAGATTCATAGGAATGTTCAGTGGTGTCAAGGGAGATTGCATAATAGGAAACTTCAAGGATTGGCTCCTCCCCCGAAAAAAAGATGGAGTTGACAAGAATTATTAGGATCAATTATTTCATTACCTTGGAGCCTAGTCAAGTACTTGTGGCTTCCAGGGGACTGGTTGGTGAAGAAGCTCCATCATGTTTAGTATTTCTTGTAGCAGCTGCCATCTCCCATGCTCTGCCCTGCAGAAGGCAGCTAGGAAAGGAAACCCTTGTTCCTAGTGCAACTTATTCACATCAAAATGGAAAATAAAGATCTTATCCTCTAAAAATCAAGGTTGTGTATTTCCATTTGCCTGGCAGGTCATAAGGAGCAGCACCAATGCTGGCCACTCATTCAACACCAACGGACCAATGTAGCTTCCTGAAGAACATCTGTGAGAAGACTTGAAAGAGACAATATTTCCCCCCCTTTTATTGGATTCAAGCAATCAAGGTCATCTCTGTCAAGTCACTAGCTTCCTGCAGAGATAATGAATGGAATGAAGACCTCAGTAACCACAAGTGATATGCATATAGTCTTTGTAAAAATAGTTTGCAAAAGTTGCTAAACAAATGGATTGTAACCATCAACAAGAAACAACCATTCCTGGGACAGGATGGAGGGTGGTGGTGGCAGGGAAGGAAGTGGTAGGGAGCATAATTTGCTTTACAGAGGTTATCACATTCCAGTATTCAAAATATCCAGTTATCACCAACCACAAGATATATAAAGCATCATGCATGTAAACAGGACAATATGACCCATTCACAAAAAAAGAAAGAGAAGGAAAAAGACAGAAAGAAATAGGAACCATTCTTAGGGGAGGAAAAAAAAAAAAAACAGAGCCTGGGCTTTTACTGGAAGAGATTTTAAGTTTACTATCTTAAATATGCTCAAAGGACTAAAGAAAAATACATACAAAGAACTGAAGGCAAAGAATTGAGAGAATGATGCATAAACAAGGAATGAATATTAGTGGAATTTAGGAAAAATATGAAATAGAAATTATGGAATCAAAAAGTAAAATAACCTAATAGAAAATTTACTAGAAGAATTCAGCATCAAATCTGAACAAGTGGAAGAAAGAATCAACTTAATTGAAGATACGGCAATTGGAGTCACCCGACCTTGGAAGCAGAAAACAAAAATGCCTGGAGAGAGGCGGACATAGGTTTTTACGGCAGTTCAGAAAAAAGTATAGACTGGAAGTAATAGAACATGCTCTGGAATGAAGACGTGTGTGCCATAAGCACATTCTTTCTTTTATCTACTTGGATGGTGTCAGGCCTCCAACTCAACAACTTGAAAAATATCCATTTGGATTTTTCTTGTGAGATTTCTATAATATCTATTCTGATTTTTAGGACCGATTTATTCACTTGTGCAGAACATCCACCAAATTTTATTATCAAATTTTTGTCCTTTTCATTTTTTTACTATTCATTTCTAATTTGCTATTTACCTCAAATTATCCATTGTGAATCAATTCACTTTCTTCAGCCCTCCTTTTTTCTTATCTATACTCATGTATAGATAAGATAAGATACTTCCTAAAGATGCCATCCTTGGTTGCCCAATCTAAAATCTCACCACTTCTTACACTTCCTAACTCTCTTCCCTAATTTGATTTTTTTGTTAGCACTGATAACTATCTAACATAGTATACAGCACTGTATACATAAATATAATGAATATATGAATATATACTGAATATATAATGACTATACAATGAATATATAATGTATATATAATGAATACATATATTCATGGTACATATATCCATATATTCATATATATGATATATATATATACCTGTCCCTCTGGAATGTAAAGTGAATGATGGAAGAATTTCTTTCTTTCTTTTCTTTTCTTTCTTTCTTTCTTTCTTTCTTTCTTTCTTTCTTTCTTTCTTTCTTTCTTTCTTCTTTCTTTCTTTCTTTCTTTCTTTCTTTCTTTCTTTCTTTCTTTTAGATTTTTCCTTCTTTTTAAAGATTCATTCATTTATTTTAGAAAGGGAGAGAAAGAGTATGTGTGGCAGAAGGAAAGGGAATGGGAGACAGAGAGAATCCCAAGCAGGCTCTATGCCCAGTATGGAGTCCGACATGAGGCTCAATTTCACGACCCTGAAATCATGACCTGAGCTGAAATCAAGAGTAGGATGTTCAATTGACAGAACCACCCAGGCATCCCAGAATTTTATTTTTTAATTCTGCTCACTGTTATGTTCTCAGCACTTAGAATATTCATTATCACATAGCAGGCATGCAAAAACTATTTGATAAATACATGACCTATAACTGATTATTTGATTCTAAGGAATATTTTTAAATTCACATTGATTTCATTTGATTAATGTTTGTTTAACCCTCACTAAATAGTACACACTTTAAAAATTTTTGAATATACAGAAACAGAGAACAACTTATGGTCCTTATAGTTTAACTATGGTCATGGATCTGACAGGTTAATGAGAAGGAGGCATTAGGCAAATTTTCAAACAAATGTGTGATTGTAAAACATTATAAACTCTAGAATAAAAATATATATAGGCTTCAATGAAAGAGAAAGGAAATCTTCTCTAAGAAATTGGCTTTTTTAGGGGCACCTGGGTGGCTGGGTGGGTTAGCATCTGCCTTTGGCTCAAGTCATGATTCCAAGGTCCTGGGATCGAGTTCCATACACATCGGGCTCCCTGCAGGGAGCCCTCTTCTCCCTATGCTTGTGTCTCTGCCTCTCTCTCTCTCTCTCTCTCTCTCTGTCTCTCATGAATAAATAAATACACTTTTTTAAAAAGAAGAAATCAGCTTTTTAGTTGGGGCATAAAAGAAAGCTTAGAGCAAGGCAAGCAATGGAAGCAGGCAGGGCCAATTGCAAACAGGGATTAATCTCAAGCAGGAAAAAACTTTAGCCTGTGGAGGAATGAAAAGGTCAATATACCTAGAGCTCGCAGTAAGGGAAGGACTGGAGAATGATGAATTAAACTTGGATGATGTTGAAAATACTACTGAAATACAGTTGTCAGTGATTGTCAATCACACCAAATGCAATACCCTCCTTTCTTTAACAGATGATTTGTAATGTCCATTTTTTATCCTGAAGATTAATTCAATCATTATATAACCTACCTATACTCATAATTTTGAAATTAGTTCAATATACTAGTAATACTCTAATTGTATTATAAAAGAAAAATAAGAGGGAGGAATGCATAATAAAACATATTTACATTTCTGTATATTTTTACATCTGTGTCAATCACTCTTTAACTGGAGTTAATTCATTTACATTTGAGATATTTACTGATAATATAAATTATTCTATTTTGGTGTTTGTTTTCTATATGTCTTCTACTTCTTACATTTCTTAATTCCTCCAATCTACTTTTGTATTTGATTTTTTCTAGTATAATATTTTGAGGTCCTTCTTGGTATATAATTTTTAGTTATGTTTTTAGTGGTTACCTTGAGGATTAAGTTAATATGCTAAACTTATTCTGATCTAATTTGAATAAATTTTAATTTAGTTTCAATAGCATGTATTAACTTTATCCCCCATTCCTTTGTATTAGTATTACAAATTATATCTTTATGTATTGTGTCTCAGTCTTTGCAGGAGGTATAACAAAATACTATATTTTTAACAGAAATTTATTGTTCACAGTTCTTGAAGTTGGAAGTTCCAGATTAGGTTGACAAAACGGTTGGATTCTGTAAAGGCCCTACTGAGTCAGACTGCTGACTTCTCACTGTGTCCTCACATTGTAGAAGAAACTAGGAAGCTCTATGTGGTCTCTTTATAGGAACACTAATCTCATTCATAAGGGCTCCACTCTTGGGATTTAAGCACTTCCCAAAGGCCCAACTTCTTAGTACCATTACATTGGGCATCAGATTTCAACATATGAATGGAGAAGGGCACAAATATTCTAACCATAGCACGTTGTATAACCATTAATATAGACTTATAATAACTGTTTTATGTATCTTTTAAATCATAGAAAAGAAAAAGAAAACCTACTATATATACATATATATGTACATATATACATATATACATATATATATATATATAAACATACACATTCAAGAAACTCAACAAGTTAAAGCAAGTTAAATTCAAAGAGCTCCAAATGGAGACACATTATAATCAAACTGTGGAAATCAGTAGACAAATAGAAGATCTTAAAAACCTCAAAAAAGAAGCAATTTGTCATGTACAAGAAATGCTCAATAAAACTAGCATTTGATTTCTCATCAGAAACCAGGTTGACGGCAGCCCAGGTGGCTCAGCAGTTTAGTGCCTGCCTTGGGCCCAGGGCATGATCCTGGAGATCCGGGATCAAGTCCCATGTCGGGCTCCCTGCATGGAGCCTGCTTCTCCCTCTGCCTGTGACTCTGCCTCTCTCTCTCTCTCTCTCTCTCTCTCTGTCTCTCATGAATAAATAAATAAAATCTTAAAAAAAAAAAAGAAAAAGAAAAAGAAAAGAAACCAGGTTGACCAGAAGGCAACAGGATAATATACTTAAAATACTCAAACACCTATCAATGAAGATTTCTCTATCCAGCAACTGTCCTTTAAAAATAAAGGAGTTAAGACATCCTCAGATGAACAAAAGCTAAGGGGGCTCATCTCTAGTAGATCAGATAAAGGGAGTCCTACAGCTGAAATGAAAATACTAGATGGTAACTTGAAACCATTAAAAGAAACAAAGATCTCTAGTAAATGTAACTACACAGGTACATTTAAAAACCAATTATTCATCAAATTTGGAAAACCACTGGCCATTATATTTTCAAATAATCTTTCTGCTCCTCTCTTACTCTCTTTTCTTCCTGGAAGTCTCATAATGCATATGTTGGCATACCTGATGGTTTCCCATAGCTTCCTTAGGATTTGTTCATTATTTAAAAATTCTTTTTTTTTACTACCCACTTCTTAAAAATCTTTCATAACATATCCATCCTTCTAAAACTTTACTGAATCTCTATTACTCAAATAATTGATTTTCTTTTTGTTGTTATTGTTGTTTTTCCCTTAGCTTTGAGATTCTTATCCAAAATTCATTGAAATGGTACAATGAAATGGTACAATGAAGCAAAGAAAATGGCACTTCAGTCCTACTGCAGTGTGATTTCTCCTTTGCTCTTGAAAGTGGTCCCACATGTATCTTTTAAAAATCTGTGCCCTCCATGGAATATGAATATAGAGAAAAAAGTTCAGTTTATAGAACCAGAAATTTAAACCCATCAAAGTCCAAATTACTTTTTTATCCCCTTTTACTTGTACATGTGTCTCTTAGCCAAATGGGATCAATATCCTGACAACTGTCATTGCTTATTCCCAATTCCATATATTTATTTAAATTGTTTCATCAGTGTTTTTGTTGAGGTTAAATTCTCTTTAAGTCAAGTTATACTTGATCATGGCTTTCCCTAACAGTTTTTGCTTGAAATAATTTTACATACCTCTCTGAACTGCTCTACCAAATAGCACCTGCACAACTCACTTAGCAATTCATCCTACATATGTCTTTTCACATCTAATTTTGATTATCATATTTAAAATATACATATATTTGATTTTTTTATTTTATGCATTACTATTAATATTTATATTGTCATTTCTCCCAAATTGTGTTGTAAGCACGTTGAAAGTAAGGATTATATGTTGATGTTTTTAATTCCCACTATACCTTGTGTGTAGTAAAAACCCTTTCAAAATATAATTAATATGTAAAAACATATCCTACAAATGTGAAACAGTAAAAATCTTGCTATACATAATAAACTATGAAGGTTACCCAATTTATAATCCTGAGTTGATTTTGCTATTGACTATTAGGATCACCAATTTATGCATCAATACCTAAATTTCTTGCATACAATGTAAAAAAGAATAACACCAAACTATTAACAAGAGATTATTACTACCATTTTCATATACTAAACAGGGTACTGTTAAATCTTTCTACTTATTGATTTTGTTAACATTTTTCCAAGTGAACAGCTGATTATACCATTCTCTGTTGGAATTCCAAATTAGAAAGTAGAAGCGTCCTTTAAATTTTTTTATCTTATAAATATCAACTGTTTCTCTAAGAAGATATATGCCATTCTTGATTCCTCTAAAAACATAAAAATTCCTCCACAACTTTCAAGAATTTTTTAAACAAACATATTTTTCCTTGAAATTTTAAAGTTTTTGGTCTAGAGTCTCTCTCTTCTACTTATGCATGCAGTAGTTATATAGTCTGTCCTAGAATATTTTTGCAGTTTTAAAATATGTTAAAACTAGTAACGATCCACCTTACAAAGATGAGGCCTAATAAAATTATCCACAGCCTTTCTTACTGTAACTTTTTCAGTATAAAACTTGCTCTATAAGATTTTCATTATCTTTAGGATTCAATAATGACACCTTCCTAAGTTTTCTGCATTCTTCTTTGGAAAACACAGATTGTAACATACTATTCTGGGAAGGATCTAGTGGCTATTGAGAGAATTTAATATTTAGGATAGCATTACCAGTATTGAGTATAGGGAAGAAAACTTGTGTGTGTCTGCAGATTTTTTAATTGGTTAATTTAATAAATAATCCTAATATGAACTCTGGTTCTCTTGAACTTCAATGTCAGGACAGTATCTGAAGTTATACAAATAAGCAAATGGCCTAAAGAGACACTTGAAAGGTATTAATATAATAACTAAGTATATCTGGTTTAAGGGGCACAAAAATAGATGCAAAATGAGCAAGACAGGATATAAATCAACTACCAAAAAGTCTACCAGGAAACTGAACATTTTTTTTTAATATTTACTGGAAGTTCAAATTTCCCAATTTTGTGCTGAAGTGACTATATTAACACATGAAGAGAAAAGGCTATTGCACTCAAATCTCAGAAAACAGACTGATGTTATGCCTTAACTGCATCCTTACACTAATAAAAATAAGCTAACAGAATAAAACAGCTACAATAATATATTAAATCCACACATTCTCCTCAATGTCTTTTTTTTTTTTTTTTTTTTTTGAGAGACAGAGAGCCAGTGGGGAGGGGCAGATGGAGGGAAAGAGAGAGAATCCTAAGTGGGCTCCACACTGGTTGTGGAGCCTGATGAGGGACTCATTCTCACAACCCTGAGGTCATGACTTGAGCCAAAATCAAGAGTCAGATGCCTAAATGACTGAGCCATCCATGTGCCCCTTAAATCCACATATTGTCTGTAAATATGGGTAGTGAACAGCTATACCTGGTTTAAAAAGTAAATATCTACATGGAATATAACACAGTTTTTATAACTTTATGGATAATTTCACAGTCTATACTCACTAAATTTTGCAGTATATTCTATGTTTTACAAAAATAGATATAATTAAAATATAAACTTTAAAATTATAGCAATGCTGAAACAAGCAAATAGGGCAAGCCATAACTCTCTAAATCTCCACGGATGGAAAACAGTTTTATCATTGGAATTTTTTACTTTCAGGTCAATAATCCATCTGTTACCAAAAGCCTTAAGATTAAACTGACACACACGATCCTTTAAAGTCTTAGAGTAGTAGACAAAGATGTCAATAGCTGACCCAGCAATTCCTTTTGTAGTCATGCTGCAAAATTGCAGCCATCCCTAGCTCTCAAATATTTGCCTCGTTAGCATTAAATGATGGGTAGTGGCCTCACTTCTGTACAGATTATCTGCTACAACCAACAGGGCAAGCACACAGGAAAATATCATGGGTCACCTATCCTTGTTTAAAAAAAAGAAAAATTGATAGCACAAAGTGTCTTTAGGCATTACAACCTCGTGTTCCTGAACCTTTATATCATAAACCACAACATGCTAAGAAATAAGTACTGGACAGTTATAAACATTTCATGATAACTTTCAAAAGTCTACTATTTTGCCCCTTTTCACCACCTATTAACATTGAAATCCTAAACTTTTTCATCAATCCAGATCACACATCCTGCTCTTCATCTGAGTAAAGCTATTTTATGTTTTTCATCCTATGTACTTGTTTGTTTTCCTTATTTCTTCCACTTCTATTGGTCTAAAACCATTTAAAATGATCTCATTAATAAAATATCCAGAGGAACTGATATTTCATTGTTTCTACTATTGCTGTTTATATAACTATTTAACTTACTTGTGAAATCATTCTCTACCACATCTCACGTTCCCCTCTATAGACTGAATTCCCAACATGTAACCATCCTGTATCCTTCCCTGATAATCCTTATTGGCTGTCATAAACAAAAGAAAAAAAAAGTGAATTCATTTGGAAATGTATAACATTTTAAAGTGTTTTCTTTTAAAACATTTCTTTTAAAACGTTTTAAAGTGTTTTGAAGTGTTTTCTTTTAAAACATTCCCACCATAACCCAGTTAGTAAATAAAGCAGAAAGTTTAATTCTCATTTTAAAAAAATGACTAAGTCTGATATCCAGAGAGATTGAATCACTGTCCCAAAGTTATATCAGAAGCTTGGTCATAGATTAGTCAATGTGGTCTCCCCAGTCCTAATCCTTCTCTTTTCATTACTCAAGTAATAATTGACTTAGTCTTGGTCTATGCTTTTCTTTACTCTGTAGTCATTCTTTAAAATTAAATTAGTGATTTAATTGCTACTTCTCTGGCAGTTTCTCTAAGTTATGGGTCAGGTGTCAGAACTGATTATTTTATAAACGAGGAGAACTACCAAGAGGAGTAGATAGGGTATGTGCAGGAAATTAAAGGGTTTTAAAGATAAAAATTAGTGGTTTTATGTACAACGTAATAGTTGCAAGACAGAGTTGTCACTGTTTCAGGGGCTGCTAAATCGGAATCAAGTTATTTGTATGTTCCTATGACGGAGCTTGAGCTTTGCTTCTCAATTCCATCCTTTCTTCTAACACAGCTTACACTAGACCTTGTCTGTACTCGCCTTATTGTTACACCCTTGATATCTGCCTTGTGGTTGTATCAAGTCTGACCTTTTTTTGTTTTTAGATCAGCTACCTATGTTTTTTACTTGCTTAGAATAAATAAAACAAAATAATTTCTTATAATGCTTGTTATTAGCACATACTTGTTTGTTTAAAATTCCACATGGCTCAACTCATTTATAAGAATTGGAGAGTAGAAAAATAAGCCATAGACTTCCCGGGTATCTCTTCATCCCTGGAATAATATTAAGAAAAATTTATTTATACAATTTATATAGATAAAGAGAAATTGTCAGACAGATTACATAAAATGGATGAGAGAGAGAGAGAGAGAGGGAGAGAGGGAGAGAAAGATGAGGAAAACAATGGCCAATAAGTTTCTAGCATAACATACTCATATTTTTAAAGAAAATATGATAAAGGAGGAGAATAATAAGAAACTATTATATTTTTCTCTACATAGATATAAAAGGCAAAATAATAACCATAATAAAGCCAAGAAGCATAAACTGAGCCTAGGCACAAGATGGAAGCTAAAAAATAATTTTTCGTGTGTCACGTTGGACACTCAAAAATGAACACCTGAGCAAAAGAACAAAATGATCCAATTCAATAACATACATGTGAGAAAGCATCACGGTGTTTAAAGCTAAAACCAAATACTCCCATCATGACTCAAAGAGCTAAAATCACCCAAAGGAAAGAACTGACTAAACCTAACTGATTGCCTCTAATTTACTCCGCTGATATAAGCAAAGGTTGAGCAGAGGACTAGGAAAATAGCTGCATTCGATAGGAATTAATCTTAGACTTTCTATTTGAATAAGTAGAGATTAGATTATGGCAGGATGTGTGATTGGAAAAAGTCAACGAATCCTTCTGAGTCAGAGTCTCCCAAATCATAAAGTGACACTAAAATATACTTGGGAATTTATTGTATCAAACGTGAAGGTTCTTCATAATTCATGAAGAACTCTGCAAATTCGAAGCATCTAAATGTTTATTGGGTGAGAGACAATCCTCTGATAAGGAGGTACAGATGCCAGTCATGGCCGTTACCCGTACTTTGAGGGATGGAGGCACCGAACTCAAGGTTTGTGTCTGACACTCTACTGTGGAGGAATTGGGTTAGATTTTTAATAAAGTGTTAATGGTGCTCTTTCTCTTTTGGCCGGAAGCCTGACAACTTAGATGGGCAGCTTCCAGGGCCTGTGTGTTAGCTCCTCAATGGCAAGAAGGCCTCGAGGAAAAGAGCCTGTGGCTATGGTTGAGAATGTCCCTGCCCTAAACTTCTCATGTCTCACGTCCTTTCCTCTAGGCTCCTTGCTCATTTCTAATGAGAATGAAGTAGATATATCTAGTTGGCAGGAAAACATTTGTCTTACTGCTGTATTTTACCATTTCCAAGGAATAGTAAGAGACAAGTAGGGCCATAAACTAAGAGTAAGTGTCACAAGTAGCCAGGAGAACATTGCCCTGTTATCCAGCTTTGTCTCCAGTTTCTAAACCTCTCTCCTTAGAACTTCCACCCTAGAGCACTACTGTCTGATTATGAATTTAGATGTGATTTTTATCCTTTGTAACGTTGAAAGTGCCCCTTTTTCAGCATGAGAGGAGCTATGAAATGGTAGTTGAAGGAAGAAAAAAACTTGAGGTCTCTCTAGTTGTTAATATACTACTAGTGTTTATAAATATCATTTACGCAGAAGTAAGATAAATATAGTAAAGTTGACTTTTTGCTTCTTAAGTTCTTTTTAGCCACCTAAAGATTTTTTTTTTCACCTAAAGATTATTGACCCATATTCTTAACCCAGCATGATATATGCAAGAGTTGGGTGATTCATAGCAACCAAAAAAAACAAAAAACAAAAAACAAAAAACAAACAAAAAAAACACAGTGGGACATACAAGATACAGAAGCTTTCCCTATTACAAATTATCTTAGTATTAAGAGCATCTTTTTTCTGACCTATTCTCCAAGAGGCATTGAGATAGGATGCTTGAAAAATAAAACTAGTGGCAGCAAAGAATTTTTCCTCTTTGGGAATTCACGGACAGTTATCTTTGAAGTCTTTTCTTTTCTTTTTAAGATTATTTTATTTATTTATGATAGATGGAGAGAGAGAGAGAGAGAGAGAGAGAGAGAAAGAGAGGCAGAGACAGAAGCAGGCTCCATGCTGGGAGCCCGACGTGGGACTCGATCCTGGGACTCCAGGATCACGCCCTGGGCCAAAGGCAGGCGCTCAACCGCTGAGCCACCCAGGGATCCCCTCTTTGAATTTTTTTCAAGCAGAGTTACATTGGAAAAGTCAAATAACGTTGTAATTGAGTTAAACTCTCTGCAATCTTGAAGATAATAACAATTGCTAAGTTACCTTGCTACTTCACTAATTTGTAAGGAGCAAAAAAAGTTTAATTAAATTTAACAAAGATATATTAAAAATAAAGACTGTCACAGTGTTAGACTCTGAGACTAAAAGAGTGGATAGAACTGTGTCCCTACCCTCGAGGAGCTGACAGTCTAATGGGAAGGATCAACTGATACAAGTAATCAGTACTATTGACAGTCATCTGCTGGCTGGGAATGCTGCATTAGAGATGTTAGAAAGTGGAGGAGGGTCAATAATGTATCCTCCAAACTGAGAAGACACTTTGAGACCAAAATGGTACAAGCCACTCCTTACCATCATACAGAATTTTATTCGGGGTAACTTACTGATGGAAGGTCGGGGGCACTGATGGAAGACCCTAGGTGATATGCATCTATCCTCTGCCCCTATTCTCCACCAAGTTCAGACTTTAACCCACAGCTTTTGTAGAGCAAGGGGCATTGTGCTAAGCTCAAAGCAGGTTACCTAAGGTGGAGTCTTCCAGGTGTCCCTGTAATGATGATCAGCACAAGGTTTCCCACATCGAGTCAGGGCACACATGGATCTCCATAGGGCCTGGAACACAGAGCCCCAAGGGAAGTCCTTGCTCTGGCACGAAAAAGATGAAGCACCAAAGATGGAGTCAGTGTGGTCAGCCCTCCTACACAGGTAGCCACAAAACCACAGGGGCACATAAAAATAAGGGTTATTAATCACCAAGGTGGGCAGTCAGGTGGCTTTGCTGGACTTGGTTGGACTCAGTCATGTATTATCGTCCAGGTGGCTAACTGTAAGACGATCTGGGCTGATCCTATTTGGAACAACAGGGGCAATGTGCGGCTGACCACACATCTCCCAACCCAGGCCAGTAAAGCTTGGGCATATTATTTTGGTGACGTCAGAGATGCAAGAGAGATCAAAGGAAAATTAAGCATCCTTCTGAGGCTTAGACTCCAAACAGCCTCACCATGTCATCATTCTACTTCATTGCAATAGCCAAATAAATCACGTGGCTGGTCCCAGAATCAATGGATGGGGGAATTGACTCCATCGTTTCAGGACAGGAAATTCATATTCACACAGCAAAGGGCTTGAATAGAGAAAGGGGTAAAGAATTAGGGTCACCGCTGTCATCAATCTCCCACACACCTACGTGTGTACGCGTGATCACCAAGCTTGCACCAGTGGAAGCAGAGGACATTATAACAGTGGACACCGGCACGTGGAGGGAAGTCTGGGGAGAGACACGAAGCTTTGGGGTCAGCATTACATTTGAATTACAGGCTACATTAATTTCCTATTGCTGCTGTTCCACACCGCCAAACATTTAGCACCTGAAAACAGCACGAGTGTTATTATGTCAAAATTGTGTAGGTCACAAAGATAAACTCAAAATGGATGAAAGATCTAAATGTGAGACAAGATTCCATCAAAATCCTAGAGAAGAACACAGGCAACACCCTTTTTGAACTCGGCCACAGTAACTTCTTGCAAGATACATCCACGAAGGCAAAAGAAACAAAAGCAAAAATGAACTATTGGGACTTCATCAAGATAAGAAGCTTTTGCACAGCAAAGGATACAGTCAACAAAACTAAAAGACAATCTACAGAATGGGAGAAGATATTTGCAAATGACGTATCAGATAAAGGGCTAGTTTCCAAGATCTATAAAGAACTTATGAAACTCAACACCAAAGAAACAAACAATCCAGTCATGAAATGGGCAAAAGACATGAAGAGAAATCTCACAGAGGAAGACATAGACACGGCCAACATGCACATGAGAAAATGCTCTGCATCACTTGCCATCAGGGAAATACAAATCAAAACCACAATGAGATACCACCTCACACCAGTGAGAATGGGGAAAATTAACAAGGCAGGAAGCAACAAATGTTGGAGAGGATGCAGAGAAAAGGGAACCCTCTTGCACTGTTGGTGGGAATGTGAACTGGTGCAGCCACTCTGGAAAACTGTGTGGAGGTTCCTCAAAGAGTTAAAAATATACCTGCCCTACGACCCAGCAATTGCACTGCTGGGGATTTACCCCAAAGATACAGATGCAATGAAACGCCGGGACACCTGCACCCCGATGTTTACAGCAGCAATGGCCACGATAACCAAACTGTGGAAGGAGCCTCGGTGTCCATCGAAAGATGAGTGGATAAAGATGTGGTTTATGTATACAATGGAATATTACTCAGCTATTAGAAATGACAAATACCCACCATTTGCTTCAACGTGGATGGAACTGGAGGGTATTATGCTGAGTGAAATAAGTCAATCGGAGAAGGACAAACATTATATATTCTCATTCATTTGGGGAATATAAATAATAGTGAAAGGGAATATAAGGGAAGGGAGAAGAAATGTGCGGGAAATATCAGAAAGGGAGACAGAACATAAAGACTCCTACTCTGGGAAACGAACTAGGGGTGGTGGAAGGGGAGGAGGGCGGGGGCTGGGGGTGCGTGGGTGACGGGCACTGAGGGGGACACTTGACGGGATGAGCACTGGGTGTTATTCTGTATGTTGGTAAACTGAACACCAATAAAAAATTAATTTATTAAAAAAATTTAAAAAAATAAAAAATGCTACCAGTAAAAAAAAAAAAAAAAAAAAAAAAAAAAAAAAAAAAAGGTTGTGTAGGTCAGAAATGCAGTCAAGATTTCACCTGGTCTGGGATCCTCCCTGGAGATGCTGGGAGAAAATTTATTTTCAGATTCCTTCGGGTTTCTGACAGAACTCAGTTACAGGCAGCACTAGGGTAGGGTCCTTGTTTCCTCATAGACTATGGGTCTGGAGCGTCTCTCGCATCTGAGATGCTGCCTGCATCTCTTGTCATTTCGTTTTCCTTGTTTTTGAAGAAGCAATGGCAGGTTGGCTCCTTCTCTGACTTTCTTCTGCCCTATCTGTCTTATTGCAACTGGAGATAGTTCTCTGCTTAAAAGGCCGCATGACTAGTTTAGGCCTACCAAGGCAATCCGGGATAATCTATTTGAAGAGCCATAGATTTAATGACCTCTGCAGAGTCTCATTTCCCCTATAAAGTAGCATAGTCACAGACTCCCGGGACTCGGGTGTGAGTATCTTTAGTAGGTCATTCTGCTTCTCATTGTCTATCTGATGGTTCCCAGAGCTTCCTCTCTCTCCCAAGTGCAGAATACATTCATCCCAACATGGAGCAGTAGGACATCGGCAGCCAGCAGTTATAGATGACACCTCGTTGAAAAAGTAGGGAAATGGCAAAGGAGACAGATTCAGCAATCCGAGCTTTTGGAAACTGAAGGCAAACCACGTTAGATATCAAGGGTTAGGAATAATCCTCCTTAAAATCTTGGCTCTCAGCTCTACCCTTGGAGTCATTATTTCTTCTTCATGGAAGGCGCCATGCATTTAGTGCTGAATTAACAGACTTTTATTAGCCTGTTTCCTGCTGGTGGGGCTTTGGAAGCTGCAGAAGGATTCGCTCTAACAGAGAGAAGCCATGTCCACAAATCTTTTGGAGACAATCATATATCTATTTTTAGTTTCTGTTGAGTTGACTGAAGGAAAAAGATCTGAAATTTCCCATGGGGCACCGGTTTGACTGAGGGAATCTGTGAGTCACACTCTTGATCTCTTCAAAGAGCCTTTGTGGGAGTGAGTACTCAGACCTATTGCCCTCCGGGTAGGCTGAAAATCTTCCAAATCTTCACATTCCAATTTCTTTTAGCTGAACAGTTCTTCCCTCAATTTACATCATTCCTCTTGCATTTTATTATAAACAGCAAGAAGAAGCTAAGACCCAGCTCGAACACTTTGCTTGGTAATCTCCTCAGCTAAGTATCCATTATTCGCAGGTTCTGATTTCCACATGTTCTCAGGACACCATGACAGCAAGCTTTCTGGAACTAAATAACAAAAGTCCTCCTTTTCCATGTGACATACACCTCAAGTCTTTCCGATTGCTCATCAGAAGTATCCTTGTCCTGATTTCCATGGATAGTCTATTATCAGAAATTTAGGCTTTCTGTAATGCGATTTGCAATATCTCATGATCCTCATCACTTCCTTTTGAATCCTCATTGATAAAGCCTCTGTTGTCCACTTGTTTTATTTTTTTTAATTTTATTTTTTTAATAATAAATTTATTTTTTATTGGTGTTCAATTTGCCAACATACAGAACTTATTTTAGCAACAGTCATTTCAAGGCAATCTAGGCTTTTTCTATGATACTCTTCAACATTCTTCTATATCTGCCTACTGCCCAAACCCAAAGCAGCTTCCATAGGTTAGGAGTGTTACAGCCTACTCCTATTTGAAAAATCTGTATTTATTTTCTATTGCTGCTATAGTGTCAAAAGTTTTACCGTTTAAAACAGCATTCATTTTTATTTCACAGTTTTATAGATCAGAAGTCCAAATGTGCCATAACTCAGCTGAGTCCTCTACCTAGAGTCTCACAAGATCTAAACCAAGGTGTCTGCAGGGCTTTGTTTATTTCTAGAGGCCATGGGAGTAATTCACTTCCAGGCTCGTTCTTGTCAGAATTCATCCGTAGACAGTCGTAGGACTAAAGTCCCTGTTTTCTTTCTATCAGCCAGATGCCTCTTTCATCTCTTCAAGACCACCTGCCATTGGCATTTTGTCTCCTCCATTTTTATTTTTATTTTATTTTTATTTTTTTCCTCCATTTTTAAAGCCAACAATATCTGGTCAGGTCCTTCTGACACTGCTCTCCACTTCTCTTTCTGTCACATATCTCTAACTACAGTGGGGGAGACCTCTCTACTTATAAGTGTTATTTTGAATAGATTGGGTCCATCTAGATAATCCAGGACAGTCTCTTAGTTACATCAGTAAAGTCCATTTTTCCATGCAGTGTAGCATATTCACAGGATCCACCAATAAGCATGTGAACATTATTGGAGTGGGCTGGTGGTGCTGAGCAGAATGACTGACACACAGACATTCCTTTACATCTTCATCGGAAAGCTAGATGGGTCCTTCTGCTCAAATTGAGAAGTAGGTAAAATTCAAGTATAAAATTTCAAACACTTGGGAGGATTCAGGTAACAATCTTGATTCACAATGACAAATTAAACTGGAGTTCATCTCTAAAATATTCAGAAGAAGAAAAGCTAAGTTTGGATTATAAGAGTTTTATTTGGGGGGTACCTGGGTGGTTCAGTCAATTGGGCATCTGCCTTCAGCTCAGGTCATGATCCTGGGATCAAACCCCACATTGGGCTTCCTGCTCAGCCAGGAGTCTGCTTCTCTCTCTACTCGTATGCTCACATACTCTCTCTCTCTCATAAAAAAATTTTAAAAAACAAATCTTTTTAAAAAAGAGTTTTATTTTGTTTTTATATCTGTGACTCAGGAAGCCAGTGAGATGAAGGAAGTAATTTCCTAGTCGATCACTGTTATCAAGAAATTGTTTAAGCATTGACAATGCTAGAGGACAAAATGGTCAGCACAAGCTAGTCTTCCAGTCAATGGCAGATGAAGGTTAAAAATACGAGGCCAGGAGAATGGCTTTATATTGGCCAATGCAAGTGGTAGTATTGTACTCGGAAGCACTGACGAATGTGTTCTGGGATGAAGGTGGGAGGGAAAGACATGAAATGAAAAGGAAGTGTTAGGACTTGAGTGGCAAAGGTCAGTAGAAGGAGTTTCATTTCTGGCTCAGATAGTAGTAATTACTCGAGCTACAAGACCATTCCAATGACCCCTCGAATGATGCCTTCTCTGGCAATGCTAATTACATCATCTCGCCCAGCATTAGAAGAGAAATCAGAGTAATTGATGTGGCATGATGAATTCAAGGGACTTCCTGACCTCATTTCAATTGCAGCAAATAACCCCAGTGAGATGAAACATTTCTGCAGCACCGAGGAGTTGCTCAGTACATGAACTCAGTCTGCCAGACTGCTGTATAAAGACTTGCTAAGGAAAAACTTACTGAGAATTTATTTCCCATGTATGTTTTTGGACGTAAATCTACCTGGCACCCTAAACCGTGGGGAGGATAGGAAATAGCCACTCAACAAGTGTTGAAATAGAGCTAAAACTGCCAATCTGCTCCTGAAGTATGTGAGAGAAACCATCTGGTTGTGTCTTCAAAGAGTGTTTTCTCAAGAGTAATTTAGGTGAGAACCGCTAAGCAAGGTGGAAAGGATCTGTCACCTGTTCTGCGAACAAGATGACATGTTCATCAGATAATAGGCACATGCCTCTGCAGATACAAAATCGGGCACATCAGGAAATATAAAATTGGTATTGGGCAGGGGGGAGAGAGAATACAGATGGGTTTTAATTTTTTTAACTCAAAATGAATAGCTAATGAGTGAAGAGATGAAGATGAAATCCAAAAATTGTCAATTAAACAGCTGTTGCCTCAAACACCTCTCTATCATAGAAAATTTCACCATTTCTATAAAACTTTCAGGAAGATTGTTACAGAAGCACCAGTCTGTAATAAAAAGAAGCCATGGATTTATCATGTTTATGAACCATTTTAAAGGAAATGCTTTTTGTGTGTAAGTAACATCATGAAAAACTACAGGGTAACATAAGTTATTTAATGGAAAAACCTCAAGACTAAACTATTTGACCTTTGACATACACATTTACTTGTTTAGTTGTTCCATTTAGGGGATTATGTTACTTTTCTTCTAAGAAATGCTTGTTGGTTCCCACTCACCTGTAATACAAACTTCAAAGCCCCAGCCTTTGTTATATGGCCCCAGTCCTGTGCTCACCTGTGCTTTCTGACACACCCTGCCAACTAGCTGCATGGAAAAGCTCAAGATTCCACAAACAAAACATTTTTCCGCCTTTGAATGTGCTCTATTCTGTCTGGAGTGTCCTTCTCAGGCCACTCGGTTTAAAAACCACGTTAAGGGATCCCTGGGTGGCGCAGCGGTTTGGCGCCTGCCTTTGGCCCAGGGCATGATCCTGGAGACCCGGGATCGAATCCCACATCAGGCTCCCGGTGCATGGAGCCTGCTTCTCCCTCTGCCTATGTCTCTGCCTCTCTCTCTCTCTCTCTCTCTCTGACTATCATAAATAAATAAAAATTTAAAAAAAACACGTTAAATATTAACGCTCCACCCTCAAGACTTCTTCAATAATTTTAAACTGAATTAATCATTTCTATTTGTCTGCCCTCTTATATATTTCCTATTACCTCTCTTCTGGATTTAATGCATATTTTGAATGAAACACAAAGCAAATGGGAATGATTAGTCATTGGGGTTAAATAACTATGGTTCAAATACTGGCATAATCATGTATTGGCTTTATGACCTGGAAACATCTTTTTTTTTTCTATAGTAAACTTAAACAAGTCAATGCTTATATTATAGGAACATGAAGAATATTAAATGGACACATACATAGAAGCCGCTGTGCTTAGCTGTTAGTACACATTCAGTATATGTGCCTCTTTTCAAACTTAAAGCACTATGAATATGTAACATATAATTCTAATCTCACTTGCCTGTGACTACAAAATAAACTTAAATTTTTTTTTAAGCCCAAGTTTTTATGGCATAAGCTCCCCCTACCCTATTTCCTATTTTCCTATTTCTACTACCCTAAATCCCACTCCATGTCTTATTCTGTTATTTCTGCTTGTTCCTAAGAGGGAAATGAATGAAAGAATCAAGCATTTATTTTACAAAGGTAGTAGGTGTTTTAGATACATAATCTGTGTGTATTTGAAAATGAGTGTTCTGGAGACCAAGGGAGAGTAGAGCTCCAGGAGCACAAGAAAGACTGCTATGTTTGCTATTTCTCTTAAAAGGATAGCCGGGTACTTGTGTATCAGAATTGGTCACAGCTAAAACATTTCTAAGTAATCACTTGGGAATCTCCAGGAATCACACTTTTCTTCCATTCATGTTGGCTTCATGCATTGAAAGCATGCAGAGGAAATATTTTTTCCTAGGTATACAAAAGATTTTTGAGACAATCTGGCAACTTAATGGAGAGAATAAGATATTTTATAAAATACAGATCAAGAGATGCTCTTGTATTTCTGTGCTATAAATTCATATTTCTTTCTTTTTACTACTCTCCTTATGTGAACAAGTCAAACAAAATTCAACAAGAAATCTCAATATCTAAAAGGTAGTTTTTGAATTACGTTATCACGAGACAGAGAGAGAGAGGGGATTTAGAAGGCGAAGTAAAATATAATAGTGAAAATTTTACTTTAACAAATGCCTACCTATTTATTCCTACCTAACCTTTTCATTTTTAAGGGACTGCAGTCATAAACAAAATATAATTAAATCATTCATTATCTTTCATTTTACCAATTTCCTACTCTCTTTTATTTCAAACTGACTTTGATTATAATTTACTGACATTTAACATATTGCTTAGCTAACAGGTTTTTTTTTTTTAATTTGTTTTATAATGTTGGTCAGTCTGAGAATATCTTTCAGCATAATTATATTCCTTTGTTCTCATATTTTATTTTCTTTGACTCATAACTGTGAAAGAAAAGTTGTCATTTATTGTATCACAGCACAGATTTTGCATAATTTTTCTGTTTTCCTACATCCCAGTAGAACTGACTTTTCTAAATAAAAAGTATTTATCTCAGTTACCAAACAGTCCCACCACCATTGCAAATAGTATCTTACTACCTCTCGTGAAATTTAATTGTATATTTTTATTTATTCTATAGTTCTTCCTTGACATCTAGCCTTCTATTTAAAGTCTTCTTTTCCTCCTATTTCAATGACATCAACCACCAAGGAGAATTGAAATTAGTGCTTTCCTGGGGTGAGGTACAGATTGTCAAGCTTCAACTTTTGGTCTCCAGCCATCGTTGACATCATTTACATCGCTGTCCATGAGACAGTAACCTAGAAGCTGTGGGGATTTGTAAAACAAACAAACAAAAAATTAAACAAACTAAACAGTAATCTCTATCACTATCTCAGAGAACCTACAACACGGGAAGAACAGGGGATAAAAAGCAACTTCAAAAAAAGATACTTAGCTGTTCTAATAGAGGAAACAGAGATGATGGGGGCGGGGGAGAAGGGAAGCATAGAGATCTTTCCTAAATAAAGATGATAGAAGAAGGCTGTATCTATTCTACTTCAGATAGTGACTTAGTGTAAGGGAAAAGAATGTATATCAGGTAAATAGGCAAAGAAGAGGGGTATTCATGGAAACTCAAAGGTGGTAGAGTGAATATTAATTTTCAAGAAATGTAGGAAGAAGAGATCAATGGAAAACTTACAGGCAGCTAGCCAGACTCATGAGTGAGCATGGACCTGAGTCCAAATTGCTGACCCCACAAGAGTGAGTTAAGTAAATAGTACTCCTTTACGTCTCTAATTCAGGTGAGAATTTAATTCAATATAAAATGATGCTACATCAATTGAAAAATGTATAATTCCAAGTGTTTAATTTGTTTTTTTTTCTAAAGATTTTATTTATTCATGAGAGACACAGAGAGAGAGAGAAAGAGAGAGGCAGAGACACAGGCAGAGGGAGAAGCAGGCTCCCTGCAGGGCACCGGATGTGGGACTCCATCCCGGGTCTCCAGGATCATGCCCTGAGCCAAAGGCAGGTACTCAACCACTGAGCCAACTAGGCATCCCCCCAAGTGTTTAATTTGAACAAATATTTTATTATATAGCTGCTTTAGACAGTGGAATCATGGTAATAAAACAAGTGTAAGGCCTTGTCATGTGGTGCTCATATTCTGGAAGGAGTGATGCACAGTAAACAAAGTAATACTTGTAATGTCCGATGTGGGTAAGTGCTACAACAAAACGAGGAAAGATCACTGGGAACTACTGTGGAGAGATGGGAGGAGATGTGGTTTTAGTTAATGTAGTATTTTAAAGTTGAGTAACTTCATATATATATATATATATATATAATAGATAGATAGATAGATAGATAGATAGATAGATAGATGATAGATAGATAGATAGATGATAGATAGAAAGAGAGAGAGAGAGACAGAGTTGAGATGGATCCCCCACCCAAAACGTAGTTCAGATGTTCAGGTTGCTGACTCTTCATATACCAAGAAAATTTAAGAGAAAGCTTATCACATATGCAAGGAACTCCTAGAGTGAGAACAGTGGGGAGAAGGCTTGTGTTGGTTTGAAAAGGACAGAGGCAATCAGTGTGGCCTTTCAAGCTATAAGGCCGTGGGCAAAGTTGCCATGTGCAAGCTGGAGGTTTACAAGGTGTGAGAAGAGGCACACATGGGCTTTCTTGTCAGTCTGTCTGATAGGGGGCCAAAGAGGAATGGAAGTGAATGCTTTAAAAGACATTTTTCATTTTCTTGAAAAAAAAAAAAAAAGACTATTACTGTTGATCAGAGAGGCTGTACTGAAAATGTGACATCTGACAAATGGCTTAAAGGATATGAGGTGTGGTCCAATAAAGAGTTTTCGGTGTTTGTCTCCGGTTTCTGTCACAGAACTTCTAAAACCCCTGGAATTTCCTGACTGATAGGAGTGTCTCTGTTGCACAAATGACATGACTTCAGGTGGGCCATCCAATAGCCTCAGCAGGGTTTCCAAAAAGACTAACTCTGTGATTAGAGAGTTGGTATTTGGGCTCCACCCATCCTCCACAAAGGGTGGAGTTCTGTCACATGACTGGATGGTTTTATTCATCATGCCTACATGATGAACCTGCCCCCGAAATCTCTGGGCATTGAAGTTCAGAAGAGCTTCCTAGTAGGTGGACCTGTGCCACGAAGGTGATGGAGCACCCTGAGTCCCTGGGGACAGTGTATGGGGACAGCTCTATGTTTGGGACCCTGCCAGAGTCCCCCTACATACAGTGCGTGCTTTCCTGAGTTCTCTGAGTCACTTTCACTTATTATTGAGCCTTATGGGGTTGAAGAACGCCTTGAATTTAGAGCCAGTTGATCACAAACACAGAAGGCCTGCGGATATCTGAAGCATGGTCAGCATCTGAAGTAGGGGTGGTTTTGTGAGGGACTCAGCACTTAACTCATGGGTTCTGATGGTGGCACTGAGTAGTTGGCATCACCTTGTGTTGCGGTATACCCAGCTGTGTACTCAGTACAACAGCTGGATGTTTGCCACATTACAAAGACACACTCTTGTACAGAAGGAAGGAAAAGAGGTTCCTAAATAATGGGAACAAGAAAGCCAAAGACCATAAAGTAGGAGTGTGTGTGGTGTCTTCCAATAATAGCAGGTCCATCATTGTGGCTCAGAAGGGTTGAGGAGACTAGATGACGAGTGCATGAGATCACAGAGGTGGAAGGGAATCAGAACACAAGGGGACCTTGTGGGCTTTTGTACAAATTTTTTTTTTTCTTTCACATTGAGTGATACCAGAGTCTTAACAAGAGAAAGAGCAAAACTTGACTTAAAAAAAATAAAAGAATCACTGCTTTTGTTTGTTTATGCTACATGGAAAGGCAGGCATGGAGAGAGCTGTTAGTAGACTATTGCAATAATAAGACAAGGGGTAAGAACTTGGCCAAAATTTATCTATTGTGATCAGAAGAGTTAAGGTTACAGATATATTTTAGAGGCGCAGGGCAGGAAAAGGATTTCTGATGGACTGAATATAGAGTTTAAAGAAAAGTGGAGTCAGGGGTGAAGAACTTGTCTGCACCTTTTAAATTAAAACCCTGTTGGAGCTGAGTGAGTGCTTCATCTTCTGAAAGGGCCTGGAAGATCCAGAGTATGACCTCAGGTCACCTGTGTCACCAGCCTGGGCCACACTGTCACTTGAGCGTCAATTTTCTGATTTAGACTCATAAAACAAAACTCTTATTTCTACATGATTGAAACTCAGCATCACAAATATAAGACAGTGCGCTGTCTTAAAACTACATGTATACATATAAGATATTATCTAAACACTTCTTCCAATAACACCAATAAAAAATAAATTTATTAAAAAAATAAAAATAAAAAAAATGCGTCTTCCCTCCCCAGAGGATGTATTATCAAAATTTTACTTCTAGGTTATTAATTAGAAAAAATAGTATCATATTGCTATTGTACTTAGCTTTGAATTCCAGGAAAATGTCACAATGAAAACAAAGGCCTAGTTAAAAAAAAAAAAAATTCACTATGGACGTGATTGCTCACGATGGTTTGGTGATCTTAAATGTACTCTGCCTATATTTAGGGAAAATTATCTTTCCTGAAACTGCATCTTCATGTTCTAGGGTAGCTCTATAAAATGTGCAAACATATTAAGGTGTTTTTAGTGAAAGCTATGAAGGCTTTCTGGATCATAGAGGACGAGTCTACCCTTCTGCTCAGTTTTTGAGCGTAACAAGCCACTTAACATCCTCAGTTCTTTTATTATTTCTGTTGTGAAATGCAAAATTTTATTTTGTAAATTACGCTGGATATTTTCTAATCCAGAGGTAATGCGTAGACCATTGCTTTGATAAGTTTTTATTTGATGCTTAGTTTGCTTTTAGCAAACAAAGTGCGCTAAGCAATATTATGTCTTGTTTTTGTTTTCTGATTGGGATTCAGAATAATCAGCTGTGCTGATAAATTTTGCTGTATACACAAATTTTCTCTTACTATGCTCCTGCCTGCCTTCCTCTCACCAATACACATAACACATTCACACACACACGTGCATCTGCAATCAATAAACAGAGGAGGGATTCATTTTCAGTCAAATAATTTAATGCCCACTGGGATATCTCCATGAAATATGTTAATTCATCATGTCTACTGTAATGGTTAAAAGAGCAAGAGCCAGCATAATATGTTCTCAACCCTATTATTTCTTGATAATTGTACTCATTTCTATTCTCCTTTAGGAATGTTGTAGTGATTATTGAGAGCATTATCAAGTGGGGATTAAAAGAATAATAATAATTACAGTAGAAAATTTACATGATTTACAACATGACAAGTTTTCACATAAAATTCTCATTTCTGACTTTTAATCTACTCTAATGTTGTGCTAATATTACTCTTTATTAACACAATTTTGACATTTTCCTTCACCTCTGCATACAAAAATAACTGCCTCTTTCTTCTTAGAAGCCTATAACACAGCTCTAGACCTTTTTAGCATCTTTCTTCTTGTAACATTTCTTAAATTGAATAATGGCTTTGAACTCTTCTGGAAGAAAGCCTTGCGGTAAAATGAGAGAAAAAAAATAAAAGAAAAAATGCCAACTTTGTTTACTATTTGTGAGAAATACAAAATTTGAGATAAAACAAACAACTAAATCATTTTCACAGTAATGACAATTCCAAAGGAAATTCATAAAGCTAGAAATCAGAAGATTTGGGTCTTCACAATCATTTTCTCCTTAGATATAGTATTTTTATTGCACAGGAATATTAGAATAACATTAGCTACATTAGATAATATATGAGAACCCTTTGAAAACTCTGAAGTGCTGTGTAAATGTATTGTTTAATTATTCAAATGAAATTAAGGAATTTCTTATAATAATACAATTCTCTTTGATAATTCAAAAGCACGCGTCACACTCTATTTAGGCAAAGTACTTGGCAAGGTCCAAGATGAGCAAAATGGCTCAAATAAAAACTTATCAAAACAATTGTCTTCCCCACAAATTATTCACAATAAAATGGAAAGACATCACACAGAAAGTTAATATTTAAAAGAGTGGGATTAATTACATGGCCTATTTATTGCCAAGTTCTAAAGAGAGAAAGAATGAGCAGCGATTAATTCAGAACAAAACACCAATGGTTTTATAGGAAAGAGTGTGACATAGATTTCTTCATGACAATGTCAAAAGTTTTAAAAGGCAAATGTAGGAGGTAATTTTTTTAAGCAACATTTAGCTACTGAGGTGAAGACGTTGACTAGTACTATGGATATGCCAAGAACTGTGAAGGATTTAGATTTTTTCATCACTTGTAAGCCAACAGGTTAGCTTGCCACAGTTGCAGAGATGCTGGCACAGGACTCTTGGCTCAGAGACAGAGTACTGCACGGCTCCGCCAACTGAATGTGCTTTGTGTTTCCATTGGTTCTTCTGACTCCTTAGGCCTCGTGGGAGACATGCAGAGTAGTCAGGTGGGTGCTGCACTTCTGGGGGTGTCGCCCCCTCAATGAGAGAGGAACTCTGAGCTTAGGGAAAACTCCCGATTTACCAGGACCTGCTAGCCCATCCCCTGGCCTGTGCGCCTGCAGCGACGTGTAGTGAACTAATCTGCCCTTACTCCAAAGGGAGACCAGTCCCTCTCATCCCAGGCTGTTTGCTCTACACACACCCTTGAAAATATAATCCAGAATAAAAGACAAAAGCTCCACAAAATGTGCAGGAATATGAGGAGCAAGTGGAGAATTGTTATGCAACAACAACAACAACACACACACAATATAAACTACTTACAATACAGACAATAAACTTACAGTGTAAACAATAAACTTGAAGGGAGGAGAGTAGTTCCAGGCATTGCTTACTTCCCATTTTTCTGTTAGAGACCTATTTTTAACCCAAAGATAGCAAGATTGAATTTGATGATCACTCTGCATGATGCTTCCTTTTTATTTAATGCCAATTTTTAAAAAAATTCAATCCTTATGACGAACAGTCTTGCCCTTATTGTACTTGGTCCCACTAATACACAAATATTGGTTGCCTTGATTTTGTCAGTCGAATTCAAGCGTGAATCCAGTGTCTGTAATATCTGTGTGTCTGCGTGAGTGTGTGCATTTACACTTTGAAAGAAGATGGGGCAATGATGAAAGGTTTGACACTAGGAAAATCAGAATGCGTTCCCCTTTCTTTATAGAAAATGGAACTCGACTTCCTATAGGCGGCCTTCCATTTTGAGAAGAAAGATACAAGATATCTTTGAAGCTCAGCTTTGTTCTAGTTGTTTTCATCACAAGTCTTGCCTTTCTGTATCTATTCTCAGGATCTATCCAAGAAATCAAAGAGAGGGCCTTAGGAAAAGCATATCCAAATCACACAGATCTCACAGAATTAACAACTCTGAAGAATGCCCAAAGCTGTTTGGGAAAATTTTGAAGACAGTAACTGGAAAAAAAATTCCCTGTATTTGAGAAAAAAAAAAAAAAAACTATCAAATGTCATGCACATAAAGGGATGGAGTTAGCTATCCACAGATGGTATCATAGCTCAATAATATTAGAGATCTAGCCTCGTTCTATCACCTCCACTTCCTTAATAGATGTACACCTTTGTCCTCATGCTTACCACCTCAAGGCTTCAAGTCTCTTGCTGTCATAACATTTAGTGTATCATTTATTATAAGAGAAAAATTATGGGAAGTATATATCAGGAGATAATGGAATTTTCTCAGACACCTCCAGCCTCTATCTCATTGGCCAGAATAGTGGGGTCATGACATCACTCTTGGCAAAGGGATCTTGGCTGGTGTATTTCTGCCAAATACAATGGAGATTTTCCTGGTAAGCCAAAGGGGGAAACACGTATTATGTACTCAACCAGCAGTGTCTGCCACAAACACATTTCCAAGACCCAGGATGGGGATTTCTCCTAAAAAAGCTAAAGGAATAAATCAATGTCTACAACCTGAGAATGTAGGTCAGACTGAGACCAAGTTGGAAACTCTTGTTCTTGTTTAGGCTAGAAGGAACCACGTGGATTTTCTTACGTTCCTGCTCGCTATTTGCACCCACATTCCCTGTTGTCCTGCCCCACACCTTAATGAACTATTTATGTTCATCTTTAGCAAATTTCTCCACCTTTTCACCAGATACTGTCTCCTCTTATTTTTCAACCATTTCTAGCAATTCTTCTTTCCAGCCAGAGACTCTCTCCTGTTTCTAACAACATGAAAATATTTCATTTCTTCCATTAAAAACAAGCAAACGAATACTTTTCTTGGAGCCCAATTTCCTGACGGGTACTGCCCCAATTCCTTTATGGCTCGAATGGTCTATCCTCACTGATTCTAATGATGTTTTCCTTTTTTTTTTTTTTTTTTCTTAAATTTGCTTTTACTGAGTGTTCATGCTATAGCCCCAACAGAAGTCTTCTTATCAATAATTTTGATTATCAGTGATTTTCAAGTTGCTAAATCCAGTGAACAACTGCTTGTTCAGTATTGATTTATCATCTAGATTTGATAACATTTGATTATCCTCTCATTTTTGATGGCCTTTTTTTTTGATGGACATTCTTTGCTTGGACATTAGTACACAACACTTCTGCTTCCCCCTCACTTCATCAGCCACTCCATCTCATCTCTTTTGCTTTTTTTTTTTTTTTTTTTTTTTTTAGCTCTTCTCCATGGATTTCATAGTAGAGGAGTTGTATATGTCAAATTCACAGGAAGAAAATCCTTGATTGAGTAGTCATCAGAGTAATATTCAGAATGCTCTAGAAGAGATTCTAGTCTCTAAAGAGATCCCTCACATCTCCCATGACAATGAATTAACATTTTTTTGTTGTTGTTTTTATACAAGTATCTAACCCTTTTCCCCCCAATTATTTTCCAGGCCTGACCTCTTCCTACTTTCCCCCAAACTCTAATATTAAATATGAGGACAGTCTAGCATAGCTCCATGTGGGTTAATAGGAGTCCAACCTGGAATTGTTTGGGTACTTCATGCAGTGGCTACGAAGACTGCATCGGTGGTAAATAGAATCATTGGTTTATGAATCAACACTAATGCACAACTTTAATATCTATCCCTTACTGTGTGCCCATTAAATTTGAAAGAATAGCTTCAGGTGTTTGATACCTACTTCAGTTTCCAGCTTGTTCTAGAACTGAACTGTGAACCTCAGCTTGGAGAGCTGGGTTATCTGTACACAAATATTTGATTTCCACCACCAGTTTCTTTCACTGTGGGAAGATTCCACTTGTGACACTCACTACATTAAGGATAATGGATCACCAAGAAAGAACTACAGTGTTCTCAACTGTAAGCCTTTAGAATATAACATGGATACTGATTTTAAGGAGAATTATCATGATTTTGTATGTTCCCTGAAATGCAGGCATTTGAACAACTATTCCAATAGGCCCACACTTCTTTTTCTTTAAGATTTCTTTTGCCCTATTTGACTGGAAATAATTTTTCCTGCCCATCTGAAATCTAATGATCAGGGCCAAACAGAACTTTCCCTTGTTTTCTACCATAAGGTCTCATACATACATAATGAATAAATATTGTGTTGTTCTTGCTTCTAAAACTCTAAAGCAAAAATATATTATTTTTTAAAATATCCTCTTAAAAAGAAACATATGAGGCAAAATTATAAACACCTGTCATTCAGAAATCCCCCCAAATTATGCCAAAACTCATTTTTCCTACTCTAGCTAGATTCATCCTTCTCCTATTCCCATTTCTATTATGTCTGACTTCAATTTGGGGACTCATATGGTTTTATGGAGGTTAACTCCTCTTCTGGCTTCAGTGATGGTAATAAATGACCTCAGCAACGCCAGTGTTATGGGATGAATTTCACTGCCCTTACTCTCAAAGGTATATGTTAAAGTCTTAACTCTGAGTACCTCAGAATGTGACTATATTTGGAAATGGAGCATCTAAAGAGGTAATTAAGTTAAAATGACATCATATGGATGGGCTCTAACCCAATATCACTTATCCTTGTAAGAAAAGAATATTAGGACAGAGACTCACAGAGAAAAACCACTTAAAGATATGGAGAGATTGCTATCTATAGGCCAAGGAAAGGAATTCTAGAAGAAACTAACCTGGTTGACACCTTGACCTCAGACTTCTAGGCTACAGAAATGTCATAGAATATACTTCTGTTGCTTAAATAGCCCAGTTGGTGATATTTTATTAGTGTGGTCCCAGGAAAGTAACATAGCCAGGCATTTCTTTCTAACTGAGAAGAGTGAGGAGGGACACAATTCTAAGTGTCGCTGAATTCATTCATCTTTGTGTTACATGAGAAGATTCTCTTAGGAAGAAACCAGCCTCATGAGGGCAGAATGTTGAGTCATACAAAGTTACTAATATTTGACCATTTTTTATCCTAAAACAGGACAAGTTTTTGTTGATCAACCTAATGTATTGCTTCATCCAGAACCTCTGTTACAAACTAGTTAAACGAGACTAGTTCACTGACAAGACAGGCACATGAAATTCTATGTCTTTGAGAATTTTTAACTTGTTAAACTAATTCCTGCTAAAGCGTAAATGTGATTATAAATTAAAGTGGAAAATATTAATTACTCAACAAATATATGGACACCAGCGGAGTCTTTAATGAAAGATTTCAAAGGGAATTCTGAGTTGGGATATACAGTATAAGGAAAATTATGGGCAAATACACAGGTAAATTTATTTATTCTTGATGTAAACTTCAATCATTTCCCTTGTATCAAGTGATTCTTTGCCTTTATTTCATTCATTAAACAAATATTTAGTAAGCCTTTCCCATGTATCAAGCACCATGAAACACAAGTATGGGGAAGTAAACAAAATCAACAAAATCTCTGGCCAAAGCTATTTATTCCATACAGGGATGAGACATTAAGCAAACAATTACATACCTATGTACATAAATATGTATATCAATGCTTTGTGATAATTACTCCTTTTTCACTTGAAAAACCTCTGCTTAACCTAACTGTGTGATTCAACAATCTTAATATGGGCATAGCACTCAGGCAGGGTAGTCAGAGACCTCATGCCTTTGTCTATAATTGTCATTCCTGCCTGGACATGTGATCCAAACTAAGGCAACAGCATATCCTCTTTGCTGGAGGGTAATGGGAAATCTTTGCTGGACCTAATAATGGAAAGTATTCCCCCTTCTTAATACCTTCAGCTGTAATGAGGATAAATGTCTCAAACCACCAGGAGCTACTTTATACACTACATAGGGAAATCTTAACAAAGTCTATGCAAAAGAAAGCAACAGAGGTAGATGGTACAGATAGTTTATTTTTCTTTGGTTTCTACTCTAATTATGACTGAAACAAGTTCATCCCTGGAACATTCAGCTATGTAACACTGTAGATTTCTTACTTTTTCTTTTTTTAAAATAATTTATTTATTTGTTCATGAGAGACACAGAGCGAGAGAGAGAGGCAGAAGGGTAAGCAGGTTCCATGCAGGGAGCCTGATGCAGGACTCGATCCTGGGTCTCCAGGATCACGCCCTGGGCTGAAGACCACACTAAACCTCTGAGCCACCCGGGCTGCCCTTACTTTTTCTAAATAGATATATTTACATTCAAGTTACTTAGACCAAAACTATTATTAACCAACACACCTCTTTATTCACTTAGGCATCTGTACAACTTTCTTCAAAATGTCTATGAAATCTTTATATTTGATTTTTTCTCCTATATTATCTTAGTTTTTATTCACTTAAATTCAATTGATTGATATATATTGTATTATTAATTGCAGAGGTAGAGGTCAGTGATTCATCAGTCTAATATAACATCCAGTGCTCATTACATCATGTGCCCTCCTTAATGCCCACCTATCCCTGCACCCTCCTCCCCTCCAGCAACCATCAGTTTGTTTCCTATGATGAAGAGACTCATGGTTTTTCTCCCTCTCTTATATTGTTTGTTTTATTTTCCCCTCTCTTCCCCTATGATCCTCTCTTTTAGTTCCTACATTGACATATGAGTGAGATTATGATCATTGTCTTTCTCTGACTGACTTATTTCTGTTAGTATAATATGCTCTAGCTCCATCTATCTCAATACAAATGGCAAAATTTCATGTTTTTGATGACTGAGTAATATTCCATTGTGTATATACACCACATCTTTTTTATCCTTTCATCTGTTGATAGACATGGGGGCTCTTCCCATAGTTTGACTATGGTGGACATTGCTGCTATGAACATTGGGGTGCAGGTGCCCCTTCAGATCACTACATCTGTATTTTGGGGATAAATAGCTAATAGTACAATTGATGGGTCATAGGATAGCTCATTTTCAACTTCTTGAAGGACCACCATACTGTTTTCCAGAGTGGCTACATCAGCTTGCATTCCTACCAACAGTATAATTGGGTTCCCCTTTCTCTGCATTCTTGCCAACATCTGTCATTTACTCACTTGTTAAATTTAGTCATTTTGACCTGTGTCAGGTGGCATCAAATTGTGGTTTTGATTTGCATTTCCGTGATGCCAAGTGATGATGAGCATTTTGGTGTCTATTGGCCATTTGTTGTCTTCTTTGGAGAACTGTCTGTTCATCCCTTCTGCCCATTTCTTGATTGGATTATTTTTTCTTTGGGTGTTGAGTTTAATCAGTTCTTTAAAGGTTTTGAATACTAGCCCTTCATCTGATAAGACACTTGAAAACATCTTCTCCCATTCTGTGAGTTGCCTTTTGGTTTTGTCTACTCTTTCCTTTGCTGTACAAAAGCTTTTTATCTTGATGAAGTCCCAATAGTTCATTTTTTGCTTTGTTTCCCTTGCTGTTGGACATGTGTCTAGCAAGAAGCTGCTACAGCCAAGGTCATAGAAGTTGCTGCCTGTTTTCTCCTCTAGGGTTTTGATGGATTCCCATCTCACATCTAGCTCTCTAATCTGTTGGAGTCTATTTTTGTGTCTGGTGTAAGAAAATGATCAGATTCATTCTTCTGCATGTGGCTGTCCAATTTTCCCAACACCCATTTATTGAAGAGACTGTCCTTTTTCCAGTGGTTATTCCTTCCCACTTTGTCAAATATTAGTTGACCAAAGAGTTGAGGGTCCATTTCTGGATTCTCCGTTCTGTTCCATTGACCTATGTGTTTGTTTTTGTACCAGGACCACACTGTCTTGATGACCACAGCTTTGTAGTACAGCTTGACATTCAGACTTGTGATGCCATCAGCTTTGGTTTTCTTTTTCAGCATGTGTTTGGCTATTTGGGGTCTATTCTGGTTCCATACAAATTTTAAGATTATTTGTTCCGTCTCTGTGAAAAAAATGCATGGTATTTTGATAGAGATTGCATTGAATGTGTAGATTGCTCTAGGTAGCATCGACATTTTAACAATATTTGTTCTTCCAATCCGTGAGAATGGAGCATTTTCCCATTTCTTTTTGTCTTTCTCGATTTCTTTCATGAGTGTTCTATAGTTTTCAGAGTATAGATCCTTTGTCTCTTTGGTTATGTTTATTCCTAGGTATCTTATGCTTTCTGGTGCAACTGTACATGGGATCACTTCTTTAATTTCTCTTTCTTCTGTCTCATTGTTAGAGTATAGAAATGCAACCAATTTCTGTGCATTGATTTTATATCCTACAATTCTGCTGAATTCCTGTTTGAGATCTAGCAATTTTGGGGTGGAGCGTTATGGGTTTTCCACATAGAGTATCATGTCATCCATGAAGAATGAGTGTTTGACTTCTTTGCCTATTCAAATGCATTTTACTTCTTTCTGTTGTCTGGTTACTGAGGCTAGGACTTCCAGTACTATGTTGAGCAACAGTAGTGAGAGTGGACATCCCTGTCATGTTACTGACCTTAGGGAAAAAAACTTTCAGGTTTTCCTCATTGAGATGATATTCGCTGTGGGTTTTTCACATATGGCTTTTATGAGATTGAGGTAAGTTTCCTCTATCCCTACACTGTGAAGAGTTTTAATCAAGAAAGGATGTTGTACTTTGCCAAATGCTTTTCTGCATCTATTGAGAGAACCGTGCGGTTCTTGTCTTTTATTAATGTAGTGTATTACGCTGATTGATCTGTGCATCCTAAACCACCCTAAAAGCCCAGGAATAAATCCCACTTTGTCATGGTAAATAACCATTTTAATGTACTGTTGGATCCTATTGGATAGTATCATAGTGAGAATTTTGCATCCATGTTAATCAGGGATATTGGTCTGTAATTGTCCTTTTGGGTGGGGTCTTTGGTTTTGAGATCAAGGTAATTCTGGCCTCATAGAGAGAGTTTGGAAGTTTTTCTTTCATTTCTATTTTTAAAACAGCTTCAGAAGAATAGGTATTAATTCTTCTTTAAATGTTGATAGAATTCCCCTAGAAAGTCATCTGGCCCTGGACTCTTGTTTTTTGGGAGACTTTTAATTACTGCTTCAATTTCCTTGCTGGTTATGGGTCTATTCAGGTTTTCTATTTCTTCCTGTTTCAGTTTTGGTCATTTATAAGTCTTTAGGAATGCATCCATTTGTTTCCAAATTGCCTAATCTGTTGACATATAGTTGTTCATAATATGTTCTTAGAATTTTTTTTTTTTCTGTGTTAGTTGTGACTTCTCTTTCTATTGTGAATTTATTTGGGTCCTTCTCTTTTATTATTCACAAGTCAGAAGTTTATTGATCTTATTAGTTCTTTCAAAGAATCAGCTCCTAGTTTTGTTGGTCTATTCTGCTGTTCTTTTGGTTTCTATCTCATTGGTTTCTGTTCTAATCTTTATTAATTCTCTTCTCTTGCTGGGTTTAGGCTTTGCTTGCTGTTCTTTCTCCAGCTCCTTTAGGTGTATGGTTAGCTTGTGTATTTGAGATCTTTCTTGTTTCTTGAGAAAAACTTGTATTGCCAAATGCTTCCCTCTTAGGACTGCCTTTGTTATATCCCAAAGGTTTTGAATAGTTGTGTTTTCATTTTCTTTTGTATCCATGAATTTCTTGAATTCTTCTTTAATTTCTTGGTTGACCCTTTCATTATTTAGTGCTACACTCTTTAGCCTTCAAGTATTTGAGTTCTTTCCAAATTTCCTCTTGTGATTATCTGCATCTTATGAGAGGATCATATGGTTCTTGGTTTTTCTCTTGCTGATATGATGAATCACATTGATTGTTTTACGAGTGTTGAACCAGCCTTGTGACCTGGGAATAAATCCTACTTGGTCATGGTGAATAATTTTCTTAATGTATTGTTGGATCCTATTGGCTAGTATCTTGTTGAGAATTTTTGCATCCTTCTTCTTGTGATTGAGTCCAGTTTCAAAGCATGTGGTCTGAAGGGAATGATCCTGATCTTTTGATACCAGTTGAGACATGATTTGAAACCCAGTATGTGATGTATCCTGGAGAATGTTCCATGTGCACTTGAGAAGAATGTGTATTCAGTTGCTTTAAGATGGAATGGTCTGAATATATCTGTGAAGTCCATCTGGTCCAATGTGTCATTCAAAGTCCTTATTTCCTTATTGTTCTTCTGTTACTTGATCTGTTCATTGCAGCGAGTAGGATGTTAAGGTCCCCTGCTATTTTTTCTATTTTTATTAATGTGTTTCTTTAATTTTGTGATTAATTGGTTTATGTAATTAGTGGATCCCGTGTTAGGGGCATAAATATCTATAATTGTTAGATCTTCTTGTTGGATAGACTCTTTAATTATGATATACTGTCCTTCCTCATCTCTCTCTCTCTCTCTTTTTTTTTCTTCCTCATCCCTTATTACAGTCTTTGGTTTAAAATCTAATTGATCTAATATAAGGATTGCAGACCCAGCTTCCTTATGATATCCATTAGCATGATAAATGATTTTCCTCCCCATCACTTTCAATCTGGAGGTGTCTTTAGATCTAAAATGAGTTTCTTCAGGCAGCATAGTAATGGGTCTTGCTTTTTTTAATGCAATCTGATACCCTGTGTCTTTCAATTGGGGCATAAAGCCCATTTACATTCAGAGTAACTATTGAAAGATATGAGTTTAGTGCCATCATATTATCTGTAAAGTCATTGTTTCTGTATATTGTCTCTGTTCCTTTCTGGCCTGTGTTACTTCTGGGTTTTCTCTTTGCTTAAAGGATCCCCTTCAATGTTTCATGCAGGGCTGCTTTAGTGATCACAATTCTTTTAGTTTGTTTGTCCTGGAAGTTTTGATCTCCCCTATTTTGAATGGCAGCCTTGCTGGATAAAGTATTCTTGGCTGCATGTTTTTCTCATTTAGCACCTTGACTATATCCTGAAAGTCCTTTCTGGACTGCCAGGTCTTTATAGATAGGTCTGCTGCCAGTATAATATCCACCCTTGTAGGTTATGGACCTCTGGTCCTGAGCTGTTTTCTGGATTTTTCTTTTTGTCTCTGAAATTTGCAAGTTTCCCTATTATATGTTGAGGTGTTGACCTATTTTTATTGATTTTGAGAGGGGTTTCTCTGTGCCTCCTGGACTTGAATGCCTATTTCCTTCCCCTGATAAGGGGATTTCATTGCTGTAATTTGCTCCAATATAACTTCTGCCCCCTTCTTTCTTTCCTCTTATTCTGGGATCTCAACTATTCTAATGTTGTTTCCCTTGGTGGTATCACTTATCTTTCAAAACCTCCCCTCATGATTCAGTATTTGTTTCTCTCTCTTTTTCTCAGTTTCTTTATTCTACATCATTTTGTCTTCTGTATCACTAGTTCTCTCTTCTGTCTCATTTATTCTAGCAGTTAAAGACTCTTTTTTCATTGCATTTCATTAATAGCCTTTTTTGTTTTGACTTGATTAGATTTTAGTTCTCTTATTTCTCCAGAAAATGGATACTTTTTCAGGTCCATCTAGTAACTTTAAAATCATTATTCTGAACTCTAGTTCTAACATCTTACTTATATCCATACTGATTAGGTCCCTGGCAATCAGTATTGCCTCTTTTTTTTTTTTTTTTTAAGGTCAGGTTTTCTGTATTGTCATTCTTACAGAAATGGTCACTTTTCTATTTGTAGAATTGCAGCTATTCTTTTCCATTTCTCATTGAGTTTCCAGGTGTTCAAAATGATTTGATTGCTATCTAGGTGAATTCATGGGACCAGATGAAACTAAGGTCTCCTACTTCTCCACCATCTTGAACCATCTATCTAAAATCTTTATATTTTAAAAGCATCCTGCATTTAGGTCTGTTTTTGAGTGTCTCAAATTGCATTGAACTTATCTATTTCTTTTCCAATTTTATACCCCATTGGCCCTTAAGATCCTTAAAGAGTATAAGCTCATTTATCTTACTATACCTATTACATAGTACATACTAATGTTTATTAAAGGAATGAATAATTACTCAGAACATAAAATATATGATTACTGACATGCTAATTGGCTTAACATACCATAAAGTGAAGCATTTAAATTGAAATTTAATAAGGAGATAAAAAGAAACTTAACCATTGTAGAATTATAAAAGGCAAGAAATTTTTATTCTATAATAAGTCTTCAAATGTGTATGCTTTTGTCACAGTTCACAAATTCATCTCATAAATATTTTTTTTTCCCATTTTATCCTCACAACAACCCTGTGAAATAAGCAAAGCCAATATCTTCATTTTGTGGAACTAGAAACTGAGACTTCAAGAGATTAGGTGATTTATTCAAAGAAATATCTATAGTAAGTATCAGATCCAGGATTAGAAACTAGATATATCATGTATTTATAAGATCTCTTCAATAGATAAAGTAACTTGGTGATTTTGATCTCTTCTTGTGTAGTGTGTACTACCAATGGCAGCTTGTGATGAATAATAATTTCTCCAAAAAAAGATGGGTAGCAGGGTCTTCTCAGCTGAGGTATTTCAGAGACTAACCTATAACTGATATGTAAATAGTAAATGCCCCTCCTATTTGTGTTATTTAGCCATATTTCCCAACTTGGAGGGATTATAAGATTCCTATTAAAAATATCACAAATTTGCACAAAGTTTAGAAAGTAGACATATTATTTAGAAGGCATTAGAATGTGCAGCAATGGAAATTAGATAATGGAGAGGATCTGAGAGAGAGAGAGAGAACACATATGAAAATAAAGAGTGAGGCATTATGTATTAAATCAGCAACAGAGCTGAGGGGAAGTCAACACTTTCTAAAAATACAAATATGGACTTTATACTTGACACCTCCTAGTCCAGACACTAAGTTTCTTATGAGTCCATGAAAAGAAACCAAGTTGTAGTAACATTAACAGAACCCCTGTGGCTCATGCTCCATGTCAATCTTTATACTTTTTACCTCCTTCTAAGCAGATGGAAAACAGAAAGGGCAGTGGCGGTCACAATTAGATCCTCAGTGCCATGACGATGTCCTAGAGAGTGCCAGGATCCATAGTCACATGGAGAATCACATAGAGAGAACTAGGAATCCAGAGGCAGAAAATTAAGCATAAAGTGGGCAGCAAAAGGAAGACCAGCAGCCCCTAAGTGTATGGGAAACCAGTGTAGATTAGTGCCTTTATTGAGATACTGGATTTATTTCCTAAGTAGGAGCCAAAATAGCAACGTTTTTGAACAAAGTACAAGTTTCCCCCACTATCAGAAAGTACAGGGTTCCTATGAAAACTTTCCTAAGCCAATAAAGTGTAAAGCAAATAAACAATTACCATTAATTTATATGGAAGCATTTTTAACCCCAAACATAAGCTTTCTTAATCTTTTCTGATACTTTAGGATGCATTTTGCTAACAGATACACAAAATCAATCAATACAAAACGCAGATGTTCAAAGACAGAGTTCAAAGCTATGGCAGATCAATGTTGAGTGTAGGTCCTAGAGGAAGACCACTTGGCAGCACCCCTCTCACTGCTTGGGTGCAGGATGCTTCTAGAACAGTTTGCTATAAAACAAATACTGAATGCTCTTTCTGCTTCCTACCTTTTTTGTTTTTGTTTTTGTTTTTTGTTTTTTGTATAAAAGTAAAATTCTTTGGATTTTTGGGGTTATCAAAAACAGGTACTAGTGTAGGTCTTGCATAAAAGCAAAGTGGTGATACTCAAACTTTCAAAAAGCAGGGGATACCTGTAACTCTTTATTTCCTATCTATGTAATGACGTATACAACCTAGGGCTTGGATGGTGATTCCACAGCATAATTAAACAAAAAATCTATAATTCTTCTCTCCTTAGAAGATAGCCCTGCATGCCTGATCCAGATGGCTCCTTAGTTCTTCCACAATTTAACTAGGTTAATGGGGCAAGGAGGAGAAAGAATAGGGAAAGATATCAAGTATGCCTTGAAATTTGCATATATCATTTAGACTCACTTCCCATTAGCCAGAACTTAGTTACATGGCCATACGTAGTTTAGAAAGAAGCTAGGGAATACAGTTTTTATGGACAGCCATATGGTTCTGCTAATCATTGAAGATTTTATTGCACTGAGAGTGAAGGGAAACAGTTACTTGGGGACTTACTAGCAGTCTCTGCCACAGTGCTGTCTTGTAGGCAGCTCAAGAAGAAGGCTGGCAGGAGCAGATTGTTGCAGGTGACATCAAAGGGGGCAGAGAAACCAAGAGAAGACAAAGGCTAAGAGGGAGAGCAAAAGTAGTAGCTGGAACGGAAGTCTGGCAAAGGTTAGGTTGGATATGCAAAATGTGAGAAGCAACCTTGCCCCGAGAAAGAAACCAGAAAGACATTATAAGAAAATGTCTATTTGACAGATGGGAGCTAATAGCCGTTGGTCACGGATACTTGAACTTTTAAAGTAGCATGTAGGTTCCATAAGACAACAAGGCCAAAGGGTCATTTTAGGTATATGTGTATTAGAATTATAACCACATTTATATACATAGGACAGTGATATTTATATGTAATCATAGTCACTTTACAATTATAAATTTATATTTTTGAATGGTCCTATTGGTAATATGTGATGACTAGACACCATAATATATTTACATTTTTTAAATTTTAATTATTTTATTTTAATTTTTATATTAAATAGCTTAATTTTTATATTTTATTTTGATATCTGTATCAAAATTAAAATATTGATATATTTTATCTGTTTTAATTTCTATTTTATTTTAATATTTTTATTAACATTTGATAATATTGAAATATCAATATATTACTATATGCAAAATATAGTAATCCCAGGACAAACAGGCTTAGGAACGAAGGAAAGAAAGGATTAGCCTAAGATACCTAAAAGTAAATGAATCTCAGCGTAAATAAAATTGATTCAAGGCAAAGCTTAAAGAAGGATTTTGTGATAGGTTTTTAAACTGGCCCCTCTAAGGAATGGTAATCGAAATAAAACTCAGGGGTATGAAATTTCTAGGAAGATCCAGTCATTGACCAACATCTCAGATGTATCCAGTAAAGAAGCTTTGTTTCTTGACCTTTGGGTTATACCTGGATCTCAACTAGAAAAAGGTTCATTATTTTCTCAATTTTCAGAAGTCAGAAACCATGTAAGAAAACCACCACCACAGCTAGATTCAGATGTCAAAGAGAATAAAACAAGACAAAAGAATATGTGAAGTTCAACAAACTGGACTTTGTGTCTATACTGTGCCATTCCTATCTAAAAATTCTTATACCCTTATACCGGCAAGATTTGTCACACTGTAACCAAAAATACTTCTATTTGTTAAATGTGTGATGCATTAACTCTCACAAAGAGATGTAGAGGGAAAGATAGGACAAGTCTCCAGTTAAAAATCAAATGAGGAGAATCTACTCGATACCCTTGAATTCGTACATCTATCAATGGGCATTATTAGCTCATGGAGAATTGCAAAACAGTTTTCCAGCGTTTTGACATCAGATCAGTCTTATTCCAACAGCAAGAGGATATTGAAAACCCTCTACTATTAGGTGTTTTCTATACAGCATAGTGGACAAGAAAGCGTGTCGTGGAATCTTCACTTCTGGATCTGAAATACACTACCTAACCATCGTATGATTTGAGACAAGTTACTTAAATGCTTTAGGTTTTGTTTTTGTTTTTGTTTTTGTTTTTCATTTTCTAACCAGATTTCAAAAGTAAACTTCCTTCCCAGAGCTGTAGAGAAGATTTAATGGGATGACAGATTAAGGAAGCACTTGCTGGCCGTGATACAAGAAACTAGTAGGTGCTCACAGTACGAGGGTTCTCACAGAGGGCCTGTGGAGCTCTGTGTGCCGGACAGAATGGGACTCTGCAGCAAGTCGAATCTGGAACGGAGGACTTCTGCATTCTCATCGCTGCTAAGCAGGTCATGCCACCTGTATACAAGGTCCTTTCTCCAGACCTTGTCATAGCTACTCCTACTCTGATTTGGGAACAAGTCTAAAAAGGTGAAGGTGGCAGTTTCCAGTTTTGTCCCAATGTCCTGCTAGTACTCCCATCCTTTACTCCATGACATTATGAGGTACTAGATGATATTTGCAAGTTGAAATTACTATTTTAAAGCTAGTAGACTTCAGATTCAATGATTACTATCCTGCTTTTTCACTCGAATATTTTCCATTTGCTTTGGTTTTTTGTTTTTGTTTTTGTTTTTGTTTTAGGGGAAATCTATTTTGTAAAAGATTTATTTCTAAAAATGAACCATGCATTAATTTCCTGAGACTCCTGTACTAAATCTTCACAAATTGGTCACAGAGAAACAACAGAAATTTTTCTTCTCACAGCTCTGGAAGCTACAAATCTGAAATTCAGCAGGGCTGTACTTTGCTCTGACAGAGAATCCATTCTTTGTCTCTTTTACCTTCTGGCATTGCTGGGCTTGTGGCCATGTCACTCCTGTCTCTGCCTGTATGTTCACATTTCTTTCTCCTCTGTGTCTGTGTTAGATGCCCTTGCCTCTCTCTTATAAGGTACATGTGCTGACAATTAGAGCTCACTCAGATAATTTAGGGCAATCTCCTCATCTCAGAATCCACAATTTAATTACATCTTCAAAGTTTGTTTTTCCAAATAGTGTAACATTTACAAACTCCAGATATTAAAACTTGACATTTTGGGGGGGCCATTATTCAACCTATAGAATAAACTGTCTAACTGATATACCTACCTTAAAGGCATTTCTCCTTCAAGGTTAGATCTACCCCCACCCCCCCACCCCTTGTATTGCACTTAGTGTGACTCATGGGTTTTGTTTATTCATTTGTTTTAGGTTCTATGATTATCTGGAATACACATACTTTGGGGAGTAGGTGTTGTAAAAGTGAAAGTAATTTGTAACAACTTCATTCACTATACATGTACCTAATCTAAGCTTTTAGTATCAGTGTCTCAGGAATTTCTCAAAGTACTGAACAAAACATCACATGCTATATATTAGGTATATCAACGAAAATGTTTGCTGATCCTTAGTCCAGCCCACATAAGTTGTAAAAGTTACTGGCAAAAAAAAAAAAAAAAAAAATGCAGAAGGTACAAAGATACCACTTGAAGCACAAAGGATGGTATTTTCACCTGACAGGCAATTTATATTCATGAAAAAGTATAATTATTGATTTAGAACCCACATTGAGAGCACCTTCCTTCTAGAGCTCTTGAATTTATGAATGAGAAAACTGAGACCTACAGTGAGCAAGTGCTTCAAAAAGGCCATGCACCCAACCAGAGGCAGCACTGGGACAAGAAGCCTGGTTCTTTGGCTCCAAGGCCAATCCTCCCTCCAACACTTGCTGGGAAAAGCCTTCTACTTCATTAAATCAGTTTCTCATTATCTTAAAGGGCCTGAAATAAATCTCATTATTTATGAAGTTAGGTTAAATATTTATGTTATTTTAAGAAAGGAAAAAATAAAAATAAATGCAGAAAAACTCACCAGAAATCTTCGTGTAAAAGCTACAGAGAACACAGGAAGAAGAGGATGAAGGAGAAAGAAGAGAAGGAAGAGGTGCTGGAAGAGGAGGAGAAGAGGAGAAAAGGAAAGGAAGGGGATGCGGGGAGAAAGGAAGAAAGATACCTGTACTAAAGCAGGGGAAAACCTAACTTAATATTTTTGTTGCCATGGTAACGATGCAGTTTTATCCATTCTTATCCAAATGTATGACTGTCGGACTCCCCTCCCCATAGATGGAGTGCACAGCTGCTTAGTAAAGGTTAAAGAGCTGTACAAAATATATTTTCACCTATTAACTAACTTGATTTATTTTTTCAATTGGATTAAACAATGACAAGAAAATAGAGCACTTCTTGTCATTGTTTAGCCCAATCAGGAAAAAAAAAAAATCACATGGATTGCAAGAAAAGAAGTCAGTCGCTCTCCGCTCTCCTACTGTCATGAATAAATAATTCCTGATTGATATACGATATTGTTGTCATTTATTAGATTAACTAGTTGTAACCTTATAAATCTGAGGTCAAGTGCCTGTGGAATTGGAGCTAATAGAAAAAAAAATATTATGGGAGATGAATGGGAGAGAGACAAACAAGACAAACAATGCCTGACAGTGTTTCTCAAACCTTCTGGGCCACAGGAATTACCTGGGGTCTCCTTAAAAATGCAGATTCAAGAGTCACTGGCGGGGGAGGGGGAGTGATCCCTTAATTCTCACTAGGTCCCAGGTGATGCTAAGGTCATTGACCCACCATTCAAGTTCCAGCTATTGATGTGGGAGTTTCCACAAAGGGTTGAGAAACTGCAGAGAAGTTCGAGTGAGCATAAAACACCGAACTTTCTAGAGTTGATATGTTGTACGTCACAACCTGTCTGATGTGTTTTGTGCAAGTCCAGTATCTCAGTTCTGACCAAGATGCCCTGAAGTTCCTTTCAGCTTGAACTAAATTTTAGACAGTTTCTTCCTCTCTGGGTCTCTCTGACCTCCTTTTTTTTTTTTTTTTTTAAGAACATTTACTTTAGAAACCTGGTAACTGTAAATCCTTTCTCTGCCCCTTTGATATGTATGTAAATCTTCTCTCCCAGACTCTTGCTGGTTTTACAATCCAGGAAATGTCTTTCTCAAGGACCTGGAGGTCACCTCTTTGAAATGCAGGACAAAAAGAGGTAGTTCCCACTCTCTCCCCGGCTCTGTGGGAAGGTAAGAGCTCAGCTTTAAGGGACAATTAGCAAACACAGACTAAACACAAAGAAAAGCATTTCCTAACTTCCAGGCCAAAGATGCTTCTGTTGCCTCAAACTGAAAAATCTCAAGATCCCCCCCTTACTTGAGCCATGCTTCAGGCCCTTCTCGCTAACATGGGATGTTCTCATTTTATGGGTTTACAAAGAGATCTCCCTGGCAGGTCCCAGAGCATCATTTCCTGGCTCCCCTTTTCTATGAGCTCAAACCCTGTCACTTTGGTCTCACAGAGGAGAGCTACTTGGACACTGTTCTCCCCAGATCTTGACTCAATCACCATTTTCTTTCCTCCTCAAATGACAAACATAAGCTAAGTATCAATTTGTGTGTGCCTGAGAGATGTCTGAGTCCCTAGATTTCAAATCTCTACCTATACGTAGCCATGCTACCCCAGGACTTTTATGAATCATCACAATCAATAGAATAAAATTATTTGCCTTGTGTGCATACAGGATTACCTAACTACCCCATGTGTCAATCTAGAAATTCTTGTTGACATATTCTCAATGTATGTCAAAGGAGTAAATTTTACGATTGGAAAAAATACCGCTTAACTAAAATGAGACTTTAAAATTCTTTTACTGGGGCAGCCCAGGTGGCTCAGCGGTTTAGCACCTGCCTTCAACCAGGGCCTGACCCTGGAGACCCGGGATCAAGTCCCACGTCAGGCTCCCTGCATGGAGCCTGCTTCTCCCTCTGCCTGTGTCTCTGCCTCTCTCTCTCTGTCTATCATAAATAAATAAATAAAATCTTTAAAAAAAATAAATAAAATAAAATTCTTTTACTTCCAAACATATGTGATATTTTTGAGTTATCAAGTATTTTCTCCAATATTCAGTATATCTTGTATTCTGTATTACATAACATACAATTTTTTTGACAACTACCTAAATAAGATTACCAGCACTGAGTGTGTAATAGGAATGCTTTCTGTAGCCCTTACACTTTACTGTCATCCTTACAACAATCTGTGTGTCACATGCTGTTTATATCATCATTCTACCCATGAAGGAACTTGGAACACAGAGAAGTAACTGGTGTAAGGTCTTCTAGCTGACAAGTGGTGAAACATGGACCCAAGAATTTGCCTCTGTAGTCTGAGAGCTTAACCATCAAATATGTTGTGAGGAGCAGCGACTACAATTATTTCCCGATCCTTTGAAATCAATTGGAAATTAAGAAATATAGGAATCACAGCTAGACATACCTCCGCGTACCTTTGTTTTGACAAACGGTAGAGGACTGCAAAGACAGGTTAAAATTCATAGTAGTCCTTTGACCACTATTCTTGGTTCTCGGGATCTCTGGGTGGCGCAGCGGTTTAGCGCCTGCCTTTGGCCCAGGGCGCGATCCTGGAGACCTGGGATCGAATCCCACGTCGGGCTCCCGGTGCATGGAGCCTGCTTCTCCCTCTGCCTGTGTCTCTGCCTCTCTCTCTCTCTCTCTGTGACTACCATAAATAAATAAAAATTAAAAAAAATTAAAAAACATATTCTTGGTTCTCAAACAACTGATGAGCAAATGCTGTATGATATACATTTAAGATAATAACAGTATGCAATATATAACAAAATTTGTAAAATTTTGTAAAAACCTCCCCTCTCAAATATATAATGCATATATTCCAAAATATGTATATATAATGTTATAATAATATAAAATACATTTATATATACATATGTTCAATGCAGATATATATTCTTGCTGAAATCATAAATCTTTGACATAAAAAAAGTGTTAAAACAAGGCAGGCAATAATTTTTTTTTTTTTTTGCAGGCAATAATTTTATGAAACTGTGATTTGCAGCTCTTTTTTATGTTACTTCCATCAATGATTAAGTTATTTAAATGACATCCAGAAGATGATACTGATGCCATTTTTATTGAAATATGCAAAATACCTAGTAATGTTTTTACTAGAAATATGGTTATCTTAAGAGAATTAAAAGCCACAGATTGGAAGAAAATATCTAAATAATACATATCTGATATAGGACTAGTATCCAAAATATACAAAGAACCCTTCAAAACCAACAAGAAGAAGAACAATTTTTTTTTAAAGGCAAAAGATCTGAACAGATTGCTCACCAATGGAGATGTCCAATAAACATATGAAAGGATGCTTAAAATCATGTTGTGAATGAAGCACAAAGCAAAAAAAAAAAAAAAAAAAAGCACAAAGCAAAACAAGATATCACTGCACACCTCTTGTACGGCTAAAATTAAAACCAAAAACAAAACAAAAACCTGACGATACCAAATGCCAGAGTGGATGTGGGGCAACAAGACATTCATTGCTGATGGGAATGCCAGATGGCATATCCACCTTGGAAAGACTGGCAGTTTCTTCTAAAACCAAACATAGTCTTGCCACGTGATCCAGCAGTAATGCTCCTAGGTATTTACCCCGTTGAATTAAAAACTTACATCTGCACAAAAACCTACACACAAATGTTTACCGCAGTTTTATAAAAAGTGGCACAAAACCATGGATGCAACCAAGAGGTTCTCAAAAAGTTAATGGGTAAACGAATTGTGTTACATGCATACAGTGAGCTACTTTGCCTCAACACAAAGAAATTAGCTATCAAGTCACAAAGGGCATGGAGGAAACTTACGTGCATATTGGTAAATGAAAGAAGCAAATCTGAAAAGGTCGTACGGGACATGATTATAATTACATGGCATTCCGGAAAAAGCAAAACTGTAGAGAGTAAAATGATTAATAGTCGCCAGGGGTTCGGAGTGAGAGGGGTTGGTTTAAACAGTGAAGCAAAGGGAATGTTTAGGGTAAAACGAGACTGTGCATACTGTAATGCTGATTAATGGCATTATCTATTTGTCAAAAGTGAAAGACACAAACACTGAGTCTTAATGTGAACTGTCGATTTAGTAAGTAATAATGGGTGGATATTGGCTCATTTATTGTAACAAATGCACCACACTAATGAGAGATGCTAATAACAGACGAAACTGTGTAGGGACCTATATGGGAACTCTTTGTGCTATCCTCTCAACTATTCTGGAAATCTAAAACTGTTCCAAAGTCAAGTTTATTAGTTTAAAAAAATGATAAGCAGTAGATAAACATGACACACCACTAGTAACAACAATGTTCTCACTGTAGGTTATTGCAAGCTATATGCACTGTTTTTGAAATCCAGTTACGAACTAATTATATGTGAACAAGGCCAAATTCCTAGTGCAAATAATAAGCATTCTACTATTTAAAAATGACATAAATTAGGGTCACCTGGGTGGCTCAGCAGTTGAGCATCTGCCTTTGGCTCAGGTCATGATCCCAGGGTCCAGGATTGAGCCCCAATTGGCTCCTGCAGGGAGCTTGTTTCTCCCTCTGCCTGTGTCTCTGCCTCTCTGTGTGTCTCTCATGAATAAATAAATAAAAATCTTAAAAAAAATAAATAAAAATAAAAATGACATAAGTTACTTTAAATCCAGCAGTGAGGCCACAGATAAATAACAGAAAACGAAAATGCACATTCTGAATTATCTGATAATTTTATTTTAAATGGCTAAAACAGATTAAAATAAATCTGTCTGTTAGATGAATTGATAGCTAATCTTTTTTTTAAAGTTAAGTAGAATTAGACTAGAAATTTAAGGCTAGTCTTTAAAAAAAGAAAAAAAAGCACATATTTAATTTAAAGGCAGGATCTTAAAAAAAAAAAAAGCAGAATCTTCAGAGTAAGAAAAACCTGGTTTCAAATTCCAGCTTCATACGACCTACTAGCTGAATGATTTGAGGATCAGTTATCTATCCTTGAAAACTTATTTTTTTCCTTTGCATATAAAATAGAGATAATAATGTGACCTCATCTATGCATCTAAAGCCTTAACATGCTACCCACCATGTACTAAGTACTCGATGATAAGTCATTATAAATATTGCTGTCGGTATTGACAAAACTCCTGATTACCAAATGAAAGCAGTATGTGAGGTTCAATTAGTTCTGCTTCTGATCCATAGAATTTCATATCAGGTAGGGATTGTTGAAGCAATGCTTCAATTTTAGAGGTGAGAGAATTGAGGATTTCATGTTTGAGCACTTGTTCAGTGCCAGATAACTCGTTAATTGGTGGCTTTCAAGTCATTTATTTACTGCCCAGCCTTGGATAGTAGTCCTTGATTTTATCACAACCATAATGACTGCAGATTTTTTCCATCATCCTCTAAAAAAAAAAAAAAAAAAAAAAAAAAAAAAAAAAAAAAGATTTATTTATTTGTTCGAGAGTGAGCCAGACAGTGGGGGACAGAGACAGAGGGAGGGAATCTCATGCTGACTCCCCACCGAGTGCAGAGCCCAAGGCCTGACTCCATCCAGACCCATGAGAGCCAAAACCAAGAGTCAGAGGCTGAACCCACTGAGCCACCCAGGTGCCCCTCCAACATCATCCTCTTCCAGAAGGTTTTCCTGAAAGGGATTTTTCTTTCTCTGTCTTCAGTATGGACGGTTTCACAGAACAACACTGGACTAAGTTGAAGGAACAGACCCTGGTTGTAGTTCTGATTTTTTCACTTGCCAAAAAAGTCTCCTCGCAAGGAGGATATCATGTACTCTCATTGAATATTCAGTCCCTTCAAGTGTTTATTGGATACTAACTCAGAATTTACTCATAAGTGCTTCGTGTGCGATTACTGGAAGGCTGTGATAGAATGTATTGAAAAGTGAGATGGAAATCACCATGTGAAATATAAATATAAAGCTGGGTTATATCTATGACACTCTGAGAGGGAGTTTAAAGCAGATCATGTTCAAAGGAATTCACTGGACTAATAACCCTAGCCAACGTAAGAATGCACATTCACTCGAAAGAGGTGTTTTGTCTTATTTTTATTTATCGCTAGTGCTATGAGCGGTGGATAAGACTTAATTGTCATTTTAATTAAGCGACATAACAAATTACAAGGATATTGTCAGGATTAGTATTTGACAGCCGGTTGAAAAAGTGCACCTTAAGCTCCGGGGAGTAATGCAATATAGGCTGAGAAAGATAGAAGTGTGCATTTTAAACATCATTTGATTCTGTAGCTCAGTGTTGAAAAGCTAGGTTTTAGCTCCAACTTTTATAAAAATAATATACCTTTAACATGAAATGAAGCCACTAATGAAAAAAGATCTCCTTAAAGTTCAAAATCAAAACAGACGCATATCCTGAATCTTGTAACTATGAGCTCTGTGCTATCTAAAAGAATGTTACTTATGCATGTTATTATGATCGCTCCTCATTAACAAAATTAACAGGCGACCTAGTAGGGGAGCCGCTCAGTGTGGTCCTTTGAAAAGATCTTGCTGTTAAGTTCTGTAAATAGAATAAACAGTCTGTGTTTTAAGCATATATCCCTCCACATCCTGAACCGACTTCATTCTCTATGGGCTCTACTTAAACTATATTTAAATTGCGATTCTTAGTCACGACTCTAACAAGAAGCCCTTATATCATTTGTTTAAAGAAAGGTCGAAAGAAGAGAGAAAACTAACTCATCACAAGTCTTTCTACACAGGACAAAAGAAGAATTTCATTTCTAAAAATTCTCGAGCAGTTGGTGATTTCTACAAAAGCAGAGCAGATGGTTTTCAAAGACCCTGGAAAATGCATTGATATATTTAAAAATAATTTGCTGGAGAGCTGTAAGGAGTGTCGTCGTGTGCTCCAGAAGATCCCGATCGGTGGAAGTGAGCCTGATAACTAGGGAGCCAAATGGACAAGGCCCCACATTGAGAGGGATGGGGTGGGGAGCAGATAATAATCATCGTTTCTACTTCCTAAGGGTAAAGGGTAATAGGTGTGCTGTGTCTATCTACTGCTTCAAAGTACTTTCATATGAAGGGGTTGGTTGGAACCTGTCCCTCTAATACCTTTCTAAGGTCAAGTGAAAGACTTGCAATAAAAAGGTAATGCCAATGTAAATACAGTCTCGCTTATTTTTGGTCCTTAGTATCAGCAGTTTAAGAATGTTTTGATAAGCCTCCTAATTATCTAGTTCATTAAAAGCATAGAAAAGAAGGGCCTTGCCTTTGGAAGGTGTTCTTTCACCCCCGGATTAATTTCTGGTTTGTAAACCCCAAGCGCTGGATTATCTGATCTCTCTCATCCTGCTAGTGAAGAGAAGAGTCCTGACCTTACAAAGAGTTCAAGTCCATCCTCCAAACTAATTGTCTAAATTTACGTAAAGATAAGATAATGGTGGAGTGCAGCTAGGCTTAGGTTTCCAGTTCAGGACCATCTTGACTGGGACACGCTTTCCTTCACTTATTTCCTTGCTATAAGATCATTTTCTTTCCATTCCTTTTTCTTCCTTCCTTCCTTCCTTCCTTCCTTCCTTCCTTCCTTCCTTCCTTCCTTCTTTCTTCTTTCTTTCTTTCTTTCTTTCTTTCTTTCTTTCTTTCTTTTTCTCTCTTTCTTTCTTCTTTCTTTCTTTCTTTCTTTCTTTCTTTCTTTCTTTCTTTCTTTCTTTTTTTTCTTTCTTCCTTCCTTCCTTCCTTCCTTCCTTCCTTCCTTCCTTCCTTCCTTCCTTCCTTCTTCTTCCCATTTCTAAAGTCCTCCATTTATGTGACTAAAGATCGGTGTCTCGTTGGCCATTGTGGATGATTTCCAGTTTGATATTTCATCCAAATGTAACAGGTGCTCACCAGCATTCATTAACGGCTATTAATAGTAAAGGTGTGTTCCGTGGAGTAAATGGATTCTTGTGAGTTCTTTGGAGGATCACTTTAGCTAAATTGAAAAAAAAAAAAAAAAAAAAAAAGGAGTGGGAAGGTTGTGCCTTAACCAGTTACTTTGATCCTGGTAGGTTAAATTTATTAGCAAGTTTCTGTATTTAGCAAGCATTTGAACCACAGTTTCCCACTGCACTTGCCAACGATTTATGCAAGTCAACCACCAAATGTCAGCTTTCTTTGGGGAGGGGGTAATGCAACCTCCCACAAGCCTAACATTAATACCCAAAGGCCTTACTGCCTTTCTGTTTCCCTCATTCAAATAAACCTAGTAATAAACATTCCTAAACTAGATGATTTATAGAGAGTTGGTAATAAATAATACAGAGACCTGTATAAATTACGGCTAAAGAAAAATACTCTTGGAAATTAATAGATGTAGTAAGAGGTACCATATAGCCCATTGCAGCATGCTGCAAAATTTACTGTTGAATGCATGTTATAAATTTGTCACTGAACAAGGAGAAATATGGGATCAAGCCCGTGGAACTATGGGCTCCAGGATTCGTTGTGAAAATAAAAATTTTCAAAAACTTTTTACAACAGTCTAAATAAAGTAGGAGAAATTCTGTTCACTTATATGAAATATATATTTCACTACACACAAATCAAATGCTGAGGGAAACATTTACAAAGTAGGAAGTAGGTCATTACCAAAGGGCTCATAAAAAGCGCCTGCATCGTGTAAGGCAAAATTTCAAGGTAGTAAGTTGTTAAACTTTTGTTTTTATTTTGATTACTTTTGGCCTGAAGGCAGAGGTTATCCAAGACTTTCTCAAAATATTATTTTAATGATAATAATGTTCAAAATCACCGTTATGGTTCATTGTTTCTTGAGTGGAATATAACATAGATTCAAAAATGTGTTCAGTGCTGTATTTTATCTGTGTTATGTGTAAAACTATTACCTGAAATATATATACGCCAAAAATCTGCCTCTTCTTATAGAACAGGAACACTGAATAAAATTGTAAAGGGTCATAAAAAATTTAAGTAAATTAACCCATGAAAGTTAATGTAGTGGCAATCCACATGGTCAAGATATAGTGTTAGTTTCCTATCACTGCTGTAGCAAACCACCACGCACCGAGTGGCTTAACACAATACACGTTTATTTTCTTACAGTCTCATTGATCAAGTTTTGCCAGGTCAAGACCGAGATGTCAGCAGAGCTATATTCTTTCTGGCTTAAGGGGAGAATCTGTTTGCTTGAATTTTCCAACTTCTAGGGACCTCATGCCCACCCCGACTGTGGCCCCTCCTTCTGTCTCCAAATAGAGCAATGGCAGGTCAAATCCTTCTTGCAACACTTCAGGAACACTGCGATTGCATTGGGTCCGACGCTGATAATGCAGGAAAATCTTCCTGTTTTATGGTCAGGTGAGTAGCAGACTTGATCCCATCTCCAGCCGAGGTTCCTCTTCTCATAGCATATTTTTATGTTCTGGAATTAGGCTGTGGCTTTCTCAAGAGAGGCCATCATTCTGCCTATCAAGATAGAGACAGAGATTCACTATTTAGAATCAGTTTTATTTATGGATGCAACATTTTTCAAAAACACCTAAATTGGCAAACTCAAGTCTCACCATAATAGAGGGTAAAAGGATACACAAGAGCTTTATATTTATTCTGTTTACAATCCTTTATCTGGGTGATTACATTTCCATCCCTTGAAGGTTTCATTAAAAAAAAAAAAAAACAAAAGGGGCATGAGAAGTACATGTGGCTAAAAATTATGGAGAGCACAGAAAAAGTGGCATTCTACAACCTTCTTGAACTGCACATTGCTCTTACAAATCCATAAGACTTGAGGATTTATGCATTCTATCCTGCCCTGGTTCTATTCTGAAATACGCACAGTACTATTCCCTTATCATTTTTTAGCTGCTGCTTCTCTCCGCTCTGTGTGCCAGGTTGGAAGATTAGAGGTCTAGGACTTAAAGAAATACAGAATAAATCAGCTGCTGTTCTCAGAGTGCCCTAGAGTCAAGTAAGTTTTTAAAAAATACAATTATGAAATAGCATGCTGAATGGATGTATTTCATATACAATACCTCTTATTTCTCTTTCCTGTAATATCAGCATGTCTAACCATGTCAGGAGAACATCTGATCACTCCCTTTCTCAAGTACATTCTCCATAATCTCTTAATATTTAAGGCTATGAGTATCTCGTTAAGAGGCTAAGGCTATAGTGGTTGAGTTGGGAATATTGATACATACGATACATTGCTTAACAGTTTTCTATTTGCAAGTATCACGTTGAAAATACCATAGAAGGTCATCTCCATCTCCTGATACTTAGGCAGAATTAAATATAATTAATTAATCTAAGTAGATAAATATCTATTCTACTTGTTAAAACAGACAAAAGCTTCTGTTTTTTTTTTTTTTCTCCGATCATTGTAATATGGTGCCAACATGAGCTAAAGTAGCAAAATAGGAGTTTGGAATAGGAGTCTGGAAGATAGGATCAGACTTAGGGTTTGACAGTGACTCCATGTACACCCAAGACAAGTGAATAAAACAATGATTCTTTTAAAAATTGTCTATCAAGCCATCCATTCATCCATCCATCCATCCATCCATCCATCCATCATCTACTATAAATTTTGTGTATATGCACCACAACCATCTCTTTCATATTTAGGAACTCCAAAATCTCTAATCTGACTTGATAACCCACCCGCCATTTTGCCATCACAAAGGCTAATTTAAGATTCATTGTTGTGTTCACGATACTAATTTGCTTGTTTAGCCGCCCATCCTGCTAAATCTTAGCCCAGAAGCAATACCATGTGAGACAACTATGTAGGAGGATATTTCTTACAAATTGCACTGATGACCCAAGAGTTGTAGTCCTGTGGACAAGATAAAGCTCCATTTATAGTTTGCAGCCAAAGTTTAAGGAGTAACAGGGTCAGAGAAATAACTATATAAAAATAGCAAGTAAGTCATCATATCCTTTAATCATTGTGTTGAATCATGTTTGTTCTTAAGATACAAACTTGTTGTTCTTAAGAAACAAACATATAGACATGTTTTACTAATTTTATGGAAAACTCAGCTGTAATCTATTCTGTCCATAAAATACTATTAGATCAGTCAACTTCGTGTTTTTTTAAAAGGTGAATACTTCTTACTCCAAGACAAAAGAAATAGTTTAATAAGAAAGACCAACAAGTCTTCTGGCTAGAATTATTTTTTGTTGCCTGTTAAAATTTATTATAGTTTGTATTCATATGCTAGTCTCTAGGTCAAGGGTTTATAATCCTAAAAAGGCAACAGAATTGTGTGTGAGGTTTTTAAAGTCTTCAACCTCAGAGGTTTTTATTGAATACATTCATTTATTTATTCAGCATTTACTATTACCAACAGCCAGGCACTAAGGCAGGCACTTGAGAGATATCAGAGAGCAAAAAGGAAAAAAAAAGAAAAAAAAAGTTTATAGATCACATAATAAGATACAGAGATAATAAACATAATAAATAGATAATTATAAGAGATGATAGAAGTTAAAAAAAATACCATGAAAAATTGTATCAAAGGAAACAGAAGTGTTTTAATTTAAATAGTTACCAGATATGCCTCACTGAGAAGGTGATATTTGAAGAAGACCTTGTAAAATATTGTAAGGAAGAAGGCAAAATTACTGAATCAAGGGCTTGCCCAGCCAGGTATGAGGTCCACATGACTGGAAAAGAGAATCTGAAGGAAAGATTAGTGAAAAAATGAGGACAAAGAAATACTGAATTTTGGGGAAGGGGCCAATATGCTTACCCTCTCTTATATGTTTTATTAACCCCATCTAAGCAATGAATACTAATTTCCATTTGTAAAGGAAATGGAAATTAATGTTACATGTGGATGAAGGAAACTTATCAAATAGCATAGAAATATCATTTAAAAAACATTCCTAAGGTTATATAATGAATATAGTAAGAGGTAAGTATGAACCATCTCTGAACTGTTAACCCAAAGACACTTGATGGTATTGGAAAATGGTATGACTATGAAGGAAATGATGGTGAAGGGAACATTTGGGAAGAGTGTAATGGTATCTTTACAAATATAACATTTAAGAGGCCCATTTCATAACTACGGATGGTTCTGCATTTGTGTTTACCCCAATGTTCACTTGAGATTTTGATCCACTGTCTTAAACCCTGAGTAATTACTATTTAGTAATTACATCCCACATGACTTCAAAAGTTCTATATACCTCAGAAGTTCTACCACAATATTCCTTTTCTTAAAATATATATTTTTTTTATTCATTCATGAAAGACACACAGAGGCAGAGACCCAGGCAGAGGGAGAAGCAGACTCCATGCAGGGAGCCCCATGTGGGACTCAATCCCAGGACCCCAGGATCACAAACTGAGCCAAAGGCAGATGCTCAACCACTGAGCCTCCCAGGCATCCCTACCACAATATTCTTTTTTTTTTTTTAAGTTATTTATTTATTTATTTATTTATTTATTTATTTATTTATGATAGTCACACAGAGAGAGAGAGAGAGAGAAAGAGGCAGAGACACAGACAGAGAGAGAAGCAGGCTCCATGCACCGGGAGCCCGACGTGGGATTCGATCCCGGGTCTCCAGGATCGCGCCTTGGGCCAAAGGCAGGCGCCAAACCGCTGCGCCACCCAGGGATCCCCCTACCACAATATTCTTGACACAGTGACCACTTGAGACATATTGGACATTTCTAGTGAGAGAAAAAGTACTTTGCAAGAAATACTCTGACTTGGTTGGTCAGAACTATCAGAAAGTCTTTTTGAAACCAGCCTCTTGTTTTTTATTATTTTTTTTTTCTGTTCTTCTCAAGCAACATTGAATAAATTCAATTTTAAGAAAATAAAAGAATTTAAACAATTATGAATCTATAATTATCCCTAATAGTCATTTTTACCCATAATAAGTATATCACATTCCTTTCACCATTTTTCAAAAACAATCTATGTCTTGTTTCATTTTTTTAACAAATATTTCTGAAAATAAAGCATTTGTTATGGACCTATGTAAATTACTGTAGAAGAATTGTCCACTTCCTTCAATGTATTGTGGCTCATATGGTTGGCATCTAGGCTATATACTCCCAGGATGCTACAACCAAGTTTAGCTTTCAGATATTCAGAAAAAAGGTATTGTATACAGTTTATTTTTCAAGTAGCTGAATATTAATATTTTTTCTTGTTTTATACTACTTTTATTATTTTTTAAGATTAGTTGTAATAAATTGTGTTGTTTTGCTTTCTTATGACTTTGAATCATCTTGAAGATTTTATTGACATTATGGAATCTTCCCGTTCCCTCTCAAGATGTTTTGTCAGGAATTTAATTTGATAAATAGTACAAAGGTTAGTCAACATCTCCATGTTCTTCAGCGTTAGGGACTACTTTTTCTTTGCAGTAATATTTCCAAAGTACCAATTGTTATTCTTACTTCCTTTGATTCTTTAGAGAGAAGAAACTTTTTAGGAGGCCATTCAGTCAATACTTTATCAAATTTACTAGTTAGAGAAAAATGAATGTTCTAGAGATATCCATTCTTTACATATGTGTGTGTGTGTTCACTTTGTTTACAAATCACTCACATACACGTTGGGCACCAGTAGATAAATACCTTATAATGATATTATATTATATACTTCACCACCCTATGTGTTAGATTTTATTGAAAATTATGGAAAATTATTTACTAAATATTCTTCATTCTCTGCTATGCCTATTTCTCCTCATACTTCATATGAAAGTATTTTCTTTGTAGAAATATTAAATCTTTCCTATATTTTTCTTTCTCCATCATATTTCAAATTAAAGTCCTTTTATTCAATAAACCTCTTAATACACCCCAGCTTCTATAATTTTGTCAAGTATAGAGTTCTCTTCAAAGGGCTCATGCTATTTTCACGTCATAATTAAAAAAAAAAAACACTATTTCTAGATATCACATATATATCTGTTCTCGATACTCATCCCCTGTCTCTATTCCTATTAAAATCTTAAAGTTGAAGAAGAAATTAATACATTAACAATGCCTCTAAATCTTTAAGTTTCTTATCTTGGATTTATTCTTTACTTAAATCTTTCAATAAACATATTTTTAACTAATTATGGTAGGTACTAATCTAATTTCTGTGGATATAAGAATATATAGAATGTACTCACTACTTTGAAATAATTTAGTGAAGGAAATATGTCTTTACAGAAACTGAAATGAGAAAGTGGAACATTGTGTCATGAAAAATTTTTCAAGAGAAGCAAGATTAAGGAGTGTCTGTTCTGTCAGAGGAGTTCAGGGGGTAAAATTAAGCTGAGCCATCTTTGGTGGATAAGCATTCAGGTGGTGGAAAAGGAAGAAGCAGGTGTCCAACAGAGGGAGTGAATATGTCAGGAGACGTGAGAAATCCTGGTTCACATGGAGAACCACAGTGTGTACCGTATATTATCTGTTAAGTGTCGAGTTTATATCCAATATAAGATGGAGATGATCATGGGAATAACGATGGAGGTCATAGTATGAAGAGTTTGCATACTACCTTGAAATTTGACTACGTAGGTAATAAAATGTTAAAATACTTTAAGCAAGTATGTGACATAGAGAGATTTGCATTTTAGAAGAGTTATTTTTGTGGAATATGGAGAATAAATTAGGTGGTTTAAAACTGGAAAAAGTAATCTACATAAAAGTTGTAGATGAAGTTATGGTCGAGAAGATGGCTAAAAACACAGCTCAAGGAAAAAAAACGATATCTTTAAGAAAAGATAATAATTTCAACACTAGAGTCATCAGCATCACCAAACATCACAGAAGGGACAGAAAAGACAAAATAAGGATTGAAAATATGATATTGGAAATGGAAAAATTATCCAAAAAGAAGAGTAGGAATATAAACCAAATTGGAGGAGCTTTGAGAGCTGAATAGAAAGAGCACTTTAGAAAGGTGTTTAGACTACTCTTTGGTGAATAAATCAATTAATTAACTAATCATTCTAATAATTAATTAATCATTCTAATACTCTTTATTCCTCTGAATACTTATCAATTTAGCAGATATTCATGTGAGGAGATTTAGACATTGGGAATATAATATGAACAACCAAAGCCCCAGCCCTAAGGCCCTAGAGGCGTTTAATGGTATGATGGGTAAAAAGCTCTTCATTGTCTCCCTACTGCAGTTCCTTAGGCAAACACAATAGTTACTTGGGCTGATGAATCTTCCTAAGAAAGAAACTAACAGGGAGTAACTTAGGTTCTAAAGTGACGCAGTCCATTATCTCTCAGCACCGTGTGGCAATTACATTTTTATGCACTAAGAGTGAAAGAGGCAGGGATCTGCGGTTAAACTTTTATGCATCACTATTTACAGAAGTGGAATAAATATCCATCAATGACATCATGCATACAAGAGCATTCATCAAGGGTTAGAAGAAGGAAAGGAGTATCTGTGATTAACTGTTTATTCTTCAATTCATCAAGTGGCAAAATAAATATGCTTCAGTTTAATGGTTGACACATTCAGAGCAAGGAGTGGGATATCGGTTGGTTCAAATTGTGTATGTTACTAATTTCAAGAGCAAAATAAAAATCCATCAATGACATACCAAGTAATTGGAAATGCTTTGGAGGATTTGTCCTGAGATTTTATTTCCCCAAATTGCTTTCTCAGAACTTGTCACATCGAAAAAAAGTCTGCCCTGATTTGTTGATACATCAAGTTCTGTGGAGAACTAGTCATGGTTCAAAGATTTGCACGACTGTTTATATGACATATGACAACAAACCTAATACAGACCAAAGACTATCGCGGTATTTTTGAGTAATTTTATGGAAACTTCTAGCATCAGCAATGTAGGCATTATATGTTAGACGGGTTTCATTAATTAGATACCAAAGTATGGCTTGAATTTTTGTAGAGGATCTTTCCACTGTATCTATACAGTATGACTGGGCAACGTTTTATAGCTCTTTTCCCCTCCAAATTATATCATTATATGCCACATATGTTACACTGAAAAAACGTACAGCTTCTCAAATATGTTCAGTATTACAAAGCTTTATAGTATTTGGAGTCCACTCCTGGAACACTGGCCATCAAACCAACAATATTACATCAAAACTTTATCTTGTTTTCTATAACGAATAGGGCATAAAATGGATATCTTGAAAATTCAAGTTGCTGAGGACTGCAACTGCACCAGAACCTAAATATTTACCAATTGCCTAGTCTGGAATAACTGAACAATATTACATAAAAATGAGATTATTTATTACTGCTGTACAGCGATTTGGGGCTAAGAGTAAGACGAATTGTTGTCCCAGTCTCCATATTACATTCTTTTAAAAATCTGGATTAGAGAAAAAAGTATTTTACATATCCATTTGAATTGAGGAGAAATATAAACATTGCATCATTATGTCTCTCATAAAAATAGGAAGCAAATGATCAAATCTAACTATTCTTGCTCTTCCCTTTTATGATACAACTGTGAAAATTTTTTGTTGTTTGTTGTTCACAGTCTCTTAACAAGAACCATTAGAACCAAAGGACTAATTTTTCTAAGTGACCCCATTTGCAGGAATTGTCAAGGAAGAAGTTTTGTTTCATGAAGTAAAGAATTTCCATTTTATTCTTTATTACAGCATAATTCAAGTCAAAGCCATTAATGATTAAATGTTTTAAAATGTCAAAGTGAAGTTAAAATCTCTTCTTCTTTGTCCCTCATTTTAAGATTCCAGCTTTATAGCTGTCTGATTAAGAGCATAATATCCAGATCCTACTTGGGAGACAAAGGTGGGGAAGGAGTAATATACAAAAGAAGGAAAGATGCTGTAATCCTTGTTGTCCAACCTTTTTCATTTCACAACAGCCTTAAAAAGAAAATATTTGCACAGCATATTGGATAAAGTGAGAAGGTGTTCATAGTCCAAGGCAACAAGTCAAGATTCAAAATGTAGAGATAAATCCTTTAATGGCTTGTCTGGGGGGTTATCTGCACTTTGAGCAGAAGGAACATAGACTGTTTGATGTGAAGCCTCCTCAAGATTTAATTCAATAAAGATACCCCAAAGTATAATCAGGTGCTTCTGTAATTAACAACACAAACACATGGATGCCAAGCAAGAATTATGCTAGAAATGTAGCAAGTGTATGTTCTCTCCACCATAGAAATGAAGAGCACATACACACGTACAGATTTCCATTTCTGTCTTGTGCCCAGTCATAGTCTTATAAAATGATTAGAAGGTAGAAAGTCCGGGATTTTTTTTTTTCACTATAGCTATCGATGTACTTTAAAAAAATGAATATATACTTTCATAATGAATAAATTTCATATGAATATAGAGTTAGATATTAATATAGGTTTAGACGTACAAATGCCTGTGCTCATTGGAATGATGACTGTTTCCCCTGCTTTGGTGAAATCTGTACGTTCTACAGGGAGTAGAGGGTTCATTAATTTTATAGACATGCTCTTTAAAGAAAGAAACAGAGGGTGAATGCAGTAATTGCTAAATTGTGCCAAAAGAAAAGAACAGTAGCAGTTAAGTGGCTAGTTAGTTTTTATTTATATGTTTAGAGATTAATATAATAGCTCTAACATGCATTTCCCTTGTATAACATCTCTCTTGTTAAAAAAATACTAATTTCTTCAGAAAAACAACATGAAATCTCTGCCTATAGTCACTTGATCACTAATATTCAGATTGCTGTTAAATGTCTAATGATTTTGATTAAACTAAGTCTTTAGTAATCAATTAAATGAAATAGCATTATTCCCATTTAACCATCTCTATGTTCTTACTTCAAATTTTACTTTAAGAAAAGGGGTGGGGGGTAACAAAACTCACAGTGACCAAACAGACCAGGAGGTATGGCTAAAGTGTTGCTCAGCTGGCACACTCTCAATTTTTTTCTTTAATCTGAGGAGTAAATATTTGGGCTTTTCTAAAATGTTGGTCCTCTTTCAGCAGGCAGAGGGGATATGAATTTTTTTTTAAATACCCATGTTGAAAACTCTGCATAAATTCATGATTCATCTATTCCCAAAGGCAGACCCATTTTCATTCTGAAGGCAAGAAAATAAAAGTTTCTACTTTAACATGAAGCAGCCAAAATATTTTGTCCTTTTGGTACAGCCCTGAAAGAGGAGATCAAGATCCAGAGTCTACTGTTCCTTGAAGCCCCATGACTGGTCGACCCAGTTGTATTAAACTGCTCAGGGATCAAGTTTTTTTTTTTTTTTTTAGGGATCAAGTTGATGAGGCTCCCAACACGGGTGCAGGTAAGCAGCATGATTGCCTACCAGAAAGAAGAGAGATGCCAAATAATAATGATCATACAAATGAAAATGATCTCCATGTACAAGCATTTTAGATAAACAATCATCTATTTTGACTTGTAGGTTGAATATATCATTAAACACTTAAATTATATATAAAGTCAACCCAAAAGTGACCTTCGGTAGATACTTGGTTTTATATGTTTTATCCAGTACTCAGGGTCTTGGGGTAGCAATCTCTCTTATAACCCCCCAATAATGCCTTGCATAAACATTATCAAATGAACCTGAGTTGAGATCGGATTTTGTTCTATATAAGTATCTCTTCAGGGGCAAGGACATAAAATAGGACTTAGTATCACTTAACAAGTACATACATATTTTTTCCCCTAAAATGAAATGTAAGATTAATGCCAGATTGACTAGGATAGTTTTAATAACTATGGACAGCAGCAGCAGGAGGCAGATGTTAGACTACCCACATTGCTCTAATTTTAAGAATGCATATCAAATTCCTTTCTTTTTTTTTCTTTCTTTTTTTTTAAAGAAAAGGTATTTAAAAATCTCACATTTAATCTCTTCTCCCACACAGGTTATATTACAGCTCAGGCATGACACATATTTCTGTTCAGATGTTACTAATATTGTGTTATTTAAATAGATTTTTCTGACAGACACTGTTTTTTTGGAGCAGAACTCTTTTTTAATTGTAATGCTAGTGTTTTAAAAATTGTATTTTTTTTCTACCTAAAACACTCATTGCTTGCTCAAGTCTTTGAGGATATCTAATTTTATTGCACTATCAAAGAAAATGTTTTTACTATAGCAAAAGTCAACAGTCACTATACATTTGAGAGAAGCAGGGCATAAAATCTAATCCTGATTTTATTGATGGTTTGAGAAATAAAATGAACTCTTCTTGAAAAATAATATGAATTTTCTCTGACTTTCAACCCTTCATTTCTTAGCTGAAATTAAATTTCTTCTTGTTTCTTCTTGGATAAAATAAGCAACATAGACTTGTATGTATGTGATATACAGTTAGGGCAATAATACTCACTGAACACTTAATCCATCTCCCCCACCCCAATGAGTTAGGTCTTGAGTCTTTCACAGAAGAACTTTGAAATAATTGAAATTTAGAACCTAAATTGAACATGACTTTAACCATAGTTCAAAACACTGAAGGGATTGAAATACTTAGAAAGAGCTTACATTTGGGAAAATTCATTTTCCCACAACATATTTAATTTTTTTTTTCACTTTTTTGCTGTCACTGACAGTCTACTTGTTCATCATTCTCAACATTTAATCTTACGGGATGTCATTCCCTTTAGCAACTTTCTGATTTTTTATTTTTCTGTAATTTCACTTAGAAAAAACTTTTTTGTAGGACATTTGACATTGTTTATATATTGTCAGACCAATGCACTGTCCTCTTTCACTCACTTGATCTCATTGAGAGTCTTCACTACTTCCTTTCCGTTTCTACTCTGTGCTCTGTTTCTCTGCTACCTCAGATATCCTGGAAATCCTTTCTTATCTATTCTCAACTGTGTTGCACATACACACAAACATATACTCCTTGGGAACTGGGTTTTCTTTCTCAATAATCCCAGCAAGATTTATTAGTCTGTTCTTGAATAGCCTTTCAGGACTTTGACTTATACCTTCTGATGTGATAAATGATAGGGTTACCATAAAAATACAATCTCTCCCTTTTAAGAGTGTATTTTAATGAGGATGGACACACAATATACTAATCTTAAAATTTAATTTTGTTCTTTTATAAAGTGGGGTCCTTTAGATTTAAGCCATATAATAGTTCTTTTTCATTAATAAAGCATTTATTGAGTATTTACAATTAGGTACTAGAATAAATAGTAACCACAAAATGGTATATACATACCCTGATTTGAAAAATTTATGTTTTAATATGATGATCAACATGTTTGGAAAATTTATATTTATAAGTCACAGTGAGATAAGTTTCTTAATCCTACTTCCCCATATAATTAATTTGCTAATTATACATAACTGTGTTCATCTCTTCAACCATGTCATTATTTCTCAGATGATAGTCATTTTTCTATTTTTAGAACATGTTTTTGGACTCCTTTCACCCTAGTGAAACAATATGCATCCCTTTAAAAACTAATATTGAGTGTGAAATTTTACTTTTCTTCCCTTTCTGTACATAATTTGGTGCTCCTTTCTTTATGTTTCATGGTACTTTTTTTTTTTTTTTTTTTTTTTTACTTTACCACTTATCACAGTCTCATAAATGTCTGTGTTTAATTTACCTCACTATCCTCAGGGATTGGGGCCACCTTGTCTTACTCCTTCTTGTATCCAAATAGTTAATATTTTTTCAGAAGTATATCAAACTTCCAACCTGTGTGGTAGAGGGAATTACCTTGGCTAATTTTATGCTCTAGAACAGGAAAAAAGGTAAACATAATAAAAACAAGAGTTAATTTGGAAGAATGAATAATAATATAATTCATCTTCATGTGTTATTTTTTAAAATGATATAGGATATTTAGCTATTTGTTTAGAAAGTCAAGAGTAGAAGAAGTAAAGGTAACCTTTGAGATAACTTTCCAACCAAAAAATATACAGAATAGAATCCTCTGGAAATGAGGATTATATATATTATATTATATATATATATATATATATATATATATATATATATATATATATTGTTATATTGATGGCAAACTAAGCACAAAAATAATATTAAATATCATACATTTCTAATAAAGAAAATCAAAAGATATATATCTACCTCACTGGTTGGAAAGTTCTTGGAAGAGTAGAAGAAAATAAATGATTGGAATTTTGATTTAGGGGTGAAGAATTAGTACAAACAGTATGAGAACATTTATACCAAAAAAAAAAGAAAAAAAAAAAGAGCATTTATGAAGGTTGGAAATCATGAGTGTAATCCTGAGAGAATGAATAAAATTATTGTTTACTTAGTTTTGACTTATAGGAAATGAAGTGAGGACAGCAAACAAATAAAAATTATACACACAGGAAAAATAGGAAAGTATCAAGTGAATATAATAAAATAACATAGTTTTTTTCTGAATACGAGATTGGGATTTTTGTATGGATATGGTGCTATGACCTGAATGTTTGTTTCTTATCTCAGGTCCATATAGTGAATTCCTAATGTCCAATGTGATGGTATTAGTAGGTGGGGAGAAGTGATTAGATCATAAGGGCAGAGTTTTCATGAATGAGATTAATGCCTTTAGGTAAAACTGAACATCTTGCCCTTTCTGCCATGTGAGGATACAAGAAGAAGTCTTCAACCTATAAGAGGACTCTCATTTAGCCATATTAGTACCCTAACCTCAGACTTCTAGCCTCTGAAACTGAGAAATAAATTTTTTTGTTGTTTATAAGCCACACAAACTATGACATTTTATTAAAACATCCTAAATGAACTAAAATGTAGGTATTTGAGTCAAAGTGGAATTTTATCATTTATCAAGTGGAGTAGAGTATGTAGTTTCAGGATCATGGTGAACCAGATTTTCTGGAGCATTCTCTCACTACAAAACAAACCTGGATTTAAACATTTTGAATATATTTCTGGGCACTTAGAGATATAAAGACAATCTTCAAAGACCACTAGCTAATTCCTTTCCCTTCTCCATAGACACCCAACAACAACAACAACAACAACAACAACAATCATTCAAGCCCTGATCTTGAAACTCAGAGTTCAGACCAATGACAGAGCTAGTAGGAATAAGATTTTGTTTAGTGCAAATATAAATAACTCTCTGGCAGAGATTATAAACCTTGGACATACAACCAGAGTAGGAGAGCTAAAACTCAGATATCTTGATTAAACTATTACTTTAAAGGGATCTAGTGTGGCCCAAGGTTAACAGAATCCTCAGAATCAGGCAGCAGCTATCACAAATCCCATAAATAATTATGCATTGACAATTGAAGGCCACAACTATTCAAGAAGACATCATGAAATGTTATCAGACTCAATGACAACCACTTTTGTGCCCCACATTATACAAATATTGGAATTGAAAATGAAAGCATAAAAAAAAAAGGAAATGGAAGCATATAGGATGACTATCTTTGAAACAAAAAAGAAATACAAGAGGAATTCATAAAAATGAGCATTGTATATGAGCTTTTCATTAATGAGAGCCAGGAGGACCTTAAAATCAATCTAATACATTTTCAAAAATGAAACATGATTATTGAAACAAGATACAAAATGAATGAGTTTAACAACACAGAACAAAATGAAGAATGAGTTGAAGGACAGAAACATCAAGTTAAAAATTATTTTTAAGGGGATCCCTGGGTGGCGAAGCAGTTTAGCGCCTGCCTTTGGCCCAGGGCGTGATCCTGGAGACCCGGGATCGAATCCCACGTCGGGCTCCCGGTGCATGGAGCCTGCTTCTCCCTCTGCCTGTGCCTCTGCCTCTCTCTCTCTGTGACTATCATAAATAAATAAAAATCAAAAAAAATTTTTAAAAAATTATTTTTAATATAAGCAAAAAGAAAAATAAATTTAAAATATGAAAGATAATTTAATATATAGAATATCTAGAATAAGCATATTCTAGAGTAAAAGATGAGAGAAATGAGGGAAGGCAAATCTGAGAAAAAAATAGCTAAGAATTTTCTAATACAGAAATGTGGTAAAATTGTTAAGAAGCACAATATATTAAATTGGCATTTTTTTAAACTCCATAATTAGACACACCATACAGACACTTCACAAGAAAAGGAAAGCTATTTTTTTTTTTTGAAAACAGTTTTAAAAGCAGGAGGAGATAAGATAGACACACCTACAATGAAAGTGAATATTGAATTAACAGCAGACTTCCAAATTATAACAATGCCATGGAAAAACAATGGAGTTAAATTTCTAGGGTACTGAGTTAAAATAATAATCAAGCTAGAATTGTTTACCTTGTCAAGAAATAATTTGTTTTCTTGGTGGTAATGATGAACAAACCTGTTGTAAATAAAATCTCCAGCTAAGAAGTGGAAAAGATATTAAAAAAAATATATATATATATATATAATGTTTGTAGGCATTAGAAAACTATTAAGAGAACAACTCATGGTAATAAGATTGAAGAAAACAGGAGCATACAGTGGGAAGGCCTATATTTGAAATTGCTTTCCCTTGAAGCATTTGGTAAAAGGCTGCGTAGCATGAACAAAAGTCCAGCAGTTATATTGGGCTGAAAAGGAAAAAAAAATAAAAAGATGATCAAAGCCTGTCAAGATCCAATCACTCATCTTCCAGAATTTTGTTGTAAAGCTCTGTTTGCAGGGATATAAAAGTAACTATGTAAAGATACTTGAGGATGTTCATACCAGCATTACTTGTAATTATAACTTTGTAAACAAAACAAAAATCAATAAGGAAACAAACAACTGGAAAAAATATAAAATGTCTGTCAAGGAGAATGATTAAATGAATTATAGAACTTATAAACTCTACCCTGAGGATGAACAAGTATTTGAAGAAGTATTTTAGAGTGTTCTTATGACTGATATCATGGTAATTGCTTTAAAGTACTCATATTTTCTCTCCGTCTTGCAGTTGAGAACAATGAAGATTATTTTTTTAAATGTCCATTTTTTTTTTATATCTGAAAAAAAAAATGTTAAGGGAGTATAAGCCTCGTCTCTCACCATACTTTGTTTTTTTGAGAACAGGGTCTACGTCTTTTGTATTCCTCACAAGGAAATGAAAATAGAATTAAATTCCTTTTAAGTATTTGATATTTATTGAATAACACAACACTGATAAGAAACCTTTATGACAAGATTGGATCAACTAATTGTACACTGAAGCAAACAAAAATACCTGATGGTTATGCAGTTAGAGACTTGGCTTGATTTTTATGACTGAATGATTTATAATGATTTCTCACTGAAAATGCAGGTGAAAATGAAAACCATTAATCAAAAAATCACCATCAATTTAATATAATTAAATATAGAATATTTCCAAAGGAGAGCAAATGTCATCAGTGTTTTCATGTATAAAAACTAGATGTCATATATCAACAATTCAAGAAATATTTGTTAGGTATGTATTATATATTAGGCTCAATGCTTTAATCAGAGGACAAAATGATAAATAAGTCATTGTCTTTGTCTTCAGGGAATTTACAAGGATGATAGGCATGTAAAATTATGTATACATGTTGTGATAGTCATAAAATGTAAGGACTTACAAGGTGTTTGAAGATGTGGTGATTAATTCTGTCGGTGAAAAGTTCAGGAAGTGGTCAGGAACGACTTGTCACTGGAAGTAATGTTAAGAGGTAGAGGCATAAAATGACCAGGTTTGTAACAAAAAAATTTATTAAAAAGGTGACAAAATGAGGCTCCCCTCTTTTTAATAAATAATCAAAAAGTAAGAACGTGACAGTGAAGGACCAACTTTATCATGTATTATATGAAAAGATATCTGAATATCTAAATAACAATATACAAGGAAGGACTATGGCTGTAATTAGAGGCAGGCAGGAAGAGATGAATGCTCCTTCTGAAGATCTCAGACAAGGAAACTACACATAGTTCTCCAATAAAGGGCCCATTTTTTTTTTAGAACAAACGAAAACAATGTGTGTAGATTTGTGTTGAGAACTTTCCTGGATCCAGTTTGTCGTCAAGGACGAGCAAGGGAGACGGACTGCATAGACAATCCAATAGACACATTCCAAATCTCCAGGAACCAATCTTTTGGTGTTGCCTTTTAAGGAGTTGTCTTTAGAAATCCAACCAACAAGAAAAAGCAAATACTTTTTTTTTTAAATTGTATTTATTTATTCATTAGAGAGAGAGAATGACAGAGACAGAGAGAGAGGCATAGACACAGGCAGAGGGAGAAGCAGGCTCCATGTAGGGAGCCTGACATAGGACTTGATCACAGGTCTCCAGGATCTCACCCTGGGCTGAAGGCAGCACTAAACCTCTGAGCCACCCAGGCTGCCCAAGAGCAAAGACTTTAGCAAAATCAATCACCCACGAAGCTTTGTGTCATAAGAAAGAGATTTCCTAAAGCATGGGAATTGGCCCAGGCCTACTCCAACAGGAATCTCCTATAAACAGCTACTCCAGGTAGCAATCACCTCATTAAAAAAATATGTAATAATTTTAAAAGAACTAGCACAGAATCAATAAAAAGATAATTGCAGATAAAATAAAACTGGAAGGAAGGATGGAAGGAATAAAGAGTAGACCAAGAAAGCCCCCAGGAAAAAAATACTGTCATGGGACATAAATAGATTTTTATAGAGGTATACGGGTAGCGGGGGGAGGCACCTCCTTAAACTCAACCCAGAGATTCAAGAACTCAGGGACTAAAAAACAAGACAATAGAAGAAAATAAAAAAACTAGTACAATCAAAAAAAAAATTCATGTAGAAATGATATTCACATTGGTAGCTATAAAGGAGATAGATATTGCTAAGTTAATAAGGGGTAGTGAGATCAAGATTAAGGGAACTCAACAAAATGGAAATAAAAGAAGAAGTTTAAGAAAAATATCAATAGATACAGAAACTGATAAAGGAGCCAACATATGCATACTTTCTGTCTTTGTAAAATAAAAATCCAACCTAATGGAGTAAAATACAATTAGAGAACTCTTTCTGGGAACGAATAAATTCCTAAATCTACAATTTGAAGTGGGAAACCATATTCTAGGAGAAAAATATACCCATAATTATTAGCACCCATAGAAGAAAAAAAAAGGATAAAGAAAGAATCCTTCAGTTATTTAAACAGAAGATCTTATCAGCTCCAAGCCTCCTCCCACTTCCCCAGGCAACAGACACTTGGCACAGCGGGAGGATGACTACCAAGGGCTCAAGGACAAAAATCAGGATTAGGGAATTGCAAATACCCAGGTAACCTTTGGTTTGAAAGTAGAATTGAGAGACCAGTGGGATTACACTCAACTGAGCCCTTCTGGAGGAAACTGCTGGAGGACTAACTAAAATGCTAGACAACGCATTAGAAACGGCAAAAGGACAACTGGTGAGCAATGATTCATGGTAACTGTTTACCTAAAACAAAGGAAAGTGTGGATGAAACGAGCTCAAATTCCCTGAGCCCACCCTGCAACGAGGAACATGGGCCCTATAGAGAGGCCTCATGTAGTCTGGTCCACAGCTCTGGGTGGGGTCTCAGCCCATAGCCCACATCAACCACCACGTGGGTGTAGACACTTCAAGATGCATCCAGCCCCTGGCTGGCAAATCAGTCCCACTAGTGCGTGTTTCCATATGGGACATTCTATACAAGAGAGATGCCGGACCTGCCCTGTCCTGTCCTGTCCAAATTCCTGACCCACAATATCTGGGAACATAATAAAAATGATTGTTTTATGACACTACGATTGTAATGATTTGCCAGGAAACTATAGTAACTGGAATGGCATTAACCATGACATTGAAAATCGGACCTCTCCAGTCATTAAAGATGACACACAGGGGCAATGCACACAGAAGACATGGAGTATATTGTGAAAGATTGAGAAGTATAAGTAAGTAATAATAGACACCTGTACAATTCATGGAGAGTTTTTTTTTTCTATATTTAAATTATGCCTCCATAAAAAAAATAAATAAAATAAAATAAAATAAAATAACTAAAAGTGGATGACAAAATTAAAAACATGCTCATCAATGGGCCAGATTCTCCTGTTTGACCAGCTATTGCATCTGCACAATGACCTTGTAGTCAAATATTCAATATCCACGTTTTTATAAATGAAGCCACTTTATAGGAATGGTCCCAAATGATTTCCGAAAATCATTTAAAGCGCAGAGCAGTGGTATCTGTAGTCCACTGTTTGTGTTTAAAACAAAACAAGACAACAACAGAAACCCCAAAATATGCTTGCATACAAGGTTACCTACCGTCTCGAAGGATGAAAAGTTTTTACTCAATGTTACTATTGAATTGACTCCATGAGGGTCCTTAGCAACTGAAACTAAAAAGATCTTAACCTTTCAAGAAGCAGTCATCTTGCAAATAAATAGTTTTATGAGTGAACGTCCTGCTGGTAGAAGTATCACAGAAACCTACCGACAGGACGAGGCACTAATAAAAGAGTATCTCTTAGGTCACTAAAACTATGCTTTATCTTATGTCATTGAGAAAGTCTCGTATAGAAAGTAATTCTTAATTTGTCAGAACATACTTTCATAAATTCATAAATGCAATCAATTATGGCAGGACATTGCATGAAACATGACGTAATGTGAATCATGGATTCATTTTTCTGATGTACATAATCCAAATTCTTTTTTTTTTTAAGATTTTATTTATTTATTCATGAGAGACACACAGAGAGACAGAGGCAGAGACACAGGCAGAGGGAGAAGCAGGCTCCATGCAAGGAGCCTGAAGCGGGACTCGATCCCAGGACCTTGGGGTCATGCTTGAGCTGGAGGCAGATGCTCAACCCCTGAGCCCCCCCAGGCATCCCCATAATCCAAATTCCTGAGAACCCAAACTAGTAACTTTCTTTTAAATGTAGTAGCTCTGAGACATTTTTGGTGGGCATATAACATCCTATATCGCCTATAATCCTTTCTGCCTGGAGCACACTAATCCTTGCATATTTATGATGCAAAAGATAATTTAGATAGCTTGCTCATTGCCTCAGTGGGATAGAAAGATAATTTTAAAACATCAATAATACAATGCCATGTAACACACTGGTGTCAGGTACTTCTTTGAAGTTTTTTGAATGGCGGAACAAAAATTACCTAAAGATATCTAAAAGGGACAAATAGATACTGACTTGATGTTTGCTTTGGGATTTAATAAAGCTCACGTTGACTATTTGTTTTTAGCTGGATTCGTTTTCTTCACTTATTACCACATTTAGCTAAAGCCAAATATAACTAATAGATATATTTTATGAGTTGTCAGAAGACAATACCTTTTTTCCAGTAAGAAACAATCTTACTTCTAAAGCTATGAAACCCTCCTTATTGCTCAATGAAAATATTCTCTTTCACGTGAGATATTTTCCATAAGAGAGATTTTCCTTGTTAATTATTATTTCTAACATATTCCCCATTATACTCATGATATAAATATATTCGGATATGTAGAAAGATGTGTTTATGGTTAATATTAATTAAAATATGAAGCCAATTTTCTATACAATATTTGCTGACAGCCTCATCTGTGCAGGCATCTGACCTTTACCTGGTTAATTGAAACCAATCATATTCATGAAAACTAGCCCTGTCTTTCTTATATATCAAATGTGAGTCTCTACATGTTTTTTTATCCTTTTAAAATTTTGAATATTCAGAAGATGTTGTTTCTCCTACTCATTCTGAAAGAGAGCTCTTTCTCCCGACACACTTGTCCCAACCACATCAAATTTTCCCCAAATCTGATTCTATAATAACTGTGCAAAACAACTATAACTTCCTGCCATTATATTTTATTGTAATGGTCTGACTTTTACATTTATGACTCATGTCTATATTAGGCTCTTCAAGAGCACATATTTTTTTGTCACACTCCTTTTAGTTCTTCATTGCAAACAAAGTCTTAGTTTGAAAAATTTAATATTAATTTCAAGATATTTCACCAAAGTTATACAGTCATTGTTTTTGGCAGGTCAATTATCTGTCTCTATTTAAAAAAAAAAAAATTGAAATAGTAAGTCTGCAAAATAACACATCGGATACGTATATTTCTTCTATAATAAAGAGATAAATAAGTAGCAAAAAGACACTTTTATTAGTAAGATGGATAAGAGGAAGTAATGCTGAGACAAGGAAACTGAGTGCTTTAAAATACGTGGCTTTTTCGAGGCTGACATTTTAATAATACTTCTTCGGAGTTGCATTGTCCCCATTTTCTTTGCAATTCCCATAAAGAGAGATTATTATCCTAATTAGAGCTGTTAGATCTTAGAGAGAAAAAATGTGTGAGCAAGCTCTTTCTTTTTCTTCTTCACCCCAAAATAAGTCTCCTAAGTTATGAAGATAAAGTTGATAAAACTGTTCATAGAAAAGATAATTTTCTTTCCTTTAGAAACAAATAGGGTCTCTAAAATGAAACTCAAAATTGATAAACCTATATAATAACACTTTATGTTTGAAAACTCACTTTGGCTAAAGCTCTTAGGAAATTATCTCCTATTGAGCCAGTCCTTAAGAATGGGATGTATTTCCTACTGTTCATTATATTTGAATATATGGCCCACAGTGAGAAGCAAACAAAATCACGAGTATTTAAACTTTAAGAGTGAACATAACATACTGACCTTAATTTTAAATTCTCAACTTCTTCCTCTGTGACCAATGCAATTTACTCCAAACACCACATAAACTATATCAACTCATAAATATGAGACCTGGCTGTGGTTTTCTCAATATCACCTCCAAAATAGTGCCAAAAAGAGATCACAATTGTTTTAGATACCAGGAGTTAATTTGTTTTACTTTTAAACTAACCTAAATGTTTGTTGTTTGTATATATGACTGGTTGTTTTAAAATATCCTAAGAATGGGTTTCTTTTTAATTAAATTCAGAAAACATATGCTTCTATATTACCATACCTTAAAAATCACATTTTCTCCTCTGTTTCACCTTCAGTTTAAGCAAAAGTCCTGTCTTCCTTTACCTCTCAAAATATCCAGGGCAGTTCAGAAAAACTTTGAGATTTATTTTACAAACTCGCAAACTTTACTCTAGTAGGGTAATAAATATAAACATAAGAAAAATGGCCTCAAACAAAAAATAAAATATACTGCCTAGTGAAATAAATGAAAATAAAGATTAAAACAGGCACACACACACACACACACACACACACACACACACACACAAAACAAAACCAATAAACAGCAGAAAGTAATGCAAAAAAAGTCCATGTTTTTATCTGCTCATCAAGCATCTTTCTCTTCACTATAGTTTTTTAAAAATATATATTTTTTTGTTTATTCATTATCCAAGTTATTCCTTTATTCAACTGTGAGATCTTAGAGCCTAATAGGTGCCACACTTTATATTACCTATGGAAGGAAGGCAAAGAGAAACTCACGTTATATTTCTGAAGGGACTAATCATTTAGTAGATAATATTTATCCAATTTTGATCATTATGAAATCTTACAGATTAGATTTGCATATGGTGAACACTCAGGTTTTCTGACTAAATAATTTTCCATCTTCCAAATGTGACAGTCATTGTTCACTTGCCTGATTGATAAATAGCACATTTTTTCACACTTGAAAAAAAAAAGAAGATTCAAGTTCCAAACATATAAATATCTGTTTTATAATTTAAAATACATCGTTTGGGGGATCCCTGGGTGGCGCAGCGGTTTGGCGCCTGCCTTTGGCCCAGGGCGCGATCCTGGAGACTCGGGATCGAATCCCACGTCGGGCTCCCGGTGCATGGAGCCTGCTTCTCCCTCTGCCTATGTCTCTGCCTCTCTCTCTCTCTCTCTCTGTGACTATCATAAAATAAAAATTCAATAAAAAAAATAAATAAAAAAAATAAAATACATCGTTTGGAAGAGAAAGTGAATGGCTATTGACTTTGGATTCCACATGGTTATGACTGTATTTGCTATTCATTCACCCGTTTTTATTAAATTCATTTTCTTTCAGACTCTCGTCCAGGTCATAGATGTTTATGTATATAGTTGGGAAATAGTGGTATGTATATAGTGGTATGTGCCTTCATGATGGTGCAAACTTAAGGGGGCTCTATGTCAACCACAGGAACAAATACAATGAGATTATAAGAATTTGATGTGAAATTATAATGAAGATATATATGAAGTACAATAGGAACTTAGGAGGTCTGCCCAAGTGGCCCTCAGGAAGGCAGAGCAGGCTTCAGAGGGTGACTAACACTGGAGATGACTTTTAAAAGAGAACAAACGAGTGCCTCAGGTGGGTAGCGCCCTGCATTCCAGAAGGAAGGATGGACATTGAAGAAGGCCTTCCTCAGCACTTCCCAGGGATTGTGTGATTATGGCTTTGGAAAATAGCTAGAACAGTTTCTGTTTCTTAAAACTGAAACATAATCTAAGATCCAAGATCCAGCCCAGGCCATCCGTAGATATAGATACGGGATAACCAGAGAATAACATGGCATTAATGATAATTGGAAGCCAAGGCCCGGTAGGAAGAAGAAGCCAAAGTAGGTCTTTGAATATTATATAAAATCATGAGAGGGACACCTGGGTGGCTCAGCAGTTGGGCCCCTGCCTTTGGTTTAGGTCTGATCCCAGGATGTGGGATCAAGTCCCACATCAGACTCCCTGTGAGGAGCCTGCTTCTCCCTCTGCCTATATCTCTGCCTTTCTCTCTTAGTCTGTGTCTATCATGAATAAATAAATAAATCTTTTAAAAAAAAATCATGAGATAACATGTACCCTGTGAATGAAGGCTTAGAATTTGTATTTGATGACAATGTCATTGGCATATTTTAAGCAATTTAGCAACATACAGAAAGATGCATTTAAGAAGTAAGACTTTGGAAGTGGCATTGTGGGTTTTCTAAAGAGAAGCAAACCTAGAAATGTGGTATGATTGTATCTATATCAATATCAATCTATATCTATATATATCTATCTATTATCTATTATCTATCTATCTATCTATCTATCTATCTATCTATCTATCTATCATCTATTCAAATGACCCACAAGAGAGGTGAGGAGGGTATGGATGATGGCGCCTATGATTAGATCGTAGATGTGATAAAGTGAGTATGAGTGATGAGACAGAGATGTGTCTCTAAAGAACAATTTGTTTTTGCTTTCTGGCCTGGGTCAGAGTGAAGAAGTGTGCACGTTTTCTCGGATTGAAGAAGACAGTGTTGATTTTCCAGGAAGGACAGAGGAAGTAGTGGGTTGCAAGTGTGCAACCAGAGAAGGTGATGCTAAGTTCTGGCTTGGTAATGATTCGCCATTCCTTCACATTTCCCCTTTTATCCATGATTCATATCTTTTTGGATTATTCTAAAAACCCCCAAATTCACAACAGGGACGTAAATGTCTACATTTCAGATCTTCAGGTACGGAGTCACTTTCCTAACCATTTGCTTTACCTGCTTACCTGCATGGAATATGCCGTTCCTGTTTCTGGTACAAAGTTGAAAATAGGGGCAGCCCCGGTGGCTCAATGGTTTAGCGCCACCTTTGGCCCAGGGCATGATCCTGGAGACCCGGGATCGAGTCCCACGTCGGGCTCCCTGCATGGAGCCGCTTCTCCCTCTGCCTGTGTCTCTGTCTCTCTCTCCCTCTCTCTCTCTCAGTGTCTCATGAATAAATAAAATCTTTAAAAAAAAGTTTTTCAAAGTTGAAAATACTTTTTTCACGGGGGACTCTGGAAGTGATGTCAGGCCTTGGCGATATTGCCACATTATGGCCTACCGCCCAAGTGGAAGTGAGAGTTTTGAGGGCTGTTGAACGGTAAATGTTCCCCACGTATCACATTACAAAGCATAGACCTGAGTTAAAGAATTTGATGTCAACTTGCTGTGAAAATGCAGTGTTCAGTTGCCAAAAAAAAAAAAAAAAAGTCAAATTCCACACCCATTGTAAGATATTGTAGTATCTACAGTGAACTACATAAACGAATCAGTGACAGATGTTGATGAGATATTTTTTTTAATTTTTAAAAATTTTTTTATTTATTTATGATAGTCACACATAGAGAGAGAGAGAAAGGGGCAGAGACACAGGCAGAGGGAGAAGCAGGCTCCATGCACTGGGAGCCCGACATGGGATTCGATCCCGGGTCTCCAGGATCGCGCCCTGGGCCAAAGGCAGGTGCCAAACCTCTGCACCACCCAGGGATCCCTGATGAGATATTTTTTAAGGATATATTTAACACGGCTTATGAGATAACACATTCATCTCTCTCTTTTATTTATCAAGGTGTGGTTAGCATACCATCTATATTGGTTTCAGGTGCACAAGGTAGTGGTTTGACTTTTGCTGTGTACATTGTAAAATGGTCACCACCGCAAGTCTAGTGACCATCTGTCACAAAGTTAAAGCAATAGGGGCAGCCAGGGTGGCTCAGGGGTTTAGTGCCGTCTCTGGCCCAGGGTGTGATCCTGGGGTCCCAGGATTGAGTCCCACGTCAGACTCCCTGCATGGAGCCTGCTTCTCTCTCTGCCTGTGTCTCTGCCTTTCTCTCTCTCTGTGTGTCTTTCATAAATAAATAAATAAATAAATAAATAAATAAATAAAATATTAAAAAAAGCAGTAGTGTTGACTCTATTCCTAATACTGTACACATCCCCAAGACTTACTTATTTTATAACTAGAAGTCTATACTTCCTCATCCTCTCACCCATTTTGCCCACTACCCTACTCCCCTCTGGCAACCACCAATTGTTCTCTATATCCATGAGTCCAAGTTGTCTTTTGTTTTGTTTGTTTGCTTGTCCGTTTTTCAGATTTCACGTATAAGTGAAATCATGTGATATTTGTCTTTTTCTGTCTGATTTATTTCACTTAACACCGTATCCCCAAGGTCCATCCATATCGCTGCAAGTAGCAAGATTCCACTCTTCCTTATGTCTGAGTAGCATTCTGTGGTATGTATACACCCCATCTTTATCCATTCACCCGTCAGTGGACACAGGTTATTTTCATATTTTGACCATTGTACGTAATGCTGCAATAAACATTAACATGCATATGTCTCTTCAAAGTAGCATTTTCATTTTCTTAAGACAGACAGTCAGTAGTGGAATTGCTGGATCATGCGGTAGTTGTATCTTCAATGTTTTTGAAAATCCTCCACACTTCTCCATGGTGGCTTCACTGATTGCCATCTCCACCAACAGTGCACAAGGGATCCCTTTTCGCCACATCCTTGCCAACACATGTTATTTCATGTCTTTTTGATAATAGCCATCTGACAAGTGCGAGGTGATATCTTATTATATAGTTTTGATTTGCATTTTCCCAATGATTTGTGATGTTGACTATCTTTTCATATATCTGCTGGCCATCTGTATGTCTTCTTTGGAAAAATGTCCACACTATCTGTCCATTTTTTTAAGATTTTATTTACTTATTCATGACAGACACAGAGAGAGTGGCAGAGACACAGGCAGAGGGAGAAGCAGGCTCCCTGCAGGGAGCCCGATGTGGGACTCGATCCCAGGATCCCGGGGTCACGCCCTGAGCCAAAGGCAGACACTCATCTACTGAGCCTCCCAGGTGCCCCATCGGTCCATTTCTTAACGAGATTTTTTTTCTTTATAATTGAGTTGTGTGAGTGCTTAAATATTTTGGATATTAACCTCTTAAATATGATTTGTTGATATCTTCTCCTAGTCATTAGGTTGCATCTTCATTTTGTTGACCGTTTCATTCACCATACAGAAACTTTAAGTTTTATATAATCCTATTTGTTTATTTTTTGTTTTGTTTCCTTTGACTTTAGACTCAGATCCAAATATATATATATACATATATATACATATATATATGTATATATATATAGTCAAAATAATGTCAAGGAGCTAACTACCTATTTTTTACCTAGGAGTTTTATGGTTTCAGGTCTTTTTTTTTTTTTTTTTTTTCAGGTCTTATGTTTAAATCATTCGGCCATCCTGAGTTGATTCTGCATATGGTATAATAAGATAGTGGTTCAATTTCATTCTTTTGCATGTAGTTGTCCAACCTCCTGACACCACTTATTGAAGGGAATGTTCTTCCCCCATTGTATAGTTTTGCCTTCTTTGTCATAAATTAGTTGACCAGATAAGCACTTTTTTTTTCCTGGAGTATCTATTCTTTTGATATATGATCTATGGGTCTATTTGTATGCAAATAGCATGCTGTTTTGATCACTGTAGCATTGTAGTAGAGTTTGACTTCAGAGAACATGATACCATCAGCTTTGTTCATATTTCTCAAGATTGCTTTGGATAGTCAGCCTTTTGTGGTTCCACACACATTTTAGAATTATTTGTTCAGGTGCTGTGAAAAATGTCATTGGGATTTTGACAGGAATTGCATTGAAACTAAAGATTGCTCTGAACTATAGACATTTTATCAATATTAACTCTTCCAAACCATGAACAAGGCATATTTTTCCATTTATTTTTGTCTTCTCCAATTTTTTTTCATCGATGTCTCATAGCTGTTAATGAACAGATCTTCCACCTCCTTGGTTAAACTTATTCCTGGATATTTTATTGTTTTTGATATGATTATATATATATTTTTAAAGATTTTATTTTATTTATTCATAGAGACAGAGAGAGAGAGAGTGAGGCAGAGACACAGGCAGAGGGAGAAGCAGGCACCACACAGAGAGCCTGACGTGGGACTCGATCCCGGGTCTCCAGGATCACGCCCTGGGCTGCAGGCGGCGCTAAACCGCTGCGCCACCAGGGCTGCCCCTTGATATGATTATAAATGGAATTATGTTTTTGATGTGTCTGTCTCTAGTTTGTTATTAGTGTGTAGAAACCCAACAGGTTTCTGTATATTAATTTTGTGTCCTGCAACTTTACTGAATTCTTTTTTTTTTTTTTAAGTTCTAACAATTTTTTGGGTGGAGTCTTTAGGGTTTTCTATATATAGTATTATATTGTCTGCAGATAGTGACAGTTTTATCTCCTTCTTTTCAGTTTGAATGCCTTTATTTCTTTTTTCTTTCCTAATTGTTGTAGCTAGGACTTCCAATACTATGTTGAATAAAAGTGGGGATAGTGAGCAATTTTGTCTTATTCCTGAGCACAGAGGAATAATTTTCACCTTTTCACCTGATACTAACTGTGGGCTAATATATGGCCCTTATTATGTTCAGATGCATTGCCTCTCTACCCACTTTGTTGTGTTTTGATCATGAATACATGTTATATATTGTGAAATGCTTTTTCTGCATCTGTTGAGATGATTATATGATTTTTATCTTTCATTTTCTTAGTGTGGTATGTAATGTTGATTGATTTGTGGATATTGAATCATCTGTACATCCCTATAATAAATCTCACTTGATTATTATGTATGATCTTTTTGATGTATTGTTGAATTCAGTTTGCTAGTACTTTGTTGAGGATTTTTGCATCTATGTCAGTGATATTGACCTGTAATTTTCTCTTTTTGTGGTGTCTGACTTTGGTATCAGAATAATGTTGGCCACTTGGAATGTGTCCAGAAGGTTTCTCTCCTAATTGTCTAATTTGTCAGTGTATAATTATTCATGGTAGTCTCTTACTATCTTTTGTGTTTTTATAGTATTGTAACTTCACTTTCATTTCTGATTTTATTTGAGCCCTGTGTCTTGTTTCCTTGGTGAGTCTAGCTAAAGGTTTGTCGCTTTTGTTTTTTCTTTTCAAAGAATCAGCTCTAAGTTTCATTGATTCTTTCTGTTGTCTTTTAAGTTTCTATTTCATTTATTTCTGCTCTGATCTTTATTACCTCCCTTCTACTAACTTTGGCTTCATTTGTTCTTTTTCTAATTCCTTCAGCATAAAGTTAAATTGAGATCTCTCATGTTTCTTGATGTTAGTGTGTGTTGCTTTGAAGTTCCCTCTTCCATAGATTTTGGTATGTCATATTTCTGTTTTAATTTGTTTCAAGTTATATGTATGTGTGTATGTGTGTGTGTATATGTAAAATTTCTCCTTTGATGTTCTCTATGGCCCAGTAGTCATTTAATAACATGTTGTTTAATCTTCAAGTATTACTAGTTTCTTTTTCCAGTTTTCTTCTTATAATTGATTTCTAATTTCATACCATTATGCTTGGAAAAGATGCCTTATTTGATTTTAATAGACTAGAGTTTATTGAGACTTGTTTCGTAGCCTAACATGATCTATCTTAGAGAGCATTTAATGTACACTTTCAGATGAAATGCTTTATATATATATAGTATAATATATAATAATTTATATTAATTATTATATAATGTATAATAATTTGTAAAATATATACAATTTATATATATAAATAAAACAGATCTTTATAACTATCAACTTCATAACAAATCATATAACAGATATGTTATATATGTGTATATATATATATATATAGTTATGTTGAATATATGTTATATACTAAGTCCACTTGGTCTAATGTGTCATAGCTGATGTTTTCTTACTGATTTTCTGTCTGGATGATTTTTCCATTGATGTAAGTGGGATGTTAAAATTCCCTACTCTTACTGCAATCAATTTCTACCTTTACATCTGCTAATATTTGCTTTATATATTTTGGTGCTCCTATTTTGGGTGCATATAAATTTATAAATGCTATATCTTCTTACCGGATTGAGCCCTTTATCTTGATGTAGTGATCCATTTTTGTCTTTTATTGCAGGCTTTGTTTTAAAGTCTATTTGATCTGATATGAATATGGTTACAGCAGTTTTCATTTCCATTTGCGTGATATAGCTTTTTCATCCCTTCATATTCAGTTTGTATGTATCCTTTTGAAGTGAGTCTCTTCTAGGCTACATATAGATGTGTCTTGTTTGTTGTTTTAATCCTTTCAGCCACTGTATGTCTTTTAACTGGATAACTTAGTCTATTTACATTGAAGTAAGTATTGATAGTATATACTTGCCATTTTGTTAATTGCTTTCAGGCCATTTTGTAGTTCCTCTCTTCCTTACTTCTTCTCTTGCTGTCTTCCCTTGTTGTCTGATGACTTTCTTTGGTATAATGTTTCGATTCCTTCCTCCTTTTCTTTTGTATCTTTAAGTTTTTTCTTTGTGCTTGCTGTGAAATTCATATACATTCTATAGCAGTATATTTTAAATTGACAGCAACTTAAATTTGTACAAAACTCTATATACTTCTCCCTTGACATTTTGTGTATTACTTTTTACATCTTTTTTTATTTTGTGTAACTTATTTTATGTAATTATTATATTTTAGTTTAAATTTTACTTTTGTCTTTTAACCTTAGTAACTTTATAAGTGATTAAGCTACTACCTTTACTACATATTTACCTTTTCCATTGTGTTTTACTTTAATATATTTTCTTCTAATGAAATACTGCTATTATTTTCAGCTTAAAGAGTCTCTTTAATATTCTTGTAAGGCCAGTTTAGTGGTGATGTACTTCTTTAGCTTTTGCTTGTCTAGAAAACTTAAAAAACTTTTTTTTTAAGATTTTATTTATTTATTCATGAGATACACAGAAAGAGAGAGAGAAAGATACACAGAGACACAGGCAGAGGGAAAAGCAGGCTCCATGCCGGGAGCCCAATGAGGAACTGGATCCCAGGACCCCAGGACCACGCCCTGGGCTGAAGGCTGCACTAATCCACTGAGCCACCTGGGCTGCCCTAGAAAACTCTTTTATCTCTCCTTCAATGAATACTAATCTTGCTGGATAGAGTATTATTTGTTGGATTTTGTTTGTTTTTGGTTTCTTTAAGCACTTTCAATGTGTCATGCCACTCCCTTCTGGCTTGCAGTTTGTGCTGAGAAATCTGCTGATTGTATTATGAGGTTTCCCTCTACATAACAATTTGCTTTTCTCTCCTGGCTTTTACAATTCTCTCTTTAGCTTTAACTTTTGACATTTTAATTTTTATGAGTCTTGGTGTAACTCTTCTGGTTCATTTTACTTAGAATCCTATGACCTGGATCTGGATATCTGCTTCCTCCCCGAGTTAGAGAACTTTTCAAGCCATTATTTCTTTAAATATGTTTTCTGTCCCCTTTCTCTCTTCTTTTTCTGAACTCCCTATAATGTGATATTCTGTCTGATGTTGTATCAGAGGTTCCTTAAGTTATTCTCTTTTTTTAAATTCCCTTTTCTCTTTGCTACTTTGCCTGAGTAAATCCAATTGGTTTATCTTCCAGTTCTCTGATCCATTCTTTACTTTTTCTAGTCGGCTATTGAATCCCTCTAGTGCATTTATTCATTTATTTATTAGTTCACTTATTGTAGGCTTTAGCTGACTTCTCTTTAATATTCTCTTATGTTTTCTTTCATTGCTGAGGTTCTCACTAGGTTCTCCTGAGTGTGGTGAGTACCTTCATGACAATTACTTTGAATTATTTATAAGGTAGATTACTTATTTCTGCATCATTAAGTTCTTTTCCTGAGGTTTTGTTTTGTTTTGTTTTTTCATTTGGAATATATTTTTCTATTTTCTCATTTTGTTTGATTTGTATTTATTTCTATGTATTAGTCGTAACAGCCACCTCTTCTTTTTTATTTTATTTTATTTATTCAGTCATGAGACACACAGAAAGAGGTAGAGACATAGGCAGAGGAAGAAGCCCGATGCAGGACTTGATCTTAGGATTTTGAGATCATGCTCTTGGCTGAAGCCAGATGCTCAACCACTGGGTCACCCAGATGTCCCCACAGCCACCTCTTCTTGTCTTTAAGGAGTGACCTTGTGAAGGTGGTGAGCCTACTCATTCAACATTGCCCTGGCTCTTGGTTGTCTGTTGAACCTTTGTGATTGTCTACAACCCCTGACTTATTCTTGAAATGCCCCCTTCCTGAGGGTGTGCCAAGACACATCTCAATGTCATCCTTTTATCCTTTGTTGTGGAGAGTAGGTCATCTGGTTTTCAGGTTTTGTTTGTTTCCAAAGGGAAATGGTCCATACATCGCTATAGCTTTGCTATGTTTGTGAGAAAATGTGAGTTTAGGATCTTCTTATGCCACTATCTTGGGCTTCCCACATGTTCATCTCTTTTTATCAACTGTCTTGATCTCTTTGGTTTTATATTATGTACAGATTTATTTAAGGACAACTACAGGATATTTCAAGATAGAAGAATGTAATAGGAGAGAAAAAAAAAAAACAATAGGATCTTCCTTTACAAATATAACCAAGTAGCTGCAAGTCACATATCCATCCTAGATGTGAATTGTAATAAGGAGGTTCAACCTTCACTTTAGGGCAGAGGGAATATTATATTAGGAGAAATGATATAGAGTCTAAACTTTGCTCTAAATTGTCTTTTATTTCTGTTTTTATTTCTTTATCAATCTCTGCCTTTCTATACATTCATGACCTCACTTTAAAGAGCTTTATTTTATAAATAAATAAATAAATAAATAAATAAATAAATAAATAGCTTCACTTTAAAAAGTGTTTATGAAATCTTAGTCTGCACTGTGCCTTCTCATGCAGAATTCAACTAATGTAGAATTCAACATCAACACAAAATTTCCAGATGCTCAGAAAGAGTTTTTAGCAAAGAGATTATCAGAGAAACAAAGTCATTATAAAAGGGAAGATAAAGCTCAAAGTTCAACCAAACATATGAAAATTATTATGGGTAGAAGGCATCACAGAAATAGGATGTTTTATAGCAAAATAAAGTTTATAGGACCAGAAAGGAAAGAATCAGCTTCAAATACAGAACCAAGTTTGGGCTTTAAAGAATATGTGATTTGGGATAAAATGTTTTATATTATTTCTTCAGTCTCCTCCTTGTTATGTTGAAAATTGTCTATGTTGAGAATATATTATTTTGCTAAATCAGACTATTAAAGTATCATTTTACCACCACTCCCTAAAAATTTGGTAATCTGAAATGTCATCATTAAAAGATGGATAAGATAAAATCGTGAGTACCATAACCTAATGGGATCTAAGTTAATGTATATGTGTTTAGTTGGAATATTTTAAAGTAATCTACATTTATTGTAGTAGGAATCTTTCTTGGTTTACCTCATGAATATATTAATATGGACAATATCAAAGATGTATATTAATAGGTACATATACTAAAGCTTTCATTATCAGAAAAAGTTTAGCATTAATGTCAGAATACTTATAATTATTCCCATGGAGGAATGAACAGTAAAGTGAAGGAATAACCTTATATTTATCAAGTTGTAAATATGTCTTATGTCATTAAAAAAGTAGACTTAAGAAATGTGAATTTTTCTCTAATACACATACTTTTTTTTTTTGAAAAACAGAACTTTTTATTCACTGCAAAAAAATGTAACCACAAACTAGACATTATTGAAGAGAACTTGCTAATTTTCAAGTTATGGATAATGGTATACAAACTATTTATACAAAATAGTAGTAGATGGAAACTAGATGGAAAGTAAAGCTGCATGAAGTGGCCATTAATGGACTTTTTTAAAAATGAAAGAAACTTTTCCTGGAAAGAATCTACATGTAAAGTATATTAATAAAAGTATATTAATCAGATATGTACAACTTGATTATTACAAGTGAACACAACAGTGTGACTACAACCAGAGTTAGGAACAAAACATTATCAGTAGCTCCCTAACATTTCCCTTCTAATACCTATTCTTTTGTACTACTTGAGGTACTTTCCTGGTGTCTAACACCATATATTAGGTTAAATATTTTTGCCTTTGAAAAAATTGAACCCTGCTACTTCTTTCTTTCTTCTTACTTTCCTTCTCTCTCCTTCTTACTTTCCTTCTTTCTCCTTCTTTCTTTCTTGCTTTCTTTCTTTCTTTCTTTCTTTCTTTCTTTCTTTCTTACTTTTGTGCTATCTTTTTATCTGTGGAATGAATCTATATAGAAGTAATCTGTTGATTTTTATTGAAGCATGTTAATCCTTTGAATGACTACATAAAGATTTCTTTTATGTTGATGAGCATATAGAATGCTATGGACTAATCATCTTTAGGAGGTAATTACAGTTAAATGAAGTGTTTAATCTGCTAAGACTGTCATGTATAAGAAAAGGAAGAGGAGAGCCTGGCTGGCTTAGGCAGTAGAGCATCAAACTTTTAATCTCAGGGTCATGAGTTTGAACCCCATGTTGGGTGTAGAGCTTACTTTAAAAAAAAAAATGGTGAACAAAAAAGTTAAAAAAAGAGAGAGAGAGAGAAAAGATCTCTCTCTTGTCTCTGTCTCTCTTGCTTTGTCAAGTGAGGACACAAAAGAACCATCTGCAAGTCAGGAAGAGAACTCTCACCAGAAACCAAACCCTGTCCAAATCTTGACTTGGACAGCCCAGACTCTGGACTCTGAGAAAATAAATTTCTGTTTTTGAAGCTACCCAGTGTATGTTATTTTGTTAAGATAGTTTGAGGAAACTAAGACAGACATACAGGGTGTTTTTAATTTGAGGTTATTTAAAACAATGGTACCATAGGCATTCTTCTCCATTTGTTGTGCTTTGGAAGCACATATGCATACATTTCTGTGGCATATATATCAGAGGGTATGCAGATGCTCACATTTAATAAATAACAGTGCTCCAAAAGGTTATAATTTTAAACTCTCTCTATTGATAATATGAGTGTTAACAGTTTTAACTGAGCTACATTTAAATCAGAACTTGTTATTGGAAATGTCCTTAATTTAACAATTTTGGTTTGTCTGTAATAGTGTCTAGAGTGACTTGTAGAATGGAATATTTTTTTGTGTGTGTGATTATTGGCTATTTGGACATCATTTCACATGAGGTTTCCATTCAGTCTTTTAATATTTCTTTCTATAGGATTGTCCTTTAATGACTTGTAGTGATGTTTAAGCATTCCTTTTATTTCTTAACAAATAATATCTTTTTCTAAATATCTTCTGATATTACCTCACATGTTTTAAAGTAAGTGCTAGCAGCTCCTGGTAACTGTTTATGTGTACAGTGATGGCATGAAAAAAATTGTTTGAGAACAAAGAGGGCAATGGTATCCTTTTTTTTTTAATTTTTATTTATTTATGATAGTCACAGAGAGAGAGAGAGAGAGAGAGGCAGAGACACAGGCAGAGGGAGAAGCAGGCTCCATGCACCGGGAGCCCGACGTGGGATTCGATTCCCGGTGGCCAGGATCGCGCCCTGGGCCAAAGGCAGGCGCTAAATCGCTGCACCACCCAGGGATCCCCAATGGTATCCTTAAGGTAGAGGAAATGTTCTTTATTTAGCAAACTGTCTAGTGTGAGGAATAAAGTTCTACCTCTACTCACAGGTAAAACACCTGTGGTGCTTGGCTACACCTGATACTTTATAATAAAGGAGACACCTATCCCCAGAACTCATTTATTTCCACTTCAACAGTTATTCTTGCCAAAAACTCATCCAGCAATGCTTAGTAGTAGTCTCCTTTACTATCATGACAGTTATCACCTCTTTGACAAAGAGATAGGTCTTAAATAAGAATTCTTTCACATACTTATAATGAAATAGGGGTAGGATATGACCTTTACACTAGTAAAATTTATTAACGCATCAGAATGTAAGTTTGGAAACATAGTTGGAAATTTGAGAAAAGCATTTGCTTTTTCTTTCTTTCTTTTTTTTTTTTTTATTTTTTTCAAGAACAAAAGCAAACTTTACTCTCGGAAAGAATAGACTGAAAGGAGTCCATTCAGTACCAAAGTTGCCCGGGTTTTAAATATATTATTCAATCAAAGCCTTGCTATAATCATTATGGATGTTCCTGAAAATAGGACCTATTTTTGCTGAGCTCTTACTTTGAAAGATGATAGGTAAAAAACTATTCAAAATTTTCAAAATTATATGAATTATTCCTGTAGGCTGAATTTGAGAATAACAAAGATTTTCCTGTTTCGTTGAAGGCTAAAATAAAACTTAAAAAAATTAAACATCGCACAATTCTTTGAAGGGATTTTATCCGATGAACCTACAATCAACATAAAGATTTTTATTTATATTCTTCCTAAAATACTCAATAACTGGGTAAAATATTTTGTGAGGGTGACCTAATTAGAATAAAGACAAAGAAAATAATTCTATTCTCCCTCAATTTAAAGAGTCTTGGAGATTACTGGTATTCTTGATCCAAGATAGTCACTTTCTGACTGTAGGAGCTGTGAACGACCTGATTTTATTTACCAAAACTTACCTTTGAGAATCAGAGTGCTTAACACTAATGACAAACAAAACAAAAGCTGAAATAATTGGATTTCAAATAACTGTTATTTAATATGGCAAGTCAAAGATGCACCATAATTTTCTTTATTATGAATTATCTAATAAGTTTCTGTAAAAAAATGAGTCTTCATAATGATTACTTTAATTCATTTATTTATACAATGAAATAAATTGTGCAGTATTTGGCATTTACCTTTTCATGTAAACATGTAGTTCTATTAGTTGAACGTTCTCATTACATTGATAACATTACATTCTTGATCCCTAAATGAGAAGAAATGAACCTAATATATATATGTATTTGAGATTTGTAGAGTGAATGAACAAAATTTTACTTTTTATATGGGAGAAATTAAACTAGTAATAAGATTTTAGAGACATTATTTCACAAGGTTTTTAGGATTCTGTGAAACCATCTTATAAAAGATACTGTTTTATAACTAGGCTCTTTGCTATTTTATTAACAGAAAAAATAATAGATGGGATTTAGAAGGACAAGAACAAATAACTTAGGTATGGACTTTGCTTATCACACATTTGTTTGTTTGCTTGGTTGTTTGTTTGTTTTGATGGGGAAAGATTTTGTAAGAAAAAGTTTTGTATGAATTACAATACAACCTATTTTTTCAGGGTCAATCATTAATCAGAGTTCACATATGGGTTGTTTTATATATTCTTCACTGCTCTTACTGCATTTTGTCTGAACCTTTTTTTTTTTAAGATTTTATTTATTTATTTAACAGAGAGAGTGAGAGAGCACAAGCAGGGAGAGGGGCAGAAGGAAGGGGAGAAGCAGACTCCTCACTGAGCAGGGGGTAGATATGGGGCTCAAACCCAGAACCCTGAGATCATGACCTGAGCTGAAGGCAGACACTTAAACAACTGAGCCACCCACCCAGATGCCCCTTGTCTGATCTTTCAATATTATCATTGATAATTTGAGAATGTGTTTTTAAGAATATATTTTAAAATCATCCCTTTAAGGGTAAGAACAAAAGTGAATGAGCTACAAGTTTATTTTTTTTAATAATATATATATTTTTTTAATTGGTGTTCAATTTGCCAACATACAGAATAACACCCAAGCTACAAGTTTCTCTGTGGTTGGGTTTAAAGTTAGTTAAAAGAGGGATCCCTGGGTGGCGCAGCGGTTTGGCGCCTGCCTTTGGCCCAGGGTGCGATCCTGGAGACCCCGGATCGAATCCCACATCGGGCTCCCGGTGCATGGAGCCTGCTTCTCCCTCTGCCTGTGTCTCTGTGCCTCTCTCTCTCTCTGTGACTATCATAAATAAATAAAAATTTAAAAAAAAAATTTAAAGTTAGTTAAAAGCAAAAAGCTCCCCAAGACACTGGTTGGAACTTTTGCTTTCTGTTCTCTCTTTCTCTCTTTTTTCCCCCAAGCAAGAGAAGTCTAGCCCTCAAACATTTTGGAACATAACAATAAATGAATAAACCTTCCATGTTTTTTTTTTTTTTCACCATTCTCAACATTTCTAGAATTTTTCCCAAAGACTTATGTGCCATGAGATCTCAGGCAAATTCTTCCTGAGTGGGAAGGTATATATATATATATATATGGTTGAAATGAATTGCTACTGGAATTTTAAAATATTTTAGGTACAAGGTCAAAGCTATGATTCCAGTATTCACTCCAGCCAAAATTTTGCCTATCTCCTTTGGCTCCTTCAGAACGGTTGGAAGTTTTGAAAACTATAACCACAGGATGCAATAATATTCCAAAACATCAATTGTTTTCCTACCCCATTGTTTTCTGGAAGTGGCTATCACTACCTGGAGGTAGAAAGAAAACCAAAGAGAGAGGGAAGGGAATGCGGTTTTGAAATTTTAGACCTCATGATAAAGAAGCATCACCATGCATGATGACTCCTACCACATTCACAAGAAATAGTTTTAAAAGTTGGAAGAAACTACCTTGAAAGCGCCTTGCTGATTTAATCTAAAAAATATATAGCACATTTTTAATCAGGATAAAAAATGTACAGTCAATTGGACAACAAAAATAATTTCAGGGAAGAAATAAGGGAATTAATTTACATAGAGTCAGCTTTCTAAATTTAATATATATATTCCAAGTTTTGGACTTCTAATTCAAAGGAAAATATAATATAATATATATATACATATATATATTTCTTTATTATATATATTTCTTTATACACACATATTTAATTTAATAAATCATGTTTGTTCATATGTATATGCATACACATGTTAAGTGTCTCTTTCTCTCTCTGTGTGTATATATATAAATATAAATAATATATATATACACACACATATAAGTATATATCTAATTTGTTATTACATGGGTATTTTGATGGCAAACTGTAGATTAGGGAAGAGAGAAGAACCTATTATTGTAGTTTGACATATCTTTGAAATATATTGCTTAGAAAGATAGGGATTTTTATTTTTGCCTCTGGTCTGTTAAAGGGGTGATTCCAGAGAGGATCAAAAGCAAGTCTATGCCTGTCAGGGGGAAATTGGAATCAGACCTAATCATTTCAGGAAGTCTCAAAACAGCCTAGATCTTTAAAAAATGCAAAATAAATCTCAAACAAATTGCATCTAAGAGAGAAATTTCACACCTATAATGAAAAGGTTTTGTTTCAGTAGCTAGTGCATTTATCCTTTTTTATTAAAATTGATTACCTTATTTTTTAAGTGAATGAATGTTTCAGGTATTTTTCTACATTGATTCTTTGGTGAGAGTACTTAGTTCTACAAGATCTAGTTTAGTCTTTCATATTGCTATTGATCAATAAATACATCGGGATGAAATCAGTCATCTAAACTTCTTTAGACAAGTATTTATCTACCAAATTATATAGGACAAGTAACCTTTAAATGATTTAGCAAATTGAGGTTTATTATATTCAGTAATATTGATTAGTCTCCTGGTAATATCATTTAAGCCTTTCTGCATTTCCCTTTAAAACTTAATCATTCAACTGTAGATTTGGACTGGTCAAAATAATTTGAATGTTTTTCTTTTAGAAAATATACCATGAGTTCTATTGCATAGTACTATACTTATGATGAAAAAGTGAAATAAGAATATGGAGTCAATGTTCTGAACGTGTCTTAGCAAAAGAAATGTGAAGGTATATAACCCTTCTATTTTCATAAATACTACTGGGGAAAAGACATTGTCTTAAAGATAATAATGGTAGCTACCATTTATTTATGGCTTGTGGAACCATAGCCACAGTATTAATGTTTTCATTTCTATGTTAAATTCACCTGGAAAAAAAAAGAAATAAATATGGAGGACTTCTATGATTATCTCCACTTTACATATGAGAAATACAAAGCTCAGATAACTCAAGGAATGGACTAATAATCACATATCCTGATAATGTCCAAATAAGCAGTTCTGGGTAATTTTGACTCAGTTCTGGCTGAGGACAGAACCAGACAGTGAGCAAGCACCCATAATTACAGAGAGGTGCTGGATTTTGAGCTAACTACTCACCTTAAACCAATGAAAGAGAGGGATGTAGGATAAGGGGCTAATGACATCTAACTGGACTGGCATGTCTTAGTGTTCAGACCTGTCTCTGAGCTTGGAGCTGTTTAAGGCAGATTAATTCCTACATGTAAGATTTTGGAGACTAAGAATTCTCTTTAGATGGGGGCTTGTCTTCTGCAGTTCTGTGATATGGGTGATGATTTTTCTGTCCGTACTTTTTATATCTCACCCTTAGTCCCTCATTCTTAGGGGTTCATCTTCAACACTTTGTCGAGATTCTATCTTCCATCCATATTTCCTTTTTTTTTTTTTCAACCTGAAGGATAAAAAGAATAGTTAGCAGCAAAAGAGGACAGAAAACAAGTCAGGGACAAAAAGAAGAAGCACCTCAAATACCTCTTTCCCACCCCAGGATCTCCTCTAACTCACACCATACTTAAAGGAAAACAGAAGTTTTAAGTGAGGTTTAGACTTTGATTCATATATTCCTAGACGTTTTAACTTCTCAAATGAGACTGCTTTTGTTGTTTAAAGTGACTAGAGGAAAATTCATTTTCTTAGTGGCCAGAAACTTTAGAAGTTCTGCTTAACAGTTCATATAATGAGAGAGAACTGGCCTCACAGATTGGGTTTGGACAAGCAACACGAATAGGAAAGAATAAAGTTGTTTTGTTGTAAACTACAATCCGTCTTGAACCATCCCAGCATAAAATGCATGGATAATCTGTTAGCTTTGAAAATCTTCATATATAGACAGATATCATATATGTTAACTATTCATTCAAAACACTAAATAATAAAAAAAACACTAAATAATAAAAAAAAAACACTAAATAACTTCCTGCTACTATCAGGTAGTTTGCTAGGCCCTGGGAATATAATAAGAGAGAAATAGATGTGAATGAGGCAGGTGCAGATGAGATATAAAGGTATATCTATGATCTTGTTATATCTCGCACATCATGTAGGAGTTGAACCTGTCCTTGTTCATTATTCAAGGCATCCCTGAGACAATAACAAGATCCTCTGATGTGATCTTAAACCTACTAATTTTGTTTAATGTATATAATCAGGCTTTTAAACTTTCACCATTTATTTAAGGCATATCTAATCTCAAGTTTCAGGCATGTTAAATCATTGAGATGCCCATTCTCATTTTCATCATAAATAAAGTACTATGCAATAGAACTCATGGAATATTTTTTAAAGAAAAACATTCAAGTTATTTTGAGAATAAAATATAGTAATATGATATATCGTAAAATATCTAAATGAGTTTAAAATATATATGGAAAGAATTAAACTTCACAACAATGATAGCATACATGTTTGAAGATGGTAAATGGAATTAAATTGTGCTAATTTCTAGAAAGAAATAAAAGTGTAATTCATATTATACTTACATGATTAAAGGATAAATGTTGATATCTCTGACTGCTAAAATTAAATCAAAAGTACCATGCTTAGACAATAACAATGAGCTGAGCTGAGGGTAAAGCCACAAAAAATAGAATCGAGGGTAGAAAGTATCTATAAAGTTTATGTTGTGGTAAGAAACAGGGAGAACTAGAGAAACATCACCATGACTGGAGTAGAGAGAGGGGAGGAGGCTTGGGATCAGAAGTTAGGGGATGAAGTAGAGGCTGAACAATACAGGTCTTTGTATGCCTAATGCAGGTCTTTTCTACTAAGAAAAAGGCTCAGACAAGCCACTAAGATGCACACATCAAACAGTGTAACATGAACCACACCACATTTCCTGCCTCACAGGTGAAATGACTGTCAGGTACGGGAACTAAAAATTAAGGCCAAAATCTTTCCTTTGTCAGAGGCTCCTTTTCCTCTTTGTCTGTTAATTAGATTAAGGAGATGATCCCAAATTGCACTATGTTCAAAGAACTTTGTAATCTCTTGGCCATTAAAGCAAACATAACTCTGGACAACGGAGATTTGAAATGCAATTATCATTTCTATTCTGAAAAAATTATATACTGGCCCCTACACTCTTCTGTTATTTTCTGACTTCCATCCACCCATTAATAGTACAAAAAATTAAATAATACCTGTGCTGACAGTTTTGTAAAGAGGAAGAAAGGGAAAATGTGGCTACTATTTGTCCTCTCTTTTTTTTTTCTGGTAACCATCTTCTTAAAATGACAAGGAAGAATTTATTGAAGTTTTGAAAGGCGAAAGGGAGCAATGTTATTTGCGGAACTTTGGAGATTTATCAAGTGGGGAGGGAGCTATTTGAAGAGTAGAAAGAAAAATGGTGGTTATCTTGGGAGATGTTTACGGAGGAGATCCCCAGAGCTCAGGGATACATACATCAAATACATTGGTGGTTTGGGAATTCCTAAAAATAGAATATTACTACCATGCAGCCTAAGATAATAGATACATTAATTGTCAGTAAGAAAGGGCAAAGCCTATTGTCCTCTGATGTGATCTTAAACCTACTAATTTTTGTTTAATCTATATAATCAGGCTTTTCAACTTTCACCATTTATTTAAGGCATATCTAATCTCAAGTTTCAGGCATGTTAAATCATTGAGATGCCCATTTCTCGTTGCTTAGAGGGAAAAAAAAAGTAAAGAAGATTCCTTGTGTACTGTTAGAAATAAATCAACAAACTCAATTGAATTCTCAAGACATACAAAACACAATAAATCCATTGGTAATGATGTAACACCATTTCATGATTTCGTGAGTGTGATTCATTTTCCATAATAATAAATATAATAAAAAATAATAAAAATATTATTTCCATAATAATAAAAATAATATATATATATATATATATATATATATATATATACACAGAGAGAGAGAGAGAATGTATGGTAAGGTGGTTAGAAAGCTATTTTTTTTAAATGTAGTAAATTAAGATAAAAACAGCATTTCAAATTCTCAAATATTGGGATTCCTGGGTGACTCTGTGGCTGAGTATCTGCTGGTTGAGTCCCAGGATTAAGTCCCGCATCGAGCTCCCTGCAGGGAGCCTGCTTCTCCCTCTGCCTGTGTCTCTGCCTCTCTCTTTGCATGTCTCATGAATAAATAAATAAAATCTTTAAAAACACTATCAGACATTTATTGTTGCAAACAAGTGATTAGATTCTGATGATGGAATCTACCTCTGTGGCTAAGCCTTCTATTTTTTATTGACACAAGGCCCCAGCGCCTGCAGAAATGCACACAGCTATGATAAGGTTTATCACCTCCGTACCATTATTACCCATCAAAAATAAATTGTACCACATATAAAGGCACACGTTGTAATTTACATATTTTGAAATTAACATGCAATGTATATATACATATATTAAATATTTAAATGATTCTCTGACAGTGCACAATATGATGTTTTCAATAAGCTTCTATTAAATTAAATGGAAGTTGATATTATTAATTGTCACATAGTTGAGTTCAAACAAATGACCCAGCATATAGCTTAGGTCAAATTACCCACAAACGCAGAATTCTGTCTCTCAGGAAAGTTGCCTATTTTCGCCAACTAGAATTACATAGTATTGGGTGGCATTAAGAACATGATTATAAATGGCAAAATATTCACCCTATTGAGGCATTAAAATCCCAAACTTAATGAAACTGACAAAAGGATTTACGAAACTTGAAATGAAAACATTTTAAGAGAATTACTCATCAAAATTTGGATATCCAATTGCAGCTCATCCCTATTGGAGATTCGATGGTACCCATTATCCAGGATGACTAAGGAAATAGTCTTAGTTACTAATGTCCTTGACTTTTCCAACTCTTTTAATACTCTGCTCAGGTGACAGCTTTCCCCATTTCTGTTGCACTGGGACATCATATTCCCACTTACAGGCCCTTAGTATGGCTAAGTGCATTGTGTATGGATATATATGTATTTATAGTGAGAATGTCTAATATATGTGTAATTGGTACCCACAGGAAAGGGAGCAGGTGAATGGTGCAGAAGAAGCATTTGAAGAGAAAGTAACAAAAAGTTTCCTAAAATTGGTCATTAACCAACAGATCTAAGTTCTAAAAAACTGAATCAGATATATAAAAAAGAACAGATGGAAAGCAAAATCACATTTAGACACATCATATGACTACTGTTAAAAAAATGACAAAGAAAAAATCTTAATAGCATAGGGTGCATTATTTACCACCAAATCAGTGAGTACTTTCAAATAAATTATAATTTGATTCACAACTGACTTCTTAACAAAAGCAATATAAGCTCCAAGAGAGTAGACTGATATTTTCAAACTGTTAAATGGGAAGAAAAAGAACTGCCATCTTAAAATTATATGCCCATTAAGATGGCTTTCAGAAATGAAGGTGAAATAAAAATATTTATGGCTACAATTTTTGAGCATTCACCATATCAAAGAAGATCTTTGAATCAGGATTCAAAAATTTGAATTTTAAATGAGAAGAATAATCCTAGATAAAAACTCCTGGATGCAAAAAAGAATAATAAACATTGAAAATATATATCTAAAATATAGTAATCTGATATATGGTAAAATATCTAAATGAGTTTAAACTTCACAAGAATGATAGCATATATGTTGGAAGATAGTAAATGGAATTAAATTGTGCTAATTTCTAGAAAGAAATAAAAGTATAATTCATATCATACTTACATAATTAAAGGATGAATGCTGATATCTCTGACTACTAAAATTTAATCAAAAGTACCATGCTTGGTATGCTATTCTATGTGAATCCTAAAGAAGGTTTAAAAAGGTGAGAAACAAAGAATATATAATATTTATTTATCAAAGAAAATATGAGGTCTTTGTAAATTTCCATGAGTCCAGCCCAAATTCTTAGAACAAGACTCGACTGTGGCATGAAATCTGCTCACCTACTAATTTAGCATATTTAGGGAGTAAATATTTCTGGAGTAAAAAAAAAAATATATTTCTGGAGTAACAAAAATATACTAACTCAAACTCAAGGAGAGGAATTAAATAGAATTCCCTTATAAAAATTTTCATGTGTACAGGTGTGCCTAGGTGGCTCAATTGGCTAAGCACCTGCTTTCTACTCAGGTACTGATCCCAGGGTCCTGGGATGGAGCCCTGCCTGGGGTTCCCTGCTCATCAGGGAGTCTGCCTCTCCCTCTTCTTCTTCCTCTGTCCCACCTGCACTCACATTCTCTCTGTTTCTCTCTCAAATAAATAAAATATTTTCAAAAAAAATTTATGTGTACAAATGCTAACCAGGATATACATATTGCTTAAACTAGAAGAACAATTAAAGATGTAGAACTAGATTGTAAGTATCAAACTGAAGAAAGATCAATGATTTTATGATCCAGGATTCATTCTGTGCAGGTTACGTAGGAACAAGTGTGTAGATCAAAAAGGTAAGTGCAGCAATTTAACTTAACTGTCCAGAGTTACTTGTACCCTGAAAGGCATAAATGCCAAAAGTAATGGTGATTTTGCCCTTACTCTCTGTTACCTGGGAAGTAGATGCCATGTTGAGTGACTACTTGACAGGTTGCTGGATTTGTTGGTGCCTAGAGTAGTCGCTTTCCCCCAGGCTTACTGCTGGTAAACTGGCACCAATCAATCTCCTTTTTCTATTTTATCATCACTTTTTATTTCACTGAAGTCTTGCTTTTCCTGGAGTTTTCTATTAGTTTTTTGAAAACGTTTTTTTCTCCATTAAATGCTTAAAAAATACTTTTTTTTTTCTTATCTTTGCACTTCTTTTCCATTGCCATACCACTTTCTCTCAGCAGTTCAACTCGGAAATCAAAAAATGTTCTTGTGTACACCTAGCATGATGTATTGAAACAGATAAATCTCAGAAAATGCCAAAAATTTTCTGGCAGTACTATGCTCTTTATTTGGTTCTTCTATCTTTCCTTATTCATCAGTGCATTATTTCCCACCGAAACAGTGAATACTGTGCTAATAAATTAATGAAAGTTTGAGGGAGAAACAAATGTTTAAGAGTTTATACATTCCAATATTTCACCATTCAAAGTTAAGGCATGGAAGGAGTCCATGTTTTTCAATCATGCTGCTATTACTCAAAATATTGATGAAAAATTTATCTTATAAATTCTAAAAAGTCTATTTTGGTATGAGCATGAAACTGGTTAAGTTTTTATGTTACATATTTATCTTTTCCTCCTTCTCCTCTACTTATCTCCTCTCAAGCAAGTAGGAAACTTTGTTTCTTAGGATATCACAGAATCTAATTAGAAGCAGTCTTCAGGACTTTATTCCCCAGATACTATGGAAAGCAATATGGAGGTTCCTCAAAGTCAGTCAATCAATCAATCAATAAAAATAAAAATAAAACTACAATATCATGCAACAATCATGCTTTCAGTACTTTTACAAAGGAATTGAAATCAAAATTTTGCAGAGATATTTGTACTCCTATGGCCTTTGCAGTATGATTCACAAGAGCCAAGACATAGAAACAAACGTCCACTGACAGATGAATGGATAAAGGAATGTGGTGTGTACACACAGTAGAATACTATTCAGCCCTAAAAAGGAAGGAAATTCTGCACATGAAACAATACTGACAAACCTTGAGAACATTACACTAAGTGAAATAAGCCATTCACAGAAAGACAAATACTGCATGATTCCACTTATGCAGAGTATCTAACATAGTCAAATTCATAGAATCAAAGTGTGGCATGCTGGTTTCCTGAAGCCTAATCAACAGGAACAAGTTCCCATCAAGTAAGATGAATAAGTTATAAAAATCTGCTGTAACATAGTGTACCAGGAGTCCACAATAATATATGCTACGCTTAAAAGTTTCTTGAGAAGACAGATGTCAGGGTGCCTGGGTGGCTCAGTCTGTTAGGCGACTGACTCAGTTTCGGTTGAGGTCATGATCTCAAATCAGGGTTGTGAGATTGAGCCCCATGTCAGGCTGTTCCATATTCTCTCCTTCTCCTTCTCCCTTCTCTTCTCACCTCTGCTCCTCTCCTCACTCTCTTGTTCTTTTTCCTCACCATTCATAAATAAATAAATAAATAAATAAATAAATAAATAAATAAATGAATAAATAAATAAATTATCTATCTATCTATCTATCTATCTATCTATCTATATCATCTATCTATCTATCTTTAAAGGAAAAAGAAGGCAGGTGTCATATCACCTTTCTTCCCACAATTATTAAATTAAATTAAATTAAATTAAATTAAATTAAATTAAATTAAATTAAAAAATTAAATTTTAAATTAAATCAAATGATTCAGCTTCCTCACCTCTGCTCCTCTCCTCACTCTCTTGTTCTTTTTCCCCATCATAAATAAATAATAAATAAATAAATAAATAAATAAATAAATAGATCTATCTATCTTTAAAGGAAAAAGAAGGCAGATGTCATGTCACATTTCTTCCCACAATTGAATTAAGTTAAATTAAATCAAATGATTCAGCTTACAGATATTAAAAAACAAACAAACAAAAAACTTCATTTTTCACCTCCACCAGGAAATCCTAACCCTATTGAAGAGTATAAAGTTTGAACAGAGAGACTTTCTGCAAGACCAGAAACTAATCTTAAATTCCTCTGAGCTGGAAAGAGTAAAAATTTGACGATTGCAGGAGATACAGTATTTGGTCTTTCAATTCTGGCTTTTCCAGGAAGGAAGCAGCACCTTAGAGGAGATGACCAAACAGCACAGGTAGGAGAGCAAAGGCAGGTCCATAAGCCAAGGTTGCTACAGCCATGCAATTTTCTATACCCCAAGCTTGAATGAAAACAGCACAATGAGTAGATCTGAGGGCAGCACGCCAGGGGACATTGTTGGCCTATTTCAGTGGTACCCACACTGAGCCGGGAGAGAACACCCTGGCTACATTTGTGCATGGTAAAATCTCAATAATTCGGCACATTATTACAGAAAGAGAGTATTCAAGTATCATGAGTTTTCAAATTTCTGTCTTTTAGAATGTAGGATGTATGTTCTGAAGCAAAATTAATCTGACTTCCTGAAAACAAAAATACAAAATTTCTTGAACGACTATGATTTATAACTACCACAAACCTAAAACTTTTAGTTTTATTTCTAATCAAAGGAAATGATTCCTACTTCTGTACAATTGATTAAGTTAATACTTAGAGTTGGGGCTGTATCTTTTAATATGCCAGATACACTTCCAGAACAGCAATTAAGGATAGTTGTAGTGGATTGTTTTTGTAGTGACCTTGATTTCTTTAGATCTCCCCTGATCCATCCCCTTGAGCAGCCAAACTCATATGGACTCTGGGTTTGGTCATGTGATTCATTTTGACCAATGAGACCTAGGAAATAAGCAGATTTGAAAATGCTTATAGTTATGGATTTGTCCTCCCATGCTCTTCCTTTGAAACCTAGGGCTGCCATGTGAACCCAGGCTTAGCCTGCTGGAGAATACGAGAGCACTTTGAGCAGAGGAATGCCAACCTGTAGGCCTACCTCCACCTGCTAGATGTAGATGTGCCACCTTATATCATCCAGCCCAGTTGTCCCAGAAAAACTGCTGAAACTAGAGGAAATATCCAGCCAAACCACATAAAATGAGGAAATACATTATAACTCTTTCAAGTAACTACATAAAGTAGTTGAAGTAGTATTTATGCAGCAAAATTGATTGATGCACTATTTTGTAGTTACAAAGAGGATGGCTAATTATTGATAATGCTCCCTTTCATTCTCAAACATCCTTGTTTGGATGGTAAATTATATGGCCACCCTAATTAAAAAAATAATAACTGATATCTCAAGGTGCAGTCAAAAGCAGTTTGTTATATGTGGAGTTTGAAAGATACCTTCATAAAACTCCTCTTTTCTTCATGAGTTAAGAACCAATTAAGAGATGGATGCCGAAATAAGACAGACAAAAATGAACATATCAGTTTTGTCATTGGCAAAAGCTAGTTTAGAAAATGAAGTTTATGAATTTGGAAACACCTGGCTGGCTAACCCATCCCGCCCAGAATTAAATTGACCCACCCTGTCTGAGACAGTAGAAAAACTACAGAACCACAGGGCTATAACGTAAATCAAAATTAAAGAGGATATATGTGGCCCATGTTCATAGTTTGCCGTTGACTAATAATCGAATTCTATGCATTATGTTCCAATTAAAGAAAAGAATTAAAATAAGAGAAGTTCCTTTATATGTACTGACTGGTACACAGTGAACACTTGATTAAATTACATGTTCTATCTTTTTGAAAAGATATCTCCTTAAAAGGACAGAAGCACTGGGAAATTCTCTAAAGTTATTAACGAAAAGCCTAAGCAGAAAGCCTTTGCAACAGCAGGTCACGTAGAGCCATCGTCCATGCTGCAGTTGCTGGTCCATTTGCTTTACCTTGACAACCCTTATTCTTGCTCACATGAGATTGGCTATTTTTGCTCTCTGCTCTTCCATGCTACTTTCTTGAATCTTAAGGACTCTGAACCATATTGGCTTGCCATAATTCAAAGTAATTGCAAAACTCTATAAGCATTAGGTCACTGGGACCCCAGATTATCAATTCTCAAATCTATATTTTTCTATGGAAGGAAGGAAGGAAGGAAGGAAGGAAGGAAGGAAGGAAGGAAGGAAGGAGAGAGAGAAAAGAAAAAGAAAAGAAATGAAAAAGAAAAGAAAAGAAAAAAAAGAAAAGAAAGAAAAGAAAAGAGAAAAGAAAAGAAAAGAAAGAAAAGAAAAGAAATAAAAGAGAAAAGAAAAGAAAGAAAAGAAAAGAAAGAAAAGAGAAAAGAAAAGAAAAGAAAAGAAAAGAAAAGAAAAGAAAAGAAAAGAAAAGAAAAGAAAAAAAGAAAATTGATGTCAAGCCCTCAAACTTCTGCTGTTTAATGTCCTAGCCAGCTTTGGTCGGGACTTCCTTCCTTTCCTCATACATCAGTCTATCTTCTAGCCTTACCATTCAACCAAAACTTACCTGTCAGAATTATTGGAAACTTCTGGATGAGCACAGCTGATGAGACTCCGTGATGCCCCATGTTCTTCAGTCTCTGGTGACATTCAGTATTGTTGGTAAGTTCTTGCATTTAAGGTCATTTTTGTGTCATGACTCAATGTTCTTCTTATTCCCCTTTTATATCTGTAACATCTCATTTGCAGTCATTGGCAGGTTTAGTTTCTTTGACTTCACTCTTTAAATATTAAAATTTCACAAGGTTCTCAACTTTACACCGAAAACCTCCAAATTTATATCTCTGCATTAGACCTTCTCCTCTAGGCTTCAAGTACCTGTTAGAATAATACCTCCTAGATGCTCTCCTTGGAAGGTTTCAAAACCAACTCAAATTTAGCATGTTCAAAACTGACTTTATAATAACACCCAAATCTACTCTTTCTCCATGATTCCAACTCAGTGAACAGAACCATAATATACCCAGTTTTGAAGTAAAAAAACCTGAAATTATCCTTGATAGCTATCAATACTATGCCATATTCAACTTTTTTCTATTAAGTTTACTAATAAAAAACTGTTTAATTTTGTCACTTTTTCCCTACGCTTGACTCCCTCCACTGTAATCCAATCCCAGTCACCAAAATCTGTAAATTATACTCTGAGAAGCTCTAAACAGCATCGCATATCTCTACTTAATTATATTTTTACTTATATACTTTTATTTAAATTTAAGTGATTATGTTAAGCAGAGTTCGAAGATTGTCTCTATGATTCCTATAACCTTGTGTTCATGCTCTGTATAATGCCTCCCCTTGAGTGTGGGGGACTCACTACTAGTCAATAGAACAGGGCAAATGTAAAGGGATCCTGTGTACATAATTAAGGTCCAGTTTTATTTTGAGTTAATCAAGAGAAGGAGAGTCCTGCATGGCCTTAGTCAGGTGAAAACCTGTAAGTAGGGACTTCATCAGGTGAAAACTCTTAAAAGAAGGACTTAAGGTGAAAGCCCTTAAAAGGAGCCAGAGGCTCCCCTTGCAGTGTTAGTAAAGTAAGGGATTGTGTGGGTCAGGTCTATACCTTCAAGCAGTTGTGTGCTGACTCTAGGAGCCAAGGGAGGCCTACCAGACCACAGCCAGCACAAAGTCAGCGCCTCCAGTGATGCAGCTGCAAGGAAACCATTTCTACCAAATACCCGAAGATGTTTGCCAATGGATTGTTCCCAGTAAAGCCTTCAGATGAGGGTATGACCTGAAAAAAACCTAACTGACAGCCTTTGGGACACACTAAAGTAAAGGACCCTGCTAAGCTGTGCCTGGACTCCTGATCCACAGAAATGGTGAGATAATAAATGTTTATTGATTTAAGCCATAAAATTATAGTAATTTCTTATGCAGCAATTAAAAAAATAACAGTGGTATTTTCATATCCATGGATTAGTCTGAACAGCTCAGGTTTTGTTAGACACAAACAAACTTTGATTTTAAGAGCTAACAAATTTCAAGTTTATTTCTTGCTCAAATTCAGTAGGTTTGGTACACATATGGTCGTTTTAGCTTTAGATGGGAGTAAAGTTGGCTCATCCATTACCGTAAGATGAAAGGGATACAGGAATAGCAGTACAGTAGCTCTGGTTGTTAAGAGTAAGTTCTTTTCAGATCACTTATATTTCTAAGGGAAATTAGAAGTAAAATGAGGATACAGTGAGGAGTGGGTATGAAATCGTCACCACAGTAAGAGAATGACTTACCTTGAGAAATGCTACGGGAATGCCAGGAAGTTAGGATTCACCTAAGGTTTGTGATGACACCTGTAATGTGAGGTCAGTCTGAATGTCTCTCCTAAAATTTTTCCCCAGCCATGTTTAGCTACTTGGGAGAGGACAAGGAGGAAGCAAATCCTGTTTTTAACTATAACTGAGGTTATTCTTGGTAAGAAAGATGAAGGAAGAGAATGGTAAGGGAATTGAGATTCATGGAATGGGGTGATTTTAATGACACAAACTGATATCAATTGGGTAAAAAGGAAAGATGAGAACGTGAAGGGACTGACGGATGTGAAGATGGAGGAGATGAGCGGATCAGAGCTACTAGTAGGGTTAAAGAACTGTTCAACTACAGGTGTGAGAAATACTAAGCTGGGACTATAAGAGGCAGTGCCCAGAGAGTGGGACGCTTGAAACTGAGACTCATAGAAATGGTAAAATTGTTGATGATGGCAAGTTGAAAAGCACGGATGTGGTGATCAAGAGAACAGAGTGAAAGACAAAGTTACTTGATGCAAGTAATTCAACAGGATCATGAGGCAACATCCACAACGCGAGGAATCATCAAGGGTGGTCACTGGAGTGGTGGCTGAGAGAGGGTGGTACAACTGAAGGGCAGCGACGTCTAGGGTGATAACTAACTCCAACACTGAGGACATGTATATCCCATAATCTTTTTTTTTTTAATTGGAGTTCAATTTCCCAGCATATAGCATAACACCCAGTGTTCATCAAGTGCCCCCCTCAGTGCCCATCACCCAGTCACCCCCAACCCCCACCCACCTCCCCTTCCACCACCCCTTGTTCGTTTCCCTGAGTTAGGAATCTCTCATGTTCCATCTCCCTTTCTGTTATTTCCCACTCATTTTCTCTCCTTTACCCTTTATTCCCTTTCACTATTTTTTATATTCCCCAAATGAATGAGACCATATAATGTTTGTCCTTCTCCGATTGACTTATTTCACTCAGCATCATACCCTCCAGTTCCATCCACGTCAAAGCAAATGGTGGGTATTAGTCATTTCTAATGGCTGAGGAATATTCCATTGTGTACATAGACCACAGCTTCTTTATCCATCATCTGTTGATGGACACCGAGGCTCCTTCCACAGTGTAGCTATTGTGGACATTGCGACTATAAACATCGGGGTGCAGGGGTCCTGGCGTTTCCCTGCATCTGTATCTTTGGGGTAAATCCCCAGCAGTGCAATTGCTGGGTTGTGGGGCAGTGAATATCACATAATCTGATATGTACTTTGGAGACTCTAGGGCTGTTTGTTTGAATTTTATTTTTTTTTTATTTTTCTGAACTTTTTTGTTTGTTTTGCTTGTTTTTTTTAATTTCACCTACTCTGAAAATGGTAATGAATTCCTATCATGTACTTTATCTCATGGTTCAGTGTCATGCGCAGTACAGGAGAAGTAGAAGTCACTATTCAAGAGTTGCAGGAGAATCCTGGGGCTCAGACATGTCCCCAGCAGTATTCTGAGCTCAGTCACTTCTCAGCCGCTGTTGCGTTGGTCTCCCAGCCATGGAAGGTGCACACCTGCCAGGAATGCTGCTCCAGTTCGGAGCCATTACTTTCTCTTTCACACTTCAAAAGGTCCCTAATGATGCCTGCCTCCACTTTTACTCCCGACCCTTCTGACTTCCACACTGTGGCCGGAGAGATATTTCCATATTGCAGATTTCAATTAATCACGTTCAGTTATTCCCCCATAGAAAAGAGAATTAATTCCCAGTTCCTTACATTTGCATTGATTAGTACTCTAAGCTTTTGATGTTCTGCTATAACCTTCTCTCTGTTCATGCTCTCCTCCTCACTCACCGCTTAGCTCTAATATCAATTCTCTGAATGTGTCATTGTCTTTTATGCCAAAGTGCCTTTTCACTTCTATTCCCCTGCCTAGAATTCTGAGTTACCTCTAACACATATGATAACTCTGTGCGATTACAAAAACCCAAAAAAACAAAAAAACACGGTAGCACCTTTACATGGATGTAGCCCTTTAGAAACATGACTTGGCCAAGTAACATTCTGAGCATTAAGAAAAGGTACCTCTTACTTGGGGTAGACCCGGCTGCAGTGGGGTCCCAGGTGTGCTACGGTGGGAGTGATTGGTCTCGTTCATGAGGCAGATGGAACCATTGTCTTTAGAGAAGTCAAAAGCAGCAATTAGAAAAGCAACAAATTTGGTTTCTTTTATCACTATTCACTAGCAATTCTAAACATTACCAGCGGGAAAATACTGTTCCCTAAAGATCCCTGTTTGATGTTTGAAACAATCATTCCAATTACTCTTTATTTTATTTTTTTTAAAGATTTTATTTATTTACTCATGAGAGACACAGAGAGAGAGAGAGACAGAGGCAGAGACACAGGCAGAGGGAGGAGCAGGCTCCATGCAGGGAGCCCAACGTGGGACTTGATCCCGGGTCTCCAGGATCATGACCTGGGCCAAAGGCAGATGCTCAACCGCTGAGCCACCGAGGCATCCCTCCAATTACTCTTTAATTTTGCACACACATATATAAAAGTTATATATTTAGCTATAATATGCAAATATAATATTATACAGATATAAATACAAACATATAACAAATAGATGTATTTTATGCATGTATATTTTATAATACTTAGGTATTTAACATATAAATATATACATTTATATATGCAAATGTACATACTCATATTTATGTATATTATATATGCTCACAAACATGTTTGCTGGTGTTTGTGTACACTGATGTCTAAGAGCCAGAGTTTGAAATATTTTCTATGGTATCCTAAGCAAGTGACTAACCCAAGTCTTTATTTATCTATAAAATGGGATTATCATATTCCTCATAACATGTTGTGTGGAAAATGAGGTGAAACATGCAAAGCATTAGGAGGGCACTTAGTACATTGTAAGTGATGTTAATATTAGCTATTAAAATAATAACCGAGATTCCAAAAGTAAAAAAGTATCACTAGGCCTTAGGGCTACAGAAGTGAAAAAAATGTCTTTAATAGATAAATAATCAATCAATCTCCCTTCCTAAAATAGGTGACATGTAAACAATTAACAACACAGTATGACTGAGGGTTTGAATAAGAGTAGGTATGCGCAGGTACAATAGTAGCCGTAAAGAGAGATGAAATTTCTTCCCAAGACGTGGGTGTGGGTACTTTTCAAAGGCGATGGCTCATACAGCCTATGAGGAGTGAGTAGGAACTCACAGCCAGCGTCAGGAGACAAGAGCTGTGCCTTCAAGTACATTGATTCAGGTTGATCGCCAAACAAGGATGTCTGCCTATGGTGACAGTACCAGATGGGCTGAAATCAGCACATGCTCTGACAAGTTTTGTGTCCTCATGTGGGGCTTTTTCACCAAAGAGGAAGAGCTGCCATTTGTAATTTGCAATAAAAAAAAAAAAAAGAGTGCTTTATGTTGTCCAATGGCACTACAAGGATGGAGAGACTATTTGGGAATTACAGTCAGGAAAATAAAGAATTAAGAGGCACCGAAGTCAACGTGACACATCTAGGAAACTGTGATGAAAACATGGGCTGTGTGTGACTAGAGATCAGGAATATAGAAGGATGTCAGCATCAAAATATCCAATACTTTATGTGGAAAGCAACAAGAGCTCAGAAATCCCACCTTTATCAAAAATATTTTGGAGAAGCATTGAGTGGTTTTGAACAAGGAATTATGAGACAATATTTTCAATCTGAAAGATTTCCCTGTCCAAAGTGTGTAGCAGAGAGGCAAAGAAAGCATCGCTAGAGGCAAGGAGATCCATTATGAGGCTACCGAGCTAATGAAAAAAGGAAAGGAGGAAGAAAAGAAAGAAAGCCAAAACCAAAGCAGTGTTCCTGGTCCACCCACCTTACTCCGCCTCAAGATCACCAAAGCAGGATTTAAGGGAAGTCCATGGAGCGCTCTGCATGTTTTTGGTGTGAGCCTAATCCATATGTTATGGGGTAGGCCTGTGACTGCTTTGAACCAATACAATATGGTGTGAAAGTAATGCTATTCTAACTCAGGCCCTATTGTTTAAGAGGACTGGAGGTTTCCATTTTGCCCCTCTTAGGACGTTAGCATCATGGAAGAGGTCTGACTGCCTTTAGGCCACTTGGCTCTGAGGTAGTAGGTGTCCGGGTGAAGAGAGAGTGATGCTGGCCAGCCTGGGTACCACCGAAGAAGCCATTTTAGACATTTCAGTCTACCAAATGCCAACTGGAGATTTGAGGCCCTAGAAAACTGACCCAGTTGAACTATCTAAAAAAACAAACAAAAACAACAAAAACAAAAACAAAAAACCTCTCCACTAGTTTGAGCTACTTCAGCTGACCCTGCAGACATCATCCAGCAAAAGAAAATCCACTGCTGCCTGAGGTCCTGACCTCACAGTTTTGAATATAACGAACTAGTTATGAAGTCACTAAATTTCGTGATGGTTTATTTTGTGACAACAGAAAAATTGAAATAATTCATTGACATGTCCATCTGTTTTTTTTTTTTTATTTTTCTACCTTCTTATTATATTGAAAGTTTCATGAATGTCAGGACTGGCCTATTTTTCTCCCCGATATTGACAGCTCTTACAACAGCAATAATTAATTTACATAGTAGTGACTGATGCATAATGATTGAAAGAACAACTAAAACGGATTAAAAAGAGTACAAGGGAGCTTTCCAGAGAATTTATAGTACTTGCTAACTAAATGGATATCGCCAATGGGTAAAAGGGAGAAGGTATGGTTGGCTTCTATCTGGGCAACTAGACTGAGAATTGTACCCCTAGTAGACTCAGAGATCAGGAGAAAACCAACTAGGGCTTGTAAAGAAAGAAATGTGGTTATGTTGGAGGTCAGCTATCAGGACATCCAAGAGGAAATAGTAAGAAGTGAGTTTCACATGAAAGCTTGGAATATCTACCAGTTGTATATTTGACACGGAATTTGTAGGGTTTCAATAAAGAAAGAATAGGTACTAGTTTTAAGTTACAAAAGGAACAATAGGAAGAAAGCTGAAACTGAATGAAGTCTAATTGGTTTGACATATAAAGAGGCTACTTGGGAATTAAAACAGATTCAATGAAATAAGGTAAAACTAATCCAACGGCACTAGGTCGAGAAATTAACACAAAATGAGGAATAGAGTGATCATATACTACCCACTCAAGAAAAGTAAAAACAACAACAACAAAAAACACAGAAGAAGGCGTTCGAAAGGATGATATGATCATACCATTTGGTATAGAATATAATCATTTATGAAAGAAGAAAGGTAAAATCAACCTCTACCCCGAAACTAAATAAGGAAATTGATAACAAGGTGGCATCTCTTATTATTGAGAAACCAGATAGTCATGGGGCTAGGCCAGAACATAACAGGGGCGAACTGTTGACCCCTTAGTGAAATTTAAAACACCATTATCATTGATTGAAAAATACTATATAATTGCTTGAAGTGATCTGTAATAAATCTAAGATTTGCTTGATGTCTAGACTATCCCAAAATCTAATGCAGGTAACAAAGAAAATTAATAGTCACTTTAAAAATAACTTATTTCTCTCCAGACTTCAAATGAATTGTTACTAATAAACAAAAATCTAATAAAAATTCCATTTTCTGAAAGCACTGAACTGCAGATATTAATATTATTAAAGCCGACCAGAGACTATTAAGTCAGGTTGGCGGATTACACTGCTTTCTTCTAAAAGTACAAATAGTGTTATCTCCTGAGTCATTGCAACATTCTGTCTACAGATAGGAATATGCTTATGTTATCCTGCTTTTACTAGATAAGTAAATGTAATTATACTAAAGGGTGTGTGGTTCTGTGTGTAGTCATGCAGTATAAATGTGTGAGGAGAACCAGGACCGTATTATAAGCTTTATAATTTGGGGAAGATATTAGGTACTGCACATGGTTTGGAAATATTTGTCATTTTTAGTTCAATTTGATCTCCACCATTCATAGAACATTCAGTGCTTCAAGTTGTCCCATTTATAGAAAAAACGATAGTTGAAGGATTTGGAGACCAGGAGATAAAAACAATATAAGCTAATTCTCCACAATGCAAAAGAGAACAAGGTGGGATTGGGGAAGGGAGAGAGAGAGAAATAAAGAAAGAGAGAGAGAGAGAGAGAGAGAAATAAGTGAAATAAGTGTTGCGATGGAGGGGAGAAGAGTTAAGAGATTTGAGCCCAATGTGTTCCAAGATTTGAAGCTTTCACCAGACCATAGGCTGGAGAATTCACCTGCAGGCCATTGTATCTTGGAATTCTGAAGGAAGGAGTATAATAGGTTGAAATCAAAGATTCTCCTGAGTTTCCTAGTTTCCCCATAGAAGAAAATTGCTGGCATGGTAGTTCCTTGGGTAGATCTTCTTTTTCCTACAATGTGGACCTGCTCATGACTGACTGACCTAGGGGCACCTGTCTGTGTTTGATCTCGGATATTGTAATTCATGAAGTATAACATGATGGCCAGAGGCATCCACTGTGGGCATACGCGTGGGAAGGGATGGTGTGCACCACACACACAGACCGCTCACTTTGGGACTCTAACCTTGGGGGGTAAAATTACATAATGCTTCCTCTGTGCCTCGACTGTACTATATATGCCACCAAAGGACGTGATGGGAAAGGAACAAAACTTAGAGTGTTTAAAAAAAAAAAAGACTGGGATCCCTGGGTGGCGCAGCGGTTTGGCGCCTGCCTTTGGCCCAGGGCGCGATCCTGGAGACCCGGGATCGAATCCCACATCGGGCTCCCGGTGCATGGAGCCTGCTTCTCCCTCTGCCTGTGTCTCTGCCTCTCTCTCTCTCACTGTGTGCCTATCATAAATAAAAAAAAAAAAAAAAAAAAAAAAAAAAAAAGACTCTTCATTTATATGATTAAATTAATACTAATAAAGGGAGGAAGGGAAATGTTCTTTGCTGTCCAGAACTGAAAATTCCTGTGCTGCCTTTCTAAAGGTTTTTTTTTTTTTTTTTTATGATAGTCACAGAGAGAGACAGAGAGAGAAGCAGGCTCCATGCACCAGGAGCCCGACGTGGGATTCGATCCCGGGTCTCCAGGATCGTGCCCTGGCCAAAGGCAGGTGCTAAACCGCTGCGCCACCCAGGGATCCCCTGTGCTGCCTTTCTAAAACCTGCACCTCGAGGCCGTTGCCCCTATTACAGGGCTCTTCAAACAGATCACCTGAGACAATTAAGGTAGTTCAGGCCGGGCTCCTTGGCACCATTCACTACTGCACTTAGTCTCCTCTTTCTGCACCTTGCTGGCTCCAGAGCTCGGCTAAAGTCGGTCCAGCCTGAGTTCAGGAAGGGAGTGCAGCCCGGAGGGAGCTAACCTAAGAGAGTCTTTCCGCTGCAATCCACGTACATCACACTCCATTGGCCAGTGATTGGTTATGACAGGTAATGAGGAAGAAATCCCAAAGTTTCCAGTAAGAAGTGAAAGGTGTATAAACCACACAAGGCACAGATGGTGGTGAAATGAGGCTTTCAAAGTGCTACAATACTGAGTAATTCCGACAGTACTGAGAAGACTGAGCTGCTCATCACTCATGTTTATGTGTGACACTCAACTTAACATGCACATCTATCTAACACAGATAATAACTCACACTGTATATCCTCTCTTGTTAATTAGGATGACATGTTACAAATTACCGTAGGGGGAAAGTGTGCTGATTAGAATTTATCCAAGAAAAGCTACGTACAAACAGTTTTAAGAAATCGCACAAACCATCAGGGTACATTTTGAGTTTGTACATTTCAATTTTTATTATTAAAGGGAACTCTGTTTAGAAGTTTTATCAAATTAGATAAGGTTTTCTTTTTCCTACAATTATGATGATATTTTCTAAACCATTTAGAAAAAAAAAGAATTGATAAGAGGCTAGAAAATGAGTCAAATATTATTGATCAAAATGTGTATAAGGAAATATTTTATATTACTTTAATGACATGCAAATTTAGTTTAAGCATTTTGGGGAAACAACTTCACTACCATCATTGTAGCTGTCACAGAATAAAGAGAAAAAAATGCATCATTTTCTCATGTACTCTATTATTAGGTCATAACTTTTTTTTTTCATTTATATTGAAAACAATACTGTGGAACCAAAAAAAACTATAGAAGTCACTTTAAACTGGTAAGAAAAACAAAATTACCTCTAACAGGTATTGACTAAAAGGCAGACATGCTTCTGTGCATGAGACATAAATAATATTCTGGTAGTAGTAGAAATATGCCATATTTAATTGTTTAAGTTAAAATATAATTGGCATATAACACTGTGTTCACTTCAGGTGTGTAACGATTCAAAGTATTTGTTGGAAATGATCATCGCAGTAAGTCAAGTTAACATGCATCATCTCATATAGTTATGATTTTTTTTCTTATAATGAAAACTTTTAAGATCTTCTCTCTTAGTAATTTTCAAATGTACAATACAGTGGTATTAACTGTGGTCACTACACTATAGATTACGTCCTCAAGACTTATTTTGATCACCCGTCCCACTTCACCATAGGTTAAAGTGGGGCATTGCTGATATTGAACTTTAGAGTTACACAAAATAGTTTTCCAAAATTAAATAATATTTTTAAAAATGCATGGGTGTTTTGTTTGCATTGTTTATAGGGGTAAATATATGTAACACATAAATTTATATTTTTAAAATATATTCACAAATATTTTTAAAATATATAAAATTAAATATATATTAAAAATACATACATTTAAATATAAAATATATTAGTATAGGGTGCCTAGGTGGCTCAATGGGTTAACTGTCCAACTCTTGATTTCAGCTCAGGTCATTTTCTCATGATTGTGAGACTGAGCATCACGTCAGGCTTATGCGCTGGGTATGGGCCTGCTTGAAATTGTCTTCCTCTTTCTGCCCTTTTACCCCATGCCACCAAAAAGGAAGTATAAAATGGAATTGTGTTAGCTTTCAAAACAATATGTTCTTTAAAATACACTTCCTCAATTGTAATCAGGGAGATCGTAGGTTAAATTTAAAACACACTAGAGAATAAAACTAATAATTTAAAAATAAGTCAAAACATTAAGGCCAACATACCCAAACTTATAGTTAAATCAATATATGTATTCCTGAAGTATTTATTGACTTACCCTTAAAGACACATAGCAAATAAAGTAATATTGATACAAATGACAAAAAACTAGCTGAATAAGTTATTTCTAAGTTGATCATGTATATACTATATAACACATGTATAATGCATTTTTTTCTCACAAGTTCTGGTATTTTTTCCTTTCTCTTACAATTTTAGGTCTTCATTATTTCTCACATATACTTTTACAAAAATTTTTTCAATAATTTTTATGCATTTAAAATAGTTAAAATTATAAAAAAATAAAATAAATTAGTTAAAATTTATCCATAACCCTACAACACCAACACCAATATCTATATCTATAAATTTTTAAATATAAATGTAGTGTATAAGAATTAGTACTTAACCCCTCATTTAGAGAGCATCGTTTTTGACACCTTTGATGTGTTCCTATATGGGTTTTAAAGGCTTTCTGTAGTTCCCAGCCCAAGATTCACCCCTATATTTTTTCCTAATATTCCTTCAATAATCTTTAAAAACAAAACAAAACACCTATTTCCCCACTTAATAAGTCACTCAAGAACTTACCAGAATCCTTGGAATAAAACGGATGAAAGGCCTTCTCAACCTGGCTTTATTTTATGAAGTTTCCATAAACAGATCTTTTACTATTTAAGGTAATATTTGCAACCGGATGATACCCTTCTTTGTATCTACCCAAGGCTTATCTTTCAAGGCCAAGTCTAAAACCCATCATTAAAATTCTGGAATCGGCATGCACTCGCTGAACTCACTCCTTCAGATCTCCCCTAGGATTTGTCACAGAACTTTATATTTTCTCATTTAATTATACTTTGTTTTAAATTCTTGTATTGTTTCAAATGTTGTCTCAAAAAATCTTCTAAATCAAAAAAAAAAAAATCTTCTAAATCTTTGAATCAAAAGCCATGATATGTGAGAGGACTCTGGGAAAATGGCAGAGTAGGAAGTACGAGGGATTTGTCTCCCCACCCAGGTAATAGGTTGGGAGAATCAGTTTGATGCAACTGTTTTAGACCTATGGAGTCCATCAAGACTCGCAACTTCCAGGGGAAAGACTGGATGATAAATTAGGTTAGCTTGGCAAATTTCAAGCCTTGGGTCCTCAGCAGTTACCCATCCCTCACCCCACAGCTCCATGACAGGGAGCCCTGTGTACATTCTGGAGTATTTTGCACACATCTTGCCAAGGCCAGGCTGAGCAACAAGGACCCTAACTTACAGATACCAAAGATTTGTGCCCTGGCCGCCTACTTCTGCTTCTCATCACAGAGCCATAGGCACAGAGGTAGGCACCCACTGTTGGTGGACCTCCTTTCACTACCATAAACCCTGATAACACCATTCTACTTTCTGTCTCTGTGATTTTGACTCTTCTAAGTACCTCATCTAAATAGAATAATTCAGTATTTGCATTTCTCTGATTTTTTTCCACATAATGTTCTTGTGATTTATCCATGTTGTAGCATGTGTCAAAATTTCCTTCATTTTTAAGGTTGAACAACATCCCACTGTATGTGTATACCACATTTTGCTTATCCATTCGCCTATGGTGGACACTTGGGCTTTATTTTTTCTAGAGAATTTTTCCTGGCTGAATAGGAGCGGCTTAATTGTTCAGCTGGGAGATTATCGGCCCAACCACTCTCAGAAGACCACAGCCAATGACTTTCTTACAGAGTGATATGAAGGCTGACTTCCTTGTCTCGAAGTAGAAACAATTCTGGGTCAGTTGGTGCTACAAATGTCCCCCTGGAATCTCACTATAGCAAATGTCTAGCAAAAAAACACACACGTGCTTGGCTTCTCCCCTTTCTCCTCTTTTTCTAAAGCTCTCTTAAATAAATCTGTGAGGCATCACTTCTGTCCTATTTTAACAGTGACAAGAGTAATACGTATAAACTATCCAATAAAAAAAAAAAAAAAGCTAAAAACCTAGGATCATCAAATGACATATAAGACCTCTCTGTAATTTAAGAGCTCTCACTTTCAGGATCAAGATCTCAAAGTTCAAGTTTGATAATATGACCAATGCTTTAAAAATACCTGTTGCAAATTTATGTATAAAATTCTTAACTTTGGGAATATTGTCCAAAATTCTACAGGTCTGGAAAAATAGACTGGAACCATTCATAAAATCTTGCCTATTACAGAAGACAAGTCCAGATGGATGGCGTAAGAGATAGCCATGGACCCGAGTTAACAATGTATTAATTTTATTATGAGTAGGTTGGCTGAAAAAGTAGAAGAAACGAGAAAAGCCTTATGGGCATATGGGAACATCAGGGCATCTCTCACAATGGTGAATGGTGTGTTGCTGAAAGATGATTGCATGGCTCTTTCCAATAATCTTTGCCAGAAAGTATTAAACAGAATACATCATGGCTATTTGAGCTCATGAAATTGTGCAAAAGAAGAGCATGGGCTACAGCATTTTGGCAAGCATCCCACAAAGAAATTGATGCAAAAGTAGCTTCTTGTCTGTGATGCCAGCTCTTAGAGCATGAAAATATGAAAGAGATACTAATGAGAAGACCAGCAGCTGTCAGACCCGGGAACAAGTTGGCACATGAAAAAAAAAATCAGTTATTACTATTAGAGATTGGGAATTGTTGTTCCATAGTGGAACCAATGTGAGAATATAACAACATAGTCAATACTCCTATAGAGTCAATATTGGCAAGTATAAAAATTTTTTTAAAATGTGACTTAATAAAATATACTGTGTAGGTATATAAAACTAATTCTAGCATTTTTCTAATTTATAAGTTAATTTATATAGAATATTTAGATAATTAAGGGGCAGCCATTGGGGGGAAATGTTTACTAACTTTAAGTTCTTTGAATTAATCTCCTGTGTGTTCATTATGTTAAATGATCTGCCAGTGACTAGTTGAATCTTGATGAATTGAGGACCACAGAAAAAGTATTCAAAATTAACTAAAATAATTATTATACTTTTAGAGTATCATATACAAATGTTAAATGTCTTAAGCCAGGGGGTGCTTGAGTGGCTCAGGCAGTGAAACATTTAACTCTAGATTTCAGCTCAGGTAACGATTCTGGGGTTGTGAGATGGAGGCCTGCCTAGTTCTCTATGCTAGGAGGGTTGGGGTTGGGGTTGGGGTTAGGGGTTGGGCATGGAGCCTGCTTAAGATCTTCTCTCTCCCTCTACCTCTGCCCACCGACCCTAAGAAATCTTAAGCCAAATAATAAATAACAAACTCTCCAAAATACCTATGTTAAATCTAGGCTGTGGTTACCCTGACAAGATGTTTAAAAAGGATACTTGTTTATTTTACTTACAGCCGTGTGGTTTCAAAAGGTCTACACTTGGGCAGCCCAGGTGGCTCAGTGGTTTAGCACTGCCTTCCGCCCAGGGTATGATACTGGAGTCCTGGGATTGAGTTCCACATGGGGCTCCCTGCAGAAAGCCTGCTTCTCCCTCTGCCTCTCTCTCTCTCTCTCTCTCTCTCATGGGTAAATAAATAAAATCTTTAAGAAAAAAAAATAAAGGTCTACACTTTCCTTCTTCAGTAAGTAGTTCACATCGGATCTTTTATACACATATCTGTGAAAAGGCTGGTTTATCTGCACACAAATTCTAAGCAGCATTGTAAATGTTAGCATATGATGTTTGCATCAATTTGGGGATTCATTTTTTACCAACATAAGAGCAGTGTTTATTTTTTACTGATTTTATCACTAATACATTTTTTTAAATTTAAATGAAGCACATAAATGGTATTAAAACTGATTGTCAAACAACAACAACAAAAGCATTGTTATCACAATTCAGGCCACATAGACCATAGAGTGTTGGACAATGAGTTCTAACCCTGGGACCCAGTGATTCACTATGCTTACCATGAATTTACCGTAAATACTATCATTGACACAAATAATACTTATAAATATGTTTATAAATGATTCAGCAAATTAAAAACAAATGAAATATAATATGGATTTTAAGTTGAAAAATACTATGTAATTAAGTCATTTGTGATTTTTTTTTTGTTTATAATATAAAAGTTTTGGTGGATCTATTATTATTAGTTCCAAATGCTCTTAGGGCCAAGGATAGTTACGTGACACATGTGGTACAAGAGAGTCCGTTCTAACAGTACTTAGATTGATCTTGATTTGATTACCACATCTTTCCTCTGATACTGGGGGAATCCTACAATCTTTGCTTCCTCAGTCATAAGACATGAAGTTATTTCCTGTTGTATGTTCCCTCACAAGGCTGCCATAAGCATAAATGTTTAAAGCGCTATGAATCTGAAAGGTTTTATTAGCTTAGTTAGAAATCCACAATTTTAGGGAGCAGTCTCAGCTAAAAATATATATCCGTATAATGAACTAATCCTAATAGCATACCCCTTGGAGAAAGAGCCACCATAAAATCAATTTATCTATGTTTTTATCTGGAACTCAAGTTGAAAAACAATTGACTGAGATGATGGACAAACATGGGCTTAATGTTTCTGTCCATGACTTAATCTTCATGGCCTGCAGGATATCTATTTGGAACATGAAACAAAAGAGTATATTTCTAGTCATCTTTCCAACTTCTAGTATGTTCTCATTAGAAACCACGTATCACTAAAGTCCTGGTGAGAGAAGGAGACCAACAGAAGACAGACAGACTGAAAATGTTTATCATCAAAGCTCCATAAGAAGAATGTAAACTCTATGAGGGCAAAGATGTTTAAATATTTTGCTCCTTTCTGTAATTACAGGAATATTAAAAATATTTGCTTTTATTAGGATATAAAAAGAATATTTGTTGTGTAAATGAATAACTTTGTATTTGGAGTATTTAGGAAGAATTTAGAAAAGGTAATTATAGAGACAGAAAGTATATTAGGACCACCGGGATTTAAGAGGAGGAGGAGATGGGAAGCTATTGGTTAACTGGAACAGAATTTGTTTGGAATGATGGAAAAATTTTGGAAATAGATAGCGGTGGTGGTTGTATAACATTGTGACTGCGATTAAGGCAACTGTGCATGTAAAAACGGTTAACATGGTAACTTGTGTTATATATTTTCCCTAATAATTTTTTAAAATTGTAACTCTAATCCAGAAAAATTAGCTAACTTAGAAATCAGCAGATAAAATCACTCAACAGACTCAAGAGAAAGTAAGCATTTATGATCCATATGGTTTCAAGAAAACCTTATATGATGTAAAGTGAACAGGTCGGAAGTGGAGAACTGATGAATTTTGATAAATCTACTCATCCATGAAACCATCATCCCTGCCGAGATATAGAACATGACTGCTGCCTCAGAAACGTTCCCCTTCCAAGGACGTGCTGAAGATGGCTTCTAAAAATGTGCAAATTGAGATTTATAGTATTTCAGGAATTTTCATGAGCTAGTTATTAAACAGGCATTATTAAAAAGCAAATTATATGAACTTACAATTATTTAAAACAAAATTCATAAACTCAGATCTTAGTTATTTTACTGCATTTACTGTTCTGCCCTTGAGATTATTTGTCTTGCTTCTGTGTGGTAGAAATACTATGAGGTGGTGTGTGACCTGACATTTCTGACTCTTGTGTTCAACAACTTCTTGATAGTAGCTGGAAATGGGCAAGGCCATATTTTTTCATATGGAAATCACGATTTTTAAAATTCAGACATTTTTCCCCTACAGAAAGTTTCTTAAACGTATACATGCATATCACTGCTCACCCATCCAGTCACCCACCACCCCCAAGGCATGTACTGCTTTTCATTTCTAAGTCCTAGCTGAATTTTGCCCATTTTTGAATTTCCTATGAATGGAATCCTAGAAAATATCCAGTTTTGCACTTGGCTTCTTCTGTTTCATACGTATTTGTGAGATCTCCCTCCATATTTCTGCATTTATCAGTAGCCTGTTCCCTTTGACTGCTGAATAGTGTGCCATCATGGGAGTGCACCACAACTGGTTTGCCCAGGCTTCTGTGATAATAATTGAGCTATTTATGATTTTAAGTTATTTTTAATGATGCTGCTATAAACATATTTTTAAAGATTTTATTTATTCATGAGACACACACACACACACAGAGAGAGAGAGAGAGAGAGAGGCAGAGACACAGGCAGAGGGAGAAGCAGGCTCCATGCAGGGAGCCCGATGTGGGACTCGATCCTGGGACTCCAGGATCAGGCCCTGGGCCGAAGGCAGGCACCAAACCGCTGAGCCAACCAGGGATCCCTGCTATAAACATTTTTGTACAGACTTTAGTGGATATACTCTTTTTCTCATTTCTTTTATGCAAATATCTAAAAGTAGAATTGGTGGAGCATGGATAGCTATATATTTAACTACTTAAGAAACTGCCAGATTTTCTAAGGGTACGTACCATTTCACGTTCCCACCAGCAGCACGAGCGTTCCAATAGCTCTACTTCTTCACTAACATTTAGTGTTGTCAATCTTTCAAGTTTTAGTGACTCTAGATTTGAAATGATCTCATTGTGGTTTTAATTTGATGATGAATGCTGTCGAACATCTTTCCGTGTGCTTATTAGCCATCTGTTTATCTTCACTTTGAAGTGTCTCTTGCCTAATTATTTTAAAATTAAGTTGTTGTTTTGTTATTGCTTTTTGTCAATTCTTTACATTGTTTATACAGGTCCTTTGTAAAATGTATGTACGGTAAGTATTTTCTCTGAGGCCTTTTTAAAAAATGGATATGTTTGGATGAGGAGTATTAACTTTGATAAATATTTTTTTTTCTTTCATAGTTAGTGTGTTTTGGTTCCAAAAAATCCCCTCTTACCCCAAGGTCAAGATGTACTTCTGTGTTTTCGTCTAGCAGCTTTCTTACTTTACTTTGAATGTTGCCTATATTTCACCTTACAAATATTTTTGTGTCAAACTTGATGTAGGTGTTGAAGTATTTTTACTCCATCTGGATATCCAGCAGGTATAAAACCGCATTTCGAAAGTATTCTTCTTTCTTTATTGAATTGGCATGGTCTTTGTCAAAAAGCAATTGACCTTTATATGTGTACCTGTACTTTTTATTTGTTGCATCAACTTATTTTTCCATCCATATTCCATGAACACATTGTCTTGATCACTGTAACTTCATAGTAAAGAACGTTATGATTTGAAATCATATAGTGTGAGTTTTTCAGCTTTTTTTTACTCAAAATTATTTCTGGCTATTCAAGATATTTTAAGTATCCATTTACATTTTAATCTCAACTCATCAATTATTACAAGAAATCATGTTAGAATTTTAACTTAAAATGCATTTAATCTTTTTAGATCAATTAAAATTTTAACAACATTAAATTGTTTAATTGATGAACATGATACATCTCTCATTTATTTAGATCAAGTTTGATCCCTTGTAGCAATCTCTTATGGTTTCCAATGTAGAGGTTTTATGCATCTTTTGCTAAATTTGACGGTATATAATGGATTTTGATGTGTGTGTTAATGGATTCTGAATTCTTTTCTCATTGCTCTCAGTGTATGAAAATACAAATAATTATGGGGTATCTGTGTGGCTCAGTTGATTAAGCATCCGAATCATGATTTTGGCTCAGGTTATGATCTCAGTGTTATGATATTGAAACTGTGTCAGGCTCCATGCAGAGAGTAGAGCCTGATTAAGACTCCCTCTCCTCCCCTTCTCTCTCCCCTTCCCCTTCCCCACCCACTCATGTGTGCACATGGTCTCTCAAAAAACAAGTAATACAAATAATTGTAATATATTGAGCTGTGGTCTTGCTAAATTCACTTATTCTATTAGTAGTTCTATAAATGTCTTTGGATTGTCTATGTGACAAATTGTCATCTAGGAATAAAGGATATTTACTTCTTCCTTTTCAATCTTTCTACTGTGTCTTTTTATTGCCTTACTGTACTATTGAGCACATTTAATGCAATGCTGAAAAGAAATTGGGGGAGGAGATTTCTTTTCCTTATTTGGGAGATTCAATGAAAAGATGTTCAATATTTCACCATTAAGATGCTCTTCATCTTAATTAAAATCTTGCCTTCTATCCATAGTTTACTGAAAGTTTTTGTTATTAATCTATTAAGATGAATGTATCTGGTTGTTTTTTTTGTTGTTGTTATATGCTGACTTCCCTTGATTGGATTTTTTTTTTTTTTTTTTTTGCACTTCAGCTGTTTTAATAGGTACTGCTTTTAAAAAAGAATTTGAAAAAAAAAAGAATTTACTTTGCCTTGAGTTTGCAGAGTTTTTTGAGTTGTTTGTTTTTTAGATTTGTTATTTGATGATTGTCATCATATTGGTAAAATCTGTCTCAATTTTTCTACTCCTCTATTTGTGCTTAATTCTACATACCTTAGAACATTCATTCTTGCTCCACAAGTCAGTAAACTTCTCTTCATCCTTTAAGTCATTTTCTCACAGGCATTTAGTTCTTGACATGATATAGTTTCTAATCATCTCTCTTAAAAACCCATTTTTCAGTCCTCTTATTTCTGTTATTAAGCTTATTTAGTAATTTTATTTCTCATGTCAGATCTGTAATTTTCAATTCATAATTTCCATTGGGTTGCCTGCTGTTGAATTTCTGCATTTGTATCCAGTTAACCAAGTTTTCATTTAAGTCCTCAAACATATTTGTAATATTTTCACTAAAGACATTGCCTGCTATTTCCACATCTGGGTTATCCCTTACTCTATTTCTAGTGTCTGTATTTGTTTTTTTCTTGAAGAGTTGGTCATATTATCTTATCAGTACATTTTATAAATTTCTATTATATACTAGACATTGTAAATACCACTTTGTGGAGATCCTGGCTTTTATTATTAACTGATGATGGTTTGTTTTTATTTATGCAGGTAGTTAAGTTACTGGTAATTCACCTTGATCTTGCAGTGCTTTGGTTTTATAATCTATGGGGGCAAACTCTGGAAAATTCAAAGATTTTCATAAATGCTTCTAACTTGACAGGACTCAAACTCCAAATGCTACCCCTGTTCCTTAGGGCAAGAGCTGGAGTTTCTTCTTAGTCTTTCAGTCCTTCAGATTTTGTATGTATTTATGCATGCATTTATTTTTACTACATGGCTCTTTGGAATGTCCCACGTGGCTGTTCAGCTCAGAGGTATGCCATGGTGTTAAAGGAGTTTATGGATAGAACTGGGAACAAGCCTTTCTGTATTTCATCCTTTCTGAGATTTATCTCCTTAATTCCTGGGCATTCTGGTTACCTAAAATTTCTGTCTTTTGAAACCTTAAGCTGATAGAGCTGAATCTTTCTACTTGATTTCTAGCCTTTATATTCATCACCTGGAAAATACCTTTAGGGGAAAGAACTACATCTCCTCCAGTTAACTTATGTTGTTAAGTGTTGGATACCTAAAGTTATTTCCTGCTGTGGAGAGCTCTCTAATACCTTGGTGTGCCGGCTCCCCCCACCACCAGACTTTATCATGGTTATCTTTGGGCTGCTTTTTCCAATACAACCTACTTTGTCATTTCTAGAGCTGGAATTCACTAATTTATTTTTAAAATATGATATATAGGCATTGCTCTATCATTCACTTATTATGTTTCTAATTCTGATTTTTACCCACAGGCATTTAGATTCTGATAAACCACAGGACACATATATTCAGGATCACATTTCAAGAAAGTATTCAGAGTTTAGTAGTAATTCCTTCAGTGACTGTGTGACATAATATGTAGCTGAATTCACTGTCAATTTCCTGTAAAAACTATCTTTATAATAATCAACTTATATTTTATTGTCACTCTTTCAAAATTAGTGACTTGAGATCTGAAATTTAAAAAAACACAGAGATTACAGCTATTGTTTTCAACTTACAAAATATCTATTGTAGTCTATATACCTAGCTCCTATGTTCACAACATACCAGAGATGCTCTTAGGAGAAATGGGTTGATACTAAAAAATAAAATAACAATAAAAAACTCTAACAGAAATAAGTCTGCTAATCACAATAGGATTGTTAAACTTCAGTAATGTCTAAAATTAGATATATAATATGTTTGCTTTTCAATACAAAATAGGTCTTACAATTTAGCACTCAAAAAGTACTGACAAGTGAATTTTCTTTGACTCTTAAAGAAGTGAATGGTTAAAAAAATAGTTATATATTTTATGCAGTAAGCATTTTGTCAAATATCAGCATTCTTCCTCTTGCAAGGTCTCAAAAGTGTGAAAGGTGGTAAACTGAGTTAAGGGAAATTTCTTTCTGGTATTCATCCAAGTTGGCTTAATACCCCTACAGATTCTTTTATGGTTGCAGAAGCCCCACACCTCAGAACCTCTTAACAACTCTTCCAGTAATAAGAGGAAAAATACTTTCCCTAAATTTCAAGCAAAAGTTGTTGCTTTTATTTTTTTTTTAAGTTTTTATTTATTTATTTGTGAGAGACACACACGGAGAGAGAGAGAGAGAGAGAGAGAGAGAGAGAGAGGCAGAGACACAGGCAAAGGGAGAAGCAGGCTCCATGCAGAGTCCGACGTGGGACTTGATTCCAGGACCCCCGGGTCATGCCCTGAGCCAAAGGCATATGCTCAACTGCTGAGCCACCCAGGTGTCCCAGAAGTTATTGTTTTTAATTAACTGTTACTGATCATGTGAGGATCTTTCTAGTCACAGAAGTTAAAGTATATAATGGTTTGATTCTAAGAGTTATTGTTCATGTAAACTTGGTCAGATCTTGTCAAAAGTCATGTGGAATTTCACCCAAGATACAGGACTGAGAGTGGGCACAGGGTGAGGGAAATAGTTACTGGGCCACCATGTAACTAATACCCACTGACTAGCAGGTGCAGCGTAGTGGTTTTACCGTTGGGCCTCCTCTAGAAAGACTCATCATCAACCCTGTTGCAGATGTGATTCTAGTTGGAATGCCTCCCGCATCATGAAATCTATCAATTCAGGTTTCTATTGAAAGAAAGAGGGAAGGAAGGAAGGAAGGAAGGAAGGAAGGAAGGAAGGAAGGAAGGAAGGAAGGAAGGAAGGAAGGAAGGAAAACATTACCTTGATTCTTACAGCCCATGAAGTAGGATGGAACCATCCTATTAATAATAGGGCTCCCATTTCATTACTCTTAAGCTATATTCCTTCTTTCACACATATTAAGCTTCTCAAACTGTGCAGAACAAAAGATCCTCACAACAAAAAAGCAGGTAATAATCAATATGCAATCCTGTTCTCTATTTTTTCGCTTTGATGTTTGTACGTTGGATTGGGGGATGGAAAAGCTCATGGTAGGGTTATTTTGAGGTACCTTTGAGCTGCTTATTAGTGAGTCTTTATTAGCACCTTCTTATTACCAGCTTCCAGGCCGTTGTGACATGTTTTGAAGATAACTCTTTTGTTCCATCGAAACCATAATGCCTACTTTAATCTGCAGTGAATTCAGAAAAAGAGAAGAAAAGGCCAATTAAATTATAAAATACCTTTAAAGTCACTGCTATGCACAACTAGCTTTTATACCTTAGACAATATTAAATTATAGAGCCTTTAGTGAAAAATTATATTTCGCTTTGAAACCAGTCTGGCAGCAATAATACGCGCTTCCATACAATGATAGGTGCCAATAACCCCTTTAGAGCTAAAAGAAACTGATAAATGAAGTATCTTTAGAGAAGCCACTATTTACTATAAGTACCTTAACTAAAAGAAAGATCAACTGCAGTCCTGATGTGTCAAACAATTTAATGACAACCTATTGTGTACAGTCATTTCACTGGGCATCACAGAACTCCATTTTATTTCCTATTTGTTAATGTAAGCCATTATATGGCGCTAACTATTGCTCCAGGCATTGCTTTTAAGCATCTCCTGTAAGGCAACTGTAATCCTAAAAACCAAGTATTGTTACGACCCCATTTTACTGTGAAGAAACCGACCTGGGGAGGTAACAACATTATCCACTATTATAACAATTACTACAAAAATGACCTGTAGAGTCTAGCTTTGATATCTAGGCATCGACTCCTAGGTTATTCTCTTTTAAGAGGGTAATGCGTGTTTCCTCTGAACCTTCTTCTCTAAACTCCCCCTTCTGTTTCCACAGATCTCTGGGGTGGGGCTCTACGGTCCTCACTGAGCAGCTCCCTTTTAATTTGGCCAGACCTCGTACTCGTACCTCCACAAAAATTTTAAATATTCTTTCTCCCCTTCCTAGGACTTTGCTCACAGATTTCTCCGATGAATGACATACCTTCTGCTCCTTCCATATTTAATTAGATTCTTTTTAATGATCTTAGAGATCCAGAGATCCAGATTCTATACAACTTCTATTAACAAATCTTAGTTTATTCCTTCAAGATTTGGTTCAACACTCACTGTGTCTAGGAAGCCACATGTGATATCCTTTTCTCATTTCCTCGTCTACCCATTTCTTATTTTCTTATGACTACCGTCTACATTGAGTATTGTAGATGTCTGCTCTTCCTAATGCATATACACAGAATTTTATAAAATAAAGAATTCAGACTGAGAAGATAAAAGCCAAAGTTAGATAATACTGGCCAAGACATTTAACTGAGATATTTCTTCTTGCCCCTGAAATGTTAACAACAGCAATTATAATATGATTTTTTTTAAAGATTTTATTTATTTATTCATGAAAGACACAGGCAGAGAGAGGAGAAGCAGGCTCCATGCAGGGACCCCAATGTGGGACTTGATCCCAGGTCTCCAGGATCATGCCCTGAGCCAAAGGCACGCGCTCAACCACTGAGCCACCCAGGTGTCCCTATAATATGATTTTAATTTAAAGGCTCTTTGGTAGTATGAAATGTAGTGATACAGATACACACGGCTTTATGAAGCCACATGGCATACATATTTTGGTTTCTAGCCCTACGCTGGTCTCAAAGCACACTCACATCACCCTTAATATTTAACCGGTCATTTGCCACTGACCATGCCTTGTACATAAAATAATATTTCAGCCAGGCAGACATTTTAGGAGCATTTTGTTAACTGTAGCTAATGTGGTTTGTGGTTGACTCTTAGCCTACCTATGTCAGAAAGCCTTCATGGATGAACTCATTGCCTTTTTAATTGGATAGAGCCAGTGATTCAATGATTGTTGCTGCGGCCACAGTTCCTCATCCCCCTTCTCCTTATCCTCTTTGTCCTCCCCATTCTCACCTTGCTTCACAGGTTTATTAAATCATTGCTGTGCATTCTACTGCGCATATTTTGCATAGGCAGTGTTTTATTTTTACATATATACGCACTTCCAACAAACCATCCCCAAAGTCAAGCTAACGAGTCACCCACAAGTCTCCCCATACCTCTTTGTTGTCCTTTCCACCCTCCTCAATCCCTTTGTCCCTAAACAAACATTGATCTAATCTCTATCACTGTAGATTGGTTTGCATTTTCTAGAACTTCATGTAAGTTGAATCCATTTCAAATGTGTTATTATTGTCTAGTATCTTTCACTTAAGAAGATGTATTTTAAAATTTGTCCATATTGCTTTTTTATTGTTGAGTAGAAGTCCATTATATGAGCATCTCACAATCTGTTTACCCATTTACCTGTTGATGACCAGTAGGGTTGTTTCTGTTTTTTCACTATTATAGTTAAAGCTGCTGTGAACATTTGCATGCAAGCCTTTGTATGAGCATGTGCTTTCAGTTCTCTTAAATACCTGGAAGTGAAATGGTTTTGTCATAGATAAGTTTAATTCTCGAAAACTGCCGAATTATTTTACAAAGTAGTTGTGACATTTTTTCATTCTCACAGCAGTATATTAGTTTGAATTGCTTCATATCCTTGTCAACACTTGGTATGATCGGTTGTTTTAATTTGACCATTGTCCATTTTACTTAGTCTTTGGTGCTCTCATTGTACTTTATTAGATCTTTCATTTCTCTAATGATGAATGATGTTGAGCACAATTTCAAATGCTTATTTGTCATTCTTACAGCTCCTTTGGTGAAGTAATCATTCAAATCCTTTGTTTTTACTTATTTAATTTTTTAAAAAAGATTTAAACTATTTTTTAAATGTTAGAAATTATTAAATGTAGAATACATCTTGAATATATGTACATTTCTACATTTAATCATTTCTCTATTTATTTTGCAAATATTTTCTTCCATTTATTTTCCTTTCTGTTTTTGAAGAGCAAACATTTAAATCTTTATTGACATGCATTTACCACTTTTTCTTCTTGTGATATTTTTGTCCTATTTAATAGATCTTTCCCACACTCAAATTTACTAAGATGCTTTGTCTACTTTTTCTTTGCAAAGTTTTATAATTTTAGCACTTATATCGAGGTATATGCTCCGTTTCAAGTTATGTTTTTTAATCTGGTGACAGTTAATGGATGACATTCCCATTTTTGTAGAAAGCTATTCAGTTATTCTATTCAATTATTCTAGTGCCATTTTTTTCAAAAGTGATTTCCTCAGCGACTGGCTTGACAACTTTTTGAGAGTTTAATTGGCCATAGATATATGGGTTTATTTCTGGTCTCTCTCTTTCATCTGACCTATTTGGCTATCTTTATACCAAACCCACAGCCTTGATTAGAGTTGCTTTATAGTAAATGTGAATATAAGATGGTATAAGTTCCCTCAATTTATTTTTTCCATTTGTTTTGGTCATTTTTGTTTCTTTGCATTTCCATATAAATTTTAGAATTAGCCTACCGAGTTCTCTAGAGAAAGAGAGAAAAAAACGAAGCTTTGGGGTATTGATTGGGATTGTGTTGAACTTAAGATATTTTTCCCAAATTGATCTTCAATATTTATCTTTCACATCCATGAATGTAATATAACTTGACATTTATTTGTGTCTTGTTTAATTTCTCTGAGCATCTGAATGTTTTTCTGTTTTGTTTTCACTATGCATGTCATGCACATATTTGTCAAATATTCTAGAAGTATTTCATATTTTATGTAATTGCAGATGTTATTTGATATATTTTATAATTTAAATTTTGATTATGATCATTCATAAAAATACAGCTGATTTGTATGTATTCATATTTTATTCTGAGAATTTCCTAAAATTATTTATTGGTTTACTAAACTATTTTGCTGATTCCTAAAGATTTCCTACATAAATAATCATATTATCATAATGAGGAGGAGTTAATAGAAATCATTGTTGAAAAAAAAAAAAAAGAAATCATTGTTGAAATGGTGAGAGTTGATAAGTTTCTGTTCTTTTTGATTTTGGGGGTAATGCATTCACTCTTTTGCCATTAAGTATTATTTGAGCTGTATATTTTGTAGATGCCCTTTATTAGATTATGGAAGTTTCTTATATTTCTACAGAGCAGAGTGTTTTTGTCACTTATCAATGTTGAATTTTTTGAATGCTTATCCTTTACATATTGAGATGGCCACATGTTTTTTAGTTTATAATTATGTGAATTATTTTTTAAATAATTTCAGAATATTAAATATTTCAGATATTTTGTGCTATACAAAATATAGCTTCACTTCAATCAAATATAATATGTTCTCACTTTATTTATTAGAATTAGATCTTCCTTTGACCTTGACTTGGTTCTAGACTCAGACTTAGGTTTATTACAGTACACAGTTGCAGTTTATTGTCTGTTGAGAATACTCATCATTTTTCATTTGCTATTTCTCTTATAATGGCTAATAACTGAACGTTTTGGGATCAATTAATGTTACAATATTTTCTCAGTAAGCAAATTTTTAAGCATAGTGATTAAAAGTATGGACTCTGTGGCCAAGTCAGCTAGGTATGACACTTGAGTCTGTCATTTAGTTGCTATGTGATTTTGGCCAAGTTATTTAACCTTACATTGCTTCAGTTTCTTCACCTAAGAAGCAGAAATAAAGAATATTATTACTTACCTTCTAGCATTATTATAATAATTAAATGTATTGATATATAAATCATTTAATGTCTAGCATATATTGAGCATAAGTCTTGAGATTTTCTATTTTTAATTGTATAAATTTGAGTAAGCTATTCAAGCTCACAAATATGTAGTTTCTTTATCTGTTAAAATGGGAGTAAACAGTAATAGCTACCAAATAGTGGATGTTAAGTATTTAGCACATCGGTGATCAGTAAGTTAAGTCTGTTTTTATTATTGGCATTACATTTTTGTTCTTATCATGCTTTTTTCAGTAGAAACTTGTAAACTAATTTTCCATAACTTACATAAGCCAGTAGTAGGGTACATGTTAAAAAATAATCCTGAGATATAATTTTGAAATGCAAGAGTGCATGAGTCAAAGAGTGGAATTTTCTGGGCTAACACTGTAATAAGAGGGGGGAAATAATGGGAAAGAATGCATAGAACAAGTTGTACCCTAGCCTTTTCTTACCTGCATAATCCTGATGGATCCCCTATTGGCACAGTGGCTAAATGAACAACATACATAGGGGATATTCTCTGAGCCACATAAAATGACAGATTTTCTTCCGAAGTGACAAGATATTTACTTTCTAATAGATAATTTGGTATGTGTTAGAGAATGAAGAATCAGTGTTAAATTCCAGCAATGGACTAATAACTTTTATGAGCAAGAGATTAAAAGATTATTGGCTGAACATAACTCAGAACTACTGGTCTATGTTACTCGACACAGTCAGGGCAAAAAATACTTCTGGCAACTGAGTCATTATACGTTAACACTCATCTGGATTTGAAGCTGGTATGCTGAAGATGGAAAGATGTGCCCCATCAGGCCTCTCTTCTTCTGCTCCACTAACTTGCCCTTCAGGCTATTGGTCTCTACCCTCAGGAAAAATTCTCAGCAGCACACCCAGAAATAGAAGGAATTTTGCTTGGAACTTTGGGATTAAGTTAGTCTAAACTCTTGTCTCATCCATTTATATTACTTAAAAATACAAACATCTTCTTGCTGCCATGTTTCCCAGGCTCACAGTTCTGTACTGCTCAATTCCACTGCCCCTTGAATAACTCTCTGCAAGTCCATTCTGCTGTGCCCTGTTAAAGGACTTGTTCAATTGTGAACAACCTCTCCTTTTCCCTGTCATCCCATCCAGTCTCATGACTCCCTCTCTGACATCCAGCTGGGTAACATCTAAGTTGTCATCTCCATGCATTTTTAGGCCTAGAAGTGCATTTCACATGGCCTGTAGATTCATGGAAGCTTTGTACTAAAGTTAATGAAGATCAGGCTTGGGCGGCCTCTCATTCATACTGGTTTCTGAGCCCTTTCAAGGGCTCTAGCAATATGTTCATATAGTTTTGTACAATTTGCAGCCGTGAAATACTTGACTACAATCAGTTAAAACCACTTTCAGTTAAGATTTACTTTTGTACCTAATTTTATTTATTATTTTTAAAGATTATTTATTTATTTATTTATTTATTTATTTATTTATTTATTATTTATTCATGAGAGACAGAGAGAGAGAGAGAGAGAGGCAGAGACACAGGCAGAGGGAGAAGCAGGCTCCATGCAGGGAGCCTGATGTTGGACTCGATCCTGGGTCTCCAGGATCAGGCCCTGGGTCGAAGGCGTTGCTTAAACCGCTGAGTCACCCTGGCTGCCCTGTACCTAATTTTATAATTATAAATTTGTATTTACCTAAAGAGGGTCTCCAAAATTCTGTAAATTTCAGGTACCACAATATCTGGACCTGCCGTTATTATTTAAGTTAAAAAAAAGTTCTGTTTTCGAGATGGTAATAACAGTTTTATTTCAGAAAGACACCTCAGAAAGTCTGTGCCAAAATACTGTCAATTAAACTTCAGAATACAATTTAGTAAAATGTGATTAATAAGATGAACTAGGAAAAACACGAATTTGACACATTGCAAACTAAATATGATGTATTTTGGTTAATTATGGTCTTATAATATCCCCTCTTTTGTTCCCCTCTATTGATGTGGACAAGTCAATGTAAGCAATAGCATTTCATTCTCTTCTTTTTGAGCAAAGATGAGTGTGCATTTGTCAGGTTGCAAGCTTTTACCTCCATGCTGGAAACTGTCTTCTAAGGTAGGCATTCTGGTCTGATGTTTGACATAGGTTTATCGAATTCCACCGGGATTTTGACTCCTGAAGTGTGATTTTAATTTTGGGAGCCTCGGGAGTAAAATTTTTATCTATGGCAAAGGAAATCATGTAATAATGAAACACATTTTTTGAAGTACATTTTTTGTATTCCAATCTGAAGAGAGATGTGTTTTTTCTGTTTGAATATCCCACTGAGAGCCTATGTCAGAGTATATCATAAGTAGGCACATAAAAGACGATGCTCAAACAGTTTCCCACTATTTTGCTTTAAAAATATGATTTTACATGCAGAGTAAATATAATAATTTTCAAATCACGATTATTTACAGATGAGCATATACATCAAATATCTATTCATTAGGAATGCTATAAATGCTTTTACCTAATTATTGTGCTTCAAATTTAATATGTATAGAGGAAAACTATTAAACTGGGATGATACCAAAATTATGGTATAATGAAAAAGGAAACCATTTGAAGATGCTTAATGAAAAACACCTGCTTTGCAGTACCATTTACTAGGTATATCAAATTCTTGGAATAATTCAGTTATATGTTCTTTTCCTAAGCTTTCATATAAATTGTTTTGAGATATTTTAGTTTACTTTATATACTCTGTCTCAATACTTGCCTGACTTTATCCAAAATGATGATCCCACGTAAAAACCTGCTATTGTCTTTTCACCTAAAAAAATGATTGCTGTATTTTATGTTACCATTGAAGACCTTAGTAATTTTTCCTAGGCATTTGTCCATGATTAGTAGGAAAATACAGTGCTGGTAGTATGCAAATGATGGGGCTTGTTCAGTATAAATCGAATTTGTTTATTAACAAAGGGGTAAAAATTAAAGCTTCAGAGTAAGTACACCTAAAATTACCCAGTCTTTTTTTTTTTATCTCATAAAAATTAACATTATTATCATATTCTTTTTATTTTTTCCTCATGGTAATATTTTGAAATTATTTTTCACTTTCACCTGCATCTTTATTTCTGGATAGGTGCCAACAGCTAAGCAGCAGAAGACTTAGAAATTTCCTAAGATTCCTGTATCTCCAGTTTATTCAGTTTATTCACCCAATCCAAGAGGTCTTATTTAGAGTAATGAGATTAAAAGAAAAAAAAAAAAAAGGATTTGCTATCAGTTACAAATAAGCATTTAAATTTTCTTTTATCCTTCTATAAGTTTCAGGGTCTTCTCTAGTAGAAGTATGTATAAGTTTGCATTGTGTTCAGCAGACAATATAAAAGAATATAAGTACATATAAAATATAAAAATAAAAAAGTAGCAGGAATATTCAAACTTAAATTGTGAAACTGCTATCAAGGTAGTAAGTTCTCTTCTTCATACACCTCGCCATTTATCTGTATGACCGTTTTGATTCTGATCAACAAAGTAATTATATTTATAAAAAGATAAATCTTCTTTTAAAAGCAACACTTCCATAATATTGGACCTGAATTGCCATTTGTGGGTCACCTAAAAAATGTGTGATCAGAACTTCACCTCAGAGTGACTTTCAAAGTGAAACATTCAGAAGCTGCATGATGCAGTAGACCATAAAAAGCTAGAAACGTGCAGACTTGACTAGAGCAGTGACTCCGTCCGGCAATCTTTCAAGTACTTCGTCTACATTCTCCATTACTCTAACTAGATTTATTTATTTCAGAGCTTAAGTAAATATAGATCAACATTCTGTAAAGTTAAGTAAATTCATTTTAATTGCTCAATGTTGATAATAGTACCTTATGAAAACCCCACTGTAGATTTTTTGTTAAAAATAATATTCCTACATTAATGGATGCTTTTTAGTTTGTTTTCCAATCTAAATTGCTACGTTCTTGATTTCCTAAAAAATAAAAAGTATACTTATAATTTTGCATAATTTAATTATATTCCTTGTTTTTTTTCTCATTTACATGATTGTAATTTTCCTTTGCAAAGGTCACCTATGTTATGAGTTCTTAGAGAAGATTAATATATGGTCTAAAAATATGATTTATAGGTGCTTGGTTGGGAGATTTAAAAAGATATTTGAAACTCTCAAGGGAGGTTATAAAGAAGATCAGGGTAATTCAATTTCGACATTGTAAATTTAGAATAAATTTATATTGCCCCTTCATTTTGATAAAAAAGGCTGCCAATGTATACTTCTTAATAAGATTGTTTTTAAAAGAAAATTGCAGGCTATCACTTTACTAGAGAGACATTCCTATTTTTTATAGCAACATGATGTGATATGTGATATGTTTAGAGCCTACCTGCCTGTACTCACGCTGCTTCCTCCTCGATAAGTGTCTTTTCCACAACAACTCTGCATATTTAAGTCCTATAATGTTTTTCAACAACTAACAGGCATTCTCTTCTTTCTGAAGTGTTCTTCGGAATTCTCAATTACTTCTTTATTTTTATTGCAATTCCCGTCTCAATTTTAACTTTTTATCTCATTTTTTGTCTTATGGTTACATAGTTCTATCTTTGTCATTATTGTGACTTGAGGACAGAGACATTTTGAAATCTCCCTAGGGAATCTAGAACATTTAGGTTATCAATAAATGTTAAACAGCATGTATATAAATCATTTTAATATCATGCAATAAAGAACCCTAAACCCTAATTTCTTTGTCTCTCTCTTTTTTAATAAATTTCAACAGCTTCAAGGTGTAATTTGTGTATCATAAAATTAAACCACCTTGTATATACAATTCAATGATTTCAGTAAATGTATACAGTTGTGCAGTATCAGAATATTTTTATAACCTCCAACATCCCCTTGTGCACAGTAAATCCCTCATTTCTGTAGAATAGATTTTGAGGAGTAGAGTGGCTGGATTATATGGTAAATGTATATTTAACATTAGAAGATTAGCAAATTGTTTTTCCAGGTGGTTCTGCCATTTTATATTCCCACCAGCAAATTATGCTCCACATTCTTACTAGTTAGACTAGTACGCCAGTCTTCCTTCCTTCTCTGTTTCCACGAACTCTAGTGTGGTATCTTTTTGTGATTATAATTTGTGTTTCCCTAATGATTAATTATGTTGAATATTTTTCCATAGCTCTCTTGCCATTCCATCTTTTTATTTTATTTTTTATTTAATTTTTATTTTTAATTTTTTTTTTGCCATTCCATCATCTTTTGTAGGGTGGAGCTGTCAACTAAAATATTTTCCCATTTTAATGAATTTTTTTAATTCTTATGTTTGAGTTTTAAGGGTTCTTTATATTCTCTGGGATACATAAGATATAGGTTTTGTAAATATTTTCTTCTAATCTGTTGCTTATCTTTTTCTATTTAGGGATGTCTTTTGATAAGTAAAGTTTTTAATTTTAATAAAATATTTTTAGTCATTTTTACTTTTTGTGCTTTTGTGTCATATCTAACAATATTTGCCTATGGCAAAGTAACAAAGTTCTTTCTCCTGTGTTCCTTCTAGAGATTTCATAGTTCTAGTTGTTTTTTTTTTCTCTTTTTTTTTTTAAGATTTCATTTATTTATTTGAGAGAGAGAGAGAGAAAACATAACAGGGGAGAGGCAGAGGAAGAAACAGCAGAGACGCTCAACATGCGGACTTGATCCCAAGATCCCAGGGTCACGACCTGAGCTGAACGCAGACACTTAACAACTGAGCCATCCAGTCACCCTCATAGTTCTAGTTCTTACATTAAGCTGATAATTCATTTTAACTTAATTATCTGTATGGTGTGAGGGAGAGATTGATGTTTATTTTAAAAGTAGATATATCAATATTTCTGTACCATTTGTTGAAAAGAATATTCTTTCCTATTTAATTACTATGGCACTTTTGTTCAAAACCAACTACCATGCATGTGAGGACCATTTTTAGACTCTTTTTATCCTGTTCCATTGAACTGTATGTTTATTCTTGTGCTAGTACTAATCACTTTTGATTACTTTAGCTTATATAGGAAACTGGGAAATCAGGAAATATATGTTCTCCAACAATATTTTTTTCCTTTTGCCAAACTGCTTGCTTATTTTAGATTCTTTACAGTTCTTTATAAGTTTTAAGCTCAGCTTATACATTTTTACACCCCCCTCTTCCCCCCCAAAAAAAAGCTACTGGAATTTTGTTAAGATTTGTGTTAAATCTATGGTCAATTTGGGAAGAATTTACTTTTTAGTATTTTGAATCTTCTAAATCATAAATATGGTATATCCAATTATTTGTCTTCTTTAAATTCTATCCTCAATATGTATGGTTCTTGCTCTACTTTTGTTAAGTATATTCCCAAATATTTTATTCTAATTCAGTACTATTTTGAATAGAATTTCTAAAGTTCATTATCCAATTTATTTTTCCAATATGCAGAAGTATGATTGGTTTAGGGGTATTGATATTGTATCCTGCAACCTTTCTAAACTTGTTTATTTGTCTGATAAATTTTTGTAGATTCATTATGAATTTCTACATACAAGATTATTTTGTATTTTATCTGCCAAGAAAGATAGTTTTATTTCTTCCATAACAGTCAGTATATTGAATATTTCATTCCAGAGCCTATAGTCTTTATTATTTCTATTGAATAGTCAGATATTGATGTATTCATTTCTCCTTGTATGATATCAGTCATGTTTTTCTTAGGACTTGGGGGGGCTTTTTCATTGTCTTTAATTTTGAGCAGTTTGACCATTATGCACTCAGTGTGGGTCTGTGAGCTCAGGTTCCTCATTAGGGATGAGAAATAATTTTGGGCCATTTCTTCACTTTCTTCATTTTCTTTTTCTTTCTCTCGTTTGTGGACTGATAACTCATTACCCATATGTTGAAATGCATGATATTATTCCAAAGATCTTTAAGGTACGTTCTATCTATCTATCTATCTATCTATCTATCTATCTATCTATCATCTATCTATTATCTATCTATCATCTATCCATCTATTTTAAAGATTTTATTGATTTATTCATGAGACACACACACACACACACACACACACACACACACAGAGGCAGAGACACAGGCAGAGGGAGAAGCAGGCTCCATGCAGGGAGCCTGATGCAGGACTCGATCCCAGGTCTCCAGGATCACACCCTGGGCTGAAGGCAGGCACTTAACTGCTGAGCCACCAGGCGTCTCCTATCTATTTATTTTTATTCAATCTTTATTATCTCTATTCTTTGGAATGGATTTTTTTTTGTTCATTTATCTCAGTTAATATTTGTTCATCATTCATCTTCAGTTCATATTTTTTCATCTCCATCTCAAATCTCTGGATACGGTCATTGATTGAATTTTTCATTTCTGTTATTGTAACTTTTATCTCTGAAACTTCCACTTTGTCTTTTTTATACTTTCCATTTCTCTTTGAGAGTCCCTATTTATAGTCTCATTGTTATCATATTTTTCTTTAAATGTTTGAACATATTTTCTTTAATTATTTGACTGACTTAAAATAGTCACTTTGAAGTCTTCATTACTAATTCCAACATATGCAAGATGAGACCATTTTGAGTTGTTTTATGGTTGTGTTTTGGTGATGTTTTCCCCTGAGGAAGTGTCACACTTTTTTCTGTACATAGAGGAATTTTGCCTAAACCTAGATGTTTTAGATGATATATTCTAGGAACTCTAGATTCTGTTTTATTTTCCTGATCATTCTTGTTCTTTGTTTTATTATTGTGTCAGAAATTATAAAACCAGACTTTCTCATGGACCTGTCGTTTCCCTGCTTGGCCTATTTCTTGTTTGGTTTGTTTTTGCGAAAGGGCTAAGAGGACTTACAGTGATGTCTCCATAATTTAGTGATCAGCCAATGATTCAAGCGGATGTTAGGCTCACAAACCTCATGACTACAACGCTGCTTTAGCAAACCAAGCTATGTGACACACCTTCAAGGTCAAAGTCACTACTCGTGTCTCACTAGGCTTCTATTTTTTCAGGGTTCTCTTAGGTTTCTTCATACTTGCATAGTGATATTTGGAGACAGAAATTGTCCAGAAATATTTGGGTAACTCATATCAGCATTTCTATTTCTGTGTCACTTCTAGAATCTCCCTGTTGAGTTCTGACTCATCTTCCTCTCACCAGACACTTAGTTTCCAATCCTGAGGTCGTAGGCTTTGTTTTCCTAATATTTACAAACCGAATCAGCTCCACTTAGCCAAAACAAAAACAGCGATAACAAAACCATATTTTTGCTATTATCTACTATCCCTCAGCCTTCAACTGAGTCTTCTCTATTATTTCAGAGTTTCTGGGTTTTGTTCTTAGCCACAATTAAAACTAGAGCTTTCTCTGACTAAGCTGGTGGGGAAACCCAACAAGAAGGCCGCTGCTTTTTCACCATTCTCACCCAACACTGTTGGAAATTTTGAAAAATAATTGTTTCTCAATTTTTTGTGTTTGTGTTTGGTTGATTTTTAGTACTCTGAAATAAATGAGTTGATATATATATATATATAGTTTTATGTTCGTTTTCTGCCAAGGGGTGTCACCTAGCCTCCTCATATCACAGTTAACAAAACTTCCAATGGAGTTTTATTTTCATGGAAATTCTACTAAAAATCAATATTATCATGTAGAAAATATAACAATATAGATGCTATCATTCCTTAATAGGCTACTACTGCATTAAAATAATAATTTACAAGTGAAATAATACCTAATAAATGTTTAGACATTATTGAATACCTAGATATCTGAGTTTCATAAGCATAAATGAGCATATGCAGTAATTTAGTAAACTAAATAATATAAAGGTGTGTTGAAATAAAATAAATTACATGTATGATAAATTAATGTAAAGAAAGTCCTATGGTAAAACAACATAAAGACAACTCCAGAATAAGGGGCAACAGTAATCTGACTCCATATTAGAGCAAAGCTGAAAATGGAAATTATATGTTGAAAGCAAACCAGCTGCCACCTTGTGAACAAAAACAATCAAAATATATTTTCCCGCTAATGCAAAAGAAAAAAAATCAACTCAACAGAAATATTTTATAAATTAGCATATGCTGCAAAACTTATAAACCGAGTTTTTCATTCAAAATAATTTTTAATGTTGAATGATACCAAAAAGTATCTTGCACTTAGGGTAATGATGTTGTACATGATGCTATTTCATGACATGAGCGGTAATATTTGAATAAAATGAACAAAATTATAGTACTGTAATTTAAAATCTCTATAGCAATAATATGATTCTCAGATTTAGTACTTCTAATGGATCCAATATATATAATATTACTATTTATAGCACATCTCTTCATGATTCAGAGCGCCACAACCCATCTACTTCTCCAAGCCCAGTGCCTGAAAGTGCCAAAATAATTTGGTTTCTTAATCCACGCACTCTTTCTATATTAATTCAGGTCACAGAGTTCATGATTATAGACTTTTTATTTAGGAAATTGCAATTAACCTATATTTAAAACCTATTACAGTTATATAAATATATAGCTTTGAGACCTTGCCAAGTTATTTAAATATCTTGGTCTCACAAAATATGGAGATAATATTTACCTGGGTGTTTTTTTTTAATAGAAATAATAGAAATTTTTTTTAAGTTGGTTTGTGTATAGGAGATTATTAAATCCCTCCATGTTCCTTGGTTGGAAAAAAAAAAAGAAAAGGAAGCTAAATCCATGCAGTTATGCCTAGAGAACAAATCAAGTCAGTCATTTAATATCAGACATTTTTATTTGACTAATATGGAAGAAAAGATAAGGACTTTCTCACTTCAAACACTGTGCTTCAGAACCTGAAACCCCAATGTATAGGGAAGGATCAGAATATATTATTTATTTATTTTTACCTAGAAGGAAGTAAATTGTCATTTGAGAGAATGTACGTTTTTAAGCACTAGGGAAAAAGCAAAAAGAAAACAGTAGTTTCAAATTTCTTCTAGATGCATTAGTACGTAAACCTCTAATATCTGATTATTAGATAGTTTGGGAATGAGATAGAGCTCAAAATACTTAAAGGACTATTTTTGTTCCTATTGGAAACTGTCTAATATAATAAAATCCCTCAGAGAAAAGGTCTGACACCAAAAGAACACACTGACCTTGGAAGTAGAATAGATTATTTGTTAAGAAGATTGTTCCCTTGAATTCATTCTGTTTAAGTATCTTGTTGAATCTCGTTGCTGTGTGTGTGAGACCAGTCACATGTGAGCAAACTCCCCTGAGCCAGAAATTATATAAAGAAATTGACTTTGATAGGAAGCTACCACTTCCAGGAATATCACTTTCAAATCTGTTCTTATGGTAGACATGAATTTAAAGTTATGGTTGGAGAGAAATTTGATCAGTTGAGTAGGAATAAACATAATATTTGCTTGAACTGTCGAGTAAGGAATTTGGAAAGGTTGCACATGTGCCAGTTGAAAAGGAAACTGGAAGAGAAATACCTCGTGGGAGATCTAAGATGAAAATAGCTTGGGGAAAATAAGCAGCTTTAACAATATATGTGTCAATTTTAAAGAAATAAAACTGGGACATTTAAGATCTTGAAATATTTTTTGTACCTTAACTTGCTAGAGGCACAAAGAAGTCATCAGTTTTAAATTTAGTTATTTCTTAGTATACCCATCCCATAGACATTTTGTATAGAGAATTTACAAAAGAGAAAGGTGAAAAGAGTTGACCCGTGGTCTTATTTGTAACATAGAGATCAAAGAAAAATATGTAACTAAAAAGGGAAAACCACACTGTGAAAATACATGCAATTTCATGGAGATTTTCCCCATAATTTAACTTGTGGAAAACTCATCAACAATTTTTGCTTGCATATCAATGACCAAACTTCTAACTTTCTTAAACTGACTTTTGCCAGTTTTTATCAGTAATAATAGTGATTGGAAAAGTCAACTTTAAAAAGTATGCATCTTGTATATCTTCGTTGTAGAATAAGGAAACAGAATGAAGATGATAAGGTTTACACCATCTAACTTCAGGACATAATGGTGAAGGATATCAGGGGAATGTATTTGCTCTATTTCTGTGCATATTTTGCATGTGCAATGGTGACAGCAGGTATTGACAGCTGGCTGGGGTAATGTAGCATCTGCTAATAAGCTGTAGTGCCCGGGAAGGCACTGGAATAGTTATCAAATAATTATATATATATATTTTTTATTTAGTCCTCCTTAGTCAAGTTCAGAATGTTCTGTAAATCTACATTTGGCACACTGACATTGTGAATGGTGAATACTTGTTTTACCCCAGTAAAGCTTTGCACAAGGGAAAGAAATTTTGCATCAATTTGGCTTTAGGTTTGCAAAATATCAATATTTTGAGTCACAGGTAAAATGTATGTCTTGTAAAATCGAAATTGGCTAAATGAGTGCACCCTTAATTTAATTCATTGATCTGTAATATCTGGATATTTTGATGCTTCTTATTTACAGCCCACAGGGCTTTCCTATGAAAAGAGAGAAGGCAAGAAAAGGGAAAAATGGAATAGAATTTATCACTTTTCCAAGTATAACCAGTCTGGGTCACGTGAAATAAAAGTTTTCTAAGTAACATAGCTATTTATGTGATTATTTATCAGATATTTGTCAAAATATTCCCCTTTCCCACGTTTTCTTCACGTTTGAGCCAAACTCTTAACAAATCTAGTGACAGGAAACCTTAGTTTGAAACTCTATCTCACTTTATATTTGAATTCAGGATATTGGAGGATCAGATCTATTCCTCCACCTGGATTACAGATTTGGACCTTTAACAGAGTAAATCCTTTTTGTTATCTGACAAAGTGATTTCTCTTTTTATGTTCTTTTTCAAGAACTATTTTGACCAAATCTGAAGTGCTATTAGAACATACAAATTCTACTGTTTTTGATGCACTTTCATTTTGAAGGTACTCTGATAAGGGAGAAAAAAAAAACATGAATAAGAAAAAAAATACTTGATTTCAGGAAGGTAACCTCATATGGAATAAAGAGACATGTTTTTAATTAATTATAATGAAATACAGGGACGCCTGGGTGGCTCAGTGGTTGAGCATCTGCCTTGGGCTCAGGGCATGATCCTGGGCTCCTGGGATCGAGTCCCACGTCAGGCTCCCTGCGTGGAGCCTGCTTCTCCCTCTGCCTGTGTCTCTGCCTCTCTCTGGGTCTCTCATGAATAAATAAAATCTTTTAAAAAAATTCTAAAAAAAATTATAATGAAATACAGAATGATACAATTAACATAATAGAAATCCAAACAGATTGCTCCAGGAATCCCTTAAAGAGAGTAAGTAGGGAATTATTTTTAAAAAGATTTTATTTATTGAGATGAAGAGAGCTCCTGTGTGCATTTGGGCCAAGTGGGAGGAAGGGGCACAGGAAGAGAGAGAAGCAGGCTCCCCATGAGCAGAGCAGGGGCTCCAATCCCAGGACCCAAGACCATGACCTGAGCCAAGGGCAGATGCTTAAGCGACTGACTCATCCAGCTGCCCCTAAATTGAACATTCTTAAATAAAAATCAAAAGAGAATTATAGCATTTATATATTTCTATTTTTTATGAATTTGCTGCAAAGATAAGGACTAACAACAGGTTAATTTTAAGTGATTATAGCTGCAGTGTTTAGATGGACACAGTTTGTACCTAAAAGGACTGTTTTATAGTATTTTCATTTTAAAATTGGACTCCTTAAATTCAGTGTGTGTGTCTGTGTGTGTGTATTCTCAGAACATTCAAAGCAGTAGGTAGTGATGTTTTAAGATTGTAGTTTTTGTCAATATGAGTTTAAGAGAGAATCCAGATTTTTGTGAAAATGAGCTTTTTGAAAGATGGATATTCCTTATGAGCCTACAGTGATAAGAAATTTTCACCTTTCTTATTCTCTGCTTCAATAGAGAATATGACAATTTTAATTTTATATTTCCAGATAGAAAAGAGAGAACCAGACTTTTTGATTAATCTAAGTCCTTTCTAACCTTCCTCCAGGGTAATACTTTTAAGAATCTGGTCCATGGACCCTGTCACTATCCTATGAAAACTATAAACTATTTCCACATAGGGAAAAAAGTACATTCAAACACAAAATTTTAAACTCAATTTTAGAGGATTTAAAGACCTCAAAACTCCATTCTCAGGCCCCAGACTCAGATTGCCTAATCTAGAGCCTTTCTACCTTCAAATGCAATCTACTACATTTACCAAAATATGCTTAATAATGCTTCTTAATGTATGAGTCTCAGGGAAAAAAAAAGACATTTAGCATTTAACTAGGAAACCAACTGTATAAATCAGGATTAAAAGTTTTGCTGTGATTATCGCTCAGTTAAAAATCTAGTGCAAAGTGCATTCTCGAAATAAACAGTGAAATTGCTTTTACTATGAAAAAAGAGGCACTTTTATTAATATTCCTTAATTTTGGAGAAATCATGTGATTGTATTTTTCAGACCTATGGGGAAAACCATTAATGCTACATCCTATTGTAGTTTTGTGAGCTAGAAACAAGAATGCTTTGCAACAACAGAATTCATTGGGATTTTTGATATTTAAGTTTTTAGTACAAATCACGTAGAGAAATAATATTTATTTTTAAAGATTTTATTTACTTATTCATTAGAGACACACAGAGAGAGGCAGAGACACAGGCAGAGGGAGAAGCAGGCTCCCTGTGGGGACCTGATGCGGGACTCGATCCCGGGACCCCAGGATCACGCCCTGAGCCAAAGGCAGACCCTCAACCCCTGAGCCACGCAGGTCCCCCGAGAAATAATATTTAAAAATAATATCTCTATATGCCACTATCTCTTCCTTTTCCTTATACACCATTAGTATTGAAAATATTTTTTTGAGAGAACTACATAAGCATAGTTTTATAGTATGATTTTTGAATAATTTACATGATATGCCTATATACTAGCAGTTTATCCTTTATTTGCCTAAACCATTTGAGACAAGACTCAGAATTTTTATTTTCCTTTTATTATTCAAGCTCTCATTTTTAAAAAGCCAGTTTTCAATCAACCTATTCAGACTTTCCAATAATCAAAACTCCCTGCTCAATCCTCAAGAATTACCTTTATACAGTCATAAAAATACAGAGGTACAAACCTTTGCCATTCCAATAGCTGCTGTCCCTTCTCAATAGACTTTTGCTTTCTGACTTTAAGACTTCATGGATGGAATTATTCCAAATAAGTCTTCATTAATAGGTCAATGTTTATCAACTTTGACCTACTGATATTTGGGGCCAGCTCATTTTTAGTGTCAGGAGCTGTCCTGTGCATTGTGGGATGTTTGAAGCATCAATGGCCACTTTCTAATAGATGTTTGTATCATGTGCAGGTGTAACACCCCAAAATGTCCCCAGATACTGCTAAATGTCTCTCAGTGGCAAAATACATCCCACTGCTGTAGGTGACTACTCACCTGGGCATTTTGGCCTTCTCTAACACAGAGGGTTCTTCTTTTGATTTATAGTCTGATTTATAGCCCCCAAATTATTTTTTCCTAATAAGTGTGACTTGCAATAAAACTTACTGTTGTGATGCTTTGGAGGTTAACTGCCTGAGACTCATCACTTCATAGGTATTGCTCATTGTATCAAGGAATCTAGGATCTCCTGATAGTCAGAAATTAACTCATTACCTTAAGTATTTTTCAGAAGTCCAATAAAATTGTTTCACTCAATATTGCTGAATGACAAACTCTAGGAAAGCTCTACAAGTGGTAGTGTTTTTATAGGTTCCTCCCCCCTTTTTTACATATCCCTTTTTCACTTGCTTAACCAATAATTATGGACCAAATTGTGAGCAGATGAGCCGAACTGCCACAAACACATACAAGCTAATAGTACTTATTTCTCAAGAATTTGAAGACACACTAGTCTAGTCTTTTCCATTCCCTTCTATCTGGCCAATTAGTAAGAAGTTACCAAGGTGATTAATATTATATAAATAATGTCACTTCAATCTCTCAAAGTCTTCAAGATTTTCACTCACAAACTTATAACCTTCATGTAAGTCTTTATCACTTATGATGACTTCTCAAGGTCCCTAAGGTATGTGCTTCAGTCAGTTTTACTAGAGTCTTGATTATACCTTTGGGACATGAGAAGCCTAGGATCTGCATAATTTACTTTAAGATACCTCCTATCTTCCTCCTTTTTAGATCACACACAGAATTTTACTAAGAATATGATTTTTGGAGTCTGACCTCCTGAGTTATAGACCTGGCTGGACACTTAGCTATGTGACCTTGGGCAAGTTATTTTAGTTTCTAAATGTTACCCTATTAAAATATGAATGCTATCTATTCTTGGGTTGGTGCTATGATTTACTGAGAATATTTATGTAAAATGCTTCAGTAGCACCTATTAAATAGTAATGATAGCAAGTATTGGCCATTATTGTTCCCTGTTTGCTACCTCCTTGCTTCCTAAATTAAAGTTTGAAATGACTAGTATCCAATGTCTGGAAATCATCTGAAGGGATCATTTTCTTAGTTTCATTTTTCATATACCATCTCAGCTTAGAAGCTCTACTCTTCCAAGCTATGAAATCTTTGCCGTTTGTATTTTTTTTAATTTTTTAAAATTTTTATTTATTTATGATAGTCACAGAGAGAGAGAGAGAGAGAGAGGGGCAGAGAGAGAAGCAGGCTCCATGCACCGGGAGCCCGACGTGGGATTCGATCCCGGGTCTCCAGGATCATGCCCTGGGCCAAAGGCCCGCGCCAAACCGCTGTGCCACCCAGGGATCCCTGCCATTTGTATTTAACAAAGAGTTCATGCCTCTCTTATCACCCTCCAGGGTTGGTAAATTTCAGGTATTGAAAGTTAGAGGCAGGCCTTACCTTATAGGACACAGGAGAAGACAAAGCAAGAAAGGGATCATCCCTGCTTCCCCAGGAGTAAGGCGACTCTCCTCAAATACTTCTTCATCTTCTGCTTTGATGACAGATAGATGATGATGATAGATAGATACATAGATAGATGATAGATAGATGATAGATAGATAGATAGATAGATAGATGATAGATAGATGATAGATATGCACACACACAAACCATAACCTGTCTAAGGTTTTAAATGTATTTACTAGAAGTATAAATGAATACTTCTGGATATCTTAGAATATACCTTTACTTTCTTTTAAGATTTTATTTATTTATTCATGAGAGACACAGAGAGAGAGAGAGGCAAAGACACAGGTAAGGGGAGAAGCAGGTTCCACGCAGGCAGTCTGATGCAGGACTTCATCCCCGGACACAGGGTCATGCCCTGAGCCTAAGGCAGACGCTCAACCACTGAGCCACCCGGGTGCCCCAGGATATGCCTTTACTTAAAAGAAAGTTAAAACTGTTCAGGTTGACATCTTTGGATGGCAGCTGTTAGTTGATACAACCACAGGTTATGTGTTTTAGAATATAAGCCATTGCACCAATAGAGAACATAAAGTTTAAGAATACGAATCAGAAATAGAACTACAGAGAAGATATTATTCAAACCTCAATTAATTTTAAAATATTGTATTTGTAAAACTGTAAGTACTGGCAACAAAAAGTTCATGGACGAGTCTCTTAGGACTCCATGTAAACTCATTCATGGCTCTACTGGACAGCACTTCAACTGAGTATATATTTCTAGATCCTTCTTAAATCGGCAGGGATATTTCTTGTTCATTTAAAATCTCAATGACAACCCATTCCCTTTTCTCTGTGTTGCCAACCTCTTAAGTTTCAAAGCATCCCTATAAAGTGCATTGACCTGGAAATGCATATTTACTCATGTAATTCCACTACCTCACTTTTGGTGTTTAATGAACTTATCCTCTGAATCTGGGTATTTCAAGATATGTGTGCAGCGTTTTACTTCCTTTGCTAAAACCTCTACTTAAATGGTAATAGAGTAGGACAACAGAGTGCCTGAAAAAATACTTCTAAATACAGGTGACTATATAGTGTGTTTAAAATCTTAGAATAATCATACGTCTAAGTTTAAAAGTATGCAAATTGTCTAGACTAGCATGAGGTGAGTAGGAAAAATCAATAATGGAAGATTATAAGATGTCATTCATGATTCTGAAGATATTCTTTTATTTATTCCAAAAATATTTATTGAGCTCCTAAGAGGCAGTGCACTGTAGTTTCCCTGGTGAACAGTATGAGGTATACAAATAAATGGTTATAATATAATGAGATAATTAATGAAAACTGAAGTGCAATATGCAAGCATATAGGAAGAAACAGCTAGAAATAGAATGGCTTTTATTTCAAAGACACAGAGGAGGCCATTTGTAACAAATACAATTGATACCCTGCTTATATCACTTAATGACCACTGTGCAACTTGCAACTCACAGTATCTGAATCTCAGCCCCAGCAGGCTTTCTCTAAGGGGAGGGAAACCACTGTGGCAAGACTCTGGCAGGCGAGGAATATCAAGGAATTAACATTTTCTCCCATTCGCTAAGAGGCAAACGTCGATCAATGACTAACAGGAGTTGAAGACTGCAGCCCGCTACCTCTCATGGAATAACTCTGAGATCTATATTTCATACCATTTCCCACGGTTTCCGCAGATCTTAGCTCCAGTCACCCATAATGGTTGTGTGCTTTTTTATTTACTGTCTTCTATTCCTTGTCTCACTTATCACATTCCTTCCTTGTTTCTTGCACCTTTCAAATAAGCCACTTGCCTTCAAATCTCCATTTCAGAGTATACTGCTGGGAATCACAAACTAAAGCACCATTTAATCTAACAATTCCCAAAGTGAAAGAATGAAAAAAATGGAAAAAAAAAATTCTACATGATATAAAAGTTAACCACCTCTCTTTGCCTTGTTTCATGAGTTTTGATATTTCTTCTTGACTACTATGTGGTGATGAAACTGAGCCAAGAAGATATCTCTTTGGGAGGTGGAAACACCAAGACAAAAGTGTGCCTGGGTCATACGGGGATATTTTAGAAATGATTTCAAAACTAACTAGAATTTGACCCCAATTCTCAAGCTTGGCCTCTAGTACAAAAGGAGATATTTTTCTTGATTTAAGGATTCTTTTTTTTTTTTTTAATATTTTGTTTATTCATTTGATGGAGGGAAGAGCACAAACAGGGGGAGCTACAGAGGGAGAGGGAGAAGCAGACTCTCCACTGAGCAGGGAGCCCAATGCAGGGCTCAGTCCCAGGACCCTGGGATCATGACCTGAGCCAAAGGTAGGTGCTTAACCACCTGAGCCACCCAGGTGCCCCTTGATTTGAGGATTCTAAAAATTAGCTTCTTAATCTCCTTCCTTAGCTGAATCATCACCACCCAGTGATTGTCAACAATGGTTAAGAAACAAGATTATCTCAGGTTATCAGGATGTCATAAAATCATTTGATGGGAGGGAAAACAAAATATATTTAAATAGCTTTCTAAGTATGGTGCGATGCAGATGTTTGAATACGAAAAGGGATAGGAAAGTTAGAAGTTGTATATTCCTTTTCTCTGTACACTCCTAAAAAAAAAAATGTTTGAAAAGCTCAGAGATTTAGGTTATATTGTTGCATAGTCTATTTTATTGCTAAATAGGTAATATTACAATGTTCACCAACTGGTCCCACTTCTCCCCCAATGAGCCATATTGCTTTTTGTTTTGTTCTGTTTTTGTATCCCATCCAACCCCTGGGGAAACAGTTTAAATTCCACCTTAGGCTTTTGGGAGGATTAAATATGATAAGAATTTGAAACCAGAAAATGCTGAGAATTGTAGACATTAGTACCAAACACATTTTTTTTATCCCAATTATCAAGGAGAAAATACACTCTTTATCATTAATAAAAATCATCTTTCTTCAAGATCCTCAAGTCCTGGTTGAGTCAAGGAAAATGAAATTTGCCAAAAACTGATTTTGAAATTTTTCTCAAGTATACTTGAAATCACTTAAATGTACAAACCAAAATCTCCCATACATACATGACTTTAGTACCTCCATGCACGCATCTAATGGCATAAAGAAAAATGTAGAGAAAAGATTTACATTATCCCTCGAAAATTCAGAAGTAGAGAAGCAAAGGAATTTTTCTGTAAAGATCTATTCTGTCTCTACAGGGGGGCAGTCAGCATTTTCTAGATGATCCAAGTGATTTCCTACATAGTCTAAGGAACTCCTTTTATGAATCCATGACACGTAGATACTAAGTGGCCAAATAATGACAAGAGCAGCAGCAATAACAATAAAAATGGCTAATATTTATTGAACTCTAAATACGTGTCAAGGATTCTTCCAAGTCCTGTGCCTCTATATATGCATTAGCATATTTCATCCTCACAACAGAGATAGATGTAATTAATATCTGTATTAAGGCAAGGGAGACACAGAAGGATCCATTACCTTGCTCAAGGTCACACAGCTGTAAGTGGCAAGACTATGATTAGAACCCAGGCACTATGACTTATGACCATTATACTACTCTAAATGCCGTTACATCACAATTATTTCAATTGTATAGAAATTACAATAAAGACACTTTTGCTCTAAGACAAAAAATTGAGCAGTGTCCTGAACGACCTATTCCCTTTCTCTGGACTGACTTGATAGAAAAATGTGAAAGGAATAATACAAACATTTAGAGTTACCCCGGTAGGAAGGAAATTAGGTTTTCTCAGCAGAATGTTGCCTCGTCGGCACACTGTAGAGATAGACAGGACCTTCAGGGTGCTGGGATGTGCAAAAATATTCCACCTTTGGCTTTAAAAGATGAGATTTTCAAATAGATGTCCCCATACATAGTAAATGTGTGTTTCTCAGATTTGATGTTATTCATTAACGATGAAACAAAGATACTGGTGGGAAAGATATTCTTGAATGAATTATCAGAGGTAAGAAACCTAAGATCACAAATCTGACTGGATTCCAGTTACAACAGGAACTTAAAGCATTTCTTGAAATGAAGAAAAGAGTTGTTTTTTTAATTATTAAAATCAATGAGTCTTATTCCAATTTTTAATGTATTGAATTTGTGTCTATTAGAGCTGTAGCCAAGTTGATCTATTCTCTCCCAACTCCTGAAATTGTATCAGTTACCACGACCAAATCAGTGGTGCGGTTAATAACGTGTGTCCCCCAACACATCCCTGCTGACGTTTGTAGACCAGCCATGCTGCAGTCAATCCATTCACTGAACCCTGATTTGGTCTAAATACTAAATCCACAATCCAAGAGGAACAGAAAGATAAAAATGAAATATTGGAAATATTGACAGCATTCCCCACCCTAAACTTTTCTGGACCAAAAATATACGGTGTAAAACTCTTTTTCTTCTTCAGAGGACAGACATATTGAAATAGAGTTCCACTGAGGCAAAGATAGGAGAACAAAGCAAGAGAACAAAAGAAAGGGTCACACAGAGAGAGCTGTGTTCAGTCGTCAACTCTGTCAATCACTACGGGCTTGTTACTTTAATGAATCCTCAAGTGTCATTATTAAGGAAAACGAGTGTCTGTTATTTCAGAATGTAAAATGACTGAATCCCCTACCAATCCATGAGGCCTCTGACACTCACTTGTAGCTCTATCATTATCATGTGCACCAGCCTGAGAATAAGGTCTATGTTCACTTTGGGCCGCGTTCAAATGCAAATACGCATAGAAAGCCTTTCTGAGGTTGGCAAGACACAGTCCGGATTTACTACAAATTCTTCTCCATTTGTGACCCATGCATTACAGCCACTCGGTAAGCAAGCTCACTTAATTTGACTAAAAATAAACCCAACAGTCTCAGGTGAAATTAGTCACTTTAGAGAAGGAGAAGTGAGGGCATCCTGGAACCAAGACACACACAGAGTCAGCTGTGGGCTCTGCTGTCAGAGAAACCAGGATTTCTCCATGAGATTGAGCTAGTTATTTAACCATGAGCTTAAGTTTACTCAACCAGAAAATGGAGGTAATATTATCTATCTCATGGGTAGATATTGTGGAGACTGGATGACATTCATGCGCCACAGCTGCAAATGTTCAACACTGCCTTTCAGCATATCGATGGTTTGCTTTCACCTTAAGAAGACGTGAGAATGACAAAGTAGATGCAGATCCGATAATCAAATAAAAGTATGATGCTTTTTATTGTCTCTCTGGAATGTTTTAGCTCATCATTCTATCATCTTTTGAATCTTTGGAAATTAGTCTATTTTTTTTTTTCCACCGACCTAAGAGGGCAATATACCCAGCAGGGCTCCTCATTCTAGAACAAAGGCTTATCCAATAACACACATTCAAACAAATCCCTGTTGATACAAAATGGATGAATGAATGAATAAGAGACCACAGAGCGATCTTAAGGATCGTGATAAACTCTGATCTAAATGGAAATAATTCGTTATGAAGAATCATACCAATTAAAAAAAAATCATTTCAATAGTCAAGACTTGACAAATGAATCGAATGAAAAGAAATAGATGTATTAACATGCCCTCAACGTAAACAAGGATGCATCTTAACATTCCGTACAAACTGTTACTGCAGTTTTCAAAATGAAAAGAAAAAAGCTCAATTAAACAAAACAAAACAAAACAATCTGATCTAATGAAATTTAAATCTATCTAAAACTCAGAACAGTGAAAGGAACAGCTTTGCTTGTATACTGAGTGCAAGTGGAAGATAGGATGGCCAACCATGTGTTTGCCGTGGTGGAAGGACATAGTCTGCTTTCAAGTTCATGACCATGCTTAGAAATCATTTTTAATGGTTTTTACCAATAAAATTCCATAAAGACAAAACTTCTTTTCTAGAGAAAATTCTACAGAGAAAAACAAAATATCTGATCCTCATGTCTCAGCATTACTGCCATGCCAGCTGCTTGCATTTGGTAACTCCCCAGAATTCCTCCGAGTGATTCTCTGTCCCTATTTGTGCTTTGCTCCTTCACCCCACTTTCAGCATATTATTCCCATGCATTCAGTGAAGGCAAGAGTATAAGAAATGGTAACAGATGTTGTCTTGCTATGTGGCTAGAAGTTGTGCTGTGTGGCTAGAATTTCAATACATGAATGAAGCCTCACTCTATCAATACAGGATGAAGTCCTGGCTGTTGGTTCCCTGCCTCATTTTATGGTAAGATTTTCCTCTTCCTGCTGCTTCACCATGAATACAAGCAGTCATGAGTCTTGCTCTAGAAAGAGTCTGCATAGTCTGCATCTTTGTTCATATGGATGTCTTGTTTTCCTCGGCTTTCTGATATATTCAAGAGCACCGTGATGCTGTAATTTTTCTAGCTAGTTTGCGTTAGAGTGTGATGAATGGTTTCTTGCAACTACATCCCACTCAGAAACAAAAGGCTTATCTTCACGTTTGTAGATTACCCCTGAAAGTAGGATTAAAGGGTAACAGGTATGTTCTTTCCATAATAATGTGATCTTTATGTCTTTTAGCTTTCATCGTTAATTAACCAATCATCTGCTGCTGTTATTTTTGCTGCTTTGATAGCTCTTTTTTTCCACTGGCAACAAGATTTTCCTTCCTTCCTTCTTTCTTTCTTTCTTTCTTTCTTTCTTTCTTTCTTTCTTTCTTTCTTTCCTTCATTTCACGCTGCACATTTTTTTGTGTTTCTTCCTGAATCTGAAGGTTCATGTCTTTCAATGGTTTGGGACAATTTTCAGACATTTGACTCTTCAAATATTGCTTCTGCCACATTTTCTCTCTCACTTTCTTTCAGGACTCTTTGTTATGAGATAAAGGACATATATTTTCACTGTTTCCCCCATCACTCAAACCATTTAATGCATTTATACTTTTCCCAGATTTTTACATCTAGCACATGTATTGCTATCTTTCATAGTACGAATCCAGTTGTGTCCTTTATATAGTTGGCAGTTAGTAATTTTAGTGACTGTATTGCTCAGCTCCAGAATTTCCATTTGATTTTTTTAGATTCCAGTTCTCTCGTGATATTTTTCATTTTTAAACTTTCCACATTTATTTCTCTAGCTTCTTAAATATATTAATCATGATTAGTTTAAATAACCTGCCTGCTAACTTCTTTCTTTAATCGGGATTAATTTAGGATCTGTTTTTATTGCCATATAGTCATATACTCCCGGCTCTTTGCAGTCCAAGTCACTGGTATTAGAGTCAAAAGTGTAAAGTCTCCTCACAATATTATCTTCCCCCAGAGAATATTCCCTTTATTCTATTCCATAGTGGTGTCTAATATCTTTAATTCAATTTAGGACTAAAATAAATTAAACCTTAATAGAAGTTTTGAAAAATTTTCATCTGTGTGCTCAGTTTTGCCTGCTATTTTGATCTAGGGATTCCCCAACTATTTTTTACCCTCCTATTTGAAAGTAATAAAAATAATATTGGATTAATTTAGGTTCTTTCATTATAGGTCACAAATCCAATTCTGACTAATTTAATAAAAATATGTAGGCCAGAGGGATGAAGGACCAGGCTTGCAATAAAGTATAGGCCATATCCCATGAATTAGGTTAGTGTTGGGTGGATTAATATTAGCAACTATTTGACCATCTCGAATGTCTTGAGATGAATAGACTAAAATAATTTATGTTTGCCTTTGTACAGATACAAATTTTGAATGTTCAAAAAAAGGCCAACTTTTTTTAGTTGGGATTAGTCAAAAAGAATTTTGATAGAACAATGTAGAAACTCTGAGAATATGTATGTAAGACACATAAATTTGGTTTCTGATTGAATAAGACACAAAAAATAAGTAGGAGAGAAGAAGCAAATATTATTTCTTATTATCTCATTTTACAAATGTTATATTGTTATCAGCTCATTATACAGATGCTATTGTGCATAAAGAACCATTGTGCATTCAGGGTATTAAAATAGAAAATAAAATCCCTATCATATGAAGCCAAAAGAAGTATCCAGCCTTATTATTAGAATGACTAGTTATTTTTAGCATTTCTAGATAGTCTCACTAGGATCCAAATTTGTATGATTTTGATGTCTGCGAGAAGTATTATCTGTAACTTAAGAGATATTGAATTTAAAAAGTTCATGTAAAAAAAAAATAAAAATAAAAATAAAATAAAATAAAATAAAAAGTTCATGTATAGTTCTTGATATGATAGGTTTAGGTTAATCTACTAGAAAAATGATAATGGGAATATGTTGTACCAATACTTGGAAATGTAGAGAAACTTTAATATTTTGCAGTATGAAACATGAAGTGTTATTGCTGGAAGGGACATTAGAGATCAAATAACCCTAAGATATTATTTTACATTAATTCTTCTGCATAAATGTGCTAAGTCAGTATCAACTGTCTGGAATTGGTTCACTTCTGGCTTCAAATTCTGAGATTGTTGGACCTTAGGTCACAGTGTATTGATCTATTGGTTTAATCATTTTTTTTTAATTTAGTAAGATAAATAGTAAGTTTATTTTTTTAAAAGATCTAATATATGAATTTTCTTTTTTTTTTTTTCCTATGACCCTAGAGGTCCATAGAGAAAGCAGTTGAGCATTATCATTAGAAGTCAATATACTGATGGTAGTATTCATTATGTGCTTAGCAGTGTTGCCTGATATAACAGACAAAAATCATGTAAAATAGTTACAAATGATAAGAACTTTTACATAGAAAAAGGGTATTATTAATATACTACATGTTAGATATTCTAAATAATAAAACTGAATAAATGATATGCTACAGTCCCCAAGCTTAGTCATAAAGAACTTCTCTGCTGATAAAACTATGGACTTCATTTTTGGCACAACAACAACAATACAAAGGATATGGGTTACCTGCCCAAGATCACACAGCCAGTTAAGTGGCAGCTATAGAAAGGACATTTTCATCTTCGAATACTACTTTTTCCCAAAAATTTCTCTCATAAGAGGGTTGCTTTTTTAGCAAGGAACATTTACACTATATTATTATTGTGTGTAGTTAAGAAGCACTTTTTTTTCTGTTTTGGAAAAGTGTGTAGTCTAGTTGGAAGACGGCATAAGAATGTGGAATGTGTTAAAATTACAAAAGGTAACATCTTCATAAGTGCAAATTAACATAGTAAAAAGTGATGATGTAAGAAATGGCAAATTATGCAGGGTTAATCAGGTACTTTATGGAGAAGGAAAATTTCAAATCAGCTTTTGAAGATGATGAAGATAAATGAGTGGTGACATCAGGGGTAAAATTCCATGACAAAAAGCACAAAGGGAGGAACAAGGGAGTGTTACTAAGAGCTGAGTAAAATTACTCCAGAGATGAGTATAGACAAGGAGTTGAAGCCGTCACTGGGGAGCTGGAAAGCCGCTCAGAAGGCTTGCATTTGCTAGAACAGGAAATACTAAAGCCAAGCTGTAGGTTCTGTAGGAGGAGACCAGCACAATGAAATGGATCTGAGAAGAGTATTTCACCAATAATGGTCAGTATAATCTAGAGGAAAACAAACAAACAAACAAACAAACTAGCTCATGCAGAGCAAATGCACATTTTCTTTTTTATTTTTTCAAATGCACATTTTCATTCAATTTTCTCCTTATTCCTTTGCAAGTACCATTTTGTGACATTGAGCGCTAATTGTGCTCCTACCTTGACTTCTCTCTTATTCCATTTAATAATGGGACTCCCAAGTTTTAGTTACAACACAATAAACAAGCAGGATTTGTTTCTTAGCCTCTTTTGGTGCAGGTGCATCCAAGTTCTCCCTCTGAGCCAGGGGTATATGCAGGCCACCTAGAGAGCATCTAGAAGGTAGAGGCGTCAACTGCGGATTTCCTTACCTGCTTCTGGTCTCAAGGAGGTACGGATGCTAGTCAGCAATGTTGGCATGCTCGAGGAAGGGCACCTGGAGACGACAGAGCCAGCTGAAGGGAACTGGATGCCCACATGAGGTCTCGGGGGGTCAGTTTCCCCAGCCTGGGGAGGGTCTCTCCTGTACCATTAGGTGTGAAGTAGACTCCCATGTCATTCAAGCCGCATGCATGGGATCCCTCGTTCCAGCCATTGTCGCCCGGACACTGATGCAGAAATTGCTTCCTAGAAGTGGGGCTTTGCAGCAGTAAAAATTAAAAATATGTATCATCGCCCTGGTATGTGGCTGGCAGGCGGAAGAAAGGATGTGCTGTGTGCTGGTGGGCTTCCGACACTTGTTGTCTTAAGGAAAGCTATTTCATAAACTAGGACCTGGAATAACTGGGAGTCACACGAAATGCTGCTGAATTTGTGCTTCGTAGTGGGGAGGATGGAAATCCACAGAATTCTGACTGTTTCTGCTACTTTTAGCAAAATTCTGTAAGAGAGAGATAAGCCCAGGCAAGATCTGCCAGTTTGCAAGCAAAGGTGAAAGGGGGGGGTGTCTCTGCCTGTGGTCTGTAATCTAAATTACTGAGAGTCCGGAGACCGAGGGTGATGGAAAAGTCAATGTTTCCAAATCCTAAACAGCAGGAGACAAGATTTTCACTCCGAGCCTTTCCTGGTCAGACCTAGGAGGCCAAGATTCAAAACTATGATTTAGGCTACATCCTTCCAATCAAACCTATTGTCTCATTTGGGGACCCTTCCCGAATTAAGAAGATGGGGTGGGGAACTTAAAGGTGCTGAGAATGTTCACCCAGAGTTACCTAACCTGTTGCCTCAGGGAGAGCAGAATGAAGCAGATAAATGCGCAGGAGATGACTTATGAGCAGTGATGATCTGCAACGACAACAGAGGACTCCTAGCTGATGATGATGATGATGACGATGATGATGATGATGATTATAATTAAAGTCTATGATCAAAGAGTGATATCAGAGAACAAATAGGTGTTTGTTTGCTTTTTGATCCCAAAGGTCATATTTTATTGCTTGACCTTATTTTGTCCCAGACGCTATAGAAATTATATTTATCAGAACCACATGAAGGGCTTAGTAAAACGCACATCTTGAGTTTCACTCAACAGCTAATAAATTAGATCTGCTTGCCAGCTAATCCAAACAAACAAAAGCAACAAAACAAAACAACCACAAAAACATCTCACCAAAAAAACCCCACAAAAAACCCAAACACCGGTTGATCATTATGCATCCTAAATTGAAACCAACTTTACCTTTTATTAAAAATAAGCTAATAGTGAACATGAGACATACATCTGTTTTATTTTTCGTCGTGTGACAATAATGAAACGTGTCAATGACAAGCATATAATAACTGAACACATTTGATAAGATTGAAAAGAAAGATAATAGCCATCTTAAAAGTTCCATTATTCACAAAAATATAGGAGTATGAACCCAGAGATTGTCAAATAACAGTATAACCATATGTACTTTTCTCAATAGACGACTAAACAAAGATCATTTTCAATTCAGCCTTGGTATAGCTTTCAGAAGAACACTATGCCCACTTATTTAAAATATAAATATAATTTGGCAAAAGAGTGAACGGTCGTGAAGCTTTTGATGAGGAAAACTATCTGAGAGCAAATAAAAGGGAGAGAAAGAGAGAAAAATGTATACAACCTTTCCTTATGAAAAAGAATAATCTAGTCATCGAGTTAATGGCAGGACATGGTAACCTGAGCACACTCACAAATGAGTGTCTCCAAAAAACCTTAACTTCTTTTTTCTTAAACTTTAAATAATGATATGAAAGTTAACCACTGTGGCCTCAGTAAGTGTTGACTCAGAACCTTTTTTTTTTTTCTCAAAATGCAGACTTACCTTCGAATTCAAATAATATTTGATTACCAAGAAAGAGTTAAGTCACAAAAGAACATGGATATGATACATGTCTTTGAAGAGCCAATGGTTAGGCATAGTAAATACAGAAATAATCTTTGCTGTTAGCACTCTATAAATCTTTCATGATAATTTTTGCCTGAGCTAATTTTTAATTGCATTAGCATGCCCTTGTGCAATATGTATATTAACCTGCACAGTTAACTCACTTATTAAATCAAATATTACTTGAGATCAAAATATAGCTTTTTATAAACAAGACTGTATCATATTAGAATCAAATATTAAAATGTCATTCCTGTCATTTCCTTGGTAGAGTAACATACGGTAAGTTGTTATGTACTTAAAGGATCCACCAAGGGAGTGACTGTATAGCTTAGATCCGTTGTGCATCCTCAGCTTTGGCATAATTGCCATTATCATCCCACAGGTCATTTTTAAAACCATTACACTGTTAAGATATTTCCCATCTTAACTAAATTAAATAAAGCACTTAACATATTTCAGCATTATAAAGAATTAGCGGTAATTTATATCCAAGTGGCCACACATTTTAAGGATGTATTTATATTAATCTCATAGCAACTCTACTGATAAATTTGATCCGTGAGAATAGCAATATCCACCACCTTTGATTGCTTTCTTGAGCTATTTCAGGTCATTATAAGGTCTGAACACCAAAAATACTCAAAGGGACACCTCTTAAAGAGAGGTAGGTGTACTAAGCTACCCATGTGAGGACATTGAAGAAATTAATTCATAAACAAATACATGATCAACCATCACCAGTGGGCCCTGTTTGTTTCTATGAAAATGACAATATGGCAGTATGTTAATGAATTCCCCTTCTTCTTGGAAAAATACTGCAAGAGGAACTGTAGTGTTACATAAATTACAAAAAAAAAAAAAAAAAAGTGCCTGGGTGGCTCCTTCAGTTAAGCATCTGTCTTCAGCTAAGGTCATGGCCCCAGGTCCTGGGGTCCAGCCCCATATCAGGCTCCTCGGTCAGCAGGGAGCCTGCTTCTCCATCCCCCTCTCCCTGTCCCTCCCCCTGCTTGTGCTCTCCTTCTCTCAAATAACTAAATAAAATATTTTAAAAAAGGAGGGGAAAGATAGAGGGAAATACGTGTAAGTAAATGAATAGATAAATAAAGGGTAAATAAAAATAAATATACAATATGTGCAAAATAATTATTTGTTTTGAGGAAAAGCGAAAAGCATCAAGTTGGGCTGCTCAGAACATAAAATTGAGCAGTGACGTGATTGACAGCGCAGTGGTTCTGGGCATTGGCAGCAATGGTGGCATTGCACACCACACTAAGTGAGCTACCTACTTTTAGTTATCCTTTTGGGAGGATCTAAGGGGAAAAATTTTGGTTTTATATTCAAGAACTATTTCTATTTAAATCTTTCTAAATTCTACATTTTTAATAAGATTATTATTTAATGTAGGGATTAGATCTTAGGACCCGGAGTCACGACCAGAGCCAAAGACAGATGCTTAACCGACTGAGCTACTTAGGCACCCTGACATTAATATTTTAAACTTAACGTATACCTGTGACTCTGGAGGACATTTACCTAATAGAGGACCAATTTGAACCCCACATTATTATCTTGAACACTTATTTCATCTTGTTGAGGGATTTTCTTTTCCCTAAATATTAGACTTCCATACCAGTGTTTTTTTCAGTGAACATTGTAGTTGTGAAGCTAATGCAACAGTAAAGGATGGTAATTTTAGTAAATGCATTCATGCCCAAACCCTACAATTGTGTAAGAAAATAATACCTAGAAGCAGGTACAAAGTGTGTGAACCAATACAATCCACACACAAAACATGTGAAATGCTCTGAATCTAAGAAATTTGGATCATCCCTTGGATTATTTCCTGCTTTTATTTTTTACTTTCGAAAAGTATGAGCATCCCAAACTGAAGCACACACAATAATAATATAATAATATAATAATAGATTGTCTACATTTGAATTTTGTATTTGTATGACACAAATAACAAATTCCAGAGATCAGAAGTTAAGCACATTTATGATACTAGACTGTAGCTTGTGAGGCAGTCGGGACCCTTGCACACACTCTAGTTTCACCCTTTGCACTGCCCAACAGATTCCAATGATACAGACGGCGCCACACAGTAGAGTTGTGTGAAAGGGCCGGTAAGGAGTTTTTCAACCTATTGAACAAGGAGATTCAATACAATAATACGTGCTCATTTCTTCCCACAGGCCTGCATTTAAGGAAAACTTGGAGAGAATGAAAAATATCCTTACCAACGCTCGAGGCAAGGCCACCCCAAACATCTTCGCAGCCAAGAACAAAAATGAAAATTGAGTCCAACAAACTGTAAGTCTAAATGTTAAAAAGTTATAACTCAAACTGAAAAACTATTAAATAAGAGACGCTCTATCTTCCTATTTGCCACGTGTACTTTCATAATGCTCCAGAAGACCACGTTTAGTGGTCTAGTCTTCGGAGTCCCGTGCCAGAATCTGGCCTTTCAAAAAATGGCAACTCTGGGCTTCTACCTACATTAGGTTCCAGGTGAAACATCCTCTGTCTTTTCTTCCCCTTGACTAGCGGCCTCTATTTCTCCCCACCATGAATGTCCACAAATTCTGGGGCTTTCCTACCCAAGGTGACATCTAGGAACAAGAATGCATGTTCCAAGTGAACACAAGCTCTTGATCTTCAAGTTCCTTATGCTATGGACAGACTCAGAGTTGGAGTGAGGCAGGACAGGACCCTCTAAAATGAAGGTACAGATTAGGGACCCCACTGGGTTTAAGGCAGAAATGTTATGTGGATTTTTAAATTCTGTTTAGAATTTTTCTTCAAGGCATTTGGATCCTGGACATTATAGGATATGGCTCAATTGAGGTCAATTTCTATCTTTTTTTTTTTCTTAAATGATCATTCATTTCTTTAGAAAAGAGTCACAGCAAAACTTAGGGAATGAGCAGAGATTTTCTCCATACTCCCAGCCATCCCCACTAACAATATTCCACACCAAAGCAGTACTTCTATTCCAAGTGGTAAAGCCTACACTGATGTATCATAATCATCCAAAGTCCATAGTCTGCACATCGTAGGAGCCTGGACAGCTGTACAAGGACATGTATCCTCCATTACACTGTACTATAGGATATGTTCCCTGCCCTAAAACATCTCTGTGCTCTGCTATTTCTCCCTCCTACCACTAGTCATTGACACCCACTCATCTTTTTGCTTCCTCCACAGTTTCTTCTTTTTCCAAAATAATTGGAATTATATAGTATGTAACCTTTTAATATTAGCTTTTTTTTACTTAATAATATTCATTTAAGTTTCCTCCCTCTCTTTTCATGGCTCGATAGCTAATTTCCTGTTAGTACTGAATAATATCCCATTGTCTGGATGTACCACAGCGTCTTCACTCACTCACATGAACCCCATCTGGATTGCTTCTTCAAGTTTTGGCAATTACGAAAAAAAAGCTACTATAAACATCCCGTGACAGTTTTTGCAGGGACATAAGTTTTCAACTCCTTTGGGTAAATACTAAGGAGTATGATCAATGAGTTGAATGGTAAGAGTATGTTTCATTTTGTAACAAATTGCCAAACCGTCTTCCAAAGTAGATGTACCATTTTGCATTTCCACCAGCAATGAATGAAATGTCTTGCTATTTCACATCCTTGCCAGCATTTGGTTTTGTCAGTACTCCAGATTTTGGTCATTTGATAGGTGTGTAGTGGTATTTCATTGTCATTGAAAATTACATTTCCCTGTTAATATATGATGTGGTACCGCTTTCCATTTACTTATTTGCCAACTGTGTGTCAGCTTTGGTGAGCTATCTCTCAAGGTCTTTTGCCCATTTCTTCAATCAGACTGCTTATTCTTTTAGTATCAAGTTTTATGAGTTTTTTTTTTCTTTTTTTCTTTTTTTTGGATACTTTGGATAACAGTCCTTTATCAGCTATGGTCTTTTGTGAATATTTTTTCCCACTCTGTGGCTTGTCTTATTGTCTTGACCATCTTTCACAGAGCGGAAGTATTTAATTTCAGTAAAGTTCAATTTATCAATTCTATCAGAATTGATAATTCTATCAAGATTGTGCTCTTAATATTGATTTAAAAATTATTGCCATAACAAAGATCATCTAGGTTTTCTCCTATGTTATCTGCTAGGAGTTTGTAGTATAAGCTCCACACACTTGTTTTTTGGATTTTTTTTTAATTTGCTTATTTTTTGTTTTATTGTGTTTCTATTGTTATTGAAGTATCTGACTCAAGGCATCCATTTCAAAGACAGCTATCTTGAATAAACACATTGCTAGTCACAAGACTGGATAGAGTTAGACCATCCCACCCCTGAAGTTCCCTTCATTTTAGAAATGTCTGGTTGGCTTAGGTAGCTGACATTTTGTAGTTTATTGTTCCCTTTTCAGCTTTAATTCCTGCCTTTATGTTTTAAATCCACCAACAAAGAGTGAATTTACAAAACCCTTATCATCATCCCACCTTCAACCTCAACAAAACCAGAACCCCAGCCCCACATTGTTTCTGTATCTCTTTTTACCCGCAACCTCACCAGTGGTCTGAGGTATGACACATACCTCCAGGGTTTGTGAGTAATCCTTTTATTTATTCAATTTTTGTTGTGTTTTTTTTTTCTCAAAGTTTCCTAATCGTTATTGTTGAAGGTGCCTTGTAATCATAATAAGCATCATAAGGGGTGGTGCAGCCACAACCTTGGTTCCAAAAAGGGAAATGTTTGTGGTGGCCCAGGTGAATGCCTCCAGGAATATTTAATTGATAGCATCTCTATGGAAAGGCTGAGAACCAACACAAAACAGAATTCTATAGTTTTATATTTTTCATTTTGGTCCATGATCCATTTTGAATTAGTTTTTGTAAAGGGTTAAGGTCTGTGTCTAGATCCTTTTTTTTTTTTTTTTTTTCTGCATGTGGATGAACAGTTGTTCTAGCACTGTTTGTTGAAAAGACTATCGTGACTCCATTGTATTCATCAAAGATGCATTGACTATTTTTATCTGGTCTATAACTAGGCTCTCTAATCTGTGCCATGAATCTATTTGTCATTTCTTTTGCCAACACCACACTTTCTTGATTACAGTAGCTTTATTGTAAGTCTTAAAGTCAGGTAACATCACACCTCTAACTTTGTTCTTCTCCTTAAACATTGTGCGGGCTATTCTGGAACTTCCATCTCTCCATCTGGACTTTAGAATCTGTTTGTCAAGACCCACAATATAACTTGCTGGAATTTTGACTGAGATTGCATTGAATCTATAAATCATCTTAGGAAAAACTGACATCCTGACAATGTTGAGTCTGGTCCATGAACATGGAATATATCTCCATTTATTTAGTTCTTTAATATTTGTATATTTTTGGATGTAAGAAAAAACTGTGCCACATACTTAAAACGTATAATTTTAGTTTTTCTCTTCAAATATATACCTTAATTGAATTCAACATTTTCCCTCATTATGTTGTACCTGAGATTCCAATGAGTAATATATCAATTTAGCTCTATCTTGTCTACATTATTGTTTATACTTGTAGTACCTTTAAAACATATTCCCCATTAGTATAAGAAATAAAAATGTCATAGAAATGACTATTTTAAAATAAATAATCTAGTACCGTAATGTTAACTCCACTATTTTTTCTCAGATAGTCAATATTTCATAAACAGATTGTTATGGGTTCCATTTTGCACCCGAGAAGAATGGGAAGTAAAGCAATTTTAGAATTTTGTTAATAACAGACATTGTAGAACATAGTCTGGCCCAGTGATATACCGGTAAATGTTTAAAATAATATGCATTGGGGTGGAGTAGATCTACTTTTGCCAATTTCCATGGGCCATTCTTAGCTATACATGCTGTCAATTAGGAAGTAAAATTTTTGAAAACTTAACAATTAGTCTAGTGATCCAGTATGAGTCATTTCCACAAAATCTACCCCATTGGCCCAACTTTCTCACATGTAGATGATTTTATCTGCATTGCCAAAATGTATATTCTAACAAAATATTCCTCATTTGTAGATTGCTCTAAGAGATGTATGATAAAATATTTTCTAATGTGTAAAATATTGTACAAATCTTAGTTGTGAATAACTTTCTTTGAATAATTAATATAAATTAGCTATATGATTCCTTATATACTACCTTGTTTCAGAAACAAAATTTTGAAAGCAATATAGGAACTCACATTTGTTCTAAAAATTGTAAACATCACAATTTAAAAATTTAAGAAAAAAGAGAATAAAGTGGTTAGTCCGCGGTAAAGAAATAGCTGTCATTTCTTTAATAGTGTGTGATAAATTTTGTGGGACCTTTAAATAGATTTGTAAAAATGGTTATCTTTTTTATAACGCGGGGAAAGTGATTTCAAATACATTTTTAAAAACAGCAAGAGACTTGAAATATTTATGTATATAGATAAACATACACAATCTTGTATTTACTGCGATAGAATTTAGAGTGGCATCTTGTTTTTAAAAAACTCATCTGATTTTGGATTTTCAGATTGAAAGTGAAAGTGGTTAGCTTCTCTGTTAGGATTAGCAAATGTGCCATGGCTTTTCCATTAGGATTAGCTGTCAACCATCAGCTGTAATAGTAGAAAAATCACAGCTCAACTCTGAGTAACCCCAGAAGATGATGCCAGGAAGTTACTATCAGGTTCCATCCAGGTGTGCAGAGCCAGAAAACTTTACAAGGAGGCAAAAACCTCTGTTGGCTGTTTGGCATGAACACGTTTCCGTTATACTTCCAGTGAGATCGTTTTGATCTAACTTATTTTATCTAGTGCAATACTCTGTTTTTCATTTCTCTTTATCTAAACTTGGCTCTTTTGCAGATATAAATATCTAAGATTGGTTGTCTCTGCAAATACAAAAAGAATCCCCTAAAACAAAAAATGTCATTTCTGTTCAGGCTTCTGAGATTTGAAACTCAATAACTGTCTAAAATATTTCTATGTGACTTGGAAAGGAAATATTCTAGTCTTATATTAAATTGTATATAAATACTTGTATATACATAAAGTTTTATGTAAATTTATTTATGTAAATTTACGTCTACATGTATATAAACATATTTATTAGTATTTGTACATATATTAGGATATATATTTTGATAGCTAATTTTTTTATTCAGTAAAGATTTGCTGAACATTTAGAATTTTCAAAACACTGAACTAGAAGCTGAAAAGAAAATGAAGGTGAATGAAAACACTCAGGGAAGAAAAAAGATTTTATCTTTCAGCAGGGAAGACTGGCACATACATGGGAAATTAGACTGATACTCAAGGTAGTGGGTAGGAAAGGAGAAACATTGAACATAATGACCCAACTAGAACTCGATTTATTTTGCCACTTCACTCAGCAGACTGTTTGTGGGTAAACCATTCTAGTAGGTCTGGGGGGAGTAGAACGGAAAGTTTGTTAAACAAACAAAATATCTGAGTAAATTTAGAGATCAAAATATCATTTTTCACAGACTCCTGAATCAGGCAACCTCCCACCCAGGAAATGGAAAAGAGCTCCACCCGCTGTAGAAAAGGAAAGTGGTGGGGTTTTTTTGTTTTGTTTTGTTTTGTTTTTTTAGTGGTAAGGAGACAGAAAAAAAAATGTATTGGCAAAGAATGCATTGTTTGAGGCATAAGACTCCATTTGGGGCCTTTTGTCTCTTTTTAACATGCTTCTTTTCTCTCTTTCTTTCTTTCTTTCTTTCTTTCTTTCTTTCTTCTTTCTTTCTTCTTTCTCTCTCTCTCTTTCTCTCTTTCTCTCTTTCTTTCTTTCTTTCTTTCTTTCTTTCTTTCTTTCTTTCTTTCTTTCTTCTTTTTTCTTTCTTTCTTCTTTCCTTTCTTTCTTTTTTTTTCCCCCAGAGAGATCCTTCATTAGACATACATAGGATGTAACACCATCAGTCCTGTGGCTAAACATGGGGTAAAAGATCATGAATGAAAATATTATAATACATTTGCTATAGCAAATTCATTTCTAGAATCCTCCCCTCACTGTGCCCCCAGGGAAAACAACAAAAAAATGGCATGTTTTTCCTTCTGAGAATACTCAAAATGGCATTGTTACAGCATGATAAAATCAGAAACCACATATCTAACTGCCTGAGAGAGGGGAAAGTTGTTAAACGACACGTGCTACACCCATTATAACAGAATTCATTGGGGAAAAAAATGACAATGATTTTGTTTTAAGACATACTTAGTAATAGAACACAATGTCCATGGTAGCTTATCTTCTAGAACTACGCCTGGCATGGTCAGCACTCTGTGTAAGGACATGTTGCTCTCCCAAGAACGCCTTAGAAAGAGATGCATTTAAACACAATTTTGTTTAAATTTAAACTGAAGTACGACCTATTTTTTTGTTTGTTTTTGATGGACCTTAACTAGCACATACATGATTGGCAGTCAACATCTCACACGTAATATTTCACAACGTTTATCTGTATTTGTCCTATTGGATCCCGCAGTGGTGTGAGTGGTGTATGATTTCAACATCAAACCACAACTGCCCATAGTAAATACGTGCCAGACCGTGGTTTGCTATCTGGTACCTCTAACGCGACTGTGTGTGAGGAAAACGAGGATGCTCTCGCAGTCAGATCAGATTTCCACCATGGGGACTTGATTATTGGGAGGCAAGCCCAGGACAGGGGAAGGAGCTTTAGGGAGCTGTAGGCCACAGCTCCCATGTAGGTGCTTAGAACTTCCAAGTACTGCACACACTGTACTGAAGTTGTGACTAACTCCTTTTACTCTCCTAAAACAAACAAAAATCTCTCTTGACAGGGTTTCTTTCCATTTTGGACCTTTTAATGCTCTCCAAGGCTTTTTTTTTACTTTCCCTTCCCTTGTTTCTAAAAGCATCTTGAGTCTTCCAGTTGCTTCAGTGAAGGGGGAATAGAAAGCAGAAACACGTAAGCAACGTAATGGATAAATGCATTATTATTGTTGCCTCCGATGATATTTGCAAGATATGCAAAATATTCTTCCTTTTTTTGTTTGTTTGTTGATGCTTATTTCTGTAGCCATAAAGCCTTTAAACAAACAACTCTCTGGCTTTCATACTATGGATCAGGCTTTCCTTAAATGTCATAAATCCCTTGCTGCATGCCAAACAAATATGTTTATCTGGCACAGGAATTAGAAAGAATCAGAAGAGACGATCTGTTGATATGCATACATCGATTTGCCCCTGTATAATTATTTGTCGTGCTTTCCAAAGCCTATTCAAGCACAAGTTTAATTTAAAGACATGGCTGACCCAAGTCCCTTTAGCAGAAAACTCCTAACATGCAGGTCCAATGTCATATCAGTCAATGAAATTTACCTGCTTTTTGCATTTAGTGCCCCTTAATATTTTGAGTTTTATCTAGATACTCCATGACTTTGACCACAAAAGTTGGGTATCTCTGATCTAATATCAAAGCAAGGCATTTGCTATCACTATTGAAAATATTCTTCTGAAGCTTTCTAAAATGTTATATTCAGGGGAAAAAATGATTTCAATAGCTCCTGGCCATGGCTACAGTTTTGCTTTCCTTTTATATATTTTTATCAACCAAATGTCTTCATTTTATATAAAATGGAAAGGATAAGATTCAAGGGTGACCCACTTTGCACCTACTAAAGGGAATGTGGGCTGGGGCCAGAGACAGCCAGGTGTTAACAGGTTTCTTTCAAACCAAGAGAACCTAAATTAGCTTCCTACATTTAATCCATTGCTTTTTTTTTTTTTTTTTTTACCAGTTCCTTCTATCTAGGTATCTCTAATAATACATTTAAAACAGAACAATAATTTTATAAAATAACTGACTTTAATTAGGAGGTCCTTGGTATACATAGTTTTTCCAATTCTTCCATAATTTCTGTATTTCGAGTTGGTCTTGGAGGTGACCCCATGAGCGGCATAGCTGAGGATTCACAGTTAGGAGTCTTATTCAGCCAAATTAATTAAGTGCCGTTTTCCTTCTGGGAAGAAACTAGCTGTTTAGGTAAACATATTAATTGAGTGTTTGTTTCTGTTTATTGTAGTCATACAGAATCCCTTGGCACAGTATACCTTGTTCCAAACCATCTTTTAAATATTTCTTTCAGATATTTCAGTCAGTTTTTGAAGATACCTATAATTTTCTCTCTCATAAAAAAAATAATTTATGATACACTTCTCTTCCAAATGTACTATAGGCTTACCAGCTTTATATTACTTCTTGGATTCGAAGTAATTTTAAGAGACCATTGCTCTCAGAGTAATTCTAATGCAATCATTCATACGAAGCAGGATTTGGGTCAGTTTCCTTAATTCCTTAAAGCCTGGTGACCGACATTATGGAGCGGAGTCCACCAGGTCCCTCAGGGGAGGCCACATCACCGGTATCGCACTGTGTGAAATAGGCTGTACAAAGACGGATATGACATGACCCTTGCCCTCAATAGAAATAAACCACAAATAACATGAAATAGATGTGAAAGGTGCATTAAGAGGGGAAGGAGAATGTTTCACAGGAGCACTAGTAACCATTATAAATTTGAACAGGTGTGTGAGAAGGAGAATGTGGTGACTTCATTCAGAATACAGTGAGGTATGAGAAATTTAATGGCATGTTGAAGAAATGGGCAAAATCTAAGTTGGTTATGATGTCTACCCTGGGCAGCGAAGTGTACATAGTAACGCGTAACAGTGAAGAGCATCTTTGAACCCAAACCGTGAAACACTTCTAATTCCTATCTGGGAAGTTTGGGTGTTGGCGTGCAATGGGAGCCTTGGAAGGTGTTCACACTGGAGAGAGATACGTTCAGAAATGTGATATGCTAAACAGTCTAACGACATCCCAATTTGTCTTTGGCAACATCAAGGGATAGTTTCAAGAATAATGGCCATACTTGCTTCACCAACCCATCCTTCACTCATTGCATAGTTCTAACACTCAAAAAACATTTGTTAAAGGCCTAGTACTGTCCTGGTAATATAGTGTTAGTTACCTAATCTGGCCAATATGCTGTATTTGTCACCGTGCCGTACAAAGATGAGTTAGGACACTATCTTTCATAGCCCAGAAGATAAGAGAAGAAAGTATACAAATAACCATAGAGTGAATATCAAGGGAGATAGGGGTCTGGGAAAGATTCATGAAGAGGTGGGCTGAGCATTGGTATCAAATAAGTTATATCTTTTAAAAGATTTATTTTACAACCCATCCCAAAGAGAAATGTACGTATAGATATATAAATTGTTTGGTTTGAGGGCCTGTAAGTTAATATACTACCTCCCAAAGTACCTGCTAAACTTTTTAGCTTCAGAAGTTCCTATTTTGCCTTTAGAGAAGAATCCCACTGAATTATCTCACAGTATTTCAGAAGCATTTAAGCCATTTCAAGTGTAAGGAGTGGCTTACCTTTGGCCTACTCACCTTTATAATATCTCAGTGTAAATTAGATGATCAGATCACATTTTTTTTTCTTTAAAGTGATCTTACACAAGAAGAAATTGGAATTTTGACGACATAAGGATATCCAAAGTAACGTAGATCAAAGCCAAGATGAGGAAGATGATGCAGTGAGTGGACCTGGAAGGCTAACAGGGAGCTTGCGGGTAATAAAACACTAGTTAGGGACCAGGTAAGTGAAAGTTAGGAGAAAAGGTCCTTGAAGATGGAGAGATAGAGATCCTGGAACGGAACTGAGCCAACCTCACTGTCTTGCTCACCACTGGTCCTACTCAGGACCAATAGCCACTGGGTATGTACCAATTCAGTTGTTTATTCCCAGCATCTGCTCTGATTGGTCAGTGTCCATGTGGTGTGATTAAATATTCCAATTCCACTTCAAACTCACACGTTCCCTGTGGTTCATGTGGCACCACTTGATAAATATTCCAGTTCTATTCCAAACTCAGAGTTAAACTATAAATTTTTCATGTAAGACCCAAAACTTAAAACAAGAATAACAACAAAAATAAATAAATAAACATAAATAAATAAATAAATAAATAAATAAATAAATAAATAAAATAAAAATCCCTACCATCTGATTAAGTCATGATATTTTTCTCTCCTGGAATTTCTCATTTGGTTTTAGGAGATTATAGAGTAAAGCTCACTACAGCGACTAGCTTTAGAGTTTCTTACTCCGTCCAATCTTTTCTTTCTAGTGACTGGCTCATTTCCCTGTTTCACAGTTCACTGAAGCCCTTTGTGGTCACTGAGTCCCATCCATCTTATTTTGGGTTGACTTTGTGAATCTCACACATTTAGAGTAGATGTAGGGATAAGTAGAATCTGGGAACAAAGGTTTTACGCGGGATAGGCGTGTAACACCTAATAGCGGATTTGACAAGAATGAAGGACACAGCTTTGGAAGTGATAGATATGATGAATATAGCACATCCTGTGACCTTGCAAAGAAAATATTATTAACAGTTTCTGTTGCAGCACACAAAACATTGATATTTTCAGAATGTCATATTCTTAATGAATCAATATGTGTCAGCATCATTTTAAATAGATTTGATTCCATGAATGTATTTGTTTAGAGTTAAGTTTTCCAAACTCAAATACTGCTCCCCCATCTTTCCAAACTCTAACTTCCATCTCTTTTATAAGCTTCTTTTTCTCCTTTCATCTCTCTGATTTGTGTATTTTCTGATTGTGTCTCTTTGGTTTTGTATTTTATACTTAGCACTTATTTGAGGCTTTTAATCTTCAAAGCTCCTGAGAACATTACCTAATTAATCCTCCCCACAGTCTCAAAAGGAAAATCATTATTAGAATTTCTACTTTTACATGTGGGAAGAAATGAGGCAAAGGTTAAATGACTTACCAAAAATCACACAAAGTGAGTTGCAGCCCGTGCTGAGATTCCTGTGCTTAATCACACTGCTCCTGTATCTTCCTTTCTGGCCTTTTCTTTCTGGTATTCTCTGCTATAAAGTTTTTGCTTTGATGTTGTAAATTTTATTTATTTGTATTTCAGTCTCTAAAAAAAAAACACTGAATTTTTTTTGTAATAGTTTTTTTCTTGATTGTGTATTTTCCATTTTCTCGATACTTATTTTTAGCTTATGCTTATGTTTGTATTTATTTCACATTTTTTAGTGGCTTTTACAATCTCTTCTATATTCTTTTTAACCTATTTGCAGTTTTGCTTTAACACAAGATTTAATTAGTCCATGATTATAATGGAAAAAGCAATGACTTTAAAAATCATAAGTGCAGATTGAATACTAACTTTTCCATTTGCTTTATGTAAATTGGTCAAATAAATTAATGCAAATATACGATACCTTTATATATTAGGTAGAACATATAGTTCACTGGACTGTTATAAAGATGAAATTGTTAACACCTATAAAATGCCTAGCACAGCACCTGCACACAGTTATTTTAATTCATTTCTCTTCTTTTTTTTAAATCTCTATTACTTTTTTTTAAATTAAGGTATATTTTATATACATAAAAGTTAATGTCTTAAGTACAATTTTATGATTATGAAAAATGTATACATTGATGTAACCATTATCTGGCTCAAGATGTAGGACTTCTCTATTATCCCTAAAGGTTTCCTAATGATTACTTCCAGTAAATACCTCCCCTGAGGTAACAAGTATTCTGATTATCATCATCCATTAGTCCTAATTATTCTAGAACTTCATATAAATGGAATCATTCAGTATGTATGCTTTCCTGTCAATCTTCTTTCACTAATCATGTGTTTTGAAATCCAGCAGCCTTGGAAGTTGTATCAGTAGTTTTGACCTTTATTTGTGCTTCTAATTCTCCTTTTAATGGACAGATTGTTTCTAATCCTGAGCTATTATGAGTAAGGCTTCTATGTACTTTGCTGTGAAATACTTTCTGTGAACAATATTTTTATTTATTTTGTGCAGATATCTAGGAATAGAATTGCTGAGTCATAGAGTTTGACTTGTAAGATTCTCAGCTTTTTTTTTTATGTAGTTATACCATTTTACACTGCTCCTAGAAATGTCTGAGTTTTGTTGTTACATATTCTTGCTGACACTTGGCACTAACAGTATTTTAGATTTTAGTCACCCCATTAGATGTGTAGTGGCATTTTATTATGAATTTCTTTTGCATTTCTTTAATGACTGATAATGTTGAATAACAGTGGGATCAGTCCTTTGCACAGAACAGTGCTGTTATTTCTTCTCAGCAATGCTGTTTTTCTTCACTAGATTTTGATTCACATTTTGAGAAAGTAATAAATAGATTAGAATTTTAATTCACTTTTTAAATTTTAGTTATACCATAAACATTGTTTTATCAACAGCAAGAAAAATATATGTCCACCCTACTATTTTAATTATCAGTATCCTCTATTTAAAACTGGTGAGAACCTTTAATTGTCCCCTTCTGACGAATAAGCATTGAATTTTCTTCTGAAGACAGAATGATCTTTAAATTTTCTCTGGTTTAACGAAAAGTTTTTTGTGTGTGTGAAAATGGAAAAATAATGCTGAAAAAATTAGAGTAGTATTTTTTTTTTTTAAGTTGTGGAGGAGGTTGGTGGGCAAGCCGTATCAAAAATGGGAGGAAAGGTATTTTTATGTTTATTAAAAATGGATGTAGATTAAATGGTTGGAGAAACAAAGAGAATGACAATCTAAATTTGTGCCTGCTTATTAGAACATGATGCATCTGAAGAGAGGTATTAGAAAGGAAGAGAGGAAAAAAAAATCAAGAACCACTTAATTACAATTCAAGTTCTCCCTCAGAAGAAAGCATGAGCATTTTTGTTGTATCTTCCCCCACTTTCCTAGCAAATTTGTTTTTCTCTGAATAGTAAATACTCAAAATATTATTTTTCTAGATGACACTGCAAAATAAAGTGCACTTCAGATGTTTTTCTTTAACATAGTTATTTCAACCTTTCTTTTTCACTTGTTATAGAATTTTAAAAACATGGTAGAGCTGATTACATTTAGGCTTTATTGGTCTGGTAACAGGGTAGTGGACCAAGGTGCTGATTCCAGCTAGCTAAACTACTCAACCAAGTGAGCTCTTGGTGATACTGTTGATTTTTCAATTAGCAGCCTAGAATGGGGGAAAAATAAAATCAAATGTCCACAGGCCAATTAGTCCTTTTATTTTGTGACTGTAGAGGTTACAACATATAATCCATCTACTTGTCTGCAATAGACAAATGAGATGATAGATGATGATGATGATGATGATGATGATGATAGATAGATAGATAGATGATAGATAGATAAAAGGGAAAAGAAAAAAGAAAATCTCCCAGCTATATTTACATTCTCCTAATTAATAATATAAAAAGATCACATTCATTGATTCCTAATATTTCTTGAGTACCCATAATATTGCAAGTCACTGTGCCCAAAATTGAGTTAACAATAGGACACTACGCAGAGATAATCCATACCCATATGCCCAGCTTTTTCCATCCTGGCTCTGGAGTCGTTGGTGTATATGTGTATATTGTCCATAACATCAAACAGGGAAGCACAAGCAGCTTCAGGACAAAAATTTTGGAAAATCGCAGCCATGGAATGGAAAGAAACAGTAAGTTCTTTGCTAGTTAAGGGCAGAATGCTAGTAAATTTTCAAAAATAGTACCATTTTAGTTCAAGTTCCCTAAAAACAGGCTGTAAGATGAGGATTAATGTGCAAGGGATTTATTAAGGACGTGCTCTCAGGAAAAACCAGTAAAGGAGTGGGGAAAGTAAGGCATAGAAGTAAAAGCCAAGCAAGAGCGTGATTCCAGGTGATCCCAGCTCCAGTCATCTGGAATTGAGTCTCTCCTCAGCAGGCGAGAGAGGCAGCTGTCCAGGGAGCTCAGTCAGCCCACCCTGGACACAAGGAGGTGAGCATCAGTACTCTGCACAGTCAATCCCTGGCTCTAAGCTGCCCTGGTGGATATAAATGAACTCTCAAACATTTGCATCTTTCTGGATTCTCCAAGGATAATCATCTGACCTTTCAATGGCCCCCAAATAAGAGGACCAGAAAATAGAAAAAAAGAAAAGGAGAAAAATTCAGTGGGTATGATTGCTCCTGCCCCTGACCATTAGCACACTTTTCATATATATATATATATTTTTTTTTTTTCGGCGCTTATGTTGGTCTCAAGACAAAGAAACATGGAAACAAGAATGTATGAGACAAGAATATTCATTCTTAGAAATAGGCTAAGAGTGAGCAAGTCTGAAAAAGTATGTTCTGTGATTTGGGGTTTAACAAGGGAAAAAATGGATGCTTTAGTCCAGGAGTTGAGACTCTTAGTCTTTCCAAAGAGATAGCTATTGATCCTGTGAGTTCCGCAGGAAAAAAAAAAAAAAATTTTTTTCGTAACTCTTTACAAAGCCATTAGAAGCAAAGCACAAAGAAACTGAAGATGCATGCACAGAACCTATAAAAAGGATCCAAGAAGATGTAGGCAGGGCACTAATGGTGTTCAACATGCTTTCAAATTTGGGGAGAAGCCAACTACACAGTTTAGTAGGCAACCCCAGGTGTTGGATTAGTGCTGGGAAAATCTGCTAAAGCAAAGTTCTTCCATCCCACCAAACCATCTCAGAGATAGGACAAACTCTATGAACTTAACCCAAAAGAGAAAATGCAGGAATGAAGGGCCACAAGAGCACAGTGGGAGCTGCCCCTCTTGTCTGGACTGTGGGACACCACCTATCCGGTGAAATGTTCACAGTGACAGAGACGTGATGATGGTCAGAGGCCAGTGTGGTGAGGAGAAGAATGCATCACCCAGTGGGAATCATCCCCAGAATATGATTTTTATCATATCTATTAATACAATAAACAACATAGAAGTCCAATGGTTTCTTATAAAGTTAATGTAACTGGCTGTACATACATAACCATTGAAAAGGAAACTTGAGACACTTTAATTATGCAAGACCTAAAGATAAATTTACTGGGAAGGTTGTGAAGTTTGAATTTGAGGTCTCTCACTTGTATGGTCTCGGTTCAGAGTCATAGGAGGGACCTCAGCAACGTGTTCACATAATTTTATATTTTTGTTAAGTTTGTAAAAATGAGATACTTTCACTCTTTGGTTGAGGACAGTATCTCAGTGATTGAACCTATTTCCCTCTACCACCTTCCCCTTCTGACTGGTAACACTGGGGTGAGCATGTGCATCTTAGGACCTGGCCAAGGGGCAGCAGGCTTGGGGACACGTTGTGTTTGTTTTATTAGGATTACTGATATGAATTGTAGCCATCCCCTTGTATATTTAAGTTACTGCTAGCCGTTTTGGTGTACGAAAGGCTTCCAGAAAAACTCCTACCCTCCTGGAACTCAGTCCCGGAAATATGTAGATTAGTGGATGAGAAATAAGATTTGAAATGTTTGGAGCCAAAAGCTAACCTATGGACATTTCTTTCAGTTAGTAAACTTGTGAAATTGTAAGTGAAGATTTTGGTTCACGTATACTTCTTGTTTAAATAGTCGACAATAAAAAAGTAATTTAAATCAACCATGTTAAAGAAATACCAATTCGGGATCCCTGGGTGGTGCAGCAGTTTGGCGCCTGCCTTTGGCCCAGGGCTCGATCCTGGAGACCCGGAATCGAATCCCACGTCGGGCTCCCTGCATGGAGCCTGCTTCTCCCTCTGCCTATGTCTCTGCCTCTCTCTCTCTATCTGTGTGTGACTATCATAAATAAAATAAAAAAAAAATACCAATTCGTATTTCTGCCCTCTAAAGAAATTACAAAATTGTTGTCATATGTATAGGTGATCAAAAAATACTTGTAAGGGAAATGTATGATAGGAATATGTTAGTACTTCAGTACTTAGAGTTTATGATAGTTAAGTATGGGATTTTTCTGATTTCTTTCTTTTTTTTTTACTTTAAATATATATCAATTTGAATACCTATTTATATATTTTTTTGAGTTAGGAGAAAAAATACCTTAATGAAGCATTGCAGCAGCATATGGAAACAAAGAAGGAAATTTAAATACTGCTTTATGAACAAGAGAAGACACACTTATGAAAAATCAATCAACCTGAATTTAACTATAATTTGATATGATCTCAACTAAAATACTAAAATAATTTTTTAGTTCAACAAAAGGACAGTAAATTATATTTTAAAATTAAACACAAAATCAGCCAGGGACATCATGATCATCACGTCTTCAGGCATCACTAGATCCAGGACCTCAGTGGACCTGATATGAACTCTTAATGTTTCTCCATTTCCCACATATGCCTTTGTACACATTTCTTTAACTCTCGTTCTCATTATCTGCCTCCATATGTTCAAAGAATATAGTCTTAATCAGTCCCAGCAAAAATTATTCAAGCTGTTCCTGATTGCAGTGGAATAAACTGTTCTAAGACCAATATATCATATCTTAGGAAAGACTCTGGTAGACCCCAATTTACTCTCCAGCCAGTGAATATGGACCTTCCATGTGTTGTAAAAGACCTTCCATGGTGTTGGAGTGACTGGTATCCTCAAAGCAAGAATACTAGATAAACAAAGAACATACCTTTTTTTTTTTTTATTGAAGTTCAAATGCCATCAGTGATAAGAAATACTATTATTCATGTAACATTAGGAAAGAAAAGGCACTGCTCGTGAAACTATGTTACATTTTCTTATCACTTATTCTTGTTTATGTTCATTAAGATTCTTTAGACATAAAATGTTATGCTTTTGCTTACATTAGAAATATTTAAGTGAGGGGTGCCTGGCTAGCTTAGTCAGAAGAGCATGATGCTCTTGATCTCAGGGTCATGAGTTTGAGCCCCATGATCAATATAGAGATTACTAAAAAAATTTTACGACTTTAATATATATTAAATATAATACATAAATGTAATATATGTGCATATATTGGTTAAGGTGCTATTTAAACATTTCACATGCAGTGTTCAATTCCTCTGAAACTTTTCAATGTGCAATGTACGTGTGCTTCTACACATCCTCTCTGCCAGTGGGAGTTTCAGTACTGCAGCATTTCTTAAAAGAGTTCTTCTTCTGAGTCTCTGGATTTTCTTCCAAGCTAATTACATTCTTTCTGGAAATTTCAATGGAGTGTGCAGGCAAAGGAAGTGCTTCGTAACTACCACTTGAGGAACAGCACTGGAAAATCACTCCCTAGTTATTAAATGTTAAAATGTGGCAAAATCTGAATTTTAGTATTCAGAAACATATTACACCAATTAAATATATCCAGTGTAAATAATTGTTTTTTTGGTTATCTTGATGTGTTTTGTTTCAGTGAATATTAAAACATATATTTGTACAAATCTTTTTTTATTTTTTTAAAAATATTTTTTATTTATTCCTGAGAAAGACAGAGAGAGAGAGAGAGAGAGGCAGAGACACAGGCAGAGGGAGAAGCAGGCTCCATGCAGGAAGCCCGATGCAAGACTCGATCTTGGGACGGCAGGATGACGCTCTTGGCCAAAGGCAGACGCTCAATCGCTGAGCCACCTAGGAGTCCCGATTTATACAAATTTATATATATAATATGTATTCTATATGATTATTTGTTGAAGGCCTATTGATTTTCTCCACTAAATTTATTTTCCCATAGGTTTTCTCTTATCTCTAGGGCTTTCAGGAATCTAATATTTGGGGAGAGATTAGTTAAGTGGTAAATAGTTTTGAACTGACCCAAACTCTGAGAACATAAAAATAATCAATTGCCAGACTCCCAACATTGTACTTCCAAACCCTTAGGCATAAGTTGGCTTATTTTCTGATGCAGGCTAGAATAATGTCTTCTCAATATGTCCACGTCCTAATCCTGTGGGTATGCTAGGGTACACGCAAAGGGAAATCAAGGTTGCTGTTGGAAATAAGGTTGTTACTCGGCTGAGCTTGATGTTGAGATTGTCCTTGATTATTTAAGTGTGTCCGGTCTAATTGCAAGGATCCTCATAAGTGAAAAAGGGAGAAAGAAGAGTCAGTGTCACAGTGAGGCAGCATGAGAAGGACCCAACTGGCCTTTGCTGGCTTTGACTTTGGAAAAAAGACCACCAGCCAGGGAATGCAATAGCCTCTAGAGGATGGAAGACAGTCTGGAAACCTGATTCTCCCCTAGAGCCTCTAGAAGGCACACAGCCCTACCTACACCTTGATATTATCCCCAAAAGACCAATTTGGATTTCTGATGTCCAGAGCTTTAAGATAATAAATATATGTTGTGGGAAGCCTCGAAATCTGTGGTGATTTGGTTACAGCAGCAATAGATAAAGCGATATAATTTCATAATTGACTCTTCCTATTTTCAGAAAGAATAATGCTAACAATCACTAGACATTTGTTGAGTGTCATAAAACTAAGATTTTTCTTCACAATTACATGTTTCTACAGAAATATCTCAATATAATAACGAGAACTAGTGAGTAGAGCTTGAGTCTTCTTTTAAGAGTTTATAGGGGGAAAAAAGTGCCTATCTTGATCTTGGGCTGGCTGGTCTCATTATTATGATTGAAAGGGAGGGAAACACTCAAATCTGCCCGAGTGTGTCCTTGATTGGATAAATCACAGGTTGGTTAATCTGTCAGCTACCTTTTCAGAGAATCAAGGATCTCATTACCAAGATTCTGTTCAGTGAGAACCATTGCCAGTAATCAAATATCAAGACAATCTGACGGTGGTAATTAACAATATAGATTTGTTTATTGGCCTGTAAAATTGTCAGAGTATGTGTTTCCCGTTGCAAAGGCATCTTTTAAATGAACAAACACAAAAGCAACCTGTCACAAACAGTCCTATCAAACCTCATAAGGTTCGTAATGATTTGTTGGGATGGATTGCCACAATTCTTAAAAAGTAAATTTGACTTGGTTTCTTCCAGCTTACCCAACAAGGTGACATGGGGGCTCGGTGGAAAGACATTTGGCATTCTTTTTTCCCAAAACGTTCCATACCCTGTCTTGTCAAGGGAATATGCAAAGCCATGGAAGTAGTTCATTCAACACAGGGGAGCAGTCGTCTCACAAGACACCAGCATCCACTTCTCTCTCATCAGCAGTCCTGTCTCATCCTAACTATATGTGCTGGTTCTCAAATCAAAGGTAGTAAGGTCAGCCGCCAGTTAGCCCCTGCACCCCCCCATGCTCACTGAACAATTGCAGTAATATGTTAATGGCAATGTAGATCCCAGAAATGGAGCAGGGGTGAGGGGCTGGGGGAGTGGGTTCAGGGACCGAATCGCAGATGTGTATGCTTCCTAGCAACTGTTTCCATAGTTATCCAAAACAGCACTGCCTTCTACCTTTCTCCTCTGCCCTGCTTCCCCTCTCATTAAGCATCATTTTCCTCAACAGCAAAGACTAATAAAGCTGAACCTTCTGATGAACTCTGGATTTCTGTGACTGCCTTTGGCATTTTCTCAGTAGCCAGTTACTATAACAATTGTAGAGTCATAGTGAGCAATCTTGGAGTGGTTATAAAAGGTAATTATTTCTTTTTTTATTATTATTATTAGAGCAGGTCAATTAAGGGAAATATGGAACTAGCTATAACTTTTGCAGATTTACTATAGAATCTTCTAGAAGGTCACTTTGCTTCGTCTTATCTGGAAATTCATTGGGTACATCCTAATCTGTTTTCGCTAAGGTAATGAGAGTTGTCTAGAAGGAAATAGTTCCGTTAATAGGCTTTTAAAACGTTGGGGAGAAAAGGCAAGCTGTTGTAAGGTGAAATCACCTGTGTGATCCTGCAAGAAAGAGATACAAACCCCGGATATGAATACGATGCCATAACTCACACACACACACACACACACACACACGTATATATGCATATCTCGTGCACCTGTACACCCACTAGATGTGTATTTGCACATGTGTAAATTACTGTAGGAGTTAAATTGGGACCGTTGTCTTTAATGGATGCATCAGAGCTCTAAGCAACAGTGTTATTTAGGAGAAGAGCCACTTTGTCACCCCTCCTAACACAGTCCCTGGCAAATGCTTACCACTCAATTAGTATTAATTTAATTATCAAAGTTTTCCCCCTGTGGGATTTCAAGTTTGCTCCCTAATTTTTTCACTCTATGCTTAAGAAAACACTGTGTTCTTCCTTTGACTCAACCTGGTACTGACATCCAACCTTACGCGCTGATGGGCGAGGAGCTGAATCCCCAGGACGCATCCAAGCGGGCCACCTGGAGACAACCTCTCTCACCTGCACTGACCTTCCTCCTCCATCTCTTTTTCCCACCACCATGCTTTATCAAACCTAACCTGCTGCGTGTTCCATTTCATCAAAACATTTTTCCGAGTTAGATGAAAGCTATCTAATGTGATATCCTATTTCAGGGCTCCTTAGTAGTTGACAACAGCTTAATACTCCACTCGTTTGTGGGAAGTATCCAGGTGAGTCTTACCAGAGCTGTGCTAGACACACAAAGCAGTGGAAATGTAATAACGACAGTAATAAGAGTAACTAAAGTGTAGGGAGCCCTCGCTCTACAAAGCACCCTACCAAAGACGTTACCTTGATGCTCACCTGGATTTCTCACGCCCCATATGAAAAAGTCACTATTATGCAACCCATTAGTGATTGGGGGAGACAACTGAGGCTCAGAAAGCTTAAAGAAGTTGCTAAAAGTCACCCAGTTTGAGCAAATAGTGAAAGCAGAAACTTCCGATTCCAGAGCTTTAGACTCTAACCACTGTGTGGTACTTCCCGCCTGTTCTAACCCCCCGAGTGATCTTAATTGGACAGGCCCAGTTTGGTGATGTAAGTAATGATGGAGATGCCAAAGTGGCAGATCTTACCACAAATCTTGTTCTGTATTACATCAGATTCTGGGGATCCCTGGGTGGCACAGCGGTTTGGCGCCTGCCTTTGGCCCAGGGCGCGACCCTGGAGACCCGGGATCGAATCCCACGTCGGGCTCCCAGTGCATGGAGCCTGTTTGTCCCTCTGCCTGTGTCTCTGCCTCTCTCTCTCTCTCTCTCTCTATCATAAATAAATAAAAAAATTAAAAAAATAAAAAGATAAAAAAAAAGATTACATCAGATTCTATCCCCAAGATTCAGCCGGTGCTCGGTTTCCAATAAGGTTTGTTGTGCATTGGAAGGGAGCCCAACTATGAGTGCAGGGCCAGAGACATGTAACAGTCAGTGGTCCACGTTGCTTTAAAAATTAGTTCAACCAACACACACACACACACACACACACACACACAATAAATCGGTGATCCACCATTAACGATCAATAGTGTCATGGATTGCTTGCAGATTCTGATTTCCTAACATTTGCCCAGCTTTCTGATTTTAAAAAGAATTTGCTCCTCTGTTTCGTGAAGCAATATATGGGAAACCATATAGGATCCGATTTCTCAGCTCTTTCTTCCTGGGGAAGTATAGCTCTTAGGGGCGTAAGTGAAACCCTGGTCTTGATTCTCATTATCGCCTGTTAATTACCTACTGTGAGGCATGTGTTACCTGGTAATGACACTTTGTAGAACATCGATCAAAGCCTTCTCCCGCTCACAGAGGTAACGGTGTGAACTTCTTTGTTTTCAGTGACGGGGTTGTCACCAAAGAGGGGGACACTTTAGGGCTAACTAATTTCATAACTGACATTTCCTCTCTAACCAGAATATTATATATTTCTTTTCATTAATTATGATTTTGTATCTCTAAGAGGATAAAAAAAAAATCCGCTTCACATGGAATCACCAGCAATGTAAAGTCATTCAATAGCCATAGCTTGGGGAAAAGCTGTGCGGCTTAATTACATTACCCAAAGTTCATCAGACCCTCACTCCTTGGTTTTCCTACTTGTTGTGTGCTGCATGTATTTATTCATAAGGTATAGAGGGTGAAATGCTACAAGTTTGTGCCAGAAAGTGTTCTGCTGGAGCACACGTCAATATCCTGGGGTATTCGACTGATTCGAAGATGGTAGCAACTACAGACAATTCCATTCTGCTGTTAAAATTAAAGGGGTCAACAGACGGGCACCTGGGTGGCTCAGTGGGTTAAGCATCTGCCCTCAGTTCAGCATCCTGGGATTGACCCCCTGCATCAGGCTCCCTGCTCTGCTGGAGTCTGCTTCTCCCTCTCCCCCTGACCCTGCTCCCTCCCTTCACACATCACCTCCTGCTTGTGCTTGTGCATCCTCTCTCTCTCTCTCTTTCAAATAAAAAATAAGTAAAATAAAATCTTAAAAAAGAAATAAAGAGATCAATGGATTCAGGTCAAAATGTGAAGATTTGTGATGATAGTCATTGCAAATATGACAATAATACCATAACTAATATTCTATTAACAGAGTCTAGAGGGCTGAAAAGGCTATCACAGTATATTGGGAAATAAACAAGAAAAAAAATAGTTTTTTTTTTTTTAGTGTTTATGAAGTTTATCACAAGTTTATTATAGTTTAGTCTTATGAACTGTCCAGTTACTACAGGTATAGCTGTTTCAATAATAACTGTTTTTGGAGAAATAAAAATAAACCAGAAAAGGAATTGCTGAAATATCTGATTTTTATCAACTTGCAAAGTACCAAAATCTTAGCATAAGCAATAATCCCAAACCAGAATAAACAGCAGAGTTATTTGAATGGAAATACAACAACAGCAGCAGCAGCAACAACAACCACAGCTTCTTCTTCCCAGGGCATCACTGGGCTCTGTGCACTGCTGCCGTCCCGAGGACAGGCCTGTGTATTGCAGGATTAGTCGTTCTAGAGCTAAGTTGCTCCACCTTGAAGCTTGTGCAGAATGAATAAACTCTAGACGGGAGAACGCTGGTGAAGTCTAGACATTTGTGTTTTTTAAACACTCTCCAGGTGTTTGCAGACCTCAGTTCTGTGAAAAGCCTTTGACTTGTACTGTTTTGCTTTTGCATTTCTCTCTAGGCTTGACTCTTTTCTGGAAGTGATTTTCTTTTCATCTAGGCAACATGAATGCAAGCAAACGGTGTATCCTTCCTTATACGCTTTTTTATCTTTCCCAGCCAGGAGCCAGTCTCTGAGCATCAGTCCCTCCCTCCCTCCTCTGTAATTTCACCCCCCTTAATAGTTTCATACCTCTGGATACATCAACCTCTCTTTCTGGTTGAAATAATCTAGATCTGTGATTGATTCCCAATTGCTTTCATACGTTAACATGCATCAATATGGAGGGCTTGTTGAAATTTATTTTACGTAGCTCCTTACCTAGAATTTCTGATTCTGTACATTTGAGATGGTGCCTGAGAATTTACACTTCTAAAAAAAACCCTAAATGATGCTGATGCTCCTGGTCAGAGGATCACATATTGAGAACCACTGCTCTAGAATACTAGACTGTTTCCCCAACAGAAGAGGCACACAACTTTGAACAATCTTCTTGGTAACTGAATTTTCAAAGTCCTTTAGGAATTCCCTAAATTGAAAATGGTATGGATGCTTAAAGTCTAGATTTCTTCTTCTTTTTTTTTTAATCTCTACTTTCTAATCAAATCTGGCTTCTTTCAATCTCTTGTGCCAAATAGACTGTTCATGACATGGGAGGAAGAGAACAAGCTGACTCTTTTGCTTAAAATGTCTTCTTTCCCCTAATATCCTTCAGATTTTGAGTCCATCGATACTTCCATAGGGACAGTTTTGCTTCCCTTAAGATCAGATTACGTTCTTCTATTATAGGAAGGAAGTTGGTCATGATAGCATTGGTCATGACCATGGGTTAACCTGTGTTTGAAGGCCTAATTGATGCATATTTTCTTGACTAGACTGCAAGCTACAAAAGTGAACTGGTACTAGTTTAGTCTTTTATGACTATCTTCCTATGCTTAGTACCTAAAGGAGTGCCTGAAACACAGTAGTAACTCAATCAATTGTGTATCTGGTATAATGCCACAGGTTGGAATAGAAAATAATACATAATTCAAATGGAGCCCTCCACCTCAGCACGTTCATGGTACACTGTGCATGATCTATACAAGTTCACCATAAATCACGTGCTCTGCTAGAGCTATAGTTTTAATCAAATACATTTCCATGTCTAACTCTGGATAATCAGATATTTTGCAATATCTTTATGGACGGAGACACATGCTCTGCTATATGCATTATTACATGGTATGGTTGTTCAACCATTAATTTAAAAATATTTATATGACTATGATATCTTTTGAGTAATACAATTGCACTGTAAGGTTTATGCTTTTCTTCTCCTTAGCTCATTAGTTATTTATCCCATTAGGGAAGGTATATTAAGTAGCAGAGATTCAGACAATTAGAAGCATGTAACCTTGCCCTTAAAATTGTAAGTGTTGTTCTTAATGACAGATAAACACAAATAAGTTATTCCTCTTTCTCTGCAAATGTACACGAAAAAACACCATGTCTTCTGTCTGTAAAATAAAAAAAGTTCTGAAATTATTGGTTTTATGTATATTTACAGAAAACATAAAATACGGAAGCTACCAAATCCAGATTTCACAAATCAATCCTATTGTAATCCACCATGCTTTTTTTTTATTGGGTAACGACTAGATCTTCCAAAGATCATGTTGGGGGTGATATATTTTAAATTATTCTAGTTGCTACTTTGCTAGCTACTATCAAAGTTTAACTCATTCTTCACTATGAATACATAGACATATCATGAGACAAATACTCATATCTCAGGATTTTCATTTTTCAATGCCGCCATTCAATTTATCTCCAAATCATCATGACAGTAAATCATCTTTTTGCAAGTGTCCGACCAAAAAAATCAAGGAAGCTTGCAAAAGACACCATTTACTGGCATTGGGCATAAAACTAATCTAAAAAGCTTATGTATGTGCATGTTCACTCTTTAATAATATTTTGATAAATATAACATCTCATGGAATTATATGATATTAAAGCAGTAATTTTCCTTCAGAGAAATCTGCTAAAAATGATGATTAATTGACTTACAGAAGAAACATTCTTAAAACTTTATGTCCTTCAATTTGTAGCTCTCTGCAATTTTGCTAACATGATGGCACTCCCACAACTATTTCATTCTGCTGACCACATCCATGAGAAGTTTTGGTAATGTTTCTCTTCTACACTTAACGTAAAATGAAATGAATAATTTTGAGACAGATTAACAGTTCCTTAGTGGGTTTTTTTGTCTTTGTTTTTTTGTTTTTGAAGTCAGGTAGCAGGACCATTCACAATTCTTGAGAAGATTTTATGCAGTAATACTGAAATCACTAAATAAAAGAATATCTATGTTAATTTGTTGTCTTTCTTTGTACTCAAATGTGTATTCTCCATCGTCTCATTGATGCCTTACATTAACAAGAAATATTAGAAGCTTTATTTTCTTTTAGATTTTAAAAACTACTTCACATGTTTGGAGCTAATGCTTTTAGACTTTTCTGATTAGTATCTTGTAGCTTATGGGGATTGATATTGTGAGGAAAGCCAGGTAGCATAGTGTCTGAGACATTTCTCCATTGAGAGGTGATCTTTCAAAAACCCGTTATCCTCTTCACTGACCTGAGAAACCTGTTTACAGCACAGATTTCAAGAGGGACAGTGAATTAATAGGTTATATATATATATATATAATATATATATATATATATATATATTTCTTTTTGGAGTACAGTTTAAATCCTATTTTCTAGACATTGGATCATGGGTGACTAGATTTTTCACTTGATGATATAATAGTTTGAAAATTCATTTTAACTCATTGCAAGTATTTGATTGAAGTTACATTCACAATACAATGTCAGCAAAAGTGGAACCATCAATAATTGCATTAAGTCATTCTGTTACATAAATTTAGAGGTAGTTTTAATAATTTTGTAAGTTTTCTGAATTTTTCATTCTATAAAAAATGACATCTGTATAATTGGATTAATATGATAGTAGAAAACTAGGAGCAAGTGCTAGCACATGTTTAGAAGGATACAGAATGCCCTAATGTATAAAATGTATCCCATATAGCCAAAATCTTCATTATTAATGCCTTGAGATAGCCAAAACTAATACAGAGCCTCATGGATTGAGAATTTTTCTAAGAAATCATATTTTTAATGAACAGGAATAGTGTGCTTTATACTGTTTGGTGACATACTTTTTCCCCTAAAAATTAATTAATATTAAATGTGCAACACTAAGAGTGATCCCTAATATAAACCATGCACTTGGAGTGATAATGATGCTGATATGTCAGTGTGTGTCCATCTATTGTAATAAACGCACTACTTAGGATATTGATAGTGGGGAATGCACGTGTGGGACAGGAGATAGTGTTTAGAAACTCTGCACTTTTTACTCAATTTTGCTGTGAACCTAAAATGCTCTCAAAAAATAAAGTCTCCAGAGAGAGAGGGATCATCCTGTGTCCAATAAATACACATTGCATAATTATAATAGTTATCAACTATTTACTTTATTTAAAACGTTTATGTATATATGTGCATCATGGCAGTGAACATACATATATTTAAGATAAATTCCCAGACATAGAACTGTTGAGTCAGGGAACTGCATATTTGAAATATTTTTATTCCTGTTGCTTCATTCAATAGTTTGAGTTCATTTTTGTTTTAATGTATGTAAAACTTCAAAGATTTTATGGTTATTTTAATCTGTACCATTATGATTATGAGATTGACTCCATTTTTATACATTTCATTCCTTCATTTATTCATTCTTTCAACTAAGATTTCTAGCACTAATATACGACTGGCAAGGTATGAGGTCCAGTATATCCAGCCAAAACAAAAACAAATAAACCCCTGCCCGTGGAAAACTGATATATTTTTTAAGATTTATTTATTAAGAAAGATTTATTTATTAAGAGAGAGTGTGAGTGTGGGGAGGGGCTGAGGGAGAGAATCTTCAAGCAGACTCCCCTCTGACTGTGGAGCCCGACACTGGCTCGACCTCATAACCAATGAGATCACAACCTGAGCCCAAACCAAGACTCAGATGCTTAACTGACTGAGAGACTCAGAAGTCCCAGGACTTACCTTATAAAAAGGGAGAAACAATTTATAAAATGAATGAGTAAAATATATAGCACACTAGTGATTGATAAATGTAAAAGAGAAAAATGTACCATGGAAGGGAATACTTGGATGCATGCAGTTGTTGAAATTTTACCTAAGATATTTAGAGAAGTCTCAGAGAATATGACATGCAAGCAGAGAGTAATGTGTCTGGTTACTTGATCGGGGCCATAAGGACAGACGTGGTAAGAAGCATTCATCTTTTGTTTAAAGGTAGACCAATGACATTTTTTGACAGGTGGATAAAAACATGAAGCTTGAAAGAAAGAGAAATCGAGGATAGCATCAAGGTCAACCAACTGAAGAACAGAGGAACAATTTATTTAATGAGGAAGGAAAGGGTGAGATGGGTTTGTAAAAAAGAAATGAACTTAGGCATATTACATTGTAATGCCTATTAGACATTGGCTGGAAATGTTATCAAATCACTTAACTATATGAGAGGTAGTCTAGCCTGAAGATAGACGGTTGGACATTCCTAGCATTTCAACAATTAGAACCATGTACCCCTATAAAGACATAGAGAGACTAATGAGAGAAAAGGGGCAATGGTGGAGTTCTGTGATGCCCCAACTTTTAGAAGTTAGAGAAATATTGAAGGTTACAGAGACACAAAGGAAAACAGGCAGCCAAGAAAGCATGACACGAAAGAATAATAAAGACGGTGTTTGTATGAGTGAGGAAATGATCAACTAGATCAAATGGTGCCAGTGAGAACTGGCCCCTCGACTCAATGTCAAGGCCACACTCCTAAGCAAGGTCATTGGAGAAAGGGGAGCAAAAGCCTGACTAGAGCAGGTCAAAGTGATGAAGTCAGAGAGGAGCTAAGGAATCGTACGTAGAGAAAACTCTTTCTGGGAGAGTTTTGTATGGAAGAAACCAGAATGGTGGAACAGTATCTGGACCAAAGAATGTGAGATTTTACTTTATTTTTCAGATTTTTATTTAGGTTAGAATTGGTTAACATACAATGCAATGTTGGTTTCAGGAGTAAGGCGGTGAGATTTTTACAAAGGTACTTTGGAGATGGGCGAGATGACAGTATATTTGTGTGGTGACGGGTGTGATCCCTGGGGGCTGGGGTGGGGACACTAGTGAGGTAAGAGCTAGAGTAGAGAATTAGGGGCCATTGAGCAACAGAAAAGTGATACATGGCACCACCTGGGAAGTATATATTATTTCTTTCACCCAGTAAATTCAAGTGTGTGTGAGCATGTGTGTGTGTGTATGTGAGAAGGAGAGAGAGACAGAGACACAGAGAGAGAAGGGCAACGATAAAAAATTCAGGAATTTCCATTCAACAGAAGAAGGGATGAAAAAAATTGCGGTGTATTCATGCAGTGTAATACACAGAGAAGTGAGAAATGGGAAAATTGCTGGTACATACATCATCATGGGTGAATTTCAAAATCACAGGTGTGAATACAACATATACACAGTGTGCAATTTCATTTATAGTGATGTAAAAAACCAGCAAAGCTAAATCATAGACATGGTATTGATACTTATAGTAACGCTAACACAGTAAAAAAATAAAATAAAATAGATAGATAGATAGATAGATAGATAGATAGATAGATAGATAGATAGAGGGGGCAATACTTTTCATAAAATTCAGAATAATGGTAACTTCTGGCAGGGAGGCAAATATAACCATGGAAGGGTCCATGAGCTGTTAAGTCTCTGAATATTTCATGTTTATTTATCTTCGTAGAACATATAAGTGTCTGTTTTGTTATTACTTTGTTATTCTTCAAATTGGACTTCCGTGTCACTTGTATAATATTCTCTATTTTACCTCTCAAATTTTTTGATATAAAGATATTTCTAGTACACTAAAGTCTTTTTCCCCTTTATATCAAGACTCTCTTGAGCTGTGTCATTTGATATATTCTGACACCTGGCAAGTTGGTCATAGTTGTTTCCTCCTTTAACATAGAAAGTTCTTTTTCCCTATATTTAGTGATCTCACAATTGTTTTTTACTTTGTTGTTGCATCTCTCATTTCTTTGAAAGCATAAAGTAGGTGGTATCTAAGACAGCTTCGGTTTTTCCAAAGTAATTTTTTAAACCTATAAATAATTTCCCCAAATCTCTTTGTATAGTTTACCTCCTTCCTTTGTAGATTATTTTTGGTATTCTGTGTTTTATGTTGATTTGTTACCATTGTTACTATTTTTATTTATCCTGGAATGTTGTCACTGACTTTTTTTAGTCTGATCCAGAGTCGTACTAAATTATTTTTAATGAATTTCTATTATGTCCCTTTATTATTCATGGATGGGAATTTCCTTCTATTCTCCTCTAAGCTCCCAAAATAATTATAAATTCACAACTAAGTTCTTATTTTAGTTTTTTTAAAAATATACTTATTTATTTGAGAGAGAGAAAAAGAAAACATAAACAGGGGGAGGCTTGGATGGAGAGGGAGACTCCCTGCTGGGCAAGGAGCCCAACCCGGGACTCAATCCCAGGACCCTGAGACCATGACCTGAGCCCAAGACAGATGCTTAACTGACAGAGCTTAACTGACAGAGCCAGGTGCCCTAAATTCTTGTTTTAAAGAAGAAAATAATACACATAAAGCAAAATCCAGTTCTCTAATATCTGTCCCTCCTGAGGGGATATTAATATTTTCTCTCACAATTATTTATTATTATATTGCAAATCTAATCAAGCTAAACATGGAATTATTTTTTCAAAATTGATGACTGAATTCCCAAAACTAATAGACAAACTGGCTTATTTATGGCAACTTCATGAAAGTATCTTATTCCTCTTTCTGGCTTAGGCATCTAATTTTATTCTCTGTTAATAATGAAACTATTTTTCTCATTGTAGTGATTCACACTCCAATTTTTGTTTCAGGCTTCAATTCTTTGTTAAGGAGAATACAGACAGAACCTTTGTTCTATCTACTGTCTCAGCAATTAGTCATTAAATAATGATATTGACAATTGGCTTAAAACAGTTAGTTTAAGCATTGTTATAATATAATGATGGTGATGATGGTTAACATTTATTGGAAACCCCCAACAGTTTGTACTATACCAATATAAGCATTTTGCTTGCATTACCTCGCTTCATCTTTTTAGCAAACTCATTGGCCTAATGCAGAAACTGACTTTGAGGCCCCGTGAGGACCACTCTGCTCGTCAGTGGTAGAGGTGATACGCAACCTTAATCTATAAGAACCCAAATAGGTCATCATCTTACTTAGTTACTGTGGTATTTATCTAATAGTATTTCTCAAAGGTCCAGAACTTAATAGATTTCCAAAGCAGGTATATTGCAGGTACATTAAAATGCCAATGCTTCAAATACCATGTAGTAAAAGGTAAATAGTTATTATTATTTTTTAAATAAAAGCAAGATCAGTTGAACGTTCCATTTTCAGCATTTCTTTTCTTCTTTTCCCTGTTTCTATTTCATCTCTGTCTCACTTAAATCACAGTTCCACAAAACGAGCTGTAAACCTTTGGGCCAGATAAAGTCTACAACCTTTGAGCCAAGTTCATCACCTTGCCTGGGAGCCATTGTATGGTTGACCAACCCCCCCGTATTGTGGTGACACTACACGGTCACTTAAAGTTCTGGGCTTGTTTTATTTTGTGTGAAGGTTGTACTAGGGTTCTTCTCTTGCAAATATGCAAGATTTAATCTTCTCCATCCTACTAATTTGATACTTCTTTCTCATGGAACCAAAATTTTATTTATTTATATCCCATGATATTTCCCAGTTAGAAAGCAAGGCAGAGTCCATAAAACCAGACCACCTTTCTCAGCACGCTGACAGGGTTTTGTATAATTTGTATGATTTCCCCAATAACATTTTTTGTGATGCCTGTTACTTACTTTTTAAACTAGTTTGTTCCTGAACATTAGCACCTGGGAAGAACCTAGTATCATCCATAATAGACAGAGCAGTAGACCCAAGCAGGACTGGCTTAAAGCCAGAGCAAACACAAGGATTTGTCTTGCGTTGTCATCCAAAAACACCAGGAGAGCTAGTTAACTTCCAAAAACAAAAATAAAAATAAGCCAGGGAATATAGGGAGTGGTGGAGGAGGTGAGATGAGAGACCACGAGGTGAGGAGTCTGATAACTGAAGTTCAAGCACAGCTACACCAATATCAGTTATGTGGGATTTTTTTTTTCTGAAAATTACTTAAATGCTGAGTCAAACTTCCTGTTCAAAAGGATAATTCAACCTTGATAAGAGTATTTAGATGAGACATGAATATAAAATGCTAGCCACCATCTAGCACATGGTACCTGGTGAGTCATGATTAAGTGGCAGCTTTTGTGATGAACGAGTATGCACACTTGAAGCAGGTCTGCGTGGCGTACACCATGAAATGGAATCATGAGACTGACACAATGAACACGAGAGAGGCTGGGGCTGCAGCGACAACAGTGCCAGCGGCCACGGCCAACATCCAGCAGACTCACAGCTCCATGGGACGCCCATGGTCCCCATGGTACCCACTGGCTGTACCTCACCTGCCTTGGCTGTTGCTCAAGCTTGGTCCTCTAGCTTTCCTACTTGTTCTCTCTATTGTTGCCCTGAAACCCTTCCAAAAAAGTCTTTTTTTTTTTTCTTTTTAATTTGTTTCTGTTATTTGTAACTTCATGACTAGTTTAAAAATTGGAGTGGCTTCCAAGAACAGACCTCCAGGGACAGAGAGAAATCTGGGCTTTGTCTCTGGCTTAGTTGGGACTGAAGATAATGAACAAGCAAATCAGCATTGAAGACAGAGATGTGTGCTTCTGCACCCGAGATAGAAGAATGAACTCTGTCATACTTTATAAGAACAATAGGATCAGGAACCTAAATTCTCAGTTGAAGGTGAAGATTGAAAGAGAAGCCCCATCCTGGTGTTTTGTTTGTTTGTTTTGTTTTGTTTTGTTTTGTTTTCTGAGTTCCTTTTAAAAAGACCCAAAGAAAAAAAAAAATAAAAAAAAAAAAAATAAAAAGACCCAAAGAGGTCTCAGTAAAAAAAAAAAAAAAAAAAAAAAAAAAAAATTATTCCCTGGCTTCATTAGATCTCTGATGTGAAACGTAAGACATGCCTGGAGATGAAATTGAATACTGATTATTAAAGATGGGGCATATAGGAGATTAAAGAGACTTGAAGTATTTTAAACCCCAATTAATTTATCCTTCCTGTCTGAGAGATTGTGGCAACCTTGGCTCATGGAGTTTCCTTGAAAAGAGAAGCATTTCTCCTCCTGTGACCCATTCTCCACAATTCTTTGTCTATGGCTGGTAACTCCAGATCCCAGCACTCATCCAGAGGAAGATTTTTAAATAAATAAAAAATAAATAAATAAAATAATAGGCAGCCCAGGCGGCTCAGCGGTTTAGCGCCACCTTCGGTTCAGGTCATGGTCCCGGGGTCCTGAGATCAAGTCCCACATCAGGCTCCCTGTACGGAGCCTGCTTCTCCCTCTGCCTGTGTCTCTGCCTCTCTCATTTAAAAATCTTAATAATAATAATAATAATAATAATTAGTAATAATAACTTAACAGGAGACAAAATAAAGGGGACTAAAAGATACAAGCTTCATGTTATAAAGTAAATAAGTCAGGGAAAAGTAAGGTACAGCATAAGGAATAGAGTTAATAAAATTATAGTAACTTGTAGTAACAGATGGTAACGACTTCTTGTGGTCATTACATACTGTAGCTGAATGTCATTCACTATTTGTGAACCAACACAATATTGAATGTCAACTACACTTTGATACTAACAGTAAAACTAATGACTTAGGAGGTAAAGTCTTCTATCTCTAAAATAATCATATTTTAGCAACTTGTTAAAATTCCACGGGACATCATTCAAGATGGATTCAAAGGGTGCTGGGTCATTGAAAACTTAGAAAATAATCTCAGAGACAGAGAGATTTATCCTTTTTTTTATTTTTTATTTTTTTTCTGGAAGAAAACTAAAACTCCAGTGGTATGAAAATAAAAAGCCAGACTCACCAGGGCCATGGCAACAACATGAGCACCAGCAGCAACAACGAGAGCTGCTATTTTGAGTCGTGTCCCCTGTCGTGTCCTGTCCTCTGTGCCTTGTCCTTCCGGCTCCTTCCTGAACCTGACCACCCACCTGCCCGCTGATTCTGTGACCCACCGGAGGCTTCTCGTAGGTCTCTTCCCGGCCTCAGGTCACAAGTGTATCTATCAGACTAGTAGAGTAGATACCAATAATTTTAAGCCCTGCCACTGATTCTTAGAATAGTGTCACATAAATATATCATAATGAATAAAATTGCTACCGTGGCAATCAAGATGCCTTTCAAATTTGTTATTATGAAATTGAACTCTGATAAGTAGATTACGGGAGAGGTCTTACCTGAGCATCTGGCCTAGAAAAAAAAAATATTCAGTGTTAATCTCTCACCTCTCTTCAGTTATTACGGAATTAAATCCAGCATTTATTTGCACGGTTATAATTTTGATTGTGATTTTAATTTCTTTTTGCTTTTGCTTTCATTAGCGTGACAATTTCTACAGATCAATGTTTTGGGACATAATATAAAAGTTTTCATCTTAGGCATCTTATGGGTATAGTTTAGTAGTGTTCGGTGTATTTACATTGTTATGAACCAGAGATCCAGAACATTTTATCTTGCAAACATGACTATACCCATGAGACAAAACTATCCATTTTCCCTACACCCAGGCCCTGGTAACCTCTGTTCTACTTTCTAAGAATTGACTGCTTTCCACACCTCACGTAAGAGGAATCGTACAGTGTCTGTCCTCTTATGAGTGTCTCATTCCACTCAATATAATGTCCCCGAGGCTCACCTGCATTATATTATGTGGCAGGAATTCCTTCTTTTTCATTGATTGCAATGTTTAATAATGATAATGAAAGTTGTTCGGAATCAGTGCCCTATTATAACATAAATAGAAGACACTGCCTAACACTAGGCAAAATATTTTAAGTTCCATCCGGTACCCTAAAAAATGTGGCTTGTAATTTGTTCAATCCTTAATTTTCTAGTCATCCATTAAGGCATTTTGCAAATACCTAATTACCAGAATCATCATTTCAATATGAAAATATCAATCAAAAATTTCAACACAAGAATCTTTAGATGTTCTGATATTGATTCTGGTGTCTGTGTGTGTGTGTACACATCTGACCAACTGGCCACAGTCCCCTTCTTGGTTTTAATCAATTTGCCTGAGTTCTGGGGCTCACAGAACTCAGGAAACCCATTTACTTACTAAATTACCATTTTATTATGAGAATATATAATTCAGAAACAGCCAGATAGAAGAGATGCATAAGGCAAAGTATGGGAAAAGGGCAAGGTGTAGGGAGAGTGCAGAGCTTCCATGACCTCTCCAAGGCACCGTTTTCCCTGCATCTCCAATGGTTCACCACCTGGAAGCTTTTCAAACCATGTCCTTTAAAAAAAAAAAAAAAAAAATCTAGCCTTCCCTGCATAGTCATGACTGGTTAAATCTTTGGCCACTGGTAATTCCCTCAACCTCTAGCCCCATTCCCCTCTTGCCTCCTGGGAGGTCAAAGAGTGGGACACAAAGTTCAAACCCCCATCACAGGGTTGGTTCCCCTGGCAACCCAACCTCATAAGGTAGGATCCAAAAGTCACCTCATTAATATAACAAAACACACCTTTATGTCACTCATTGTTAGGACGTGCTAACCTAAGAGTTTAGGAGCTCTGCCAGAAATGGGAACAAAGACCAAACACACATTTCTTATTATAAATCACAATATCACAGAAAACAAAGCTTCCAACTTTGGCACAAATTAAAATAGTGTTTGACTGTATGACTATACTACATTAAGAAATTTGAAGTCACTTGTTTTATACTCAGTAACCCAGAGGGTAATATATATTAAAATGAATTTAAGTAGTGAAATCTTTGTTAATGTTATTAATAGTCCTAATAATATTTTCAAAAGAAAGATTTCAATGCCACAAACATTATTTTAATTATTTTAACATTTTTTAGAAATTCTTAGAATGTACCTTATGTAATATTTCCTATTCTACTCAAAACTTATTACATCATACTGTACTTTTTTCTTTTACACTCATTGCTATCTAAAATTATATTTCTTTAACTTTAATTTATGATTTTAGCCTAACAAGCAACCTCCATTGAGCAAAGCCTTTGCAGTCATTCTTATTACTATCAATCCACCTACAGAAATACTTAGAACAAAATAAGAATCAGGTGAACTTCTACTGAATTTTCAGTGCCTTTGGTCCAAAAGAAAGAGATTCCAATTCTGACCTTTCTAGCTGTATGACTTTCCTTGGTCTCCATTTGCTCACACTAAAGATAATGATATTACTTTTGAACATGTTACAAGTCTAAAAGTAGATAATGTCTAAAAAAAGACTGACATATAGAAGGTGCTCAACATACAGTAATTATCTTCTTTCTTTAAACTATTACATATATTAACTCCATGATATTAGTTACTTTCCTATTAGCATTCAGAGTGAACATAGAGAATAGAATTAACACCTAAAAATGCATTAGGCTAATGAACTCATTTTTTGTGTTATTATATTCCATATATCTCAATTAATTGTCCTCTAGTTAACTGATTCACTGAATAAACTGACATCAATCCCCATGAAAGTGTATCGGTTGATCACCGCAGCAAACTAATGCTCATAGTTAACACTTTTATATATCTTTGCATTTCTTTCTTCTAATAATTCAATTTGCAGTCTCAGCAACAATCAGTTTTCCTCTACATCTATTTATGAAAATTATCCTATTATTATGTTACCTAAGTTAAATATTAAAAACACTAGTGAAATTAAACCAGTAATATGTAAGTGCAATTACTTTTAACAGTCCAGTTAAATTTAAAGTGATGGCTTTAAAAACTCCAAATCAAGTTAGTTGCTAAAAAATTAGGCCCCAGATTTGATGTGCTATGTCAATCAATATCTATTGGGGGAAGAAAAACACAAAATGTAAAGGATTATACATTTAAATTTCTTCTCTAGTATTCTCAATTTTCATTCCATTTTGAAGAAACAAATATTTGAAATTTTGCACAATGTATTATGCATATAGTTTAAGAAAAAAAAGAAACCATAAAGTTTTTTCCTTTTCTTTTTTTTTTTGACCTACATTTAAAGAAAGTGCCTTGAACTTAGAAAAATTAATAGTCATTTATATGGTTTTATTTTAGATTAAATATTTAATTTATGCATATCTTAGATTTTATAAGTCCCCATGTAATCAACCTTTTCTTATTTTATTTTATTTTTTTTTAATTTTTTTATTTATTTATGATAGTCACAGAGAAAGAGAGAGGCAGAGACACAGGCAGAGGAAGAAGCAGGCTCCATGCACCGGGAGCCCGACGTGGGAATCGATCCCGGGTCTCCAGGATCGCGCCCTGGGCCAAAGGCAGGCGCCAAACCGCTGCGCCACCCAGGGATCCCTCAACCTTTTCAAATGTACATAAATATCTGTGTAGTAACATGGATCAACATGTCTTCCAACTAAGACTGGGAGGTCTTCTATTTCGGGTAGATAATAATTGGACCAGTTTTGATATATGTGATGAAAAAAAAACATGGACTTTGACTTAGGAGACCTAACCCTGATTCTGAAAGGCTTTTTTTTTTTTTTTGTTAAGATTTTATTTATTTATTCATGAGAGACACAGAGAGACAGAGAGGCAGAGACCCCAGCAGAGGTGGAAGCAGGCTCCATGCAGGGAGCCCGATGCGGGACTCGATCCCAGGACCAGACCTGAGCCAAAGGCAGATGCTCAACCACTGAGCCTCCCAGGGGTCCTGACTCTTAAGTTTTTAAGTAGATATGATTGTGAACTTCCTGAGCTTTATGTTTTCTTCAGTTATAAGATGTGGGTAGCAACAATCTTAAAATGTTACAGGACACCTGGATAACTCAGAGGTTGAGTATCTGCCTTCGGCTCAGACTGTGACCCTGGGGTCCTGGGCTCGAGTCCCATATCAGGCTCCTCGCAGGGAGCCTGCTTCTCTCTCTGCCTGTGTCTCTGCCTCTCTCTCTCCCTGTGTCTCATTAATAAATAAAATCTTTACAAAAAATCTTAAAATGTTACAAGAAAACTTAAAAGACATAGTTTTAAAATTGTCAGTTGTTGGGATCCCTGGGTGGCGCAGCGGTTTAGCGCCTGCCTCTGGCCCAGGGCGTGATCCTGGAGACCCGGGATCGAATCCCATGTCAGGCTCCCGGTGCATGGAGCCTGCTTCTCCCTCTGCCTATGTCTCTGTCTCTCTCTCTCTCTCTCTCTCTCTTTCTCTCTCTGTGTGACTATCATAAATATAAAAAAAATTTTTAAAAAAATAAAATAAAATAAAATTGTCAGTTGTAGCCATATAAGAACAGGTCCTCAGCAAAGTTTGTTTTATTCAAATTGACGTGTGTGTTGAATTCTTGGAGTTATTAAGTATGATTTTTTATAGTTTTCACCATGGCCATCTCCCTAAGTAATACTTCACATGTTTCTTTTTTAATGTAACATGTAAAACTTTAAGCAGTAAATGGAATACTGTACATATTTTCCTTCCTTCTCTTTTAGGGGATATATAGTTCCATATGCTATATTAAATGTCAAACGGCAGTGTTCCGTATTTGTTTATAGGAAATACTTTAAAATATCGCTCTGAGCAAACTTCACAAAATGTGCTTACGTATTTTGAAGTAAAATAGAAATTTGTTTTGATTTTATTTATGGCATCTTGACAATTCATTATTTCCAAATTCCACCAAACAATTTTTTTCCTCTTATGGTTGAGGTGTTCCTTTAGCGACACTGCAGGAAAGAGAGAATCTGTGATTTTTCTGTTTTGCTGGTAATTATAAGCAGGAGGTAGTCACAGCTCAACGTCTTGTGGTAGACGTGTGTGCTTGCTTTGGGGAGGAGGTTTACTTGGAAAAGAAAAGCTGAACTATTATCTGTGGTATAAGAAAATGCCACCCAGTACAAAACTAAATGTGTTTCAATTAAGCCAAGTAATTAGATTTTGGAATGTATCCAGTGAACTTCCACTAAGTAATCTAACCATGAAACTCAATGTCACATCCAAAAAGGATGTATAAATATGATAAATAAAAATAAAACAGAATAGAAAATGTACAGCAAATGTACCTGTGACAAATGTTCTCTAGGACTAAAGAAATAAAAACAGGTTTTCCAAATTATTCACAGCATATCATCTAATCAACTTTACAGCGGAATCATACATACGAAAGCAATAAGATTGACAAGTTTTATGCTTTCATAAGCAAAACGATGCCTCTCTAAAATGGAATGGCCTTTACCCACTATGCTGTTTCTTTCCACTGTGTGGTAGGAAACATGTTCTCACAGAATCATACTGCGTCCTTTTGAACAGTATTTTTGCGATTATAAGAATAAAATCAGCTATTGTTTCTTGATATTAGATTGTGACAAGAGAATATGGGAAAATCTATAAGTGTATAAATATAAAAATTTGAAATATTAAATTTATAAATCAGGGTTTCTTTCTTTGAGGTTAAAAAATAACGGCTGGAAACATCCCAGATAGTTTAATTTAATGACATAATACCACATCTCTAAGAAGTAAAATAGTAAACTTCTAAGTCACAAAATAAAAGCTATCATTTAAACCAGTCCTCTTTCAAACTTCTCCACATTGGCAATGTCTTATACTGTGTTGATGCTCATGTTTCTACCTGCACTTTTCTGTGTCTTCTCACATTTACTTTTTGTCTTTCTTTAGAAGTGAAGAGAATAGACTCAAAAGGTTGTGTATATACGTTTCATCACCCTCTTCCAAATACCTAATATTTGTTGTTCTGTGCTATCAAAGGGAGTCAGAATTGGCAACGATGAGAACTGTTCAACAAAATAAAATCCTATTTATTGTTACAACCCGATGGTCACAGTAATAATGGAGTAGAAGTGCTGCCTGTGTGTGTAAGAGGACATGTGAGACCATTCAAATGAAAGTACCTCCTAATCAAGAAGGAGAGCTCTTCCCTGCTTATGGACAATGCCCTGCAAGGGGTTACAGACAATCTCTGGATATTTTTCCCCCAGACACATAATGGTCCCAGAAGATGCCCTGTTATTTTCTTATGTTTCTTTCAGAGACAGGGAAGATGTGTCAGAGCCAGCAATACAGTGAGCGCCACTGTAAAATGGCTCCTTGCACTTTTAGAGGTTTAGCAAAGAAATGAGGAGTGAAAGGAATGGGGATGGTATTTATCATTTGTATCGTGCTGTGGAACATGCTTTTACACTCTGAGATGCAGAAGGAAAAAAAATCGGGTAAAATTGAGAAAGAAAATCAAGTGTAAAAGCATTGCACATGGGTATGGTCGATATCACTTAGCAAAATGTCTTATTTTTCTTAATAAAGAGACAGTGGATAATCTGACACAAAGCTTCAAAACAAAGATAATTTTGGACCATGTAGATGTGCAAGACTGACCTTGGAGAGTTCTGCATGGGCTAAAAGAATAGAGAAAAATAGTTATGACCTTCTAGCAGGTCACCGTACCTGTCCTTTCTGTCTAAATACTACTGGAGCCATATGGATTGAAGATGATGAGCCTTCTGTCTAGGAAGCTCCCTCAGTGGGCTCCCACTACCCTGTACGCACCTGACTGTGTCTGTGTTGCATCCCGGGGTCCCTGCATGTTCTTTGACTCATCATTACTGGGAACCAAGGTGTTATCATTGACAAACAAGATGCCTTCTCCCACAATAATATTGCAAATCTCTGACCTTTGCCTTTCATGACTTGAAAGCTCCGAAGGCCAAGAAGTTCAAGAGCACGTTCAAAGTCAGGGCTGTGGAACATACTGTCAGTAGGACGAGGTCTCCTCCAGGGCAACCTCTTTTGTTGGCAAGAAAGGACAGCAGAGAGAGGAAAAAAAAAAAAAAAAAAGGACAGCAGATTGGAGGAATCCAAACTCAATAATTTAAGCGTACTGATATGGTTAGGATTTTTTTTCCTGCAAAGAACACACCATTTGATATCCAAATACCTGTGTTTAATTATATATTACGTCTAGAACTCACTGCTTAGGTAACCGTAGGATCTTGATAACAAATCTCTCTCCTAAAAAGAGGAAGGTAGGTTAGTTTGGGCCCTGGAATCTTGGTGAAAATTTATCGTGGATATTGAGGTCAGTGGAATATGAGAGAAACACTATCCTGTTGGTTATAATCCATATTTTGTCTCAGAGCTATTGTCTTTTGACACTCTAACCCTAAAGGTAGGGGAGGCAAAGGCAGTTACAATGTCCCATAAGTATCTCTGGCAATATTTTTATATTTACCTTAATTTTGTTTATTATAGACTTTTGTCTTGGGGAAATTTCCCTGGTAAAGAAGACTTTAATAGTCTGAAGGAATTGTACATCAATAGATGGAAGGGAACCTGAAGAGTAGGAGATGACTATGCCCTCATGTCAAGTGGCCTTCACCAATAATGCCCTTCCATTTATCCATACATCCCCCTGATCCGACCCATGGATTTGAAACAAACTGTGATTTAATTCATTGCAATTCATTTAAATGTGGGTTTTCAAGGACTTGCCCAAATCCAAAGTAGCAGAAAATGGAAGTTGCTGAGGAATCACTTTATTAAGGCATAATGCACATGTGAAAAGAAATAATTATATTGAGGCCCATTTTACATATCATAAAATTCATGCATCTCGAGGGGAAAAATAATTGATGTTTTTTAAAGCAAATTTACTGAGTTGTGTGTCACCATAAGTCAGTTCCAGAACATCTTATCATCCAATAAAATTCCTCGTGAGCATTTACTATTAATCCCCATCCACCTCCCTCCCAAAGCAACCACTAATCTATTTATTGTCTCAATAGATTTCAGAGGCTAGACTTGAGCACTTGGAATGCCAGGCTTAAATGGTTTAAACGACTGAGGTCATTTAAGAGTATAAAGGAGGAGAATAATGTGTTCCAGATGTTTGTTTCAGGAAATTCATGAGTAGCCTGGGGGTGAGAGATTAAAAATGAGAGCCTGGACATCAGCAGGCTGGTTACATGTGTGTTGCAATAATCCAGAGATGTGGGATCAGAGATGTTAATCTTCTGGAACTTCCTGAACAAGGAGGAGAGTTCCCAGCAAAGGGCAAATCATCAGGAAACTTTTATTCCACGGGGTTGGTGGTCTAGAGAATGGGTAGTAGGTGAAAAAAAAATGCGTATGTTTTCTAGGAACCCTACACATAAGAGCATTAAGAGAAGAAAGTGAAGGAGATTGTTCAATTGTGATTTCTACACGGTCGCACCCAGACCATAAAAGTCCGGCGGTGCTGAAGAGTGCACCCAGATGTGCCCTAGGGCGGGGAGCAGAGAATCCAGATAAAGCCCACCATGCTCGGGATCTCAGGGAACAAAGCGAGCTGACCTAGTGTGAATATCATCTTGTCTCAGAGTTGAGGTCGCTAAAAACCGCACCCACCCACGGCTATTTCTGCCGTGGAACTATCCCAGCATTGGGATTTACTCGTTTCCTCGTGTTAAAGCCTAATTTTCAGATACCTCTGTTCACGTGTTAATAGGTTACTTAGACAAGATGTGGTATGAATCCATTATCACCTCTTGGCCAGTAGCAAATTAACTAGACGTCACCATAAAAAGAAGACACATGAGAAAATAGGAAGCAGGCCATGCCAGTATGGTTAGGACGATCCTGAGCAACGGCACTGCCAAGGCTACCAAGCTGTGCCCCGCCAGGGACTCCAGAAAGGGACTGTCCTCGGTCATGACATGTGCACGCGTGCCGGGTACTTGGTGCCCTCACTGTGTGGGCCATTGTTTTCCAGAGATAAGCTTATGCCTTGTGTACCCTAAGTGAACTCTGGGAGGGATACCATCCTGCATTTTTCCTTTTATTTGACGTGCTGCTTTCTGGTTGATTTCTCATGATTTTCCTCTCCAAATCAATCTACTGATTTATAGACATTGGTTTCAATTGATTGTGTGGGAAGGCCTTGTGAGGGCCACTGAGAGGTGTTGGACAATGACAACCGGAAGGCATGTAAGGAAACCAACAGTCATTTCTCCCTTCCTTACCAATAAAGCCCATCAGGATGCAAATGGAAGCAACTAAAAATGTATTATTCCCTAGCACTCCCTGGTAGCTAGAAGTGTTCGTGTAACATAATTTTGTCCAAGTATATGTAATTGGGAGTAACTATTTGATTTTTCAGGTTAAAAAAAAAATCCTGTAAGGAGAACTAATCCAGCCCAAGCATCCCTTTTACCATGTGCCATTTTCCTTCTTCCCATCAAGAATATGGCTGTGATCCTGGAAGTGGAGCAGCTATCTAATGACCTTGAGGTCACAAGGTAATGAAAACTAATTGAGAAGATGGAAGTAAGAGTCTCCACGGCGCTGTGGGTCACCTTCTTGGTCTCAGGGGAAGCCAACAAAACCTCACAACAGAAAGGAGTAAGTAATTGATTCAAAAGACCTGTGTCAATATCTAGGGGGAGAAGTAGTGAGAACAAACTATTCCAAGGTTATAGCTGGACATTCACATTCTTAAGAACTGCCAGCCTCACTGGGGAGGCCAGAGATAAACAAATAGGTAAAGTCTGTGGTCGTGCAGCCCCTGTGTTTCAGGGCACTTACTCGATTCGAGTGACTGTTTCTCAAAAGAGAGAAAACTTGCACAATGACTTGAAGATTGAGAAGTTCTCTAAGCCATCTTAGATACAGAAGAGATTTCTGGGAAGGAGAAACCAGGCAAAGAGATTAATTTGAGAAAAGTTTAAAGTCTTATAGAAAAGATGGAGAAAGCGAGATAGGAATATTTCAGCGCATCGGGAGCCTTGTGTGAATCACAAAATGGTGAGAAGATGACCTGAGTCGAAAGGCAGGGGACAGATACCGAGAGGCAGTGTTGGGCATGCTAAGGAGTTTGTGTTTCGCCCCATGGTCGGGATTTATAAACTGGCACCCACTAGTGGGATCCCCATTTAGTTCGAAAAGTACAAAGTCTTAGAACTTTTTAAAGTTGAATGTGCTTAGATGGGATGCGCCCTATATCCTTGCCATAGGTTCCACAACTCCCTCCTCCTTTTTTTTTTTTTTAAGATTTATTTATTTATTTGAGAGGGACAAACAGACAGAAAGAATATAAGCTGAAGGGGCAGAGGGAGAGGGAGAGAGAATCTCAAGAAGGCCCCGTTCAGCAGGGGAGCTGGATGCAAGGCTCCATCTCCTGACCCTGAGATCAGGACCTGAGCCAAAACCACGAATCAGACGCTTAACCAACTGAGCCAGTCGGTGGCCCTCTACCACTCCCTTTAATGGTAGTTAACACCCAAACATTTACATTAGATACCTGGATCCCAAGGGGCCCCTGAGTGGCCCAGTCAGTTAAGCATCTGCATGGGCTCAGATCATGGTCCCAAGGTCCTGGGGTCGAGTCCTGCATTGGGCTCCCTGCTCCGCGGAGAGCCTGCTTCTCCCTCTCCCTCCTCCTCTCTCCCTGTTTGTGCGCACTCTATCAAATAAGTAAATAAAATCTTAAAAAAAAAAAGATACCTAGATTCAGAAAATTTTTATGTTTGTGACATCTCACAGAAAAATTAAACCAAGTGTGAAAGTCCCCAAGGAAGATAGGAAAGCTTGAGGGTGCTGAGATGTGGTGAGGAATACAGGGGTGCAAGAGTAAGTGAAAGGCAGAGACTTCAAATGAGGAAAGGCCTGATTTCATAAACAGATAATCATATGTGCCAGGAGAAGGAGACAAGAGAAGTTAAAAATCTCTAGTAAGCTCCAGCAAAGATGAGGAGGGTGCAAAATGGTCCCAGTCAGTAGTGCATAAAGCAAAGTAGGCTAGCCAGGAGGAAGATTGATTTTCAATAAGCATTTAATAAGTTGAATTTTACCGACAAAATCTTCATGTCTAAGAAATATAGCTTTCTAATTTCATAGAATATTTAATATATTGACTTCCTGGCCAAAATGCTAAACACTTGAGTTGTAATTCAATCAGCAATATGCATTTAGCAAGTGCACACATAAATTTCTAAACTTTTGTGAGACCTAATATTATATTTTTGCCTAATAGAGTTTTATAGCATCTAAAAAACAAGGTGTGGAAGCAACTCTGTAGTTATTTACTATTATTGAAAGAAATAAGGTGGACAGGAGAGAAGAAAATTAAAATGAGAGTAACACACAGAAAAATGGTCAATTTATAAGGTAATATTAATAAATCATCAAGTTATGCCCAATTGTGTTATTTAACTCAAGTAGCCTTAGCATCTTCAACAATGAATATAATGTATAAAATGCACAAATAGACAAAATATACCCTGTGAGCATTTTTTCCAGTGTGTTAATGACCTGCTTGAGTTAGCACCTTGGGCTTTGCCTCCAGCCTTAAAATATAGTCAATTATTACCTGCTCAAATCTATACCAGCATGTTTTAACTAGACTAAATATACTCTAAGGAGAAGTAAATATTATACTTTTCATTTCCATTCTCAGCTTTTAAAATCACAACTATTATTCATAATTCAACTGTGGTTTTGAGCATGCTATAATGTACCTGTAAGTGAAAATCATGTACTTGTGACAGTGTTTAAGTCTCTTGACTCATAAAATTAGAAATATCTGAGTCTGGAGTGGATTTAAAATATCTTCTTAGATGTACTTAAACAGCATATTATCCGGTTTTTTGTTTGTTCGTTTTTTTTTTCTTTTTGCTTTTCCCCATACATAGTTATATTTTAGATTGTAGCTTTTTGAAATGATACCAAATCACCAGTTTCAAAATAAACCAAACATAACTGGAATTTTATATCCACTGCCAACTATAATGGAGACATAATGGCATACAGAGAAAATTTCATTCATTCATGTGACAGTTAACAGTTTGTGCACTATTTGGACTAATGCCCCCTCTTACCTCTTGGTCCATGGCCAAAAGTAATTTGCATCTTGTTAATGATTCACCAATTTGGGGGGAAGAGGGGTGATATTTGAATATTTAGATAGTGTTGTCTCTGCATTCCTTGTTCATCCAAAATAAAAATAGATAACTTTCTTATAAGCAGCATTCTGTTGGGGATGGCTGACATACTACTGTGATTTAAGACTTAGAATTGCTTGAAGTTATAATAAGATTGGAATCAGGGATCCCTGGGTGGCTCAGCGGTTTAGTGCAGCCTTCAGCCCAGGGTGTGATCCTGGAGTCCCAGGATCGAGTCCCACGTCGGGCTCCCTGCATGGAGCCTGCTTCTCCCTCTGCCTGTGTCTGCCTCTCTCTCTCGCTATTTCTCATGAGTAAATAAAATAAAATTTAAAAAAAAAAAGGATTGGAATCAATATCATCCAATACCTTGTCAGGAATTTCAATAATGCAATTCACATTAGTAATAATAATGGTCACATCTATTAACTTCATTAAGCACATGAAATATACCAAGTACCATATGTAATACTTCTTTCCAAATCATCTTAACCTTCAACCCTATATATAGAACCATTATCTCTGTTTTACAGATAATAACAGCCAGTTTTTCCTGACTTCTAATGATATGTTCAATTTGAAACATCTCCTTGAAATAGTTACCATTTTCCAGAAGAGGAAACCTAAATGTAGAGTGAGAAAGGGATTTGCCTGAACTCCCATATGTAATGAGATTAGAGCCATGACTCCTGTGTAATTCAAGAGCTCACGTCCCTAAGCACAATGCCTAGTCACTGTCGGTAAATCCAGGTCCTCTAGCAGAGAAGGTCCAGATTGTGCCAGCGGTCACATAGTTTACCCCACATTATGATACAAATTCCACAACTGGTGAAATGTCATCTCCCAGTCATGGGAACTAAGAGAGACAGTCTTGCCTTGACCCCGAGAGAAAAATGACACTGATTTGGTACGATCATGGCATTTTCTCTGTCATGCCTTTTTTTTTTTTTTTTTTTAAATCTTGACTTCTGTGTGAAAGAGGAAACCACTGATTTATTTCAAGTATGAAGAAACTATTGAATTATTTTAAATGTGAAGTGATATTAGTAAATTTTTAGTTTACAATTGTGACAACAGTGGCATTACAAAGAGCATAAGTCTATTCTTTGGTCTACCCAGCAGTGAGACCCAAGAAGGGAAAACTATTTAGGGGGACTGATTCCAGGAGAAATGATGAGCAGGAGTAAATAGAGTGGCTGTTGGAATTAAGAGAAGACGTAGGCAAAGCCTCCAAGAGATATTTGGGGAGTAGAATGAATCAAAAGGAATTCTTGAATATTGGGTCTGAACAATTAAGGAGAAAAAGGGTCAAAGATACTTCTGAGGTTTTAAGCTTGAGGTATGAGTGGTAAGGAATATAATGTAGAAGTGATTGTTCTATTTTTATAAAATGGTTTCCAATAGGAGTCCTTTGTCAACGAGGCAGGCAGATATATTGATTTTGCAGCACATGAATTTGTTTGCACGGCTATAAAAACCTCCTGACAACAAAACCAACATAAATTAAACGAGTCATAAATTAATCTGGCTTATTTCATTCAATCGTTCATTCAACAAACACATTTGGATTTTGAATTGTGTGCTAAGGATTGTGCCAGAAATGAGAGGAAATGGTGTGAAAGACACCGTCTCTGGGTTCAGGATGTTTATGTTGAGTAGAAAACAATCATGATTCGATTTAATGCTAAATAAAACCAAATCTGAGATGTGACAATTTATAGAAAATACCTGGAAACCCAGAAGGACAACAAGGGAGGGTCAAAAAATCTTCAAAACAGCTTGAAGGAGGGATAAGGGCTAGCCAAGCAGGAAAAAAGAGACGTGTTTAGGATGAAAGAAAACCATGTACATAGGCTCAGAAGGAAAATAAGGAATGATGTGATAAGAGTGGGAAGGTAGTATGGCCTGATTAGGGAACTAAAGAAGGGAGGGCAAGGGATTAGGTTTAGGAGGGAGAAGACGTTAGGATGTGAAAGATTCTCATATGCCATAAGCCTTTTGAAAACTTCAGCTTGAAAGTTAAAGAAGCCACTGAAGGATCCCTAGCAGAAAAAATGGCATGGTCTCATCTACGCATAATAAAGATCATTTTACAGCAGCAAAGAGATTGGATTGGGTAAAAATGAGATCAGAGGCCTGGGAACCCATTGTGGGGCTTTTAGTGAATCTGGCAGGAAGTAGTTGTGATCCGAAATAAAGCCGTTGCAGTTGGGATGGAGATAAGAAGAGGAATTCAAGGAAGGTTGAGGAGCCAAGCAGAGAGAGTTTTATGCCCCGGAAATGAGAAGAACCAAAGAGGAAAATTCTCAGCTTTCTAACCTAAGTTACTATGTATCTGATGGTCCTACTCAGCATGACAGGGAGAAATGAAAAGATGTGCCCATCTGGGGAGGAAGGAAAAAGACTCAATTTTATGCGTTGTAGGTGTATCTGAGGCATTCAAGTAGCCATGCCCAGCAGGAAGTTGCATAGAATTTTCTAAATGTGATATAATATTACTTGAAATGTCATGTCTTCCCTATTCCTTTCCCTACTTAGCTCCTTGCTTTAGCGAGTTCCAGTTGAGAGTTTCAGTGTCATTTTTTTTTCTTTTTAACTTAACTGGTAGACTTATGCCAGTGACAAGTAAGAAAGAATGAAAGCTCAAATGCAAATATATCACCAAGAGTAATTGTCGGTCATTAGTATCATCTTCTTTTTTAAAACCTAATTATAAATTGGAGAAAGTGGAAGCTTACCTTCTTATTTCTTATGCCTGTTTTGAAGGGGAATTAATTTGAAAAGAAAAATTTCATCCACAAACGTAATGACACCTAATAAAACCCCGCAGGGTACTAGTTAATATGATGTGGACACCCATATATTTATCAAGTATTGCAAATTGAGTTCAAACTTCATCTCCTTTCCCAAAAGAAAAATAGAATAGTGAATGTAAAAAAAAAAAAGAAATGGATAGCCAATCACAAGGAACGTTACGTAACACAATTTACAAAACCACAATGTAGTTATACAGAATTATGATCTTCATGAGCTAAGATGAGTGTGTATTCAACCAAAGGAAACTACATAATTGCAATGCAGAGTGTGAAGCAGCTGGATTAAATAATGAGGGTTCTTAAAAAAGGAATTCTTTTTTAGAAATCTTAGCTCTCTAAAAACTTTTGTGGACTTTATCAGTACAATCTACATAATTTTACACATTCATTGAAAAAAATCTAAATCGAACAAAGTTGACCAAGGAAATTAGAAATGCAGCTCTCTGAAATAGAATCTACTGGAGGGTCTGTTGGTAGGCTCTCGACATATGGGATGGGACGGTTTCCAGACATGAAATGCTTTAAATATTTCTAAGGAATTGATTTCACTAATTCAACGTCTCAGAGCCATCAGCGAGTGTGTGTTCCTGGGTCCCCAACCTCATGCCCATCTCTTGAGGAAAAGCTCTGGTAAGAGCCCTTCTTGCAAGAACACGGGAACCTCACCTAACTACCGCAAAGCTCTCTGAGATCACCAAAGGGAGATGTTATTTTTTCGCAAAAGAACCAGAAATCTTTGGTAATGTGCCTTAGAACGTGGCTTCCTGTGTCTTTGATGTGTATAGATACGGTATCAGTACTTTCAGTCTGTTTCTTTGCTCCTTTATGAAAATAGCTTGTCTGAGAAGACGTTTTCTTTGGAAATTATGACCATTTCAGTTCATAATTTGAGATCACATAATCTCTAAGCAAGCTCTTATGTTAGTGCTTTAATCAGAAAATGTCTCTACTGAACAAAGTTTTGTTATTAATATGCAAATGAATGCTGTAAGGCAGATGACACTTTTCCCCAAACCACATTCAATTAACATACCAATAACTTGAGGTGCTCCTAGTATAATCAGAAGTAGTGTTTTACATGACAGATTTTTTAACACTTCTTAGGTTGTGAGAATCTGGAGCTATCATTTATTACCATGACGTGAGTGCATAATACATGGGTTGAAAGGATGAGAGAATATGACCAAAGATGACATAAGTGGAGCAATGTCATAAGTGCATGTTCAGATTCCTGAATTGATGGCTGAACTAGGGAACCCTGTGATTACCTCAAAGGAAGCATTTCGTGTTAAAATTAAGCACCATACATATCGGTTGCGTTAAAATCATGAGACCAGGTTCATGTCTACCCTCTAAGTGACGATGAAACCCCCATAACAAAAAACTTTAACAACCACAACAGATTAAATGATAAATGGCTCAAACCCTTTAAGGAGCTCCTAAAGCAAATTTACGTTGTTTTAAGCATTATAAGAGATTAAAATTCACAATTAAGAATTAACCTTGAAAGCACTGCCTATGGTCTCTCTATGGTACATGGAAAGGAATTGTCCAGCCTCTAAACATCTCACTCATCAGTGTTTCTGACTAAAGTATTATCTACCTGCCATCCAGGACGTCAGAATCAATATGGAATGAAACACTGACGTCTCTTGTTTTACTTTCTAGGTGTTGGGATTTTATGAAATGTACATATTCAGCAACCACTTGTCACCCATTATTATGGTCACTGTTATAGGTTCTCAGGATAGAATGTGGAAAAAATGTCTTTTACCACTCAAATGTAGCTCTTTTATACATTGGACATCCTTTTAAAGAATCTAATTTATATTTTATAATATACGACACTATTATGGATGGAAAAGTACAGTTTTGTGGGAGTTTTTAAACTAAATTCTTTGAGTAGATCCATATGTTCTATTACACACGAATTTCTGAGCATTCCAACATAGTGGTTTCTAATAGAATCATAAAGATTTGTGTGTGTCAGCAAGTTTTCTGAGTCGTGTTAACTTTGATAGTTTCTTCTGGGGAAAAAGGCTAGCACCCTATTTCTCTGTTCTAACATTCATTGTGAATCTAAGTCATGCAGAAATGTGAAACGTACCCTACTGAACATTTCCCGTATTCCTAGTCAGCATTTATGCCATTAGTATTATATGGATTGGGGTGGTTTCTTTGTAGTAAAAAAAAAAAAAAAAAAAGATATTTCACATTCATTTGAATTTCATTGTACTTCTTATTTTAAACATTAGTTTAGGGCAGTTTCCAAACATAATATAGAAGCATTTAAAAGCAGAAAGTTGACCCCTTAATTAAATGGAGCACTCCCCACCCTCAATGTGTACTAAGGACTTAAAGTGTATCATTTTGCACATATAACGCTTCAGCCTAATACTTCACGTATGCCTGTTGTGTTTTCTTGGGATATTATTATTTTTTTCACTCCCATGACTGACATCTTGCCACTGTCCAGAAACAGATCTGCAGCACACTTTCAATTGCTCCTGCAGGCATGCTGCTATTTGCTGGAATTGCTCTTAGAGGAGTACAATGTTCCCTTAAGACACTACTCTGTACATTTTAAGTGCAAAAATATATATATTTTTTGCTCTAGCAAGAGTTTGTAGAGTGTTTACTTTTACATAAGAAGGAATTAGGGAGGAGAGAATGACAAAATGCCAGTGATATGAGATGCACAGTCCTGTTTTTTATTGTTGTTGTTGTTGTTGATTAGTTTGAACTCTTTTTCCTATACTTTTTTTTTTTGATAGAGGGCATTGGTGATTTGTACAGTTATATTAAACAAAACATAAAAACGAAAACCCTTGCTAGTTACTTTTACCGAAAAGCTGCTACCCTATTTCTCAATTTTAGGTTTAATTTTTTTTAAGTTTTATTTAAACTCTAGTTAGCATATAGTGTAGTAACATTGGTTTCAGGAGTAGAATTTAATGATATATCTCTTATATACAAGTGATATGTATGTGTTCATCCCAACAAGAGCCCCCTTAATGCCCACTTAACCCATCTTCCCACCTACTTCTCCTCCAGCAACCCTCAGTTTGTTCTCTAGAGTTAGGAGTCTCTTATGGTTTGTCTCCCTCTCTTTTTTTTTTTTCCCCTTCCTCTATGTTCATGTGTTTTGCTTATTAAATTCCACATATGAGTGAAACCATATGGTCCTTGTCTTTCTCTGCCTGGATTATTTCACTTAGCGTAATACCCTGTAGTTCTATCTATATCATTGCAAATGGCAAGATTTCATCCTTTCTGATGGCTGAGTAATATTCCGTTGTCTATATATCACATCTTCCCTATCCATTCATCAATAAATGAACACTTGGGCTCTTTCCATAGTCCGGCTACTGATGCTGCTGAAAATATCTGGGTGCATGTACACCGTTGAATCCGTACATTTGTATCCTTGGGTAAATGCTGGGTCATAGGGCAGCTCTATTTCTAAATCCTGAGGACCCTCCATGCTGTTTTTCACAGTGGCTGCATCAGCCTGCATTCCCACCCACAGTGCAAGAGGGCTCCCCTTTCTCTGCATCCTCACCAACATGTCATTTCCTGTGTTATTAATTTTGGCCATTCTTACCGGTGTGAGATGATACCTCATCATAGTTCTGATCTGTATTTCTCTGATGGTAAATGCTTTTGAGCATCTCTTCGGGTATCTGTTGGCCTTCTGGATGTCTTCTTTGGAAAAATGTCTATTTGTATCTTCTGCCCATTTCTAAACTCTATTATTTGTTTCTGTGGTATTGAGTTTGATAAGTTCCTTATATATTTTGGATACTCTTTATCAGATATGTCATTTCCAGATATCTTCTCCCATTCTGTAGGCTGCCTTTTAGTTTTGTTGATTGTTTCCTTTGTTGTGTAAAAGTTTTTTATCTTTTTTTTTTTTAAGTTTTTTATCTTGATGATGTCCCAGTAGTTCATTTTTGTTTTTATTTCCCTTGCTTCTGGTGATGTGTCTAGTAGGACTGATGTCATTGCTGCCTGAGTTCTCCTCTAGGATTTTGATGGTTTCTTGTTTCACATTTAAGTCTTTCATCCATTTTGAATTTATTTTTGATTGTGGTGTAAGAAAGTGGCCCAGTTTTGTTCATCTACATGTAGCTATCCATTTTTCCCAACACCATCTGTATTTTTTCCATTGGATATTCTTTCCTGCTTTGTTGAAGATTAGTTGACCATATAGTTGAGAGTCTATTTCTGGATTCTCTATTCTGTTCCATGGATCTATGTGTCTGTTTTTGTGCCAGTACCACACTGCCTTGATGATCACAGCTTTGTAGTACAACTTAAAGTCCAGAATTGTGACGTCTTCAGCTTTGCTTTTCTTTTTCAAGATTATTTTCTCTAGTCAAGGTCTTTTGTGGGTCCGTGCAAATTTTGGGATTGTTTGTTCTACCTCCATAACCTATATCTCAATTTTAAACCCAATCGCATTTTTCTTTACCCTACCTTATGTCAGCAAGTCAGTATATTGAATGGAAACCTTTAAGTTTTCATTTTATAAAAAAAAAAAAAAAAGGTTTTCATTTTATTTGACCTGAGAGAAGCAGTGGACCTTTCTTTACTTGCTTCCTTCTTGAAGCACACTCTTCACTTGGTTCCAGTGACACAACCATTCCTTGGAATTCCTTTTATCTTTTAAACTGGTTCTTCTGATCTCTATGCAAACTGACCTTCCTCTATTTGGACTTTTCATGAAGACCCGACTCATCAGTATTTCTCAATGTTCTTTCTAGGTAAGTTCATCTACTCATTTTTTTTTTTTTATTCCCAGCAGAGATCTCCTTCTAAGATTCAAATCTTAAAATCTAATTCTCTGCTCAATATCCCTTTTTTAGATGTGCCAAAAGCACCTTCAATTATATATTTCTGAAGCAGAACTTTTTACCATGATCCAGATCTTTAAATCTGGCCCTTTTCTACTGCTTCTTTTCCAATGAATGACATCATCATATTTTAACTTGTCAATCCACAAAATTTACCACCATCTTCACTAAAACTAAATTCATCTGATTCTGTCCCTATAATCAAGGCCTTAGTGTCTTGTTGATTGTATCTCCTAAACATCTTCCAATTCCATTCATTTTTCCTTTTCACCACCTCTCATCTAGTCTAAAGAACCATTTCTTAATAAGGAGTACTGTGGAGGCCCCTCCATAGCTAGCTAGAAAGCTACATAGAAGGTAGGTAAGTAGATAAACCAAACATTTTTTTTATTAAAGGTAAGATTACCACATCATTTTTCTCTCTCTTTTCCCTTTTCCCACTTTCTCTCTCTTACACATGCATACACACTTATATGCATATATAAACTTTCCCATAGCATGTTACATTCAATTAACACTCAGAATTTTTCACTGATTCTCCTTCCTGAATAGAAGAGTAGAGTCTATCTCTCCACCCCTTGACTTTCTTTCCATCCCTATGACTTGCTTTGGCCAATAGCTGAATGCAGAAGTAAAAGTGATCCAGTGCCAAGCCCAGGTCTTGAGAAGACTTGTGATTTTCCAGCTGCCTTTTCTTGCCTCTGCCATCAATAAAAGAACTCATCCAAGCAAGCATATGGCCATAACAAAAATTAGAGACGTAGCAGCAGATTTGAACTGTCTCTCTCATACCCATCCCCCCAAAAAACATAAACTCTATGAGATAAACAGTCTTAACCATTATATGCTGCTAGGATTTGTGTTCTATTTTGTTATGCAAAATTATGGACTCCATTGATAACTGATATTTATAGTTTCTTATTTTTCCAAATATGAAGTAGAGTATTTTGAACATGGCCAAAAAGATCCCATTTAGTTTGTCCTCCTATTTCATGTTCATCTTCATTTCACAATAAACTTCCCCTCTCCTCTGTGCCTGGTCATGGTGGTCTTCTTCCAGTTTTGTGAACTTGACAATAATTCCTTACACCGTAGGAATTTACATCTTGTTATATCTCTTCTTTTTTAGTTACTTCTCAAACTTTAGAATGTCAGTTCAAGCGTGACTTCTTCAGGCCTAGCTTGACACAATTACCATTCTACATTTGTTTGTGTAATTTTGTAATTGATTTCTACCACTAAACTTTAATAATAACAAGGCTGTTTAAATGTTGAATGAAGTAATTAATGAAAGAGGTGAACCAAGCCTGATGTGAATCACTTTCAGAGGTCCCATTAATTACATTTTTGACACTTGCTAGCCCAAAAGCACCTACGGTGTATTTTTTTTTTTTTTGTAAATAGTTACATGTGTATTAAAACAAGTTATAAGTGGTATAAAAGAAATTCGGTAAGTATATTTAGAGGTTTTTTTTTTCTCTTCATAAGTCCAAACAAGTAAAAATAATAAATTTTTTCTTCAGCATTTCTTTGACACAGTAAATTAGTCAAGTAGAGAATCTGTGCATCCTTCTGCTCGGTGCTTTCTTGGTGTCCTCCTGTAAGATGATTCAATTTCTATCAGAATAAATACTGACTTTACCACCAGGACTAACTTAAGCCTTTAATATTTTTGTTTAAATAATAACAGATATGAGTTGTTATAAATTCATAGCTTTTGTTCCCATTTCCAGCTTTGGGAATCAAATCATCTCTGAGTCACAGTATCACTGAACTGAACCTAAAATGGCCTTTCTACATCATTATAACAGATTTGTGATTTGGAATCTTAGTGCAGAATTGTCTCATATTTAAGATATAATCAATATTTTCAACTACTTTTATTTCAGTTTCTTGTCCGTACATGATTGTGTGTGAAAATCTGTCTCTCTAACTAGATTATAAGCTCATCTTCAGAGTAAAATGTTCATTTTATCTGTGTATCCACCCTCTTTACTTACAAAATATAGCATAGTTTTAAATATATAATAAATGAATAATTTGTATTTGTTGACATTTCCAAACTTATTATTAGGAATTGCTTTTTCCATACATACTATGTTAGGACTAAGAAAAAATGGTGGAATTATCTTCATTGTCTCTTTCCATTTCATGGAGTCATTCTACTACATTCAAAAACTGCTCCTTATGTAAAGCGCACATCCTATCATTTTATATCTCATCTTGCATTTTTGTCAGTCATCCTCCAATCTTCCAGTATTTCCTCTGAAGAGTATTTTAGTTCCTTTAAGCAAACTCTTGTCCTAAGACATTATATGAATAATTCCATATTCTTATCTCAGAGATGTTATATCATTTCAAAGCCAATACTCTTCATTTCCACCACAGCAGGAACTCACCAATTTAGGCCTATTTTGGACAATTCTAAAAAATTTCTTTAAAAAATTGATAATATCTCTCTCTGGTATTTTTAACCATCCATATTTTCAATTGTTTCCATTCCTCCATTAAACTTGCACTGTTTCCTCACCTCGCCTTTATTCCCCCATCTGTTTCAAATCATTTCAGCCTATTATCCCTTCTTAATTCTATTATCCTTTCTATTAATCCTAACTACTTTGATACACTGTCCCAAAGATTCAGTCTTAAGTCTTTAACATACATGTGTGCACTCGTGTGTGTGTTCCTAATTTAAATTTCCAGAAAATTTCAAATATCTCTTATTTTTGAGATGTGATCATTGACAAAAGTAATGAAATGGATATTCTTGCCATTCCAACCTCATTATTTGAAAGTCATGGAATGCTGATGATCCAGTACAATAAATAAGTATTTAAAGGAAGAATGGAGAAATAGTGTAAAATATTCCAAATTTGATCAAAGGAGGTTGTGTCTTGGTCTTTAAATAATAGATGATATTTGAAGTTACTAGAAAAGGGAAATGATATTGCTCATTTGGTTCTAGAGATTAGAAAGTGTGTGTCATGATAATATAAAAAGCAAGTTCTTACAGTATGAATTTATATTAATAAAAAACCAATTCTATAGAGGAAATGAAGATGATAAACATAGATTTTTTTTGTTCAGTGTAAGCTAAATGTTTAATATTTAAAGTATTCCTTAGTGTGGTCCTCACACCTGGCTATTTATCACAATCATCTGTGGAACTTTTTTAAAAATGCTGAGATCAAGGCTCTACCCTTGAGTTTATAATTCTCTGGGTCTGCAGTGAGGTTGAGGAATCTCTATTTATCATAAGCACCACTATCACTGTGATGTATGCACAGGTCTGAGAATCACTACCTCATAGGAGCCAAAATTCAGGTCACTTTTATTCCCCAATATATGGAGTTCTATTCCCCCCCACACACTCCATTTTCTCGTAATCGGTCATCTTAGGAGAAATCTCTAAGCTTAGAGTGTTCTCTTATTTATTCTAGTAGAAACCATTTCTCAGGGATTGAGAAAGCAGTCCACTATGGGCCACATTTCCCTCAGTCAAAGATGGTGTGCATTGTCTTGCTGTCAGTCATTCCCCCAGTAGTAATCACCTATCAATTTCACCTCCCCTGTCAAGTGATTTTTACGGTATCTACGATTTATGTGGCAGGGGCCGCTTTCCAGCGCAAGGCATCAGCTTTGAACACTGTTTACAGGACTAGGATCTATCTCAACGCCATGTGAGCAATGATTACCCTGGATGCTGTTGAAAAGCAGTTTGAACAGCTTGAGGTCCAGTGGCAATTCTCCCCACACAATCATCAGGCTAACTCAGACTGCTGGATTTCTTTTGCCAAAAGGGGCAAACATGTAATAATCTCCAAGTTCAAGAGAATTTAGCTTATCATTCAAAATACATTAAATGTTATTCTATCAATTAGTATATGAAAACGGAGTTTTCAATGCATAGGATATCAATAATAATATAAAGTGATTTTTTTCATAATTAAAATATGCCCTTATTATCATTTAAATAAAAATACAGTCACCTTTGCAATGATGTTTTAAACCTGAAGTCTTAAGTAAATTAAAACTGACTCAGACATTTTGGTCATTAATGATTTAAGAAACTATTTACTTACACCCAAAAAGCAAGTTTTACTTCATCATACATGGGCTTCCTGGTGGTTTCATCAGCAAAATTAAAATGCCTGGTTTGGTGGTCGTTGTCACACAAATACCCACAATTTTCCCTGCTTCTTTCCCCTCCAGTTACTTGGTGAATAATAAAGGAAATGTTTATGTTCTTTTCTGCCCCAACATACCTGCAGAAAACCAATATACTCAGACTGTACAATTGGCAAGGTAAGGGGATTTAAGAATCACCCAGCATATGCTGAATGGCTTTAAATCCATCCCTACATCCAACATTTTGCTATATTCTCTTACTAATCCCCTCCTGGGGCACACTGCCCTAATCTTGTCTTGAGGATTATTTTAAAAGAGCCAGAAAATGCTAAAACATAAGCAATACCACTTAAAACTTAGTCAACAATATCAATTAATAAAAGTATTTATAGGACTACCATGTTTTTCTTTTGCAAAAAGTTATTTCAATATGGCTTTTATTTTATTTTTTTTAAGATTTTATTTATTCATGAGAGACACATGCAGAGTGGGAAGCAGGCTCCATGCAGGGAGCCTGATGTGGGACTCGATCCCGGGACCCTGGAGTCACACCCAGGGCTGAAGGCAGATGCTCAACCGCTGAGTAATCCAGGGATCCCTCAATGTGGTTTTTAATATAGCATCCTAATATATATTGCCATGCCTTATAAAGCCTGTTTGTTGGTCTTGGGGGGAAGTGTGTGTGTGTTGGGGGGTGGTGGTGCTGGTAATACAATCACTCTACTTGAATTAAAATATGTCACTATATCAAAACAAGGGCCATGTGATCCAAACTTGGAGCTGAATAAATGCCAGTCATTGCAATCATACGTCAATAAGATTAGATTACATCCATGTTTATTGTGCAGAGAGGTTCTTATAAAAATATATCTTTTTCTATTATCTATACTTTGAAAGTTGCTGAGAGGCTCTCTCCCACTACCTCAGCTGAATTCACTTCCCCACCACTTCCCAATCTCGCCCTCGAATTTATGGCTGTGCCTTCTGCGATGCCAGAGGGGAAAGCAGCCCATCCTTTAGCCATTTTCTAGCTGAATCACCTTTGTCATTTCTACTCTTTTGCTTTTCCACAATCCTCAGCACACAAGTCTGGAGAACCAGACTAGGTCAGAACCCCAGGGAGCAAAGAAGGGACAAAGACTGAGAGACACATTCATAATTTTGACCCTTTCCAGAAAAATGTGCATGACAGAAATAATGGTTAAGTGTTGAACTTGAAATTCTGGATATCTTAAAAGGTGGGAGAAATTGCTTCAAAAATATTGAATGCATTTGATAGAATATAAAATACGTAAGTTAAAACATAAGTGACATCATGGTCATCTATACAGTACAATATATTTTACATTGCGAGGTTTATATATGTTTCCAAGAAAATTCATTATGCACAATATTTTTACTTGCATATTGTATAGTTGTATATAAATACAATACGATATATAAACATACTATATATTTACATATGGTATATAGTACATATACTTTTTTGTTTGTTTCCCACATAAAAGAACCCCCAAACAAATTGGGTTTAAAAAGATTATCTGACTGATGACTCTATGTCAGAGATGATGGAATCACCATCTGCCTTTCTTGTTCCACCAGCATGTTCTAAAATTCTTACATAGACTTAACCTCAGTTGTGTAAGATAGAATCCAATAAATTATTGAAAAAAAGAGAGAGAGAGGGAGATCAATCTCCTAAGAAGTTCTATTGGGCGTTAAGTTTATATTCTATTTAAATGTTCAAAAAAAAATGGCTGGTACTTAAAGAAATACCATTCTTGAGTTATATTTGTAAATATGAAACTTACCAGTTGGAGATAGAACTAAAAGTGGCCCTGATTTTTCATATTATCATTAAACTCCACTCATTAAGTGAACAAATTAATCAAGACGAAGCATGGAGATCTCATCCATTCATTTTTGTTTAGCAAGCCTCCTTGGCAGAAATTTGGAGATTTGAGAATTAAAGGAAAGCCATTTATATGGAGGAGGGAATATAAGTGGAAAGGAGTAAGAAAATATAGACAGCAATGATAGTCTAAGGCATGGTAACGATTCCAATTTTCATTTTTATTTCTTTGGAGATAGTCTTCATCATACATCTAAATAGCTTCGAGCCAAAGCAACAAAGATCATTTAAGTATCAGGAAATGTCCTATATAGAATTTCAAATCATGTGATTATATTCTCATCCAGTGATTTAGCCCTCGGGTACCCAATCTGTCACTCCATGAGGGGCCTACTGGTATGGTTAATTAGCAATTCTCCCTTGAAGTGATCCTTAGAGCCTTGAAGAATCCGCATTGCAGGCTAAGTCATTTCTACTAACCTATTCTATAGATGTTACTTCCCTTATTTTATACAAAGTGTTCCAGAGCCACATGCCTTGGGAAGGACTAATTAAAATCACTGAAGGAAATATGATCAACCAGACGAGGCAGAAAATAAATCTAGGGGGAAAAATCATTTAATAGTTGTCACATTTTTGTAATCAAATGTACTTCTTAGATGCTAAAAGACTATATTTCACCAGAAGTCATCAAGCAGAGGTAGTGTGAGTCCCCTCTCTTTATATCCATGTATTTTACATATTTAAATGTCCAATCAATATTTTAAATAAAAATCACAAATATTAAATATGAAAAAATCTAACTTAAGGCTTTCTTCTAGATAGGAGAATGTACATTGGAAGTAAGATGTATATTTGGTAAGCTGAGCAGCTTGCCCTAAATGACTGCAAGGTGATTATCAGAATCAATTCCAGGCTGCAAAGATCCATAGGAAGGAAGTGTGACCAGGATGGGCCTTGATATTTATCTCGTTAGGCCTAATGTGGAAAAATATATATTTCATTTATAAAAACAACATGACCGCTACTTCCAATTAGTGAATGATGGTTCAGCAAGCATCCTCAAAAAGTATCTCTTTATGGAAAGCATAATCCAAGATATAAAAAGCTGGAAGTCAAAGTTTGTGGTTTTCTTTAGATTCTTTTTTGATGCTCAAAACTAAACTATATGGTCAGATTTTAGGTCCAATATAGTTTCTGGAACCCAGAATTACATTTTTCCTCATTTTTAGGAAGGGAATGACAACTAATGGTTTTCAAAGTGATTTATTTAGGTAACTATTAACTATTTACTAATTATTTACTTAACTATTACTTAACTACACTATGCCAGCAAAAGTATATTTTCCACCTATACACAGACATGTGCACGTGCATGTGTGTGCACCTACACACACACTATGTACTCAGAATTCTGGAGCTTCTTATATCAGTTATTGCCAGAAAGAAACCTCAAAATTATCATCAGGATCCATTTTTTTCTATTGTACATTTTTTAAAATACTATTTATTTAGATTCTAAAATCTGTTTTGTTGTTGTCATTGTTTGCAAAGCAGACATTCTCAAACTGCCCTCTTCTTGCAGGATGCACTTAGTCCTTCATTTCTGTCTTTGATTATTTCAAACATTTATTTTAAAGTCTCTTGCACCAGCCCGTCACTTGTGCATGTACCAGTGTGATTCACTCTCATGTCAGTAATGCCATCTTATGATTTATAATTTTTGTGATTTCTTCCTCAGAAGACCAGCCTCTTAAAGCATTTCTACGTACATTGGCCATAGGCGGCCAAGGTGACCTCTTCATGGCATTTTTGCAGCTGTCCCTGCCTGTGGCTTTATGGAGTGCATGCATGCAGGGCTAGCTTTCAGGGGCTCATGACTAGGGGCCGCTGAATCATGTGATTCAGCTTTTCAAATTCAAATTCAAATTCAGCTTTTTGCCCCTGCTAAATGCATGTCCTCATTGCCAAGTTTTTACTAGGGTCTCTTTCTATCCAGAAGGCGAGGTCCCAAACCAATGAGCTTTTGTGCTCGTGGAACTTGGGGCCTGGCACAGTGGCATATGGAAGTGTTCTGGTTCCCCACGCTGGAAGCTACCCCTAGACTCCTCTTCTGGGGTTTTCATGGAAGCTTTATTACATAGGCACGATTGATCCAATCATTGGGCATTCATGATTGATGTGATCAATTCAAGTGCTGGCCCCTTTTCCCCTCCCTGGAAATCAGAAGGTGGGATTTTGAAAAGTTCCAACCCTCTATTCCAGGGTCCTGTCCCCTGGCAGCCACTGCTGCCCTATCCTTAGATGCTTTCCAAAAGTCCCCTCATTAACATAAACAAATTAACATAAATTTGCAGGGGGAAGGAACTTGTTATGACCTTTATGGCCCTGAAGAGTCTTTTCAAGAACTAAGGGTAAGAGACCAAATATTATAACCAAAGTTGCCCTGATTGATCTTATTGGTCAGGAAGTACCAGAGATTTAGGAGCTGTGCACCAGGAACTGCGGATGAAAACCAAATAGACGTGAGAAATATATTTTGGTCATCTGAATGACCAAGTATATGTATTTCTTATAAATCACAGTATCACAGAAGTAACTCTTTTAACATTAAGCAAAGGCTGTTCAAAGCACATGTGTGTATTTTTAGATATACAGAAGACAGATTTCCAGATCGAATACAGAAAACAGAGAGGTGAAGGTTGTGAAGACTCTCCTTGAGACTGATGTGACTCGTCTATGGAATTTCTGAAGCCAGGTTGTGATTAATTCCTACTTTCTAAAGGAGCATTTCCTTGCATGTGTGGGGATCAGCTCGGAGTTCACACCAGGACCAACTTTAATGATCTTTACAGTGTGACTGAAATATCCTTCAAGGCACTACATCTCCACATCTACATTCCTGAAATTGTAAGGATATGTTGCAAAAAAGTGCAATTACAGTTTTTCATGATATACTGAAGGAACACCAGGGAAATATCCTCTCTCAAGTCCCATAAAAAAATAGAAAACAACTTGAATTAAGGTATAATTGAATATCACTGTGCCTAAAAATAATGGGCAATGGAGCCAGACACTTGAGTGTGAATCTTTCTTGTCACCTACAAGCTGTGTGACCTTGCGCAAATTACTAAATTTACTAAAATGAGAGTAATTAGAACCTTCTCAGTAGGTGATTGTCTAATTCTTTTGTATGACTCTGGGTTCTCCAGGGAAATAGAACCAACAGGATCTTTCTCAAATACAGATATAGCTATATATATATATAGGTATGTTGATATCTATCTAGACAGGTCTGTGTCTAGTTTATCTATCTATAAATCTATTGATCCTTCAACAATCAATCCATCCATCCATCCATCCATCCATCCATCCATCCATCCTTACTGTAACGAATGAGCTCACACACTTGTCAGGGCTGGCATACGTGAAATCCATCGGGCAGGCCAGCCGGCTGGAGACTGGCGAGTTGATGTTGAAGTCTTGAGCCTGAACTCTTCAGAGTAGCAAGCTGGAAACTAGACAGTGTCTCCATGTCACATTCTTAAGGAGAATCCCTTCTGAGGGTGACGAGGAAAACTAAGTCCCAGTCCTCTCTCCTAAATACTGGTGGTTTGCTGGCAATCTTTGGTGTTTCTTGGCTTATAGACCTCTGCCTTTACCTTCATATGGTATTGTCTCTGTGTGTTTATCTCTGGTATCCGGAATTTTCTTTTTATAAAAACAACAGTTTTGTTGGGCTAGGGCCCAGTCTAATGACCTTTTCTTAACTAATTACATCTGTAACAAATCTATTTCCAGATAAGGTCACTTTCTCAGGCATTGGAGAGCAGGACCACAAGATACGGATTTGGGTTCTCACAATTTAACCCATAATATCCCTGTAATAGACAACTCTCAATAAATGATAATCACTGTTTTCCAAGACTGAATTTAGAGTTAAGAAAATAATATATAAATTATGTTAACCACTTGAGCTAACCCAAGGGAAGTATACTTTTTTTGTCCTCTTACCCCTGTGATATCAATAAATATAAAGATAAGATACGGTGTTTGTTGGAGAAGTACAGATTTAAAATTAAGAAGTTGTATTGTTCTGGAAATGGCTATTAATAAATTGAAAGGAATGGGAGAGTCCTATAAGAAGAAAAGATCTATAGATTTTGAGAATATTTTAGCTCTTTTTTAATCTATGAACTCATAGATTTATTGTTTCCCTCCAGAAGATAATCTAATTTTGAGTCTTCCCCAGCATATCCTGAAGAATATTATTGAAAAGCTTATGAAGAGAAAGTATGAATTTCCCCATGCAGGTAAAAAAACAAAAAACAAACAACAAACAAACAAACAAACAAAAAACACTAGAGGGAAGGGAATGGGAGTAAAAGTAAGTTTGTAGAAGGACTTTCCTCCTTGTGAAGGAATTCTAGTGTTATGTTCCTGATTATGGTGATTACCAGCACAAATTCCACTTTTTTCTGCACACTGTGGGGAAAAAAGGAAAATCAAATACCAGATGATCAAATCAAGTCCCACTATGTTTTATTTGAAATTATATCCTTTCTTTTTGACTTTCATGTTTGGAAACTACCCAACACCAAGGTGCAAGAATTAGAAATGAGATGGTTTTGTTACATTTTAGAAATGATAGTTTTATTACATTTTAGAAATGAGAAATCATTTTATTTTCTTATTTGAAAGTCCTATGCTTTGGTCAGTTATATGTTTACAATCGGCTTTTCTATTCCTTTTAAAAACAAATGATATTTTAGCCCTCATTACCACACTAATGTATATTTGAATAATATCACTAGTGTGTCTTTCACCTTCAGTCTATCCCCACCTTTGGTCCACTTTTCATCACTCCCATGTTAATTTCAAAGCTTAATTCTGATTATGTCTCCTCCTGCCTGTAAAAGGACGGGCTGACTTTCCACTACCCATTCATACCACAAACCTTAATTTGAAATTCATTGTCTGTTACAGATTGATTGCTAAATGGTTGCAAATCTTTACCCTCTTTGGCTCCACACTCTCACTGTGTGTGTTCACTGCTCCTTTTCATCAAAATACAAATAAACACTACTTTTCCACTTTGGTATTTGCATTCTCAGATAGGATGTTCTGAAATGACTGTTCACCAATACCAAAAACCCAAGTTTCAAAAGACCTGGCATACTCGTATGCCCCCTATACCCTGACATTGCCACATGAATAAGCCTTTGAGATGATGCGAACACCTGGCCAAGTCATCTCCATCGTCCCAGCTGACACGGACCCAGTTCTAGAAGGATGAGTGAGGCCATCCTAGCCCAGGCAGCCCCAACCAACACGTAATTTGACCACAGATACATTTGTGGGCCCAGCTGAGGTCAGTCAAGTCTAGCCCTGATCCACAGAACCACCTGGATGAGACTCTATGTAATAATGGAGGCTTATTGTTTCCACCACTGGGTTTGAGGGTCATACTTCAGAATGTCCCAGCAAAAAAAGCAGAAGTAGAGAGGAATTCTTAAGACCAAACTTAGCAATCCACAACAAACTTCGATTTACAACAAAATTTAGAGATGAGGAAATAAAAGGCAGAGAGCCCAGGAGACTGGCTTAGCACAACCGGCGTGGTAAGAGCGGAATCAAGAGGTGTATCGTAGAAGACAGTGGGGGCAAAGAGAGCTGTGTAGGAAGGAATGAGTAATACTTGATCACTAAGCTAATAAGTCTCACTTGTCTCCCTGTCTCGTCAATTCCCTCATGCTCTTCTTTAGGCAACCCCTTTATTTTCGTTTTAAATTTCCTAAACACAAAATAAATTTATGCTAACTGTAGAAAACTTAGGAAATAAAAGATAAAAAAGGAGAGGATAGGACAAAGAAAACGATGAGGGGAGAGCAGCTAAAAATGACAAAGGCCACGAATTGTTAACTATGTGTGTTCATTGCAGTTCGTTTATTTATTAAATGTTATTTAGTTGTTTATTTATGCATTTCAGTTTTAATCTGAAATGTGATTAAAACTATACATAAGGTGATAGATGATTTTAAAATGTAAATGTTTCCAATGTTAACCTGTTGTCAAAGGAATCATTTCAGCCTCCTTCCCCTTTTGTATCATTAAATTTCCAATCTGACACTGAGAAATCTGGCTTTTACTGACCAGCAGCCAATTTTGTTTTAACTCAAGTGTAGTTGGCACACAATGTTACATCGGTTTAAGGTACACAACATAGTGACTTGACAAATTTATACATTTTGCTGTGCTCACCAGGAGTTGCTCCATCTGCCCCCATACAACACTTTGCAGTACCACTGACTATATTCCCTGTGCTGCTCCTTTCATCCCCATGACTTATTCCTTCCCTAACTGGGGAGTCTGTACGTCTCACTCCCCTTCACCCATTCTCCCCATCCTTCCGACACCTTCCCCTCTGGCAACCATGAGTTTGTTCTCTGTGCTTATGGATTGGTTTCAGCTGTGGCTCATTAAATGCCTTTTTTCACATAATTAAAATACAAAACCCACCATTTTGGAATGAATTTAAAATTTTTAAAATTCAGTAGTATATTTTAAACATTTTTCAGGATATCATCTTAATGATATTTTAATTTCCATAATGAAATACTTCTAACATTTTAAATTTAATTTTACTACTTCCAAACCATTAGTTTATATTTAGTTCTTCTGCTTTTATAAACACAGATGTACTTTGGGTACTTACATGTACTTTTTTATCTACACGTATGATTATTTCTTTAAAATATATTCCCGTGAATTTTTTAAACGCTGAAATGGAACTATTGAGTTAAAGAATATGAGCCTATCTGAGGCTCCTAACAGAACTTTGCCAGAGTATTTTACAGAAAGTCTCACTTATTCACTCTCATCCACTTTGTAAGCAAATTATCTATTACTTTGCACTTGCCAAAACTTAGCTACTTTTTCAAAATATGCATTTTAAGGACATTGATAGCTGAAAATATTTTATGTATTTAAATGTGTTTGATTTTAAGTGTGGTTGATTTTTTTCCTCCAAATAATTGCTATCCGTGTTTACTTCTTGCTTGTGTGTGTGTGTGTGTGTGTGTGTGTATAATTTGTTTCTACTTGCTTATTGCCCATTATTTCTTCTGGAGTTTTACTTTTGTAAAAATATCATTTTTATGACTGCTTTATATTTTAATAATATCACTCCTTTATCATTTGTATTACAAATATCTCCCTAATTTGTTTAGGTTATCCACTTTGTTTTGTATATTATATTGTTTTTTTCATATAGTTTTCTTTTAAATTTGCAGAAATGTTTATCTAGTCAAAGCTGTCTTTATAATAAAAATTCTCACTAGCATATTAATTATCTTTTCATTTGCTTTTTTTAACCCTTTAAAGGGTTGACTACCCTTTAATCTACCTGAAATTAATTTTGTTATGTGGTGTATGATAGGGTTCAGACTAAGCTCCCCCCCCCCAAATGTGTCTCTTTGGTATGTGGATTACCATGAACTCAAGTCTACCTATCTGACCAGTATTTATTTCTGTGCTTTTATTGTGGTCTTGCTAGCCACCTATTATTAAGCCAATAGAAGGGCTAGTTTTAATTATTACAGTGTTAAAATGTAGATCATATCTTGAAGGAGTAGCTCTCCCACCTTATTCTTTTTCCAATATCCTGAATTTTAAATGATCAAGAATCTTATCAAATGAATTATAGAATTCTATTCTTCCAGCTAATTTTTTTGCCCATGTCAATATAGGTGAGATTTTTATTGAAATCATCTTTTAACTTAAATTTGGCAAGGAAATATAGAAATGTGAATCGTATCTTAAATTATTCGAGTTCTTTTTATGTTTTGCAGTAAAGGGTAGTGATTTTATTCACATGGTCTCACCCATTTCCTTTTATGGCTATTTGGTGGCAGTTTATTTGGGGGTGGCTGTTGCAATTTGACTTTTTTATACATCATGCATTTCTGGTTATTGCTGAAATACAATCATCATTTAATTTGTTTCATTTAAAAATTTTATTTTATTTTACTGGTGAAGATACTATTCTGAGATTAAGCCCAACAAGTTTGTATACATTTTAGATAGTAGCCAAGGCAAAATGCTATTTTCAGATTGCCTCTACTTTTCTCTCCTCATGGCTTTAAAGGTAGAAGCTAGCTTTTGTTTTTGAGGCATATTCTTGCTTCTTTAGAGTGACCATACCAGCAAGCCTTTTTATATATCCGAATATGAAGGAAGTTCTGAAAATGAGAGGGTGTCAATGCTTCTGGTTGAGGTATTAAGCATTCAGTGTAATAATAACCTAGATCTTTGTTTGGGACATGAGCATCTTCGATAAGGTTATTAGCTATACATTTTTTTCCCTTCATCCTTTTTTTTTTTTTCCTTCATTTTGGGGACATGAGTGGAGGAAAGAAGGGCAGGCACCCTGCTACAAGTTGAGTTCTTAGAATCTATGAATCTAGGGAGACAGATTTTTAAAAAGAGAATACTGCTCAGGCTGCATCCAAGGAAAAGGGAGCTCTGGGGAGGGTTCTAGCCAGTAAACTAGAAGAGAAATAAAACCCGATTATCTGGTTTTCAGATTTCATTATATGGGTCGTAATTCCTTTATGTTGTCCTCAAGCATTTGATAAAATTTGTTTAACGAGGTAGCCTTATTTTAGCAGTGATTTGGAGAATTAATAGAATGATGTGAAGCATAATAGAGTGGGAAGAGCTGCAGCAGCCTGGAAAACTATTCATGGAAAGACGAGTTGTTTCATGTACACGCGTTAGAAGGATAGTTCTGTGGGACATGTGAGGACACCCTTCCTGGGGGATTCTTAGGAATCACAAGGTGCTGGCGTGGACTGCCTTCAACATACATGCCGGTTGCTCACACCATATTGTTTGAATATTAAAGACTTATCCATACCTATTCCTAAAAGGCAGTAAAACTGCCTCCCGCGACACCTGTCCCCAGTACAGGAGATTAGAGTCTATCTAATTCCAAGTATATTTCTTATATATCTAGCTTTTAATAAACTGTCTCATCAAATCTAATAGTTCTGAGTTGCTTCTCTAGGGCTCCCAGACATCTAACTGTGTCATTTGAAAATCATAATTTTATAACTTTAATTTTTAAGAGTTTTTCTCGTATATGTTTCATTTATTCATGCTTTGGCCAGAACACCTCGAATCATATAAAATAATAATAGCAATTACAGACATCTCTGCTTTCTTCATGGTTTTAATGAGGATGACTTTTGTGCATCATCAATAAGTTTCATGTTGGCTCGTGATTTAAAGTACATATTTTATACGGTTTTAAGGAAATACTACTGGTTTATTCTACTTTAAATTTGCCAATATTTTTAAAGGTTATTAAATGATATTCAGAATCTCTTGAGGTGATATTTTCTCATTTGCCTTACTGATGTGATAAATAGATTACTGATGAGTAAACTATTATTAAATTCTTAGGATAAATCTTATTTGATTGAGGTGTATTGTAGTTGTTCTATATTTTTGGCTTTGATTTCACAAAACGGAGACTCAGTGATAAGAGGTTACAAAAAAAAGAGGAGGAAATGTATTGACATATAAAGAAAATATGTAACCAGGAAGAATAAAATCATCTGATAAGCCAGGTTTCCTCATTTTCTCACTCTTTTGACAAAACAGTAGTGCTGTTTTGGGAGTGCTGGTTGACAGCTTCAAAAAAAGTCCCCATGACAAGGAGGAAGAGTTTTTATAAAACAGAAGCGGAGTACTGTTAGCAGAAGTAGTGATAAGGGATACAAAACAGGCAAAATTAAAAAAAAAAATTAAAGGAAGTTACATAGACATTAAATGTAATGCTGATTTCAATTTGTTAGTAGTTTATTTAGAAGGTCCACCTTTACAGTAAGTGACAATAATCACCGATATTTTTGGTTCTATCTTTTTAAACTTTGTATTAAAATTAATGTAGCTAAATAAAGGGATTTTTGTATGCCTTTTTATATTTTCTTCGTTCTCATTATAGCAAAAAATCATGCTTGAAAGCATGAAAAACCAAACTTAAAGTATTCTCCGGGTCCATGGTTTTCTGTAGAAGTAATTTTCTCCATGATTATTGGTATCTTTAGTGAATATAGAGTCCATCTTAATTATTTCTATTTTCCAGAGCTTTCACTGTATTTACTTTTTCAAATCAATAAACAAGGAGGATAATGAGAAATTTAAAATGATGACTTGAATTTACTCAAAATCAGCTGAACTAGGGATCCCTGGGCGGCGCAGCGGTTTAGCGCCTGCCTTTGGCCCAGGGGCGATCCTGGAGACCCGGGATCAAATCCCACGTCAGGCTCCCGGTGCATGGAGCCTGCTTCTCCCTCTGCCTGTGTCTCTGCCTCTTTCTCTCTCTCTCTCTCTCTGTGACTATCATAAATAAAAAAAAAAAAAAAATTAAAAAAAAATCAGCTGAACTAGAAAGAAATTAAATGCAGAAACTTTAAAATAATATTTAAATATAGTCACTATTTGCTCACAAATTTACGTTATCTCTCTTGTCTTTTAAGGCATATTTATATACATTAATACATTTTACTTTATTCCTTTGTTCTATTGTCTGTTCTCTGGTTAATTATTTGCATTTGTGCTGTGTGTTTCTTATGGTTACACTTATTTCTTCTTGAGTTTAATGCTTAGACAGGTCTTTTCTTTCTTTATGGATAATAAAATACTGTAATTCTAAGATATAAGTCCATTTGTAAATTCACAGCTAATCTGTTATTACATATTTGATTTGCTTTTCAACCTATTTTTTAAAAATTATTCTGATGGCAGATTTAAGCTTTAAACTTTTATAAATTTCTTGGTCTATGTAACATAATGCAAATAATGTATATAGATACTACTTGAACAGAGCCTAGAACACACTAACATTATATACATATTATCTTCCTTATGACCTAATATAAAATCGATGTTTTTAAAATGTTCAGTAGATCCTGAAAATAAAATATATTTATTTCATTTATAGTGAACTAGTGTGATTATATATTAGTTAACTTTATTTTACATTATCAAGTGCATTTCTTTATTTACTTTGATAACCTGACTTGCCATAGTCTGAGAGATGTTTGCTAAAAATCTCCCAATTAATTTATGTTTCTGTGAATTTTTCTTTGTATGCCAAAATATTTTTATCTGTTTTGCAGTGATGTTCTTTGACACATAACTATCACTCACATATTCATTATGGATTATAGTTATGAATGCAGACTTATTTTCTCATTTCATATTATGACGGTCTTGAATTCCAATTGTAGGATGATAATTAGGTATTAAATTGTGCTTTCCCCCCACCCCCAAAAAATCATATGTTGACATTTTAATCACCTGTGCCTCAGAATGTGACCTTACTTCAAAATAGGGTCATTGCAAATACAATTGATTAAGACTGTATTTGGTACAACACTAATACCTTACTGCAGTGTAGACACCTACTTCAGTATGACTGATGTCCTTATGAAAACAAGAAACTTGGACAGAGACATGCACACATGGGGAAAATGTCTAAGCCCCCTAGTTTCTAGTACTTTATTACCACATGCTAGGAAACTGACACAGAGGATGATAATTTTGCCATTTTTTCTTTTTTCTTTTTTTGTATTTTTAACTTCTCTAATACGTCTTGTCCTAGACTTTTATTTGCAACCTTTCTATATGGTGATTTAGAGGCTTCTTTTGTAAGTAGCATATGATTGGAATTTCCTTCTTATATAACTTGAGGGAAATTAAACCACTTACACTTATTCTTTTAGATTAGTATCTTTTTGCTTTGGTGCTATTTTTTTATATTTTTCTCTAATTATCTAGTCAACTCACAGTTGGAATATGTCTTTTTTTTTTAAGATTTTATGTATTTATTCATGAAAGACACAGAGAGAGGCAGAGACACAAGCAGAGGAGAAGCAGGCTCCATGCAGGGAGCCCAATGCAGGACTCAATCCCAGTCACGCCCTGGGCCAAAGGCAAGCGCTCAACCACTGAGTACCCCTGGAATACATTTTTTAAATTGATTTGATAACTATGTAAAATCATTTCTTTACATTTATAAAATATGCATTCATCAAAATTTCTCTAATTACCAAAAAGGAAAATCAAATATGTTTTGATTTTTCATGTCTATCATAATAAATTACTTCCCTTGATCTTTCTAATATATATTCCTAATAATGTTCTCCTTCTTCCTATTATTTGTTGGCCTTTTAAGAAAACATAGCCTAAGATTTGTATCATATTCATAGTATTTTACTTTAGTTATATTACAATTCTAAATTACTTTTTAAAATTTTCTTTCAGTCTAGTCATTATCAATTATATTAATTTTTCCTGATTTTGTGTATATATGTCTCTATATATACATATATACACACACATATATACATATTTCTCATCTTTATAGTAAGAGTTCATCCTATTTGTATTATTAATTTTGACTTTTTTTCTGATTTGGTTAGAATTCTCTATGCAATATTTTCAAGAAGGGTATTTTCTGAGCTCCTGCATAGCTTAGAATATAAATATCTTAGAAGTGAACAGAAATCATGACTTTACTAAGTCCTTGCAATGTTCATGGCTGATTCCCAAGTATCAGAAGCAAATGGGTTTATATTAACGCATTAATAGTACCTTGGCTTACTGAGAAGGGAGCAGACATGTTGAGGGGCTAATCTTTCTCAGAAATATTTATTAAATTTTGACCAAATGTCAAGCTGAAGATATGACAGAAAAAAAACTTAAAAAAATGATAGTTGCTAATAAATGATAGGAGAAAGAGAGCACAGTGAACAGGGATAACTGTGGAAAGAGCTGTAATTTAAAATAGAAATGCCAGGGGAGGTCTTAATGAGGAGGTGACCTTTGCACAAAGATCTGAAAGGGGCAAGGAGATCTGAGAGTACAGTAGATCAGACTGTTGGAAATATGCTTGGTATGCTTCAGAACAGCAGGTGCCCTAGTAGAGGAAGCAGAGGAAGGTAAAGTAATAGTGGTGTGAAATGAAATCAGAAAGTTAACAGAAGAGTAGAACTTTTAGGGCCTTGACTGTTTTGGAGAACCTTAGCTTTTTTTTTTTTTTTAATTAAAGTTTAATTGACATGCAATATCCTATTGATTTCAGGTGTATACCATAATGATTCAATATTTTTATACATTGTGAAATGATTCCCTGACGTCTGGTTACCATCTGTCAGCATACAAAGTTATTATAATACTATTGACTGTATTCCCTATGCTGTACATTAAAAAACAAAACAAATGGACAAACAAAGCAAAACAGAAATAGACTCAGAAACAAAAAAGTGTTGGTTACCAGAGCAGGGAAGGGTTGGAGCAGACAAATAAAACAGGTGAAGGGGACTGAGAGGGACTTTAGCTTTTAATCTCCATGGGACCAGAAGATATTAAAGGAGTCTACAATAAGAAAAAAACAAAAAACAAAAAACATGATCTTAGATTCAGACCTACTGTTCTGAGACTAGAGTGTAGAGGGACAAGTACAGAAGGCAGAAGATGAGAATATTCATAAAATTATCCCAATGAGATTATTTGGTGTGTTTAATGGTAGACTAGACCAGAATAGTAACTTTGGAGAGGGAGAGTAAAGGGAAGTTAGCTGAGTTATTGAATATAGGATGTGATAAAAAGAGAAAGGCCAAGAATGAAACTAAAGTTTGGTCCAAATAATTGGCAGGTAGAGTGACATTTATCAAAATGGGGAAAATGAGAAAGAATAAAACGGAGGAGGGATTAGTATGGTTTTTGATATGTTAAATTTTAAATACTCATTAAGCATTCAAGCAGATTTGTGGATTATCATTTAGATATTTGATTCTGAGGTTCAGAAGAGATAACATTTGGTGTTATCAAGGACATGAATATAAATTGAGAACAGAAGAAATCTGAGGACTGAATTGTAAGATACTCTAAATATATAATAAGTAGGAGAGATAGGGAGAGTCAACAAGGGAATGTCAATAAGAGGTAAATGAAGTAGAAGAAAACCCAGGAGGGAGTCCAGAAAGCCAAATGAAAAAAAAAAAAAATGATTGACATACTTGCAAGTGGCCAACCATCAAACGCTGTTTCTAAGTGAAGTAATATGAACATTGAGAACCAACATTAAATTTAGCAAAATAGAGGTGACTTTTGACCATCACAGTGGCAATTTTGTAAGGCAGTAGAGAAAAGGATCTATTGGAGAGAGTTCCTATGACAATAAAAGGAGATAAATTAGAGGTAGTGAATATCAGCAGTTCTACAAGGGGTTTTGCTCTAAGTGGTCACTGAAATAGAACAAGAAGTAGGCAGGAATATAGACTCAAAATAGATTTATTGTACTTTATTTTATTTCATGTTAAATATTGGAAAACCAACACTATGATAATATGTTGGTGGAAATGATGTATCAGACGAAGTAATTAATACTAGACACAAAGAGGAGAAATGCTAAAGCGCTATCCTTCAGTAGTCGGCAAGTGTAAGAGTAACACCCTCGCGGGCTGTGATAATTAAGGAGCACAGGTACTTTGTCTGAAGGAAAAGGAAAGTTGGACGAGTATATGAGCACGAGCGTGTGTAGGTAGAGATTAGGATATGTTTCTTTTTTTCACAATAAAATAGGAGGGAGGCCTTTAAATGAGGTTGAACACAGAAGCTAATGTTATGTAGAAGAGGCTGAGCATAAATGGACTAGGGTAGGAATTCTAAAAATGACACTCAGTGACTACAGTGGGGACAGTGCCAAGACTTTTTTAGGGTTCCAGAGGTCCTCCCTTTTCTAACTATATAACAATGTAGTAGGATTTTCTTCATATAATCCAACCCAAGCAACAATGTAGACGCAGAATGAGAATCCAAATGTCTTTTATTAAGGCAAACATTGAAGAAGATGTTTGCAAAAATGAAAATAATATCACTCATCACTAAATATTTGTTTTAAAAAATACAGTTATTTCTCATGAAAAGGTTATTGAAGGTAATGTATAATGGGTTTATATTATTCTTACTTTAAAATAATTCATGCATACTTTAAACTTTTCCCTATTTTTATACGTAATATAACAAATTTCAAGAAATATAACCCATCATTTTTTTTCAAAAGCTCTTTGATGTTCTTAATAATTTTTAGGAAGAGTTAAGGGATCCTGAGATTAAAAAGTTTGAAAACTACTGGACTAAGAAGACAAGTTATTCAAAGACTTCTCATCATTTGCCACAGCTTTTACTGCTGGTGTGTTTTAACATGCCAAGTGCTTAGTGTTCTCCATGTTTTCTCAGTGAACCCTATATACACTATAATGAGTTCAACTGTCTCTCAACGTCCACCCTGCCCCTACCACGTTTATGGACACAGAATACACACTCATTTCTTATTTTCTCTTTTCCTTTATTGCTAGAATCAAGGAATGCCTTGTTTTCTGATGTTAGGCAAACAATTGGTGACACTGGATGAACTTCTGGAAATAGCATTCTTGAGTAGAGATTTACACATTTGCCAAGAGGCAGAAACCCAGGCAGCGTCCTTAATCCCAAATGATAAAGATTTTTTAAGCAGATTACTCTTCCATTTAGATTCCTCATTATGTTCATGGACCTTTATATATATATATATATATATATATATATATATATATATATAAGCTTTGCATTGATTAGTTAGTAAGTCATACTCTCTAGTTTTATTCTAATGAAAAAATATGTTATATTTACAATAACTAATAATAATGAAAATGCTTTGTGGTCATCAACAATATACTGAATGCTGTAATAAGCAACATGGAGTTAGTTACTCCTAAAATAAGGATTCAAATATCTTTACAATCTTTAAATATCTTTATTAAATTTTGATTTGAGAGAAGATATGCCTTAAGTCGGGGAGGGGGCATCACAGTCTTTTATTATTGTCCAGAAAAATTGTGAATGACTTAGAAATAGGCAAGGATGATCACTGGGTGTCTTGTTGAGAGTGCTCTTCTGAATTATCTCCACTTTTCATTGTCTTTTCAAACTATTCAGAATCATATAAGCTATAGAAATATGATGGTAGTACAAATTATTCTTACACATAAAATTGTAAATAAATTGTATTGTGTCTGGTGGAGATGCAACTGATTATTGCCAAGTGGATATTGAACACTTTTGCATCTACTTGTAAATTCAGTCAGTGTTCTGGGTTGTCCAAGTATGTGTGTTCTTTGAATTCTCCTTCGAGTTAGTTTCAATATTTTATTGGTTTCTTCATTAATCAATGAACTAAATGAAATCATTGACAAGTGTTATTTTTATATTCCATATGAGAGCCATGATATTATGTTTTTTTAAAAATTATCTCTAATAATATCATGCCAAAGTATTTTGTGTTTTCTTCCAATTAGTCAAAAATACAATATTTTATCAAATGATACAGAAAAAAAACAATATTTTATTAAATGATACAGAATGTCTAAGTGGTTCTTAGACATTCACAGATCCTTATTTTCCCTGTCCACAATTGGAAGCTTAATATACAACTGCACTTTGGGTGAAGGGGAATGTTGATGGAAAGAGGAGGCTGAAAATTAAAGACACCCCAAACCAAATAAAACTTGCCTTCTTGACAGCATCATTTCAAGGAAGGAGATTTTAACAGCGAAATATAAGAGCATAAATTCAAAATAAAAAAGAAGAGCTTTTAAGTGAAAATAATTTAGGTTTGTTGGAGCTTAACCGTATCACCTTTATCTTCCTCACTACACTGCACATAGGTGGAAACTTTATCATAGGCCAACGCTGAGCCAAAGACCAAAGTAGAGATAGTGAGATTGAACAAGGTATTAGGTGCTTGCGGCTTTTCCTGACTTGTTTACATTGACTGCATGCATCTAATCACATGAGCAGTGTCACGCTGCCTTGTAATTACCATTCTCCTCCAGGAAAAAGTGAGTTTCAGAAGCTATTTGTTAGAGACTGCTAGCTGTCAAACAAAATCCCTCTTCCCCACCTTCCTTGGCAATCGCCAGAGACGTGGCTGCCTCTGGGTGTTACATTTCCAGGACCCTCTGCAATTAGAGTTGCCATGTTGGTTAAATTTTCACAGATGAAAGGTAAGCAGATATAGAGTGTGCACATCACTCAGGACCCCATAAGAGGGTGGGCATGCCCCTCCCACGTCTCCTTTGGCTTCCCCACACCTACAACCCACATGTGGTTGTGGAACAGATCTGAATGCGCCCAGGGGTGTTACCCACAGGGAAAAAACTTCCATCTTCTTTAAGCTTCCTTGGGGTGGCTCTCTGTGTTAGGGCAGCCCAGGCTTAAGCTAAATAATAAAGGGTGGAGATACAGTTTTCTTCATCTTGGTGTCTCACGGGGCTAGGATGGCAGAAAAGGAATAAGTAATCCATGTTTTTCATACTAATAAATAAATGAAAAAATATTGCCTTAACTGTGTGAGAAGTACATTGGGACAGTTATTTAAAAAGGGTTCTTATTCAATTATAATAGTTAATGTAATAAAGGTAGTATTTGGTATAACACAGCATTACAAGGCCTAGTGTTAAGCACTTAATATATATCAAATAATACAATGATTATAACCATCCTATGATTTAGAAATTATTATTACTATGTAATAATATTAAATACAATATTCAATATAACATTATATAATTAATATAATTAATTATAATATATTATATATCATTATATAATATAATAACTATACAATTACAATTATATAGTTATATATAATTATCATTCATAATATAATTATATAATATATATCATATATTATATATAATAATTATATAATAATTATTATAATTATATTACATAAATATAATTATAATTATAATATAATATATGATTATAATTGTATGATAATGATATAATTAATATAATTAATTATTATATTATATAATATACAATTAATTATTAATATATGATATATTAAATATTATATTAATTATATTAATATTATTAGTATTACAAATGTGCAAGATGAGGATAGGAAGTTAGGTGACTTTCCCAAGGTTGAGCAGACTTTATGGTAGATGCTGGACTTGAAATCCTCTGTATTTATATTAATACATAGAAAGGATGATATTTAGGCAACATGCAATCTTTGGGTAAGTAGTTATTTGTCTTTAACAAAAGGATCTATATAGAAGTGAGACCGATCCCAAAGTATATTTCTCCCAAAGGCTGCATTTTCAGAGACAAAGAAAATATCAAGATGACCCTAAAAATTCAAACTGCTAAAACTTGTAAAGATTTATTTATTTTAGAGAGAGAGGAAGAGTGATGGGGGGGAGGAGCAGAGGGAGAGAGACAAGCGGACTCCATGCTCAGCACAGACCTGACTCGGGCTCCGGCCCATGACTCCGAGAGTGGGACCTGAGCCCAAACCAAGAGTTGGATGGTCACTCAACTGAGCCACCTGGACACCCCTAAATGTTTTACATTTATCTACCTCTCCCCCCACTTCCCCTACACAGTAATTTCAAATCCATAGCACAGATAAAATAAAGCACTTTCTCCTGGAAACTCTTCTAATTACTTCTTTACAGAAGAGTGACATATGAAATAAAACACCCAAGGTCCAGAAACCTATTGACTGTCCACACAGGGTTGCCATCTACACGGATCCTGATTCTCTTATTCTTATCATTGAAACATTCCAATGTTTCATGATAAGAAATAAAACACCCAAGGTCCAGAAACCTATTGACTGTCCACACAGGGTTGCCATCTACACGGATCCTGATTCTCTTATTCTTATCATTGAAACATTCCAGTACAATGACTTCTCTAACCACTTTCTCTGTGGACAAGGTTGTCCTTTCCTCTGAATCTTACTTGGGTGACTCATCCAGTTTGTTGCTTAACGTAAAGCATGACTCTTTTACTAATTTATAAGGGAAATAAAGAATCAATGTGTATTACAGTCAGAGACCATTTGACATGGATTATGTTATATTATTTCCGCAATGTTTAGAACATACTAGACATTTTCTTTTGTGTTTATCCTGTTTCATCTGTTGACTAGAAATATTTTCCCATTTTCCCACGTGTGCATAAGATGGCATATCTATTCTACCTTGAAATAGCCTTTTGTTTTTTTTCCTGTATAATATATTACCTTTATACTCCACCTTCATCACTGCAACATGTATTTGCATATTTTAACTGTCCACATGAAGGCTTTGATATCAGCATTTCCCACTGCATGGTACTTGCAGCCCGATTCAGGGCCAGGGCGAACATCCCAGCCAGACAGGTATACGAGGGTAACGGATCACTCCCAACATTGCAGAGCCAGGGAGACTTGTAGGTTATTATTGGCTTTAATTATCACTCCCATAAGCTGTAATATTCTTTACTTTTGGTGAAGCAGCACACCACTGAGTGTGAAATCCTTCCCTGCTTTTGAAAATACACAAGAAATGAACTGAATCACTTCCAATCTGCTGTAACAACTGAACACCCACTGATAAGTATAAGCAAGGGGCAAATTTATCATCACCAATAGAAAATAGGCTTTTTGAAAGTGAGATTTGAGACATCTAGCCGGCTGCTTACTACCAGCGGTGATCAGCAAAACCAAAATCCACTTTCATTTTTAAACTCACAGGCATTTTATTTTCCCTGATTGGTATTCAAGTCAATTAAAAAAAAAAAAAGCACAGTCTTTTGTTTTTAATGTTTGCTCTTTATTTATTGCTATAAAATTTAAACACTAAAATATCAAGATAAAAAGTTCTCATAGTTCTAACCATTAATTTCCAGCCCTGCTCTCATCCATAATGCCTGCTTTTTGCTTCCATCAGATGCTTCAAGGACAAATCAGACCTGAGGATTCTGAACAGGCTCCATGGAAAAGTCCCTGTTCCAGAGGCCCAGCCGTCACAATTCTGATTTCTTTACCTCTTCAGGTAAGACTTACTGAAACACGCTGCGTTCAGACCGCGATCATCTGAGCACGGAGATGCACTCTCATACTACCCTAAGGTCTCAGTAAGTCCTTTGGTTTCCATATTAAGACCACAGTGAATTTCCTTCTGGCTCCAAGCCCCAGATTTCATATCTAAAGGGAAAGGCTAAAGGAAGGTGATCAAAGGAAAGGAAGCAACCCTATGTAAGGGCTTTGAGGTATTTGGTAGACCCTCTCGTTCTTTATTTTAGCTATCTAAGTAAGACAACAGAATTTTATCACAAACCAGATGATTCAAAATTATTTTTAAGTTCAGGAAGTTCCCTTACAAAATACATTTAAATTAGCTATTTGGCCTAAAATCATCCCTGACATCGATGATGTATTTTTTCATTTTTATTAATTCTTATTGAAAGTATTGCAAATATTCCTCAGGCATGGGGTTTTCGTTTCTAAGTCCAAGAGCTATGATTGACTTATTACTATATTAAAAATTCTACAATTGTCTGCACCGTAGCAGGTAGCCAGTGATACGGCAAAAATGTATGAACACAAGACTGTCATTTACTGATGTTCGATGTTACATTCCTTGTGTGTGCCTGCAATTTTTAAATCTTGTAGTTCTTGAAATTATAGGTATGAAAACCACAAGCTAAATCAAATCAGAGAAAAACAATAACTGTGAAATCAGGAGAGTTTTTTGACTGTCTTGTTTCCACTGATGCTGGAAACAGAAAATGTTGTAGTGGTTTTGTAAATGGTAGAGTAACCTTGACCTTAGAAACAAGAGATTTTAAGGCTTTTTCCCTTACAGAAAAATAATTTTATTTTCATCTTCTGACGTTAGTGGACTTGACCGTAGAGAATATCAGCAATCAGGATACTTAGAGCAAACTCCACACATTTTAATTACCTGGTTATTCGCAAAGATAATTTTGATACTCATACGTATTTCATACAATTTCTTATTTCTTGTTCCCTTCTGTATGTTTTCGGAAACAACTGTTCTTTTTTTTTTATATATATAATTTTTTTTTTGGAAACAACTGTTCTAAGGTGGGTATATGATATAGAATGCATACAGTGTACAAGGAAAAGAGAAGCAAAAACTTGGTAAATGACACCAAAGGGGGAAAAATGTGCCTTGAATAAGTACCCTAAGTGAACATGTGGAATATTTCCATAATTTTGACTGATTTTTTTTTTTATGTCTTGAAACAATAATTCAACCATCTACTAGATCTCAATGTTCAGTTCAATATCACAAATCCTCCAGTGGGGGCAGTCCTTTTGCCAGCTTTCTGGGCTGTGTTCTAACAATGTCAGATATCCTTGTTGCCTTCCATGTAAGACGAAGTAGGCAAATACTCTGCGTTATGGCACTTTAGGGCATCTGGAGCCTTGCCATTTGTGCTATTATGATAAGAGCCAGAAGCCAATTTCCTTCAAACCATATTTTTAAGCTGGAGAGCATTAGCCAGGGGTAGTCAAAATGACAAGGCGCTAAGTATATGAACAAAATGAACATCCGGCAAAGAAGTTTAAAGGATTATGACTGCCATAAAAACTGGTAAAAACTGCCCTGTGATTTAGATGGTGAACTATCTTTAAGTTTTAAACACTTTGAGAGAGGTGTGTGAATTACTGTTCCAATTCCGTGGTATTTTTTGAGAGAAATAGGAATATGACTAGCCTGCATTTGCTCTTGAAATACTTTCAAATTTGGTCTGGGTGAAATAAAAATGGCATGAAAATGTCAGCGGAGCCTTTGAAAATTTAGGGTGTGCTGCTCTGAGATTTAGGTGATGGCAGGTATCAATAACCTAAGCAGTTCATTCCACTCTCTGACTTCATCTTCAAGGGAAACTTTTTTAGTCATAACTTATAGGAAGAAAAATTAAGAACCGTTATTCTCCCAATAACCATGCAGTCCCAGACCAACGTAAGTGGAAATGCTTAAGTAGGATTTCTCAGGGAGGAGTGTTTAGGGAAACTGTTGAAAACTACAACTCAAATCCAAATCCAAAGTCATTCCTTTCAGCTTTTTACCTCATTCAGTAAACATTTTGTTATTATCATTTGTTTCTGTATAACTGATATATTTTACAAATGTAATTTTTGAACTCTAATCTTCTCAGAGGTGTAGCAAGATGAACTCTACTTACTATGATTACTGATTTACAACAAAGAAGATCACTGGACATTAGTAATAATGCTGATGGGATGTTTTATGAAAAACAAGTTATTACTTAGGAGCACGTTCAGCTTTGGGGTCCTTTGATAACAAAGAGTACCTCAAGATTAGGAAATAATGAGACATGAAGAATGAATAGTTCATAAATATGAAGCTTATACTCATATCCTGTCACTTAGGCTATTATGAAAAGTAGAGGAACAAAAAAAAAAAAAAAGAAAAGTAGTGGAACAAAGGACAGTAGTAATGTTTCAAAACAGCATCTGTAAAGCAAACTAAGACATCAGGATGTTAGAAGAGTTACGTGGTGTTGACACTGAAAAATGGCTATTTGGAGCTTGGTATATAAAACTTAGAAACTACAAGTTAGATAAGTTGTTACTTTTAAAAATCCCCTCTCTGTGAGATCTTCATCATCATTCAAAATTCTGCTTGGAGGCCATACTTCACGGAAGGCTCCTCAGAGCCCCACTGTCCGGAACTATACTTCCCTACGTCCCCATAGGTTTTTATTTGTACCTCTTCCATCTCTTCCATATAACTCTTACAATCTGTTGAGTGTTGGAGACATTTATACCAGCCTGTGAGTTCCTAGAGAGCAGAGGCCGTACCTTACTATTATTTTTATCTTGAACATCCCTAGGACAGTGTCCTACATACATCAATTTCTCAGTAATTTTCAATGAAGTAAAGCATTTTCTACTCATTCTCTTACATGAAAGCAAATATGTTTAGAAAACAAAATAGATCTCATGCCTAAATAGTCAAATAAATGGCTTCTAAGAGTTTAAAAAATCAGTATTAATCTCAAGATTTAATCACCTGAAGAGAAAAAATGTTTCAGCCCTGAATATTAAGCATTAAGTTTTAAAGTGAAAAAAAAAATATCTGGTTTCCACTAAATATGTAAAAAGCATAATTTAATGTATTTCCTTTTAATCTTTTCTGCTATGCTTATTTTTAGAGTAGATACTATATTTTATCCTTTTTATGTGGTCATAACAAATGTGTTTCCCATGTCACAACATATTTTTCATAAACCTGTTAAGAGCAACAGTTTAATCCATCCTACTGGTATACCATAGTTGACTTAACGGTTACATTTCTTGTTATTGAATTTTATTTTTCCAACAGTAGATACTGTGAAGAACATCACAACAAAAACTGTCATATTTAAAAGTTAAAAACATTATTTCAGTTCTTAATTATTAGAAACAAGACCTTCATTATTTGCATAAGCAGCAGTTGGTGAGATGACACTGAGGATGTAACAAGACAGAGGAACCTTGGCTCAGATAGTAGGATGATTTTTTTTTTCATAAGTAGGATGATTTTAAATGTATTTTTCAGACATATTTGCATTGCTAGAATTTTACCTGAAATTTATAGGGACATGGATTAATGTCCAGAAAAGAAATACAACCTCAGCTGACATAAGAAGAGTACATACGTTATGAGGCTAAGAAACCCACTTGCATACCCCTTCCATACTCACTATTGGAAGAGGAGTGGCAAGCTAAAAACTGGTTTGCCACAACTAAGAACCTTATCTAGGGAAAGTTGACATTTCAGTTTTACTTCTGCTAACTCTTCTTATTGCCAAGGAGAAGAAAATTCTCCTTTTTCCCTCCTGAATACTCAGGTCGTTGCTATTAGCCCCTGCCAACAGCATGCTAGGAGAAGACACTGGTAAACAAATACTCCAAATTCAGGATGAGTTGGCAAAAATAGGCATAGAAGTGTGATTGGACTTTTGTCTCCCTTGTTCCAAATTCCATATGGGACCCTGGAATCACATGACCCTTTCAGAATCCCTATCAAACTATCTGCCACAGAAAATTTGAAAACAAAAAAATACTCCAAGTCTTTTCTGTTTGCTCTGCAAGCATATTTATTGCATGTACCCGATGCTTTTAGAGCTCCTAAAAGAAACAACCTATAATTTCATGACAACTGACAATTCTCATTTATACCTCCCTGCGGAGGAGACGATAAAAACATCCAATGCTGGGGAGGTCAGAGGCACTGATCAATCAAGACGGAGGCCTGACCAATGGCACCGAAAGCCATTACTGCTGTAAATGACCAGTGGAGCCCCGTCTGTACAAACCAGCTAAGACCAGCCAACTCTCACCGGTGATTTTGAAAATTAGCTTCAAGATCCTGTATCAAGTTCCACTAATTTTCACTTACCTCCTCATTCTTTCCAGACTATTATGGATTCTGACCATGACTCAATATAAAAAAAAAAATGTAAACTAGACTCTTTTAATGGTAATAGATAAAAGTTTATTTGACTTTGTTCAGAATGAGGATCCCAAGAGAAACACAAATGAAGTGCTGTGGTTTTCATTAGTTAATATTATGCCGTCAACTCCAATCACATGGAAATGCCCCATCCCTGTTCTTCTGACTCCAAATAAGACTGAAAACCACTGTGTGTTTTTCTTAATGATTTTCCTAAAGCCACTCTCATGCAAGGCTCCTCAGCAACCTTGATATTCTTTCTGTTTTTACTATTCTTACATGATGGGAGGCAGTCTTTGCCAGAGTTGTTCATGCTTATCATTTATTCCTCAACTAATTTTTTTTTTAGCCAAAGTCAGTTTATAGTGTCATAAAATTTGAACAAATTGTATGCCAGGCTTTTTCACAAAATTGATCAACATATTTTTTATAGGCAAATTACCACACCGTCTGCTTGAGCAGCACAAATAATGAATTAACAATTAAATATAGAAATTTATATGCTAAGTATTTTATTTTGTAATCTATAATCCTCTAAAACATTTTATTACAGTTCATATCCTTCTTTCAAAGGAAAAATTTGGGAATTTGATATGGCTACCATAAGATATACTGAAAAAATTACTAACATATAAGTAGAAAACCATATTGTGAAGAAAAAAAATTAAAAGATGAATACAAATATGTCAATCTGAAGGCCCCTAAAGCCACACAAAAACCTTTATCATTCTTTGTATTCCCCATGCCCAGCTTAGTATCTGGTATCTAAAAACAATAAATAAATATTTTCCATATGAACAAAGGAGGAAAATAGTTCTTTATACAAGTAATTTTCATAGCATATCCAATTTTTACATTGAAATTTCATTACCTCAAATTTTTATATTTTAGGACATAAATCTTTAGAAATTCATCTTAAAAAATCGATTTTAGGAAAAATAACTTTTTAAAAAATAAGTTAATGAATGGATTTGCAAAATAAAGTATTAGTTGATATTCTTTCAGTGATATCTAATACCATTAATTATAATACCTTGATTAAAATAATATAATCCTATAATTAAATGAAGAGAGCCTTTTTGCAGGGCACCCAGGTGGCTCAGCGGTGGAGCATCTGCCTTCGGCCCAGTGCATGACCCCAGGGTCCTGGGATTGAGTTCCATGTTGGGCTCTCCGCATGGAGCCTGCTTCTCCCTCTGCCTGTGTCTCTGCCTCTCTCTCTGTTTTTCATGAATATATAAATAAAATCTTAAAAAAAAAAGAAAAACAACCTCTCTTCCTTTCTAAAAAGAGAGGGAGAGAGGGAATTTTTTGCTATAGAAGATCTGGAGGACTGTTCTCCAAACACTCATTAAACAATTCCAGTAATCTTCACAGTGTGTTTTGCCAGAGTTTAGGGAAAATAAAGAAGGTCTACTTCATTACCTTACTCCTGCAAAGTTTTCTTACTGTTTTTCCTCTAGAGTTTAAGCTTAATCTATCAACATATAACAACCTGTCTAGTTCTGTTCTCCAGAGGAGCACAGAGTAAGTCCTTATCTATGTTTGCTAAATCTAGTTTATGTTCAGAAACCTTGGGAATGATGGGGATGCACACCACAGAGCCATATATCCTGAAGATGTGTGTGTGTGTGCACATATACACACATATATACACATGTATATGTACACATATGCGTAAACTTAAAAGTTTATAAGTGTGTGTGTGTGTGTGTGTGTGTGTGTGTAAATTATACTCCGGTGAGTTGTGATATATCAGACCTGGCCTTAGAGCTCTGGGATGTGTGTTTGTAAAAGTCACTTTGGTCACCCTGAGCGTAACAATCACTGGTTCATGCTATCCACTTCATATCTTAATTGTGAGAGCAGCACATCACTTGGGAAGTGCATTCGGCATTGAGATTAGAAAACAGCAAAAAGCCCTAAGTTCATCCTAAGCATATACAGACCATTTCGAAAACGGTAGGCGAGGCAGGGACTTTCTACTTTCGGGAATATATATTCTTTTTTTGGTAAGCTTGGTGATGAGCTCTTGCTTCCTGCAGAATGAGGGGAGACGGAAGTGTAATTTTCAATAAGCCAACTCAACTCAACAGACATTGTTGAGATAAAGTGCCCTTCCTCAACAGATGGATTTTGATGATCTTATTAGAAACTCTGCGGGAAGGACCTTTTGGTGACTAAATCTATGGCTGGTTTCTAATGAAAACTTATTCGATAAATAAGCCATTAAGAAGTTGAATTGTAAAACTCCAATGGCCTGCCGGAATTTCCTCCTTTGGAGTCTTGCCTGGGCTCTTTCACACTAAATTTGCTGCAAACATATTAGTGAAGAATTCAGGTGCATATCACAGGGAATATCTAAGAGTATTTTTTACAATGAGAATGGAGAATTGATAAATGTGACTTCTCTTTTTCCTGACGCCAACTGACTTTCCAAAAGTAGGCAAATAAACTTATTACACTTATGTTCTTTGCTTTTTGTCGGAAAAATAAAGGAATTAAAAGAAATACATTGATTTGCTGAGCATATTTCTAAAAGTTATTTTATGTTAGGCATTCAGATAGTTATGAAAGAATTTAAAAATAAGATAAAAACAGATCCCCTTGACCCAGGAGAGCAGCAGAAATCAAAAATCATGTTCATCAATATTTACAATTCAGCGTAAGATGGAATTTGTGAAATAGAGACAAGAAAAAAAATGCTGTAGAAATTCTAAGAAGAGGGATGTTATTTTTGCCTGGAGTTCCAGGGAAGGTTTCTTTGCGCTACCACTTAAAGAATGGATGCATTTTATTTTATTACATGTAAAATTGGGTGCTAGAGGTAATTTACAGAGAGGGAACTTTCTGAAGGGAAGAGATAGAACAGAATAATACTTGCATAGGGGTAGGTGTTGGGTAAGTCAAGGCCAGACAGGTTACGACCATCCTCAGAGACCAAAGCTGGTCAGGGAATTCATTCATGTATGGCAACTTCATTATCTGGCATTGGGAGACACTTCAGATTTCCCAGCAGAAGAAAATAGGGGTTTAAAAGCATTGAAATGTTGATGGTTAATAGGAGGGAATTTGTGTCGTTAATAAATGATTAAGAATAGCTTCAAGATTTTTGGTCCATGGCAGTGGTTTCCAGGATTGCTTGTTTGTCCATCTGCTTATTTACTGACAAATAAAAGCTTATCCAGAAGACCCATGTATCAAAGAAGTGGAAGGGCAGCTGCTTGGGCCATAGGAGAGGAGGGGGTGGGAGCCAGAGCCCGCTCAGTGAACCTCACAGACTGAAACCTGTGGCTGAGTGGTTGGGATGAGGATGATACAGGGGTCAGAGAAGAAATCAGGCGGGTCAGAGGAGGGGGTTGGGAGTCGAGGTTAATGAATTTGCTGGCTGCGCTGAGCGGATCACTTAACCCTCAGGTAAGTATTTCTAGGCGGAGGCCACTGGGCTGAGAGCTAGAGGAGCAGTTGGAGCAAAGGCTATAATCTGAAACGACTGCTGACATCTCAGCAAGAGAAATGTTGTCAGAGAAAGTGCAGAAAGAGAAGAGGAATGGGCCAGGACCGAGTCCTTGGGAATGCGACCATTCAAGGTGTAGGAAGCAGAAGGGAAGCCTAGGGAGGCCCCGGGAGGCTTGGGAGTGAGGGCAAGGAATGGGGCAGGTGACTGAGGTCAGAGATGCTGCAACAGTCACCGATGATGGTTGTAGGAGGTAAGGAATGACATTCTGTTCAATGGCTGGTTTTGTTTGTGATTTTTCAATAAGAGCATTTTCCAAACGTATGATGGAATATAGATGATATGGACACAGTCCACATCTTTACCTTATGGTTTTGAGTAGACAAGATGTTTTATTAAAAGAAGAAAATACATGTGTTTACAAGGTATAGTTTTATTGGCTAGATTCATTGTGAATGAATGGAAATATTTCTTCTTGTTTAAGTTTGATGCAAGGGAGCCAGACCGTACACCAGAAAAGGCAAAGGGAAGAAATGTGTGAAAGCTGGGGGTGCGGGGGGGAGGATCATTAATATCTTGGTTTTTATTAGGCTAATTGGAGTCAGAAACATTCTTTACCCCTGTGATTCTGTTGGATAGTGATGTGTTATATAATATTAAAGGAAGTAAGATAAATTTATGAATATTATTACCTGGAAAAATTATATCAAATCTCTAAGGAAAATAGATTTAAAATAATTTCCCCCAGGAGGTCATGGCTGCTATAGACCAACAAAATAATGAAGACTAAGAGGTGACGATACCAGATTGAAAGATCTATCAGTGCTGGTCGCTGTGGTCAAATGACACATAAAGCCGTAGTTAGAGGATTGGATGATTCTGATTATTTCTGAATATGAATTAGTACATTGGTGGTGTGAGTATTTTCATATTTACATTTGTGCATGTGCATCTACCTCCACATGCATGCACACACACGGACAAATGCTTAATCTCTCCTCTAAATGGCATGTACATTGATCGTTATTGTATTATAATATTTTCTGGTATAGTTTTATGTATTTTAAGTGCTTTTCTGATAACACACTGAACTAGAGCAGAGCCAGCACCGCAGATGGTGAGGAGTACCGGCTGACTTATATGCATGAGCTCAAGGTTTTAAAGCTGCGTTGCTATTAACTCTTTATCCACCTGATAATAAGTCACGATGTCACCAGATTGATGGGAATGGGGAGGAGATGTACGTCCCACATGGCCTTCCTAAGACTTGATAAACTTGAAAATGCACTTAAAAGTCTCTAACGCCGACAGTGGAGATGTTTCCTTGCCCATCAATTATTTTGTTCAGTTTTTGTATGACTCTTTTCACAGAATGTGGTTTTGTGTCTCCCCTGACAGATGTTGTGTTTGTAGATTGAGTTTCAGGGCTCTGTATTGTCCCATGACATCCTCAGTGAACGCTTAAACTGCTGTTTCTTACCATCGCCTACTTAAGGTAAGACTACTAGACCTATGGATTTTACATTGAATTATCTTTTTAAGACAAATTAATACATAGGAGGGATTATAGAGCAGCCTTAGAAAAGAGAATAAAGTCATCCTAACACACTGCCTATCAAAGGAATACAGAAATGAGAATTTCTAGAGAAATACAGGAAACATAAATATCCGCTATCAAAAAATTTCTGTAAACAACTTCCTCCAATGTAAAAATGCTAGAGTGAAAGGCAGCTTAATGTTATTGACCTAAATCAGTCTTGTTACACTGATCAGCGAGAGTTTTTGAAAGATATCCCAGAATAAAAGCGCTTTTAATCAGAACTGATTTCACTTTCCTCCACGGTAACAACAGGCTCCCCTTGAGGCACCGAGTCTCCTCCTGTTTCCTCGGCTCCATCAACCCCATGACGTGTGCACATGCACTTGGCAGCCTGCCCTCCACACCCGGGGAATTTGCTGGCTTGTTTCCTGTAGATGGTTGTGTCTGTGATCTTGAGCTTAATAGATCCAGAACTCATTTGGAGTCGTAGTTAATTTTCAAAATCCTAGCAAATACAGTCAAAGGATTAAAAATGCGTGGGCTGCACCTGCAGGTAAAGGCATACCCCAAGGTGCTCACCATTAAAAGGAAAATAATGTATTAAGTTCTAATAAGTCATCTGAGTATAGACTGGAAAATCAGGGATGTCAGAGATGATATGACATTAAAAGCGACGTTGTTTATATGCCTCCATGACACTATGGAGGTGAAACACAAAAAGACAACTAGGAAATCATGGGAATTGTTTTCTTTTTTTATGCTGTCAGCCCGACCCACTACAGTGTGGCCTCCCCAGCACAGCGTCAGGGCATGTCCCATGCTTGTCCCACACATACTTCACCTCTCAGCCTGTAACGTTCTTCCTTTGTTCTGGGGCCTTCCACGCACGGTTCAGTGACCACATTCTCTGAAAAACAATTCTGGCTTCTGCCCTACTGACTCCCACAGAAATAACATTGACCTACAACCTCGCTCAAGCAGCTAATTGACTTCTTGGAATATAGTAGGGGCTCAATAAATGCTTAGTAAATGATGGCCACTGATAATTCCCTACATCTCAGTTTCTCAGCTGAACATGATGTCTCAGGTGCTTCTTAGCTCAGGACTAGAGACCAATCATACAAAACTCTGACCTCAAATCCTCCCTTAACACTGTTGTTCACCTGCCTTGAAAATTTTAGCACTTTGCTCTCAAAGACCCTTCTCCTTCTTCTGTCTCTAAAGAGGGATCCTCCTCTTGCCCTTCCATACTGGATGCCAGGGCTTCAAAATAAAGAGCATAATTTGCGGTTGGTCTCTGATCTTCCCCATCGATAATTCCCTCCTTGATCTGATTTCAAGTACCAGTTCCTACCACCCATTTCTGAGCTGGCATCTGTAGTCCTCAATGTAGACTGTGAGCAAGCAGTCATGTTTATGTAGGGCAGCTTTTGAATCCTGATTCTGTGAGTAGAAATGGTATTTAATGTCCATGTCAGAGTTGAGAGAGACAAAACAGAACATATAAAAAGGGCTTAAAGTGCGACCTGGTGCAAAACAGGAGTCCAAGAAAAGAATATGAATGTTTACACAGGGTATATATTCAATAAACACTTGCATCATATATGCATGTTGAAACTCATACAAGTTTTAGATAGAACCCGTGGTCATGAATGAACGTTAGTGTTGTTTGTAGTTGTGGGGATTGAGTTTGGAAATAATCTTACGTGATCACTTAATCTTTCTGAATGTTTCTTAGAAGATTAATTAAATCAGCCCAAATAATACGGTTAAAGAAAAAACAAAGTCTATCTATCAGCTGACTTGGCTAACTTAGACTTAGCTAAAGCCCATTTTAGAAAAGGAGCCGTATTTGTGTGACATATACTCGACGGACACAGTCTGTTTGTAAGTGTGCTTTTTAAAACATAATGATTCAGGTAGCTTGAAGTTCAGCCTAATATTCTGGAGTCAATGGAGATGGACTTTATTTTTCTTTTAAAGACTTGAAAAAAAAAGTAGTTGATAGGAATGCTAAAATCTAAAATCTAGGACAGTTTACTTTGCTTAAAATTCATTTTCGGAGGAATTAATATTTTTAATGGAAGTTTATTGACACATCACCCTTGCAAAACAGAAGAGTAGATAAAAATATGACCCTGATAAAAGCTTCCAAATCCTTTAAAGCTGCCTCTCTTTTCATTATGAATTTGAAACCCTTTATTTAGGGAATTATAGTAAATATATTCCAACATACCACTTCAAAAATATCTTTCCATGTATCACTTCAGAAATGGGAAGAGAATGTATAACCTAATACATCATACCAGAACAGGCTAAACCTGCCCAAAATTTGAACATGAAAAACTATGTTTTGTCAAACACAAAATACAGTAAAAACATCTCACAGAGTTGAGCACTAGGGAAATGTCTATTCAGTACAGGTTTCCACTTTCATTTCTAAAAACATTCCACATCCCTCCCTACAGGTGTAGTACTTTTTTCCCCATGCTGTCAAATGTAGAAGCAGATATGGTGTAGCCTTAATGTCTCAGGATTTTTATAATAGAATATTTTATATTAGACATTTTCGCCACAACATCATTAAATTTGCTGCAGAACTGCTATGGGCTTAATATAAATTTAGAAAGCAAAAGGAAAACATATTACTCCATGCACTGTTCCATCAACTGTCACCATGGGCAAGAAAGCTAATGGCAAAATACCTTTTTTCTTCTTGAACTAAACTTGGTTCACTTGGAAAACAAATCCGGACCCTCTCAATACTATAAACTTTTCATGTTTTGGTTGGAATGCTTATTTAAATTGTATTCTGACTTATGAAAATCTCAATAGGATAAGGAAAGATTAATGTTTGCCATCAACTGCTCCAAATAACAATTGAGTTAAGAAAGATGTTACTAGATTCTATTAAATAAGCACGTAAAACAGAGGTTTCATGTTCAAAAAGCTTCAGAAACCCTGGGTCAAACAAATAAAATAGGTTTCTTTACCGGAAAATATGCAGAACCTTTAATATGCTAATCTGTATTATGAATCTCCAAGGTATAAAAAGCAGTGTTTCTCAAAAAAAAGATTATGGAAACTTTTAAAAAAAATTTTCTACCTGGTTTCCATGTGTCTCTTCACGGGTCAAACAAGTGTTTATTGAATGTTTATTAGGTTTCCTGTTTTTTCCAGTCTAGATGCTTGCATCGCAGGGAGACAGGAACAGGTACGTAAACTGTGTTAAATGCTGAGTAAAGGGCAGGTGATTGTATGGGGAAGGGAGCGGGATTTTTATAGTCACATAGGGTCTCTGTGGAGATGTGACATTTGAGTCAAGACTTGAATGGCATTATGAACCTCACCAGAAAAAAGTTGAAATTTGTAGCCAGAGGAAGCAGAAGTGAAGAAGAGTGAAGCGTGTCTGTTTGCATTGCAGGAACAGAGAGGAGGCTGCTGGGCACCAGGAGGAGGAGGAGAGGGCAGGTTGGAAGAGGCAGGTGGATTGTTTAAGATGTTGAATGGTCTTAATGGTAGGATGTTCGGATTGTATGGTGCACACGAAGTGACGGTAGTGGAGGGGAGGACAAGTGAACCTAAGCGCTAGGAGGCCAGCACCTGGCCCAGAGTTGGCACCTTGAATTTTGGTCAAGACCCGGAAAGTGATGGTTCTTAGCTGGCAAATATAGATAAAGGAGATAAAGCAGAACTGGAATATCTAATCTGGCAATGGTTCATCTAGGTATGAATAATTCAGTAAGAGCTATTAAAATTTAACAAGAGATACAGGAGACGTTGTTGGTGAGGGCTCATCCTGAATATATCTGTGTAGTTTATAAATGACTTTAGTCCTGTGTTTATAAAATTATTAAGGGTCGACAGAGGTTGCTTTCATCTTTTAGATTTATTTCACTGCATTATATTGGTGAATTAAATGTTATGGGGCATTTATTATATATTTGGAGAGTCTCAAAATTCCTAGACTATTTACCTTATGGATGACTAGGGTATACTCCATTTGCAGATGGGTACTCTGTAAGCAAGTGAGAGACTGCAAGAACACAAACTGTTCCTCAAAGCAGAATTTCTTAGAAAAAAGTATGTTTTAAGTAAAACTTTTCTATGTTACAGCTGTTGTAAAAACATCCTTTATGTCAACTAAATAGTTTACTATAAAATATTTTATAAATATCCATTTTATATGGTAATTTCTATGCAGACAACTTACTATGTAAATATGTAATATAGAGGTAAAGAATTAATCTAATTGCACAGTAATACTTTTCCATATTTGGTGTAAACATCTTTAACTAAAATTACAATATAATCACATGTACATAAATGTTTAGTTAACTAACAATTATAGCATAATTATTACCATGTTCATGATGAAAGTGATGTATGAAAAGATATTTTCAATAGGTTCCAGATTCATGAGTCTGCTTTTCTTATTAATTAGAGCTAATTCTAAAAGTTGATTACAAATACAATTTTAAATCCCAACTTCATATACTTAATGCTTATTCAAAATACACTATAAAAAATGCACTATGATTTTTTTCAAGCAATAGAAAATACGGATTTAAGAAAAACGTATAAATGTTTGGAGAAGGAAAATTAATATTTATTTCCTATAATTGAGGGAAATACTCTACTATCATTGATTGAATTAAAAATAATTTGTACAGGGGCACCTGGGTGACTCAGTGGTGAGCATCTGCCGTTGGCTCAGGTCGTGATTCCGGGGTCTTGGGATTGAGTCCTGCATTTCCTTGTCAGCTTGTGTCTCTGCCTCTCTCTTTCTCTCTCTCTCTCTCTCTGTGTTTCTCATGAATAAATAAATAAAATCTTTAAAAAATTAATTTGGACAGATAAAGATCATCTCATATGTGCCAGTTTCTAACCACCTGTGTCTGCCTTCTTTTTTTAATTTTTAGATTAAAAGTTATTTGATATATTTTTGGCAATATTAGACTTAAATAGTTGTTAGGATGAATTCTGGTCCAAAATGAAGTCAAGAATATAAATTGCAGTTATCACTTTTATTTTTTTAAAGGATTTTATTTATTTAGTTGGGAAAGAGAGAGCATGAGCAGGGACAGAGGCAGACTCGCCATTGAGCAGGGAATATGAGGTGGGGTTCAATCCCGGGATCACGGGATTGTGACCTGAACCAAAAGCAGACACTTAACCAACTGAGCCACCCAGGCACCCATGATTATCACTTGTAATTACTTGAATGTTACTTTTGAAGAACTGAGATAAATCATAGGATTGTTATATATATTCACTAAATTCAGAAGAACAATTGCTATTGAAATAAGCATGAGATAAATGGCATACGTTTTAATTCCAAAATATTTTAGTTCCATTTAGATATTCTATTTAGATATTGAGAATTTCACTTAGTAGAACAACAAGTAGGTCTTTTATCTACCAATACTGTTTTGTATTTTTTATAGCCATTCATGTCATTTGAATGCAGGAGACTTTGAACGTTGGCTCACCCCAAACATGTATGCTGTGATGTCTTGGAAATGGGAATAATATCCCTATTGCAAAGGCTATTGTGAAGATTAAATTAAAATAAAATACATTGTGTGTATTAATATACTTGTATATTTTAAATGCTGAATTAATTCTATTATAATTGAATGATTCAACTGGCTGATAGGACCTAAGTCCTTCTGCTTTTCAAACTGTTGCTTAGGTATTGAAGACATGTGCCCCCTTCAGAGTCCTTCCATGATACTTCCCAGGGAATCATTCTTGGGAAGAGGGAAATTCTTGTGAAGTTGTAGTATCTACCGTGCAGCAGAGAGCATTTACTCTTCCTGTATCCACACATGTAGAAACACTTATACATCATATGCCCATATTCATAATATGTATCTATTCTAACTTATATATAGGATATATATATAATAAAATCATACATATAAAATAGAATTTGCCAGAGATCTTGAAAATACCAGTCCATGACTCGGCCTTCTTCTGGTACTAGGGTATAATAGATAACTAGCACCATTCTGTTATTGCTAGGATGCCTTTTAAAGATAACCCCATGCCCCAAAGTCTGAGTTTCTCAAACTACAGTGAAGCAATGAAACAATTCTATGTGCCCAAATAAAAGCCCTGGAACAAAAAGAGAAAAAGAAGAAAAAAGTTCTTTCTGTAGAGGAGCTCTAAATAAAAAGTTGGATATGTACATTGGAATAGGGTAGATATAGGGATCCCTGGGTGGCGCAGCGGTTTGGCGCCTGACTTTGGCCCAGGGCACGGTCCTGGAGACCCGGGATCGAGTCCCACATAGGGCTCCCGGTGCATGGAGCCTGCTTCTACCTCTGCCTGGGTCTCTGCCTCTCTCTCTCTCACTCTCTGTGTGTGACTATCATAAATTAAAAAAAAAAATCAGGAATAGGGTAGATATAGAAATCTCTATAGATATCCTTATAGATATAAATCTTTATATATTTAGATCCTGCTATATCCACATATATGGTAGTTGCCTTAAAGATCATTAACTGGTAAAAATGATGACATATATTTATTATTTGTAAAAAATTAGAAATTTATTTTTTTTAATTAGAAATTAAAAATCTGCTTTTCTGTTTTAACAAACAAGTGTTAGAATGAATGTAATTAGGGAGAAATAAAATTGGAGAGTGAGTGGGTAAAAGAATTTGTTTTTAAAAATGAAGCAGTCCTTCAGGAACTTACAGTTTAAGTTCTTAGTGATAGAGGGAAAGACAAGACAGTGCCGTAAGGTTTCTTCCAATCGTAATCATTCCATCTTTGGAACTCATTCTGAATAAAATAAACATTTTGAATAAACTGATGAAAACCACATGGTGAGAAAATCAGGTTCTAAAGTAAAACATATACTGGACCTGAAAATACAGAATAATAATGACCTCTTATGCTGAATATGATTTCTTTTGAGAAGGCTGATTTCTAGTAAAAAATGACTATATCAGATACAAGAGCATCCAGTAAATGCATTTAGAAATTATTCTCCCTTTTTAAACACAGCAGGAAATGGAAGGAAGAAAATCATTTTAGGAAACCTATTGCAACATGGTAATATCTAAAAAATAAAGAAGTTAAAATCCTTCTACCAGAGCATATAAACTAGATGCCTTGGCACAAATCGCTCAAGTTAAACACAAATCCAAACTGAATAAGTTAAAAAAAAAGAAAAAGAAACAATTAGGCATCTCGATCAATGTTTTCCCCAAGATCAGAAATGGGAAAATAAATGCGTTGGCAGCCAATAAATGAATGGATAAGGAATTATTAACAATTTTAACAATTTTCTTAGAAACAAATTCGCTTGGAAAAATTATATAGCTCTGTCTTTAACCTTGGGAAAAATCACAGGTAAAATATTAGGTACATTAACTACAAAGGGCTCATAAATTTTACCTTTTAGGGAGGCATAAGCTGCAGGTGGTCTGGATGGCAAGCTTCCACTTCTGTATAGGTCCATGCATTTACTCCTGGGCATTAAGGAAAAGCAGGATATGGATTTGGATTGGTTTTGGACTCAGACTATCTCCATCTGCATCTTAATTTCATTCTATGAAAATCCAATCACAATCTTCTATTTGAAGAACATACTCAAAATAATTAACAACAGGTATGTCACACTCCCATATGTTCAGGAAAAAAAAGGCCATCTGTAGTTATCCAATATGGCCAAATAGATGCTAGCTGAATATCAGCTTTTCTTCTACTAAAATATAGAAGTAAATCATTTCCAAAGCTTATGTCCCTTCCAGAGGGGTTCCGGGTTCATCGATATTTAACTTCCTCCTGAGTATCACCATTTGATTTTTCAAGATGCCAGTTAATACCAAACCTGCACAAAACTAACACATGTCTGATCCACAATACCTTCTGCTCTCATCCCTGAGATCCCTATTTAAAGAACAACACTACTATCTGACCTGATTAAAAACTATTGTCTAGGCCGAAAGCCAAGGAAATAATGATTTTTTTTACCTTGGAAATTTCAAATCTTAATTATATTAAAGTCACATTACAAAATGAGAACCTTATGGAAATATCAGGAGAATGGGTAAATGAGAATGCACGAGTCTCCTTGCACAACTGACCCAGCTTGAGGACCTGCCCAGATCCTTGCACCGTGCACGGAATCCTTTGCCTTGCCATAGCAGGCCATGAGCTATTTCCATACATGGGAAGTATTTCCATCTATATGTCGACACAACAAATGGTATAGATTTCTAATCAGTGTGTTCATTACTAAAAACTAAAACTAAAACACTCATGCTTCTAAGGCAAAGCTTGATCTTCCTTACAGGCACAGAAACTGGTCTTGCATAATTTTAGTGGGTTTTTTTAAGTCTTTATTGAAATTCCAGTTAGTTAAGACACAGTGCAACATTAGATTCAGGTGCACAATATGGTGATTGAACACTTCCATACATCACGTGGTGCTCACCCCAAGTGCGCTCCTCCATCCCCATGACTTAACTCATGCTCCCACCCACCTCCCTTCTGGTAAGAGTCTGTTTCAGAGAATCAGTCTTGACATTCCAAGTGGAGCAAGTAGAGAGGAGAAGCTGTAGATGTTTTAGGAGGCAGTTTGCTTAGGCTCCGTAAGGCACCTTAAAGGGTTTTGACCTGCATCCTAAGCATGACGGGTATAGGATAGCTCTGTGGTTTGACTACTACACTGTAAGATATGCTAAGATTTGACTCGGCACTCTGACTTTTTTCAACATTACTCAGTGTTGGCTAATTTCTAAGTTGCTTCAGTATCCAAACATGTTACTTTCAAGCTGTTTTCTTCTCTAGATATGATCATTTGCATTTTACACGGTGAAGTTCATCCCATCTTATTTTGCGCATATTTCTAACTTCTTTATGAATTATTTGATTACATAATCTCCTGTGGACTTGGAAATACCTTTTAACAATGACTAAAAATTTTGTGAACTCTCCATCTATATGTTCTAATTTTAAAATTATCAAATGGCACAGGGCATGCCATCTTTCTAGTCATTTCCTTTTAGTATATTAGTGCCCATATGCTTACTATTTTTGAGCAAGATTCACAGAATATCATACTTATCAGTACAGTTTTATCAGATATATAGAAATACTTCAGTGAATTTTTTCTTAGGTATATATCATGGGATTTTTACATAATATATCTAAAGTATTTCATATGTCGTTAATATTTCTTTATAGGGTAATGGTTTCAATGAATTTAAACAATATGACCTTGTTTATTTGAAACATAAGACCAAGCAATATTGTTTTTGATTTTTTAAAATATATTTAGATGATGATACAATAAACAAAGATACTCTCATTTTCTTTTTCTTTCTTTTTTTTAATAAATATTTTATTTATTTTTTCATCAGAGACACAGAGAGAGAGAGCGAGAGGCAGAGACACAGGCAGAGGGAGAAGAAGGCTCCAGGCAGGGAGACTCAATCCCGGGTCTCCAAGATCACATCCTGGGCTGAAGGCGGTGCTAAACCACTGAGCCACTTGGGCTGCCCAGATACTCTCATTTTCAATCAAGATCTTGATCAATAAGAATTTCCAGCTCAGTTTTTCTAGATATAGAGGTATTTTTAAGACAAATATCTAGATTTTAAAAAGTATCACTCAGTAATTCAGTCTTTTGTTTACTAATGGAGAAACTGTTTTAGTTACCTTTTATGTCACTATTACAGAGGTTAAAAAATTAAACCACATTAGAACTGGGTCTTCCAAGAGCTAACATTCTTTGTTTCACAGTAAATATATTAGGCAACTAAACAGATAGGATTTTTTTTTTGCTTTATTACTGAATTTGAAAAAGTAGTAATTGTCTTAAAAAATAAAGAATTGTTTTAATTAAAGGAAATGAAAGTAAATATAATTTCTATGAGAAGCAAAATATTTAGCATTACTTTATAAATAATAGTGATGCAATTTTTAAAGCCTCAGCAATTAAAACATGACTAAATTAGGGGCGCCTGGGTGGCTCAGTCAGTTCAGCATCCAACTTTTGATCTCAGCTCAGGTCTTAGTCTAAGAGTTGTGAGTTGAAGCCCCATGTAGTGCTCCACATTGGGCTCCATGCTACATAGAGCCCACAAGAAAAAGAGGAGAAGAGAAGGAGAAGGAGAAGGAGATGGAGAAGGAAGGAAGGAAGGAAGGAAGGAAGGAAGGAAGGAAGGAAGGAAGGAGGAGGGAGGAAGGGAGGAAGGGGAGGAAGGAAGGGAGGAAAGGAAGGGAGGAAGAAAAGAGAAGAAAGAAAGAAAGAAAGAAAGAAATAAAGAAAAGAAGAAAGAAAGAAAGCAAGAAGAAAGAAAGAAAGAAAGAAATAAGAAAGAAAGAAGAAGCAATACCGAAAGAAAGAAACGAAAGAACACTACATTATATTCACCAGGACCATCCACAAATAATAAATATAAATTGTTAAAATAACATGCTGGTTCGCCTACATATCTCAGTCTGTTAAGTGTCCTACTCTTGGTTTTGGCACAGGTCATGATCTCAGGGTCTTAAAAAATACATGCCATATACAGATAAAGGAATATGCTCATAATAATCTTGAGTGATAAATAGGACAAAAATAGTGTATCCCTCTGATCTCCATTTTATTGTGTAGAGATTTATGAATATGTATACACAAATGGTAACAAAAGCAAAAAATTGAACAAAGATAACTCAGGGGGGGAGCATAGATATAGATACTTTTTCAAATTTTTTTACAGCAAAATTTGGAAAACATCTTACTTTTATAAGAAGGAAATTTCCCCGTAAATATAGCCCCTTCATAAACATCTGAGAACTATGTGGTATATGTATAAAATGTAAGGACTCTGAAAGATAAATTAAATTGGTGTTATACCAAGAGATTGAGCTGAGTTTACAGGTTCTGAGATGGAATAATTATTTCCACTAAAATAATTCATCAACAAAGGTTTTATGTACAGTGTAGACTTTTAATTGAACCTTAAAATTTAAGACTGAGGCACACCATAGTCAAAAGCAACAAGGCATAAACATATGTATTTTGGGGTAAAGATCATAGCTATTTTTGTGAGGCTAGAGCAGAGCTTACATGAAGGAAGCCCTTCTAAGGAACCGGAAATTTTCCCAGCAAGTGATGGTAATCTTTCATTGTCCTATAAAATGAAATGAATAAATAAAGGCTGAGACTATCTTCCGTTACCCGGTGGTAAAGTGAGCCCATTCTCCTTAAGTTTCTCAAGTCAACTATCCACTCAGTGATTGGTTAAATGAGTCATTGTCCAACTTCCTCCCCCAAGACAGGGAAGTCATGTTCCATGGTTATACATAAAAATAAATAAACATGAAAATTGCAAAGATTTCTTGAGATTAATTTTACTTCGCTTTGGGTAAATTCTAAGGCTGCAAACACTTTACAACCTTTTCTCTAGAGTCCAACACTTTTCTTTTTTTTAGATGTCTCAAGACATCTTTCTTCAAAGGATGTCAATCTAGACTATTTTCCATGAAACTACTCAAAGTTGCATAGACACTCCCTAAGAAAGTATTTTAAAATGTTTTTCTTTTTCTCCAAGATTACAAATAGTTTCTCTTCTTTCAAATTCTGTGTCAGAGGTTTAAAGACTCTAATTTAGGGAAAGTTGTGTAATAAGCTTTTTTTAGAAAATTGAAATATTCATATTCTAAACTGCTTTAGTATTACGCTTTGACAAACTTCAAAGGAAATATCTTCCAAAATCAAATGAGTTTCTGAATATTATTTTTCAGAATAAAACACCGAGATCGTTTTTATGGTACTATAAGATAATCCCCACGTTTCTTAGTTAGACCAGTTGATCGACATCCTTGGACTTAAAATAGCAGCACTCGACTGTTGAATTGATATACTGCAGATGTGCATTATTTCATAGTTTGGGGCATATCTGTAACATTCAAGTGATAACCAGATAATTAAATCCTCTGTCTAGTGTATTTTCTAAATTTAGAAACTTACTAAAGAGCTAACTCTAGGTGTCTCCATCAACATTCTGGAACGTGAAGGGAGGACTTTACAATCCTGACACAGAAACCAGTGATAGGACTGAAAGGAAAACAGCAAGAAGTTTGGAAACTGGCTGTGGAATCACACTGATGTCGTTTAAAGCCCATGTCTGCCACTAACTACTTATGTGACTCTAGGCAAATTTCTTGATCTCTCTGTGCGACTATTTTCCTCATCAGTAAAATGAAGGTAGAAATATAATTTAATTTAGAAATTTTGAGAATTTAATATTATGATACCATCTAAGCAGCTAGACACATACCTGACATGGAATAAATGCCCAATAAAAATATACGCTATTATTTTATTTTAAATAGTGGTATACAGAGAAAACAATACCTAATTCCATTGTTTCAAAAGAACACATATCTCAATGCTGAGCAATTTCTTATGAGACCTTACAGATATACTTATAGCTTTTTTTTTTCTCTATTGTTTCCTCTAGAGTTATTCAGAAATGCATTTCCTTTAAGCAAGTTCTAATGGCTGTCACTATGATTTAAAGCTTTCTGCAGAATCTTTCACATAGGGTATGGCTGCCTAAATTACTTTGGACCTAATTTTAGATAAACTGCCATAGCAAGTGTTGAATAAATGCATGAGTAAGCAAAGTAAAGCAAAACAGATATTTAACATTTGTGACTGGTGTTATCTTCCTGGAGTGTTTGAATAGAAGTAGTTTAAGTTGGTTAATTAGGTCCCCTCCCCCGCAATACACACACAAAACTTCACGTTCAGAGACATTACATTACATTCATCATCTTTCTGAAGGGCTTGTCACTGAATTACCTCTGGAAGAAAGAGAGAGGAAGAGAGAGAGAGAGAGAGAAATCAGATCAATTCCAGATGCATTTCCCTCCAAGACACCTCTCGTCTTCTAACACAATAACACTGAAGTAGAAGGAAAAACTCCATATTAAAGTACATTTAGTCCAGCAGGGATTTTTTTTTTTTTTTAGCAGAAAAGCTCCATAATGTAAATTATGTTGTCTTGGTAAAATGAATTTCTATTCTATCATCACGATGTACATTTTGATTATACACATTAGTTACTGAACTGAATGAACATCTTAAAAATAACATGAATTTGATACAATTAATTTGACAAGGTGAAAAATGGAAAGAATGACAAAATTCTACAACTTGTAGTTGACTTTTAAAGACAGCTGAATATATCATGGTGATGAAAGCATGGACTACGCAGGCAGAAACTGAGGCCCCTGCCTCCCTTACAATTCTTCCCCCTGGACTACCAACAAGCATGGAGCTCTCCTTACAGAGCTGTAGCTAGAAATGTAGTATAAAATAATTTCATCTGAGCAATATTATCTTCAAAATCATTACTTAAATAACCTTTAATTAGTGTATGTGAATGATTTCCTCTTCATCAGCTATGATTTTCTGTAGGCGGCCCTAGCAGGTAACACCAGACATCAGTCTCCAAAACTTCTCCTTAATACTCAGTATTACAAGTGTTTCTACTGAACTGAATGCAAACTTCAAATGCAGAATTGACCACATGGTGAAATCAATAACGTGCACCCAAATGCTAAATGAGATCAAAGAAAAAAGCCATAAGAAAATAGACAAATCAATAAACTGATGAAAGATGGCTAAATGCAAAGTTATTATTATCAATCATAAGCGCCAAACTCACTTTTGAAATGTCAAGAGGAAAGTTGAACGTCTAAAAAAAAAAAAAAGAAAAAGAAAATAAGTGCTTTATTAATTAAAAAAGCATAGTTCTCTTGTCTGAAAAATTGAATACTTGCAACTTTAGGGTATTCTCATAATTACGAAAAGGCCTTTATTGATAGTTGAATCATTTAAAATTCTTCCTACGTCTCTTTAGTTTATATTCAATCACTGCAGATTTAGTGGACTTCCAACACGGTGAATATTTTCATACAGTTTTGGGAAAATGTTGTTCTGAGCCCTTGGAAAGTCAACTACTATGAAAAAGCGTGTGTCCTGACAACCCACCTGGGTATTAAACCACACTTAACGTGACAAAATCAAAGATATTTTAAATCCGGCCCTCTGGCTCGCAACCACGCATTTTCAGACCATCAGAGCCAACTGCTGCCACACAGTCGAGGTAATTCAAAAGGATGCTCTCTGCCAACACAGTTTGCTAAGACTGTATCGCTACTCTTGTTTGGCCGCCCAGTCTTCTCCAGGCCTTGTGACTGGTGGCAGCCTTAGTAGATGAGCTGCAGATTTTCTGCATGAGCACGGACACCAGTGTTTTCCCAAAGCATCCCACAGTTCCAGTTTCTGTCCTGGCACTTGTAGCGGCATCCTTCCTGGCTCTTGCTCCTCTTGGTAACTTTCTATGTGCATGTGGATTCCACTCTACAAGAATGCCTGCATCCTTTTCACTCACCAGGCAGCAGCTACCACAGTCTTAGAACCATTGCGCGCAGGGTGAGGGTCACCGTGGCAGCTGGGGTAAAACATTTTGGTTGTTCAGTTCCTTGCTCCATGAGAACTTGTTAGAAATGCAGGTGTATCCCACCTGGACCCACTGAATTAGGATCTGCCTTTTAAAAACCCCCCTGGTGATTCAGATACACACATTACATGTTTTTGAAATGGTCAAGCTGACCCAGTTCGTTCAGCTGGGAAAGTAAGATGGTTCCCTCTCTTTATTCCCTCGTGTTGGTGTAGTTGGAGGGAGGTGGATGGAGAGAGCATGAGTGAGTCAAGGTAGGCCATTCCCCTCCACTGCCCAGACCACAGATGAAAAGGGCTACACGAACACAGGCCGTTGAAGCACACTAGCTACCAAGCAGTCCAGCTCTCCAAAACAGGTCTCCAACAGTGGGGTTTTATCTCCCATGACCCATGTTATTATAATACATAAATATATGAAGCCGATATGATACTAAAATCTTCTATAAAATGTGTGGTAAGTAAGCATTCCTAAAAACAAGCTTCATTTTGGGAAAACCTACCAAACTATATTTCACCATTAACAGTACAGAAATTGTGCTCTCCAGCCAAGTGAACCCAGAAGACCCAGGATAAAGGAGAGAAACATATTTTTAGAAATAAAAAAGCTGGGAATAAACACACTTCTTTTTTTTTTTTTTCAGGAAGCAAATATCTACTCCTTCCATTATGTATGTGAGTGTGTGTGATGTTTTTAAGACCGTCTCATCTTCAATGCTATGCACTTTCAGCGTGCATGCAATATTTAGGGAGAAACCTACTTCGAAATATAGTTCAGGCTCAGAGGCTGAAAATTTGAAGTCTGTCCCCATCTGCACCACTGATTCCATCTACAAAGCAATAGCAACTTCACAACAAGGGTACAAAGGCACTGTATAAAATATGTGTAGGGCATGTCTCCCACAATGAAATAAAAAGGCTATATTTCAAAACATGGCAGTCCATTTTAGTAAAGGTGTACACTGCCATCCTTAAAATAAATGCTCTGTGCCATGCATACACCTCGCATAGGCATACAGCACGTGTCCACACTACAGGTTTGATAGAATAATATTATTTTTCACTGTTGGTTCACAGTATACACAACTGTGTAATTTTCCTATTTATATAAAAAGGCAATAAATATAAACTATTTTCCAGTAAAATCCAACAAAGGGATTTTAAGTTGTAAGAGTAATAAAAATTTAAAAAAAAAAGTAATAAAAATTAATCCAATGTTTTTCTTTATAGGCATTTGCCTGGATTATTATTAAAATGTTTAAGCTTCATTACTAACAGTTCTATTCATCACTGTTTCTTTGGAAACTTCTTAGAACAATCCCTATTTAAAAACTAAAGGATTCTTCTGAACTCTCTGATATGAAAGATAAATAGTGTTTCCATATCCTTGGGATTTGATCTTTTCTCTCTCTCTCTGAGTAGTACATTTTTATCATAATTCCTAGAGGATAATTGTAAATATTGGAATTACGACTTACTCCCCCCACAACATGCACAGAGACTAAAAATATTCTAGATCAATATTGCTTTTTATAAAATCCATGGGTCCTTTAAAACCTGTTGTTGGGGATCCCTCGGTGGCTCAGTGGTTTTGTGCCTGCCTTTGGCCCAGGGCGTGATCCTGGAGTCCCGGGATCGAGTCCCGTGTCGGGCTCCCTGCATGGAGCCTGCTTCTCCCTCTGCCTGTGTGTCTGCCTCTCTCTCTCTCTCTCTATCATAAATAAACAAAAATAAATCATTAAAAAAAGAATTTTAAAACCTGTTGTTGTTGTTGTTTTCTGAGGGAGGAAAAAGTCCTCATTCTTGATTAAAGTACTATTCTTAAAATTTTCCAGAACTTCTCTAAACATTTGGCTCATAACAATGGGTTCATAAACTATGTGTAAATATCTCAAACTTGACAGATAAGCAGATTACATATGGAAGTTAAAATCAGACATTTTCTAAATAGTTACTCAGCTAAGGAGTTCTACTTTCTTAATCTATATTGTAAATACTGGTAAAATACTACAAATTCATATAATATGTGAGGTTATGAATTCTAAAGTTGTTTGTCTAGTGGTACAAATCCGTGTCCTCCAGACGAAAGGCAGAGATCCTGATCCCAGTGTAGCTGCTGATTGATGCTCTCCTACACCATTTTGCTCCCCAGTAATGAAACCTGTCATGATGGGCTAATGGTCAGTATGAGCTCGTCAGTTTCTACTCCTGTAGAAAATGAAGGTTCCGCTGGACATGGTCTGTAATCAATTTTATTCACTTCTAATAGCACGGATACTTGAGAAATTATGAAGGAAGCATTCTATTTCTGTTATAAGATCTAGTGAAGGAGGGGCACTGGGGTGGCTCAGTGGATGAGCGTCCACCTTGGGCTCAGGGCATGACCCCGGGGCCCCTAGGATCGAGTCCCACATCGGGTCCCTACAGGGAGCCTGCTTCTCCCTCTGCCTGTGTCTCTGCCTCTCTCTCTCTCTGTGTCTCTCATGAATAATTAAATAAAATCTTTTTTAAAAAAAGATCTAGTGGAGTAGAAGCTCAAAGCACCTGAAAAATAACTGAAGTGTAATCCTCCAAGAATAAGGGCTAGCTGGAGCTTTGCTGCTCTGTGTGAACTACAGAAAATAATCTGAGGGTCAACATGTTATAATGAAAGCAACACAACAAAAGCTTTCATTGTGGGGAAGGGAAGGCTCCTTGTGGCCCTACGCGCTGATGTCGTAGTGCCAGGTACTAATGCTGTAGGCACCTACACTTAAAGGTGGGGGCAACTGCCCTTTCTACCCTAAATCCTCACCAAAGAAAAGGACAAGGACAGGACAACAGGCCAATAAGGAAATGCCTACTCAAGATCTCAAGGTTTCAAGATTTCAAGGCAATAACATGATGCCATGACATGTTTCCTGCCCTGAAGATCTGGATGTTTATTAAGTTTGTAGGGAGACGGCACCTACGGAACGCAAATTGAGGTTATGTAGGATTTTATAGATCTTTGGCCATTGATTCAGATTATTACATGCAAATCTTACACATTTGACTTTCAAACACATTTTAGGCATAAAATTAAGTACAGTCTTGAAAATGTACAAGAATTAGGGGAAGCCCTAAATTAACTTCCATAATTTTTTCATGCATATGCTTTCATTTCTAAGTGGTATAAGTAATTTCCCAAATAATCAAAATTGATGAGCATCTGCAGTCCTTCTGAATAATATTTGGACTGCAGAGCTATCATGTATTAATCTTTTGTGTTATATTTGCAGTATGCAAAAGTATAATCACCGCACATTTTAGTTCAGCTCTGTTCTCCCCAAGAGGACGTAACACAGCAGTGTAATATAATGATTCCGTGAAGTCGTGCTACTAGGAAAGCACACTGGATGGATCATATCCATGTCCTTCAACAATGATCGAGGCTGACACAAGAAATATCCACATACCAGTCTCAGCACCTGACATTTAACATGTTGATGGATCCAAGGAGCAGCTTCTGGAAAAAATGATGAAACAAAGTCTTGAGAAGCATGAGGTGCTTTGTGTCAAGTACAGTCAAACGCAAAGAGAGATGAGGATGGAATTGAGGGAGGAAAAGCTGCAAAGGAAAGCGAAGGTCCATACTAAGCACTTAATCTAAAGCTCGGAATACAGAAATAATAGTGAGAGAAGAAAGCAAAGTACGGCACGTGGGTAACCCAACGTTTGAAGGAATTGAGATAAAAGTCTGTAGCACCTTTTCCATATCCTGTTCCAACTGCTCCATGTGGACAATTTAGTCCATGGTCTCTCTTTCCCCTGTGCATCAGTAATTCTTTACATTTTTTTTGTCCTCATGTTCTGTTCCTTTGCCTTCTTTCAGCCCTTAAATTATGTCCCTCCTTTCTCAAACCTAATCTTTCAGTCAGACAGCAATTTCTGCAGGCCTTGCTCATGCCTCAAGAATAATACTTAGGGATAAAGGGATTGTTGTTCCAGGTCGCTCAGGAGCGGGGTGGGAGCTGGGAAATCATGCCTTACAAATAAAAGCTTTCCACAAATCACTTTATAAACTATTTTAATGATGAAGACGGTGTGCTGAAATCATTCCAAAAAAGGAGGAAATCATTCTAAAAAAAAAAAAGGAAGCCAAATGTTTCCATTAAAATTATAAGGAGAAGCTAAAATACAATATAGAATACATTATAAACCATCGAGGGATAGAAAGTAAAAAAAAAAAATACTATTTTAAAAAATATAAGTTTTTTTTTTTAAATAAAATTTTTAGAGGAAGCTGTGAGTGAATTAAGGAGAAAAGGATACTGATGAAGGGAAGCACTGGACAAATCAACAGGCCGAAAGCCCCCCTAGAAGCCGGTAACCCTGCGCTGTGCTGGGGGGATGATGACGTCTTAATAGACGTCAGAAACTCTATCTTAGCAAAGAAAGAATTTACTTCAAAAAGTGGATCGTGATCCACATAGTTCTAAAGCCTGTGGGGACATCAAATGTGTCCCCAGAGACCCAGAAGTAAAGACAAAAATAATGGAGCTGCCACCCAGTCCTGAGCAGCTTTAACCGTCACTTGAGAAGACCCCAAGATTCCAGGATCAGGTAGAGAATGAGAAGGGAAAAGGGGCCTCTCTTGACCAGCAGGAAACAGCAAACTTTGGGTCATTTTGGGGGGAAGTCAGTCCTTTCTCTTTCCAGTGACACAGATGCAGGCATAGCTATTAATCCTCAGTGGTTCTGCTCTTTGACCCTGTGATACGTGTAGGGAGTCGGAAGTAAGGGAATGAAATATTTCCCTTACGCCCAAAGACCCATTTTCATATGGCTGAGTTTTATGTGATTTGATTGCTCCAAAGGCTGGTTTAGAATTATCGTCGTCATGTTCAGTATCTGACCTTTGGAGGACTTGCCAGTGGCCTGAAAACACAAAACACACTGTATTACATTTTCCCCTTACCTGCGCTGTCATCTGTCACCGTGGCACTTGTTGAGAAAAGAAAGAAGGGAAAATACAGGGAGAGTTTTTTATGTATGACAAGCACCACTTTTCAAACACCAGTGTTTACCATACACCACGTAGTGTCTAATCAATGCTCCGGGTGGTTGGAGATCAATAAACAATTTTACATTCTTTGTTTTAAGATCCTATTGGCTTGTTTGGTGTGCCAGGCTTATAAATCCCAACTATGCCAAGTTTCTCAGCCTCCCTGAGCCATAGATTAGCGATCTATCGAATAGGGACAATCTCTATCCCTGTAGGTTTTATAAAGATTAAATGAGATTCTCTAAGTATACAAAGTTTGGCACATTGTAAAAGTGCAATAAATTGCAGCATTGTTTTTACGACCGCTATTGTTGTGGTTGAGATTCTCAATTTTTATCCCAGGGAATCCGCACACCTGCGAGTAAGCGTGTGCATTAATGTATACGTTTAAGACTTTAAAGGAAAGATTTCAAAATACGATATACAAAAGGTATATTTTGATTTAGAGAAAAAGATGTCATAACTGTACAATGAAAAGAAGACTTCCCCCAATGTGCTTATCTTGTATACACTCTGTGGGTTCAAACTTTTTATTGCATTTGGATTTCATTAATTTGAATTTTTTACCCTTTCTGTGTAAAACACGAAGGGAAAAAGAAGATATTGAAATTCTTATGTCTCATAATAAAGTAAAAGCTATAAACACTTCGATATATTTCTTGGTTTAAAAAAAAGCACTCACTCCCACACTTCTTGCCTTGATCAAATACTGCATTTGTGACCTTGAAAAAAAATCTTTTAACATTTAAGTCTTAATATTTTGACCTATAAAATCAGGTCAAAGAAGTTATTTCTGATGGTATTGATTGGAAACTCAAATTAGATGATTTATGGAAAAGTGCCGTGCCACTTAAGAAAGTTCAATGCAAACACTTGCCCTTCTCTAAAGCTGAAGAGGAGGAAATAGGCTAAAAATTATTACATGATCCCTTAGATCTGTTCCACCTTTCATATGGGGAGGCCATTTTTATGTATAATTTGTGAATTTATTTGTTTAGAAAGTCCATTACAATGGCACTATTTAAATTTCTGTGTTCCAGCTGAAGGAGTTTGGCCAGGCACTCAATGTAGTAGTAAGACACCTGCTGTCAGAAGGGTCCTGGTGGCCCACAGTCAAAGCCCATGCCTTCCCCGGGCCTCTGTCCCCCCGCCCCCCGCTCCCTGGGTCCCCCAGCCTCTGCTTCAGTCTCCTGAGCTCATTCCCCAGATACCCAGGCTGCTCCATCATCCACTCCTTTTCAGCTGCTGCTGTAAGCTGCTCCACTGGGAAGACAGGATGATCCTCAATCAATTCTAGGCAAAACTCAGACCTTCTTTTACCTTATACAAGATAGAAGTGTACTATATGGAAATATATTTCTACACTGGACCACTTATTATTTTTTTAAAGATTTTATTTATTTAGTTGTCAGAGGGAGCAAGCAGGGAGAGCTGCAGGCAGAGGGAGAAGCAGGCTCACTGTCAGGTCCCCCTGGGATCATGACTTGAGCTGAAGGCTGATGCTTAATGACTGAGCTACCCAGGCGCCCCGACATCAGACAATTTCAACAAAGATATGTTGTTCCTACTTATTCTCCAAAATTTTATTTTACTACTGATAGTTTTATATTAAATCGAAACTCATACAGTTGCAAAGAAGAGTGACCTCTATGTTTGGACCACTTCAAACCGTCCCACATCCACTCAAATCACTTGAATTCTTCAGAGTCGTTCAGATTTTTCCCCCTTTTCTGTGTAGAAATAGTCTCAGCATTGATTTTTTTTCAATTAAAATGGAATGATTTTCCTTGTTCTTATCTGTACCGAACTGTGACATAACCGAGTTGTACGCAGTTCTAAAATAAACAAGAACTCTTTCATATCCTACATCTCTGAACACATAAAAATATCTTTTCCTGTGTGAATACTTTTAGTAACTCATAATGAATGCAAAGGGAAACTTCTGCAAACTCTATTTGGATAACTTCGGCAAGTTTAACTTCCGTGCCCAAGAAATAGATGCAAATCCCCAAGGAATAGTAATTCCCATGAACCAAATCATTTCACCTAAAAATCGGCAGCTGTTGACACTGTAATACCTTGCAAGAGTGTTTGTAGCTGTGCATGATGATCATTATTAATATAAATGATTGCAATATAATAATGAGTTGCCTAGGTGAAAAAGGAAAGATCTAGAATAATTACAAACACATAGCATGGGAGTCTGAATTGCTAGATTTAAAACGGAGTGTCATTCTGCCTAATAAAAATCACTTTTGAGAGAGGTACCAGATTATAGAACAACTAATTATTATCGGACCATATCCAAGTAAGAATAAGTATTTCAAAAACACCCAGCGGCATATACAGTCATCAGCCAAAAATTGATTATTCACAGGTGGATTGCCCACACTGCAGTCTCCAGGCGCAGCAGATTTCCTTGCTCAGCTGCTTCATTTCACCTCAGGCAAACTCTGCTCTCCAGCCCAGCATTTCTACTGCTCAGTCAGGCTGCCCTCCCCTTTGAAAATTATACAAGGTCTTGGACAGCCCAATACTTGTGCCTCAGCTTTAAGAGGTCCAGTCGGCACCCCCCGGCCTTCCACTGCCTTTTCATTCTCAGGTGGCTCTCCCAGGTCCACAGGTAAGTGCATGCCTCCAAAACATTTCTACTTTGCCTTCCATTAGGAGGCACAACCATTTCCCTAGAGTATTACACACAAATATAAATCTCTTTCCAAGCCCCTCTCATCCCTACTTCCCTGCACAATATCCACTGCAGGGAATTGGGAGGGTGTAAACTGACCCGGAGACATTTTTAGTTGTAGTAAGCAGTTCTTAGAGGCTGCCTGGAAAGCTCAAAAATAGCAAAATAGAAAACCAGAAAGCCTTTATATCACTACGATTGGGACCCCCAGAACATTGGAGAGACACATGTGCTCTTGAGGAGTTTAATATTTACATAATGACCACATTTTCAAGAACAATTATAATCAGGCACTTATATTAATTTTCCAACTACTGTATTAAGGCCTTATAAAACTAAGGACTATATATATCCATGTTAACCCTGTATTCCCAGTGGTTAACAAGATGCCTAATACAGAATAGAGCTCAATGAATAACTATTACTTGAAAAAAAAGTGTTATGTAGAGAAATTATTTAGGGTGCCATTTGTTGATAGTTTATGAGAAATTCTAATTTGACCCAGTGAAAGAAAACGTCAACTGGTTGGTAGTAGTTAATAAAATACTTAAAGTGGTAAACATCCCCCAAAATAACTCCTCTGAATCACTTCCTGTAATTTATGGAGTTGATTGAAATGCAATTTGATTCCCCAATTGGGATGAAAGATTTAAAAATATCTTGCAAACTTTACAGTGAATTTCTTTTTCTTATAAGGTTAAGTTCTCTTTCATGTCATCACTGGTGGGGGCTCTATCCTTTCTCTTTTAATTCTTTCTTCCTTTTATCTTTGCCCCATTTTATTCATTCGGTATCTACTAAGAGTCAACTCCATGCCAGGTACTAAGCAAAAACAAAATACTCCCGATAGTCAAATTCTCAATGTCATAAAAACATCAAAATACAGGGAACATGATCTATTCTGGGACCTCAGAAAGGCTGCCCGGAATAAGTGACATTTAAATTGAGATCTGAGAGATCTAAGAGATACTGCTCTAGATCAGATTCATCAGAGCACAGATATTAAGATGAGTATCCGTGTGCAGGTGATGGATTAAGGGAGCACTCTCCAGAGTGGGAAAAGCAGGAGAGGAAAGGAAAACAAGTTAAACCAATGTGTGATGTGGGGCAAAGCCACAAGTACGAGAAGACTGAAGGCAGACCTTCGGGGAAAATATCAGATGTGGGCTCCTAGATGCAAAAGCACAAAGAAAGCAGTTGGGGAAGCATCCAGAATTCATAAAAGGAGCTCCTAGGAGATCTGGACAGACCAATGACATTATCTGCCACTGATGCCTGGAAGTAAGCTTTATGGAGTAAGTAGAGAACATTGCAGGCAGAAGGAATATTATTGCTAAAGTCCTCTAACAGAAGCATTCAAGGAACTGGATGAAGTCAAATGAAGAGAGCACAGGGAGACAAGACCAAGCAGCACAAAATGAGGCCACAAGCATGAAATGAGCTAGACCATTCTAGGCTATGAAGGCAATGTAAGCTAGACTAACCCTAGCTGCTCAAATGCGCAAATCCCCAAACGTCAGTGGCTTGGCATAAGCTTATTCTTCATTTACCTGAAGTCCAGTAGAGCTGTTTGCAATCAGTGAATGTGTTTTGTTTTGTTTGCATGGGGTGATTCATGACCCAGCTGCTTCTGTTTCATGATTTTGCCCTCCCTGTCATCTGGCAAGTTGTCTATATCTACAGAGACGATTGAGAAGCTCCAGTGACTACATAAAACCCCGACCCACAAGGGACAATTATTCCTTCCATTTATATTCCATTAGTGAGAACTCATTGAAAGAAAAAAGAAAAGAAAAGATGGGGGAAAAAATGGGAAATGCAATCCCTCCTAGGTAATTGCCTTGACAAATCCACACTCTGGAAAGGGAAACATGAAATTTGTTGGACAGGTTAACATTCTTCCCACCTCAACTCTATTATGAGTTTAAGTGTTTATCACAAAACAATGGAAATATTCTTAAGCAAAAAATATAACCAACAGTAGGGAGTGCTGTGAATCACTTTAACTGACATATAAAGTATAAATTGGCTATAGACAATAATGTATTTAAAAAAATAAATGGAGTCAAGGGTTAATAACAAAATGATGGTCGAGTAGAAATAAAAGATCATTAGATTCAAGAGTTTTAGTGTTGAGCGCCGGGTGGTATTTGTAAGTGATGAATCACTAAATTCTACTCCTGGAATTAATATTGCATTATATGTTAACTAAGTGGAATTTACATAAAAACTTGAAACATAAAATTTTCAAGTTAAAAATAAGTTTTTAAGAGTTTTTAGAAGATAAGTGGGCTTTAGTAGAATAAATGAGACATGAAGAAGACAAATTATTACAAATGAATTCTAGGCTTTAGCCTATATTACTGTATGAAGAGCATTTTCATTCACTGTCATAAGAAATATGGAAAAAGGACCATACTCTTTAGGGGCTGTATATGGGTATTGTAAATTTGTCTATGTGATTCTTGAGATTGAGATATCTTTGGTACACCCATATTGAAAAATCGCTTTTGTACCTTTGCTTGGCAGACTCTTTATATTTGAAAATAATAATTAAAATGTCTCTGTTAGGATATTATAATATCAATAAATGGCACTCATCTCCTCAATTCTCAAATTCAGATGCAACTCATAGAATGGGAAGTCAGACAAATGGAAATCAAATTTCCTTTCCTTACTGTTAAAGGTAACTGGAAACGTGACTTGACCCTGAAAACAAATTTTGTTTGCTACTTCTACATCCCAGAACTGAACATACCCATTAGACATAGACAGACTGCACAATTGTAGGCTTCTCCATACGGTCTTATCCTACAAAATGTCAAGGCATGCAAGAGCAAGGAATGCCTTCCTTCTGTATGTGAACTGTACTGCTGAGTTTTTTCTGCCAAACTAAGATAAGTCAATCCTATTTCCATGGAGAGTATGAATAAGAAGAGAAGTTGAGTAAAAAGCCAGCGGGAGGCCAGAGGAGCACTGTTGCAACTCTACTCATTTGGAAATATGAGGTGTTTTTTTTCTTCCTCAATAGTCATTTAATATTATTACTAAGCCCTGTTTTATTGTCCTCTTATCACTTATTACCACTTAAAATTATTTTATGGTTTTTACCTGTTTATATCTTTTTACCCTACCAGATTATAAACTCAAAGTGAGCGGCATTTTTTAAGAATTTTGGCTACATCTAGTCCTCAGATTCTAGAATAGTACCTGGAAAAAGGCAAATGCTCAATAAATACTTTCCACATAAAATAATATAGATCTAGAGCTCAGTGGGAAAGAGTATAGAGTGAAAAGATGAGGTCTAAGGCAGACTGTGATAATAATGGTCCCCGATTAACCACGCCTTCCAGGATTCATGGTCTTTGGTATTTTGATGGCACCACTCCTCCTATTAAGAGGTGGAGTAGATTTCCATATCTCTTTGGAATGGCTGGCCTCCTTATTATTTGTTTTGATCAACGAAATTTGACTTTACACTATGCGAAGAAGTATGAGCAAAACTACTTAGTGATGAGAGACCATGTGGAGAAAGCGATCTCAGAAACACACCTTTCCCTGACAAGGTTCTGGACATGAGAATGAGGTCATCTTTTAGCCTATAGACCCAGGCTTACCAGATGAATAAAGACGCGTGAGTGAGCCCGGATGAGACCAGGAGAACTATCCAGCCAACCCACAGAAACATGAGAAATAATAAATGATCACTATTTTAAGACATTAAATTTTGGGATGGTTTGCTTTATGCATAATTGAAACAGGGGCTTAGGACCAAGTTTGAGATTTTCCAAAACCCAATAGCTAGATAACATTATGGTGTTAAGCCCCATGAAAAATCCTGAATTAGGAAATGAAATATGAGTGTTCATCATAATCTACCATAATCCTTTAAACCAAAATCTCTCATGCCAGGAAGTGTCTGCATTTGGGCTGCTCATTGTTATGCAATCCTATTGTGGATTCTAATGTTCTTTTTTAAAAAAAGAAAATTTTAACAACAATCCTAAACTTTGTTGATTGAATCACCACTACTCTCTTATTTACTACTACTCTTATTGTTTCCTTGATTGGCTTAAGTTGGGTATATATGGCTATAGTAAATGAGCAACATGTAGTAAACTCTGAGTAGACACAAGGTTGAATGTTGCAGTTAAACAAAACTTACAGCCAATTTAACCTGACATTGCTGATTTGTATGATCATTATCACACTGTCAGATAATTAGGCATAAATGGTAAAGAGTTTCCCAAAAGAACTACAATTAGTATTACCTTTATAAAATAAAATATTTCCATAATCAGCTCTGGGTCAGGAGGCTTTATGGAAAATAAGTAAGAATAAATAAGAATACATAAATAAGAAGTCTTCTTTAAGATACTGAATCCTTACTATTGTATCTAGATTTCTAAAATCAGTTTGGCTGAGTGTGAATGAGGAAAATAGGAGGTTTGAAAAGCAATATATAAGGAATGATAAGAAATTTCCCGTGGGGACCCCATGGAATGCTCCTGGATCCAGAGGACAGATGCACTCAGAGCGCAGGTCTCTTCCTCTCGAAGTTTTAGACATGATGTTAGCCTTCCTTTTTGTTTTGTCTGACAGATATAAACACAGTGATACCAGAAGGCATACAGCGCAGACATTGAGAGCCTACAGATGCCAAATTTGCTGGGTTTGATCCATTACCCAGTGACTTGAATTGAGCACTTACAAGCCAACTCCCTAAACAAAAACTTGGTTTCAGAGCCAGAGAAATAGGATACAATTTCCACAGCCAAAAGGTTGGTACGGGATAATGAAAACAAGTCTGTTAGTAGATTAAGGCTTGCCAGAGTAAGTTAGGAACAAATGAGGAAGGCAATGTATGACTTCCTATCTCGTCAAAAATCTCACAAGTATGTGGTGCACGTGTGCTGAAATGGTTAAATGTATAAGATCAAAAGCCACATGATATTAGAAATACAGAAAATGGAATGAGATGAGAGAGTATTATGGTAATAACAAATGATAGGCCTTGGAAAGTATTAAATGTGAAGGGAAAGAGAGTGAAAAACTCTGCCAGAGTTCCAAAATGCCAAATATATGACAAAAATAATAGTGGTTTATTAATAGAAGAAGAGAACACGAGAAGAAGAAAACGATTTGAGGGTAGATGATAAAGAAATTCAGTTTATCAAGTTGTATTGGAAATGACATCAAAGCATGCAGGACAAATTTCCATAAATTTTGTGAGTAAACAACGAGTTGGAGTTAAAGAAGGAGTTCACAAGTAGAGATGCAAATTTAAGGATTTTTTGCAGTAGAAGTGGTAGTTGGAAGTTACGGAAGTAGACGAAAAGAGAAGAGAGCTAAGGATGAAAATAGACAAAAAAAAAAAAAAAGCAGTAGTGAGGTGTGGTTGGAGAATCAGAAGAATCACAAAAACGTATTGTTACAGACCTCAAAGGGTCAGGGTATTTGGCGTTAACTGCTAACAACCTAACTTCAAGATGTAAATGTCTTAGATTTTTCTTCCTAAATACTGGAATCTCAATCACCGTTGCACTTAATTGGTTAATACAATTTATTACGCAGATCAAATGGCTTATTTATTTCCTCTGTAATTATTGTGTTAAATAAGAGTGGGAAACATCTCTGTATTTGACTAGCAAAGTGCTGATTTGCTTTTCCTTCAGTCAATATTAATTTTTTGTTCCTCTTTGTATTTTCTATCACCCAATTACATCTGTAGTAATCTGTAAAATATGGCTCAATGGGGAACAGTAATTGTACTATTATTTGATTCCCTTTCCTTTATGATTCTCTGGTGAGTCTTGTTGGAAAGAACCTAGCAACACTGTGCATATTACTAACACATTGCTTTTCTTGTGTCTTCCCTTGGTGTCTCTGAAATCATAGCCCAAATGTTAATAGAAATTTCTGTATTTTAATAGGATGCTCTTGTCTACAAACTCAGTATCAACTCAATTATATATTCCAAAGCTATGTACAGTTTTAAACTTAATGCAAATCAGGAAATTTAATTTAAAGCCTGCAAGTTACTTAACAGTAACAAGAATTCCGTAAATAGAAGATGACTTTTTCATCTAATAGATATGAATTACCCATCATTTTAAATTTATGCTAATTCTAATAACAGTATTATACCATGAAAATGAACTTGGAACTGATGAACATTATCATTGGAGGCATCAAGAAAATTGGTTGTTAACTTCTTACACAGTTGAAATGGCTTTTATTATTGCCAATAGTCTGTTCTGCACCCCATCACCAAAATCCTCCATATTCCAGCAATGAACCATTTTAATGATTTTATTTAAAAATTCAACCAATGATAAAGAAAGAATATCCCTAAATTTAGTTAATCAATCTCCATCCTAGAAATATTCAGTAGAAAATGAAACTGAAGAAATCGCCGAGGCACTTTCTTTTTTATTATATGAATCTCTTTTCTAATTAGCAAAGAAATATACATATATATGAGAGGCTGAGAAAAAGAGAATATTTCTAATGTCGAGATTTTTATGGTAAATGTGAGAAATGTGTGGGGAAAAATCACTGCCTTTTACAAGGATCAAGATATTCATGCCTCAGGTATCTTTGGTTTGATTTGAAATTGAGTAAGCCCAGGATATTTATTTTTGTGCTATTTACTAGACCAAACTATTTGGTAGAAATGAGAGGAAGAAAAAAGAGGCACAATAACTAAAAATGGGAAAAAAAAACTGTTAAAACACCTAGCTATTTATAGTAAAAGATTGGAGTGTGATTCCTACTTCTAAAATCTATCTGGAGAGTATATGTTTCCCTTCTTGGTATCTCAAAATCTCTCTCTCTCTCTCTCTCTCTCTCTCGGTTCAGTAGGGCTGGATGAAAGAAATGCATCCAAAAAAAAAAAAAAGAAAGAAAGAAATGCATCCTTGTCACCCCCAAATAAGAAACAGCAAGGAAAATTGTCACTTGCACTAAATATTTTTAGAATGATAATTTCTTAGCCAAATTTTGATATATTAGGTAGTAGTGAGCTTCCTTGCTCAAATATTGACTCATTACAGTGTAGAGCTTTTTAAAAAAATGCTAAAAACGTGGAGTTGGTGTCAAAGAATAAAAAAATCCTTCTTACTAAATATGGTACAGAGAATTAACAAAATTAACGTCTCCTTAAAATTATTAAGGAGAACTTCTATTTTGGTGACAAAGTTGGAGACAAGTAGAAGAAATTCATAAATTTGCAAAAAATATGCTTAAATGAAAGAATATGAAGATAAAAATTATCTTATGTGGTGAGCTTCCGAGGTAGCATAATTTGCTTCCCATTCTGTGAAACCCCAGTATAACGAGGCAGGGGAACGGGAAGGGGCCAAGGAGCCCTGAGGAGGAGATCTTGAATGGGGTCTACCTTGGACTGGGAAATCCGCATGTACTCTGTTTAAGAAGATGCCATAGAAAAACAGAGAGCACCCACCGGATGCCAGAGGTTTTCTCCTACAACACTGGGTGATGCTACACCGGGTAGGTTTTCTGTTCAGAACCTAATACTTAGGAGAAAACCTCTAATCCAGAAAGATCAAGACGGCCTGTTCGGTTCTCTGATCTGCTGTGGACACGAAGTTAGGAGGTGACCTACACTCTGTGAAAGGAAACTGTCTACTTACAAACTGTTTATCAAATTCTCGGTGGTTTGTGTGTCGTCTAAGTCACCATTTGTAAGTTCTCCTAAAAAAAAAAAAAAAAAAAATTCCAAAATGATGAACACTATGTAATACCAATATGGCTTCCAGGGAACTCTACGAACCACATGTTTTTTAGTACAATTGTGGATGGTTAACAAAATCATAAAACCTTAGATTCATAAAAGTCCTTAGAATTGACTTCTTTCATGTTACAGTGTCAAGGAGCAAGAATTCTTATCCCCTTTGAGGCTCCTTCTAGCTGGGCTAAGATTCAGATTGACAGGCAACAAATCAACAGGGGAAAATGTAATGGGGACGCATACAGGAAATCCACGTGGATGTGAAAATCCCTAAGACGTTGAGGCAAAATGAGGTGTCTATGTCATCCTGAAACAAGGTGAAGGGGCTGGGGACCCAGAACTTCGGAGGAAAGAGCAGATAATTTGGTAATTCCATGTTTGTCCTACCAGCCAAATGAGTCACTCAGATAAAACTTATCTCTGCTAATAACCCTTTTTTTTTTCTGGAGAAGACTCCCAATTTAGATTCTTCGATATAGTTCAGAGAGGGGCAAAAGTTTCTCTAGAACCCACAGGTCTCAGTTGCCTTCACCTCAGAAAATCATGACAAAGTGGCTCATCTTGGCTGCCTGACTTCAGCCAAATGAGAGAAAGCCAAAAATGGATTAAATCAAATTAAATGAAGCCAAATGAAAGGTAGGCATTCCCTCGCTCTGCTATACCTGAAGGCTTTATTTTTTTTTAAGATTTTATTTATTTATTCATGAGAGACACAGAGAGAGAGGCAGAGACAGGCAGAGGGAGAAGCAGGCTTCCTGCAAGGAGCCCAATGTGGACTCGATCCCAGAACCCCAAGGTCATGACCTCGGCCAAAGGCAGATACTCAACCTCTGAGCCCCTCGGGAGCTCCACCTGAAGACCTTTAAAATAGCCAAAGTTCCAGTCTCCTGTTATACCTTCAGCGTGGGTTTAAAATAATGACCCAGCTGCTGGAAGACTAATATGTTAATGAAACCCACACAAACTAATGAATAAGCCTTCGAAGGCAACCCATGCCATTTGAGATAAGTAGTTTACTAAAATCAGCTCTTTGACAAATATGTAGGGGCAGATGGAAGCTTTACTTTTGTTAATAGCATACGCCTCTTTTTAGGTTACAGTCAAGATAGTTTTGTTATCCACCATAAAATTCCATACAAATGCCTGTAAATAACAGATGGTTTTTTAAACAAACATATTTCCCACTGTATCATCAGCATAAAGTTAGATACAGATTGCTTATTTTTGCTCTGATGCAGCTTCAGTGAACTCATCATTAGCACATCTTTGTTAAAATCAGTTTTAATAATAACTCAACTGCATCTTCAGAGTGTAATGTCAGAGGTAAAAATGTTGCGGCTAAAAAAAACCCATTAATAAGCCAATTATTTGTCTTCATTTTGTCAAATTTTAAATATAAATTCTGTTTTGACTAATGCAGCAATTAAATCTGTTCAAACTGTAATCTAGATACAAAGGTACATTAGCATAAATGTGCTTCTAAAAGGTATTATCTGAATGTTAAAGAGTGAAATGTAAAAAAAAAAATGTAAAAAAATAAAAATAAAAATAAAGAGTGAAATGTAACTCAGAAGTCCCTGCAGACGGTCCCGTCCTGCTGCCTGGGAGGTCTCTAGCTCCTCAGCTATTGGAGAATTCAACTGTCTACTCTCAAGCTGAAACTGTAGCCCTCAAACCGTAAAATCCACTTTTTTATATCATGTTTGCCCTGTGACAATGACCACTAACCACAGATCTTTTCTTTTTAAAAATGTTTATTTATTTTAGAGGGAGAACGAGAGAGAGAGAGAGAGAGAGAGAGAGCATGGAGGGGGAGGGCAGAGGGAGAGAGGGTCTCAAGCACAAGTCCCCACTGAGCACAGAGCCCCACGCAGGGCTCAGTCTCAACTCTGAGATTAGGATCTGAGCCAAACCAAGAATTCCAGACTCAATCAACTGTGCTATCCAGGTGTCCCCTCCTCTTATTATTATTTTTTTTAAATAAAAAGGCATCAGGCAAGAATCTAACTTCATTCTTTTGCATGTTGAAATCTAGTTTTCCAAACACCATTTATTGAAAAGACTGTCATTGCCATTGACAATCCCATTGATAAGGATTTTGGAATCCTTGTCAAAAATATTTTGACTTTATATGGGTCTCTTTCTGGGCTCTCTATTCTATCCCACTCTTCTCTATGTCTGCCTATATCCCAGTACCACAAAATTTTGATTTCTGTAGCTTTGTAGTAAGTCTTGAAATCAGGAAGTGTGAGCTGTCCAACTTTCTTTTTTTTTTTTTTAAGATTGTTAGGGCTATGTAAGGCTAAGCTGCATCAGAGCAAAAATAAGCAATCTATATCTAACTTTATGCTGATGATACAGTGGGAAATATATCCATATGAATTTTAAGATGATTTTTTAAAGATTTTTGCAAAAAATTGTTGCAAAAAACAACATCCTTGGGTTAAAGACAGGGATTGCAATAAATCTGTAGGTAGCCTTGGGTAGTTTTCACATCTAAATAGTAAGTCTTTTAGTCCATGAACATGGACTATCTTTTCATTAATTTGTGTTTTTAATGCTTTAAGCAATGTTTTCTAATTTTCATTGTACAAGTATTTCACCCACTTGGTTAAGATAATTTCCAAGTATCTTATTCCTTTTGATATTCTGTAAGTGTATTTGTTTCCTTAATTTCTTTTTTTCAGATTTATCCTTACTAATATATAGAAATGCAACTGACTTTTGTGTGTTGACTGTGTATCCTATTTTTCTGTATTTATTAGTTCTAAGTGTGTGTGTGTGTGTGTGTGTGTGTGTGTGTGTGATATTTAGGCTTTTCTTCATATAAGATGATATAATCTGCAGACAGAGATGATTTTTGTTTTGAATATTATGTTTCCAATTTAGATATCCTTTATGTCTTTTTTCTTGCCTAATCTCTCTGGCTAGCACTTCCAGCATTGTGTTAAATACAGTGGTGCAAGAGGGCATCCTTGACATGTTCCTGATCTAAAGGAAAAACTTTCAATCTCTCACCACTGAGTATGATGTTCACTGTGAATTTTCATATACGGATTTTATTATGTTGAGGTAGTTTCCCTCTATTTCTAGTTTATTGTGTCTTGATCATGAAAGGACACTGCATTTTGTCAAATGGTTTCTGTGCATAATTGAGATGACCCTGCGTTTTGTCCCCCCTTCGTTTTGTAGATGTGGTGTATCACACTGATTGATTTTGCACATGTTGAACCATCTTCACATTTCAGAAAATAATTCCTTTTGATCATGGTGCATGATTCTTTTAATAGTCTGAATTTTGTTTACTGATGTTTTTAAAGGTATTTTTTACATTAGTGCTCATAGGATACTGGTTTATAGTTTTTGTTTTTTATTTTTTGTTTTGTTTTTTTTAATTTTTTCTTGTCTTCATCTAGTTTTGGTATCAGATAATGCTGGCGTCATAGGTTCAGTTAAAAAATATTCCCAATTCTTTGTTTTTTGTTTTTGTTTTTGTTTTGCTTGGAAACAGTGGTGAAAAACTGGTAATAGCTTTTTAAATATTTGGTGGAATTTATGGGTGAAGCCATCAGGCTCTGTGCTTTTTGTTGTTGTTGAAAGATTGTTGATTATCAATTAAATCTCTTTACTGGGGATGTTTATTCAGATTTTCCATTTCTTTGTAATTTATTCTTGATAGATGTAGTGTTTCTAGGAATGTTTCCATTTCATCTAGTTTATTCAATTTGCCAGTGTATGATTTTTCATATAGTCTCTTAACTCCTATTTATTTTTGTAGAATCAATATTAATCTCTCCCACTTTCATATCTGATTTTAATAATTTCAGTTTTTTTTCTTAGTGAATCTAGCCAAAATTTTCTCAATTTTGTTGATCTGTTTGACAATCCTAACTTTGATTTCATTGAATTTTTTTCTATGGTTTTTCTATTCTCTTTATTAATTTAATCTTACCCTAATCACTATTATGTTCCTCCTTCTCCTGGCTTTTATGCTTAATTTTTCTAGTTCCTTAAGTTCTAAAGAATGCTTGTTGATTTGAGATCTTTCTTCTTTTTAATGAGCTTATAGCTATAAACCTCTCAGAATTGTTTTTGCTGTGTCCTATAAATTTCGGTATGTTATATTTTCATTTTCATTCATTTCTAAGTATTTTCTGTTTTGATTGTGATTTATTTTTCTCGTTGGTTGTGTAAGAGTTTATTGTTTAATTTCTGCAAATATGTGAATTTTTCAGTTGTTTTTCTGGTTTATTTTATCTCTAACTTTATTTCATTATAGTTGGAGATACAGTTTGTATGATATCTCTTTTTAAACCCATAACAATTTAATTTGTATCTAGCTTTGGTATCAGAAAATGCTGGCATCATATATATGGCCTATCCTGGAAAATATCCCATGTGCATTTTCAAAGAATGTGCATTCTCTTGTTATTGGGTATAATATTGTGCATGTTTCTTAAAAACTAGTTGATTTATGGTGCTTTTCAAGTTGCTTTATATATTTTGGTGGTCTGTTATTAGGTACATTGATGTTTATAGTTGTTATATGTTCTTATGAATTTTTTATTAATATATAATGTCTTTGTGTTCTTATAAGCTTTTTATTTAATGTCTATTTTGTCTGATAGCAGTATAGCTACTCCTCCTCTCTTTTGTTTACTTATTTCCATGGTCTGTCTTTTTCTATCTTTTCACTTTCAACCTGTTTATAGCTTTGACATAAAATGAGTCTCTTATAAACAGTATATGATTGTGTCCTGTTTTTATAATCCATTCTGCCAATCTCTATCATTTTATTGGAGAGTTTAATACATTTACTTTTTAAAAAAAGATTTTATTTATTTATTCATGAGAGACACAGAGAGAGAGGTAAAGACGTAGGCAGATGGAGAAGCAGGCTCCATGCAGGGAGCCTGACGTGGGACTCAGTCCCAGGACCAGGATCACACCTTGAGGCAAAGGAAGATGCTCAATCGCTGAGCCACCCAGGCGTCCCAATATATTTACTTTCAAAGTAACTACTGATTTAAAAGAGTAAGTAACTACTGATAAAAAGGGACTCATTTCTGTCATTTTTCTATTTGTCTTATACATTCCTTATAACGTTTTTGTTCTTCATTTTCTACCACCTTTTTTTATTGATATATTTCAGTGAAATGTTTCAATTCTCTTTTCTTCATATTCAATAGCTATTTTTTAGGTTTCTACAGAGATTATATTTAACATGCTGAGGTTATAAAACTCTAATTTGAATTTATATAAGCTTAGCTTCAACAACATACAAAAACTCTACACCTTGGGGTGCCTGGGTATGAAGTCAGTTAAGTTCCTGACTCTTGATTTTGGCTCAGGTCGTGATTTTAGGTTGTGAGATTGAGCCCCATGTCAGTCTTCATGCTCAGCCTCAAGTCCAGTTAGGACCCTCTCTCTCCTGCCCCCTTGCCCCTGTCCTCCACATGCTCTCTCTCTTTGTGTCTCAAATAAATAAATCTCAAAAAACAAACAAACAAACAAAAAAACAAAAAAAAACCTGCTCCTTTACAATTCTGTCCCAATCCCTTTCATTATTTTAGACGTCACAAAACTATATCTTTATACACTGGGTGAAAATGTACTAATTTTAATGTATTCGTTTCTTAAGTTGTGTAGATAACAAAATGTGAAGTTACAAATTAATGTTTTAATAATATTAGTTTTTAGACAAATACTTGCATGTTCTCTTTTAATATACTAGTTTCTTAATGGAAAAAAAGTAGAGTAACAGGCTATTGTTACAATTATAGTAAATGTATAATTGCCCATATGTGTACTTTACTGACATCTTTATTTCCTCATACAGCTTTGAGTTACTGTCTAGTTACCTCTTATTTCAATCAGCAGGACTCCTTTAACATTTATTGCAGGGCATGTCTAGAGGTGACAAACTTCATTATCTTTTGTTTATCCAAGGATGTCTTAATTTCCCCCTCACTTTTGAAGAGCTTATTTGCCAGATATGGAATTCTTGGTTGATGCTTTTATTTTTCTTTTACCACTTTTGACTATATCAACCCACTGCCTTATCACCTCCAAAGTTTTTGATGAGAAATCTGCTAGAAATCTTATTGAGAATCTCTTGTATGTGAGGAAGTCACTTCTCCTTTGCTGCTTTCAAGATTCTTTGTCTTTCAATACTTTATAATGCGTCTTGGTTTGAGTCTCTTTTTGAGTTCAACCTACTTGATTGTATAGTACTACTTGTATATGATTCATGAATAATACAGACGCAAACATACACACACATAAGAGTCTCAAAGGATTAGAGTAGTTAGGTGACATGCAAATAAAAGAAGCTAAGAAGTAAAACAGATACTTGAACCCAAAATTTTTAACTTACATCTTCCATGCTAGAACTGTAAAATCTTGAAATCCATGATCATATCCTGTTTCCTCATTTGTTCTACATGACTTTATTCATTCAATGTGTCAGTAAATTTATATATTCAAGGCTAAGCATCATCACCTCCTCTGTCAAATCCCAGTCTTTCATTGTGTTTCTGGCACACAACTCTGTTATCATTTACCACGTCATGCTGACTTTTTTTTTTTTTCATCTCTTACTCCTCACACTGTTTTAAGGTTGTAAACGGAATTGATATTCAAAATACTTAGAAGCCAGTTCAATAATATAAATTATAATAATATAATTAAAACAAAATTTTGAAAGCAGCAAGTATACGCTGCTTAGTAAGTTTCTGGCCTCAGCACAATCCTTGAAACATGACAAGTTCTCAACAAGATGTGAGGAAGAGAGGATGGAATTATGGCTGGGATGGGAAACATTTGCTTGGTAGTAAATTAAGTTACAAAGCTTGAAATTAGAAATAAGAGTATAGTGTTTAAGGACAGTGATGCCAGTCTGGATGGAATAAACAGTTTAGGAAAACAACATATGGTCTCATGTAATATTTAATTCAACTAGCAGAATTGAGTAATATAGAAAGCTCTAGTGAGTGTCAAAAATTGTAATTTATGATTTCAATCAGTTTAAATCACTATATTTAAAGTACTGCCAGAAGGAAGAACAGTATGCATCATGTGAAATCCAGACATTAGTCTCTATGGGTAAAATTATGAGTAAATTGATTTCAACAAATCCTAGGTCAGTACATTCTAACAGTTGTCACAAAATGGACTACCCTGTCATTTCATTCCTTGCTCATCTTTGGAAGTATTCAAGAAAATTTCAGGCGACTCCTTACCTGAGCAGTTCTATGAAGAACTGGGGACTGCACCAGATATATCTTTAATGGCTCATCAGGAATTTCATTTTTTTCTAAAATAAAATACCCATAGATTAGGGAGTCAGGATTCAAGGCCATAGGATTGCAGATTCCGTGGTTATTTCTATGTTTTCTATGGACAACAGACAGCAAAAAATCTCCAGTATGGATTTGAAGTATTTACAGAGGTATTAGGTGTCTCACTTTTCCAAGAGTCTGTGAAATATATTGAAGTTTTACTCTTTACTGAATATAAATTAAGCCATTTACTCAAATGATTATGGCATTAAGTTCTATTTTTCAACAAAAGTTTACTTTGCAAAAAAATGGAATATCTTTGGATATTATACTTTTAAATATTTTTTAAATATGTTTTTAAAGAAGAGGTCAAGACATAGTCAGTGATCCAAGTCCAATTTATTGCCTGTTTTTATAAGTAAAGTTTTTTTTTTTTAAGATTTTATTTACCCATTCATGAGAGACACACAGAGAGAGCGAGAGAGAGAGAGAGAGAGGCAGAGACACAGGCAGAGGGAGAAGCAGGCTCCATGCAGGGAGCCCAATGTGGACTCAATCCCGGGTCTCTAGGATCACACCCTGGGCCGAAGGCAGGCGCTAAACCGCTGAGCCACCCAGGAATCCCCCTATAAGTAAAGTTTTATTGAAATATAGTCACACTTGTTTATTTGCATTGGTATCTGTAGTTAATTCTGCACTTCAATAGAAAAGTTGAGTAGTTGCAACAGAAGCTATGTGACCAGCGAAACCCAAAATATTTACCGCCTGAATCTTTATAGGAAAGGTTTGTTGCCCTGTTTTAGAACTGTTGTTCACAAACAAGAGATCAGAGATTCATTTCTTATGAACCATATCAGATTGACCTGGGAAATATCAAATATCAAATATTACAACTTCTATGAATGGAAAGTTGACATAAAATAGTAAAATTACCAATTACACAAATATATATAATTATATATATATATATATATTAATATATAATATATATATATTTCTCTTATTTAGCAAACTCACTTTTCAGAGATATACTAGCCAAAGTATAAAAAAGGCTATACTATTCACTGTAGCACTATTTGGATTAGTACAAGGCTGGAAACACTCAAATACCATTAAAAGGGTACTGGTTGGATTAACCATGAATATCCACACAGTGATGTACTATGCAACACTATTAAATAAAGAGAACTGTGTACTATGAAGGAGTGATATCAAGCTATGTTGAGTAAAACATTGGAAATTAAAGTGTATACTGCTGTTTAACAATATGAGAGGTGTATATATATATATATATATATATGTATATATATGTTAACATATATAATATATTTTACTAAATAATAAACCAATGGGATAATGCACCATAAAAAGACTATCAAAACATGTGAGAGTCCATTGAATAGGTTCTAATGATCAAAATTAGGAAAATTTGAGCATTATTAAGAATAATAACTGCCATAGGGCCCCTGAGTGGCTCAGTCAGTTAAGCATCTGACTCTTGGTTTCAGCTCAGGTCGGGATCTCAGGGTTGTGACATTGCGCCCAGCACTGGGCTCCACACTCAATGTGGAGTCTGCTTGAGATTCTCTCCCTTTCCCTCTGCCCCTCTCTCTACTCTCTCTTTCTCTCTCTCTGTCTCTCTGCCCCCCCTCTGAAATGCATAAATAAAATCTTAAAAAGAATATTAACTGCCATGGATTAAAACACATCAAATATCTACTAATTTGGATGTATTTATAATTATGTTGTGAGATGCCCTCTCAGTTTTTATATTGGCAATGAGCAAAGTCCAAGTTTGTAACAAAATTGGAAATGATCCAAATGTGGTTTGTTCACTGGTTTTCAGATATAAAATGTGGGCTAACTTAAGAAGATCAGTCAAACTTACAGAAATTGTTTGGTAAATGTTTGTTTTCAAGTATGTCACATCATTAGGCTATGTTGTCCAGGTACGGATTCCATTTTAATAATTAGATGCCAGTGCTCACTTCTACACAGTTTCAAGATCTTATAAGTAATACTTACTTCCAGTGATCTTAGTTTAATTAAATGGTCATTATCCTAAGAAATCTGTTTATTTATTTTTTTTATTTTTTAAAGAAATCTGTTTATATTCAACCATTTTCTTATATGAATTTTTCTCCATAGATTTGAGTAAAAAGATTAATTTCTGCCTAACCGGTCTTTATTAATAAAAATTCAGATAATAAAGATTTTGCATTATTTTGAATTAAAATTATTTGGAACTATTTCCTAAAGGAGAAATAGAAGATTTTGTACAGATACTAGTAGTTTTTTAAAATAAAATTATTCGGGACACCTGGATGGCTCAGCAGTTAAGCATCTGCCTTCCGGCTCAGGGCGTGAAACTGGAGTCCTGGGGATGGAGTCCCACATCGGGCTCCCTGCATGGAGCCTGCTTCTCCCTCTGCCTATGTCTCTGTTTCTCTCTCTCTCTCTCTCTCTCTCTCTGTCTCTCATGAATAAATAAATAAAATCTTTAAAAAAATAAAAAAATAAAAAATAAAAATAAAATTATTCAACATTCTATCATTTCAGTAGGCCACTTATATTTGCCAGAAGATACCTTATGCCATCAAAATTCAGTGAATAAAAACTGCTTAACCATTAAACAAAAAAACTCAAAGAACAAACAAATAAAAAACACAATTGGTCATCTTATAAATGTGGTAAAGAACTGATTTGAAATTTTCAAAAAAGGTAAGTAAATTAAAATAATCTGAGACCTACCTTTTCTCTCCAACCGTACCTCTGTGTAACCAAGTAGTAAATGAGGCAATGTTTGCATTTTAGACATATTCCAAGGAATAAATGGAGAATTTTGTTGGAACATCACAATTTTACACCCTCTAGGTCATATCCAATATAGAGGAATTTGGAGAGAAGGGCACATTTTATAAGACAACGTATACATATAGTGAATAAAATCTAATGCTATGAAATTCTGTGGAGTACACAATTCTTTCCTCAATGAATAGCTTACAAGAAAAAAAATAGAAAATAAAAGAGTTTGAAGGGAGGTAAAAAAATGAAACTTGTACATCAGTTTCAATGCATGTTACCTAATTCAGATCCTGATTTAATCAGCAAGCTGAGAGGAAGAGGAGGGAGAGAGAGAGAGAGAGAGAGAGAGAGAGACCAAAAGAAAAGCCAAAAAAAAAAAAAACACCTTTATTAAGTTGAACATTCATGAGATAATTGAGATCTTACAGAATTATTTATTTTCAGTGTGATGAGGGTATTATGGAAATTTGGGGGGAAATAATTTTTGGAGAAACATATCCAAAGATTTATGGGAAAATGAAGTAAAGCCTGTTACTGGCTTCAAAATAAACTTGAGTTGAGATGGTACCAGGTAGGGATGGGCTGATACTGGATAGGGATTTGATCGTGGAGGAAATGGATTGTGGTAAAATAAACAAGATCGGTCATGCTGATTCTGTTGAAATTGACTGACAGGTACATGCAGGTTCATAATACTTTTCTCTCTATTTTTGTGTATATGTTCGAGTCTTTTCATAATAAAAAATTAAAAGAAACAGAAAAGTAGAAAAATCACTGCGGTAAGATTTTTAAACCACTACTGAGATATTATTTTTAAAACTCTTCTAACAATGCCTTTTCTTACAGTCAGCCAGATATGAAAAAAAAAAATTCAGAAACTGTTATTTTTTAGAAAAAAAAAGTTTTAAAAAGCTTCTGCTTTCTTAGTTCCAATAGACATAGTCACCAGTTTTATCCTCAATTATAAAATTGCTATGTAATGCATAATAAAATAATTTGAATCTATAATTGTCTCACTCTACTTTCCACTGCTCATGTGCAGCATGTTCGCTTTGCTCAGTAAAACTCCCAACATTCTTTTTTTTTTAGTTATGAGTTATTCAGAGGAAGAATTAAATATAGATAATTTAAGAGGTCTTTCACTGGAAGTTATCAGCCCATGCTAGCAGGCTTGCCTAGGAAACCCCAGGATGTACTCTTTTTAGAACTGCCCCAGGATCTGTAAGTTACAATTGCAAAACAAAGAGACTAAAAAATGTTGCTTTTCTTTGTATTCAAGACTGTCACTAATGGTGGGATTTTCTTTTGTTAGAAATAGAAAATCTATGAGGATTATTTTTTTTCCTCCAGCACTCATAGAAAATATGATAATATGTTTTTTTTGTCAGTCATGAGGGAAATTGGGTCCTCTCTCTTCTTTGATGATAGTTTTCTGAAACAAACCAAATAATCCTGCTATTCCACGAGATGGTAAAATAAGAGCATCCCCACTGTTCAGGAGCTGCCATCAAAGCCGAAAATAGATAATGTGGATTGTAAAGTCTGTTTATATTCTAACTAAATCAATTAAACTCTCTCCTTCCACTCAAAAGAGGGAGATTTATGTTCTAACATCCTGATAAGCAAATAATACTAGAGTCGAAATGAGCATTTCTCGTAAGAAAAAAAAAACTCTATGATCTTTATTTTTGTTGAAATATAGTCAACATATAATATTAGTTTCAGATGTGCAACATGGTAGTTTAACAATTCTATACATCACACAACGTTCACCACAGTGTGTACTTCTTACAATATAATTGACTAGACCTCTAGACTGTACAGTACATCCCCGTGACTTATTTATTTTACGACTGGAACATTGTACCTCAGAACCCTCTTCCCCCCTTTTCACCAATCCAACCAACCCCTCTCCTCTGCCTTCTGGCAACCCCCAGTCTGTCTGTATTTAGGAGTCTGTTTCCATTTTTTCTGTTTCTTTGTTCATTTGTTTGGTTTTTTAGAATCCACATATCAGTGAAATTATATGGTATTTGTCTTTTTCTTTTTGACTTATTTGATGTAGCAAAACACCCTGTAGGTCCATCCATGTTGTTGCAAATGGCAAGGTCTCTTTTTTTTTCCCATGGCCAAGTAATACCCCAGTGTGTGTGTGTGTGTGTGTGTGTGTGTGTGTGTGTATCACATCTTTATCTATTCATCCATTGATGAACATTTGGGTTGCCTCCACATCTTGGCTATTATAAATAATGCTGCAGTAAGCATAGGGGTGATATATATACATATCTATATCTATAAATAGATATAGATATACATATAGATATAGATATATAGATATAGATATATTTAGATTAATGGGTTTTTGGTTTTTTCGTTTCCTTTGGGTAAATACCCAGCAATGCAAATACGAGGTCATATGGTATTTCTATTTTTAGTTTTTTGAGGAGCCTCCATATACTGTTTACCATAGTGGCTGCACCAATGTACATTGCCACGGTGCATGAGGGTTCCCTTTTCTCCACATGCTTGCCAACCCTCGTTATTTCTTGTTTTTTTAACACTAGCCATTCTGACAGGTGTGGGGTGATATGTCATTTTGATTTTGATTTGCATCTCTCTGATGGTGAGTGATGTTGAGCATCTTTTCATGTGTCTGTTGGCCATCTGGATGTCTTTGGGAAAACGACTATTTAGGCTCTCGCCCCATTTTAAAATTGGATTATTTGTTTTTGTGTGAGTTTTTGAGTTGCACGAGTTCTTTATCTAGTTTGGATGTTAACCCCTTATTGGATATATCATTTACAAACATCTCCTCCTATTCTGTTTTGTTGGTTCCTTTGCTCCGCAAAAGCTTTTTATTTTGATGTGGCTCCCAAAAGTTTACTTCTGCTCTTGTTATTCCTGCCTGAGGAGAAATATTCAGCAAAGTATTGCTAAGGCTGATTTCCAAGAGGTTATTGCCTGTTGTCTTTTAAGAGAAAGGGAGACAGAACGTAAAGACTGCTAACTCTGGGAAACGAACTAGGGGTGGTAGAAGGGGAGGAGGGCGGGGGGTGGGAGTGAATGGGTGACGGGCACTGGGAGTTATTCTGTATGTTAGTAAATTGAACACCAATAAAAAATAAATTTAAAAAAATGCTAAACATATAAAAGCATAAAAAAAAGAGTTGTATCATTTCAGGTCTCAGATATTTAATCCACTGTGAATTTATTTTTGTGTGTTGTGTAGGAAAGTGGTCTGATTTCATTCTTTTGCTTGTAGCTGTTCAGTTTTCTTAGACCATCTATTGAAGAGATTTGTATATTCTTGTCTCCTCTCTTGTAGATTAATTGGCCATAGAAGTATGGGTTTATTTCTGGGCTCTCTATCCTGTCCTATTGATCTATACGTCTATTTTTGTGCCAGTACCATACTCTATTGGTTACTATAGTTTTTAGTATTGATCTGGGATTGTGACATCTCTAGTTTTGCTCTTATTTCTCAAAATTGCTTTCGTTACTCAGGGTCTTTTGGTTCCATACAAATTTTAGGATTGTTTGTTCTAGTTCTGTGAAAAATTCCATCAGTATTTTGATAACATTGCATTGAATCTGTAGATTCCTTTGGGTAATATGGATATTTTAACAGTATTAACCCTTCTAATCCATGAGAATTGTTACCTTCAATTTTTTTCATCAATGTTTTATAGTTTTTAGAGTACAAGTTTTTTACCTCCTTGATTAAATTTATTCCTAGGTATTTTATTCCTTTTGGTGCTATCGTAAACGTGGTTTTTTTAAATCTCTTTTTCTGCTACTTTGTTATTACTGTATAGAAATGCAAAATATTTTTGTATATTAATTTTGTATCCTGCAAGTTTACTGAATTAATTTTTTTGTTCTAAAAAATTACAATATGATATGATTTCAGTCTTCTTAAATTTATTGAAATTTCTCTCATGGCTTAACATGCAATCTATCCTGGAGAAAGTCTAACTCTTAACAAAACACATAACTTAATTTACATTTAGGAGGAAATTTGTCTTATTGGAATACCTCTGCTAGATCTTGCATTCCATTTTCAAAATCCAAGTTTAAAACAGGGGGTAGGAGAGAAATTAAAAAAAAAAATGTCTTACTATAGAGAAATTTTCAAATTATTCATTCTTAATTTATATTCACCTATATCCAGAGAAGCTTGAAAAAGAATTCTTAACATAAAGCAAAACTGAGAAATAATAGACCATTGAAAGTAATTAAAAATCCTGCTTATGGATTTCAAGGGAATATCCTCTAAGACTCTCTGCCTTGATTACTCTCCCATAATAATGTTACAATGGCAAAGTGACGGATAGAACACCCAACAGGTGATGCATTAAAATGAGAAGCTGAATCCTTTCTTTCTTCTCTCTGTGGAAGGATTCTTGGTGGAGAGCAACAGCCAGAGACTCTGTATAACTTGAAGAGAAAGAACAATTCACTGAAAGCATGTCAGGCAAATAAATGATAAGAATTAATGGAAAGACTCATAGAAAACATAATACAGAATTTTGTGGAAGTTTTTTTTTTTTTTTCTAGTTACAAGGAAATGAGGTCATGTTGCCTCTTTGATATTAGTTCAATTAAAAGCCAAGTCATCCTGCAGTTCCGTGAGATCATAAAATAAGAGCCTTCCTAGAGTTTAGATGCTGCCAGAAAAAGCTGCACTAGGCTCAGACCCAGGTAGGAACCAAGCAAGAAGCACTGGACAAGAGTAACCCTGTTATTTTCTTACAGTGGGAACCGACTATGGAGGGTTGCCACTGTGAACACGTTATCCTTGGATGCTTGGCACCACTGTCTGCAGAGCTCGGTTTCCTCTGGTATCACTGAGAATAATGTCTTAGCTATCTCTGTTGTCTGTGACTTTACATGGGAAAATCTGGCTGGTTTAATAAAACAGGATGCTCTATGGTTTAATGGTAGAAGATGGGTCACTGCCTTGTTCTTAGGTTCACAGAATGCCCCTCAAAACAAACAAAAAAGCAAGCAAACAAAAAACAGGAATTTGTTCAGATTGCTGCCCTTGCAGCGTGATGCAGCCAGCAGCTAATTCCATGCCTGGTCACAGACAGGAGCCTCACTCCCATGGCACCACTCCCATCGCTCTTTACATACCAAATGTTTTACTTAACAATCTGTCTTTCAAAAGGAACTGAGTGACAAAATAACTTAGTGGTTATGAAGAAAAGCTCTATAGTCAGACCAGCTAAGATTTCCAGTTCTAGCTTTTTCATTACAGAATGTGAAACTTGGGCAGGTTATTTAACCCCTCAAAGACTTGGTTTTATTTTCTATGAAATTTGTTTGGAAATAGCATTCATTCCAGTGAGTAGAATCACAATGAGCACATAGTCATTCTCAGCACACAATAAGTATTTGGAAAAATATACATATTATTATTGCTACCAGTAGTAATAATGCTATGAATTTTTTTAAAAAAAGACATTTTTAAGATTGCTGCTGAGAGGGGTACCTAGCTGACTCAGTAGAGCATGTGACTCTTGATCTTGGGGTTGTAAGTTCAAGCTCCATGTTGGGTGAAGAGATTACTTAAAAATAAAAAATAAATTAAAAATTACTTCTGAGAACTATAAAAGGTCAGTTTTCATTTTATCAATGGTTCTTCTTTGCTAAGGCACTTCTCTGTTTCCTCAAATTTCCAATGGACTCCTATACCCTGAGCAGAACCCAAAAGACACCTTCAATATGGGCAAAGTCGCCTTTCCTCATAGTCCTTCAGAGGTTGACTAGATTATTTTGATAATCTGAAAACCAGGAATATAGTCACAAATTTTCATTACACCTGATGCCAAACACTGAGGAAAAGTGTAAATTGCAAAAATTTAAATGAATAGAGATCACGCTATATTCCACCCAATATGAATGCTTCCTTCTTGCCTTTTCTCCATCAGCCAAATCAACTCTTCAATTTAGTATAAATATTTGTAACCTTTCCTTACCAGTCCTTTATCCTGACTCTGAACAGAGTTGATGACTCCTTCTCTATGTCATACTACTAAAAATTTTAGATATTAAAATTTCTTTTTTAAATACTGAATTCTCTAATCCCACCTGTTGAAAATAGCAGATATTTATTAAATGTTGAACAATTAATTAATTAGCTAATTAATTCCATACAGTAGGCTTCAGGCTCAAGTAAGATTTTTTTAAGTTTAATGTTAAAATGCAGTTAATGTATGTTACACTTATAAAAATTAAAAATTCTATTGAAAATGAAAGTGAAGATTGAATTTGTTCCCTTTGCTGCTTTAATACTGAAGAGACTACTGAAAACAAAAATCACCATTAATCATCTCATTGAATTTAATTGAAATAATGTAAATGAAACTGCTTTGTAAACTGTTACAGGTATATACAAATAAGGTATTATTACTAGCCATCTGTTCTACCATATGATGTTATAGCTTTGATTATGCAAATAAAATTTTACTGTAAAAAAATTTTAAATAGTAGAATCCTGTAGAAAGAAAGTGTAAAATGGTTTATGTTTGGTTGGATAAGAGATTATCTATATTCATTTTAGATAGATTTAAATAAATTCATTCGGACCATTTTCATTTTATTTATTTAGTATTTTAAATAGATATTCATTTTATTCATTTAGTATTTTAAAAGTCAAAAAGCCAAAATGCACATCATATTAAGAAGTTGTAACCCCATAAGAGATAAAGTAAGATATTAAAATTTCTATTTCCTAAATAAGAAATTTCCAGACTCTCATAGGTTAAATTCCAGCCACAGGACAGTACATTGATATATGTACTGATAGAGCCATATTTCATCAAAAAGATGAAATTAAATGACTGAAGTTCTATGAATTCACTATTATTTGTACACATGCTTTTAAAGATCAGAATAGAAACTCCCCTCTTCCATTTTTTAAAGCTTATCTCAAATAACTCTCTTGTGATTAACCTACATCTTCATCTAAAGTATTACTAATAGAATACAAATGAGATTTACCTTCAATTTCCATAATAATCACATCACTTTACATAAAATTTACATAATAACAATCATAATTAAGTGGCGTTATAGTAATTGTTATAAAAACAACCATCATAAATAGCATATACTGACAGAAGTTTGAGGGAGACAGGAGCTTTAAGCTATATCCATATTTATTTTATTGTCTCACTTTACTGGAAATGTATTCATGCCACTAGTCTCTTATAATACTTGTGTTTAACTTCAATACAGAGCTGTAGGGGTATATTGCTTTTTTATTTTGAGAATAATATGATGTATTCTGATTGTCTGAAAACCTGGAAAGAATTCACTAATTTTCCATTTGTGGCCAATACCTAGAGACAAAGTCTGAGTGAAGGAATTAAACAATCACCTTTTTTGTTAATGGACCATTGTACTATTATTTATTTTTTCCATTTCTTTTACTCCTTTCAGTTCTTCCATTATTATTTTGATCAGTTTTGCCTTTCATCTTTTCACCTCACTATTTCTTCCAAAAAATGTTCTTCCACTCTGACATTCTTATTCTGTTTTTCTTTTCCTCTTCTAGAACGATAAAATCATTGAATATGCCAATATAGGCATAATAAATAGGTAGCTTGACATGTTGTGACAGGAATTTTTCCTTATACAGAGGATATATTATTTAGGACTACTGATAAGAAAAACTCTACTAGACAAAGTTAAATAGGAAAGGAAGACTATATTCAAGACAATTGTAATAGAGAAAGGAGATTGAATATAACTTTACTAAAACAAAAAACAGAAGAGTTTTTAAATACAGGAGTGAGCTAGATGGAAAAGTATGGAAGGATATTTTGAGGAGATTGGTCGGTGTGACCAAGTCATCTGTGTTAATTAGTGTTTATCAACATTAGGATCCTATCCTTTCATAGAAACTGGGAGAAAAGAGTGTCATCTTTCTTGATTATCTCAAAGGAATGGCTCCCAGGTCCTTAAGAATGACTTCCCTTGGTTGTAAAACCAACAAAAGGCAGGAACCCTTTTTTTTTTTTTTTTTTTTATTTATGATAGTCACACAGAGAGAGAGAGAGAGAGAGAGGCAGAGACATAGGCAGAGGGAGAAGCAGGCTCCATGCACCGGGAGCCTGATGTGGGACTCGATCCTGGGTGTCCAGGATTGCGCCCTGGGCCAAAGGCAGACGCTAAACCGCTGCGACACCCAGGGATCCCAGGAACCCATTTTTTAGGAGGAATGCTCAAGCAGAGGAAAATTGTAAGCCTGTCTTGGTTCATTAGGTTTGGCTACAAATATAGAAAAGTCCAAAATAACTATGACTACATTAAAGTATAGAAATTTGCATTCCAGAAAAAAATGTCAACTCTGCCCTAAAAAGCCTTCAAAATTCAGATTTCTTCTGGATCACCCATTCCCCTATTTAAGGGGTGCTCATTTTCTTCATAATCCAGCGGCATTCCTATTTATATTCCAGGTAGCAAAATGGAGAAAGGGAACAGTTATAAAAGCAGATGCCTTATGTCTGCTTATGTCTTGAAGGAAGATTCTAGAAGCTGCCACAGGACATGCGCTTTTACATTCTATTTTTGCTCAGACAGTCTGTCGCAGTCCAACATTTTGGACATCTAGGTAACTGTCCACACTTTTCTTTCCACATATACAACACCCTTACTCTCTCCTCAAGGAATTCAATCCAATGTTGCATCTAATGACTGCGTGTAGTTCAAAGTTTAGGAATTCTGGGTGACATTTTGTTTATCATGTCAGGGTATTATAGCTTCTCATGGAACACTAACTTATAAATTAAAAGACAAGTTACCTATGTGTATCTTAGGATAAAATGGCAGAGTGAGAGCAGGATAACATCAGTGAAAACTCACATTTTGGGAAAACAATAAAGGGAAATAGCAGTAAGATGGCCATTGAAATTATGAAATCCCCCCTAAATAGGAATTATGAAGCCTCTCTGATAGTTAAATAATGTCTTTGATTTTTCCAATCTGGTAGCACCCAATTCTGATCTTTGGGAGGAAATATATTGTTTGTTGTCTTCCTTGACCACCTTGATGACTGTCATTAGGGTCCTTGTTGGGAGTTCAGACTTTCATAGCCTACTTCTTGCTGGTTCAATCTTCAGGACCTATGAGTTGCTTAGTTGAATAAGCACAGACTCCACTGATTTCTTTGACAATATGACTCCCTCAGAATCTCAGTAAGCTTATGCTTAATTTCATGTGTAAGTAACCAGAGCCACAAATCTAATCTAGACAGAGCCTTTAAGTTTAAACTTTGGTCTGTTCTACTATCCTCTGTGTTTTGCTCATTCAACTGTTTTGATGTAATGACGGCTCAGTCAAAGCCATCTATGACAATGGTCCTCAGTGTGGAAATAGCACAGTTGATCTCATCTCTGTCAGTTGGCTCTTGACCTTCATATGGCAAGGCACTTGACTTATCTCTTGTTAAGACTTTCATTTGGAGGTGCTTTGAAACTGGAAGGTTTCCAAGTCACCAAAATTTTTGTGAACTTGGATTGCTTGCCACAGGCAAAGCGTGCCATCTGTAGAGTAACCATGTCTCTTTTGATTTCTGACATACTCACGTTCATTTCATTTTTTAGGAATTTTGAGAAAGTAACAAAAGTAGTCAAAGCACATCAAATTTTAAATTTGTCCTATTAGCTCTCCTAATACTATAGTTTTATCAGCCCATAGCGTCTTAAGAAAATACAGGAGATAATATCACAAAATGCATTGCAAAAAAAAGACTGAGGTTGCTTTTCAAGCTTGCGGTGTCTGAGTCATTGCCACATGAATAATTCAGTTAAGTTAGTGAACAAGGTGCAGTTTTCACTAATCTAAGCATCTCATTGCTAGTACCAAATTCTTTTTTTTTTTTAGCATTATGTTTAGCAGTTCGTAACAGAAAAATCTAGAGTAAAAGCAGCTTTAAATAAGGGAGATTTATTTTTCACCTGCACAAATATCAGAAACTGTATAGTTCAGCAGTAGAAAAGTCGTTGAGGGACTCCAAACCCTTCTGCTCACCTCCATCAACTGTAATGTGCATTTGCAAGGCAGCTTGAGCAGCCTGGAAAACAAGACAGAAGGGATAAAGAAGAGATTTCTGAATGGTTTGTTCTAGATGTCTCTTAAGGAAATTCCTGGGAACCACTACAGACCTCGTATGTTTTTGCATCCCATTTGGTTAGAACTTCGTTGTCTACCTTTAAGATACTTGGGGGATAAATAAGGTCTTTTTTTCCTAGACACACACGTGCCTGGTTAAACATGTTATCATTTTGGAAAAAAAGAAAGAAAAATATGGAGGGAAATGGGCAGTCTGTGACACAGGGTGATGCCGCCAGTGCTATGCTACTGTTACAACCTCGTTAACAATTTAGACATCTGGGCAAATTCATTCATTCATTCATTTGACAAATACTTATAACATACAGCTTGTAAACAGCCATATGCACCAATCCTTGGAGCCATCCAGTGAGGTAAGTCAGCAGACTTGATAACACATACTTTTAGAGATGAGGAAACAGAGGCATCAATAGGTTAAGTGACATCCTGAATGCCAGAGGGCTATAGATTTGTGAAGCCCAATGAGTCCCTCACTCCATTTTTGCCCCTTACCAATCAGGTCTCCACCGAGCAGCCAGAGTGAGTTCATAAAAATCCATTTGATTATGTGATTATGCTACTTACATTACTTTGATATCCTTCTGTTATCTTTGGGAGAAAGTCCAAAATCTTCTACGTGGATTACAAGGCCTTTTCAAATTCTAGGCTCTTCTCATGTATCCAGGAACTTCCTCCTACTGTGTGTTCCGTCTTTCACTTGACCTCAAATCTATGCTCAATATACTTAAGCCCTTAATATAAGTGAAACTTCTCTTACTTCCAAAACACCTAACTAGATGTTCACTCAGTAAGACATATTTTCCTTCTTCAGCTGGCACTCACAATTCCTTTGTCCAGCTTAGCCCTACTCTTTCTTCTCATTTTTTTTTCTAAATTGGGTTATAACACACGTACAATAAAGAGCCTGAACTTTGCTAATCTTAAGCGTACAGTTTGCTAAATGTTTACACCTCTATCTGCATTGCCACCGGCCAAATCATGCTATAAAAGATTTATCCTCCCCCAAAAGCACTTCTGCTCCTTCCTAGTCAATAGCTACCACCCACCAGGGAATCATTTTATGACTTTCAATTACCATCAAAGACTGACAGCTTTGTGGGGTGTCACCTGGCTCAGCTCAATTACATTCCCCGAAACTCAATTTTTATTTTTCTTTTCTTTTCTTTTTTTTTTTTTTAAACTCAGTTTTTAGTATGTTTGTAGATAAAGTAGCCTACAGGAGATGTGCTCCAGTGACGTCGGGCCGAAGGAATAGAGCAGCCATTTTGTAGCCTCTGAACACCTTCTCTCAGTCATTCAGTTAAATACTAATCTAATTATTGCTGTGGGAAGGTTTTGCAGATATAATTATAGACCCTAAGTAGTGGACTTTATGTTACCTTACGTCATTCTGACTTAATCAGCCAGAGATTCTTTTATTATTATTTTTTAAGATTTTATTTATTTATTCATGAGAGAGAAAGAGAGACAGAGACAGAGACACAGGCAGAGGGAGAAGCAGGCTCCATGCAGGGAGCCTGATGCAGGACTCGATCCGTGTCTCCAGGATCAGGCCTTGGGTTGAAGGCTGCACTAAACTGCTGAGCCACCCAGGCTGCCCAGCCAAAGATTCTTTTTTTTCTTTCTTTTTTTTTTTTTTTTTTTCAGAGATTTTTTTAAAAGAGAGTTTAGGTCTTCCTTGAAAGGGGAGAGAAACTTCTGCTTGTAGAAAATAGACAAGTTTCAGATCTGCCTGGCTTCCAGCTTGTTCCCGATGCTGCCCACGACTGCATGACCCACAGACTTTGAACTGGCCTAGGAAGCCCCTCCGGTTACACAAGCCAATTATAAACAGATAGAGTCTCCTGTGGTTGAATCCTGTGTAACTGGTAAAACTTCTGTGCCTGTCGTTGAATTTCATATAAGGAGGATCACACGGCGTGCACTAAAGAAGCAAGTGTTTGCAGACTCTGTTTCTAAACATAATCTCTGTGAGACTCATCCATGGTGAACATATCAGTAGCTGAGTTGTGTTCCACTGTATGAATCTAAATACAGTAATACAATTGACTTATGTGTTTTCCTTTTGTGGGGCATTTGATTTTTTTTTCATTTTTTTCATATTATAAATAAAACTGCTATGCATATTATTATGCATTTTATTAAACATATACACACTTATGTTCAAAAGCCTCAAATGTACGTCTGCTTTCTTTTCATTTTTCTTACTGATGTGAAGGATTTTATATTTCCAATAGGAGTCTTTTGTTGGATTTATTTGTTTTAAACGTACTTTCCCCACCTACAGCTTGCCTTTTATATTCCCTCCATGGTGTATTTGATAAATATATATTCATATTTTAGTAGAGTCCAGTTTACTGATTATTTTCTTTTATATTTGATGCCTTCTGTTCCATGTTGAAGAACTAATTTCCTTCCATAAGACAAGAAAGATACTCCTTTCAGCTTTCTTCTAGAAATTTTATTTTATCATTTTGCCTCTCACATTAAGGATATGATCCACTTCAAATTGGTTTTTGTTGTTTTGTTGTTGTTGTTGTTGTTGTTGTTGAAAGGATGAGTGGCAAGAATCAAAGATCACTTTTTTCTTATACAGACACTCAGTGAGACCAATACCATGTCAGGAAAAGATCACTGCAGTGGTACCCTTATTGAAAATCAAATGACCACCTAGTTGCAGGCTTATATCTGAACTCTTTTTTTTTTCTTTTTTTTTTTTTTGTCCAGTTCTATTTGCCTATTTTTCTGTCTTCATAATAATCCCACAGTATCGTAAGTAATATAGCTTTGCAATATGTTTTGAAATCGGATACCAAGCAGTATCGAATACTAATCAATAGCCATTTTTTAGAGTTTCAGAAACTCCAGGTTCAAGACCATTTGAGCATACTACAGAGATATATATCCCAGTTTGTAATGCATTTAGGAAAATAGAAAATATATTTTATTTCAAATAGAAACTGTAAAAGACACTTAAATCAAAAACTGCCTCCAGAATCTGTAATCTTGATAATTTTCAATATTTTTATAATTAAATTTAATGATCAGTAAAATGTAGACATCAATAGTTCTCTACTTTGTGATTTTGCTGCAAGGATTAATTGAGATAATGTATGTAAATCATTGAGAAAAGTGGCAAATTTTCAGCATTCAATTAATATATTAACTATAATTATTGCTATTTATAAGTTGTGGTAGTTTAAAGAACATCAGTGCACTAATAAACCAATCAATCACTTAAATCAAACAGAAATGAAACAAAACTTGTGTAAATGGTAATTAAGTGAGTGATATATTTCAGGTCAGAAGGAAAAGTAGATCATTTAATAAATGGCATTAAATTTAGAGCTGTCAATTTAGGAAAAAAATTTAAGTTAAACCACAACTTTAAAAAAAAAGATTTGTATTTATTTATTTGAGAGAGAGAGAGAATGCACAGGGCAAGAGAGAGAGAAAAAGGAAAGAGAACATGAACAGGAGGAGGGACAGAGGAAAAGGGAGAAGGAGGGAGTCCCATGTGGGGTTCGATCCCATGACCATGGGCTCTTGACAGAAGCCAAAGGCAAAAGCTTAACCGACTGAGCCACCCAGGAGCCCCAAGTTTTAAGAAAATCTTAAAATTTATCATAATAATTAATCCTTGATGACATAAATTCGTACATCTTTAAAAATAAGAAAACAAAATATAGGTAAGTAAGTTTATATTTTGGATTAAAGAGAAATTCTAAGATAAATGGCTTAACTGCCCCTAAGATACAAACATTAAATAAGCTATGCTCATACTAAAATAATGCAGAATATAATAATAATGTATTCTCAATTTGGGTTATAAAGGGCCACATTAAAAAAAAAGTAAACAAGAAAAGAAAACACACACATAAAAGAAAGTATTGACAATTCTGAAGTCCTAATGAAGAGGTGAGAAAATTTGAGCTCTTACACTCAGATAGAGAGCTTGGCATTATTTAGTAAGAGCAAGGACGTGCCTGCCCTATTACACATCAGCTCCATGCACACACGCACAGAGAGACCTGTACAAGGATGAAGATGTGGTGAATGCTATAAAATTAAGATATCCATCATGTTACCAGAAAACTTAGCAGTAAAATAAATATGAAGGAGTTTATCTCATGCAGCGAGAACAGGTTAGAGAGTCCAGGGAACTACTGAAATGCAGTGAGGCCATTAAGGAATCAGGCTTCTTTTACTTTTCTTCTCCATCATCCTTATTTAGCACATGGTTGTCTTCCTAGTGAATTTAAGGCTGCCTTGAGTCACTGATTGGATTTTAAGAAGTAACAAGAAACAGAAAAAGTAACACTATAAAAGTTCTCTTTATACTTTATTTCCATAATTGGCAACTCTCAGCTGCAAAGAAAGCTGAATCTAGGTTTGGTTTTGGAAAAAAAAAAAAGAAAGAAAGAAAGGAAAGAAAGAAAGAAAGAAAGAAAGAAAGAAAGAAAGAAAGAAAGAAAGAAAGAAAGAAAGAAAGAAAGAAAGAAAGAAAGAAAAGAAAAGAAAAGGGATCCCTGGGTGGCACAGCGGTTTGGCGCCTGCCTTTGGCCCAGGGCGTGATCCCGGAGACCCGGGATCGAATCCCACGTCGGGCTCTGGGTGCATGGAGCCTGCTTCTCCCTCTGCCTGTGTCTCTGCCTCTCTCTCTCTCTCTGTGTGTGTCACTATCATAAATAAATAAAAATTTTAGAAAAAAAGAAAAGAAAAGGGTAAAAAAAACCAACTTGTGGAATATTCCTCTTTTTCAGTTTGTAAATTTGTTTTGGAATAATTTTAGATTTACAGAAAAGATACAAAGATAGTCCAAGAAGTTCCTTTAGGCCCTTCACGAAGTTTGCCACAATGATAGAATCTTACATGATCATGGTAGAAATTGATATTGGTGCAAAAAAGAAAACAAAGACTTTATTTGGATTTTCCAGCTTTTCTATCATTGCCTTTTTTTGTTGCAGTTAAAGGATCCAATCCGGAATACTTTGTTGCACCTAGTCATTGATCTCTATAGTCTCTTCTGATTTTGAAGAGTTTCTTAGTGTTTTGTTTTGTGTTTATCTTTCATGATCTTAATAATTTGAATGGGTTCTGGTTAGATATTTTATAGAATGTTCATCAGTTTGGGTTTTTGTCACGATGATACTGGGACTGTGGGTTCTGTGGAAAAATACCACAATGAAGTGTTTTCTCATCGCATCGTATCAAGGTGCATGCAACCGTGTAACATCACTGTTAATCCTTACCTGTTGGTTAAGGCATCCCCTGCCAGGTGTCCACTGTAGGTTTCTTTACCTTTTCAAACTCTATCCTTTGGAAGCAAGTCCTTCAGTCCAACCTACATTCAAGTGGGGGTAGAAAAGGGGGTTAAACTTTACCTCCTCCTGAAGGACACAGTTTCTACTTATGTAATTTAGAATTCTTCTGAAAGGAAAATCTGTGCATTTCCCTTCGCTTGTCTGTTTCTTCAGTCATTCATTTTTATTGGTAGGATGGACATCTTTGCAGTTGTTATTACTTTAGGTTATAATCCAATACAGTCCTACTTATTCTTGCTCTAATTGTTCCTGCTTTGGTCCTTGGGAGCTCTTGCAGATTGTTTCCTACCTCACTGACATCCCCCCGTCTTTTGTGTTTGAGTACTTCCTCATTTTCTGGCGTATAAGATGCCCCTAATTCAGCTTGCGTCTTCCGTGCTCCAGCTCTAAAATTAGACATTCCTCCAAAGAAACTCTGATTCCTTGTACTGGAGAATGTTATGCAGAAGCCAGTATCTGGGCACTTGCCATGTCATTGCTTCTAGGCCCTTTTAGCAGACAACTAGGAAATGTGTGTATGTGTATCAATGCAGGCATATGCATGTATTTATGTTTATTCCTACATCTATCTGTTCACATGTTAAAATAATCATAAGTTTAGCCTGATATTGTAGGATAATCTTAGGATAATATCACTATAAAAGAAATCAACCAGGACTGACTGGGTGGCTCAGTCTGTTGAGTGTCTGCCTTAGGCTCATGTCATGATCCTGGAGTTCCCAGATCGAGGCCTGGGCTCTCCTTGTTCTCCTTGTTCTGCCTCTCCCCCTGCTCATGCTTTCTCTCCCTCTCTCTCTTTCAAATAAATAAATAAATAAATCTTTTTTAAAAAGAGAGAAATCAATAAGGACAAATAAAAGTATAGTACTGAACAAAAAAGGAATATCACAGTAGAATATTTATAAGTGTATATTTTTATATATCATATATATTTATATATATATATATTTATAATATAATTTATAATACTTATGATTATATTTGTAATCCTAATATATGCGTAATTATACCTATACATTGATACCTATATCTATAATTTTAAAATAGGCCCACAAACTCTTTAATACCCCACAAGTGACTGGGTCCCTCCTCTTAGACATGGGTTGAATTTAGAGACTTGTTTCTGATGAGTAGAATACTAGAATGTAGTGGAAATGATGTCACGGGATTTCTGAAGCAGGTTAGAAGAGGACTGGAGCTTCTAGCAGACTCTCTCTTGGAATCTCACCTTTGAAACTGAACCATTAGATCGTGAGGAAACAGGCCTCTTGGAGAGACCACATGTCTGTGTTCCCGTTGACACCCTAGCAAAGGTCCCTAGCGAAAATCACTTTACATGATTCCAGACATTGAGCTGAACTACTGGATGCTAAGGGGAGCAGAGATGAGCTACCCTCATGCAAATCAGCCCAAATTGCAAACTCAGAAGCAAAATAAGTGCTGCAGTGGGGATATGACTTTTTGTTATATTATTGTATACATTTCAGTATCATTGAAGTATATCCTAAGAAGAAAAATAGCTAATTTGCCACCTGAAATGAAAGCAAAATTCTAATTTCAGAAACAATGCGGTGTAATGGAAAATGGAACGGGAAGAAGGTCAGAATTAGAAAATTTGGTTTTTGGTCTATGGAACCGTGTGAATGCTAATGGCTTACCACCAGCAATCACGTGAAGGATTAACACTGGAGACCGAATACGTATCTAAAAGCATCATGTATTTTATTACTGATAAAACCGGGTCACACATTGAACAGAGCCTGGTGTTTCCAGCTCTGCCTCTGGGCCTCAGGACCCCAAGGGCCTGGTCTCCTCCTGAAGCACTGGAGAAAAAAGATGGAGCCAATTAAGAAGACCGCTTAGACGGCTCCCTACGCGGAGTTTCATAAGCAACACTGTGTTTGACTTTTGATTCTTCCACTTTGTAGTTTTGTGACCTCACACAAGTTATTTATACAGTTTAAGCTTGAATTTCCACATTTAGAAAATGAGGCTATTTACATCCGCCTTGCAGGGGTTTATGAGGATTAGAGATAAGGTTCTTATTGTTTAGGACAGTGCTTGGCACGAACACAGACACCCGATGACAAGCAGTAGTTCTTAATACTGAAGATAATCTCTCTTGGAACAATTTCTAAGATATTTGAATCCTTGTCAAATCAGAAGGATACCTATTCATCTTATGGATGATTATTTTAAATGGATCATACAAACATATATGTATTCAAAGTAAGTGGGAATTATCATCACAGAGATACCATAGAAATAAATCATGACTAATTTTTTCAATAATACAGTTTCAGTAAGCTCTGGAAGTATTATTTATTGTGATTTTAAACACAAGATGTATTGCCCACTGTGATCTGTTTGACTTAAAATCATACATAACCCAATTAATGGGAAACAATTTTTTCTAATACTTGCTCAGAACAAACATGAATATAGACCATTGCTTAGGAGCACAGAAGTTGTTGGAATAAGACTGGAGTAAAAATAAGAGCTGATGACTACTGTGGATACATGTTAGCACAGTTTTAGGACGAGTGGCCTTACCAACCAGGGTAATCTGCCAAGCGACAAGATGGGATTACTTCCTAACAAAAGGATATCTACACAGTCTTCTCGGACTCAGGCTAATGGGAGATTTCTGATTTTTTTTTTTTTTTTTGTAACAAAGAGAAACTTTTAATGAAAAGATCATGAGCTTTCTGATCATACACATAGAGACTTTTAAGTCTGATTCCATCAGTTACTCCTTGATATTGGCTTCCTAGTGTATGAGCCCAGGACTAGAAATGCCTTTTCTTGAGTGTTGCTTGGGGAATTAAACGAAATGGTATAGGTCAAAATATATAACACAAAACAGCTGTGCAGTAAACACCTGTTCCCTTGACTTTGTCCATCATTTTCAAGGAATGTCCTATTTATGCTCAGATCAAGCTCAAAATAAGATGGAGTGTTACTATCAGGCCCAGATACAGATCGAGCAAGTATGCGTTAGTGCTAAGGTGACTCAGCTGCGCACAAGAACAGTCACTTCTTTGATCCGAAGAGTTCATAGAACAAAACCGGAACATTCTCTCACCTCATTAGGAGGAAGTTTTTTAGGTCCCTCCTGGGAATTTGGAGACACATTTACGGAGAGCAAAGGGAATGTACCAGGCCTGGGAAACAGGAGATTATAACCACACACAGGAGCTAGAGGAGGACAAGGCCATTGCTGGGAGCCGACTACCTGGACATGGAGGCTACTTCAGGTGTCTATTCCCCAGAACCCACTCACCCTGATGGCAAACAGAGACAGTGGAGCAAGGCTTGCAGTCAAGCTCTGCCAACAAAACGACAGCCACCAGACATGTTACGGTGAAAAGATCCCTCCCCTAGTAACTGTTGAAGTTCGCTGGGGAGCGCTCAGTGAGAAAAATTATGGGGCTTGGGTTGAGGATAATTTGTCGTTGAATTCATTTGCATGCCAAGAAGAAAATTGTTGCCAGCCCCTCGGCTCATCCTCTGGAAAAAAAGGTTTGCAGGTTCCCAGATGAGAAATATGAAAGTCGTGAAAGTAACTACATTTCAGAGTAAAAGTGTTGCACTTCCTCATGTCAAATGAATGGGTGTGCCGTCCGTCTCTAACACGGGAGAAGAATTCATAAGGACGTAGTAAGGCCTCGTTATAAAATACGGGGAAATTGTGATTTTTCTAAAAAGGGTGTAATGGTGGAACAAATAGGGGGCAAGAAACCCTAACAAGCAAACAAGCAAACAAAGCCTAGAGTAGATTAAACATTCAGAATGAGTGTGCTATTCTACTTTGGAAAAACAGACTGGGAATATTATAGAACTAAGAAAGGAAAAACCAAAAAACAAACAAACAAACCAAGGGATTATCAGACAGAAGTGAGCAGATGGTAAATGTGAACCAATGGGACCTTGCTTGCTGATCAGCTGAACTAAATCAGCTGTAATAACGTGACACATCCCTAACACAATACGTCATCGTAGATACAGCTCAGCACACTGAGCCCTTCTGTTGTGTGTGATAAGAGCAATCATCCTATTTCCTATTGTTCTTCAAAATATAAACAGAGCTAGGACTGGAACCAACATTATCAAAGAGACCGCCAAAAATGTGCTGATAAGTAGGATGCTTCACGGCTGTCACAGTTAGGCCCCCATTAGACAAATAATCCAAAACAAACCAATAAGCAATGACAGATTATGCCCGCACTACGCAACCGGAACCGATATTGTGGATACATAAGGCAATGCATAAAAAATGAACTTTTTGAAGAAGCTCTAATGCCTCCATCCTAAGCGTTTTACATTTCACCAATTATCCCTTCGGAAAACTTATATTAAAAGGCCAGTCCCTTTCTTCCCCTCAAAATTATCCTTTTAAAGTCTGTTAGAGAATGAGAATTAACCAGAGGTTAAGGTATGGGGAGGTTATGACCTGTTTGCCATTTCGTTTCTTTTTCCTTTTTTTTTTTATATTTTATTTATTTATTTAACAGAAGGAAAGAAAGGGAACCAGAGTGCACAAGTAGGGGGGACAGGAGAGGGAGAGGGAGACACAGGCTCCCCTCTGACCAGGGAGCCCCATGTGGGCTCCATCCAGGACCCTGGGATCATGACCCGAGCTGAAGGTGGGCGCTTCACCGACTGAGCCACCCGGGCGCCCCTGCCATTTTGCTTCTAATTTTGGTCTAAATTAAAACTGGCCAAGATCTGTTCGATGGAGTAAGCATTGCTTTGTTGAGCTCGTGTTGTGCTTAGATGCAAGCCCCATCCGATGTGCTTCTGCGGGAAACCAGTTGTGATCCACAGCAGTTTTAGAGAGCTGAAAAAGCTTCTAAATCGATTCTGCAATCTAACCAACTTTGACATGGTTTGAGTAGATGTTGTCAAGAAAAAAAAATCTATTTTTTAGGAACTAAAATGTAACTTTCTGGAAGACAGGAACGTTATCCTTCATTCTTTTCTTTTTCTCTGCATAACATTCATCTACCTGCCTACAAGGGGCTAAAATAATGTTTACTTGGCAGAGCTGATATTTATAATTTTAAGTGTCAGGTCTGGAAAATCTAAGAGGCCCAAGGTCGATTGTTATTGGTAATCCAAAATATGAAGTCTCTTCTTACCTTCTACTCTTTCTTTTCTACCAACTTCTCCTGACTTTACCCTTTTGCATCTCTTTCTTGTACTCCTCCTTTTCTAACTATGTCTTTCTGTGATAAAAACAATGGCCTCAGTGACTGTTCCGTCGTCCCGCTGATGGCACTCCATGTTAACAGGGTTCCCGACCACTGTCCTTTCCTGGGAAACAAGAAAGCGATACTGAACTGAGCCAGCTTCACCTGAAAAGGCACACATTAACCCCTGGCCAGAGGGCAGGTGAAATAAAGGCTCCTGCTAAAAATAGCTCCTTTTCCACTTTAGTGTCATTCATCATTTTTAATAAACCAGAGGAAACCTCTTCATCAGTATCAGTGCCTCCAGTTCACTTCATGACATTATCATTTATTGAATTTTACCATGTAACTCAATAAATTCATTTTTACTCAAAATGCAATTTTTAAAACAGATAAATGTGTTTATTGGTTCCCTTGCTAGAAGCCTTTATCATCTGAAACAGAAACCTTTTCTTGCTCGTCTTTCTCCAGCAGCTATATTAAACTGGGTCTTTTTAGAGTTTCTTATACTCCACTTACTAACATCTGTCCAAAGGGAAAAAGGTCTAAAGAATTTTTCAGAAAATAAGGATTTTTCTGAGTTCAGTGTTTTCTTGACAGGGAGAGAACTTACAAGTATTCACCAATATAACGCATAAAATAAGGACTTAATTAAAGCCATCAAGACTGCACTTTGGAGAGTTCTCTTCTACGTTGGCTTTTAGATTCTGACTAAATAAGAAGAAACTTTGAAAGGGGTAAAATCTCAGATACACTTGAAGTACCCAAGTTTTAAGGAACCTATTTTAGAGAAAATGAGAACCCTTGCTGATTCTGGTTCATTTTTAGAGACACATTCAAACCCTAAGCTTTTGTTATTTCCAAAATAGGTTGTTAAGTGATTTTCTTTTATTTTCTTTTCCCTTTCTGCCTGAATGGATTCCACATCTAAACACCCACATAGGTTTATGAGGACATTTCTGGAAAAATGAAGATCAGTTATAAATTCACTCTTTTTTACTAGCAAAATACATCTTTATATGGGTTTTTTTTTTTGATCCTAGTTTTATGCATGTCAAGATTCTAATTGTTCAAGGAGGTATAATACACAAACACCAATTAACTAAACTAAGTTTTTGGGTGCTAATCAAATACAGCACTTGAAATTCTGAGCTGTGATTTCTTCAGGCTTCTGTACAGACTTCTGGGAAATGACACGCTGGATTGGATATCGCAACAAGAAACAGGAACATGCAGATCGTAGAGAAAAGGTCATCATTCTGTTGAACTACATTTACCTTGTGTTCTATTTCTTTGCATCACTAACAATGGGTGTTTTAGTCCAATTGTGATAACATTCCTGCTGTGAACATGGACTTCCCTGTATGAAGAGGACAAAAAGCAATTGACATCGGGATGTCATTGGCTTAGAAGGTAACCTATATACCTAAGCAACTCATACAGAAACAGAAAAAAAAAAAAAAAAAAAAAAAGCTTACTATACCTGGTGTGGTGATCATCTATATCTTAGGTGGGATGTAAATCTCACATTTATCAACATTAATTTTTTTCTTTTCTTCCTGATACTTTCATTGTAGCTCAGCTAATAGGAAGAATCATCAGAACTTTCAGGGACGGGATCCCTGGGTGGCGCAGCGGTTTGGCGCCTGCCTTTGGCCCAGGGCGCGATCCTGGAGACCTGGGATCGAATCCCACATCGGGCTCCCGGTGCATGGAGCCTGCTTCTCCCTCTGCCTGTGTCTCTACCTCTCTCTCTCTCTCTCTCTCTGTGACTATCATAAATTTAAAAAAAAAAAAAAAAGAACTTTCAGGGACAAAGAAAGGAGGTCAGTAACTAAAAGTTGAACTTACTCAACTAGAATATTCTTAGATGAGTGTTGTGACAATAGGCAGCACAGACCAATATATTGTATTAGCCATCGACATTCATAAGGAAAAAAAAATAATCATTCCACACTGAGAAATGTCCAAGATTCAACAATACATTAAAAGTGTTTTTATTTGTTATAATTATTACCAAGGTTCATGAAACTAGCCTTCATCTCCTTTTTTCTCAAGTAACATAGTATGGAAATTATTCTAGTAGATTTCCACATTCGTTGTTTATATTAAAATAACTTACTTTGATGAAATTATATATGAGTCAGTCAATGTAATTAAATAGAAATGTCTTGGGAATTCCTGAGTGGCTCAGCAGCTTAGCACCTGCCTTCAGCCCAGGGCGTGATCCTGGAGACCCAGGATCAAGCCCGCACGGGGCTCCCTGCATGGAGCCTGCTTCTCCCTCTGCCTGTGTCTCTGCCTCTCTCTCTCTCTTTCTCTGTATCTCTCATGAATGAATAAATAAAATCTTTAAAATAATTAATTAATTGATTGATTGATTAATAGAAATGTCTAGATGATTAATAAAGCAGATTACTTTGGCCTTGAATGAAATCCTACTGCATTTAGTTTGCTGTTTAATGTGTAGATTCAAGAATTCAGATATAGCTTCTTGATGCATCCTTAGGTAATAAGAAGTTATAACCAGGAAACTCCACTCCTGGGGAAGTGCAAAAGGCTATTAATAGGTATAGACACAGCTTATAGAATTACTGAGAAATACTCTTGGATAGACTTCCAAAAATGACTTTTAATTCCATGTGGCACAGAGCCCCTCAGACGATCTCATGTCGGAGACCCATGCCAACCACTGGATGCCCCAAACATGCTTTTTTCCCTCAGAACTCAGGTCCAAGCCAAAATATGATACTAATATATCTAATCTGCCAGACCTAAATCACATCCAGGACTCCAGCCACAAAGAAACTCTGCATTCTGGGAAAATAAAAGGATTGGGATGTATTTTGAGAGAAGCCATATCCTTTCTTCATGTATTGCATTTGGAAACCAAAATATTTATGAGTAAGAGCTAAGTCGATCAGGATTTCATCTCACTGAAGGCAATTTTGTTTTACCGTGGGGCACTATCACATACCACAAAAGAATCCCGCCTTTGCATGATTTCTGGCCAAGAGGAACAGATCATCAGAAATGCATCACCATTCCTTGGGGGGGAAATAACCCTAATATTGCTGATGTTCCTGTTTACCCAGAGAGAGTCAAATGGTCATTTTCGTTTATAAAGATGTGAAAATCACGCTTATGAGACAGAGCATTAGTTAATCTCAAATTAGCTGCAATTTTATTTTATTTTCAGCTTTATCGAGGTAGAATTAATAAATAAAATTGTAGAATATTTTACACATACAGCAGGATGATTTGATACTTATATATACACAGTGAAAGGATTTTCCCCATCCAGTTAGTTAAACCTCCATCATCTCATGTGATTTACCTTTCTTTTTTTAGTGGGAACATTTAAGTTCTACTCCCTTAGCCAATTTTAATTATCCACTACAGTGTTTTTAATGATCATCACTGTGTCATATTAAATTCTCACATCTTTCTTATCTCATAGCTGAGAGTTTGTGCCTGTTTACTAACAGGTCCCTCTTTCTCCAATCCCTAGCCCTTATCAACTCCTTTTCTGTTGTTTCTATTAGTTCAACTCTATTATTCTTTCTTTTCTTTTCCTTCTTTTTCTTGTTTTTCAAGGATTCCACATAGAAGGGATGTCATGTAGGATTTGTCTTTATCTTATTTCACTCAGCATAATGCCTTCTGGTTCATTCATGTTGTCACGTAAAAAGGGAGGATGGGTGGATGCATTTTTCATTTCCCTGTGCATACGTGGAATGACCCTTTTAGGTCTTCTTCTGTGAGAGGCTCTCTTAGACTTCATCTCCAGATGACCCTATCATAATCCCACAGCTTCCAGGTTTAAGATCGAAACTTATGAACAATAGAATTTGGCGGAAAACTTGCAAATCAAAGTGATCTTTGACATTTATATATCATATATATGATATTACCTTTATGATATTTATATATCATATAATATATATCATAATATATGTCATATATCATATATATCTCAAGATCTCTATTTTCACAGTGTTTAATTCTCTGTAGTTACTTCTCAATTTAGTGATATTTTTCATCAATGTATTCTACTTGTTTTCAGAGAGGGCTATTTTCACTATGTACTATGCCATATTACCAGAAATATAGTCACAAGTGCAGAAATCTCTTAATTTTTCTATCAAAATATTTATATCTTGCTTTTCCAGGTATGATTTCTTTTCCAGGTATGATTATCCTGGACAACAGGCTTTGTGGACATATTAGAGTCAGTGAAACTCTGTCACATGGGAAAAAAAATAGACTTATTTTGTGAAACTTGAAAAACAAAGTAAAAATGCTTTTTTCGTACATTGAAAAAAATGTTTAAAGTTCACATGCACCATGCCCATGATATTCTGTTTTCTATGACATGAACAGTTGGAAGTAATACAGAATTTAATGTCAAATCAGCATGAGGAAAAACGTTTGAAAAAATGATTCCTCTTCAGGTTCCAAATGTCTGAAATATTTTTTAAGTTATCTTTAATCATTTCAATTTATAAATCAGGCATTTATTCAATTAAATTATTCTCAAATGATGTAATACATTTTCTAAGCATATCTTGAACCTATGTAATATTGAATTTACTCTAAAAAGCCAAGACATACATAGAGTGATTTCATCATTTTTGTTATATTTTTTCAAATGCTTACAAGTTTTAACAATTTAAAGATTTCCATATTAGGAATTTTTTTTCTTTTAATTTGTCAGGAAGAAGCATGATCACAAATTTAAAATAAAAATAACTTCAATTCCATCATGTTAATATTGAGTAGAGTTTGATAACTAGGAGGAACCAGTATTCAGTTTTCATAAGTGTTACAAATGAAACCACTGATCATATCAAATTATGAGCAAACATGAAGATATAGGATCAAAGAATAGCCCAAGTTCACACATTTACTCTTTAATAACCTTGTATACTTTACAAAGTAATTACCTATGAAATCGTCACTTTCTGTAGAAATCAGATGCCATTTGTTTCTTGTACATTTTTGTTTGTTTGCTTATGTTTTTTGTTATGTTTCAGAAAAACCCATTTCATGCTTCTTGCCATAATGTGTTCCTAGAAACCAAGTCATAAAATAAAGGCATTATAATTGGATATTGGGCTCCTAACTGAGAATTCCGCATTGAGTAAATCTTAGCCTGAACAAACATGTCATAAAGGCAAAGACATAAAAACCCATACAAATCTATAATCACATAAATAATCAAAATGATGCTGGAGTATCATTAAAAATAAATCATCACATGAAATAAAGCATCATATAAAGTAAATATCAATGCAGTATTACATTATACAGGAGGAGAAAAACTACAGCATTCTAACACAAAACTATTTTATCAGAAATTTGACCTAAAACTATTCACTTAGCTAGAAGAGGCATCAGACATTCAATTAAAAGTGGGTTTGATTTATCTTCTTAGAATTTAGAAGAGTAGGTACAGGAAGATGGTCCTGATACTTTAGAAAAGTTTAAAGGATCTTTTAGTCATGCTTTTTTTTTTTAATCCCTATACATTTGGCATAAACTTCCAAAAGTCATTATGCTGACCTTGTAAGCGTGCTTTAATATTTACTGCTTCTAGTTTTGTTTTTCCCACTGAAAAGCATTTAACGTGTGAGGTGCTTTTACCCATCTCTAGAAGGGAGGCAGTAGTTTTGTCCATCATCTTCAGGATTTATTTTGTCCCTTAGGACTCACAAGGCTCCCTGATTCAAATGTTTATTTCCCTTTTTCCCTTCACAGCTTTTCAACTTTCCCACTCCAACTCAGCTCTCAGTGTCTTTAAATACAGTAAGGGGGGAAAAATTGAATTTTTTTTTGTAAGGCCCTCTGGTTGTGGATTGGTGATTTAATCATGTTGAAGATCACTGGTATGAAGGTTATATCTTAATAAGAAGTAACATTTATCAAATAGCTACTCGGCATCAGGAACTATACTAGCACTTTATATAATTTTGTCTCTAATCCTCACTCTTCGGGCCTTGCAACCAAATTTTATCATTTCTATTTTTGCAGATGAAGAAATCAGGTGCAGAGAACATAACTCATTTTTTTCCCCAGGATCACAAATAGAGTGAATGGGAAGCTGGCATTTGAATAGTCAATCTCTTAAAGCCTGTGTTCTTAAAAATTATAGTTGACACACAGTGTTATACTAACTTCAGGTGTACAACACAATGATTTGCCCACTCCATACATTATGCACAGCTCACCACATAAATGTAGTTATCATCTGTTACCATACAGTATGTTATTATTGACTATATTCCTTATGCTATACTTTTTATTTTTTTTAGAGGGAGAGAGAGAGAGGTGGGGGGAGATGGGGAGATGGGCAGAGGGAGGGGAAGAGAAAGAATCTTAAGCAGACTGCATGGCCAGTGTGGAGGCCAAGGAGGGGCTCCATCTCGCTACCCTGAGATCATGACCTGAGCCAAAATCAAGAGTCAGATGCTTAACTGACTGAGCCGCCTGGCTGCCCCCTATGCTATACTTTTCATCCCCATGATTTATTTATTTTATAATTGGAAGTTTGTACTTTTTAGTCCTCTTTTTCTATTTTGCCCATTTCCCACCTCTTCTCCCTTCTGGCAACCACTAGCTGGTTGTCCATATTTATGAGTCTGTTTCTATTTTTTGTTTGTTCATTATTTTGAATTTTAGGTTCCATGTGTAAGCAAAATCATACGGTATTTATTTATTTTTTCTGTCTGACATATTTCACGTAGCTTGATACCCTCTAGGTCCAACCATCTTGTTGCAGATGGCAAGATCTCATTCTTTTTTACAGCGGAGTAAATTATCTTTATACACAGACACCACATCGTCTTTATTCATCCATCTGTGGATGGACACTAAGGTTGCTTCTGCATCTTGGCTATTGTACGTAATGCTGCAAAAACATGGGGGCACTCATAGCTTTTCAAATTAGTATTTTCATTTTCTGAAGCTAGATACCCAGCAGTGGAATTACTTGATCATATAGTATTTCTATTTTAAAATTTTTAAAATTTAATGCTCAGGGAGGGAGGCAAAGGGAGAGGAGAGCAAGAACCTCAAACAGACTCCCCACAGAGCAGAGCCCCATGCAGGCCTCCATCTCACTACCCTGAGATAATGACTTGAGCTGAAATCAAGAGTTGGACATTTAACCAACTGAGTCACCCAGGCACCCCCTATTTTTTTATTTTTTAAGATTTTATTTATTTATTCATGAGAGAGAGAGAGAGAGGCAGAGACACAGGCAGAGGGAGAAGCAAGCTCCATGCAGAGCCCAACGTGAGACTCGATCCCAGGTCTCCAGGATCAGGCCCTGGGCTAAAGGCAGGACTAAACCACTGAGCCACTTGGGCTGCCCTATTTTTAATTTTTCAAGGAACTTTCTTACTGTTTTCCATCATGGTTGCATCAATTTACATTCCCACCAACTGTGCAAAAGAGTTCCCATTTCTCCACATCCTTGTTAACACTTGTAATATCTTTTTGACACTAGACATTCTGACAGGTGTGAGGTGATGCTTCATTGTAGTTTTGAAATTTCCCTGATGATAAGTGATTTTGAGCACCTTTACATGTGTCTATTGGTCATCTGTATGTCTTCTTTGGAAAAAGGTCTGTTCAGGTCCTTTTCCCATTGTTTAATTAGATTTTTTTTTTTTTTTTTTGGTGTTGAGTTGTATGCGTTCTTTGTATATTGGATATTATCCCCTTATTGGAACTTATTTGCAAATATCTTCTCCCATTTAGTAGGTTGCCATTTCATTTTCATTTGATATTTCCTTCACTGTGCAGAAGGTTTTTTTTAGTTAGATACAGTACAATAGTTTATGTGCGCCTTTGTTTTCCTTGCTTGAGGAGACATATCCAGAAAACTATTGCTTATAAAGTACCAATCCCATTCATGAGATCTCCACTCTCATGACCTAAGCAGGCTCCATCTTCAACAAATGAATTTTGGGGGTAGACATCAGCATCCAGTCTATGACAGTAAACTGTATGCATCCTGATTCTGTTTTCAGTACCAGGTCCAACTAATGTTCACATTTACATATAAAATCTGTTAATCTTTGTCTTCCTGTAACACAGCAAACAACCTTGTGAAGGTGATTTCCACAGTGTGTTTTTCCTATGGAAGAAGTTTTCAGAGAATCATCAAATAGATAACTTCGGCTTTAGCTGCATTTAAAAAGTAATCTGATTTGCTTTGTAAATAAACAGTACAAGGTGGGGGTGTGGGATATTGTTGTATGATGTCAACCTCTCAGGTTCCCTTCATTTGCCAACCCACACAGCTTAAGCAAATTCTAGTGAGAATGTTTCCTGATGGGCATATACATATTGAATCACAGACACCACTGGGATTTCCCTGCTGAACTACAGCCACTAGATAAGCTCCCACAAGTTAACCAGTCTCAGTCCAGAGATTTTGGAGTTTAGCACTGTGTACATGATTGCTTCCAAATCCATTCTGGATGTTCCATCCAGCATTTGTATTCAATGATTCAACCAAAAAGTAAATTAAAGGCTGAAATAAACTCAATATATTTGTTGAGCTCTTTACTCCTAACCAAAGCAATTGTAACACTGTTTACCAGGCCATTAACTGAATTAGGTTTTATGCTGGTTTGTTTGTTTATATGCCTGTTTGTTTCTAATTCAGCCAACTAGGCCAAGTACGAACTAAATCTACATATTTCTCTATGTAACAGGTACAAAAACAATATATGCTATTTTTCTGAGTCAAATTTAAACCAAACTGGTACTTTATTGAATCCAAATTCATGACAGAAAACAGGAAGGGGCAGTGCTACATCGGCTTCACAGATGGCATTGCAGTGACTTGAAAACACACTTTCGGTACTAATCATCAATACCAAATTTCAGCAACTCGTCCTTCTGGTGCTGTTACATCTGACTTACCTTTGATATTATGCTAAAATTCTTTTATTTGACTTCTTTTTTCACAATCCAGATAACCAAAGTAAATTCTCATGTACACACACATACACATTACAGCTCTACTTCCATTACTCCAAAAAAAATAATTATTTGCCTCCTTAACTAGGTACACATTTCTCACCGTGATTTTCAAGATCTTTAATAACATGGCCTTACCATATCCTTCCAGCATCATTGTCTAAATTTCTCCTCTAGAAATTCTAAGTGACCACAAAATAGAAACAACCACTATGGCTAAAGCAACCATAAATTTTCTATCTCATTGACTTTGTTAGTGCTGTTCCTTTTATCTGCATTCCCTTCCTACTTTTATGGGACATTCTATCGTTAAGACTTTGTTAACCCAAGAATGATCTGTGGACTAACAGCTCTTATCACCTGAGAGCTGCCGTTAGATATTCATCTCACGCCTGCTCCAGATCCACTGAATCAGAATCTGCATTTTAGCAAGATCCTAAGTGATATATAAGCACGTTAAAATTTGAACTATTTCAAATGATAATTTTTCTGTGGCTTCTGACTGATATTTTTAATGAGCATAATTGTTTCCTCTTTTGAACTTCAGGTCCATATATTAATTCATCATTTACATCTACAAGTATTTAAGTGGCTACTGTATTCCAGGCAAAACAGAGGAGGCAATTTCAAACCACAGAAATTTCTTATGTATAGATATGGAGCCGTGGCAATGAAAGGAGTTTAATGTGTCCAAAGGGTGGATCATCTGTGGGAAAACAGTGAAAAATAGGAAAGGTAAGCAAAGGCCAAATTTTAGTATGACTTTCTAAGGAGTACTATATATGATACACCCTGAAGCATTTGATGTGAGGCAACAATTGGCATATTTGATAGATTATTTTCCCTAAAAATGAAAAGGAAATTAGATTATTAATAGAAATAAGATGAATAGTAAAGAAACTAGATAGAAAGCAGACAATGCTTCATATAAAGATTAGGAATTTGAACTAAAGAGTGATAGTAGAGACTCATTCATCCATTCCACAGGTATCTGTTGAGATTCTTTTTAAATGCAATCAATTGTAAGCAAGACAAGTACTACTTATTCCTCAGCTTTTGCACTTAATGCCACAAGTTTAACTATATTGCCTGTTTGCTATCCCGGAAAGACTGTGTCATCAAAAATTCTGCTGCACATGGGTCACCATTTCTAGACTCTTGTAACAGCTACTTTGCCACCAACTGCCAAGATCCAAAGCCAAAGCCACATGTTATATATGCTTTGTTAGAGCAACACTCAGTTCTCTAGAAATGTCTCCACAGACAGCCCCCATACAGTTCATTAATGCACCCAATAGTGCTTGTGCTCAGAGCTCTCTCCAAGCACAGCTCTGCCTTCACCAGCGCTCTCTCAAGCAAAAGCAAGGGCACAGAAACTGAACAATCCTCCATCTTTTCCAAAAAGCATCCAGCCTCATATGTAGAAGTTACTCAATAAATTCTTATCGAACCAAATCCATATCCTTATTGTTACATATTTCTTTGTTATACTCTTAACTCCAAAAACATTTACAGTAATCTTAACATTTGTGTGTATATGATTATACTTCTGCTTTACAGTAAAAATTTAATCATCTTTAAAAAGTGAACTCAAAGTAGCATTTACCATTGAATGTGGGAAGTAAATGGACAGTTGTTCATCGTCATTATAACCTCTGAGGCTCACTTGGAATCCTCCTAGAGAAACAACTTCAAGTGTGATACAAATATCTACTACCGGGTTATCTAATACCTGTCACCAACTTTTATTATTTGAATATAATAAGAAGAAGGGTTATTTTCTGAGCGGTTATGTGTCAGGCGCTTTTATCCATTTGGTTTAAAATTATTTTATTATCACAATACCTCTATGAAATAGTCATTATTATTATTCAGATATAGCAGATTAGAAAAATAAGGGATAGAGAGGATAAATATCCTGTCCAAGGTCATACACATTATAACTAGTAATACTAGGATTCAAAAACAGAAAGCTAGATTCTTTTTTTTTTTTTAAGATTTTATTTATTTATGTATGAGAGACCCAGAGAGAGGCAGAGACACAGGCAGAGGGAGAAGCAGGCTCCCTGCGGGGACCCGATGCAGGACTCGATCCCGGGACTCCAGGATCACAGCCTGGACTAACAGCAGGCGCTAAACTGCAGAGCCACCCAGGGATCCCAGAAAACTTGATTCTTGAGCCTGCTTTTAGCACTGTATAATATTTCCTCTTTAGAATGTGGAAGTCTATCATGCTAGAACCAAGATGTGGAATTTGCATTGAACAAGAATATGTGTTCTATATTGGGATTTCTCAACAACAGTGCTATTGACATTTGGGGCTACAGAGCTGTTTTAGGGGCCGTCCTGTGCATGGTCAGGTGTTGAGCAACATCTAATCTAATGGCCTTTACCCACTAGAATCTAGTGGCAACCACAACTCATGACATTCAAAACGGTTTCCAGATGTTTCCAAATGTGCCCTGCAAGGGCAAAATCACCCCCCTGTTGAGAACCACTGCATTTTTGGAAAGTGAAACTATATTTAAATTCTCATTAGTCATTGATGTACCTTTACAAATACTGTACAGTTAGATGATCTTGCTTCATCAAGACATAGCCTAAATTAAGCACATTTTATTCTGGGAGCTCACTATCTTGTTTTCACATCAGGATGTCTTTTCAGAGACAAAAGGTGTTTTTAAAGGTCGTTTTGTTAGTCCTTTCACTCAATCTTTCATAATATCCATCAACCGAGAAAAAAAGATCACAACGGACTAAAGTATCTGATGAGAAGAGATGTTTCACGAAGCCCCCCTTCTCCTGAAGCTATTGCAAATGAGCCATTATGTGCAAGCTCTCAAGGAATAGCTCTCAGGTAATAATGACTTTAAAAAAAAAGTGAATTCTTGATACCAGCTCATGAGAATATAACTAGATGCAATTGCTCTTCATCAGCTCTTCAGATAGCCAGTTTTATACAGATCAATTATATTAAGAAAGTTCCAAGGCAATGAAGGGATTGTTAGTAACTTTTTCCCCCTCAAATCACCACGATTTGTGAGCCATGACTGCTATGGTTTCATTAGTGTCAAATTTAACAGCCAAATTTTCATTCCTTCTTGTGTAAGAATGTATCACATCATTATCAAAATCAACTAACATTATCATAATCAACAACCACATCATTATCTATTCACATATAGTCATGTGGGGACGGGAAATATGTATAGAGCAGATTCTACTGAATATTAGATAATTTTCTCTAAAAATTGCTGTAATCCACCAGCCCTTTTTTATGAACTCCCAGACTTAGACACTGAGACTTGGTCTTCCGCAAACCAGGAGAGGAAGCATTCGTAGAACAGAACATTTATAATTTCCCATTGGCCATGTGAGCACCTACCTAAATGGCATGAGCATTTGAAGGCAGAGCCATGTGCTCAGGTAAGACAGGACATTTTGCATTTTAATCCAAACCAACAGGCCAGGCAGCCCGGGTGGCTCAGCGGTTGAGCATCTACCTGTAGCCCAGGGCGTGATCCTGGAGACTCGGGACTGAGTCCCACGTCGGGCTCCCTGCATGGAGTCTGCTTCTCCCTCTGCCTGTGTCTCTGCCTCTCTCTCTCTCTCTCTCTCTCTGTGTCTCTCATGAATAAATAAATAAAATCTTAAAACAAAACAAAGCAAAAAAAAAAACCCAACAGGCCAAAATTCTAAGTGGACATGTTACATTAGAGATTTAAAAAAAAAAATCCCCTTTAAAAATATCCTTATCTCTTAACAATTTATTGTGCAGAGACAATATTGTGTAAAAACCGGTCAGCTTTCTCACTGTCCTTTTTTCCTGTCATGTTTTAATGATTATTTCATAAGCTAAAACAAATCAGTTTAATTACCACTTTAATATTGACTAGTTTCAAAGTGAATATATAAATTACCATTTTTATTGCTATTTTGTCAAACTTGAGTTTGTCAAATCTTCAAAGTGTTCTTCTTGACTTTAATAGCTTTCCTATAGAAAATGAAATTTCAGTCATGGTTGCAGGACTATAAGGAATAAGTTTCTCTGATGAAGTATTAGTCCTTCTATATCAGTTTTCTGTTGCTGTATAATAAAATGTCCCCAAACTCTGGCTTATAACGGCCACTTTGTGTGGCTCGGGGATCTGTGGGTTGTTCCTTGTCGGGTCTACCGGTCTTGACTAGACTCATTCATGCAACAGCAGCCAACTCATGAATCAACTAGAACTGGCTGGTCCAACATGGTCTAAGCTGAGCTAACTCAGCTCTACCCCCCATAGCTTCTCATTCTCCAGCATTCACAGCTTATTTACATGTTAGTTGAGTACTGTTCCAAGGTGGTGAGCAGAAATGCTCAATCTCTGTTGAGGACTAGACTTGGAAATGGCACATCATCCCCACTTCAGTTTACTGGCCAAAGTTGGTTACAAAACCAGTCCAGATTTAAGAGGAGGGGAAGTAGGCTTTGCTTCTTTTTTATTTTTAAGATTTTATTTATTTATTAATGAGAGACACAGAGAGAGAGAGGCAGAGACACAGGCAGAGGGAGAAGCAGGCTCCATGGAGGTAACCCTATGTGGGACTCCATCCCACGACCCCAGGATCAGGCCCTGGGCTGAAGGAGGTGCTAAACCGCTGATCCACCCGGGTTGCCCAGGCTTCACTTCTTGATGGAAGGAGCTACAAAGTCAGTATAGAGGATGTACATAGGAAGCCATGACTATGACTTTTATTTTTTAATCTACCATAACTCCAATAATGGCAATTTTGACATTGTGAATGTAAGTAAATGAGCCTTCTGTATGTCTGACTGTGTTGTCAAAATGTCGGAACAGACTGATCCTGTCTAGCAATTTTATGACTGTGAGGTTGATTAAGCTGACCAGTTTACAGATCTAATATAGTGAGTACCTCTTCTTAGGAAATGGGTTGAAAATTTTATGACTTATGCCAAAACCCTTTCTTTACTAATAAAGATTATAGGACACACACAGCAGTGAAGAAAAATTCGAATAGTGTCTTTAAAAGTTTAGGCCTATCTTGGCAAAGTTCGTGTAATGCAGCACCTTATGGATTATTATTTTCTTAAGCCTATAGGATCTCTGTGCAGAGATGGGATGTGAAGCAGATGAAAATGAGGCACAATGTTCTGTTCTTTAATGTGGAAAAAAAATTGTAATGAGCACACATTCCATTTCAATAGAAAAACCCCATGCAAATGTAGTATTCCAAGCAGAACTAAGACTCACTATAATACCGCCTAGTAATATTACTTTTAAAAAGCTATCATAATGCTTAGCTGGATTTCAGTAGTCTTGTTGCTCATGAATGTTCAAATTGCAGGGGAAACATATTTAGAATAATTATCTGTTTTAAGCCACAACGAAGATATTTTCTTTTGTTCCTACTTACTGTGGAATGTGTACTGAGGTTTAAGGGGAAAAACCAAAATTTAGGAAGTAGAAGAAAAACATCACCTCTTATAAAATTGAATTAGATGGGAGTTACATTAAAGGTCTATGCATTTTTTTGACCTGATCAAATCTGGTAAATTCTATCAGTCCTTAGGAAGACCATCTGTTTGCTTTGGCACATGACTTCTGATTACATCTGAGGGAGGGATGCTGTGAGCTAAGGTTAGTTATAAAAAAAAAAAATCATGGGTGTATGACACTTTGCAAAGTGTATTCACTTAATTTATGATCGTGCTATTTCATCAAATCTATAAGCAGTACAGGACATTATAATTATGCATGTTATATGAAAACACGAAGGCTTAGGGAGGCGGACAATTTGTCAGATGCTGCACTGCTCACATACAGAAGAACGTGGAAGAAGCATGGGTCCTCTCATGTCCAGGGCTCTTCTTCATATACCCTGATGCTGTTGTCAGACAGAGATTGCATCATGATGCCGCTTGTAAGTCTGAACGCCAAAGAGGAACAGAAATGCCTCTGGGGTCATTATTTAAGTGTAACTAGGTTCCATGTCTAACAAACTTTCAAGATGGTTTTAGAAGTCTAAAGGACACCCCCAGGAAAAACTGAGGCTGGGGAGAAAAAAAAAAAAAAAGGTAGGCATGATGGATGTGATCGAGAAAGAAAGTTTGGTTATTGAGGAGATGTGATAGTTCTGAATGGTGCTGATCGCTTCAATTCATCATGCAGATTAATGGATTCAGGCCTGGGTCCTAGGGAGAGAACAATAAGACTGTGATTAAGAAAACGAAAAGGAATGGTTTCAATATGTCCTATAAACTTGGTGCCCGACCTTGACATTAGACCCTTTTACACAAATGTAACCTAAAAAATAAAAAAGTATCGCCACCTACCCACAGTGCCAAAAAGTCCCCTAACAGCTTTGTGCTATGGTTGACTCTCAGTGAGCCACTGTGTTGGTTGGTTCCATGGAGGTGACTAATGGGGGCTGATTTCTTCCTGGGCAGTGGTGATGCCCCACAGGAGACCTTTGTGGTAGCAAAGCAATAAGATAAGAAGATGAGTTCAGAAGTAGAGTGTAACAGGACTTTATACACTTTGTCTCAGATTTTTTTAAAATATAACTTTCTCAACCTCCTAAAATGAATACAACTTCCTAGCTTCAGGCTGCTTTCAGCCAACCGTTGTCCCTGTCCTATTCCAAGATGTTCAATGCGGTCAAACGATTCATCAGATATATGCAAATGACTGTCCACCTCACAGTTCAGGAACTAGGAGGAAAACATTCAGTTCATTATGAAACTTTTCAACCACCTAATTTCATCCCTTGCTATTACCCTTCTCTTCAGGATTTAGTGCATTCTAAAATCCGGGGAGGACATAGACTCCATGATGGCCTCCTGGTGAAATACGTCATTCCACGTGGACCACAAACTCCAGTGTCTGTCTGTGCTCCATTCTCTGGAATATAGAATATAGTTTGGCTCACCTAATATTCCGCGTTTATGTTCATTTTCATAACCATGGGCCTTGCCATTTTTGCCAGTTAGAAGTGCCCTCACTTGATCCTCTTGTCCCCAAAACCAAATATTTCGTGGACTGGCGCTCTTCACACTTCCAAAACACCAAAGAGGTACAGGAACTCTGGACTGTCTTCACTGCACCATGCTGAGGAGGTCAGGACTCTGTGAGCTTTTCCACAGGCACCACCTAGACTCACCCATAGACAATGGTTCTCTACTCTCTTCATCCCGTAGGGGACATGACGCCATGGTGAACACAGATTTTTTTACTTTTTATTTTTTTAGAAAGTTTTTAGTCTCCCAACGATACATCCATGGAAATGGGACACTCGACCTAATCTGAATGTTTCTACACTTCCATCTTTACCATCACCATCTCTTCTCTTCCTGAGTCTTTCTACTGGGAACTTTCTCTAGACTGAAGCCTAGTTTTTCCTACTCATTGATCATTATAATTCTATGATACACGTATTTAGAATTGGCTATTAATAATCAAAACTTAACTTTGAGGTTCCTAAGAAAAATCTTTTCTTTCTCAATGAAGTCTAACTTTCCCTTCATGGGACTTAGAAACATGGATTTTACCAAAGCAATGCTCTCTTTGCTCTTGGCATTATCCTCACCTCCCCACCAAAAGCCATAAAATGTCTCTTCTTAAAAAGATGCAGAGTGGTCCAAAGCAGCCAGGAAACATTAAGGTGTAACTTGGAATAAAGCTTTATTGATTTATCATTTTATTACTTTTTCCAGTCTTATTGAGATATAACCAACATATAACTTTGTATGAGTTGAAGACGTACAACATTATGATTATACATATATATATGTATATATATATATATATATATGATAACCACAATGAGGATACCATCACCTTATGTAATTAGTTTGTGTGCGTGTGTATGTGAGTGTGGTGAGAACTTTAGAGATCTACTCTTAACAACCTTCAACTATATAATACAGTATTGCTAACTATATATTTAGTAGTATGATTACTTATTTTAAAATTAGAATACCCAATTTGTAATTTGTAATTAACAGATGTGATTTATTTTGAGGTGTCCTATAAAATTCACTTGGAGAGAGCACCAAGATCCTTGATTAAAATGTTGGGTGACTAGGCCAATAAAAATTGAGCCATTGTTCGTAATGAAGAGTCAGTTGTGTCCACAAGCAGAAGTCTGAGAAACTAAAATTGCAAAATTTTGCTCTGTGGTGATGGATGCAGGACCTATAGAGCTTATTTAGCCTAGCGATTTTCAAACTGTGTCCCACGGTGCCATGCAGGTCTGTGGAGTGGTTTCTAGGGAAACCAGTTGTCAATTAGAATATTTATATTGTTTTTACAAACTAACACTCTAATTAAGATTTCACTTGAAAGAAGTTTCCATTATTACAAGAAGTTATATAGATAGAGGATAAATGCAGTCACAGAGATATGGAACAAGAGATGATAAATAAACAGACAGATGAAAACCTCTGTTTTAACTTTTAAATTAGGGATCTATGGGTGGCTCAGCGGTTTAGTGCTGCCTTTAGCCCAGGGCGTGATTCTAGGGTCCTGGGATTGAGTCCCTCATCGGGTTCCCTGCATGGAGCCTGCTTCTCCCTTTTCCTGTGTCTCTGCCTCTTTCTCTGTGTCTCTCATGAATAAGTACATAAAATCTTTAAAAAAAATTTTTAAATAAATTATTTAAATGCTTTCCTGGCCCGTAAGCCCATCTTGGTTTATGGTGACACACCACAGTTGGTGGGCAAGGAGAGCTGACTTGGTTTTCTTTGATAGAACACTTACTATTCCAAGCACAGTACATGCTACTTTCATTATTTAATTCATTCTCTCAGGAGTCATTTGAAATGGTATCATGATCTCTATTTTATGAATGGAAACAGGCTCAGTGAAGTTAGGAAACTAGTTCAGAGTCAGTGAACTTGAAAGACAGAAGTGGTTTTCAAATTAACTCAGGTTTGCCTGAACTAAAAGTCTATATTTTACACCTACACCTACTCCTAGATTATCATGATGCCTATAACATGGAATTAAGTGGTGCAGAGTGTAGACACAGTCACCTTGGGGATAACACGCGGAAAGATGTGCAGATTCCATTTGCTCCTGCAATCACCATGGTCCAAGCAAAGGGGATCTTTCATTTAAACTGTAGAATGAAAATCAGCAAATTTTTTGTATCATAAAGTTTTAATGCAGATGGCTCCACTTCAAAAGTCATTGTCTAATTCCTTAGCTTTGAATAGAATTCTGTTAATCAGTCTGTGTCAAAAGATACAATCTTATACCTGCTTCTCAAAGTGTTCTGCTCTCAAAATTACCTTTTTATTTATTCCCCAAATATGCATATTTTGAGGAAATGTACTGACAAGAAATCCACTACATCATGTCATCATTTTTAGACAAAGATTTGATTTTTACTTTCTTTTAACCCTATATTATGCCTCAGTACATTATTCAAGAAAGGGATCTCTATCAAATTTTCTCCCTAACATGATGCTCCAACAATGTAAGTTAATATATTTATTCCATTACATGATCAATTCCATTTAACAAGACGTGACCAAAATGTTAGTCAAAATTCATTAGGTACAGAAACAAAACCAATGAAATAGAAAAACAAATTAAAAGCTGACTACATGCTTTCACTAAAGGTATTAGGAAGCGATATCCTAGGTGAGAACAATAAAGAGCACAGTACTCATGAGGAGGAGCAGCTCTATTACAATTACAAGGAAGAAACGACTTGACAAGAGATGATCTAAGTTCAAGTCCCAGATACGCCACATGCCAACTAGGTTAACAAGCGACTTAATGGGTGTAATCTTCGCTTCCTGTATCTAAAGTGCGGATAATAAGGTCTATCTCCAAAAGTTTTTATGATGGGTGAATAACATTGCATGGAAGAAACAGGCTAAGATATAGAATGCTACACAAATAAAAGGTGAAATTATTAGAAGTCATTTTTCTATTTCAGATGAAACTGACCCAATTGCCCAGTTGCCCTCCCACGGGCTCACAGGTACGACCCTGGGAGATAGATGCGGGCCCAGGCTCCTGGGAAGAATGGAGCCGTAACAGGGAGCTGGCCTCGCTGCACGTTCCAATTATACTGTCTGGCTTGGTTTTGTTTCTTACCAAAGATGCAGAGGTTTTCCCAGATTCCTTTCCTTGTCGTCCAATCAGCATACCTGAAACCTTCACACTTGGCAGCAGTCAGCTTTTTATGCTTTGAGCCGGGGTTTCTTCCTGTCAGTGGATTCTCTGATCCACTCATCAGTCACCTTCTCGACAATTTCTTGGTTCCAGGAATATTTTAGGTGGTAGGGTATTGAAAATGACTGACCGTTTGTCATGGAGATTATTCAATAAATAGTAAGTGGTGAGCAATAAGCAAGCAAGACATCAGATTTGTCAGAGGGTCTAAATGCTACAATGAAAAAGAGAAAGGGGATGATAGCGGTTCTGAGCAACCGTTTGACAATGGAGAGGAGTTAGTGTTGAAGAATCTGTCTCACAGAGAACCCCAATTCAGTTGCTGGCTAGTCTTAGCACTTTGGAAAACTGCTTCACCTTCCCTGATGTTAGTTCCCCCACCTGTAAAACGAGGACAAGAATGTTAATTACTGTTTTGAAGGGCAGTTGGGAGGATTAGATGAAGTGTTACATACTAGGTACTGAGGACGCGGCCTGGAATATCCTTTAGACTAAGTAGTCAGTACAGGCCTTTCTGACAAAATAATAGGGTAAGACCTGGATTATAAGAAGGAGATGGCTTTGAGAAGCTCTGTGAGGAACACTTGATGCACAGAAATAGCTTGTATGGAGGCTCTGATTCAGAAACCAGGTTTGAGCTGTTAGGAGAGGAAAAGGTCATTGGTGTAGGCATAGCGTGATGGGTAATTTTATGCACCGGCTGGACTGAGCTAAGGGACACCTGCACAGCTGGTAAGACATTATTTCCAGGTGTGTCTATGAGGATGTTTCTGGAAGAGAGTAACATTTGGTTCAGTAGATAGTAAAGATTGCCCTCACCAGTGTGAGCAGGCTTTCTCCAACCTATTGAGGCCCCTTGCAAAACAAAAAGGGTGATTCACTCTTCTCTTGTTGAGCTGGAATATCTACCCCTTCTTACCCTCAGATGTCACAGCTCATGTTTCTCAGGCCTTCAGATTCCTGGACTCACATCATCAGCTCCCTCAGTTCTCAGGCCTTTGGCCTTGGACTTAATAATACCACCAGCCTTCTTGGTTCTCCAGCTTGCAGATGGTAGATTGTGAGACTTCTCAGCCTCTGTAAGCACATGAGCCAATTCCTATAATAAATATCCCTCTATCTATCTCTCTCTCTCTCTCTCTATCTATCATCTATCTATCTATCATCTATCTATCTATCATCTATCTATCATCTATCTATCTATCTCATGTTTGTTCTGTTTCTCTATAGAACCCTGATGAATACATATGGTAATATGGTGGTGCAGTGGAAGGATGCTGGATCTTGTAAACCTGATAGAGGTTGGATTTATTTTACATTTGATCAGTTGTCCTCTGTGGGATTTAATTAGGGGAGTGAAAGGATATGTTTGGCACAGGGAGTCATCATAGCATCCAATAGTGAGATGAGGATGGTTTGGAGTAGAATAATAGCTCTGGTGGTAGAGGGAAAGAAGCAGACACCAAAGCAGAAAGAAAAGTCCCAAAAATGGACCATAGGATAAAGTTGTGAACAAAGAAAGAGAAAATTATAAAACATGGTGTCACAACAGTCAAGAGAACAATGCACTTTGAGTAGGAAGGAATGTTCAACTATCAAAGGTTGCTGAAAATGTAGGTGGGTAAGATGAAGGCAGAGAAAGAGCCATTGGTCATTTGATGATGGTCACTAGATATTTTGAGCAGAAAAGTTTTACAAAAATGCTAGAGATAAAGAACTGAGTAGAACAAGGAGAGACTGTGAGGCAATGAAGTAAAGAGAGCACTTAACAGACAACTGTTCCGAGAAGTTCCTATTATAGGAATCAGGATTGGGTGGAGACGACTGTAAGTTCAGAGGCTTGGTTTTGATGTTTGGTTGTGTTGATATTGTTGCTTTGAATAAGGGAAATGCTAGAGTACTGGCTTTCATTTTCTCAAATGATTTGTAATATCTGGTCAGCAAATATACAAACAACTCTCACCCACTCACCCTCTAGCTTGTTCTTTCCCAGTTTTGTTCTGACTTTGAACCATTCTATCTGTAAACATTAGGTACAATTTCCAGAAGTTAGGGGCAGGTAGGAGCAGAAAATATCTGTGTTCAATATCCTGACTCATTTCTGATTCTGTAATTATCAGAATACTGGAATTAGGAGGTCAGTGATGATGAGGGTCCTGCCCTCTCAATGCGTGTAGTTAGAAAAACTAAAATCCAGCTCAGAAGATGATAAAGTCTACAGTGCACCTTCCGCTTTGACTTGCATGGATTTCAAGTCACTCAGCTACTTCAGCGTTGGTTTAACTGTTGTTCTTCCATTCATACGTACTTTGTATCCCAGTGCTCATAGGTCCAAATAACTCATAATGTGCATCATTCTATCTCTTGAATCAAACATGGTCCCTCAACCTCCCCACTCTCGGGCCTCCCAGTGCTCGTTGGATGCATTTCCCCTGAGCACTTCACTCCCAGTACAGCGTCTCAGAGGGCATCATGCCCCAAACGTGACACACTGAGAAGACAGCATCACGTAAGAAGCACTTTCTTTAGAAACATTTAACTTGAGTCTGAATATGAGGAAATGATCAGACAAGTCGAGAGTGAGAGTCAGTCAGCGAAACCACCAGCCCGAACTCTACAAAAACCCACTGTCTTACAGACAAATAGAAGGCCGATGTGCTGTTCTGGGCTGGAGGGGACGAAAGAGAGGTGACTGTGAAATGCAGGGTGTGATTGCTGATTAGATCTTTGATTTAAAAAAAAATAGCTAAAAATGGCAGCACTCAGATAATTGGGGATATTTGAATATGACTGTATATTAGATAACAATTTTATATCAATGTTAAATTCCCTGAGTGTGGTAATTGTGTAGTGGTTATGAGGAGAATGATCGTGTTTTTAGGAGATACATGCTGAATTATTTATGTGAGTTATTTTGTCTTTCTCCAATTTATTCTTAAGTGCTTCAGAAGAGGCAGATGGGCAGAGAGAGAGAAGAAATAAAGCAAACAAAATGGGCAAAACTTTACATTTGGTGCATCTAGGTAAGATATACAGATGTTCATAACACAATTTTTGCAACTTTCGTGAGGATTAGAAAATCTCTGAGCAATGACTCAAAATAAAATATGAGTAATAAACACATATATAAACTACTCTTATTCTACTGTCCATATTTAGAAATTTAATATGCACACAAATGCTGACAATATTCACTGTCTAATAATACTATAGTTCAGTTTTGCCCACAGAATCCCAAAATCCTTCTGGGCATGAAATAAACTATATTCATCTTTATCAAAACACTAAACTCTAGGGGAAAAAATGATTGCACAAAACTGAGACAGTAAATGTTTACTAACACAAGACTATAAAAATGCTAAAACTATTGAAGCTGCTTAAGAAAAACATTTAGACATGATAATGGAAAAAGTCTATCCTCTAATACTTTTTTTTTATGTTCCAGTAACCATACTTTAGGTCAGATGATTAGTAAAGAGAGAAAACCATCATCACAGCCTAGAAATAAAACTGTTGATGAGTGATTATACAAATCATTAAAGGCTGCTGCTGAAATCATTGTTCAAATACAAGGATGAACAAAGCCTAGACTTACAAATTAATATTATAGGATATATATCAATATAAATAATCAAAATTCAAATAAAATTTTCTTAAATCAAAGTAGCCATTTTAGCCCCAGAAAAACGAACTATTTCATTTTTGAGAGGAAATAAGAATCTACAGAAACATGTAATGCCAAGCCTTTTTGTTGTCAGTAAACCAGCTCCAGGGTACTTTTAAGAGTTTAAAAAATTAGGTATCATCAATCTGTAATTTTTCCCTTTTGTCACTCTGAAAGGACCATTTATGTAAGTCCATTTTTGGAGACTTTATAAAAAATCTTGGATTGCATAGCAAGGTTGGAGAAGGTTGAAACCAATCATTAGCATTGGTTTCAATACCTACCATTTCAGTCTTCATCTACTTATAAGGTTCAAAAAATAATCAATATAAAAAAATTCATCAGGCTTTCAATAGGCGTTTTTTCAATAGGCATCAAAAGCTTTATGCTATAAGGTGTAAAGTAATGTGGAATTAGAGTGTTCCATTCATGCATGGTAGAAAAATGAAGGCCTGAGATATATAATGACCATCTGTGTGAAGTCACAGATTTCTATTGGCCAAATTTCATAGAATTCCTCGTTATTTTCTATAGAGTATCTCATTCACCCTCAATATCACCTCTTCCAATGCCATCCCCATTTATCCTTTCAGCCAGTTAATAATTATTGGATGAAAAATGAAGTCATGATCTCCCATAACCAAAAGAAAATTTAGAAAATATACTCTTGTCTGAAATGGAGAAATAGCTTTGAATCTTACAAAACAGATTCCTTTGACATTTTGTTTTGATTTGAGCTAGCTACTCTTAGTTTTTTTTTAACAACTCTATATTTCAGAAGCTCTGTGTTAATATACTGCATTAAAGTACACTGTAAAAAAATAAAATAAAATAAAAAATAAAGTACACTGTGCTATACCCTCCTGTAAGACTAGGCTCAGAGAGACAAAAATGGAGGTAGGAAGACTTAACAACTGAGGCCACGCTTAATAAGCTATCAAAAAATAAAAATAAAAAAGGACTAAAACATGTGGATGTAGGTGAAACTTTCTTTAAATATATTTATCCCACAAAAATATGTTAAAGTGATCAAGGGTTAATAAATCAACATGGGAAAGGAAGACTCTTCTACAACTTATGTCATATTTAAAATTCTCAAGAACATATATTGAATTATCAAAATTCTATCCTACATTCTAGAATCCTTTCACATATATGGAATGATATAAATAAATAAATAAATAAATAAATAAATAAATAAATAAATAATAAAAATATTTTTGAAGTTATCTTTGCTTCCTGTTTTTATTTTATGTACTCCTGAACTATCACTACTTTTCAAAAACTGCCACCTCTGCCTTCACTTTGAAATTAATTTGACTTTTTACTTTTATTTATTTATTTATTTATTTATTTATTTTTATCGTTGAAGTATAATTGACATAGAATGTCAGTGGTGTCAGGTGTACATCATAGGGATTCAACAATTCTGTACCTTTCGCAACAATCACCGCCATTAGTATAATAACCATTTCCCACCATACTATATTATTAGAATGTTATTGACTGTAGTTCCCAGGCTGTACTTTGCATCTCCTTGAGTTACTTATCCTATAACTGGAAGTGTGTACCTCTTGATCCTCTTTATTTTACCACATACTCCACTCACCTCTCCTCTGGCAACAGTTTGTTCTCTATATTTAAGAGACTGTTCTCTATATTTAAGAGACTGAAATATATTTTTTTAAATTAGTGTTTTCATTTTCTTTGAGTAAATACCCATGAATGGAATTACTGGATCTTATTATGTTTTTATTTTTTAATTTTTTAAGAATATTTTATTTACTTCTTCATAAGAGACACACAGAGAGAGACAGAGACACAGGCAGAGGGAGAAGCAGGCTCCATGCGGGGGGCCCGATGTGGGGACTCGATCCCAGGACCCCGAGGTCATGACCTGAGTGGAAGGCAGCCGCTCATCCACTGAGCCACCAAGGTGTCCTGATAGTTTTATTTTTATTTTAAGGAACCTCCATACTTGGTTCCATAGTGGCTGCACCAATTCACATTCCCACCAACAGCGTAAAGGGTTCTCTTTTTTCCACATCGTTGCCAACACTTGTTATTTCTTATCTTTTTGATACTAACTATTCTGATTGGTGTGAGGTGATATCTAATGGAGGTTTTGATTTGCATTTCCCTGATGACTAGGGAGGAGCATCCTTTCACGTGTCTATGGTCATCTGTATGTCTTCTTTGGAAAAAAAAAATCTGTTCAGGTCCTCTGCTTATTTTTTAATTGGATTGTTTGGGGATTTTTTTTTTTTTTTTTTGGTGTTGAGTTGTATAAGCCTTTTATATCTATTGGATATTAGTCACTTATCAGATTATATCATTTGCATAATTTGATTCTTTTTAGAAGCCTCTAACCTTTTAATTATGTATTATATAATATCTTTACACATTTCTTCTCATTTTGTGTTTAAAATAATTTTTCTTTTGATTTCAAGTGATACTCCTAGATCAAATGAATATCAAGAGATAATTTGATAAGGCCTCCTATAACACAGGTTTGTTTTTTCACTGTTGTTCAAAAAGTTGCTCATCTAAACTACTCATCTACTTATGCTTGATATTCTCTCCCATTCTTTGAATATCAGAAATGCTTTACCTTGGGTATATTTAGACTCACCAGTGTACTAACAGCCAGCAGGATGAGAATGGAAATTTCATTATCTAACCATTAAATTCATATGCACAAAGATATATATATATATATATAATCAATTTGTGCATGCAGTATATATATATGTGTGTATATATATATATATATATATACACATATATATATATTTCAGATATTTTAATTTCTCGGTAAGATATACCTTTAAAGAGGGACAGTTTTACTTTCTAAAAAAATAAACTGAAAAATTATGTGAACACATTTTTCAGATTTTATCCACATCAATCTTCAGGTTTAACAAACAAATAAATTTCTATTTTCAACATATATCCGTAAACTAAGTGTCAATTTTCTAAGTGTAACTTTTTGTCTATATGTTTGGATCTTGTTTTACCAGTTCCTAACATATAAGCTTCCTTCTTTAGGAACTTGACCCCACATGCACACCTACACACACACACACACACATACACTCACACACACACATCCTTCCCCCTTCCACACATTGCCATTGCTAGAGATTTGAATTAAGGCACAGCACTACTCTACTGCTCTCCTGGAGAACAAACACATAGTATTTAACTGCATATTCAGATTTTGAGTATCTTTATAACATTGCCATGGAAATCCCCAAACAGCTTTTACATCTGTGAAAATGAAAGGTCCCAATATGACACGGTGGGCTCTGAAGAAAGTGCAAGCCTTTTATTCCTATGAGTCCCTTTATAGTATGTGATGTTATTGGAGCAGGGACTGCTTAGGGCAAGGGAGAACTAGGCCAAATTTAGAATGAGCACGTTTACTCATTTCCCTTTATGTTCACTGATATACCACTTTCCGTAATAAAATCTTTATTCTATGTTTTGGCACTCGAAGTTATGAAATTAAAATGACTATAAGGAAAACATATCGTAGGCTGTTTATCTTTGAGAGGTAGATGATTTCGAATTGTAAGTTATGTGTTTAAACCAAGAAAATTAACAAAAACTATGCACCTCTTGATTATTGTTGACTTAATTCTGGGTTTATGATATTTACTGAGACATTTTTCAATAATGCAGTTAGAATATATATAATTTATTCAATGTAGACTGTTGAACTATTGAAAAACACTAGTAGCTATGAATCTCTAATGAAATAATAATACAAAGAGTCTTATTCCAGAACCCATAAATTCCTTGCCATGTAGACCACTATTTCTAATCCTCTTAAACTTTCCCTAATGTAGACTATTAAAAACCTCACTCCGGGGGTAGGTGCATGGCTCAGTTGGCTAAGTATCTGCCTTTGGCTCAGGTGATGATCCCAGAGTCCTGGAATTGAGCCCATGTCCTGTGATTGAGCCTTGTGTTGGGCTCTCTGCTCAGCAGGGAGTCTGCTTCTCCCTCTCCCTCTGCTACTCCCTCTGCTTGTGCTTTCTCTGTCTGTCTGTCTGTCTGTCAGATAAATAGATATTGTTTTAGGTAAATGAATAAGACCTCACTCCTCAGCAGAAAAAAAAAAAAAACTACAAAAAGTATGCCCTATTCTTATTCCTCAAAAACACATATGCTAACTTCCAGTTTTAGCTTAAGCAGGTAAAGAGCTTGGACGTAATCACTCCCATCTGTAGAATTAGGAGAAAAAAGAAGGCTGAATAAACTAAAAATCGAATGTTTTTCCTGAACTTGGGAAAAAACTGTGGTCATACGGCAAATGGCTACTCTAAAATCTGGAGAAATAGGCAAGTACAGAAGTACAGCTAGATCTGCTTACCTAAATCAAAAGCAACTGAAAACATAGACTTCAAGGAACACGTACAGGATAATTTTGATGAATTTCTCCTGGCTGATTACAAATTAACATGAGGATGAGAACTCCAGAAGGACAATTTGGGGAGGACCCACACATTTTCAGGGATTTTAGCTGAAAAAAAACATTATGTTCTCAAGGGGAAGAGAGATCCCTCATAGCTTTAAGGAAGTGAGGAGGTAAAGAGGAGAGTAATCACTGTGAAATATGGCCAGAATATTCCTCATACGATACTCTCCAAGGGAAAGACTTTACCAGAGCCTTTTTTCACCTGGAGAAAAGTCATTTTTTAGTTTCTATTTCTCTCTAGCCTTCAGTCTCACTTAAAAAGAGAAGAAAATAAAAGCAGCTAAGAAACACTTTTGAAGGTCACAGCACAGGAACACAGGCTCACTAAAAAATGATATTTAAACAAAAGAGTATATAACATTCACCTTCCTTTACAGCTTATCATCATACCAAGAGGACTCCAATTTATTAACATTGAGTAATAGCTGAATGAGCTAAAAGAAAGTTTATGTAAGGAGCAATTCTTGAGGAAGTCAAAAGACAACAGAAGATAAAGAGAAAGAAATAAAAAGGAAAGGAAAGGAAAGGAAAGGAAAGGAAAGGAAAGGAAAGGAAAGGAAAGGAAAGGAAAGGAAAGAAAAGGAAAGGAAAGGAAAGAAAAGGAAAGGAGGAAGGAAGGAAGGAAGGAAGGAAGGAAGGAAGGAAGGAAGGAAGGAAGGAAGGAAGGAAAAGAAGGAAGAAAGAAAGAAGAAAAATGAGATGGAAAGAAAGATGCAAAAAAGGAAAGGAAAAAAGAAAAAGGATTTGAAATCTTTGACACTCATAGGAATAAAGAAATATAGAAATATTAAACAGCCCAATGTTAGCCAGAATAACATACAAACTCACACTAAAGATCTATTTATCTAGCTTCTTATTACTCAATAAATCATGTCTAGTTTTCAACATAAAAATTCCAATGCATGCTAAATGTCAAGACAAAACACACTCTGAAAAGCTAAAGGAACATATGAATCAGTATAAGATATAATACAGATTTGTAATTATCAGAGTATGTAAATAATTGTATTGAATAGATTAAAGCCTCTGCTGAAAAAAGCAGATAGTATGCAAGAATAAACTGGTAATAAAGAGATAGTTGGGAATTCTATGGAAAAGAGAAATTCTATAAATCTAAAAACCCAGTAACAGAAATGAATGCTTTTGATAGGCTCATTTGAAGACTGGACATGACTCAGTAACAGATCGTGAGCATTAAGACAGGTCGCTAGAAACATCTTAAATTGAAATACAAATAGAAAAAACAATGTAATATAAAATTAATAAGCCTTTAGATAGACTAAGAAAAAAGAGAGGACACAAATTACTAATATTGGAAATGAAAGAGGATACATTACTACAGATCCCATAGAAATTAAAAGGAAAAAAATATTTCTTTCTTCCTCATAATGTTGCTTTCATTAGGATTCAGTTAAAAATATTTTCTAAGTTCATGTGTGATTTCCTCTTTGACTTGTGAGTAATTCAGAGTTGTTTAATTTCCAAGTATTTGGGGATTTCCTTGTTATTCTTATTGATTTCTATTCAATACTATTGTAGTCAGCAAATGAAACTTTGTAATTTTCTTTTTTTAATAATAAATTTATTTTTTATTGATGTTTAATTTGCCAACATACAGAATAACACCCAGTGCTCATCCTGTCAAGTGCCCCCCTCAGTGCCGGTCACCCATTCACCCCCACCCCCCGCCCTCCTCCCCTTCCACCACCCCTAGTTCGTTTCCCAGAGTTAGGAGCCTTTTGTTCTGTCTCCCTTTCTGATATTTCCCACACATTTCTTCTCCCTTCCCTTATATTCCCTTTAACTATTATTTATATTCCCCAAATGAATGAGACCACATAATGTTTGTCCTTCTCCGACTGACTTACTTCACTCAGCATAATACCCTCCAGTTCCATCCACGTTGAGGCAAATGGTGGGTATGAAACTTTGCATTTTTCAATTTTAGAATGTATTGAGTTTTTTCATGGTCTACCATATAGTATATGTGTACAGGCTTGGGTTAGCAATTCTAATACTGTTACACATGTGTATTGGAGTTGAGGAGTTATATTGAAGGGTGGTAGATGGAGGGACCCAGTTTTCTCAGTGTTGGAACGGAAGTTTATAGGTAAGCAATAGGACAAGGCAAGAATGCCCCATGTGTTAATGAATTAGAGTGGGAGACATTATGAACTTACATTTACCTTAATAAAGATACAATGATTACATATAATTTTTTTAAAAAATGTGTACAGTCTATATGTATATATTCCTTACTCCAACAACTGAAAGGCTCTAGTAGAAATAACATGCCAGTAGCAATGAACAATGTACCCAGATCTTGGTTTCTGGGTTTTTAATACCATTCTGCATTAAAAGGAACCAAGGATTCTCAGCAGAAATTGCAGACTTGGAATGGGATGGGAAATGTACAAGATGAGGGTTGAGCAACTTTCAGTGCCAGAAAGTAAGGAAGTACAAAAAAGCACCTACTTTTAAAAACCATAATGACAGATGTAAGTTAAAAGAACAGAGAAAACGGGATCCCTGGGTGGCACAGCGGTTTGGCGCCTGCCTTTGGCCCAGGGCCCGATCCTGGAGACCCGGGATCGAATCCCACATCGGGCTCCCAGTGCATGGAGCCTGCTTCTCCCTCTGCCTATGTCTCTGCCTCTCTCTCTCTCTGTGTGTGTGTGACTATCATAAATAAATAAATAAAAAATTTAAAAGAACAGAGAAACCAAGTGAAAAACTTCAAATAACCAAATTTGGAACAATTTGAACAACAACAAATAGAAAGTAGTATTGGATTATAACCTGAAGTTTTAATAAATACTTCATGAGTCCAAACTGATGTAAATAAGTGATTGAGTAAATAAAGAGATGAGAGATAAGAGACAGCTCTCAAGAGGAGAAGTGTAACTCTCAGCACCTTGAATGTTGATGGCACACAGTAACTTCCCTCCAAAGAGTACAGAATACAAAGGAGAAAAAAGGAAGAAAACCTTATTATGGAGAAACCTGGCAAACACTACCTCATCCAGGTGATACAAGTCAACATCAATCATGATAAGTCAAGTTGATAATATGTGTCCCTCTAGGATGAAATAAGGCCACTTTAACACTGTGGTCTTCCTCTCCCAAGCCTATGATCCAGTCTAATCATGGAGAAAAATCAAACAAATTCCAATAATGAGATATTATAAAATATACCTGACTAATACTCCTCAAAACTGCCAGTCATCAAAAGTAAGGAAAGTAAAAATAAATAAATAAATAAATAAGGAAAGTCTGAGAAATTGTCATAGCCAATAGGAGCCTTAAGGAGACCAGACAAATGAATGGAATGTGACATCCTAGATGGAGAGCCTGAACAGGATTTTTACATCAAGTAAAATCTAAGGAAATCTGAAGACAATGTGGATTTGATTATATGCTTCTTATTTAATAAATATCAAAATAATATAATATGTTAATAATAAAGATTACAGTAGGTAGAAACAATATACTTATTTACAATTTTTATGTAACTCTAAAATTTCTGAAGTCCATTTTAGAAAGATATAAGAACTCCTTCTCACAAAAATATATACTCACATTATTTTGTGTGGTTTGGGGGCTAGAGATTGCTCATAAGCACTAGGAAAGAGAGGCACTTGAGAAAAAATATGAGCAGCATCCATATGAAAGGTAATTATTCAATGAGTAGTTCCATGACTGGGTTGAGTGGACATAGTCACACTGTGCATTTTTAGGCCTAGAAACTGTTTGTTATTGGGGACTGGGAGGTGGGCACCAACAGAAAGAGCTAGGCATTTAGAAATTCTAAACAGATTGCTAAATAGATATTGTTCTGACCTTTATTCCTGTCCACGTCTCTGCAGACACTCATGCTTTCACTCCTTTCTTGCTGCTTACAGTCCAGCGTTCATATAATTCTCCTTGAGGTTGATGACACCAGAGCCTTAGGACCTATGATTGACACAGTGAAAAAAGTGGTATGCTTCACTAGTCAAGCTGAACAACTCACATGACCTGCGATGAACCCTGCATAGGGCCCCAGCAGGAGTTCTGAGTTAGATTGGGAAGACCTTTTTATAGCCCTAGACTCTTCATCCATGCCCTAAACAGAGTTACTCTGCATAAATGTATATGAAAATAAGAATAGATGTAGAAATGTTTTATTTGCATATTAAATAGGTTATCTATAAATCCGATGGCACTGGCCACTGAGGAGAAATTTGTTTTAGACAATAAGAAGACTTAAACCTCCAGTTAGGGTTTAAAAAGTAATAATGTTGGTTCAACCATAAAAATGAAAATAAACCGAACAAGTTACCAAACAATATTTTAAAATAAATCCAGAGTGAAGAACCCAGAGCAACCAAAAAAAGACCTCAGTGTAAGGACAGTATCATCACTATTTTCATCCCTGATGTAGCAGAAGGAAAATAAGATTCATCCATAGACTGAGGAGAGAAGATACCATATAAGTTCGTATCAAATTTTTTATGGCCATATGGGGGCTGACCTAATAATTTAGACTACCAAAGAGCCCCAGTCACAGAAAGCTGTATTCATCTGCCAATTCTTTTTTTTTTTTTTTTTAGATTTTATTTATTTATTCATGAAAGACAGAGAGAGAGAGAGAGAGAGAGGCAAACACACAGGCAGAGGGAGAAGCAGGCTCCAGGCAGGGAGCCCAACGTGGGACTCAATCCTGGGTCTCCAGGATCAGGCCCTGGGCCAAAGCCTGTGCTAAACCACTGAGCCACCCGGGCTGCCTCTTTTCTTTTTCTTTTCTTTTTTTTTTTTTTTTCAGTTCTTTTGATAGATCAAGAATAGTACGCCAAAGACTAAGTTCAAGGTAGCATAACTGGGCGATCCTCCCAGAAGCACGTGGGGTCTTCCATTAAGACAAAGCAACATCAGGGGCACCTGGGTGACTCAGTAGGTTGTGTCTGCCTTCAGCTCAGGTCATGATCCCAGGGTCCTCTCTCTCTCTACCCCTCCCCGTCCTCCCACCCCCTACCCCTGGTTCGTGTGCTCTCCCTTGTTCTGTTCTCTCTCTGAAATACATTTTTTTTTTTAAAGGCAAAGTAACACCAGACTGAATAACGGAGTTGGGACAAGAAAGCTGAAAAAAAAAAAATCCTAGAGATATTCTGTGCCTTAATCAAGTTTAAGGCAATAGCTGCAGAAGTCTAAAAGCACATTTGGACAAGTATATGCACTTTAAAAGATTATTGGCCACTAAGAACAAAATAATGGCAATGAATTGTAAGGTTTTTAGCATTTGAAGTAGTATAAAATAGGACAGGAGCAAAAAGGAGTAATGGTATCAATGAAATGATGCTGTTAGAAGGTTTATTCATTTACCATAAAGTCACATAATAGTATTTAAAGCTCAGTTGTGATGTTATAGACAAATATTCTAAGCTCTATAATAACCACTAAAACATAAAACATAAAGTATAGCTAAGAACATTACTCCTCCAACAGAGGAGATAAAATGAAATATTTTAAAAATGTTCAGCTCACTGACAAGAAGCCAAGAAAGAGGAAATAAACAGTGGACAGATGAATAGAATGTGAAACAAATATTAAGATGGTAGACTTAAATATATGCATATTGACAAATGATATTAAGTATAAATGGACTAAACACTCCAACTAAAGGCAGAGATCCTCAGACCAGTAAGAAAGGAAACTATGCGCTGCATATAAGAAGTACTGTAGACTTTCTCGTTTCGGTTCCAACATGCAAAGAACTACTTCCATCCAGATAACCAGAAAAAAAAACCCTGAAAATCAGTGAGTCTCTTGGGCCCATAAGAGATAAGAGATAGGAGATTGCAGAGTAAACTACCACCCCTAAATCTGGAGATACTGGTGTAATTTTAGGAAGCTGGAGCTGAAATCTAGTTAGCACTGGAGCCAATAAACTGGTAGGAACAGTTAGTGGGAACCTTGGCTAATTGGTTAATCTTGGCTAAGCTAATTAGGGACTAGCTGGAGAGTGAGAAACTCCTGGGAGCTGTAGTTCTGGGTGGGGTAAGATATACTCTCTTGGACTTTCCCTCCAGAAGCCTCAGCAGATTCTCCCAGTGAGGATCCAAGAGGTCGCCCTGGTGGCTCTAGCGGCAAAGGGCAAGAGTCGTCATTGTGAAATATGCTTGCGAGTCTTCTCCATGACACAGGCCTGGTCATCCCTGGGAAAGGACTTGGCCAGAGCAGAAATCTGAAACCTTAGGAAAAGGACTCCTCCTTATACAGGGCTTTCAGGAAATAGACTAGAAACCCTGTAGCCCAGGGGGTAAGGGGGAAAGCACAAAGCTTTGCCCCTTGAGGAACGCTCGTGAAGGTCTTGCCCCCGAGAAACAGACCCATGGAAGGAGTAGTTTATTCAGAAGATCATAAAATGTTCCTGCCCCCTCACTCACAGCGCTGCTAGCCAGTCCCTGTATAACAGGAGTGTATCACTGCTGAAGAGCTACGAGACAGATGTTCTCTGAGCAGGAATATAGAGAGAATATCAGAGATAACAGTTACACAGAATGTATGACAGAATGTAGTAATTCAAAGTCCCCGGTACCCAGAGCTACCAAATACATGGCTTAAGAGGTTAACAGGAATCCTCAAACTAAGGGCCTAGTCACCTCTGTTCCTATTACCTAATGCAACATACCTGGCTCTCAACAAAAACCTAAGACCGTACCAAAAGGCAAGTAAAAACACACTCTAAAGAAAGGAAACACCATCAGAACCACACTCAGATAAGAGACAGATGTTGGAAATAACAGGGAATTTAAAATAATCGTGGTTCCGATGTTAAGGCCTCTAATGGCCAAGCTCAGACGAGCAACGTGAGCAGAGAGATGGAGCTGCTAAGAAAGAATCGAGAGGAAATGTTTAGAAATAAGAACCATAGGAACAGAAATAAGGTACACTTTGGTGGACTCATTAGAAAACTGGACTTGGCCAAAGAAAAATAATCAGTACATTTGTTTTTTGTTTTTAATTTTTATTTATTATGATAGTCACACACACACAGAGAGAGAGAGAGAGAGAGAGAGAGAGGGGCAGAGACATAGGCAGAGGGAAAAGCAGGCTCCATGCACCCAGAGCCCGACGTGGGATTCGATCCCGGGTCTCCAGGATCGTGCCCTGGGCCAAAGGCAGGCGCTAAACCGCTGCGCCACCCAGGGATCCCTAATCAGTACATTTGAAGATAGGGTAAGAGAAATACCCTGAACAGGCCATCTACCTAATCTGTTTCTGCCTCGATCTTCTAATTTACAGAGTGGACACAGGAAGTCATAGAATTGTTGAGAATTAAATGAATCAAATGCATGCAAAAATACACACTGTGCCTGGCGTACTGTAAGGACCACACAAGTGTTAGTTATTTGTATTATGTTTAAATAAACTGAAAGACAGTTTGCTGACCCAGTCCCTGGGTCATTTCATTTAGGAAAACATTTCTTGGAGTCTCATTGCATCATTTGTGAGTGATTAGCTATGAGGTTCTATTTTCAGTGTAATTCTCACTCAGGACTTAGAAAGGTTGGTGACATATTGCCAGTTTTCCATGTCAATCTCTTTTTCCCTGTTCAGTTCCGTCGCTCCCTCTGCCACAACCCTCTCCTCTGTTTTATTCCATTAGCACAGGGCACATGTGTAGAGACTACAATTTTTTATCCTGTCTTTGCAATTTACTATTCAAATGACCTTGAACAAATCGCTCCTACTTCATGGTGTCACAATTCCATTATCTACAAATCGGGGATCATGCTTCCTGTTCTGCTCACGAGGCTGCTGTGAGCATCGCCCAATTAATGAAGTAAAAGTGCTTCAGAAAGCAGAGTGCCTTGTGCAATTCTCAAACTTCACGGCAAGGTGGTTCCAAAGTCAGTAAAATGCAACGTGTTTGTGACTGGCTGCATTTGGATCCTCTTCAGCCTTCCGGAAGTTGGGTCTATTTGGGCGTCCTACCTCACTTTCCTTCTTTCCCTCGTGTTAACTGATGGACGGGAGAAACTTCGGAGGCTTATTTTGCTTCGTCCAGAAACATCTTCTTTGGAAACGAGCTAAGAATGCAAAAGGTAGCTTTGCCAAAATAATGAGAGAGAGTAGATGGTGTTTGCATATCTTCCAGGCTCCGTAAAACAACCCAAGAAAGGAATATGTAAGGTGTATTTTCTCAGACGTTCAATGATTAATTCATCTATGTTTGAGAGTTTGTAGAATAAGAGTTCTGTTTTATTTTTGTGGGTCACCACGGCTCTTCCTTGGTGGCGGCTTCGGGCACTTCTCCATCACATTCTTTTGCTTGACGTCTCCTGATTGGCATGCATTCTAGGAGAGACCGTGGTGCAAGACACAGCTATGGATCGGGGGACGTTGCTCATATCACCTCCACTGGAACACTGCTGTATCGAAAGATGTAAAAATGGATGCCAAAATCAAGAAGGGCAATGCTGGCATATCCAATTCTCAGGCCACGACGATGCTCTCTAGAGTAGTCACATGTCATTCATCACTCAGGGAGTTTTTACTGAATCCCTCTATCATCTCAGGGGAATATATATATATATATATATATTCTTATGGCATAGAAACTAAAGCAGACCAAAATTTCTGTGTTTGGAAACTTGGAATCGAATGTGTACAGGGAACTGCTATTTCGCAAAAGTAGCCTGACTTGATTTGGGTTAGCCTAGTATATTCTAAACTCTTTCACAAACTCTCCTCATAGAAGAGAAATTAAAATATCAAGAGTATCCCAGTGTTATTGGAAACGGAATTCTGAAGGTGGTAATGAGAGAAAATCCAGCTGTTTTCAATCCATGTCTTTTATCTCTTTGTTATTTACCTGAGCTGATGATATAAAAAAAATGAATTTCAGGTCTGGTATATACTCAACCTGCACAGATTGCCTTGCAGATTTTCTACTTGGGCATCACACTTGATGTTTGTGAATTTTGAGTTATCACATGACCTCCCAAAGGATCTCAGGTTGTTACATTTAAGATTAATGAGCCATTGGATAGCCATTAAGAAGCTATTCAAGAATATGCATTTAATTAAAATGAATTATGTATATGAGTTAATACCATTCAACCTTTTTAATTTAGAGAGATAAATCATGGCTATTTTACTTCTGAGAAGGGTCCTAACATTGGCAAATTGAATATTGATGTTACAATGCCCAAATAATTAATGCTGGTCAGATTCATCCATAATGGGTATATCCTGAGACTTTGCCTAGCAAGGAATATTAAATATTTCTTTTTTTAGTTGACTATGTGTGTGTACTTGCACGTGTAATGAGCTGCAAAGTGTAGTTCAATGTTACTTACACATAATCTCTGAACACAAAGCAAATAGTCACATAGATTCTGAAGAAAATACTGACCAGCCACCGCCTACACGTATTTATCAGCATTAGTGACCCGGTATGAATGTCTCCTTTAAACATAAACGCTATTCACATGCAACACAGTCACCATCTATTGACTTAGTAATGTCTCCAGTCACAATCTCCCCAAAGGGAAATGATGCTAATATTTCAATGCTCCCCAGTGTGTATTCAGGACATTGTCATGTATCCAATGGGTACCCCAATATTGTCATGAACAGAAATTCTCTCTTCTCCACTCGTATCCCATGGCGCCTCTTGTCGGTAGGTGTTCTCTCCATTCATGGTGAGTTTGGTTGAATGAAGAGTGGAAGTTGTGGATAATAAAGCATTTACTTAGTGACGGAGCTGTGCTAAATACTCTACTCGACGTAGTTTATTAAATCCTTTCAGTAATCATGTTGGTTAGGTACTATTATCATCCTCCTCCATAGATGATGAAACAGAGACATAAAGGTCAAATAATTTACCGAAGATCACAGAGTTCCTGAGTGAGAAAGCCTAGATCCAGAGACTAGCAATCTGAGTCTCAAACAAGCTTAAAGTTTTGCCATTCTGAAGTATATATATATATTTTTTTGCCATTCTGGCTTAGTAAGTGCAGAGTATCTTACAGTGTTACAACATCTAAGAAATCCACAGTCCATGTCTTGGCTTCTCATTTACGCTCAATAAAGTTTGTAATTTTATTATATTTTATTTCATTTCATTTCTATTTATGTATTTATGTATTTATTTGTTTATTGAGGGTGCTTAGGGGAAGCAGACTCTGTATCCAGCATGGAGGCTGATGTAGGGCTCAATGTCACCACCCTGAGATCACGACCTGAGCCAAAATTAAGAATCAGACTCAAAGAACTGAGCCACCCAGGTGTCTCAAAGTTGGTAATTTTAAATCACCCATGAGAAATCTAATCTGAGTCACACATTTTGGTTCTCTACACATTTCTTAAGAAAAATCTCATAAGCACTCATTCTTTGTGTATCACAATAAGGAAGTACACATAGGTTGAGGTGTGTGTGTGTGTGTGTGCGCGCGCGCGCATGTGTGGTGTCAAGCACGGTAGGAACTCAAATATGAAGATATGAAACTTTATATAAGCTCTTAGGTCTTTATAGACTCAGAATTATTTCCTTAAAAAAAAGAAGAAAAATAATATTTAATTAGAAGTTTCCTTTTAGAAATGGAAAGAATCTATTAGTTACCCAGGGGGAAGTAGTGAAATGTCAAGACTAATGTGATTACAGTTTCCTAAAAACATTTCATTTGTTTTTCAATCACAGCCATCACTCTGCAGCCATCTGACTACAAGCATAACAATAACCTTAAAAGGCTTATATCACATGGTTTATGCTGTACTTTCACCAAGAGCTTCACAGCAGTTTAATCAATAAAGCAGCACAAGCTGTGAACAATTATAATAAAACACCTTAAGAATGATCCACAATTAAAAGGTAGAGGGGAAAAAAAACCCTTCAATTTAGATAAACCAATCTGCCACTCAGTTTGATAAAGTTCGGTTGAAGTGTTCTGACACGCTCGCTCGTGGCATCTCTCTGTAGAAAGATCTGTAGCCTTGAATTTAAATTAACTCTTCAGGTTATAGGAGAGTGAAGAATTAGAAGCCTCCAGTGACACACACTAGAGCATTACCTGGAACCTAACAGCCCAACTCCTCTTGAAACTCCGCATTGCGCCTTATAAAGAGGTATCTCTGCTGATTTTAAGAAGTGGTTTGAAATAAATTCCTGAACTATGACAGCTCTTCATTTGAACATCTGAAAATTGATAGACGCAGGCTTGCGATCCATTTCACAACACATCCTGACCACTTATGATTTGCTAGATAGTAGGAATTAACGGCCAGACGTACTCATCGCTGTCGGGGGGCCTTGCATTCGTGTGCCCCTGGTTCCACATTAAACTTAAGGATGGGTGAGAAGGGAGGAAGGGGTGCGGGCGTGCACACAGATGAGCCAGACGAGGACTGGTGGGGGTGCCTGGAGCCTCTTACTCTTCAGAACTGCCAGTGGTTTGGGGGGAGAGGATGTTGTGTAGGAGAGTGGCTGGGCGGCCGATGTCAAGGTATCATAAGCCCGAGAGTGACATGATCTGGGTTTCCCACTGTGATTCAGAAATAACCCTCAGGATCCAGCGACAGGAGCAGATAAAAGAAGTAAAAAAGAGAGAATATTATGTTCTTTCAAAGTAGGTGTGATAAAGAGTTTGACGACTGGGCTATCACTTCTGGGGATGTGGGGAAGCGGGACTCAGAGTGCCTAGGAGAGGGCACAGGATAGGCTACAGGGCGCTTTGGCAGGGGACTCGTCAGGGTTGCCCTTCTCAGATTTGGGGCCTTGAGATTTGCTCACTGAGGGTCTGCTTCGATACCAGCTGCCGTGTGGATATACCTGCAAGCACTGGTCCTGGGGGTCCCCGCTCTCTCAGCATTAGGAGCTGGGAACACTTGTGGAATCTGTGGCTCATCCCAAGGATGGAGACTGCGGTGTGCCGCTCGGCTGGGTGAGCCCCCAGAGGTGGACCAGTGAGGAGAGTCCCCTGGGGCAGAGCAGAGGACGTGGAAGGTCGGTGGCCAGGGGGCAGCCCACAGGCAGTGATGGGGCCCTACCTGAAGCAGGTGGGTGAGGAGGCGCGGGGTGGTTCCGGAGTCTCCCTTCTGCAGTAACTGTGCCTGGCCCCGGGGAGCTCGTGGGTCTTGGAGCACCTGCCCGATGCACCTGCCTGAACCGGCCGTGGCCTACACTCCGTCTGCACAAACGCCCGCTGGGGATGCAGGTGCGCTGGCACGTGCTGACATTCAATGGCAGGTGCACGGAAATACGGTGGGGAGAGGACGCGTCATTTGCAGCCCGCCTAGCTGCGGGGGGATGGCTGGAAGCCTGGGGGGCAGGGGGGTTATTCTGCAAGTTAGCAGGACTCCGCGGCCTAGGGAGGAGGGCTGCGCCCCGACGGCGGGATGCGTGGTGAGATGCTGGCTGCGCGGTGGCCGCGGCCTGGGGACAGTGCGGCGCCCACCTGCTGGCGTCCTCCCACATCCCCGTTGGGCCCTCGGGTCCCGCACAGCCCTGCAGCAGGGACGACGACTGCGCATCTGGGTCTTGAGGCCTGTGGAAGGCGGGGGCAGTGGGCTGCGGGGCGGGGGGGAGGGGCGCAGGTGTGTGGATGCGGGGGCCCTGCCCGCAGGCCGGGGGTCGGACCCCGAGCCGGGGATGCTCTGCAGGGGCCCCTGAGGCTGGGGCAGGCTCCCTGGGCGGTGCAGAGTGGGCTCGGCGGCCCTAACCAGCCCGTTTGAGGACCCATCCCGCGCGTGGGCCCGGCTGCCGGCAAGATGCGGCCCACGGGGTGCGGGTGGGGGCGCCCGGGATGCGGGGGGCGCATGTGCCTGATGCCCTGCAGCCCGCGGCCACTTTGGGCCGCGTCGCGCACCTGCACGGAGGCCGTGGGCGCCCCGAGGGAGCACCTGTCCCCGCGGGAGCGCGTCCACCTGCCCGCCTGCAGGTGCTGCCCTCCCTCACCCCCAGGGGAGGCTTGCACCCGCTCCCCTGCCCTCGAGGCCTTCTCCCAGGGCCGCCGCGGCCTCTCGATCCCGGGATTTTCACCCCGCAGGCGGCCAGTGGGGACCACACATGCTCGCGGCCCGCGTGGCTGCTGCGACCTGCAGAACAAATGGTCATGGTGCAAACGACAGCGTCTCCTCTTTGCACGGACGGCCACGGGCGCGGGTCTTCCCCACAGGTGGATAGAACTGCGGCCACTGTGCGACCCGTGGGGTCCCACCGTGCTTGTCATCGAATTAACAAGATGCTGGAAAACGAGGGGTGGCCCAGGTGGCTCCGCGGCTTAGCGCCGCCTTCAGCCCAGGCCTGAGCTTAGAGACCCAGGATCGAGTCCCACGTGGGGCTCCCTGCGTGGAGCCTGTTTCTCCCTCTGCCTGTGTCTCTGCCTCTCTCTCTCTCTCTCTCTATGTGTGTGTCTTTCATGAATAAATACATAAAATCTTTAAAAAAGAAAAAAAAGGGATGCCGGAAAACAACCGGTTTTGGAATCTAGGGACAACAGATCATTAACATTAGGCTCCTCAAACCATTCTCTGCGGTACCCTGGAGCGTGGCCCCAGGACATGCACTGACCCCCTAGAGGGATGGCAATGAAACCCCTGGGGCGGCTCAGGTGGGTAAAGGTGCTGGGCTGGGGTCAGCACAGGTCACCTCTGGGGAGGTGAGGGTGAGCCCACCAATAGCCCAGCCGGGTCCCAGGCGCCCTGCGCACCTGCTGCTCTCTCTCCATCTCCCTCTGCTCCTCCCCTGCTCATAGTCTCTTTCTCAAATAAATAAGTAAATCTTAAAAAAATAAAATCCGAGGAAGATATGAAATAAAATCAAATAGTTTAATAATCATACCTCATGCAATTACCACTAAGATAAAAGAACTGTTTTAAATTACATTAATTCATATTGCTGACAAATTTGTGCCTTTAAGAACCAATTATACAATCGCTATATTATGTATGCAGTTGATAGAAATGCCAAAAGGCTAATAGTGCAAAAAAAAAAAGTGTCTAGAAATCTTTGAGGCGTTAAAGAAATATAAGCTGTCTCAGGATCGTTCTGCAACATTTTATTTGCCACATGGAAGTAGATAATGCAAAATGTTTTTTGGGGGTGTTGTACTCACCGCAGTTGTATCGTTGACATCTATTCCATCATACAATAATAGGGCCACGTTCCTCTTTACAGGTAGTTCTGAAAACTTTGTTTTTAATTCACATTCAGTGAAAGTCACTCTGTGGTATAGGCCGCTCTATGAGACCTGACAAATAGAGTCATTTACTCACCGGGTGGAGGGCAGTTCCCAGCTCCCCAGGTCCCCTGGCACCTCGGATCCCTCCCCGTGCAGCTGGTCTTCTCTGTGGACTTACAGTATCTGGGCCTATTGGATCTGGTTTCTCCTACTAAACAACATGTATCTGGGGTCCACCCATGTTGTCGCATGTATAATCGGTTATTTTACGTTGCCGAGGATTATTCTGTTGTTTATTTCTTGGTTCAGCAATTAAAGAAACGTTTCCATGTTCAGTGATTATTAAGAAACATACCGTAAGCCTTTATGTCTAGATTTTAGTGTAAAAATGAGTTTTTATTCTCTTGGATGGGTACTGAGGAGCGGGATTGCTGGGTTATAGGACAAATACATTTGACTTTATGAGAAATTTCAGAACCGTTTACCAAAAGGATTACACGATTTGCATTCCCACCAGCAAAGTGTGAGAGTCTGGCGCTCAGCAGCCTTACCAGCACTTAGTGCTGCAAGTTGATTTTCTGGTTTTTTAGTTTTGTTTTTGACCTTCCAATAGCTGTATAGTGGCATGTCGGTGTGGATTTAACATGAATGTCCCTAATAACAGACGGTGTGCGTCCATCCTATGCTTTCCTGCCATCCGTTTATGTTCTTAGAGTGTCTACTTCAATTTTTGGCCTGTTTGGAGAGAAGTGGAGGTTGTTTGATTTCTAATTGTTGACTTCTGAAATTCTTATATATCCTCATACACATCCTTCGGCAGATACTTTCTTTGCAAATTTTTCTCCTCCTAGTCTGTGGCTTGTCTTTCTCTTCTTTCATGACGCATGTTATAGAACTTTTAAAATTATGAAAAGGTTAATTTATCAGGTTTTCTTCTCCTTTATATAGATGGTGGTTTTGGTATATTCTCCTTTGCCTAACATAGATAACAAAAATCATCGCTTGTTTTTCTTCTAGAAATGTTATTGTTTTTCTTGTGACATTTAGGTCTATGTTAATTCTTGTATAAAGTGCAAAGTATGAGTTTAGTTTCATTTTATTCCATTAGGACAGTTTGAGGAAAAAAAAAGAAAAAAAGAAACTTATCTTTTCTACATTAGTCTTTTCATCTTTGTAGAAAGATTCAGATCTCAGGGTCCTGGGATCAAGCCCCACATCGGGTTCCATGCTCAGTGGCAAGTCTGCTTCTCCCTCTCTCTCTGCCCCTCCCTGCCCCCACTCTCGCTCTCTCTCAAATACATAAATAAAAATCCTTAAAAATAAAATAAATAAATTCTAATCTGCTTCACCAATCTAGAAGTTTATCACTTCATGGGCAGCATAATATCGTAAATACTGTAGCATTATAAGCATAATCTAGGTAGTAACATTCATTCAACCACATTCTTTATCAAACTGTCTCACTAATATTCTATTTCCTTTGCCCTTCTATATAAATTTTAGAATCAGTCTGTCAGTGTCTACAACAAAATCCTGCTGAGGTTTTGATGAGAAGTTCAATGACATCATAATAAATTTGAATTTCCAATCTATGGACACATTGTCTCTGTTCAAGTATTCCCTGTCTCATTTCATCATACTAAATTTATGTCTAAACATCCCATTCATACCTGGGAGTATTGTAAGTAGTCATTTTTTTATATCAAAGTTTTTCATTGTATATAGAAATAAATCTATTATGTACTGACCTTGTATAATATGATGATCCTTACCTGGCTTAGTTCTACAAGCTGTTGCATAGATTTCTTCATGGAGACACTTTATCAGTAGACAAGCATGTTATCTACGCATACAAATGACTTTATTTCTTCCTCTTTAAGCTGAATAAGTTCTGCTGCCCTATATTCAGGTTCACTGATTCTTTCCTTGACCATGTCAAGTGTATCAGTGAACCAGTCTTCACCTCTATTACTCTGATTTTCATTTCTAGCATATACCTTTGATTCATTATAGTTCCCGTCTCTCTGCTGAAATTAGTTGATCTTGCATGTTGTCCATATGCTCCATAAAACCTTTTCTATATTAATCATAATTATTTTGAATTTCCTCCCAAATAGTTTGAATATCCAGGTCATAGTTCTTTACCTCTTGGCAACGTGCTTGGCAGCGTGTTGTCTTTGCTTGCTTTTCTGTATGCCATATATATATATATAAATTCAAAGCCAGATAATCTGTACTGAGCAGTGGATACTGTTGGGAAGTTTTTATGTTCAAAAATTGGTAGATCTTTTATTTATTTATTATTTATTTGTTTGTTTATTTATTTATTTGTTTGTTTATTTATTTATTTATTTATTTATTTATTTATTTATTATTTTAGCCCTTAGTGAGGGAGATTGAGGCAATTCAGTTAATCAGAAAGGGAGACAGAACGTAAAGACTGCTAACTCTGGGAAACGAACTAGGGGTGGTAGAAGGGGAGGAGGGCGGGGGGTGGGAGTGAATGGGTGACGGGCACTGGGGGTTATTCTGTATGTTAGTAAATTGAACACCAATAAAAAATTAAAAAAAAAAAAAAGAAAAAAAAATCACTGAGCAGAGTTGGGCTTTGTCATAGCGATCTTGACCCTCAGCTTCAAAGTCCTCCTGTGGCCTCATCTGTTTAGGGTGGAGACTGGTTCACAGACAGGTGTTTCTCAGCATCTACTCCGTCCTCAACCCAAATCAATCTTTTGCACCATACCTTAGAGAAGATCTCTCCATCCTCAATTCTTTCAGCAGTATTACACAGAAAAGTTTTACACAACCTTGATGTCGTGGGAGGTGGGGGTATTTGGAGGCATGTGATGGTTCTCGGTCTAATCAAGCCTGTTTCAGACAGATGGTGCCTCTCTGGTGTGAATGGTGTGGCCTGCTCAGAGCTCCCACCTCTCTTCCAGTGGTAATTCTGAGACAGCAAGTATTCCTATCCCTCCCCGAAAGTAAGGGTCTTTGTTTCTGTTGCCTTCTTGTAGACACAAAAGCTTTTCAGCAATGCCCAAGGAACCACGTATTGACTCTCCTCCTGCCTCTAGTTTAAAGCTTTTATTCTCTAGAGAAGGTGGCATTTTATTTTATTTTATTTTATTTTATTTTATTTTATTTTAATTTTTTGAGAAGGTGGAGTTTTAAACCTTTCCCCACGCACCTCTTCCCCTGCCTCAGGCATCTTGCTAGGAGTCTTGATAAATTTAGTCTGTGCACACCCGCTGTGAAGTTTGTGGCAAGGAGCAAGTGAATCAATGTCCCTTGTGTCTGCACCCTCCCAGGAGCTTTGTATGGTTTTCTTCTCCCACAACCAGTCTTTTCAAACATTATTAATGTTTCAAACATTGTTAACAATGTTAGTTGAATTCTTCCTCCTGCTGTGCAGCTGCTTCATCCCAAGGAAGCAAGAACTGTCCTTGAAAGGGCTTGTCTTTCCTTAGAAAGACTAAGTGAGTGGGTGACTCTGCAATTTCAACTTTCTGATGGCTTACAGTACGTTGTGAACTTGTAGTTTGACCAACTTCTCACTGTCGTTTGAAGTGTAAAAGCAATGGTGTTTCTAGCTTTCTTGATTCCAAATGGAAGCCAGAAATCTCAATATTTACTTTTTAAAATGTCAAAATACTAGACGCATATTCTGAAAATTTTATTAGCCATTACTTCTATTCCTTATTAAACAATATCATATTAATTAAAACAGATTTTTCCATTTTGTTTAGGATGTCTGGTGTCATGAGGTCTTGAAACAATTGCAAGGACAAAAAATAAAACAATAACCCAAACAAGTAAAAAGATTGATGTTACTCAGGCTATTGCAATAGGGAGCACATCCGATCCCAGAATCAGAAAGTCTCTGTGAAGTGGCTTGGTCCTGGACTTTTATAGAGAAGCTGATGTCAGCTTGATGATATCACTATGATTATGAAAATGAGTAATCTAAGTCATTATCAAAATAATGATTTCTCAAATTATAATATTAGCTTTAAAAAGTAGCAAATGTGTTTTTAAGGTGGTGCAAAATGATAGAGTTTTAGGAAACAATATTAGATTTTATGTATGGGTGTGAACATATGTAATTAAAGTATTTTAAAATGGCAGAGAAAGGATACACACTAACTTTAATAGCTGTTTCCTCTGGGAAAGAAGACAAATGAATGCAGGGGTTGAGCTTGAGACATATGCATAACATTTTATTTCTGAAAAATAAATCTGGCAAATATATGTTTAGAGGGATCCATTTTCCTTTTTTTATAATTTGTAAATATTTCATAACTTTTAACCTATCTTCTTCTTCCTCCTCCTTTTCCCTCTTCCTCCTTTTCTCCTCCTTCGCTCCTCCTCCTCCTTCATTCCTCCTCCACCTCCCCCTCCTCCATTTTCTTCAGAATTAATGTCATTTCCCCTGAGCCCTGGATTCTTAAATTAGCTAGCAGCAGATTTAGCACATATGGGAGCTGAGTTTATTTCCAGGTGAGGCTGTAGCTACGAGGGGATTATGAGAGGAGAAGATCTGAGATGAGATCAAGAGCCACTCCTCACCCTAATATATGGAAAGGGAAAGTAAGACCCCTGAAGGAATGGAGAATGTGAAGGCCTCTATAGATATCACCAAATGGGCCTCTCTCTCAGCTATAGGCCCACAAAATCATATAGAAAAAAAAAAAAAAAAAAAAACCTTTTAGATACGTACCTTAGGGCACAGAGAAGGGGAACTAAGCTGCCGATGAGCAACACTCAGGGATACCCAGATGGGCCTATTAATGGACGAAGGCTTTGAACAGATTGTCCAGCTCTGTCCGCATCTTGGCATAGAGTAGATGCCACTGGTGTGCAATCCTGCCGAGACACATTAGATACCCTGGGCTGCCAGTCCGTAGCTCAGCTGTTCTCAACAATAAACTCATGTGAGTCAACGGGGTGTAAGGTATTTACATGTGGTTTATTTTGGTGAATCAAGAGTTATGTTTCCTGTCTCAAATGGAAGGGAAAGTGGAGTTACAATTAGGTGTGGTGGGAATACGTTGTGCATGTTGTTCTCATCCATCAAATGTGATAGAATAGAAAAAGACAAGACCCAAAGCTTGACTGATCATGGGAGGGATGACAGTGAGCTAAAGCTCCAGTGTGCACGCAGAGCCACTAGACTCGCAGCCCTTGAGTATATCATGCTGTTCAAGAAATCCCACACAACAAAACACATGCACGTGAGTTGACTGTGCAGAAATAACAATGCTGTTTTAGCCCACAAACTCAAAAATCCGTACAACTTAATGTTAGAAATTGTTAAATCAGAAGGGAAATTCTTAACAATAATGTTTTTTTGCTCAAAACGCTTTTGAAACTCTTTCAGGATAAAGTGCATTATTTTGCTCATCTTCAGATGGCTAGTTTCTCTTTACAGGATGGATTTCTTTTTTATTTTTTTTTATCTTTATCATTTGTTAATCATGAAATATTTTAGGCATATTAGAAAGATGGAGAATAAGATAAGAAAAATCTAACAGCCACATATTATTTACTATCCACTTAGGTAAATAAACCAGGACACTGACAATCTTGTTTCTCAAAATCTCAGATAGCAATCTCAAAAGGTCCACAAAAGTTTTGATCCATGGAAACAATTCTCAAAAACATGTATTAATTACCACGTTGGCCATGCCAAAGGGCTTACCTTTAAATGTATTTTTCAGTATATATGGTTTAAAAAAAAGAGAGAGAGAGAAAACAGGATTTAGAACTTCATGACCACCACATATCTACTGTCTTAAGAGTCCAACAGAGCTACAGACAAAATTTTAGAGTTTCTCTTTCAGTATTTTCTGCCTTAAAAAAAAAATCAAAGCTTGCTTTATACATTATACATTAACCATTACAGAGAAATGCTGCACAATGATTCCATTGGTGAAATAAATTCTGAATTATTATATATTCTCATATTCAGATACTCTTCTTGGTATAAAACTTTATAACATTTTTCTGTAACATCAAAGGTTTAATTTCTGAGCTACCTGATATATTAAAAATAATGTATTCCTTCCTTCTTTTAATCCAACTTCCTGGAAAGAACAAATTGGAATGTCTTAATATATTAACTTTCTATTAAAATGCATACAGATTTCTCAGATGTGGGGAACCAATTTGACAGCCTTATGAACTTTATATCTACTAAAATGCCTCCTCCTACTTGACATAATAGCTTTAGGAGCCTGAATACGGGGATTGGAAGGAATCTGTCAATACATATTTTTCCATTTGAATCATTTCCCTGTGGAAATCTACTTGGGTCAAAGAGGAAACTTCCCATTTTAATGAATTTATCGTCGCTTTATCTTGATGGTAAATAGCAGCCCATGAAATGGCTTTGGTCTGTGGCCAAACTTATGGACAAAATGATCATTATGCTTTTTATTGTTTATTTCTATCCTTAAGATAGATATTTTAAACTAGCTAGAGAAGCCGTGTTTCCAATTAAAATTCACTCTGCACCTCCACATGGACCTTTCCGACCTCACTGAGATTATACATATAAGAAGACTATGGTTACGATGTCCCTCAATCCATAGTTAGACTCTCATGACTGATGGAAGGAATGCACAGACCTCCGTCACACCGCAGTGGAAGACCTTGGTGCAGGCGGGCTCCAACTGATGTCAGTGCCCGGGGCCTGCACGGCCTGCTGCATGCTCGACCTGACTGTCAGCCCAGAAAGAAGAGTGCAAAACCCAACAGAAAGGACACTGGCAAAGCAACAAGACGCCTTAAGGAGGGTTCATGAGAAGGACGTTCACTTCCATGTTTATCCGTGTTTTCATCAATCTGGGTTATAATGCATTACAAAGTAAATCACGAGTGGAGCGAAATAGCAGAACTAGTTGATGTTTCACTTGTACACCTTGCATGGCAAGAGAAAGTACAAAATCCTGTCTATGCCCAGACAAATGAATTATTTTAATTTTCAAATCCTTTGATGACCTCCATGTTCTTAAACCATTCTGCTTGGTAGCATTCAAATAATTCCATCCAGTAATTTATTTTTTATTTTTTATTTTTTTAAGATTTTATTTATTTATTCATGAGAGACACAGAGAGAGAGAGAGAGAGAGAGAGAGGCAGAGACACAGGCAGAAGGAGGAGCACGCTCCATGCAGGGAGCCCAACGTGGGACTAGATCCCAAGATTCCAGGATCACGCCCTGGGCTGAAGGCAGGCACCAAACCACTGAGCCACCTAGGGATCACCCAGTAATTTTTTTTTTAATCTCCAAAATGTGAAATAGGCTTTTTGGGAAAGAAAAAAAAAAAAAAAACTCCTTGGCTGGTATATGGCAGGAGTTGAATTGAATTGAATACATAAATGTATAAATTAAAGAATACATAAATGTATAAATTGAATGTATTGAATACATAAATGTATAAATTAAAGAAGGTTGTATAATTGTTCAGGTGCCTCTCTCCATGGTAAACTCTATTTCTTGACCAACTATTTGCACTTAAAATTTCAATTTCCACTACCTAACTGGTTCAGAATTACTTTCCTCAGGCCACAGTCTGCTCATGAGAGGGTAGCTAAGACACGATTCATGACAACAAGGAGTCCCCAGATTGTTATTAAAGAAAGACACACCTCACATTACTTCATATAACCTTCTGCTTTATGATCTTTTTATTGTGATTAACCCCCTCCACAGTAATGACCAATTCTTATATTTACAATTTATGATTGTGTGATTAATGTGAAAGATGCTGATGTTGGCCACGACGACATGCGAGGTCAACCGGTGCCAAGTCAAAGCAATCAATAGTGTTCAGGAAACATGATGGGCTGGTCAAAAGGTGCGAAACCTTTAGCTTTCCTGGATGCATCATTAAATTCAGTAAATCCATACGCATCTGAATCAAGCAACTATTTCCACACGAGCATTTTTTTTGTCCTCTTTTTCCTCTTTACAATATTTAAGAAAAAACATAATGCTACCTGGTAAGTGCTATACAAGTGCTTCCATAATTGTGATAAAAGCACGGAGAGAAATAAATTCTGCAGGTGCTGAACAGAGAAGGATTTCAGAAAACATGTAAAGCGGTCACAGAATTTGAAACTAGCAATATTTGTCAAATCCACCAAAACCCAAGAGGGATTTCCAACAGCAAAAACATGTTATGGACTGACATAAAACAGCAGGACAGTGTGACTCAAGAAGTTATTGCACTGACCCCCCACTGAATTCTGCTGTTTTAAAGACCCAGGTACTTCACCTGGAAGGTCCTCCTAACTCCGTAGCCCAGGATCTATGTTGCTGTGGTCGGAAATAGCGACATAAGACGGTCAGTTTATTACAAACTTTACCTCTACGTTCCTTCGGTTACGCTTCCCAGTAGAGCAACATGGCCAAGGGCAGAAATTACCAGATGACGGTGCGTCATAACCTGAGCTGGGCTCTCAGCAGTAGGAAGGGTGGAAATGCCAAAGCCAAGGGAGCAGTAGGAGTCATGGTCATCCAAGCCCGGGCCGATGCTGCAAGAGCCTCATACCACTCCAGGGTAACTGTCTGACACTTGGCTGCACGAATCATTTCTGAGAGCAAAAGGTTTCTCCTCTGCCCAGCTGAGAAAAATCCAATAAATGACCTCAACCGGAGGGATCTGCGTAGGTCTGTGCGCACTGACAGTTGTCTCCTGATTGCAATCCCAAAGGCTTTCAACAGCATCCAGACAGATGGTGGAGGCCGAGGTCAGGGGTGTGGGAAGGTCATTAATGAGAATCCCCTGATCCTGCTTATTGGGCACGAACCCAGCAAGCAAATACTTCTCATGGGGAGAAGAATGAAGAATAACAGTGGCAGTGGGGCGGGGGGAGGGCAGTGGGTAGAAAAGTATGGAAGAGCGAAGAACTTGAGAGCTTGCCCTCCAAGGATTATCCCCAAAAGCCAGAATGTAGTCTGAGCAGCACATCCCTGGAGTGACCCCCAGATGTAGGGAGAGCAGAGGAGGAGGAAGCAGACCAAGGATGAGGGGTGTGTGTGCCGGGTTGGGGGCAAGGGCAGGAGTGCCCACGCGGGGCCTCAGTCTCGGGGAGGGCAGGCCCACAGCCCCCTGTCTTCCGGGGCACTCCCTGCCCCCCTCCTCCTCCCCCACGTTTGCTCAGTTGACCCGAGGGCACATTATTTCCCTGGAGGTCCCTTTCATGGTCACCTCTCTAAGCTTCCTGTTCCCCTGAAGGTGCTTCTACTTTTAATTTCCACAGTGTAATTACTGGAACTATAGGTGAGTGTACGTTATGGCTGAAATGTTCACAGACTGTGTTCACCTGCTTGCTCCTAACTTTCCATTTGGTGCGGGAATCCCTGCTGGGCACAGTCAAGGGTGGTTTGGTTTTTTTGCCTTTTTTTTTTTTTTTTTTGACACAAGAGAAGACAGTGCAATGTGTACTTGACAATTTTCCTACTTGTTATGGATTCTAGACCTTGTACAGCCCAGAAGAGCGCATTGAGGTGGAACCTGTGGTTTTGTTTGCTGCTTTGTTTCAGTTCAGCTCCACGAAAGAGCCACACCTGTGGCTCATGATCTATATGGAACAATTTTATTTTTTCAGTTAAACACATTGTGGATGCACCCACTATATTACCTGGTCGCTACAAAAATATATCTCATCTTTATTTGTTCCTGGTTTGTGAGGGAGTTGGATGACAAAGACAACGATAGATTTCGCCCTTTAAATATTTTATTCATGGTCATGTAGTCCCTTGTGACTCAATATATGTCTTATGAACTTGAAAATTTTGAGGTCGGTAGTTGTATTTGTGCTGTAATATGCAAGATTTAAGAAAAAATATTCCTCCTATTTTTTTAATTAAAAGTAAAAATATCTCCATTAAGCAAAAAGGCGTAAGTCTTAGAAAGCAGCTAGTTGTATCTCTGTAGACTTAAAAAGTCAAGAATGCCATAAGTGGGGGATAATGAAAGCTGACGTGGTAAGGCAATTCAACTAAAATAAAAAGCTATGTAGCTAATTTACAGGTTTGTTTTTTTTTAAAGAAAAACTGTATAAAACAAGGGAAGAAATAGGTAAATGCAAAAGTCAACAAAGAAATCAGTGCAATAGAAGCAGTAAACTATATTTGGTGCTGTAGAAAATGACATCAGTAAGGTGGATATATAGGGAATAGGGATAGATAGGTGGATAGGGAAAAAATAGAGATAATTTCGGGGATCCCTGGGTGGCGCAGCGGTTTAGCACCTGCCTTTGGCCCAGGGCGCGATCCTGGAGACCCGGGATTGAGTCCCACGTCGGGCTCCCGGTTCATGGAGCCTGCTTCTCCCTCTGCCTGTGTCTCTGCCTCTCTCTCTCTCTCTCTCTCTCTGTGTGTGACTATCATAAATAAATAAATATTTAAAAAAATTAAAAACAAATAGAGATAATTTCCTAAAGTGCGTAAGGAAACAAGACATGAAAACAGTATCAGTAATAGAACAGAAAATGGCAATTCGAAAAGAAGACAAATGGTATTTTTAAAGGTCAAAATCCATAATCCGACCTGCAGTGGAGAAACACTTTCCTGAGCTTATGGGACCCAGGATTTCAGAAGAGCAAGGCTTTCGAGTGTGCGTATGTGGCCGTCGGAAGTGACCGTCCAGGCCTGGCTTCCAGGCTGCATAGTCCCCCGTGGCATGAGGCCCACACATGAGCCGCAACAGGAATATTTTGATCTGCTAATAATTCACGTTTTTGCAACGATGCTCAGGGGTAGAGCTGGCTGTTTGTGAGCCGGTGGTCTCCTTTCTTCTGTTTGTGTCCAATTCCGTCATCAGGTATGCAGATCATCGTAGGAGACGGTGTATCTGCCCGTCTTTTCGCACATTCTCAGCCACCTTCCCCAACGTTGGAATGACCTGTCACTTGGAACTGTGTTTGAGATTTCCCGTAAGGTACCATGGGGCTTATGCCTTTCCCAAGGGCGAATCTTTAAAGACCATTTCCATTTTTTTTCCCAAGCTTATGGCTCTAGACAGATTTCTCCTGTTTTCCAGGGTCTATTTTGGCGATCCATCGTTTTCTTCAAACTCGTTGCAGTCTAAAAATTTTTTGATAGGACGTTGTATACAGAGTTCTCTGGAAATGTGATTTTAATCTCCTCTGGACCTGCGGCCCTGACCTCTTTTTCTCGTTCCCCATACTCCCACTCTGGGCGGCCTCTCTTTACTTAGCTCCCGTGCGCACGTGCCACAGGCCTGTCTATCTTACTGATCTTTGCAAAGAACCAGCTTTTCTCCTTATTGGTCAGTTCTGCTGTTCTCATTTGCTTTTTTGCTACTCCATTAGTTTCGAATTTTAGCTTTAGCTCCTTTTCTTCCATCGTTTGGAATTGTAGTTCATTGTTCTCTCACTGTCTTTTTGAATTGAGGGTTTAGTTTATGTCTTTCTACTCTTCTTGTTTTGATTCAGTTGCTTTGATTCTTTAGTTTTATGTACTAAAAGAATATAGTATATAAAAGTATAGTTGCCCATGGAATGTGGGGAAAGGAGCACATGGTGATTCCACGCTGGGCTCCGGGCCTCAACTGCTTGATTTTCAATCCTAGCTCCACTACACATCTTGCATGTGAAGCTTGGTGCGCTAGTGCACCTCCCTGGGTCTCTAAGTGGGATTAATAACAGTACTAATCTCAGAGAGGTTTTAGGGGAGATTGGGGGGGCAAATATTTGAGAGTAACCGACATATTTAGAATAGCATCTGTACCCTGTCAAGTGCACAATAAATAGCAGATACTATTTCTAACATTGGCACGGTCATATAGACCCAGTTAATGATTCGCGTTTTGTCCATAAACCCAGTTACTTAGACGCTATGAATTGGATTTTTTGATTTTTTTTTTTCCTGATCGAGGCATGTGCTGTCAGTTTTTTAAATCTCTGCCTTGTGATCCCTGGGTTGGACTTGCATGTCATCTACACTTCGAATGTTTCCGAATCTCCTCTTAAACACAGCCCCTTGGGGTGAACGTTGTATCGCACCTGCTTAAAAAGAATTTTTGCATTGGCTCATTTGGCTTTGAGGATCTGCTGAGGCAAAGGACCCACCGCTCACTTACCCTCTACCTCGCACACGTCATGCCAGTGGTACGAGGTAGGAGGCTTTAGAGACCTGTGGCCTGGGGCCCCCCAGGGGCTCAGCAGTTGAGCGGCTGCCTTGGGCCCAGGTCGTGACCCCGAGTCCTGGGTTCGAGTCCCACATCGGGCTCCCTGCGTAGAGCCTGCTTCTCCCTCTGCCTGTGTCTCTACCTCTCTCTCTGCGTCTCTCATGAATAAATAAATGAAATACTTTTTAAAAAGCAAGCAAGCAAGCAAGCTGTGGCCTCCTCACCCCGCACTCTTGCTAGGCTTCAGCCTGCTTGAGGCATCGGCCACGGCAGTCACTTCCCGTCTGTGTCCCGGGTGAGGGTTACCTCTGCAGTATTACGTGTTGTCTGATTTTGGGGAATTAGTCATAGCTTCTAGGTCAGGGAGAGAGCCTGAGTCTGTGGGGCATTTCCTTGTTACTTGAATGTTATCTCGTTCCTAGAGATTTGGCCAAGAAGGGTGAGGATGAAGCATGTGTTCTGCTGTCTTAAGAGGGACGTGCACAATATGTATCCCTGAGATGCAACACTGTTAAATAGAAATGCAACGGCCAAGGGAAAAGCTCAAAGATTTGTCAGGTATGTGGCCTGAGAAGGAGAAAGAGGGATCCCTGGGTGGCGCAGCAGTTTAGCGCCTGCCTTTGGCCCAGGGCGCGATCCTGGAGACCCAGGATCGAATCCCGCGTCGGGCTCCCGGTGCATGGAGCCTGTTTCTCCCTCTGCCTGTGTCTCTGCCTCTCTCTCTCTCTCTCTCTCTGTGACTATCATAAAAAAAAAAATAGAAGGAGAAAGAAAGGTTATTAATACTAAGCTCAGAAGAGAAGCTGAATTAGAAGCAGTAAAACACCGTGGGTGAGTTTTTACTTTCCCAGTGTTATTATACGTATTTTAACTATTGTGAAGGATATCAATTAGTACATTCAAAGGTACCAGACACATAAGAGGAAAATGTTCAAACTGTGAGGACAAGGTGACAGCAATGTCTATACTGACGGACTTCTCAGGGCCTAAGACATCAAGTTGGGTAAAAAATAGAATATAAAGTATCTGAGATAATGAGTCATAAAAGAGCTTTCATGTATACTTATTAAACTTTGATTTTTTTACGAAATTAATGATATATTTGCAAGCCTCCAATGCCTAATTATAAAAGTTGACCAAATATATTGCCACAGATGGTTAATGCATTTAAAAAGGCAAATCTTGCACAGCTGACAATATTGGGCCACAGTCAAAAATAAAACTTTGTATTAATTATAAATATTCAGCACCAGCCATTGCGGACAGATCTTATTCACTCCCTGTCTCCACAAATGCTAACTGATATCAAGTTCTGAAATACGAAATAAATAATTTACTCTATTATTATGATATTCTGTTTACTTGACTGCATGCGGGTTTTTTAATCAATCTGGCAAAAATTTTTGTTCCTTTATCTTTTTATTGAGCTATCATCTGTCACCCATGTATTTATTTAGAAGAATCAAGTAGTGTCTAATTTGCCGAAGCGTGATCCATGAACACTTTACTCGTTACCTGAGGAAGTGAATGTGGAAAACTTACTCTAGGATTTTCCACTGAGCCCAGTAGTATTTTTGTTTTGCTTAGAGTTCATCCCCGTGCGTGTCTGTCTTCCTGTTCTGGATCTCTGAAACCACAGTTACTGGTGAGATATGTTGTGTTGTTCTTAGAGAGAGGTGGTCAGGGTGTCAGAGGGAGAGGGAAAGGTCTCGAGCAAGCCTCATACCCAGCATGGAGCCCAAGGTGGGGGCTCCATCTCATGGTCCTGAGGACCTAACCTGAGCCAGAATGCTTCCCCAGGTGTTCCCGCCAGTGGGTTTTTATTTTTAATTTTTATTTTTAAAATTTTTATTTATTCATAAGAGACACAGGCAGAGGGAGAAGCAGGCTCCCTGTGGGGAGCCCGAAGCGGGACTTGATCCCAGGACCTGGGGTCATGTGCTGGGCAGAAAGCAGGTGCTTCACCGCTGAGCCCCATGGATGGCCTGGGTTTTAAATCCTATTTACCAGCTCCCCTTGAGCACGTGCTCCCTATCACTATCACTGTCACCTGTTGCACCTGCTATTTGAAAGTGTTCCCCCACATATGCAGCATAGTCATTGCAGCAGGTGATCCATGTTTCCCGGACCCCAGGCCAGGGCAGCCCTCTGCGATTTGCCCAGGAATGAGGCAGCCCAGCAGGCACAGCACCTAGACACAGACCCCAGAGTCAGGATGAGGGACTGAAGTGGGTGCTGCTCCCTGACTGTGCGTACTTGGGAGAGTCGCCAACACACATGGAGATCCGGAATTCCAGCATAAGTCGCAGAGTGTACCACCATCTTCCTGGTGATACAGTGCACAGGCTGCACAAATTAATTTGCATGAGATCCCTAGCGTGTAAGTGAGCTGGGTATAATAAAATTCAATAAAAAATATAGCTAATATTGCCGTTACATTTAGCACTCAGGAGTAAGAGCAGATGCACATATTTTCTGGGTAAGACTATACTCACAGACTCATGTATGATGGAATGAGTACATCAGTGTACCTTTTACAGTGATTCCTATTCTTTTACACAGAGGGGAAAAACAGAGACCTGTGGTTTTTGATTCATAACTGAATCCTCGTAGTCCGAATACGTCCTCCCACTTATTCTCCTTTCTTTTTTCTTGAACATTTGTAATCAGAACATTTCCCATCTCCTCTTTCTTAGCTCAGGCTCTGTTTCTGAAAAAGAAGAGGCAAAAGAAAGCTCTCCTAGTGCCGTTCCCCTCCTCAGGTACATCTGTATGTGATGAACTTCCATGTGGGTGTTGGTGTGTGGAGGTGTGTTTCCACGTGTGTGCGTGTGCAAAAATACCAGGGTCAACTCTGAGACTTCCTAGATGTGAGGTGTGCTCCATGGATGAAAGTCCCTGGACACGTGAATAGGACCTCTCCTTACTAAACAAGTATTTTCAAACCAAATTATCACTTTATTGTTAACAACTAAACCATCTGCACATAAGGAGCAGTGTTTGTTGATTTGTTTTATAGAAATTGTCCACTTTGTTAAGAAAAAAAATTGACTCCCTTAGTGAATGCATTGGTATCAGACTCATTCTCTGTGGAAGCTGATGCGGACTGGTTAATGGTTGGCATGGACATAGCAATATTTCTTTTTCAGGAGTAGAATCGGTCCTGGTTCATGTCCATTGCACTTGCTAATGCTCTAATTGTCACCCTGGTGAGACATTTTCACCCATTGTTTTCCATAAGTGCAACCGTTTGTTGGGTTTTCAAGACAGAGATTTAAAGAAAATGAAAATGATATTATATTTTGTACTCACTAAATACTTTTAAAATACAGGAAAAATATAGGACTAAAAACTGATAATATAATAAGGCAAAAAATGTAAGTCTTCTTGGGAAATAATATGGGATAATTTATTTTTATTTATTTATTTTTTTTGTCACAGTTAACCAAAATGGGTTCACGGAAACATAGTCGATTTGTTGTATTGTCCACCAGGGTTCAGTTAGGGCTGCAGAACCTCCGAGAGTTAAGAGATGGCTGTTCTTTCTGGGGCCGGTGCTAGAGTTTGGAGTCTACAAGGTATGGGGTTAGGAAAAGAAAACAGAAAGTGGGGACCACGAGGAATGTAGAGACAAGCTGGCACCGTGAGGCTGAAGGGCAGGCACAAGGGTGGCCTGAAAACCCCTTTTGCCTCTGACTCCCTTCAAGTCTGCAGCTTTGATGGTGCTAATGGGGGGCTCTGCTGTGGGAGAAGCCTGGCCCTGCCTCTCGCACAAACCTACCCCCACCCCATCTGGAATGGGATGAAGCTGAAAGAGAATACCTGGCCAGGCTGGTAGGCCTAGCGTCTTCATTTTCTAGAAGTGCTTTAGCAAAGTGCTGCAAACTAGGTGGCTTACGACGACAGAAATGTATCATCTCACAGACTACAGGCCCCGAGTTCAAAATCAAGGCGTCAGCAGGTCATGCTTTCAGGGGTCCTCCAGGAGAGTGGTGTTTTCATGTTCCTCCTGGCTTCCCTGGGGTTCCTTGGCCTGTAGCTGTATCACTGCAATCTGTGTCCATGTCCATCTGTCCTCGGGCCTTATGAGGACATCAGGTTATTGAATAGAACCCATGCTAATCCAGTGTACGTCGTCATCCTAATTCGAATTTATGGGCAAAGACCCTGTTTGCAAATAGGTCAGTCCACTTATCTCTGTTTGGGGGACACCATCCCCCCCCCTCCTGCATACCTGGCCTCTTCCCCACACTGAACAGGTAAAATAGCAAATGAACCAATGACAGTGGGGGAAGTGCCTCCAACCTCCTGAGCACAGAGAGAGAGGACAGATTCGCCCATTGTTTTCCATCCAAATCTTATGTAAAATGTAAATGTTGGCAGGGGCCAAGCCCAACTCAAAGTTGTGGGCACTGTCTCCACTGATTCGTAGTCCCGCCTCTGCCATCTATCAGTGGCATCTATATGGTCGGGGGTGCAAATCGACTGGACAGCTTTCCATTTGAATTGCTTATTTTCCATCAAGCTCTAAAAAGCTCCTTGATAATTCCTGGGGGGGGGGGGGTAGTAGTCTTGGATCCTTTACTCTGAAGGATGATCTTTAGGAATCTCAGTGTAATATGGAGCATGTCCTTTTGGAATCCCCGCTTTGGAAGACCCAACACATTGACTTCTGTTTCTCTGACACTCAAGGCCACTAAAACAGGATTTGTGCCTATCTGTGATCGGGAACTACCTTTAGGGCAAATGTGACCTCAGGATTCTACTCATCTCTCCAGGTTCCTGATTCCCTTAAATAAATCGATTTGGATTTATTATGGTTAAATGGACTCTTTTATGGTTAAACCCCTTTGGATTTATTTAAGGGAATCTTTTATAGTTAAATGGATCCTTTCTGGTTAAAATGATTTTAAAATACCTGTATCTAACTACTTTGATATTTTCAACAGAACAACTCCTCCCACTGATATAGCCCACCATTTTTGTAAAAATAGAAGTCACAACCTTTTTTTAAAAAAAAAAAAGTAGATGCCACGATTTTAATGTTTATATGAATATATACATATAAAAATTCTAATGATGCTTTAGTAAAGAAGAAAAAGATCAGCTCAGCAATCCATTAAAATGAGTAAAGGATGTGAATGGGAAATTCACTCAAGAAATCACAAAAGGCTCATAAACGTATAAAAGGAAAAGCATAGACAATTAGCAAGCATCGCGAGCCTCATCTGGACTTGAAGCAGGACACAGAGGAGAAACCCAGAGCCAGACCCTCTGCTCAATGATGTCTTCCTGAGAGGATATTTAAGCTGCTTTTTAGCATTTTTATCCTAAGAACACCATATTCAACTCATAAATTAATGATTTAAGTGCCACATGTTTAAAACATTACATTCTTACTTCCCTGTTTCTCCATGTGTCTTTTCCTCGGAGAATCTTGCTCACACAGCACTCAGAACTGCATCCTTCAGGCCATTTCACAGCCACCTCATTTTGCATTTGCGTTTCCAGAAGTAAGATGTTAAAGCACAATCCATATACACTCGTATTTTTAAATGATCATCAATAACTTGTTTCTAGAAAATAATCTATGTGACTTAACAGCTTATATAACCAGTAATGGAAAAATTACCAAATAGCCAGGGGAAGATTTTAATTTCTCTTCCTGGAAAATATAGAAAGGGATTAAACTGATTTATGAACTAGATTAATATATTTGGGTGCAGTTCAAGGCCAATTGTTACACTGACTTTCATATAGCAATTCAAGATGCGAGCAAAGGATTTCTAAGGCTTTTCTCAATGTGCTTTTTCAAAACAAAATCAACTGCAAAAGGGAGATACACAATTCAAACATCATATACTTTAAACAATAGCCTACCCAAGTTTTCTTACCTGGGGCTGCCACATTTTGGGGTCGACCATTAGTCCCATCATTCATACATCACTAATGCTAATCTCACTTCAAAGAGAATGGAGAGAAATTCCAGTAAAGGAATGGTGACTTGTTTTACTTTTAACTCTTTTACTTCATTTTTTTAAAAAAAGACTTTGATTTTGCACTGTGTGTCCATTAACACATCTGCAATCAAGAAAAAAATCAATATCACTTTTTTATTCTAATCACTCAGGGGGAGGAAATCTTTCTCTCTCTGCATCTTTCTCCACTTATAAAACAGAGTTTCTACCAAATCTCACAAATTCTTAGAATTAAAATTCGAAGCCACCAAAATGTAATGATTTAAATGAAGCAGAATCCATATTCAGTTGTTTATGACTTCTGTCCCACGTCTTCTTAACAGCTATTAATAATCACCAACTATACGGTACCTTCTCTCAGCCACCCATTATTTTCATTCCCCTTCACTCTCAGACACACTAATTAAATTCCTTGGGTGGCAAAGACTCCAGTGAATCATGTTAGTGGAGAGTTGGATGCTCATTTAACCACTTTTTTTGCCTTTGATTGGAAATTCCAAAATACATGCAAAGGCAGCCATATGTCAATAAGTTGATGTGACCAATCAGCTTTCTGTGATATTTAATTTCTGGAAACATCTTAGAAAGGAACCCCATAAATTGTGGGGTTATTTCTGTTGTTGTTCCTGTGGATATTAATTTCTACTGATGAATTTATGTTTTTAGCTAATGGGATTAAAGCAGAAGTCCCTGAAATACGTGAAGTGTACAGGTCAAAAAGTTGTCCTGATTTTACTCAAGCAATTATTTTCACCAGAGAATGGTTATGGATTAAAATTATCTCAGCAGTACATCTTCTGAGTACAAAAAATATAATAATGCTTGATAGTATGCATTCTAACAATAGGCATTCTTGCTACACCCCTATCACCCTGCAGGGCAGAAAAACAACCTAAAAGAGAGGGCTCAGGAAAAAAGGGACGTCTCCTGATAAATTACACGAGAAAAAAAAAAAGGCTCAACATCGGGTCTGTCTCTGTGACTCGTTCTGAGAAGTTGAGATTTTTTTTTCTTTACAAAAGCCAATCAGGGGATCCCTGGGTGGCGCAGCGGTTTGGCGCCTGCCTTTGGCCCAGGGCACGATCCTGGAGACCCGGGATCGAATCCCACGTCAGGCTCCCGGTGGAGCCTGCTTCTCCCTCTGCCTGTGTCTCTGCGCCTGTCTCTCTCTCTCTGTGACTATCATAAATAAATAAAAATTAAAAAAAAAAAAAGTCAATCAGAATGCTTCTCTTCACCTCTGATTTCCAGATTTGAGCCCATCCTTGAAACTAATTCCTACTGAGAAGAGTGAATTAGATTGAATATTTCAAGTAGAGTAGCTGTTGGAGAGGCCATTGCTGGGAGCACCACCACACATGCAAGGACCTGACCTTAACCCTAAAGGACAGTGACCCTTTACTTCTGAAGACAAACCAACACCATCGCCGTAGTGGGGGGGCCTGGGTAACTCGAGTCCGGTCTACCAGAAGATCGAGTCTGAGGTGGGGGCCTCCCTTGGCTGGGGAGCAACAGCCATTGCATGACCCTTTTCTGAAACAACTTTCACCCCCGGTGTGCTGTTCCAGCAGTCTAGGACACTCTTCCCCCAACTCCTTGTAATTCTTGATTCTTAATAGTCTGGGTGGAGGCCTAAATGACATCCTCCTCAGAGATCTATGTGGAGGTCTCCCTCCTGCCTCAAAATTCCCGCAAACCACCTTTTTTTGATTTCCTTCATAACGCTTACTGTACATTTTGAATCGTGTATTCATTTGATCACCTTTTTATTTTTATTTTTATGTTTTGATCGCCTTTTTAGTATTTATTTTCCCAAGTGGATTCCAGGTTCCACGGGAGCAGAAACTGTATCCATTTTGCTAACTGCTATAGAATAACCCATACCACTGTGTGTAGCACACAGGTAGGCAGTAGCTAAACATGTGTTGAAAGAAAACAATATAAAAAATAAAAATAGGGACACCTGGGTGTACACCTGGGTGGCTCAGCAGCTGAGCACCTGCCCCTGTCTCAGGGCATGATCTGCAGTCTCAGGATCGAGTCCCACGTCAGGCTCCCTGCCTGGAGCTTGCTTTTCCCTCTGCCTGTGTCTCTGCCTCTCTCTGTGTCTCTCATGAATAAATAAATGAAATCTTAAAAGAAAGTTGAGGGGTGCTTGGGTGGCTCCATCAGTTAAGCATTTGCCTTGGGCTCAGGTCACCATCCCAGGGTCCTGGGACCTGGCTCAGTGGGGCATCTGCCTCTCCGTCTCCATCTCCTCCTCCTGCCCATGCTCTCTCTCTCTCTCTCTCTCTCTCATAAATAAATAAAATCTTTAAATATAGATATATATATCTCAGAGTCAAGAGTGTCCAATGAAGGACATGTAAACTAAGTATAATCTTATCTCCAGCCGATGATACCTTTTCCTTTTCCCCACTTCCATACTTGTGGGTCATTTGCCTTCCCTGTGGTTACTCAGGATCGTCCACACTTCTGACATGAATTGGGATTATTACAGCAGGATCCCCAGGAAGAATGAAGGGTCACTGCTCAGCTTTTGCCTCCAAACTCGGGTTGTCAAACCTTCAGTGGTTTTGAAAGCTCAATCTTTAAATCTTTAAATCTTTATCTTTAAATCTAAATCTTTAAAGTGTTGTATCTCAGTGAATTTCTATGTACAGCATAGAAAGAATAGTCAAACAGTAAGTACTCAGCACTCAGCACCCAGCAGATAAGCAGGAGGTCATCAGGGTGACCGCAGCCCCCTGGACACTCCCCACTGGGCCCAGCCCGGGAGCTGAGCTCTCCTGCACCTCAGTGGCTGCAGGAATCACCCATGTGCATTTTCTGCTTAGGACTATACTCACAGGGCCTACAATTGTGGTATGAACTGCAGGCGGTGAAGCACCAGTCGCCTACCTGATCCCGGCTCCTTCATCCTTCGCTGTGAGGCCGAGCCTGGATCCACACTCCCTGAGTTCCCCATGTCCCCACCTCCCTGCAGGGCACCTCCTGGGGGCTCCTCATTCCCCAGGCTTCCCACGCAGGGAAATAACCTGTGCAATAGGCCGTTTACACTCGGGATTCAATCCAGGAGCCACGTCCTCATTTCAGGATAACCTCTTGTTTGCCTAGGGCCTCTGCTGAGGGCAGTACCCTGGGAGCTGAGTAGGCCTCTGCTGGACAGCAGTACCCTGGGAGCTCAGTAGATCTGTGCTGAAGGGCAGTACCCCAGGAGCTGAGTAGGCCTCTGCTGGACAGTAGTACCCTGGGAGCTCAGTAGACCTGTGCTGAGGGCAGTAGTCCAGGAGCTGAGTAGCCTGTGCTGGATGGCAGTACCCTAGGAGCAGAGTAGGCCTGTGCTGGATGACAGTACCCAGGGAGCTCAGTAGACCTGTGCTGAGGGCAGTACCCCGGGAGCTGAGTAGGCCTCTACTGGATGACAGTACCCTGAGAGCTCAGTAGACCTGTACTGAAGGGCAGTACCCTGGGAGCAGAGTAGCCTGTGCTGGATGGCAGTACCCTAGGAGCTGAGTAAGCCTGTGCTGGACGACAGTACCCCGGGAGCTGAGTAGGCCTGTGCTGAAGGGCAGTACCTTGGGAGCTGACTAGACCTCTGCTGGACAGCAGTTCCCCCGGAGCTAAGTAGGCTTCTGCTGTTCAGCAGTACCTCAGGAGCTCAGTAGGCCTCTGCTGACGGGAAGGACCCTGGGAGCTCAGTAGGCCTCTACTCTATGGCAGTACCCCGGGAGCTGAATAGGCCTCTGCTGTACGGCAGTACCCCGGGAGCTCAGTAGGCCTCTGCTGGACAGCAGTACCCCGGGAGCTCAGTAGGCCTCTGCTGTTCGGCAGTACCTTGGGAGCTCAGTAGGCCTCTGCTGTACAGCCAGCAGGGCACGGGAACCTTGAGCACAGGACCTCGGGAAGAGGGACTCTGGGTGCAGGGGCCCAGGGGACAGGAAGGAATAGAAGCCGTGTGAGCACCGTGTCCCCGCCGCAGGGGCTCTGTCTGCTGCCATGTCCCCCGGGTCAGGCCAGCACCACCTGGGAAGGTGACAGGTGACAGGTGTGTTACTCTGTGGGGCGGGACACAGGGTGCCGACGTTCCACAGGGTGAATTTTCAAACCCTTGGCAGAGTCTTTGCGTAAGCCAGTGCACTCTCTGCCTGACTTTCATTACCCACAGGAAATAAGGGACCAGCAACCGGGTTTGGAGATGCAGGTTGGAGCAATGAGGTCGTTCTGATTGCACTTCTGGGTGTCACTTCCTCTGGGTGACAGTCACAGGAATGCGGACTGACTTCAGGATTCGGGTCGGAGAGGATCTGGTTCCGCCCCACGTCTACAGTAACCAACGCCCTGGGCTCCAGTCCGTGCTGCCTTTGGGATGTCTAGCTCCTCGCCACAAGCAGTCCCTGACCTCTGAGGGTCACACGGGGTCACGCACAGGGACACTGCCCGGTGCCCTCTCCCCGGGCTCCCTGGGGCCTACACTGAGGGTCCCACAGGTCACCCACATGGATACCACCCAGTGTCTTCCCCCTGGGTTCCCTGGGGTCTACACTGAGGGTCACATGGGGCCACCCACATGGACACCGCTTGGTGTCCTCCCCCTAGGCTCCCTGGGGTCTACACTGAGGGTCACACAGGGTCACCCACATGAATGCCTCCCGGTGCCATCCCCCTGGGCTCCCTGGGGTCTATACTTGGCCTTCGTGCAGCCTGTCCGCAGCCCATGGCCCTCCCTCACCCCAAGGTCATACCTTGGCAGGTCAGCCAGGCCCCTTTGTCCTCGTCACCTTCCTCTTCATTATCAGGAGGAAACAGTGGCGAGTCCCTGGAGCAAGGAGCACCTCGTCACCCGGGGCCTATACGCTGCTGTGACCCCTTTTTGTTAATCACGCTTATGTCCACAGCCGGGCTCACCCTTCCCCACATCCTGTGGTCGCTCTCTGGCAGGTGCCCGCATCCTAGGGTCACCTCCCTGAGCGCCTGTGCCCCGCGATGCAACTTTCCTCCCTGCCCCGTGCGAGACAACTGCTGACTACTGACTTGCTGCCGCAGCTGCCCGCCACTGTCCCTGCCATGTTGGCTTTGTCATCATCGTCTCGTTTAATTTTTACAAATCATCTCCGATTCTCAGGGCTTGATATAAAAATGAATAAAAGTCATCCTGGTACAGGATCCGGATCCGGTCGGTGCCGGGGGGCTCCCTGGGCCTCACCCCTGCACAGTGCTCCCTAACCTCGCAGTGGAGGGAGGACCGAGCACGCGACTCGGTGGCCTGTCCCGTGTGTTGCTATGCACACTGCACACCTCACCTGCACTCCGCCGTGGCATCAGGGCGTCTCACCCAGCTCCACCCAGTCGAGTCAGAACACACATATTGGTGATCAACAGTGTTGACGGTGTTAGTGACGTTTTTATGAACATGGTAAAGATCAGGACACAGGAAACGAGGAAGAACCAGAAACTTGTCCAGAGCCACACAGCTAGTACATGCTGGAGGCGAAAGTGAGATCGAGGCCTTTAGGGCTGCGGCAGATACAGGGTGTCTAGCCTCCTCCCCCACCCCGTGGCCCCTCAGTCCCCAGGCAGCCCCTTGCTCCTTCTATCCACTTGGTTGTACCCAAGAGGCACTTAGTAGAAAGCGGTTCTTGTCTGAGAGGAGATGGCTTCCCCATGGAAGCTCTCCTCTACTGATCGACCCGGTGGCGTGGCCAGCGGACCTTGCTGACTTAGACACTACCTGTATGCACCACTACCTTCACAGGGCCAGCAAACATTTATTAGGCACCGACCGCACTCAGTACCCAGAGTCAAGGGGGAAGTTGAGCGACATTGCGTACATTTCTTTACAGATTATCTCATGATAAAATATCTTGGGAAATATTCCAAACTAATCAAAGATGCTTCATCCCAGAACCCAGTGGGAGCAGACATCCGTAATACTGACAGCTATTCTCATGGACGAGGGTTCCTTCTTCGTGTTTCATTTTGCTGTTCTCTGTCTTTTCCTACATCTGTGTAATGTACTTGAGAGACTCGGGGTTTGCTTCCTGCGCCCAGACAAGTGTGACTAGACCAACGTGGATGTTGTTGGTGGTGGTTTCTGTCTAAAACAAAAGAAAATCACCTGTTTTAATATGGAATTCTTCTACATCCATGGAGTCAGAATATGTTTTGTGACATTTTTGGAGAAAAAGTGCAGAAGGAAGAAGAGTATGGCTTAGCACCTATTTCAGGAGATTTGTTGTGGCTGTTTTTTTAAAATTTAAAAATTTTTTAAAGATTTTATTTATTTATTCATGAGAGACACAGAGAGAGAGAGAGAGAGGCGGAGACACAGGCAGGAAGAGAAGCAGGCTCCATGCAGGGAGACTGACGTGGGACTCGACCCCGAGTCTCCAGGATCAGGCCCTGGGCTGAAGGCGGTGCTAAACCACTGAGCCACCCGGGCTGCCCATGGTTGTTTTTTTTTTTTTTTAATGGAACACCAGTGACCAAATATATATATATATATAATATATATATAATTAATTATATTAATTATATATATAATTTAAATTTGGGGATCCCTGAGTGACTCAGTGGTTTAGCACCTGCCTTTGGTCCAGGGTGTGATCCTGAAGTCCCAGGATCGAGTCCCACGTCGGGCTCCCTGCATGGAGCCTGCTTCTCCCTCGGCCTGTGTCTCTTCCTCTCTCTCTCTCTCTCTCTTTCTCATGAATGAATAAATAAATAAATCTTTTTAAAAATTTTAAATTTAAAAAATGATATAAAATTTCAAGATATAAGTAGTGATGAGGCTGTAGTTTGTAGTATTAATGTCTTAATGTAACAGAACATATATAAACACGTGAATTGCCTAAGTAGATACTTTATATTACTCTGTCTTATTTTCTGTGTTTAAAAATACAAAAAAAAAAAAAAAAAGATCAACTTCGAAGATGTGAAGCCTGATAGGAAGCACAGAGGAGCGATGGTTGGTCTCTGGGGGTGAAGCCCTGTTCCCATGTGTGTGAAACGTGTCCGTAGAAGCTCAGTCTACCAAAGAAGCAGTGAATAGGTCTTGCTGAAAAGTTCCTCGGGCATAGCATTCAAAATCATAGACACTTTTTCTCCAATATCATTATTCTTGCCCGGAACTCGAATAGGCAGCTTTCAGACCTGCTGCTTTTTTCCAAATTCTAATAAATAAACGCCATCCTTATTCATGAGAATCTGTTCTAATTTAGGAGCCCCACCTTTGCATGCACCTTTCCCATGCAGGCCTCAGGGGAAGGTAATTAAATTTAATAGCCTCTATGAGTCCTAAACAAAGACATACAATCAATACAATGATGATGATAAAATTCAGGTATTTTTAGAAACCGATTCTTTTGGAAATTCAAGAGCAAGCTCCTATTTGTGGCACTCCGTTCTGGAGATCTAAGGGTACTTTGTCATCGGAATGATATTTTTTTCCCCTACTTTTGGAATTTTAATAAGTGATTATTTATTCACTGTTCTTCTCTCAGCCCCTGGAATAAGATACTATGGTAGCGAATATATATCCTCTGTGGTTATCGCGCTAAACTCAAAACTGATTTCATTATTTGTTCCCGTAAGCAACGCGAGGGTCCTCTTGTAACTACCCAAGAATCTGAAACGATAGAGGTGGTCACCCAGGGGGAGGCCGGTGCTTGTAAATAGTCCACATATTTTGCAAACGCACCAATCCGAAGCATTTTTAAGTTCTCAGTTTTTACAATCAGTACAAGAGGCAGACATACAGCTTCCAGAAAAGGCTGACATTTAAGGACAAATAAACACAAAACGATAAACAGATAAACGCAAACTGAAGCTCCACTGATACTCCCATTTTTTGACTCACACTGGCTAAGATTCAAAATCGTAAAATGATGTGTTTTGACATCTTTTCTTTGAAGCAGGCTTTCCCATGTGCTGCCCATGAGGATGTAAATGGGTCAATCCCGGTTGGAGGGCGGCTGCAGACATCTGTTAAGTTTGGCCAGGCATGAAATTTCTAGGAATCAGTCGATGCACGGATGTGTCCGAAGATGTACGTACAGTCATACGCTGTTTGTAGTGATTAAGAAAAAATTAAAAAGGCAACAGCCTCAAATATCTCTATCACTAGGGACTGATTAAATTATGGAATACTATGCAGCTCTTCAGTTTCGTGTGCTAATACAGAATAAGCAATGGGGGGAGTGTTGAGTGATTAAAGAAAAGGGCAAAAGAGTGTGTCTTTGAAAGCCTCCCCCTGTGTCAAACGTCTAAACAAAAATATGAAGGGATACACAGGATATTTCAGAAACTGGAGGGGGGAAAACCGTTGCTCTGGGGAAAGTAATTGGCTTGGGGAAAAAGATGGGAGGAAATCTTACTATTCAGCGTATGTGAGCATTTATAACCCGCACGCGTGAACATAGTTAAGAAAATAGTAACTTGGGAAACTCCAGTTGAACCGTAATATGGGAATTATAGACCAGACTATTCGATGATTGCTTTCTAGAAGAAACAAATATTGATATGTTGTGAGGCTTGAGGTTTATATTCAATATGAATCAATTTTACGCTGTTTCAGGAAATGTATGCTGCTAATGAGCCTAAATAATTGGAAAATGTGGCTCTTGCTATCCTCTACCCCTATTCCTGTCCTTTATATGGATTCTAATATTTGATTTTAGATAATGATGCTTCTCCTGAAATTAATCTTGTGCCTTTAATTATTCAAGTATCCTGCCTTGCTGAAATCATTCTAATTATGTTCATTGCTCAACCGTATTAGTAAAAATCACACTTAAGTTCAAAAATAATTTAAATGGGGCCCTAAATATTCCTACAAGCATTTAGCTGTTTTTATATTTTCACCTCTTGAGATAAGAAAATAAAAGTAAAACAGGATTTAATGTGGCCAGTATTAAATGATTCTGTGTTTTTATCGCTAATGCAATACCACAGAAGGTAGATTAAAATTAGCTTTGTCTCTCTTTGTTGATTTGTCAAATCCCACCTCTCGTATTACCTCCTCATTTACACTTTTAAAAATTTTATGATGCTCATATTCTTTTATTATCTGTTAGGTTAATCAGCGGACAGGCTTTTATGTACGTTTTCTAGTGCGTTGCCCTTGAGAAATAGAAATTATCATTCATCGTGAATAAATAAATACCATGTAGGTCTGCAATAGTGCATTTCCGACAACAGGCACTGCCACCTAAGACGGCCTGTCTGCTGGATTACGCTGCGTATTTCTTGAAATACATGCTGTGCGTATAGATATGCAGCAAACTATGGGGTATTGCTGCAAATACCATGTGGCATTCGGAAGACTAAAACCATTATAAATAATCTCCTGAATTACTTAATAAATAAGGTCGAGACTGTAATCCTCGTATTTAACGTGGCTTTGGGTGGGAGGCAAGGGCCCAGGCTAGCCTGAGAAGTAAGAATCAGAAACAGGAGCAATACGTGCACTCCTTTCAGGAGTGAGTCTTGAGATTTTTGATTTAGGTTGGATAAATTAAATTACTTTGGCCTGGGCTGCGTCTCCCCCACACGGCTGTGGTATTCCCCAGACGTTCTTCTCCGCCACCGTATGTGTGATTGCCACGATGGCATCCAGAGCCTCCGAGCCCCGGCTCTCCCTTGGTCAGCATGTACCACTTTTTTTTTCCCCCTTTAAAAATGCTTTTATTTATGAAATATCTACTTAAGGGCAGCCCGGCGGGGGGCTCAGCGGTTTAGCTCCTTGCCTTTGGCTCAAGGCCTGACCTTGGAGTCCCAGGATCGAGTCCTGCGTCAGGCTCCATGCATGGGGCCTGCTTCTCCCTCTGCCTGGGTCTCTGCCTCTCTCTCTGAGTCTCTCATGAATAAATACATAAATAAATAAATAAATATTAAAAAATAAAATACCTACTTAAACATAAACATCTCTAAATATGAACAACACGATTCACAGGAGACCCCCTTTGCTGCCTTCTGACCGACCCGCAGAGCCAGGGGGTCCACAGGTATCTCCCGATTCATCGGGATTTTAAGGCCAAAGGTGCACCAGGAAGGAGCAGAGACTATAGTGCGCTCTTAATTCCCTCAAGACAAAATTCATGGTTTTCTATTCCAAGGCCGACTTCGTATCTGGGGCAGAACTTAAGAAGGAGAAGCGTCCAGCTTAAAGATGAAGCCTCGTGGAGATTTCTGCTTGTGGCCGTTCGAAAGTTCTTGACCATGAATTTTCTGGAACGAGCACATGGGGAAGAAAAAAAAAAGTTCTGCATTCTAAAGCCTCTCTCAGTGGGGAAATGCACTGTCTGCTGTGGCCTTCGGAGGTACCGGGAGAGCCTTGCTTGGTGCAGTACTGGTGCCAAGCGGCGGTGGCACAGAGGCGACGGCCCGTCGGTGTGTCCACAGCCCAGGTGGAGGCGCACGGTGACCCCCAAGGGCTCTTTCAGGCCTGGAAATGTGTCCCCTGCTCTCTGCAGATGCCCCCTCGAGCTCCATCCCACCGTGGAGTCTGGGCCTGGGCCCTGAGGGACCTCCGGGAGGCTTGGAGCCCTGGGCCCAGCAGGGAGGCCGGGTCCCCAGCGGGGCGGACAGGGTGGCCTCCGACTGTGACAAGGCCAGCCTGGGAGGAAGCCTGGCCCGAGGGCAGCCCGGTCCTGCAGCCGTGCTCACAGTCGGGGCCCCGGGGCCCCCCCAGCTGCAGGTGCATCGCCTTCCATCGGGAGCGGAGGGCCTCAGCCACTGGCATGGGCCCCCCAGCCCTTGGCTCACCCCGGGCCGCCACTTAGGGACCTGCCCACTGGCACGGTGCCTACCGGGAGAGCCGGCTCCCTGAGGGGGCCCCACCGTGGACTTGACACTGTTGCAGGCGACACCATTGGCTGTGGGGCCACAGGCCTAGCCCCTAAATCCGGGGAGCATGACTCTGGGGCTTTTCTCATCCTGGGGAGCTGGAGCTCCTCACTGAGAAGCCTCCCCGCCTGAGGATCCCCGGGGACGCCGTCACGGAGGAGGTCCCGGGGCCCAGTCTGGGCACACGACCCGGGCCGGGTTGGAGCAGCAGAGCTGGTGCCCTGCCCCGGAGCCCGCCGGGGGGTCACGGCCCAGCCAGCAGAGCAGGGCGCAGCAACTGCGCCCTCGGACGGCTCAGGGCCCCGTCAGGCCCACTCTGCAGCGCACCTCCTGCCCCTTTCCTTCCCGCGGGCATTGGCCCAGGTGTGAGTCCTGCCCCCGTCTGTCGTCGGGTGTCACGCGAGGCGTCATGACAGGCTGTCCCATGCGGCTCAAAACTGGGAGGGCTCGCCTGGGTGGTGGAGGCCGCGCACACCCCGAGGTCACCGGGCCCAGGGACGGCCGTGCGGGCGGAGCGGGAGGGCACCCGACAGCTAGGGTCGCCCGCGGGAGGCTTCCAAAACTCAGCTGGGGGTAAAGGTGCAAGGAAGCTGCCCCCTGACAAGTCCTGGGCCCGCGATGCCGCTGCTCTCCATCGCCCCCCGACAGGCGTACACGGGTTCCTGACCCGAGCTGTACGTCCTTTTGGGAAGCGGACCGAGCTGGGCATGCTCCTGGCCGTGGGTCCCCCAGAATGTTTCGGCCACCAGGCCTGTAGGCAGAGGAGCCGCAGCAGGTGCCTGGAAACTCAGGGCAGCAGGGCCAGGGGCCTTCGGGGGTACCGAGCCGCGGGGTACCGAGGAGCAGCCCCCCCAGGGACACGACGCGCACAGATGCCCCCGGAGGGCCGGCCCCGACGAGGCCTCCTACCTGCGTGCGGGCCAGCTCGCCCACGGAACTCAGCGGGGGCCCTCGGCCTGCAGCACCGCCGCGGGGGACTGTCCCCGGCTGCAGGGACAGCGGCCCTTCCCCAGCCAGTCCGGGGTCCCGCGGCCCTTGCTGACGGGAACCCCTGGCCGCCAGGGCCCAACAGTGGCCACGTGGTCCCAGGGGTGGCACGGCCCATCTGGGTGATCCTGGGGCTTCCTGCGTGCACCAGTGACAGCCAGCTCTTTCCCACCCTCGACTTCCTACTCGAGACGTGTAACTCACAGATGTTTGGCCCAACACACGGGTGCAAATGCTCCAGAGTCACATCAGCGCCACTGCCCCAGACGGAAAGGAAGGACTTGGGGCTCAGCGTGTCCGTCAGCGCCTGGGTAGGGCTGGGATGGAAGGTGCTCCGGGAGGGGTGGCGGGCTTCGGAGCTCCCATCAACTCCCTCGCAGCTGCCCTTGGGCCCAGTCCCCCCCACCTGGCCTCCCGTCCTTGGGCCCAGTCCCCCCGACCTGGCCTCCCACCCTTGGGCCCAGTCCCCGCACCTGGCTTCCCAGCTTTGTGCCCAGTCCCCCCCTACCTGGCCTCCCGCCCTTGGGCCCAATCCCCCCACCTGGCCTCCCACCCTGGGCCACAAGCGGGCCCCCCACCACCCTGTCTCATTGCTGTAACCCCTTCTTCATGGAGGAACCAGTAAAACTGGTTGAAATGCCAACCACAGCACCTCCTCGCCCGTGTAAACCCTTCGTGGCTGCTCCCCACACTTGAAGGGACCCCAAAGTCCCGGCCACGGGACATGTCCTGGCATGTGCTCCAGGCCTCAGGCTCCCCAGCTCTTCAGCGTCCACCAGTAGGCTGACCGAGGTGCAGTAACGCTGGCCCCAGCCCTGCCTGCGTGGACGCCGCACCCTCCCGCTGTGACCCTTTGCCCTCTGTGTCACCCCCCACCCCAACTCCCGCCCCAAGAGTTGCTCCCCCCTTCCTTTCATCAGGCCGTCCCAGGCTCCCTGAGGATTGTCCCCCTCTTCCTTCCTTCCTGGGCCCTTGTGACCCTCCGGGCACCTGCCTGCCCCTCCCCACCCCGACCGGTTTCTCTCCATCATCTTCATCACAGCCTATTTGTCCTGTTGACAAATAATGCTTATTTTCGGTCACTCCCTGAAGATGCCCCTGCATGTTCTGTTCCTCCCAATTTTAATGATCTGTAGGATCTGTTCGGGTAGTAAGGAAACAGATGGCACAGAGGGGAGAGGCACGTGACATGGGAGCCACGGGCTAGACTGGAAGGCTGTCAGGCCACGTGCAGATCCTGGGGCAAGGAGAAGCACTGTTAGGATGGGGGGAGAATGTTCTGGAAGGAAGAAGGACAATGGGACTGTTTTCTCCTTGGGCCGCGGTCATGTACGCATTTCCTTGCATTCATACATTTGTTTAAATGGTGGTTATTAAATTGTTTGTCCTCTTATTGTGGCTCAGCACTAATATCTCCTAGGTTTTTGAAACCCTTTTGGTGAGCCAGGCCTGCAGAAGCCTTCCCATGCACTTGTAACGGATTCGTAAAACATCTGCATAAAATTCGGTCTTGATTCTGAGAAGAACCGTTCTAGGACCGAGCTCCATAGGGTGGCGCATCCCCACTGCCCCCTGCACTCGCACCCCTTCCAAGCCTCCTCACCCTGCGGGGCCTGGGGATGCCTCTGCATTTATTTACTCGGTAACGGCGGGACCGTATTGTATTCCCTTCATCTCCCTTCCTGGAGAAAGTGCTCCACAAATATTTGTCAAATGAATGAATGAATCCGTTAATCAAGGAAATGCACCAAAGTGGAAGTGGCTTCTTCCCAGTGAAGCTGAATAAATGAGATCTCTTAGTCACTATAATCCTTTCACTCCAAAAAGGTCGTAGAATTAATCTTTTCTTTAATTATCCGTATTTATGTATGCAAAATGCTGCCCAATCCAAGGGGCTCATCCTTTACTAGTAAAGTAATAAAACCCTTTTACGATCTCTTCTATGGCCAAAATGAGTAATGAATATCTAAGTATTAATTGATAATAGTTGCCTGGATATTTATTATTTTTTTCCTGGTAGTTAGTTATCACACTTACATGAGCTTAACTTTTTTAATGGACTATTATTTACTCTTTCAAAGAAAAAGAGGGGAAAAAATCAAAAAAACAAAAAACAAACAAACAAAAAACAAAGTAAAAGAGGGAGAGATTTTTGTTTTTGTTTTTGTTTTTTTAATTAATGACTATATTCCCAGTGCCTACAATAATACCTAGTATACATGACAATCACTCACAATTGAATTAATAAATTAATATGATTTATACATAGGCAAGTTCAGGGAAAGCCCTTTTCTAGGGGAGATATCCACCTATGTACCTGATTTTCATCAGATTTTATTTTTATCATAGATTTTTACCCAACCTCTTTTACCAAGCACATCAGGGAAGAAACAGCACCAGATTAGGAGTCAGGACCATCATAATTCTGGTGAAGGCCCCTCCTTATGCAACTGTGTCCAAATCCCTTAATATTATCCGGATTCTGTTCCCTGATTTACCAAAATAACGAAAGCAGTTACTTGACTCTCTAAGCTTCCCTTTCAGATCTAAAATGATATGTTTTCTTCAACCTCCACCACTAAAATACATTTTAATATACATCTGTTTTTAGAGACAATTTGCAGCCCAGTATATATTTTTGTCTCTTGTCAAGTATTATCGATAAGAAAGCCTTTCAATGAATCGAAGCCTTTTTTCTGAATTCCCCTTCCTTTGCTCGTCTGGAGTTAGGACTATATGGCATCTCCCTCATTAAGGGATCGCGACTGTAGTAAAGTTGTTAATTCTAATAACTGGGAGGACTAGACGATTGGACTTACAACTCAGGAGCTTTGTGCTGCTGAATAAAGAAAGAATTGGGTAAAACTCCCTGAGCCAGGTTCTGTTCTGCACGCAAGAGTTTACTCCTGGCGACCACTCTGAAGGCCAGTGATACACGGACATTGTGTTGTGTGATACGGTATTCACCTCAACTTAGAAGGGAATTTTGGTGCCATTCGTGCTATTAGCCAGCCGGATTGGTTACATTACTCAGCAATATTTTATTCAGTGTAGAATTACCAACACCCCTGCCAGTGAGTTGGAGCAGAAAGTGTTAGTATTTAAGTTCGTAAGGGCTCTTAACAGAGTTGTCAGTGGAAAAATTATATTCCTTATTATCCCTTATCTAAGAAAAAAATCTAATGAAAGAACAAGTGCACAAAATAAGAATGGTTTTCTTTTACATCTTAAATAAAAAAATAATTAAGTTTTTAATCTTTTTTTTAATCTCCAGGATGTGATCCATGAGGTTGGGATAAGAGGCACTGCAAGTACATGTGCTACTACAGAGGGCACAGAAAGATCAAGTAGTCATGTGACTTCCTCTGTGAAGCTTTCCAGGATGTTCCAAAATCTTTGGGGTGGGGGTTATTTTGTATTATCACCCCTAAACAATCTCTGCTGCCTTTTCTCTTCTTCCCCAAATGCGTTTATTAGAAATCATTCAAGTGGACCATTTCCGGGTGTTTACCTGCAGAATTATGTTTAGGAACTCGCCTTAGCACCCATGACAGTGGGGAAATGAAATCATATACCGCTCTGAAATACACATTAATTTAAGACAATCATGGCAGTCTGATTCTGTCTACCAAGGCATTAGTTTATGAATAGGCATCGGGTACGTGTCTGGCCCCTTTATTTTTCATTCATCTATTCGACAACCGTTTCTGAATGCCTACCATTCTTCAAGGAATTGAAGATAGAGGCAGTTGCAAGAGGAGAGACACATGACTGCTTGCCATAGAGCTTCGATTTTAGAGGAAAGAGATAAAACAAACATAAATCAATCAAAAAATAGTATTTCAGGGAATGAACAGTGTTATGAAGAACACAGTGTTTTCTGAAGAAAAATAAAATCATGTTCTGTCTCCCTTTCTGATATTTCCCACTCATTTTTTTTCTCCATGAAAGACTCCTAACTCTGGGAAACGAACTAGGGGTGGTGGAAGGGGAGGTGGGCGGGGGGTGGGGGTGACTGGGTGATGGGCACTGAGGTGGACACTTGATGGGATGAGCACTGGGTGTTATTCTGTATGTTGGCAAATTGAACACCAATACAAAATAAATTTATGAAAAAATATATTCTCATATAAATACAACTAAGAATAAAAGGAATTAAGCTTCAAAATAAAATAAAATAAAATAAATAAAATAAAATAAATAAAATAAAATAAAATAAAATAAAATCGGGGAAAGTGATAGAAATGTAGAGAAGGAGAACACTATCTTCAGCAAATGTGTTTGGCAAAGGCCTCCATGTAAAGTGACATAGAAACTGTGGCTGAAAAGTCAGGGGAAAGAAATGAGAATAGAATTGGACATCACTTTAATGATGATAATGATTGCGCAATCTTAAGAGACAAGAATATATGGGGGCACCTGTAGGACTCCGTCAGTTAAGCATGTGACTCTTGATTTCAGCTCAAGTCATGATTCTGGGGTCATGGTATCGAATCCCTCTGCCCCTCACTGCCCTCTCTAAAATAGGAGCACCTGGGTGGCTCAGTTGACTAAGCGTCCAACCCTTGGTTTCAGGTCAGGTCATGATCTCGTGGGCTGTGAGACCCACCCCGTGTTGGACTCCGTGCTCAGTAGGGGGTCTGTGTGAAGATTTCCTCCTTCTTCCCCTCCTCCACTCATAGGCCCTCTCTCTCGTTCTCTCTCTCAAATAAATAACTATATCTTTAAAAATAAATAATACATAAATCTCTAAAGAAAAAAAAAGACTCGTGAGTATATGAAAAGAATGTAAGATTCTGTTATGCCCCGTGATCTTTATATTCAGCAAAGATATTTGCATATCTCCAGAGACAGCAGGAAAGGACACTGACTCAGATGATATAACCATTTGGATAGAAGTTAAAGGCTCTAATCCCACTTAAAAATTAATTATAATGTTATTAAAAAATAATGGATGTCTCTACATGATCACATTTTCCTCTATATCACAAAGTCCTTCCTATGGACTGTCAACAAATTTCATTAAATTTCAGTCACTTCAGGCTTCAGAAAGCTAAGTAAGTGACCTCAAAAATTATTGGGAAAGAGGGCACCTGGGTGGCTCAGCAGTTGAGCGTCTGCCTTCAGCTCAGGGCGTGACCCCGGGGTTCTGGGATTGAGTCTCTCATTGGGCTCCCTGTAGGGAGCCTGCTTCTCCCTCTGCCTGTGGCTCTGCCTCTCTCTGTGTGTCTCACGAGTAAATAAATCAAATCTTTAAAAAAAAAATTATTGGGAAAAATATTTCAGAAGATTGTGGGATATGATATGTTTCTTATTATGTACAGTCATCTTTGAAACCTCAAGAGATTTATAATTTTTTTTGAGATTTATAATTAAGTGTAGAAATGTTTGCAACAATAAAATAAAACCTATTAATATTTTACATTATGAAACCTGTGCATACTTGGTAATGCAAACATTTGGTTGTACAAGTCATGTTAGAGAGAATTTGGCCTGTTAGAGTGACAAGTCCACCCTCTGACTTGTTTTAATATTTAAACTTCACTATATTTATAAGAATTATTTTACTCTGGAAGCATTTGTTATTTAAAGTAAATAAGCATAGTGCTTGAGCAAAATAAATATATAAAATTTGTAAATACATTAAAATATTAAAGAAACAGGTAATAATTAAGGTAATAAAAGGGAACAGATATTAATCAATGTTCTTTTAAAAATAATCATCGAAATGACTAACCTTACAAATGGAATAATCAAATATGTAAGCTGGATTTATTAAGAATGTGATATTAAGAGAGCAGTAACTTTAATAAATTGAACATTTATTTTAAAACTAAAATAAAGCCCTAATATTTAGTGTGCAAAAAAAAACCTATGTGAACAAAATAAAACTTGTATTTTTCATTAAAATGGCTTTTTAAAATAGTATTTTATGTATTTATTTGAGAGAGAGAACCCGGGCGGGGTGAGGGGCCGAGGGAGAAGAAGCAGACTCCCCAGCTAGCAGGCAGTCCCCTGTGAGGCTCCATTCTGGGCTCCCCCCAGGACCTGGGGTCATGACCGGAGCTGAACGCAGATTCTTATCCCTGCTGAGCCCCCCCAGACACTCCCAGTGAAGTGAGTCCTGAGCAGAAATCTGAATGCAGTGGGGGAGTAAGCACGAAGAAGGGAATAGTAGAGACAGGGGCCCGGGAGCAGGAAGCTTGATGTTTGCAGCCAAGTGTGATTCCTGGATTCGCTATGACCATCGTGTCCCCAGACCCGAGAGAAGAGAGCAGAGCCCGCTCTCAATGTGAGGTGGAAACCGCGTCCTGGAATACTCTCCCCATCTTCTTTCTTGTTTCTGTATAACAAACGCCCTTATTTTTTAAGCTCTTTGGATTTGCAGTTATCTGTTGCTTGCAGGTGAAAACATCCTGCACAATTCAAGTTACTATTTACATCCCTTTAATATTCTTCAAGCTGCCAAACGATGAGCAAGCAGCCTTTCCTAGGTGGATACACTAGGGAGCTTTATTTTCAAGTAGATATTCATTTATAGGGTAAGACGTTTTATCTGGACGTTACTATTTCATGACACACATATTTGCTGTTTCAAGTTTATTTATATTGTGTCTCTCAGCTTCATTCAATCTCATGCGAAGTTCTTATCCTCCTTTTAGAGAGAGAAAAGAACAAAAAACACAGACTCAACAGAGGTTAAAACCCACGAACATGAAAGCAGGGGTCCAGGAGCCATGCTCATTACTATTTTCATTTTTAACGGTTAAAAACTGGTCTTTGGCATAAAACCATAGGCCCACTAAAATTCTAAAGTCATACGTCCCAAGTGATGAATCTCCAATAAGAGATTTTTTTGGTAAGCTAATGGAGGAAGATATGATGGAGCAGCCTTCTATATGGAGTTGACAAGAACCATGCTGTGGCCTCATCTCTTCAAAGCTTAACTTTGTGTCGGAAGAGCCAGGAGCTTGTGTCCAGTTGGAAAGAGAATGTCTGTCATTTAGTAGCCGTGTTGGGATTCCGCTTCCCTATTAGCAACCCGCTGTGGGGAGTAACAAGTATGTAACTCCTAGCATAGTGCCTCGCATACAAAAGCAGCCCAGGTGCCCGTGAGAAGGAATTGCTCTTTAAAAACTTCACAAGTAGGGACCCCCAGGGGGGCTCAGCGATGGAGCATCTGCCTTGGGCCCAGGGCATGACCCCTGGGTCCCGGGATCGAGTCCCACGTCGGGCACCCTTCATGGAGCCTGCTTCTCCCTCTGCTTGTGTCTCTGCCTCTGTCTCTCTCTCTGGGTCTCTCATGAATAAATAAATACAATCTTAAAAAAAAAAAGTAAAACTTCACAAGGAATCACAAAGGGAATGGCATTTTTTAGACTATTCACCAACCAATTATCCAGAACTTTGAAATTGCATAGGAAAATTAAAATCTGACCACGAAAGATTTACTAGTATGATTAACACATCCATTTGTCCGTAACTCCTATTCTCTTTGTCTTTGTCCCACCTGCACCTTCGTTGCTCATCTCTGTCTGATGCTGATTGGCATTTGTTAACATGCAATAATATGGTGAGAGTAAAATGAATGATTTCACAAAATCTTAGAGCATGATAGGAGAGATGAGGATCCAGCAGTTAGTAGGTTAAAAGCCAAAAGGAAAAACAAAACAAAACCATACAATGGGGGTGATGGCCTAGAGCATTCCTAAGGGGAAGTATTAAGATATTAAAGGATTAAAATGAGACCTTGGGAAAATCTATTAAACTCGCAAATATTTTCATAAAAATGAACCTACCTATAGTCAGACCAAGAAAGCCCCTCCCCCCCAAAAAAAAACTAAGGATTCCATTAAATCACAATACCACCATGTATTTTCATAGAAAACATCCCTTGATTCATTTATTTATTCTTTAAAAGGATGTCACATAATGGCAATTATTTTTTTTTAAAGATTTTATTTATTTATTCATGAGAGACACACAGAGAGAGGCAGAGACACAGGCAGAGGGAGAAGCAGGCTCCCTGTGGGGAGTCCGATGCGGGACTGGATTCCAGGACCCCAGGATTATACCCTGGGCTGAAGTTGGCGCTAAACTGCTGAGCCACCCAAGGATCCCCCATAATGGCAATTATAAGAGACATTTTGTTAAAGATAAGATGAAATAAATTCAATAAAAATTTCAAGAGGTAAGAATCTAATTTTTTTTCACAATTTCCTGTGAAACTTTGCTTCATCTTTCAAATGATTTTACTTTGTGTCCTTTGCCTTCATTAAGTATCTTCTTAGGATGGAATTTCCCGTAAAACAGTGTACCCTTTAAGTCCGATTTCTGGATTACAAGAGCAAACCGATGGTGTTTAAGAAAAAAAAAATGCATTAATGAGGTGGCACATTAGTGATGGGGACCCAGTATAGCCTGAGGAGGGTCCCAGAAGCCAAGTCCCTAGGGCAGGTCCTTGTCTGCGGCTTGAAGAGGGAGTAGAGCATGTTTAATGGCCTGGGCGGACGCCCCTCAAGCCATCACCTCGGGCAATGATTTCACTCATCATCAGTGGATGTCACTCCACATTCACCGGCCCCAGGATGCGGGAGGACAGTGCAGCCTCATGGAGCTCATGCTGGGGAGGGGACAGTCCAGAAAGTCATACGTGAGGTCAGCATGTTTTCTGCTAATAGGTACCTTGGAGGAAAAGTAAGTAAAGTGGGTTCGGGGTACGTGAGAGGTTGGGGGTGGTGATTGGACATTTTAGGCCTGAGCAGAGAACCCTTCCATGAGCCCATGCTTTTGATGGTGAAATGTGAATGAAGACCAGAGGACAGCAGTGAGGATCCTTAGGAGAAGGGCCTTCCTAGCAAACAGGACAGCAGGTGCAAAGGTCCGGGGGCGGGAACGTGCCTGAGGTTTCCCAGAGCGGCTGACGGTGAGGGGGCCCTGGGGACAGGCATGGGTGGGGGTGACCCGAGGGGCCCGGGCCTCCTCCTCCATGTAAGGGTGCTGCTGCCTGGGCTGTAAGACGCGCAAGGGAGAGTTAGAGCACCTACCGTGGCGCTGGCCGCCCCGGGCGAGCCTGCTTGTCCTGTGCAGGTGCCCCGACTCCAGGGCCTCTGGGACACCACCGGATTAGGGTTTCCTCCCCTGCCCAGGTTTGCCTCCAGACAGTGTTGCTGACGAGGCCTCGAGGCCTCGACAGCAGGTGCCGGCAAGAGTTCCTTCCCTTCCTCAGCCGACAGGTTTTCAGCCTTGGCACGATGAGCCTAATTAACGCGAGTGTACCCTTGAGAGACAGATCGGCTCTCATTCATTTTACTTGCAAAATCAGGTTTCTAATTCGGGTCACCAGATTTTTCTAACCATCGGAAATTCCCTCAGGCGATTCAGCTCAGTGATGCGGCCTCCTGGAAAGCGGGCGAGACTCTCGGCAGCGCTCAGCTCATCTCTTCTGGCTGGATGTTGCAAGCGTCTGATTGCCATTTCGCCTCACTCGGTCCTGCCACGGAGACCATCTCCTGGCAGCCTCTCCGGGTTTCTGTGAGTGTGCAAAACAGCTGCTACTGCTCCGATTTTAGAAATGCAAAACGGAGGTTCAAAGAGATAAAGAGACGGACCGGGGTTCTAGGCCCAAGTACTCAGACCTCTCGACATGTGCTCCTTCTGCTACTGAAAATAAGAAAAACTTGGTTTTCGTCTCGGATTGTCCGCTAACAGAAATGCCATCTTGAGATTTCCCTCCTTTTTAGGTTGCAATTTCCCTATGACCTATGATAGCCCTTCTAATACCGATGCCCTAGAATTCTAAAGTAATGGTGAAATAATCATATTAATAGATCATGTGGGGCAGAAACTCAACTGGACCAGGAATCAATGGAAGACTATAAATACATGTAAAACAGGAACAGAAACACGTCTGCTGCACATGCCTTACGTAAAGGAGGTGGGAGGAACAGCGGAACGCAGGTCCCGAACATTTATATTCAGCAAAAAAATGCCAGGCACTCCGACAGCTGCTAATTTTTTGTGTTTTTCCCTTGGAGTTATATCTTGGAAATTAACGAATTAACAAAATGCACCACTGAATACACTAACCACATTGATCAATAGAATGAATAGTCCTCAAGCAAAGGAAAGTTCAACTAAAACCTGCCCGAACGCTCCCAAAGTGTTGTTTTTGAAGAACATTTTTCAATTTCTTGTCCTGTAAATGGCCTGTGTCCCGGGCGAGGATCTCGCAGCTCCTCCGTCCTCCCTCCAGTAGTGCTCTCCTCTTCCCAGGCGCCGGGAAGCCCGCAGCGCCCGCCTCTCCATGTCGGAAACTCCTGTCTGTTCGCTCTTGGCTCACTGGTCTGGGTCCTCACTGGGCGCGTTGGAGGAGTCGGGAGAGCTTTGGCCGCCACAGCCCCCCAGCAATTTCCTAGCTTCTCACCTGGAAAGGGAACTGCGTCGCGTGGTGCAAAGTCACCCTCACTAGTGCGGGGAAGCGGCGGGGGGAAGGCGGGCAGCCAGCTCACCTCAACACATCTTCCAGAATATGGTCTGGAAAATGGCCAGCCTAGTTTTTACTTTTCCTAATGGACCCACACCAGCCACTTGAACACTGTAGAGATTTCAAGAGAGTACAATTTCCCTGTTCCACGCCAGGCCGACGACTTCAGCTAAATGCATGCATTCGGGGCAAGATAATTGAAATGATAACACATTAATTGTACTTGTTTCAAGCCAACATGGGAAACTCTTTGGTATCCTATGCGTTAAAATGTCATTTCTCACAGCAAGTGCTCCGCTGCAATGAAAATCAGGTGAGGACCCTCTTGTTGTAGTGGGCGAGGGAAGAAAGAGAATCATTATTCCTGGGAGGACAGATGCCTCCATATCTGTACGTGAAGCAGCCTTGTCTTCTGGTAGCAGGCTTTTAGTTACATCCCAGGCGGAGAGTGACTTACATTGATTATTTACTGGTGGAATGCTGAGCGTATAAAAGAACATGATTCACTCCACCACAAAGAACAGCAGCATTACTGCCTGTTGGTGCTGGCATTTGAAGATTTCCTTCCTCCTCCTTCCCGGGATGCAAGATTCATTAAAGCATCATTTTAGGATTCTTGCTTTGGATAATCAAGACAGATTCTAAAGCATTTGTGTAATAAATGGGTCTATAGACGCTACAGAAACTAAATGAGTCCTATCACTGGATTCCACTGGTCCATCTACTTCAGTGGTTTGCTAAGAATGAAAAGCTTAACTTTGGCCTCGGTTCAAATTCATATATATTATTTTAATATTTTCACTAAAACTGAACATCCGTGTATGTTAGCGTACCCGGAATTCTTCATTGCTCTCTTTATTATTCAAATCAGGTGAGAGCTGGTTTCCACTGCATTTTATTTAGAATGAGTGACTAATAATTCATTTAAGGTAAGATTAATTGACTTACTTAAGATAAATATGAACAAAGTAGGTACACGAAAGGAAGCTAGATGAAGACAAATTCCATTTGTATTTTTTTAAAAAGATTTATTTATTTATTTATTTATTTATTTATTTATTTATTTATGATAGACATAGAGAGAGAATGAGAGGCAGAGACACAGGAGGAGGGAGAAGCAGGCTCCATGCAGGGAGCCTGACGTGGGACTCAATCCTGGGACTCCAGGATCACGCCCTGGGCCAAAGGCAGGCGCTAAATCGCTGAGCCACCCAGGGACCCCTCATTTGTCTTTCATAACGATACCTAAGAGCAGACCAAACCATAAAACAAAAATATCCTGTAAAGACTTGAAAACGTGAAGAAAAGGAAATGCTAGCTACCGAGGTGTCAACGTAGCCATCAAAGGTACAAGTGACCTAATCAAATCTCACTTGCTCATATCCAGATGAAGGGAAGCTGCACAGGAGCTGGGCTAAATGGGGACCTGGTATGTCCTGTGGAGCATCCACACACCTCTCCTGAAATCTTATTTTCAATACTTTTTAGAGACACCGAAAGTGTCTATCCCAGTGTCCAGCGTGAAGCCTATCACAGAAGGAACTCAACGGAAATGAGCATTGAATGCCACATCCTTTCTCTTCCACAGGGAGCAGGTCGAGCAAAGTGTCCTTTGGAAATGCCGCTAGAGAAAAAGGAATAGGATCCCAGAATCAGAGAATTCACAGTATCAGTGAATTTATAGTTGACGACATTTATCTGGACCACCTTCTGAATCGTGACATGTACAATTATTTGATGAAGCAAAGAGAGAGAAAAAGAGACAGAGAGAGACAGAGAGCCAAATATCACTTTTTTTTTTTTTTTAAGTTTCAATATTTAACTCAACTTTTCGGCCCAGGAGGGCAGCAGAACTGATTTTCTACCAAGGCTTCCTAAATTTTTTGAGATCAAAATTTTACCGTTGTTGGTTTACTAGATTATCTCCTTCCCCAAGAACGATCATGTGTAAAGCCTACTACGAATTCTTAGACAATTAAACCTATTTGTTTTGAATATTTGCAATTTTTTTAAGGCATCTCAAGAATCACAAAACCAAGATTAGGATTCGCTGTTTTACTACATTGGGACATTGATAAAAAACTAGCTCTTTTCTACTTATCACTCCAATAGACCCTCACTTCCCATTGCAAATATATTTGTGAGCAGTAGGTATTTAGTTCTAGACTGCAGGCTTTCCTAGGGATATGGTTTTTAGAAGACTGAAATAAAATGATCCCTGATTTTCTTGTCATTAAAAGCCTCTGTTCGCACACCGTAAGCCTAAAGGGAGCGAAGCCAACTGGAGAGAAACGTGCGCTACACAAGGAGCTTTAGCTCATGCTCTGGTCATTTAGACAAGATTTATGCCACAATTGATTTACGCCGTGTATTGTAGTTAAGATAGTAATTGCTGCATTACAGTTTATAGACTCTCTAGGACCTCTGAAAGACGTTCTTTTTAAAACATGACTGTACGCTAATAAGGCATTGGGCCATTACCGTTTTTGTTGTATATTATTGTTCACAAGGTATTTTTTTTAAACAAAATGCAGTTGTCTTTCCAGAGTTTTAATAATGCCCATCCTTCTACAGAACCATTTCACAGACCCTGTAAAATTTAATATTATAAATATGGTGTGATGCTGGTGTGTACCAAGTGCTACATGCCACAGAGAAGCCAGAAATTCATAAAACCTGAGCCAGGCCCCCAAGGAGCTGGCCGTCTCCTTGGCTGTAAGTACAGATACGTAACCAGGTGGTATATGCGATGTGACCAGCCCTGATGTAATGATGACAGTACAGCGTGCCATGGGACGAGTGGGAACCTCAGAAAGAGCTGTGCATTGACCACAGAGGCCTCTGAGAAGGCGTATTGATGAGAGGGTGCTGCAGGGGGGCAGTGAAGGGTATCCCTGCAACACGGAGAGGCCTGCACAAAGGCATCGAGGCAGTGAGCAGCAGGTCTCTTGGAGAGATGGTGCATGGCTCAGGTTTGCTGGCACCTGGAGCAGGATCCAGAAGTGCCATTAGATGGGGTCACAGCTAAGAGGGACCTGCATCTGAAAGGACCCGAAGTTTGTACTGAGATCTTTGCATCAGACACTGCTTATGCACCCCTGGAGATTCATTTGGGAAGATATGTCTCTGGGACCCCAACCATTTTTTTTTTATTCCAACTGAGCTGCTATTCCAGAGACCAACTCTACACGGGTTCAGAATAGCTTTGGGCAGAGGAACACAGATGTGTCCTGGTTGCCTTCCCTGGGTGCTCCTAGCCTCGTGTGTCCAGGGCTACTGAAGCGGGAGTCGGCTCGCAGGCCCTGTCTGACGCCTCTGCATATGCAACCCAGAAATGGGGGGGAATTCAGACCCATCCTTCGAGGACAGGCGTACAAAGGGATGTGTCGCTCCATAAATCCAGATATGCTAGATATGGAGAACTGAAAATCAGCCTAACAAGCTGGTAAATAAAATACGTCCCATCATTCCTCTTAGATAGCAGTCTAAAAGACCAGTTTGAAATAAAAATTCTCAGGATCTTTGTAGTTTATGCATCAGTTATCTTTGGCTTTCATAACACATTGCCCCAAAGTTAGCTTACAACAAACATTTATTATGTCTCACTATGGATGAGAAATTCAGAGGTGGCACAGGCAAGTGGTGCTAGCTCAGGTGTGTCATGAGGTTGTAGTCGTGGTGTCAGCCAGAGACGCCGCCCTCTGATGGCCAGACGGGCCTGGAGGAGACACTGGGAAGATGGGCATGCTCACGGGGATTAGCAGACGTTCTCGTTGCCTTTGCTGGGTTTTGGCAAGAGAACTCCGTTTCTTGCCATTGGGCTACCTGAGTGTTCTCACAGCATGGTAGGGCTTCTCCCTGAGTAAGCGATCCAAGAAAGGAGTCGGGAATAAGCTACACTGCATTTTAGGTGTTGATCTTAGAAGCCACATACCATCACTTCTTCCACAACCCATCGACTAAAAGGGAGAATGGAGAAATACCAAAGAATTTGTATATTTTTTTGAATTTTGAACCACTGTAACATAAGAACAGTGAGACTTAGTCCATGGTCATGACCCCCTCCCCTTCTTTCTCTACAGTTGCCTTGGTCCTACACTACAACCGGTGGTGTCATATGTTACCTGTATGAACACCCAAATCACACACTGAAGCTTGGTCCACACACCCTACCAATAGCTGCTCCTCAGCCAATTCTCAGAGTCAGATGTGAAGACTCTATCCAGACACTATCCCTAACTCCAGAATAGACTAGAAGAGACCTGTGCAAGCCTTAGAGGAATTCTTAGAGCTATTGGAGCAGAGAATTACAGGGATCCAAGTACCCAAAGTGTGGTCTGAAAAGGTAGGCATGTGGGGCACCTGTGGGGTAGCTTAGTGGCTGAGCGTCTGCTTTCAGCTCAGGTCATGATCCAGGGATCCCGGGATCAAGTCCCGCATTGGGCTCCCAGCAGGAAGCCTGCTTCTCCCTCTGCCCGTGTCTCTGCCTCTTTCTGTGTGTCTCTCATGAATAAATAAATAAAATCTTTTAAAAAAATAAATAAAAATGAAAAAAGTAGGCATGCATTCTATATGAGCAAGCATTCTAGGTGGTCAAGTGCCCTAAGTACCATAAATTTCTCAACTTTTGGTGAAGATGTAATCAGGGAAGGATGCAAATGATGTGGACCCTATAAAATTCAGGGCCCAGAAAATATCCTCTTATCCTGTAACTATGAGCAGTCCTGGGACAAATTTTGACCAACGGAATGCAGAAAGTAGAGGACAAACTCTCCTCCCTTTATTCCTCTGGAAGAATGGCCCTGAAATCCATAATTCATGAAGCCTTTGAAATCCATGAAGTTAAGAAGACAGTTCCTCTGGATACTAAAATGTAGTTAGCTTTCAATCTGTAAAAGAGAAAACAGAGGCCCCAAATAATACTACTTGGATTAGGTCAGCAAACCAAGACTTAATACCTAACCCTACTGCCATTTCAACTCTCCACAAATGTAACTTTTAACCAGTCAATGTGGAATTTCCTGGTCAATACTAGGAAGTTTACTGTTAGACTCCTTCCAGTCTCCTTAGGAGGGCAACCTTGCCTAAACAGTGCATCTCTTGCTAATAAATCCCCGCCCCCCACAAACCCCCAATTGAATGTAGTAGTGGAAAATACAAGGACACGTAATCCATTCTTCTAGGCAGATGGCAAGTTTCCCAGAGGAAATAAGAAAGACTCTTTGTTGTAAAACCTGGCCATCAATGCCCGTGTCCCTCTATTACTCACATGCAGTCCCCTTCTCCTTTTCCATCCATATTTACTGTGTGTTATAATTTCCGATGTGCCAAGTTTTCTAACTCCCATTTTGTTTCTTTGATCTGAAATATTTATGTGCTTCCCCCAAACCCCACAGACTAATTTCAGTTCCTCTGCAGAAGATTCTATAAAACTGGACAGTGGCCATGCCATAGAGGAATTGGGATGCCAACATAAGGTGCATGGACTTTATCCAGAGGGATGAATCGAATTGCAAGATTAGATTTGCAGTTTAGGAAGAGTTTCTGGCTGCGATTCAATGGACAGAATGCAGAGAGGTAAGCCTGGAGGCAGAGACAGCAGTTGAGAGCCTGGAACAATAAGCCAGGTGAGAGAAGACTACTGGCAGTGGAGAAGTGAGCTAAGATGAGCTTGATGGTCACACCCAGTTTGTACCTTTGGAATCTGGTTAGATGTTGGAAGATTTAATGAGGATTGCATTGCCAGATGAAATATTTCCATTTGCTAAAACTGGCAATCCTCACTGAGGTAGGGAACACAGGAGAAATAATTAGTTTCTGAGAAATTCTGAAAGAAGTCCGTATCATCTCCACCCCCATTCTAAGATGTGCAGATCCCTAGGAATTGACTTCAGGTTAGGAAATTTGGGGAGTCTGGGGTTATAGTTACTCATTTCTTAGCATTTTAGCCAACTCAATACAAAAAAGAGTCAACAAAAAAATTAAAATATTGCTTCTGTTTATTTTATGGAATAGTATATTATAGTACGGAGTAACTCCAAAAGTATAGACACCCTAAGGAAAGTGGTTAAGGCTTGCAACAACAACAACAAAATCATTCTACTTATCCAATTTTTCACTCCCTGGACATTTATTTACCCCACCTGTTTCAAATGTAGACTTTAGAACGAGTCACACAGAATTAGATCTACAAAGAAAATACCCTTCCAGTGGCAGAGAATATGGATCTTATTGCTGGTAAGACCAGTAGAGAAAGAGGGAAACACATCGACACCCAATCACTCATATCACCCATAATCTATACTTACTATTGAAAGATTATTATAATTATGATGTAGATAATATTTTGATAAACGAAAAAAGGACTGGAGGAAGAGAGAACTTCTGGGATGGATAAATATCATTCAGACTAAAATAAAACAGCAGGAACAGAGAGTATGGTGAAGATTTGTTACGGGCAGGATTGGCAGGACTCCACATGTTGTTTAGAGGATAGGGAAGTGTCAACTGTTGTGCCAAACCTGATCTATGGGTGCAGTTGGCAGTCATTAAGAAAAGTAACATATGAGAAAGTGTTTGGGATTGAAAGAAGACCATTAGTTCTGGGACGCCTGGGGGGCCCAGTGGTTGAGCGTCTGCCTTTGGCTCAGGTCATGACCCCGGGGTCCTGGGATCGAGTCCTGCACTGGGCTCCCTGCATGGAGCCTCTTCTCCTTCTGCCTGTGTCTCTGCCCCCCCTCTGTGTCTCTCATTAACAAATACATAAAATCTTAAAAAAAAAAAAAAAGGAAGTCCATTAGTTCCTATGGCACCTGTTGTATTTGAGGTGCTTCAGGGGCAGCCAAGTGAAGACATCCAGGTGACTGATGGCATGTGATTGTGAGGGTGTATATGTCTGTACCTCTGTGTGTGTGAGCGTATGTATAGTCTGGAGGGTGTGTATGATATATATTTATATGAAATTTGGAGGTCAAGTGAGTGAGTGGTGCAGAGATCGATCCAGGAGAGTAACAGATGTCATAGAATAGTTGAACCAAACAGCAACATATTGAACTCTGTTTCTCCATGAGAAGCTGTTCAAATGAAAACTTGATTTCTTGCCCTCGATAGAGATATGAACCAGCATTTTCCACAGTTATGTCCAGGAAGGCATAAGCAAAATTCCTAGGAAGCCTCTTTTTCTCTTTCCTCCTTTATAATATCTAACGTTGGGACCTAACGCTTGAACACTGAGATGTGTACTTTAAGGAAAAAGAACCAGAAGCTAAGGATGGCAGGAAAGAACCAAAAAAGAAGAAGAAGAAGAAGAAGAAGAAGAAGAAGAAGAAGAAGAAGAAGAAGAAGCATTTGAGAGGGTGCATCAGCCCTGCCGTCAGCTTATAGGCTTTATAGGACGTAATAAAAATAGTGATATCAACAATGCCATCCTCCTGTTACTCAAGCCGCGGTAGCCGAGGTGTCTGGAGGCAATGCATTCCTGCCTGGCATAGATCATTAGAAAGAGACAATGATTGAGGCCCTAGCAGCAGATGATTTGGCCCAGAGTTACAGAGAAGATAAGAAGAGGACCTAAGGCAGGATCACATAGAAGCTAATATTCATGGAAGGAAAGCCGAGAGGAAAAATATTAGGAAGGAAGAAGCAGATGTAAGAGAAAACTAGTCAAACGTGGGACGGCTGGATCCAAAGTCGAGAGTATTGATATGAATTGGAGAAGGTTCCAGAGAGTCAAACGATGCAGGGAGCTCAAGAAAGAAAATTCAAAGCCGCCATGTAAATTCATCGCTTAGTAGTTTTCTGATGACCTTGGAAAAGGCAGTTTCAGTGAAATACAAGCAGAGGAAGCCACTTCACAGTAGGGGGTGGGGGTGAGGAAATGGAAATAAGAGCAGACTTATCTCTTTCAAATGTTTTTCTATGAAGGTGAAAAAGAAATCAGTAGCTGTCAGGCAATGTGGGCTTGTTGAGGATTGTAAAAGTCATTGTTGTCAGTGGCGTGGTGTTTATTGCGTATTTCAAGGTATTTCAGTGATGATGGAAAGGGCTCTAAGCAGATGAGACCCCCAGCATGAGGACGGAAAGCATTGGCATTGATGTGGCTCTGCTCTAAGATGCCACAGGAAACCGAGGGGACTCCCTCTGTCTAAGACGTACTAGGGGGAGACATTTGGAAAGAATAACCAGAAAGTCAGAGAAACGAGCAGTGTAAAAAACATTGAGTCTTGAAGGAGAGTCTTGAAAAATCTGCTGACAAATGGAAATTAAATTTCTGGGTACAGCTGAGAGGTTGATTAAAATTGGGGAGCACAGGGGCGCCTGGGTGGCTCAGTCGGTTAAGCCTCAGCCGACTCTTGGTTTCAGCTGAGGTCATGATCTCCGGGTTGTAAGATCAAGCCCTGCATCCGGCTTCACTCTCCGCATGGTCTGTTTGACTTTCTCTTCCTGGACTCCTCCCCCTGCATGTGCTTCTGTGAAACCTCTCTCTCTATATATGTTTTCAATAAATAAATAAATCTTTGAAAAAAATTGGAAAACACAAAATTGTCACAGCAACACAAAATTGTCACAGCAACTATCCCCCATGATTATAAAATTTTCTTGATCAGCAAATACTCCCCCAAATGCAGAGAAGAAATGATGGGACCCGCCTGCGCCGGGGGTCTGCAGTCCAGGCCGAATGGGAGAGAGCAAAGGAGCAATCCCATTGAGAATCCTGTAGGCGAGGGGCAGTTGGCATGATGCGTACATGGGACAGGAAGGATGGGGTCAAGGCTGGATGATGAAGGAGAGGCGTTGAGACACGATGCGATGGGAGTCACAGTGGTTTAGAAGAATAGATGCAATGGGATCAAAGCGAGGGAGACAAGAGGACAAATGAAAGTGTGGTCAGGAAGGTGAAGATTTTTAAGGTAAGATTTTATGTTGTATGAAATACAACATAGTAGTAAAAAGAAAAAAAAAAAAAAAAAGGAGACAAGAAACTTCTTCGTAGGAGTCCTGCAGCAGGCTCTGCTTGTCCAGGGATTGAGCAAACCCCATCCTACTTTCTACTTACGATTGATTGAGAATCTGCTACGTGATTTTCCTTCACCAGCTACAAGTGAGAAAATTTGAGGTATATCTTGGCTGTTCCGTGTCTACAAACCCAAACAGTTGAAGGACGTGATTTCCCAGAAGTATTTAGTTACTAATCTACTGATCGTATTTCAGGGGTTTTTCCTAATTTTTTGATTAAATGATTGTTTCTCAGATTGACTTGCAGATGTGCACGGGTTCACGTGAAGCATTCCCGAACAATCCATTTTTGGCTTCGCGTAACCTTGAAACAGCTTATTTGGCCCCCTGCGGACGAAACAGCCTGACGGTTTTTGACTTGGATGTTTTATTGTCGTAGAATGACAGCCTCAGAACTCTCTCCCCAACACTTGGTTTCCCCCAACGCTTTCTCCTAATTACTGATAAGCATAATCAAACAGAAAAGCAGTTGGAGCCCAGCAAGACTGTTGCTCCTTCTATCAAGCCAAGTTCACCCAGGAATAATTGCTGTTCTGACAACTGCTAGAGCTTTGCTTAACCCCCTACAGTGACCTCTCCAGCATCTGACTTCTCCAGCATCACCAAAATGTATTATCTTTCCATGAGAAAATCATCGATTTGTGAACATGCAGCCAATCTAAGCTTGTTTGAAAGTCAGGCAGGGGGATGGCCTTCATTTTCACTTATTACGTACCCAATGTTTTATCAACGCAGCTACATCAAGACCTACAAATTATGTGTCAAGGGGGAAAGATCCACAGGATATGCCTTCCTGGGATTTTTTTTTTCTTGCTGTGCGTCTGTTGCTTTGGGAATTCACAGACTAAAAGCAAATGACAGGTGGGCATCCTACTTGTAAAACTCAGTCAACTCTTTCCATAAAGAAGCTAAAGGGCTTGGTACTGATGCTTGGTTAGTTATACTTTGGCAAACGATGCAACAAGCATTTGTCAGGCCCTTAAACCCACTTTTGAAGAGTTCTTTCTCTCTATAAAGGTATTAGATTGTTGCCAACAGATTGAAGGTCCAAGCATCAAACATTCTAAATTTCACCACAAATCATGTCGAATTGTCAGATGCTTAGGTTTCTTATCCAATGTAGAGAGCCTAAATCGTACATACTAAATATCAGCTTTTTTAAGTATTTGCATTCTGCAGAAAATGTCTATGCTTTATCAGCAAAGCTTTAGCCACAGTTTTGTATGTCAGAGTGAGATTTGTCCACATTTCTGCTTTTGTCAGAGATTTTCAAGTATTAAGTGAGAACAACTTTAAAATATTTTAATTATAAAAAAATAAAAATAAAAAAATAAAATAGTTTAATTATATACCTAATTTGGTGCTTCAAAAATTCTCTCCGTAGAATGTCTTACAGTTGACCCTTGAAAATGCTGGGTTGGGGATCCCAGGGTGGCTCAGTGGTTGACCATCTACCTTCAGCCCAGGGCATGATCCCAAAGTCCCAGGATCGAGTTCCGCATCAGGATCCCTGCATGGAGCCTGGTTCTCCCTATGTCTCTTTTTCTCTCTTTCTCTCTCTATGAATAAATAAATAAAATCTTAAAAAAAAAAAAAGAAAATGCCAGGGCTACCAACCCCCACGTGGTCAAAAATCCAGGTCTAACCTTCCACTCCCCCAAAGCTTAACTACTAAAAGCCTACTGTTGACCGAATGCCTTAGCGATAACACAATTAGCACGTATTTTGGGGTGTCCTGCGTATCATATGCAGCATTCTTCAACAAAAGTAAGCTAGAGAAAAGAAAATGCTGTCAAGACGCATACATTGACAATACTGTATCATGAGACCATCTGCACACGAGTGGGCAAAGGTCAAGGCCATGTTGTTCAAAGGTCAACTGCATTTAGCATTCCTTCTGCTCTTTCTCACGGGTGCTACTTTTACACTTTGCTCTCCTACCTGCTTAGGAGCCATGTCAAAGAATGTGTATTTGAATTTTGTTTCATCTGAAGTTAATCAAAGGAAATTATCTAGCCCCCTTTCTTAAAATGTATTTTAAACCCACAGCCTAGTTTCAGAACGACAACTTAGAACACTGTGGAGTTTCCATATCGAAGACCCTAGCTGTTGGATGGCTTTCCACCTTGGATGATCTGTGTCGGTGTTTTAACAGCATCAAAGGTCTGCACCAAATAGAGAGTCAACCCTTCTGTTTGGGACTAAAGAAGATTTTTTTGCTCTAATCAAAGAGGATCCACCATAGTCCATGTACTTGAAATAGCAGGTTGTATTTAAGGTGCTTTTGTATAATTCCCATAAGGAAATAACCCAATTCTTTTACTTTTATACAAATCAGCACTCTCTAAAATCCTTATTGGGTGAGGATCTAAAAACAAAAGTAGGAAAAAAAATTAAAATCTCCATCAACCTGATTGAGAAAAACAATACCCCCCATCCCAATTCTGAGTCCCTTTGCCAACCAAGTAGATAAGGGGCGAGCTCCCTCTCTGCACCTCTTCAGTCTCCGTGCGCGGAGATACCCCAGAGCTTTCAATCAATAGCCTCCCAAATTCCAGGAGCAATTACTTCATTCTCACGGGGCTGTAAGAGGGGTGAAAGGTCTTTAAGATCTTCCACTCGCAAGTATGATGTGAATTCACAAAGCTCGCATCGGTGGCAGTTGTGACTCCGCTTGCTCTTTGTTTACCAGTTACCCACTGAAAGATGCAAAATAGAAGACGACACAATACAAAGCGAGCAACTCAGAGGAATTAGCCCGTTTGCCCAAATCTTTCCCTGGGAAAATGCACACTGGGAAAACGACCAACACAGACTGACTGTGTTTATCCTTACCTCCTTGCCTCTAGGGAATTAAAACTGTCACCGTCGTGCGTGAAGAGACACTTTCAAGTCGTGCGTTAAGTCAGAGTCTTGATGCGTCTCTAAGGGAAACACAGCCCATTAGAAAACGCGCTCACTTTTTAGAGACTACAAGCAGCATATTCCCAATTTTGTCGTTTGGCAGAAAAATGAAATATTTCTCTCCCCTTCTTCAGCAGCAAGGAAAACCCAAATGTTTTTCTCCGAACAAAACAAGTGAAGAGTGAAGTAAGTCAGTCGGAGAAGGACAAACATTATATGTTCTCATTCATTTGGGGAATATAAATAATAGTGAAAGGGAAAATAAGGGAAGGGAGAAGAAATGGGTGGGAAATATCAGAAAGGGAGACAGAACGTAAAGACTGCTAACTCTGGGAAACGAACTAGGGGTGGTAGAAGGGGAGGAGGGCGGGGGGTGGGAGTGAATGGGTGACGGGCACTGGGTGTTATTCTGTATGTTAGTAAATTGAACACCAATATGTAAAAAAAAAAAAAAATATATGCAAAACACTTAGAGCAATACCTGGATATAGGAAGCACTGTTATGTGCTTATTATTATTTGTAATAATAATAATAATAATAATAATAATAACAGATAAACCCAAAAAAAAAAAAAAAAAAAAAAAAAAACAAGTGAAGACCATTGTAGGTTGTGTTTCTGTTAGGAAAGAGCTTGTAAGCATCAGATATCAGGTATTTTGAGTGACTCTACAGTATGATAATATGCATATAAAATTTACACTCTGCTCAGTTCTTAAAAAGCATTAATAAGGAGATCCCTGGGTAGCTCAGCAGTTAAGTGCCTGCCTGTGGCCCAGGGCGTGACCCCGGAGTCCTGGGATCAAGTCCCACGTCGGGCTCCCTACATGGAGCCTGCTTCTCCCTCTGCCTGTGTCTCTGCCTCTCTCTCTGTGTCTGTCATGAATAAATAAATAAAATCTTAAAAAAGTAAAATAAAAGCATTAATAAATACTACCTGCCTTTGGCAGGGAGGGGGCTGTTTCCAGAAACGTGCTTCATAGAGAAGCACGTCACCTGCAATGTCCTATGATCTTGCCATCACCATTAACTAAGTGAGACATGGGGTTTAATCTGTATGGGAATTTTGATTGATCACGACTATTTATAAATAGCTAGTGAGGTTTTTTTGCATTTCATTTTACAAAAATCATTTACTCCAGGACAACCTACAGAACTGCGCTTACTGGATGTGCTCAGACTCCCGGTAGCTGCCTTCCTTTAAGCTCGAGGCACAGTTTTCCCTAAGAGAGCGAGCATCCCACTCCCCACCCTGCGCCCTGTGAGACAGCTGACGTCCCTGATCCCTGATGTCCCGCATCCCCATCACAGGGCCCTGAGGGACTCGGGGAGCTCCTCCCTCACCACAAGTAAGCCGTGACATCACTGACGTCCCCACAGAAGCTTTAGGAGAGCCTTCAAAAGACGGAGCTGCTGAATATTTAACCCTGACTGATGGCCATTCCCGGATAAAGCAATTAGCAAATTTATTAGTCAGGGTTCAGTCTGTGTGGCTGTTTTCACAGGTAAATCTTGGTGAGCCTCTGACTTCTATGTTCCCAGGTTAAAGCAGCAGCGACATGAGCTCTCTTCGGTGGGATGCAAGGTCGTGACACTCTGGACTGCCTGCATACATCAGGAGCACCTCTAGAGCTACTAGTGACCTCCATCCAATTGGTGTATTTTAATGAAAACAAATGGTTTGCATCAATAACAAAAAGCACGAGCAGAACCATCCTTCATGGACACCTTTGTCACTCTCTCCCGGTCTACACACTTATTAACGGTTTGACCTTTATAGCCGATGTTTTATTGTCCTAATATCTTATGACTCAAGAACCTCGTGCTGTTTAATAAGCCAAATCCAACGAGAAGGGGGCTTTGGCCACTTATCTTTAATATCAACATGATCTTTGGTGAGCATGTCATTCTAAGAAACTGTTAAATATAGAGATGGAACTACAGGAGATACAAACAAATTAATCCCTCATATTGCATCTTTTTTTTTGCAAAAATGGGATCAAGAGGAGCATCCACTGAAATAGCAGCACCGAGCTATGGGGGGATGGATCCCCGAGACACTAAGTGTGGGCCCGGCCGTTCAGTGTAGGAGGACAGTGTGGGTGTAACGACAGGGAGCTTGTTGGAAGCCCACGGCTTTCAGATGTCTTCCTCGGGGTTCTCATTGGCCCAGAATCACAACTATTAGAGCTGTAGGGACCCAAGACAATGGGTGCTCAGGGTGTCTGCTGTAACCCTGTGCAGATAAGATGGTTCCCCTTGAAGAGGGGTTCCTTAGTGACTAACCCCATGCCCAGAATCAGAGGAGTGTCCTATGGGCTCCGCCTGGGAGGATGACAAGGCTGATGCCACAGGTAGGAGGTGCGAGGGGAGATGGGCCAAGGAGGGAGACAGCTGGTCAGGGGCACCTGTGCCTGGGCCCCCGCAATCCGCACCCAGGACCCCACCTGGTAGCTGAGGGCGGGCGAGCAGGCGCTCCCGGAGCTGGAGCCCGGGCGGAAACCAGGGCCTGTGTCCAGGCAGGTAGACGCAAGGTCAAGGGCGATGTATGGTGTAAGAGACAAACACTGAGTTCCAAAAATAAAGGTCAGATTACATAATTCATTTTTCTCCACAATAAAATGAAGCTTGTTGGAAGGAGTATTGCGATGAGCCTCTTGACCAATAAATGAAACCGCATTTTACTGGGAAACAGAAATCGGAAGGCTTACTCTTCTCTGCATCATTTAAATTGCGGGGCAGAAATAAAATGATTCATTTTCAAGTGTGTAGGACAGATAGCTGAAAGCTCTACTACACATAAAAAATACATAATATATTTGAATTATATTCACTGTCAAGGGAGTGTTGTCTGGAAGTTTCATATGTTAAATATGAGTTTAATTTGAGCATTTCCATTTTTCCAATTTAGGTTGAGATAAGTGCTCTTATGACAACTTATGTTAATGAAGCTAAACCCCAAAGAGTTTATTCAATGAACCGAGAAGCAGTGAATTTCTCCATGAGGGAGATGATGTCATAAACGACACTGATTACCATTGCTTTCTCTGGTGTCTGGAATTTTACTGGTTATTTGTCTAAGTGCATAATAATTTTTTAGCATTCCTGAATTATTTATTAAATGCATGTTGACTTCCATGGATACCTATCATGAGGCATTGCACAGGATTTCACAGCGATAATCTCAAATCACACTGGAAATTGAGACACAGATGCTGATTTACACGGTTCCTAATACATTACCTCTTGTTGCCTTTGAAGAGTCCATTTCTATAAGCAAAACCCTACACTCAGAAGCCATAAAAGCGGTGACAGCTGCACAGTGGAGAGTCAGCCTATTGAACGCTGATGTTAGAATCAGCGTTGTCTGCCCTCAGAACCAACTGCAGAGATTTGAGATCACAAAGTCCCCGTTCTCCTGGTGCCTCGTGTCCGACGAGAAAACCTGATGATAAAAGCCAATATTGCCAGGTGATAATATAATCGAACAGGACACACGTTGTATCATACATACATAAAACGTACGTCGAAGACCCTTCAAGGCCACCCAGTATAGGTCGGTGGTAGTCCACCAATTTGGTTTTTGACAATAAGGAGATAGTCGTCCTACAGTAGAAGAGCCCTTCGTATCTTGAGGATGACTTCGGAGCATGGAAAGGGAGTATTTGACATTTTAGACAAGCAAGTGGTAGCAGAGAGGAGCACTTAAATCTGGTGGTGTTCATTTCCTTAATTTTATTTTGCATCTATGTTTGCTCTCCACCTTCGCCGACAAGCTTTCAACTTTTCCTTGAGAAACTAATCTAATAAATCGATTCTGGGTCAGAAGAGAGAACATAATTTCCATTAGGAGGAAAAAAAATGGGTTAGCAACAGGGAAATAATGTTCAACAAGGTTTCTTATTTTCTACTTTAGCTTCTAAAAAGAATTAAAAAATAGCTCTTCTTTGTTACCGGCTTTTCCTCCAGAGAAGAGTGATCTTTAGCCTCTTGCAGATTTAAGAGTTAGGGTAAAGCCAATGCCCCCTACCAGGGAAAAAGCCAGCAGCTGATTTTTCTGGAAGCTCAGCGACGACGGTGCTGTAGGCATCCTACCTAGGGAGAGCGCGGTGAATCCTGACAGTGCCTAGAAGCCCCCCGGGTCTACAGAGCTTTCATCTCAGCCTCTGTTTCTCTGTGAACCACTCGCATGAACTGTTCCTTTCTGTGCCAACAACCCGCTCTTGGGGACTTTGGCCTTCCTGCTTGTTCAGGCTCAACTAACGAAAGTAAGACCATTTTGTAGATTTTGACAGTTTTTAGACATCTAGCTGCAGATGCTTGAGCTGTAAAACTGAACACAAGTGCATGCTTTGTTCGGTGCAAATACGACCTGCTGCTCCAAATTATCATTAAGACACCAGGATTTTCTAGTGAACTGTATTCTTCTTAAAATCTGGATAGTTTATCTTTTGAGAGTTGATGGCTGCTTTTATTTAGTAAAAATAATCTCCTTTGTTCCATTTCCTTCTGTCGCATTATTCAAGGTAATAAACACTCTGTGGCAGAAAATGTTCCTAAGGGAAGCCTGTTTAAACCCAATTGGGAAAATGCTGAACTTTATATATTCAAAAGCTCTCTATCATCCAATGTTGTACTGTCTTGGCTTATTCCTGTGAATTATATGTTTCTTTATATCAAAAACAAACAAAAAAAAGCACTAGGCCAAAGCCTACTTGGGAGCATGCCACATTTTATGTATTGATTGGGAAATTTGAGCATTTTGCCAAATCTTGATATGTTTTTTTAAATGTCAGGCTTAAAATATATATATATAAAATAAATAAAATAAAATAAAATAAATAAAATAAATAAAATAAAATAAAATAAAATAAAATAAAATAAAAAAATAAATAAATATCAGGCTTAACAGAATCTAGATTTTCCCAGGCAGGATGAAAAGATGAAAATGTACAATTTCACACTTCCTAAAGTCCCTTAGTTTGCAGCTTTTCTGGTCATTAACTATTCCTTGCTGACCTTTATGCTTTCACCCTGGGTGTAAATGGACAGTGAACTGGAAAACCCACGTTTTCCATGATAAAAATTAACTTTACACATAGGAGTGAAGAACTCATAGATCACTATAGGGGCGCTTCTTTTTTACATCCCATATGAATTGGTACTTTTGATCACAAAGTTGTGAATAACATATTCCAGAAATTAAATACAAAATCAAATCCTTGACTGGGATAATGAGATCACCAACCAGTTAAAAGAATAAGCACATGCATTTTTACAGCAGTATAGAGATTAAAACTAAAAGCAAGTTAATGTTATTGAAAGGGACACTCCACTCTCTGAGTTAATTGCCTACTGTCTCCCTTAGTCTTGTTTTCACAAAATCTTGAAAATCACAAGGGTGAAATAAAGCATAATAGAGTGAGCGCTACCAGAAGCAAAGCCCAGGACTGAGAGTCTTTCAACCCATTTGCAAATGTAGGGTGATCTCATCCCCATTTTAAAGTTTTACAGTGTGAATGTGAAGCTGCTATTTGTGGCTAAAAAATTCACTTTATATCAATTTAGGATGTTATAGTTGCAAAGAACCTGAGAGGTCACCTAATCCAAAAACAATTCTCCAATTCTCTACAACATATTGCGCTCCTTAGATTAACAGAATATATCATGTTATTCTTCGATTCACAGCTTATTAAAAAGTAAACTTTAAAGCTCAACATAGTGGCTCTAATCCTTTATCAAAGCAAACAAAATATTTCTGACGCTCTGGAAACCAAAATTTATTGGTCAAAAAAATGAGGTATCCTATTCACTTGGAGGAATGAACAAATGCAGCTACCAAGGGAAATAATTAAAAATAAAGACATAATAAAGGATGAAATTTTTTTAGCTTAATACATATAATAAAGGTTAAATAGTTTCATATTATGGTACTGATCTACATAGAGACAGATAAGTGATTAACGGAATAGTACAGAAAACACAGACTTTATAGAATGTAATACAATTGAAAGGAGGAAATAAAAATTGAAATTTATTATATGAAATTGTTTTCAGTAATTGAGATTAGTGATATAATTACATGGAATATGTTAGATAAGAAAAATTCAATCCAGTGAATTTTAAAGTCTAATTGGCTTAACGGACTGTTTCATGAATCGGGCAGGTTTCTGTCTAGAAAGTAGAGAGAAGCTTCCGATGGATACGGAACAGGAAGGTTTTTAGAGAAACCGAGGGAACGGATAAAAGGAAATTATTAGCAAAGAATCCACTGTCTTAGGCAATGTCACACTCCTAAAAGGAACAGAAGTCTATCAGTAAATTTTCCAGTGCCTACCAGAAAATTCCCATGTTGACTGGTTAAAGTTTACATTTCTGGGGAGTTGAAACTGCAGGTAGGTCAGATATTAAGTCCTGGTTTACTGACTTAGGGCTTTAACCTAAGTGACACCAGTTTGGGCCAAAAACCAGTGGGTTTTGTTGTTGTTGTTGTTTTAACAAAACAATATACAACTATCTCATACATAAAATTAAATCACAGAAGGATTGAAAAATTTTAGGTTAAATCATCATTCCAGTCATTATTATTCCAGTCATCTCTAAAGTTAGAGGCATAAAACTCCTCGATATTTGGGGCTTCGTTGGAAAGACTGGACACAACAGACTGTGGCTCGTCAACCGGGGGATGGAACAATCTGGACATCTCTATTACCATGTCTGACTCTTGACTGAGACCTCAGCTCACCCCATGTGTGGTTTCTTCAGAGGGGCTGGGTTTCCTCATAGTATGGCAACTCAGGGTGGTTGGACTTCTTCCGTGGAGGCTCAAAGCCAAAGATTAAGTGGTCCAGCAGGTTCCCCATTGGCTTCCGTGACCTGGTCTCACAATTCACGTAGCTGCATTTTTGCCACTTTTTATTGTGAAGTAGTCACGAGCCTGCCCAAGTTCAACAGGAAGGGATGTGGATTGCCACCGCGTGATGGGAGGGTAGCAAGGTCATGGTGTAGGGAACACACGGCACGGGAGGCACTGCTGCGGCCATCTCTGAAAACGACAGTGTGAAACAGTATCAACAGGAGAAGTGGAAACGGGAACAGGCATCTGTCATACTGTTGGAGTCTTAAAAACAGGAGAAAGACGGAGGCCATGTACATGTGTGTTCAAAGACCCATGACTTCCACCGCTGGAAATGTCCTCAGCTGAAATGTATTTACCAAATGACACACGAGTGAATGGTCCTAGAATCCTATTTTTTTAATAGTCTAAAATTGGATATTCCTTTTGAGAAATAGCCTCTGGATTGGTACTGAGCCTTTGGTGAAGACAGAACACTTATCCTCAGAATGACGTGAAGCCGGTGCTGCCCACACTGAACTGGGACGAGTCAGATCCCCTCCTCCATAGGGCTAGTCATGCGTAGGCACAGGCCGACAAAACAGAGATGGTATATATGGGATGTTGGGTCTCAATGGTGTGAGTAATTGGCGTGAGTGGATCACTGAGATTCCTGTGAAGTGTATTGCTACCACCTCTCGGCCCACATATGTGGCCTCACGGGGGTTCCTATGACCAGGGAGAGAAAAACATGACTTGGTTTACAAATGTTGTTGCCATATAAGTGAGATGGTGCCAGCCTAAAGTGTGATACTACTGACTTACCTCCCAACTCAAGGGTGATGGAGAAAAACAATAGCGGGGAGAGTCCCCGTGGACCCCCACAGAGAGACTTGGAGTGTAAGTCTGGGAGTCATTTTTGTCCAGAAAGAAAAATGATCAAAATCGTAGTATCTCATTCATAAATAAACCTTCCATAACTAAGCAATGCCTGCTGCTGGGGAGGCTCCAACAAGGGACATGGGTGAGTCAGCCCCGCTCCATCTCACCGAACCGGGTGGGCCAGACACAGACAGCAATGCAGCAGAGATGTCATGAGCGGGCTCAGCAGCACTCACTTCTCCCCAAAGCTGATCCGTCTACACAGCTTAGCACGCAGCCTGCCGAAAGCAGAAGTCAAATCCTGCCACCCTCTATGCCATTTCCCAGGTGGCCCTGCCAACTGTCTGATGGCAACCTGTTAACCTGGAAAATGTGTGTTCTTGGGGGTGGGGGGGGTGGGCGGTAATATTTCCTCCCTGGAAAAGCACCTACTCTGGGTGCAGATTTGCCTTCGCTGCCTTCCACATTTCTGCCACCATCATCACCCAGGACTTACAGAGTCACTTCATCTGCCATCACAGAGCGCTTCATGCACAGTACCTCTACACAGGAAAGGTGCTGAGGGGCCTAAGACCATGGAATTTACTGATCTTACCTAATATCTCATTGCCCAAAGACAAGTGACCTGGCGGAAAAATGGAATGCATATATCAAAGCTGTGAGCGTGCCAGCTGGAGGAAAACACTGCAGAATTGGAGTGTTGTCCTAGTGGACGCAAAGTACCCCGTGATCCAGGATCAGTTTCTCCCACAGGCAGAGCACAGGCAGATTTTGAACCCGGGGCTGGAGGTAGGACGGATTCCTGGCACACTGGACCTCTTAATTCACGTCAAGGGTTCCAAAACCCTAGTTCTCATGGGAGGAAGGCTTTTTCCCCTAGGGGTCATAAAAATGTTTCCATTACACCGGACACTGAGGCAACCATGTGGGACTCCCCTTGCTCCAGGACCAGCAGGCTACAAGGAAAATGAACTATTGTGAGGTTGGCCATTGCCAAGGAGAAATAAGGGAGTTGCTTCACGGTGAGACGAGAAGGGAGATGATTATGTCTGGAACTCAAAATATTCTTTAGGGCAGCCCTACCACTTCCAGGGAAGTTTCATGGAAGACTGTAGAAGTCAGACAAAGGCAGGAGTACGAGGACTCCAAGCTTCGGGGACCCACGTCCAGGTCAGGAACTCGGCCCTTCCCACCAACATAAACTGGCTTCTTGTTGTATCCAAGATCGAGCAGGACCTTGGCTTGCCTTTCTCAAACTGGATGGATGAAGAATCAGCCATCGCAGAGCTCTCATGTTCCTTAGGCAACTCATTCCTCGGCCTTACACCATGCCTTGAAGTCGGCGTCCTGGGCCAGAACTTTGTTTCACGTTTTGTAAATGCCCTTCTGTGTTTGTGGGCTTTGTAGGGGATACAGAAGGGGCAGCAAGATGAGTGGTAGGAATCAGAGACCAAAACCTAGCCTTAAATCCAGCCTTTAAAGTGATTATAAAGGCTGCAGTGACACAGAAAAGTGTCTAAGCTGTAATGCTTCGTGGAATGAAAAAATAATCAAAAAGTTAAACATGCAGACAGTAAAATTCCAACTTAAGAACTGGAATCATTTCAATAATACCCTATACACAGAAATAAAAAATCTAAGTAGAAAGATACCAAAATACTGTAGTGGTGGAATTATGCATATTATTTCGTACTTTGGTTGCTTTTCAAATTTTCTAGTGACTGTATTACTTTTATAAAATATTCATATCAAAATACAATGATAAAGGCATTCAGCTTTTCAGTATTTCCAAATACATAACATACCTGAATTTATTTTCGTTTTTTAAAATTTATTTTCCTAAGTATCTTTGCTCTATTATTTTAATTTTCTTTAAAAAGATCATAAGTTACAGGCACATATAGTTACATTGGTGTAGAAATCCATTTGAAATATTTTATTTTCACAAAAATTGAATAATTCTCAAAATTCTAAAGTGTTACTAAAGCTGTTATTGATAGCATAGTTTATTAGGATTTTATTTCAGTAATCACTATACCTATTGCCTTCTGAAACATATTGAAGATTGAAGACTTTTATGTACAGACACTATGATTCATTAAAAATATCAAAGTTTCAGTTATGTTTTGATAAAGAGGACAAACTTGTAGCTAATAGTTTGGAAGAGGTTCTATAAAGATAATATCTTTTTCTTAGACAAGACTAAAAACAGATTTGTGGCATTGGAAATTACCCTTTTCCCTCAAGTACTATTTGTAGCATTTTAGAGTTTCACAATATAAAAATCACAATATAATTGCCTTTGTTTCAAATGAAGTCTATACAAATTTCATCATGTATTTTGAGTAATGCACTATTAGAATAATTATAAGTGGTTATTCTTATATCATATTTTAAGGATGTCACCTGAATATATATTCACTGTGCAGAAAGCACAATGATTTACCTTGTGGTGACATTTTTTTCCAAATAGTTGGAGCAAACACAAAAGGGCAGACGTTTTTTAAAAAGGTAAATATCTACGAAGAAACGAATATACCACTCTGTAGAAAATTCAGCCAAATTAGAATACAAAGCCAATCCTAAAGTTCAGAGTAAGTGTTAGTATAGCTATAAAGTGATAAATGCTAGAAACAACACGGCTCATGTTGCTTGTTGGCATTTGGTAAAGTACAGAATGACGTAGGAGTCATTGCCTGTGGTTTTCCCCATCTTACACACGCAGAGCACAGCACAGACTTCACACATAAGCAAAGCTAGAGGAATTTCATTGTATTAATTTATAAAATTCACCATTTTAAAATTCACCTTTCTTCTTTTCTTTCCTTTTCTTTTCTTTCTCTTTCTTTCTTTCTTTCTTTCTTTCTTTCTTTCTTTCTTTCTTTCTTTCTTTCTTTCTTTCCTTTCTTTCTTTCTTTCTTTCTTTCTTTCTTTCCTTCTTTCTTCTTTTTCTTTCTTTCTTTCCTTTTCATTCTTTCTTGTAATTCCAGTGCAGTTAACAAACAGTGTCATATTAGTTTCAGATGTGTAATATAGTGATTCAATAATTCCATATATTAGTGCTCATCAAGATACTTTTATGCCCTTCACCTATCTCACCTATCCCCTTACCCACCTCCCCTCTGGTAACGCTTGGTTTATTCTCTATATCCAAATACATAAAATACCACTTTATCTTTATCCTGTCATCTATTGATGGATGATGAAGCTGCTTCCATAATTTGGCTGCTGTAAGGAATGCTTCAATAGACATAGGCATGTATATATACCTTCAAATGAATATTTTCATATTTTTTTGGTAAATAACCAGTAATTCAATTACCACATCATTGAGTAGCTCTATTTTTACCTTTTTGAGGAAGCTCCATACTGTTTTCCACAGTGGCTGCACCAGTGTGCATTCCCAACAACAGTACCCGAGGGTTTCCTCTTCTCCACATCCTCGCCAATGCTTGTTGTTTCTTGAGTTTTTTATTTTAACCATTCTGACAGGTGAGAGGTGATATCTCATTGTCGTTTTGCTTTACATTTCTCTGATGAAAAGTGATGTTGAGCATCTTTCATATGTCTGTTGGCCATCTGGATATCTTTGGAGAAATGTCCTTGTTTTCTGCCCATTTTTGTACTTGGAGTATTTGTTTCTTTGGTATTGAGTTGTATCCATTCTTTATTTTTTTTAATAATAAATTTATATTTTATTGGTGTTCAATTTGCCAACATACAGAATAACACCCAGTGCTCATCCCATCAAGTGCCCCCCTCAGTGCCCGTCACCCAGTCACCCTCACATGCCCTCCTCCCCTTCCACTACCCCTAGTTTGTTTCCCAGAGTTAGGAGTCTTCATGTTCTGTCTCCCTTTCTGGTATTTCCTACCCATTTCTTCTCCCTTCCCTTCTATTCCCTTTCACTATTATTTATATTCCCCAAATGAATGAGAACATATAATGTTTGTCCTTCTCCGATTGACTCATTTCACTCAGCATAATACCCTCCAGTTCCATCCACATTGAAGCAAATGGTGGGTATTTGTCGTTTCTAATGGCTGAGGAATATTCCATTGTATACATAGACCACAGCTTCTCTATCCATCATCTTTCGATGGACACCGAGGCTCCTTCCACAGTTTGGCTATTGTGGACATTGCTGTTATAAATTCTTTATAGATATTTTGGATAGTAACTCTTTATTGGATGTGTCATTTGCAAATATCTTCAACCATTCATAGGCTATTTTTTAGTTTTTCTGATTGTTTCCTTTGCTATGTGCAAGCTTTTTATTTTGATGAAGTCCCAGTGGTTTATTTTTGCTTTTGTTTCCCAAAATTGAAGTTAAATTTAAAATTATCTTTCTGAGAACTGCATTTTCCAAAACTATTTTAGTTGACTTGAACAGTTTAAGATTTTGACTTTTGAACACTTTTTCAACCCAGAGGATTTTCTGTAAATCCCATCTAGATTGAAAACAGCATGTTAAGTGCACATTGTTGGGAAAAAGGATTACTGAAGAAAAATAATGTCAAGATAAAGACAATTAGGTGCATAGTAAGTAATAATTGCCAATACCTTGTGATTTATATAGATATTGCTTCTTTTCTTTGGGTCATGTGTGCTTACTTTTGACTTTGCATTCATCTTTATAATTTTTTTGGCTATTAAAAATAATCAGTATTTTGAACCTTATATTAGAGTCTGAGCTGACTGCCTGGAGTACATACTGGTGTGTTTTTGTTGTGTTCATGGCTAGTTGAGTATCTCCAAATATAGTTTTCACAAGAAACAAAATTTCAAATTGAAAAAATATGCTCAGTGTCACATACAAGTGAATTAACATTTTGCTATCTCTTGCTGAATAACAAACCACTCCCAAATCCAGTGAGGTGAAACAGCCACTGTTGGTCAGAAATTCAGGTAAAGCACTGGGGAGACAGCTTCTCTCTTCTCCATGATGTCCAGGACCAAGGCGAGGGAGTAATAAACTTTATCTCATATTAACATCTGTATGTTTTTTAAATCTTTATAGATATTTCTTAAGGTCACATGGCTCTGGGATTTCCTGTTCTAGGCTCAAACTCTAAACAAACTAAAAAAAAAAAAATCATATTATATCTTACAAAGCATTTCTTCCGAGCCAACGTAATTCACTACCTAAATGCTATCTGTAGATTCATGAGTAAGCCTTTGCCAACAAAAACAGTATCGTACAAAGTATAAATCTTTCAGAATGGAAAACCGGGATGGGTGTTGACTTCCGTCCACTTGCCACCGAGATCAAACTGGCAATTACCCAACAGCTGTCTTAACAGGCTACAGGTTTTCTGAGGGAAAACTGCTGTGTGTATGTGTATGTTTTTGAGTAAATATCTATTCCTGGAGATTCACTTTAATTTTTGCAACAGCTTATTCTTAATAAGTGACTGTTTCATTTCAAAGGTGGAGGGGCTGTAGGAATGAAGAGTGTCAGACTCTGAAAATATAACAGCGGAAAGTGGAGTATCCTCAGCATTGAAGAGTGACAATCTAGTGAAAGATACTAATGACAAGGTTGTCCACCATGTTGTTTGGTGATCATTAACAAATCACATTGCCTTCCCCTTCCCTCTGTAGCAATCCGTCTCCCGAAGCAAACTACTACGTGGTAAATTCTTTTGACAAGAGGCAATTCCTTTTCTCCATTTCCTCCTTAACTCTGTAATGAAATCCTAATGAATAATAAAAGTTTCTGTGAGTTGTACAATAATCATCCATTGTATTACTGATTGAAAAGAACTTGCTGCATATTCAGAGAGCTATAAAGGACCTGATTTTCAAACAAATACTTTTGATAGGCAGATTCAGGACGAATCTAAATTGTATTTAATTATGCTACTGTGCAGTGTTCCTGTAACAGTTTTTCACATGTCAAGTTAATATCTTTAATATCTTTAAGAACTACTTTAATGCGTAGAGTCTATTTCCTGATTAGCTGCATCTACTCTAATACTATTTCTACACGCCCGTACTCTGGGAATAGTGGCATAATGGTAGTCTAGGAAGTCAAAATATTGTCTTAAGTAAAACCTTGAGGGATAAAGTTTTGAAATATGTATGCCCATTGGGAAGGGGTGGGGGTCCTTCTAGCACTAATTTGATGGCCTTTCTAAAAATGAAAATCTTTTTGTTTCCACACACTCTCAATTGCCTACAGCTTTAAACTCCGTTTTGCAAAGGAAACATATACATATTATGAAAAATGCACTGTGTCAAGTGTGTTTGTTATGGCATCCCCCCCCAACCTAATGAATGACTCGCTGCAGCCAAGAGCTTGAGGCCTCTTACCTGAACACGTGTACATATATTTCATCGTGTGTGCTCACTGTACCTTTACAATGTTAACAAAGAAAAATATGAATACGTCCAAGAAGTTTTACCCAGAAGAGAAAACAAAAGTGATTTGTAAAAGTTAGATTTCAAAATAAACTCAGTTGAGAAATTATGGCCACATGGCACATAGCTAAGAGTCCACTGGGAAATGTTGACCTTCTTGCATCCTGTCTTTGCAGTTCAGCAGCCTCAGAATATAATGTCCTTGAATTTTTACCTTTTGGTATCATTTTTCATTTTTCATTAGTTCTTTCTTTAATGCATCTTTTACATCTGACTAAATATATCTTTGATTCGCTCTTAGCTCAGCATGGAAAACTACCTCCCCATCCCCTACACAATCACAAAATGTAACCAGGCTTGGTAGAAAACAAAAAAGGACAACTAACCCAACAAAAGACCTTTGAATTGGACCACCTGCTATTTCACATGGATTATTTTTTCTAACTTGCAAGATAGATGAGAGATCATATTCGAGGTTGGCTAACAATATAATTCATTGGTACCAGTTTAGCTTGATTTATGTGAGTTGTCTACCATCTTGAAACGACAGGTCACTCACTCAAAGTTTTAAATGGCACATATTCTGTGATCATCCTGATTTGTTTCCACAAGTGCCAAACCCTTAGGTCAAGTGATAGAATTAATGTAGAAAAAAATAAATTTCTCTCCAAAATCATTTCTTCTGAATTGCCTCGTCAACCTTGCATACTCGTGTAGGACATAAACATAATATACAGGAACAAATGCTGTAGGGCACCCTTTGATTGTGGAGATAATTATGCCCCATGTAACTATTAAGAATGAAGTAAAAATGAGCCATTTCAAGTTGGTCTTGGATTTCTAAGGGATACAACTCACTATCCAAACACATGAATTATCAAATACTCCTAAGAGGAGAGGTTAATCATCAGTACAGTTCCACTTCTAAATGTGTGACAAGAACTACAGAAAACACTGAAGTATGATCAAGGTGACGAGGCTGTAATCTCCAGCACTAGAATATGATTGTAATTAAAAAAGGTGGAGCCCAATCAACTGTATTACAAACTGTCAAAAGAAAGAAAGTATCCAAAGAAAAATGCATGAAAAGATAATTCAAAGATGTGAAAACACAAATGGCTAATGAACAAAGTTGCAAGTGCACCTAGAAACTGAACAAAATAATAGTGCGATCATTTTTACCTATCAAAATTGTCAAAGATTACAAATACAGTAATACCAAATGTTTGCAAATGTTTAACAATGTCTCCGACGTTTCTGGAGGAGTATAAATTTTCACCTATTCTGGGATGCAGTGAGCAAACGTAGAAGTAATAATTTTTAAATAGAGTTATAATATTTTTATTAAGTCCATCTTAAAAAAGTTATTGTGTAAGAAGTATCCCAGACATATGTATAATCATGCACAAAGCTGTTCACTGCAATTGTTAATAATGAAGTCATCAATGACCTATAATCAAAAACAGGACACTGATTACATGTATTTTCTGAAACGATGGGTTATTAGTTGTCTTTAAGTATGTTTAGAGAATTTAATGACATGTTAAGAAAAGCAAGGTATAAATATTTTTGTTTCATGTATCCATATGCAGCGAAAAACAGAAAACTAGTCAGAAATGCCCAATTGTTAAAGGTTATTTTAACGTTCTGAAATTGGCTAATATGTGCTTATTACTAATATATATATAAATGATTGGGCAGTAATTATTTACCTTTGCTTAGTAATCTCTACAAGTAAGTTCTCAAACTTCACCTAGAGCTCCGTGATTGCTTTTTGTTTTTTTGTGGGTTTTTTTGTTTTTTGTTTTTGTTTGTTTTGTGATTGCTTTTTAAACAGTTAACAGTTGCTGTGATTGAATCGTGGAGCTCCTCTCTCTTTAGCTGCACACCAGTTGGTGTTCGCTGTGTAACAAAAGCAGCTCCCGGGGCCCCATAAGCAACAGCCTCCGGGCAGGAAGTACTTTTGAAGTCTCTGCTTGTATTGCACTGGCCCTTGTCTCATCGCCTGAAGCACAGGGCTGAGCCCAGTGTCAGCCCACAAAGGTTACCCACTTGAATTTAGGGAAGAATAGACAAGATGAGGGACCAGCACTGCCACAATGTGCCTTCCTTTCCCAGCTATTTCAAATATCCCGTAGTTTACTTACCCACGATCCTGGGAACAGGCATTTAGCTAGCTGCTGGGGGTTGTTTTTAGCAACAGTATTGTTACGAGTGCTTCTGTGCGTCCCTCGTGGTGGGGGAAGTGTTCTGAGCTACACAAGTAGGAGTGCAACTGATAGGGAAGCACGTGGCCAGTTGTGTAAGTTAAGGCCGATTTCTTCCCACTATGGTGTCACCGGCAACGCAGAGGATTGTGCAGGTTAGAGAAGCCCAGCGTCAGGAGCAACATTTACACAGAGGTTTCTATTTTTTTTTTTTTATTAAGATTTTACTTATTTATTCATGAGAGACACAGAGAGAGAGGCAGAGACCCAGGCAGAGGGAGAAGCAGGCTCCATGCAGGGAGCCCGATGCGGGACTGGATCCCAGGACTCCAGGATCACACCCTGAGCTGAAGGCAGATGCTCCACCGCTGAGCACCCCAGGGATCCCCTACATAGAGGTTTCTATGTAGCAGGTGTCGTTCCAAGTGCTCGACATCTTGATTCCCTCAATCCTCGCCATAGCCCTATGGGAGGGATACTCTTTTCATCCCCATTTTATAGATAGGGAAACGGAGGCAAAGGTTAACTACTTTATACAAGATCATCCAGTACGTCACAAAACCAGGGTTCAAAGCCAGGCAGTCTGGTCCCAGAAGCCATGTTCTCAGTCTTCCCTCTACTTCTTAACTCTGCTAAACATTCCAGAAGGCAGTGAAAGCAATAATGGAGGCCAACACACCCACCAGATTAACATGTAAGGGAAGTTTCTTTATTTGGACCTGGGCCTGACCTATTTAATAACATCTCGGAGGTCTTTATACCTTAGCTGCCACAGAGTACAGTAATTGAAAAAAAAAAAAGTGATCATGCCAAAGAGTTCTTTTCCTTTGGATTTTAGTCAATAACAATTTGCCAGAGATAATGTTTTTATACATTAAATTAACTCTGGCTCAATTAAATAAGAGTCATTGTTCTTTTTCTCCATTGTGTGAATTAATTATGGGATATATGTGTGTGTGTGTGTATTCACTTTAACATAAGTAACACATTACATATTAGTTGTTTGTATAATACAGATCACATATTATATGTGCATAGGAACAAAAACGTAATACATACAGACACAGAAACATTCCCACACTCAATGAAGATTTGTCATTTTGCATTCTTCACCATCCATTTAGGCTTTCTCTTAAGAGTTTTATGTATTCTGAAAAAATGCCATTTTCCAGTGAAGTGTGGTCTTGGTGCCACAGTAAATCTGGATGCCCTGCTTCCACTGTGGGAGACAAAGAAGTCACTGGGGGAGGTTTTCTCAGGACTCAGGAGCAGGCAGAGCTGAGTTCTGGGAATGACCCCCCGAGGGTAGGGAGGATTGGGCGCGTGCTACCACTGGTGGGTAAGTGAGGGTGACTGGCCATCCAGTGCGGCGGCAGCCAGTCCTCACCCACCGGCTTCCTCCCGTACCGGAGCGGCCAGCAGAGCTGAGGGGGGGGGGGGAGGGGGGAGGCGCGGGGGGCGGGGACTGGGGGGCGGGGGGAGGGGGAAGAGGGGGGAGGGGGGAGAGGCGGGAGGAGGGGGGAGGAGGGGGGGGAGGAGGGGCTGGGGAGAACGAGAAAGCATGAAAAAGAAAGGCCTAAGTGACCAGTGCGCACCGAAGGGGCTGTGTGCGCACTGCCCTGGATTCCTCCCCTCCCCTTCCCCCTCCCCTTCCCCCTTCCCCCTCCCCTCTGCCCCCTCCCCTCCTGCGCGAGCGCTACCCTGAACCGGACAGCTGGATGCCCCCCTGCCCCTCTTCCCCCCTCCTCTCCTCTTTCCCCTGTCCTCCTCCCCACCCCTCTCCTCCTCCCCTCCCCCTCTCCCCCTCTCCTCCTCCCCTCCCCTCCCCTCCTCCCCTCCTCTCCCCTCCTCCCCTCCTCCTCCTCCCCTCCTCCCCTCCTCCCCTCCTCTCTCTCCCCTCCTCCCCTGCTGTGCACTCACTACCCTGAACCAGACGGCTGGATGCCTACCTTCCCCTTCTTCCCCCTCCCCCTCCCCCTCTCCCCCACCCCCTTCCCCCTCCCCCCACCTCCTCCCCCCCCATTACCCTGAACCGCTTGGCTGGATGCCCCCCTCCCCCTCTCCCCTCCCCCTCCCCTGCTGTGCACACACTACCCTGAACCACATGGCTAGATGCCTCCCCTCCCCTTCTTCCCCCTCCCTCTCCCTCTCTTACTCCCTCTCCCCTTCTCTCCCTTTCCCCTCACCCTCCCGCTCTCTCCTTCCCCCTTCCCCCTCTCCCCCTTGCCCCCTACCACCATGCACGCGCACTACCCTGAACCGGATAGCCAGATGCCTCCCCTCCCCTTCTCCCCCTCTCCCCTCCCCCCTCCCCTTCCTACTCTCTCTCCCCTCCCCCTCCTCCCCACCGTCGTCATAGGGACGCCCCCACCGCCTCCACCTGGGTGACCTTCCCAGACCTCAGACCGCGCATCCCCGGGGATGTGAGCCCCTGGCGCCCCCCCCACCTGGCGCCCCCCCCACCTGGCGCCCGCCCGGGTCTCGCCCCCTCCCAGGGGCGCAGGAAGGAGCGCGTGCGCCCCATCACCCTCAACCTGCTGGCTGATTTCTCGGAAGTATTTGCGTTAACACGGGGCTTGCTTCAAGAGACCTTTTTTTGAGCAAATCACAGCCCCTTAAAGAATATCCCCATAAAAAAAATAAATAAATAAATAAAATAAAAAAAAATAAAAATAAAAAATAAAAAATAAATAAAAAAAAAGAATATCCCCATAACTGGAGGTCTTGCATAGACAAACAGCTTGAGTGAGAAACCGCAGAATTACTACAAAAGAACAGAAGGAAGAGGCATCTGTATTTAACTGTGGAAAAGTAAATAATCTTTACTTTTTAAAGCAAGTTTGGAAGGGTTTAAAATTTTCATAGGCATAAAATCAAATTTATTTGCCAAATACTTTTGCATGAAGCAAAGGAGGATTTTTCGGAGTCTATAGGTTTTATTTGTGCTTTTATTTAACTAACTGTACCACGTGTGAGCTTTTGTATCTCTTTCTGGATTTCTCTATTTCGGTAAATGGGACCCTCCCTTTGCACAGCTACAAACCCTTATTCCAGCCCCCACCCCTCTCTCTTTCCACCCCTTTATCGGTCTCTTCTTCCTATGGATTTCTTCTCTTTCATTTGTTCTATCTACCTGGTTTCCCACTTCTACAATTTTAAGTGCCCATTACTCCAGCTGCTTCCACCCCCCATCCTTCCTTTCTCTTCTTCTAGCTCAGAATGTACTGGAGCATGTGTATTAAATCTTCAGGGAGCAAATGATTTCCTGTCTTCAAAAAAGCTTAAAAGTGAACAGTGCACCTTTCAAACTTCTTCCAGGTTCTGTGAGTAAGATCTACTGTGATACGGCCTCTTTCTCCCTCAGTAGTGGGGCGTGGGGTCCCCTCCCTCGGCTTCACCCAGAGATAGTGACTGATTACAGAACACAAACTCACACTTCCCCGCACGGTCCACCCTCTGCCCGAAAAGCCTCCTGCAGCACAACCTCCCCAAGGCCCCTTCTTCCTCCAAGACTCCTATCCTGGCTCCCCTTTGTCTCTGAGATGATCAACTCTTCCAGGGGCCCAAGGCCTCGTCTCCTGAATTCATGGGGTTCTTATTCTCTGTTTCAGGCCCCTGGAACCTCCACGCTTTGTCAGGCGTTGGGGGCCAGCAGCAGACGGCGATGGATTATAATGTCTATCTGACCCACTACCTGGGAGGAGCAGGCCAAGGAAACAAGAGCTACTCTATGATACGCTCTGCCTTTGAGAGGCGTATGGACAGCTTGCAGGGCCTATCACCAAAATTAAAAGAGACAAAGGACAGACCGAGATTATACGGAGCCCTTAGCATCCAGAAGTAAGCTTGTGGACACGTCTAAGGTGATGGCTTTCACCCTAGAGGATTTTATTATCTCAATTGTCATTCTTCTCCCCAAACTCAATTAACTTTAAAACTATTCCACAAATTAACATTTTAAGCTCTTTGAAGTAATAAACCTTAAAAGACTGATGACATATATGACCTTTATGTTGAACAAACATCTCTCGCCCACTGTCAATTCAAATAGTACCTTCTGGGGAACAAAAAGTGTTCTTTAATGTGTCCTGTATGAAAAGTGGGATGATCCAAGCTCTCTCATTCATCCTGAGGTGATTTTTTGAGAAATCACACAATCACGCTTCAAGTCACAAAATGTCTCAATCATTAGTGAAAACATCCAAGGCCACGTAGTAATTAGCATCCTGAGCCTCAATTCAGGTTGGGTCTTTCCTGCGCCACGTGGAGATTGCTGACAGCGCAACATAAGCAAGTGGGGTAGGGCGTGGTTTTCCTTCTGTCCTGTCCTTCATTCATCCTGATTTTGACAGCTAAGGTCGCCGAACCGCCCCAATCCAGAACACAGCAGAAGCAGTGGGACAGGAACATCTGACCTGCACCCAGGAGGGCTCATATGCTTTTGATGTTGTGGCCTCAGGGCTGAGTTTCCACCCCTTGCTACTCTTGTGGATTCTTTGGAAATCTTGCTTATTACCTTCTTGTACCTGAAGTTTCCCTGACCCACACAAATCACTGTACTTTGTGTTTGCTTCCTCTCTCTTCGGCTTCTAGAAATTAGTCCTCTACTTCTGCTGAGTCCAGCTCACCCATCTAGGAGCATGGTTTCCTTGAACATGTTTTCTCATTTAAGAGTGGAGGCTACCCTCGGTCTATGCAGGCTGCTGGCCCGTCCCTTTCCCTCTGGGTTTCCCGGGCACTGGGAGACACTGGTCCATTTACCTTAATTCAGGATATCAAGCTCTTCTGATTAGAGCTGTCAGATTTAGCAAATTAAAGTACAGATGTTCTATTAAATGTGATTTTCAAATACTCAACAGGTATGCAATATTTTAGACATGCTTTTTTCCTAAAAGGTTACTCACTGCTTACCTGAAATTGCAGTTCAGTTTTCACTTGGGTATCCTGTATTCCATCTGGGAACTCTGCTCCTGGTAGTTCTGCTGAGGTCGCTCTCTTGACCCGAGGCGATGAGGAGACTTCCCAAGCTCTCTCCTTGGGAGAGGAGTCCAACGAATCTCTCACTTCCACTTGTTACACAAAGAAACCCTTTTCACTAATCATCTGCCAATCTCTCCTCTCTGAATTTAAATAATCAATCTTAAAGATGATAACCTTTCTTAACATTTCCTTTGAAAAGTTTCATCCTGATTTGGTGGGGATGCAAGGATAAAAGGGTTCTCATGCATTACTGATAAACTGTTAATTGTTACAACCATGTCTGTTTACAACCTGACAAAATCAGTTAAAACAAAAATTACATACACACTCTGGAGACCCCTTTCCTGAGAATCATCATATCCATATAAAATGGCACTGGTATAAAATGTTTTATAACAAGAATATCCTAGCAGTATTGGTTCAAAGGAACTAAGAAGAAAAAAAAATCAGTAAAAATTTAAATCACCATCAATAGAGGAATAACTGAATAATTTATGATACAAACCTCACTCTGAAATACTAAAGAGAATAAATTAGAACTATTCCAATTGATTTGGAGAGATTTCCATAAGGTATAGTTAAGTGGGGAAAAGTCTAAATTCATGAAAAAGTACATATTTCTGATCAACAATGATTCACTGAAATAGAAATGTCTATAATTTTTCCTATAAGAGGATAATGGAGAGAAATATAGAAGAATACCTGTAATTATGTTTATGACACAGGCCATGGGGAATAAATGTGCAAAGGTTGGGGAGTCTAGCAGAAGATCTTAGAAAATAGGTAGAATAAAAATAATTTAAGAAAAGTGCACTTTTATATACTTATGTGTATATATATATATATATACATACACACAGACATATTTTACATATATAATATAGCATTTAATTTAAGAAACTAAGATAAAATAATAGCTGTCATTATTTTTTTGCTAAAAAATAGGCTCTTTTCTAGTGTAAAAATTCTACTTTCAAAAGCTCTTTTACAAAGTATTGATCCTTTCCATTACACTAGACCTAGAGCTGGCCTTTACTATTGATTTCAGCGTACAACCTTTACCCCTAAGGCTTCAGGCTAACTTTGTATAAGTAAATTGTCCAATCATTAAAATAGCTTAAATACCACAGATAGTAGCTTTAGTTCTTTATGAGCACATACGGTAAGCAAAAAAAGTAACTTTACTGTAAATCCGAAAAGCTGACTTTCAGAGGAACAATAGTGAATAGAGAAAACCAAAACCGTCCGCAGGAACTCCCTCAGTTTGCTTTTAAAAAACAAACCTTACAAACCTATACACGCAGGTGTAACACCTTTTCCTCCCTGTTCTGTGAGAAGGATGCCACTGCTGCTTCAAGCACAGCCTTTAATCTGTGCTTCGAGATCTATTCATTCACTTTTCTATTCTGAGGCTGCTTGTATTATTAATTACTATTTCTAATTCCTATTTATGAAACCAATTCCTCTCAACCAGAGGCCTTTTTCTAATATAAAACTACACAAAGTCATCCTTCAACTCCGTATTTTCCTCTACCCTACCACGTGCTCTTCTTATAGAAAAATTGTTCAGTTTCATCTCTACCTCAGCTCATCACTCCTGAATGCACTCCAGACCAGCTTCCTCTCTCTTTTCTATGGTGACACCTCACTGATATCACCACTGACCCTCGTGCAGCGAAATTCAATGGCTGTTTTTCTATTCTCATCATAATCTGATGTTTCCATAGCATTTCTCTTGTCTCCGAAATTTTCTTTCTTTTTTCTTGGCCGAAATGGTATCGCCATCTCTTGGCTTTCTACCCACATTTCTGTTTTCCTTTGCATCAGGTTTGTATCCATTTTTCTAATCCTGACTATTTTAATGTTGCAATTTCTCAAGGCCCAGATAGCTTCTCTTTGCTCTGAAAAATTAGATCCGTGCCCTTAATTATCGCCTATATGCTGATGACTTCCATCCAGGTTTCCATCTTTGTAGTTCCCACTAGACCTTTCTTTCCTCTGGGCTTTGCCATACATCCAATTGCCTACTCGGCATCTTTACTTGGATGTCAAAAACATTTTAACTCTTCATATCTGTGATTGAGCACATTATATTTCCTCAAAACCTTGACACCCTCCCATTCTTAGAGGACAGCACTATTATCTTCCAGAAGCCTAAGAGTCATTCTCATTAGCTCTCTTCTCTCTTCATTCTATACTTAATTGATCATTAGATCCTTTAAATCGAGCATCCAAATGTATTTCTAATCTCTGCTCCTACCACAGTCTATCTCCTTTTCAATCAGCCGTTGTCGAAGTTACTCTCTTCTTTTTCATGGACAATATTTATAATAAATTAGAATATATAAATTATTATTATTATTGTCATTGTTAATATTTAGCCCACTTGACTCTGTTTGCTTTAAATATATTGGGTGTCTTCCCACTATTCTCCAAACTAGGCAGTAATTATTCTAATAACAAACTTGATCATGTAACTTTCTGCTTAAAACTCTTCAATGACTTTGAGGTGCCCTTAGCAATAAGACTAAGATCTTTAATATTATCTATAAGCCTTATATGACCTGACTCTTGTAATCATATTTAGTCTTACCCTTTCCCAGATCTTCCTTTCCCAGGGAAATATTTTTAAATCTCACAATCTAAGTGAAGTTGTTGTTGTTACTTTTTTTAAAATTTTTTATGGTATTATATTTCCTTCCTCGTTTTAATCTCAGTCTTTAATTAAATAAATATTCATGACTTAACCTTTCATTTGTAGCCTCTATTAGAACAGAGAGAATTTTTATTTTCTCACTCCTGCACTCCTTGAAGCTCTGAACATGGCACACAATCAATAAAAAAAAAATTGTTTGTTAAATAAATGAAAAGAAACTGACACAAGATAATTAGTGTTTGAGAGAACAAGTTCTAGAATCAGAAAACCCTAAATTTCACATTGGATTTTCCCTTGCTTGTTGTATGATCCTGGGCAATATATTTCTCTCCTAGTTTCTTCATCCTTACTAAGGAGATAATAATTCTTACCTTATATGGCTGTTTAAAAAAGTCAATAGCTAACATTAAGTAAGTACATTGGGCTTGGCACTGAGCTAATTGCTTTTACATACATTATCTCACGTAAAATTTAATACCATGAAGTAGGTGTTAATATTATTCTTGTTTTAGAGGTGAAGAAGTAGATAATGAGAGGGGTGAGTAACTTTCCCAAAGTCACATAGGCAGTAAATGGAAGAGTTCTGAGTAAAACTTAGGTCAAATAGACACCAAAGTCTATGTTTTAAGCCTTAGTGCGTTAGTGGTTCTTCTCCTCCTAATCCCATGTATGGCTCTGCTGAGATTCTGTACCCACTGCTCACCACGGTGTCTAGCACGTGTTAAATTCTCCAGCAAAAGCACATAGTCGTGTTTCTCACTGTTATTATTGCTATTACTGCTACTATTATTATTAGCACAGATTATAAGACCTAGAAAGTGAAAATGATAGATTCTCATTTCCCTAGAGTATAAATTTATATCATGGTAATAAGTCCCCGGTCAATTCCATCTGCTACAGAGCTGGTGGCTTGCTTCTCAGAAGGTAAAGCTTTCTTCCCAGTCTTCAAGTTCCCTCCAAATTCCTTTACGTCTAAGAAGCCTGCCCAATACCTGCAAAAGAAAGACATTCACTCTCCTCTGACTTCAGTGCAATTTGAATTTCCACCAGTGATAGTGTCATCAATCACAGGCCACCCAGCATAATTTCTCTTTAGTATTAATCATCTTCTCAGTTTAGAGACACCATAGCCCTCCAACAGCATTACAAATTTGCTTAACTCCAGCCTTCTACTACTTTGTATTCCCTAAGCACCCAACCAAATTCTTTGCACACCATTAGTAAGGGAACAAATATTTGTTAACGATTGATTGAAAAGAGACAGAAAACATCATAATTGAAAAACATTCTTTATATCCTCTTCAGAGACCAAAATGTCAATGTTCAGATGTAAGTAAATCATGAAACGGACGTTGTAAGTTGAGACAAAGTTCACTCAGAGCAATGGTTTCTTCAAAGGCTTCTCACCAGATAGGCTAATTTCTCACCAGGCCTACTGATTTCCACAGAGACACGACCATAGCTTACAGAGATATTTCTGTACTTTTTAATTTATAAAATTTAATAGCGTGGCTCTTCATAAAGATTTAACGACTGATTTTCCAAGAGCCAATGGCATTATTTCCAAGGGCCATTGGCATTATTTATAACTGTTCCAATTGTAATTATAGCCGGCACCCTAACATAATCAAAAGGGTGAATGTAAAACATTGAGTTAGGAAAATAAAAATATCACAGAAGAAATACATACCCTTCTTATACACAGAAGAACAATTCTGGCACACTTGACACTTTAATGGGTAAGTATTAGATTTTTCTAATTGACATTAGAAAATCAGTAAACACACACACACACACTACTATCAAGAGGCTCATTCAATGTACCTTTTGCCCTACATATATTTCATTTTTTTTTGTTCCTATCTGTGCCCATTGATCTTTTTCACTGTAGGAAAATTAACAGCTTAACAGTATTCCTATGTACATATTTATCTTAGGAACTGAGAAGCTTATTTACCTACGTTCGAGATTGACTTAACATCTTAAAATCAATACCAGGCTCCTTACAATAGTGGTTTAGGGGTAGAAGTTGGTTGGAAAGACAGAGAAGAGACAGGATAAGCCTGGAAATTGCTTGGAAACTGCATTTATGTGACAAGTATACTGATTTGCTTAGATGAAATGATTTCTTGGATCGTCCTTTGAGGAACTGTTGGAGAATACAGTTGGGAAGGACTCAGCTCCCCTCCTCCAGTCCCTACTACTCACCTCATTTTTATTATGGCAAATCAGGAACACATTGGCTGATAATTGACAGAGAACGTTCATGTGTTTCAATCTCTCAAATCAGTTAAAAAAATAAAAATGGAAATGTTAATTTTCTATTAAACTTAATTTATTGAAACTTTTTTAATATTTACAGAATAGCCAAAACCATGTCTATTTTGAACTGTAGATGTATGTAAAAATTCTGGAGCCCTGAATTTTAGATAAGGAGATTTCTTGCTTACTTTTTCCTAACATGCCAATATATTCTCCAGTCATTTTGCAAATAATTACTTGGGAGGAATAAATACCTCTTTTCTACAAGGATGTCTTTTAGAAGGTTAGTGAAAATTGAAATATTAGAAACTGACATTTTAGTTGTACTCTGTTCTCATGAAAACAAGGTTTCTCCAAATATATTTTCATTGCATTGTTTAATCAAGAAAACTGTGAGATAAAGAAATCTGTAGAACCTCACAGAAACTAATACTAATGACTAATAGTTAAAACATATATTTCAAGAGTACAAAAATGTTATATAACAGAAAATGTCCAATCAGACCCAAGTCATATGAAACCATAACATATTTTGAATATATTTGATTGCAGACAACATTGTCATTTTGATCTGTAAATTTCATTGGCAAATATCTTATTTATTGCCATCACTTTCCAAATGAAGAAACTAACATCCAAAGGCCAAGATGCTTGTCCAAAGTAAACTAGCCAGATATCAAATTATTCATCACTAAAATAAATATTTCTTAATACACTTCTCATTGCCTAATTCCACAACTGTTTTCTCGATTAAAACTTATTATTCTTTAGTAATGTTACAAAGAAACATTAAATATTCAGGTTTTAAAAAGAAGCCCATGTCATATAACTATATTAAATACATTTCATTTAATGACTTGCCAGAAATTTAATTTAATGCATTACAAGCATTAGACAACCTACCAGCAATTTCTGAAGTATGTATACATTTTCTTTACTTCTATTTAACTTTTAGAACACAATCTGTAGAGGAACATGGGAAACTAACTCTATCTCAGACAATAATGTAAAAATGAAAGAGAGTTTTATAAAGAATACTCTCTATCATAAAAGAACATAGGTCCATTACATTTAGTAGAGCATATTTTCTTCTGGCTTAGACATATTTTTAGAAGTATTCTATAGCATTTAGAGAACAAGCTGGGGTAATTTTCAACTTATGATAATATGATAGATCACAAAACCCTCCTCCCACCAAAAAAGAAATCCTTATTGATATAAAATATCTAAAAATTATGGTTATTGGGGCACCTGGGTGACTTAGTCAGCTAAGTGTCCAACTCTTGATTTCAGCTCAGATCATAATCTCAAGGTTGTGAGATGGAGCCCCCCTCCAGGCTCCGCACTGAGCTTAAAGCCTGCTTGATATTCTCTCTCCCTTTCCTCTTGTGCCTCCTCCACCCTCCTCTTAAAAAAAAATCTGCTTATAACAATATCTTTTAAAATACACAGCTAAACCTGTGAGAAAGTGATGGAAATCTCCAGGAACCAAACACCAAAGAAGCAACAGAAAGCTAAGATGACAAATGAATGTGAAAGTAAGTTACAGTAGGTTGTTCTGGAAGGAGGAAAAGACCTTATATTTGAGTTGAGGGAAAAGAGAAACAGAAAATAAGGAAGGAAAGAATGAAAGGCGAGAAGGAAGGAAGGAAGGAAGGAAGGAAGGAAGGAAGGAAGGAAGGATAGAAGGGAGGGATCAGGCAATGATGTCAGGGTATACAGATAATTTAAAGGGTGATGGCATAGAGAATAGCAAGATGACCACTTTAGGTTGGATTGTCTAGTTCTCTGCATGTTGACTTTTGCTCAAATATTAATAACACAAAAGGAAATAACTACACAAAAACCAGGCGGAAGAGCCTGTCAGGCAGGAGAAATAGTAAGAATATGTTATCTATGATATCCATTCAGTCATTAAAGAGATCATGGAAGATTAACCAAAAAAAAATGTTCAAAATAAAATTTTCACTTTATTTTATTTTTTAAAAATATTTTACTTATTTATTCATGAGAGACAGAGAGAGAGAGAGGCAGAGACACAGGCAGAGGGAGAAGCAGGCTCCATGCAGGGAGCCTGATGTGGGACTCGATCCCAGGTCTCCAGGATCACGCCCTGGGCTGAAGGCGGCACTAAACCACTGAGCCACCCAGGGATCCCCAAATTTTCACTTTAAAACAACATTTCAGGGATCCCTGGGTGGCGCAGCGGTTTAGCGCCTGCCTTTGGCCCGGGGCGCAATCCTGGAGACCCGGGATCGAATCCCACGTCGGGCTCCCAGTGCATGGAGCCTGCTTCTCCCTCTGCCTGTGTCTCTGCCTCTCTCTCTCTCTCTATCATAAATAAATAAAAATTTAAAAAAACTAAAAAAAAAATAAAATAAAATAACATTTCAAACATCAAAATATATTTAGTATGATGCATTTCTCTAGAGACAGACATGCAGAAACAGAATAATAATTGAGGGAATAGACAAACACTGCCTTAAGTGGGATTATATTAAACTAAAAAGCTCTTCACAGAGAAAAAATAAAATCAGTTAATGAAGTGAAAAGGTGATCTTCTGAATGGGAGAAAATATTTCCAAAGCATATGTCATATAAAAGGTTAATATTCAAAATATATAAAGAGCTCACACAACTCAATAACAAAAACCAATCTGATTCAAAAATGGGCCTAGAAACCTGGAGTAAATATTTAAACCTTAAAAAACATTTTTCTAAAGGAGATATCCAAATGGCCAACGAGTACACCAAAAGGTGCTCAACATCACTAATCATCAGCGAAACACAAATTAAAACCACAATGAGCTATCTCCTCGCACCTGTTAAAATGGCTATCTTCACGAAGATAAGGGATAACAAATATTGGCAATGACGTGGAAAAGGAGAACCCTGTACGCTGTTGCGGGGACTGTAGATTGGTGCAGCCACTGCAGAAAACATGACAGAGGCTCTTAAAAAAGTAGAAGTAGAACTATCATACAGTCCGGCCATCTCGCTTCTGGGGATATATCCCAGGGTCTCAGAGATGTCTGCACTTTTGTGTTTATTTGCAGCATTATTCATAGTCAAGATCTGGAGACGACCTAAGTGTCCATCAGCAGGTGGATGGATAAAGATGCATGACTTCTATACAACAGAGTATTATCCAGCCAGGAGAAAGAAGGAAAGCCCACTCTGCAATAGCACGGAGAGGCCTTGAGGGCATCAGGCCCATGAGATGCTTAGAGAGAGACAAACACTACGCTGACATCACTTACATACGTGGCACCTGAAAAGGCTGAACTCCTAGAGACAGAGGGTAGATGATGGTTCCCGGGCTCCAGGGCTGGGAAAAGGGAAGGGGACCGGGGATATGTTTTTTAGAGTAGGAACATGCAATTAGTAGAGGAGTCCTGGATCTGAGGCACAGCGCAGAGATCAGAGTCAACTGTGCTGAGTCTTACACGTCAAAGGTACTTGCAAGCTAGATCTTGGTTGTTCTCACCATGAAAGAGGAGTGATAACTATGGGCCCTGACTGCAGCATTAGCTCACGCTATGGTGCTAGGCACGTGGCCATGCGGGTGGTATTAACCCAGCACATTGTCACCTCGAACTCACACAGCGTTACGTGTCACTCGTGTCTCAATTTTAAAGGATGTTTGTATCTGCGATAGAGTTACGGAGGATGCTTCTATTATTTTTGTTTATATACATTTATTACATTTTGGGGACAAACCTAATATCTTGAAATAAAAACCTTTTGGGGCACCTGGGTGGCTCGGATGGCTAAGCGTCTGCTTTTGCTCAGGTCGTGATCTCCAAGTCCTGGGACGGAGCCTGAGGCGGGGGTCCTGTGCTTGGCAAGGAGTCTGCTTGTCCCTCTCCCTCTGCCTCTGCCCCTGCTCATGTGCTCTCTCTCTGTCTCTGTGTCTCTCTCTGCCTCAAATGAATAAATAAAATCCTTAAAAGAAAAGAAATAAGAAAAAATCTAATATTAAACAATTGATACCATTATTATTATTGAAAGACTTTGGGAATCGATACTCTGTAGCACATTTATCCATCCCTGCCGTCTCCCTGCCCGTCAAAGCTCCATGGCCTTCGTTTCAAAAGGACAAACTGCTCTTTGGCAACTTCTTTGATTTGAGGTAAAATGGGCCTAATTACAATCCCAGGAAGAAGGGAAATGGCTGAGCTCTGGTCCCAGCTCCCCGCTGTGTTATCGGCTCTGAGCCAGGGGCTTCAGACTCCCGAAGGAAGCCTTCCAGAAATTGATCTCCCTGCAAAATTATCACCCATGACACCGAACGCGATGGGGCGGGAGTTTCACCCCCAGCTGCTTTAAGGTCACGTGACACACCATTCCTCAAAGCTCACAGATGACAGTCGTTAAGGGTCTGCCTCAGATGTCCTAATAGAGACCCTGCATTTTGAGAATCAGAGCGGATCTACCAGTACTGTGGGAGCAGGGCTCAGGCTGACTTACAGCAGACCCACCAGGAATGGGTCTCTCTCCACCTCCCCCCGGGGGACAGCAGCTGGTGTGCATCCCTTCTTCCTGTCCAGCCCAGTGCAAGAGACGCATTGACCCAGTGGGGTCCCCAGTCTGACCTCTCGCCCACCCCATGATGCTCTCAGAAATGATGTTCACAGAGGCCTGACCACTGTGGCAGCAACATGGAGAACATTATTTCTCTAGATAAAGGAGAGCGTTTGCTACCGGTGAAATGAACCACTCAGACCCATGGTTCATTGCTGTTCCGTGGGCTGAGCCCTGCTTAGAACCTGACAAAGTCTGGGCAACAGTAAATCGAACAAGTCTGCAGGATCTCTACAGAAGTGTTACGGATCCTTAGTAACAAAAGCTTGGTTTTGTCCTCTTGAAGCTTTCCTGCATATTGTGTCCCCAGTGCTGTCTTCATGAATAGTACAGGTTTCCTGTTGCCGGTTGGTTCCTTCTGGACCAACATCCTTGCTTTCCTGAGAGTAGCAAAAGCAGATCTCCCCCCACACACACCTGTCCCCATCCTGGGTACACACGGAGACCACACTTCCCAGCCACTGTTGCATTCACGTTTGGGTCAAGATGCCAGTGAAACGTGTGTGGACATTAGGTGTATCTTCTCCTAACTGGGCCCATGAAATCTCCAGGGGCAGTTCAGTTCCCCCTTTCTTCTCAGGAACTGGAGACAGAAATGGCCGAGATCCTCCATAGGATAGAAGCCTAAATCCCAGTCTCTGCCTGGGACAGTCTCCTGATGCACTTCAGACCTCAAGGAAGAAAGCTTTATGGTTAATGTGTAGGCTCCTAGGGTCTGAGAGTGGTTTGGCTACAGTAGGCTTCACTAAGTGCCCTGCTACACTGGGTCTTGAGCTTTTTTTATAGTGAGTAGCATGATAATGTTAATCGGAGCAAGGTACATCTCAGGTATCCCATAAATGATACCAACTCATGGATTCCAAAGATGCGAGCTCTTTGCCCAATGGGAGAATCCAATGATTGTCTTTTAATGTGATGACACTATTCATAGACTCCGATTTTATTTATTTAAGCCACTTGCTGCATGACCCTCCAAGTAGACCTGTGGCTTGAAATAAAGAAAATGCAGCAGAAAGAAAAAAAAAAAAAAAAAAAGCCCTCTCATCTGTCACAGAGACAATATCCTGTATGTTGCAGTGTTGTGAGAAGTCAACGAGACGGTGCTTTAAAAAATACCTCGAATGGCATATTCCCTTCATCGGTGCTGCCGAATGGTCTGCTCTGTTGGGGTCAGCCTCACCTCTGCTCACAGGATTCATACCAACCAAGCCACCCATCCCACCCCTTGGTCTTCTTGCTCAAGACACGTCACTGTTAGATAGCCGCTCCATTACAAACTATTACTGAGGAGCCGGTAAAAGTAGTTTAAAAAGTAACCTTCCCCGCAGGGTATTTGCATCCTAATGAATGGTGGGCACTTAATGATCCAGTGGCCTTTTTTTTTCTTAGCATCCCAACACCATTTATTTATTCATGTGTGATATCAAGCACCCTTCTTGCCCCCTGTGTTTCCCTCACCATATCAGAAAACAGCGATAAGTCTCACAAAAACCTGTATTTCTTTGGTGGGGGAGCAGAGGGTGGATAAAATGAGTTAGTACATACAAAAGACTTGCTCTAGAAACACTTGCTTCCCTCTGGCCTTGACAGCCCTAGAGCCTGTCACTTCCCATTCTCTTTAGAAGTCCAGTATCCTCTTACCTGTCCTTCCTTTACAAAATCATTTTCATGGATGGATGGCCCATGTCAGAAAGTACCTAGGCTGTCAGGAACCTGGGTTTATACTTAGCCTCTTTGCTGTACTGAAAAGGCTTCCCTGGCATAGGCCAGCTCCTTGTGTTTCTGGGGGAAAGTTGCAGCCTTTGTTTGGGGGGGATGACACTGACCTGCCATGAAATTCATCTGGGGCTTGTTCATACAAGGTGTCCCCAGGTGATTAAGCTCCTGATCATGAACTGGGGACGTGGTGTCAATCTGAGCAGTGTCTGTTGTTTTTTAAATTTTTTTTTTACCACCATACAAGCATTTCAGTCCTTTAATTGCTACAGCTGAGTCCACATATGTTTATAGATCATCAGTTTGGGGCGGATATTTGTGTCGCTCAATTTCTTTGCTTGCTGTTTGATAGTTTTCAGAGTACAAATCTTTTTCCTCTTTGGTGAGCTTTATTTCTAGGTATCGTATGATTTTTGGTGCAGGTTTAAATGTGATTGTTTTCTTAATTTCTCCTTATGTTACTTCATTGTTGCTCTATAGAAATGCAACAGTTTTCTGCACATTGATTTTGTATCCTGCTACTTTCTGAATTTATCAGTTCTAGTCGATTTCTGGTAGAGTCTTTCAGGTTTCGTATATAGAGTATCATGTAATCTGCAAATATTGAAAGTTTGACTTCTTCCTTATACATCTGGTTGCCTTTTAGTTCTTTTTGTTTTCTGATGGCTGTAGCTAGGCAGACCAGTACCAGGGTTGAATGAAGGTAGTGAGAATGGGCATCCTTATCTTGTTGTTGGTCTTAGAGAGAAAGGTCTCTTTTTCCCCATGAAATAAGGTTGATATTGTTGCCTGTGGGTTTTTCATATATGACCTTTCTTATGACTAGAGCTCCTCTGTTGAGGGCTTTTTTCATCAATGGGTGTTGTGCACCGGGTGTTATTCTGTGTGTTGGCAAATTGAACACAAATAAAAAATAAATTTATTATTAAAAAAAAAAAAGTACATCGAGTGGCCTTTAAGACAAAAAAGATCGAAGTTCTACTGGTGTAATTGGAAAGAAGCTAGTCAGCCTCGGTACAGGAGTAATTATGACAATTAGATGTCACGTACTGAACATGCACCAGGCTCTGAACTAAACACTACCTGCTACCCGGCGTCATGGGCATGGGGCACCGACTAGACAGGGCCATTAAACCAATTCTCCAAGAGAAGAGACTGAGTGGGTGGTGGTTCCGTGACATGCCCAAGGTCACACGGTAAGTGGCCCTTCCCCCGGCCTAGTACTGTGCTTCCAGCCATAGTGGGCATGAAAACCTCATTTTGCTCTGTGATATCGACTGGCCGGTGCCTGACAAACTGTGTAGACCAGGCCCTTGGTGCCAGGGAGCCTCAGATCCCCTGCCGAGGATGCGCCGACACAGCTTTTAACCAGAGGTCCCTGAATATATACCTCTGAGGTTTAAAAAAATAATAGTAATTGCTTGGACACCGTTGTTGGAAAAATACGATTAAAAATAAAATTTTCTTCCAACCCAGAAAGACTCTCCCTCTCCACAAACATAGTAGAGAAAGAAAACACGTTTGTTGCTGAATAGCCCTTGAACCAGAACATAGTGGGCCTCCTGGGGTGTCCTCTAAGGACACGTGGAGACAAGGAGAAATATCGCCCCTGTATGTCATGGAGCAGATTCAACTCACCGCACACACGTTCTCGAAACAAACAGTGACTAGTGTTCACGTGAGGGGACCGGGCCACACTGTTTGTCACATGTAGTTCACCCTAATTGACTTTCTTGGTTAGTAGTTGGCTTTACGCAAAGGAGAAGCACATTTCTCCTGCCTTTATGAAGGGCAGTGATTCTGTAAGTTGACCAGGAAGCCCATGAAGTTGCTTCTCTAATTCCCCACAGAGCCGGGAAAGTGGAGACATTATCCCTCTTGACGTTTGCACGTCGAAGGCATGGCTCTTGGGTCCTTGAGAAAGATGCTTCTGGGTAGCGACACTGGCAAGAGTCTTAGGTATTAAAAGGATTTCCATAGATTTCAAAAATAGCATAAACATGAATGGCAAGTCTTCTCAAGCAAGTTCTCTAAGAAGAAAGGAGTTGCAGGAAATCCCCTTCTTCGCAACGCAGAGAATGAGGCCTCTTATTCCTAAATTGTGTTTGTCCAAACACCATTCTCTGTGACTTGGCGGATTTCTCCTACGTACGTAGGACTGTACATCCTGCTGAAAGGAGCATCTTGAGATCAGAGACCGAGACGAGCAGGCCTGGGCTGTTCCCCAGGAGCCCGGAGCAGGGTGGGAACAGGCACACAGGAATCACTCAGGAACCGAAACAGCATGTGTTTCACATTAGGAATGTTCTAGATCGAAATGATTCTGAGAAGCACTGGCCCAGGCCATCAGAGTTGGGGAGAGACCTTCAGATACATCAGCCAAGGTTTATTTGACTTCGAGGAACAGAAACGAACACTGATGGTGTGTAGAATCCAGGAAAGGTCTACGCGAGTACCACACAGCAGTTGCTGGGATCCGTGCTCTGTCCTTCTCTTGTCCCTGTTTCATCCCCTTCTGTGGTGGAGAGATGTCTCCCCGTGGAGGGAGAGAGAGCCAGAGCTCTCACTTAGAAAAGCAAGTCCAAGGCTCAGCGCTGACTGATTGACGGGTAGAAACACAACAAGCCACTTTTTGATTCTTGATACTTGGACAGGCAGTGAAAAGAGGAGTAAGCCAAGGGCGCTGGCTCCCCAGCACCTGGGTGCCACAAACCAAATAGTAGGACCCTGGAGCAGAAGGGACAGAATGACCTCATCGTGAGGTGTGGGATGTCCTGCCGTTGAGAATGCGATTCTCAACTGCAATGGAGTGTTTTTCCATCCCTTGGCTCTATTCCCAGTGAGGAGGCAGGAAGCCCCACGCCTCAGCAGCGCCCGGGAGGGGATGGGAGACGGTCTCATGACAGCCTTCCAGGAAAGAGGCAGGAGAGAGACCACCCAGTAGCAGCTTCCTTCCAAGCCTCCCATCCTTTCCCACCCCGGGAGGACCACAGGGCCTCCCGCCAAGCTCAGGATAAGCTGCAGGTCAAGCATTTATGCTCCCGTGTGGGCTGCATGGACATGTAAAGGTCACCAGGGCACCACGGCGGGGCCATTGCCCAGCAAGAGTCACTGATAATTCCCATTTTGATAAAAATGCTACACATCTCTCATTGGAGGGAAAGTGGTTTAGAGACACATTTTCTTAACCTATGTTTTAAGGAAAAATCCCAGGAAAGGGACTTATTGATCTAATGTAAATTAAGTGCCCGTGTTTGGACTAATCAAGAGCCTGCACTATTGGATATGTTCTCTCCTGATCTAAGGGGAGCTAGGGGGGACACGCGTGTATGTGTGTGTGCGTGCATGGCTTGATCACATGTGAAAACCTATCCAGAATCCCCAAGGGCCCACTGGCAGGATTCTGGTCATCAGCAGTGTAGAGGGTAGAGGAGTCCTAGAGAGAAGATCCGAAGTAAAGCAGGCAATTCAGAAACAGAGTAGTAAATCCAACACATCGGGAATGGTGTTTCCTTATTGTCTCAGAGTTTCACGGAGGCCCCACCACTGAGAACCGTTGGTTATTAACAAGTTACCCATCATCTTTCCAGATACATCTGCACAGAACTTGCAAAGAGGTGGTCAGATCCAGTCCTGTGACTCCAACTCATTCTACCTTCAATCCATGCCAGAGTTTCTAACACATTTGCTGAAGTGGACTAGACAAAGTAAGTCCTTTGAAAAGAACTGTGAGTTTTAAAGAGAGAATATGGGCTTTCCGCTCCCTTGTCATCCTTCCCTGGCTGAGGAGCCAAGTCAGGAGGTATCCGTGAGCACCGTCCCAGAGATAGGATCCGACAATCAGCAGGAGAGCTGGTGATCCCACAGGCTGTCCCAGTGCTGGGATAGAGTCCAGGATGGAGTCTAACTTGAGCCTCCTGGAGTTTGGGCACTAATGAGACTATATCCTGGTTTTCACCCGGAGAAGTCTGAGGATGGAAGGCTGGATGAAGAAGGTGCCATGGAGGCAGCCTGCATGTCCACCGCTGGCTCGGCAAGTGTAAGTGTGTCCCGTCCCGTGGGCCCAGTGTAAGTGCAAGAACCCTCATGCTGGGAGGCCTGTGTGCTATGTGAACAGGCCAGAGGTGCACCCTGGGAAGGCAGGATCAAAACTATGGTCGGAGGTTGACAGGATCGTGCATCACCCAGAGAACAAAAGGATGGTTCCATAAGGGGCTTCTGAAGGAATGAAAACCATCTCAGCACGGAAAAAGGCTTGGTGTTCCAAGAACATGGGATGTTAGTACATCAGCGATCTGGGGATTTGATCATCACGTATGGTTGAAATATGCTTGACATGGCAATCTGGTGCACACACTCACACTCATACTTGTCTATCTTGAGAGAGAGAATCAAAATTTCACAAAATAATGCTTACCCTGCTTACGCAAGATGCATTCTGAAATCCTAGAGCTAGTCTGTGCTATAAAAAGCCCTTATGTGGCCATAATCAGCTAATTCAATAAACAAACTAGAAATGAATCCTGGTCCTCCAGTCTCCTAGGAGCCAGAAGGAGCTAAGGTGGCGGAACAGAGGTGGCAGAAGGGCAGTGGCCCAGTGAACCTCTACCCTCTGTTAACCTGCAGAGCCCAATACAGCCTTGGATTGGACCACAGACTGAAGTTGTGGTTTTATATTTAACTGAAATTTTTCTCCATCTGTTCTAACATCCTCGCACACTTGGGAAAACTGTGACATCTGCCTGACAGGGATGAGCAAGGGAAACGGACCCAATCTTTTGGAAGGCAGTATTTGGGAAAATAAAATGCACTTGTGTCCTTGCTGTACCCCATGGAGCTCAGCACACACAGTGAACTTAGTTTCCTAACAGTTACCTTCTCTTATGGACAGAACACTGCGTCCCTCCAAAATCCTAGAGGAAAGCCCTAACCCCCGGTGCGATTGTAGTGGAAGTGAGGGGCTTTGGGAGGTAGTCAGGATTAGGTTAGACCATGAGGGTGGGGCTCTCGTGGTGTGATAAATCGCCTCCTGAGAAAAGGAACAGGCCCTGTGCACCCACATGTCTGTGCACATGCACCCCAAAGGAAGGCACCTTGGGGTAGCGGGTTGCCAAGCAGAAAACAGATTGTTGCTAGACTCTGAAACTGCTGGCACCTTGGTCCTGGACCTCCCAGCCCCCAGACCTGTAAGAAATACCTGTCTGTGTGTAAGCCACTGGTCCATAGCACTCCGTCATAGTGGCCCAGCTGACGAAGACGACACCTGTTACAGAGACCTTCAGCAGCTGCAGGTGTTTCATAGTCCTCGTCTCATTTAGTCTCAGGTGCTTATAGAGAGGGGTCTGATGTGTTCAGCTGGAGGGCTTCCGTCTTCTGGTCTGACCGCTGAAGGACAGCACCCAGTGACCCTGGTCGAGGTATTTGTGGAAAGAGGGCAGGAGGAAAGGGAGAAGGACAGCCCAAGTGCCTAGGAGGAAGAGGTGGGAGGGCCTTTATTGATGAAGGTGAGCGAGGAAGGGGCACCGTGAGAACAGTCTGAGGAGCGGCTCCTGCATGTGACGGCAAGAAACCCGAGGGCAGCAGTAATTAGGGGAGCATTGCTGGGGGGTACGGGTTTCCTGCAGGGGGTGCAGGAAACTATAACGGACCTGAGCGCTTTTGACATTGCTTTTGCTTGCACGGGGAGGCTTCCCCAGCGAACGTGAGGCTGGGCTGGGACTTGAATTCAGACTAACTCTCAAACTCAGGCTACCTCATTTATTTCAGTTTGTGGATGCTGCTGGGTGTCTTCAGAGTCATGTCTGAGATTTACATACAAGGCAATATTCTCAGATTTTTAAGGAGAAAAGAGACTTGGGAGTAGAGGATTGACTGAGCAGGAGCAGTGTTCTGGCCGGGAATAAACAGATACGTGGTGTAAGTAATCCCTCCACTATGACAAGAACAAGGGAACGCTGGAGAAAAATTGTTCACTATCTCCTATTAAAAAGCATAAATAGGGCAGCCCGGGGGGCTCAGCAGTTTAGCGCCGCCTTCAGCCCAGGGCGTGACCCCGGGGTCCCGGGATCGACTCCCGAGTCGGCTCAGCTGCATGTAGCCTGCTTCTCCCTCGGCCTGTGTCTCTGCCTCTCTGTGTGTGTCTCTCATGAATAAATGCATAAAATCTTTTTAAAAAATAAAAATGAAAAGCATAAATAAATAAATAAATAAGCACATTAAAGCGCAGTGATATTAGCAGACATGAATACAGAGGACTGACAATCTGTACATGGAAATAAGTATTCTAATTTCTGGAAAGAATAGAGGCCGATGTTATAAGATAGTGAAGCTTATAAACTTGACTACTTAAGGCTACATTACACAAATTCATTTAATACCCTGAAGAATTCTGGATAGGCTTTTTTTTTTTTTTTGGAACATTCTCTGCCATGGAAATTATCAAATTCGACACTATAAACTAGATTAGCAGGCAAACTCTTGTTAATAAGGATGTCGCAGTGTTGCACTGTTTGTTCAGAGCTACTTAAGAAATTATTGGTGGCCTAGAGCTCTAAGGTTCTTTCTTAAGAGTTCTCCATCCTCAACTAATTTTTTTTTAATTGTTCATGTCAGTATGACTATGAAATAGAGCTCTTAACAACACAGAGATCTCATTCATCTTGTAATTGGCTTCACCTTTCCTCAGGAAAAAAACAAAAAACCAACCCACCTCAAAGCACCTCAATGTATATAATCCATACCACTGCAACAGTACGGTGAAATGAGAAACAGGAGATGGTCTCTTCAGATGTCTCTGGAATGTTCTGTGAGTGCTAACCGAAAGAGAAAGAATATATATGAATAACATAAAAACTGTCATACCGAGTTAAAACTCAAGTTGACCCACTCTGATGCCTGGAAGGGCTCCTATAGCTTTTCTAATAAAAGAAAAACTTGTAATAGAAGTTAGGCTGATACCTTCAAAACTGTCATTTCACCATCTGTTACAACTTTATCTGTGGCTAAGCTTCACTCAGTAGCAAGACTAGAACTTTGACCTTTCTGGAAATACAAGTTGAGTCAATAGTGACATGTAAAAGGGGCGCCTGGGTGGCTCAGTCCATTGAGCATTGGACTCTTGATGGGGGCTCAGGCTATGATCTTGGGGTGGTGAGATGCAGCCCCCAAGGAGAGCTGCACACTCAGCCCAGAGTCTGCGTCTCCCCCTGCCTCTCCCCCTGTGCCCCTCCTCCGCCTGCACTCGCTCTCTCATAAATAAATAAATAAATAAATAAATAAATAAATAAATAAATAAAATCGTGACAATATTGGCATGCAATAGTCATCACAAAAACTAAGAACACTAACTAATCTGATAAAATCCCAACAAAGAAGCTGTGATTCTAGGGCTGTGGGCAGATAAAGAGAAGAAAAATCATGAACTTGGTTGTTGCAGGAAAGCGATCATCCTTTACTTGTCATTTCTTCTCTAATCAGGCTCTTCCCATCCTTCCACTACAAAGAGAATACATGAAGTTGTTACTTTTAACACTATTTCCAGTAAATGAAACTAAGGGGACCGAATTTTTCTCTATGACAATAAGCGGCCTACAGATATTTCATATCAAAAGATAAAACAATAAAAGGCATTGTATTTTTTTAGGTCATTCTGTCAATTTTTGAATAATTTGATTATGGTTTAAGAAAATGATTATTTCTTGACGCATCTTGAGATTTTATTAGCATTGTGTTTATGACTGATCACTACTTTTCATCATTCTATTTTTGTAGGGATGCCTGGGAAACACAAGGACAAAGAAATGAAATGTATCTTTTGCAAAATAATAACAGTAATAAGCCACACTGAGAAATTCTAGATGTAGAAGGAACTTGAGAGATTGTCCCAATTACCTCATCTGACAAATGAAGAAACTAAGGTTCCAAGAATGTAAATAGTGGCCTACTGCGCTTGTCCGAGATGGTTAGCAAATTGCGCATTGAGTTCAGTGGTCTGTGAGCTAGTTCATACTGTCTTCCTTTAGGGAGAGATCCTTTTTAGAAGCATTTTTTTTTTCCTTTAGGCATTTAATTTATCTTGTGAAGAATAAAGTCTTGGTGGGTTAAATTATAGCAGAGAACTATCCTTCCAACTTGATTGAAAGTTAAAAATCAGCCATCCAAACCAAGACCAGACACTGTTTTATTAATAGTTGCTTGTCATATCTGACCTTCTAAAATGACGGAAGACTTTTGTTGTTCCAAATAAATATAAAAAATTCATGAAAGTGTTTTTGTAAGTAGCTTATTACCTATAAAGGTATAGCCTTTTAAGACATCCTTTAGTATAAAATATGTATAACTGTCTTATAGATTATTAATAGGCTCCCAGAATGTTTGGTACACTAGAAGTGTTAAAGAAGCAACTTAGGATTTTGATCCCAAGTTTTGTTTCAAATGTAATATTTGAGTTGTGAGAGAATTTTCTTAAATCATTCATTTCTAAATGTTGATTTGCAAATATTCCCATGCTTACCTCTATTAGTAGTCTCAAAATAGATCGGCCAAAATGATCTCATACCAGAGGGAAAAAAATAAATGCCTTTGTAATCACGAGAACAATCATAGCTCCGTGATTCAGGTCAATGATATTACATATGTCAGAATGGGTTAGATTATCGTGTAATATGGATACAATAACACATTTCTGTATATGAATTCAGATTTACCCACTGGACATCTTTTCCATGACTAAAAGAAGAATGCAAACTGTGGCATTCATGACCTAGCTCAAAAGATGAGGATGTTAGGTCAGTTCATTGGTGACTGGATAAATATTATTAGAAGGATAAAAAAATTATAAGAATGTAAAAGCAAAAATATATGTGAAAGTGGTTAGTTAGAAGTTGTTTAAAAACCTTCAAGATGAGACACAGAGAGAAGTTTTCATCTGATGCATTTCTTTCGTGCAGTAACACTGTTCGCTTGACAAATATTTATTGAACTCAGACTTTGGGCCAAGCGCTCTTCTGGATGCTGAGGATGCAACAACTCGCGGTCTCTTCATGAAACTTACATTCTGCAGGAAGGAGACAGCCAAGGTGTTATGTGTCAGAGGATGAGAAGGGCTAAGGAGGACAAAAGCAGAATAAGGAGAAGAGCTTGGGACTGGCCAAGAGTGCTGGTTTACACACGGATGTCTAGAGAAAGGTCCTCTCCTCAGGTGGTATTTTGAAGGCCTGAAGACACCTGGAGAAAAACATTTCAGTGAAGGGATGAGCAAGTGCAAAAGCCCTGAAAGGGGATGAGCTTGACCCTATTGGCACATCAAGAGAACACTGTGGTTGGAAAGGGGTGTGCAAAGGACTGGATAGCATCCATGAGGGTGGGGAGATAGGCAGATTACAGAAGGCTGGAAACTACTCTGAGCACTCTGGATTTTACCCGCAGTTAGTTGGAGGGAATGGGGCGGGGGCGATTAGGTCCCAAAGTGAAGTAAATCCGACAGATATTTCAAGGGATGAACCTGGCTGCTGTGTAGAGAGTAGTCTGTGGAAGGCACAAACTGAGAGCTCATGCAGAAATCCAGGTAAGAGGTGATGCTGCTGGGCTGCAAGGGTAACGGTGGTGGGAGGTAAGGTGGTGGAAGTCTGATGTATGGGAAAGGACAGTCAACAGATTTCGCTCCTGGTATCAATTTGCTACGTGGGAGGCACAATAAAGGCTCAGAGTGTCCGTGTCTAATCCCCATAACCTGTGAATACATTAGGTTACGCGGCAAAGAGGGATTAGGGCTGCAGATCAAGGTGGCTAGTAAGCTGACCTTAAAATAGGGGGATTGTCCCGCACCATCTGGGTGGGCACAATGTAATCAGAAAGGTCCTTAGAAGTGAAAGAGGAGGGTGTGAGGATGATCTGGCTGTGACATCTGTCACTCCATCGATCGCCAGGAGTGATTCCGCTGATCCGACTGACTAGGTGGGGGTCCCCTGCCTCTCTCAGCACTCCACATGCACCTCCCCACCCCAAAGCTGGCTCTCCATCAAAGAGGTCAACAGTCCCTTGATGGAGGAAGGTTGCTCTTTGGTCAAGGGTATATGAGTAGCTGTGGTTCTCTGCTAGAACCTTCAAAATTTGAAAGAGAAAAGGAAGAAAGAAAAGAAAAAAAAGGAAAACAAAAGAAAAGAAAAGAAGAGAAATGGAAGAAGAAAACAGAAGAGTAAGTTGGAGGAAGATGTGAGCCCCGAAGCAAAGCACAGAGAAATGCAACCTGACTAGCTTTCGAGATCGGGGAAGGTGTGTATGTGCCCAGGTAAGGAGCACTCTCTAGAAGCAGGAAAGGACCAAGAAGCCACATTTTCTTCTAGAGCCTTCAGAAAGGAGCAAACACAAGGTCTACACCCTGAGGGTCTACACCCAGGGAGACAGATCCGCATCAGACTTCACACCTGCAGACTAAGGTCACAAGTTTGTGTTGTGTAAGTGGGTCGGAGTGAGTGATATGTTACAATAGCTGTAAAAAAAAATTAACCCGGGTGAGTATGGGCTATAATATAACAGAAAGAGAAGAGTCAAGATTCATGAGAGGATTAATATAATTTGAATTTCATAACTTGTTTGGCTCATCGGGGGCTGATTTATTATTTGCGTAGCTAAACATGCTTTTGTACCTTTTGAAATCTAAGGGCACAAATAAGTTCTTTTGATTCAAATGTTGGCGCCTACAGTGACCCGATCACCTTTACTTCATTTTTCATTTGCTGAATATGAACACAGACTTTTATTGAATTTGATCATTTAACACAAAGCTCTGTGAAGTGTGATTGTAAAGCACTGAAAAAAAATATATTTTTTAAAATTAACGTCATAGTAGTTAAAAAGAAGCATCACCTTTCCAGCTTGTCAGCTTGCAAGGTTGAGCCTGGATAGCATTTGGTGTCACATCCAAGCAGGTTAAATCTCTTTCTTTAGCGTTGCCTCCAGAGCTCGTTCACAAATCTTGCAAGCAAAGCGTACTATGAATTCACAAAATCACCTACTTTTCCCTGGAAATAAGCTAGCAAAACACATTGCTCAGTTAACTTTATTTTTTATTTATATCCTCTCTATCATGCGAAAACCAGTTGAGGCCAGATCACTTACTTTCCTCATCCATTCAACAGATATTTATATTGACCTATTTGGGTCACTGCACCTGCGACAACATCGCTTTTGTCCAAGGGACCATCACATGGTCATTCCCTCGGCAGGAAGGCCCAAGGCAGCCGACCGACTGGAGAAGCCGGGCCTTCGCCCCATTTTGGGGACCCAAAGGAACAAAGACACAACAGCTGTCGTTCCTGGAGATGTGGGCATATGTCAGGGACGTTGTCACCACCTGAGAGATGAGGGGAGATCAAAGACGGGGCGTGAGGCCAAAGCCAGGGATGTGGTTTACACCGACCCATTGACCATAGAGGCAGCAATTGGTGAACTCGAACAAATCCCAAGGAAGGAAGGCCTCCGGCCCGAAGACATCGGTGTGGACCACGGTGGAGCTAAACTGAGTGACCAGTCAGGCACGCGGGGGTACATCTGACACACCTGGCCTGTTGTCTCTGTGGCAGCTAAAGGAACACGGGGAAATAACCCACATCCGAGTCTATGGCTCAGGGACCTCAGGTGCGGTACGGCCACCTTACCCCAAGCTAACAGACCGGGTGGGGGGACCCCAAGGGACAGCAGGGATGGCCTATCCTCCTGACTCTGTAGTTAACTCAGAAGTTGTGTGCACCTGGGCCCACGTGGAAGTGCCCGGGGAAGGGGGGGGTAAGAACCTAATAAAGAGTCACCGTAGAAGGACGTCGCTTGGGTTCAAGGGGCAGAGCTAGAGGGAGGAAAGGTGTCCGTGAGCTCACAGGGGAAAAGCAGGAATTCCCAAAGTTTCCCTAATTCTTCGTCCTCTAGAGGCCTGAAACCCAGCCCCACTCCGGGGGACGCTTCTTCCCGGGCACCTGCCGGGGTGTCGCTGCTCCGTCCTGTGCACCTGCCCGGGCCCAGGCCGGGCCTTAACTTTCTAAATGGGCTGAACGGATCTCCTGATGCTTTTTCAAAGAACCGTGCGGCGTCGGCCTCGCCGTCACGGAGAAGCTTCTTCTGCTCAGCTGCAGGCCAGCCCTTCCCCAGGGCGCTCGCTTGCCTTAGCGCTGGGCGCCTCCAAAGGGGAGCAAATCGGAAATAATGAAGGAAACATCTAGAATATTAAGCGACTCGTCCAACGACGGGGACCAAGGCCGCAGACCTCCTGCAACCCCTGCTGGGCTCAGCCCCCCCGCGCAGACCTAAGCCCGTTGAGGGAGGCCAATGAGGGACGCGGCCCGCCTGGGGCACAGGATAGCAGAGGGTGCCAGGGGGTCCCCCGGGAAGATAACTACCAGCAAATAGGTGTCAAATCTAAATCAATACCAAAACTATGACAAACAAAATATTCTTATTTTATTTATTATTTTTAAAGATTTTATTGATTCATGAGAGACACAAAGAGAGGCAGAGACACAGGCAGAGGGTCCATGCAGGGAGCCCATGTGGGACTCGAACCCAGGACCCCGGGGTCACAGCCTGAGTCAAAGGCAGATCAACCCCTGAGCCATATGGGCATCCCTAAATGTTCTTATTTTAAGTGAAAACAGGGTAGGTAGCTTAATCCTTTTGTTTGTCCAGGGGCCCTGGACACAAGGACCCCCTGGGGGAGAGCCCACTGCTTGCGCCCTGGACACAGGGACCCCCTGGGGCTGCAGGGGTGCAGGAGGCTGGCCTGGTCACACTGCTGCGCCGGTCGGGGGCCACCCTTGCCCCTGGAGGCCCTGTGTCTCCGGCGCCTTGACCCCTGCAGGGAGCCCGCAGGGCACCCCAGGGACTGCATGGGGTGCTCCCCGGACAGGCCTGATCCCTGGGGCTCCCCGGGGGTGCCTGGGCTCCCTGGATGGCTCCGCCCCGCCCCCACCCCCGCCCCGGCCCTGCCTCCCTCCTCCCCTGTCCTTGCCAGACCAGGTCCCAACCCCTGCCCCATCCCTGCCCACCCCCCCGCCCCATCCTGGCCGGTCCCCCGCCCCGGGCTGCCTGTTGAGAGCAGGTCCCTGCTCTGGAGCCTCAGGCCTGAGCCCGCAGGGTCCCAACCCCTTTCCCGGGGGGGGGGGGAGGGTGCACCCCCCAGGGACGTCGTGGGCCGAAGGCACCTGCAGGCCACCCCCCCCCCCGGGCCTGGGCAGCCGCGGCCTCGCCCCATCCTCTCTCGGGGCAGCCGCTCAGGCCCGGGGTCTCCTGGGGCGCGGGGGCGGGGGGCTCGGCGGGGGGCCTTCCCTGGGCCCAGGGCTTGACTAGGGTCCTGGGATCGAGTCCCGCATCGGGGTCCCCGTGGGGCGCCCACTTCTTCCTCTGCCTGGGTCTCAGCCTCTCTCTCTGGCTCTCAGGAATAAATAAATAAAATCTTTTAAAAAATTAAAAAAACAACCCAGCACAAAGCGACCCCTCAGGGTCTCCCGTGCGTACTGGTTCTATTTCGCGTCCTGCACAGTCTCATCAGCACCCCGCGGCCTCCACATCAGGGCTCAGCTCTTTTTTTTATAAATTTTTTTATAAATTTATTTTTTATTGGAGTTCAATTTGCCAACATATAGCATAACACAACATATAGCATAACACCCAGTGCTCATCCCGTCAAGTGCCCCGCTCAGTACCCGTCACCCAGTCACCCCAGCTCCCGCCTTCCTCCACTCCCGTAGTTCGTTTCCCAGAGTTAGGAGTCTTTATGTTCTGTCTCCCTTTCTGATATTTCCCACTTATTTTCTCTCCTTTCCCCTTTATTCCCTTTCACTATTTTTTATATTCCCCAAATGAATGAGACCATATAATGTTTGTCCTTCTCCGATTGACTTATTTCACTCAGCATAACACCCTCCAGGTCCATCCACGTGGAAGAAATGCCCACCAACATTTCCATGCTGCTTCCAACCATAACTCAAAGTCTTCCTCCCAGGTTCCTGGCATTGGACTCCCCTCCGTTCCCCCGGCCCCTTCACCCCAACTCAGGCCTCCAAAGCCTGGGTAGCAGAGGCTCTGCAGCAGCCGCCCAAACGCTGGCCCCAGTCAGGTCTTCAAGAGCAGTCCAGCTACAGCTGATGAAGCTGGCTGGGCCCTTGACTAGCCCAAGCATGAGTGCGATGCATCCCCTTTTTTCTTCCTTGACACATTCCAGTTTTCTAAAAAAAAAAAATGATGTCAGAGTTGGTTTAGACACAAATGTACAGCTGGATGTTTCATCAAGGAGTTCCTTTGATCTATCCTAATAAGCTCCCAATACCCTGGGCCCTGTGAGACTCCAAGTGAAACACTCTGTAGCCAGTCATATATTGCTCCAAAGGTCTTCCCGCAGCATCCCCCTGCTTTTCAGGTGCTTTACCCCAGAGCAGCATTACTCCCAGGACATCAATCTCCACTCCCTGCACCATTAGCCACAAGCGGCAGGCAGTAGGGGCTCTATTAAGAGTGACATTTTAATCTGATAGGCATCCAGATGCCCTGTGTAGATAAAATATCAGAAAATTCTCTACGGCCCAGGTGTCAGATACCCCTTAACAATGCAGGTCATCTAGTTCTTCCCCAAACCAACTCTGATTTAAAATAGAGCTCGTTCTTCGGTTTAGAAAATACCCAATCACATCACACATATTGAGGGTTGGTTTTTGTTTTTTTTTTTTGGCTCTACTCAGGTTTTGTGGGGACGTATCGTTTATCTTAATTTCATTCTTCAGCTCCATTCACCTCTTCCGCAGCCTGAAACTTACCCGCACGTGGATGCTGAGCAGGAGCTTTGCTGCACATGCCTGGAGTTCAGGGAGCTCATTTAAACTGGAGTAAACATTTGGAGTTTTGAGAGTTTAGAGTAGAGAAGATTTTGAAGCCTGAGCTCTGGGGCATTCCACATTTTAGAAGTCAGGGAGGTGAGGAGGAAGCGACGAAAGCAACGAGGAGGGAGCAGTGACTTAGAGGAAACCAGAAAAATGTAAAAGCCAAGGAAAGACAATGATTAAAGGAGACCGGGCCAAATGATGCTGGCAGGCCAAATAGAGCGAAGAAGGGGAGGTAACCTTTGTACCTGACAAGAGGGTGGTATGTTTCTGGTTATCTGGTTATTTCCGTAGAGAGGGGCAAGGCCCAAGTGAGAAAAGTTCAAGAAAAAATGAGAGGAGAGAAGCTGGAAACAGTGAGGATAGACAATGCTTTTGAGAAGTTTTGCTCCAAAGGAAAGCAGAGATGGAAGCGACCCGAGTTAAGTAGGATCGATATAATTTTTGCATTGAGAAAAAAATAACAGACTTCGTATGCTAATGGAAGAAAATTTAAAAATACTGGAAAGAAGGAAGATTTGCTAGAAGGGTGATCTTCAGAAGATTAAGAGAGCATGGTGAGTACACCAGTGCAGAAGTTGATCTTTGCTAGGAGCAGAGAGGGCACCCACAGTGATAAGAAAAGGGACCCACATATGGACCCTACTCTACCCTGTATGAGTAGATCTGGTGACAGGTTCCAGGGGTAGGTCTTTTCTGATAGCTTCTTCATTCTCACTAAAATAGGAAGAAAGATCAAGAACTGAAGAGTCACTAGAAGACGGTGGACTTTTAAGAAGAAGAGTCAATAGGTGGGAAATCAGAATCTAAGAACGTAGAAGGATTAATGGACTGGGAATATATTTACAAGCTGTTGGCGACATTAAAGGCTCACTTGAGATTAGAAACCAGGAATTTGAGGTGAGCTGGAGCTATAGAACTAAGGTACGGGGTCATCCAGCTTTGTTCAGTTGTGTGAATTCAGACAGACGTTAAGAGGAGAATTTGATTTAATTGGGATCATATTTTGACCCCAAAAAGATATGACATAGTGAAAAAAGGAACTAAAAAGTAAAACCTGTATGCAGTAGACTGACCATAATGATTGACGAGGAGATTTGAACAGATTAAAGAGAAGAGTGAAGACCTGAGGCAGGTAAGAGAAAACACAAAGGGGTACAATCTGTGAATTGGAGGCCCCGTGAGCATGATCATTTCTGGATTTGGGATTCAAAAAGCAAATAAGTCTGGCCCAAAAAGGTGTTTACTGTGTTGAGAGAGAGATGCTTGAGATTGAGACCAAGAACAGGATGTGGTTTCGATAATGAAAAGTTCTAACTGATAACTTGGGAAGGATGGGTAAGAGAATATATAGGACAGAGTCATTGGGGGAAGGAAGATCAAGGCCCTAAGCAATCATATCATCATAGGACCGTGTAGGTAGGTCTTGAAATTATCAAGAATTATGGATCATGTAGGAGACTGAGTGTGTGCCAGAAGCATAATCCTTCTAGGCATCAGAGAAAATGACTCAAGCGTTTATAAGAAAGTCATTCTTTCGCTCTGGCATCTGCATGAAAAAAAAAAAAAAGATGATTTTTTTTTGCTCCTTATCATTTTAGATGAAACGAAGGTAACAAGTAAATCATTCAGAGCAAGATGAACTGAATATTGTTATTATTAGCTGCCTGTCTAACGTTCATTCATCCCTTCCTCCTTCCTCTGGGAATCCTGATTTTATTCTGGCGTCAACGTATTGGTGTCTACGAGTTGAAATCATACGCCAAAAGGACCACGGATATTACCTCTTATCTTCAGATAGTGCCTGATTTTATTAAGGATAATTGCCTTAGTCTTTCCAGTGATTGGTTAAAGAACCGTATGTGACCTAATTTGTGCCAGTAAAATACCAGAATGATTTTCCCAGAACTCCTAAGTTCCTCCCAGAATTTCCACCCCCCGCCCCCCACCCAAGGAATTTCAGAAATGACAATACCTTTCAACTTCTAGTTGTTATCATGTAGGGCTGTGAAGCCTGTGCCCCCCCACCCCCCCACCCCCGCTAGCTATTTTTTTTTTAATTTTTATTTATTTATGATAGTCACAGAGAGAGAGGGGGGGGCAGAGACACAGGCAGAGGGAGAAGCAGGCTCCATGCACCGGGAGCCTGATGTGGGATTTGATCCCAGGTCTCCAGGATCGCGCCCTGGCCAAAGGCAGGCGCCAAACCGCTGCGCCACCCAGGGATCCCCCCCGCTTGCTATTAATCTGAGGATAAAGCAAGACAAAAAAAAGGATAAAAGTCAAATAACCTTAGGTTATGAATGTGTTTACCCTGAACCAGTCCTACCTCAGGACTCCCATGTATAATAGTCTATAAGTTTCCTTTGTTTAAGGATAAGACCTTTGAGGGGAGTTCTCTCTCATTTGGATAAAACAGGATACTCAATTTATGCAAAGAAATGTCAAAATATTGATGACATATTTTCTATCAGAGGTCTGGGAATATTAAATGGAAGCATTGAGAAATCTTGTCTTTATGGAGTAAGTCAGATTTTTCATGGATGTACATGAAATTACTGTGATCAGAATTCTCCAGAATATCCACAGGTGTAATATATACCTTACTCTAGGCAAGTAAAGAGTCTCTTGTTTTTATAAATTAAATTAGGAACACTTTATTTGCCTAAAATATGAAATATTTAATCACGACCACATCCCGAACTGTCTATAATGGGAATGAACTGATTAGAAGTGTGAGCATAATTGAAGTTGGTGATCAAAAAGGTGTTGGAATATAAAGTAGTTTCAAGCATACAAAATGATCTCATACAAAAGAAAGTAGGCCCAATAATAAGAAAAAAATCACCTTGATATTTAAATGGGTGGCATTTGCTCTTTTAAAAAATAAGAAATCAATTTTTAAAAAAAAGATTTTTGGAAGTTTTCAGAGTATCAAGAAAACCTGAAGACGCCACGTTCTGATGTAAGACTATGAGGGTTAGGAATTTGCCGTTATACCCAAGTGAACATTGAAATAAGGTAGAAAAATAGCGATAGCGAATTGGAAGCCAAACGTGATGATGAGGATTAGTACTAAAGTACACAAACCCAACTGAGACATAGGGGAAGGGGAAAATAACTTTTGGGAAATAAAACAGATTTTGTTTCTGTAGAAGGAGCACATAGATCATGGGATAACCAATATCAGTTATTCCTTGCAAGTGCAATGAGGAGACCAGTCATCCCGACATATTGCCACCCGTCCCTGACTATGGACGTCACATAGGTCAATGGAATATTAACCGCTGAGGTTTCTTGCAGAAATTTCAGGAATCATTGGTAGGTTTTGCATCTTTTCCTTTCTCCCTGTCACAAGGGCAGTATATCCCCCACAGGGCCTTATTCTTCAGTCTGGATCTTAGAATGAAGATGACACATAGAAAAAAGTCAAACGCAACCCACAACAGACACATAAATGAGAAATAAGCCTTTCTTTGCTGTAAGCCAAAAGAGCTTTGCGGTTGTTTGTTATTGCAGCATGACCTTGCACGCACAGACGCAAGGCATTCAAACAACATGTACACATAGGGGATTTGGACAAGAGACTTTAACTAATTGAAGGAAAATCCATGTAAGGGTCAATAAAAGAGGCACACATGGAAAAGAGCTGGTCCTATGTATATAATCATAGGTCATAGCACGTTGGAGATAGAACTACATTCATATTGATAATCAAAAATAAAAATGTATTTTCCTCTGCCCCCAGCTGCTCTTGCTCCTCTCGATCTTCACGCACAGATTCCTTCTAGACATTTCCAGAAATACCTCTGGGACATATCAAGGGAGATGCAAGATTAGTCGTGGGGGTTATCCCGCAGCAACTACCACTTCTTCCCTCCTTTCTGGCTCAGCTTGCTGCACAGATGTCGTCTGTGTCTGCCAACATAGGACAGATTATTCCCATAGCTAGTGCACACCAGAGGCCCTGGCATTGCTGTGGATAGCTCCCAGAGTTTGTGCTGAGACTTCTTTTGCCAGACAACCAGGGAGCTGACGTCTGCAACGCAGCATGGTCTATGTCCCCGATAAAGTAGCGATTGTTAACGACACCTCTATCACCAGCTCTGCTGAGCTCTTATGCTCTCATTCCCTCAGAAACCTTAGTAAACAGCTCACTTTCTTGATCACCTGCCCCGTCCCCACCCCCAACTCGTTCTTTCTCTTTAGATCCCTCTTTTGCTTTGGTTTGTGTTACTGAGCCAGATGACTGCTTCTCTAACTTCACTCTGTATTCGAAGTGGTCTTTTCTCGTCCTTGCTAGTCTATTACCTTTAAACCCAATATCTTGAACTTCAAAACGGGGCATGTTCTCTCCCAGGTGGGTCCACAGAGCCCCATGTTCCTAGATCCCTGCCCCCAGTGATCCTCCAGGAGAATAATATGCCTGGAAATTCAATCAGCCGATGTGTGTTGAAGGCCCATTCCATACTGGGCTTGTTAGGTACTGGAGATGCGATGACAAGTGAGAACACAGTCTTGGCCCTTCAGAAGCTTAAAATCTGTGGGAAGAACTGAAAAGTAAATAGAAGATTACTATAAGACCACCTCTAGCATGGTACAAGAGGCTAATGAAGGGAAATAGAAGATGGACCTCAGACTGTGAGGATAAGACTGTAAGACTGATGAGACAGAAAGCCAAGTGGTAACAAGATCATGAAGGTCTTTGTGCTGGAGCTTAAGTATTTTGGATCAGAGGGCAATCGATAACTATTGAAAGATTAGTGTAAAGAAGGATGTGATTACATCTGCATTCCATGGCAGGGTTAGGATGGTTTAGATCGATGACTAAGAGTCAAGAAAGTGGTTCTAGTTAGGAGGTCATCGCAGGCATCAGCTCCTTCTGGTAATAACTAATATTTATTTCATGTTTATTGTGAGCCTAACCCTATTCTCAATGTTTTCCTTGCATTATCTCATTTAAAATCTTGTCAAAAACCCAGTGAGGTAGGTAACATTATTTCACACTTTTTACAGAAGAGGAAGCTGAGTCGCAGAAAGTTTAAGCAATCCGCTCAAGGTCACATGGGTAGTAAGGAGGTAAGAAGCAAAACCAGGATTCCAAACCACATAGTCTCTTTCCAGATCCTCTACTCTTAATTTCTTTCTTATATTCTATGTTACAAGAAAGATGATAGTGATTTATTTGAAAAGAGGTAAAAAAATATATATATTATATTGAAGAAAAGTGTTATGGAAAGAGGGAAATTAAGTGGGGAAGTATTGACAATTGACACAATTGGGAACAGGATTAGTTAGATAGATGTGTGCCATGTGGATAAGGAGGATGGAATCACAGATAACATCCAAGTTTCTAGCCTGGACAAGTGAGCAAGTACAAAGGGAGGATTTTGGGGATGGGGATAAATTGTATAAGATACATTATACTGTAAATGCTTGTGACATATCGAGTGAAAAGGTTGAACAGATAGTTATAACCGTTGGAGCGGATGGCAGTGTAGGGTGGAGATTTAGATCTGAGTCGTCAGTATAGGATGGCCCTTAAAGCCAGGTAGGGCACACTCTTTCAAAGGCTAGATAGTGAGAGAGGAGGGCAAAGGATGGAATCCCCAAGTATGTGAAAATTAAAGGGATGTTGAAAGGGGAAGAATGTCTCATTAAAAATGAAGAAGTAGAAGTAGAAGGAAGAAGAAGAAGAAGAAGAAGAAGAAGAAGAAGAAGAAGAAGAAGAAGAAGAAGAAGAAGAAGAAGAAGAAGTTGTTGATCCAGGAGAGACCAGAGGAATCAAGTGTTTCAAGAAGGAGAAAGTAGAGATTCAGAAACAAAGACCCAATCGCCCCAAATAGAAGTTGCAAGAAGTCACAAAATGGCAGGAACACTTGAATGGGAGTTTTGATGAATTGCTGGAGGCCCGACATGGGCTAAGATGAGACCAAAGGATTAGAGCCACAGTCTTCGGAGACCTCTACACTTCTGAGGGCTTTCCCTCCAGGAACCCCACCAGGTTCTCAAGGTGGGGCTCCAAAAGAGATCCCCATGGGGCTCCAGCGAGGGGAAGGGAAGAGTAACCATGTAAAGCATCTTGGTTTTTCTCTGTTAACAAAAATTTACCCTCCAAGGGAAGGACAACTGGCTGAGCTCAGGAAATGGAATCCCCCACGCGTTATCCCTCTTTAGCCTTCCTGTCTCGGGAGGGGCAGCACAGAGTCTGGAAGGATATATGGCTTCATAAAAATAGACTGGAAGTGCGAGAGCCTGGAAATGAAAAAGGGGACGGGGGGTGGGGTGGGTGAGAAAAAAGTCACTGGAAGGGGGACAGAAAGTCTAGTGTAGACTATGACCAAGATCGCCTCAACATTCGCCTCAGCTGGACGGAACATTAGACATGCTTCTTCCTGACTCTAGGCCTCTGACTTCCCTTTTTTTTTTTTGAGTATTTCCTTTACAAAACCTGTAATTGTATCTTCTTTCCCTGTCCCTCGGAGTCCCCAATTTTTTTTTTAAAGCCTCTTTCCAGGACTTGTTCAAGGATCCAGGAGCCTTTGAAATGTAATCATAATGGAAGAAGTGCCCCCATCCCACAGTTAGGACCTAGCTTTGATGTTTCGGGTTGTACAACTACCTCCCGTCATGGACACGGGAAGTGGTTTGCTTTTCCTTTGGGGAAAGCCAACTGGAGATCAGGTTGCCTGAAATCCGCTCGCCCTCCTCTCTGAGTCCTCCTACTTTTTGTCAGAGTGGAGCTCAGTAGCTGCAGCGGGCCTTGGCTCGCTCCCCTGTGCTTGGCAAGAGGAGCAGAATAAAATCAAGTTCTCTTTGTAAAGGAGCAAATGAACCAAAGAACGCCGGAGCAGCTAACAGTATCAGCTACTGAGGAGACGTCAGTCAAGGTGGTCTGAATCTCTCTGGAAGTCTTCAACAGCAAGGAGGCGACTTAGGACTGAGAAAAGAAGAAAACTTGGGTCCAGAATGTTCCTGACGGTGAGAAAATTCAACCTATACTGGATGCTCCAAGAAGTTGGACTTTTTAAAAGTACACTCTAAAAACAGATGTGGTTTATGTATACAATGGAATATTCCTCAGCCATTAGAAATGACAAATACCTGCCATTTGCTTTGACGTGGATGGAACTTGAAGGTATTATGCTGAGTGAAATAAGTCAATTGAAGAAGGACAAACATTATATGGTCTCATTCATTTGGGGAATATAAATAATAGTGGAAGGGAATAGAGGGGAAGGGAGAAGAAATGGGTAGGAAATATCAGAAAGGGAGACAACATGAGAGACTCCTAACTCTGGGAAACGAACTAAGAGGTGGTAGAAGGGGAGGAGGGCGGGGGGTGGGGGTGACTGGGTGGCGGGCACTTAGGGGGGCATTTGACGGGATGAGCACTGGGTGTTATTCTATATGTTGACAAATTGAACACCAATAAAAAATAAGTTTGTTATTAAAAATAAAAATAAAAATAAAATAAGAAATAAAAACAGAGACATTGGACTTAGATAACTTTTCTGTTTCCAGCAGAGAGAATCAACTTTAGCTGACCAAAAAACAAAACGGATTTTTTTTTCGAAAGACTCAAATGTCTTGGCCTGCCTCCCCCAGGACAGAAATGTTGCAAGACCTCCAAAAAAAAAAAAAAAAAAATGTTGTAAGACTTCTAAAGGATGAAATGGGCAGCCTCCTAATGAGTCCCCATGATCCGCCTTCTGATGTTCAGGCCCTTTTTAATCCTATCCCCTTGAGTATTTATTTATTTATTTATTTTCCCCTTGAGTTTAGACCTAGTGACTCGCTTCTACTGAATAAAATATGGCCAAAGGGACGGAGTATTTCCTGATATTAGGTCACAAAAATACTATGACTCTTGTCTTGATCACGCTCTTTCCCTCTCTTTCTCTCTTTCCATATTTTGCTCTGGGGGATATAAGTAGCTCTAAGCTTGGGGTGTGGAGGTAGATGACTTGTTTCTTTAGTTTCACAGATCTGTGGATAAAAGGAATCGTATCCAAGGAACCATACTTAAGAAACTATCTGAGGATCCTCATTGGCTCCTGAATCTGATTTATTTAAAGTGCTTTTGGGCTTTGAGCTGCTGTTGTAATCAAGGAGACTTTCAGGGACCTTAGGAAAGGCTGAGCATCTTCTGAACGTGGTAGGGGCATGAATCATTGGGAGTTCATTGGGGGTTCCAGGGTAGACTGTAGTGGGTAGCCACGAGGATAGTCCTCACTGAATCTTCACCTCCTGATGTTTATATCCTTGGGGAGTCCCTCTTCATGGATAGGAGCTGGTCCTCTTTTTTTTAGTGATGAAGCTTCAACAAAAGTGATGGGATATAAATTTCAAAATTAGGTCACAAAAAACTGACTCATCCCTGGTTCCCCCTATTTTTCACTCTCCTTCCAAACCCTAACTCTGGGAAAGGCAGATTTGAAGAAAGCAGGTCGGCCTATAGAGAGGTCCGGGTGGGAAGGAATTCGATCTCAGGCCACATCCAGAGAAGATCTTGGGCCTGTGAATATGGCCATCCAGGACATGGTCTTCCAACAGGCAAGCCTTGAGATGACTAGACTCACAGCCCACACTTGGATTGCTGTTTGGTGAGAGATCCTCAGAGGCAACCAGGTAAGCCTTTTATTTTATTTTTTTCAGGTAAGTCTTATTTGGATTCCAAATACATAAAAACCATAAGATAATAAATATATATTAACTTGCAGTGTTTGAGAGTAATTTATTTTACTATAATAGGTAGTTAATGTAAAGAAACAACAACCAGGGAGGATACTAGATCTGAACATCCTCTCCATTTCTACTACCCGGTTCTCTGTACTTCCTGGTGCCCGTTTTGGTAGAAATCACAGAATCTTTGGGATGCAAATTCCTGGGGAACTAACTGGCCACTAGTCGCTCAGTTGTCTCCTCGGGCAACATAAATGTGCTCAAAGTGCAGGACGTCGCTGCACCCCCACAACTACCATTGCTCATGGATGGGGGTAGGGAGCACTTACGGGAGGTCCTGGAAATCTAAGCACACACTGCCTGAGCATAGATACTAAAAGAGATTTCATTTTGAGTTTCTTAAAGGCATGTTTTAACAGTTGACATGAAAAACATCCCCAAATATACATTATGTTGAAATTTCAATATTTCCCCAACCTAACCATTTCTATCATGAATTTTAAGTCATGTTGGATCATTCAACTATGTGGTTTTTTAATTGCTTTTCACATGCCTGAGGAAACTCTTTCTTGAAGTCAGAAATTATTGCCACTTCTGAAAATATTTAATACAAAGGAATACCAATCACTCCTGATCTGTATTTCAGAGCCAAATACTCCTTAGGTGGTTTAGATGGAACTAATAATAAAATTAAGGAGGCTATATGGCCAGCCTTCTTCATCCCACAGGTAAGAAATTTTAACTCATCAACTTTACCACTTGAGACGCTTTCATGCTTATTAAAATGTTTATTTATAATTATTTGTAAAAACATGTAAGAACAATGAAAAATCTGCCAGATGATTAAATCAAAATACAATTAGTTTTCAGAGGATAAAAATTGTGCAATAGTCTAATTTGAAATCTGATCCTGTTAAAGTATTAAGAAACTCAGGATACAAAATATAACCAAAACAACTGATAACATAAAAAGATGGGTTGGGACAGAAAAGGGAAAGATTTGATTGAGGTTAAACTTTTTTGCTTCTAAAAAAATTGTGACATGGAGCAATAAAAACACAGGTGCAATAAAATATAAAATGTGTGGTTAAAAGAAAAAAATAAAAGAAAAGGAGGTTTAAAAGACCAAGGGAAAAACAACAAACGTCAAGATGTTAAAAAATGATTTTTAGAGTTTGAAATCTTTTATTCATTCATATGTGGTACATTTACTCATTTATTCATCAGGTATACATTCATTACGGCCTATTTTATGCCAGTCCTCTTGATAAATTCTGAGCAAGACAGATGCTGTAGTTGTCGCCTTGGTGTATTTTGAAAAATTTTTTTCTTAAAACAAATATCTATATTCTAAAAATATGTGAGCCTGGAGTGAGAGAAGCAAAATGGAAATCTAAGCAGTATATTTTATAAATGTTGAAACATGTCTGGAAATCGAGAGTCTTTTTTTTTTTTTCTATTGCTATATCATTGATGGCGCGATCTCTAGCACACGGTAGAGTGTGAATGCTATGACTAGTATTGAGTTATTTTTAGGAATTAAGTATGCAGGAAATGCTGCAGCTTATATTTAGATACCTTGGGGATGCACTAGTGTTTGATAACCTAATTGAGCTGAGCTCTGTTTAAAGAGAGCACACAAAGCATAATATGCAACTTCATATTCACAGACTTCTAACCAATGTCTACTTAAAATATTTCCTATTTGTTTTTAATATAGAAATGTCCTGACTTTTTTTAACATAGAAGCATGCATGTGTGTACATGCACACACGTGCACACATACACACACAAAAATTAAAAAGGAATTGAATTGTTAGCTTTCTGTGTGTGATGTGATGCTGCTCAGTTTCCTTCCTACATGGGTTCCACATAGTGACACTTTCAAAGACCAATAAGAGCAGAGAAGGTGTCCATTTTTCTTGTACTTTAAGGAAGCAACTGAAAAGCAAACACATAGGCCGTAAATAACTCATCCCAGTCGCCAATACTAAATCTAAGTGTGGGTTATTGGTCTCTAGTGCTCTTGCCACTCACTTATTCATCTTTATAGTCCATGGATAGTTGTTGGTCACAGCATATGTCAGACATTAAAGGTATGGGGATGCAGTAATGCCATGACAAAGCCCTTGTCCTCATAAGGTTTATAGTCTAATGGAAAAGACAGACACACGCGCATGCACACGCGCATGCACGCACGCATGCACAGACTACCGTGTAGTGTAGTTAGCACTTACTACTTTGAAGACCAACAAAACAAGGCCAGGGAATGGATAATGAGGGGGATGTGGTGGTGGCTCTTCTAGGAAAGTTATAACGGAAGACTTCTCTTGAGGAGATAGTCTTTGAAGAGAATCTGCATGAAATGAGTGGAAAACCACACAAAGATTGGGGAAAGAAAGTTCTAGAAAGAGCATTCAGGGCACACACTGTAACAAAAAATAGGCTTGACAGAGTCATAGGATTGCAGGTAAGGCAGAGGAGTATAGGACGGGGAGAAAGGAGGTCAGAGAAGGACCATATAGCACAGTGCACATAGACGTAGCAGCAAATACAAGGTTCTGCAGGCCATTGGCAAGTTTTAGATTTTAATGTCAGTGCGATGCAAAGCCATTGAGCGTGATGTGGTCATGGTCATCTTCATTATTATCTTGTGGCAACATTTCAAATTCAGCTTTCAGCTTTCATGAAGCTCAGCTCATTATTTTCCCCATTCCCTCCCCACAGAAGCTTTTATACCTCTGAATCCCTCTGTGAGTTTTAGAAATCAAGATTCTGTCCTTCATGCATGTAAGAAATATGACGCTTACTGCTGATTCCTGCTTCTCCCTTGCTTCGCCTGCCATGTGTACGGTGAGCTAAACGCGACCCCGGAGTCCCTGGCTTCTAGTCCTCGTGCTGTGACCTCCCTGCTGAGTGGCACACGGCAGGTCACTCAACCTTTCTGTTCTTCTCAGGTTAAGACAGAAATAACAGACAGCCCTTGTCAAGATTATCATTTACAACGTGCCACGTTCCTTACAAACAACCGATTTACAGATAAAGAAACTGAGAAACAGGTTGGCAAACTAATTCCCCTTGAATGAAGCATCGAGGAAGGGGTGGATTGAGAGTTTGAAGGTGATTTTCTCTCTGCAGGGGTGAGGCCTTTAATACGTATATTATCCTTTGAAATGAAGCTGTATGTGAGCGCGGGCCTTGAAATACAAATCAAAGTACTATGGTCTCCATCCTTTCCTTGCCATACTTGATGGGCTACCTCACCCAGGACGTACTCCAACATCCTAATCACGTCTGCCCTGGAGATAAAGAGGGAAGACCTCAGACTCGGCTCGACTAGTGCCAAACTTTTAAATGAATTACAGGATTTTGCAAGACACTTGTTTCATTTTGAGATGGAGTAGAGTGTGGAGGTTGCACATATAAATAGACGTGTAAGTACGTCTTAAGGTTAGTGGTTTTTTAATTTTTTTAAATTTAATTTTGTTATTATTATTATTATTATTATTATTATTATTATTATTATTTTAAGATTAGTGGTTTTTATGCTGAAGGTCACCCTTGGGCCTAGCACTTCCCTGGTGCAAGTCTCTTCGCCACGAGGCACATTAAAGCTGGAATCAACCCTGGGTGCCAACAGCTTCAGGTTAGTTAGTGTCCACTTGGCATCTCACTGCGTGTGCTCGTTCTTTATGCCCTTTCCCTTTTTTTTTTCTTTCCCTTCACCATTTTTCCCTCTCCATCCTGGTTTATTTTTAAAAACCTCTCCCCTACCTTCCTTATTCAGTTGTTTGTAATACTGACTTGGCAGATTCCTGAGCCTAATTGTATTTAAATAATACAATGTCATATTTTATTTGCCTTTTTAAGTTTTTCCTTAGTTCTCTGAGGTCTTTTTGTTTCTTACTTTCCCCATACTTTCATTTCTTCTCTCACCCCATTCCATTGAGAGTGGGAGCCACCTGTTACCTACCTTGGTGGTGCCATCTAAAATTATACCTTGTCACTCTCTTTCTCCTGATTCTGTTTTATTTTTCTCCTTAGCACTTATCTCTGCCCAACCTACTCTATGCTTATTTATTATCTAACTTTCCTCTTCGAATTGAGTAGGATTCTTTGTCTGTTTTTGTTCACTGCTTGCATACCAATCACTGTGGCATGCCTGTTACGAATGAGGTGTTCACTCTATTTTTGTTGAATTGGGTGAATCTAACTTTTTAAAAATTTCCAGAAGTACGTGCTCTTCTAATGTGAGCTTCATATTTTTCTTTTGCAAGTTATGTCATGACTTTCCTTCTCTGATGTAATGGTTTTTAATAGATTCTATCTGGGGGTGAATTTATCTTCATTTACATATCTCTGAATGTGGGGCAAATTTATAAGCATCTGTTATTAACTCAAAATCGAGTAGACATATTCTACTTACTTCCATGTCCTGTACTACCTGGATGTCACCTCTCTCTTCTCCTTCAACTATGAGCTGGGGTCCTGGCTCTTAAGGTTTCACCCTATTCAGTAACTTGAAGGAGGAGCAGAGAAAGCTAAGATGACTGGCAGCCATAGTTATGGAATTTTATATCTACATTTTTTTTTTTTGCCCTCTATGTCACATAAAATTCTGCCTAAGTGCTCTGCTTCACCTATCGAGTTATGAGCATATACTATCCAATTAAAGTACCTTAAAAATGTGATTCCTATCTTGGGACAAATTGATCACTTCCATGATGAGTTCATCTTGAAACTTGTGGATTCTTTTAATTTAGTATGGATGTGCATTTTCGCCCTGGCAATTTGTTGCTATTGGTCTTTAGTTTTTAGAAAGTTCTTTGTCCTGCCTTATGCTCTTGTACTGGATTGAATGGTGGCCCCCAAATGGTAAGTCTATGAACCTACGGGTTTCATCTTATTTGGAAAGAGGATCTTTGCACACATAACTAAGTTTAAGATTCTTGACATAGAATCACCCTTGAGATGAAATTATCTGGATGGAACCTAAATCCAATGACAAATGTCTTGCTAAGAGACACACAGAGTGAAGGAAGACCAAGGCCATGTGAAGAAGGAGGCAAAGACCGGGTTTTAGGCAACTACAATTGAAGAACACTTGTCGCCACCAGGAGCTACAAGAGGCAAGGAGGGATGCTCCCCTGTAGCCTTCAGAGGGAGCAGAGCCACCTGCCAATACCTTGTTTTCAGATGTCTGGCCTCCAGAAACTGTGACAGAGTAAGTTTCTGTTTGTCTTAAGCCATCCAACTTGTGGTAATTTGTTGTGGCAGCCCTTGATGCTAGCTATCACCTTTCCAGGGAAGGGGGCCACTCTCTCTTTGATTTGAATGAGCACTGTCATTATTAGAGAGCGAAGGCAGAAAGAAAACCAACGGAAGGTTCTGGTCACATGTGTTCTTTTGAAGTCCTTGCATTGAAATGTCAGCGTGACATTAATATGCCCTCAGGAAAGCAGTTTCCAAACAGAGTATTCCCTACTTTCCTTCATCTGCCATGCCTCATGCCAAATTAATCCTTCATTTGCTCTTTTGAAAAGTTTGTTCTACATGTTGTCTGTGTAGGCAACGGTGTTTGTGGAAAGGTCCATAAGACGTCCTGGATTCCATCTTCATTTTGTTGCAAATTATAATGTAGTTAGCAGGTTGTCCAAGCAATGAAAGTGGAAGAAAAAAAAATTCTTTAATTTTGAAGTTAAGCATTTTTTCTCCCCCATTTTAAACTCTTCAGTGGTATTTCAGGAAGGAAAAGAGTTTACAAACCTGTACTTACACTCATGTCTTTTTTGCAGGACCTTATTTTATTCTTGCGATCTAGGAAGATAGTTGATATGTTGGCTAACTTCTCCCCCCATTGTCAGTTTTGGTCCACATTCATATGTGTCATTAAACATAAGGATCATAAACATGACTTCTGGATCTTATAAAATTCCCATGCTGCTAACTAACATAGCAATTCTAATAGCAGACATTTTAGCATTGGTGGTTCACCACTTATTAGACATGCTCATCACCAGAGTTCCTCGCTACCTCTCTCACACTCACGGTGAACATCTCCAACCATCCTACGTTCCACAGAACTCATGCTTTGTGCGATGTCGAGGGCGATACCACTGACCGCATAGTCTACCTACACCACATGACAACTCACTGATTTCTTCCAGAAATCCCTATTCCACTGAACCATAGATTAAAATTCCTAGCAGAGGAGAGGTATCTAAAAAATATGATGTAACTACAAACATGTGATCTTATCAAACTATTTCTTTAACATTTCAAATCACGTAATCCAAATCACATACCACTACTGGACATCATGAACTCTCTAAAGCAATGCAAATGAACGGGAAGGCTATAGGGATGTTCCTCCAAAATGTCCCCCTGAAAACTGAGCTAGATCCCAGTCTGATCTAATCTAACCTCCTCGTTAATGACCTGGAAAAGGGTGGGAGCCCACAGCACATTAATTAAATTCACAGCTGTTTCTTAATTGAAAGGCGTAATACCTGCCAGCTGAGGACAGAGACTCTAAGTAGAAACAGGAGTATAGGAACTGTGTATACCCTGTCTGGAAAATAATCTAAGCACCAGATCCCATGGTTCGAAGATACTTGAGATGGTGTTCATTGTTCAGTGAGTCTCAGGTTGAAGATGCAAGTACAGGATATAATAATATTTTCAACCATTTTTTTATAAGATTTTATTTATTTATTCATGAGAGACACACAGAAAGAGGCAGAGACACAGGCAGAGGGAGAAGCAGGCTCCCTGCGGGGAGCCCGATGTGGGACTCAATCTTGAGACCCTGGGATCATGCCCTGGGCCAAAGGCAGACGCTCAACCATTGAGCCCCTTTAGCTCAGGTGCCCCCCATTAGCCCTTTTAAGTGACCAACAATCCAGCCTAGGAGAGAGTCACACAGAAGGACATCATGCGGCACACAGAGATGTAAGTAACTCCTTCAAACATATACAAATCTCTAGTTTGTATAGAGAGTCCCATTTAAAAAGTAACAAGAAGAGATAGCTGAAAAAAAAATAATGACTTGTTAAAATAAGAACATATGTGTGGCCTCATAATCAAGTCGAACTTGCAAAAAAAAAAATACTTGCAAGGGTGAGATCGCATGAACTTTAAAAATACTCTCAATTTATAGGTGAATAATATGACACCATGAAAGTGTAAGATGCTGGCTCAGGGTCCTAAAGCAAAAATTTGTCAGAACCAAGCTAAAGTTTAAGTGTCCTGACTACTAATTTCTGTCCTGGATCCGTGCACCCTAGCCAGAGCCAACTCGACCATCAGCATCAGGGGTGTGAAAATATCCTGATCCTAATATAGGGGATTCCTGGTAAGGAAGCTTTAGTGGGAAGTTAAGATTCCCCAACTGTTTGAAGGAATAAAGGAAGCAGAGAGAGAATCAATGTAGGGTGAATTTAAGAATGTTGGCTCTGGTATCATTTCTTCTCTGCACACTGTTTAGTGATAGGTTCCAAGCTGGCTTGTGAAACGTGGAGAAGAGCATCATACTCAGAATCAGAAGAATTTTGTTTAGAACCTTGAGCATTCATTTTGTAACGTTATGATGATATTCAGCTTCAAAATTTGCAAATTAAATCCCAATGAAATTAACTAATCGAAATTGCTGATCAAGGTCCATACCTGTATTAACCACTTACTAAGGTTATGGTTAGGATCCAATTAAAAATTATAAGAAGGATTCTATATGAGAGAAAAACGCAATTTTTTCTGTAAATTAAGATATGATTTGTCTGAACCCTGACTTCATGACATGCTCTAACTTTTGAAGCAGGGTCCATTCAACTAAGGTCATGATGCAGTGGCTTGTTTAGAAAGTCCATCCCGTAAAGGAGTGGATGGTTAGGGGAAGTAAATTAAAACAAAGCTAAAGAGATGTCTCCTCTGAGGTGCTTGGGTGGCTCAGGAGGCGAAGCACTGGACTATTGGCTTGGTTCAGGTCATGATCTCAGGGTCCTGAGACAGAGCCCTGCATCGGGCTGTGTGGAGTGTGGGGCCTGCTTAGGATTCTCTCTCTTCCCTCTGCTTCTCCCTGCCCACTCTGTCAAGAAAAAGAAAAAGAAAGAAAGAGAAAGAGAAAGAGAAAGAGAAAAAAAGAAAAGAAAGAAAAAAGAAAAGAAAACAAAACAAAACAAAAGAAAAAAGGAAAGAAAATAATTTGTTCCAACTCTCTGAAGAAAGTCCATGGTATTTTGATAGGGATTGCCTTAAACGTGTAAATTGCCCTGGGTAACATTGACATTTTCACAACATTAATTCTTCCAATCCATGAGCATGGAATATTTTTCCATCTCTTTGTGTCTTCCTCAATTTCTTTCAGAAGTGTTCTGTAGGGCGGGGGGTGGGTGTGACTGGGTGATGGGCACTGAGGGGGCACTTGATGGGATGAGCGCTGGGTGTTATTCTATATGTTGGCAAACTGAACACCAATAAAAAAATAAATTTATAAAAAAGAAAAAAGAAAAGAAAACAAAACAAAAGAAAGAAGAAAAGGAAAAAAAAGAAAAAAAGAAAAGAAAGAAAAGAAAAGAAAAAAGAAAAGAAAGAAAAGAAAAGAAAAGAAAAGAAAAAAAAGAAAAGAAAAGAAAAGAAAAGAAAGAAAAGAAAAGAAAAAAAGAAAAGAAAAAAGAAAAGAAAGGAAAGGAAAAGAAAAAAAGAAAACAGAGCGATGGCTTCGCTGGAGTAAGAGGCTCCTCTATCTAACATCGCTCAGAAGATAATGGGTTGATATGTGGTTGATATTCTGTGTGCATAACCAGTGAGAATGCTAAAGATTTCTAAGTCCACGGATTAAGCAGGCTGCCCCGGAGAAGTCAGCCCACCCTTAGTGTCTAGGATCTATAAGGTGTGGAGGGAATAGCAACATTTTACAACCAGGACGATCTGTGCTTGTTCCCTGGCGAGCTTCACCATCCAAGGGCACTGTGGCTGGGGAAGTCCGCGAGCTCTAGCTGTTTCACGTAAAGAAGGGACGATACTATTACTAATACAAAGAAGCTGTTGTAAGGATCAGAGGGCTGCATGCGCGTTCCAGGACACGGTGCCGCGTCTACATCATGATTACTTTCATACCTTATAGAGCAGCTCTGCGCAGTGTCCTCCCAGATGCGGGAGCGCATCCAGGTCAACTTCTGGGAGATTTATTTAAAACCCCGTGATTGAACCAAGCTGTCAGTGCTAATGAAAATAAAGGCAACGGGCACTGAATAGATCTAGTTATCAGTCCACAGATGACCCACGAGCGTACTGCGAGAAAACCCCGGCCTCACGAAATGACAATATGTTCAATGACTCCATAAGTCCTTTTTCATTTTTAATTTCTCTGGCTGTGATTTTTCTAAGTAAGTTAGTTAAAGGAACAATTCCAAGCTATGCCGAGGTAGCTAGGGAAAAGCCTGTGCAACTACCTTTGGCTGTGCTGTGAGTTCCATTAAAACCGACTTATTAAATATGGGGCAGGTCAGGTCCAGGGAACAATGAAAATTAGAAATAATGTGTCGGATCTTTCGAGCCACGAAATAATCACAGCCGTGATTTTCCCAAAGCTAACCGTTCGTTTGCACCCTAGCACTTATGAATCATTATGTTATTGTTTTTCTCTTAATGTCTGCTATGCATCAATGGTCATAATGGATGGAGATTGATGGGGAATTGAGACTTAGCAGCAACTTAGCAATTAAAATGCTCAACTGGTCTTTGTTCTCGTGTTCCCTGGTGGAAACGGCTCCGTTCATTAGTCTGCATGTTGATTATAGCCAGTGTGTGCTATCGATCTACGCTTCCCAGCCCTGTGATTGTAGGGGTATTAAGGTGCCATCGGCATCTCTAACAACTCATACCTCTGAATTTAATGCTGCTGACAATTATGCGAAGAAAAAAAATCATAGTCATATTTGTGCTGACTTGAGGATATCTAAGGAAAATTTCAAAACCCGCCAACCTCAAATTAGTTTAAGGAGATAAATTGAAAGCCTAAGTCACTTCATAGCATTGACATGATTCTAAAATTGTCCAGATCCTAAAAACGTATTTTCTCATTGACTTATTTTATAAATTTCAGGTGAGCTTTGTTTTTATATTCAATTATTAGCGACTCCATTACATTAGTTCGAAATTTCCCTCTTCTGTTCCCAACCTTTTCCTCTCTGTCGGGTAGCTAATGATGTGTAAAGCAGCACTTAGGTGTGCTGAGAGAGCATGTTATTTCAAAGAATGTGATCATGAATCTTTTTATGAAATAGCTTTTGAAGATACGGACAAATTATTCTGAAATATGTATGTCCATATAGGCTTTCTTGAAGCAGAACACATCAAAATAACTGTGGTACGAAGAACGAGGGTGTTTTAATTGACACAAAATGAAAACTTAGTTTGGATCACGGTGATTGAGAATGATTTCCTAAGACTTTTCAGTAAACTTTACCTTACATCCCAGGTGTTAAAGGTGAATATTTGAATCTGTTAAACTCATCAGCAGGACCTATAAATACTTTCACTTAGATGTTTGCTTTAATCACTGGACATTTTAACAATGCGGTTAATTTCTTGGGGCCCTGTTTTAACACCAGTAGTAACACCTACAAACTCTTAAGCATTTACCTTTCCTGGGGATGTGACATGGCCTCTGAACCTGTAACTCTGCAGGGAGGAAGAGAGAGATGAGACCAGTACTTAATTAGTTTTAGGATAATTTTAGATTGAAGTAAAAATTATGAATCTGTATTGAAGTGAGTCCTAGGCCCATATAAACAAGTATACTGAAATTTTGCTCTTTGCTAAAATTTAGGTGTTATTGTCAAGTCTCACTACCTTGTCTGCCTCTACAGAGGTGACAATAAATGATAAATTAGAATGTTTTTAAAAATATTGAAAATGGAAGCCAGAAGAAACACAATAAAGTATCATTCGAGAAGCAACGATGTCCTCTGAATATGGCAAGTGAACTACTGTGAACACAACAGCATATCCTGGTACTTTGAAAAGTCATCCTGTCAAAGAGCAGCCCGTGCATCAAACTGCTCTGTTGGATATAAGGTCAATTTATAAAGTTAAGGTAGCCCAAGTCATAGTTCACATTATTTAACATTACTTTAGGTTTAGAAAAGACCTCTTGCTGGTCTAATTCATCTCCTTGAATCACTTCATATGTCTCTAAAATATGCCGTCTGTTCCCTGGTTAGCTTGAATATGCTCTTGAGAGTTCTTTTTTTACTGGGTTTTAAATGAAATCATAATATACACTAAATTCCAGGTTATCATTACATCTTGACATGATCTGAAGTCCACAGCCCTCTGTTGTGCATCTCAGAGAAATCCACCCAGAGACGTTGTAGAAGCAATGTGGGTCTAGTTACGGGGCAGCCGTGGCCTCGGGAGGTCTAATTTGAGAGACATCTCAGAGCCTCCCTTTTCAACGACAACAACAACAAAAAAAATCACTGACTTGCATGACGCTGCTGGGAACCTTCCTTTCCCATCAATGAACTTGTCATATATATATATATATATATATATATATATATATATATATATATATTTTAGTTACAAAATTGTCTCATTTGAAGACGCTTGCTAAAATTACAATGTATTCCCCTGGGCAGAGAAATAGATGACCTCTCTCCCACCCATTAGGCAAAGGAGGAAAAGGGGGAGAGGCAAAGGTCAAGGCTGTTGTGCTGTAGATGGGGCGGAAGAAGAGCGGGAGACTGACAAAAATCAGGAAGTCTAAGGACCCAGGCATGATGAGGTGAGCAGGGAGGAGACTGAACACATAAAGAGCTTTGAGGTCCAGAGGAACAGGAACTGGGAAACATACCTTGCTGCCCTACAAGGAGCGTTTCCAGTATTTGTCATTTTTTTAGGTCCTTTCAATGCTGTGCTACCCCTGATTTTCAACTTTTCACCACGCAATCAAAATGTAGAAGCCCTAATTATCACTTAGAGCAATAGGATCTTTAGTACTAATTTTGTTTACTCAGTTTTAGATTACTATGATGACATTGGCTTCATCTTTTCTCGGGTAGCGATAGTGCTAAATTTCAGCCCATCTACTGCATAGTTACTTTAGTTCGAGAGTTTGGGCAAACACACTATGATTTAAAACATACTAAAAGCCTTCTTTTTGCCTACAAACCAGCACTGACTTTAATAATATTTTCTACTCTGTTATCAACCAAAATAAATTCTTTATTATTTCCTATAATTATTATTATTATATTAATATTATTAATATTATTTCCTCCACCTAGAATCTGACTTAAATTAACTTTTCATGAAAATAAAATGATTGTTTTTACTTACATAAATTTGATTTTAATTCATTATTTTTCCATGGAATTTTAACTGACCCTGTTTAATACATACTTACTTTCCGTTCTTAGGTACCAGTAAGAAGCAGGTGAGTATAAGTCAAAGGTATTGTTCAACCATACTGCTTTCTCAAAATAAATAACTCTGTATATAATAATTTAATGCACAAAGCTGTAAATTATAAGAGCAATTCTTATCTGGGAATCATGATGTTCACTCCAGCACTCATCTATTTCCTTTTCCCTCACCCTTTACCCCACTCTCTAGAGTGCAAGTGAAAGCCAGACTTGCAAGGTATTTGTTAAGATTTCCATCAGCTAAAAAGAATCAGAACCTCTACTAGTCATTTTTCATCTAACGTCCCTATCGTACCTTCCATCATCATGTCCTGGTAATCAGAAGCAAGAGTTACCTCCTCCTCAGCCCCTGAGACCCAAAACTCATGGACATAATTCCTCCTGTTGAAAAGATGTTACAATAACAATTATCCCTAGGATCTCCTTGGCAACAGGAGCTACTCTAATTGTCCCCAGAACCTTTGTACTTTTCAGTATTTTTATCTAGGTCCCTATACATTTTGTAGCATCCAAACTGTCCTCTTGGGTGTCTAATTTCTTAGCATAGTATTACATGAAGAATTATCTAATTATCCTGTCTCATTTTTTTTTCCCTAGATGTTCTAAAGATCATGGCTTCTGAGTCCTTAGCAATTTTTGTTGTGTGCTGGTTAATAAACGTGGCTCGCACTGCATCTAATGTTAAACTTCAACAGGGAGAAAATATGAACAAAGTTTAATAGGGAATGACAACATGGACCATTATGCCCCACATGTGTTTTCCCTGCTTTATACTGTATATTATCAATTCCACAGAGCTCTTTAGTTCTGATGAACCTGACTCCGCATGTACAAGTTGTAAGCTGCGTAATGTAGCTTTTCTTTTCAGTGATTGATCGTGAGCCTTAAAGTAGAGTCATGAAATGTATGGGGAAATAGAATCTGAGTTATGTAGCTGCAAGTAAGTACTTAGATAATGCAATTCATACAAAATTCACAAGAGAACTAATATAGCTAAAAGATACAAATCAGATCTCAGGCATTCTGTATAGGATAAATATTTTCATTGAAAACACATTTTTCAAAAAGCATTAGAGAAAGATCTGGTCTCTTAGCAGGCAGATCTAGAGAGAAAGGGATAATGTGTGTTGAAAACATAGGGGAAAGGATCCAGGAAAGGGAGCGATGGAATAGACTTAGGATATTACTTACCATGACATCGGCAAAGGAAAATAAATAGAAATAAGATCTGTGTAGTAGACAAGATAAGACATTTATGAGACAAGATTTTGAACAAATTTCAAAGGCTTACAAAGCATAAGTGTCCAGGAGAGGAAGGTGACGATAGTCTTTACAACAGAAGAGAGAGTGATTAAAATCAAAGAGGCAAAACATTATATTTGCCAGGATGAGAAATTATCCTACTGTTGAACAAATGATTTTAACTGTAGGATAAAAAATAGAAATAGTGAACAGGATTCTATAGTGATATGAATGAGAACAGAAGGTAATGTCAATCCAAAAGTTGTATTTTGAAGTGATTAAAAAAATAATAAGACTTCAACAGTGGAAAACATTTATCAAGAAAATATCATAAGCGGGCAGCCCCGGTGGTGCAGCAGTTTAGCGCCGCCTGCAACTCAGGGCATGATCCTGAAGACCTGGGATCGAGTCCCACATCAGGCTCCTGCATGGAGCAAAGATAGAGCGGCCAACAGGATATTGAATGTAAAGTACCTACAAACATACTGGGCTCCTGGCCGGCTCAGTCAGCGGAGCGTGCGACTCGGTCTCAGGGTCGTGAGTTTGGGCCCCATGCTGGGTGTAGAGACTACTTAAAAATAAAACCTTGAAAAATAAATGAATAAAGCAGCTGGAATCTAATAAATATTCACTTTTTTTTAAGCATTCATATAGGAGGCCTGGTTACATTTATTCCTGTACTACTGGGATTCATTATAAACCTACTTATACATTTGGAGCCCAAGTTTACAAGTGAAATAAGTTTGCTCTGTGTTTTTGACCAGAACAAGGATGGAATAGGTCTGGGAAATCTCTTGAATTAATTTTCACCATTTAAACTTCCCTGGGATGCTTTTCTCCACCTGAGTTCCATGCCTTCCCCCACCTTTGGATACTGAGATGTTTCCTCTTTTCCAACTTCCTCCACCTATGCCATGTCTATACTGATATTTTATAGACTTGAGGAAACAGCTATACCAATCAATTGTCTTTTCTATCCACTTGGATTGTAAGCCTTTTTTTTTTTCCTCCTTATCCCTAGTTTGGTACAGGAGTACACGCTATATACCAACCTTCTGTCAAATAAATGTTTAAATAAAAACAGTACGAGGTGGAAGGATAAATTCCCTACACTTCCTGAGTGCTTAATGTGTGTCTATCTGTGCTTGGTACTTTACACAAAGTATCTCATTTAAACAAAGCTCATGAGGGGAGAATAATTTTAATGCCATTTTATGCATCAGACCAGTAAAGCACAGAGCATCAAGTAAGTGTTGCCACGTGGCTACGATGAAGTACACGTGAGATTCACACACAAGCTGTCCGCTCGAGCCCGGCTCTTATTGCATTAGTGACTATCACATGTTCTTTCTTTATCCTTATGAGGGCCGCTTAACCATTTTTAGAGTTAAGTGGTTGGCAGGGGCAAAACCTATGTTAGAACATCACACATCATAGAATATATACGTGGGCTGCATTAGCGGCTTATTACTACTATATGGAATCGCCAAAGACTTGGAGACTTAAAACAACATGACGCTATTATCTTAGACATGTGGAGGTTGTATACCTGACACCGATTTCCTTGGGCTAAACTCAAGGTGTATATTCCTTCTGGACACTCTACGGGAGAATCCATTTCCTTGCATTTCCAGCTTCTGGAATATTCCTGGGTTGTGCCCCTCTATCCACCCTCATGGCGGGCAGTGCAGCCTCTCCTCTCCTGTCTGCATCTGCTTCCACGGCCCTGAATAGACTTGGGGTGAGCCTTAAAAGAAATGAGAGAGCAGGGGAGGGAGCCTCTCTTTTCTTAGAGGATGAATATTACCATAAAAAGGAAGTTAGTATAAACATGAATGTTAAAGGCATTGCTGATGAGGGCTGGGGGCGGGGATGGGGAATAGATGGTTGGAAGGTAAAGGAGAAGATCCTTGTTATACGATGGCATTTAGCTGATTGGTGTCTTTCCAGTTCCGTCATGTGGAAGGAGGAACTGGAAAACTATCAACTTGGATATTAAGCTGAGGTTTCTAGAGTGTTGAAGGTGTGATCTGGTTTCTTTTTGCTTTTTATTCCAAAATGCTACAGGGAAGAGATGGAAGAGCTGGCTGGAAGAACTGTTAAGTCAAAAAAAGAGAGAGAGACAACGAAGACTTGATGACATGGGAAATTCTCTATCTAGATTGTGAACAAAGCTAAAATGAGGAAATTCACTATCAGGAGAAGGTGCTCTGGAGTGAAAACCAAGGGTAGCTGGACAACCCTTTGCTAGCACCTCAGAAATATCAGGACCTCTGAGTTGTGCACCACACGGAAGGCTCTTTGAAGTGCCCAGGCACGTGACTCACGGATCCCCTCAATCTTCCCAGCAGAAGCCAATATAGGAGATGCGATTTTCCAGGAGGAGCCTCTTGTCTCATAGAGGGAATTTCTGTGACAGATTCTTGAGTCTCATGAGTTTCTGGAAATGTGTTACCAGCAGAAACACTGACCATTTGGACTGAAAGAGACAGAGAGAGGACAGAATGAAAGAAACCTGCCGAACTCCTAAAGAGCTATAGGCAGAAATCAGGATCCTAAAACTACTCACTGGTAAACACGTATTACTCTTCAGGCATCTCTCCAAGAGATGAACTATGAGCCCAGAGGGTGGAGCCACAAGCCACAAGGATTATATCCAGTCCTTGGAACCTAATGGAATCCATCTGCTGGGATTTCAGAATGGCTTGGAACTAGTGACTCTTTTTTTTTTTTAATTAAGATTATTATTATTCTTATTAGAGCAGGTTTAGTTTCACCTGCTCTCAAGGAAGGTACAGATCTTTTTTTCTTTTCTCTTCTTCTTTCCTTTCCTTTTGTTTTCTTTTTTCAAATGGGAATGTCTACAGCTATAATCGTATCCTACCCAACCATTATATTCTGGAAATAGACAACTTGTCTTCTAGTTTCACAGGTCTAAAGAGAGGAATTGCACCCCAAGATGGATTACTCCCAGAATCTCACAGATACCTGACTTAGATTACATGACTTGGGACTTCTGAGCTGATGAGGCTTAGATGAGATTTCAGACTTGAGCTGATATTGAATGCATTGAGGCTTTTGGTACCCTGGGATGGGGTGAGCATATTTTCATGTGGGATGGGTATGAATCTCTGGAGCCCAGAGAGTGAAGTGTAGTAGACTGAACAATGGCTTTTCCACATGTCCCCATCCCTATTAGGGATGTACCCTAATCCCTGGATACTATGAAAATGGTACCCAACATTGATAGAAGGGTCTTTGGAGATTTGATTAAGTTAGGATCTTGATACGGGAGGATTATCCAGGATCATCTGGGTGGACCCAATGTAATCATAAAAACCTGTTAGAGGAAAGAGGATCAGAGTCCAAAAGAGCAGGTGTAAGGACAAAAGCAAATGTCAGAGAGAAGAAAAGATGCTACACTGCTGACTTTGAAATTGGAGGAAGGGGACATGAGCCAAAGAATGCAGGCAGCCTCTAGAAACTGGAAAAGGCAAAGAAAAACCTAGCGATCCCACGAAAAATACAGGCTTGCCAATGTCTTCATTTTAGCCTAGTGAAACTTATTTTGGATTTCCAACCTCTAGAACTATCAGATAATAAACTTAATGTTGTTTTAAGCCACTAAGTGTGTGATAATTTATGACGGTAGCAATAGGAAACTACAACACGGTCAGCGAATTGTCGGTTTTATTTGTTTAGCAATATCAACATTATTTTTCCCTGCAGACTGAAATTAAAACAAAGATAACAATGAATGTCCATTCCCCCTGAGCAGTATAGATCTACCACACAGACTCAAGTCTCTTCCCTGCAGTCATGATATTCCTTCTAATTACAAGGCACAGCATTAGAACGCGGGAGATAGCACAAGAAAAATGCATCTGACTCTTAATTCCTGCTAAGGTCATGATCTCAGGGTAGTGAGGTCAAGCCCCAAGTTGTGCTCTATACTCAGCATGGAGTCTGCTTGTCCCCTTCCCTACCCCCCCATCCCTCTCCTTGCTCGCTTGCTCTCTGTCTCTCCCCCCTTTCTAAAATACATAAATCTTTTTAAAAAAATAAAATTTACCTGTAATTTCTTTTTTGATCCATGGGTTACTAAGAAATGTATTAGTGAATCTCTAAATAGTTGGGGTTTATTCCACATATCTTCCTGTTACTTGTTCTTCAGCTAATTCTCATGTGGCTGGAGACATGCTTTATATGATTCCAATTCTTTTATTTTTATTTTTTTAAGATTTTATTTATTTATTTATTCATGAGAGACACACACACACACACACAGAGAGAGAGAGAGAGAGAGAGAGAGAGAGAGAGGCAGAGACACAGGCAGAGGGAGAAGCAGGCTCCATGCAGGGAGCCTGACGTGGGACTCGATCCTGGGTCTCCAGGATCACGCCCTGAAGGCGGCGCTAAACCGCTATGCCACCGAGGCTGCCCTGATTCCAATTCTTTTAAATTTGTTGATATTTGTGTTATATTTCAGAATATGTTATAACTTGGTGAATGTCCCTTCTACATTTGAAAGAAATATTTTCTGCCATTGTTAGCATATTCTATCAATTGTAGTTATGCCCGTTTACTTGATAACGTTGCTTAGCTTCTATAACCTCATTGATATTTTAAATCTACTTGTCTGTCAATTAGTAAAGACATATCCTATTGTCGTTGTGGATTTTTCCACTTCTCCAGTGGGTTTTTCCACTTCTCCAGGCAGTTTTTGCTTCATGGATTTCAAAGCCGTGATTAGGTGCATCTACGTTAGGAGTGTTTTTGTTTTCTTAATTAATTCAATCAAGATTGAGACAAAAGAAGCAGAAAAAGATGAAACAGAAATGGGACTTATTTGGAAGGAGTTTTTTTAAACCAAGATTTCCTTAAAATCATTTCTAGTTCAATAGTCTTTCAAAACATCCGGACAGAAATGTATTTTAATTATGAGGAATGTAATTCACTTAACAGATTGACTCCCACTGAGTTATGAATGGTACAGAACTGGGTGTAGAGAAAGCAGTAGTGAAGTGTTTAAGATATCTCTAGGTGGATTTCCTTCTTAGGCTTGCTTCATACAGGAATTCTCCATAGATCAACTGGCTTTACTGTCCATAACCATGTGCCTGGCAGAGGGGCGATGGCTGGAAAGAGTATTTGCATAGAGAAAAACTGTATATAAATTATCTTCTCAAATCAGAGACGCTAGGAAGCACTGAAGAAGGGAATCGATGGGTAAATTCTGGGTTAATATTTCTAACCTTTACAAATAATCTCTCTTCTTTTTCAGCATATATAGATCCCTCTCTGCCAAACAGTATTTTATTTATTGTTTGAAAAGCTTCAAAGACAACCTGGCCAATTTTATTCCCAGGAGGTTGGTTCACCATCTGCTCCAGCAGTAAAACTTCAGAGCTCTTGGTAAATATCAGTCCCAGGCTCTGTCTACACAGCAGCAAAAAGAAGCAAAGAGTTCATAATGCTCTAATTATTTTTGGTTACCAAATAAGAGAATTTATTGGGAATACATTCTAATTCACATTTATTAATTGATAATAATCCTAGTAATTAAGTATTAACCAAATTTTGACTTTTAATGGTGTTGTGTGACAAAAGCAGACTTAAGAGAGGCCTTGCCCTGAAAAAAGTCTATGCAGTTAGAATAATCCTATTGTATATTTATTTATCTAACAAATATTTACTGAACACCCACTATATGTCAGGCACAATTCTGAAAACGGGGATAGAAAATTAAATTATATGTGCCTTATTTTACCTTCTAATATAAATATATTCAACAAGCAGATAGACGTCAGTTGATAGCGGCTAAAGGGTTAAAAATGATGAAGATATTCTTCTGAAAGATGGTCAGGAAACGTTCCTCTGAGGAGGTAACATTTTAATAGAGATATGAATAATGTAAGGGAGTGAACAAGGGGAAAAAAATCATCCCAGGCCAAAAGAGTAGCTGGTCCAGAGTCCAGGAGGCAGGAGCCCATCAAGCATTCAGTGTGCCTCATGAAAGGAGAGCACTAAGGGATGAACTCCAAGGCACCTGGAGGGGGTGGGAGGATCACAGCGCCCGGGGCCTTTTATGTTCTGGTCTACGACTGACAGAAGATCATTGGAGAATTTGAGCAAGGGAGTTATTTAATCAGGCAGTCCTTGGATGTTTTGGAGGGATCCCTTGGGCTGCTGAGTGGAAAACAGACTATATAGATAGGAGAAGCAGAGAAAACAGCCGGGAAGACGCAGTGTAAGATCCAGTGAGGGAGGGTTGGGGGCCTAGCACAGCTGTAAGTAGAATAAGTGAGAAGTAGTAGGGTTGGGGATCTTTTATGAAGAACTTTGGCTAATGGGTGGGATATGCAAGAGAAGCAAAAGGCCAGGGTAGGGTTACCAGGTCACGGCCCGGGGAATGGTTGGGCCAGTTACTGAAATCGATATATCAAAAGTGATATGTTTATCTAAAGGGGATGTTGATCAGGCAATTTGTAGGATTCTGGAATTCAGGAACAGAAGCCCTGACACCATTAAAACAAATCCGGGAGTCACCAGCATATAAATAGCATTTAAAACCATGAGAATGGGCAGAAAAGTGAGATCTGAGGTTGGAGCTGTGGATGAGCCTACTTTTGGTTCCCTAGAGCACCCCATCACAGGAGTGAAGACAGTCTTCTGGGGTAGAACGAAAGCAAGAACACGTGGTCTCCTGGAAGCCGAAGAACAAATGTGTTCCAGAAGAAAGAGGAAGTAATTAGCTCCAAGCGTTTGCTCCTTAATGCTTTCTCTCATTTTATTTCAATCAGAATCAATATGAGGAGGGACTAATAAGCACATGTTATGTGTGGAAGAGCTAGAAAATTAAGTTGAAGTAAAAAATAGAAAATTCATGAGAAATACAGGGTTACGCATCAGGTTTCCTTGTCATAACACCTGGAATCCACGCAGAAACACCCACCTTCTTATTCATAAGGTCACCAGAGCTCATAATATAATGGCCCTCAGATGAGCCACACGCATGACTATGTATCTGCATTAGTTGCTGTGTTAAATGACAATAACAGAATCATTTTCCTTTCTTTTTCCATTTCCTGATTATCAGCGACACGGGTAATCCAATGCATTTAGAAATGAATCATTCTCTCTAAGAAACAAAAATAAGTATGGGACTCCCTTCCAAAGGTGCTGTGTTTTGCCGATTAAAGGGGGAGAAATTTAAAAAACAAAGGGGGGTGGGATTTGAACTTTTATATATTACCTAAAATTTAGAGTATTATCTTCATGCGAAAACTACTCTGTGACGGTAAATTGACAACAGCTTAGTCTACATAGAACACAGAGGATATTGTATTCCATTTTCTCTGATGTTAAAAGAGTCAAAACTAGTACGTTCCCCTGATAAACACACTGTCTCTCTATCCCCCACAGAAGCTAGTCTGCGCAAGTTAATTGCTTGGACCTGACAGTGCAGAGAACAGCATTAATAAATGGGGTGTACTGGGTTGTAGAAAGAACAGATGTGCGTTTTCTGCTCCACTGTACGGTGAATTAATTCTCTATCTCTCCATTTATATACTGTAGTCACCATTGAAGGCCTGTGTTTAAAGACTCTATGGCAACTCTTCATAGGGCTCTCACTAGGACAAAAGTCTCCAGGGGCACTTAAAATATCTCCTTTAAGATAGAGTCCTTTGTTGGAGTGTTGGGAAGGGGGGGCGTAACTTGCAATGCCACTACAATATGATGTTTGTTTCTGGTTGTTCTAAAAACAAATAACAAAAAACAAAAAACAAAAAAACAAACAAAACAAAAAACCTCTTGCTTACAGACCAACTGCCTGGAGAAAGTAGAACTGTGTAATTACCTACAACTTTGTTCTCATGGAAAATGTAGTTGAAATACATTTTGTAATAAATTTTGCCATTTGGGGAACCCTGGGTGGCCCAGCGGTTTAGTGCCTGCCTTTGGCCCAGGGCGTGATCCTGGAGACCCGGGATCGAATCCCATGTCGGGCTCCCGCTGCATGGAGCCTGCTTCTCCCTCTGCCTGTGTCTCTGCCTCTCTCTCTCTCTCTCTCTCTCTCTGTGACTATCATAAATAAAAAAAAAATAAATAAAATAAATAAAAAATAAAATAAAATAAAATAAAATAAAATTTTGCCATTTGATTTTTTTATGTGACGCCAAGGATGCACATCCTTAGACTCCCAGGAATATAGCATTAGTTGACGGTTCAGAAAATCCACCCATGAAAAGAATGCACATACTTAAATATCACACAGAAGTAAAGGTGGTGAGTGGGTTTTTCTTTCTTTTTTTTTTTTTTTTTCTTTTTTTTGGTCAAAGATTTCATTATTTGAAGCTAAATGTCATGCAAACCTCATGTGTACTTATTGCTTCTCTGGGCAAACGCCAAAGTCTTGCAGATAATAAACATCCTGAGACTCTAGTACGAGACAGAGTTAGGGATACGGGAACATATTTCCAGCTCCTGGGTTGGCGGCAAGTCTCGGCGCTACTCTAGCTCAGTCGTTACAATGGTTTGGTGTAATGGTAAGAAGCTCTGCTTCTGGAGGGTTCCTTCCCTGATTAAGATTAAAGTTCCAGCAGCGGCTGGGTGAGCCGAGTTGGTTGAGCATCTGCCTTCGGCTCAGGTCATGGTCCCGGGGTCCCAGGATCGAGCGCCGCATCTGGCTCCCAGCTCAGCGGGAAGTTTGCTTCCCCCTCTCCCTCTGCTACTGCCCTCCCTCGGTTGGTGCTCTCATTCTCTCTCTCAAATTAAAAAAAAAAAAAAAAATCTTTAAAAAAAGATTGTTTCCTTAATTGTAAACAATAGAGAGCGATTGTACATGACTTGTAAAGATGAAGGACATGAAGTCTCTAAATTGCTCGGCACAGTCCTCACATAGAAAGCTCTGTTAGGGGGATCCCTGGGTGGCTCAGTGGTTTAGCACCAGCCTTTGGCCCAGGGCGCAATCCTGGAGTCCCGGGATCGAGTCCCACGTCGGGCTCCCTGCATGGAGCCTGCTTCTCCCTCCTCCTGTGTCTCTGCCTCTTTCTCTTTCTCTCTCTGTCTATAATAAATAAATAAATAAATAAATAAATAAATAAATAAATAAATCTTTTTTAAAAAAACGAAAGAAAGCTCTGTTCATTTTATTCATAACCTATGAACCAAAAACCTGGTAACCAATGAAGAAGCACATTGCTTCCCATGTGGCATGGCCCAGGTTACATAGACCACAGGAGAAAATCTAGAATTTAAACCCAAGACTACCTATCTCCAAATACCTATAATCCCCACACGTATGGGCCACTTCACTGTACACAAAACTAGGAATTTGCATGCAATATTTCACGCAATTAAAAAACAAATACTAAAATAAATAAATACATACATAAATAAATAAATAACAAATACTTGTGACAAAGGTATAATATTTCCATTTATCGTTGAGGACCCCACAGATCAAATGTGCTAAGTAATATCTCTCAAGCTGCCAAAGTTCATAGCAACGGGAATCAGAACCGTATCAATTACAACGCACACTCTTTGGGGGAGGGACCCAGGATCAGATTCTGTGACTAGCGCATAATGAGCATCCATTACATGATTGTGGGATGAATGGTCCCAACTCCAAACCTGAAGCTTGTTTCTGTTTCATCACTTTACCGTCGTCCTAGAAGATCTTTGCTTAAAGTCATGCTTCCCTGAGTCTTACCATATGTAGGACTTCAAGCCAGTAACCCAACCACCAACCCAAATCGAGTTTTCAGGGTCACCACCATCCTGCAAGGGTTCAAGGTGAATCTTCGGTTTCACATTTTATTATTGGTTAAACAGCTTGTTTTGAGAAAGGGGAAAGGCACCTCAGCAGACTCAGATCGGCACATATGTGTAGGCCCCTGGAAGGACAGGGCATCTCCCGGACATAATATGGGTTCTGATCCGGGGGCACCAGACAGACGAGACTTCAACTTTGACCAATTTGTGGAAATCATCTAGAAACGCCAACTGCCAATCACACTGACACTTTACGATCTGATACATGTGGCCCTTTTTATTAGGGGAGGAAAGTACCCAAAATGTTTAAAATTAGGCTCAGATACAGCTGAACAGGAGTCATTCCTCTAGAATATTTGCTTGACCAATCATGGAAAATTTGACTCCAATCCTGACAACCATTGAACTCCCACATAACATAATTGGCTTCAGTAAATTCAACGTACTGCACTTCGCTCATTTTATATTAGCGACCAGCAAATTTAACATGATGTCAACATGATATGAGTAGAAATGTACATTTAAACATAATTCTATATCTGCGTCCCGCAAGTATTGGAAATTTTAATAAATATTTCATTTTGCTTATTTTCCTTGTAGATGTTGTGAGATTCCCCCATCAAGGAAAAAAGAAAAAAAAAACTTCAGAGAGTTATTTATAATATTTTTGAATCCAGACATAAATAAAATGGTCTCCAGAGTCAGATGCAACTGTGCGTTAGGGAAAGGATTCTCCGCACACATCTTTTATTTTTCAACTCGGCCTCTGCCCGATTATTTGCCAAATAATAATGAGGCAGAAACAAAGTTCAAGTAAGACAAAATAGACTAGAGCTGTGGAGGTGAAATTAGCTTTCCTACACTTATGGGCAGCCGGGAAAAGGCCTGATATCTTAAGACTCAAACTGGCTAATTCCAAGGCACAGGATGGATGAACTACCGCCTCCGTGGAATGTCCATGAGGCAAGATACGGGCTTTCTGTGTGAGGACCGACGCGTCGTGGAGAAAGAAGGCCGGAAGCACCACATTCATCCGGCAAGCGCGACCTAAGGAAAATAGGAAACCACACCCGCTGAGAAAGCATCTCCTACGGAAGATCCAGAAGCATTAGGAATGCTAGAGAAACACAGTTAACTCTTCAGCTTGTACACCTCCAATAATCACAGAAACAAGGCTTTGTCTTTTTTTTTTTTAAAGATTTTATTTATTCATGAGACACAGAGAGACAGAGGCAGAGACACAGGCAGAGGGAGAAGCAGGCTCCATGCAGGGAGCCCCACGTGGGACTCGATCCTGGGACCTGGGATCACGCCCTGGGCCGAAGGCAGGCGCTTAACCGCTGAGCCACCCAGGGATCCCCAAGGCTTTGTCTTTGCATATGTCTTGTATGTTACTTTCAATCCTCATTTAAATATGTTTTCGTAAAAATTCCACTCCATATATACAGCTGGCATCAGTGTCCCACGAATGCAGCGGGCTCATTCCTGCTCCCACGCCCTCTCTTCCTGCCGGTCGTGGGAAAACCCTGGCGGGCCTGGGGTGGGACATGGTTAGGACAGACGCTAGATGGGAGAATGGACCTGGACCCAGAATCTGCCCTGCCTGTGTCGGCTCCGTGCCCTTGGTGGTTTCCTCAAGCTCTTCCCTCATCCTAACACCTTCCTCTATTTGGAGGCAAGAAACAAGAGCACTTTGGCTTCCAGGAGGGTTAGCAGTAGCAGACGTGGAGGACGAATGGCCAGTTGCTGCCATTTAGGGCCTGGAAATTCCCAATCGAGGTAAAGATTGGTAAGAAGGAAACAAAACAAGAAAACACCTTTTTAAGATTTTCTGGCCCTCACCCCACTGCTCCCAGTTCCAATTCTGCTTCCAAGCTGGGGAGAAAAAAAAGAAAAACCAGAATCACAGAGGGGAGCGGGGGTTGGAGGAAGGTACTGATTTCCAGGTACAAGGCGAGGAAGGACGACGGGGTCCAAGGCACACAGCGCCGGAGGCCAACACGACCGCAGGATGGGAGACGCATGAAGGAGCAAACTCTGTGAGTTCTCATCACCTGGAGGACATCTTCCCGGGTTTTCTCTTCTTCTTCCCTTTGTCTTAAGAGGATCTCTACGAGAAGGTGGATGGTGGCCCCACCGATTGCGGTGACCAGCCCATGACACACGTAGAGCAGCCCGTCATGCTTACACGCTGACCTGTGTCAGGTGAGTCACAAATGACTTGGGGAGGGGGTAGGGCTAAGCAAGCTGGTAAAGAAATGTGGAGCTTGACTCTCTGGCTGTCAACGCCCTGTGGGATCTGGGGATGGAGGGCGAGGGCATTGGAGGCCGCGGTCCAGCTGAGCTGCAGGCGCCACTTGCCCGATGCTGACTGCCAGGTGTTCAGTGGCAGAGAATACGTGCGAAGAGCCCAGGTTCCCTCAGTCTCAGCAAGTTTGAGAAAGATCACGAAGCTGACCTGACCCTACCGCTTCCCATCCTAACTCCGCAGACGTAGGCTCTGGCCTGTAGCAGCTGGTGCCGCGGGAAGAGGCCGTGAAACCCCAACAACTGTGGGCATCCTTGGGCCCAGCGTGACCCATCAGGGCTCAAAATGCAGTTCCCTCTTTACCAATAATACAGGTATTTTTGATTTTTAATTTTTAATTTTATTTTTTATTTTTTATTATTTTTTATTTTTTATTTTTTAATGAGCCCTGGATCTTAGAATCAACTCCAGGGAGCAAAAGAATAAAGAGAAACCATCCTATATTTGATTTTTTAGCTCAAAATGATTGCAAAATGCCTAAGTTTCCCTGGAAGGTCTTGCTTGCAGATCCTCATCCTGGATAACGCTGGGGCTCAGGATAGAAATTAAGTTCAGTTGTGAGAAAATGAAGTTACTTTTTCGTGCTCTTGGGTTCTCAGCCTGTGAAGTCTTGCGTGTTGTGCAGACGCAGCTCTCCCGGCCGCCCGGGCTGGGTGTGATTACCGTCCAGCCGAAGGACGAGCCCCGTGTCTGAGAGCTGGTTACCAGCCTAACACACATGCAGACTCTGGGACCACCTGGGGCAACTGCCACCTGGTGACGGGGTTCTCGCACACGAGGGTATGGAAGGGGCTCACACGCACTGCCCCATACCCCAGAAATACAGAGTCCTTAGTTTGGGTGGAGGGCAGGAGTCCAAGATTGTACGTGAAATGTTGGGTATTTGATCCGGTTAAGCCATCTTGGCAATGCTGGTTCTCGGTAGAAAGGAGAGAGAGAGACATGCAGACAGACGACAGTACATGAGCAAGTGTTAAGATGATCACACGTATGCAGCATCGGTCGTCATGTCATCGTCACCCTCCAAGGAAGGACAGGATCTCTTGCAACACGTTGGAGACCATCAGCAGCTAAGTCACACTGGGATCGCGCTGTCCAGGCACCTGCCTCTGGAAGCCACCGCCCTGAACACAGCGGTGACTGGAGCTCACATGGGACGCGAGCATCATGACAATGTGCAAACCCCTCACGGTCGTGATTGTTTCACGAGTGCGTTGCGATAGGAAAGACAAGTTGACTGAACATATAGTGACTGTTTTAGAACAAATTTGAGAACCTAAAGTCGCAGGTTAGCGGGAAAAATAAGGAGCCTCAGGGCTGGAAAGGTGCAGGGTGCTGTCTCCAATGACTCCGTGGAAGTCAGCCACCGGGGCACCGGCCGGAAGACGGGTGATCCAAGCACTTAGCAATAAGATGCAATGAACGGGGGTGCGCCCGCCACCCTGTCCTCTCCTCGTGTCTTCTCTAAGTCGCACCTCCTTAGGGACAGAAGGTCTTCTCCAGGCTGAGTCCGGCCACAGAGACATTTTCAGCATATTAACACAATGGTACTAGTCTCACAGTTGCTCAATGTTGCAGATTGGAGTGTGTGCGTAACAACCGCCTCCATTTACCCAAGCCTGTCCCAGTTTTAGGCCTGCGAGTCTCACATCCCAAGATGATAGAGTCTCAGTTGGGCCGGGATACCTGGTCACCCAATTCGCGAGACAAAATATTGCTTGTGCTGCAAATGTTCTTCTTGTTCTTCTTGCCCAGAAGAGAATGAAGACCCGTGCGACGTTGGCAGTGACGTTTCAAATCGTATTCATGAGGTGTCTTTTTGGACTTTCTGAGCACATGACTTTTCATCCGTTTACCCAAAGCACCCATCTACCTTGGGAACGGCCGACCAGCTGATCTTTGGGGAAGTGAAAAGTTTGTGGGTCGCAGTAGGAGGGACCCTTGGCGAAGGAACGTGTTGTGTTTGGCTTCCAGTGTGTGACCCACCCAGGCTACGGGGACAATAGTTTTGCCATCGTCGACGTACGATTGCTCATCCAGTACGCGTGCATCCTTGATGGAGGAATTGCGGGATTGCTGTGCTGCCGCTGTAGGTCACTGAGATAGAGGCTGAAGGACATAGGCCTCTGGCAGAGAGATGGTCTTCCCCCGACCTTGGAGAGCCAGGTTAGTCCCGTGATGGAGAGTCTACGACGCTGGGCAAGGCAAGAAGAAAAGTGGGGCACAGAAGGGAGACGAGTGTGAGTAGGTCCCATCTCCAGGTCACTGAAATCGTGCTCCACAGGGTCAATGAGGTTAAAATGTGCAGAAAATGCAAAGCTGGTGTTCCTCCCTAATCGGCTGCCGTTTCTTTTCAGACCCCACTGACGAATACAGCAGTGGTCCCTCTGTAGGCCTGGACTCCAGGTCAACCCATTGCTGCAGCCCGTACCCAGGTGAGGCTGCATGGGCCTCACCCTCGTGCTCCCAGAAGCGCCCGGTGGCAGCTGGATCCCAGCCCTTAGGCAGGTGCACACAGGTCAGGAAGTGACCCCGGCTGCCTCTTCTTACTCTAGTGTCAAAGGCTCCGCCCAAGGACAAGCACATGCTTCACCGACCTTACACATGGTGTGCACACAGGCCCCGCTTTCCATGCCACGGGCAGAGCAACCCCTTCTAGATAGCTCTCCTGAACGCTGAGTGTCAAGAACCCGCTTATTTCTGCTCTGGGGGCTTTACACGTTCGGGTTCCTGATCTCCTGAGCTGCTACCAAACATGACTTTGCGTGACACTGCACCTGGGGTAGGCCCCGTTGGCAGCTCATGGGAGGGCTGGCATGTAGTCCAGTTGCACTGCCGAGGACAAGGGGACTACCGAGTCCCCATTGTGTGGTGACAGTTGAAGAAGGAGAGTAGCTCACCATGCAAGGGGTAAAAAGATCGAGGGACCTGGGGGCACAGAGGGCCCAAGGCTGCAGTGTCCCCAAACCAATGCACGTCTTGGGTGCATTGGGTGTCAATAATCTGTAAAGATTTGTAATAGAGGCAAGGAGGGTGTCCCGTCCCCTGGCCAGTCTTGGGCGGCCTCCGGAGTGGTACGATAGTCTCATGGGTGCACATCAGCAAGCAGCGGAAGTCAAGGGGACAGAGGGTCCCACAGGACATGATCAGGGTCAAAATAATGAGCATAATGAGCCCACCAGTCACACACTCCAGCACTACAGGGTGGCAGGGCTCCGATGACCCAGCTCGGACTTCACCACGCCAGTCAGACGACACCACACTTAAGGAAGAGAGGAGCCTGAGAGTCATGCTGCTCTAAGTCAAGGCCACTGCCATGCCCCACGCCCCATGCACATGCTACACCTCACTTGCCGGACGGGAGCAGGGCAGGCGGGGATCTCAGAACCCGAGACATGGAGGAAGGTTGTTCCAGAAAGACTGACTTCTACCCCAGGGGTCTACGTGGGCCATCAGCTATGGTTAAGCTCCACCCCAAAGTAGACACGAACTCATTCACCTTCCACTCTCCAGAGGGTGGGTGTTCAGAAGGACCCAAAACAGAAACTACTCTTCTTTGGTCGTCCTTGAGCGTCCCGAGGGAAGCCAAATGCAGATTTCTAAAGCTCTTTGTATACGTGGCTCCCGCCTGTCCGGGAGGTTGCCCTACAAAAATCTACCTCTCTTTGCCTCCTTGAATTCCTCTCTCCGACTCTTCAACTTAATGAGATGTGGGTCTTCCTGGATCTCCTTTTCCTCCACTGTTGTCTGGAAACCACCTTTAGGAGTTAGGCAGAGGCCTACGAGGACCCATGTCACTTGTTCCCTTCTCTAGGGATCACCAGCTTCCTCTGCTTATTGTCTAAGCAAATGAAGATAGTTGCTTCAAATGCCTTTCCCCCCCTATTTTTGTGCGTGGTAGGAAGCCAAATACCATTTTCTTTCCTTGATAGACAAGCGTGGGAACCCTAAAACGTTACGTAACTTAAAATGCTTATTTTACTGTGGACAGCAGAGGCTTCGTGCACAAAAATAATTCATTAGAATTCTGCTAACTTTTTGTGTTTCTGTAAAGTGCCCTTTTGTTTACACGTGAAAAATGTGAGTTTTCTACGTTGGTGCCTAAATACATAGGTGGCCAATGGTTTGAAGTGACTTAACGTCAAACACAAATTTGTACAAATATTTTCGTACGCTTTTGGCAAAGTCAAGCTATGTATTTTAGGATGATGTTTAGGCTTGTAATATGCAAAAAAAAAAAAAACCCTTACAAATTTCCATTTGCATTTTTAGCTGTTCTTCTATTCTGGGAGAAAGAAACAAAGAAACAAAGGGAAAAAGCTAACTGAATGGCTGGAAAGTTTTTACAGAGAGCTATTAAGACTCTAAGTGCAAAAAAAAAAAGACTCTAAATGCATCATCAAAAAGCATTTTCCATTTTATTACGTTTATATTTCTTGACCCCAGAGCCGAGCCCATTGTCTCTTTGGCTGCTAGATTCCTTAGCTCAAAGCGATCAACTAAGCAACCACATCACGTCTCTACGTTACATCCAAGAGCCAAAATAATTCTATTGAATGATGGGGCTCATGGCTTATAATAGGCCAGATTTTACTGGTAAGGCTACCGTGGTAGGAGGAACTCTCCGATGGCCTCCAGGTTCACAGCTCCCGTGCACACGCCCAGGATAATCCTTGCCCCTTTCGTATGGACGGGGTCTGCAAATACGGTTGACGTCACCCCTGCAATTAGTTTTCATTCTATGCAATGGCGAAGGAGCTTTGCAAATGTGATTAAGTCACTGATAAGCTTGGTTTTGAGTTAGTCCAAAGATAGAGGATGCCAGGTGGGCCTGACCTAAATCCGGTGAACCCTTTACTAAGAAGGTTTGTGGGTTTCCTGAAATAAGAAAGATTCTCTTGTCCTAGAAGTAAATGGTTATGTTATGGGAAGGCCTATGAAAGACTTGGGAAAAGGCCACGTGATGAGAAACTGTGAGGGTGGGCCATAAATAAGAAGACGGGAATCCCAGTCTAGACCCAAAAGGAATTGAACATTCCCGGCATGCCCACGAGCTCTAGAACAGGGTGCAGTCCAGCCGAAACTTTGATGAGATTATAGGTTCGCTTTGTGAGACTCTGAACAGGGGACCCAGTTATGCCAAGACTGGATGTCTGACCTACAGATACTATGAGATAATAACTAAATGTCATTTCAAACCAGTAAGTTTTTGGTATTTTGTGATGCAACAATTTATAACTAATACAGCTCTCTTCGTTAGTAAAATATTATTAAATACCTCTACTGGTTTGTAAGTAGCTTTTCCTCAGGCTCCTGAGAAACCCCCACACCATCACCACTCAGTCTTCCAGGATATCACTGTTCTTAGATCAATGGACACCCCTACAGCTCAGAGACTCCAGGGCCCTGCTTCCTCCATATTGCAGTTTCCCTTCCGATTGGCCAGTCATCAGGCCGTACTGATTGCTAAATATTTTTAGTATAACATTCAATATAGTATATGTGATTTAGTTATAGACTGTATTTTTAATATATAATACATTACTATATTATCTGTCTAAAAGGTACGTCCAAGAGTTGTAGAGCTTGTAGGGTATAGAACGAGAGGAGTCCCTACCTTCATGGAGATGACCCATGAGCTCAGGAAGAGATAGGAAAAAAAGGAAGATCAAGTTACCAAATAGATTTTTGACAAGTGTATAGTTATTTTTGATAAATACTATAAAGTATTTTGTATTATAGTATTTTGATAAATACTATAAAGGACACTGACAGGGTCTACATGACAGAAACAGTTGCTCTATACCCACATTGCCAACGTAGTTTTCTGAGTTGCCCTATTTCATCACAGCTGCCTTTTTGGCCCCTTTTCTTATTTATAATGATGATGATGATGATGACAATGGTTACAATGATGATTATATATAATTTATATATATTATATATATAAATTATATATATTATATATTATATATTATATTATATGAATTATATATAATTATAATTTATATATATTTATATAACTTTATAATACTTTATATAATTATATATAACTTAATTTTATATAAATTATATATAACTTAATATTATATAAATTATATATAAATTATATATATAATTAAAATACAATATTATATAATTATATAATTAAAATATATAAGATTAGTATAATAACAATAACCATCACAAGTACGCAGCTGTGTTTTTTCTGTGCCAGGTATGGTGACCATTGCTTACCATACATTGTCTTTTTCGATCCATCCCATACCTCTGTGACTCAAGTTCTCTGTAAAATATTTTTTTAAATATATTTCACACAGTGTGATATTCAAAATATTTAGCAACCAGTATGATATAGTTACTGACCCCAGGGGGTGACGAAGAGCAATTGGCAAGGAGAGAACTTCTCAAAAAAGTGAACTTAGAGGTAAGACCCAAAGAATGGAAAGGAGCCAGCCATGAAATAATCCATAAACGATGAGGTGAGAAAAGCAAACCTGGTCGGTTTATCTGACACCATCCAAGCCATCGTAAGGAGTAGAGTTTTATTTTTAAGCGGAAATGAAAGCTTAGGTGCAAAAAACTGACCTGACTTACGGATTCTGTTCACTGTGGCCTGGGCCCTGACCTCTATCAGCCAGCCAGGCCGGGCCGTCTTCCCAGGAGCCAGGCCTAGGAAACTCCTCTATCCCTATTTCTCCATGCGCCCGCCTCGTGGTGCGCCCATGGAGCCTCTTGGAAGAATGAAAGATAGCTAATCTGCTGTTACTTGTCTGACTCTTGACACCCCACTTTTTAGGGAAGTTTTAAGTCAACCCATACAGCGTTACGGACCCACTACATCTCCAAGCATATTAATGGGGGGTCTTCTTAGTTTCCCATGTCCTGACCTCTCAGGGAAGCTGAACAAGCTGTGTTAGTACAACAACAACAGAAGAAGGTCAACTGGGTTGCTACCCAGCTATTAACGGCTACGCTCCCCATATTCCTTCCAATTTTACACCGTCTCGATTCCTCACTTGGGGCTAGTGTCTAAATCTGGGACACAGAAGGGTCAGCACGTGCCCCGGCAGGGTTGGCAGGTAATGATGGGTTTTAGCTGAGCAGTGAGGATGAGCACTGGAGACGCTGCCAGGTCCTCCTGCCAGGTTCCAGCAGGAGCAGCCCCTCCATGGAATGTCCTGCTGAGGTCTGCACGACAGCGACACCCGCTTCCCGCCCAGGGCTCCCCGACCTGGTTTCCCCAACTGTGCTAATTTGTCGCTGCTGCTACACCTCCTTCCTCACCAATTCTCTGCTTCCTGGCTCCTCTTCGCACTCTGTGATGATGATGGAGAAGGTCGCAATGACCATACAATCACGACCACCGCAAATACGCATCTACTGTCCCAAGTGAGGTAATAGAGGCTTCACGCATGGAATCCGTTCAATGATGCTGTGACTTGAATGCAATCTTAAGCCCATTTTACTGAGAAGAAAATTGAGGCCTAGAGGCTGGAAGACCTCATAGCTTGTGAGAAGTGGACCCCAGATTGTGCTCAGAATGTTCTGACCTCAAAAGCCGGGGCCTTGACAGCTCATTCCCTTCTGGACCACGAGGGTTCTTATCCCTCAAGTGACCACTACTTTGACTTACCTTGATGCACTGATAGCTTCACGGGCAGTAAAGCGTCCAGCTCCATCCACCTCACCTGGGGAAAACCCTTTCAGGGCACTGCCCCCGAATAGGTTTGTTTCTGTGACTTACCCATAATGCGTTACCATTCCTTCTTCCTGGAAGGTCCCTAGGATAGCTCATAGCTCATAGATCCAACGGGAACAATGGCATGAAAACTTGGCAATGTATACAAACTGAGTTATTATTAAATTACTTTGTAAAGGCCAAAAGAGTGTTTTATAAAAGGCAAGAAGGGTATTGTTTAGTTGATTAATACCCACATTGTTCCCAAAAAAAGGATTTAAAGCCATTAGAAATGTAATTTCAACTAAACCTGCTGTTCTTTAACACAGCCTTAAAAATAGTAAGGGAACATTAATTGAAAAGAAATTTATGTTATTAAGTAATGCTGTTTGGATTTTCACTTGGTCAGAAGTGAATTATATTTGGATTGTTTAGCCAAAAAAAAAAAAAAAACACAATGGTTTTGTAAAAATCTGGTTTTCTGTAGCCATGATGTTGAGAATGTTAAAAAAAAAATAAAAAAATAAAATAAAAAAATAAAATACTTTCCATCTTATAGAATCTTCTGGATTCTATAAGTAATTGGTATTTGAATATGAAAAAGTCTTCTCCTCTTCTAAACCGTGGTAAAAAGAATATTCACATTCATTTTCCACAGATGTTTTGAATTTCCTTTAAGTTATGTACTCATTTAATCTTTTATAATTGGCCTATTTTGCCTTTTCCCCCCCCCTTTTGCTTACGTATTTGTCATAGAATAGCATGACAGGAAATTTATGCTTCTTAACAGCAGGTATGTATTTCGAGGCTACCCTTCTAATGGATGCAGACTTCAATGAACAAGATAGCAATATTTTTAAAAGTACAAGTATTCAGGTTTCTTCTATCTGCAGGCTGACCACAGTACCGACTGGACAATTATATCAGTCCAAATGAGATAATTCTCTAAATGATATTGTAGCATCACACAATTGTCCAATGATATTCAAGACGAACTTTTCTTGTTCTTGGACCAGATCATCTCTGCATCTTTAGATATTCATGCACACAGGTAACGATACACCTCACATTCTTGTCCTCAGAAATTCCTTTGTGAATTAATAGATGGGAATTTTCTCAGTAGTAAGCTCCAGATTTACAATAAATTTAAAATGTAGTAACAAGCAAACATAAAAATAATAGTAAAGCTCATTTTTTTCTCAGTTTTAATGGCAATGTTATATTTTGAATGTATTTTGATAAATCTATTTGAAGTGTTCTCCTGTTCTGTAAACTGAATTTATTTTGACCCATCATTTTTTTTTAAAGATTTTATTTATTTATTTATGATAGACGTAGAAAGAGAAAGAGGCAGACACAGGCAGAGGGAGTAGCAGGCTCTATGCTGGGAGCCCGATGTGGGACTTGAAGCCGGGACTACAGGATCGCGCTCTGGGCCAAAGGCAAGCGCCAAACCGCTGAGCACCCAGGGATCCCCTTGACCCATCATTCTATACTCTAAGGCATAAGAATTGCTATATGCAAATTATATGTGTTACAAATATGTGTTCCCTTCTATTTTCTTCTAGACATCCAAGCAATCTTGTTAAAGACTTGTTATAGCTGAAAACATAGATTAGAATGTTGATGATGATGGTTTATTATTATTTTTAATGGAGGGCATTTTGGAAATATTTGTTAAAAGACAGGACAGGGGGGCTAGGTGGCAGTGAGAAGTATAAAAATTTTCTTAATCACATTGATTTATATTGTACTAATCTTTGTATACACTCGTGGAATTAACAGAAAATCCAACAAAATGATATTTCAGTTTATTATAAGTGTGCTTAGTTGCATAGACAGGAACATAAAATTTATGTGATTTTTCTTCAGAAAAATATAGATTCTTGGATTATAGTGACTTAGACAGTAACATAAAATTTATGTGATTTTTCTTCAGAATAATATAGATTCTTGGATATATAGTGACTTGGGTATGCTTACTTTGTTATTTGTTTGTGTACATATGTGAGACTGTAGGGTTTCCTTTTTTTAAGATTTTATTTATTTATTCATGAGAGATGCAGAGAGAGAGGCAGAGACCCAGGCAGAGGGACAAGCAGCCTCCCTGCAGGGAGCCCGACGTGGGACTTGATCCCAGGACCCTGGGATCACGACCTGAGCCAAAGGCAGATGCTCAACCACTGAGCCACCCAGGTACCCCTGGGGTTTACTTTTTTATTAAAGTAATTATACTGGCATTTTCCCCATAATTTTTCAATTCTTCAAGACAGACTTACATATAAAATATTAAGTAGCAAAGTATTTCATGAATGTCTGCCTTTTTTATAATAAATTTATTTTTTTATTGGTGTTCAATTTGCCAACATACAGAATAACACCCAGTGCTCATCCAGTCAAGTGCCCCGCTCAGTGCCTGTCACCCAGTCACCCCCACCCTCCTGCCCACCTCCCCTTCCACCACCCCTAGTTCGTTTCCCAAAGTTAGGAGTCTATGTTCTGTCTCCCTTTCTGATATTTCCTACCCATTTCTTCTCCCTTCTCTTATATTCCCTTTCACTATTATTTATATTCCCCAAATGAATGAGAACATACACTGTTTGTCCTCCGATTGACTTATTTCATTCTGCATAATACCCTCCAGTTCCATCCACGTTGAAGCAAATGGTGGGTATTTGTCATTTCTAATGGCTGAGGAATATTCCATTGTATACAGAGACCACATCTTCTTTATCCATTCATCTTTCGATGGACACCAAGGCTCCTTCCACAGTTTGGCTATCGTGGACATTGCTGCTAGAAACATCGGGGTGCAGGTGTCCCGGCGTTTCATTGCATCTGAATCTTTGGGGTAAATCCCCAACAGTGCAATTGCTGGGTCGTAGGGCAGGTCTATTTTTAACTCTTTGAGGAACCTCCACACAGTTTTCCAGAGTGGCTGCACCAGTTCACATTCCCACCAGCAGTGTAAGAGGGTTCCCTTTTCTCCGCATCCTCTCCAACATTTGTGGTTTCCTGCCTTGTTAATGTTCCCCATTCTCACTGGTGTGAGGTGGTATCTCATTGTGGTTTTGATTTGTATTTCCCTGATGGCAAGTGATGCAGAGCATTTTCTCATGTGCATGTTGGCCATGTCTATGTCTTCCTCTGTGAGATTTCTGTTCATGTCTTTTGCTCATTTCATGATTGGATGGTTTGTTTCTTTGGTGTTGAGTTTCATAAGTTCTTTATAGATCTTGGAAACTAGCCCTTTATCTGATACATCATTTGCAAATATCTTCTCCCATTCTTGTCTTTTAGTTTTGTTGACTGTATCCTTTGCCGTGCAAAAGCTTCTTATCTTGATGAAGTCCTAATAGTTCATTTTTGCTTTTGTTTCTTTTGCCTTCATGGATGTATCTTGCAAGAAGTTACTGTGGCCGAGTTCAAAAAGGGTGTTGCCTGTGTTCTCCTCTAGGATTTTGATGGAATCTTGTCTCATGTTTAGATCTTTTATCCATTTTTAGTTTATCTTTGTGTATGGTGCAAGAGAGTGGTCTAGTATCATTCTTCTGCATGTGGATGTCCAATTTTCCCAGCACCATTTATTGAAGAGACTGTCTTTCTTCCAGTGGATAGTCTTTTCCCCTTTATTGAATATTAGTTGACCATAAAGTTCAGGGTCCACTTCTGGGTTCTCTATTCTGTTCCATTGATCTATGTGTCTGTTTTTGTGCCAGTACCACACTGTCTTGATGAATGTCTGCCTTTTAAGATGATTTTGGTTAAAAAATTTTTGGTTAGGGGGTCCCTGGGTGGCGCAGCGGTTTATTTAGCGCCTGCCTTTGGCCCAGGGTGCGATCCTGAAGACCTGGGATCGAATCCCACGTCGGGCTCCCGGTGCATGGAGCCTGCTTCTCCCTCCGCCTGTGTCTCTGCCTCTCTCTCTCTGCATGTGTGACTATCATAAATAAAACTTAAAAAAATTTTTAAAAATTTGTTGGTTAACAAATTCACAGCTAAAAATTTTTTTAAAGATTTTATTTATTTGAGAGAGAGACAGAGCAAGAGAGAGTGGGAGCAGGGGCAGAGGCAGAGGGAGAAACAAACCTCCCTCTGCAGGGAGGAGGGAGCCTGACGCAGAACTTGATCCCAGGACCCTGGGATCATGACCTGAGCTGAAGGCAGACATTTAACCAACTGAGCCACCCAAGTGTCCCTCATAGCTGAAATTAAAGAGATAATTGCGTCTATTTCCAATTCCTTTATGATCCCCTTTCTTCTTCTAGAATCCTCGTGACTACAGTGCAAAGATGGTTTATATCAGTTTTCCTTGTTTTTATTCACTTTATTCTATTTCTTTTGCTTGAGGTAAATGCTACTGTTCATCATAGTTGTTTCCAATTATCCAATTACTTCTCTTTTATAAGTCAAACTGATAAGGGTAACTTCCTTGGGTTCTATTGGAAATTTGTCGAATCTTAATTATTCGTGTTGGTAGCAAAGCCTTCCCTGTAGACAACAGAATACTGCTTGGCATTGATCAAAGTGGCTTCTGGGGACAAGAGATGATTTCACTGTGTCTCTTGCTGCCATGAATTCATGTGCATAAATAAAATCAGACTAAAAGAAGACTAAAAATAAGACTAAAAATATCTATGAAAAGTAACACAAATGACTAGAAATGCAGTGGGTGGTTTCAGAGAGCAGGGTAGTAGTTTAAAGTATCTGTGAATGTTCAATGTACTTAGTGAAAGCATGGGCTCCAGATCCAAACTTTTGGACTTGAGTTCCAGCTCCACCACTTACAAAGTGGGCAATGCCCCTAAATTCTCTGAGTGTAATCAGTAAATGAGGGTAATTTGAGGTACCATGGACTATTCTTGGCACCAGGGGTCTAGCAACAACAAAGCATAATTTATGAGTTCATAGAACTCACATTGGGGAAAGATTATAAATAAATAAAAATACAATTATGCAAGAACAGAAATAATATAGGATAAAAGAATAAAGGGAACGCACTGGAGGGTGGGGAGGCTGTCAATATTGTAGAACACGTGGTTGAGGAAGATCTCACTAAGAAGATGGGATCTAAAGGAAGTCAGAGGACAAGCCATGTAGATATTCTGGAGGGAAAAATCATTCTAGGCAAAAAATAGGAAAAGGAGAGACCTGAGCCAAGAACATGTGTGCAAATAGTAGCAAAGAAGCTAAAAAAGATTCAGCAAAATGAGACCAAGTGGAAGTAACAGAAAGGGAACTTCAAGAGGTAGAAGACAGTGAGTGGGATGGTAGCCAATCATATAGGGCCTTGAGTCAAGGTTAGGGTTTTGATTATTACCTTAAGTGAGATGAGAAGCCATTGGAGGATGTCCTGTAGAGCAACAACATAAATCTGGTTGTTTTATAGACTTGCCCTGGCTTACATGTTGTAAAGGACTATAGGAAAGAAAGAATAACAACATAAGGGTGATAAGGAATAATTGTAGCTCCAACTACTGCTATGACTCAGTGGACATGCTGAGAAATAGTTGGATTCTAGAGATAGTTAGAAGGTGGACATAAATGATTTACTAACATATTGACTGAGAAGGAGAGAAAGAGGAGGTATTTTGCTTCAGCGTCTGGAGGGAAGAAATTGCCATCTACTAAAATGATGATGATTAGAGAAGGAGCACTGTTCGTGGAGCAGTTAAAGGACATAATACTTTATGGAGGTTAAGGTCGAGATGCCCATTGGTAGGTAGTTCCTTACTGAAGTCTGAAGTTTCTCACAGAGGAATGTAAACTTGGAATCAGTATGTGGCTATTATCTGAGGTCATGACACTGAACGACATTCTTTAGGTAGTTGTGTTGATAGATTAATGGGGCCGAAGAACTGAGCTCTAAGTCATTCCAACATCAGAAGTTAGAGAAGATCATGGAAACCACCAAAGGATGCTGAGATGACATGGCAGGGAAGAAGGAGGAGCACTTAGAGAATCCAGAGGATTAGGGAATAAGGCACGTTTCTTTATGCTTACGGTAGAAAGCAAGGAGAATTTTGGAAAAAACGGTGGGGACAAAAGCACTGATGGAGTGGATTCCAGAGAAGATGGAAGAAGAGGAACAAGAGACAGTAGCTCTTAGCCTCTGTGTGTGTGTGTGTCTCTCTCATGAATGAATAAATAAAATCTTAAAAAAAAATAAAAATTAAAAAAAATCTTTTTAAATTCAGAGATTATTGTGAATCTTAAATGAGATAGTACATATAAGGTAAATAGAATAGAGCCTGTCATGTAAGAGCTCAGTAAATATTAGCTATTGTTTATTATTGTTATTGTTAAGTATTCTTTAAAATCCTTTTCCATCGTTGCCTTTTCCTTCTCAATCTCTGGAAAACTAAGCAATTCCAGGAGAAAATAAATAGAAATCTTCAGAAGACAGAGAAATCACCTAGACTTGTGATGACTAAAGTCAACTGAGTTGGGGGCCAGGAAATAGAGACATTCAAAACCATGAGTTCTCAGATAATCCAAACTCTGCTTTTTTGCTATAGATTTCAAACTTTGCTGCTTCTGACACTGTTAACCGCCTCCTTCTCCTTGAAGCTCTCAGGTCTCCTGATTCTATGACAACTTGTGACTGGTTTTTTTGCCTCACTGAACATTTCTCTAATTTGTCTTCTTCCTCTCTGGGTGTAGATTGCTTTTCCACCATCCTGTTTTCACTCTTGGTCCTTTCTCTCTCTCCTTCAATGATCTCGACATCGGGACCAGCCTCACTTCGACTAGGTTCGCACATGAAAACCTGTTCTTAACCCTCATCGGCTCTTCCTACTTGTTTCACTGTTAAAATGGAAACCCTTATCATCTTATTTGGTGGCTACAAAAAACAAAATCCTATCATTTCCAGCATCTCTCCTTTTCACTCCCTTCTCCAACCCAACCCCTTGTCTTGCCCTGGAGCAGTCCTCCTCTGTCTGTTTGTCTAAGTGTCCTGGGCCATGGCTGATTCCCAAATTGATGTTTCTAGCCTGATCCTCTCCCGCGAGTTCTAGACTCATGACACCTCCACTCAAATGTCAAATTTGACATATCCAAACTTGCAATTCCTTGAGGTCCTCTGGCACAGTGAAAATAGCACCTCCGTTCATGGGCTACGCCAGTCTCGAGCTCTGCAGTCGTCTGTGACCATTCTATTTCTCTAACATCCTCCCTCCAGTTCCTCGGCCTATCTTTCAATTGCACTCTCAGAATGCATCCCCACTACGCCTCCAGTCTGACCATCTCCCACCATTTCCACCGCCACTATCGTTATCTTTCCTCTAGCTTACTGAACTATCCTCCACGGAAAACACGTGTTCGCCCATAGCATGTTGTCTCCTCCTGCGAGTGCAAAGAGGTTGTTTTTCTCTACCTGCTGTGATTTGCCTGGCAAGAGAACTATTTGCCGATTATGATTTGTTTCATTTTCAGATGAAGTCACGTATTTGTAACTGCTGAGTCTAGATCTACTTTTCTTTTTTTTGGGGGGGGGGTTATATTTTATTTATTTATTCATGAGAGACACCAAAAGAGAGAGAGAGGCAGAGACACAGGCAGAGGGAGAAGCAGGCTCCATGCAGGGAGCCCGATGTGGGACTTGATCCTGGGACCCCGGGATCACGTCCTGAGCTGAAGGCAGATGTTCAACCACAGAGCCTCCCAGGCATCCCTAGATCTAGTTTTCTTTCTTTTTTCAATTATAGAAGGACTTGTTGATGTGTAGGTGCCATAAAATGGAAGGAACCTATAATACTAGGTGGAGAGTTGCCTCAAACCACAGCACATTCCTCATGTGTCATTATCCAGCCTAATACAACCTCTAAATTGATCTCCTTGATCAGCTCTTGCTTCCCTATCCCTATAGACTACTTTTTAATAAAGCTGACAATTGCCCTCTAACATGTAAAATATCATTATCAGTTTACTGTTCCAAAGCTTCGAATGCCTTCCCATTATACTTTGAATAAAATCCAAAGCCATTGCCAATGCCCTCATGGCCCTGGGTACATGATTTGGTGCCTGCTTAGTTGAAGTCTTTCCATACCTCTTCCCCTCATTCTTTCTCTCCTCCAGCTATCCCCGACTACTTTGACTCTTCAGGTATGACTGGTATGCTCCTGCTGGAACCAAAACCAAAATGCCATGCCTCTTCTTTCTGCCACCTACTTTCTGGTCAGTGCACCCATTGGCAAAACTTATCCAGAGCTTAGCTGGTGAAGAAGTCTGGAAAATGTTGTTTGCAGCCTTCTCCTTTTAATAGTACAGAGAAGAGAATAAATGAATAAGTGTGAAGCTAAGAACCAATAAACAACTACCTAGTGCCCTTGGCATAATATAAATTGCACAATAAATATTTATTGAGAAGGCAAAATGAGTATGTCCTCCTCAAAGTTTCTCCTATTAATCAGCACCTGCTCATGAGAGTCTGAATAATACAGGGAGGCACAAGTAAATGGCAAAGGAGGTGATGATCTGAGAACTGCATAATAAGTCGGTACAATATTCCTGAAAATTCATACGAAGCAGGCCAGTACAACGAGACTCTCTCATTACCGGAAAAAGTGGCTTTGCAAAATTGGACACTCATATTCAACAACCCCTCCTGGAAAAGTGAGATTTGGTGCGGTCCTAAGGCTGGCATCTCAGGAACACCACCTGGCAGGGATGATGGGGCTGACGTGAGAGCCACAGGGCATGAACTGAGGCAGAGCTAAAGGACGGCGACCAAGGAAGGAGCAGGAATTGAGCCAGACCGGTATTAAAAGTCAAGCATCAATTTCATTAAGTAGGCAGTGAGGCAGAAAACGGGAACCAGGCATCAGGACAAGAACGGGTCACCAAGGGATAGAGAAAAGTCTCAAATAAAGGACAGGGGGGCACAGCTCTCAAAAAAGTCCTGTGGTTCTGGAACGTCGCTCACCATCGTGTTCAGACGGGGGACTGTGCTTTTAAACTCTATTGGGGGAAAAAATAAAAAAGAATAAACTCTATTGGGGGAAGAGCAGACATGCTGTGAAATTAGGAGAACATGTGGCAGGAGAAATATAATTTGTGGTTATTCTATTAAGTTCTAAGAACTACAATAAGCGCTTTGTACGAATGCATCGTCTAATCTTCAGTTCGCAAAACCCCCCGACGTTATTCACGGCCTCAGTTTTACAACAGAATCATGATATCCAGAGACATCAAGTCACTTTTCCCAAGTCACAGAATTTAGTAAGGGGTACAGACCAAAGCAGATAACGACCTAATTTCACAGCCCACAATCTTCCCCAGTAGCTATATGTCCTGGTAAAAGCTACCGGCATCAGGCATATTAAAACTATAGGACACGCACATACACACACACAGAGGGAAGAAAAACCATTTTATCAATAATGCAAAAATATACTCACAAGTGCCTTTAGAACATGTATGGTGAACTGATTTATCTTGCTAATTAAATTTCCTATATTAATATTAGAATGCACTTTTTGCCCAGCAGCACATGCCAAGCAATGAAAAGCAGTGCAGGAAGGCAGAAGCGCGATGCTGTTGGCTGGTGGGAATGCGCCCTTGGGACGATGACCCACAGAACGGTGTACACACGGCTAATTGAGAGAAGGCTGCATTTTTCTACTTTTGTCTTATCAAAGCAGTATTCTTTTGTGTTAGATGTATATTGATGATAAACCGCCCATTGAAATTTTCTTCGTGCTCGTTATCACTCTTATGAGCTTTAAGAAAAAAACCCACGAAAATACAAAGTTGAACTTTCGAATTCTACCGTGGAGATACTGCAATTAAGTGCTATCGAACCAGCCTTTGTAAAAAAAAAAAAAAAAAAATTAAAGCTGTAGAAAAACACATCAGTTTACGTCCCACCTTTTCACTCCTTTTCTCAGTGTGTCATGGATTAAAAACAATGGGCTATCTCTGAACTGAAAAGGCAGCATTTCAATCAGCAACACCTATTTACAAGCACATTTTTCTGGCACAGACCAAGAAGAAATACAATCGAAGGGCCGAATTTTACCCATGATTTAAAGATGTAAATTTTTGAAGTGACTTAAAGGAATAAGGTATTTTTCTCTTTAGATCTTGACAGGACGTAACATTTTTACCTGAAAATTTCTTGTTATAAAAAGCTAATGTATGTAGCAAAGAATTGTGATGGTTTATGCTCAATTTTGGTCTCCCCTGTGGATTCCCTCATCCTTTAATGGAACTGCTACCCTTTACTCTTCCTCCACGGCAGTGTTAACATCTCCAGAGCCCTTTCTCACCTCTTTTCAACCCACAACTTGAATCTGTCAACCATGGGGCTTGCTCTCCCAGAATTCCTAGGTGCTGCATATTTAAGGAGTACCTGACCATCCTTACCTCATTCAACCTCTCCAAAACATTTGACTATTAACTATTAACCATTAACTTCCCTTTGAAATTTTCCTCCTTTAAGCTCTGTTTTAACATCCTTTTCTGGTTTTCTTGCTGCTTTTCTGATTGCTCCTCCACAAAATCTCTTGAAGCTTCCCCCTCTTTCTTTGTCAATATTCAAAGTGTTGCTGTTCAATGAAATCTACTTCTCAACTCCTTGCTACAATTCTTTTTTTGTGATCTCCTCTACTCTAAATCACTTTCAAAAGTCGTATTTCCAGTCTTGACTTCTCTGGTAAACCCTAGACCTTTAAATCACACTGCACAGTGGATAGTTCCCCTTGAGCCTCCGTATGAACAAAACAAGAAGGGGATCATCTTGCTGAACAATCTGCTCGCTCCCCTGTGTTCCATATCTTACCCATTGTCATGACTATTCATGTAGTTTTCTTAGTCCAAAATCTGGCAGTTGGCCTTAACTACACCCTCACTTCTAACACCCACCATGCCCAAAAAAGAATATACATCAATTCTACAATTTAATATGTGAAAAAGTTTCCATCCCCTCTCTCTTTACCACTTTTCTCACCTTCTTCCACTCAAATCACTTCAACAGCCTCCTTTCCTTTTTGCCTTGATTCTGGTTTTGCTTACCTCCAGTATAGTCTCTGCCCTTTACTTACAGCAATTCTCATCCAGCAGGTTGCCATTTTGTCTTGTTAGTGGTTTCCTTCATTGTGCAAAGTTTTTTTTAGTTTATTATAATTCCAATTGTTTATTTTGGCTTTTATTGCTGGTGATAACTTTGTATGATGACAGGTGATAATTGGACCTATCATGGGGATCATTTTGTAATACATAAACACAGTGAATCACTATGATCTACACCTGAGACTAATAGGATAGTGAATATCAATTATACATCAAAAAAGAAAAGGGGAAAAAAACAGTCTTCTCATCATGTCACTGTCCAGCTTATGACCCTTTAAATATTTTACATGGGCTTTGTGTTTCCTGCCAAACTCTCATGCACCGGATACAGGGCCTTTTGTAATCTGACTCCAGCTAACCTCTCATTAGTATCAACTTCTATTCCAATACCCTAGTATTTTAATATCTTACTAGTATTTTAATAGTAAAAAATCCATCAAATTACATAGCTTCTTGAGTGCACTCTTTTTTGTGGCACATGCTGCTCACAAGGAATGCTATTTCCAGTATGTCTCTTTATTTGGTTCATTTCTCCTACCTCCGCTTCTTCTTTCATACTCAAGTGGCAAGTTTCCATGATCTATCCTTCCCAATACACTCATGCACACAATTTGGGCCAAGGGCTCTACCTCTAGGCCAGGATTTACTAGCTTCAGAACTATTGATATTTCAACAACAAGGATAATTCTTGTTGAGGCTGTTTTGTACAATGCAAAGTGTTTAGCAACATCCCCAGCCCTATACGCTTGATTCCAATAGCACCCTGGCCTCCACTTGTAACAAACCAAGATTTCTCCTGAAGTTGGCAAACACGCCATGGTGGGGGAAATTGCCTCTTGTAGAGAACCACTAATCTAGATTTTCACAGCTTCTTGTTCTTACCTTCAACAATGAGTGAAATATATTTGGTTTTCCTTATTATGTACACTTTCCAAAAGCATAAAGAAAAAAAAAAGGCAAAAGAAATCTTGGAAATGTATCTTACAAAATCAGAGTAAAGATGCTAACCAAAACCTAAAACTGATGGTGCACAGAACCATAAATTATACTTTTGTGCATGGGTTCAAAACTTTAAAATTAATAACAAAGGGAATTTAACAATAAATTTTTAAAAGTATAGCATTGTTAAATCAAATTAATTTCACAACTGCGAAAATCCTTACACAAATATCGAAAAATTACATTTACAATTTACTATATTTGTTGGTCAAAGGGAAAATATGATTATTTCATTAGATACTGAAAAGCCATTAATTTTTTTTCATTTCTTTATCAGCAGAGTACCTTGTTTCAAACTACCATTTTCCCCACTCCCAGCCAAGAACAAGTGTTAAGTTATTCTGAAAGTAAAGTGAAAATTACAGCAGTGAATAAGAACTCAATGAATGTTTATTTCAGTTACTTATCAGACATGATAGAAAAGAAAATTTGTGAAATGGAAAAGAGATTTGGGGAAAAAACTTATATATAAGCAGATAGAAAAAGATGGAATATTATATGACAGACACATAGAAATGTGAAAGAGATTAACAGAAGGAGATGAAAGAAAAAAATGAAAAGAATCATTATTTGGTACACTAATGGCTCTAGGCATCATGCCAGGTATTCAAAAGTTTTACAAATACTAAATATGATATGCTTTTTAAAATACAAAATAAAATAATTAGGCAAATTTAATTTAAAATTATAATATTCCATAAAATAAAGAAAAAAGAATATAAAACAAAAAATATATGAATAGGTATCCTAAGAATAACAGTGAAACTGATAACAAAAACAATGGAGGACAGAGAACACTGAAAAATATTCAGATTGCTAAAGGAAAATGGCTGCCAACATTGTATTCTAAACACACACACACGCACACACACATCACTGGAAAATGAAGGTGAAATAAAAATATTTTTAAGAATAAACACTACAAGAATTCATTCCTATAGACCTACACCAAGGAAACACCAAAGGGACATCTTTAGAAAAGGTGATGATTTCAGACAAAAGCATGGTGAGGTAGAAGGCATTGAAGAACACCAGAGAAGGTGACTATGAAGATAATCTGATAAATATTGACCATATAAAATTATAATGATAATATCTGATGGGAAGTAAAATATATGAAGAATTAAAATGCATGAAAATAGTAGCACAAAAGGTTAGAGAGAAATAATGTAGTTAATGAATTCTATGATCATCACATTTCCTGGGAAGTAGTCACAGTAATAATTTATATTTTAATAGATAAAGAATTCATGATGTTATCTTCAGGTTAAGACTGTAAGAATAGTAAAAGAGTATGTAATAATCAAATAGAGGGTAGAATGTAGAGCACATAAAAAATATTTAATCCAGAAAAGCAAGAGAAAATGACATAGAGAAGATCGGGACAAACAGCAAACACATTGTATGTTGATAGATTTGGTTTCAAATCTATCAATCAATAGTGTAAGTGATTTTGACTAAATAATTCAAAAACAAAGATTCTTAAACTTGATTTTTAAAAAATATGCAAACTATATGCTTTCTCTGTAAGAGATAAAATTCAAATATAAAAATATATAAAGGTTCAAAATAAAATGATGGGAAAATTAAGAGGAAGAAAACATTTCCAGAAGGAAATGGGGGTAGTGATTTTAGTATCATACAAAGTAGACTTAAAGACAAAAGGAATTGATGGGACATCTGGGTGACTCAGTCACTTAGGTGTCTGACCCCTGATTTCGACTCAGGTCATGATCTCAGGGTCTTGACACTGATCCCTGTGTGGGCTCCATGCTCAGTAGAGTCCACTTGAGATTCTCTCCCTCTCCCTCTGCCCGTCTCCCTACTCCTGCTATCTCTGCCTCTCCCTCAAATAAATAAATAAATAAATAAATAAATAAATAAATAAAAATACTTGGACAAAATAGATAAAAATCATTCTCAAAAAAAAAAAAAAATTCAGCCTTAAATTCATACATGAAAAAGAAGGGCTTAAAACAATGATGTAGGCATTTTTTTTCTCAAAAAGTTAGAAAAAGGATAATAGCAAAAATGAATGCAACTAAAGACATTGCATTTAAAAATGAAGATTTACAAATTTTATAAAAATTGTAAAATCAATTTAAACTGAAAAATAATGAAATCAGGAATTCATAATATATCATTATGGGTTATGCAAATATTAAAAGATAAACTCATCATATCAAAAATTTGAACATTAAATAAAATTGACATATTCTTATAATTAATTGAATATGAAGAAATGGAATTTGTAATTAAAATATTCTCACAAGAAAATCCAGACCCAGATGGCTATCCCAGAGAATATTTGTAGATATTTAAAGAATAATAAAAACAAATCTCACATAAAGTTTATCAAGGGTAAGAGGAAGAGGTGGCGGGTGAAGAAGGAGGAATTTATACTTTCCAACTGTTTTTATACGAACAGAATAACCTTGTTACCCCAATTTGACAAAGATATTGCAGAAGAAGAATGTTACAGGTCAATCTCTTTCTCAAAAGGCAAAAAAGAATGTTCTAAATACAATATTAGCAAATTAAATATCATTATATACAAATAGGATACTCTATCAAAAGTATTTCTTTCTCAGAATATAAGTTTTGCTTAAATTTTTAAAAGCAAATGAATGTAATTCACTATAGTAATGTAATAAAGAAAAACTGATCTTAATAAATGCAAAAAAAACCTTGATAAAATTGAATACTTATTACTTATGAAAATAGTTAGCAATCTAATAGAAGAGAACTTCTTCAAATGAAAAACAGGACCTACAAAAAGTGTATTTCAAAAATGGTAAAATATCGAAGGCTTTTTCTCGAAATTCAGACTGCAACAGGATTGCCTTTACAAGACATCATTAATACTTCTCTTTATCAAAAAAAAAATACTTCTCTTTATCATTACTAGAGCTCCTAGATAATACAGTAAGACAGAAAAAGGAAATAAAAGGCATAAGGATTGAAAATAAATAAAATTGACCTTGTTCTCAGATGACATGATCAGATGCTTATAAAAATACATATACACAAAAATACATATGTTGTATAGATAGGTAAATAGAGATAGATGGATGATAGATATAGATAGATGATAGAGATAATAGATGATAGATGATATAGATAGATGATGATGATGATGAAGATAGATGATAGATGATAGATAGATGATAGATAGATAGATAGATAGATAGATAGATAGATAGATAGATAATAGAGATGGATAGATAATAGATGATAGATGATAGAGGTGGCTAGATAATAGTTGATAGATGATAGATATAGATAGATGATGATGATGATGATGATGATGGATAGATGATAGAGATGGATAGATAATAGATGATAGATGATATAGATAGATGATGATGAAGATAGATAGATGATAGATAGATAGATAGATAGATAGATAGATAGATAGATAATAGAGATGGATAGATAACAGATGATAGATAGATGATAGAAGTGGCTAGGTAATAGATGATAGATGATAGATATAATAGATGATAGGTGATATATGATAGATGATAGATAGTAAATGATAGATGATAGATGATAGAGATAGGTAGATGATAGATAATAAATGATAGATGATATAGATAGCTGATAGGTGATACAAAGATACATAGATACACAGATAATAGATGATAGATGATAAATTTATATACATATAAAAATTTTTAAAATAGAATTAGCAACTTGATGAGTACTGGCTTCTGAACGCTAAAATTGTGAAGTAAATGGAAATGCATAGCATTTTAAGTAAATGTGAGGGAAAGGCATTGATGAAATGTGAGAAAAAAGAATTAATTCAACTTTCAGCTTTTGCCTTCAAGTGGCTCAGCAGGCTTATCCCTGGACATACGGAGAAGAAAACACGATCCGAGCTGTTGTGTAGCAAACAATATACGTAACTAGTCATAATACCCTGAACTCTGTTTCCTGCTCTTTGGCTTTTAAAATCAAGCTAAAGACAAAGCCTTTAAGACTGATTATAATAACATAGCAGGAGGTAAACTACAGTCAGGAACTGGGCATTGTATTTAAGTGGGATGTCCCTGGAATGAGACCCTGAGGATGAGAGATTTGAGGGTAAGAGAATCCCAGGACACACCGCAGGAGAAGGAGGCCATGCGACAGGGAGCAGAAGGAAATCAGTGACGGGAACGTGATGGGATGCATTCCTTTTGTGGACACCTGAGCCTCAAGCCCGCTGAACCCACTGCCTCACGGCTGGTTTCTACTGAGGCACAAGGAACCTGGGCTCCTGAGCCTCCCAATCCCACCTGCTGCATGCTAGGCCTACTACCTGTGACCGGCCCTGTGGAGGCCCAGGAGGAGGCCCACATGCAGGGGCCCCCAGTGTTCCCGGGAGCCAGCCCCGTGGGTGAGGACAGGGTGCTGACGGGCTAGCAGAGGGCAGGCAACATCTTCTGCTCGCGTGGGCACCTCCCAAGGCTCAGAGCCGCTCGTGCCCTGTGACAGCATCACTACAGATGCCTCTTCTTCGGGTTCCTGGCTGGTCAAGATCTCTTCAGGAAAGAAGACCTACAAGACTTAATGGAACAAACTGCTGTCCTAGGTACTGATCCTTCCCCCCTCCAGCATTCAGTCTAGACCCCTTCTCTTTGGACATCCTTTGGTTCTCCCATGTGTCAGTGGGTATGGAAACAGGGAGACACACTTTGCTGAAGGCCCTGAGTCCTGAAATGGTCCTCACGGCCCCAGTGTGGGCATCATAACAAGATCAGTCAGGCCGTATAGTGACTCCTGCATCTGCCTGCAGGTGTGCCCATACGAGGAGCCCTAAACCACGGGGCGGCAGCTTTAGGTTTCAATTTAGTTGAGCATTGACTGCGTCCTGGGTGTAGTCCCCACCCCGTTCCCAACCCTATTTAGTCTGTTAGGGGCTAAATTGAGGGACAGAAAGCATGAATCCTCTAAGTGGATAAATACAAGTAATGATGAGCTGAAGACCTTCTGCTTATACCGTTTGTTTGACAGACTCCTATATTTTAGCAATTCACATTGTGGACTCACAGATTTGATGTAGACAGTGCCTCAACTTGAGGGGCCACGCTCTGCTACTGCGGGATGTGTTCTCCAAGCTGATGCCTTACGGGCACTTTGGAGAGGCCTTTCCGACACATCAGGTCACCCAACCTGTCGGTTGCACCGTCAAGTGCCCCTTGTCATACTCCCTTAATCCCAGAGTGGGTCCTGAGTCCTAGGTGATGGGAGGTGGAGATCCCCTGACAATAAATCTGACATTCTGTGAGCCCTTGGACAATTCTGGTAACTGAGGCACTACTGACAGGGACACACAGCAATCTCAGGAAAGATGAATTACTGCCAATATAACCAATTAGCCGCCAAGTGACTGGCTGCTTTCCTACAAAGACGATACTACGTTGAGAGTTTAGCGTTAAGTTCTACGGTTGGCTGGTCAGATACTGAGCCGCGGATAACCCTTGTCGGACAAGGATTCACGCTACTAGGCCCCGAGATAGCTGTGACCGCTGCCACCATAGCGTCTCTGCTCATGAGCCAGTCGTGCAAATACCAGGGTGGAAAAATAGAGGGTTGTGGTCAAGAAACCAGCATGAGGTCTTGACCAGCTAACAAGTCCGTGCAACGTGAATATTCCCTCCGAGCCCAGAGAGATGAGCGCACCGTGGGTCTTGAAAGCGGACATGGACTAGGCCTTCCTTTATAACCTGTCTTCTATATACCACCCCTAGAAGTGGCCAGTTGATGTCTGGGTCTTCTGGGCTAAGTGTCGGCCCAGCACCTGTCTCTAAGTACTCTGGAAAGATCCGGGTATTTCTCCTCTCCCCCATGTATGCTGTGCCGTTAAAGGGAAGGGGATGAGAGGAAGGCCACTGAATGTGCCTTCTATGTATAGTCCTCCTTCCGCCCTTTCCGTCAATAACCCAGCGTCTGAAAACTGTCTCAAGTCTGGAAACCAGATTTTCCATCACAAAGGCTGGGATCAATCTTCCCGCTTGTTCTTGGCCTTCTTTGATTACGTAGGCCATGATCAGCAAACCCGTTCTGCAGAGAGCCACGTAGTAAAATGGCCTGGCGGTGTGCCCACATGGGCCATCAGTCTCCCGCTGCACCTGCTTGACTTTGCCCCCGTCACACAGAGCAGCCGTAAACAGCAGGTAAGCAAATGGATGCAGCTCGGTTCCATGGGCAGATGACGCTGTTAACCCACCGGCTGTCGTACGCTGAACCCAACACGGGGTCATTACTGGCTGCCCATCATCTCACCCATGAGACATCTATGATCCATCAGCTAAGGTGGACCCGCCAAAGGAGGCCTCCCTCCCTCGGCCATTCTGACCTTCATGCCCATCATGATAGTTACATATACTCTGTGGTCGCAGGTGAAGCGTGGCCGCCAGCTACCAAATGTGCCGTAATTTTATTATCCATATTGACCCCGGAGAGGTGAGCTCCGTACAAGCATTTTTCTATCAGCAGAAACTGACAATCACTGTGACACATCTCGGGCTGCCCTTTCATAGTGAATTCCTTTCCACTTTAGTAAAAAAAAAAAAAAAAGTGTCCTCAGAACCCTTCCAGAAAACATAGTCAGGCGGTATTTTTTTCTAGAATTACAAACTGAGTGCGTTTTCGTTCCGACATGCTCGTTCTCTGCATCGTGCGGTATTTTGCTACCGTAGGTCTAGCAAGGCTGCTTTGCGGGCCATCATCACACGCTTTGAAGAGTCAGACCAGGAAAACAATAGGACCAGCTCAGAACCCTATTTCCCTACTGCTAAATCCTGGGTTGGGACAGAGGTGCGCACTCCCCAGTCCTAGGTTCCGCCCTCCTAAGCCTGTATCCCTAGTGCAGCATTTGCAGACTCACTCTGGGGCATGTTGCCTCCCTTTCTGGTGGGATAATCTACCCTGAGCCCATTGCTCTTCTGGTAAATCATCCCTCTCCTCCCCACCAGTTACAGTACGGATGGTCCCAGACTTACGACGGTTCGACATCCGGTATCTTTTCACTCTACGATGGCCCGAAAGCAATACACATTCAGTAGAAACTGTACTTAGACTTTGAATTTTGGTCTTTTCCCAGGTAGGGATATGCCAGGGGATATTATCACAGGATGCTGGGCGGAGGCGTGAGCCACAGCTCCCAGTCAACCACGCGCTCACACCGATTACACACCCCAACAACCCTTGTGCACCCGCACAATCGTTCTGTTGTTCAGCCCCGTATTCAAGTACACTCTAGTATAAAACGGGTGTGATGTTAGGTCATTTTGCCCAGTGGTGGGCTCGCGTGAGTGTTCTGAGCACACTGAAGGCAGGTCCGGCTCCCCTGGGACGCTCGGTCGGTGACGTGTGTTGAATGCGTTTCAACTTATGATATTTTCAACCTGTGATGAGTTTATCGGGACACAAACATATCGAGGCCCTTCACTGCCCTTCACTTCTGGAGCCAAGCTGACATGATCCCGTCTACTGGCCTTGAGGCCAAGACGAGAGGCAGAGGAAGATCCCGAGCAAGGCAAGCATGCGAACCGGGAGAGGCTCTCTCCTTCTGCAAAGAGGGGGATGTAGAACAACTGCTGACCTAGAACATTTAGGGAAATATGGGAAACCAAGCTTCCCGAGTCTGTTTACCCAGATATCTCCATCCAGCTCTAAGGGTCCTCCTCCTTCCCTCTCAGGTCTTGACTTTGATGTAAGAAGGCAGGTAATCTAACCTACTACATAGCAGCGCCACTTGGAAATTCGGATTTTTCTGCAGACCCTATCCCCTCAGCTGCAAGATTTGAGATTCTCTTTGTTGGCACCATGGAGACCTCCTGTGCAATCCCTTTGTTATATGGTAGCTGACCCGAGTCCTGCATATTCTCCCTTCAGGACTTCTATGGAGACTCGCAAAAGTAGCAAATCCACTCCAGGCTCCATATAATAACAAGGGCCAGGTCTGTAACGCCAGCCAGTGCACCCCCTGCCACCTGCGCCTCATCACAACCCCCAGGTAAGAGCTCGCGTCATCGTGATGTCAGGTACATGCAGGCTTGCAGCCATCAATCACCCAGCTGTGAGGCACTTCCCGGGAGTCTGCTTACCCCAGGTCACTCTCCTCCTTCTGTGAGATTCACAACAAGGCATGCTGAATGAGGTTGTGCCCATTAGGAGGATTTTCCCTCGCTGCTGCCTCGCACAGCTGTCTCTCAGTGGTAGTAGCGTAGCAACAGTTCCTTTTCCACTTATGCCAACATACCAAGCAAGCCACCCCTGGCCCAGGCCCCGGTGTCCACTAACTAGGCCTAAGGAACAACCCAAGGGGCCATCCCTGTGAGCTTTACGGAGAGCGGGTGATGGACTTCTGATTACCTTCTGACCGATGAGCTCTCCAACTCCAGAATCTCACACCAAGGAGTCGGCTTGTGGTGCTAGGTTGAGTTTCTCAACAGCGTACCCTACACACCCTAAGGAAAGGGTGTAAGGATGAGCAGCTTAGTGGAGAGCTGTGCCCAAAAGGTTCTGGCAGGAGAAAGAGGGAAATAAGGAGACAAAGTCAACTAAAGAGTGTGCCATCAGGCAGGTGACTGCTATGGGCAACTAAAACCGACCACACTGGAGAGCTCTGGAGACCATGTGAAAATGCCTCAAATTTAGCCTTCCCAGGACGCCCGGGTGGCTCAGTGGATGAGCGTCTGCCTTGGGCCCAGGACGTGACCCCAGGTCTGGGGATCGAGTCTTGCGCCGGGCTCCCTTCATGGAGCCTGCTTCTCCCTCTGCCTGTGTCTCTGCCTCTCTCTCTCTAATTAATAAATAAATAGGTCTTTTAAAAAAAAGAGGTAAGGTATCACATAAACACTTGCAAAGGCTTAAAAGAGGTCACTTGTTTTCCTCTCTTGTCACCCTCAATGTTCCTGGTCAACAAGTGGTCCCTCTCCACGCAGCCATTCAGAAGCCAAGGCTGTGACACTTCTGCAACGTTCGATATGTAGCCTCCAAGGCCACGCTGAAAATCACCCTTTCAGCCAGGAAAAGGGGAGGGAACAGAAGGCAGATATTTTTTTTTTCTTGCAAGCAGGTGTATTGAAGCTACCAGACATCATTTCTGCTTATCAGCAAAATTTTTGTCACATGATAACCTAGCACTTAGCAACCAGGCTATCTGGCAATCACTGTTCATAGCTGGGAAGCTGCGTTCCAACAAAAATTTTTTTTCCATGAAAGTAAAGGAGAACAGATTTATTTTAGGGTAGGTTTTAGGAGAACTAGAGGGGATTCTGGATACTGACTAAAGTTCATGAGAACAAGAAATAATTATAAATACATTGTTCAAAGTTGCAAAATTAATGTAAGTATCAAAAATTAAGGGAAAAAGGGGATTATATGTTCTATTTTTTATTTTTTAAGGTTTCATTTATTTATTCATGAGAGAAACACAGAGAGAGAGGCAGAGACACAGGCAGAGGGAGAAGCAGGCTCCATGCAGGGAGCCCAATGTGAGACTCGATCCCAGGACTCCGGGATCATGCCCTTAGCTGAAGGCAGACACTCAACCACTGAGCCCCTCAGGCGTCGCTATTTTTAATTTTTTGAGGCAACTCCATAGTGACTGCCCCAATTTACAGCCCCACCAGCAGTGCATGAAGGTTTCCCTTTCTCCACATCCTTGCCAACACTTGTTCTTTCTTGTCTTTTTGATTCTAGCCATTTTGACATGTCAGGTAATACCTCATTATGGTTTTGACTTATATTTCCCTGATGATTAGTAATGTTGAGTATCTTTTCTTGCCCCAGTAGGCCATTTATATGTCCTCTTTGAAAACATTTATTTTCAGTTCTTTTGCCTACTTTCAGATTATTTTTTTGTTATTGAGATATACGAGTTTTAAAAATATATTTTGGATATTAGCCACTTCTCGGATACATGATTTGCAAATATTTTCTCCCATCCATGAGTTCTTTTGTTGTTGTTGTTGTTGTTGTTGTTGTTGGTTGTTTCTCTTTTATTTTTTTAATTTTTTAAAAAAATTTTTACAGTCCCACTTGGGTGTATATCCATAGAAAATGAGAAGAGGATATCAAAAATAGGTTCGCACTCCCATGTTCATAAAAGCATTATTCATAGTAACCAAGATATGGCAATAATATGTCTGTCAGCTGATGAATGGATAAAGGAGATGTGCTGTCTACCTACAATAGAATATTATTCAACCATGAGAAAGAAGGAAATCTTGCAAACTGAGATAGCAAGGTCGGATCTTGAAGGCATTATGCTAAGTGCGATAACTCAGAAAAGACAAATTCTGTGTGATATCACTTAGACGTGGAATCTACAAACACCAAATCTGTATAAATAGAGAGCAGAACAGTGAGGTGCTGGGGTGGGGGGGTGAGGGGAAAGGTGGAGAAATGGGATGTTGGTCAAAGAATACAAACTTCCACTTAGAAGATTAATAGATTCTGGAAATCTAATGTATAACATTGTTATCATGGCTCACAGTACTATATTGTACATGTGAACATCGCCAACTGAGTAGATTTTCAATGTTCTCGCCACAAAAAGGAAATGGTGATTATGAGATGTGATGGAGGCATTAGCTAACATTATGGTAGTAATCATACTGCAATAATATATATATATATTTCAAATATATATATATTTCAAATCAACGTATTGTACACTTTAGTCTTATATAATGATATATGTCACTTATATCTCCATAAAGTCAAAAAGACATAAGGCACATTTTACCTGTAGACAGTTATAAAAAAAGGAGAAGGAAGTGAATCAATATAAAGAAGCCAAATACTCATGTTTCATCAAAGGCAGTTGATAGTGATTGGCTAAAGGAAATAATAGACGTTCATTCATATAATTTAGTGGCTTGAGAGTAGCCACAAAAATAATTCAAAGCAAATAAAACATTTAAAAAATAGCTGCTTTCAGATATGAGTGTGGAAAGGGGAGAGTAAAATTTAATATTTACCATTGCTTTGAATATAATTAGAATATATTTGGAAGGGCACCTGGGTGGCTCAGTGGTTGAGCGTCTGCCTTCGGCTCAGGTCATGACCCCTGGGGTCCCGGGATCGAGTCTCACATCAGGGTCCCCGCATGGAGCCTGCTTCTCCTTCTGCCTCTGTCTCTCATGAATAAGTAAAATCTTAAATAAATAAATAAATAAATAAATAAATAAATAAATAAATAAATTTAAAAATAAAGAAAAATAAGTAAATGAATATTTTTTTAAATGTGTTTCAGAAATATAAAAAAAAAAGTAGGTCTTGACTGGCCGATATAAAATAATTTCTAAAATATGTTGTTGGGGCACCCAGGTGGCTCAGTTGGTTAAGTGACTGACTCTTGATTTCAGCTCAGGTCATGTCTCAACATCATGAGATCAAGCTCACTCTGGGCTCTGTGCTCAGTCTGCTTGAGGATGCTCTCCCTCTCTCCGGCCCCTCCTCCTACTCACGCACTCTCTCTCTCTCACATAAATAAATAAATAAATTAATTAATTAATCTTAAAAAATATATTATTAACTGCTAAAAGCAAAGCACATAACAGTACACTTAACACAACCCCCTTAGTGTGAATAAGAAAGGATTTACACACACACACACACTAAACAGAATAAGCTTGTTTACGCTTACAAATATTTTTAGAAAGATACATAACGATTTTCATAGCGGTTACCATGGATGACTGAAATTGCAGATCAGGAGTTTAGATTAGAAAAGAAAATATTTCAATGTTCTAGATTTTTTTTTTAATCCACTTCCATTCACTACTTTTGTTCCCATAGATTTCAAAGTTATGCTTACAGGGAAAGTAAACCTGAAAGGCTAAAATGTCCAACACTCTCAACTACATCTTCTGGCCATGCCACTTAAACCGCGGACTATTTTATATTCCTCGGTGTTCACTGCGGGCGTCTGTCTCCCATCAGTTGGAATCACTGAGTTATAACACTACAGAGTTGCATTAATCCAGGCAAAGAAGAGCACCCTCCTTCCTCACGTTTCCCATCAGTGCTGTCTGAGTGACTTCCATCCACGGAGAACGAGACAGTTCTAAGTTAGCGTGCATTCATTCATCCATTTATCAATTCATCCATCTCCTTAAAATTTCAAGTCAGGAGCAGCAACAAAATCATTAGAAGCAGCTGATGAAAACATCATGACGGTGATGGATGGTGGAAAGAGAATTTCTGGAGACAGTGATGTTCCAGCACAGGTATTTGCATTATTCAAAGAAGCTCTGACAGCTTGGGCAGGAGTCGGAAGACAAACTTAGCCTTTGTCCCAAATTTTTTATTCTTTTTTATCACAATATCTTTCGACATGATAGCCCCTGGGGGCAAATATTAAAAGGGGGAGGCTTTATTAATAATACTTCCTTCTCTAGAGCACTGTAGTGAGTGTGATTACTTAAGTATGGCGGTCGTCCTGACGCACCTGCTCACCTGTACTCGCTCCGTACAGCCAAAGAGAAATGATGACCACTTTCAGGATAATATGCATTCATGAGTTATGTTTCGAACATAAGGTGAAATTTCCATTTCTACATAATGAAACTTTTTATGATGTGATTATTTTTACTCTTCAGCTGGCCTGATGCATTTTCTTTCTTCAAAAGGGAGCACGTGTGCCATATCCTTTATGCATTTAGGTCCCTCTGGCCATGAAGAACATCACTTGGACGTTACCTTTGCCTGATGCTTCTGATCACATGCTTGCCTTTCAAGTTGTTCTTTGGGATGTTTATTTCAGTCACCAAAAAGCCTGATGTTGGTTGAATTCCCACCCTTCCCCTGTGATAGGACAGGCGTGCTGCTGAGTGAGATTGTGCATTCTCTTGGGCCAAGACCGGAGTTGTGAGTTCCACTTTTAGCTCCTAGGGTCGTGGAGGCCAAAGGAGAAAACAGGAAAAACAAAACACGCCAGCAAACATGCCTAACACCGAAATGGCAGGTGGTGATTCAGAGGGCCACAAAGTCTGAGGTATCAGAGGCAGACTTCAAACTAGAGACATGGAGAAAGAGAAGCCTAGAGCTAGGAAATGAGTACAAGAAAAAGAAAATTGGACAAGAGGCTGCAAGTGTCCTTAGGCAATCGCCTGAAATAAGGGTCAGTCCAGGATCTGCGACAACATCTTCACAGGTAGAGTCACTGTGTGCAGTCATCCAGCTTGCACAAGGCATAAAAGTAGCAGAGGGTGCAAGTGGGGGGTGACCTCTTTGCATCTCATCTGCCCAAAGGCTCCGTATTAGTCCAGTGGGCTGGGCTCAGGTTAAGTGGCCAAGCATTCATTTAGCTGCATTGTGGCTTTTGGACACATCCCCTCCTCCACCCTATCACAGTCCATCCTCCCCCAGTCAAATAGCAAGCGCATGAAAATACACAACAAAACCAGAGATGGATGACAAAAACAACAAGAGAAAGGAGGCAGAAGTTAGAGGACAAATGAAAAGATGCTGAACAAAGAGCCTCTTATTCATACTCAACCAGCTTGATCATGACTTAGGATTGTTGGTAGCTACTTTCCCGCAAAATAAAAAAGATATTATCAGGTGTAGACCGTTAGAGCAAGACTCAGGCCAATGAAACAATACTGTATTTACTCCTCTATTTTGTTAATGGTGGGATTGCATCATTTAAATTCTACAAATAGGAATTGAGTTCCTACTGTATACGTCCCAGGGGGCATTCCAGAGGATGCTATGGCTTCTGCTGTCATGGAGTTTATAACACAGTGGGAGGAAAATCAGCAAACCCCTGAGATGTGCTTTCCAATCAAAAGGAATACAAAGGGTGGAACAATGGAACAGTGGAGTTGGGGGTAAGGGTGTGTGCTGATGCAGGCTGAGAGTTCATGGACGCACATACCGGCAGTGCATTCTATATAAGATCAGTGCGTGGCTCTTGAGTTATAGACACCTTAATAAAATAACGAATGCCCTGTGGAAATTAGACAAGTGTTCTGATGCTCCAAATTTCAATTGACAGTAAAAAATCTGTTTACAGACACTAGGGAGGGATCACGTTCTTATGAAAATGGGAAAATGGTTGCATAGAAGGGCGGGGAAATAGCACATCTGCTGTGAGAGGCAGTTCTGCTTCATCCCAACCCTCTAATATTTTCTAACAAAGAAGCCCATCTTCCCACCGTCTCCAGAATCCAGAAGACTTGGATTTGAATCCCATCATCACACTACTGGCTACTGGGCTCTTCAAGTGTCATCATCTATAAAAAATGGTAATAACTAAGACTTGCCAACAATGGAGGGTTAAATGAGAAAATGGGAAAAAATGTGTAGCTTGTGTAGTTGAGCATGACCCAGCCCCGGGGTCATGCTCAACTGCTGAGCGCCCCTGAGGGTTTTGTCTATTTAGCAGGGTATTTGCTATTTGTTTTGTTTTTTACTTTAATTTGAATGTCTTCAGGGGCATCATGTATATACTTAGGAGTTCTGTTCCCAGCATTCCTCATGCTCTGACTCTGCCTCATTCACACAATTGTCTTACATCTCTTGCCTCTGAAAGCATCTGGGTTTTCAAAGTCTACCTGGAAGGCACCTGAGGGGCTCAACGGTTGAGCATCTGCCTTTGGCCCAGGGTGTGACCCCGGGGTCCTGGGATCGAGTCCCACATCGGGCTCCCCGCGTGGAGCCTGCTTCTCCCTCTGTCTGTGTCTCTGCCTCTCTCTGTGTCTCTCACGAATAAATAAATAAAATCTTTAAAGAGAAAACCAAACATATGTATACAATGGAATATTCCTCAGCCATTAGAAACAACAAATACCCACCATTTGCTTCGACGTGGATGGAACTAGAGGGTATTATGCTGAGTGAAGTAAGTCAATCAGAGAAGGACAAACATTATATGGTCTCATTCATTTGGGGAATATAAAGATTAGTGAAAGGGAATAAAGGGAAAGGAGAGAAAATGAATGAAAATATCAGTGAGGGTGACAAAACATGAGAGACTCCTAACTCTGGGAAATGAACAAGGGGTAGTGGAAGGGCAGGTGGGCGGGGGGTTGGGGTGACTGGGTGACAGGCACTGAGGGGGCACTTGATGGGATGAGCAGTGGGTGTTATGCTATATGTTGGCAAATTGAACTCCAATAAAAAAATTTTAAAAAAATAAATAATTAATAATTAATTAATTAATTAAAAAGACAGGAAATATGTGTTGGGATGAATGTGGAAAAAAGGAAGCCCTTGGGCACTGTTGATGGGAATACAAACTGGTGCAGCCACTGTAGAGACAGTATGGAGGTTCCTCAAAAAATTAAAAACCGAAATACCATATGATCAAAAAAAAAAAAAAAAAAGAAAAACAACCAGTCTACCTTGAAGTGAGGCCCACTGGAGACAGAGGAAGAGGATAGAAGCGGGCCAGATGGGAGTCAAGCATGTATTTGGTCAGCAGAAGACAGAATGCCCTCATTCCAGCCTTCCCAGCCCATGAGGATTGGAAGGGTGCTAGTAGGCCATCCTTTGTATTTTCCCTAACAACCAAAAGACGGTTCCTATCTTCAGGGATTCCATCATCAGTTGCCTGGATACTTTTCTGCTCCAGAAGGGAATTGGGAGCAAGAAGGCCAGAAAGGGAAACGTCTGCTGAGCTTAGCTGCACTAGTATACAGCAGACTCTCAGGAAATGGTGACCAGTTCCACTCTTTCAGGAAAGAGTCTGTCTCTCTTTTCATAAACCCATTCCTTAACCGTTTAGTAAAATGTCGACAAAGGAAGATCTGTGTGCTTGGCATCTATCGCACTGACAAATTCATAACATGAATAATTTCACAAGGAGCAGTAGAGCGACCCAACAGTTAAAAGCACAGGTTCTGGAACCAAGCTCCCGAGACCCAGGCCTCAGCCCTTCCACTTATCAGCTGCTTCCAACTTAGGGAAGTTATTTAACTCCTTTGTGCTTTACTTGTCTCATCTGTTTAAGTATAATGGAACCTGCCGTAAGAGTTTTCATGAGGATCAAATAGGAGATGATCTATATAGAGCAGCTATTCAATAAATCCGAATATTATTATTATTATTATTATTATTATTATTATTAAAGCATCTTAATTGTTTTTTTATATCTGTAATCTTTTCCTTAAAGGCTGGGTGACGTATCTGTGAAACACTAAAGTGTTGTTCTTAAATTTTGTGTTTAAGATTTTTAAAATGTGGGGGTGTGGGTGGCTCAGTTGATTAAGCACCTGCCTTGGGTTTAGGCCATGATCTCAGGGTCCTGAGACTGAGCCCCACAGCGGGGAGGCTGCTTGTCCCTCTGTCCCTTCCTGCCTCCTGCTCTCTCTGTCTCTCTCTCTCTCCAATAAATAAATAAAATCTTAAAAATAATTTTAAAACAATATATTTTTTTAGGTTACTAGCTTCTCACCAGTGGCTCCGAATTCCTGGAGGACATCAGAGTAAACTGATCTTTCAGGAAAGAGTCAAAGTGTGGGGGGTGGGGGGGGATAGAGCGGGGGTAGGACAATAGATGGGAATGTGTGCAAAGAGGTGGGAGTGTAAGTGACAGAGATAATATGACATCGTGGCATTTATACCTTAACCAGGGGTAGATTTTCCATGAAGGTAACGAAGCCTTGGGAAACCTCACAATACAGTACTCTTCCAAAGCTTGGGAGGAGGCACAGCAACATGGGGACCTAGCTGTGTGCTGGCACTTGCACGATCATTTTCTCTCCTTCTTTTTCCTTCTTTCAGCTTTCCTGAGGTACAACTGACAAAACGGTGAAATATGTGATATATTTGATATACGCACACATTAGGAAAGGATTGCCCCCATTGAGTTAACGCATCCATCACATATTTACCATTTGTGCGTGTGGATGAGAGAACATTTAAGTTCTACTCACTCAGTGAAATTCCTGGTGTACAACTCCTTCATAATCATTGCCACATTATCCTCAAGGGCAGAAGCCATTTATTTCCTTTATTGTGACTTCTAAACATACCGCATTTCTAGCGTATTGTATGTTTCAATGAATTTTTAGTGTAAGGATGATTAAAGGAATGGAATAAATGAAGAGAGATTTAAAAATTGTTGCATAGACGTTACTTCTTATGAATAAATCTTGCCTTCCCAAGAAATATTTCAATGTGTCATTGACAAGTGTCACGTCTTTTCTCTCTGCATTAGTCTCTTGAGTACTTATCACAGTACTGAGCACATTGTAAATATTTCTTAATTGATTAAATATTGTCAGCAAGGCAATCTAAAACACACTCCATTTAACTTGTGTGATAGAAAAGTTAGAGAGTGCCACAGAGAAGAAAATTGGGACAAATAAAAACCAACTTCTACCCAGAAGGTGGAAGATTTACCTCCTTCCTTAATATCTTTAAAAAAAAATACTGATTACCCAGTTTAGGAAAGAATACGTGATAAGAAGCCCACAGCCATTTTCATTTTGTAGCCAAAGCCAGTTGGAGTCATTAGATCCTTTCACAGATTAATCTAATTTAGGATTTTATTTTCCCATGCCTTGGAAATACATATTGTTTGCATTTATATTGATTTCAAAGTACGTAGCTCTGGGTTCTGCACACAGTAAATGTTGGTATAATTTATATGGTCTAATTGCAGAAAAATTCTAAGTAAAACTTAAAGAATAAAACTGTTATCATCCCCATATAAATTTTAAAAAGTGGGAATCGGTGTTCTTTTTGGCTCTTCTAATAAACTCATAGAATTTTTTTTGAAAAAAGCAAAATACTTCCTCTTTGAAAAAAAATATTTATTTATTTTAGAGAGAGAGGAAGAGAGAGAGAGAGAGCAGAAGGAGGGGTGGAGGGAGGGAGAGAAAGACACTCAATCAGACTCCCAGCTGAGGACGGAGCCAGAGGCAGGGATTAATCCGAGGACCCTGAGTCCAGACCTGAGCTGAAACCCAGGGTCAGATGCTTACCCGACTGAGCCACCTGGCACAAGAAATGCTTTCTCTTAAACATCCCCATATTACCATTGAAAGTGCATGAAGGAAGATCAAGCTGAGAAAAATATGATCAGGGTTTGTAGAGGTATATGCCAAATAGAATCATTAGAAGTATGTAAGTATGTTTCAATGTAAACATTCCCTGAAAGGAATGTATTTTGTTCATTTATTTCTCTAAAATCTGGCACTTAAATGCAATCTAAGATTACAAGCATAAAATTAGCATAGTATTATTGTAAATTAGAATAGCAAGGGTATGGGCAGCAGCACATTATGAGACGCCACTGGAGAAAAATGGGTTTCCACCTCCAGGAAATAGCAGGAATGCTCCCTCTTATATTTAAGTGACAAATAATCATTATCAATATATATATTTTTAGAACCACAGTATATTATTTGCCAAGCTTCTTTTCCTCCGAATGAAGCCTGGGCAAATGGCTGCACCTGAAATCACCCTGAACTGATGTGACATTACATGCCCTCAGTCCGTGGCGGTAATGACGATCGCAGCTACCATTTATTGACCGTGCATTCTATGCCAATAATTTCATATACGTTATTTAAAATCCATATTATAAAAAAATAATAAAATAAAATAAAATAAAATCCACACTATAACTCTAAGAGCTAAGTGTTATTATCCCCCCTCCCCCATTCTAGAGTTGATTTAACAGAAGCCAAGAAAGTTCATGTTGTCCCAAAGACACAGACTGGCCAGGAAGACACAGAGTCAGGAATCAATCTGAGGTTCCAGCCCAGCTTTCATCCCCTGGGTCGGATTTATTCTGGGGAGAAATCTTGACTCCCCCAGGTTTCTATCAGCCTTGTCATCAGGAAGGTTTCCTTCCTCGTAACTTTCCATTTCCTCTTTAAGTCTATTTCTTCCAACTCTGCCTCCCAAGGAGAACAGCTGGTCAGTGCCCTTCTAATAACATTAACTGATTCACTGAGTAATTGAGTAATTTTTCTTATGAGAGATTTTTAAACCCCTAGAGAACCAAGTATTTACTCACAGGAGGAAAAATACCTACATTAAACTAATCCAAGAAGAATGTTCCCTGAGCATCAAGCTCTCCTTATATTTTCAGTGTGTGAGGGATGGAAAAAGAAAAAAAAAAAAAACAGACAATGTAAGAGAGCCAGAAATAAAGATATTTTCTTCATTTTTTTTTTTCCTCTTAACTATGATCTACAACTTGCTGACTACGGACAGAAAAGTTGATGGAAAGTCAAAAAATATTAAGAAAATACCCACGCAAACATTTTTAGTGTTTACATCCCAAACCAAATTGTCAAAAATTGCTTAAAGTATTATAAAAAATGTTCACTACGGTAATATCTGGTTTTAGATAAGGCCCTTCTTCTCAAATTTATCATTCAATAATAACTTTGCAATTATTCTTATTTCATGGATATTTTTGCTGTTTCTTTATGTGAGCTCACTCATCAGACTCATTTAATACCTCACTATGGTTTTACTTATTAATCTCTGCCTCTCCTTTGAAAAATAATCTGTGTTTAATGGCCACCTTATGTAATATGCAACAAGGCAGGACTCTCCCATACATTCAAAAAGGGCAGCACTGAAATGTGTCAACAGACTTACCTTTGCATCAAAATCTCATTCATTCAAAAAAAAAAAAATCTCATTCATTCAATTACCAATCTGGGGGATTTTAGAGCCTTATTATAATTTATATATATATTTTTTTCATAGTGACTCCAGGGATTGGAATTTTGAATCATTCTGCTATTTCTCAAGGGATTACTGACATCATGGGAAAGATAAATGCCAATATAAATTAAAATAAAATACAAATTTAAAAATGCATTTAAATCACCAACTACGAAGAGCAAGACAGTTCTTTGCTTCTCTCAGGGTATTAAAACATCACTGCAGCTTCTAACATTTACCAGACTTGATAATGAATTCAAAAGGCAAGCCATTTTTTTTTCCTGAGTATAAGCATACCTCTAAGCTCTCCCTGAACCACCGCGGCTGGACTGCATAATTCATAATAAATTATCTCTAAAATAAAGGTGATTGAAAATTAGTATGTTTGTAAGGAGATAAAGAAGAAATTAATGTCTTTGGTGAATGAGTGAACGAATGAATATATGAATGAGTGTTGAAGTAATTGTGTTTCTCAGTTATTATTCCAATTTGTATTTCCCTCCCTCGTCCTTTCTCTGAAATTTCCAGAATATGGTAAACCCGCAAGTCCACAAGGGAAAGTCCTTGGGAAAGTAATTCCCTTCCCTTACTTGTGGTTTTCAATTCCATGTAGTGCTCTTCTATGTGTCTATCTAACCAATGTGCTGGACGCCCAGCATGTACCAGAGTCTATGCAAATTACAAAGAATCAAAGATGAACAAAAACAGTCTTGTCCTCCATGTGTAGACATTCTAGTAGGGGGACGCATGGATACACAGATTATCTCTTGTATAATGACTGAGGTATGAGTCGGTGAAATGAAAGCACAGAAAAAGGCAATGACCCACTTGGAATAGCACCCATCACATCGCATTTGAAGCCTGTACATTCCTGTCACTTGGCATAAATTTCACCCATGCATGCTAAACGTGAACCACAAAATTACCAAATTGCTTCATAAATACTGCCAGTCGGCTGTGAAAAGTATAATAACGGCTAATTTTTACTGAGTGCTCACTCTATGTCAGACATTGTTGTGGATTTTTAATGTATATCTGCTCAGTTAATCCTCCCAATTCCCTATATTAGTTTTGATTATTAAGTCATTTCACAGATGAGGACGCTAAGGCAAGAGAGGTCAGGTTACTTTCTCCAGGCAGAGCTAGAAAGTAGACCTAAAATTCAGACTCAGACTATCTGACTCTGGATACCTCATTCTCAAAAACTCTACCCCACTGCTTTCTAATGATAGAAAGTGCAACAACTAGGAAATTTGGGTTCTAAACGATAAATGAAAGGAAATACTCTATTTAGCACCCAGACTTCTCAGAAACATCATTTTTATTCCTATGGTTCACTTCCTAATAGAAAGTTGATGCTGATATCAAGAAAGTCTGAGTTTTAACCTTTCTTTTAATATTTCCTTGAATGCATACAAAACATCTGTTAGTACAATGAGGGTAATAATACCTACTCTTCGGGACTTTTGAGAGGATTAAATGATACAATATTAATATTTGATATTAAAAGCTTGGTACCTAGCGTGGGTTCAATAATGATGAGTCACCCATTACAATTGGCCCTTCTAGGCTAGGTTTCCATCGCAAATGTGCAGTAAAATAACATCCTACATATTTGTCATCATAGTTCAGAAACATGGCTACTAAGTTTTCCTGAGTTCAGGTCGCAAGAGTAACAGGCTGCATTTGTTCATGAGTCACTTCTAATTCTTCTTCAAAAAGCCACAGGTGCATCAGCAAATCCTGTGGATTCTATCTTTTTTAAGTAGCCTGGATCCAATGCCTCCTTATTGAGACAGGGAAACCAAAGGAACCCCATGAGAAGAAAAAGCTGTTTTTTTGTTTTTTTTTTTTTTTCCCTTTGCTTCTTATCTAGCTTCTATTCTTGCTAGGACCTGCACCCCCACCCTGCTCTACACATGCCTCAGAATACAAATAGAGTATGTCCTCCATTAGGGGACAGGAGGTTAATGATTTCTCTAGAATAGATCACATCTCAAAATGACCAGAGGAGGATGACCAGATGAAGCCATCATACACATACCCAGACCATCAGTGGTAGATGTCTTGACCCCAAGACCTATGGCTTCAGGGAAGACTCATGATGGACACCTGGACCTTATCCTTGTTGGGATCAGTTCCTGGATGCCTGAGACAACCTGTGCCCCAGACCACAATTGCCAGTAAAGGCCCCCAGTCCCCAAACAAAGATGAGATGCCCTCCTTTCCTTTCTGTCTCCAAAAGAGTCCATCTGCATCTGCTCTATTTTCAATAAACTCTTCTCTCACCTCCTCCTGGCTCACATTTGATTTTCATCCTGTGTGAAGCCAAGGACCCTCTTAGCTTGTCTTGCAGGACCCCCTCTGGTCCTCAGATCCTGCCTGCTGGTATCATTATAACCAGCACCAGTACCAACCTGGCCGGCAGCATCATCCCTCCCATGAATTAATTGCCATGACCTCCTTCCTGTACTTGTTCCCTAGGATTTTTGTAAAAACAAAAACAAAAAACAATGCCATAAACTGAGGATTGAAAACAATAGAAATTTATTCTTCATTTATAGAGGCCTAAACTCTAAAATCAGGGTGTCATCAGGGCCATGCTCCATCTGAAGGTTTTATGAGTGGATCTAGATTCTGGTCTCTTCCTAGCTCCTGGTGGTTGCTGGCATTCCTTGAATCACGCAGCATAACTCCAAGCTCCATCTCTGCCATCGTATAGCCTTCTCCCCACGTCTGCCCAACTCTCCTTCTTATAAGGACACCAGGCATTGGATTAGACAACCCTAATCCACTGTGAACTCATGCTAACTTGAGTAAAACTGCAAAGACTCCATTTCCAAATTAAGTCATATTCATAGGTATGGGGGTGGGGGTAAGGATTTCAACATATCTCTTATGGGAACACAATGTAACCCATAACAATTCCTGTGTTGTCTCCCTGCTTTACCCTTGACACCTTTAAACTATTTACCTCGTCATAGCCAGAATGTTCCCCATGTCAGATAATGCCTCGCCTTTGTCAAACTCTCCAGGAATGCTCCATTTCTTTTGCAGGAAAAAAAAAAAAAACCAAAGTGCAGAAAAAGGACAAAACAATTTCTTCTTGGCCTCTCCATAGTGGCCCACCTACACTCACTCTGGGGCCATTCTTCAGGACTTTTCTCCCAGGGACTCATTCTATTCCAACTCCTGCCTCAGGGCCTTTGCCTATAGTATTCCATATATATCATACAACATGATTCCACATATATTGTGAGCGACGGGAGTTGAAGAGAGAGAGAAGTGCATACATAGAGCCCATAGCCTCATGACACACTCCCTTTCTTCCTTCAGATTTCTGCTGAAATATCACCCTAGCAAAGACCTTTCCTGATAATTCCATAGGAATTAGTACTTTCCATTACTTAGCATTATTACCCTCATTTGTATTACTTCATTGATAGCACATTATATATATATACATACATATATATATACGTATGTATATATATGTGGCCATATTATATATTTGTGTATTTAATATCTGATTCCAACCACAGACACACACACGCACTAGAATGAAGGCTCTAAGAAGGCAGGGACTTTGTTTTCTTTATTCCAATATCTCTAGTGCCTAGAACAGCATCCAACAAATTATAGAATGGCCAAAAGTAAAGCAAGGTACCTGTCATAGAAATATGAGCTGTTTTCACTGGAAATATGGTTGATTATTGCTGGTGGATATTGATGAGTTTGACGGTTTTTCACTTGAGAAATTCCTGTCAGTCTTCCTGATGGCCTCATGTATGTGTAGTTTCTTGAGTTCCTTTGAACATAACATCTTTTTTTTTCATCTCATAACATCTTACTAGTTCCCTCATTAATTATCTTTTAACAACATCCACATCGATAGATGTATGTGAACCGGGTTTGAAAGACAGTGTAGATGTGCATGGAAGAGAAGGGGGCACAAGACATGTAGGGACTTCCAGATGAAGAAGGCAATGAAGATTTACATGTGATCCTTGTTAACTCATAATTTTTTTTTATTTATTCATCATAGAGAGAGAGAGAGAGAGAGAGGCAGAGACACACACAGAGAAAGATACAAGCTCCATGCCAGGAGCCAGACGCGGGACTCGATCCCAGGACTCCAGGATCCCCCTGGGCCAAAGGCAGGCGCCAAACCGCTAAGCCATCCAGAGATCCCCGAACTCATAATTTTTGAAGAGGTAAAATCATGACTCATAAAAATGTAAAATAAAATAATGTAAAATGAACAAATCAATTTTATTCAGCTCATTAATGAACATGGAGACGAGCAAGATAGAAAAAAACAGACAATAGAGCCTTAATCTTCATAAATCCAACCTCTAAGCTGCTGTGAACAAGGCTTGTTTGCATCGCTAGGGACAGGAAATACATGATGCCTCATCCGTGCATCGCCACCTGCCCTCTACATGTCCATAAAAGTGCAAAATGCACCAGCTAAAAACAATCCAAGGTACACACCCCACAAAATAAAATAATCCCTGGAGCGTACCCTAGATAATATCCAGCATTCCTTTGCAAGGGCATCTAGTGATGCTTCTAAAAAATCTTTCAGAATTTTTCTAAAACCAGCAAGCCAGTTACATAAGGCACAGAGGCTCACATGCTTCTGAGAGTGTTGAGGTTTGTTTGGTTCAATGAAGAGGTAGTCCCGTTAGTGAAAGATGTTATTGCAAGACAAGCTAGGATTTTATATGACAACTTATGGAAAATTACTCTAAATGTTCAAGCAAAAATAAATAAATAAATAAATAAATAAATAAATAAATAAATAAATAAAATAAAGGTTCAAGCAGAGGAGTGACTGGATGGAAACAGTTTGAGAAGAATCATTTTAGGAGAGGTATGTAGGATGGAAACTTAGAGTTGGAGGGGAGGAAGGAAGAAGACAAGAAGCAAGGAGGCACACTTAGAAAGAAATGTGCTGTAGGACCTCAGCCCCCGTTCAGGTCTGGGCTGTGCAAATGACCCAGCTTGGGTTGGGTGAAGAACCCTGGACTTTGGGATGGAGAAAATAACCAATTAAGGTGGAATTCTTCAGAAAATATCTGATTGTGGAAGTCTATATATTTTTAAATGTGCACATGCTAACGTTTGACAGTTTATTTTTCTGTGTGTCTGTTACTTTCTGACAGCATACTAAAAGTGACTTTTCTTTTATATTCAAAATACTGAATTCACCTTTTCTTTGAGCCTGAGAATTTTGTAGTTTTCTTGCCTAACATATTTTCTCCCTAAAATCTTTTCCTTCCTTATCATTTGAGAAAGGCGTACATCTATAAAATATTCAAGTGTATCTACGCCACCCCTGTAAAAGTAAAAATTTGTGATACCCTTTCCATGATGGATGCAATTTAGATGTCAACTCTAGTGTAATTTATTAATACAATTTCACTAATACTTATTTAATGCCTTATTTAAATGCAGTATTGAATGATAATTACGGCTCCTACAATATTTACAACAGGCTTAGAGAAATCTATCCTGTTTCTGTAAGCTTTATTTCCCGGCTTTACGGAAATATAATTGATATACAACACTGTGTAAGTTTAAGGTGCACAACATGATGATTTGATACATGTGTAGATTGTAGAATAGTTACCACAATAAGGTTATTTATGTGAGTTTTTTTTAAATCAGTACTTCAATTATATTTTGTATGTATGTGTTTTACTAGATTTATCTGGCTTGCAAAAGAGAAGGAAAAGCATCAAGTCTTTCCAATATTAGAAAGCAAAATAAATCAATCAGGTCATTTAAGTCTATAGTAACACACACCTCAGGTGGTTAGGTTATATCCTGATTTGATGAAAACCAGATTCCAGGGAGCTCTCATCATAATTGCAGCTGAACAACTGAAGTTCAAGCCCTGCTTCTCATCTTCAACTTGGGGATGCTTTCTTCATCCACTTGGATTTTGTAGAAATTAAACAGTGGCATTTTAAGAAAATGCCCTTTTTTTTCTTTTCTTTTCTTTTTCTTTTCTTTTCTTTTCTTTTCTTTTCTTTTCTTTTCTTTTCTTTTCTTTTCTTTCTTTCTTTCTTTCTTTCTTTCTTTCTTTCTTTCTTTCTTTTTTTTTTTGTAGCTTGGCACATTCTAAACAAACACACACACTATAAAAATGCACATCCAAAGTTAACCTTTTGAGAATTCAGACTGCACTGAGGACATCATAAATGATTCACCAGTGACAGACATATAGGTAATTTTTATGACCTGAGCCATGAATCGTTCTTTAGTTCTTGATTCAAGTGACTACTTTCCACTATATTGAGCCACGCGTTTCAAAAATAAACCTTCTGCTGATAAGGAGATTTACAGAGAACAAAAAAGCCTGAGTCAACTCTTTATCTGGGACCAAATTCTGTGAACTAAGCTTAGTTCAAGCAAGAGGTTTTCTAAGCAGTTCATTTATTTTAATATGGTACCAGCATTTTGGAGTTCCACTGTAGCTTATGTTCGCAGCGTGCCCGACAGAAGAGGAGGGGAAAGGCCTGGAGGTAACATTTCATGCATTCTTAGAGATAAGAATTGAGCACCTGCTTGAAGCAAAGCTCCACGCCAGATGCTCCAGAGATACCCAGGCCTAGTCTGCAAGAAGCTTATCCTTATTACAGTGGGAATAAAACAAGTGCACAGATCATTATGCTATGACAAATTATAATATAAGTCAGAATATTATAAATATTACAGGAAGGATACAAAAGCAACTTTTTTTTTTTTAAAGAAATTCCAAAGACAGATAGAGCACATTGGTTTTCTGGGGGAATGGAAAAGACTTCATAGTATTTGAATAGAATGGTGTGTCTCAAACTTCTGCATGCGTGGAAGATGCCTGGGGAGCTTGTTAAAATTGAGAGTTCTGGACCTTCCCTAGCGATTCTGATTTATGCAGCCAGTCTGCATTTCCAGCCTGCACTGCAGGTGACTGTGACAGAAATGGCCCAGGTAGCGTGCTTTAAGAACACATGGTTGGAAACTTAAATGATAAGTAGCATCAAGAAGGGCCGTGATGAAAGGAGAAAAGTATTCAGATTAAAGGAACTATAGAATAAATACAGAGGTGGAAAAGTTTGATGTCCTATCTGATCTCTGTGGGGGTTGGGATGCCTTCTCTCACTCCCAATAGCCTATTAAAATAACAATGGTTTCTGATGAGCAGTTCTAGAAAATGGAGAGATTTGGCATTTAGGGGCAAAACAGATTTGATATCACCACTCTAGAAGTATCCCTACAACAAATGTTGGAGAGGATGTGGACAAAGGGGAGCCCTCCTGCACTGTTGGTGGGAATGGGAACTGGTGCAGCCGCTCTGGAAAACTGTGTGGAGGCTCCTCAAAGAGTTAAAAATAGACCTGCCCTACGACCCAGCAATTGCACTGTTGGGGATTTACCCCAAAGATACAGATGCAGTGAGACGCCGGGACACCTGCACCCTGATGTTTCTAGCAGCAATGTCCACAATAGCCACACTGTGGAAGGAGCCTCGGTGTCCATCGAAAGATGATGGATAGAGAAGCTGTGGTCTATGTGTACGATGGAATATTCCTCAGCCATTAGAAACGGCAAATACCCACCATTTGCTTCGACGTGGATGGACCTGGAGGGTATTATGCTGAGTGAAATAAGTCAATTGGAGAAGGACAAACATTATATGGTCTCATCCATTTGGGGAATATAAAAAATAGTGAAAGGGAATAAAGGGTAAATGAGAGAAAATGAGTGGGAAATAACAGAAAGGGAGACAGAACATGAAGACTCCTAACTCTGGGAAATGAACTAGGGGTGGTGGAAGGGGAGGTGGGCAGGGGGTGGGAGTGACTGGGTGACAGGCACTGAGGGGGGCACTTGACGGGATGAGCACTGGGTGTTATTCTATATGTTGGCAAATTGAATACCAATAAAAAATAAATTTATAAAAAAAAAAGAAATAACATCTGTCACGAGAGACACCTAACTCTGGGAAATGAACAAGGGGTAATGGAAGGGGAGTGGGGGTTGAGGTGACAGGGTGATGGGCACTGAGGGGCGCACTTGATGGGATGAGCACTGGGTGTTATTCTATATGTTGGCAAATTGAACACCAATAAAAAATAAATTTATTTTAAAAAATCCCTAAATTGGCAGAACGTTGATGAAGAGTATGTAAAGTTCCCAACAAGAGGTCCTCACATGGTTAGATGAGCTCATTCACACAGCTACAGAGCTCGCAAAGGAAAGCATCATAGAGACTCACAAGGGAGGTCAGCAAAGTTATGAACTCTTCTTTGGAACAACATGTTGGATACTGGCTTTCTGGGGGTGTGCTTTGAGTAAGTTCCCTATCTGGCTGGGGCAATTACCCCTACAATCGATGGGCAGCCTTCATAAACATGTGCCTGTGGCTGTCGTGGCCAGGAGGGGATGGGGAGAGATCAATGACGCTACTTCCATGGCCTCCTGCGAGTGGCTGGGACGTTCCTATGTCCTGTGTCTTTGGACAGAAGCTCAGATTCCTTTATTCACACTTGACTTTCACTCATGTCCCCACTTTACATATTATCTGCCCTCGCACAACACTCCACTGGGGAAAATGTTGGTTCACAACCTGGGGAGTTCTCCAGGTGAAGTCTGAACCCCGCCGCCATCCTGGCTTCAGAGCACGGAGAGGCTGAGGATGGAGGCAGACTGCTCCAGAATGACCACCCCAGGGAACTTACATCCATGGCTAGTCTTGGGCAACTGGAAGACAAGCAGATCTCTGCACCAGTGGGCCAGCCAGCCAGCACCTTCAAAGTTTAAAGGGATCTTCACTGGGTTCAGTCTCTTATTCAGTCCAGAGGGTCTCAAAAACACCCTACTTTTTCAAAATTGTATCCTTGGAAGAGTTGCTGGTGTGTGGGAGGGTAGGGAGGACATGCATCCCAAGGGCAGAGGAGGGAGTGAGGAGCCTCTGGCTACCTGGTTTCAGCATGCAGGTCAACCAGTGGCTACGTCCTCTCCATGCCCTTCCCAAAAGAAGAGCAACCTAGCGTTCCTTACCTGTATTGGCCTATGGCTGAAGCAGTGGAGGTGAAGGCTGGGACTCAAGCACCAACAATCCTACACCATTTCTCCTTAAGTCCTAGCCCCAGCCTCCCCTGGGTTCCTTTTCCCAATGCAATCCTGATCTTGCAAGGAATTCCAGAGTTGTAGATGGCCTCATTTTCTGGGATAGACTAATGTCTTGTGGTAACAGGTAATACTGCGAATGTTTCTTATATGAAGATAAATTTAGAAGGCAGCATGCAGACCAAGTCAAGGGTATGTGACGTTGATAGAATATTAAATGGAAAACGTGCTTTGTTATCACAGAATCTTCATTAGCGGTTGGCGGGGTGGGGGGAGGGTGGTGCGCAATCTTTACACAAACGGTGTAGACACTTTAAAAAAATTGTAGTTCTTGGTTAGTTCAGTTCTTCAACTAAAATTTCTCTCTCCCTTGCGCATTTTGCAACCTTTTGGCAGCTTTACTGTTGAAAAGCCAAGGTACATTCATAATTGCACCACAGTAACATGCATTTATCATTGGCAAAGGTTCCGTACTATAAATGAATTACTGTAATAGATGTGTCATGAAATAGCATCTTATTATCCTCCTCTTCTTCTACTTTCTCCACCAAGCAGGTCAAAGTCGATAACAAGTGTTACTCTAAAGTGATATTTTTGAACAAATTAAAGGAATGGAGTGCGCTTTAAAGCTCTAGCTTTACAATATTTTAAAATGATCAACCCTTTTTATTCCAGTTATGCTTCTAAATTCCCCAAAGCATTCCTTGCTCTGTGCTGGTTTTGCTCATCCTGGAAAGCCATTGGTTTCTATACTGGCACTCAGGTTGTTCTCAATCAAGGAAATGTGATTGGAGATTTATTATATTTGACGTTGCTATAAAGAAATGGAAAAAGAGATCACCTCTGCCTTTGAAGAATGCATAATCTAGTTGGGAAAGAAAACATATTGATATAAACTATCAAAGATGTGTGAAATGGGTGGTAGAGTCAGTGAGGACTATACACACTAACAAGAAAAATCTACTCAGAGGAGAGAGGTTTCAGACTGACCAAAAAAAAAAAAAATTAACTGCGAATAAATCAACGTCTAATGCAGGTTAGAAGATTTCCAATTGGGTTATTGAGGTGAGCTTGAAGACACTGAGGAAGAAAAAAAAAACCCACCCTACTCCTCTTCAGAAAATTTTAGCAACGAACGAGAGTAAAAATATTTCTTGGCTATGTGGTATGTTGATAGCTGTCATTTCAATGTTTCTGATGTAAGGAAAGTGAGGTTATTAGAAACATCGTGCATGGTTCTGTTAGCATGGTATTTTGTCTCCCTTAATGAACCCCTGAAGGACCCAGCCATAGCGTCGTCTGCAAACAGAGAAGTTCTCCCCAAACAAGTCCTGCAGAAACACAGACTAACCTCTGGATCTCCCCGTCTGGTCAAGTGAGAAACTACTGACAAGTATCAGATCTGCTGGGACAATGATATCTGGGGGGGGGGGGGGGGGGGCGGAGTGGAAATCCCATCTCATGACTTAGATGAGGATGAAGACAGTAGGCTACTTAGACGTTACCCATAGTACAGAAAAGGTCAGAATCCCCCAATGCTCGCGTGACAAAGTTTAACAAGAACAAAAATATTAATTTCTCGATCTGGATCCAAAAGACAGCCAGTACTTAAGTGAGAGGTGGTTTGGAAATATTCACACTTTGGACCCCTAATTAACTAAGAGCTGTTGGAACAAGTTGGCTTTTATAAGGACACTGCAAAGGTAAGCATTACTGGAAGCGTGGCACCTACGGCGCGGCAGGGGAGGTGCTGCTTGATCCTTGCAACTTGGCCAATCTGTACAAGGTCTATTTCACAACATCCAACCTCCCAGGTGATGATAAGGATTAGAGTAAGATGAACATCTGTGGTCAAAAGCAAAGGAGATTTTTACACAAAAAAATGCAGACAGATCATTTGCTGTCACTCACGTTGTTCAAGTAACAAGAATGACTAAAAACGTTAACACATGGGGCCCTATTTTTTAAAATGAATTTGTGGCACAACAGGCAGACACTCATCTGCATCTTTAACCTTGGAGTTCCCATGTTTTGTTACTAACCAAGAGACACAACCTGATTTTTTTTTTCCAGTTTCATTTCTCCAAAGTTAGGTGTTGGTAGTTCTTTTTGCACTCAAGGGAGCACCCAGCTTCTATGCATCCAGAATCTTATTTGACAGCTCTAGAAACTCACGTCACTTTCTATTGAACCCAAACTAATAATATCACATTTCAGTCTAACTCTCTCCTCTAAGTCACCAGCTTTTTTTTTTTTTTCACACGCAACGCGATGAGAATTTTCAAACTAGCAAATTGACTAAATGGAGTCTAAAAGATGGGAAAATGATTTTAATGTGTAATGTGTAATTTCATTTTTTTTCCATGTGGAAATATGCCTGGTTTAGGTTCCTTCCTCTGCTCTTAACTCTCTTCCCTCTCCCCCTCCATCCACAACACACACACACACACACACACACACACACAACTTAAAACATCTAAATTTGTATTTATTACATGAAACATTCCATTTATCTCAGCCAATTATATTCACTCAAATGTCCCTGAGAAATGTGGCTTCCATCCAAGCACCAGAACGGCCTCCCTGTATGTCCTGGGGCTGCCTGTGGTCCTCTCGGCATCTTTGCCACATCCGTGTGTGCTGGAGCTCACCAGCATCATACACGTGGCAAGCCTACCTTCCATCCCCTTTTCATGCTCGATTGTGGTGGATGTCCACCTAGTAATGTTGGAGTGAAGCCGTTCCTCTCAGGATTTCAGCATTAGGACACCTACGGAGATCTTTGCTCCTCATGCGGTTCCCTCGTTTACCTGGCAGCCAGGTGTTGGGATGCTTGGGTAGACCTGAGCTTGTCAAAACATGTCGCTGCGAAGTCAGTCTTTAGGCAAATTTTGATGACTTAATACAAAGCTTTCAACCTGGAAGGTCTTACTCTCTAGCAAAATGTCCTTTCTGCATGCCAATGGGCTCAATATTCAATCATGCCAAGACAATTAGATATTGGGTAAAAGACGGAGAAGATAAAGGTAGCAGAGGTAGGGATATTTTGCCAGATAGGGCTCCAGAGTTCTCCAATTAAATAATTCACCCTCTGAGAGTTCACGAAGATGTTCCAGAAGTGGCGGCGCTTCCAGTTCCATTCTGGTGGAAAAGAAAATGAATTTGTGTGTATTCTGAAATCTCTAGTTACGCGGAGATTTGGGGAAAGGAGAGCCAGATCTAAGCCCCACAGGGGGAGCCAGAGCGGGAGCGCTGGGAAGGCGTGCAGACCGGGCACTCTCATGGCCCTGACGCCCCTCTGGGCCTCGCCTGGCGACCCCAAAGGCACCTGTCACCGTCTACTATGCACACGGATAAGGTACCTATAGGTACCTAAGCAAATCTGCCACTATGTTATTTTTATTTTTTTGCAATGTCAAGTGAAAATGTAGTGTGTGTTGCTGAAGAAGGCTCAGCACTCGGCGGGCAGGTCACGACGAGAGAAGGAGAAGTCAGCCCACCCCACAGTCCTTGTCCCCAGAACAAAAGGAGCATTCTGGGTGCCCTCCAAGAGTCTCTGTTCATCTGTGGCTGCCCACAGGAGCCACATCAACCCACGGGGCCACAAGAGGACCTGATAGATCCAGGCTGAGCCCTGTCCTTCATCCTCCTCCCACTGAGAGGCCCAGAGCCTCCAGAACTGTGGTCTTTCCAAAGGATGGGTCATGGGGCTGCATCCATGGCCTGGGGGTGCCTGCTTTTCAGGGCCTCCTTCCAACAAGAGCACCCAGCAGAGCACCAAAGCAGGCTTGGGAGTGACTGCACTTGTGTGCCTGTCTGGGCAACCTAGAGTCCGTCTTGTGCTGGACATCCTCTGACGGTTCTGGAGTGCAAACTTGTAGACGTGGGGGGTGCGAGTGTGTGTGTACATAGCCACAGCTGCGAGCAGACGGTCTAATCAGAGAAATAAGAACATTCAGTGTAAAGTTTAATTGTAATTAAATTAATTAATTTTCTGGTTTTCATTTTCCTTGGCAATCAATAAAGCTACCAAAAAAATGAAAAAAGAAAGAAAGAAAGAAAGAAAGAAAGAAAGAAAGAAAGAAAGAAAGAAAGAAGAAAGAAAAAAGAAAGAAACCACAAAAGAACTAGAAACCAAGCCTGCTGCGGAGGATAACCGTCGGGGTATGGTCAACGGTAGGTGCACCTGCCCAATGCACGCGCTGGCCCCTTGTCGGCTGGGGTTCGTCCCAGGTACTTGCAGGGGAGCAGCAGTAGCAGCAGCAAACGGCTGTCCTTGGGGAGGGCCGCGGCGCCGTCGTCCGATGGGAGCCCTGCCCACCGGCCTCCCTTCCTCCCAGAGCAGAACAAAGGTGAAGGACAGATCCTGTGGGTCCCAGTAGATAGGGGGGGGAGGGGACACAGGAAGGGCCCCCAGGCCGCAGACAGAGGGCTGCAGGGCCAGGGCACAGGCTGGTGTCATGTCACAGGCAGGGGCCCCGGCGGCCCGTGGTGGCCCCGAGATTCCTGTTCATTGGACTGAGGTGTGGCCCGGGCACCAGGCCGTCGTAGGTGCGATGCAGGTGCACCCGATGTCAAGCCAGAGCCCAGCGTGCCTGCCGAGGGTCCTTCACCGTGGCCCAGCCGGGTGGCTTCCCCCGGCGTCACCTGCCATCTGGCTCAGAGCATGGACCATCTCGCCCCCCCATCACCTACTGACACTCTCCAGGGTTGGGGCCCAGGCCCAATGGCTCTGTGGTTTTTTTTTGTTTGTTTGTTTTTTGTGTTTTTGTCCACGCTCGTACCACCCCGGACATTCCTGATCTCATCAGAATTACTTGTTGGTAAGTCCCTGAGTGACTCTCAGAGAAGATCCCTGCAGTCAGGCCTGTGAACCTCGGGGCCCACTTTACAGGCCCTTCAGGTAACGATGGTGGCCACGCACGCCTCCCCTGGTTGGTATTTTACAATGACCGTTTTCTGACTCCTGTGTTGTTCCGCACTACGATTTTTATTGGGTAAAGAAATAAATAGACGATCTGTGTGTGTAGATACGGGGGATACTGTATACCTGTCTCTACGTGAGACAGATGCGCACATCTCTAGGTCTCCAGCACACACACACGGAGACACTGGCTATCACACAAATAGAAGAGTCTTGATTTAGGCTTTAAAGGCCTTCCATTTATTTTTTTTAGAAGGTTTTATTTATTTTTTCATTAGAGATACAGAGAGAGAGAGAGAGAGAGGCAGAGACACAGGCAGAGAGAGAAGCAGGCTCCATGCAGGGAGCCCGACGTGGGACTCGACCCCGGGACTCCAAGATCATGCCCTGGGCCCAAGGCAGCGCTAAACTGCTGAGCCACCCAGGCTGCTCAAGGCCTTTCATTTCTTAAAAAACAAAAAACAAAACAAACAAAACAAACAAACAAAAAAAACCCACTTCCATTTCTTGCTCCCACGCTCGAGACAAAGGAGGATCGCCTATAGCTGTATATAAAGCATCAGGGGTAAAAGCTCAAATGACTGGCTGTATGGAGCCAAATTTAATGTTCCCTGAATAATCCTTAAAAGAGAAAAACCCAGAGCCATTGAAAAACATATTATCAGTACTACTTATGAGCCCTGATTGTATATATTTTATAGTCCTGTTGTTACTGAAAAGTGTCCTTGAAGTTCACGGATCCTGACAGTCTGTCCAATGTGGAAAACCATCTGAAATGCATTGCAGGTGGAATCACTTTAGCCAAAGTGCAGATCACTTAATTTATTCTAAAGGCATATAATTGGAAAAAAAGACCAACTTCCTATTTTTTTCTTTTTATAATATCGCGTAAAAACACTCTTCTTTATTCTAACTTTGGTGTGTGTACAGTTTTAGAAAAGCCCATGTCAGAAAAGGAAGTGATTTTTTTTTCCCTTTTCACGGACCTCTACAGTGTGTATATTCAGGATTTTAAAAATGGGCTCTCAAGTGAAAAATGGGAGAATAAAAAAGCAGAAGGTATTTTTTATCTTGGCCTTATCTGCACATGTCAGAAAATTAAGACAGTGATGAATTACACATTACCGTACAAAATTTTATTGTCAGAGGCAAAATCCAAATTTGTTCTGCTTAAAATACAGAAGACAAATTTTCTCCTTTAGAAAAATCCATTTTGTTGGTGCTTGATTGTAATGGAATAAAAATTTCATGTTGAATACACAGCGATCCAATTTTTACTGAATAATCTTAAAGGCATACCGTAGAAAACATTTAGCTGCTAAACTAGCACAAAGTTATTTATTTGGTAAATGCTTTAGTAACTTGTATTTGTGAAAAGAATAGTTACTGTTTTGTTTCTAAATCATAAAATATTAAGAAGAAGAAAAAAAGCGCTTCCATTTGGCATATTTTTAAAGAAGTCTGCCCATTTGGGAAATGGCTTGAGGAACATAAACTCTGTTGCTGAGCTCATTAGAAATAATCCACGTGACTTTTTTTTTTTTTTTTTTTTTTTTTGAAGACTATCTGGTGGATTCAGTGGTGTCCAGAGAGCTACTTTCGAAAGCTCAAGGGCAGACAGTCTCCCAAGTCTTGCTCCAAGGAACTGGCCGGTGCACAAGCTTCAGAGAACTAAGTATTTCATTTTATAGTGTGAATTCATTTTCAATGACCATCAAGACATTAAAGGACTAAGATATCAGAAAAGCAAAGAGCCAGGATGTGCATACGCGACAACGTGCAGGTGGTGTTGAAAAAGATAACGTGAGGCCACCACTACACCGTAGCTTAAAAAGGAGAAACAAGACTGGAGGAGACAGTCCTCTGAAAAATGTCTCGTACTTGAGAGGTGATGGAAGATAAACCAACCCAAAATAAAACGGAGGGACGAAGGATCTACAGCGGGAGCTCTCACCCAGTAGGTCGCGGTTCTACGACGGTGGGCGCAGGATGGTGGCCAAGAGCAAGTATGGAATGTGCACCCAGAAGGAGTGACAAGGACAGCGACTCAACGATCCACTTGGAAGGTGAGTGCACCGCACCCCCACAGCAATCTTTACGGTGATCTTTCCTACAACACGTCCCACTCTCTCACTTACTTATGTGACATAATAACGATGGTGTGGCTTGGTCAAGGCAGTTGCCTTCAGCTGTACCCACTCACAGCCCCCCGTGGGAAGGGTCACGCCAAGTCTGTTCAGCAGCCGCGGTCCGTCTGTACAGCTCCAAGCAGAGAGAACGAGCTCTCGACTTCATTGCTAAGTAAAGGGCAAGTTCCCACTAGACTAACAGGTCTCCCCAACATGCAGGACAGAGGTCTGGCCTCTCCTCCTTCGGTTCACCATGGAGAGCTTTGCAACCCCTCTGCGCTCTTCACTTATTTTTCAAGGCTTATTGGCTGGGGAGTGTCTGTTAATCATCTGCTGTAGCTTAAAACCCACTATGCAGCCCAATAATGTAAAGTATTTTGAAGGGAATTCTTGGAGGCCACATGAAGTCACTTTTAAGAAATGAGGATCAAACCAGAATCCAGAATGCGCTAATTAACTTTTTTTTTTTTCTTTCTCAAAGGAGTCAGTGACAACGAAAAAGTAAGCTCTCTATCCCTCTACAGAGACTGGTCTGTGTGGATCATCATGATGCTTCCCCGCAGATAAGAGGCAGATGAATGACTGATTTGAGCCATTCAAGGCTTGGTTTGCAGGGTTTTGAATCCCAGCTAATACCTATCACCAGCTACGGAAACTGATCCCAACCCTTAACCCCGGTCTCCCCATTGATAAATTGGAACTGATGGCACTTGAGTCATTCAATGAGATGATATTAAGTGCCTGGCATTTCGTAGACACTCAAATGTTTTTCCTTCTCCTATACTTGACCGAATTTAATATTAACACGGCACACACGAAAAAATTAATTCAGATAAAAATGAAGGATTGGTCATTATTTTTCTTTTTTCTTAATGCATTGGTGGATGAACCGGGAATGTACAAAAAGATAGACATCTTTGATGTCCTATCCTTAAAGTACTAAAAATTCAAAATAAAGTCCCTTAATGTGCTGTTTTCAAAATCTGAATAAAATCATACCATCTACTAATATGACTATTTGTGAAAAGCTTATTTTAAAAATACAATGCCTATCATTATACATATGCAGTATACTTAAAATTAGAACATATACTTTTCACCAACTGCCTATTTCTCATATTTAAGACTCTAAACTTAAAACTTTAACTTTTCTAAACTTTGAAATGAGACTTCACAAAATAAAATGGGAAAAAAATAAAAATAAAATGGAAAACAAAAGGTACTAGAGTTCCCTTTTGTTAGATTTTCCTGAATAGAAACCACACTAAACAAAATATTTTAATAAGAAAATTCCTTATTAATTCAAAGCAATTGAACTCAAGCTTACTCTTCTAGAACCGAAATTTGAAATTTTAGAATATTTTATAAGAACATTTTTGTACACAAAAGTTCACATATACTAATTTGAACAAATACGTTATTGCCTAGAATAAGAATTGTTGAACCTGCTTTAAAGAAAAAATGATTAACTTAAAATTAACACATTGTGAATATACAAATAATATGCTAAACCCATTATAGAAAACTTGAACTACTTTTACATAAGTAGGTTAAACATTCTTCCTGCAACTTACTGATATTTTTAAATTGCTCAAATAGCTTTTCCTAAAGATAAATTCTATCCCAATTTATATTCCAATTATAAAGTTAAACCGTGTGGTTTTATTATACTTTCTAAATGTTACACATTTCTGTAAAACACAATTAAGTGCTGTGTAACCAAACATTGAGAATTATCCTAAAGGACCATAAGTTTTGAAGACTAGTGTACAAAAATAATTGCATAATCTTATCTATACCTAAAAATTTAGTTTCTCTTCTGTCGCATGTAATTATTTTTCATGTCGCCCTCACTCTGATTGGCTCATAATTTGCGTTTGTTCAATTTATTGTAATGTGAATTCCTTCAGGCCTTTTTCTGCTCTTCTTCCCTTTCCCTTCATTTTGTGAAATAAAATGTGCTCAATAAATATTTGCTTAATTAAATTGAATTTTGTCCTATATAATTAGCAGTGTCAAATGATAATAATCCAGCTATGACCTCTGACAAAGGAAGAAAAAAAAGCCAAGTGTAGGAATCTTAATTTCTCATTATACAAACTTTTACTGCTTATTATGTGTATGTGGTTACCTCATGGTCATCCTGAGAATAATTGAGCTATTTTAGGTCTTGAAAATTTCTCAGGAACAAAAGTTCCTTAAAATTGTAATAGCCAGTAGATTGTAATTAAATACATCATTGTAAAGTTCTTCAGGAATTCCTCTTCTGCATCCAATCCAGTCCTGCAGCTGCACGAACATTGCTTTTCACAATTTAGTCTGCATAGATTTATAAACATATCACTGACTATTATTTTCACTGATTTAGATGGAAACCATTTTATCTGTGGTCTGACCATCTGTTACTACAGATAGAGCTTACCAGAGAAATGTGTGTAAAAATAAAGCGGATTATCACCATGTTAAAGTTGTGTTTAAACAGTGTGCACCAAAAGATCAAAAAAGGAAACTATCATCAATGAACTGTATATTTTTGTCACAATATTGGGCTGGGCTGCTTATCCTAACGTGACCTGCTGGTGAACATTTCATCCAGTTGTTTGACATCATGCAGATTAGAAACACAGGCTTTGAAATATAATATAATTAGTGTAGACCTATTTCATCACAAATTTTGATGCTGCTTCTGGTATTTGGAAAATCTCCAACTTGCGCGATGGGTAGAGGCATGTCTTTCTAGTTTCGTTGTAGGAAGGTTTTATGGAAAGTCTAAGGTTACTATGTCCGTTCCCCAAATAACAACTACGTATTTTTAAATGGTTCATGTCGCTACTCGGAGCCTCAGTGTTTTTCACTAGACTACCAGGGCTAATATAATTTATTAGGTTTTTGAAAGGAGCCAATAAAACAGCACGTGGAAAAGCTCTCTGCAAACGAAATGCAATTTATAAGTACGTTATAATCGTAATGACCTTGTAAGATATTATACGGTCACGCTCGTAAAGAGCACTGCCAAACCTCAGTCCTGTGATACACAGGATCCTGGAAGTAATATAAACCCAAACCAGCCTAAGCTCCAAGTAAAATCTGTGTTATTGAAATTCAGAAATCAACGTAGCATTGTAGAAATTAAAACCTTGTGCTCATCTGTATTTAAAAGACTTAAAGACTCTAAGAAAATTTTAAGGGAAAACGTGTGCAAATGGGGAAAACTTTTTATTCCCAAGTCACCTGGTGATGTTTAATATTCGGTATGGTAAACAGTTCAGTCCTGTCTAATTGAAACGAAGTTTTGCGTTTGTACGTATATTGGCACAGTAAAGATTCAAGCCTAGGAACTGAACACTTCCAACACTTTGTTATTTCATGCATCGATAGGACTTGCAAAACATACAAAGGAGAGAAACAAGATAAAAACTCTATGTAGAAAATAGAATTTTATAACTACAGTTTACAGAATATTCCAAGAGATATCATTGGTCATTTTATTATTTTGAAAATATTACTTATCCAAACAACTAAAAAACGTTAAAGCCTGATATAATCTTCAACATTGGAAAGGATAAATTATTGAAAAATATGTAGAACAGAAATTCCATCTCAATGCCATTGATACTACTATACCGTTGAACAGATATTCTATGAGGTATTGAACATTGCACAGATTTACACATTGAGGATTTGACATTGTTGCTAAACCAGTTGTCCAAGGCCACTAAAACACTGACAGAGGATTAAGATGACTAACAGTGGGGAGGAAAAAGGAACTCGAGAAGTCTTTCTAACTCAAAACTGGAAATGGTGATTTCACTCAAAAGAATGTCACGACTACTAAGAATTTCCAATAATTCAGGACACGAAATAAGACACCCACCTCTCATGTTTTATCTATTTGCCTCTGTTCCATGAGCCCAGGGGGGCCATGGTACATGCTTTGGACCTGCCCAGCGGTGTGATATGTACCATCGTGATGCATCAGAACTTGTCCCTTATGGATTTTATTTTTCTGACACGTCCTTGTTAAATTTCATGACTTCTGGTCAGTGGAACGACTTTTAGATTTCATACTAAGTAGCACTATGTCTTAATCGTACCACACGGGGTATTTGGAATTCATGCGCTTTGATTGAATGGAGTGCTGGAAAATTCAGGTGTGAGTGATAGATATTAATCGCTGAAAAAGATAAAATTCCATTTTAAGTGATTCCAGTTCAGTAGATTAGGAAACTGCTCCTTTTTGCTACAAAATCAAAATAAATCTATGGTTCTGGTTTCTAAAACACCTGTATTTCCCCCCCATCCCCATTTTCAGTGACTATGAGAGTTAGAATATATTTCTCTCAATAATTCGCAGGAGGATTTGGAGGAGTGGGAAACCCCAGGAGAGTAGAAAGTGGTCCACAAGCTTTTGGCTGGGGTCTAGTAGCTGTGTTGGTATTTTAGAACGGTGAACAGAAAATATGTTCATTTCAGAGCAGCTGAGCAATGTTTGGAGAGCCGGCCTACTGGGCGAGAAAACCACATAAAAGCACTGTGCTACAGGACATACAGCCACGAAAAGGGTTATTTAAAATTCTTAGGTAGGAAAAAAAAATCCTAGGTAGAAGAGAGCTGTCAATGCCAAACGAAAAGCTTTGCTAAAAAAAAAAGAAAGTAGTTTTCATCCGAATAGACGGTACAAGTCACATCAAAGGTCATTAAATGGTATCAGACCCACTTGAGGTACAGTCACTTAATGGAGGGTTAGATTGACACAGACGTAAAGACCAACACACACAGTTTCTGACCCTCCGGGCCACCCAACCTGAGATGGAAAAACAAACAAGATGGGAAAGAAGTGCTTTCTCAGCACTGATAATAATTATTAAATGTGCACAATTGTTTTACACAATAGGAAGACTGAATGAATATCTATAATATAGAATCTATATATTTAGGATCCGAGGCTGCCACCTTGGAGAATTAGAAGAGCGTTGACACATAAATTCTGTCTGAATTCATTTTCATGTAGTAAAATAGGCCATTGGTTCAGGAAATAGATGAAAAAAAGAAATCTCTAACGGTTGAGAAATTTAGTCAGGGAATTGTCAGGAAGGATAGGGTTGAGATGAATTCTTTTAGGCCTTTTCAAAGTTTGCATACGTTTATAAAAAGAGATAAAGTCTCTTCGATCTGCAGAGATTCTTTGCCGAAGTGCAGTGCACGACACTATATACAGGGCTTGCCTACGTACAGGTACATGTGCACACACCACCCGTGAGCCTTGTTGAGAATACACACGGCTTTAGCTCCAAGAAAATGAGTCAGCAACACAGTCATCACTGCAAGACAATCCAAGTGCTGAAACAGGTGATAATAATGATCCCTCTAAGGCGGTTTTTACCTCTCACGTTGCCCGGGACTAAGAACATGATTTCGTCGTCGTTTTTCTCTCATTGCAACACTGATTGTCATAGATAATCTTTGTGCTTTTGTATAATGCCCATCCTGGATGTAACATATATTCACATACGACATTGGACATTTTAAATAAGCATGCTGAACACAGGCAGGACCATACAACCATGCACAAAATATTCGGAATTATGTTTTTTTTCCAAATTGACTGCAACATCGACATGCATCACTATCGTATTTGGTCCCGTCACAGCGGGGGAAATGTACAGCTGAAGCAATCATGGCTAGTGTCACTTGCGAGAGTTTCTTTAGAGAAGAACACCCAGTAGAGAAACAAAACAGAATGAAGGAAACAAAGCAAAAAAAAAAAAAAAAAAATCCCCCAAAACCAAATACAAAAAAAAAAAAAAAAAAAAAAGATTTCCTCCCACACGTTAACACTGAAAATCTGGCCATTTTCCACATGGCGCATCTTCCTCAGTCCGTGCAAGGCGGGTCTCCTCCCAGCATCCTGGGCTGGGTCGTCGGTAAGAGCGATCTCAGTGTCTCAGAGCTTTTCCTAACCACTGGAAGAGTTCATCCTGATACAGCGCTTTCCAGCGCACGTTGGCCTCCACCGTTTCCACAGCTCTCAAGAACGAGGCAGCAGCCACTCCATCGTAGGTCTTCATGAAGTTCTTCAACTGGGAAGAAAGATCGTAGACGGGTGAACACGGGGCGGGGGCGGGGGCGGGGGCGGGGGGCTCCAACAAACTCCGGGCTAAACACACACAAGCGAGGGCGTGCGGGACAAGGCGCCAGTCGCTGCAGGAGGCCTATGTGGGCCGCGAAGCAAGCGAACTGCCAAACACGGTAGGGCCAGCTGCGCCCGGGAGGGGCGACGTGCTTCCTTTTGGAAGAAAGAGTGGACATTACGCTTTAAAGAGCTCCAAATGCAGCTGCTTGTTTCATAAGCAAATAGGAACAGGGACGTCTCGGTCTCTTCCCAATAGGTTGGCGGGACGGTGGCCAAGGCTAGCGCTAGTTCGGCAGCACAGCCAATGCACCAACAGCCTTGAAGACTGAAGGCCAGGACCAAACTTCTCTCTCTCGGTTGGTAAATACAAGGCTCCTCTTCCTCGCCTCCGAATAAGTAGCATGAGAGCGTGACCTCGTGTTTGGCAGCAAGGGGTTACCAGTTATGGGGTGGCGGGAAGAAGGCAATGGTGCTATGAGAACTGGGCGATTAATGGCATTTCCATCACCCGAGTGACTCAGGCGAGAATGGAGGGAAGCTAAAGGCGGACTCGTGCAGCCACATACTTGGAGCCCTCGATTCAAACACATTATGATTTTTGAATGCTGTGCTATTATTTTTCTGGATATACAGTTTTTCTCTAGAGAGTTCTTATACTCTGGGTTTTTTTGTTTCACGATTAAATACCCGCAGCTTTTCTCTCTCCCCGTAAGATGTGTCTTAAGAAACTGGCACCCAACCAACGACCGCAATGCCAACGGGCAAAATGTGACAAATCAGCTTGCAGAACAGAAACATTAGTGGTGTAATTAGTGTGTGGTGCGATTCATCACCTGGGGCGGGGGGGGTGGTCACAGGGAGGAGGTGGCAGGAGGGAAATGCAGTCCCTCAAGAGGGACGCAGGGACGGGGAGAAATGGGAGGCAGTCCGGCACTTCAAACGGACTTCCTGATGCCCCTATGAGTTTAATCTAGAAACTGGTTCATCGGTAGCTTGGCTGGTTTACGATGCTCTTCCTCGGACTACACGACACCCGTGGGTTTTGCCAAAGCGTGTTTTCTCCTGTCCTCCCAAGCCCCGTGCCCCTGCAGCGTGAGCCACGGCTACCTCCTTTGGGAGGCTTCAAAGGCACTAGGCTTTTATCACAAACGTGTAAAACAGCCAACAGGTAGCAAAGACTTAACTGATGCGACCCCAAAAATTGATCTGACATTTGTACCAAATTCACACACACCAAGAGGAAGAGGGGAAGACACTGGAGTTACCCAGCGGGTATCTTCCAATATTCGGGGCGCTGCACCGCACACATGTGCTCGTGGCACGTGCACGTAGGTGAAAGGGAAGCATCGAATCGTAATTTTAGACTTTTTTTAAAAGATTTTATTTTTACTTATTCATGATAGACACACAGAGAGAGAGGCAGAGACACAGGCAGAGGGAGAAGCAGGCTCTCTGTGGGGACCCGACGCGGGATTCGATCCCGGGACTCCAGGATCAGGCCCTGGGCCAAAGGCAGGTGCTAAACTGCTGGGCCACCCAGGGATCCCTGTATTTTTAGACTTTAACTGATGAATCCAATAATTCGTTCCGGTTTATAGGTTTGGACTCATCCAGTCTATGTTCCTAAAGCAACAAACACTACATGAGGGCCTAGGTATTGTTTTATTACAAGCTGTGTAAACCACAGCACATGGGCGCCTGTGACAGGGATGTTCACGTGATCGACGCCAGTCGGGAGAAAGTCCTGTTCACTCCTCTTACGATAATCTGCATCATCGCCTCCTTCCCCGGCAGGACCGTGCAAATGGCCCTCTTGGCAACTTGGACCGTGTGCCACGCGCTCCTGGCCCCTCAACGACAGAGACAGCAAGGCAGCCGGAGCGCAAAGGGCAGCTCCTAGGTCCTCCTCAGAGGCCAACGAGGGCCCGAGTGTGGACATGGCACCGACACAGGGCAGTAGGTCAAATCACCCCGCAGGAGAACGACCAGTAAGAGGTGTAGGTAGTGGGGGCGCCCGGGGGCTCAGTGGTTGAGCATCTGCCTTCAGCCCAGGGCGTGACCACGGGGTCCTGGGATCGCGTCCCGCATCGGGTCCCCGCAGGGAGCCTGCTTCTCCCCCTGCCTGTGTCTCTGACTCTCTCTCTCTCTGTCTCATGAATAAATAAATAAAATCTTTAAAAATAAAATGTAAGCGGTGAGCCCACAGGGATCCATTCCTTCCCTCAGGGTCGAAGTGACTACAGAGTCCCCGCGAGCCCAGAGAGCCGAGGGCCGGGGATGGGTCAGCAGAACACGTCCGGCCCACGTGCACAGCCGGCACAAACCAGTTTCAAGCCCACACTGCCTGCAGCTCCTCTGGCAAGCACGTGCCCCGAGCACCCACCTGGCTGGCCCTGGGGTGCGGCCCCGGGACCCTCGGGCCCCTGCCCGGCTCTACAGGCTTGCCAACCCACTTTGCTTGTCTCGGCTGCTCTTTGGTCGGCTTCCTGCTGTGATTAGCTTTTATTATTGTGTTCCCTAAATATTTATGCCATCCTAGGCTTTTATTTGAAAATGTTGCCAGTATAGACGTTTTTATAAAATAGCATTTAGTGGGATGTCAGAGTTGTTTGTGCTTCCTGTTCTTAGCATAAAATTTCTAGACACGTTTGTTCATTTTTCGGTTAGAAAATATTTTCATGTTTTTTTAAAAAAAGCAAACCCAACCAGCCACTTATTTTAGGGAACCCTAGACCCCAAGCATCACAAAATCAATGAGCAGTAAGCTGCAGAACATCACACACTCCCCGTAACTACGTGGGTGACCTGACTTAGCCGTCGCCTGCCATGAGATCTAGTTTCAGACATTAGCCCGTGGACCAGGCACCTGGGAGACACGGGGGTCAGGGAAGGTCATGCCTGGCTGGAGAATAAGGCCAGGCCGTGCAGGACGCCCCCACCCCCACCCCAGACCTGGCACCTGCGAGTCTCAGGGGTCAGGGAAGATCACACCTGTAGAATAAGGCCGGGCCCTACAGGGCACCCCTGGGTGGGCCTGGCACCTTCGAGTCTCAAGGGTCAGGGAAGGTCACACCTGGAGAATAAGGCCGGACCCTGCAGGGTGCCACCACCCCCCCACCCCAGGCCTGGCACCTGCGAGTCTCAGGGGTCAGGGAAGGTCACACCTGGAGAATAAGGCTGGACCCTGCAGGCTGCCCCTGGGCCTGGTACCTGGGATTCTCAGGAGTCAGGGAAGGTCACACCTGGAGAGTAAGGCCGGGCCCTGCAGGGTGCCCCTGGGTGGGCCTGGCACCTTCGAGTCTCGGGGGTCAGGGAAGGTCACGCCTGGCTGGAGAGTAAAGCCGCACCGTGCAGGACTGCCCACGCCCCCCCCAGCCCAGACCTGGCACCTGCAAGTCTCAGGGGTCAGGGAAGGTCACGCCTGGAGGTCCCTCACCCTCTTCATCTTACGGGCCGAGGCTTGTTAGCACTACAAGGCCTTACAGCGGTGGCCCCTGCCCTAAGGACAATGAGGGGTCATGGAAGTGTGGAGAAGCTTCAGATAGGGGTTGTCAGCTGGAGGGTCAGCACCGGCAGCTGCATGAGGGACACCCCCCCCGCCGCCCTGAGACACAGTCCCCTGAGTCAGCTGCTTGGCAGGCAATGGGGTAGAAGCCACAGTTTTGTGTCAGCTTTGAAACTGCACCTTCCTTATAAGGATGTTCCAAATGGCCATTGACTCAAGTGGAAACATATCAAAAAAATACATGTGAAATACGTGAAACAAAGTGGTCGGTCGGCACACGATGGCCACCAAGTATGTATCCACTTCCAGGATGTTTCCCCAAGGCCTGGGTTTTACGGGGGGAGGAAAGGATGAAGGACAGACAGGAGTTGGGGGAAGAAGGACGGGAGCCAACGGCGGAGGGGCAGCTGGCGAGGGTCCAAGGCAGAGAAGACGGGGTACGGGATACGGAGGAGGAAGGGGCTAAAGGAGGGCAAGGTGGGGGGGCCTGTCACTCCTGTGCTCCGCTCACTTCAGCGGCTTTGCACGTTGTGACTAAATGAGTCTTTCACTCACTGATTACTGAATGTAAAATCAAGAAATTAAAAGTACTTCATTTAAATACAGAAAAAAATTGGAAGCAATCGTTCATTTAATTGTTCTTTCATTCTGTTTCATACGGATACGAAAGAAGCCCTTCTCGTTGAGCTTCCTTAATTAAAAAAAAAAAAAAAAACAGCAAAACGTGGGCTGGGGCTTGCAGAACTAAATCCTTTGGTTTGGGAACACTTGGCCGGGACAAAAATTGAATTGCACATCATAACAATCGGAGACTTGGCTCAGCTTAGCTCTGAGCATACAAGAATCCAAGCTGATGTTTGAGGGATCGCCTCGGACATTGGGCAATATTAGGAGATGTGAAGGGTGGATGCTTCTGGGGGAGCGCGGCTCCCCGTGTGGGGCTCTGGGCCACAGGCTCAGGCATTCTTTCCCGGGAAGCCCAGGCAGCCGGGACTCTCAGGGCCAGACCTCACCTACCTTCTACGACCGAGGCGGGCGGCAGATGAAAAAGCGATAGATGGTGGAAGCTTAGCTCCTCTGAATCCTTCCAAAGTATCTGTATTTCTTTCCTCCCTCCTACACACTCACCGCTCCCCATTTCACACCCTTCTCTTTTACAAATGTGATTTAATGGTAAAAAATAAATAAATGAATGAATGAATGAATGAATGAATGAATGAATAAATAAATAAATAAATAAATAAATAAATAAATAAATAAAGCTGGTTTAAATTTCCAGAGAAATAAACCAGAGAAAACAAAGGAAACGTTAGATGCACTCCAAACTGGACGCTAGTCCTTAGTAATTATTTTCATTAATGAAAGCTATTTAGGATTATATCTTTTTTTTTAAAGATTTTTTTATTTATTCATGAGTGATAGAGACAGAGAGTGAGAGAGAGAGAGAGGCAGAGACACAGGCAGAGGGAGAAGCAGGCTCCTTGCAAAGGAGCCCGACGTGGGAATCGATCCCGGGTCTCCAGGATCATGCCCTGGGCTGAAGGCTGTGCTAAACCACTGAGCCACCCGGGCTGCCCTATTTGGGATTATATCAAGCAGAATTTTCAACAGACTATTATAATCATACGTATGATTTCATTTCATTGAACGGACTAGATGGCACGAGGCATTATTGACACACCCAGTGACCCGCTCCCTCTCTCGGCCTGACCACAAAGCAGGGAGACTCAAGGTCTACACCTTAACACCAGCCTGGGTCCTTTGTACCCAAATACTGAATCACTGGGAAGGCCAGTTCTATTATTTCTAGGATCTTACACTGGGTTCGTATAATCAGCAGAGGCACGGCTGATTAGATGAAAGGTATCTGCAGCGGATTTGGAGTCCCTGGTGTGAGATTTACTACATTCAAGCATCTCTCGAAGGTATTCAATGTTTGTTTTTTGCTTAGAGTTTATGGATTTACTTGAGAGAATGAGCACACGTGTGCAGGGAGCCGGGGGATGGGACAGAGCGGGAGGGAGAGAGACAAGTTACTGCACTGAGCATGCAGGGCCCTCAAAAGGGAGTCTCAACACTCTGGGATCATGACCTTGCCCAAGCCAAGAGTCAGGTGCTCAACTGACTGAGCCACCCAGGAGCCCTGATGACATTTAATGTTTAATGTAATAGAAAGACCTTTGCAAATAATGAATCAAGTGAAGTCTTTAGCATAAATGTGTGTGCTTTAAAGAAATGGATATGAATCTGTTGGGAAAAAAATGGTTAAAATAAATGTATGATTTCATATATTTATAAGAGTAAAGCGTTAGAACTCATATTAAAATATTTACCTCTTTGAGTTCACCTTCAGTATTAAGAAACTCTGTGACTCCACTAATGAGTTTGGAATTCATAAATAATGCCTCTCCGTACCTGGAAAGATTTAAAAAAAAAAGTCTTGATGTGAATATAGGCAGTAATTTAAGAAATAGTACTCTACAGATTTTTTTAGGATCTTTTTCAAGGGCTCTGTTTGGCCAATGTTCTCTTGTTGCCATTAAGATATCTGAACATTTCAAGGTCATTTCTCCAGGGAGCCAGGGAGGTGCAAAGAGCTGGGGTTGCAGGATGCCATCACATGCCATGTGACTGGGCTCAAAAATGTTTCAGAGAGGTCTAAGTTGTGGTAAATTAAAAAAAAAAAAAAAAAAGGAACCTTCTAAAATTAGATTTAGGAATTACTATTACATTTCCAGCCCAAGGGCTGAGGAAGAAATATTTTAAAACTTGAAAGCAACCTAGTTCATATAGGAAAAAAATAAAAGAAAAAAGGAAAATCCCAACAAAGGAATTAGGACCCTAAGACAAACTTGGGCATTATCAGTACGTCACACAGGTCCAGTCATGACCGACATTGGCATTCTCCATTTTCATGCCTAGAAACTGAGCCAAATTTCTTTGCAATGCTCCCAAAATATTAGTATTTTTTTTCACGTAGGCAGTTCATTAAAATATTGAGTTGTTCACTTGGATTGCATAATCCTTGTACCACAGACATAAATTCTTGACTCGTGACCCACAGTCAGGAATAACTTGTATCAGTGAGATGGAACGGTCTCTTGCTTTACGGATTTATCTCTGCAGTGCTAAGAACACCTACCACGGGCTGTCATACTCGTAGAATTAAGACAAGTACACTAAATAAGATTCTGAGGTCTTGGAAGCAAAGGTTCAGCCCCGATGATAAGAGGTTTTCTAATGCTGCCCTTACAGCCTTGTGGGGCCTTTCTTTTAGGGCTTATTAAACTGACACTATCTCAAGCCTAATTGTTGTATATGGCACGGGGGTAGATGTATTTCCAAGTATCTGGCGTGAGCAATGTGTGGATGGCCACATTACCTGCTGAAGAAAGAAAGACAAGAGGATAATGATGGGTTTAGCTGTGCAGGTGCCCCCCATGCAACTGTCCAGCACCGGGTGAAGCCCAGACAAAATGCTCCGAGCAAGAGATGTAGATTTGGGAGAGACTGAAACCACTGGAATAGATGGCAACTAAAAGTGGGGAGAGTCTGTGGCGTGGGAAATAAGGAGGATCTTGGAGAGTACCTCCATGAACTCCAGGGCTCGAGGACTGACAAAGGAACAGGAGTAGATGAAGAAGACAGTCCTACTTGTCAAGATGAACACTTCTGCGTCGGTAGATCTACTGCAACCTCAACCTTTCTACCTCTCGGCTAGAGGTCACGGCCTCTCGGTGAGGCAAACTGAGCACAGCAGGAACCAAGCATGTTTGGGAGGCACTAAACTATACATACATGCCCTATGCTGAACTCTGGGAGGCAAAACCACTCGCTAAGGAGACTGTATTGGCAGCTATTGGACACTGTCTAAAGTGAAATGCTTGCATATGTTAATTCACCTTATATCTGACTATTCACTCGATTACGGTGCACGACTGCAAAGCAAGTTCTAATCTTCTAATCATTCCAATTTCTGAGCTGCAAATGCAAAAAGGCCAATGTGTCTTCTAGGAATATCAGTGCTTTCTGACAATGAAATATCTGTGGCGAGAATTGTGTTTTAATAGGACACGGCCATTCAAACTGAACCCTGTATACAAGGGCAACTGATAACAGTGTCCCTTAAAAACATAAAGTTTACCCGTCAGTTTTTAAGAGACAGAACAAGAGGTCTGGTTCACTGTTTGGGGACATTTAAGTTGAGAACATGCAAGCATCTGCATGCTGTGTAATAAATTTAATTTTAATATGCCATAGAGATTATCAGAGTAATAAATCAACATTTATTATAATATATTTAAATGCATAATGAAATATTTTCTTAAATTGAGGCTGAAGAATTCTCACCATGAAAGAAGATGTCTTAGGAATGAATTTTATTGCAATGAGGATTACACCCCTTCTCTATATCTTGGTTTTATTTCAGGTGTTTTATGATATTTATATTTAAAGGAGATTTAAAACAAATTCTGCAGAGGCAAAATTAAAATTTTCTTGTTATATAATATAATAATTATATCCGATTTATAAATCATTTTTCCTACAACACATTTAGAATATAGTTCTATATTTCTTCAACCTCAGAGAGTTTAATATATTTTCCACAGAAGTTGTACTATTAAACCTTTTTACTCCCACATTTCCACATATAATCACAGTTTTTAATCTTTACTACATGAATAATGTCATAGAACCATTAAAATACTCCTGAGTTCCACAGGAGTGGCAACACCCATCTTGGTTGACTATTTTAAAAACTAATGCTATTATCTGGACCTTGGTTTTTAAAAACACGAGAAGTTGGGCCTTTACCTCTCCTACGTCACCTTTAATTTACTCACTCAAGTATGAATGAATGAACTCATTTCTACCTAGTATTTAATATCTTCCATTTATCTCTGAAAAACTTCCAGGCAAGGTCTCGGCCGTGTGGATTTCGAGCGACATGGATTATCACATCAATTGCATCTTGATCTAACACCACCTCGGAATTCAGTGAGAGATTCAAAAGCCTTTAAAGATAGAATCGTAGAAAAAAAATTTAGCTCCATAGCTTAAACATTTTTATGAAAATATAAAACTTACATGTACTAATTGGTTATATTATTCAAAAGAACAGTCCTGTGTAAACACTCCCAATACAACATATCAACAGAACAATTCTGTCTATAAAAGGTGGGGAGAGTAAACTCATAGCATTTTAATTAGCTCATTAATTAAATTTTGAAAAAACCTTGCAGATGGAGAAATCACATTTTTGTGTGTTCTGGTGATATCAACCCACTTTAAGAAAAATCTTTCCAGTAAACACTTCCTTCCTTTTACAATGACATACTGTCTATTTAGTGAGAAACAAAGGTATCTCTTTCAATTCAATTAGCTTTCGTCATGTCAACACAGCAGTTCTCCTTAGCTGTGGGAGATTTTTTTAGAGTAAACTAGTATATATTCAAGGAAATAAGATCAAGTTCAGTGTAGTTTAACAGAGAGTATTCTCATTACACAAATAAATTTAGGGAACTAATTGACCCACCTATTTAATAGGTTCCTGTCATCGCTGCAAGTTAAGGCTTCCAATAGTATTTTCTTCTCAGAAACTGCCGTAGTGGAGTGGAATTTCATCCATATGAATTCCCAGACATCCTCATCTAGTAGCGAAACTCCCGTACAGTAGACAATGTCTCTAACATTGAGCGGTATTCTGAAGAAGCAACCCATGGTGGTTTTCTGTTAATTAATAACCTCATAGCATTGAAACTAAAGACAGATGCTCCTCTACTACAGTCAGGTTTTGTTTTTTTTTAATAGGTCTGTTAATTAGTTTTTACCTAAAAGAGAGTTAATACTCTATAGTAACAATATTAAAAAAATACTGGCCATATTTTGGTTGCAAATTTTGTTTCTACTCTTGAAATTATATTCAAACAAAAATCAGAACCCAAAGATTTAAAAAAATGCAAACAGGATGCTTTATATTTCCACCAACCTTAACATACTTATCAACCAAAGATCTCCTAATAGGTAGACCCAAGAATGACAAGAAAGCTGAGGTTGAAAAAACTGACTAATTTGAATAAGACAAACAGTTTCTCCTAAAATCGAAGACACATCTCTCCAAATTATTTTTCTCAAATAGGTCTTCAAATATTGGAATGCAGAAGATTACTGATAGACATAGTAAACAGATAAAACATAAGTAATACATTTTGGGAAAGAAGAAATTTCTTTTCCCTACATTGATAAAAGTGACCATAAAAATAGACTAAATTTTGACTTTGACTCTAAAATAAATATTACGGTGGGAAACCATGAGTAGATTTAATTACTCTTGACTATTTATAAGTTGTAAATACTCATGTTTATTTTACCATAGCAATTATTTTTGCTAAATATTGTTCTCTCAAGTATCAGTCTATGCCCATTTTAAAAACTGAATTTCCAGGGATCCTTGGGTGGCTCAGTGGTTTAGCACCTGCCTTTGGCCCAGGGCGTGATCCTGGAGTCCCGGGATCAAGTCTCACATCAGGCTCCTGACGTGGAGCCTGCTTCTCCCTTCTCCTGTGTCTCTGCCTCTCTCTCTCTCTCTCTCTCTCTTTCTATGTCTATCATAAATCAACCAATCAATCAATCAATCAATCTTTAAAAGATAAAAAAATAAAAATAAAAACTGAATTCCCTAAAAGAACACTAGACTACTTACAGCAAGTCGAAAATACATCTCTGCTGTGTGTCACATTCGGTGATCTACTATTCAAATTTCTCACTTATGATTTGAATGTGGCTGATAGGAGGTGTTTTCTTCGGAAAGCGAGATAAAACAATCTCTTCTAAAGATGTAGGACCCTGATGGTAGAGACGCTGCTATGGTTGAAGGAGTATTTAGGAAACGGGAGGAAGTGCCTGAATGATTTATCAGTAACATAGGCTTCATCATATCCCGTTAAGCGGCTAAGTAGGGCAAAGGCTCCAAATACTGAGGGCAGTCTATCAGGAGACCTGATGCTTAGATTTGCTAGAAGTATCGTACAACATTAATTGTTCCCAGGAATGCCTAAAACTGTATCATTCTGTCTTCCTAGGAGTAGTCTGGAGTGTTTAGAGAAAAATTACTTTAACCTTGCTGACTGAAGCCCTTTTGTGGTGCAGAAAACAAGCATTCTGTTTGTTTTGTTTTTAAAGAAACAAAAGGAACACAGACAGACATCAGAAGAAACCAGTAAAGAGCTTCAGAAAACATTGCCACAACATTTATCGTGGTCGATACCCCAATACCCTATGTGACAACAACTATGCCTCCCTGTTTTCCTAATTCTAATGAGAAAGTCAAAAACCTAGTCTTTATCAACAGCTAGAAAAGAGGATGAGTTTTTTTCTCCCAAATATTACAGGCTACAGAGCAAAATACTGTATTATTATTATTATGAGTTTGGCCAAGAGATCAATATAAAAATTAGCAAGAAAAAAAAACAATAAAATGTCTACTGAAATCGTCAGTTCATCAGTCACTATATATTTTCTTTTTTTCTAATGTATATTTTCTTAATGTTAACTTAATAGGGAGTCATTAACCTATTAATATAGTAAAGAGAGTCCATTGAATTAGGTTTGTTACTGCCTATGAAATTAATCTCCAATAGCAATGGTTTCAAGTAGAAAAAGCATACAGAAATATAGAAAATGTGAAAAAAAGGAACACCCACAAGATATTAAACTATATTCCTTAGAAATAACTCAACTGTCATACACCATAGTTGTTAGCAATAACCCATACTTTGTTATTCAGTAGATGCTGTTGCAGATGCGGAACTGCGCAAGATGCGTGTATCAATGAACAAATGGATTGGCCCGTCCAACGCCCTGGACACAGGCTGCAGGAGCATGAGGTAGAAAACAACACTTCTGTGCAATACTATGTTCCAGGTTATACGTTTTATTTATTCCATATGACAATATCACGATGTCCACGTTATAAACATTTTTGCAAGAGAGGGAACTCTGCTTGGAGGGAGGATATTTTGCACCATCCCCACTATATAGTAAACTGAGATCCACGGTGACCTGCACAGGAAAGTCTTTCCCATTTTTATCAGCTTAGAGATGGCTAATGACAACCAAAGTACAATACATTGATTTCTATTAGTCCTACTCATCAAATAATTGCCACTGAATTCTGATTTTCTGTTGTTCCGTAAAACGCCATCTGATAGAGAGTAAAAACAACAAAAAAATTTTTAAAAAATCCCTTAGAGGGTGCTATCACCTGGGCCTACCCCATGGGCTACAGAATAATAGCGACGCATCCAATCTGTCCTTCTCTCAGTGTTGAACTGGCCACAGTGTCACCTCTAATCTTTTTTTTTTTTAACTTAATTTTCTGACACGCAGCTTAATCAGTCATCTTCGAGAAATAGTCAATGTTGGCAGGACTGTATTTCCAGCCTTGGAGTATCCACGGTGCTCACCAGCACTGAAGTGACTCTCGTTAAAACGCAGCCTCTAAGTGAGCACAAGGACGGAGGCTCGTGGTGTACGTGAGAGCCGCTCTGTGCCACTCCGGTCGCACGCAGAGCAAGGAGAAGCAACTCCTACAAGGCCACTCAGCAATAAAGTGCTGGATAAGATGACAGACAGGCCGTCCGGGATGGGGCCCGGTTCTGGATCTGAAGCTGCAGCCTCAAACCACGAGGAGGACCCCATAATCTGGGTACAGGCCAACCTTCAGCTTGTCAGCAGCTGTCCCTCTATGCATAGCAGATGTACCAAATCTGAGGACTACGAAAATGAGACACACATATGCTTCCATGTATGATCTCCAGCCTGAGGCAGGTCCGGTGAAGGAGCCCCAGGTCTCGCAGCAGGCCCCGCAGACCCACAGTCTCTGCTCTGAGCAGATGCCACAGAGGCGCGCTGGCTCAGGGTGATGGGTGTCCCTCTGGGGATAAGGGCAGAGCTGATCAGCCAGAGAATACCACTGCGACTCCTTCTAGCACCCTTCCCACGGCATCAAGTCATCCTCTGACCCACCCCCAGACGAAGGGTCAGGGCGTGGGTCACAAGATCCCTGTACCCACCGCTGAAGATAAAGCAGGACTGGCAAGTGCTGGGGTCACTAAGGGCCTTGGTCCCCGATGATTTCCATCGTTAACGAAGCCCCTTTTGTGGCTAAATTTGCAAAGATGTTCTAATAACATGTTAGCAAAATGATTGCTCTGGGGACACTTTAAGATCTCTTTGTGTAAACCAAAGTCATTAGGAACAAATGAAAAAGCTCATTTGTTTGGAAAGCCTGGGCTGCAAACTCCACAGAAGCCACCGTTCTGAGAGGCATAAATGAGTTTTGCGGGATGCTTGACCCCAGGATTACAGGGAGACAGGGCCCCTTCTTGTGAACATGGAAATGTTTCTAAGAATGTGACTATCCCACGGTCATTTCTTTTCGGCTGCAGCCTCAGAAATAAATCTTTTGATGGAATTTTATTATCTGAGAAGGAAATCTGTGCTTACTTTTTCCTCTAAAGGTCGTTTGGATATATAGGAGCAGGGAGCTAGTCTCTCCTCGCAGCCTGCCTGGGAGACGAACAGAGTAAGGCTTAGCCAGAAGGAAGCGTCTTTATCTTTCCGAGGGTCTAACATTGCAGAAAATTATTACCTAATTCGTGTGACTTGTACTAGAGTTTTTATTCTATTTTCATTTAAATTGGATCATGACCAAGTTCATTTGTACTGTGAAAGTGTTGAAAGCAAAAAAGTTTTCAAAGCCTGATGGTTATCTTGAAATAATCTTTTTTTTTTTTTTTTTTTTTTTTTTTTGCAAAATGTTGGATTTTTTTTATGTTGACATAAGCAAGTGCATAAAAATGAAATACTTTGGGGTAGATGTTAAAAAATTAAGAAGGTGGAAAAATGGGATTTTAAAGATTTAGAAAGATTTAGAATTTCTTTTTTAACTGAGTTAAAGATGATGGAATGGGCCTAGTATTTTCAGTCTTAGTAAATTGAATTTTAGTTACAAATGGAAATTTGTAAAGTAGGTTGATAAATTAAGATAAATAATTAGACAAATTTCCAAAGATTCTGCTATAAAAGTTTTTTTCTTTGCTACAGGTGTTTTTTAAGGTAAAAATTAAAAAAAAATCTAAAAATAATAAGTGACTGGTTTAAGTTAAGCTATAAATAACTGAGAATGATATATCATAGATTATTATTTAATGATATGATAAAATGCATTATTTAATATGATGAAATATATTATTAAGGATAAAACATACAAATACCACTATATTCAGTAAAAAAAAAAACATAATGTGTATATTAGAAAGACTAAAGGAGAAAACAGGAGAATATTAACATTTTCCTCTGGGTTGGGGGATTATAGTTAACTAGTCTTTCTTTTTTTAATTCATATATTTCAAATTTAATCATTTAATAAGTTTGACAATTACTTTGGAAATAAGTAAATGTATAATTACATTTATAAAGGTAAAATTGTGTTACTATTAGAGTAAAAGATATTCCAATATAGAAAAATGCTGTTGAATAATATGTAGAAACAATTCTGATGATACAGTTAAAATATCTCCCAGAGGAAATTATACAGGCCAAAGGGAAAAAAAATTCATACTATTTTAAAATATAAATTTCGATGCTTAATCACGATAGGGATCTATTTTTAAGCAGGTTCTCTGTAGACCTAATTTGGCCAATAACTGCCTCTAGGACGGGGCAAGTCAAGGTCATTGCTTTGGGCTTCATTTTTCATCCTAATTGGACAGGGCTCCAGTACAGGAGTTCTGAAAGTCCCTTCCCGCTCTGTTAGTATAGGATCCTTTTCATTAGTGATTATATTAACACTGAAATGTGGATTTAATTATTTTCAAAGACAATGAAAAAAATTTCTCAAATCACTAGCCTCTCTAAGAGCACCTGAATCTTTCAGCGGCACTACCCATTAATCTAGCGTGTGGCCCACCATTTAATTAATTTCAATTAATTTGCACTTAAGTTCATTCGAAAGATCATTTGCCTAATCTAAAAGGTAAAAGACTGTTGGTTGAGGCTTCCTCACCAACACTGTAAGTCTTGTTTGACCTTATAAGTACCAGAACTCTTACTTCTTCCAGGGCAATCGTTGACTTTAAAGTATCACCCTGAAAACATAACCTGCGCTTTCAAAGACTGACCTAGTTAAGATGATATCAGGTATATATATATATATATTTTTTTTTTCATTCTGCCTTGATTCCTTTGTCCCTTGGCTGCTCCCAAGAAAGAAAGTCATCTTGAGTAAAACTCAAAGCTGCTTAGAAAGAACAGGTGAATTTTTTGGCACCTACGCATCACTTTCATCATCCAGAAAATGGGGACGATCACTCCTTACAAGGTTGTTACAATGATTAAATAAGATAATGCTTACCCAGGGCTTAGCACAAGTGCCCGGTACCTGCGTGGGGCTCCGTACGGGCATTATCTAAATGCCATGCACAGCCCAGTAAGTGCAGGGTACGTGGAGAATTGCCTCAGTTTGTGGTAATGGCATTCCTCATGATTTTTATTACTATTATTAGTAGTATGAAGTGGCAACAGATATGTGCCTCTTTCCCAAAAGAGGAGAGGACAAAAAAAGAGATAAGAAATAAAGGTTTTGGACAACCTCACTACAAGTGAGTGAGCAATTTTTTAAAATCATGGGTGACAATACATTAAGCATTATAATAAAACACACGTTTATAATCCCACCTAACTTCACCATTATATATGTCAATCAAACATGCCACCCAGTCCACCTAAAAACCCTGGCACCCAGAAGTATCCTAGTGTTTCCTAGTATCTCTGCAAGGCCCCAGCGAAGAATCCCAGGTGAACTGTGTGTCAGTGACCGGTGGGAGGGACACTCCATACAGCACCTACTCATTCTCATTGAAATTTAAGCATTCAAAAAAAAGGAATGTTAGCGCCTTGGCACAAAGGAAAAGACAGTTCAAAACCAGTCTTCATGGCCCTTCGGGCCTCAAAAAATAGAGGTGGAAAAACCTGGTGGATTACAGACCAACTATATTTAGAATTACGTGTTCTGAAATGTTCGATACCTTTTACGGTTTCATTTTGCATATCTGCAAAGAGGCATGTGCTGCTTTTTATTTTATTTTATTTTTTTTGTGCTGCTTTTTCCAATTGAAAGGAAAAAGACTGCTGAAGGGGGGCTCATTTTAACCGCTAATAGCCAGAGTTTATCAAAAGATTATATTTTAAGATGACAGCACTCCTTACAAGTGGCATTTATAATTAAAATAAATGTATTTTAAAAGAGACATTCGTTTTACTTAAACTGAAATAATATATATGACATAACATCTTAAACTTTTGAGTCCCATGTATAAAGTAGCTATTATTTCTGCTGCGTAGGAAAGAAGAGGGATGATGGGGGTAAATATTTAGGCCATAAGAGCATTTTATCAAATATAGTTGCTAAAGCACAAAAACCTAAGAAACCAGGTGGCCTAGGCAACATTGCCAAGAAGAGAACAAAAAGGAGACATCAAAGAAAAGGTATAAAGAGCACAAGTGAGAAATGTACAGAGAGGCCAAAACATTCAGCGTGATGATGACAAAGTGGGCAGTGACAAAGACCTACCAGAAGGAGAAAGAAAAGAAAAAAGCAAATAATTAGAGAATTTGTGACTTGACTGGTTTAAACTGGTTCTTTGTCCTGGATTTTAAACACTCCACTGAAAAGCCTAGAATGTTACTATTTAACATTTCACAACTCAGACCCCTTAGGACATCCAGAATCAATTATACCCATGAGAGCTCAAAAAAAAATCAAGCTGATTTATAACAAAAGTAGAAAAATTAAGATATCTCTGATGACTCACTCTGAAACAGTGAGCAGCAGGCTGCTAGTATAAATAGTCCTAAAAGCATGGCATCATTTAAAACTTAAGAGGTATACAGTTGTAGTAGAAATTGTGAAATGGCTGATAAATTGCCCTATTTGTAGATGCCTGTGTTAAAGACGAGATTAATTGTTTCCTGATTACTGGGTGTCCATTATCCTTGGCTTCTCAACGAATCTTTTTTTTTTTTTTAAGATTTTATTTATTTATTCATGAGACAGAGAGAGAGAGAGAGAGATAGAGAGAGAGAGAGAGGCAGAGACACAGGCAGAGGGAGAAGCAGGCTCCATGCAGGGAGCCTGACACGGGACTTGATCCCGGGACCCTGGGGTCACGCCCTGGGCCCAAGGGAGACACTCAACAGCTGAGCCACCCGGGTGCCCCATCAACGAATCTGTCTTGATCTGTGATATTTAAGTTTCTTTCATTCTGCTCTGGTCCTAGTACTGTGAACCTATATGCCTACTGGGACAGGAAGTGTAAATTTACATATAAGGTGGCGTCTGAATCACAACCATCAGGAATCAGTACATTAACTATGAAGATACAGGATAATGACGGGAATGACACATTAGTAACATCAGCAACTCATAAGCTCTGTTCTCATTCAAATCATGACCCAGGCCTGAGTGTTTATAAAAACCCCACTGGATGACATTGGGCTCCACCTTGACAAATAACTCCTATTGCCCAGGAATAATTTATAGCAACATTCATTGTCTTTTGTATTCTTCATGGAAAGGTTGAAAATTATACAGATTTATTGTATCCATCAAAATACTCCATCTAGAAATGTGAGGGCCTGTGCAAATGTGGTTTACTTTCATTTCTAATGCACTGTCAAGGTCACTGAGGTTAACAAGGCTGTTTCTCCAGCCTGGGAGGAATCAACTATGGCAATTTAGTTAATTTTTTAGGCATAACCACTAAGCTGTCATGGGTAGGCAATAAGGAATGTATTTTTCCTTACTAGGAAAGGTCTCTAACTAAAAATAGATTTTATTTCACTTTGGGTGTGCATGTGTGTGCGTGTGTGTGTACATACTAACCAACGGGTAATTCTGCAGGTTTTCAGAAATTTAATTGGTAGATTCACTATACAAAAAATGCTGTACTTTTTAAAAAATAGAGAAGGATTCCTATGCAAATCAAATCCTAGAGGTTCTAAGATTTTACTTTGACCGTCCTGTGAAAAAGCAGTGAAATCCATGGTAAATTTCATGTGTGTGTATGTGTGTGTGTGTTTTCAGTAATAAGGATGGATTTAATTAGATAATTGAAAATAGTGAAAAAGAATCTATTCCTGTTATATAAGGTAAAATAAAAATTATTGGGGGGGGGGAACCTCAACAGTCTGAGTTCTGGAGGAAAGGGGAATGGCAAGGGTGGATGACAAAGTCACAAAATAAGGCAAGAGGCATATTTTGCATTGGCAGATGAAAAATCTAAGAAAAACACCTATCTTTAAAAAGTCGAAGCCATTTTTATGATTTTCTGAAATAATTGAAATGTATATATTCATGTGGACAAGTGATTGGCAGGTTCCAGCTTTAGCACAGATGCGTATGAAGAATATACGTTGGATGCCTGAACTCCCTACGGCAGAACAAAATAAGCAACGTTTATGTCTCTATGAAAATAAAATAGAAGTCACATGAATTTTTTTTCTATTTTATTTTTTAATGATTAAACTAATCTCAAGTCATGAAAAAAAAAAGGAGGGAATCTTTCAAAAATATTTAGAAGGGATCCTGAAACATGAGGATGGGTTCTCTCTGCTGTGAATTTTAGAGGTATCTCTACGTAATTCTTCAGTTTTCCTACCACTGACCACTTTTTTTCTTTACACATTTACAGAAATAATTTTATGAAGACTGATGACAGTAGTTTTGTCAGAATTTCATGAGGAATGAGACCTGCCTTCTTAGTATCTCATTCTTGCTGAACATCCCTAAGGGCAGGAAGAGGCTCGTGAAGGTTCAGAGTTTAACTTGCTCCCTGTAGCATTCCTTGATGTTCCATCAAAGAAGGGAAAACAGGGCAAAATATTGATCATAAACGAAGTTTTGAATACGAGGAACCCATGCCTCCAGCCATCCTTGGCATTCCTCAGTTTGCCAAGCCATTACTTCCATTTCTTTTTTAAAATATTTATTTATTTATTTATTTATTTATTTATTTATTTATTTATTTATTTTTATTTTTATTTTTATCTATTTTTAATTTTTTTTACTTTCATTTCTACCTCTATCTTCACGCCAGTTTCCCTGTGTGTCTCTCTATGCCTTCTTTTCTGTCTCTTATGAGTATAATCATCATTGGATTAAGGGCTTACCTTAAATCCATGGGGTCTCATAGGTCTCATAGGTCTCAATAAAATCCTTCATTTAATGACACCTGCAAGAGGCCACTATTCAGCCCCTGACAGTGTCTGCATGTGCTTTTATCTTTCCGGTTATTGCCATGAAATTACAAGTCATCAAAGCTCTTCCTCACTTTTAGATGTTTTAAGATATATCTATATATCACAAAACAATATTTGGTGCTTACAGAGAGCGTTTTCCAACAACACTATCACAGTATTAAACAAACATTACCACACTACCATTAGAAAGACTAACGTGAACTATTGTCATTTTCGTTTTGAGATAGAATGAATGATATGTATAGAATCAGTCCTAACTCTTAATCACAAGGAGGGAAAAAGTAAACCAGAAGGAAGTGTTGTTAATGTGGCTAAAGGAATCATCTCAGTGTATATACTATTTTTGGAAAATGCGGAGCAAATTTTGTCTTTATAGTGGTTGATAGCAGTTTTAATAAACCTGAATCTGAATCCATTAGTATATTCTACTCTCTGAGAATAAGTAAAAATGTTTTGGAAGCTGCAAATATTTTTGTTGATGCTCCAGCTCTGGCTTAGTAAATAATAGTGATCACTACTGAGACTTAATCAACACTACTCCCGGAGTTAGTTGCCCATGGAAATCCATATTCACTTAGCACTTGTACTGTGACAGTCAGGAGGTTAAAATAGAGCTATTCTATAACTAATCAATAAGCATATCTTCTGATAGATGCCACAAAAGTTCAATAGTGTTATCCCTGAAGTTGATATAATGTCAGGCAAACAATACTAGCATAATAAGAAAATTACTATTGGGAGAAATGGGGGGAAAACCAATCATACTGAAAAGTAAAACAGTTAAATTAAGTTACCTGCAAAATGTTTCTATAAAAATTAAAATACCTTTAAAAAATACTATTGACTATTTACCTCTATGCATGACTGTAATATAATTAAAAAAAAAAACTAAAATGTCAGGAAAAAAGAAAACAATTGCAGAATTATTTTGGTGTTTTAAATTAGAATATAAAATCATTAGTGTATTTAGATTAGAAACCAAATATGACTACATGGAAATATATAGAAATCTGCATTTACTGATGTTACATTAGCTCTTGAGGCAATGAAAGTCCCTGCTACACCACGAAGTAAATTAAAAAAAAAAAAAAAAACAAAAAAAAACATCCAGATGAGTTAGTCCCTCAAGTAGGTCATTTAGTCAAATATTTATTCCATGATGGACTGAACTAAGCTAGCATGTTTTGAATTCTCCAAATGGCAAGGGAAAGGGGCATCTCAGTGGGATTCCAGAGAAGGTTAGGAAAGAGGGACAATGAAGCCCTATCTTGTACATAGGTGTAGCCACTCCTGGAGTAACCTCACTAGATGACCTCTGTGTCCCAAATGGTAAATCACGGAGGGTCACTGGTTATGGTGGCAAATTCTAGTTTGACAAAGGAATTCACAACTGGGTTGATTCAGACAGCAAGCACGCCTACGACATCTCACAGATCACTTTGCTTCTACGTAGCTTTTGCAAAATACTTTCGTTTGGTGACTATACTCTGATTTTAGAAGACAGGTTCCCTAAAGCTTTGATGAAGGCACATAATCAATTAACTGGGATTTTTGCTCTTCTCAGCAAATAAAAACAGAACAAACATGATTAACTGAAAAAAAAAAATCGCAAGGCTTCCAGAGGATGTCCTTGGGTCAGTACAGAGTCTGCACCAATAGTTACGCTCCTGGGAAGTACCAAGACTTTCATCCTGAGAAATGGCCTTGCGGAAGAAGGCCATTCTTTACGCAGTTCTTTTGGGCAACATCTCCTTTCTCCCTGTGCCTGACGGATGTGTATTTTTCCCGTAGGCCTCAGGTCGGCTGTCACTCTGCAGGAACGTCAATCTCACTGACTGGACAATTTGTCCTTTTCTTAAAAATTTTCCTGTTGGCTTCTGAGTACCGTCACCATCTAAGGGGCTGTATGACGCCCGATTGGTCTCAGTCTACCCCAGCAGACCATAAGCTCCAAGAGGGCAGAAACTGTGTCCTTGGATCCCAGGTGTCTCTTACTACAATGCCCGAGGAGCAGCAGAGGCTCAAGATTTATGTGGTGCGTGAATCAAGTACTGTAAGAGTCTGAGTTAATATTGATTAGATTAAGTCGATCTATTACCATGGAAGAAACAGGCAATACTACTATATTGTAGAAATAAAGCTGAAAGCTAAGAACCAAGTCGACTGTTGACTATTAACCAGATATCCCATTATCCAAAGGTGAACTGATGAACGTCACCCCGTAACCCCGCATCTGTCACGAGGGAAGGAAACAGCATAATAAATGTGTTTTAGCTTTGAAGACCCACAAGTATACGTAGATAAGATGTTAATGAGGAGATGGTTTTGATGGTAATTGTCAATGATTCTAGAGGTTCCCATGCCACACGTTCTGCTGTAAGTAGTTCTGCGAGCAACCCCCAGGTCTCGGTGCTACGTTTACACAGGTAACAATGCAGAACAGTAACTACTGAGCAACACAACTGCTCGGGCTGAAAGATGACAGAAGGCAAGAGACTACCCCTTAAGGTTTATTTTCCACGTTTATGCCAAAGGTGAGATATTTGTGTGCTCACACTTTGCACTGGGAGAGACCAGCTGAAAGGAACTTCTTTAAAAATCAGCATTACAAACACCCAAGTAGATAACTCACTCTCTTTTCCCCCCTCACCTCAGTGGGTCTACTGTGAAGAATGTTCAGGGTAGAATTTGGGTGACGTTCTCCAGCAACAGGGCCCCAAGTATGGACAGTGGAAAACAAGGCAAACAAATGATAGTCCATGATGCTACATTACATCATGTAGAAGCAAAAATGTGAACAACTAGAAGTACAGGCCAATCAGTTTTAAGCTATTTAACAAAGTCTACTGAAAACATAAGTACCTTTTACAGCATCCTTCCTAAGCTCTTAAAAATTAAAAATGAAATGATTTCTGCTATTCTGATTAAGAAAAAAAAAAAAAAGAACAGTGTCTATGCCAGGTGTCAGTAGGAATTAAAGAGACGCAGAACTTGACTCGTAAGAGCAGGTTTGGTTAATGTAGAAAAATAACGCTCTGAGTTAAATTCATAAATAAAAACCATTTTGCAACTAAGACATAGACTGCCTATCCCATAAGGCAACACAGATTGCAAAGAGTGGGATTTTTTAAGGAGAAAAAAGGTTACAGTAAAATGAAGAATTGTGCAGATTTGTGGGGATATATTTATAAGAATAAATTCCAGACATATTTTAGACTATTCACTGTGTTTACCTATTTATATCTATAGGTAGACCTCTATTTTCAAGGAGATAAAATTATTTTGTGTTTATAGGGAAAAGGATTAATCATAAATTTAAAACTATGAAAATTGGCAGAAAGTAAAACAATTTCCAGAATTCACTGTAAACGTTAGGCTTCAGGGACCACACCCATGTCTGGATTGTACACAGCTATTCGATATCGGGATTTCTCAACTCTTCACCTTGAACCCTCTCCGTAGGTTGTATTCTCTCCCTAGACAATCTAATCTCTCTCTCATTCTGTCCATTTCTACCCACATCCTAGGTCACGGCCTTCCTTACCCCCAGACATGGGTGTTCCTATGGGGTATGGCGGTAAGGAGAGACCTCTTGGACAATATCTAAGGATATGGGTAGTTTCACAGAAATCAAGGTCCACATTCTAGACTTTCATATGGATACTTCCTTCTCACAAAAACCCTTCTCCCACTTTCCCTCACTTTCCCGGAGGAAGGTACATTTCTCATTCATTCATCTCCCGTCTTCTGAGCGCACACAGTACTGCAATATCAAATAAAAACTCTTAATATCGGTGTGGATATCTAGAAAATGAGTTTTCAATTCTTTAAAAAAAATTCTTTGCTTCCATCAAAATTGAAGAGGGGCCTAATCAAGTTGTCAGGTGATAATTTAAAAATTTTGGTGATAGATTACTGTTATTTTTGGCATGACACTTGGAAAGACAAAGCCCTGTGTTACACTGTTATAACAAAACACCTTCCATTCCTATCTATTTATTTCTATGGATAAAGTTTCTCAGGACTTTAAGATCAGAATCAAATAAAACTGATGGTGAAATATTTCTCATTCTAGTAGTGAGCAATATTCGTCTATGCAGACAGGAATTGATTGAAAAAAAAAGTCAATCTCAATTTTAACGTTTATATATAATAATTTTTATGTTTGGAAATTACTTATCAGATTTGGCCATGTATTTATGTTGATCAATAACATACAAGTAACCATCGCAATGAAAACTCAATTTTGAGAAAAAAAAAATTAATGCCGGATTTTATGACATGAAAAAACGATGTGTGTATGTGTCTGTAGGTGTTATGTGTCCAAATTTCCTACTGCAGAAGAGTATGATGGGCGATCTGAAAGGGATTCCCCAGCAAGATATATCATATTAGAATATAATTTGGGGGAGAAGAAAAGAATAATATAAAATGTGTGACTATGAAGAACATAAATCATATTTTTAAATGGCAAGTGGTGGGAATAGAGTCGACAGGGTGTTTCGCTTCCATTGGGTACATTTAGGGGTTTGAGAGAATTTTGTTAGAAAGAATGTCCATACATGGTACACCACAAGGTGAACCCTTGCGATTAATTACATGCACAATGGGGAGTTTGGGAGGGAGACTTAAACATGTTGTCGTTGGCAGGTCGTACGTATAGATGTCCAAGCTCCATTGGATCATTGTAGGGAATCACCACTGAGCCCTCCCTTCTGGCCCTTTCCATCTCAGCGACCACGAAGTGCCCCACTGCCCCTTGTCCAGAGAGCGATGCCCTCCACACCTGCAGCGCTCCTCTGGGTGCTGGGGGCCCTGGCCTCTGACCCCGTCAGATCCCCAGGCCACCAGGCCACCAGGGCCTCCCTGCGTTTCATGTCCAGGCATGTGTTTCTTTGAAGCTGGCCCTTCTTTCCTCCACCCTCTCTCCGCCTCGGCCACAGGCCTTGGGGTGCATCGGGCTCCAGCCACCTCTCCTCAACGTGCTCAGTAATGGGGTGAGCTTCGTGGGCGAAGGGCCTTCACCCCGAGCTGGGCAGCCCCGCACCGGCTGCTGCACACAGACTCACGGAGATGTGATTGAGTGAAACAGCCTTTAAACTGTGATCCAATAACCCATCTGGCAATGGTCACAACCCAAAGTGGACAAATCGTGAGCAGATCGTATGATCCGTGTGTTCATGGACAGGGAGTATGAGATTTGGGACTGGGACACCTAATGCAAGCACTGGGGATTTGGGGGGCAATGCCCTTGTTTTAGGAACAGGGTCAACCCGGGGTGCCCAGGGGGCTCAGTGGTTGGGCATCTGCCTTCAGCCCAGGGCATGACCCTGGGGTCCCAGGATCGAGTCCTGCATCAGGCTCCTTGCACGGAGCCTGCTTCTCCCTCTGCCTGGGTCTCTGCCTCTCTCTCTCTCTCTCTCTCTCTTTCTTTCTTTCTCTCTGTGTCTCTCATGAATAAATCAATCTTAAAAAAATAAAATAAAAAAAGAAACAGGGTTGAGCCTTGGAGTGAACACTGAGTGGTCTAAAGCCACAGCTGTCTACTGACAAACTAGGAGCGAACCTAATTCCTCACCCGAGCCCCCGGAGGTTGGGCAGCCCTGTCCTTCCCATCTCTGCATACAGACCCCCTGCCGGGTTCACCTGTCTGCAAACTGCATCTGCTGATCACTGAGCGCTGAAGCGGCAGGCCTGGCTAGTGTATACAGTAGGGCAGCTCGTAGAAGAATATGAGAAGCCATGCAAAGAGCAGGGGGGGGAGGGACCATAATAGCTTGAAAACATGGACACTAAGTGAGGATCTATGTTTTTAAGGGAAGGAAACACGAGGTTTCTGAACCAGCTGCACAGACTGTAGCAAAAAGAGCCTTTTGTCCATCCGTCCTTTGTGTTCTCACACAAGAAAAGCAAACACTGATGGGCAGAGAGAGACACAAAGGAAAGTTGCCAAACTGGGGTCCTTTACCCATGAGATGCAATGAGCTATGGCTGCTGGAGGGACATGGGCAGTGGATGAAGGGGAGGGAGGCCAATTTACCTCCCTTTACCTAGAGGCCAAGCCAGCCAGTATTTCTTCAAGCAGGAGAAGAAGGGCAAACGTCCCCATGCCCCTATTTGGGAATCTCTAGGGCGATATTTTGTTTTATATTTTAGGTTGCAGGTGGCATGCTTATCACCCCCAAACTTACAGAGAAGATGTGCCATTGAAGGCATGCTCATGCCCTGTACTGCTCTGTTGTATACTTCTTCCTACTTCCCATGTTTAAAGCTCACACCACCCAACTGTATGGTCAAAACAAGCAGAAGGCAACTCCAAAAATGATTAGTGTTTTTTGCTTTCCTATAAAATCCCAAATAATAAACAGGCATTCTTCTGTACCATTTTCATGACTTGTTTGGTTGGTAACATTACGGCCATTTTTCATTCGATGAAACCAAGGGATTTCCCTCAGCTCATGTAGTGTGCAGCTGTCATCTGATCACGGGTGTCTTTGGTTTTGAAGACAGTAGGCTTTCCCTACATCAGTAGTCCCCGAAGTGTGGTCCCCAGAGCAGCAGCAGCATCACACGGGAACTTGTCATGAATGCAGATTCTTGGGCCCCATTCAACCTACTCAATCAGAACTCTGGGGTGGGGTCCAGCAAACTCTTTCTCAGGTCCTCCCCATGACTCTTGTACACGAGCAGAGTCAAGAACCCCAGGCTTAGGTTGTGAGCACAACCTGCATAAAACTTGCTTATACTCATTGCAGAGAGAACTCGAATTCTGTTGGGTGTATTTTTTTTCTTTCTTCCTTTATTCAATCATTTTTTAACAAACATAGATCACTGATATATGGTACTTTGATATACCACTGCGGAGTCACGTGGGTTTAGGGTTAGGAGGCAGGCAGTCTGGGAGTGGGATCCCAGATTCATGCCTATTGTCATATAGTCTTGGCAAGTTACATGACCTTTGTGAGTTCTGGACTTGTCTTCTACAAAAATGAAATAAAAATGATGAGATCATGCACAAAAAGCAGTTAGTCCAATGCCTGAAATGTACTAACCACATAATAAATAAATATATTTTTCATTGTAATCACCATCATTAAAGACAATAATACCAATAACATGATAATGGATGGCGTGAGTAGTGAAGTTTATGTATTACGTATGTTGCAAAGCTCCAGAGATGCTCCTCTACTTATGATTATTCTATGGAATGGGCTTGATTTTTCCATTTTCAAAATGAATTTCGAATTCATTTCTTTTCTTTTTTTTTTTTCAAAATAAATTTCAAATTCATTTCATTTCAATATACACTTGTGATATCCCAGAATATAGAAGGTACTTCACTGTTTTGAGATATTTTTTAAGTAGAGTGATGATACCAGTTACCAATATATTGGGGAACGGATATCAATATCTGTTGAATACTTTTAAAAATTAAATACTTTAAATCTTTGTTCTGTATTAGCTTAAGGCTTTAAATTGCACTTTTTAACATTATTTGAGAAATAATACACAAAATTAATTAAATTATCACAAAATTAAGAGGTTGTGTTACTGTGGACACACATCTAATTTCAGATTAAAGTGTCTATTTTTAAAAAACCCCATCTAACCATATTGTGATCTCCGTATAGTTAACAGTACAATTTCAATAGTGTTTTAATACAGAAATTTTCAAATAATAATTCACCTACAGTAATAATCCCTATATTTTACTCAGTGAAGCTTATGCCAATTATTTCTTGTTTATTTGTACCAATCAGTGAAAGAAGCCAATTTCTGTCCCCTTTGTTATGTTTTTTTCACACATACAAAAGGCTATCATCTTCTCTGTGTCTTTTTTTTTTTTTTTTTTAGAGTGAAATTTTCAGGTCTCACAACCTCCTCTCACAGATCGTGTTTTCAAGATCTTTTTATCATTTGTATTGTTCTCTACTGAATGCTTGGCAATTTGTCTCTTTTCTGAGATGTGGTGTTCTGCTGAACTCAGTTCCCAAATCACAGCCTAACGAGACCTGAATGGAGCTCGTCTGTTTTTATGCATGACATCACCATTACAATTCAACACGCTGTAGCATTTGAATATATTAACGGGGATCAGAATGTCGACTCATTCAATTTATCATCCACTGTAATCCTCGATTTTTTTTTTCCTCTCTGCTGCCACCATCTCTAACTTTTCAATGCACGTTTTGGTTCTACTACCTTTCCCTACACCAACTTTCTATTTTTTAGAATTTTTAAAGGCTTATTTATTTATTATTTATTTGAGAGAGAGAGAGAGAAAGAGCCCAAGTGGGTTGGAGCTGAAGGAGAGGAAGAAGAGACTCCTCGCTGAGCAGAGAGCCCACAAGTGCGGCTGGATCCCAGGATCTGGGATCATGACCTGAGCTGAAGGCAGATGCTTAACCCACTGAACCACCCGGGGGCAACCTCCCTACACCAACTTTCACATCCATTCTATTTTCCTAAATCCATTCCTATTTTCGCTGACTGGACCCATCACCCCAACTGTAAAGTAGCCTAGCATCCCAGATCTGCAATCCCTGATACTTCCATGACTCACTGTCCTTTAGACTTATTAGCATAAATATACATCATCTCCCAAAACACTATCCTATTGCATTAGCTTTGGAAGCTTTTATAAAGGATGATTTTTAAGGTTCCTGTTAAACAAAAACAAGCAAACATAACTGACTGGTGTGTTGCTTCAGACACATGTATAAAGAAACTCTCCCCTCCCCTTCCTTGACTCAATTTAGGAAACTTAAGTGGAGCATCAATGAAAGGATCACACTATTGTTTTATTATTAAGCTGTCTTTGAAAAAAATAAGGTTAAATCTCTGCTCTTCACACACAGGTAGCTCAGTGAGTACCCTGTACCCTCACCGCGGGAGGTCACTTGTATATGCAGGGACATGTCATATGGTTGGTTGAGCAAATCTTAGTAAACACAGCGTTAGTTCCACTTAGCAAGTTTACTTGCCCACTCATAGAAGAAAGGAAAGCAGGAGAATATAAAAATGATGAGAAATAATAAAAGAACCTTAAAGTATTACACACAAATTTAGTTATTTTGCCATCAACCAATGGCAGAGTTATCAAAACAGAAATGAGCTGACACCTCCTATGTGAACTTTCATTTGTAAGGGAATTTTGAAAGTGATGGATTGTTCAAAATCACAAATCAAAATTTACTACACACATTAAAGTAACCAGCAGTCCATGTGCCTCCCTTCCTGGAAGCCTCATCCACCCACCTTAGGGCTTCATGCACCTGTCCCTACTTCCCATCTGCCCTTGTCCATCCAACAGGATCCCGCTCACCCCTTAGGAGGGTGAATGCGATTCCTCCCAGGCAGTAAGCCCTCCCTTCTTGATCTTGTGCTTAGCTCCTACTTCAAGCAACAGCTATTTGTTATAGAGCTGTTCTCTCTACTAGTTTTGAGCTCTCCCTCTTCTCTGTGCTTTCTGGTCACCAGCTGGCATTGAGAATTGCTCTGCAAAATTTTGTTCAATGAATGAATTATTTAAAAAATAGCGTTTCCCCAATAGCTATACTTTTATGGGTTTAAAAGCAACTATAAATAAATAAATAAATAAATAAATAAATAAATAAATAAAGGCAACTATCAGGTCTGAGAAAAGGCATGTGTCTGTAGCAAAATGAAACAAAAGACTAATCAAATAAAAAGCAAAATGGGGAAACACAGAGACAACCATCTTCAAATAATATATTTCACCTTTTCTTCTCATAGGTACCTATGATTATGTTTCCTAATACAATTTTGAGTGTATTGAATTTAGACAAATGTTTATGTGTTCGTTGCCTAAATATATGTGATAGAATTGAAGAAGGTGGTAGGAGAAAAGGAACATAAAGTTTTTATTAGAGCATTTTCCAGTTTGATTCAATATGTTTCAGAAGACTTAGCAAAAAAAAAAAAAAAAAGGATAATCATTGATAAAAGTCAATAAATGAGAATTTATTCCCTAGACTTTATTTCTAGGGAAGACGGGGGATAGATGTAATCACTGTCTTGGCGTACGTGATGGATCTACTGAGACATGATAGTGATAATATATTTTCTTCCTTAGCTCAGGATAAGACCAGAAACGGTTCACTTTAAAGAGCACACAGGATAATGGTAAAGAAAGTGACACAGTACGACAAATTACTTAGTAATGCAAGGACAAGGATTTCTCTCGCAGATTTGTGAAGCAGGATAGCTGTCCTGACTGCGCTCTGGAGTCACTTAGATACTACAGTTAAACCTACGTAACTTTTGACAAGACAAAAAGCAACTTGTTCCTTAAGGATATTACACCCTCTGTGGTTCTCTACATTCACCTAGAACAAGTCTCCTTCTCTGTTCCCATGGGGTCATCCCAGCCACTCAGCTCGGGGACAAGCCCATGACGGCATGTGGAGTAGAATCATGTCGATAAACAGTCCCCTGGCTCCTCACCCTTCTAATAAGACCCTCCTTAATGCAGGGGCCAAAGACTGGGGAGGAGTGATGAGAAATGGCCCAGAGTATAATAAACAGAACATAAAGTCCTCGGAAATACAAAGACGCGTAAGAAGGTCTAAAAAAATCATAGCGAAAAGATCATGATCTTCAATTTTTTTATGTTTAATAGCCTTTGCATTAACATTAGCAAGTGACATTTAGTATAATATTTTTTATCAAACGTAATTCTACTAAACAATTTTGACATCACATTATGTATTAAAATCCTGTATTGTGAAATTCCAAGATAAGATACAAGTTTAAGGTCTCTGTCAAGGGTCACTAAAAGAGGAAAGATCTTTTCTATAACCTTTCTAGCTTTTGGTTTTTAATATCAACATATGTTATACCACTTTACTTATATCATACGCTTGCAGTTGTTTTATGAATAAATACCACAACCTTTATAAAGAACCTTAGAACGTGACCCACATAAAATTATTTTATTCTTATGGAAGAGCAAAGCTATCCAAATTCAAAATAAGCTGACACCTTATGTATGAAGAATAAGGACCTAGATTAAGAAAGTCTAAAACTCCACAAAGTCTCCCAAAGGTAATTGTATTGTGGCTTTTACGTTGTTGCCTCGTAAGCTACGAACCCGAAACACAGTTTTGCAGTGTGTTTTCTTGTCTTGCTTTTCTCCATTTAAAAAATGCAACACATCAACTGAGAATCTGAAAACGGTACTAAATCATATCAGAAATACAGGATTCGGTTCAATTTACCTGTTCCTGTTGCTGGAAATCCAATCTGAAATAAGTGTTGATGCCTGCTGGTGACAGTGCTTGTTGCCAAAACTGCACGCCAGCATTATAACTTCTCTACGTAGTTCTCTAGGTGCCATCGAAAGGAAAAACAGTGTTAGTATCTGAGAAGGAAGGATAACTCATTATATCAATAGTAGATAAGTAAATAATCAGCACAAAGGTAATTTTCAGACACAGAAATCCTATTTGGCTGAGGAAGAGATGGTTAGGCAGCAGAGAAATTACACGTACTACACGTCTTCTCTGGAAATAGTAATACGGTGGAGGGCATGGATTCAAATCTCACTTTTACCAATAAAGGCAGATCTTACACTAAAGCATAGCTAGTACATGCTTTTATTCTCAGTACCAGGTAGTGGAAACTGTGCTTGCTACCCATCAGCAGGCCTCCCAGCAAAGGGAAATGAAAGATGCAGAATGAAAGAAAGATTATTTCATGCTGCCAAAGACGCAATGGACCCCGTCATATGTTGTCGTGCAGCTCTGGGGGAAAAGAGGCGAGTAAGAAAATAAGACAGTACTCATGTTGGTAGGATGCTTGAACAAGAGATCCATTAAAGTTGTTTTTTGGCCATCCCAGCTTGATGTACGTTGTTGCGACTTGCTTTAAAATATATTCCTAAATGGGGGTGAGGGGAAATAAAGACCATGTCAGTTTCAAATGTCTCCATGCTAATAATTACAATTAGAAATACAATTAAAATATTTTCTAAATGTACCTACTTTAAAATGTCAGCAGCATTATGGGCATGCTAAATGCTCTAATTTTATTCCCCTCAGTATTTCAAATACAGAAAATAAGGATAAAATACAATTACAATGGTGGACATCTACCCTTTATTTTCTATTGATTCAAGTAATTTGCCTTCTAGTCAATATTTTAGATGATTATTTTTGTAGCAAAGCAAGGAAACTGAGGAATGTCGACAATGACACCCACGCACACACATATATGCAAATGTATGTAGATTTCGCTGGGGGGAGCGGGGAAGAAGCACCTAACATTTATGCATTTCCTGTGAATAAAGCACATTTAATGCAAAATTGTTATGTAAGCCCAGCATTGTTGAATCTGACAGACACCGAACCCTCTTTAGTAAAAAAATATGGCATTTCAAAATCAACAATCCATTGAGCACTGGGTGTTATTCTGTATGCTGGCAAATTGAACACCAATAAAAAATAAATTTATTATTTAAAACAAAACAATCCATTGAGCTAATGATATATTTAAATATTAGCAGCAATGTGAAATAGGCTCTCCTCACTTTAATGCAGTCCTTGAATTTTGTCAAAAGAATGGAAGCACTGAAATTACAGTAAAAGCAATTCTTAACTTTTACTGAAATTGAGGGATCTGACGCAAAATACTATTTCAAAGGACAAACATAAACAAAAATGCAGTCTACTTGTACGGAGGTTTAACACTGCAGTGTCTCTGTTAGAGAGACAAGAGGAGTGTAATAAGGCTTTCCCTCGCAGACCAAAGTCACACCGTGTGCGTGCTGATACATTTTTTTGCCAAGTCTGTTGTAAGGGATCAGACCAAACTAATGACAATGAACAGTCAAGCTAGGATTATTCCAATTAAAAAGGAGATATATGTTAAAACAGAGGTGTCTGCATGCAAACTTAGAACAAGGAGACAAGAGGCAACTCTGATGGCTACCCAACCATGCAGAGGGTGCTAATAAACCGATTTCATGCCACGGCAATCCAGACTCGAGTAATCCCAAACGTGGAGGTTAATTAGCAGAGCCAGTGTGTCACAGACAGAGGATAGTTTTATACAACACAGGGCCAACTCCCAAAGGGAGCCACACCGTGCTCAGGACGGACTACAGCTCCCGGAGGCAGGGGCCCAATGCAAAGCCTCAGTGGTGGCAAATTGAACTCCACTTAAAAAAAATTATTTATTTATTTATTTATTTATTTATTTATTTATTTATTTGTAAAATTTTTATTTAAATTTTAATACATAATTTATAATATATAATTTATTTTATATATTTATATATAAATATTTTTATATATTTATATATAATATATAATTTAATTTTATACATAAAATGTTATATATAAGATTTTTATATATGTGTGTGTATACACATACATATATACACACATATATAAATACATACATACATAAATATATATACACACACGCATATATAAAAGAAATTTAGGAATCAAAACCCATGAGCCATACTTAATCCTAATTTTATTCCAAACAGTCATTAAGTTAGATCAGGTGGGGTCCTCCGTGAAGTGTTGGCTCACCAGGCCTCAGCTTAGGAAAGCTGGTCAGGTAACGTTTTGAAATGTTTGTCATGTCTTGGCGTCTATTTGGATTATCTATTGTTTGCTCTCCTGTGTCCCCTTGGACCCAATTATGAATGGGCTCTCGCCTCGATGTTGATCTTATCCCTGTTAATTAAGGAAGTGAATTGAATTCACTCTGCCCTTTTGGATAAAAATAATGACTAAGAATCTTTACTGAAACTGTCTACATTCTGTGAAGATCTCTGGGATCCCTGTACCGGGGGTAAGTCCTCTGTGAGCACAGAGCCCTTTAACTCTTGGAAAGTAAGTTTGAACTTTAAGGATTTGCCATGTATATTTGTTCTTGAATTCTGAGGCGTTTTAAGCTTAATTGACACTTTTCGGGCCAGAATCAAAAAAAAAATTAGCTTGTATTACATTTATTCTTCAAGTAATTGTCATCAGCGTTGCACGGAAAATCAGGACAAAAAAATGATAATACAGATGAGAAGAGACACAAATAAGTCAAGGCCAGTTGTATAAAGTGGAAAATGAGAAAACAGTTCATCATCTGAAAATAAGAAGGAAGAAAATATGTCTTTTTACATTGAAGACGTTGTATTTCTCCATGCGGTCCAGTAATTTATCAAGGGGGTAAAGAGCTCGGCTGGCAGCGTGCCACGGAAGAAAATCCTTCTCCTCGGACAGGTATCTGATAATCTCCAGGGGGATATGCTGAGGCAAATAGCCGGCCCTGCGCAGTTGAAAAAGTTAATGTTAATTATATGCAGAAAATATACATGATGATGCAAAAATGAAGATTTTACTTATGCAAAGAAAGGGCAGAAAGCAAGATTCATCACAGTATAAAGAAGCCATACTCAGGCTATAAAAATAAAATTACTCACTTTTTAAATATAGTCCTACTCAGGGTACCATGTGCCTTAATATATACAGAGCTAGAGAGTTAAGAATTTACATACACAAAAATATCAGAATGCATATTTTTTTTTAAAAAAAGCAAAGAATTCCAGACTTTGAATCGAATCAACTCTAGCTATTTCCCTTCACAGAGACTCTTCAGAGGTCACATGAAATTGAAAATAATTGATTACTGAAATGCAATTTTAGTTTCTCAATGCATTTTCTCTGCTCTTCGTGTAGGTTCTGTGTAATATTTAATGCTGATTGTTTTCAAGGGAATAATCAAACTAAAGAGGCGACATACAGTTTTGACTGTATCTATGTCATATTACAATTTGAGCGTTTTTCAAAAGAAATGGTTTCCATAACACCTATGAAAATCTCAGTTATATTTTAATAGAGTCCAAATTCAAAAAAAAAAAAGTTGAAAGAATAGGCTCTTCCTATTTATTATTTTTCTTTCAAAATCTTTGACTGTGTCACCTTGGGGACCAATGTCAGAGTCTTTGGAGAATATGAAACTGCAGGTTTTTAAAAATGATCTGAACACATGTTGTCCATATTTAAAGAGTATATATCCAAAAAAGGGTCCAAAAAGAAGTGTATATCTCTGCTCCCCAGGAGACTGCATATAAAATCCTTGCAAATCAAAGCAATATAAATGACAATCCGCCATACATTAAAAGATGGTCTGTCTTAGCCTCGGTGTCCCTGATGCATACGCATTGTAACACTGTGTGTTTTGCTGTATTATTTTTTTTTACATGAATAATCAACGGAACGCAGACTTTTAACACAGGGACCAGGTAAATAATGAAAGCAACCAAAGCCTGCTTATCTCCTTTATCTACTTTTCACACTGTTGTTCTTTTGTGACATTACAAAATTAGACATAGGCCTTTTAATTCGTGCGTGGGAGACAGTGGACAGGCAGGGAGCAAAGCCTTTGCTCCTCTCCACTTAAGTTTGCCAGATTATCTAACTCTTACTGTGACAAGCAAAAGTCACTTGACAGGAAACGTGCGGCAGGTTTGTGATGGTCATGAGAAAAACCAATTCTGAAGGCCGCGCTTCAGCTTTCTCCAATTTTTTTTTAAAAAATGAACGTGTGTCACTCTAAGGATTCTGGTTCACTCATGGGCCCATCAGCCACAGTCAATGTCTGCTATAAACACAAATGGGGGGACTAACCCCAAATTTCCACATAATTTCAAAATTTCCTAGAGCCCTTCAGATTTAGATTACATCTAGACTTAGGCCACTTTTCCTGTACAGTTGCCATTTTGAACATCCTTGCAGAAAAAGCATGAATTTATTGGCTATGGCAATGGCATTGAAATAAGGAATTTTCCCTTTGTTGTTAGGGTAGCACAGCACCTCAATAACAAGTACATTTTGCTTTTAAGAGCTTGCTACCCACGGGGGCGCTCGGGTGGCTCAGGGGGCAGGTGCCTGCCTTTGGCTCAGGCTGTGATCCTAGGATCCCGGGACCTAGCCTCCCTTCCCTCATCAGGCTCCCCACTCGGCACGGAGTCTGCTCATCCTTCTCCCCTTGCCCCTGCCCCCCACTAGCATGTGCACAGGTGCTCTCTCTGTCAAATAAATAAATAAAATCTTAAAAAATATCTGCTAACCACTGAAAAGGCAATATAATTTTTTAAAGATTTTATTTATTTTTTTGAGACAGAGAGAGAGCACAAGCAGTGAGGAGGGGCAGAGGGAGAAGCAGACTCGCCACTGCGCAGGGAGCCAGATGTGGGACTCATCCCAGGACTGAGACCACGACCTCTGCCTCCTGAGATCATGACCTTAGCCAAAGGCAGATGCCTAACCAACTGAGCCACCCAGGTGCCCAGCAACATAATTTTTTTAAATAAAAATAATGACTTGGCTTTCCTCCCTAAAAGAAATATACTTTCCAATATTTCAGATTTTGTCATTTTTTCCCCTGAACTTTTAATTCTAAATATTAATTGGCATGATCATAAATTTATAATCTATATGCCATGGGTTATATAACTTTAGAATTGTAGATGATTTATCTAGAAGCCATTGTTCTTTTGTTGCAGAAATAAGAAAAATAATGCAGAAAAAAACAAACAAACAAACAAAAACCCTTGAATGAGCAGCTAACTTACTATGGATCTTCCAGTAAGTTTGGAAAATCTAGAGCTGTTGGATTTATTTTATTGCAGATTTAAACATACTAGCCTTAGGTCAGTTACAATTTATCGCATTTTACTTCATCGCTGTAAATTGATAGACATTATTCAATGACTTATGCTTTGTAGAAAATATGACTAAAGAAGATGACAAATAATGTTACGGAAGAGACTTGGATTTGAGAAAGAGCTGGGAACTACTAATGCATCCGATGGAATTAGACAAACACATTTATGTGCCAAGCCTCAAATTCCTCATCTGTGAAATAAGACATTTGAAAAGGAGAACCTCTTTTTAGTTCCCAAAATCTTTTATCCTAACTTACTTGTCTACAATTTAAACTGCTGAAAAAACATTATAAGAATATGGTCATATTTTATTTGTTTAAAAATCTGAAAAAAGGGGCACCTGGGTGGCTCAGGTCATGACCCTGGGGTCCTGGGATCAAGTCCTGCATTGGGCTCCCTGCATGGAGCTCGCTTCTTTCCTCTGCCCGTGTCTCTGTCTCTCTCTGTGTGTCTCTCATGAATAAATAAAATCTTTTTAAAAAGTCTTTTTTTTTTTTCAAAAACTTTTTAAAAAGTTTTCGAGGAATTTTTTATTCTTCATTCTTCATCGTTTAATATGTATAAGTCTAAGAGGCAGGGCTTGGATCTAGGTTTGAGAAGACATCTGACACAGTGTGAAGAAAGTAAAAGCAAAGCAAGCCTGATAGAAGTTCCAAAATAATGACAAGCCAAGTAAAGTATTCATTAAATAGGGAAATAGAGCAAGTTCTGTTTTGAGTGCTTATGGCAAAAATTGCTGACTGCTCACCAAAATCCATGCTCTCCTCTACTTCCTAGAATAGATGACAATTCCCACTCTCGGTGGTTAGGAATGGTTATGCATCTAGCCAATGGAGCATGAGTGCTCATCACTGGCGGGTTAGCCCACTGTCCTCTCCCATCAGCTCCTCAATATCCTTTTTCCTTGAAATGAATCTCTCAGGGTGACCTTGGAAGTCTTTTCCTGAATATGTCAGAAACCCACCTGGGCCTCTGCATCATGGCACGCTCAAGTACCAGGTCTCACGCCCATTGTTACATGAGCGGGAAAACCACGTCTACTGTGTTTGGTCCAAATATATGCTTGGGCCTATTTTTTAAAGCAATTAACCTTCTCTAATGCAGCCCTCAAATAGAATAAGAAACAGATTACATTCAAATTGCTCTCATTTGTGTTGTTACAAACATATGTAAGCAATTACCTACTACATAATTCAATACACTCACATTTAGCCGACTAGATCAAACTATGTAGCTCCACTCAATTGGACAAGATGATCAGCTTCATTACAGAATTAAGACTTGCAAGAGATAATGTTGGTGAATAAGTTACCTAGTTTAGATATGTGTTTGTGTAATTGGCTGGTAATGATATCTGTGATTACTACTACTGATAATGCGATCAATATGGGGGAAGTGTGTAGACTCCAATGAATGGAACACTACATTAGCTCCAAGTAATTGGCCCAGTAGGGAGCACATTTAGGGTCCTGATGCCAAAATGCAGTCGCCCGGGATCGGCATCATCACAGAGAAATGTTGCTAACAAAATAGGGGGAAAATAGCAAATTTAAAGAATATTTCATGTACAGCTAAGTGTGTTTTGTTGATACCTAAGGAAGCATTTATAGACGACATCTAACTTCTGTACTATTGGGGTATAGGTTGGCATAAGAAATAGTTTTTTTGGGGGGAGGAGGTGCCCGGATGGCTCAGTCAGTAAGCAACCAACTCGTGATTTTGGTTCAGTTCATGATCTCAGAGGTCATGGAATCGAGCCCTGCATCAGGCTCCTCATTCAGCGGGGAGTCTGCTTAAGATTTCCTCTTTCCTTCTCCCTCTGCGCCTCTCCCCACTTGTGCACTCTCTCTAAAAAATAAATAAATCCTTAAAAAAGTAACTTAGGAATCACAAAAAAGATAACGAGGAAATGAAACAAATGAGGAAAGTTAAGGAAATAGATAAAAGATTGCCCATATGCACCTGTATCGTTTCTCTTCCCATCCCATCCTCCTAAATACACACACACCCTCTCCTCCTTCTTCCGTTTACTAGAGCTTATAATGAAATATATCTTTAGACATATGAGAGTATATTTTTTATAAGAAGAAGATTAAAACCAGACAATATTAGCTGTTTTTGAAATGCACTGGTCTTGGCTGGCTTTGTTTTCACTTAAGATCCAAAACTACTTTTTAAAGACTGCTCTGAATTCTGTGAATGTTAACTCTTGAATTTACTGAGATGGGTGGCTTGCACACAAATAACCTATTTTATGAGGTTTTTTTTGAAAAGCATTTGGCTTCTGGGTGCTTGAAACATGGAAAAAAAAAAACAGCACCATCAGACTCTTCAGAGCATCATACCCCAGGTTTCGCTAATTGAATATTCATTTAAAACCAATAAATTACCTACTACATATTTCACAAAATGTACCTGTCTCTTAGGGCACAGATTTTTAAAGCAATTACTGAAAGGCTTAATTAAAAAAGTGTACAATTTTATCTATTACCTTTTGTTATTCATTGTTAAAGGCTTTTATGTGTTCTTTGTGGGAAGATCGTAGGACTAGAGACTGGAAACTCCAGTAGTCCTCAGAGCACCATGGAATAAAAAGGGAAAGACATGGGGGAGGTACCTCTATCAACCAACTGTCTATCTGGTCAGTTCATAGGGAAACTACGTGACTCAGGGATTGGAGAAATGTCTGCAGAGATGGAAAAGAAGTAATTTATTTGTAGCCCCATGAAATTAGAACCCCAAAAGCTGCACAACATAGAGTTCTCACAGCCCCCCTCCTTTCCCCGTTCCTACTCTTCCAGGAAGCCTTCTTCCAAACGGACTTAGGCTCCTATTTTCTGGACTCACATAACACCTTGATAACAGTGATCTTTGTGATAACTATCATGACGGTAATCATAATTTTATCATAACATTATCTTTCTCACTCAGGGGGCTTAGCTCTTTAAGGAAATGAAGCACTCTTTGCCTGTCTTTGCATCCCACAGCCTAATGCAGAATCAAGTACAAAATAGATGCTCAATAAATGTTTTTTTTACACTAAGTTCTGGCAATAATGTCATTATTCTTAAAAATAGGAGCACTTTACAAGCATATTATAACTTTAATATAGGGGCGCCTGGGGGGCTCAGCGGTGGAACATCTGCCTTGGGCTCAGGGCATGACCCTAGGGTTCCAGGATCGAGTCTCGCGTCGGGCTCCCTGCATGGAGCCTGCTTCTCCCTCTGCCTGTGTCTCTGCCTCTCTCTGTGTCTCTCATGAATAAATAAGTAAAATCTCAAAAAAAACCCTTTAATATATACATATATGTTTTATAAATTAAGCATTTTCTATGGTTAAAAATACCAACTAGCAGGATGGGAAAATCCCACTGAAGTGATATTTATAGTATTTTTAGTCACTTTGCTTATTAACAGTATACACGAGAGAAGGTAAGAAGGCCATTGCTATCTACCTAAGTAGCTTTGAATAAGCTAGTTTATATCCAAATAAAATAGCTTTATAGCCAGGGAGAAAGCAAAAGTATTGTATAAGCATCTCTGTTCTTTTTTTTTTTTTCCTCATTGGCAAATGACTTCCATACTCTCCTAGAAGGAACAGCATTGTTTTAGACCATGTACCTGGTAAATTGATGGTGGGTTTGGAAATCTCTTCTCTCCTAGTCAGTAAATCACCAAGGATGAACTACATGATCCCTAGGGTCCCTTCTTTAGGAAAGATCTGAAGATTAAAAATAAAGCATCCAGAAATAATTTTTTGTGACTTGCACCATCACCCCCACAACCAACCTTTCTTCCCTACACACACTTGCTTCCTTATTTCCAAGTATAATTTCTCAAGAAATCAGACATTGTCTAAATACAGGGAACCTCTGGATACTCAATCATTTTAAAAAGCAGAGTCAGTTTTGGTCATTAATTGGAAGAGTTAACAGATAATAGCTATTCACCTGAAATGAAAAACATGCTTAGATTTATGGCTAAACTTTTTTTTTTTTTTAACTATTAACGTAATTCAAGCTATCATACGTTGAGGATTTACTGTGTGGCAAGGTGTTAGGAAAGATGGTCTACGTGGGTTTTAGTTTACTGCCCTTAAAAGCTCCAGGCCCAGTGCTATTAAGTGCCCCCACCCCTTCTCTTAGGTAAGGAGGCTACAATTTAAAGAGGATAAGGCACCTGCCAAGCTCACTTGGCTAATAAGCGATAGAGCTGGAGCTGAAAGCCAAGACCGATGAGAGCACCTCCCTGATTCGCCCACAACCCTCCCCAAATGCCACTTTGAACCGGAGTTGGATGCTTTCTGTCTCCATCCCTCTAACACGTGTTTTGGTGTCACTATGACAGCAGGTGTCCTGCCAAGTCCGGCGTGTGAGGAAACACACGATGTGGACCGTGAGCTCTGCAGGGCAAGCAGCGGTGTTAGGGGCCGGGAGGCTGAGGCCAGGCACCAGCCAGGCTACAGGGCAAGAGCCCTGGCCTCCTGGCACACAGCATGGGCAGGAGGCCTCAACCCGGGACAGATCCAGGTTGGAGGACATGCTAGGAGGCCTTCATGGCTGGGGTTGCGGAGGTGGCCGCTGCTGGGTAAGGAGAGCCCTTCAGCAGGAAGGCTGTGGGGGGGTTTCCTGGGATGATGGAGCCGCTGCAAGCTCAGACCCGGGAACGATAGGCCCCGAGTTGTGCTCTGAAGCACGGACTCCAGCTGCTGCAGAGAGACCCCCACTATGCCATGTGGTCCTCCCAGGTGGGACTGGAGCACCATACGATTCCCTAGCTGGCCCCTGCCCATGCAGGCTATGCTTGCGAGAAGAGCATGCACCTAGGGGGTGAAGCCACTGACGTCAAAGCAGACAAGGACTTTTAAAGCTACTCACAAGATTTGTTTCAGAAATAGTTTTTTATGCAGGTTATCGTGGGGGGGTGGGGAATATTCCAAAAGCTCAATCCCTGCGTTAGTTATCGTTACTCAATTGCTAGACAACAACAAACAACAACGACTAGTATCTGATGATATGGGGAAAGTTACTGCGAAATTGCTCAGGCAACAAACACATTTTAAGAGAATATGTACTTTATATATTGGAAGCTGCACATTCCACTTTGGGTTAATTAGTGGATTTATTCCAGAATTTAAATACAGAAAACAGCCTGAAAGACCACCAGGAAAATAGTCCATATTGCTTTTGATTTCCATGGAAAATACAATGTTTAAGTTTGGTATGGAATCCTGCTTCCTGGGCAATGAAATTTTCCAGTTTTTACACAGCCACAACAGTAGTGAAAAGAATTTAAAAATCCAGCAGGATTTTAACTGATATCAGGATATCAGATCGTTAGCCAAGAAGTTCATAAATCAATGGAGCTTCTAACCTCCTATTTGGCTCCTTTTTTTTGAGAAATGTGTGAATAATAGGGAACCAGTAAAAAGAAAGATAATACTGAAATCAAACCACTTAAAAATAACTGGGAGGTGCCTGGCTGGGCTCATTCGGAAGAGCATGAGACTCTTGAGCAAGTGACATTGAGTGTAGAAATTATTTAAATAAATACTTTTAAAAAGTCTTTAAAAAAATAACTTGCTATGCATCCTCTTGTCTAGTATTATATCAAAAGCTTTGCTTCTTGTATAGATTTTATCATGCTCTACATGAAAGCCTCACATTTTACTTATAATAATTTTCCATATTATTAGGAATTCCTCATGATTACTTTTGGATTCGTTCTAGCCACACTCTGTGGGAAAGATAAATGTAGTTCACTGTTGAGTGTTCGGGGCATCTATGAGTAGCAGTGCAAGGACCTCTTTGTGCACAATGCTTTCCTGTACTCCGAATGATTTTCTTTGGATGGAACACCCAAGTTGGAACGGTCATGCTAAGTGTTATAGCATGCTGTTATTCTTGGCAAATCTAAGTTAGTTCATGTTTTCAGGCTTCATCAATCAGCAGTTGGCGTAAGGAAAAGGAAGACAGGTGGACAGTCCCCGTGGGGACCAACACTGCCGGCCCCTTTGCCAAGCGCTGTACATGCGTTGTTATTAAATCCTCATGACAATCTTCTGAGCTTAGCAACATCACTATCCCCATTTTACTGATCCAAATTCAGGCTCAAAATTCTACCCCCATCTCCAGGATCATACGGCAAATAAGGGTGGTACTGGTATTCGAACCCTGTCTTCCTCCACCAATATTCTTATTACTATACCAAAAAGGCTTGGCGGATCATTTTGTATTCCCTTTCTCATCTTCTAGTAAAAGGAAAAAATGAGAAGAGGAATATAGGGCACATCTAGTGGGGATAAACTCTGGAGGCCTTAGAAAGGAAACTTGATGTAATAGAACCTACTGAGAAGGAGAGAATAGTTTGGTCCGTGGCTGTGACTTTGAAATGGGACGTTGAGTGGGCTTTTTGCTGATATTGCTTTTAGATTTTGGTCATTTGGGGCCACTTCTGGTAAAACCACTTTATTCAGCATGGCACCTAGTTCCCTGGGTTCTTTGGGTACCTGGTCTAATCTCCATAAGACAAGAATTCTATTAGCCCACACTCTGGCCTGGAAAGACCGACTCCAGTTAGTGGCAACATGCCTACCATAAAGAGGGCATTGCAATAAAACATGGCTTTCAGAGATATTGCTGATGCAGCAAAACGAGAGTACTAGAATGTGGTCTATCAAAGAAAGGGAGGGGTATTCATATCCAATTACAACCTTTATTTTTTATTGTTATTATTTTTTTGTATTTTTTTATTGGAGTTCAATTTGCCAACGTATAAATTAAAGGTCGTAATTGCCTTTCACTTAATAAAAAAAAAATAGTGAAAGGCAATTACGACCTTTAATTTACATAAGAGGAAGTATTTCAAACTACGGAAGATATTTTCCATCTCAAAGTCTTATAAGAAAGGAAGAACTGAGGTTATGGGAAGTTGTGGGCAGGTCATTACACAGACTGAGAGGGCAAGAGTGAAGACTTGAGTACTGACATACAGACCAGGGGTGGGGTGGGGTTGGGAAATCACTTTCTGGATGTAACTGTAAGGCATACTCCTGGGCCTGGTAGTGTGCCTCATTTAGAAACCTCAACGAGGACTCTTAAAACCAAGCCAATCTCATTCCCAGTCTATTCACAGAGGTATCGTTGCATATATTCAGCCGTTATAATTCCAAACATAATTTTCTAAACGTACAGCTAAGGTCTGAATTTTAGACTGACACAACAGGAAATAATTAAGCAGGCAGATTCAGTCCAAAATGGATGCATTTTTAAAACAAAAACACTTTTTGAGAGTATAATCAAGCCATGCAGAGAGAATAATGACTCACGTTGGAAAGGTTTTAGAAGGGCCAACAAGTGTTACAAAGGGAATCTAACAAGTACAAAGTGACAGCAACCCATTAAATCTGGGCTATGGTCTCATTCATTTGGGGAATATAAAAAATAGTGAAAGGGAATAAAGGGGAAAAGAGAAAAAATGAGTGGGAAATATCAGAAAGGGAGACAAAACATGAGAGACTCATAACTCTGGAAAACGAACAAGGGGTGGTGGAAAGGGAGGAGGGTGTGGGGTGGGGGTGACTGGGTGATGGGCACTGAGGGGGGCACTTGATGGGATGAGCACTGGGTGTTATGCTATATGTTGGCAAATCAAACTTCAATAATAAATAAATAAATAAATAAATAAATAAATAATCTGGTCTCTGCAATCAACTTGAAGAAACTCATGGTCAAAATTAGTAGAACATTTTGAATATTTATAAGAATAAAAACTGCAACATAATTAAACTATTCAAATATACTTGAATCCATACGACAAAATGGTACCTAACTAAAAACAAAACAAAATAAAATAATTGGTCATTGTGGAGCATGCTAGAGGACTGGCTCATTAGTTTTGAAACTAAAAAATACAGGGAAACATTCAGGCATTTATTTTGCCTTTCCTTAAAAACTGTATCACTGAATCACCAAATAGTAAGGGAGGGCAAGTTTCTCTGGAGAGAACTATTTTGTTTAAGAATGGAAAAAGAATCAGTGAATCACCATTTTGCAACCTCTAGTAAGTCAACAGATTTAGGCATTGAACAGCAACAGCTGCAAATGTCAAGAAAAGATGACTATTTCTTTTACGCATTCATAAAATGTCAACTGTGAAGTAAACTTGCTAAAAATGTGAACTGTGATGGATCAAGGCCCAGATTTGATTACCAATTCACAAGCAATAGAGAGGACAGAGGAACATAGGAAGGTGTACAGTGAGGATGCAGTCAGCAAAATCCAGACAGTAGGAACTGTGTAGGACAAACAACCTCATTCCTCACCAATTGGGAAGAATTTTTTTGAAGGTGAAGGGGAAAATCAAGAGAAATTCAATCAAGAGAAATTTAATCTCTTTAAAAGAGATTGAAAAGAGACATCAATTAATCACAAAGCAGTAATATCATTTGGCTCCTAATTTGAAAAAACTGTAAATAAAACTTGGCATTAATGAGACAATTGGACAAGTAAACACTTCCTAGATTTCGATATGATTGAGGAAATGTTAATTTTAGATCACCATGTTTAATAATGTCACTTGTTAGAGACATATAGTGAGAATTATTTTTATGGAATGATGTCATGTCTGGAAATCACTTCAACATGGTATGAAAGGCCGGATGGAGATGTGGGTGAAATAAGACTGACCATGAGTTAATCATTGCTGATGCAGAGCAATGGATATACTCTTCTACTGGCTTTTGTGTATATTTGAAATTATTCATAATAAAGAGCTTGGAAAAACAAAAGGAGGGACTGTGTATCCCTAATGTACATCAAAATGCCTTCATATTGTCTGTGTTTAAAAATATATGCTGAAGGGGTGTCTGGGTGGTTCAATCAATAGAGCAAGCGATGCACAATCTCAGGCTCATGAACTCAAGCCCCACATCCGGAATGGAGCCTACTTAAAAATAAATAAATAAATAAATATTTGCTAAATAACCAACTCAAGGAAGGCAACACTTCTAGTCTTGGTTTTCTTCTTTCCCAAATGAGAGAAATGGTATTTACCTCCCAGAGTCACCGTGAAAGCTAAAAGACAAGAAATGGAAGAGTATTTCGTAACCTGGAAAGGTCCATGGAAACGTGGAAGCCTTCAAGGTGAAGAAGAGAATCCCACAACGACGGACTCTGCATTTGGATTCTGACCTTGATTTGTTCTTTCCACGGAGCTACTAAACCCATGGATAGATCCCAGCGCATTCATCTTCCCCTTTGGGACAAAGTACCAAATGGTAGCGTAATTGCCCAGGGAAAATTATTACTGTGTTCTGAATTATTTCCATCATAAATCCCAAACCAGTCAAACAGGCTGTGTCACAAAAACGACAGGGTTGCTGTACAGTGATGAGAATCCCCCATACAAGGGCCCATAAATCCGCGAGTATCACAACCCTCCAAAGTCATCCTGACTCGTGTGTTTAAATCAGAAGTGGGGAGCCGGGCAGGCAGCACGTTGGCCAACCCTGTGGAAACCATGAAAATGAGGTGATTTACGCAGCCATCAGGTGGAGAAATGTCCCATCATCTGTCTTACGTGGATCGTACAGAATGTGACAAGCATTTTGTTTGTTTTTCTTTACACATTTTCTAGTGAATCAAAGGAGAAAAAGTCTCTTTCATTTAGTAATGATAACAATCAACCATATTTCTCTTAAATTCCATCACAACTGCTCTTAGCATGTCAAAGAAATGATTTCTGGCAACAATCGTGAATGATAGAAAGGGATAGAGAAGGACACAACTTCTCTGTGTGCCGTGCTCTTCCTCCTTCTCTAATCTTAGTGAAATATTCATCTCTACTTACGGCGAAACGAAATATCTAATCTAATTCTTTATGATTTAAAGTGATATTTTCCTGCCTCTCAGAATATTACGCTCCATTCCAAATTAGAGTTAAAAGCCACTCAGTGGCATTGTAGATGAAATGTGGAAGGTAAAAATATTTTTTTATTACCAGCGAGATAGAAAAAGGACTTTGACTATATAATTCATTGTATAAAAAAAGGATTAGTATCTTGAAAAAGAAGAGAGCTGTACCCACTTGAAATCACCTTCAGGGAGGCAGGCATGTTAGTTAAACTTTTAGTTCTCTGTTTTCTTGCACAAGGGGGGCTAAGTGATAACCTAAAGAAATGAAGGACAAAGATAAACAAATTTGCCGAGCCACAGAGTATAAAATAAACGGTGACCCTGAAACAATACGATCAACTTATCTGAGAATTTGTACCCACAAAGAGTTCTGGATTTATCTGAGGAAATTTTCAGTTCTTGGAATTAAAATACATTAAAATTCCTTTGAGATCAGCCAACAAGTATATATTATAAGAACAGATAATCTGTGTCCTTTGGGACACTAACATCTAGACAAATTATAGGACTTCCAGGAACAGAGGTTAGGGAGGGATGTAGCTTGAGGAAGCTACTACCCACATCGCTCACAGTCTCTCCACTTTGCCCTCAACTTCCAGGGTCACAGAATCCTAAAGACATACTATTAATATTGAAATATCTAATTAATCCTGGATCCCCAGCTCAGAAATATAAGACTGTAACCTTTCCTTGATTTTCTTTAATGTTGATGATGTTCAAATAAAACGTAGGGAAAAAAAAGTAATGATAATGATGTTCTAACTCCTTAATGATGATTAACAATTAGAGAACATTAATGGTATAGATTTACTGTGTTCTAACAATGACACTCATTAATTTTAATAACAGTCCTATAGTTAAGTCCTTGCTTACTGGCTGAAAATTTACCCCTCATTACCACTCATAGGAAGAAATTTTTAAAGTTGAGGCATCAATGAAAATACAAAACAATAAAAAAGTACTAATTAATAATGACTATTTTAAAAATACTAGTGTAAAAATAAAATACTGTCTCTTCTTAGTAAGAATTATACGTTAAAAATATATTTTGCTAAAATGATCACATGTAGTTCAAAAATTGAAATTGTAAGATTTTAAAAATGAGAAATTTCTCACTAGTAAGAGAACCACTTTTATGAGGAAAAAAATCTGGAATCTTAATTTAGTAAAAATCATTATCATTATTATTTAATACATAATTCTAAGACAACAATAATTTTCACAGGAACCACCCATGTAATAATAAAAGGCAGAAATTTAGAAGAAAAATGACAGAGTGATGGGGTCTCTCAAAGAATTTGCAGTTTTAGAAAAATGACAGAAAACTGTCACTCCATGTGACTAAAATACTCTTTAAAAACTTAGATTTGCTAGTCTATCTCTTCAAAAGGAACTTTGTCTCAATTAAATAAAGCTATCTCAAAAGAATTTTTTTTTCCTATTGATTTATTCATGGTTAAATCTGTATCCTCTGTTTCCTGATATGGGATGAGAAAACCATCAGACTTACACTTTCTATTAAACTCCATGTCCCCTCTGGATTTTCACTTTCTGAATCATTTCTAAATTTTCTTGGTTTAAAGATTTGCCTTCTATTTTGTAAACATAATTCTCTTGCTTCTTATCCTTGGCTCCATGTGCAAGAGCATTCAAACCTCATCACCATTCTTTTGTGGACAAAGGGAAAGTTGATTGTATAAAAGATTTTATATTCTATCCACCGGAATACTCTTGGCTTGTAGAAATCTGAGTCAGTTTGAATTTTCCACTTTCTAGGTAACTTGTTCTGTTTAATTTTGAAGTTCAGGCTATTTATCAAGATACGTCTTGATGTTAATCCTTCTGTGTGTGTGTGTTGTTGTTTTCTTTTTCCTAAAACACAAGGTGCCCTTTCAATCTACATGCTTATGTCTTTATTATGAGAAAGCTACTCTGCATATGTCTTCAAATTTCTTTGTTTGCTTCTTTTTCATGAATATTAAATGTATGCACATACAGATACACCAACACACAAACACATTAGATGAGTCTTATTTATGGTATGATTTCCATTTTTTTTTTTTCCATTTCATTGATCTCAACAATCTCCATGTCCCTGATGATGTTTTCCCTGTGTCTATGGAATTCTTACTATTTCTCACATGGCTTTCTTTCTTGTAATTTTAGATCACCTTCATTCCTTCTGCTGCCTTGTCTCTTTTATATTCTTTTTCATGCTTCTTTAAACTCTTATCTCAAAAGACAAACCCCACTAAACCCCCACATTTCTTTAATTCTTTGAAATCACATAGATGGGTATATTTGAATTATTTGCTTGATGTTTTAGCTCTTCTGTTGTTATTATGATTTTTTAAAGATTTTACTTATTTATTTGAGAGAGAGAGAGAGAGAGAGCACAAATGGAGGAAGGGCAGAGGGAGAAGCAGACTCCCTGGGGAGCGTGGACTCCGACATGAGGCTCCATCCCAGGACCCTGAGATCATGACCTGAGTGAAGGCAGATGCTAAACAGACTGAGCTGCCCAGATGCCCCTGGTATTGTGATTCTTCACTATCATCCTTACTCCTCTGGATTTAAGGCTGGATTACATTTAAACAGCACTCGTAGCTGAAAAGGAAATTCCTATCCAGTAAAAACAGTTGCTGATAAGTTGTGGCTAAAGAGCAATCATGGTGCACAGGGTGGAGCAGTAGCAGTTTACGCAGGGTTCTTATTTCAGACCTGGCTCTAATCAAATCAGTAGTTCCATCTGTTTAGGGGCATATTTCTGCTCTGTAGCCCCGTTTCAGAATATGCTATATAGCTGTGTGATTCATACTTCGACCTTGTATACTGCAGGTTCTCATTGTGGTGATTTAGCACTTAATTGTTTCTCTCCAGCTGTCTCAATTAATGGTTGCCAAGCCAATCGCCATGTGTATTTCTTCCCCACCCCATTTCTGTCCTCTGCTTCCTGAAAAAACTGGAAGTTTGCATGTCTTCTCTTTAAGGCCCAAATTTGTTTCTTGTTCCTTCATGTGGAGAAAGATTCAGCAATGTAACCCTCATGCCTCAAGATTTTATTACTCAAAATAAGGCCATTCCCTCCAAGGAACTGCCTTCCATTTTTATAGGTTTCTGTGTCCCATTGAGGATCTGTAAATATCTGTAAATACTGTCATCTATTTTCAGAATCATTCTATATTTAGGTCCATAATTCATTGTATTTTTCATTCTTTTTCTCTATCTTTCTTCTTCTTTTTTTGGTTGCTGGCAGTTGGTATTAAGATGAAAATGGATATATCTTTCATGTGCTTCAACTGAATATCCTTTAAAAACAATGCAGAATAATTTTTTTAAAAATGGTCATGGCCATACGAGTCCTGGGAATGCTGTGTTGAAACCAGCACTCTCATCTATTCCAGTAGAACATTCTATTGGTATCTTTGGAGTCATCAGTTTGCTCTTGGCCAAATCCCTTTCTCTTTTCATCCTGAGAACATGACTAGACTTCATTTATCTGATTCCCTCAAAATTAGGTATTACTATGTAACTGATTTCCACCAGAGGAAAGTAGGCAAAAGTGATGCAAGTCTTCCGGACTGGCAATACATGAGGCCACTGTGTGCTTCTCCATGCCCTGTCCCCTTCTACCATATTGGAAGGGAGACAGTCCCAAGCTGACATGGGGCTATTTGTTAAAGATAACAACTCTGAGTCAAAAGGAGGTTTACTTGGTAGCAAATCTTTTCAAATAGAAACATAATGGAAGGGAAGAACCCAAGAGTCTAGCTCTCCTGTTGAAGGCTGATAAACTCAAGATACCCCCCACTATGAAATTGCCTGGAATAAAACAGGAAGCACACTAAGTTTTTAGGAGAGTTCAGCTACTAAAGATGCTATAATTTTGGACTCAAAGAATGTGTAACTGTTTAACTTAAAAGAATCCTTATGTACTCAAACTTCTATAAGCAGAAAATAGGGCATAAAGCTGCATGGCACCCAAGGAAGGTATAAGCCCAACACTCATCTATGTCCACATAAGATGATGGCAGAGGAAAAGTTTCCCAAAGGGCAGATCTAGAGAATACTAAGGAAACTTGACCAGGAAGCTATGCTCAAAAAGCAAAATCAGAATATAATTGAGAATTTAATCAGGAGTCTTTCACAATGGTTCCAATGTCTTCCATTGGAACTTATTAATTCATATATTTCCAGAGTTGATACATAGATCTTTCTGCTTCACTTGGAGATATTGAACTTTGAACTTTGGTTTGTATTCAAAATATAAAATTTCAGAATGTATCATTTGATTCCCCAGTTTGCTGACCAAGAATATAAAACAAACTTAAAATAGCATTTTATTTATTAAAAAGAAAAAAAAAATAGATGGCAACCTTATTTACTCCTCGTACTTTGTGAAGGAAACATTTTCCTTAGGATTTTCTAATATGGAAAAACAGTGTAGGGCTTTAGCTGGGACATTTGGAAACCAAAGGTAGATAAAGACAATGTTGATTCTAACTAAATATAAAAATATAATCACTGATGTTAAGCTCGGGTAATTACTAAGGGTAAACTAGTGGATTTTTTTTCACCACATGTTAGGTACATTACACAATCCACTTGTGGAAGACAGAATTGGTTAAGTGTACTTAATTTTGTTTGGGCAATTAAATAAATATTACCTGATAATTTTCTGCAATAAATGATTTTTGTGAGAATATTGTATTTCAAGAAAAAGAAGAGACTATAATAGTTTTTTTTTATCTTTTTATCTCCTTAATTATAGCATGTAGATTAGGAGAAATAGCACACCAGCAGCTTTAAAGAAGCCAAACATATAATTTATATTTTAGAATATATATTAAAACGTCTCATATAATATATACTTCAGAATATACACACACAAAACTGTCTCTTACTTTTCCTAATCTAAGTACAAGTTGCTGTTGACTCATAAATACAATTAAAAAGGACCAAGAGAATTATTAACAGTTAAAAAGGAAAGCCATGCACTGTAATATTCTAAGCATGAATCCAACAATAAGAAATCCCAAGAGTTCTTCAGTTCAATGAGGTTTATTGGGGAGAGAAATTTGTATTTCCAGATCATCAGTAAATTCCCATATATAGCTATGTATAACTAGATACACATTATGTTCTCTAGAATGTCAGATTTTTACTTTCTGATAGCAATCTTATTAGTGATTTAATTCAGAGAAATATGGTTTAAAATTGAATCACAAAAAAAAAAAAAAAAAAGAAACTGGTTAGCCAAGGAAACATTTAAAATGGCCTTTCTATTGTGGCAGGTGACTCTAATTAGGTAAAGCTGAGATTTGGACATCCTCTATGTATCCAGAGATTTGGAATCTGAGCATGCTTCTCAACCCGAAACTGGGAGCAGATTTTCACATTGGCAAGGAGTTCCTTTTCTAAAACCTAAATCTTAAAAATATACTATCATTTAAAGTTTCTCATTCTGATCTTTTCATGTCCACTTTCCTCTTCTACATGTGCCTGTTGAAGTCATTTTATTTTGAGATCTCTTTGAAGACTATCCTGAAATACTACTGACTGCTAAGAAGCTTGAGATGGAGAGAAGTCAAGGAAGATGGAGGAGTAGAAGGACCCTAAGCTCACCTCATCCCATGGACACAACTAGATAACACTCATATCAGTGTAAACAACCCAGAAATGACCCAAAAACTGGCACAACAAACTTCGCAACTAAAGGGAGAGAAAGGCTACATCTGAGAGGGTAGGAAGGGCAGAGACGTGGTGGGGTGCTAAACAGATCATGGGCTGTTCATGGGAGGTGAGGGAGCCATGGGCATGAAGAAGAGAAACACTATCACACCAGGGAGCCTGCATGGGGAAGACAAATCCCTATAACATTTGTCTTGGAAAACTAGAGGGGCCGAATTTCATGAGTTCTTACAACCAGCAAGACCTAAAGACTGGAATTTTAAAAATCAGCAGGCTCCGTTCTCACATTCTGGAAGAGCTGGAGGGCAAGAGGAATCTGAGTCCCCATCCTCAAAGAGACAGAAGGACAAAGAGCCTATGGAGATGCACCATAGCAGCAGCAGGTTAAAAAATGGCTGGGCACACAGGAAAGGGTTATTTACCAATCTCAGAGCTTGTCCAAGAGGAGCTTCTCTGAGAGGCTTCCTCGGGAACAGAGGAGCAGGGAGTGCCATTTCCTTCCCCAACTCCCCAGCATAAAGTCAGGGCCACCTACAGGAATGATTAGGGTGTGAACATTCACTACCAAACCTTGCCAATACCTGGCTTCCTGACCCACACACTTTGTGTGGCCTCGGTCTTGGGGGTAGTAGCAGCAGTGGGCCCCTCCCATAAAAGACCAAAACACTCTTTTGCTAAAATTGGTCTATTAACATCACAGGAACCAAACACTGCCCACAACAGACAAAGAAAACAACTGCAGATGATTGGACTGAAGGAAAAGTGACCAAGACATGAGAGCAGGGTGCACACAACACACATAGGAGATATCCTTGAAGTGCCAGGTTCTGGTGAACAGCACACTGAACTGCAACGAACTATAGGATCTCTTCCTCATGAGGCCATTCCTTTCAAGAGCAGGAGATAAGCTGACCTTCCTAATAGAGTAATAGAGTGAGACAAAATGAGGAGACAGAGGAATATGTCCCAAATGAAAGAACAGGAAGAAACCACAGCAATAAACCTAAATGAAATGGATATAAGCAATATGCCTGATAGGGAATTTAAAGTAATGATCATAAAGATACTCACTGGACTTGAGAAAAGAGTGGAGGACATCAGTGAGACCCTAAACAAAGAGATAAAAAAAGAACCAATCTGAGATGAAGAATACAATAAATGAAATTAAAAATACACTAAATAGAATCAATAGGTTAGAGGAAGCAGAATAAAGATTTAGTGACTTGGAGGACAGAGTAATGGAAAGTAATCAGGCTGAGCAGCTGAGATAAAAAAAAAAAAAAGAACTATGAAAAATGAGAATAGACTTAGGGAACTCAGCAACTCCACAATACACAATAACATTTACATTATAGGGATCCAGAAGAGGAAGAGAGAAAAGGGAGCAGAAAACCATCCTAATTATAGGAAGAGAATAGATACCCAGATCCAAGAAGCACACAAATCCCCCCAACAAAGTCAACCCAAGGAGTTCCACACCAAGATATCTAGTAATTACAATGGCAAAAAGCAGTGATAAGCAGAATTTTAAAAGTAGCAAGAGAAAAGAAGACAGCTATATACAAAGGAAACCCCATAAAGTTTTCAGTGGCTTTCCCAGTGGAAACTTTGCAGGCCATAATAGAGTGGTATGATATATTCAAAGGGAGGGAAAAAAATCTGTGGCCAAGAATACTCTCTCCAAAAGGCTATCATTCAGAATAGGAGAAAGAAAAGTTTCCCAAACAAACAAAAGCTAAAGGAGTTCATGACCACTAAACCAGCCCAGCAAGAAATGTTAAAGGGGGACTCTGAGTAGAAACAAAAGATCAAAGGTAATAAAAAGAAAATGAGGAAGCACAAAAGCAGTAAAAATAAATATATCTGTAAAAATCAATCAAGGGACTCACAAAATTAAAAGATGTAAAGTATGACACCATATACTTAAAATGTGGAGAGGAATAAAAGATGGGGTCAAACATAAGCAGCCATTGACTTCATATAGACTGCTATATGTAGAAGATGTTATATACAAACCAAAAATCAGTAATAGATTTTCAAAAAATAGAGGAATCCAAGTGTATCACTAAAGAAAACCAGCGAACTGAGAGAAGAGAGTTAAGGGAAGAAAAGATCAGAGAAGAACTCAAAAACAAGTAGCAAAATGGCAAGTAAGGACATACCTATCAATAATTATTTTGAATGTAAATGGACTAAATGCTCCAATCAAAAGACACAGGGTGGCAGAATGGATAAAAACACCTAAGACCCATCTATATGCTGCTGTAAGAGACTCATTTCAGACCTAAAGACACCTACAGATAAAAGTAAGAGATTGGAGAAATATTCAACATGCAAGTGGAAGTGACAAGAGAGCTGGGATACCAATATTTATATCAAAGAAAATATACTTAATATACTTTTAAACCAAGATTGTAACAAGAGATAAAGTAGGACACTATATAATCATAATCATAAAGGGGACAATCCAACAAGAAGATATAATAATTGTAAATATTTATGCACCCAGCATGGAAGCACTCAAACACATAAAATGTTAACAGCAAACATAAAGAAACTAATCAATAGTAATATAATAATAGTAGGGGACTTTAACACCCCACTCATATCAATAGATCATCCAAACAGAAAATCAATAAGGAAACAATGGCTTTGAATGACACACTGGCCAGATGGATTTAACAGATATATTCAGAACATTCCATCCTAAAACAGCAGAATACACATTCCTTTCAAGCGCACACACGGAACACCTTTCAGAACAGATCACGTATTAGGACACAAAACAAGCCTCAACAAATTTAAAAAGATGGAAGTCATATCACACATTTTGTCTGAGCACAGTGCTATGAAACTAGAAGTCAACCACAAGAAAATATCTGGAAAGAGTACAAATACATGGAGGTTAAGTAACATGCTAAACAATGAGTGTGTCAGCCAGGAAATAAAAGGAGAAATAAAAATGCACGTGGAAACAAATGAAAGTGAAAACATCATGCTCTTAAAACCTTAGGGATGTAACCAAAGCAATTCTAAGAGGGAAGTTTATAGCAATATAGGCCTACCTCCAGAAGCACGAAACAGCTCAAATAAACAACTTACTCTTACACTTAAAAGAGCTAGAAAAATAACAAATGAAACCCAACTCCAGCAGAAGGAAGGATATAATAAATATATAAATAAATACACTTAAAGGAGCTAGAAAAACAACAAATGAAACCCAACTCTAGTAGAAGGAAGGAAATAATAAAGATATAAATAAAGACAGAAATAAATGATATAGAAATGAAAAACGACCAGTATATCAATGAAACCAGCTGTTTTTTTGAAAGATCAACATAATTGATAACTATTTAGCTAGACTTATAAAAAAAGAGGAAGAGAACCCAAATAAAATCATAAATGAAAGAGGAAAGATAACAACTGACACCACAGAAATACAAAGGTTGCTAAGAGATTATTATGAAAAATACATGTCAACAAATTGGATGACATAGAAGAAATTGATAAAGTCTCAGAAATGTATAACCTACTAACACTGAAGCAGGAAGAGGTAGAAAATTTGAACAGATTGAATATCAGCAGTGAAATTGAATTAGTAATCAAAAAATTCCCAACAAACAAAAGTGCAGGACCAGACAGTTCCACAGGGGAATTCGGCCAAACATTTAATGAAGAGTTAATATCTATTCTCAAACTTTCCCAAAAACTAGAAGAAAAAGGAAAACTTCCAGATTCATGAAGTTTGATCATGATCCTGATGCCAACGCCAGAAAAAGAGAACTATAGGCCACTGTCTCTGACGAACATGGATGCAAAAATCTTCAATAAAACATTAGCAAACCAAATCCAACAATATATTAAGAACACCATTCACAAAAGAACATAGACACACACACAGAGACACACAAACACACACATCACCCACTATGAACAAGTGGGTTTATTCCCTGGATGCAAGGGTGGTTTGATATTGGCGAATTAGTCATGATACATCACATCAATAAGAGAAAGGATAAAAACCATATGATCATTTCAGTACGTGCAGAAAAACCATTTGACAAAGTATAACATCCACTCGTGATAAAAACCCTCAACAAAGTAGGTTTAGAGGGAACATACTTCAACATGATGAAGCCCTTATATGAAAAACCCATAGCTAACCTCATACCTAATGGGGAAAAAGAACCTTTCCCCTAAGGTCAGGAACAAGACAAGGATAACCATTTTCACCACTCCTGCTCAACATAGTACTAGAAATCCTACCCATACCATCAGACAACAAAAAAGAAATAAAAGACATCCAAATAGGTAAGAAAGATGTAAAACTTTCAGTCTTTGTAGATGACATGATGCTATTCCACCAAAAACCAACTAGACGGGATAAATGAATTCAGTAAGGCCGCAGGATACAAAATCAGTGTGCAGAGATCTGTTGCATTTCTATACACTAATAATGAAAGTGTATAGAATTAGCAGAAAGAGAAAGCAATAAAACAACCCCATTTACAATTGTACCGGAAATAATAAAGTACCCAGGAATCAACTTAACCAAAGAGGTGAAATACCTGTACTCTGAAAAGTATAAAAATGAATGAAAGAAATTGAAAATGACACAAAGAAATGAAAAGACATTCCTTGCTCATGGATTGGAAGAACAAATATCATTAAAATGTCTATCCTACCAAAGTAATCTAGACACCTAATGTAATCCCTATCAAACTACCAACAGTATTTTTCACAAAATTAGAACCAACAATCCTAAAATTTTTATGGAACTATAGAAGGCCCCAAATAGCCAAAGCAACTCTGAAAAAGAAAAGCAAAGCTAGAGGTATAGTAATTCCAGACTTCAAGTTATATTAAAAAAAATGTAATAATCAAGACAGCATGGTACTGGTACAAAAATAGACACATAGATCGTTGGGACAGAATGGAAAGTCCAGAAACAAACATACAAGTATATAGAAGGCAAGGATATGCAATGGGAAAACGACAGTCTTTTCAACAAAAGGTGTTGGGGAAACTGGACAACCATATGCAAAAGAATGAAACTGGATCACTTTCCTACACCATATACAAAAATAAACTGAAGATGGATTAAAGGCCTAAATGTGAGAACTGAAACCATAAAAATCCTAAAAGGGAGTACAGCAGCAATTTCTCTGATGTTGGGTAAAACATCTTTCTAGTGTCTCCTGAGGCAAAGGAAACAAAAGCAAAAATAAACTATTGAGACTATAAAAAAAAAAAAAAAAAGCTTCGGCAGAGCAAAGGAAACTAGCAAAATGAAACACAATGTACCAAATGGGAGAGGATATTTGCAAATGACATATCTGATAAAGGATGAATATCCAAAATATATAAAGAACTGACACAACACCAGAAAAGTACAAATAATCCAATTAAAAATGGACAGCAAGACATGAACAGACGTCTCTTTAGAGACGACATCTAGATGGCCAAGAGACACATGAAGGATGCCCAACATTGCCCAGCATCAGGGAAATGCAAAACAAAACCACAGTGAGATATCACCTCACACCTGTCAGAATGGTTAAAATTAAAAACTCAAGAAACATTAAGTTTTGGTGAGGACACAGAGAAAAAGGAGCCCTCCTGTACTGTTGGTGGGAAGGCAAACTGGTGCAGCCACTGTGGAAAACAGTATGGAGGTTCCTCAAAACATTAAAAATAGAGCTACCGACAACCCAATAAATTGCATTACTGGGCATCTACCCTAAGAATATGAAAATACCAATTTGAAAGGATATGTGCACTCCTATGTTTATTGCATCATTATTTACAAATGCCAAAGTATGGAAGAAAGTAGCCCAAGTGTCCATCGATAGATGACTTGATAAAGAAAAACTGATATAAATATACACATGCACACTGATATATTATACAATACCATATTACACACATATACACACATATATAATGGAATATTATTCAGCCATATAATAGATTGGAATCTTGTCATTTGCAACAACACAAATAATCTAGAGAAAAATATATGATTTCACTCATATGTGAAATTCAAGAAAAAAAATAAAAAAGAAAAGAATAAGACATACAAAAAACCAGTTCTCGTAAACAGAGAACAAGTAGGTAGAATGATGGGTGAACAGGTGAAGGGCACTAAGCGTACATTTACCTTGATGAGCGCTGAGTAATACATGGGATTGGTAACTCACCGTACTGTACACCTGACGAATACAGCGCTGTATGTTAACTACACTGGAATTAAAATTTTAAACATAAATAAATAAAGTCTAAAACAGATATATCCTAATTTGTTTAAAAGATGCTTGAGATCTACCACCAGGTAATCCTGGGTGCAGGTATCATGTCATTATTCGTGTGATGTTACTTGTTTCCTTCTTTCACATGTTTTTCAAAGATCACCTGGGTTTTCAATTGCTCCCTCTTCCGTGGGGCACTAGGAGACTGTGAACACGCCACCCAGAAGAGATCACCCCTCCCTTTAAAGTAGTGTTTAGATGTGCTCTTAACATACCTAACATTTATATTAGAAAAACGTTAAATACGTTAGACCAATGTATTATATTAGATAAAATCTTACATTGGATGCTTGTGAGTCTCTCTCTAAATTCTAAGGCAGTTGAGGATATTCTATTAAATTTTATAGTTCATAGGTTTAATAAAATACACTGGTACAGTGGATTCCTCATAAACATTTACTTAATGAACAAATGAAATACATGCATTTTTAACAACTATGAAAAAGTGTGTTTTTATGTGAATGTTGTTTTTAAAAGGCTTTTTCAACATCAAGAAACTGCATTTATCCAGATTTGTTTATGCCTCTTTTATCCATTTAATTATCAAAATGACTAAATTTAATGTTGATATGCAACCTTCATACTTAAAGCTGCATGGTGCATATTGGAAGGAATATTCTAGATTACAATGATATTTGTTATCAAAAGATAGCTAAGAAAGAGTATGTTATAGAGAAAGATAAAGATGAAAACTAAGAGTCAAAAATTTCACCAGAATAGACTTGGATTAAATTTGGGGACACGTGTTTTACTTGGGGATATGGGTATACATTTCCAATAAAATAAATCCCCCCCAAAAAAAAATAAATAAATAAAATAAAATAAATCCCAAACAATTGGCTTTAAACTGAGGTGAAACTGAGGGTAAATGGGTATATCCTGGATTAACTAACCACTTTTCTAGCCCTAAAGTCTCAGATCGATATCTTATGTCTCCTGAATGTCATGGAAGATGCTGATCTGTCACGGAAGGTCATATAATAACAGAAAATATTGATTAAGCAGTTACTGGGCCCAGGGTTATACCGAATGTTTATTACATAATCTCATTAATATTCAAAAATAAAACTCTTGACTTAGTTACCCATTTATTCACATTTTGTAGTTGGATAAATTAAGAATAGAAATCAGTAATTTATTCAAGGTTACATTTTTGTTGAAGCTAGGACTGAGTCAATGATCCTAACCACTATAATTTCACAAACTAAAAATTAGAGAAGAGGGAACAATTTATTTATTTATTTATTTTACAAAATAAGTATTACTTAAGCTTATTTTGGCCTAGAGAACAGAATAATATAAAGAGTGAAATTAATAACCTCAGTTTTAAGATTAGCCATGCTAGAAAATACTCTATTCTTCTTAAGACACATGTGCCCATCTTTAGCGGCAATGCGACCATGCATTTCACTGCTATTAACCATGTTTACAATCATGGATTTAATAACCAAAGTTCCAAAAATGTATCTTAGTAAACAACCAATAAATAAAAACTGCATGCACAAAAGTTTTCTTTAGGATTATTCATAAGTTAAAGTTTGAAAACACCCAAATTTCCAATATTATAAATATGTTTGAGCTAATTATGACACACATCCCATATAATCATATAGTAGAGAGCATTTCAAAATTGTTTTTATTAAGACAAGGAAGTAAAATGCATAAATATTGGAAAAGAAGAAGTAATACTACTGTTATTTCCAAAAGACATTACAATGTTTGCAGAAAACCCTAAGGAAACTATTCATTTTTTTTTTAATTTTTATTTATTTTTTTTCAAAAGCCACAAGAAATAATAAGCAAATTTGGCAAGGTTGCAGGCTTTAGGTCAATATAGAAAACTCGAGTATATTTCTAGATAGGAGGGGTTGGCGTTCTTTTTCTTAAAGGGCCAGACAGTACATATTTCAGGCTTGCAGGTCACAGTCTCTGTCACAAAAATTTTAATTCGACCTTTGTCGTGGAAAAGGAACCACAGACCACATATAAGCAAACAGGCCTGGCTATGTTCTGATGAAACCTCACGCACGAAAGCTTAGCGCCGGGCATGCAGGCCACAGTTCGTCAATTCATGATGTGTCTGTGTGTGTTTATGCAACTAACAACTCAAGTGTGAAATTCAAAAAAAAAGAAAAAGAAAAACTTTATTTATAATAACTAAAAGGTAAAATATGCAGGAATAAATTTTTTAAGAGACGTGTAAGATCTCCACACTGAAAACTACATAGTGAAGGAAAATCTTAAAAGACCTGAACAAATGAGGAGCTACACCACAGACATGGCTATCAAGACGGCAATTCTTTCCAACTTGGTTTATATTTTTAAAGCAATCTCAATCAACCCAAATCCTAAAAGACTTACTGCAAAGCTATAGTAATAAGATAGTGTGGTATTGGCGCAGCAATAGGCTTATAAATCAATACAACAGGCTACGGAGTCCAAAAAGTAGATGTTTAACTTACACAGTCAACTGATTTTTGACAAAACTGCCATGGAAAGTCAGAGGAAAAAGAAGTCTTTTTACCAAACAATGCTAAAATAGCTGCATGAAAACAGCTAAGCCTAAACCGTACCTTACATCAATCACAAAAATCAACTAAACATGGGTCCTAGACTTACCTAAAAGAGCTAAAATTATTAGTCTTCTGGCCAAAAATGTAAAACTTTGTACTATTGGTTTTAGCATAGATATCTTAAATAAGGCATAAAAAGCACCTACTCTGATAGAAAAAATTAATACAATTGACCTCTTCAAGACGAAAATCTTTCAATTTTGAGAGACAAGAGGATAAAAAGGCAAACAATAGACTTTGAGAAAATTTTGCAAAACATACATCTGAATGATGGGCTTGTCTCAGAATATTTAAAGATTTCTTACACATCCATGATAAGACAATGCAGGTTTTTGAAAATGGACAAGAGATTTGAATAGATGCTTCGCAGAAAAGGCACACAGATGGCAAATAAACACACGAAAAGATTGCCAACATCAGTGACCATCAGAGAAATGCAAATTAAATCAATCCCAATAAAAGGCTTTACAGAGGCAGTTTACCTCCCTAAACTCACCTCATCCTGCTTTGCCCCTTATGACCCCAGCAGAGCCACCTCCATCTGTTTTCTTGCTCTGGAACACACCTAGCATGTGCTACCTCAGGGCCTTTGCACCTGATCTTCCTGTGTCCGGAACACGTGACTCCTGGATAGCTCCCGCATGTACTCCTTTTAGGGTCCTCGCTGCATTTCAAATGTCGACGGAAAAGTAGAACTTCCCTCACCGCCCTATTTACAACAAATTCCTTCTCTGCCTCCCTTCTCCAAACTCCCCGTTCTTTGCTTTACTCTTTATTTGCTGTAAAAATATCACCATCAACACATACTTGTTTGAGTGACGATCTGACCCTAACTGCACTGTAACGCAAGCCCTATGAAACAGGGACTTTGGCTCTTTAGTTCACTATTATTCACTCGTACGTCTTGTAACACCGCCTGGTAAATGGTAGGTGTTTACTACCTATTTGATGACAAACACACTCTCACATTAGAGACAGGCCATCTGGGATCACCCCTTCCATCTCTATCTACAGATATTTGGAACCTCCGTGTATTTTCAAATGTAAGAAGCTGTTACTATGAAATGGGAAGAAAGCGCTGACCAACATTCAGACAGAATTTTCCATTTGTGAATCATTCGTACTAATGAGCATTCGAGATTAAAATAAGGACAGCCGGCTCCCCTGAAAGCACCTTGAAGAGCTTCTCATTGTTTTCATTAGTTCCGTTTTGCCTGTTTGTGAAAGATGCTCTCACGTCACTTACCCGTGAAGGAACAGATAATCAATGGTAACAGCGCACACAACAGGTAAGTATCTCTTGAAAGATTTTCCTACTAGTTTTTATGCATTTTTATTATGAAATACAGACTAACCAGGAACATATGTTTCTATCTTCCTTTTAATTTGGCACAGATAGCTTTGAAGTAAGTGAATATTTGAAAATTGCTTTACCAAACACGTCAATTGTTACATGTGATGGTTATTTAGTATGCAATTCGTGTGATCCCTTCCTTTCGCTAAGAAAAATCACTTGAATTTAACTAAACATCAGCTACGATTCTCGAATTTCCAAAATCCGTGTCACTTTTCTCATCTGAAAACAAGCACGACAAAATAAGCTTCTGAATCCAAGTACTGTGGTTCCATCTTGGCCTGAAATACCTATCACAGGCCTGTCTTTGTTCTCCACCCACCCTTCACCCCAGGTGTCTATCAATTGGCCAACAAACTCATGGATGCTCAGGAAGTTTGCACGATTCATCGAAATGTCCTACATGATACTGCAGCACTTACTGGAACACAAATTTTCCATACAGATTTCTCAGCTCTTCACACACACTCTGAGAAATCCCTGATAGCCTATCAATGTCAAAACTTAAGAGAACGTGGTGGGAACCCGAAGAACCTCTACAAGGATGGAAATTCAAAAATCTACTCAGCCAGGAGGCAAGGGGCCTAACTGCTCTGCGCAGGGACTGGATTTCTGTAATCACTTTAGTCTCACTATTGGTGGAAGAGGGAAATGTGACGTTTCCCTCCATGTGGCATGGATGCAATTCTTGGTCTGCCTGCAGTTTACACAATTAGCTTCCGACACGTGTGCACACTGGGAACGCAAAACCAACTACTTCCCACAGTCCTTCCTGCTTTGGTGTTTCTGAAGCCTCCGCCGACACAGTGTGTCTAAGTCAGCGTCCACATAGAAGCCCCTGATACTCCACCATCCTCCTCTTCGGGGCCTGTCTTACTTGAGTTTGTCGCATGTAGACCGCTGACCCATTTTTTCCTTATCACAAACTCTGTTTTCACCTCTTTCAGTTGGCACGACCACGTGGCGGCCTGGAGAGGTGATACTGAGCTTCTGCTTCATCGTCATCCTACTGGGGTAAAGCAGCTAAGCAACCGAAGACCCTCTGCCTCCCTCCCCTTGGGGGCCCACTCAACTGCGCTCCAGGCCTTCCTACTTGAGGAAGGAAGAGCCAGACCTGCCCCCGCAGGCCCCCGCACTGCTTCCTGGCTTCGGAGTTGGCCTGTGTTCACATCTTTAACATTGAAGAAGCCTTTGGCACACTTGGGACGAGCCAGGTATTCCTAATCTGATGTTTTTTTACATCCAGCAGAGTGGAGGCCTCTTCACTGCTACTCCACTCCACCTAAGGGCATTTGAAGCATCCCACGCACAGGAGTTCAAATCGCGTGCAATTAAGGGAGAACCTCGTGTCTTTCAAATCACCTCCCAAAGGCTTCAAGATTCGCCTCCTAAGCAAGAGCGTGTGTTAATTTGAATTAATCACTCGCCTTCGTTGCACAAAACGTTAGAACTAAGTTTCCTTCCCTTTTGCCTCTTCCCCAAATCGCTGCCTCCTCAAATATAAAAATGGAACCCTCTGTATTGTCACGGCAAGTGGAAACCACTGTAAAATGCCTATTTTCCATTATGTTTATCCCAGTTTCTATATCAAGGTAGCATTGGCATTTAGGTAAATCACTGTTGAAGTCAGAAACAGGTTTTTGAGTTTTGGGAGAAACAGAGGAGCAGCTCTTCCTTTATCCTGGGCTGATTGGCATGTTTGCTGAGAAAGAGGACTGTCAGAAAGGCCCCTTTGGATCCCTGTTCTACAGTGAGAAAATATCATCAAATAACTTTATTCAATAAGTAATTACTCCAACGTAAAACCAGTATTAATGCTTATATTCCTACAGTCCTTTATAATTTATCATGATAAAAGTGAAAGGAAGCTTTTGGGGAACCAGAGTATATGTAGCTTTTCGTGAAAATTAGGCCTTTACATTAACAAGCCAAACGCCAGAGGATTCATTTAGTTTTTTTTTTTTTTTTTTTTTTTCAAACGGAGTCTACCTCAAAATTTGCATCCTCTTCTTTCTTATCACATACGCGTTGCTGAAGGAACTTTTTTATTTTTCTTTTCTTTTCTTCATCTTTCTTGGTTTCTGATTCCCTCCAAGAACATCACGGAGCAACCATAAAACCTAACGTCACCCTTTTTGTCTCCATTAACACTTGCTTCAGAGAGCTCGATTGTTCCTGCCTACCTACATTATCAATAGATTTGCAGATTACTCCAGGTGTAGACGCCAGATTAATCTGCGAGAAAATTCCACCAAACTTCCCGCCTTTGGCCAGGGAAGACTACTAGATACTTTGCAGATCAATATACATTTGCATGATTGATATGTGGCAGCAGACGCATTTGAACATACAGGTATCTCCTAATTACATAAGAACCTTCTAGGACTTTTCCAGGCTTGGGAGGATTTCGGAGACACCCAGGTTATGAGCGACACCCAAATTATGAGTTTTGTTTACAGCTGTCAGATGCAATATCTGAAACAGTAGCATATTTAATAGTAAGGGGGAAAAATGTTTTTGAATCCTTGTATTTGATTCCCTGGTATCCCGACTTCTGAATGGCCAGCTCTTGACTTTGGGATCCAGAGAAAAACCATGCTTCCAATGCTGTGTAGGATGCCCTGCTCTAAGACCTCTCAGCCTCAGCTACCTAACCTGGTGCCATAAATGCCCTCTGGGACTCAAGAGCGGTGGTTTGCACATGGTTGTGTGTGTTGGAATCACAAGAAGTGCTTCATAGAATGCAGATCCCCAGGCAGTCCAGCAAATAGGCGATTTTTAATAAAATAATTCAGGTGATTACGATGCGGGTGGCCTTTCTGAGCATGCTCAAGGGAACTCTGTGCATGAATATGTGAGCACCTGGGGGGCTCAGGTGGTTGAGCCTCTGCCTCTGGCTCAGGTCATGATCCCGGGGGTCCTGGGATGGAGCCTCACATTGGGCTCCCTGCTCTGCGGGGAGTCTGCTTCTCTCTCTCCCTCTGCCTCTCCCCACTCGTGCTCTCTCTCATGTGCACACACTCTCTTTCAAATTAAAAAAAAAAAAAAAAAGATTTCCAGCAAGCTATGGAAGGGATAAGTCAAATTCATGAAAGGAAAAACACTAAGATAAAACTATCTCAGTTCAGGTATCCCAGATCAGAAGAATATTCAGGCCTTCATGTCAAAAGTAGGCCTTACAAGTATCTATTCGTGGAAAATTGGTAGTATAAATGGACATTTTGGAGGGACCTCTGCATAAGTATATTATTTGTGAATTCTTAGAAAGGTCACAGAGCCTAGAGAAAATGCTTATGAAATCTCAGGCTTGGGTTTCAAAATTCTTGGGGAAAGAAAGGAATTACAAAGGGTATTAAATATGACCAGACAATACTAACTACAGTGTGAATTGTAAAAATTATTTTTTAACATGTGAGATACTATATATAAAGATAAAGATATATATATCAATAGATATAGATATAGATATATAGATATTCAAACAAATTTGTACTTGCTTTTAGAAATTGAGACTATTCTTTAAAAAGAATGGCAAATCCACATAACCTACAGATATCACCCACACTTTTTTAACTCGAGAGTGCAGGCTGGTTGCCATGAAAATGGAGCAAACCCACAGAATGATGTCAAAATATCTCCCGTCTTCTACTCAACACTCTCAGGCATGAGGCACTAAAATCAAAACATTTTTACCTACAGAGGTGGAATGTAAATTTGAAAGCGGAAGGTTACAAATCTGCCTTTGTTTAATGCAGTACAACTTAAGTCTCCAAGGAAGTTTACCTCCTCGAGAGCCACAGGCCTTCCCCCTAACTCTTCAGGAGGATCGGGCTTCTCAGTGGTAGCTCCCCTCAAGTCCTTATCCCAAGGATGACATTTGTGACTCCACCCTCAACTGATTTCTAAAATATGGGTCAATGGAACGTGTTACCTTACTCTGGGCTTCAGCAAACCAAGGTAGGCCAACAGGAACAGCCTAGCTTAAAAATTCAGGAATATACTTCAGGTTTTTACTGGATTAGCATAGAAAAGAAGCAGAAGACACTGAACTCATTATAGTAAAATGTCCTGAAAATGCTCCTAAAGTATTTTTTAACACTTATCAGTGGCAAAGTGTTGCATAAACCAAGACTAATTTAGACGTCTTTTGGATATGAGTTTTAAAATAGTTGCATGCAGAAAGGTGCAAAATGAGAGGGTTCCGCGGTGATTTTTTTGTGTGTGTATCTCAAGAGAAGCATTAGCTGATGATGACAAATAGATAATTAGGATCCTCAGCCTCAGAGATGTGAAGAATGTTGTGATTTTGCAGGGATAGCCATGAAGCTCCATTGTGAGTCACTCCTCATAGTGTGGAAAGATCTGCACTGGTTAGAAAGGCTGAGAGGATAACTATAAGCTAATTTTAATAGCTTTTGGTCAATGGCAAAAGATTGGAAGCATAGAGCCAACAATAAATCTTATTTTGCAATAAACAATTTTATCACTTTCAGGATTGCATAAATATTTAATTGTAATCCTCTTGCACACACATTCTAGTGGCTTAACAGAAGATGAATAAGAATATAATCATCCATGGATACTTCTCCCAAATGAGCCTAATGCAAACAACTAAAGAATCATCCTTCTCTCCTTGCTCAGTGAGTACAATATAAAGTACACTTTAATCAGTATTCTATTATTATTAATAACTCTTAGGGTTTCATTATAAAACACAAGAAAGAAAAACGTGGATGCTGAGATTCTACAGTACTGTTAAGAAGGAAAAGGGTAGGAATTGAATAAAGAATTCTGAAACTAAAAATCAGAATTTTATGAAGCAGAAGACAGTATCAGAAGAATCCAGGTCCTTAACCAGGTTTTGTATAGAAAGGTTCAGCGGAAATGAAGTAGCCCTGTTATCTCCGTAACACGGTGGGAAATCGGGACAAAAAGTCCAGCCGCCACCTATTTCTCACAAAAAATGTCTAAGTCATTCATTCTCAATTTCATCTATGAAAGCCCAGCACATACATTTTGAACAACCAGCCATCAAAGTATGAAAAGCTGCTCTTCATCCAGCCCCATCAAGATGGAATTGCTCTCCAGGCCCATCATGCTATTTTCTGCATTGACTGAGGAAGATCAACACACGTTTTGCAAGAGTAACTTTAAACAACGTGCAGGAGAGCAATCTAGAAAACACAGAAGACCGTCTCTTTTTTTAAAGATTCTATTTGAATTCAAGGTAGTTAAAATATATTGCATTATTAGTTTCAGGGGTAGAATTTAGATTCATCACCTGTGTACAACACCCAGCGCTCATCACAACACATGCCCTCCTTTAATGCCCATTTCCCAGTACGCTCTCCCCTCCAGCAACCCTTGGTTTGTTCCCTGTAGTTTAAAGTCTCTTATGGTTTGCCTCCCTCTCTGTTTTTAATCTTATTTTATTTTTCCTTCCCTTCCCCTATGATCATCTGTTTGGTTTCTTAAGTTGCCCATAGGGGTGAAATCATATGGTGTTTGTCTCTTTCTTTCTGACTTATTTCACTCAACATACTAGCCTCTGGTCCCATCCATGTCACTGCAAATGGCAAGAGTCCATCCTTTCCGATGGCTAATCTTCATTCCAATGAGTGTGTGTGTACAAATACATTGATGTGGATACATACGTGCATATACCCCACACATAGAAGAGCTTCTAATAAAACCATGATAGAAGAAGTAGATTACTCCAAAGGAGTAGATTACTACCATTCGCCTTGTAAACACCATGAAGGTGATTTTAACAATGTTGTCACTAGTCCTGAAAGTAGTGCTCGGAAATGAAAGAAAACAACACGTAAGAGTAGATTTTGGATGGTCTCATAACTTGCTTCTTCATTAGCTGTTATATTTTCACTGGTTCATGAACTGAACTTCCAGTTTTCCTAACATATCTTAGGTTTATAAACTCTGAAGCAAATAGATAAAAATGTATGCATTATTATTTTTTTAATTTGTATATGCATCAAACACATACTCTGCACTATCCGTGACTGTCTGCCAATACTTAAAGGACTTCTGGTTGTGACATTCATAATCTCCCGATATAGGCCCTTATGGTTGTTGTGGATATAACCCTAATATTTTATTTTTATTTTTTTAAAGATTATTTATTTATTTATTCACAAGAGACACACAGAAAGAGAGAGAGAGAGAGAAAGGCAGAGACATAGGCAGAGGGAGAAGCAGGCTCCATGCATGCAGGGAGCCTGACGTGGGACTCGATCCCGGGTCTCTAGGATCAGGCCCTGGGCTGAAGGCGGCGCTAAACCGCTGAGCCACTGGGGCTGCCCAAACCCTAATATTTTAAATGAAATAACTATTTTATTACTTAACAAAGTTTGTGAACTAAGTTGTAATAATGTGCCCTTGTTAAAGATTTTTTAAGTGATTGGATCCTTAATTGAATAGCCCATAACAGAAAATTTTAAAATATGTTATGCAGGCTAAAAAAAAGTTAATGGTATTAATAATGCAACAAATTGACATATGTTATCCATATTGAATTTTCTAGGAAAATGGTCAAAATTAATAAATCAGGGCAGTAACTGCCCAGGGCAAAGATGATGATGATGATGATGATGATGATGATGATGATGATGATGAACAAAGTTTCCAAATAATTTTCATGTATTTTGAATATTTTCAAAGAAAATACACAAATTCATGACTCAGTGACATACCCTTTTATAGCTTAAAATTGTGCTCAGAGCATATTAATAGCTTTAAATATTCAAATCCAGTGGTTATTATACTTTCTATTGCAAATCTTCTAAATTTTCAGTTTCTCTCACATATTAAGCTAACAAACGCCTTCAAGTAAGAGTTCTACTTTCTTTAGCTGCCAATTCCACTCTTCCTCAATCCTTGCTCTACTCAGGTTCTAACAAGAGTCATGACCATCAGCTTCCCACAGAAGTCCATCCTCTAGTTTACACTTTTTCTACCCTCATTCTCCTACTTTTAAACTTTAAATGGATTTTCATAGTAAACTTAGTAATAAACAATAAATAAATTTTAAAAATTAAATTTAAAAAATAAATTATTTATTTTTAAATAAATAAAAAACATAGTAAACTTAATCTTCTAATATTATTTCCCATATGATGTCCTCTATAATCTTCCTAAGCCTCATTAATTCTTTTCTTCCTAATGCTTCCATAATATTTTATTCATAGCACTTATATGCTGAATATAATTAATTATCTACTGTGTATCATCCCTGCTAGCTTGTGAATTCATTGAAGACAAGGAATGCATCTTGTTCATTTTATTTCACGCAATCTAGTAATGATTTATCAAAACAAAAACCAAAATCAAGCATGAACATCCATCAACAACAAAAATCTAGGCATTTTCACTACTAATTTCAAAGTTTGAGTCATAACACAATGACATTTGCAAGCAGTCAATTGGTTCCTTATAAATAATGACAATCAGAATACATATGTGCAGAAGCAGTGCCATTTCCTATAGAAGCACATACCATAAAAAATGAAGAACCCGTGTACATAAAATCATAAAGTTTGACTTAGAGACCTGAATAAATGGAGAGAAGTAGTAAATCTTAATATTGAAAGCTTACATTTGAAAGATGTATATTCTTTAAAAATTGATTTATAAATCCAATGCATATCCACTGTAGTCATAACTACAGCAGGATTTTTAAATGGTAAATGTCAAAATGATTCTAAAATTCATATTGAAATGAAGATATGTAAGATTTTGAACAAGAACAAAAGAAAACTTTTGCAACCGCAAGCTAAATAAACTAATTAGAACAATATGATAGAAGCTCAGAAACTCAGAAGAGAACAAAAAACCAATAAACAGAATCAAATCAATTTCCTAAACTTTGCATGAAGATGAAGATATCATTTGAAATATATGAATAAGGAACCCCTTTTAAATAAGATGGAAATAATTAGTTAAAAATGTATTAGTGTGAGGGGCACCTGGGTGGCTCAGTCAGTTGAGCATCTGACTCTTGATTTCAGCTCCAGTCATGATCTCAGGGTCGTGGGGCTGAGTCCTACTAGTCCTGCCCTCAGTCCTGCCACTGAGTCCTGCCTTCCTGCTCAGTGGGGAGTCTGCTTCTCTCTCTCGCTCTATGTTTGCTCTTTCTCTCTTTCTCTTTTTCTCACTCTCTCACTCTCATTCAAGCAAAATAAATAAACAAATCTTTAAAAATTAAATAAATAAAATTTGAAAATAAAAAAATGCAACATTACTGCTGGGAATTTACCCCAAAGATACAGACGGAGTAAAAGGCCGGGACACCTGCACCCCGATGTTTCTAGCAGCAATGTCCACAATAGCCAAACTGTGGAAGGAGCCTCGGTGTCCATCGAAAGATGATGGATAAAGAAGCTGTGGTCTATGTATACAATGGAATATTCCTCAGCCATTAGAAACGACAAATACCCACCATTTGCTTCAACATGAATGAAACTGGAGGGTATTATGCTGAGTGAAATAAGTCAATCGGAGAAGGACAAACATATGGTCTCATTCATTTGGGGAATATAAAAATTAGTGAAAGGGAATAAAGGGAAAGGAGAGAAAATGAGTGAAAATATCAGTGAGGGAGACAAACCATGAGAGACACCTAACTCTGGGAAATGAACTAGGGGTGGTAGAGGGGGAGGTGGGCAGGGGATTGGAGTGGCTGGGTGACGGGCACTGAAGGGGGCAGTTGGCGGGATGAGCACCGGTGTTATGCTATATGTTGGCAAATTGAACTCCAATAAAAAAAATTTAAAATTTTAAAAGTAACATTTTCAAAATCTTCAGATAGAGAAGTCCTTCTAAGTGAGATAGAATCAGAGAACAAGGAAGTTATAAAAGGAAAAACTAAACATATAAATTGAATGATGAAAAGCATCACAAAGGAAAAAAATTGACATAGTGTAAGAGAAAATTCTGTTAAAAGTGTGCTACAAAGTGAATTAATATCCCAATATGTCCAAAATATACAGGAAAATATAGTAGGAAAAATATTTTGCCCATTTTCTGTTAGATTTTTAATCTTTCTTTTTTTAATCAGTTAATACTTCACAAAAGAAAAAATACAAATAGCAAATGTGTATGAAAAGATGAACAAGCAAATTGAACTAGTACTGTAGCAACTTATATATGCTATTGGACTGTCAAAAACTTAAAAGATGTATGTGACTCATCATCATGGAGGGTTTTGAGGGGATGGACACTTTCATACATGGTTATGGGAGGCTAAAATGGTAAAGTTTTTGGAATACAATTTGTAATCTTCATCAAAAAATTTTATACTTTGTGAACCCCAAATTCCACTTGCAGGTATCTATCCTATAAAAATGCACATATACTGGGATCCCTGGGTGGCGCAGCGGTTTGGCGCCTGCCTTTGGCCCAGGGCGCGATCCTGGAGACCCGGGATCGAATCCCACATCGGGCTCCCTGCATGGAGCCCACTTCTCCCTCTGCCTGTGTCTCTGCCTCTCTCTCTCTCTCTCTCTCTGTGACTATCATGAATAAATAAATAAAATCTTTAAAAAAAAAAGAATCATTTAAAAATGCACGTATATACATCAAAAGGCTATTCAAGGCTATTCATGGTAGTCTTAATTGTAATAGTGGACGATTAGAAACAATGGAATAAAGCTCCCCAGACTAACTTGTAGAAATCAGTCAAGAACAGAATGCAGTTCTGTTCATATATATATGTGTGTATGTATACACACTATAGGGAAATGTAAAGTATATATATAAATATATAAATATAAATATAAATATAAATATAAATATAAATATAAATATAAATATATAAAACTATATGGAAATGTAAAGAAAAAATGGCTGGATTTATGCACACCAAATAATAATTTTATCTGTGAGGAGAATAAACATGATGAGAAAGTATGAAAGAGTATGTATTGCTCTTTTTTTAATCTTATACAATGAGAATGCACGCATGTGGTTTTTATGTATTTAAAAACAACTATAAAAAGAGTACCTAAGAATATGTTGACTTAATTGCACAAAAGAATAGTAGGCATGAAAGCTTATAGTTTGAATAATCAATAATTACTTACCAATGCATGCGACAGATATATATACCAGCACAGTCTTGTGCTGAAGACTAAGTTAGGCAGTAGTAACACAAGGATGAGACAAAGCCCTAAACATCATCAGGGGCTCGGAAAGGGACTGAGCTGCTATAATACAGATCCACAGGATGTTACCTATTCTTACTAGAGAAGACAGATTTTAGGCACCGGAATGTATGTGAATCTTTTTTTTTTTTTTTTTTTTTTTTGTGGCTACTAATATTCCCACAGGTAAGAGGGGTTGGGAGTGGGAAGGAATTTCACATAATGGGCAAAGCCACTCTGACCTGAGGTCATGGGCTCTGCTGGGCCATGTTTGCTGTTGAATCTCACCCCTGCCCCTCACTTTAAAGCTGTGCAACCTTTAGCTAAATGACTTAACTCCTCTTAACCTCTATGTCTCAGCTATAACATGACTAGAGTAACCACCTCCATTCCAAGGGTTTACTGAGAAAACTGCACAAGGCCATTCATAAAAGCCTCAGCATAGTACCTGTAACATATGTTTTAATAAATATTTGCTTTTCTTCCTCTTGTCATCTTTAAAGAAGCCCAAAAGAGCATGCCATGCTTCAGAAACTGAAAGAAGGTTGATACAGATTGGTAGCAAAACTATGAAGCATTTACTAGGAAACCGTGACCTACGAGAACCGTCAACGCCAAGGAAGTGCCGGGCATTTGGCTGTCTAAATCTGATTCTGTGTTCATTCACTTGCATACTAATCGGACAATTATCTCATTATCAGTAAAACAAATTTTAATATACATTCAGTGAGATTTGCATATTTTCCTGGTGAGTTTGTACAAATGACAACGAAATTATTTACTTCAAACACTGAAGGCTTCCAAAACTGAAATTGAAAGCAGTGTTCTATTTTAGTCAACTAGGAATTTAATTTAAAAAAAAGAAATTCATCCACCAGAATTAAATAAAATATTCCATTAAAAATTAATTTAATGCAGATGAATCAAAGACGCCCTTCCTTTCAATTTTCATCTGCCCTCCGACTTTAGGACATTACTACTCATATGCTTTCTTACCATCTTTGCAAACCCATAAGAATTCACATGAATACATATATATATATTTTTTTATATTTTTACTATTGCTGATACATATATTATTTATTACATATATTATAATATTATATATATGATATGTATAACTATAGAGCCAGGCAATATGGAAAGACTGAAGGGATTTTAAACAGTAGTTCACATGAATATATATACAATAAATATATGATATTTATATGTATGTATTATATACAGCAGTAATAGGATCTCTTATAACAAAAGAGTTAATAGCATTGGGCTCTTTTTTTTTCAATATTTAAGAGATTTATTAAAGCATCTTATCACAAAGATGGAAACACATACAAATTAGAAACATGTAAGCGTCATTTTCCACAGTCAAGTTAAAATGTTATATATTTTTCCTGTTTTCACAGCTGAAAACTTCAGATCTTATACCTGACTCACTCACCCTGAATATTTAATTCATTCTTCCTGAAAGTATCCAAGGTAGCAAATAACCAAAATGCAAACTATTATATAAAGAAAGTGCAAAATTAAAAAAGAAAATGTGTAGAGAATACCCCCTCCCCCCCTTAAAGGCAAACAATGGCACTTTGCTCTTGCTTAACCTAGATTGTCTCCAGAAACTATTAAAATATAACAACCAAAAAAAAAAAAAACCCAAAAAAACAAAAACAAAAAACCCCAAACCTGACTTCCTGACTTTGAATAGATGTCCAAAAAGCTTGTTAGTGTTTAAAAATAAATGCTTAAACAAAGGAAAATGTATTTTATATCAAACAAGTTTGAAGAGCCCTGTATTTCAGCATTCTGTAAAATAAACAAGACAAAAAGCTGGTATAGGGTTTATTGACAAAGTCTGTAGCCAGACTACCTGGACCAAAGCTCTGCTCCTGTCAATGACTAGCTGCAATCGTACCCTTAGGTAAGATACTTATCTGTGACCTCCCTGAGCCTGTTTTCTTACCTGTAAAATGGAAATAATAATAATACCTATCTGTACACCTTATAAGGTTGTCGTGAGAATTAAACAAATCACGACATGTACAACAGTTAGAACAGTGTCTGCACCCTCATGAGTGTTTAAGTAACTGGTCGTATGCGGTTTCTTCTAGTTCCCAAACCTTTCTTAGTGGTGTTCTCAACATAATTCTCTCCTTTTTTCCTGCTTCTCTTTCAATCCAATGTTACGTTAAGTATACTGTCTTATTGGCTTTCTGTACTTTTTAAACTTCTATGTCAAAATAATCTTCCTCTCCTACGGAATACTCAGTCTTTATGTCTTACTGTAGAGTCAAAGCTACATCTTTATCATTACCTTGGACATTGCTATCTCGGTGGGCCTTCCTCCAGCACTATTATTTCTAAATCTTTGCCCAATACTATCAGATTATTAAAATTAAAACTGCATTTGGATGTGAAACAATTCAAAATGCTAAAAGGACTGAGTTTATTATACTCTTTAATCACAACATTGAGTAAATACCTTGGGTTTATAATCAACATTATTTTAAAGAAATAATTGTTTAGTGACTATTCAAAGGAATAACTCATTTTAACATTATAAGTCTAATGATGAAAATAATGTAAATATTACTCTAGCAAATACAACTAAAAGCTTCTGCTATAAGATTGATACACATTTTGTCCAGAACAGCTTTACTCTGTGGAATATTTATTTCTGTCTTGCAGCACAGGCTTCTCATAATGAATCACATTCAAAAAACATTAAAAAAAGATATACGAGTATACGTTAGGAAAAAAATTGCTGTTGCTTGAAGGTATTTTCCATCAAAAATTAAATATGGCACAATGGTCATTTTGTAGAGTTCATTAATGAAATTGGGAAGGGATTATTAATCTCCAGTGTTAAATTGAACTTACAGTCAAAATTGATCAAGCTTCTCCTGACTCAGAAATACCCTATGGCTACTATCGATCAAGAGTTTGGGACACTGATTATAATTCATATCCAAATACAAAAAAAGTGAAATAGAAATTATTTTTAAAAGCATTCTTATTCAAAACATGCGGTATTTAGCTTAATAGAGGAAGCCTTATGGACATCAGTTATCTTGTGAAGATCCACTGGAAAACATACCTGGCTAGGCTGAAGGCATCATCGATCAAACCCGCTCTGTTACTGACAGAGAGAACCTATGAGATCAACAAGGAAAAAAGAAAAAAAAAAAAAAGGAATCCTTTAGGATTAAAATGGCAGGTGTTCACATATCGAAACAGATCTTCGATGAGTAAATCCAGTTTACCTGATGGTTCCTGATTAATTGATCAATTAATAATCTCCAATTCCTTAAATCATAGTTGACTCTAAAATAGCCAGTTTGATTGATGTTCCCCAGCAACCAGCTTCCTTTGTCCAAAGTTATCCTGTGGTGTTCTGAAAACAGCATTTTGGGGGGGTAAAACAGATTTTAAGATTTATGGGTTAAAATGATATGAAGTATATTTTCTAAAGAACAAATACTACAGTACCAATAATTAAAAGAGAACTAACTCCATCACAAATACCTAATTGAAATCTACTCTTTCATCAATTCACCATTATATCTAGAACTCATTAGAAAACCTTTAGTTGGTGACTCATTGTTACCTCGATTAATTGTTTTCTTACAATTAACATTTTTTGTTCTTGATTAAAAACCCCATTACCCATACACAACGTTCTTCTCAAGATGAATGTCACCAAGAAATCTCCTGTATTCATGTGGCTTCTAGTTAGATTGTACTTGAGTATGGGGCTAGAATACGAGAAAAGGTTTTAGGTGCACATTCTACTTATTTTATTCAGTAAGAAAGTGATTAAAACAATAAGGCTCATTTATTTTAAAGTCACTATTGTTTCTTGCCTTTTCTCTTGTGCTTTTTGGGAAGTACTAATAAATAACAGACTTTCCAGCATCATCAATAATGTTGGAAAAAGGAAACTCATTTGTTTAAGATTCTAATATTTCTACATATAATTAGAACGAAGATAATAAATTCTGTTTATTGGAATCACTTTGGAAAATGGTAACTTGATTATATTCCCCAGCTAATTCAATTAAAGGAAGCCAGTAAAAGCAATCTTATAACATATATTTAACTCCTTCAAATGCGGTACAGAGAACTCCATTCACCTTAATGTCGGCCTCTGTTGACTTTACAGAACCACAGCTTACAATTCTAATCATTTTGTGGATGTCCTCAGGATGCATGGTTCATTGGAGTTACAAAATGTGTTAAGTTTATTTAAAATTCATATTTTACATACACACACACCGCAGTCTACCTAATTTCCACAATGACACGAAACCAGAAAATACAACACAGAACCCATCTGCGTCAGTTCTGAGTGAGACACACACTCTCCAATTCTCACTTTATTATCAAGGTTTCTGCACATGAGGCTATGAGACAGGTTTTCTTTTTGAAACACTGCATCTCAAATCTCAAGTGGAAGCCACACACAGGAAGGGGGCGTGACCATAAAAGTCACTGGGTGAACATTAATGACTATTAATTGCTCAGGTCTGGAATGGGGTGGGCTCCTTAATCTCATGCATGTTACATTTTGCCAATTTTCATAAATGTACAGTAAAACCAAAAATGTATGCTGAAAAATGTACTCTTTTTTTTTTTTTTTTTTTGAAAAATGCAATCTTTAATGTTCCCAATAGCACGTCAGCCTTTGGCCTCTTTTATAAATAGTATCTATTGGAACAGATAAAGAAATGAGCTCAGGGATGCCTGGGGGGATAAGCCAGTGAAGTGTCTGCCTTAGGCTCAGGTCGTGATCTGGGGTCCTGGGATTGAGCCCCATATCGGGCTCCCTGCTCAGCATGGGCCTACTTCTCCCTCTCCCTCTGCCTGCCACTCCCCTGCTTGTGCTCTCTCTCTCTCTCCACCCCCTCTCTCTCTGTCAAATAAATAAATATGAAAAAAAAAAAACAATGAGGCTCAGACAGGTTAATCAAATTGTCCAAGAAATCTGGAAATGGTCTGTCTCCGGTCTCCTGACTCCAGTGTCCTTTTTACTGTATTTTACTTTATTGGTACAAGATGGGATAGCATTTTTATTGTGATACAGTAGTTATTTCTCACATTTTTATTTTGATTTGAAAAGGAGGGACATAGCATTGGAAATAAGAATTAGAACGGGAGGAAGACAGATTTTTGTTCCAGTTCTCCTAGACTTAAATGTTTGAACTTAGGCCACTCATTTGACCCAAGGGTCAAGCAATAGCATTTAAGGTCTCTTCCAATTCTGTGACTCAATGGAAGAAGAAACTGTTTTCCTCAGTTTGAAATTTTACCCAGCTTCATCTATGCTACTTAAAAAAATAAATATACCAGATACTGCTCTAGAACACTAAGTTTCCCAACTTTCTGGTACTTTGTTTTTGTATATTTTTCAAAACTTTAATGTAATTATCACCACAATTGCTTTGAAGCATTGGAATGCCCCCCCCCCCTTTTTGTAGATATACAAACAAAATCAACAAAAATATGACATTTTATTTTTTTAAAGATTTATTTACTTATTTATTCATGATAGAGAGAGAGGCAGAGACACAGGCAGAGGGAGAAGCAGGCTCCATGCCGGGAGCCCAACAGGGAACTTGATCCCGGGACCCTGGGGTCACGCCCTGGGCCAAAGGCAGGCGCCAAACCACTGAGCCACCCAGGGATCCCCAAAAATATGACATTTTAAAAAACTAAAGCTTATGAAGAGGGATTTTAATGAATCATGTCCAAATTCAGTGGGAAAAAAATTAAGATTAAAATATTGAGGATACTGTTTCTCTTGAGTAATCCTAACTCTATCTTGAAGAATACTAAGATTTTTATAACAACACGTATTTAAATTGTGATTAAATTCACTTGGGTTAGGCGCTCAGTTTGGCAATATGTATACTCAATTCGCTTGGGTTAAGAATAAATTTGATCACTTTTATCTAAAAAGTGGTTATTTTTTTGAAGAAATTACATTAATCAAGAATCGAGATTAATATATGAATACATGACTTAGGTTTTTACAATTCTGAAATAGTCAATGGAATCCTATGATATTAGATATAATTTTTAAAGTCATTTCTTGTTCACATTTTAGGGAGCTGGCACATTTTAACCTCACGTGATACACTTGGCTCTAACTGGGTGTTGGGTGTTAAGGAGGGCACTTACTGTGATGAGCACTAGGTGTTATGTGTAAGTGATGAATCGCTAAATTCTACTCCTGAAACTAATATTACACCGTATGTTAACTAATTGGAATTCAAATAAAAACTTGAAACTATAAAAAATTAAAAACTTATTGAATTCAACTTACAGGTAGAAGAGAGACAGATTAAAATAGGAAAACAATTCCTATACCTTCTCTGTCATCTGATAAGAATTAAAAAGGCAGGCATCTATTGTTTTTAAGTATGTTATTATTTAATTGATAACTAAAACCTGAAGGCTAGTACTGTTCATGAATATATTTATGCCTTTGATATAAATGAAATCTTTGGAGAAATGATTCCCTGAAAGATTTTGTAATAGATTTTTAAATGTCTTTTTCATTCTAGTTAATTATATCTTTAAAATGTTCTTCAAATTAACTAACGGCAAGCAATGAATTTTAAAGAGATCTTTTCCAATGGCCTAATGAGGGATGGTATGTGATGAGTACCAAAATAAAAAAGTATGGAAGTTATATCTTGAATGTTAGTTTAAAAAGATATTTAGAATGTATCCAAAATGGCACAAAATTTAGATTATATTAAGGCACAGACTAGTTGGAATTTTAAAATATTTTGTTTTTATATTCTATACTTCAAGAATAAAAAAAAAGGCAGATTAAGTCTTCCTACTTGGTATTGGCTGGTTGCAGAAAAATCAGAATTTAAAACAAAAAGTCAACCAAACTAACGAGGGTGGCAATGTAAAAAGAACTCAGCTATAATAACACATATTGGTTCTCTCACTGGACTTGGTGAGGATCAGATTAGAAAAGACTTTATGGAACCCTAAGGAACCATGTGTGGGTTACAATGGCAACAAGTTGAGTAATTGGCACATTGGCAAAGCAATCTACCAAAGCTTTAAAATCTTGTGTGTGTGTGTGTGTGTGTGTGTATTTGTGGTTTAGAGGGAATAAGTTTAGAAAAGAAAACCAAGTCCCTAAGACAATTTGGGCAAGTTATTTCTCAAGCCTTAACTTCCTCATTTGTAAAATATGGATAAAAATAATTCATTCTAAAGGCTTAAAAAAAAAAAAAAAAAAAAGGCTTGCGAGTCTTATATAAACCACTGCTTGGTGCAAGGCCTGTATCATCACACTATTTTTAATGTTTACTTGTAATTTCAGCATCAATTTCCTTTATTTTGAATATTTTCCTTCCTGACATTTAATATTCATTGCCTTCCTTTACACATTAATTAATAGTCCACACACAAGCTGCTATATTTTGTAAACATCTGCATTCTCAGTATTTCAGTAGTAAAAACAAAAGAGATAAATCCTTTTACCTGCTTTCAGTAATTTAAAAATCGGTTAAAGACTATTTTAGGGTAAAATGAACTATGCCTTAACTTGGAATTAATTAGATATTTATCTAAAGGGTTTAAAAATTGAAGTGTCAAGAGTAAATGATGATTCAAATCAAATTTATACCTTATATTATTCACCATGACTGTGCCTTAATACCTGGTAAGATCAAATCTATATTCATGACAATGAAAAATTATAAAGACATTGATCTTATTGTTATAACTAAAAGGTAGACTTTTAAAATATAAGGTTGATAAGAATTGGCCAGAATATTTTCTTAATGTTTTTATGGAAAAAAATTATTATTGTTATTAGCTAACTATATTTTTATTATTATTTATTTATTTTTAGAGAGGAGGGAGGAGCAGAGGGAGAAAATCTCTAGCAGACTCCCTGCTGAGCTCAGAGTCCAACACGGGGCTCAATCTCACAACCCTGAAATCATGACCTGAGCTGAAACCAAGAGTCAAATGCTTAACCAACCGAACCACCCAGGTGTCTCTAGTTAACTGTATTTTGAAAAAAGAGAGAGAAAAGTAATAACACATAAAAGAAGACAAGAGTTAACAGTCTTTTATCCCCCTTGTCTGTATCCTGTGTCAGTTTTTTACTTGCCATCAGAATGAAGGACTTTAAGACAAAACTAAAGACAGAATGAGATTGAACAGGGAAAACAGAATGGTTGCCTTTCTTTTAGGTCCCTCTTGGAAGCTTCTTCCAGATTTATGTATTTATGAAGTTTTCAAGAAACATTTACTTGGTATGGGAATTCCCCACAAAAGCATCAACACTTCAACTGGGACAATGTTTCATCAACCAGAAGACTCTGCTCTGATTTAATGGAAACTGGCTCACTGTAGGTTGCAAGACTTTGGTGTTAGGAAGTGTGCCATCAATATCAGAGTCAATGGAAATATCATTTCCCAGAGCTACGCACTGCACACATGATGTAGTGTGTAGGACATGTGTATTAATACAGGTGACATTTTAGGCAAATGTATGCTTTGAACTATCACATTGTTATTATTCCTGATTAATAATGAGAGACTACAAATGGAAACAACCTCTCAAATACACCTGTGGTTATTGGTCAAGAAAAGTTGGGAAGCTACTCTGGGTACTCAGTATGAAACAAGAGGGTACCATGAGTAACAGCATGCAAATACTAGGGAGTTGGAGGAAATGGATGTAGGGAAAGTATCCAAGAAGAATCAGACTTGCCTTGAATCCCTACACCCTCTAAAAGTGACATTTTGGCCTAATCCTGACTTTTGATCAGTACCTTTGCACTGTCCCATTTCCATTGTCCCTTTGAACGAGAATTGTTTTTTGCTTGGTTTCTGAAAACTGTTCTATTTCATGTTCCTAGCAATCCTATGGAGGATCTAATAGGTCATTATGTTAATGACTCACTGTTTTCACTCATCATTTCATAACAAATTATGTAGATAAACAAAACAACGATATGAAAGTAAAAAAGTAGTAAAAAAAAAAAAACCCACCCAAATAATACAGTAAGTGTGAATTCAGAATCATGGTATAAATGTTGGGATCCCTGGGTGGCGCAGCGGTTTGGCGCCTGCCTTTGGCCCAGGGCGCGATCCTGGAGACCCGGGATCAAATCCCACAACAGGCTCCCGGTGCATGGAGCCTGCTTCTCCCTCTGCCTGTGTCTCTGCCTCTCTCTTTCTCTCTCTCTCTGTGACTATCATAAATAAATTTAAAAAAAAATTTAAAAAAAATAAATAAATGCTAACTCTAAGAAATGAAAATAATAGATTATAATAAGTAATTTTAAAAGGAGAAACACCAATAAATTTTAAGAGAAGCATTTCAATTCATCACCACATTACTTATGAATTTTTTATACATGTGTATATAAATAAAAGCACATTTTCATAATATGTGATTATGTGTTAAAAATACAATAACATGAAAATCTGAATAAAAATTCAACTAAAAACACAAGCTTTCATATTTCTGGTAAGCAGATTAGATTTTTGCCATGAGAACTTCTTCTTGTATACATGTATCTTGAGCACTCACATCTCCTTTATGATAGCAAGACTAAGGGGCAGAAACAATGTTATTTATTTATTTATGCCTCATTTATTGCAGAAAGTTATCAGTGGCTGCTTACGGTGGTTATGAAATGACAAGATTAATTAGCAGAACAGAAGTAAGAAGAAAAACAAAATGTGGACATACTCGACCATCTTAATCTAAATAAAACATTACATAAAAGATGATACTTGGCTTTTTCTCCAGTTCAATGGAAAACAGAAATTAAAGAGACCTGTCTCACATCTAGCATGAAGGATTTAGATTGAATTCAAGAAATAGCATTCTGACCGTGCATTGAATAGGTCACTATCTTATCAGAAGACACTTAGAAACAGAATAGAATGTCATCTTTCTCTGCTCCTTGAGAGTTGACCCTAATTTAGGAGATGCTTTGATGACCTATCAAGGCCCCTCCCTTCTGTCCCTATAATTATAATTTTATGGAGAATATCTCCCCGTCCATTCTTTAAAGAGCCAGTCTGGCAAAAAGAAGATAGCAGGAAAATGGAATTGAATGTGGCCTATGTTTCATTATTTGGCATATTGTTCTACTGGGAGTTCTGATTATAATTTAATTACATTTGGGATTATAAAATGATACAGCTTTAGAAAGCTAAAATTAGTACTACAAATGCCTTGTTTTTAATTTTCTCGGTACCATCAATGACACAAATAAACTTCAGAATTATACAGGCAGGCTAAAATTAGACTACGTACAAACTCTACCATATTATACTTAATTTTGTAGAGGTGATTGTCATTCTTCTATATTCTCTTTCTAATTTGTCTTTATTCACATTTTTATAACAGCTGAAACCAGAGGTTAAGTTGCTAAACAATTACGTGAAACCAAATAGTTCCTGAGGGGAGCATATATATTTTACCTGATTTGTTAGACACCCAAATAATTGCTTCTGAAGACACATGGCTTCTATTTCCTACCACTATAGTTAATGGAATCTGCCACAGGTAACTGCAAAATAAAATAGAAGCTTTAGGAATAAAAATGGTTATAATAAATAAACAACATTTGCTATGCACCTTCTGTATGATTTCTGTTATTCTCTTCAGGGGAACTAAAAATTTCCCCAGTCACAAAAGTAAGGCATAAATCAAGAAGATGAATTCACTTCTTCAATACCACTCATCAGACTTAGCCTGTAAGAGTTTTAATTTCAATACAAAAGGAGGACTTTCGACCGAACAATTTATCTTGCAAAAAAAAAAAAAAAAAAAAAGACAATTTGCATTTTGCATTTGGAATAAAAAGTAGCTAAACTCAATAAATCAGAGCCACACCATATATTGATTAAATTTTCAAAATAACTCCTTTCTACTTTTTCTATATTAAATTAATACATATTTCAATGGCTTCATGCATTTACATTTCAACATTATCCTTAACATTTCACAAAACTATCCTAAAAAGTAATATTGTCATATTTTACAGAAAGGTTCATACGACACATCCAATGTTACTCAGCAAAGCAGGAGAGAAAAGCAAAAGTAATCAGATGCCCCTAAATCCAGATCAATACAAAGAACAGAGTGGAACATACTTCCTGCTCTGTTTTCTGAAATGAAATTTCCAAACTGATGTGTGAAATCATCAACCAAGGTTCAGGGATCAGTTCTGAGTCCCAGCTATTGAGAGAAGCATTTTCTAGAATTTGATTTTTAATAGGATAAAAATGGAAGCTTATACTTGTACATGGTGTAGTATCAATTTAATCTCAAATGACCAACCAGAGATAGGCTGGATGGTCTTATAATAAGTTCCATGACTACATTTTGTTTCTTTCCCTGAAGTCGGATTACGTTGACCTATCATCGCACCATTAACAGCAGGGATCACCAACAATATCTAGTACATGCAAAATATTTTTGATTTTATGGAAGAGACACTGTGTGAGTTCTGTAATTGGGAAAGTAAACAGAAAATTGAGAGTTTTTCAGGAAAAATATCTTGGATTATATAATTACAGATATAATGAATATGTTTTGTGGGCATGGGAAGAGAGGGCATCTCCTCTAAATCAGTTATATGGAATGTGACTATTTTATCAGTTCATGTTTCCCATTCACAACAAACAGAAATCAGTAATAATAACAAATATAAGTGGAAGATTGAAAGAAATTCATAATTTTACACCAATTGCCATCTATAATATGGAAAGTTAAAATAGTATGTTTAAAATTCTAAATTTTAAAAATATATGTTGTATTTAATCAGTGAAACCTTTTTTTTTTTTTTTGGTTTCTTTTTTGTTGTTGTTGTTGTTTTTAGCGAAACCTTTTTGAATGCCAACTACTTAGAGACACTAAGCTATACTCTGGTGGGATCCACATGGTTGGTCAGGAAATCAATAATCTATAGTAGCCAAATGTATTGTTTTTATTTTATTTTTTTTCAAATGTATTGTTTTTAAAGTAGAAGTCAATGAACATAACCCACATAAGCTCTCTTTATCAAATACCTCCAAGCTCTAACATAATACTACGAATATAGTAAATATTTAATAACGGTATTACTATGAGGAAGACAAAGAGAATTGATAAATGTTTCTTTAACAGCTGTTCTCTAAAAATAATGACTCTTTTTTGATTGATTGAAAAAATTAGTTAAGAGACTATAATGCTTGACTGTGCATCTGATTCTCAAAATAAACTATTAGCTTTTATTTTTATACTTAAGATCTTGAAAAAGCCTAGAAATAGAAGGCATTCCATAAATTGCTGTTGAATTGGATCAAATGGGATTAGACCAAAATAAAATGAAAGGGGTCAAATCAGTCTATGGGCAAGACAGAGATTAACTTTTATGAACTTGATTTTTTTGGTACGTATCTTCCACATTGAGTTGGGTCAACTAAACTGTGAAGTCAAATAAGTATCAGTTAAAGGTCAAGAAATATACAAAATTGACCATGTTTAAAAATCCTCAAGGATAAACGTGCCTTTTTAAAGCATGATCCTAAAATGTGAACTATTATTTGCCTCAGTATAAATAAATATACTTTTGCATTTATTTCAACAGCATTCTCCTAAATAGTGGAAGGTATAATAAAATTTCTACGGTATGCTTCAATATCTGAGTTTTAGCAAAAGTCTCTACAGTACAAGAAAAAGAGGTTCATATCAATATGTGCATATTGCTAACAGTCAATGCCACCTCCCTACCGGAAACTTCCTACATGTCACAGCATGAATCCTATGGCCGTTCAGATGCCAACCAGTTAACTATAAGGTGCTGTGATACAAACACTTGGGCATTTTGTAACACTTTTGAAATAGTGTTCTATATTTTTTTCTAAGAATGTTTTTGCCCTCTCTGTGTCCGTGTGTATGCACACAATGCACATGTATATATTGTCACAAAAACAAAATGAAAACTACAAATTACCAAGCATATCAAAAATTTGTAGTCATTTCTGAATTGCTATATGACTAATCCTATGTATTATTTTTCTCCTTTCCTTTTTAAAAAAGATTTTATTTATTTATTTGAGACAGAAAGAGAGAGGGAGAGAAAGAGCATGAGCAGTGGGGAGGGGCAGAGGGAGAGACTCCCAACTGAGCAGGGAACCCAACGTGGGGTGGATCCCAGGACCCTGAGATCACGACTTAAGCCAAAGGCAGATGCTTAACCAACTGAGCCACCCAGGTGCCCCTCTATATGTTATTTTGCATAACCTTCTGAACAACACATATTTGATCTTTCCACCAATTTAATTTCAAAAATCGAAAGAAAGCACATTATTTTATGGTTACAACTTAAAAGGGTGGAAGTCACTAAACACTGTTGAGCATAGTGTGCTATTAAAAACAATCTCAGACTGCAGTGGATGATGTTTGAAAAAAACTTACAAAAAAGAATTTGTGAAATTAGATTATGTCCCAGCTACCTAAGTTTAATTTTCGTCATCTCATTTTAAGCAGGAAAAAAAAACAAAACAAAACAAAACAAACACAAAATGCATTTCCATAGACCTCTAAAATATTTTTTCTTTAATATTCCCTGGGATTATCTCTCTCAATTGTTCATGTTTTTATAATAAAGCAATGTTTTTCCTAATAGTCATGTCAGGGTAAACAATAATAGGTATTTATTGCAGCTTGAGTGAAAAATCTTTTTTTAAAAAATGGTACCAATATCAGTGAAGCATTAACATAGACACCATGAACTCTATAGAGGTTGCTGTCACCAGGTCAATAACAAAAGGAAAATACGACTGTGGAGATAATATAATTTTCTATATAGGACAGGACTCTGGGAAGCTCCATGAGTATATGAAGAGACACTCCTCAGCACTGCAATCTATTCAGTTCACAAAGAAAAGCTACACAAATTCAGAACTTCTAGGATACCTAAATTCTAGCAAATATCTTATTCACGTCTATATATCACCTAGCTTTATGCAATTATTAGTTACGTAACGATCTTTCTATGCTATAATAGTTATTATGATGAAAAATATAATTAGTACAGACATTCAAAACGTACTGGGTATGTTGTAGTGATGACGTTCTAGGATCCTTTGCAAAATTCAAGACAAGGAATGAATAATGACACTGGCTCAGAAAAGATGCACACTTCATGGGATTTCTTTTTTCATCAATGCAATCTTTTCATCAAATGCAGTGTTTTTGCATCAATGCAGTACTTCCTACACCTTCCTACAGTGGGGAGTAAAGGTGTAGGAGGCTACGTCCAAAGAACCAATAGGGTTGGTACGGGAGCTCGGACCACACTGTTATTAGAGTGAAAAGCACTGAGCAGTGATGTACAATTGAGGACTAAAATTTTAACTGCAAGCACTAGGATTTCAAAATAGAAAATTATTTTCAAGATCAAAAGGACTCCATAGATCATCTTACTCTTAATATTTTATACGCCAGGTTCTCGGGGTTCAAAATGACCCATGTGATTTTACAACCCTGGCAAAAGCAAAGTTCTGTTCATGTTACAGACACTCCTAGAGCCTGGGAGAGATTGTTCCTCCAAAGAGTCAGACTCATCGCTGATCCACCTGCCGCATGTTATAGGCTGACAGCGTATTTTTGTTCAAGATTTGTTCTGTCATTTGCGAGTCCTTTATGTTTTTCTGCATCAGTGATGTTTGTGTCAGAGTGATCGTCTCGAAGGCACGGCCTAAATCTCTCTGACTTTGCCACAGTCGAGTCGTTTTGCTGTCCTTCCTGGCAGGGCCGGGGGTGAGCCTGAGCAGCTTAGCCTGGGGCCAGAGGGGGGTCGGAAGCCGTGCATCAATCTAAAATATTTTTTCTTTAATATTCCCTGGGATTATCTCTCTCCATAGTTCCTATATAGAAAATTATATATTTGGCAGCTGTGCCGAAGCCAGGCTGGGGACAGAAGCGCCCACGCAGGCCCACCCGATGGTGCGGCAGGAAAATACTATGTTCCATCAGTTGAAACAGCTGGGTTGCAAGGGCAGTTTGTTGAAGGCCAATGTGTATAGTGATCAAAGACCAGGCTTTCCCAAATGACATTCTGAATTTAATCACCGGGAAAACAGTCATGGATTTCCCAGTCCCCTCCACCTACAACCCATCTTGGAGCTAGCCTACTTGGGAACCACTGTCATCCACCCCTCTTAGAGATCAAAACTAAAACCAAAAACCAAAACCCATTCATGCTTCACACCTCCTAAATATTGGTGGGTGACCTCAGAGCCCTAATGGGCCAATGTAATGGGAGACAGCATGACCAACCTAATCCAAATTCCTCACTTTTATTTATTAATTTTAAATTTCATCCCATCTGTCCCTTCCCCCTCCAACATTTTCTCAGGGCACCTTTTAAAAAATGAAATGAACTGATTTAAGTTCTATTATCTAGCTCTGGCTCAGCCTTTAATAAGACACAAAACAGTAAGAAAACATGAAATAGGGGGGATCCCTGGGTGGCTCAGCGGTTTAGCGCCTGCCTGTGGCCCAGGGCGTGACTCTGGGGTCCCAGGATCGAGTCCTGCATCGAGCTTCCTGTATGGATCCTGCTTCTCCCTCTGCCTGTGTCCTCTCTCTGTGTCTCTCATGAATAAATAAATAAAATCTTAAAAAAAGAGAGAGAGAAAACATGAAATAGAGAAGAAACACTATATGCTGTTTCCAGTAATTAAGAGTTTCAAAAGAAAGTTTAACAACAAATGAAAATTCTGTGTATGTTGTCTATTTAGTGGTTTTACACACGGAAACTGAGGGAAGAGAACATATTTTGATGCTAAGTAGCATTGATACTTAGACCATTTAAAAACGGATCTGGTTTGAGTTCCTTTGGCTCAGACACCAGTCTAGTGGTTTTGTTTGTTTTAATTAGTCTTCCTGGATTGTTCGTTTCTATTCTCATCTATTTTATAAATCTCAGTTTGCTCAATTCTATTTAATTGACTTCATTGCATCTTACTTTCTTGAATTAAATTCAACAACCATTTACAGGGAAGTGTAAAAAACCACATATTTTTCTAAATCACCATGATAATTTAAACTCTGCTTGAACAAAATAACTTTGGTGTGCTGTCACTTTGATGGTTAAAATATCTGGAAATAGGAGTAAAAGAGGAATGAAAATGAAAACACCATATGTAAATAAAGAAATGAAAACCATATTTCACTTACATTTTATAATTATCTTAGCAATCCTTTCTGAAATGTTAAAAATGCAAAGTGAAACCTAAGAACAAAAGCAATTTTTTTCATGTTAAAGAGTGTCGTACCTGTTATTTTGAAGTTGGAGTGCTTTAGTTTTAGCACTGATGTCATAGATAAAATGTTGTTGGGTAATTATTATTCTATTTTCCGCCGTCAAATTCCCCAAGATGGTGATTACAGGATAACCCATCTGGAGTGTCCACTGATCCATCACTTCTTGTATATTTACAAATTTCCCATTCCTTTTTAAAGCCTTCATAACCCAAATTGTATAAATTAGTTTTATAAACATGAATTATAAATATAATTAACATTAAACCATTTTTATATTTACCTTTATGATTTACTTAAGTATGAAAACATGTAAAATCGGTGAAGCTAATATAACGTGTTAGTAAAATTAATCTCTTTGCCTTAAGTCAAGCATCATGTAGAGAAATAAAAGCTTTATTAGCATTAAAGTTTTTACTTAATGGAAGATAAAACACAGTCGATTGTTAAAACAAGTACTTGCAGCATCATTAAGTATCCCCAGTATGTCTAGAACCAAATTTAAATATTTGTTACTCACCTATAGTAAGAACTACTTTAATATCAATATTTCTCTCAAACGTGAATATCTGACAACATATGCATGTTGTATTTCAGAAGTCTTGTCTTGTTTGAAAGTAGACAGGGTACTTTTTACAATCATTTGCAGTTTAATTTTTAACCCCATTTTATAATATAAGATATCAAAAACAAAGTGATAAAGCAATATGAGGAAATATAAAAATTCAAAACAACTGCCAATGTCAATAAAAGTTATGAATGGCTTATAAACTCAATTCAAATATTCAAGAAAAGGTTTTGGCGCTCAAGCTTCCTGTACTTTACCTCTGACAGTGTATTCCAGAGATCGTTTCTGGCTGCATTGCCATACTTATGAATGGTTAAATAATCCTACAAAGAATATAAAATTGTAATTACAATTTGAAGGCTAAGCCATTTCCAGTAAACACACTGATTTCCCGACTCAATTAACCATTTCCATTTGTTAGAATTGCATTAGTACAAAGACAAAGACATGGAAAAAGGTGAAGAATCTTACTTAAAAATATCCCAAAGAGCTTTAACTATAACATATTTCTTAATTAAGTCATCAAACGATACTGGTCTATTAAAAATTATTTTCATCGCCATAATCACTTCTTCTGGATTTCCAGGATCAAAGGCCTTCCTCTAATTTAGCAAATCGGCCTCAAGCAGTTTTATAGAGACTACCTCTGCAGTGAAATATTTAGGGGAAACTCCTCCGTCAGGCTTCCCTGTTGAAGTGTCGGAAAAAATTCTGTTTTAGGGAAAAGAGAAAACAACAACAGAAACCTGGCTGATACATGCTGGTGTGAAGAGGAACTGGCAAAGGCCAAGAGAGTGAGGACTGTCTCCACAAGCTGTCAGATTCCCTAGTCTCTGCAAAGGACAGGCTGCCTAATCCAGAAAAAGAGACATACTTCCATGAGCTTGAAACATATACTCACACTTAACGAGAAAAAGTTAATCCTGAGTTTATTTGATATTTTGAGTATAGACTTCCCATTTCCCAACTTTCCCCCACTAGTAGTTAAACCCACACACTTTCTGTGTACCCCATGGCTGCTCCCTTCTACAAAGCATGGTCTACGTACGTCACTGAATGTTATTTGCTGATGGCCAATTGGTGTTATTCTTTTTCTGAATTCAAAGTACAAAAATGAATAGAAAACTGTGTTTTATATTATAAAAAAGAGGGTCTCCTCCATGTGAAATTCCATCCTCTTTACAACATGTAGGTAGGCAGACAAAAGTCCTCATTTACATCACAGTACTAAAAATGAAAAAAAAGAAATCGCTGACTCTTTTCAGTACTTTGTGTAGAGTGGAATACTTTGGGGATAATTAAACTTGGGGAAGACATTTTTCTGAAATACAAATTGTAGCACCTGTGACAGATTCAGCTTTGTTGGCAACTCCCAGCAGAGCAAATGGCAACTCCCACCTAATCAGAAACTACAGCTGTCATGCCCAACACTACCTTAGCAACCACAAATCCATCATTGTCAACAGGGATTATGAATAACTTTATTGAAAAAATACAACCCCGATAACCAATGCGAATTCCACCCTTGGCTTTGAATATGCCATATAAGCCATTTTCCATTAGAACTCAGGGACTAGGATTTAAATAAATTATATCAGATTTAACTCTCAGCATTGTCTCTAAATGGATCTAAATGGATCTTTTAGCATCTACATGGATAAATCCGGAAACAATATGAATTTTGAAACACAAATTTGAGTTTTACTTTAGTGGTGCGATAATTTTTAAAAGTATCAATATTAGAACTATTTATTTATTGGATTTGGCTTACAGATAGCGCTGCTAGGATAATCCCAAAAGAGGGAACAAAGCAATGCCCCCATGGACTTTGAAAGGTCCAATACCTAACTACAGGATTCTCTTCACAGACAGATCTTAAAACTCCAGCTGTTCACGATATGAATTGACATTGGCCCAATACTGATCATCAACTCAAGCTCTTGGTTCCCTCCCCAATTCAGAATAAAGTGCAAATTTACATTTCATGTGGGCTGAAATGGCAATTATCCAGGTTTAGGAAGCAGATCTGACTTGCTTGCCTCGGAAGTCAGGGCAGAAAGCGTCTTCTTGGATTCCCAGCAGTCCCAATTTTCAGGTGTTACTGGAATTCTAACACATGTCAACTCTTTTTTTTTCCTTCCAAACAAAGAGAAAGTGAACTAAAACACTTCCCAAGTGTGTTCCTTAGTTATTTTACCCATCCTCTTGCATGAAAGTAGTCCTATCCTAAGCTAAGGAAATTGTGTTTTGTCCTTGTTGAATTACAAAGAAGCTTCCAGAATAGTAAATGTGGTTTTTTGGTAGTCATTTATGTATTCATTCATTCCACAAAAAGTGGGGTGTGCTTTGCAGGTGCCTGTGGCTTCCACATGCTGGGGGAACAGTGCTGGAGAGGAGGTTACCGAGAACAACAGCAGATACTGAGATGGGATTCGTGGAGGACGGTCTCTGCAACTAAAACCGTAGTCTTTGCACCAAAACTGCCTGACAAGATGAATTCAAACGTTTGGTGTGCAATTAAATAAGAAGATTTTAAGTTCCTTTCAAACCTACAAGTTGATGAATATGAAAAGGGCTGCGGTTATGAATCCGAAATGGAAACTTATGATTATATGTATGTGTATGAAAGTCAATCGGCAGTAGATTTGACATTATGATATAAAGTAGAAGAATATTTTAATATTAACTGTAGAAAGAATTAAGGGTTCTCTAGACAAAGAATTTCAGAAATAGAGGAGCTGTTGAAAAGACAAAAACATGGATGACCACTCGAATATTCATGTTATTCTTAACATGGATGATACTCGAATTTTGGACAAAACCAAAATTATAAACTGATTAAAACTTGAGGGCCTTTTGAGCAGAAGGATCTACATAAAGTATGGAATGGGAGTGTGACGGCCTTGTCCAATTCCCCCCCAACACCGCCCAGCTACGTGGCTTTGGCGAGTCGCTTAACCTCCTTGTGCCTGTTTTCATGCCTATAAAATGGGGAGATGATAGTACCTGCTTCATAGGTTTATGTTAGGGCATGAAGCGTGGAGTGTCTGGGCAGTATTGCCAGTGACGCGGGCCAAGCACACAGCAAGTGTTCAGCAGACATCAGCTGTGTAAGCTTTTTATTTATTTTTTTTAAGATTTTATTTATTCATGAGGGACACAGAGAGAGAGAGAGAAGCAGAGACCCAGGCAGAGGGAGAAGCAGGCTCCATACAGGGAGACTGATGCGGGACTCAATCCCGGGACCCCAGGGTCACGCCCGGGGCTGAAGGCGGCACTAACCCACTGGGCAACCCCGGGCTGCCCCGCCGTAAGCTTTTCAATCCCTTCAGGTGGCCAGTCGGAAACAGAGCGGCAGAAGGAAGCGCATCACTGACAAGGTAACCAAGGACAGAGCACGTGCAAATCATACCACCTGCCTCCTTTTTAGCCCTGTGTGAGCTGCCCTCTATTTCATCTCAGGGTCGATGGCATCATCATCATCATCATCATCATCACCATCATCACCAGCTACTAATACATAAGGACAAGCCACCAGGACTGTGCATGCACCTGCCGACACGACCTGACACCTGCTGGAAGCTGAGCTCCGCGGTCTCGGTGGCAGCAGCCCCCCCCCCCAGGCCCGTGCGCCTCCCCCCGAGTCCTCCTCTCCCCCACAGTAGCTGCTGCCCCCACCTGCCCTCTTGGGGAGGGCCGCACCACTGGCTGGGGGCCACCTTTATGTCACTTTCTTTGCTGACAGGTGACACGAGCCATAGTCCTTCACATGCAAAAGCCAAAGGGACTCATAAGTAATGAGGAGAAGAGGAATAATGATGCTCCGCTTGCGTGGAATAAAGATGCCCCCCCCGGGGGGGGCCCTCGGCTGGCGGCACCGAGACCCGGGCCCACAGACGGCTGGGCCGTGTGTGCTGAGCTGCCCGGTGTAGAAGCTCCACCCTGGGGCCACCTGCGTGTTGCCAAGATCTGTGCCTCCTGTTGTAAGAGGGTGACACAGCACAGCCCCGCCACAGGCCTGGGCCCGCCTCACTCTGCCCGCTGGCCCCGAGCTCAGCTGGTGGCCCAGGGCACCCACTCCTCCCCGGGAAGACCCAGGGCCCCCCCTGGGTCTGGCATCAGCCCACCACCTGGCCCGCCGGCCACTACAGCATCAGGCACCCGGGGGAACGACATGGGCAAGTCCGGGCCCCGGGCACCCAGGCAGCCAGCTCCCTTCTACCTGCAAGTGCAGCCTGGGGACATGCCAGCAAATGTGGGCATTGGTTTTTCCGACTATGTGACAAAAAGGCCAAAGCAGGGGCCTGAAAGACCGTTCCTTTCTATTAAGAACAATTGTGCCTCAAAAAATTTGTAGTGGGCATTTGTCATCCCTTTGGCTTCCCAGCGTTGAAACCCCACATTGATATGGGGGCAATAACTGCCCATGGTATCCTGCAGGAAGGGGAGGGCCCCACGTCCCGCTCACTCTAGAAGGGACCAAACCATAAATCCTTGCCCCCCTGACCCCCCCACTCAGGCAGCTAAAGCAGGCACATGAGCCCGGGTCCCAGAGGAGCAGATACTTCATCCCAGGGCTGTGATTCCTGCAGGATCAGTGCAGGGAAGTAGGGCCCATGGGAAGATGACCCCCCGTGATGGTGACACTGTGATGGTGGCTCTGGAGGGAGCTAATGGCAGCAGCTGAACCAGCCATCCCTGTGGCAGGACCTCGGTGAGGTTTCCCAACATCTGAGTCCTCCTCAGCTCTGTAAGCCCAGTTCTCCAGCCTTCCCAATGATTCCAAGGGCTACACCCTTCAAAAACACTCCTCTCTGCCTAATGTAGCCAGAGTTCCTCTCAACTGCTTGCAACCCCAAACCCTGACTCATACAACACTAATGGGGGATTTGATCAAAACAACACAAACGTCTTAAATGTTCTTGGTGACCTTAGAAAGAAAAATAGAAATTTTCTCATGCAACTCACACAAAATGCAAAGCAAAGAGCACCCAGTTCTATGGAATAAACCTTCTAGGCTTTCATTGTTTTATAAACAGTAGGGTTGTGGGGGCAGGGATGCAAGGGGGTAGATACTTAAGCTAAAAAAGAAAAAAAAAAAGAGGCAGACAAGAAGATTGGAGAAAAAGTATACAAGTTCCCCAGACAGGAGCACACCGAGGGTAACAACAATAAAATTTAAACTGTGTTAAACTTTTGTCTGAAAGAAGGCAAAAAAGAAAGAACAAGAGCTTTTAAACTGGGAACCTAAAGTTGAGAAATGAAATATTTGTGAGTGGGTGCATTACTACAGCAGGGTGATTTTAAAGGGACCCATGGACAATAAGAAAGTGGATTAAAAGCTCGTTGGATCAAAGCAGTGCCGCACAAGGGTTGGATCAACCCCTCTGAAGGCTGGCTGTGTACTTCAGAGGATGATTCCAGGTGCTCCGACCTTGAGAAACAGCAACCAGGAGACCAAACCAGTGACGGATGACCAACCAACACACACCAGACAGCCGGGCTGCAGACTGAGATAGTATTTTGGTTTTTATCTGAAAAATGGCTAGAGGTCATGAAACCAAGTAAAACCAAGGAGCACAGCTTGGAAAAGCATCACACAAAAGTAAGAGAATTTTTACATTTTATTCTGTTAGATAGGAACCAATGATGAAAAGCTATCAATGTAAAAAAAAAAAAAGAAAAAGAAAAAGAAAAGAAAAAAGAAAAGCTATCAATGACTGGTAAACCTTTATTTTTAAATCACAACGAGTTCCTAAGTAGGAAACCCGATAAAAAGAAAAACCAACACTAGACCTTTCAAGGTACAGGACTGTGTGGACACCAGACACAGTAAAAGAAAAAAAAAAAAGTGGTATTTAGGAAAGGAAGTTATTTAAATACGTAGAATAAAATGAGTTATATCGTCGTTCTCATGCAATTTTATTTTTATTTTTTTATGTGTCTTTTACCTAGATTTACTCTCACAGGTTGTTTACTTCGAGGAGAATTCAGATATTTCTCTGGAACAAAAAGGATTTCTACATGTGTGAAAAACCCGTTACCCACGTAACAAGCATAATTTTGTGACATCAGTACGCTTTCTTGAAGGACTGTGAGAACATACCAGGAAATTGGAAAATTTCTAATCGAAACATCTTGCAAGCAGATAAAAGATCCTTGTTTCTTGGTCTTAAATGACAGACAACAGCCTATTTCCACCCCGGTTTTGTTTCCACGGATCTTGTGTTTAGTGATTCTGTGTCGTGCCATCAAGGCCGCGGCAGGTGGAAGCGTCCCCAGGGGTGTGGTGACACTGCAGCCGCTGGACTTGTGTGACCCCAGCGGGCTGAGGGGCTCCTACACCTGTCACAGAACTGGGGTGACCGCAAGTCCACGGGGGTGTGCAGGTGCCTCAGTGTCCCCGCCTCGCCTCTGCCGCTAGCTGGAAATATTACCGAGACGTAAAATAAATCTACTTATAAAACAGGAGGTCGTGCCTTGCTTTTCCTGAAGGGCCTGGAAAAGGGACTTTGAGCGCAGCAGCTCACACACTAGACAAAGTGTATCCCGACTGGTCGGGATGCATGGCCTTCGGTCAGCCAGGGTGCCCAGGACCGTAGGGCGCATCCATGACCCTTTCTGCTTTCACGCCTCTACTCTGGCGGCTGTGCTGCTGCTGACTCGTTGGGGGAAACGCAACTCGACAGAGAAGACAACTGTGTCTATTTAGCAAACGAGGCAGGAATCAGGCTGGCCGTGTGATGTAGCATTGGGACCTAGATCCCCTGGACTTTAACTTCTTCTACTGCAAAGTGGGCATGGGACTCACTTGGGAAAGGGATCCAGAGCACAGCGGGCCCGTGCAGAGCTGCTGACCACACAAAAACCAAGAATGCTAATCATTCTAAGGCCGGACCCCAGGGGACATACCCATGGAGCCAACATCTTCGACCCCCCTCCAACAGTAGCCACATTCATTCCAGGGGCTCTAGGACGGGAAACGCTGTGCACCAGCTAGGAAGAGGATCGTGCTTAGAGGGACTTCTAAGACTTCCTTAGAACGTGATGTCCCAGTCACCTCATACTTCTCTAGCATCTATCCGTCAGGCCTTCCTTTCCTGACCCCTCCTCTTTCAGCCCAACTCACACAACTGTCCCCCATCCTCAAGAAGAAACCCAAACAAAACCTTCCTTAGCCTTATCCCGCTCCACCCACCTCCCCTGGTTTTCGAATCTCCTTCCTCATCGAATGTCTTTAAGCTGTGCTCCACAGACCTGCTTGCCCTCAGACGCGTCCCCGCTCTTCCCCGACCCACTCCACAGGTGCCATGGACCATACCCGCTGCCACAGGACCTCTTCTCTCTCTCTCAGCTCCACCTCCCAGCACAGTTACCCTCATTGGTCCCCTCTGGACAGGAGCTTTCCCCTTGACCTGGGTGACACCGAGCCCTGGGGTTCTGGCTGCATCACCTGCGGCTCTAGCCCCAAGGCCCTACTCTTTGCTCAGCCCTATTGTTACAGCCCCGTGGGGATTTGTTCAGGCTTTCCCCCCAGAAACTTCCCACCCACTCTTCCGTATCCCCCCTTCCTCACCTCTGCTGTGGATCCTACTCCCAGTCTATCCCTAGGTGCATTTATTCGGCCTCCAGAAAGAACCTTTGGGTTCCCCCATGTCTCTGTGCACTTAGGTCACCGCCATCTCTCCCCTGAACCTCCACAGGCCTCCCTGTCTTCCTCTCCAGGCATCCTCCTGCCCCCTCCCAATGCACTCACAAACGTTGCCAGCTAACTTCTAACTGTAAGCAGAACCCCATCACACCCTGGGTTGAAACTGCTCACAGCACCCTGCTGCACTCAGATAACCCCCAGCCCTCTCAGGGCATGTCCTTGCACCACACGACTCCCTCCTGCCCCCTCGCCCCCTGCGCCCTCATCCTTACTGACTCCACTCAGCCTCTGATTTCTTTCTTCTCCTTGAACCTTCTCAGTCCTTCCCCTCAGTCCCTTTGCACGGGCCCTTCCGTGTTTCTGGAATGATCTCCATCCTCCTCCAGCTTTCTCTCATGCTTCAGACCTCAGTATGCGTCCCTTCTTCTCCAGGGGGAGATCCTACCCACCCAACCTAAGACTGCCTGGCCCATCCACCCATATGCACTCTCTAGCATTCTATTTTTTTTCTTTCTCAGCATTTCTCACATTTAGTAAATATATATGCATTTGCTTTTTTCCCACTCAGGGCCAATCTTACCCTGTTATATATGACTCATGGGATCAGAGGCCATATCTGGGGTGTGCAGCACGCCCTCGCCACGGTGTCTCTCAGAGAGTGGGTATGTAATAAGTTTGTGCAGAATAAATGAACAACCCAACACGCCTAATGGGGGAGCAACGTGTGCTGCAGATATCAAACTAAGCACAGCTGGTGCAGGAGGTGAAATCACAATTTTGGTTTATTGGCACAAAGCATCAAAGGAAGATCTTAACGCTATAATGAGCTATTGCTCTTAAGGGGGAAAAATGATCTGTAAAATAATCACAGAGAGAGGCCTTGAGCAGAAGAGAATAGGTGAATATAAGAGAGTGATTGCAAAAGGAAATGAGATTCAATATGACAAATGAACATCACCATTTCTTTGCGTGTCCTACTAGCCCGGAGCCTTCCCTTCCATGATAGAAACACAGAGGTAGATCAAGTGTTTTGAATGCATTTGATTGAACTTTTTGTAAGTCATTTCCCAAATATATAGCTTGGGTCTTTAGCACTCCTCCTAAGCCACTAATTTATAACATGGGCTTTTTTCACAATAATAACTAAGATATTTAAATATCATGGGGAAAAAAGAATATGTAGCAAATATGTTGTGGTTTGATATTCTTATTATATAGCCACTTATGCAAAATCATGAAAATGAGAGTAAAACTTCTATCTTCAAATGGGTAAAACACATGGATGATTATGTCACCAAAGAGTAAAATGCAAGAGAATATATGAAATGTTTTCAAACATCATTTGTGATAAAAAAAAATACATTGAGATAGCAATTGGGTAATTTTTTACTTACTAAATTAGTAAGAAAATTGTTTTGAAAATAACACCTAAAGCTGTTTGCTTAGTGTATTATAAAAAGAGAACTTTCGAACTTTACTTCTACCACTATACGTTGGCTTAACATTTTGGAAGAAAATTGATGATATGAAAAAAAAATAAAAGAAAAAAAGAAAAAAAGAAAATTGTTGATATGATTACAGAAATGGATATAAAGAGACTACCAAAATATAATGGGAAAACCTATCATTTGAAGACCATGACAGTAGAGTTTATTTAACAGAAACTGGAAAGTGATCTAGATGTTCACACACAAGGAAAAAACTAAAGATATTATGGTCCATCTGGTGTCAACCTATGTAATGGCAGTTATGGGATGAGCACTGGGTGTTATTCTATATGTTGACAAATTGAACACCAATAAAAAATAAATTAAAAAAAAAAGAACCTACGTAAAACCAGTTAGGAAAATACAAGTAGTGAGAAAAATCATCTTCCCCACTCAGGAGGGTTCTTTTTGCATCACAATTTACAACGTTGCCAGATAAGTAATTCTAGGCTATTACATGAAAGTTCCAAAAAGAGAACATAAAAGAAAAAGAAATTAATAAAGGAAAAGAAAGAAAACTGCTGATGTGGGAGTTATAATAGGTCAGGGAAACAGATGCCTGTGAGGCAGGCTTATGTATCCTGCACCAGCAATGTCATCAAATGGTAGGTGCTGAAGGAATGAGAGACACTTTGCAGATCGGTGTACACAAGGGCTTGCATATTCAGACTGGCGTGCATTTGCACACATACCCCCATACAAATATAGCCACTCATCAACCAAAGGTGCCTAAACATTTCACAGATACCTTTAAAATCAAGTTATCTAGGACATCATTTTATAGGAGCAGCCCTATTTAGCTAAAATGTATAAAAAACCCTGAGCCATAAATTAATTAATTAATTAATTAATTAAAATAAAAATAAAAAATAAAAAAATAAAAAAATACCCTGAGCCCTTAACTGACAAGTAAAAGAAAACCACTAAATATAATTTTCTAAGGCTTCCTATTGAGCTGAGTAAATGCCCACCAGATGATCAAACAGAGATCTATGTCGTTAATAGTAAAGGCTTTTTAGTGAATGCTACGTAGTCATTGTGGCCAGTTAACAACATTGAGGACTCAGGCAAAATGATAAGGACTGAATCAATAGCCGAACATAAACAAATTAGTTGAAACTGATGAAATAGAAGTTATTTCTCTCCAAGAAATATGAATAACTACTGCTGTTTTATTTTTAAAGTGTTTTTTTTTATTAGAGATAGTATTCTTGATTCTCAAACCCATGGAATCTTTCCTTATAATTAATACTTTTTTTCTGTATTAACATTCTCAATGATCTTAGCTTCATAGTTAGGTCTATAATAAATCGAATACTAATTAGGTCAAATCCAATGGTTAAAAACACCAGCAATGATAACATTATTATCATATCACAACAAATTAGTGTGAAGTGTTAACCTTTCTACCTATAGTGTACTAAAACGGCCCAGTGACTTAAGTGAAATATGGAGAAATTTGAGCAAAATCTGTCTGTGGTTATTCATTTTAGATTAAGCATGATTCAGCTACCATCTGGATGGAAACACAATACCATCTCTTTAGCAAGGAAATGAACTTCAACACACTATCCCTGTTCCTCCATTATTCTATGACTTTTCATTTTTCTGAAAAATCTACATGCAATGGAGCAAACGCTCTCTCAGAAATGCAAGCCGGAAGTTATCAAATAAAAATCCTGTGTACATATGTTAACATAGAACTTCTCACTGGAACACAAGTTATTGAGTATGTTGTTGCTACTAATAATCCCTCTGGCTTTGTGCCTGTCATTACCTTCAGGCTATCAGAATTTTATGAGCACAAACCAATAATAATGATATTTCCCTTTTGCTTTTTATCCACACCTCATTGCCTTACATTGATTTGCATAAGCAATTTCTACCCTGATAATTGGAGCCAAACATCTTGTTCTGGGTTACCTTATGGAAAAGAGCAGTTAAATACTAATCAAGAGAAATCTTTTTATTCAACTACATTTTAGATGATATTGAATTACTCTCATTGGTTGAGCAAGAAGGTAACTCATTTTCTGACATGGATTTCAGGTTTTGAGTTTATAACAAGCTTAATAATGATGTTTCTTCACGATTTCAATTCCCTGGTGTTGACTCATAATAACATGAAGAATGGTGTCACGAGGTTCAAATCATTATAACAATATTGTTTTGTTTAAAAAGAAAAAGCAATAGTACTATGTAATAATTATTTTTTAATAGCTACTGAGCCAATCGATGTTATCTGAGGATTTCATAATTATAGCTTTATTCTTTTATTTCCAGAAAAGTAAGAGAAAACAAGAAAATATAACTAGGAGATTAAAACAAGTAAAAATGAAATAAGAAAGTTCAATGCCATGTAAAAAAAAAATTCTATCTAGGAGAATCATTACTTGAATTACCTCAGAAACAAGTGTATAGTACTTATATAGAATGAGGATTTGAGCTATAGGAGCATAAATTTTAAAAACAAAGTAAAAGAAATAGATCCTACTTTATTGCTTATATGCATAAGCATTACTACATGTGAGTGAAAATTAACAAATACACACTTACACAATAAGATCCCCAGGAAATACAGGTATAAGAACTGCTGGAAGATTCAGCAATACTTAAACAGTATTTTGGGTTGAAGATGGAATGAACTCTGACCACTCTCAGGAGACCCCGGTGTCACCAAAGCCTACTGAAGAAAGTCTTTCAAGGCACTTCTGGATAAAGACTGTGGATTAAACAAACCCATCTAATCTCGGTCCCTCCTAAAACTTAACTAGAACAACATCAAGTGTATGGGTATTTGTCTTTGTGATAGCTAAATATGTTGATTTTCTGAAGCCTATCAGTAGCTTCTCCGCCCTTTACTCCTCAAACCCTCCCAACAGTTTTAGAAAATTCATATACTCGATGCTAAATCCCTTTCTGTTTGAAATACCTACAATGAATTTGGTTTTGCTACTGTATTATGTGCCAGGAGTGGTATGTTCCAGCACACAGACCCTCAAGGTTGGGAATCTGCAATCTGTATTCCTGCCTTGATTAGATTTAGATGACTGATTATGGGGAATGAGGTCCTGGGAATCTATGGTTTTTAGCGTCCAACAGTTTCTTAAATTATCATCTGCATTTGTCTAAATGGAAGAACAGACTTTGGGAAAACAAATGATTGCTTCCATAGAACATTACCAGAGAATACAGAATTACAAAGTCTTTGAGAAGAAAGGCTGGTTCTGACGAGACAGGAGAGAATTGGAATGGGGACCTTGAAAGTCTAAATTCCACTGAACTTCCTTTGGAGTCAAAAGCAGCTCTTCTTTTCTCTAAAAAAAAAGTTAGTTGTCACTAGTTTGAATCCCTTTTAATGACACTCATTTGGGAGGAAGCTGATTCTCCTCAAGACCAAGCTGATTCTCCTCCTCTTCTAATTCACCTCAAAGCCATCAGACCCAAAGGTACCGTTGACTCCAGCTGATTCCAGGACTACACGTAGAAATTCTGACTTTAGGAAAGATAGTGTATACACTAAAAATCACCAAGAAATTGCAAAAAATCCTGAGATTTTTTGTCACCTGAGACAATCACAGCTTAATCATAAACCTGTGAGGTATTCAGAGCAAAATATGGAAGTGCAACAAAATACAAAAGATAACTAAAAAGCAAGGGAAATATAGTTTCCTAGTAGGAGACAAAAAGAAACTTCACCAGCAAAAATCTCTGTAATGACAAATGCTGGTCTGTTTTGACTGTGGTTACAGTACATGGAAGGTCTTATAGCCTTAATATTCAGATAATAACTAAAGACTCAAGAACAAGGAGTCACTCACTTTGGCACATCTAGTTTACAAAATTTTCCATAAAATTAATAGCTGTTCCCAAATTAAAGTATTAAACCCAAATTGTCTAACTAGTAAAATGCATCAAATAAATGTTACATTTGGAGAATCTGAAAGTTGGAAAAAAAATCTTAAAGAGTATTTAGTCCAACTCTTGCATTTCATAACTATAGAGTCAGGGGTGAAGAAGGATTTAGTGACCTGTAGAAAGCCTACCATTAATTAGAAACAGAAATGAGAATCGTTTTCATTGTCTCATGCTTCCCAAAATACACCAGCCATTATTTTGGGAAATAGATTATGTAAAACAGTAGATACATAGAGTTTGCAAAAATATAAACATTTCTATGCTTTAAAATATGTTATTTATGAGGGCATACATAATCCAACAGGGGTTCATGCTTGGTTTGCTCTATATTTCACTTTCAATTTAAACATCAAAACAGAAGCTGATTTATTAATGACAACCAGGACTAAATTTTTATGACTGTACATACTATTTACAAAAAGAAGTTTTGGGGCAATTTATTTTAAAACTATGCTAAACTGAACCACTTAAGCATCAAATAAAATTCAAGAAATAAGGGAATTAGACACACACACATACCAAAACCAATATCAAGAAGACCGGATCAAGGCAAGTTGTGATTATTCTGTATGAAACTATTTATTCGACTTTCTAATAGCTGATCAAATGAATTATATGGTTATTAGGTACAAAAACTTTTCTCCAAAAGTCTCTAGAGTCCCTTCCTACTGAGGAATATATGTGTGAACTGAAATGGAAAATATATTTTCCAATACAAAAAGTAGATGAATACAGTGGAATTGATACTCAAGACACTTTGTAAGTTAAATAAGAACATCTGAACTGATCTAGAAATTTTCCAGAAACCCACTACCTCTCTAGATCACTTTTATTATATTTAATAGATAAATATTATATTTAAAAATTATTTTATAGATATTAATATATATTATATGTTAGTATATACTTAGATTATAAATTTTATGTTGTGTATTTTAGATACTATATATAGTTGGCCCTTGAACAATATGGGTTTGAACTACACAGGTCCACTTAAACTTGGATTTTTTATAGTATAGTGTTGTAAAGGTATTTTCCTGTCCTTAACATTCAATAACACTTTTTCTCTAGCTTACTTTATTATAAGATTACAGCATACAATGAATGCATATAACATACAAATGTGTCAATTGACTGTTTATGTTATCAGTAAGTCTTCCAGTTAATAGTAAGATACTAGTAAAGTTTTGATCATCAATAGTTATGTGTGGATTTTTGGCTGTGTGTGTTTGGGGCGGGGGGGTGGTCAGTGCCCCAGCCTCTCTATTGTTCAAAGGTCAACTGTGTTGTATTTTATATGTTTGTGGTTATATTCATAAAATATATTGCCTTGTCTCCAAAAGGGTTTAAGACAGGTTGTAAGGATACAAAAATTGTAAGAGAACACAAATTTTAGAAGAAATTACCATTATAAGATTTGTCCCTGTGTGGAACATGAAAAGTCCCAGGAATAAACTGAAGAAAAGAAGGAGGACAGGAGGAAAGGCAAGAAAAAAGAGGGAGGAAGGAAGAAAAGAAAGGAGGGGAAAAAAACAACAACAATAACAAAAAAAGAAAGGAGGGAGAAAAAAAATGTAGATGACAAACATACTATTTGCAATTTGGGATTGACTCCACCTGTAAAGCTAACTCTGGATCTGTCTGGAACATAAACTTCCATTTGCCAACATAGAAAGAGCCATGGTTAGTGTAAAAACAATTAACAGATTTTCCAACAGAGGTAAGCACTCACGGTCCAGACTAGCTTCCACAGCAACATGTAAGCCAAGATTCCCCAGAGCCTGGTGGATGGGAAATATATTAACATCAACTTGGTGACCACTCAGCACCATGACACCAACTGTCTGTTCGGGAGGTCATTTCCAAAATGTAGCCCATACATCTTCATGCACAAGAGTTGATAATTTATCACCTAGACATAGGGATCTACTGTAAACTAATCCAAACTGCTGATGATACACTAAATCAGTTTGAGTGATGAGTATAAATAAAGCTGCAAGCGAAGTACTGAAGGATACAGAGCTATCTGATCAATGAGATGTCACAAGGCAAATGAAATGCAATGTTGACAAACATAGAGTCCCCTCAGCTGAAAATTAACCAAATCAAGCATCAGAGCATAAAGGCACACATTAATACAAGCTTCAAATAGAAGTTTAATATAATAGGAGTCCAAGGGTATGTTCTTTTTCAAATAAAACTGACAGTGGGTCCGTAGCAAAGAACATACTAAAAGTGGATGCATTTTGCATACCATCAGAAAACAAGATAAAGAAAAACTTTGCAAAACAATAATCCTTTTCAAATAATATAACTAGAGTTATTCAATGTGCTGAGCAACTCTATACACACCAGATGAGGAAAAACAATAAAAATTTTATACAGAAAATGATTTCACATCAACTTGCTACCAGGAAATCAAATTCAATTTGTGTTGCCCTCATGAAAGCTTAGCTAGTTTCTGGAACTGTCACGCTACAACTTCAACGGGGAAAAACAAAGGATTGGGGATAGGAAGGACATTCCTCGAGAGACAGTTGATATTCATGGAGGGCCCTCCTTGAGAAAAAAAGATCTTCTCGATGATGTGATCAGAATAGAGACTTTAGCACCCGGCAAATAAGTTTCACTAGAATTCAGCTATTCTGAAGGTGTCCCGAATGGAAAAAGCTAATTTAAGTAAGTTTCAGCCCCTGCTGGAACCAATCGGTAAGAATATTTTCTAAGGGAAATTATTCTTCAACAAATGTATACATTTTTTCTCTGTTGTGTTAAGTACATGTAGCCCTGTCATAACATATTTAACTCTTGCTTTGTATTTCATCTTTTAGTTTATTTTGGGTAAAGATAGAATTATACTACTAAAATATGACCTCATCCCATATGTAGTTTATTTAAATTTCAAAATGAAAAGCTTACTAAGAACAGATAAGATTGATTGCTCTCTCTGTCTTAGCATAATTGTATTTCAGGTGAACATCAATTTACTTTAAAGGACACTTCTAAGTAGCAGAATGCATCATAAATAATTCATCAATCACAGCTGCTAGAAACATGATTTACTCCAACAGATTCAATGGAATAAAAGTTCTATTTTTCTATATTTGTGTTTGCTTTAAAAAGTTTAAGAATCCTCCTTTTTAAAGAATCACTCTTAGATTCCATACTCCATACTGTAAATGCAGTATGATAACACTGTTTCTTTTTTCTTTCATTTAAAACATTGTATTTCCAATGGTAAAAACATTTAAACATCTCTGGAAGAAATAATTTATGCATATCAATCATAAAACAACAACATAAAAGGCACATGTCTGAAAAATTTCATTAAGATTTTCTCAAATACATAATTTTAGTAAGGCCAACAGAATTTATTTTCACTTTATATAAACTTTTATATCGTAGGAAAGAAAAGTAGGCTTTCAGGAAATCTTATGCCAATTATTGAGAATCTCGCATATTTGAAAAATATTCAATTTAAAAAATGCATATTAAGCAGATCTAAATTGCATAACAGTTCAAGTTTCACCAGTTGATACAGTAAGAATCCTATCTACCACTTTCATTTGTCATATGGAAAGACACTGCTTACCTTATTCATCTTAAAGTTTCCCAACAAATTCAGCAATTTTGAATTGGCAATTTCTCAAGCTGTGAAATCACTTTAGAATAAATATATTGACAAGGAAAATGTGAGAAAGAATAGAAAGCATCTTACTCACCTGTAAACCCCTTTGAAATACTGAATGGCCCATAAAATTAGCCAGCATTCTAATTAGAGCAGCACCCTGTAGGAAACAGTATTAAAAAAAAAAAAAAAGAAGAAGAAGAAGAAAATTTCAATCAAGTAACACGGTTCTAAAATTATCCTGTATCAATTAAAAAGTCTGCTTCATTCATGCTATTGTATTCTTATAAATAGAAAAGAAACAAGAGAATCATGAATCTAATATCCCACCTCACAGATAGCAATTGAATTTTTATTTTGTGGATCTAAAAGTTCTGTGGATATAAAACCAGTGACTTCTCAGGACAGTCTCCTGGACAGAGTGAGTATCTCAAGGCAATAATAAGCTGTAATTCAAGAGTAATAAAATTTTTATTGAACGCTGTATATGACAAAGTTAATAAAACATGGTTCTTGTTCTTACAAGCTCATAATCTAGTAAGGGACGGATACCCATGTTAATAAATAATCATATTAAAATACAGCTTTGGAGTAACATAGCCATTTACTCTACCCCTGGCTCAACTAAAAGTTGAGCTATAAAAGTGGAGTAGGGAGTACCAAGTATTCACACTGCTTGGGCTCAAATCCTGGCTCTGACACTCATCTTGCCATGTTTAAGTCAGGAAAATTACTTAACCTCTCTGCTCCTCACTTTTCTCACCTTGTAAAGTGTAGGCAGTAATAGCCCTTACTTTTTAAAAAGATTTTTAAGATTTATTTATTCATGAGAGAGAGGCAGAGGGAGAAGCAGGCTCTCTGCGGGGAGCCCGATGTAGGACTCGATCCCAGGACCCCAGGGTCATGACCTGAGCCGAAGGCAGACACTCAACCGCTGAGCCACTGGGGCACCCCGACTAATAGGCCTTATTTACTGTAACTGCTCTGAAGTTCACATGAATTACTATATATAAGGCGAACTGGGTCTGAAAACCAGGAACTGTGAAATGAGTGTTAGTTATTAGTATTAAATCAGGCTAATTGTTTTTATTTCCTGTCTACTTTGTTTAGAGGCTGGATGTAACAAACGTCCAAGTAAAACATGTGATCGATATAAATATTTAGAATAATGGAAGAAAATGGTAGTTTCAGAGCTTACCTCACCGACAACAATGACTATAATACTATAGAACAGTATCGGTGTGAAAGGATAGACACATAATCAATACAAAACAGTCCAAATGATGATTAAGCCTGGATAATCACAAATTCGTATGTGAAATATAAATGAGGCTTCAAGAAGATGTTTCAATCTGCACTAAGTTGTTTTAGCTACAAAACAGTGGGTTATGAGCAACATAAGTATAAATATAAATGACAGCTTGGTTTTCGGGGGGAGAAAGCTCCTTGACAGCTACAATATCCCACTTCGTACTCATTACAAATTCACACCCTCCAACAACTCATTTCTTACTAGTTGTCTCTTTTTCATAAGACAATCACACAGACCACACGTGGATTCATCTTGCCTGGAACTGAACTGTGGCAGCCACTCCAGGGACACAAAAATGAATTTTTATTATTTGTTAAAGATTGCTTCCCATAACTGGAATTTAATGCAATCCAATAACTCAAGCTCCATGAATCACCATTAAAGAAATGTCTCAAAAAATTTCAATCACCACCAAAAATGCTCCCAGAATTGGTATTTTATTCACAACTCAACGAATGATAAGCTGGACAAGCCATAGAGCTTCATGCCTCTTCTGATATATTTTCCTCCCACACCTTCCACTCTTTGCTCTTCCTTTCGCTTCTTCCTCTTTATCTTCTGCACACTTGTGTAAGTCCATAAAATATAAGCGCTTATGATTCAATCACAGGACCGGTTTAGAATTCCCTCTAGAACTTATCAGCTCTGCTCCTTGAATTTCCTTGACAAGCTCTCCTCCTATACATTTCCCAGGCTAATCTACCCACCCAGAGGGTAGAAACTGTCAGTTCTGCAGCAAAAACTAACCCTTGCCACCTGGGAAGTGAGACTTAGAATCTCAAGCAGTCAACTCAAACTTTCCTTCAGAACAGAATAGCCATCTTCAGATGATTTAAGTGTTTCCCTCCAGGTAATGATGACTTGGTCTCTTGTCAGGCTATAAAAACTATCAATTTAGCATGGTCTAATGGCAAGAGTCCTTTCTAATCATAAAGAATGTACCCGTTTTCCTGTCTTGGTTGAGTGCTAACAGGAAATAAAACCTAGAAATATAATCGATATTTAAAAGTTATATAATACCACTGAATTTCTTTTATTATTATACTGTGTAATTTAGTTAACTTTTAGAAAATGTGTCTGTGTTGCCCACTTGAACATTTAAAATTCTCCAGAGTAGCATGCACTCTTCTATATTTAACTAGCCTTTTCTTTCCAAAGCTAAATTTTGAAAATCCCTATATCAAAGAACTGCACAGACAGATGGGCTCTCCAACTGTTATCATTCAGCCAATATATACTGAGCACCTACTAGGTATGGATCATAACAAAGATCACACCTCTTAATGTGAGCATAATTCACCATAAACCTTTTAAAAAAAATAAAGAAGAAAGAAAGAAAACACCAAATCCCCTTTCAGCATATCTTTGAAACATTGTTTTCACCAAGCAAATATCATTTAAAATATGGTAACTTATATTCACTTGTGATTCAAAATTCTAGGCCCAATCAAAGAAAACGGATGTTGGGCAGCCTAAAGTAGCTTTATGGGAAATAAATACACTGTTTCTATAAGATTTTTATAAAGACTTGCTCAAGAAAACCCATCACTAAAAAAGATTAAAATAAAATAAAATAAAATAAAATAAAATAAAAATAAAGAAAAAGAAAAAGAAAAGAAAAAGAAAGAAAAGAAAAAGAAAAAGAAAAAGAAAAAGAAAAAGAAAACCCATCACTGTATCTGCTACACTAAGGTTCAGGGAGATACAAAGATGGAAGCTACCGATTTCTTTTAAAATCTCATAAAGAATATTTCAAAAAAGTATGCTTATAAACCCATTCCTCTTGTAGTAATTCTTCTCTATGGACTACTTTTTTCATTGAAGTTCTGAGCTAAAATTTCTTTCCTTTTACATTTTAGGCCTCCATATGTGTGTCCATCTTAGAGATAGTAAAGGTCTCCAGAGAAAGGGCTGTGTCCTCATGACTTGGTACCTGCTCCCTGTGCCTGGCTCAGAGAAGGTGTCCTCTCAACAGTATAACTGGGTGAGAGAGCAGGAGAAGTCAGTAAAAGCACAGCAATTACTTTGTATTCCTGAAGGCCACTCCGCCAGGATACACAGTTTATTACTTTATCAGTGTACATTAGTGATGAGCAATCACTTTGGAAGAGAGGGAGGTCTTCTCAACTAATTTATTCCTTTAACATATGCTTATTGAGTAAGGTAGGGAACTTAGTATCCTGTAGAATATAAATAGGAAAGCTAAAAGTTTCTGTCCTCAAGGACCTCAAAGCCTCCTAAGTGAAATGGGAAGATACAATATATTATATACAATGAATGGCAAAGAAATAAAATATTCTATTCTGTTTCCGAAGAGGGGAAAGTTCTTCTATCTGGAGGGATGCGGGATAAAGGGGGGTCTAAGAAAGTAAATGCTTGGGTTGGACTTTGAAAGACGGATGGGATTCCAGGAACAAAGTTAAACAGAGGGTAAAGAATGGCAACAATGGCCTTTGTATAGTCACGTGGGTGTGAAAGTGAGAAGCACAAGTAGGGAAGGTGACACCGAGGGACAAAGGGTATAAACCCAGGCAATAGAAGATCCAATGGGACGTAAGGTGTAAGCCATCGTTAGAAAAGAGTGAGTGCCAAGGCTAAGGAATTAGATCCTATTTAGAAGAGGAGGAAGGATTTTGGAAAGGTGGTTTTAAAAGTACAGTTTGCCCTCTAACGACAGGGATTTGAACTGCACTGGTCCACTTCCACACAGTTTTCTCAATAAGTACAGTACAGTATGTGTTTTCTCTCCCTTCTGATTTTAATAATGTAGCATCTATCTTACTTGACTGTAAGAATATAGAATATAATACACCTGGCACACAAAATAGGTGCTCATTGACTATGTAAGTTATGAGTAAGGCTTCCAGTCAACAGGAGGCTATTAGTAGTTAAGTTTTGGGGGAGTCAAAGTTATACACAGGTTTTTGCATGGGGTGGCAATGCCCCCAATCCCTGCACTGTTCAACTGACTTATCTATGATACTCCTAGGAGGAAGTAAAAGCACTAGAAGCAGAAGCAAATAACGGTAACAATGAAAATAAAATCATAGACAGGTTTAAGGAATAGAACAAAGATCACTTTCAACCTTAAAGCCTCCGTGACTAGAAGATGATATTAGCAGATATGTAGAATTTAAAAGGAAGGGCTAAAAAAAAAGGAAGGACTAGGTAAGTGAATACGGTAACAGCTGTTTAAAACTTGTGGAGTTTGAGGAACAGGTAGGGAACCAGAGGAAGAAAAGGCACATGCAACCACAGGAATGAAGTTCAGTGGCAGGTTATGATTGAAGACCTAAATTAGCATTTGTGGTGGGTGAGATCACTAAGAGAAAAGCACGAAGGTTTTAGTGAAGGAGAGAGAAAATAGAATCTTAGACTCTCTCTTTCCAGAGTCGGTATGATCTTCACTTGAGTGCCTGTAATAGGCACCCGATAAATAACCATTGCAAAAATCACTGAAGAAATGGAATTAAGAGCAAAAGATGACACATTGTGATATAAAAAAAAAAAAAAAAAAAAAACAAAAAAAAAACAGAAGTACTGGGTATAAGTAGTGTCATGTTTTAAGAATAAGTGCTTCAGATTTCAAGGGGAAAAAAATAGCTGAGAAGTCCAGAGTAGGTCACGTTTAAGCAAGAGCTATTTAAGTAGACTTGGTGTGAAAGCCAGATTGAAAAACAATGGAAACAGAAGGAAGAAAGAAAAAGCAATAAGCATGTTCACATGAGGTTTGTTTGCATTTTTCTTTTTGAGATTATGGGAGAAAATTTTATGCAAAGAAAAAGATGATCTAATGGAAACACAGTAAATCAAGAGAGAGCTTTTGGACCACGACTCTAGGATAACAGGGTAAAGAAAGAATTATGGTTTGGAAAACATAAGAACAATCTTCCCTTGAGGCAAGACAACAGCAGAAAGGGGAAGTAAAGATAAATAAGACATTCTGAAGTATATAACCCAGAAGTTGAGGGAATGGATTGTAAATTCTATCAAGTTGAACATTTGGCTTATCTGACTCACTGCGGTAGATTCATTGCAAAAAACAGTTCCTGGCCCATAGTAGGTTCTCAATAAATAATGAATAATTGATAGCCTGTCACTTCTCAGTAATACAGGGGATATAGTCCTGAGATTACGTGAATTGGAAAGTGGAACTAGGTTTGAAGTAACTCCAGTGAAAAGATAATGAGGAAGCAAGAATGTGGAAATGAGCAGAAAATTCATAAGTCCAAGTTGAAATGATTAATAATGTACCTTTCATTCATTAAGCACCTCCTAGATGCCATATTCACAGTACCATGAGGAAAATATCACTATCTTATTTGTCAGATCAGAAAATTGAGGCTTGAAAGGTGGTGTAGCTTGCCCAAATGAACACAGGTAGTAAGTTATGGACACAGCATTAGAAATCCATATCCAACTTCAATATCAGTGTCCTTAACCAACCTGGTTTATATTCTCTTGATCCTAAATCAAAATAGTTACATGATATTCCTCAGAAACACTGGAGACAGCAAGAACTTATAAAAAGAAAGGAAATTCTTAGAGTTACTCATTTCTTGGAATCAGCAGATGTTTCCCAAAAGAGGGGAATCTAATTCAATGAGACATAGTTGAAATAGTTGACCGATATGCACAGGATTGGGGATGAATTAGAAGATATAAATTGGTTGGCATAACAGAACTTGTGGCTAGACTAGGAGTCACAAAGCTGGTTTAGGACAGGTTGAGCAAGGAAAAAAAAAACACTAGCGAGGTTAAAAATAGTAAGATTTTTTGTCAGATGCTATATGTGGATATGGCAGCCATGAAAATGTACTGCTTAACATTTCTACTGTTGGCCCTCTGCATCTGCCACCACGAAAGCAGGGCCTTCCTCAGTGCACACACACCCAATGACTAAGCACAGCAGTGCAATTAATCAATGTGGGCCCATCCTGTTGAGATAGGGACTCCTATAACAGGAAATTCTGCTCTAAAGAGTCTCCATTGGCCTGGATGAATGTTTCCTGCAAACAGGTTGCAATCCGAAACTCTTATCACCCACTGCTTCTTCCTTCCCTGGCTCCTTGCACAGGCTGTGAGCTGCAGGGTAGTCTTGATAAGGCTCTCCCTACCTTCATGGGCTCCTCTCCCCCAATAAATATCTCACACACTACAGTGTCTTCTTCTTAGAAATCTGACCCAGTAGGACAACTTTAAATGCTGAGGTCCAAACTAATATAAATAGTTGGGGGGCAGGCTACTGGAATAAGCTGGCCATTTGTGTACCTTAATAATAACTAGCATGCACACCAAAACCAGATCTTCCCCTTCTTACTCTTCAAGAGGCCCTTTAGTGGGTATATTCCTACATTTCCCGTTATAGATGTGTTTGTCCTTCTTCAGGACAGAATCAGGTAAGGAATAATGTATCATTATATTCAGTTTACCTATAGGGGAGACTGAGGCCAAAGGACAAAGTAATTTATCCGAAGTTGCACAGGGGTTTGTGGTTACTAGAACTTGCCTCCAGACTTGGTTTTGTCTATTCAAGTTGTTGAGTTCTTGGATTCGCACAGAAACCATGAGGTAGAACTTTCTTGTTATTATCTAAGTTACTGGAAGGATTAGCCCATTGATTCTAAATCAAAGTATTTTTAAGATGTAAATTTCTAAATGATGTCTGTGCATTAAAACTGGATATGTGTGCAGATAACATGGTGTTCTCACGGGACTTGGTCCTGAAGAATGGCTTTTGGTCTGGAGTAAAAGCATATCTTACATCCTCCATGGTCTTTCAAAAATACATTTTTTTTTTTACAATAGTATGATAGCTAAGTTTAGGTCCTGAGGAAGAAAAAGATAAATATCTAATCCTGTACATTGCTCATTCATAAACTGATGACCAGAAAGAAAGGCTGATGCGGCAAGAGAGCAGAGAAGAGAAAAAAAGGACAAAGAAAGGTAAAGAAAGTTGATTCAACATAAGAAAGGAGACTTAATGTCCCCTTGCTCCAGTCACCCATGCTTGGAAGCGTGAAGTCCTCTTTGGCTTATTACTTCTGAGGCCAAGACTATCATTACACAGCAAAATTGTTCTACAGCCTTCCAGGGACAACCCCAGATGCATTTTCTTTCTCAAGTCCATCCTATGGACCACACCAGACTAATTGTGATAATTACTTCTGAAGAAGCATGTTTGCTAAAAGTCCTAGCTCTGTCACCTACTAGATGAAGAGCTTAGGCACACTGGATGAGCTCCGTCAGTACCTACATTAAAATATAAGAACAATGACTACCACTACTGATGATGGCGATGCTGCTGCTGCTGATGATGATGAAGATTATAGTTACCGCAAGATTTTTCTAAGTATTCATTTAAATAATTCATAGGAAGCACTTGAAACAGTGTTTGGCATCTAATACGCTTCGACAGGTATGTAGTTGTTATCACTGGCTTCATCATGACTGTCATTTTTATATTAGCTCCCTACCCCTAAACTCTTTGCTTTTTAACAAATTTCTTAAAGTAGCCAATCAAGTCCATACACAATGAAACTCACCATCGCCTACCAACACATTTTCCCCATATGGCCAAATAATCAGTTTCTACTCTAATTAAGCTGATCTTTTCATTATCCCATGAGCATTCCTTATGCCATCATGCTTTAATCATACTATTTACTGCAATAGCAATAATATTCTTTTTCAATCTTAAATTCTAAGTCCTATACGTTATTCAAAGGGACAGGGAAAGTCCACACTGTCATAGAATACTTTCCACAAATATTAGCTTTCAACGCTTTTCTCTCTGCTGCAGTCATAAATCCTTTAAGCCTGACTACACAATTTATCAAATTATTTTACATCCCTCACTAATTGCTTCATATGACTGCTCTTCTTTCCACAACTGGATGCAGCAGGTCATGTCATTTAGACTTATTGGCACACCTATTAGCTGTCAATGCTATAACTTTTCCATTGCCAGTGAAAGATGTTCCCGGCTAAGAGAAGTATCCACCAACTCCTTGCTGTTTTTAAATCAGTAATCCAAGCCCTGAGCTCGTAGCCAATACATAGGCCTCAATCTTCCCCATTATGAAATTCAGCATCTCCCCTGTACTGGAGACTTTTCATTCTTACTATTCCCAGGCAATGATATTCAAACAGTGCAATCTATATTTAAGTCAATAGGAAACCAAAAATGAGGACCACAGATCCAGAGACAAAGGAAATAGGGAGCTTTCAACAGTGTCCGAAATAGCAATTACATGAAAGTATTCAATTAAATAAATCTGAAACATAACAATACTGCAAATTCAAATGAATGTTCATGGAAGGACACAACATAAGAGCAGAAATAAACGGAACATAAAATCAAGAAATGGTTGAGAAGATGAAAAATAAAATATATCAGATGTATCCAGACTAATAGAAAAGTTCTGGAAAAAATTGCTCAAGGGGAAAAAGAAGGAATAAATATATCAAATGAACAATATTAAGAATAAAGATGGACATATAACCATTGAAAAAATTAAAAATAGTAAGGTAATACTATAACAACTCATGCTAATAAATATGAAAACTTAGATAAAAAGAATTTTCTATAAAACTAGACGCAAGAAGTAAAAATACTAATCATTGGTAAAAAATAAAAATTATAAAAACCACACACACACACACACACACACACACACACATCCATGCCAAACAGTTTTGCAGCAACTCAACTTTAAAGGAAATTCTGTAACATGTTATCCTTGCCTTATACAAATTACTATAAGGAAGAAAAAAAAAAGAGCAAAATCTTAGCATTTTTTTGATTCCTGTATAACTGATCGGCAAATTGGATAAAGTAAATGATAGTCTAATCTCATTTTGATCATGTATGGAAATTATATATATATGTATATATTATGTATAATTCATCACATCAAGGACTAAAAGAGATAAAGTATATAATGATCTCAATATACGTGGGAAAAACATTTGCTATGACTTAGCATTCATTCAAAATAATATATCTTAGTAAGGTGGGAAAAGAAGGGAATTCATTAACATGTTAAAGGGCATCTTCAAAAAATACACTGAATAGTGAAACATTATATGCATTCTCCTTAAAATGAGAGACAAAAATGGCCTCTGTTAATACTTACATTCAACAGTACAATAGAACAAGTAAACAACAGAAATATGAAGCAAAAGATAGCAATAAAGCAACAAATTAACAGAAATCCAGACACATGTATAGAATTACTCTATAAAATCAATAAAAGAGTGCAGCAGGGTTGCCTGACACAGATTGGTATATAAAAATCAAGAGGGTTGATATAAATTAGTAAAACCTAATTTAAATAATTAATTTACAGTGTCTTATTCTCAAAAACAAAATGTACAAATATAAGAAAACCAAGTATCATATGGAGAAATTTAAAATTATTCAGCACTTTCATGGAAAAAAAATCATATAGCTGACACAAGGACCTAACAGAGAAGAACTATATTTCTTATTAAGCTAGAAAGAGCTGTTATTATAAAAATGTCAAAATTAATCTATAAAAACTTCAAAAGACTTTTCCTAGAAACCGTCTTCATCTGAAAATTCATATAGATTGGCACAGTTAACAGTAGCAATTTTAAAAGAGAACAAGACAGGGAGAATTATCATACCCGAAATCACACCTAAAAAGCTATAATAGTTAGAAGTAAGGCAGAAAGGGTGAAGCAGGGATACAGATATAGATCAGGGACCAGAACAAAGGACTGCAGAGGCACTGGGGCTGATCCCGGTGATAGCTGACAGAGCTGGTATTACAGAAGAGGGCGACGAGCACAGGGAATTCATAAATAGCACCGAGAAGTTTGAGTCTCTAAACAAAAATGAAATTGCATTTACATCATGACACACGAAAGGAAACAACTAAAAAAATACCCACCTCAGTTAAAGAACTTAACATAAAATGCAAAACTTTTAAAATGTTAGGGAAAATAGGAAAGCATGTGTTTAAGAATTTGCATTAAAGAAGGATACTTAATAAAATTATCAAAAGCATGAAGTACAAAAGAGAAAATGGACAGACTACAACAGAGCTAAAAACATCTGTATGATAAAAGACATCATACATTAAAAGATAAATTACAGTCTGACTAGCAACAAAAAACTAGTATCCAGAATATAAAAAAAGACTCTCATTAATCAGTGATTAAATAAATAAAGCACACAAACTTAAAAACAAAGACCCCTTTGGGAAATGGACAAAGAATGAAGTCCCAATAGTTTATTTTTCCTTTTGTTTTCCTTGCTTCAGGAGACATACCTAGAAGAAAGCTGCTAAGGTCCAGGATTTATATGATTTCAGGTTTCACGTTTAGGTTTTTCATGTATTTTGAATGTATTTTTGCGTATGCTGTAAGAAAGTGGTCCAGTTTCATGCTTTTGCACGTGGCTGTCCAGTTATCCCGACATCATTTGCTATGATCCAGCGATTGCACTACTAAGTATTTACCCAAAAGGGAACAAAAACACTAATTCATCAAAAGGATACATGCAACCTGATGATTATAGCATTATCTACAATAGCCAAATTATGGAAATAGTCCAAGTGTCCATCAACTGATGAATAGATAAGGAATATGTGAGACATAAACACATATAGATAGATATCTAATACACTACGGAATATTACCCAGCCACAGAAAAGAAAGAAATTTTGCCATTTGCCATGACATGGATGGAGCTAGAGAGTATTATCCTAAGTGAAGTAAGTCAGTCGGAGGAAGACAAATACCATTCAGTTTCACCCACATGTGGATTTAAGAAATAAAACAAATGAGCAAAGGAAAGAAAAATAGAGAGAGGCAAACCAAGATATAAACTCTTAACTACAGAGAACAGCTAAGGTTACCAGATTGGGGGGGTGGGAACAGGTGATGGGGATTGAGTAGCACACTTGTGATGACCACTGCGTGACGTATGGAGGTGCTGAATGACTCTATTGTACACCTGAGACCAATATTACACTATATGTTAACTAACTGGAATTTAAATGAAAACAGGAAGGAAGGAAGGAAGGAAGGAAGGAAGGAAGGAAGGAAGGAAGGAAGGAAGGAAGGAAGGAAGGAAGGAGGGAGGGAGGGAGGGAGGGAGGGAGGGAAGGGGAGGGAGGGAGGGAGGGAGGGAATGGGCAAAGGATATACACAGAAAATTCAAAATATAAGAAATCCAAAGGGTGGTAAATACACAAAAGAAACTTAATTTTGCTAATAAAGAAATGCATATTAAAACAGAAAGATAGCATTTCATAGCCTTAACAAACCAGACAAAAAATTGGGGAGTTCAATAATATCAAGTACAGATAAGGACCTGAGGAAACATTCTAGCCTGGGTATTTACACAATCACATAGGGGGAGAAAAGGGCACGCTGTGGTAAACTTAAAGATTCATTTACTTGGAAACCAACACACAATTATCGAGTGCTTACTGTGCCAGGCACTTCTCTAAGGATGCAGATAATGCAGAGAACAAACCAAATAGAACTTTCACGGAGTTTACGTTCTAGGGGAAGAGACAGTTAATAAACAGCTTAATGTAACCGTGCCAAGTACCAATTATTGCCATGAAGAAAAATAAAGCAGGGTAAGGGTGCTGGAGAGTGCTGGAGGAGATGGGCTCTCAAATTTTATGTAAGATAATTATGGAAGATTCATGCAATAAATTGATATTGAGCAGAGACATGAAATTAAATGAAGAAGTAAGCCTTGTTGATAGTTGGGGAAGAGCATCCCAGGCAGAGAAATCAGAGTTGCCTTCTGAAATCTAAAATTCAGAAGATAAATTGGAGCTAGAGACCTAGGAACCCCAAGAAGCTAGTATAGATTAAAAATATATATTTTTATATTATATTAAACATGTTTTATATATTTTATAATATACACTTATGTTATTTATATATTTATTATCCATCATATTTATAATTATTATTTTATACTTTCTATTATAAAGTATAAAAATCAAATTACTTTAATGTATATTATAAATATATATAACTATGTAATTACATATATTACATAAACCGTAAATATATATTCATATATAGATTCTGAAGAATGGGTCCTGGGGTATTTCCACACTTAGAGTCTGAGAAAAGTAATTGAGCTCATCAAAAAGATGAGGGAGGAATGGCCAGTGAGCTGGTAATGAACCAAAAAAAAGGGGGGGGGGAGATTATGGCATCTAGAAAACAAAATGAAGAGGTGTTTCAAGGGGAGAATGATAATCACGATGAAATATGCTGGAGAAAGCAAGTCAACTAAGTTGAAGACTAAATGGGTTTTTCAATGTGGAGTTAATTTTTGACCTGATGAGAAAAATTTGGTCCAGGAGTAAAAGTGAAAGTATAATTAGTTTCAAAAGAGAAGGGAGCAAAGGAATTGAGATTTTTCACTAAGAGGCTGCAAAGACCGAAAGATGTCTGGCAAAGAAAACGTAAGGCAAAGGATTTTTATTGAGAACAAAATATGACATTTAATGCAGAGAAGAGTAATGGGGTAGAGAAGGAATGTGAATGCGTGTAGAGAGGGGGCGTGTGGAGCGGGGAGCAGGCTCCTTGGGGATGTGGGGAGGAGCCACCAGCCCTGGGCCACCCACTGCAGCAAGGCCCCAGAGCATCTGGGATCCACAGGAGAGGGTCCTATTTTGCAGGAGGGACAGCATCGATGTATTTTTTTTTTTTTCTAGTATCTCAGGGAAATAAATGCAGAGAGTGAGGAGGGTCGATAGAACGTGAGTACTAGCTGTCTGGAAGAAGGTAGACCGAGGGGAGAAACACAGATGCACACACCCAGCCATCACCCAGGAATTTCTCTAGCGGGTATACACACGGTGCAAAGCACTTGCACGGGATGCACCCTGACATATGGGGAGAGACATCATCTGCAACACCGTTTCTCATTCCTAATTCAAATTTCAATAGCTTCAAATAAACAAAAACTGCAAACAAACTTGGGTCCAAGAATGGGGGGGCCAAAATTGATTGATTTTGTTTCAAGTTTTTATTTAAATTACACTTAATTAACTGATAGTGTAATAATACTAGTTTCAGGAGTAGAATTTGGTGATTCATCACTTCCATATAACACCCAGTGCTCATCACAAGTGCCCTCCCTAAGCCTTTCACCCATGTAACCCGTCCTCCCACCATCCTCTCCTCCAGCAAACATCAATTTGTTCTCTATAGTTAGAAGTCTGCTGTATGATTTGCCTCTTTTTTCCCCCCTAAGTTCATCTGTGTCATTTTTGAAATTCCATATATGAGGGACTCCTGGGCGGCTCAGTTATTGGGTGTCTACCTTTGGCCCAGGGCGTGATCCTAGATTCCCAGGATCGAGTCCCACATCAGGCTCCCCAGAGGGAGCCTGCTTCTCCCTCTGCCTGTGTCTCTGTTTCTCTCTCTGTGTGTGTCTCTCATAAATAAATAAGTAAAATCTTAAAAAAAATTAAATTCCATATATGAGTGAAATCATATGGTCATTGTCTTTCTCTGACTTGTTTCACTTAGCGTAATGTACTCTAACTCCATCCATGTCATTGCAAATGGCAAGGTTTCATTTTTTTTTTTTACAGCTAAGTAATATTCCACTGTGTGTATATGTGTTTGTATTGCATCTTCTTTATCGATTCATCAGTCAAAAAGTTAAAACTAGGGGGCGCCTGGGTGGCACAGTGGTTAAGTGGCTGACTCTTGGTTTTGGCTAAGGTCATGACCTGAGGGTCCTCAGATCAAGCTCCACGTGGGGCTCCAGGCTCAGCGTTGAGTCTGGTTGAGACTCTCCCTCTCTTTCTGCCTCTTCCCACCACTTTCTCTCTCTCTCTCTCTCTCTCTCTCTCTCAAATAAATAAATCTTTAAAAATATATAGAACTACCCTATGATGCAGCAATTGCACTAGTAGGTATTTCCCCAAAGGATAAAAAAATACAAATTCCAAGGGACACATGGCCACCGATGTTTATAGCAGCCTTATCAGCAATCACTAAATTATGGGAAGAGCCCAAGTGTCCATCAACAGATGGGGGACAGATTTACAAACTGTGCTTTAGTCATATCGTATAGCAGTGAAGATAAAGGGTATAGATATCCAAGCATAAAAATATGGATGAGATAGAGTTATATATGTTTACTGAGATCCTGGGGAAGAGAGGAAGGGACATGTAAAGATAATAATAAAATGATGATATTTGGTAAATTTGGGTCTTGGGTACATGCACATCTTATTCTCTGTTTGAAAAATTTCTTGAGATTTTGATTAAATATAGAGGTCTCTGGGAAAATTGTTAATATGAAACACCTTATAATTAATCTCCATTTAGTTCAATCTTTTCTGTTTTATATAAATCTTGAATTCCTCTTATCTTATCTTAATGGTGAAAACCCCTTATTCCATGATTTATCTGTGGATCATTCTCGGAGTATTTTTGTGTTACCATTTTATTTATATAAAATGAATTTATCTGACAGAGGAAAAATGAAACAAATTGAATTGAATTAGCCAAGCGTTTAGAGTAACTCTTTAAACAATTCAGATCTTATGAGTAGTAATTTTCTTTTAAAAATAAGATTATTAATGAATATATTGTAATTCTCATTACAGTGCAAAGGTATTAGCAAAGCAAAGGTAACATTACATGGTAAAAATATTACTATTTTCTATTTCTGAACCAAATAAGAGCTGAAATGTCCCAAACCATTAATAGTGTTCAAAGAGTAAAATTAATTAAAAGAATTATAAGAAACACCATTTGTTTGTAAAACTCTAAATATTCTTTAATCTCAAAATCATTTGAGAACTTGAAAACAACAGGCTGTAAAGTAATTGCACAAAGATGTCAATATCATTTGTGGTTTTTGAATATCAGCCAACAAATGGTATCGTTGTCACTTATTGTAGAACAATTGTTCCTTGCTGGAGTTAAACTATCACAGCTGGAAACCCATACGAAATTTAGCTTATTAAGAAAAATACAACATGAATTAATATTAGTGAACAAGGCATATCCAACATGCTACATAAATAAGACTTTTAAAGACACTTGCATAATATTGTGCTGGCAAATGTCACAAATTAAATACTTAACAGAATCATTATGAATTAGGTTTTAGATATGCTCTGAATACAAAATGCTTCCCCAATTTCTGCCTAATATTTTAAAAGGACATGGTACTTCTTAAAGAGGCATTGCTGGATTAAACCGAATGCTGATAACTTAAGTAAATATGGTTTATTATGCAAACAACAACATACTGTGGTGTAATGATATTTTAGTGTCAGTAGGATATTTTGTCTGAAAATCAGAGTGCAATGTTAACCTCTGATACATTAAGTTGAATATGTTCTGAATAATCTAAATATTCACTTGTTCATCTAATAATCAAAAAGCCAAATATTCAAACACTTGAGAGTTACCTATAAACTAATTTATAAGCACAACATTTAGTTACACGATTAAAATCATTCTTTCAACCTAAGTTTTACTTTTATTATGTATATCAATATATATAATATTGAAGTGTATAAAGTATATACAGTACACATAAATTCTATTTTTTATTTGACTTATTGAAAGATAAAAGAAAATGAACAGGCAAATGACTCTTAAGGGAATACTATTTTTTCAAATATGTCTTTCCTTTATAATCCCTCTCTCAGATTCTGGCCTGTATTGTCTTTGAGAAATAAGTAAAGAGCTGTCTATCTGGTCTCCCTGCAATTTTCATTATCCTAGACTCTGAATGACTTCTTCATGATGAAATGCCCCAGTTGCCCCAAATCAGGTATTAACTCTAACATGACTTAAGTCTTTAATATCACCTTTCTTTCTAAGAAATTCTTCCTAATTCAAACTGGAATTTAAAATGTTCTTACAATTTTCCTACAACCCTTGTTTTTAATATCCATTTTTGTATTTATTTTGACATAGAGCACAGTCTGTCTTATTTTGAGAATGCAAATATAACAAATGTTTGTGATACCACCAGTAGTCAGGAGGGGAAACCCAGCACTTCGCTACATGACTCGACATTCAATATATGTCTTTTAAATTAGAGAACTAAGTAAATGTACTAACTGTTTAATGTTAATAGGAAACAATAGGAAAAAAAAAAAAGAAAGCAGTAAATAAGTATGGTTGCAACATTATTTGAAACAAAGAACAACTCTTGGTAAATATTTTTCCTGTTTTCTAGAAACCAATCCAGGTGGAGATGTCAGGAAGAAAATGGTTGTGTAAAACTACATGCAGATTTTTATTATTTTTATTATCCATCTACGGTGACTCTTTAGGGATTCCCAAATTCAAGATTCTCTTTTATAGATTTGCCCTAATATTCTCAAAATTTCTTAGTATCTTTTCTTAAATAATTTCATCCATTCAACCATTAAATTATAACCTTTAGTTACAAAAGGTACTTTTGGTATTTATATTAAAGTCATAAAACTGTAAGTCTAGCTATCCATGTGCAGACACCTCACTGACTCTATGTCAGGTGCAGCCCTATTTTAAGTGATACTTGGAGAAGTGTGAACTTCAGGAGAGTCCAGGCACTTGTGTATAGTTCTCATGTCACCAGCAAAAACGTGTTTGAAGGTTATAAAGAACTGATTTTAATAGTAATGGGAAAATGTCTCCACATACTTACTTTTAAAGAATAATTTTGGGGGGCGCCTGGGTGGCTCAGTTGTTTAAAGCGTACAACTCTTGGTTTTGGCTCAGGTTATGAGCTCAGGGTTGGGAGATCAAGCCCCGTGTTGGGCTCCACACTCAGCACACAGTCTGTTTAAGATTCTCTCTCTGCCTTTGTCCCTCTCTCCCCCATCTCTCTCTCTCTAAATAAAAAAAGAATAATTTTGAACTATTACATATCATCAATAGAACATTTATAAAGTAGACATTCTAGCAACATAAAATATCAATTATGAGCTTGGTAAGTCAAAAAAAGCTGGAATCTTCAGGTACTATTTCTAAACTGTCTACCAGTAGCTGATAAAAAGTAAGTAATTGCTGTTGTCTACAGTTGCTATAAAAAAAAAAAAGAGGATTTTTAGCAATAAGTTATCTGAAAAAAGTATAAAGAAATCAATTCAGTGAAAGCACAACAATAGAATGCATGACCATTTGCTCATGAGTATAGTACGTATCTGGAAGTACTTTTCAGAATGGGATGTAAAATATAATGCAGGAAAGAAACATGATATTGAATGTGATTTGAAATAATAATGGGCTATAAAAAAAATTATAGGTAAAAATGTCAGAGGGATATCAGAGAAAAATGAGAGATTGGATAAAAAGTTTTAAACTAGATATACAGATTTTTTTTCGCTAAAAAGAAGCATCTAAACATGTAATGATAATTTTCAAATGTAGGAAAGCTTCTATAAACCAAATATGCAGGACACCTGGGTGGCTCAGCGGTTGAGCATCTGCATTCCACTCAGGGTGTGACCCTAGGATCCAGGATCAAGTCCCACGTCAGGCTCCCCTCATGGAGCCTGCTTCTCCCTCTGTGTCTCTGCCTCTCTCTCTCAGTGTCTTTAATGAATAAATAAATAAAATCTTTAAAAAATTAACTAGATATGCTCAGTTGATTTTCAACTCCACTGGGAATTAAAGAACAACCATATTTTAAAAAAAAGACTACAAAATATATTCAAAGGAAGGAAAGTATTTCTTATCCATGAAAAAAAATATTTGGCATTAATCACCAAAGGAACATGTAGATTGTAGTTTAAAATGCAATTTAAATAAACTATGTATTTTTTGTGTTAAGAGTTTAAGTATTAAGCTGTCAGAAACTAGAAAAATACTCTCCAGTCAGACCTGCCACAATCAAACAGTTGTGTATGGACTCCTGTTTAGCCCATTTCCAAACTGGCACATTCTTTGATCTATTCATTTATTCATCCATTTAACCCAGCTATCTACTAAAATTGCTGCTCCCAAATCCTTCTCTACCATAGCTCACTGGTATCACTTTTAGAAAAAAGGCAATGACCTAAAAATTGCCAGATACTTACACACACACAAACACCACACACACACACACACACACACACACAAAAAAAAAGTACCAGAAAACCCTAGTATAGTATCTCATAGTCCTATGGGGTTATATATAGTAAAGACAAAGAAATGTAAGCCTAAATTTCAATAATATAGTCCCAAAATAATACTAGACAGAAACTTTTTATTTTGTAACTCCTTAGGCTAGTTAATTTCTAAATATTTCATGAGACTCTATTATTATTTAGATTTAAAAGAGTTGATACTTTTAGAAATGACTAACCTTAGGAAACATAGAAGACCTAAGGATAGACTACTTTTCAATTTAAAAATAATACACACGTCTATTGAAATGATCAAATGGTTCTCATAATTCCTTTTATTAGTGTGGCGTATCACGTGGGTTGAATTGAGATTATCAAAGCACTCTTGCGACCCAAGAATAAATCCTACTTGAACCATGTGAACATTTTAATACATGCTGAAAAAGCATTAGACAAAATGAAACATCATTCATGATAAAAACCCTCAGCAAAATAGGTTTAGAGGTAACACATCTCATCATAATAAAGGCCATACATGAAAAACACACAGCTAAGATCATCTTCAATGGGGAAAATCCGAGAGCTTTTCCTCTACAGTGAAGAGCAAGACAGGAATGTCCACCCTCACCACTTATATTCAACGTAATACTGGAAGTTCCAGCCACAGCAATCAGACAACAAAAAGAAATAACAGGCATCCAAATTAGTAAGGAAGAAGAAAAATTTTTACCCTTTGCAGATGACATGATACTCTATAGAAAACTCAAAAAGCTACAGCAAAAAAAAACTGCCAGAGGCATTTTACACAAATGCAGTAAAGTTGCAGGATACAAAATCAGCACACGAATATCTGTTGCATTTCTCTATACCAATAATGAAGCCACATTATGAAAAACTGAGGAATCAGTACCATTTACAACTGCATCCAAAACAATAAGATACCTAGGAATAAACCTAACCAAAGAGGTGAAAGACTTGTACTCTGAAAACTATGTAACACTGATGGAAGAATTTGAAGATGACATAAAGAAATGGAAAAACATTCCATACTCAGGGATGAGAGGGACAAATACTGTTAAAATGTCTATCCTGCCCAAAGCAATCCACACATTTAAGGCAATCTCTATCAAAATACCAACAGCATTTTCCACAGAGCTAGAACAAAGAAACCTAAAATTTGTAGAGAAGCACAAAAGACCCCAAACAGCCAAAGCAAACTTGAAAAACAAAAGCAAAGCTGAAAGCATCAGGCTATATAATAATATAAGTCCAGACTTCAGGCTATATTATAAAGCTGTAGTGATCAAAACAGTATGGTGCTGACACAAAAATAGACACAGAGATCACTAGAACAGAATAGAAAATCCAAAAATGAACCCACAACTATATGCTCAATTAATTTTCAAGTAAGTAGGAAAGAATATGAAATGGAAAGAAAAGACAGTCTCCTCAATAAGTGGTGTTGGGAAAACTGGCAGGCACATGCAGAAGAATGAAACTGGACCACTTCCTTACACTACACACAAAAATACATTCAAAATAGACTAAAGGTCTATCTGTGAGACCTGAGACCATAAAAATCCTGGAGGAGAACAGAGGCAGTAACTTCTTTGACACTGGCAACTCCTTCAAAAGCAAAAACAGACTGCTGGGACTTCATTAAAATATAAAGCTTCTACACAGTGAAGGAAACAATAAAAAAAAATAATAAAGGGCAATCCATGGAATGGGAGAAAATACTTAGAAATGACATATCTGATAAAGGGTTAGTATCCAAAATATATACAGAATTTATAAAACTCCACACCCCAAAAAATGAATAATCCAATTAAAAAATGAGCAGAAGACATATAGGCATTTTTGCAAAGAAGTCATACAGATGGCTAACAGACACACGAAGAGTTACACATTACACTGTTAGTGATGCGTCAGGCATCACTGATCCTCAGGGAAATACAAATCAAAACTGCAATGAGATATCACCTCACCCCCATCAGAATGGCTAAAATCAACAACACAAAAAACAAACATTGGCGAGGATGTGGAGAAAGGGGATCCTTCTTACGTTGTTGGTGGGAAGCAAGCTGGTGCAGCCACTCTGGAGAACAGTGTGGAGGTTCCTCAAAAAGTTAAAATAAAACTACCCTGCAATCCAGCAATCACACTACTAGGTATTTATCCAAAGAATACAAAACTAGTAATTAAAAAAACAAACAAACACGTATCCCAATGATTATAACAGCATTAAATACTAATAGCCAAATTATAGGACTAGCCCAAATGTCCACTGACGGGTGAGCAGATAAAGAAGACGTAGTGTATGTATACAACGGAATGTATTCAGTCATTAAAAAAAGAATAAAATCTTGCCATTTGCAACAACATGGAGCTAGAGAGATTATGCTAAGCAAAATAAGTCAGTCGGAGAAAGACAAACACCATACGACTTCACTCATATGTAGAACTTAAGAAACAAAACAAAGGAGCAAAGGGGGATAAAAGAGAGAAGGAAGCAAACCAAGAAGCAGACTAAACTACAGAGAACAAAGGGGTGGTTACCAGAGGGTGAGGGAGATGAAGGAGGGCACTGGCTGTGATGAGCACTGGGTGTTGTATGGAAGTCTTGAATCACTGCTTCGTACACCCGAAACTAATATTATACTGTAGGTTAGGTAAATGGAATTTAAACAAAAACTAAAAAAATAAATAAATAAATTCCACAGCTTATAAACAAAAATAAATAAAGATAGATCAAAATAAATTAATAAGTAAATATCTAAAGGGTAAAGTTATTTTATTCTTATTTTGAAAGGAGATTCCAGATTTTCAAACCTTCTTTCTAAAATACGTATACTGTCAAGTGACCTTTTTCTAAATGAAGTTTTAAAATGAAGTTAGGTGGGGTGCAACTATATCCACAGGGTATTTCCTTTAAACTGTATTCACAGGGTATTTTATGTAAACGTCCATAGTTTGTTGGTCTAATTCAGAAACTCTAGATTCAAACATGTGTTGGTATAAATGTTGTCTTGGGTGGTATAAACGCATCTCTGAAGACGGGTATTAAAAGAAGCCTCCATGGAAAATTATGGAAATTCAAAGCAAGAGGACTTGAGAGTTGGAGGTCAGTTCTCTGGACTTTGAGGCATACTTTCCACATGAACAAAATTCACTAGACATGACCATAAATAACTATGTCCTTCATGTTGGCTCAGGATTGTCTTTTTCTCTGAAACCTGGGATGCACTAGCTGCTTACCCATCCAGATAAAATGTTACTGGGCCTCCTCTTACGGCAGAAGCTTTATTTAGCAGTTGTGCCGAACATCTCATATGTTCTGACACCACTGACAAGGACAAAAGCATAGTATATTTTTTCATTAAGCGTCCATATGAGGAACTCTTCAAGGATGGGCTCACATAAGAGGTTGATGAGATTATTTACAGAGACGGGCCATCGCAGAGTTCAAGAACAATATTGAATAAAGCCACACTTCTCAAACTCCACTGGGCTATAAAACTGAATTTACCATCCTACTAGATCCATAATAAATAAAATGTGTATTATCAGTGAATATGAGCATAACTAATGTTTTGATTGTTGCAATTAATCCACAGTGGAAATGGATCGATTGAAACCTGCACGTCATTTTATCACTCAGATATACATAGAAAAGGGAAAAAAAGAAAAACTTCTTGTTGAGGGTATGGGGTTGATAACTGACTGACATTTTGTAATCTTCATTGTTGGATTCATTCCTATATGATATGACCGATCTACTGGAAGCAAAGGAAATTATTTTCCTGTACTGATATTTGCAGGATAAGGAAAATAATTGCTAGAGTAAGGTTTTCTCTCTCCCTTTCCACTATCCTGACTTCAGGGTGAGTTTACACGGAGAATGAAATGCCCGGATTAAAGTTTCATCAAACCACCTTCAGCTGTTCTCAAGAAAATAAATTAGCCTCTTCACATATTTCATGGAGAAATGTATTATTTCCCTCCTTGCTTCTCCTCCAGGAAGGCAGAAGGCATAACTTCAGTTTCGATGTTTGTGGGTAGCAGAGTATAATGGGGAGCAGGTGAGTACGAGGACTTGATAACATCTAGGAGCCAGTCTACAACCTCCAGAATCAGAGGTGTGCTCATCACCTGCCTCTCTGGTAAAACATAAGGACAGCTCTTGCCTCCAGCTTTTGATTTTTGCTTTCAGCGTGTGGCAAGGCGCAGGTGTCCCTAGAGAGTTTCAAAACTCAGAGACATGTCATCCAGGGAACCGAAGTAGCAAGCCATTTATCACTGAACAAACCCTTCTGACAGTGGTGGATCATAAGCGCAAAGAATCAGCCCGTTTCGACACACAGACCAGCAAATGCAATCTTGCCAGCATTCATTCAGCAAGCCCACATTGGAAATTCGTTGCTTAGAGTTTTCACTTAAGATACAGTTTTGTACCTTAAGCCAAATTAATAAAATACAGAGTTTTAATACCTGAGTAAAGGGGGAAAATAGCTATAAGGGAATATGTTGTGGTGTTCCACAGATCACACTTTGGGAAACGCTACCTTTGCAAGCTAAAACTTCCCAAGAGAGACGTGTAAAAATACACAATGCCCTTTTGCCTGGGAATATTTTTTTTCGTGTGTTTTTTTGTTTGTTTTTGTTTTTGTTTTGTTTTGTTTTTGGTGGGGTTTTTTTTTTGTTTTTTGGGTTTTTGGTGGGTTTTGTTTTTTGTTTTTTGTTTGTTTGTTTGTTTTTGTTTTTTTGCCTGGGAATCTATGAGGAAGCATCTAACACTCTCTAAGCAAACATCTACGTCACAAGTTCTGTTGCTACATTCCTAAACTTTAGCTTTTTTGCACGTGGCAGAAAGTTTCTACCTGTGGCTTTCCTTCACTCTTTTTATCACTAACCAGAACAAGAAACATTGACTATTGTCCTGGCCAGAAGTCTAGAAGAAGCAAACCACCCTAATACCTGGTGATGTAATACTACCCAACCCTACCCCTTCCCTTTAGGAGCCATTAAAGGCCCAGTTGACTTTCTTGTAGTTTAACACAGAGTAAATATAGAAGGGGAAAAAAAGCTAAGTGACTCTTACTTCCTTATTTCTAGGAGAAAATAAGTGGTGTTCTCTGGCAGCAGATTTCTCCCATACTCCAACCAGCACCATCGGGGCTTCAGTTGACAACAAGGTCATTGAAAAGAGACATTAAAATGAGCTGATGAAAAACATTTGGTCCCAAAGCTATAAAAATGTTTTCTCAAGCAGAAGTGGAAAATAGTGAAGGATTTGGCTTTTAAAGTAAACAAGAGTGGAATTAGGAACAAAAATGCCATAAAGGAGCCGATCAATGGCCGGTCAGGTTGTGGGCTGTCTCTGACAGAGGCATTAAGGGATGCTGAGAGGCGGGTATGCTCATTGTTTTCCATGACCTGCATCTCAGAGGTAAGGGCTATGCTCCGAGCACTCCTAACTTCTCCATCAGGTTTGTCTAAGGAATCACAGGATCTCAGAACAAGGGAGCATCACTTCATGTTCAAGGCAGGTAATTCATAACAAACAAAAGGAGTTTCACTCTGCATTATTTTTCAGGAAAAGTGTGAATAATTCAAACTAAAGAACTCTTAAAAAGGTAATGCGAGCCTTTAATAAAGCATAAATTTGTGTAATCGTACAGAGCCATATTCACTTCTCTTCTGCATCCCAAATGTTTAAGATAAAAAAAACAAAAATGTCTCAAAAATATACTGCTGTTAGGAATCCAAGACAAATAGAAATTAAATTTGCATCACCACCTTATCTCTGAGGGTTTTGAGAGTGGAATAAATTGCTGTTAACATTCCTTTAAACTATATGCATTTATTGTGTCCTCACTGTCTATAACGCACTGACCGAGGCAATAACTAGGATATGGCTAAGCCTTGCTTCAAAAAAGGACTAGGGAAATATATGCTAATAATGTCAAAATGTGAGTGCTCTACTAGAAATGAAATGAGTGCCTTTTCATGTTTTATGTTCCACATGTTCTCTAAACATAAATGGAAATTGAAGAATTACCATTCTAGCATAGCTGATGAAGGGCACAGAGAGAAGCATCACTGTACGAATCCCAATCCAACATTTACTAACTTTGAGATGCTGGATAAGTTACTACTGAAGTTTCCCCATCCATAAATTGGGGATGGAAAGAGCATCAGTATCCCGTGGTGGTTGTATGGATTAAATGACTTAATATACATAAAGAACTTCTAGAGAAGAGACACTATCTAGTGTCAGAGAGTGTTAGTTGAGGTTATTATTTCAGACATTAACACCTTTACGATGCTAATTTCCCCCCGACACTACCACCATACTCGTTACAAACTGGAAAAACCATGTTAGACATTAGACAGCACTTAAAACTCTTGCTTTTCCTCTTAACAAATGTGACCAAACTGCTATAATTTAGTCGTGAAGTTCCTGCTGTGACTGATGCCCTTCCAGAAGGAAAATGATGTGGCATTAAATGTCTGCACATTTCATCTTAAAATTGTAGGGCTGGAAAACAGTCTGGGGAATATGGAAGCAAAACACAGACATTCAGCTGCTTGATCATTGCCTATAGTACTCACAGGGGGATACATACCAAAAATTCCCTCCTGTAGGCCAGATATTTTTATGGCACTGAGCTAATTGCATCCTATTGTAAAATTACAGCAGAGAGGCAATGCACAACTGCACCAGTTGGTTTGCTTCTGGATGAGGTCCACTCTACAGAAGCCTAACCATGCCTCTCAGAGTCACCTAGGCCCACACAGCTCTTCTCCAGCTAGTGCACATCTTTGCTTAGAGTCTCTCAGCTCCAAGACAGTCTGGGCATAGCATGTTTCTGAGGACCCACAGGTTATTGGCTCAAAGGTAGAGGAGAGTAAGCCAAGAAGAGCTAAAGAGGGTAAAATAAGGATTGATGAGAAGGGGAGGACAATGAAAATAAAAATACCTCATCAAGGTAGACTCTTCAAGAACTATAATAATGATACCGGTTTTCTTAGGCAAGAAGTTGTATCTAAAGGTCACTTTAAAAAAGAGATTAAACAAATGGTCAGATGACAGGCAGACTTATTTGAGTAAATGTGTATAATCTTCTCTACTAGGAAAATCAAAATCTATTTGACTATGTGATCAGGCAATGAGAGAAGAGAATCTGGAGTTAGGTAAACTGGGCTGAAATTTTGGTTCTTCTACTTAGCTATGTAAGCTTGAGCCAAAAATAGTAAGTTCAGTAAGTAAAGTAAGTAAGTAAATAAATAAATAAATAAATAAATAAATAAATAAATAAATAACAAAGATTCTAGGTTGCAGCTTGATGTAATGTTTAAATGGAATGACATATGGCAAAACTCCTGGAATGTGGTGAACATTCAACACATAACTATTAACATAGAAAAAAAAAAAAGAAAGTATACTTAGTATTTAATTTTAAAATTAATATCCTTGCTTTATTTAATTCAAGGTTTTAGGATGGTAATAAAAGAGAACAGAGATGACAAAACAGTGCTTTGTTAATGGCTTCAATTTGCTACGTCAAGGTAAAGAAAATCTTAGATCAAACATCGAGCTCCGTTTCTACAAATGATGCCACTGTTTAAGGCAAAAAATGTTAGTCCCTGAAGCTAAGAAGCAGTAACTTGATGAGGAAACAAAGGATGGAAAAAGTAAGTGATCCTAAGCTTTGAGTCCATGTATTGACCAATAATTACAACTTTTCAATCTCTCTCCTGTCTCATAAACTTTCTTGCGCATTTCCCATCTGTCTCTCAGTGCCACACTGGAGAGTTTCTTCACTTCTATCTTCCTGTTTACAATTCTCTCTTCAGCTCCTTCTAATCTGTAATAAACCATCTACTTCATAGACTGTAATTTTTAATATAGTCATTACATTTGCATCTTTAGGAATCCTCATTGGTTGTGTGTAAAATCTGATTGCATTTTGCTTCTATTTCCAAGCCTCTTTTTGTCCTTCATGTTTATTAACATGCCATTTTATATTCTATGTCTAACATGCCCAATATTTTCATCATTTGCATGAATTATTCTGCTCTCAATTGTTTTAGCTATCTCGGGTTCACAAGACTTTTGTTCCTTGCATGATGAGTGATTTTTGACTGTGAGATGCTCTTTTTTTCTTGGGGATTGACCTCTGGAAATCTTTTGAGATGTGATGCAAAAACATGTATTTCTAGAAAGGATTTGTTTTAGCTTCGTCTGGCATCTGGGGACACCTCGAGTGCAGGAACAAGCATTTTAAATTAAAATCCTGTCTTGAGGTTCAAGTATACCAAGGTCATTTTCATTTGAGCTGCGATGCCATCATGCAAGTGTTTCCTGTGGTTGCAAATTTTCAGGGGAAAGTTTGGAACAGACAATTTCTCTGCAGCCCCATGAGGAGGGAGATGGGTTTATTTCTAGTTCACCTGTGTGCTAAGGGCATAGATCTTTAAGGTCCTGGCTTTGTGGGAGGCCTCTCATTAAACTTCTCACCTTAGGCTTATCTTCCTTTCCTATCTTTGTGAAACCTTGAAAAGTTTGCTCAAATTCTCCTGGTTGGAAAAATGCCCCCAAGACAAAAAGCCAGCTTCTGTATTTTTTTTTAATCTCTCTATTTTTTAAAGGTAAGAATATGTAGTATGGAATCATAGTCAAGCCTTCTAATATTGACATAAAGACAATTCGAAAAAGCTGTAAGACATTCTATTTTTAAAAATCAGAAAGACTAAAAACTTGACTCAGTGCTACTAGGAAATATGCAATAGCATGAATGATAAAGGATGTAGAAAACATGTAGTCTCTAGATAATTTTCTCAGTAGGTCATCAAATGGCCCTCAGCCTCCACTGAAAGAATCCATGAAAATATCTGTGAAAGTGTGCTCCCCAAAATATTTTCATTATTTCAAGGGAAATAGCGTATTTACCTTCAGAAAGCCGACATGGGCCAAACAGAGAGTTTTTGTTTGTTTCACTAGAATTATATCAGCCCAGCACAGGGACACAATTTGGCCAATTTGAAATAAAAACTCTGAGATTTATATGAGGCTTTGATAAACCAAGAGGCACATTGTTTAATATTTATAAGGTACAAATTTTTTAGTAATAAGATTAGATCATCTCTGGGTCCATATGTAAAGGAACAGAAATGAAAAGGGCCCCTAAGGGTAATTGGGATAATTGGGGAATAACTCTTTTGAACTTTGCAGGCCACATTGATAACTACAAAGGGCTATTAAAGGTCTGTGCACTACATAAACATACCATGTATGGTTGATTAAAAATGGGTGGTGGTTATGTTGAGCAAAAAGGTGTGAATCCCTCAGATGCTAAAACATAACCCATTCATGATTATTTTTCAGAAAAATTCAGTTGAGGTCAACTTCTTCCAACCTATTCCATTGTCATAAGTACACAAACAAAAATTACATTGTGAACGTTTTTGTTCTCTATTTTCTCCAAACATTCTTTTTGTGAAAAGGAAATTTTATTCCTGTTCTCCTTTTCCCTCTTCTGTACTTCTCATTTGTCAAAATGTCAACCTCTAATTCCAGTTGCCTTGCTTGTTTATCCTTTAAATCTTAATTTATTCCTAACTTTACTTGTCCTTTTCTAACCACCATAGAAGTCTGTTGCTATTCCAGAAAACCTATTCAAAACATTGCAGTCCTCAATGTGCCAGGGGAAAATGCATTGGCTGATTCCCAATTCTTTTTGGTTTTTATCTTCAATCACTATTTTTCCCTGAATATCTTGTATAAAACAATTTTGAGATTCACAGGCCTACTGACAAAATTGATCTTGTTCTGTTAACAGATGCCCATTCCTTTCTCAGATGCATTATAGCTGCCTCCTCGCCTAATGGAACTAAAATCACACATAGTCACACAATGAGCAACTTGCAGGAATGGAATACTCCTTGTATATTACCATATATACTAATTGAAATGGTACTTTTTATTCTTAATTTTGGCTATTAATGAAATCGGGCATGAGTGAACCATTGCAAAAGTCATTAGAATTAGTCTTTGGCATAAGCAAAACACTAAGAACAAGTGTAGCTGTGAAAGTATTTCAGAAAGCTGCAGAAACACAATCTTGCTATAGCCAAGTTCTGCAAGCTAAGACTTACACAAGCTCTGACTCTTAGCTTCTTGTGTGATTGTGTGATCACCACTCTGGCTTTCACAAAAAGAGAAAAAAAAAAAAGGTCAAAACCAACACTGTGCCTTCTTAAGCATTTCAGCAAAGTCAGGATGACAGAAACCGTGTCCAACAGAGGAATTCAAAAGTAGTATACCAAACCATTAGTTAATATCAGAACAATGAGACACAGAAGGGCTGAGGGTATGAGAATCCTTTCAATGGGATTAACCCATTCCTTACATGATGGAGTAACTTGCTACTTATTTCCACAAATGTGTACTATTTCTTTCAGGTGCACCACATACCTCTAAATCATAGATGGAACAGCTAGTGGGGAAGAAGTACAAGTGACTCAAAAGAAAAAAGTGAGCCGTTGTAAGTATTAAGAGTTGAGGAAGAAAAAAAGAGAAAGAAACCATTCAGAGGGTGATGATCAGTCAAACATATGTGCAAAAGAAAACTTGCCTCCATCAGCAAAATGCACAAATTAATAATTTACCAGTAAGTGGTAAAGGCATTTATCAGGAAAATGTCAATAAAATCATCTCCTCCCACCATGTACATTTTCTTTGCAAGAGCAAAAAGGTATTTCCTTTACCTGATGTCTTAAAATCGCCTCTGGCCTTGAAACATGGTAATTCAAGGCCAAGGACAAAGACAAGATTCATGGTAATAAAGGGCAGGAGTTGCTAAAGTGTGTTCTATCATGGACATTCTTTCCTTGATTTTTTACAGATGTTAACAGATGATTCAGAATGGATGGGAATCATCTCTATATTTTCCCATTTTTCCTAAGATGCAAATAGTTTGCTGCTTTTACCATTTATGTTTCTATAATCATAATCAAGAAATTGGGTGATCCACACATAAAGATGGGCATGCAAAATAAATTTCTTAGGTTATAAATTTTATATTACGTTATTTGACTATGATATATAATATGCAGTCAAGATCCAGGAGGAATTTTTTTAATGGCCCTCCTTCCATTTACTTTGCTAATTTGGGATCAGATTTTTAATTTTATTTTTAAATAATATCAAAGAATGCATATTTTCTAATCCTTGGTATCTCACACTGAAACGTTTCATTCCCTTTTATGTCAAGAAGTTCTTTCTTAAATGGAGCTGAAATTTCTTCCTGTAATTTAAGGCTATTTATCTTACTCTGACCTTGATGTTGACAGAGAAATAGTGAGCAGCCTTCCTATAATGACCGTTCATATATTAGAGCCAATTATTAAGTCACCTCTTTGCCCTCTCTCCTCGAGGCTGGACATATGTGAGTTCTTTAGCTTCTTCTGATAGGATTTATCTCCAATTGTTTCTAAATCAGTCTCTCTCTCTCTCTCTCCCTCTCTCTCTCTCTCTCTCCTTTTTATTTTTTTTATTTTTTTATTTTTTTTACTTTTTTTCTCTCTCTCTCTCTCTCCTTCTATCCCTCTCTCTGTCTCTCACTTTTCTGCTTAGTGTTTCTCAATTTCCTAAACTGTTCATATTTTCTTTATAAGATGATCATAGCCAGTGATTGTTACAGTCAGATTGCATAACCCTTATTTTTATGTGTATGCCAAGATATTATTTATTTAAAAATATGGTGTTTTTTTCATTCCAGAAAAATCCCTTACTTTAGTATATATAACCCAAACCATACTTCCTACTGAAACAGTGACAAAATAGGCAAGAACTTCAAGAAAGTATCCTGGCTGAGTGGAAGAACATGAGTTAGAAATAAGATGTGAAACCCAGGTCTGACACCTAAGAGCCTGAGAACACCATTAAACTCCCTGGGCCTCTGTTTACTCGTGAAAATTGAAAATTATCATACCCACCTTACAGGAGTGGGAATGTCGATGAGATTATTAAATAGATGTCCAGTGGCAAAACAGACCCTCGAAAAACAACTGAGACTATAATTTCTATTAGGAGTATATTGCCATCACATACCTGCCCAAAATCCTGTTGTCCAACTGTTTGGACAGAAGTAACTGCAGGTGCCCCAGTTAAACAACATATAAGGTACGCCGGATGCAGAGCAAGGCTGTACGTGCATACTGTACGGTGAAGTACGCAGAAATGTGTCCAAGAGGACAAAACAGTCCTCAGTGATATTCATTCAATGGTGTAGATGTAGGAGACTGTGAGTGAGAAAGCAAAGGCCTTGAAGAAGGACCTGTTTAGAAGAGTAAGGGCCGGAGAGTTGCAGAATAGGAGGTTGAGTGTGCCTCAGGCAGGAGTACGCAGAAACAGCAGGAGAAGAGCTGAGCTGACAGGAGAGGGGTCCCATGAGGTCTAGGGGTCCCATGAGGTCTAGGGCTCCGGGGTCAGGCCACAGGCCACAGAACCCATTAGGAAACAGAGTGATTGGACGACACTATCTTCCTTCCCCCTCTGGAATTCACATGGAATACATCGGAAGCTCATTAATCCTATTTCAAGTGCCAACTCTACATCTCAAGTCCTATAAACAGATGGGATCTTTCCCTCTGAAACACCATAATGTTTTTCTTATATCACTTTCCTGACATTGGCTTTCACTCAATTCAACAAACACCTAGTGAGTGCCTGCTCTGTGCGGGCAGTGTAATGAGTATTGGAAAACAATAAAAATACAGACATGGACTCTCTCCCTTTATGAAGCTCATATTCGATGGTGGAAAGTGGGAAAACCCGTATAATATGTTTAGAAGGTGATCGCCGCTCAAACAGCTCCGAACTCTTGGATCAGCCTAAGAGAAATGAGTAAAGAAAACAATGGGGGTGTCAGCTGATATTTTAAAATGGGTGGCCTCTCCGAGAAGTTGGCATTGAAGTAAAGACTTGAAGGAGAACACATTAGAAGCACGATGACATCGGGAGGACCAGCCTTCTCTGTCGAGCAACAGCCAGTTCAAATACCCTAGGGTGGGAGGGAGTTTAGTTGGATTCCAGGGAAAGCAAAAGAGCTGGTGCAGCAGGAGAACCATGAGCGAAGGGACAGGAATGAGAAAAAAATAAATATTGTAAAATACTCTGAAAGCAGAGACAAGATTTCCTGACAAATAGGATCAGAAAAAAAGAGGATCAAAGATGGCCGGGACTTAAGGTTGGCCATCCACTGAGATGGCCTTGAAATATATTAATTTGTGAAAAGGGTTGTAGATCTGACTTCAAATCCTTGGCCTGTTCACTTACTAGATGTCTGGCCCTGCAGAAATCACTTCATTTCTTAAGTTTCATTTTCCTCATCAGTAAAATGGGTTAAAAATGTCTACATTCCAAGTGTCCTATTAGGAATAAATGGGATAATACATGCAAAGCATTTCACAAAATGCCTTATAGATAGTAAGTGCCCGTTAAATGAGAGATGTGCTTTACTGTTACATTTAGCATAATTGCTGTTTTCATTTCATATGTTTTATGTCTACTACTGGGTTATATTATTGAAGGAAGTGACCACCTTATTTGTTTAGTTTTTCGTTTTTGCTTTTGTTTTCCTACTGAAATGACCTGCTGTTTGTAAAGTTGGTATGGGCTTTCTCTGTGTCCTAATCACAGCCTGGCTGAGATGATGGTGTGGATGGGAAACCTGTTATCAGAAAAGACAATAGATGTAAATGGTGTATTCCTTTTCGTATTCATTTCTAAAGATGATAGAAAATGTTCACATTTTCCTTGTTAGCCACACAAGTATTTTCATAAAATATATCAGCCTTGATATAAAAATTATTCAAAAGTGTTCTTGTTTTCAAAAGATCCTGTTTAAATTTGCTTAAGTCATTTGGCAATCTCTTCCTTTCTCAAGCTTGTTGCAATTTTCTTCAATTTGGCATCATATGTAAATTTAATGAGCATTCGCTCACTTTCATCATCCAGGTCATTGGGTCATTGATTCTTATTTCCCTTTGTGCTTTGAGAGCAAAGAGACTACCTCAATCCATCTTTTCCAGTCTATCTATGGACAGTACTCTTTCCTGTTTCCATTGTACTTTAGGATAAAAGCATTTTCATTTTCAATTACTATCAAAATGGAAAATTGTTATTTCACTGGAATGTAATTTTTTTAACAAACCATCTCCCACTTTTTTCTCTTCCCATTCTAAAAATGTATATATAATCGTAGGAGTTTATCTTTCTTTAAACCCTGGCCTTGAGACTATCAGTATTGAGCGTCACTCAGTATTTATTCAAAACCATTCAGTTCTTAAATTCAAATAGACAAAAATTAGTATTTGGCCTATTAGTTCCTAACCTTAATTTCTGTATAATACTTTATACCCTTATAATACATTTCTATATAAAAAAAAGTTATTTGAAGTGCAATGAAATTGCTATGCAGGAAGAATAATAAAAGAAAAAAACAGAAGTGGGAATAATTTGAATAATTATCAGGGGAATAATTACAAGACATGATAAGCCAATGAAACACTGATGCAGTGAGAGGTTGATTGTTGGCAGAGGTTAATGTTGTTTAGTAACAGAGATCTTCAGAGAATAGAGCACAGAAAAGTATTAGCAAAAAGTTTTTATTAAGTACCACATGCAATAATACAAAAAATAGGAAGTTCTATATGCTACAACTCTGGTCACTACAAACTTTTCTAAACGGTCTAGATCTATCATTATTTTAATCTCTTTCACACTTATAGAAATATTCTTTCTAGAAAACAATTTTAATTATGTTGGTCCCCTGCTTGAAACTCTTCATTGGCTCCTCTTGCCCTGCTCGATAAAGTTTAAACCTCTTAGAATTAAATGGAAGGTCCTCCAGTTCTTACCTGCTTTTCTTCTCAGCCTTCCTACTACCCCAAGCCCTCACTACTCTATAATCATGTGAATGAACTTGATGTTCCACTCAATCAAGGAACAATAGGGTCTTCTTTTTTTTTTTTTAAATAATAATAGGGTCTTCCTTTTCTAACCCTCTACAGAATGGCTCTTGTTTGCTTTTTTTTTCTTTCCTCTTCCCCTTGCAACTATATATTGTACATATTTCTATCGTTACACCTAAGAATCTGAGGTTGACCTCCATTACTTTTTTCTAGCTGGTTTTTTTTTTTTTTTTTTTTTTTTTTTTTTTTTCTGGAAACCCTCCCTCAGGTGATCCCAAGGGCCTATTAATTGTGTGGTCTATCTCTTATGCCAGAGGATGAGCTCATGACTCATGCTAGTTAGTCAGAATATCCATAGGAATTGTTTATCCTTTGAACATAGGGACTAGCCAGTAGTAATCTATTAACTAATCAGGAAAAAATCATAGCCCTTTGAGGAAACAGATATAGATTCTGTTGTGATAAAGGAAGTTTGCTCTTTCTATCTCATTAGGATCACAAAGTTGAAGTCTCTACCATCCTAATATCTTTGGAGCTACCTGTCTAAGAATAATCTAGAAATTAAGTCAGATAGAGGTAAAAAGCTAAGAGGCTAATAAAAGGTTTCTGATAACATCGTTAAAATATTTGGAGTCAACCATTACTAAAACTATACTACATCTCAGATTTGTTAGTTATTCAGTCAACAAATTCCTTCTTATTGCTTGAGATGGTTTAAATTATGCATCCACATTTAAAATGGATATATTGCTATTAATATTCAGTTACTGTACTTATTTATACACTGTCTCTCCTTTGGGTCTTGTTGTTATATCCCTAGTGCTTAGCATACACTGTCTAGGACATGAGCAGAGGCTTATCAAATTATTTTGAAATGAATTCTCCAGCCAAACTGGTTGATAAAATATGGTAGTGCTTAAGAACAATGGCTCTGGAACTTAAGTTCCAGAAAACATATCCTTAGGTTGACCATGACTCAATGTCCTCATCTTTAAAATGAGAATCATGATAATAACCATCCGATGAGGGGATTATGAGAATTCAATGAGTTAATAGATGTGAAGTTTGGCACAGTGCCTGGCACCAAGTAAGCATGCAACAGATGTTAGCAGTTGATCTTATTTATAGCTGTACAGTTATCTGTATTACTGCTACCTACAAAATTAAATTGATTATTGCATATTATTTACCTATTAACTTACCTGATAGAGTCTGAGAAAAGCCAAATTAGAGATCTGGACTAGGACATGAGATACATATCAAGGCCTGATACAAAGATTCTCAAAATGAAGTCCCTGAGATTTCAGCCAAACTGTTCTAGTCTTTATTTTTCCACATTTACATTTGAAGATTATTTTTCAGATATGCCAACAGCCTCCGGGCCACTATTTTTTCACTAATTTTTTAGATGTTTGATTTGGTACAATATGGGTGAATCTGAACAATGAGGGCTCATCAAGAAAGCATGACGAAAAAAAAAAAAAAAAAGAAAGCATGACGAACAAGAGACAGTTGTCTACTATTAACCAACTTGACCTAATTGGTATTCATAAAATATTCCAGCCAACAACAATGGAATACACATTCTTCTGAAGTACGTGTGGTACGTTTACCAGAAGATATAAATTCTGGGCCTTAAAATAAGCCTCAACTCTAAGAAAATTCAAGGCATATAGAATATGTTTTACTGACCACAATAGGATGAAATAAGAAATAAATGACAGAAAAAAATTCTGGAAAATCTTCAAAAAAGTTTCTGGAAAATCTTCAAATCTTCAAATATTCAAATCTTCAAGGGAAGTTAAATAACCCATTGAACAACTAATAAATAGGAAATTTAGAAAGTATCATACAGTGAATGAAAATGAAACCTCAATGTATCAAAACTGAGGGAGATCTTAGGCTGTACACTTAAGAGAAAATTTATGGAATAAACATCTGAATTAGAATAGAAGAAACTTCTCCAATTAATGAACTGAACTTGCACCTTAAGAAACCAGAAAAAAGAGTAACTTAAATCCAAAGTAAAATGAAGAAAATAGTGACTATTAGAGAGGAAATCTTTGATAGAGAAGAGTAAGAATCAATTAACCAAAGACTGGACTTTTTAAAATAAAATGTATAAACTTTGAGCTACACTAATCAGAACAATAAGGAAAATACAAAAATTAACAATATCTGGAGTTAAAGAGTAACATTATTAGCTGTTACTGGAGGCCAATAAATTAAACTTCTTAGATGAAATGAGCCAATTCCTAGAAACCTACAAACTACAAATCCTACTCAGTAGCATAAATAATTGGAATAACCTGCTAATATGATCAAACTTAAGTTACTAGTTAAAAATGTTCCCATGAAGGAATTCCAGGATGTATTGGTTAGATTGCTGTACTGGCAAATTCTCCCACATATCTAACAACAACAATAACAAAAGAATACAAATTCTACATAGATTCTCCAAGATAACTGAAAAGAAGGCAATAGTCTCTATGAAGATATCATTATAGTGATAACAAAACCAAAAAAAGATGTTACAAGAAAACAAAACTCCAGACTGATAACCTTCATGAACATAGATGAAAAATATCTAAATTATGAAATAATTCACTATTATGAAAATAAGGGACAGGTCACAGATTGGGAAAAACATTATTTGCATATCATATATCTGATAAAGAACCTGTATTCAGAGTATATGAAGGATCCTTAAAAATCCTAACAAGAAGGGTGACTGGGTGGCTCAGTATATTAAGCATCCAACTCTTGATTTTGGTTCAGGCCATGATCACAGGGTTGTGAGATCGAGCCCCTGCTCAGCAAGAAGGCTGCTTCTCCTTCCTTCCTCTTCCTCCCCACACCCTCCCTCCCCACTCATGCTCTCTTTCTCAAATAAATAAACAAAATCTTTTAAAAATTGTATCAAAAATTAAAATAACTGATTATACCATGTTTGTGTTAGAAAAGATGTGGAGAAAGTAGAAGATGGATACATGCTCAGTGGGAATATACCACCGTACAAAGGTACAGTTACACTGGAAAACGTGAAACATAATGATTCTGAGATACATTCATGTTTTAGCATATATGGATATAATACAATTTCTACCTTCTCCTGGGTATTTGGGTTGTTTCTAGTTTTTTACTGTTACAAATAAAGCTGCTATGAACATTTGTGTGCAGGTCTTTATATGTATATTTGCTTTTCTTTCTCTTGGGTAGGTACTTAGAAGTGGAATGTCCAGATGATATGATAGGCATGTTCAGTGGTTTAAGGCAGCTGAACATTTCAGGGTGTATACATAAGTCAGAACATATCAAATTGTACCTTTTAAACATGTACAGTTCGTTGTATTTTAATTATACCTCAGTATAGCTGTTAAAGTTTCTTTCTTATGAAGCCTTCTTTGAAAATCCAGTAGATCTCTCATCACTTGAAAATACACAGGTAGGACAATATTTTCATTGGTACTTAAAGCATAAAGATAGTATGATGTTAGCTATGGCTTGTCTATATATATAGACATATAGTCTATATATATGTGTGTGTGGGGTGAAAGTTAAAAGTCTACCCTTTAAGATCAGTAATGACAAGGATGCTCACTCTCACCATTTCTACTCAACACAGTACTGGAAATCCTACCCATAGCAACTGGGCAAGAACAAGAAATAAAAAGTATCTGAATCAGAAAGGAAGTAAAATCATCTTTCTGTGTAGATGATATGGTCTGATACAGAAAACCCTAAAGACTCTACCAAAAGTGCAACTAATACATTAATTCAGTAAAATTGCAAGATACAAATTCAAAATACAGAAATCAGTTGTGTTTCTACACATTAACAATGAATTATCTAAAAGAGAAATTTAAAAAGCAATCCCATTTACAGTAGCATCAAAGGCAATAAAATACTTAGGAATACATTTAACGAAAGAGATGAAAAGACTTCTTTACTGCTTTACTGGGACAATAAGACATTGATGAAAGAGACTGAAGAAAACTAATAAATGGAAAGATATCCCATGATCTTGGATTGGAAGAATAAATACTGTGAAAATGTCTATACTACCCAAAGCGATCTACAGATTCAATACAATCCCTATCAGAATTCCAATGGCATTTTTCACAGAAAAAAAAAAAAAAAAACATTCTAAGACCTCAAATAACCAAAACAATCCCTAGAAAGAAGAACAGGGCTGAAGGCATCTCACTTCCTGATTCAAGCTATCTTACAAAGCTATAGTGATCAAAATAGTATGGTACTGGCAAAACAAAAACAAAAACAAAAATGGTTACAAAGTACCAGTTGAAAGTATAGAGTCCAGATATTATTCAGCCATAAAAAAGAGAGAAATCCTGCCATTTGCAACCACATGGGTTAACCTGGAGGCATTATGCTAAGTAAAATAAACCAGAGAGAGAAAGATAAATACTATAAGGTATTACTTATTTGTGAAATCTTAAAACAAACAAACAAAAAGGCCAATTTCATAGGAACAGAAAATAGAATGGTAGTTGACAAGGGCTTGGGGAAGAAGGAAATGGGGTGATGTAATTGAAAGGGTATAAATTTTCAGTTATTTATAATAAGTTCCGTGATCTAATGTACAGCATGGCAACCATAGTTGGTAACATGATACTCTACACTCAAAAGTAGCTGAGAGTAGATCTTTGGCGTTCTCACCACGTATGCAAACATACAAAAGAATCAACTATGGGAGGTGATGGATATGCTCATAATCTTGATATTGGTAATCATTCCACAGTCTAATATATTTATATCAAATCCTCGCATTGTACACTTTAAATATTTACAACTATATTTGTTAATTATTGCTCAATCAAGTTAAAAAAAAAGATACATGGCTAGAGGCAAGAAAGCCAGTGTCCCTTATGATGGTGCTCCTGAGCAGGGTGGCGTAGTAGGCTCATTTCTCACATTTGTAAACTGGCAAGACTTTGCACTAAAATGTGGAAAGGGTAAAAAAATACTCATGGCATCTTCATTTTTTCCTATTGTTTTGATTCTCAACCTCCTCAAATAAATTTGAAATTGCTCAAATATATGGAATCTGGGATAGATGTTATTTATGTCTAAATACATCTATCATGTATTTAATCAAAATAATATTTTCTTGATAACTGTTCATGCTGAGGTAAAACCGGTATTTATAACTACTTTTAGAGAATTGGTGGAAGGTGGAAAATGCGTCTCCAAACTCATCTCAAGGTATCTTAATAATAGGTTCAAGTTTTCTAACTTCCAGCCTATCTCTATATGCCATGCAGAAGGGATGAATAATACTTTCTGCATTATATTTTAGGAATCAATACAGTTGAAGACACTGAATGTGCATCCAATTAAAAATAGCCAAATAAAATTAACAAGTCGGGAAACCACAGATGTTGGTGAGGATGCAGAGAAAGGGGAGCCCTCTTGCACTGTTGGTGGGAAGGCAGGCTGGTGTAGCCGCGCTGGAGAACAGTGTGGAGGGTCCTCAAGAAGGGAAAAACAGAGCTTCCCTATGACCCAGCAATTGCACTACTGGGGATTTATCCAAAGGATACAAACACAATGATCTGAAAAAAAAAAAAAAAAAAAACACAGTGATCTGATGGGGCACCTGCACCCCAGTGTTTATAGCAGCAACGTCCACAACAGCTAAATTATGGAAAGAGCCCAGATGTCCATCAAGAGATAAGTGGATAAAGAAGATGTGGTAATTATACACAATGGAATATTACTAAACCATCAAAGAGAATGAAATCTTGCCATTTGCAATGATAGGGATGGAACTAAAGGTTATTATGCTAAGTGAGATAAGTCAGTCAAAGAAAGACAAATACCATATGATTTCACTCATATGTAGAATTTAAGAAACAAAACAGAGGAGCATAGGGGAAGGGAAGGAAAAATAAAATAAGATGAAAATAGAGAGGGAGGCAAACCATAAGAGATGCTGTACTCTAAGAAACAAATTGAGGGTTGCTGGAGGAGAGGCTGTTGGGGGGATGGGATAAATGAGTGATGGGCACTAAGGAGGGCATTTGATGTAATGAGCACTGGGTGCTATATGCCACGGATGAATCACTAAACTCTGCCCCTGAAACTAATAATACAGTATGGGTTAACTCCATTAAATAAAGAATTTAAAAAGCATATAGGAAAAAAATATCACATATAAAAATTAATATATATTTTAAATGCTGATATTTTACATAAATATATTAACATATATTTTAAATATGGTTCTATACCTCCACTTATTTTTCTAAGTCCTCAAAAACCCTTTTATAATCAATGCAATGATCAGTGACTTGAAAAGGTATTTTCTAACACAATGTGTACCTTTACATATATTATAGCACATAATATTAACTAATAACCATTGAGATAGTCATTTGCTGAGTACAAAACCAAATACTCAAATTGGGGTACCAAGGAATCCTGATGAATCATTATTTGACCTCTAGGTGAAAAAGGAATATTTCCAGAAAAACATTAGCAACAGTTTTAAAAAACTTAAAACATTTGTAAATCAATAAAGTACATGGAAATCCCAATAAATGCAATTTAGTCTACACCAAATATGAACAGACTTTAGCACTATTTTAATAATTCCCAAGTAGCTATTGAATATTAAACAAAGAGATGTATATACTTATGCTAAATTAGAACGACTAAGGGATATAAACAGGAGGAAGAATCTTAATCCACATAACAATGGGAAAAAGTTCAGAGTGTGTCTTATTTCTGCGTCTAGTCATCAGTCCAAAATCTTTGTCAGTCAAAGTCTAGTCTTTAAAATTTCATTTTTCATGATTATTATCCAAGAAAGATGTTTAATTCTCTAAATGTTCCTTAAATAATGTTTATAAAATGCATATGTCACTGCCTACACCCATTTGCATCAGCCAACCAAAATAAGTTAAGTATTGAAGGGGCACTGATGACACATAATTTATCACCTTTTAGGTCAGCTCTCATTAATAATAATAAAAACTGACAATGACACAACACCATTTGTACAGCAATTTCATATCAAGGCTCCAAACATCTATTCATTAATACGTCCAACATTTCTATGCATTATTTGGCAAACATTCATCTCCAGCTTACTGATTTATAAAGCAAAGCCCTAACTCATAAAAATGACATGAAGCTAGTAAGTCTATGTTTTCTGACTCGGTCCATTTCTACCTGCCAGGAGGGAGAGAAGAATACATCTCGCGTGAAATAGTTTGGCTGCCTAGGGACAGTGAAATATCCAATTGGCACTTGGGTCTTATCTATTCCCACCTTTTTATAGGCGATCCAGTCAAACACCCTGTCAATATCTGTTGCCTGTAGCACCTCCTGTGATACTGGATGGGAACTGGCCAAGCCGTCCAGCAGCATTACTTCATGCAGGACATCCGTCAGAAACCTCTGTTTTTCCTGCAATACAGCAGATGGGGCAATATCATAGGTGGTTCATGGTTATGCAGAATGAGTTTGACAACGCGAACAGAATGCATGTTCCTTGATTGGTGATGTTCGGCAGCCCACGTCGGGAGACTGAACTCCAAAGAGAACCCAGTAAAAAAAAAAAAAAAAAAAAGCCTCTAAGTTACTCTAAAATGAGAGTGGTTGATTTGAGCACAACATGAAACAAAATCAATGGGCTACAATGGGCCTTAAATAGATTTAAAAACATCAGACTGTGCTCTAACAGTGGTTAAAGCAGATTCAGATGCTGGGCCATAAATGAAACAGACCGAGCTTGTTTGTGTGCACTACAGGACCAAGCCTACAATTCCAGTCCCAAATCACCTTTTTTAGTTAAGCTCAATATAGGAATAATAACTACATTTCCAGCTTCCAGTGTCATTTTGCTATTTATACCATTTATTTGTAGCACCATTGGAACAGCTCATTCTCTCTCGCTGATCCATCCACTTTTCCCTGCTTCCCCCCATGTTATTTTCTCTCTAAGATATATATATATACACACACACACACACACACACACATCATTTATTTTCTGAAAGAATTTCAGGAGACCACAACAAATAGCAAAAGGCAAAGTGATAAAGCTATAATATCTGGGGATATATATGTGAATTCAGGATAATGAACATAAGGAGGAGATCAACAGGTGTTACTAACCCATTAGCATCAGGTTGCGCAAACAAACAAAATCCTAAAACTTCTATTCTGTGTGATGTTTAGATCTTTGTATTTGCTCTGATAAAAGCTGGTTTGTTATGTCAGAAATGAACTGTAAAGAAAAAAGCACTTCTTTGTCATTTTAAGAAGCCTGCTTTAAAGAAACAGCTTGGGTTTTGGTAACAAAAATGCTGGCAGCTATTAGTCTTCCTGGCCTCCTGCCTTCACTGGGGGAGTAGGGCGAGAATAAAGAAGTTGCAAGAGATAACAGGGCTAAGTAGCCCCTAGGTAGTTGGGACCTGCGGAGCATCATTACAGAGATTAAAGACTGCAACTCTTAAATTGCTATAGCTAATTCTGAACTCACTCCCGGAGACTCCTAGTTTTGTGCCAGCAGATAAACAGCATGTTATTTCTGAGTGAGTTGTAATTTCAAGCTGAGAGTACACCAATCCTGTATTTGTACAAAAATGGACATGGAGAATAAATATGCTAAGAAAGGGATACTTAACTAGGCGTATATGTGCGTTCTTTAAACATGGCTTTCGAGAAGCGTCTTACTTCATCATTTGTCCCATGATTTAGTACGTATAATCAATAATTTAATTAGTTCTCCAGCCAACTATATGCTATAAGCCAACTATATGCTCTTGTGGACTATAGATCTAATCTCTTCAGTCCTTTTTTGGATGGAAGAGTGCGAGTTTCACACCATGGCCTGTACTCCATCACCCTGAACTGGGACCGGACTGGTCCCAGAGGTCTGCTCCATGGTAAGAAGTTCAAACTTACAATGACTTGACAAATATCACATAAATTAATAGTGTATTTCTTCTCAAGTTAAGTTCTCAATTCAAGACAAATCAAGGAGAGTGAAGTTGCATCTTGTGACTTAAAATTTTAAGAATAAAAAGACAGACAGATGGCCTAGATTGAGAGAGTGAGAGAAAATCGTGTATTTCCAAAATAAAATTTAAAAAATGTTGATGTTACTATTAAGCAGGCAAGCAATCTTGTTACTCATTCAACTTAAAAATGCACATTAAAACCATTTGATACTGAAATTAATAGGTGGGAACATGGAATGCATCATCACACTTCAACTTGACCAATGAACACTTTTATTGATAAGAAATTCCAATTGAAGATGTGGTTTTCATTCTGAACAAAATAGAATATTCAACTCTTTAAATAGTGACTGCCTGCTCCATTACGTAACTCAAATCTCTGGTTGAAACCACAGTGTAAAATGAGTTTAAAACGCTGTTTTTACGAATCCTAATTTTTAATATTTAGCACCGATAAATGTATACCGATCGATAGGAACATTTAGTGCACATATGTTGGTTTGCTAGCCGTGTGATTTTTTACATGATATAAAGTAAATGGCTAAGTAATTCCAAATGTGAAACTTAAGGTAAAAAATTTCTAAAATGAAACTCTCTTGTTTAAGGAAATATAAGTTATACATGGTGTGTTGCTTCACGCTTGTAGAGGAAAACAAAAACAAACCTTTGCCTCATCAGTAGAATTTCAAGAAAGTGGTTAAATTTAGTAATGTTGAGTCATTAGCAAAGACTCCTTTCTAAACGGTTGGAGAGAATGACATTGTGTAATTGAGGGGGGTATAAAGCATTAAAAGAGATTAAAAGAGAGGAGAAAAAAAGAAAAAGAAGAAGAAAGCAAAGCCTGGCCAAAGAACACTCACAAAACTCAGAAGAGAGAACACTTTAAATTAAGGAAGAAAAAAGAAAATTCTAGCCAGAGGCAAACCCAATTGCACAAAACTACAAAGAGTTTCCAGGAGGAAAGGTGCTAATATTTTATAAAAAACCTGTGTCACTATAAAATAAAAAGATGATCTTAGCTTGACAGTCACCTGCTGGGGCCCTCCCCCTTCGTCCTCCATGATAATAGTAACAGCAACAATTACAAAGTATTGATTAATTGCCTACTGTCAACCTGAGACCCTGAGAGTTTCAAAATAAAGTTAAAGAAATCCTGGCTCTGATGCGAGATAAGAGATCAAACAAAATGGTTGGATGCAGTGAACAAAATAATGCTTTTTCTCTTATGCGCTAGAAATGCCAAAGGAAATCTGAGGGGGGAAAAATACTGTAAAACGGAATTATTTATGCAAAGTTTAACGGGAGAAGTAGAATTTGTTCTGGCCCTTGAAGGAACTTTAAAGCTGCATGTGGGTCTGTGTGTCTCTCCCTGGGTAGGGAATAGCAAATTGAGCTAAAAAGTTAGCTTTTATTCTAGTTCAGATTTTAAGGCCACCACTTTAAGCTATCCTGTCACTTTCCAAAAGCAGCACAATAAGATAAAATGTGGGACTTAAATTTGTTCGAGTAAGTTCCACGTTAATAGTAAGAACAGCCCCTTCTGCTCTACTACAGACTTTCTTGGAGTTGTCGCCTATGTGTCTACGTTCCAACAGGTCAAATAATGGCGAATAGATGTTTCATATTGGACTGTTTCCAAAATACATTTGAATTTTCGGAGAAGAGTGAAAAGATTTTTCAGATGGGTAAAGAAAGTGTGGATAAACTCGGAGTTGAGAATATCACATGGGAAAAAAGAAAGCCTGCATTATTTTTTTCTCATTCATTCATTTAACAAATACGTACTAAACTCCCACTCTGTGCCAGAGATCATGCTGTGTCTGGGGGAGAAATACACGACAGAAACTTGGTTTCCGACCTTAAAGGACTTAAAAGTGCAAGAGAAAGACAAACAGCTCAGTGTATTATAATAGGATGGATGTTTTAAAACACACAGGATGAAATGATTGGTTAGTTCAGAAAAGGCTTCGCAGAGGAAGTGACATTAAAGTGGGTTGTTGAAGGATGACGGGTTACTTAGGAGAATGAGGGAAACAGCTTTTTGAAAAAGGACAAATAGGGATCCCTGGGTGGCTCAGCGGTGGAGTGCCTGCCTTCGGCCCAGGGCGTGATCCTGGAGACCTGGGATCAAGTCCTGCATTGGGCTCCTTGCATGGAGCCTGCTTCTCCCTCTGCCTGTGTCTCTCATGAATAAATAAATAAAATCTTAAAAAAAAAAGAAAAACAAAAAGGAAAAGGACAAATCCAAGCAGGTAAAATGGAGAAAAAATAAAATAAAAAAAGCTCATGTGTGTGACTCCTCAACCATCAGGTAGAAGGCTTTGGCCCTAATCAATGGGCAGCTGCACGTAGAATGACATAGTAAAAGTAGTGTCTTAGGGAAATGACTGACCTGTGGTGCCCAGGGTGGCCTGACGTATTGGGGGGGGGGACAGGGAGCGGCTACTGCACTCAGGGGGTCGAGGGACAACCTAGGGGACAGGTGCTGCTGCAGGGCCGGCGTTCCGTGGCAGCCTTGGAATGACAAACCGGCCAGCGCAGACACCTTGAGTCCCGGTCCCCTTGGCAGGTGATGGAGAGGAAGGATCAAGAGATGCCTCAATGGCATTTTGTAAAGGGTTGGGGGGGTATCTAGTGGAAGAAGAGGAGGAGCAGCAAAGGCCCGCACTGGAGGGCCAGCTATAAGGACCACTCCGGGACCTGGGGCAGGTAAGGGGACAGCAGACACCCAGAAAGCGAGACGCATTGGGAAAGCGGGAGCAAGGCCTGCATCTAGGGGGCCCACACCACACGCCCTCTGGCAGGAGGCTGCAGTTCATATGAAAGCAGAAGCAAGATCTCAGAATCTACTCTTTTTTTTATTATTATTTCTTTCTTTTCATTATTATTTCTTTTTATTATTATTTCTTATATTAGCGTTTCATAGACTGATAATTAGTGGCATCTGCAAAGGGAGGCCTTAAGCTCGCTTGCTGTGGCATTAGCTGCACTGGCAGGTTCCAGCTGCCAACTCAGGGCAGTCCCACCTGGATGTGTCCACCCTGAAGGGCCAGCAGCCACGGGCCAGGTGGGCACCAGGAAGACGGGGCACTACCAAAGGGCAAGGGTGTCAGCAAGTTCCTACGGGAAGTCCGAGTAACTCTAGCGAAGGGCCATACGAGGCGGACACTTTGACACCAGGAAGGAAAAAATATATTTTTCCCAGATTATAAAAAATTAATATACATATATATATTCCAGATAATAAAATATCAAAATATATAGTTCTATTTATATATAGATATATATTTATATAAATATAAATATAAATTATATATTATTTAATATAATATATAATATTATATATCATTTAATATATAAATAAATATTATATATTATTTAATATATTATGACTATAATATATTATTAAATATTATATATAAATATAATAATATAAATATATATTTATATATTAAATGATATATATTTATTTATATATTTATTGAATATATATTTATTATATATTAAATATATTTAATATATATTTATATATATATCAAAGCACAATCTGGATCGAGATCAAGGAAAGTCAGGTACATCAGCAGGATGAAGGTGACAGCCAAGGCTGAGTCAGTTCCAGCAGGCGGGGAGGTCCTCCCAGGAAGAACCAGAGCGGGGAATACAATCCTCGGGGCAGAGGAGGGTCCTATCACAGCAGCCACAGGACCTGATTTTCCAGGAGGATGAATATGGATGCAAAGGGCTCCTTGGTGTCCCCGGGAGATGAGACAGGCATGCTCCTGCGGAGTGGACGGCAGCGCCCGACACCACAAGTAGAATATCTGCCATTCACTAGCTGCGTGACCTTGCGCAAGTTACTCGGTATTTGTTAGACTTCGGCACCTTCATTTGTAAACAGATGTGGTTGCAAAGATTAAATAAGAGAATTTGTTCTACAAATATTTATTGAGCACCTGCTATATCCCAGATGGTATGTCTGGATCTGAAGATAAAAAGGATACGGAGACATGGATTCGACCTTCAAAGACTTTATGGTAGGAATGGGAGAGACACAGATGAACACAAATATTACAAAAACCACCTGCTGCGTGTCCAAGGGGAAGCAGGTCCAGTACACGGTGCGCCCGCATGAAGGCTGTGATGTCCTCCACCCGGGGAAGGCAGGAAAGGCCTCTAAGCTGACGGCCGGTGGTGAATCTTTAAGGATGAGTTGACTTTTCTAGATAGCTACAGCAGAAAACAGCATTTTGGACAGAAAGGGTATCTTGGAAAAGCACCGGAGATTTAACGGCTTGTTGGGGGGCTACAGAGTTCTGCATGACGGAATGCAGGGAATAAAATTGGGTGGATGCCCAGTGATCATCACAGAGAGGAGGACAGGAGCCAGGCCAGCAGGTTGGGAAGCTACAGTGGTGGGGTGACATCACTAGACCCGCATTTAGGGAGACTGTGAAGAGTGGAAGGCCGACTGCCGGGAGGGGCAACCAGAAACAAACGTGGGACAATGGCATGTAATTATGCACGAAGAACACACGGTATGGACATGACCCTGGCAATCTCAAGACGCCGTAGGAATTATTTCTGTAAAATCTAGTTCAACCTTGTGATGGTCAATGGTGATCCATAAGGTATGATTTATTTGGAAATCCAAGATGTATGAATTCATTGTAGATTTAGACACAAAGGCCGCATGGAATATGTAGGCAGGTCTGCAGATACATATGCAGATAGCCAAACAGACACAAATATTCCCTTTTTCCGTATTTTGATGTGTGTAAAGCAGTGTCTTATTCCAATACTTAATGTTCACAATAATATCCTGTTGGATATAGATAAAGGCACTTTTCTAATCCGTGGAATCAAATCACTAAGAATATTTGACAAAAAAAAAATTTGGACGATGCAATCTACTTCTAGACACGTTTACTGATTATTTTGTATACGTGACATCCTTTCAGAGGCTGAGGAATCTAATTCCTGACTCCAAGCAACTCCCACTACGATGAAGGAGACAGTTGAGCGTACAAATCATTAATGCCACCTGACGGGTTAAGTACTAGTAGCATAAATAAGTACTAGAAAGTAGAGACTAGAGAGAAAGTTATGAGATTAGAGAGAAATACTTTCAGCATCTGTGACCAAGTTGATTCAACCTCAATTGATCAATCAACATGAAGAAATAAGTATGTTATTGATGTTTTACCCCTCTGAAAATCTATCCAACCATGAAATACTTTTAAGATTTCATCAGTTCAGCAAAATACCACATAAAGCTTTACCAATCTGAGCCCCTTTCTCCATAAGCAAGAGCGAGGGCTAGAGCTTTATTTACATGGTTTGGGTTTTCATTTTTTTTTTTTTCAGTCTTGTTCTCTGTGACTTATTCAAACCACAGCAAAGGGTAAAGCAGGGGAATATGATCAAGAATTTAAAAAAGAAAAGCAAATATATTGAAAAATATTAATCAGGTTTTATTTATGTGATTTGGTATCTCCGCAACTTCACAATTACCATCTTTGTAAACAAATAACACAATGCCATATTTGTAAAACCTAGAAATTATTTGGATTCTGAGTTTCCTAAAATACTAAAAGAATTTGATCTGAAATTTTATATTGTCCACCTACATTTTTTTTAAGATTTTATTTATTCATGAGAGATACAGAGAGAGAGAGAGAGGCAGAGACATAGGCAGAGGGAGAAGCAGGCTCCATGCAGGGAGCCTGACATGGGACTCGATCCCGGGTCTCCAGGATCAGTCCCCGGGCTGAAGCAGCGCTAAACCTCTGAGCCACCAGGGCTGCCCTGTCCACCTACTTTTACTAAGTTCTAAAATGTCCAAAGATATTTCAAACTTTACTCAGTGGGAAGTTAGCTAAATGTACTTGTGAAATATCACATCATTATTTAGCTGATTAATTTACATTTTAGAGACAGCTAAATCATAGGGATAGATGAAATAAAACTCAAGAGCTAGTGAAAATAAATGTTGCTTCCCTACAGCCATGTATCTTAAAAATTAACATTTTCAAATCTCATGTTTAGGATACACATGCCCAAGATGTTAATAATCATTTTCTTGTGCAGGTTGTTAAAGCAATCCACTTACATTAAAATCAAACCTGAAAAAAAAATAAAAATAAAAATAAAATCAAACCTGTGTAAACACACAGACACAGGGGCCAGTGAAGAATAATTTTTAAAATAATCACCATTAGCGCTATACTGAAAAATTCCACTTCTGTATTTGTTTACATAACCTTTAACGGAAAATGATACATGAACACAATAATCCAGGAAGATCTCTATTGATAGAACACTATTCTGGGGTTTCACACAAGCTTTAAAATAAGTAACTAAAATAATTTCTATATGTTCTTATTTAACTATCAGCCACATTTTATCCCCTGCCAATACACAAATATTCTAAGACGCCTTATTCAATGCATAAAGCAAAAAAGCAATTATATTTCTATAGGCCCATCTTACATGACTTTATAAGCCTTTTACAACCCCAAATAAGCCCCCGCACAGGTTTCTATTTCCATGAACTGCTATATTCTCAAACGTGACTAACACAAAGAAAATGGGTTAAATCGTCTCTCCCGTGACCACATCCTTTGGCTGCCTTACGTTTTGTTTGTAACATCCAAGTTGAATGTCTCATGTCTCAAAATATTACCCAAAATGTGGCACGGCAGAGGGAGAGTGCTAAGATAAAACACACAATGGCCTGCATCACATACAACGGAATTATGAGCCTCCCACAGACTTACTCAAGAACCTCCGAAGGAGAGCAGTATTGATAGGCCATGAGTTAGCATCACTTAGTCATTCCTGTTTCCATTAATTATGATAATCCTGGGTCTTATGGAATGATCATGAATGTGCTTCAAATAATGTCAATCACAGTAGTAATTATGAACAGGTTGTCTAATTACGTAGCTCATTCTGATTCTAGCAGCCCAAAAAATCACTGTGAATAATAACCATATGCCATACGCTTTCATATAACCCTCTTAAGATGTTCCTATCGTTTAGTTTCCCTTCACTTTTTAGGATGCCTGGACACCTTTCCTTTGGTTTTCCTTCGAACACTTTATCTGATGCAGTTTCATTTATTTTATTTTATTTTATTTTATTTTATTTTATTTTATTTTATTTTATATATTATTTTATTTTATTTTATTTATTTTATTATTTTTAGTTGCATATATTTTAAATCTCAATATCCTGGATGGCTTCCTTTAAATCTCAGTATCCTCTTGAATTCAGTGAATGAGCTCCTAATGTAGGTACAGAAACGGTTATAATCTTTCATACATGATCTACTCACCTTCATTTCATAATTTCTCGTTAACTTTTAACTGGACTTTTATTATTGAACACCTCATAGATGCTCTACTTCGGGTTGAATTCTGAGAAGTGAGGGCAAGATAAAGCCTTTAATCTGAGGTGCATACTTCCTATCCTTTGCTGGTAAACAAATTCCCGCTCGTCCACACGTTACTTCAGGATCCTTTCCATAGATTTTAAGCTTCTGACAGAGAACAGCTCCATCTTTTTGAATAAAAATATCCTATCTCTACTTTGGCAGTAAGAGTCTTCTTCTCTATTTCTATAATTATTTTTTTTGACAAGCTGAGAAGACATTTCAATGAAATCAGATCTGCCAATCTCCTTTGATGGCCTCACACTTGTTTCTCCATCACAAGGACCCTCTAATATTTTGCAGATACATTAATAATAAGCTAATCAAGGCACTATAATATTTGATTGATAAAATGCAATTCAGAATGTCTTTAAATGCGCACTGACTAATCATCTTCAACAGAACCCATTTCTGTTTAAATTCTTTTTCTTTTTTCTTTTTTTAAATTTTTTTAATTCTATATTTTTATAAATTTATTTTGTATTGGTGTTCAATTTGCCAACATATAGAATAACACTCAGTGCTCATCCCGTCAAGTGCCCCCCTCAGTGCCCGTCACCCAATCACCCCCACCCCCCGCCGACCTCTCCTTCTACCACCCCTAGTTCCTTTCCCAGAGTTAGGAGTCTCTCGTGTTCTGTCTCCCTTTTTGATATTTCCCACTCATTTTTTCTCCTTTTCCCTTTATTCCTTTTAAATTCTAATGGAAACTTTCTTACACCACTCAGTCTGGAAGAACTCCAAAGATAAGCTAATCAGCACACTGAAGTTATTAACATGGATACCAAGTGGCTAATTATTTTATGTTATTTTAATTTGTGAAATAAATAATAATTCAAATGACCTTAATTCTGTAATAAAGTTCTTATTAAGTTGATGAATGAAATTTATCAGCACACTTTTTGTACTTTAATTTCAATATTTAATGCTATAAATTGGTCAGTTCATCAGATAACCTAGCCTGATAAAGCTTAACATTGTTGGGACACCTAGATGGCTCACTGAGTTAAGCATCCAACTCTTGGTTTCGGCTCAGGTCATGATCTGAGGGTCGTGAGATCAAATCCCACATCAGTCTCCACGCTCAGCAGAGTCTACTCAAGATTTTCTCTCCCTCTCCCATTATGACCCTCTTCTTGCTCTCTCTAAAAGAAATAAATCTCTAAAAAATAACTCTTTAGATTTGTTGCCATATCATAGAAGTCTGTATTTTCAAAGAAAATAAAAAGTATTATTATTTTTTCAAATTTGAAAGACTTAAGCCCATAACGATTCCAGAACTTATACAGTAGTCGTGGCCCAGAGAGTTAACCAATGCAAAAAGGAAATTCCATATTTATTCCCGGACCTCAAAGTAAGCTACTATAATAGTCATACATCGATTATAATGTTAATAGAGAAAATTTTCACTATTCAGGATACAAAATTTGGACTAGAAATTCATTTATAATGTGCCAAAATATTAAAGTACTGGCATTGTAGCATCATTCAGGAATGTAATAAATATACTCAAAAGCATTTTGTGAAGACACTTATTAATTTTTATGGTATTATTATTAATAATTACTAGTGATACTATTGTGATCTTCATTTTAAAGAAAGTTCACTGGCTTGCTCAAGGCCTCCTAAGACCTAGGAATTGAACCTGAACAGTTTCGCTCTAGAGTCCATGCTCTTAGCCACTGCATCATGTTGGTCAGAATTAGGAGAAATAATAGAACAACTGCTTTGTATGTATCTCATTGGAAATCATTCTCAAACTCACCTAAGACCCAAAGGACATAAAATGCTGCTTCTGGTATAACCAGAGAGATTAGTTATAGGCACTCTATTTCACAGAGAATTAATATATGTAAAAGTAACAACAATATTGGTGACAATGATAGTAAAAACATTTTTTTTTGATTCTTGAAACTAACCTGCGACAAAACAGCATGGGAATTTCATACATATTTTCAATATGAAGAAATAAGACCACACAACTGTAAGTGTCAAGAGTCAAAAATTTAATCCATGGAATAGATTAAAAAAAAAATAAAAGGGGGAGCCAAATCTCATTCTAGGAAACTGTAGAATAGCATTACTCTGATGAAAATAATTTAACTAAACTGGTAAAAAAGATCTGTGAAGATTTGAGAGTCACACTTACCAGTGCATTCCCCATCTCTGGCAGAGAAACTAGCAAAAAAAAAAAAAAATGGGTATGCAATAAATGTTTGTTAAAGAGTGAAAAACGAGCCAATATAGATTAATCACTGGAAATATTTTGTAAATTAAAGGCCCAAAAATGCCAACAAAATGCTTAGCAACAAACAGAAAAATGTTATTTTGTTGTGAGAAGCCAAATTATTTTCAGGCCTGGGAAGTGATACGGCTTGTCAGCTCTCAAAAGAAGCCAACAATTCCAACAAAGGCTCTTTATTGTCTTAAACTTAAGGCAAAGGCTTTATTTAGAGAGATCTTATTTTTTTAGTTTTTATTTTTAATCTTCAATAGTGTAGTATGTTTAAGATTCTTCAAACTGGACCAATAACAGTGGGTAGTTAGAGAATATAATTAATGACAAATCTGCTCTGAAGGAGCAATTGATCTAATCTTTAATCAGATAATTTGATAAATAAGTAATATTTAAATAAAGATATCCCATCATACCACCACCACTACTACCACTACAACCAAGAAAAGAGAACTTCTTTTTTTAGATTTTTATTTATTTATTCATTCACAAGAGACACACAGAGAGAGGCAGAGACACAGGCAGAGGGAGAAGCAGGCTCCGTGCAGGGAGCCCGACGTGAGAGTCGATCCCAGAACCCCGGGGTCACGCCCTGAGCCAAAGGCAGATGCTCAACCACTGAGCCACCCAGGTGCCCCAAGAGAACTCCTCTTTATAAAATACCAAGCAAATTTGTGAAGCTTACAGAGAGAACAGGACTCAAAAGCAGAACTTAGCTGATTGAGCAAAAATATACTCAAAATCTAAGTGAAAAGGAATGGCTATTGCAACCAGATAAATTTGATTAAATATTAGAGAACATGTTTGAACTATGTAATATAAACATAATAACTGGTGGCTAAGTGTTCTTATTGTTCCCTCATTTGACTAATCTTCTGAGGCTAACTGTGCTAAATTTTATTTTCCAAATGTATCTATGAACATGAACAGTCTGATTGAGGTTATGGATCTGGGTTTCTGAGCTATTCCATAAACAAAGCAACATCTGATAGAGGCGTGATTGGTCAACTAAGAGCTAAAAAAAAAACAACCCTACATTTATCCACACCTACTAACTAAAATCACTACACCAAAGATGTAATACAGTGTATACAAGAAACCGATATATTAGCAGACCCGTGCTTCTAATACCACGAGATTTGTTCCATAGAAGTCAGCAAAACAAAGGCCTTGTTTCAAGTGCTTGATAATTCTTTCAATTAATTAACAAACAGAACAAGTGAAACGTAAGACTGAATGTAATGGCAAACAAGTAGCAGCAATCCATCAAAGTCGTTTATATAAAATTATTGAGCTGGTACAGTGCTAACAGCACTCAAGAAAGGCATCACTGGACCAGATCTGGAGAGAAGAAAGTACCATGATTAAAGGAATTAATTGGGGGATCCCTGGGTAGCTCAGCAGTTTAGCGCCTGCCTTAGGCCCTGGGCGTGATCCTGGAAACCTGGGATCAAGTCCCACGTCGGGCTCCCTGCATGGAGCCTGCTTCTACTCCTCCAGTGTCTCTGCCTCTCTCTCTCTCTCTCTCTGGGTCTATCATAAAATAAATAAATAAATCTTAAGAAAAAAAAAAGATTCTAAAAAAAAAAGTAATTAATTGGGGACAGGTGTATCTCGAGTAGGTAAAGAAAGCATTCCTGTGTATATTAGATTTTAAAGACAAATATGACAGAAATATGGTCTAGTTCATCGATCCGAGGGAGAGGTGAAGAACCGAAGACACAAGGGTCTCACGTAAGGGCCTTTCCTAACTTTGTGACTGTAGGTCCACAGACGTTACTCAACTCAACACCAGAACATGCTCTACCCCAAATCATCTTTTTTGGAACCATGGTTGCGGAATCAGGACCGTCTGAGGGTAGACCACATGGTGGTCTGGCCATGGCCACACTCTCTAGACTCTCAGGAAAAACGGTAACAAAGATGTCTACACTCTCCAGACGCTCCACAGAACGCCTTGGTCTATGTCACAGAGAACTAGTGAAGGCACAACGTTGAAGGCTACACGGTAAAGGCCACCAAAGTCTTCGGCATTACAAGCCTTCATGGTACAGTTGAGCCAAAAAATCTTCAACGACCTCAAACGACCTTATTACCCTTCATTGTTTTGTTTTTGTCCTTTTACATTGTTTTATTCATATCACTTGACCTCACTACTTCCATTTCTCACTTTCCTGTCTAGAAACATCTGAACAGTGTTAAAGTAACCTTGATGAAAAGAGGAGGGGGGAAAAAGTCCCATAAAGTGTTATGGACTGAGACAGCTACTCTTTTCTTAGAAATGAGTTGTGTTCTAATGTCTCTGGACACATACAGCTGTCTGGCTAAGGATGATTAATAATTAGGAAATTAATAAATTAGCTTTCGGTTGCCCTCCTAGTCCACAAGCCTTCACTTCTGGTCACGTTTGCGTTAAAGGCTTTGGAAAGCAAATTAAAGGCTGACGGTTATCACATGTGACCAATACACGTATTGTAGGGAGATAAGAATCTTTAAGAGTGGTGGTGAGAGGTACAGATTAACAGGGGCATAATCTGCTCTCATACATAATGTATGTCTATGAATAATGATGTGTAACAGAAGATTTCATCATTTTGGCATAAATTTTTGGCATTACCAATTTTTTGGTTTATCCAGTGCTGCCTGACAAGTTTTAGCAAGTGGAAGTATTTTGCCTACAAACTGCTCTTCCACGAAAAGGGAAAGAAATGGGTTGATTTTCCCTGCACTATTTTGAGGTATGAAAAAGGATGCCCTGGTGTTATTGTTAGGGTCCAGGTTCAGAAGCATTTTCTTCTTAGAAAGTGTCTAATCCTGTCAATTTATCAGTTGCTTTTGAAATTCCTATGGAAATGCAGAAAGACCTTGACACCCCACAAACCTGAACATGGTCTTTGGAAGAAATACTTTATTCCAAAGGGAATGCTCATTTGTCTTTTATCTCTAAGTTTCAAATACACAAAACCTGAAACGCTTAGTGTCTTTCTGAACAAAATGACTTTGCTTTAAAGAAAATTCATGCTTTAAGAACATACATGAGATTTCCACTTGCAGTTTTGTTTTAAATTTTAAAAATTCACACGGGAGAAAACATGAGGTAATGTGACTACAAAAATCTCCCAGATACGTACCTGAATATATAGAAGGATATGTGAATATATATGGAAACCAAGGAATTATGTTTGTTTTTCTTCCTTTCCTAAAGATATCTTCTTTAATAAAAGTTGATCTTTTATTAGAAGCCGTAAATGAAGCTGAGTCACATTTTCTGAAACTTAACACACCTTAACAAGCTCTTCAAAAGCTCCCACTTCCCAAACAATTGGGAAGCCAAAGTCTTGAGTCTTATAAAAGAACAAGTGTAAATAACACAAGTCTGAATGCATTATCTGTTCTTCATGTGTAGTTTTATCCTCAAAAACTGCATTTGTGCCATAAAACATCTAAAGCCGTCACTGTATTGAAACAATTAGCAACTGATGGCTCAGCCCTTTTTATCCCTTCTGTGAAGCGACACCCTTAGTAGGGCTACCGGCCCATCATTAACATAGTTTGTAAAAAGCCCAGAATTGGCCCTAGAATGAGAGAAAATGGAGACACAGCTTGCTAGGGTAGTGGCCTTAGCGAGAGCTCCTGCCAGGTGTCAGCATGATAGGTGCACATCCGGCCTTCACCGTTAGCCTGCTAGATGCTCTGCACCACTCTTCCACCACCACTGGTGAGAGTCCAAGTCTCTGGCCCCTTCTTAACATGGACATCCTCTGCGGGCGAGCAGTTTATACAGCCTGAGTGTTAGCGTGACCCTCAGTGCACGGGGCACACACACGACAACTCCTCCCACGTGTACTCAGAGTTCAGCTATGGAAACGAGACCCTTTCCTTCAGGGGCACCTGCTACTGTCCTCCCTACAGCCCTTACCAACCTGTGCACTTCGCTTCTTGGTTACAAGCCTCTTTTCTACCCATACCTCACACTGCTCTGATCACTAATGCTAAGGAAAAAGCTACCCTTTCCCCCAGAAGAGATGGTTACCACTCCCCAGTCCCACTCAAATGAGAAAAAATATATATATACATATATATATTCTATTCTTTAAAATAAAAAAAATCTATGTTTTCAGCAGAGAACTTGCTTGCAGAAAGGGGGTGGGGAGAGTAAAAGGAAAGCAGGAGAAGAGGTCCATTTTGAAGGCTGTGGTCCCCCAAGAGACCCAGGTAGGCATTCCTTCCACCTTCCTTCTTGTCTTTCAATGTCAGTGTCACTGTTAAGCTACTGAACGGGATCAAAAAGACCATCACCCTCTGGAACTAGCTTTAAGAAGTCTTTAAGTATTTCACATTCAATATGTGTTAGTCACTTGGAAAAAGAAAAAAATATATATATATTATTGACCAAGTTGAAAACAATTGGATCATCTAATTTACTGACTTTTCAAGAGTAGAAAGACTATATAATGTGGATTTTGATCATGATACATAAACAGAACTACATGGGAAATCATGAATATATATATATAACATGTAATATACTTATATATTATAATTATATTATATATTTATTATATATAATAAATATATATTATGTAATATGTTTATAATTATATATTATAATTATATATTTATTATATATAATAAATATATATATTCTCTTCCAGGGAACAGAGTGAGATTTAATACAATTGCCATCAATATTATACTGTAACTTGACCCACCCAATAACATCATCACTATATGTATATATCTATTTATTTATTTTTATTTATAATATATAAATATATAAATATTTATATTTATAAGTAAATTTGTATATTATATATAAATATATATTTATGTTTATTTATATTTATTATATAATATTTATATATATTTGGTATTTACGGACTTCAAATATATATATATATATATATATATATTTGGTATTCAGTATTTATAAAGTCAGATTCAAAAATAAATATTTAATTTCCAAACGATCTATCTGTGACCAAATAGCCCTATTGGGCAAATATATTTTGATATTAATGAAGTATAGGCAATAGTATCAATATACCAACCTTTGTTGAAACATCTATTAACTGATGGTGAGAACCACGCCAAAGCATTTTTCCCTACAGACATTAAATCAAGGATGGACTTGAGAGATGAACAAGTAAAATATTAACCAAAACCGAGATGTGTCCTCTCTACCTTTCCACTCCCCCCTCTGAATAGTAAATCGTGTATATTATTGTTCGGGATGCTGAAGCAGGTGTATCTTTACATTGGAAGTGAAAGAAACATTGAACTCGATAGATTCCATTTCAGTTCATCAGTGATTTTCTCAACTTCTTTTTGAGTGAAAATAATTTTAAAGCAAAGATAATTTTATTGCAATGCCTGTTAACTTCAGCAGGCAATTTTTGTTGCAGCACATTAAAATGATACTCCGTTTAATGGGAGAATTCATTTTTACTAGTTAAGTCCTATCCATGATGGAGACAATTGAGAATGATTTTTCAAGGTTTTGAGCAATACACTTTAAGGTATCTTAAGTATCTAGCATAATGAAGTTTAGTTGCATGATTCTCCATTAATAGTTATCTTTACGCCCAGGTATGTGTCCTCATAAAAATTTAGGGAGAATTCCCAGTCTGCAGACTTTATCAGCATACAAAGTGATTGCTCTGTGAAGCTCCAGAGAATCCCAATTCATTTAACAAAAGAACATACACTCGTGCTTAATAATTCTCATTAGAGCAGCACAAAGCTGCATTCAGGACACTGGAGGAGATGCCTCCGACATAGATACAAACTATAATGAAAATGTGTGCAATATGCATGGGAGATGCGATTTTGCCTGCATCAGCACCAGGTCCGTAAAATAAGGAATTCCTCAGACTAGCATTTTACCGTGCATCTTTCTCCTGCACTGAAACTCCTTTAAAATTAAAATTATCAAGAATTACTGAAGAGTACTGTTATGTTGAATGAGTCTTCCTTTTTTTTTTTCCTTCCCTTCCAGGAACACAGTGAGATTTAATACGACTGTCATCGATATCATACTGTAACTTGACCCAGCCAATAACGTTGTCACTAACAGCCAACTTTGATGAAATAGCATCAAGCAAAAAGGCTACGTGCCCCTGAAATGTATCCTTAGCCCTGAGCTGAAGAAGTTGCTTCTGATGATCCTGACACTTCTCTTTGATTAATGAAACACTATATAAGGCTTATGTTCCTATAGAATAATCCACTTTGCCAGTATAGATAAGAATTGATTTGATGAGACCAAGCCTAGTTACAGAGATTATAAAAATTATTTTGTAATCTTTAGATAATTGTTATAAATCCAGGGTGTCAAAACAGGTGACTGGGCTTGGAAATGTTAGGGCATCTATACATAAAATCAATGCACCTTTCTAATGGAGCATTTATTTTCCAGGTACATGATGCCTACGCACATTTGTATAGCGGCTCATACATTTCAAAGACCTTGCAAGTTATTTTATCTTCACAAAAACTCTGCGAACTTGGTAAGTCAGGACAATTGCTCCCATTTTTCAAGTGATAAGAAGGAACCAAAGAGGTGAAACAGCTTTCCTGGAATCTGAATTTCTTCTTTCCAATCCATTCCCCTGACCTTACCTCACACTACTCATAAAGGCTCCTCTCTATAAGATGGGAAGCTCCATTAGTTTGTTGGGAACAAAACTATCATAACAGTTTTTACTCCACATAGTGTTTCTAATATAAAAACTGATTACTTCTGTATCAGAAACTGGCTCTGAACACACACACACACACACACACACACACACACACACACACACACACAAAATCTAAGATTTTACTCTCTGAAGCAGACCAAGCACATATACTGGCCCAAATCAGAACAAGAACTTCCTTAACAACATTATGCAATTCTGGGCTTTTTTTATTGCTATTCCACTGAAAGTAGATTGTCAGAGCAATCACCCTAGCAAATTGAAATGGTATTTTAGCGTTTGAGACTCAGTGTCTAAAAATGATAAAAGCAGTGTTTTTGAGATTAGAGACAAAAGAGGTCAGCTTTCCTGAAATTCCTTACTCCTGACACAGGCCTGACTTCTGATTTTTCTATTTTAGGCTAAGCTCTAGCGAAGCCCAAGCCTTGTGCTCCTAGGTAAGCTTTTGTGCATATCACAATAGTATGAGTTACTGCTGACACAGCTGTCACTCTTGTTCTTTCTAGTATTTCTTCCACTCTTGCTGATGCCATTATGAAAAATAGTGCTGGCACAGCCTTAAAGTCACTTAATATCCTCTAATCTGTGGGACTAACTTATTCTTAAAATTTTGTTTGCAAAGAAGATATTAGTGATATTCGTGGGAGCAACTTGTTTACAGTTTCTTCTCATAGGTTTTTCGACTTTCGTATACTGAGGTCCTCTACAAACTAAATAAGGCTAATAAAAATCAAAAGCAATCAAAGATCAGAAAGTATAATCTTTACAATCTGAGCATAAAGAGACATCATAAGACGTGTACCTCCTCGCTACTGCCTAATTAATTGTAATGGGGTTTATTCTTTCATTTATTAGTTTAATAAGGTGAGCCTTCTATACCACTGTACTTATGCCATCATTAATTCCCATTTCTTAATTATAAGATATGGATTTATTGGAAATAAAACCCTGTATCTTACCACCCCAAGGTCTTTAGACTTCTAGCTCATGGTCCGTATTCTATTAAGAACAAAGTCCCAGGTGCATTATTTATTCTTTATGTTCATTTTCAATACATCTTGTAACTATGTTCTCCAGGAGGCCTACATTTATAAGTTACCTGATAAAAATGATGAAAGAATATAAAAAAATTACTCAGAGACAAAATCCAGTATAAGGACATCGAAACCTGGGATATGTTGCCATCCTAAAGCTATCAAAAGCTGTCAGTTTTCAGCCCACGTATAATTCTGTTGATTACTTCTTAATCCAAGATGTATTTTTCATAATGATGAATAGGAGGGATTTTACGATAGCTGAATGAACTTAAAAAAAAAAAAAAAGCTTACCTATATGAGTAGTGTGTCATTCATAATAAGGTCATTTTTTTAATATTGAAACATAATGAAATTATAAATCAGCAATAATCCACAGCATAATGAAAATTAAATGAAAATTTTAAACAGAGTTGCTTGAAAGTCACCTAAAAATCAAAAGATATTTTGAGGGAATTGGGGGAGTATATTCAATATCCTTAAACACTTGTTTTAAAATTTCACTTTTGTTAAAAGAATACTTTAAATAATTAATATCATATGGTATTGGTGATTGACTTTTCTTCCAAGTTCTTTAAAGGTATTTTCAATCATTTTCCATGCCATGATAAAACAGTTCAAGTAAGATATTTAAAATTGTGTTATATATACATACATAACTAGATACAGAAGGCTAAGCAAAATTATCTCATTATTTAGAGAAGTGAACCATGTCGCTTTTATAAAATAAGGATAAAGCTGCATGAATATAATTAAAACCTATCAAAATATTACAATTGTCACGTCTCCTCTATGCGATATGTATGATCACATTTTTTACTCAGCAGAAGTTCATTGAATTTATGGTAAAGAAGTTATATCATGACTTACAGACACCTTCTCGTTTCACCTTGGTTTAAGTCCTCAAATCATGCTCATAATTCTGACAGATAATTAGATAATCACTATTAATAATTCAAACATCAAAAAAGAGCAGTGTAAAGTAAATACATGTTACTGTCTATGCGAGAGCACAGGTGAAATATGAGCTTCTGGAAGTTGAGAAATGTGAATTCTTTGCAACTGAATTTAAAATTCAAGTTCCAAAACAACATACGCCTTGGGTTTCATTTAATAACATAGTTTCTAAGTGATGAATAGAAAAATATAAGATGAAAAACTTATATTAAAAGACACATAAAAACCACACCTTCCCTCTACTTTTTCTTTGAGAATGTTCTAGAAATATCACTGCTTAAGGGACAACAAATCCGACTTCAGGTTCAGACATGCAGATATGTTCTTAGAGTATAGGTATATAACGCTTCATGAAGTTAATGACATCTTAGTAAGTAATTTAATCCTAAAGTACATCTACCACCATCATATATTTTATAAATAAGCAAATATTTTAGGTAATTTGTAGTCACAATGAAGAAATATTAAGGTTACATTTCTCTAAATGTTGAAATACTCTAGACACTTAAAACATTTCTTACTAATTACTGTTACCTTTGCAATTTTAAAGAATTTTCCTTCGTTATCAAATGCAACAATCTAAAATGTTTCTATTAAGAAAAGCTGTAACATTTTCAAATCAATTTATAGTCAATCAAACTCTATTCGGTTCTAATAAAATAAAACAGAACTCTTTCGGAATATTTCAAATTTCAGTTAAATTTAAATTTTGGTTACCTTTTCCTTATTGGACATGGGATTTTTTCTTAAAGGTTTTATCTATTTATTCCTGAGAGACCCAGAGAGAGAGGCAGAGACACAGGCAGAGGGAGAAGCAGGCTCCATGCAGGGAGCCCGATGCAGGACTCAATCCCAGGACCCTGGGGTCACGACCTGAGCCGAAGGCAGATGCTCAACCGCTGAGCCCGCCAGGTGTCCCTGGACATGGGATTTTCCAGACAGTATTTTCAGTCACCTTTGGTGATAATATAAGCTCTGTAATACCAGAGCAACCTTTCACTAGGAATTCCAAACCAAAAATGTATACCTACCATGTTCCAGCCAGGGTAGAGATAGTCCGTGCCAACAAATTCAAAGTAGTGAGCAAAACCTTCCTTTAGCCACACGTCTTCCCACCATACAGGGGTCACGAGGTCACCAAACCACTGCAATTGAAAAAAGAATGGGCATCAGATAAAATCAAAGTCATCCCAGAATTATTTTATCTAAAGTTAAAGGTATTAAACGATGACTATCAAAACTGGAATTCATTCCTCAGCAGATTTTGTGACCTTAAAACGTATTGTGGCAAGACTATTGGTTTATTGATTTATTCAACTACTTGGGAGACACTACTTTTTTTGGTTTTGTTTGTTTTCATAAATGCATTTAGGGAAGAACAAAAATATAATGATCAAGAAATACAAAAAGAATATTTAACCTGGAGAAGACAAGACTCAGGAGAAAAAAAAATGATGACAGCTATTTTCAAATATTTGAAGGCCTAGTGTGCAGAAGAGGAAAAGACTTGTGTCTTGTGGCCCTACAAGGAATAAACAAGGGCTAATGGATGGAAATCAGAGTTGGTAGATGTCTGCTGAATATACAGGAGGCAGAATGAGATGGCCGAAGATGGAAAATACAGCCTTACGTGGTAAGCTACTTTGGAGCATTGCCTTGCAACAGTGCAGACAGCTCAGAGAAAACATTGGCTGATTGAAGGAACTGAGGGCTTTCATGATGCTCCACCCTTGAGTCTCCATGATATTCTGATAATAAAGGGTTAGGTTAAAAAAAAAAATCCCTAGGGACGCCTGGGGGGCTCAGTGGTTGAGCATCTGCCTTCGGCCCAGGGCGTGATCCTGGAGACCAGGAATCGAGTCCCAAGTCAGGCTCCCTGCATGGAGCCTGCTTCTCCCTCTGCCTGTCTCTCTGCCTCTCTCTGATTCTCATGAATCTTCAAAAAAAATCTCTAAATTCCTTCATGAAAAATAATGCTGTCATATTTTTTTTTGAGAGAGAGGAAAAAAAAAAAAAGCTAGTGGGGGTGGGGGATGAGAGGGAGAGAGTAAATCTTAAGCAGGCTCCGGGCCCAGCATGGAGCTGCACATGCAACTCAATCTCAACACCCTAAGGTCATGACCTGAACCAAAACCAAGGGTCCAATGCTTAAACAACTGAGCCACCCGGGTGCCCCAATAATGTTGGCAGGTTTAATTGGTGTTTTAATTAGATCGTGATGCACCACTCTGAAATCCTTCTTTAGTTCAGCAAAAAGTTAAAGAAAATCTTTTTCTTTTTATTAAAAATAAAAACAAAAACATTATATGCCTGGAGTGTTCCTAAAGACCTTGGATGTGATAATGAAAATTAGAATATGTCTCTCTGGGATGCCTAGGTGGCTCAGTAGTTTAGTGCTGCCTTCACCCCAGGGCATGACCCCGGAGTCCCAAGATCAAGTCCCACATTGGGCTCCTGCATGGAGCTGCTTCTCCTTCTGCCTGTGTATGTCTCTCTCTCTCTGGGTCTCTCATGAATAAATAAATAAAATCTAAAAAAAAAAGAAAAGAAAAGAAAGAAAAGAAGAAAGGAAAGGAAAGGAAAGGAAAGGAAAGGAAAGGAAAGGAAAGGAAAGGAAAGGAAAGGAAAGGAAAAGAAGAAAAGGAAAAAAAGAAAAGAAAAGAAAAGAAAGAAAAGAAAAGAAAAGAAAAGAAAAGAAAAGAAAAGAAAAGAAAAGAAAAGAAAAGAAAAGAAAAAGAAAATAAGAAAATGTCCCTTTTCATTGTGGAGCCAAGGAGGATGAGATGAGATACAAAATTAAAAAAAAAAAAAAAACATATAAGCAAATGAATGACACAATTTCAGATCCTGATAAAATGTGTCATTTATTTTCAGGTTTTTTTTTTCTTTTTTTACTAGAATCAAGATTGAAATTAGCATTGCAAAGTCTGTGTAATGGGGGAGGAGCCACCTTAGATCCTCAAAGCAAGAATGCTCCGTCCCAGCCAGTGACATCAGAGCCGAGACTTCAATGCTAAGAAGGAGGCAGTCATGAGAAAGCCTTGGGAAGGAGGTTCCAGGCAGATGTAGGCAACACTGAGCGTGAAGCCCCGGGTGGGAATGAGACATTTAAGGGACGGACGGAGAGGCAGGCGGCGTGGGCTCAGGCCCAGCCCAGGAGCCCCGTGGAGCGGGCCCTGGCGCCCGAAGCCTCGCCGCAGTCACCAGTGCCGCCTGCCCAAGGGGCTCCCTAACTGAACCACGAGGAAGACAGGAGTCTGGGTGGGTGACCAGCAAGCGGCTGATGTCTAAAAAAAATTGTTATTTTTTTTAAGATTGTATTTATTTATTCATGAGAGAGACAGAGAGAGAGAGGCAGAGACCCAGGCAGAGGGAGGAGCAGGCTCCATGCAGGGAGCCCGATGCAGGACTCGATCCCGGAACCCCGGGGCCAAGCCTTGGGCCGAAGGCAGGTGCTCCACTGCTGGGCCACCCGGGCTGCCCAGTAATGGTTATTCTTAATCAAAAACGCATGCTTCTTCCTTAAGCGGAAAGACCGTCTTCCAAACGGTGACCACACACGCAGGTGGGAGACAGGGCCGTGGAGGCGATCGTTTGGGAGCAGAGGGGGAGCTGTGGTCCCCCAGACTCTGGCCCGCCGTCGCAGGGGGGCGAACACGAGAGTAACACACGCCCACGAGCCGTGAGAGCAGCGCCAGGAGCCAACACATCAGCATGAGTGGACAAGACGCTGGGGCCTCTGACGTGCCAGAGGGGAGCTCACCCTCCAGGAATCGCCAGGTGTCCCGGGAAAGCTGTGGCCAGCACAGTGGGGGGACCCTTCGCGGCCCGGCGCTGAGGACGTGGCCCACCTGGCCGGCTGGCAGGTACAGGTACAGGAGGCAGCCGTGTGGCCCAGGGCCAACCCATCATTAAACCTCTGCTGGTGCGTTAGCAGTCGGCAGTTCACGTGCTTTCACCAGCAGGATTTTCACACGGTTCCTTCCTGGAGTTTTTCTGGCTTTTTTAAAAAAAGGCTTTGGGTTCATACAACAAATGAAAGCCAGACAGTCTCATAAAGAGATTTCCAGTGTCTTCACTTGAAACTACGTGGCTAAACCAGGACAAGGTTCGGCTGTCTATGAGCATGAACATTGATTTTCAGTGGTCTTTCTTTTTCCTTTTTTTTTTTTTTTTACTAGAATGAAGTTTCAAATAAGCATTGCAAAGTCTCCGTGATACCTTCCACTCGTTGTAAGAAAATGCATCAAAATCAAAATGAAATTAATTTTATCTCTGCTTCACTACAAAGTTGGCTAATTTACATAAGAATTTCTAAACATGCCAAACCAAAAATATATATATATTTATAAATATATATATATAAAATAAAAATATATTTATAAATAAATAAATAAATAAATAAATATATATATATATATATATATATATATATATATATATATCAATCATTTGAGAACAAAGAGTCTATGGCTGAGTTAGGGAAAGACTTCCTAAGTGTCTATGTGATGGGAAAAAGGGAATAACAAATTGATTTCAGCCAAAGCAAATTTTGACACGTACACAAAACTCCGCTGCGTCTTGCAGCAGCGCAATACATCACTGCCATCACTGCACTTACCATATACACACACCAATAATCACAAGAAAATAAAGCAAGGCTGACACGGAATCGTGACTGGGCAGGGTCTCCAAAGAGGCTGCTGGGTGGCAGTGCCATCTCACTCCTCAACGGAGCTGAGTGACAGGTGTTTATTCAATATCATCAGCGTGTTTGCTTTTGTCTGTGCTGTCCTCTGAGAAAAAAGGACGTACCATCCAGAAGGAACTACACAGTGCTCTCCAGATAATTAAAACTTAATTGGGAGGATACTAATTTAGGTCCCAATCTAAATATCCGAACTCATTCTGCATTCTCAACAGTGCGCAATTATACTTACACCTGATTCTTTTTTCTCATACCTGGTGACATATCTCATGAACAATGACCATGGTGACATCCAGTAAATAAGAAATAGATGAAACACTGGGATCCAGCAGTATTCTTTGCTCCACAAAAATACTTAGTCCCCAGTTCTCCATAGCAGCGTACGGATGCTTAGGCACAGCTAAAAGATCTAGAAATAGAATAAAACAATTCCAAAGGCTTTAACAAACAGGCCGGATTCTAAATTCATATCCTAAGAAAGTCCAGAAATCCGAATGAATGGAAAGGAATATTTGCTCTTTCTCAGTAATTTTTTTTTCTAAATTAAACTACCTGCCATTTCTACATGACAGCAGAAATATGGGCTATCCCTGTGCACGTGGGCCGTGTCCATTCATCACCGTTCATTTTCAGGCCCAGCGCTGGAGGAGGCTGGAGGTATCAGCACCATTATTGATGGGCCCATCCTAATAAGTCTCGGGAAGTCAAGGAAACCAAATGCAGCAGAAATCTACCAAGTCAAAAGGCTTTGTGCCTTCTAATGAAAATATATTCGGCTCAATGCAGTGGATATTGTCCTCTTACTTTTGCTTTAGATTTTCTTTTTTTTTTTTTTCCCGAGAGAAGACATCTTGTATCAGTTTAAAGATGTGATGTGTCATTTTTCTAATTGCATAGATTCTCCTTTATTTTTTGAGCTCTGTTAAAAATGAAACGTTGCGTGCAAATACAGCTTAGAGACCAAACTGTAACAGGAGTCAGGGTGGCCAAAGGACTACCGAGGGAACCTGCAGGCTCTGGTTCTGGTCCTGCCCTCCACCATTCACCAGATAGATGACCTCTGTAAATCACTTAATTTCTCCAGACCACAATTCCCTCACCTATAAAATAAGGTTATCGGCCTTCATTATCTCTGAGATCCCTTCCAGCTCCAAAAATCTATGATTAGATGATTCTAAGATGCGTGCTTGTTTTAAAAGGCTGTGGAGGTAATAGCAACTTCTGGTTAAGGTGACACAATAAGTTCATGCTTTGATGTACTCCCTCAGCTCCAAGCACAGAGCAATGATAAATAAAATATTAAAAGGGAAGACTAAAAAAAATATCTCCAGGCTTGAAAATAAACCTCTTCATGGATCAGAAATGGTACAGAAATGCAAAGCAGTGATTGCATGTGAGGCCACAGTCCTGCTGGGTTCTGGCTGCAGGGGCAGGCAGTGGCAGCTGGGAACTGGCTCCAGCAGGATCCACCAGGGCCAAAGGGACCTAAGCCAAGCTGACTGCGTGACGCTGGGGGTTGAGGCAGGGCATGCATGCTCATCAGGGACACAAATAGCTGCTGCTCACTGCTCCTTGGGAAAGCTGGGAAAGGAGTCGAACCCAGGCAGCCTGAGTCCAGGGCCTTCCTCTTCATGGCACTGAGATAATGTCTTCTTCAGTCTCTGACCCAAACACTCCATTGCCCAATAACCCTACAGTCACTACCTAGGATGCCCAGAAAAAAATGGCACCAAAGTGTTGGCTACAGTATTGTTTTTAAGAGTGAAAGGGGAGGGGCGCCTGGATGGCTTAGCAGGTAGAGCGTCTGCCTTCAGCCCAGGTCATGATCCCCCAGGGTCCCGGGATCCAGTCCTGCTTCGGTTTCCCTGCCGGAGGGGAGCCTGCTTCTCTCTCCCTCTGCCCCCCACCCCCAGCTTATGTGCTCTGTCTCTCGATCTCTCTCTCTCAAATAAATAAAATCTTAAAAAAAAGGGGGGGGGGAGAGAAAACCAAATGCCTTTTATCAAGGTAGTAGACAAAGAAAACTCTAAGATAGCTAAAATAAAGCAACTGAAATACACAGTCTTACCCCTAGATTCTTACACTACATAATCTATATGGAAATCTGAAAAGCATAATGTTGAGGGAACAAGTAAGGTGTAAAATGACCTTTCCCGTGTACTACTTAAACAAAGAAGCAGAGTAATATCGTATGTTGAATACGGATACTCACACCTGCACACACATACCCAGATAGAGGGGTAAATGCACACGCAATCACACACGCGTAGCAATGATAAACACCAAATTCAGAAACATGACTGCTTCGGGAAAGAAAGGGCAGCAAGAGGATGAGGGCCAGTCTTTTAAGAGACGGATCCCACTTCAGCACAGGGTTAGGGCTGAGTCCCTTACCATCAAGCAAGTCTGGGAGACTGGAGCATATGAGAATTCATCTTCTCTACCTGGAGACAGCATTAAATTCCACGAGTTTCCAGTTGAGTCCTCCACGACTGCCCTGGACCCTCACTCGAGATGCTAGTCATAAGGCCAGGCCGTTCCCTATACTTGCAGCCGGCTGGCTATGCATCAGCGGCTCCCATGACCTCCTCCTCAAGTTCGGTTAATGTGCTAGAGAGTCCACAGAACTCAGGGAAACACTTGTACTTACTGGGTTACCAGCTTACTATAAAAGGATAGAACTCAGGAACAACTGGTTGGGAGCGATGCACAGGCAAGGTATGGACGAAGGGTGTGAAGCTTCCATGCCCCCAAATCTCTATCTGTTCACTCCCGGGGAGGCCCTCTGAACTCCATTCCTTGGGGATTTCACAGAGACTTTGCTACGCAGACATAACTGACTAATCCATTGGCCGTTGGCAATGGACCTGGATCTCCAGCCCTTTTTCCCTCCCTGGAGGAGAGGGCCAGAGGGTAGGACTGAACTTCCCATCTCCCCAGTCATGTGATTGGTTCCACCATGATCAGTTCAGCCCCCCTCCTAGGTGGGTTCCAAAAGTCACTTTATTAACATAACAAGATACTAACATTGACTAAGAGGAACTCAACAAAGACTCAAACCCTTATGAAATTCCAAGGGTTTTGGAAGCTGTAAGCCGAACACCTTGTAGGAACACCAAATATATATGAGAAATACATATTTGGACATTCAGATGACCGAATAGATATTTCTTATTAATCACAGGGTCCCCTGGGTGGCTCAGTCAGTTAAGCATCTGCCTTCGGCTCAGGTCATGAATCTTGAGATCCTAGGATAGCGTCTTCATTGGGCTCAGCAGGGAGTCTACCTCTCTCTCTCTCTCTCTCTCTCTCAAATAATTAAAATCTTTTTTAAAAAATAAAAATAAATAAATCACAGTACTGCAGATGGTCACAAAAGGGATTTCAAATCTGTCTTTAATATTAATTTTCTTTAAAGCGGGTGATGGGTACATGGATATTATTTATAATATTATTGTTTCTTTTCTGTATGCTTTAAATATTTCATAATAAGAAAAAGAATAGGGCAGCCCGGGTGGCTCAGCAGTTTAGCGCCTGCCTTCAGCACAGGGCGTGATCCTGGAGACCCAGGATCGAGTCCCACATCGGGTTCCCTGCATGGAGCCTGCTTCTCCTTCTGCCTGTGTCTCTGCCTCTCTCTCTCTCTGTCTTTCATGAATAAATAAATAAGTAAAATTTAAAAAAAAGAAAGAAAAAGAATAAAACAGTCAGTAGTCTTACGGTTGATTGTCATTGATTCATCATTTCAATGAACATCTCATCATTTGCTGTATCCTCAAGTCTAAGATATGTATTCAAATACATCAATATGATCCCATATCCACTACATTTTAATCTAAGAATGGGTACCTGACAGCGTTAATACTGGAGATAAAGAATAAGAATTGCTGTGCACAAGAGGACACATCTGGTTGGAGAAGTTCTGAAAGAGTTAGTCTTTGAGTTGGACATCAAAAGCTCATAGGATTCCAACAGGCAGTCAGAGGTACTACCTGCAGCCACTGCCACGAGTATTTATGGAATATCTCCTTTGCTCAATAGAAGAACTGCCATGTCCTTTGAGCTCTCCTTGCTCCCTGCTCCAAGGGCATGTCGGCGCGTGCTGGAGGATGGGTTCAATCAACAGAGTAAATGAAGGAAATTCAGTGAACAGTAAGTTCTGCAAAGACAACATGAGTAAGATGGTGATTGACTGATGGGGTCCGTGCCGTGTGGCCAAGGCAGGCCTCCTAAGGTGCTCACCTGTCACGTGACGTGTGAACAACGTTAGAAGCCAGCTATCCAAAGACTTGTAGACGTGTGTTCTAAGAAGGGAGGGCAGATGTAAAGGTCCCAAGGAGGAAATGAGACGGGTACACTGGACACATGGGAACAAGGTCAGTGTGGCTGAAGGAGATAAAGAAGGACAAATTGCAAATACATAACAAATAGACTTTCTCCTACTTAAGGTTTTGAGACCTTCCCTAAACATGACCAAAGTAGGCAAGAGAACCACACTGTCCACCACCAGCCCATGACAACAGCAGTAGCAGCCCGTCTGGTGTCACCGACGTGAAGGAACACATGGGCTTAGGGACGACCCTCTGGACCACACCAACTGAAAACAGAGGCCCCTCTGTAAGCCACGTTCTCAGGGGTTGACACTAGTCAGTCCCCAGAAGTACGTGAGAAGATGAGGCCCCGCGCTGGAATTTGGATCGGCTCCACTGGCACAGAGAGAAGATTCCTGACATGAGGCAGACGCAGACTCTAGGAGTTTGTGGTAAAGAAGAAGGTACCCCGGGGAGCAGCGATCAGATGGCAAAAGCCTAAGTGGCTGCACAAGGGGTCTGGTGAGGGCACAGCTAAAGGTGGTGCCAGAGAAACCACTAATGGAGGCCTGGCTACCCGTGGGTTTCCAGACAGCTGAGGGCACAGAGGGGAGCCCTGGGTGATAAGGCCATGCACCAACCACCCCAGAACTCCTGAGCCAATGGAGCCGGACTCAGAAAAAGTGGCGGAGAACAGAGTAAAACACAGACAGCTCAGTAATAGGAGGCAGCTTCTCACACCCAGAAAGGCTGTATGATAGACACAGGGAGCCATGTCGGTGGATAGCAGAAGCGGGGAAGTGGAGCTGAAACATTTAGGTGATGCCACTACCCACATGATGACCTAGTAGTGGGATATGAGAAGCTCGGGTTTTGTTCTAACAACCACTGAGAGAGATTTCAACTGGGCCGCTCTGCCCTACATCTTTACAACGTAAGGACTCTTAATATTGTTCATATCTGGATATGGTTTTATATTTTAGGAATACTTTTGGGGGCACTGGGGTGGCTCAGCTGGTGGAGCGTCCAACTTGTGATTTCAGCTCAGGTGATGACCTCGTGGGTTGTGGAGTGGAGCTCAGGTCGGGCTCTCCAGTCAGCGGGGAGTCTGCTTGATGAAGTTTCTCTCCCTCTGCCCCCCTCCCCCCACTTGCTCACTTTCTTTCTCTCTCTAAAATAAATGGACCAATCCTAAAAAAAAGAACCTTTCGCAAAGCATATATCCACATAAGCACTGACACACACACGTGTTCCTAACGGTTTTACTTCCAATAGCCAAAAACTGGAAATGAATGTCTATCGACACAATGGATAATGTGGTATATCAACGAAACTATTCAGCAATAAGAAGAAGTGAACTATCAATACACATAGCAAAGTTGAATTCCAAGATAATTATACTGAGTAAAAAGGAAGATATATATACATATGGTATGAATCATGCATTGACATGAAATTCTAGAAAATGCAAACTAACCTATGGTGTCACAAAGCAGATCAGTAGTCTCCTGGGGATAAAGATGGGAGTGTTAAAAGACCACAACAGGGAACTTCTGGGGGTGAAGGATATGCTCATTAGGATGATGATTTCATGTTATATATATATATATATATATATGTAACATATATATAACATATATAAACATATTATATAAATATATAATATATAAATAATTATATATACTAATATATTATTAATAATATATTAATTTATTATGATTATATTATATAATTAATAATAATATATAAATATATATATCTTAAATAATCAAACTCCACTTTAAACGTGTGCCATTTACTGCCCTTACTATACCTCAATGAACCTGCTTTTTAAAAGTGCCCTCAGTAAGTGAAATATTCTTTTGCTTCACTTTGAAGCTCTTAAGATTTATTCACAATGAATTGGGTTATTTTAATTTTTGCAAACATAAATTTGTCATGAGCCTACATCCATTAGAATGTGCAACCATCCCCTTTAATATGCCTTGAAAACAGAAGAAAATTCAAATGTTTCAGAATCTAATTTACTTGGAAATTCAAAGAAAATCCTGGATAAAATTATGCATAGTACTCTGTTTCCAATTAATTACTAGAATTTTTAAAACTATAGGCAGATAGCAAATATTCATAGAATGCCAGGAAATGCAATTACAAACATTAACATAAAAATCTGACTTCCTCTTCTTGCTTCCTTCAAAGCACTATAATTTGCTTTCTACCTTTAACATCATGTCGAAATAGCTCTCGCTAACTGAAACCGCAAAATCTCACGCACCCTTCTCAGTTCGTATTTGCTTGAAATGGCTGAGAATTATCATCCTGTTTGTTGATTACGATCTGTCATAACAGGATATCCACGGCCCTCCCCACTTCTGAGACCAGCCTATCTGATCGTTGCTGCTTGTTTGTTTGGGATTTATTTTCTTGTTATCCTGACTTTGGAAAAATCAAAGTTCCCAGGATTTCCATCTGTGGGTTGTTTTGTGTTTTCTTTTTTTCTTTTTTTTTTTTTTATTTGACTCCTTCTACTAGTTTTCTTTGAATGTTCTCACCCACTCAAATGTCACCTGTCACCTCCCACATACCCAGAAGCTCTTTGAGCTCCAGAGGAAAATATGGAAGCTCCTTGATGATAGACTGTTATTGGATAGCTCCCCCGGGCGCTCTTCCTTCTGGAATAGATCCCTCCCTTTAATCTGGCTTAAACCTAAAGATAACCTTGCAACTTCCTCTTTTGCACACTGAAGGGAAGTCAATCACCACGGAAAAGGTCTGGCTACCCTCACAACACTATGCTAAGGGGAACACTGAAACTACGTGGAGAGGCCCCAAGAATCAGCAAACCGGGTCTAATAATACGTACAAACACATACAAATACCACATGCACAGTATCAGTGGCAGTTCTGATGCATATCTTTGTAAATACCTACTCTAATGTACTCTACATTATGAAATGGCCACTAGCAAAAAAAAAAAAAAAAAAAATTATGTAATATCAGGCCTCTCCTCTGTGCCGCAGTCTGATTGCAGGTGCACAGATCATCGCCGGTAGTCATCCAGAATAAGGTGCCCTCTGGTAGTCATCCAGAATAAGATGCCCTCCGGTAGTCATCCAGAATAAGGTGCCCTCTGGTAGACATCCAGGCCCACCCAAGGCCTGGCTCTAGTGTAGAGTCTCGTGTCCTTCAGCTCCGATACTTTCTGCCACAATATCCAGTTCACACACCATGTTCTAAGAGTCAAAAGGGTAGACGAGATGCCATTTGACACATGACCTCTAGGTACGTGTCCATCGTCTTGCTCTACCCCGACACTTCGTCCTTTGACTAGGCCAGACTCCCTAAAGTCCTGGCTCTCCTCACAACATTTCTTTGCCAGTCAATCCTGCCTCCACTCTCCACACCCCCACTTGCCAGTTCATTCTGCATTTGCCACCCATATATTTATCTAAATATGCTGAGAGTGGTAAGAGAGTTCCTGCTAAGATGAGAACTCACGATGACCCAGACTTCAAACTTGAGCCTGAAACAGGATAGAAAGTCCTGGGAGATAAGAGGCTAAATACCAAAGAAAGAAGTTTGACCCCCTGTAACTCAAGAGCACCACCTCAGCAGCAACCCCTCTAGCCCTGCTCTGAGGTGAGAGCGGCTGTCAAGCTTGGAGTAAGACCAGAGGGAGAACCTCTTTCCCTACAGAGCAGTCCTGGGTCCTGGTTGGGTATGAGGTTGGGTATGGGTTGGTTCTGCTCAGAACATCCAAAGTGCCACACATTAATCCTAGAAGTTTGGGGTCTCATAATAAGGAAAAATCCATAAGTCTCTCTCATGGGAATGACTAATCTTCCTTATTTTTCCTGTTTGTGTAGTAGATTTCTCCATCCATCCAGTCATCCATCATGTTTGTCGAATCCATACTCCATCTCAGGAGAGGCGTCTGACGATGATCTGGCTCCCACGGAGCTCACATTCCAGCTCTGGGGCTACAGGATAGTTAGAGGGAGTGAGAAGGAGCCGAAAATACTCAGATAAATAAATAAAATAAGATGAGATTAGGATGGGGACCGACATGAAAATGACACAGGGGATGTTAAAGAATAAGAGGTTGTGGGGAGGATACCTCCCGGTCAGAGTAGGTGGGCTGGAAAACCTCGTGGGGAGACTGCATCTAAGCTGGAACACCAACCCAACTGAACTTCACCTCTGCAAAGGCAGGTCATTTTTCACTTCAATCGCTGCATTTCCAGAGCCTAGTGCAGTGCCAAGAACATGGCTGATGTTCAAAAATTGATTGTGAAATAATCTTCCTTGTGATGACAACTTACGCTGACTATAGCTTACGGCTGGTTTTGCTGGTATTGCACACCAAACAGGTACATAACCACGGCCAATACCCATCTAAGAAAGAGCATTAAGTGCTGCAACTCTGGTCACCAGGCCCGAGGTTCTCTGTCCCGGGAGGTGCTCTTCCTGTTCTTTAAAGTCCTCCGCCGAGTGGCACTCAGACGCACTCCCTCCAGAGTCACAGAAGCGTTCTGAACTCCACCCCAGGTCCTCCACTCAAATCCACCTTGCTGGGATCCCTGGATGGCTCAGTGGTTTGGTGCCTGCCTTTGGCCCAGGGTGTGATCCTGGAGTCCTGGGTTTGAGTCCCACGTCGGGCTCCCTGCGTGGAGTCTGCTTCTCCCTCTGCCTGTGTCTCTGCCTCTCTCTCATGAATGGATAAATAAAATCTTTAAAAAAAAATCCACCTTGCTTGCAAATCCCCAACTTCTGACCTAACCCCTCCTTCTTTGTTCTGCCCCAGGTCACCCTTTAAACTGCACCCCCAATGCTGTCCCCATGCTGCATCCTAGTAACATCTCAATCACAGTCGAGGCTCTCTTTCCAGCTCTGCTGCCCAGGCCTTCTTGGCAGAGGGCAGGGAACCAAACCCTTAAACGCTGGAGCTTTGGAGTCCACACGGTCTGGGATCCAAACTCAGGTCTAATGCTGACTAGCTGGGGAACGTGGGACACACGGCTTAATCTCTCTCGGTTTGCACTTCCTCGTGGATAAAATGGAGATATTACTGGTGCCTTCTCTGCAGGTGGTCATGCAGATTAGATGAGCTGGTCCATGTCAAGCACTCAGTCTTAAGTACCAAACGTGATGAGTCGACGCTCTCACTAGTTGGGATCTTTCCAGTCCATCCCCACCTTCAGGATTTGAAAGCATCGCGGGCTTTAGCTTAGAAAGGATGAATCTTATCTTTGACCAAAGATGAAGTATTGGCTAATATGTCACATTAGGCATTTTAATTTTTGAATTGTGAGTTTATGTTATCCTATAAAGTGATACAGGACCTATCTACGAATGAGCGAACAAAACAAAGAGACTACATTATAGGACATTTCCATATTATCGTTCAAGGATGCTAAGTAAGTTTTTAAGGTATAGCAGGTAAAAAAAAAAGTTATATTTTGATTATGCCATGACCAGCACTTGCTCAAAGGTATTATATACACATGCATCTATGCTTAAGTATAAAAATTGAAACTCCTTGCTCTAACAATCACATGTGGCTACGAGAAATATAAATTATGTTCGAAATAGTAATATAAACAAGATAGAATCCATAGAAATCACCTATTACTAGTATTTATAAAATGGAAACAAGCAACTTGTTTCCAAGCAACTTTGCAAGTGCAAATTCTAAAGTTATTTTTTGTATTTTGGGTTATTTTTTTTTACTCACAAACTGGTTAGGTTCTGAATGGCCTTTTTGTTTTGTTTTGTTTAATCTAGAGTAAAAGTCTTTATTTATTTTACACTTTCTATTTTATTTTAATTCAATTTGCCAAGATATAGTATAACACCCGGGGCTCATCCCATCACGTGCCCTCCTCGGTGCCTGTCACCCAGTGACCCCGTCTCCCCACCCACCTCCCCTTCTGCAACTCTTTCTTTATTTCCCAGAGTTAGGAGTCTCTCATGGTTTGTCTCCCTCTCTAATTTTTCCCCACTCATCCTCCCTCCTTCCCTTAAGGTCTCTTTCACTATGTCTTCTATTCCACAAATGAGTGAAACCATATGATGACTGTCCTTCTCCGACTGACTTATTTCACTCAGCATCACACCCTCCAGTTCCATCCACATCAATGTAAATGGTGGTAGTCATCCTCTCTGATGGCTGAGGAATATTCCATTGTGTATACAGACCACATCTTCATTATCCATTCATCTGTTGAAAGACATCTAAATGGCCATTTTTAAGTTCATTTGACAAAGAGTAGCTTAAGCTTTGCTCTTCCCTGGATGCATTCCACCAAATTTAAGAAAGACTCAGTCCTTCAAAGCTTAAAACAAAACACACTTTCTCCTGATGGACTTTTTATTGGGGCATCTTTCTATCAAAAAAAAAAGGCTAATTTCAACTACACATTTTGGCCTGTAACAGAATTTTCATCAGTACCACTTGTATTCACAAGCTTAGCATTTAAGTTCTCAAATTCCTAGTGTTCTCACAAAGTAGCATTAGGCCATAATATGCAGTCTATGTTTTTGCTGATCCTCCTGCCACATATTCAAAAGACTTTTTTTTTCATTTCTGCAATCACTTTTTTCCCCGACACTTACTGATTACTGTCAATTGCAAAGGAGGAATGCTTTTCACGTGTTGCCTAATTTCCTTTTCCCCTGAAAAAGGATTTCTATGCGAAAGGACTTTGCCTATACGCACAAGGACCATTTGTCATTTTCTCACCCATTTAATTTTTTAAATTAGTTCTACTTTAATTTCCATCACCATATTTTGCATCTTCCTTCAAGCACTTTCCAAACTCATGGTCTTTGCTTTAATGGGCATGATTAGGCATAAACATTGAACACACACTGAATGACCCCTATCTTCATCATCTGGTAACAAGTCAAATTGACTAATGCTTGTTATATAACAAAGACTTGCTATTATCTAAGAGAATGTAGATTGGAAGTAAAGGTTTCTCTCTATTAAGGTTTCACTTATGATGCAGTTTCATTTATTCCTAAAACACTGACTCATTACCTAATACAGGCCCAGACTGATCTGGACACAGGATATATAAACCCTAAACACTAAAGATACTTCCCCATTAACCCCTCTTGAGGTGTAGAAACCAATGGGGGATACAGTCAAGTTAAAAAGTAGGGACATTATGGACAGACGTGAAGGAAGCTGCAGTACAGTGCAAATGCCACGATGAGCACCTGGTATAATGGACACAGCACATAGCAGAGATTAAGAACATGGGCTCTGAAGCCAGGCAGCCTAGGTTCAAAATCAATTCTGCTACTTAATGAGGCATGTTACTTATCATTTCTGTCCCCCATTTTCTCTACCTGTAGAATGGAGATGATTATAATCGCAACTATTTCACAGGGTTACCGTGAGGGCTACTGTTGGAACACAATTCTCAAGGGTCTCTCACATTTCTTATGTCTTATGAGCACGGATACTGATGGCTTTTCATTCCAAGCTGTCTTTTTAAGAATATATGTATAGCAAAAAATAGAGATAGTGTCCTGTCCACAGCAAAGGACAGGCACAGATAGCATCATTTTATAAAAGAATCAGGCTTTATAGGCTCAGGTTCCTCACCTGTAATATAATCTGGCGCATTTGCAGGCATCACCTGGCCCTCCTTGCATTGCTCTTGGGAATTGGGACTCAAGGAACTGGCACAAAAAATACTGAATCTCTGGCTACCCCTAGAGCAGTAAAGATTTTATCTCTAAACCAGGAATTCTGTGTCCCCTGCAAGCACTCATGAAACAACGCCAGGATGACCTGTCAGGCTCGCAAATAGGGTAAGGTAAAAATCTCAGACCCTTCACAGCTCTTGACGACTGTATGAATTCATCCATGTGAGTTTCTTAGAATTGCACCTAGAAGTGGCAAGTTCTAGATAGCTGTTAGGTTTTATGGTGGATCACCAAATGCCCCTCCAAGGATGTCCACAGCCTAATACCCAGAACCTGTGAACATATTAGATTACTTGGCAAACAGAAACTAAGGCACATATAAAAACTTGCTAATCAGTGGACCTTAAAATGGAAGAGCAACCCGGATCATCCAGATGCACCCACTATAATCACAAGGGTCCTGAAAAGTGAAAGCACGAGACACAGGAGTTGGTGTCCGAGTGAAGCAAGGTGAGAAAGACTCTGGAGGCCATTGCTGGCTTTGAAGATGGAAGAGCATCATGAGCCAAGGAATTTAGGCAGCCTCTAGAAATTAGAAAAGGTGACAAAATTTAGAGACCCCCCCCCCAAAAGCCTTCAATGAAAGCCTGGTCAAATTGCCAACGTACAGAACTAACTATAAGATAATAAATCTGTGTTGTTTTAAGCCATGAAGGATGTGGCAATTTTTTACACCATCAATAAGAAATAATAGAACATCACTGTCATCATCATCACCTTTATCATTATTACTATATTGATAAATATACAGTATTATACACCATGTAACATGTATTAATATGATATATTATGTTACCATATCATATACTATATTACTATATCATTATGATCATTACTATTATGTAAAAGAGGTCCCAAATCTTAACACAAGGATGGGGAAAGGCTATCTGGAGAATTATGAGGTTTATTGAATCAAAAGGAATTACCAGGAGGGAAAGAGTATTTCGGATTAAGGGTGTGTGAAAACAAGTAAGAGAGAATATGGTACTTTCAGTAAATAAAAAACAAAATCAATGTGGCTGAAGAATAGAGTGATGAATCCCGTTTGGGACATTCTGAGTTTGAGGTGCCTCTGGAACATCCAACTAGAGATCTAGTAAGAGAGGCCAAATATAGAGCTCTGGTGGAGGAGGGAGAGATCTGGGCTGTGGGAGCAGATTTAAAAAGTCATCAGGCAGCCCCGGTGGCTCAGCGGTTTAGCACCGCCTTTGGCCCAGGGTCTGATCTTGGAGACCTGGGATGGGGTCCCGTGTTGGGCTCCCTGCATGGAGCCTGCTCCTCCCTATGTCTGTGTCTCTGCCTCTCTCCCTCTGTCTCTCATGAATAAATAAATAAAAAAAATTTTTTTTAAAAAGATTTAAAAAAAGTCATCAACAGGGGCACCTGGGGGGCTCCGCGGTTGAGTGTCTGCCTGTGGCTCAGGGCCCAGGGCGTGACCCCGGGGTCCTGGGATCGAGTCCCATGCAGGGAGCCTGCTTCTCCCTCTGCTTGTGTCTCTGTGTCTCTCATGGATAAATAAAATCTTTAAAAAAAAAATCAACAAGTCTACAGTAGACTGTGAGTGATACAGAGTATAGACAAAGAGGACCAAGACGATATCTAAGGAGCACTGAGACTTGGAAAAGAGCAGAGGAGGGGGGGGAAACGGAGCAGGACACATGGAGGGGTATTAACAAGCACCGTCATAAGAGAGGGAAGTAAATACCAGAAGAGCGTGACACCACGTCACTGGAGAGTGAAACTCCCATTGGGAATGAACCTCCCAAAAAGAAGGCAGGAGCACACAACGTCTACAAATATCTTAGGTAAATTCAGGTGAATTTATAAGGCGTAGCTACTATACACTCACATAACAATTAATTAATTAAATATTAATGCTTTCAAATAATACTAGCGCACCATTCAACACCATTCTCAATAGATCTTCAAAATGAACTATAAGACCTTTTACACAAATATACCACGAAGTCTAATCACCTGTGTTAGCATCATCACCTAAAGGAGGAAAAGAAACACAATACAGTGCAAAGGGTTCTCGTTCATCAGTTATTTATTGCGTGTTCCTTGCCGGAGTGGGCTCATTCGAGAGCACGCAACTCAGGAGTCTTTCTTGTTTCAAAAGTGAGGTAGCTGGGAGTCATTCTAGAGATTTGGATAGCTCTTTGACACTCTTTAATTGACAGATTCACATTTCCAGCAGAAGAGAGTATAAAAATAGTGCTATTTATAAATGAGCATTCTTAACTCTTGAAACTTGGAGTTGTCAGTAAAATGTATTTCCAAATTCACATGCACTTTAGACAGCCTGAGTACAAAGTGGTTACCTCTAAAAGAAATTATTTATGTAGGTCTGGCAAAGTGGAAACAAAGATTCATCGGGCCTTAAAGCCAGTCCCTCTTAACATAAACTGTGCTAGTAGTACACACAATATTCAATAAAAAAAAAAATGCAAACATAGAATTCAAAGGAACCAATGTTGGATTCTTGGCTTACAACTGTCAAGCATTAATTTCAAGCAAAATCAAATAGTTGTTGAAGCCCCCGAGGGAAAAAAAAAATCATTGAAGGGCCCATAGTTCTTGATTTTTTATCACTTCTTATTGCAGTATAAAGTATTATCTGATGTTAACTGGCATCTAAACAATGGAAGCATTTTCAGTATACACAGGAAATACCAAAATTCACTGTGAAATTTAAAACCTCCTAGGGAAATCTCTGATGGCTGGGGTAATAAAGGCAGGGGGAAATACAGTTAAAAAATATACAATTATAGAACCAGAAAACAGTGTACTCACTAAATTTTAACTTGAAGCTAATTTGCCTTTAAGGGAACTAAAATAGAACCTTATCAGTTTAGTCCTTGGCATATTACTAAAAGATTTTTTTTAATAAACCAAACCCATAGATTTACCATCTGAAATAGCATCAAGTCACTCAACACCATGAAGAAAAATGAATATCATGTCCCATTCACGCTGAATAATGTATCAGATGGGAGGTGTTAATCAAAATATGACCAAAGGTACATGATGATTTGCTATAAATATCTTCTTGAGAGTATTAAAAAAAAAAAAACTACCTTTTCCAAATTTTTCTACAGAAGAGTTTCTATTCAATGATTTTTTTTTCAAAACCCATTACTAGTGTTCCAAATATCCCCTAGTTCAATTTACATTAGATCAAGAAATGAAGTACAGAAAGAACTAATAATGAGCCAGAGATTGAACTGAAACCTTTACCTCTCAGGCTCCAGTATCTAATGTGCATCACTAAGTCATACGCCTAAAGTATATTTTATAGGAAGGAAAACATTTTGTATGCCTAATGGGGAAATGCTGAGAAGATGGGTTTTTTTTTTTTTGTACCCATCATAAAAATATTGCTCCTAAAGTAAATATGCAGGGAATTGACATGATGGAAAATTTCCAGAAACCGTTTTCCTAACACCACAGTTAATAGAGCACGAGGGGTCTACAGCTCAAAATGATATGTGACTGATGGCCGCACACTTGGGGCAGGGCGGGGAGGCTACTGTGAGGCAAATGTCCCCTTAATACACTATGCAAATTTCTACTTGTATATTGGAACCTGTCTGAATAGTTCTTTTTTTTTTTTGAATAGTTCTTAAAATCAAAACCTGCATTCCGTGGAGTGCGACCCTAAAATGCACAGGTCCAAGAACTCATGTACTGCAGCAGCATTTGGGATGCCCCACTCCTGGATGGGGAACGGCACTCCTAGGACCTGACTACCCTACTGCCTGAGCAGAAAATCCTACAAAGTGGGCTGTTCTACAAGCTAAAGACCTCGGGGCATTTGGGTCTGTGTCTCTGGATCTCAGTGCATTATGCCTATGTATGCACATATGTGTATCTAGATTACATAAGATGTATAATATACGCATTATAGAAATATATATATAAATATATATACAGAAATATATATACTGAAATGTATATATATACACATTATATATATACTGAAATGTATATATATACATTATAGAAATATATATACTATATATACATGTGTATACATGACATATTACATATATACATTTATATACAATGTATACACACACATATGTGATATATATATGACTGAAATTAGCTAAATTTTGGTGACCTCAATTAATTTTATGAGTCTATCATTCTAAATTCACGCTGGAAGTAGACCGCTCTCTACCGTGTCCCATGTAAGTAACTTCAGGCGGGTGAAGGTAATAAAACCAGACCACAATTGTAGGCTTTGTCCCAATGAGTCTAATTTAATCCAAATAACAGCTAACGATACTTTCCAAAAATCATCCTCAAGGTCTCACAATTGGCTATACAAATACAAGGCCTCTAACTTCTCAGCTGGTTTTAGTCCTAACCTCCTGATCCCTACTAGTCCTCAAGTTCCATCAGTTGTTGACTACTAGATGAATTGTCATATTTAATGAAATCTCTATCAGAATCTCAGGACGAGCTCCGTATCTCCTGAATAAGAGAATGTGCCTTTTATTTAACGAGATCCTCAAGTGAGTCATACAACATTAAAGTTTGAGAAGCACTGACATACAGCAGATCATCCACAGCAGGATGTTTTCCCCCAGGAGTTTTATAAGACTATCCACATAGGTATGAAACTAAATTACGCTTTTTATTTGTTTTTACTTTTGTCTGGTACAAACACTCTCCGATGGCCAAATTATCCAGGACCTTGGAGAAAGAGCAGGAGTTCCACAGACATCATGGCACAGCCTTTCTCACTAGTTCACTTTCAAGGGCTTAGGGCATGTGGCACCCAATTAAATGGATTTCTGAATTTTATTGCCTAGTTTAACTAAACCAACCCTAACAAAACAGGTGGTTTAAAAAGACTCCTGCAAAAAATTAACAGATTGAGCTTAATATAAAAATACAAGGACAACAGAAAATGACAAAAGCTGACAGCTCTTTAATTCTGAGTAAGACTAACTGATCTTTTTTTGAGCACATACAAAAAGCCAGGTACTTGCTAAGTGATTTGCAGACATTATCTCAGTTAATGCTAAGAGTTCTTTGAGATGGACACAATTCATAGCTCCACTTTGCAGATGAGGACTTGGAGCACAGAGACAGTAAGTCAGTTGAGCAGGCCAGTATGGTATTGGCAGAGATGGGATTCAAATTTGGCAGTCTAGCTTAGATCTCTCAACCACTATATTCTATTCACTCTATAGCATTTGCATTGTAAGGTTAAAAACAAAGACATGTTATTTATTACAAAAAAAGGAAAGGAAAACAAATTTATCAACAAGAGTACATATACTATTGATTTATATCCATTCTCACTAACAATGAACTTTGTTTTAAGCACCTACTGTGCCTTGAAATTTGTTAATGTAAGTATTATGTGCACTATTTTAAAATAAATAAATATGGCTAAATAGGTATGAACATGCTAAAAATTTCATGCTAGTGATGCACAATCAAAAAAAAAAAAAAAACCTTCTGTCAAAATGCTGTTGCTCTTAAATTCAAGCAGTCATTGGAAGAGCTGGTTAAAAATACACATTTCCAAGCCCCCAGCCCAGAGCCTCTGATCCAGTAGACTCAGGGAAGGGTGTGAATTTATATTTCTAAAAAGTGTCCAAGAATGGTGATGCTGCTGCTGGTCATGTGATCACACTTTGAGAAGCACTGCTATCAAGTAGGACCTCAAATATTTTCATACATTTAAGTCACCTGGGAAACACTTAAAACATACTAATGTCTGGTTCCCCTCCTAGAGATTCCAAATTGATTGTTGGTGTTTTTTTTTTCTTTTAATCCATTTTATTTGGACACCATTTCAAACCTACATAATTCAGTACAAAGAATTATGTATATACTCTTTTCTAATTTTTTAATTAAATTCAATTTGCCAACATAGAGCATGCTCTTCATCAAAATTCCCCAAGTGTTAATATCTTATCACATCTTAGTTTACATGTGCTGAGTAGTATGTTTTTGTACATGCAAATGATGAAAATAAGTATATAAATAACCATTTCAGGGAAACTGAGAATATGGTGCCCTTTTGCCCCTCTATCTTTTATGGTATATAGTTCCTAGTAAAACATGGTCGTCCTCTTACTAAGTACCTATAGTTACCAAAATCAGGAAAGCACCATTGACATAGTAGAAACAGTCTGCCGACCTCACCCAGTTTTAGCCAATCATACCAATAATGTAGCAAGAGAAAATTTAGTTACATGTCTTGCATTTAGTTGTCCTGTCTCTTTAGTCCCTTACAATTTGGAAGAGTTCACAAAGGAGGGACCTAGCCTTCCTCACTTTTTAAACAGTCCTCCTGTGAGGCAAGAATTGAAACACACTGCTTTAGGAAGAGGGAAGTAGAAGGACAAAGACTAATTCAAATTAATCCAGGTAAGAAATAATAGAATCCTAACTAAAATACAGAGGCGTTTCAGAGATGGAAACAAGACAGGACTTGGCAATTAATTAAGGACTGAAGATAAGAAACCCACCCAGGAGGCATAGACCATGCTACCTAGTTGAACGAGTGGGTAATGAATGGGATCATGGTGTTTCATTAACCAAGATTGTGAATCCATGAACCAGAAGGGGCAGGAAGATAAGGAGAAGAGAAAGGGAAAAATATTTTTATATTACAAATAGAACAAATTATTTTCATAATGCTAACCTCAAAAGTCCATTTTTGCTTGTAATGGAAAAATGATACAAAAAGTTCCTTCCCATTAACAGCATACATGTCTTTAAATCCTTCCAACGGTTAAAAACCCAGGCCTCCTGGCTTCCAAGTTCATGTTCTTAATCTCTACTTTATGCTGCATCCTGTTCTATTTTTATGTTAATGAGAAAGAAACTCAATTAAAGGCCAAACTATAAGTCAAAAATTGTAGGGATTAGCACCCAGGGCTATGAGATTCTAAAACCATCATGCCAGCCCTAGTCTGTCTATCTTTTTATTCCTGAAGATGCAGTCTGAACTAAAGCTATTGTTTTTAGAAGCTTTGGAAGAAAAAATAAGAACAGAGGTAGTGGGTCTGGAAAGCTGGAAAAAAAAAAGCGTCGACATTTCAGATCACACGGACTTCTGCTGGTGTCTAGGAAGACATGAAGTAAACAACATTTCCAGGTTTCTTATGGACTTCCAGGGTTGATTTCCACAAATATTCAATCCCCTCTTACAGAACTGTATTATAAGAGTTAAGACTCCCAGTAAACCAGCTCTAAATTCCTCTGCTTAGGGGATCCCTGGGTGGCGCAGGGGTTTGGCGCCTGCCTTTGGCCCAGGGCGCGATCTTGGAGACCCGGGATCGAATCCCACATCGGGCTCCCGGTGCATGGAGCCTGCTTCTCCCTCTGCCTGTGTCTCTGCCTCTCTCTCTCTCTCTCTCTGTGACTATCATAAATAAATAAATTTAAAAAAATAAAAAATAAAAAAAAAATAAATTCCTCTGCTTAAGTGACCAAAAGTTCACGTAAAAATACAGTTAGATCTCCATTTTACACATGATTTTTGTTGTCAACCGAGAACCTGAAAAATTTTTCAGGATGGCATTTTATCTGCTGTTAATGAAAAACATCAAAAGTTGCTCCCCCATCCACCAACACCCTATAACAAGAATGAGTGAATTTTAATCCTTAGGGGAAGGGGGAAACGTGATCAGATGCAAACCACACTCTGTTGACATTCTCAAATTAAGAAAATATATATGGCAAGGTACTGACTGCTATAATACAAAAATGTTTCATTTCCACTCTGGCTGAATATAACAGCAGGTGGTAAAGTGGTATTACAAGACAGTCAGTTTAAGCCCAAAGGCAAAAGATCCATTCTATTTGCAGAGTTAGCTTAAGTTATTCTATTGCTTCTTCTCTACGCACGCGCACATGCACACACACCCCTAAAAATAAAAACTTTCCATTATCTCCAAAGACAAACAAAATGACTAGTTGATAATATGTCTCCTTTTTTTTTTCTCCTTCCTAGATTGCTTTCCATAACCCTGTCGTTCAAATCATTGGGCTAACCTACAACAGCACTCTGCTTACTCTGAGATGCGTGAGTGATATTAAGTGTGGTTTCTTAACAATCCTATAATTCAGGACGCGGTACGTAATAGGCACAACTTTTAAAAAATAGTTCTAAAATAGTCAAATGAATTAGGCATTAGTATCTGGCTTTCAAATACATTTTTATTGAAACACTCCCACCCTGAGTTTATAGAAGCTAATTAAAACTTATGAAATGTGGAATCCCTGGGTGGTGCAGCAGTTTAGCGCCTGCCTTTGGCCCAGGGCGCGATCCTGGAGACCCGGGATCGAATCCCACATCGGGCTCCTGGTGCATGGGGCCTGCTTCTTCCTCTGTCTCTCTCTCTCTTTTATTTATTTATCATAAATAAATAAAAAAATTAAAAAAAATTAAAACCTATGAAATGCTTAATATGAATACTAAGCTGAGCCACTGCTCATTTGCCAAATGACTGATTACTCAAAATGTTTTTCAGTTGAGGGAAATCTGTTTTATCATGGATTTACAGTGGTCTCAACTGTTAGACTAAAAACTGCTATACTGCTAACCCAAATGACGTCATCACACGATTTAGAAAAAGCAACCTCTTTTCAAGGCACTGTACTACCATCTGCCAGAAAATGGTCTTAATAAATATACAAATCTATAATGGTTATAAATACAAGCAGTGCTCTTCTGGAGTTGTGCATAACCTAACCTATCAGATTGGGTGTCAACGGAATTAACAAAAAAGTGATTCCTGGTCCACACAGCTCGGCAGTCTAACGCACTCTGCAAGGAGACAGTGAGAGGGGCTTTCAAAATACAAATACGCTGTGAAGAGATGATTTACAAAATACGAATTACGAATATTTGATCAAAGGACCCGGTGATCATTAAGAGCATAATGGGAGGGCAATCTGGGTGGCTCAGCGGTTTAGCGCCACCTTCATCCCAGGGGGTGATCCTGGAGACCTGGGATCGAGTCCCACGTGGGGCTCCCTGCATGGAGCCTGCTTCTCCGTCTGCCTGTGTCTCTGCCTCTCTCTCTTCTCTGTGTCTCTCATGAATAAATAAATAAAATCTTAAAAAAAAAAAGAGCATAATGGGAAATAAGCTGTGTTTTGCTTTATATAGGAGATAGCAAAAAAAAAGGAAAAAGAAAAAGAAAAAAGAATGAAACGAAAAGAAGAAAGAAAAAAGAAAAGAAAAATTACATGGATTTACGTTAGAAGTGTTAGACTCATAAAAATTTTTTCTGACAAGAAAAAGTGCTGTTGAAAATCCAGGTAATGGGCCACGAAAGTCCCCTTACTTAGCATAGTACTCAGCTCTGCTGTACACTAGAATTAACTCAGGAGCTTTAGCAAGACTGATGCATAGGCCACCCCAGATTCCATCCGAATGTCTAGGGGTAGGGGCCCGAGCATCAATCTTTTTGGAAGTTCCCCAAATTATGTCTAATGTCCAGCCAGGATCTAAAACCTCCAACTTAGGTGATTTTATGAACAATGTTCCTACCTGAAATGAGACTAGAATGGCGGTTCTCAAACTTCAGTTTGCATTAGAATCACCAGGAGGGTTTCACAAAACAGATTGTTTGGTGCAACTTCCAGAGTTGGGGATTCAGTAGATGCTGATGCTTCTGATCAAAACCAAACCTTGAGGACAATGTGACTGGTTTGGAAGCTTAATACTCAAAATGTTGTCCTGAGCTGGCAACTTTGACATCACTTGGATCCTGCTAGAAATAGAGAATCTCAGGGGTCACCTGGGTCGCTCAGTTACTTAACCACCTAACTGTTGATTTTGGCTCAGGTCATGACCTCAGGGCTGTGAGATGGAGCCCTGAGTTGGACTCCACACTAGGAGTGGAATATGCTTGAGAGTCTGTCTCTCCTTCTTTCTTTCTCTCTCAAATAAATAAAATCTTAAAAAAAAAAAAAAAAAGGAAATGTAGAATCACAGGCTACACCCACTACTGAATTAATATCTGAATTTTAACAAGATTCCCAAATGATTCATATAGATAAGAATGTGAGAAACACTGGTCTAGGGCATAGACCAATTAAAAAGTTTACTAGAATAAGAAAAATACAAATGGGGATGAAATCGAGTAGGGACTCATAAATTCCTAGAGAGACCATATTCGGAAAACTTCTGTGCTAACCAACCAGGGCCCATGAGGGAATGAAGATTTAGTTACCAGATATACGCATTTTTCAAGAAAGATGGCAATTTGGATTTTTATGTGAAATCCCCCAACTGTAAAATATTAGCAATTAATTCAAAGGTTTTATAACACCTTTAAGACCAACTAAAATATGTCCGTGGGCCATATTTGTCCCATAGCTTGCCTGTTATGTGATCCCCCCGCCCCATCTGGAAAGACTCAATCACTAATTGAATCAGAATTTGAAATAAATCACTGGAAATCCCCTTAGAATTCTTCTTTTAAAAACCAAAGATAAATGATATATTTGACAATAGTTAATTATTTTCCGTAGGGCATACTTCTGCCTGACGTGAACTCAGCAAAGCAACAGAAATAAACGTTAGACAGGGCCGCTTTGATATATGTGTTATGGAAGAGAAAATACATAGCTGTAGGGTAGGAGGTGAGAGAGGATGCTGAGATGCCTCTGCTTGTGCCTCCGAAGAACAGGAGATGCACAATCAATCAATCTCAAAATAAGGAAGGTGAGGCATTTGATTGTGTTTACTGATAAATACACAGATGGACACAGCCAGATTTCTAATCCTAGGCCTTGGAGAGCAGAAGAAAAATAGTGGTGTTCTATATGTAGGATTTATTTTCACTTGTAAAGGAAGATAAGGAAAAAAAAAAAAAAAAAAACCTCAGTTCCATACTCTTTCCCCATCTTCATTTACCAGCATTACAATTAGATCATCTCCTTTAACTAGAAAGCGTCTGAGAAAGTTTTCCAAGGAGGCACATGAAGCTCTTCGTGGGTGTCATCTTAATGATCACTGGGTGTTTTTTTCTTATTTAAACCTTATACAATCACTTATTAAAGTCATCTTAGAAGCTATCTAGAGGGTCACAGGACAGAAGCTTTCAGGAAGGTCACAGGGACTAGAAAAACACAAAAGGAGTTGCTAAGCAGGTTGAAATGCATCATGAAAGTCAATTTATACATCTGAAGTGGGAGAGAAGAGCACAGAGAGTTATGAAAACTGCTTATTACTCTGCTAGAGTAGCAGTAAACAAGTGAAGTCTCATAAAGGGCATGGGAATGGGACAGGAGAGAAGATCAAGAGAAATACCCACTCTCCCCCAACCGGGCTGGCCTCCCCAGCACACCTCTTTGACTCCATGACCCTTTGACTCCACAACCTCAAAGGCTTTATCTTAAGGACCGGTAGCACATTCCTTAGCCTGTGATAAAAGGCATTCATAAAACATTTTAGCTTTCATCCTATTTATTAAATATTATCTCACACTTCTCTCTAAACCCCTTCAATGAGGCCAACAATTAAGACAATGGATACTTTCCTGTTTTCTAAATACGTCCTTATAAACTTTCCAAGCCTTTTGCCATCAGAATAATGAAACTAAGGTTAGTGGGATGTCCTTCTTGGTTCAATATTTGAGACAGCCACCATCACCTCCTTGTTCTCTCATTAGCCTATTTTATCATTTTTTTAAGAATTTATTTATTTATTCATGAGAGATACAGAAAGAGAGGCAGAGACACAGGCAGAGGGAGAAGCAGGCTCCATGCAGGGAGCCTGATGCAGGACTCGATCCCAGGACCCCGGGGTCATGCCCTGAACCAAAGGCGGACACTCAACTGCTGAGCCACCCAGGCATCCCTCGTTAGCCTATTTTAAAAAGTCTTGGGTATGCCAGTGACATTTAACTAGCAAAGGTATATGAGATAAAATTATTTCTTCAGAAAAAAAAAAGTAGCACCTCAAACTGCATACAGAACCTTAAATGACATGTATTAGCAGATAAAGGACAGTCTTTTACAGCTCTACCAAAATAAGGGACTTCGCAGTGGAAGCAGCCAAGGTTAGAGACTGCAAATGTGAGTATATCCTAAGATATATATTTAGATCTTAAATATTGACTTAAATATTGACTCTGATTGACTTTTCATCTTTGGGGATTTTTTTTAACATAGAAATTAGAACATGAAAAAAAAATTAGAACATGATATAAAACAATTCGTTGAAAATCGGAAGCATTTTGTTTCATTCCCATTGCCTGCAGGAAACGTGACCTAAGGCCGAAGCATTTCTTTATTTTAAACTAATGTCACAATTTCATGTTCTTTATATACAGAAGGATGAAAGAAATAAATAAGCATTTAATTGAGGCCAAATATCTACTAGGCTCTGTTTGACAAAATCACCAGTCAGATGAGGGGGTGAACTAGACAATATCACCAGTCAGATGAGGGGGTGAACTAGACAATCTCTATGGCCCCTTTAGTTGAAAACTTATCTCATTTCTATGGAATATTTCAGTTAATTGAAAATCACATGTAAAGGGCACCTGAGTGACTCAGTGGTTGAGCATCTGCCTTTGACCCAGGGCATGACCCCGGGGTCCTGGGATCTAATCCCACGTCGGGCTCCCTGCAGGGAGCCTGCTTCTCCCTCTGCCTGTGTCGCTGCCTCTCTCTCTGTATCTCTCATGAATAAATAAATAAAATCTTAAAAAAAAAAAGAAAAGATAAAACAGGGGTGGGACAAAAAGCCAAAGAGGACATAGGGCACCCCAAGCAGAGGGAATGGACACAAGGGTCAAGTAGCACCGAACCCATGGAAAATAAGCCAGAAAACTTTATTAGGGAAGCGGGTGAGACATAGGGGTGTGGGAAACTGAAGCTGCAGGGGTGCTGGCGGTGAACCATGCAGGGCCTTATAAGTCAGGCTGAGAGTCTGGATTTTTTTTGGGGGGTGGGGGGGTGGGGAGTCAAAAGGAAACCCATGGAGGGTGCAGGAGAAGCGCACGGCCACATTCGTCTTTATTGTGTTGGAAAACTGGATGTGGGGTAGGCCTGAGAGAAGGCCGGAGACCCTGTGACAGGCGAGTCCCCGTTCTGTGCAGTGTTAACAGTGCATAGAACTAAGCGATATTTAAGGTGTAAGATCAAAGGGCTGGCATGCAGGGAGCCAGACCGGGGGAGGGGGGCGCGGGCGCTAGGCATCGCCTCCCTAGAGGCCCGGCTCTTGGGCACCAGCTGTTGGGAGGGGGCTAGGCAGGTGCAGGGGCCGGGTGTGTGTGGGGGCTAGGCAGGTACAGGGGGCCGGGTGGGTGCAGGGGCAGGTGAGTGCAGGGGCAGGTGGTGCAGGGGCCGAGTGGGTGCAGGGGCGGGTGGGTGCAGGGGCCAGGCGGGTGCAGGGGCCGGGTGGGTGCAGGGGCAGGTGGGTGCAGGGGCCAGGCGGGTGCAGGGGCCGGGCAGGTGCAGGGGCCGGGCAGGTGCAGGGGCTGGGTGGGTGCAGGGGGCTGGGTGGGTGCAGGGGTGGGGTGGGTGCAGGGGCAGGGTGGGTGCAGGGGGCCAAGCGTGTGCTGGTGTCCAGGGTCTCTGGGGCAGCAGGCAGTGAGGGCCAGCGCTGGTCACCTTCCTCGGCCCCGCCGGGGACCCTGCAAGCAGAGCTGCTTCCCACAGGCCCAGTGACCAGGCCTGGGCGGCACCCGCACCCCGCGAGCAGCAATCACCGTCCTTGTGCTGGGGCCCGAGCTGAGGCAGGGTGCCTGCCGCTGATGGCCCACGCCCGCAGCATCCCTTGGGGACCTGGCCTTCTCCCAGGTAGGGTGTCACTGGCACCCAGGGATGCTCCGCGCAGAACGGCGGCAGAGGAAGGGGACAGGAGGGCGGGAGGCGCAGCCCAGCCAACTTCTTGCTGCCACCTCAGTGTCTGGCTCTGCATCGACCCTGTCCCCTCCAGCTCTGGAGCGGAGGAGCTGGTTCTGGAGGAAAGGAGCACCCATCCGCCCGCACCTGTTACTTAAGTTTGAGGATTCTCCTCCCAAGAGCACACCGCTTCCCGGGATGCAGAGATGGTCCCCCGGGAGGACTGACAGGAAGCTGCACTTGTGGTCAGCCGCGTGCCACGCCTGCCGCCACCCCGTCCTGGCTGTCCAGGGGGGGCCACCACCTACGGCAGGGCCCCACCCACACCCCCTCCTCCCCGGAGGCCTCTGCAGGGACAGCAGGTTAGTCCTGGGGCGTAGGGACCAGCAATGCAAGGGAGCCACCGAAACACCCGAAAGTCACTATCAAGGTCACTGTATTCCTGGTTCAACCAAACAACGAAGTACTGTTTTCTTTTTCTTCTTGCAAATAACTACATCACTTGGATGATTAAAAAAAAAAAAAAAGTGAGAACTTTCTCTGAGAGGAGGAGGAAAGAAGTGTCCGTTAGAAACAACCACCACAGAAATAAAACAAGAAGGGCCTGTCACAATACAGCCGCTGTGAATTGCCGGCAGTTAAAATTTACGTTGACTTTTTTTTTTTTTTTTTTGAGCCATTCTCACCTACCTAGTACAAAAATCTAAAGCAAGAACGTGGGACTGAGTAAAAGAGTAGTCCATCCCCCGTTTTTCATCCTTATTTTTCTCATTTCAGAAAGTCACAACAGACATAAAGACACCTCACCTGCAAAATATGGCCAAGGGTGTATCGTTTATTAATTGAGCCATTTGCTGCTACTAGACCTTCGACTAAAAGCTACTTTACCTGTGACCACTTCCATCGCCCACAGCCGGGGGAGCGTGACCGGTTCTCTGAGCTCCCATGAAGGAAGCCCAGGGGCCACTGCTGGCCTCCGTCCCACGCGGGTCTGAGCTGGGCCTACTCAGAGGCTCTGGGCCCCCGGGGGCTCTCACTGAAAGAAGGAGTGGGGGTCTAGGTGTGCAATGCCATACGCAGGCAGGCTGCCTACAACGGAATCCTGAATCTTCCATCTCCTGCTGCAGCTTCACTTCTTTGAGCCGCAGTTCTGTTTAGGTCAGAGCGTGGTAACCTGAATACATATGTCATAGGCTCACCCTCAAGACCACGTGCGTTAGTATGTGTGTGCTGGCACGTAACTCATGCTTCCTATGTCTCAGCTACATGACTGTGACATAACCCCTCTACAAAACAGAAAAGGTCTGCAAAAAAAAAAAAAAAAATCAAGTCCTGTCTAATGTCAGCTTATTCTCATGAGCGCACACGTAAAAATTGAAGAGCCAAATTGCATGTGCATAGAGATGAATTAAAAGTGGGCTTCTGAAGATTTTTATCACGCTCTGATTCCCTAAAAGTCATTGAATTATGTAATAAGCTGCAAGTGGCAATAGTAGCTCAAAACTTGCCTGACTCTGACCTGACACTTGGTATTTGGGGACAAAAATGACAGAGGTCGTGAGGGCGAGAGAATGGGGGAGCAAGCCTCTTAATGGCCCACCAAACTCCATAGAAGAATGTTGGATCATCGTGCAAGATGCAGCTGAGACACGGTGTCAGGAGGCCAGAGAAGAAGGACTTGGGGATGACTGCAGGTTACAAGAAAGCACAGTAATAATTACTTTCATGGGATGCTCACTCTTGTCAGGAGGTGCTCTAAGTGCTTTACTCATATTAACTTGTTTAACCCTCATGACGACCTAAATTTTTAAAAAGGTATAGTATCATTTTCATTTTCTATGAAAGGAACTGAGAGATATTAATTAACTTGCCCAAGTCATACTAGAGCCAGTAAGTGGCTCCTGATGCTACTTTGTGCCTCCCTCCAATATAAAGTAGGGTAAGTGTTTAGCTTGACAAGGTCATGTATAAACTAAAGTTACAAATACTTGAAAACACATCATGGAGTGTAGAGTCCATGGTGTATTTAGACAATCGGATATTAGTATGGAGCTAATATATAGACAATATGGGGCTCCCTGTTAAAGTTTTGCTTTAAGTTCTGTCTCCTTTTCTGATATTTCCTACCCATTTCAGAACATAAAGACTCCTACCTCTGGGAAATGAATAGGCGGGGGGTGGGGGTGAATGGGTGATGGGCACTGAGGGGGTCACTTGACAGGATGAGCACTGGGTGTTATTCTGTATGTTGGCAAATTGAACACCATTAAAAATAAATTTATTATTAAAAAAAAAGGTTCTAGTATAAATAAATAAATAAATAAATAAATAAATAAATAAATAAATAAATAAAATAAAGTTTTGCTTTAATATCCCAGAATCTGTGAGGTTCGCAAGAATGTCTGTTTGATGATGACACTGAAGAAGCAAGTTTATGCTGGATTTCAGTTTATGTCCAGATCCCTCCTTGATAGTGCCAAATAAAAGAAGATTCTAGAATCAAGAGAGCAAGAAGAGAGTTCAGAGAACTAGCTCTCTGCTCTTCGATACCTCAACTCTACTGAGCATTCAAAAACTCCTAATTCTGGAGAAATGTTGAGCCGATTCCCTTGGAATACTATTAAACGAAGCTGTAACACTTACGTCAGGCGGGGTCTTATCGCTGGGCCTGACCTCATAGGAACCCTGTGAAGCCCAGCAGATGGCGTATGCTTGAGTAAACAAGACAAAACAGAACATCATTCTTTTGTAGTAGCACCTCAAAAATAATCCCAGTGAAGTAATTACAATAATGTCTTTATATATAGAACATTTTCAGATTTTCATAGGCTTGAGTTATGATCATCAAACCAAACTAAAAATCAACATAACAAAAAGGAAGAGTGAATGATTAAATTAAAAGAGCTGGTGAATTATCAGGATTGTAAATAAGCCTGGTCATACCCGCATATCTTTATTAATAGCCTAAAAAAAAAAGTCCACAATATGTTAATTAAATCTATAAATGTAGTTAAACTGATATGGTATTTCCAAAGGTTAAGCTAGGACAAAAGTTAAAAGGAAGCATCCTCACCTTAAGGAAAATATTTTTAATAAGTAGAAGCACTGTCATAAAATCTCACTCAAAGCACCATCAATTATCATCAAAGAGAGATGCTCTTTAAATAAAGGTCAAACTTCACATAATAAAACACTCGAGGACAGACACATGGCCTTGGCTTTCAGAGAGGCTTCATCGTTTATATATTCATTTAGTATAAAAACCTCCCTCTAGTTTTTATTGGTCAGAGGGGAAAATATGTGAACAAGTAAAAAAATTAAATTTTCACCTTTATCATTTATACTTATTTTTTTGCCTTTCCTACTTAATGAACCAGAAACTCTCTGTTTGCTAGTAATAACATAATTATGTCCTGGGGAACTGGTTTTTATATTACAGCTATTTATTCCTTTACCTATCAGGTCATTAGTTCAGAATTATATGTTTCTCTTGTAACAGCTGATAATAACAAATTCTTACACTGCATCCCAAAAGAACTATGAAAAAATTCCTATTAACTACTTCATTCAGAGCAAACACAATGCACCAGTGGATTGGGGAAATTTTGACCAAAAAAGTATGCCCAACTTTGGTTCCAGTTTCATTCAAGTATTGTACCCACAAAATTAAATCAAGTACAGTATGAATGAGAGTCTCAGAAAAGCAGGACAATGTTATCAATGTCATAAAATTAGAAGGCTTTACAAAATATTATAATCAAACATAACAACCTGAGTTAGAAGAGACTGAGATGGGAAGCACTCAGTCCTGAATAGCGGACCCTACCCCAGTTTGGCGGAATTTGGCCTAATTCTCCAGTCCACAGGGCTCTCAACCTAAAAGACTACCAATACTAATAAACCAATATCAGCAAAATCAATTCCTGCAAGATCAGTTAAATGAGCTGCTGTGTTTTGAGGGAAGATTTTCATTCTTTGGGGAGGATGGATTATTAAAAGTGGATACTAATTTTATCTGACTGCCCGATATAGACGACAGCCATGTTTTGCTTGACCGACAGGGTAGTTTTAGTTTCATTTTAAATTAGTTGTCAGCAAATTTGGGAACTTTCACATATAAAAGAAATCTGGATTTCTGGTTCCTCTTGAATAATGGCAAGATCTCCTGAAGAATGACAAGAATGACATCCATCTGGAAACAATCATATGCTGATGAGGAATAAATTTTCTGTTCAAAGAGTAGCTCATCTTCTCTGGTTTACCTCAATTTCCAATTCTTTAATTCCTATTACACTCTTGACCCCTGTAGCCATATTTACACTATTTAAACTTGCCATCTTTGTTCTATAGCTCAAGACCACAACTTACCGCTCTTCTACTCTAGAGTAGGTCTTGTCTTAGAGAGGAAGTAGTGTGGGGTACAGAAGAACAAGTGGTGGGATTCATTCCCATAAATATGTGAGTATATTGGAGGCAGAGAGTGATTTGGTAGACAGTCCTCCTCCTACCCACCAGAATCCTTGATTTTCCCCATGACCAATGTGGCCAGGAAGATTAGAGATACGAGACCTTAATATTAGAAAAAAGCTAGGAGGTCATTTTGTCCATAGGCCAATCATGAGAATGGTTGAAAACCTTTATTTTTGACAGGAATTTCAGTGGTGATTAAAAATCAAATCTAGAAATTCAGAATATTCCCAGAACAATGGCATGGAGAACTCTACAGACCCACTCCTCAACAAAGTGGCCATAAATGGTGAGAATTATAAAAACAACAAACATATATAATCTTTGGAAATCTTCCTAAAGATACATAACAAACGAAGAAACATTTATTTAAGAAAACCTGCCATGTCTCAGTAGGAAGCATGAGGGTCTAAAGCATGTGAACCACAAAACAATCCCTCACTCACCCTCTCCCCAAGTCAGCATGAAGGAAGCTCCATTGCAGACAGCTGTGGCCAAGAGGATGGGGCTCAGGGAATTCCACCTCACTGGCTCCCAGTCATGGTCTACAATACCTCTCCTGGAGAGAAAGGCTGCCAGCGTTTCTCCTCACCCCCAGCTCCATGTTGTAGAGATTAACATCCAGGCATGTGTAGCAAGAAGAGGTCAGGTGTTTCCTTTCTATACACAATCCCAACCTGTAGAGTGGAGGCTACTCCAGATGCAGCAGGTTGAGAAACTGCAGCCTCAACTGCCTTTTCTTCAGCATTCTCAAAGCATCCAGGCTAGAAGCAGCAAGCCAAGCACACTAGAGTGACAGCCCCTGCCTGCAACCTCTCCTATTAATTAGGGGTTTTACTCCAAGAGAAGCAGGTCACTCTCCCTATTACCAGCTGTAAAGCAGTGGCTCAGAGATTTTGCCCATAGGAAAGGTAGGGTAGAAAAACAGAGGACTCAGTAGTTATCCTCATAGATATCTTTATTTGGAGCAGAACAGGAAAAATCCAGACCTTAAGGTGCTCTCGGACACCATGGATATTTTGGTAGTAAGCAATGAAAAGGAGAGCAACAAGCTAAGCCATAGGCCAGCTTGTCTGCCAGAGAGAATCAGAGCGAGAAGAGCCCTCTGAGGTCAAAAAAAGCCTCAGTAATCAGTATCATAAACTTTCTGCAAAGCAGCCAAAATGTAATTGGATCAGAGCTTAAAGAAGAATTCATACAGATTCACCGCAAACTTTTTCCAAAAACGGACGAGGAGGAAACATGTGCCCATTCATTTTATGAGGTAATACCTTAATACCAAAACCAAACAAGACATCAAATAAAAGAAATACATAGGTCAATATCTCTTATGACTATAAACACAAAAATCATCACCAAAATACTAGCTAACCAGATACAGAAATATATACAAATGATTAAGCACCATGAACAAATGAGATTTATCCCAGGAATGCAGGGTTGGTGCAATATCCAAAAATCAATAATGGAATATATCAACAAAATAAAGGACAAAAGCCACACATCTCAATGGAAGCATTAAAAGTATTAAAAAACCTAACACCACTTCATAATAAATAAACAAGCAGGTGCTTCCTCAATCTAATAAAGAATATCTGTGAAAAACCTACACCTAACATACTTAATGGTAAAAGACTGAATATTTTCCCCCTTGGATCAAGAATGAGACCAAGGATCTTTACTATCTCCCCCTCTATTCATCACTGTACTGGATGCTCTAGCCAGAGCAATTAGGTAAGAGTGAGATAAAAGGCATCTATCCATATTAGAAAGAAAGAAGTAAAATTGTCTCCATTTGCAGATATCATGATATTTTAGATAGAAAATCCTAAGGAATCATTAAAAAATACCTAGACTAATGAGTGAATTAAGTAGGTCTACCAGATTAACTTCAATATGCAAAAATTAGTTGTATTTTATATGCCAGTAATGAAAAATCCAAAAATGAAATTGAGAAAACAATGTCATTTACCATGGCATTAAAAAGAATAAATGCTTAGAAATAAATTTAATAAAAAGAAGTACAAGTTGTGTGCACTAAAAACCACAAAACATTGTTGAGAGGGATTAAAGACCTAAATAAATGGAAAGACAACATATGTTCCTGGGTCAAAAGACTCAGTTTTATGATAATACTCCCCAGATTAATGATTTAAAGATTGAAAATATTTGCTACCAAAATCACTATGGGTTCCACAGTAGAATTTGACAATGTGATCCAAAAACCCATATGTTAATTTAAGGGACCTCAAATAGCCAAAACAATCTTGAAAAAGAAGAACGAAGTTAGAATACTAAAGTGTCCTATCTATCGATATCAACACGCCAGTGGTACCGGCATAAGGACAGACCCACAGTCCTGGCACAGTGAAATGACTTACAGCTCTACCGACACGCGGAAGAGAGAGGCTGGGCCCTGGGGGAAGGACGCAGGGTGAAGGGCTGTAGAAAGTCCAGGAAGAGGAGGTGGAGCATATAAGCAGGTCCTCTTCCCGCTCAGTCACCTCCATCTAATAAAGAATATCGATGAAAAACCTACACCTAACATACTTAATGGTAAAAGACTGAATATTTTCCCCCTAGGATCGAGAACGAGACAAGGATCTTTACTCTCTCCCTTTCTATTCATCACTGTACTGGATGCTCTAGCCCGAGCAATTAGGGTGAAATAAAACTTAAATAAATAAATAAATAAATAAATAAATAAACAAACAAACAAACAAACATAAATAACATAATAAATAACATAAATAAATAAATCTTAAATAAAACATAACTCGCATGGCACCCACACATGCAAGTTATGATTATCCTCCAAGTGATCCCACCCTCTAGACCAGGGATGGGCATATCCTCCAGGCTCCAGGGCCAAATCAAGCCGAGTCTATTCACTTACATATCGTCTATGGCTACGCTTTCAGACTGCGACAGCAAGCAGACTTAAGTAACTGCAACCATCTGCATACAGTCTGCAAAGCCCCAGATGCAGCACTGCCTCAGAGCCCAGACAGTACACCCTGCTGGCTTCTCTTCTAGAACCTGATTAACTACAGACTCACTCTTAGTTTTCTGGACCATCAGAGGGTCAGGACCACATACAGATGATATCTGGCCACTTAGTGGAAATGAATAAAAGGAAGATAAATTTCCTTTTCGTGGGTGGGCAGAAAGTTTGACAGTGATTAAAATATGAGGGGGAAAAAGAACAAAACAACATATCGACTATTAGGAGTAATTTTCTCGTGGCTTACTAAAGGGTATTTTTGGCTTGCTAATAACTATTTCTTCCCCCAGGAAAATGAATCCACAAGAACATAAATTACAAAAAAACTAGATTTCTTAAAAAATAAGTTTTGTTGCTGCTGTGTCTCCAACACCTACAAGAGTACCTAACGCATAGAGGTACTTGGTAAATAGCTGTTTATCCCACCTCTACCACTTATCAACTGGACAACTGCTGGCAAATAATCTAATATTTCTGGCCCTGAGATCCCTCACCTAAAAATGAGGAAAACAGTAGTCCCACCTCGTAGGTTGTTATGATTAATGAGCTAACATATGTAGATTGTTTAGCACAAATGTGAAGTACCTAATATCGCTATTTTCTGAAAATCTTCAGTTATAATACGCAATTGATTACAACCACTGAGTGTTATTCTTAGAAGTTTTGGAACTTCTTAGGCTCTTTCATAGAGATTAAAGTTTGTAATTCATAAACCCATAGCATAGGAAAGACCATCATATATGTTGTATATTTCTTTTTTTTTATGTTGTATATTTCTATGGCAATATTTTACCCACTGGGATACATTAACAAATTTATTACCATATCCAACAATGACAAAGTAGTGTGTGCCATTCTATTGCTTCAATCAGATATATATTTATTCAAGATCTCCCCAATAACATGTCCCTATATACTTTACAGTGAGATAGATCTTAAACTATAGGGAAGTTACACATACTGTATTCACTTGCTATGTAATCACATTTACTACACGGTGTGGCAAGTGTAGCAGTAGTGTAGACTCCTCAATGATATTAGCTTCATTCCTACCACTAGCTTGATTGATTCTATCACCAATACTATTGGCATGAACAGGTGGTATCTTACTTTTCCCTTCTCCATCCTCTGTGATTTTTTTAAGTTTTTATTTAAATTCCAGTTAGTCAACATACAGCCTAACATTAGTTTCAGGTGTACAATATAGTGACTGAACATTTCTATACATCACCTGGTGCTCATCATGACAGGTGCACTCCTTGATCCCCTCACCTATTTAAACTATCCTTCCCACCTTCCCTCTGGTAGCCATCAGTTTATTCTCTATAGTTAAGAGTCTGTTTCTTGGTTTAACTCTCTCTTTTTTTCCTTTTGCTCATTTGTTTTGTTTCTTAAGTTCTACATATGAATGAAATCATGTGGTATTTGTTTTCCTCTGGCTGACTTATTTCACTTAGCAAGATACTCTCAAGTTCTATCCACATTGCTGAAAATGGCAAGGTTTCATTCTTTTTTATGGCTGAGTAATATTACATTATACATATCACATTATATTATATATTATATACTCCATTATATATATGCATTAAATTATATTCTATATTCCATTATATATGCATTGTATTATATATATAATGGAAATTTATATATATACAGATATATATACAGATACATATATATCTGCATATGTTTCCCCAATTTGGCTATTGTTGATAATGGTGCTATAAGCATCAGGGTGCATGTATCCCTCTGAATTAGCATTTTTGTATTCTTTGAGTGAATAGTAGTGTGATTGCTGGTTCATGGGGTAGTTCTATTTTTAACTTTTTGAGTATCCTCTGTGATTTTATATCTACAAGTTTTAGCAACTCCACTGGTTCCTGGGCTTCTTAATTTCTTCAGCAAAAATATGTTGCTGTTGCTGGGGCTGTTATCCACAGAGCTGAATATGGTTTATTCGTCACAGACCCATAGTAAAAAGCAAATAGTTAAATAAATAACTAAATACAAAGAACAAATGTGAGGCAATATTGAGGTTTTCCTCTTAAAATGGTTTCCTTTAAGTAGGGTTGGAAACAGGAAGAGAGCACAGAAACTTCAAAATGTTGAAGAAACAATTGCTCATAACTGAGATGAGAGAAAAATATTGTTTTTCCATGTATGTTCAATGTTGTCTTATAATGAAAATTTCTTTCAAGAGGGTTCCATCAGCTGTCATGAAGTGAGGATCTTAACTGAAGACAAATTACAGAAACACCACTCATTTGATAACCTAAAAGGACAGTTGTTAAAGTAAATGGAGCCAACATGCACACAATGGACAATCTGGTTAAGAAATTCCTTCAAATTCTTCTATAAGTAAGAATTTGAGAACAGTAAATGTACTATGGAATCATCAAGAGCTGTAAAACAAAGTTGGATATTAACTATGCATTTGGGATATAGTTAATCAGGAACGTGCAATTTGCATTAGCTACAGAAACTGAATCTAGAAAAACAAAACTGACCCATTCAAACTTTTTAAGGGAAAACTTCAAAGGTTTTGCTGGCCAACAGAATGCCAATACTTTCTGTGCTACAGTTGAAAAACACTTTCAGAGTCTAAGTCACACTAACAACAACAACCAAATGCACGTGCAGCTGCTCTTTTTTTTATCAAGATATTCTAAACCCACAATAAAATTTAGTGTAAAACACAAAGCCAGTATTGCTTTCATTTCTCTTACAGGAGTGATTTTTTTAGAGTGACTTTAAAAGTTCCTATAAAAATGGTTTTATGGTAAAATTTTAAAGGATTTTTTTTTCCTTTCTTAGATCTCTTCAATCTCATTTTAGTTTTAAAATAGTTATTTTGAGAGAATCCCTTCACCATATAACAATAGGAATTATGTCTGGATAAGAATTCACTAGATAAAGAATGCCTACTGGACGCTAGTTACTCACAGACATACAACGAGGAAGCATTAATTGCCTCTTCTCTTAAGAATTTTAGCATTGGAGGGATACAAGCATAATGAAATAACAAGGAAATGATTAATGGTTAATCTTGAATTAGAAAAGAATAAACAAGTTAGTATTAGGAGAAGAGATGGAATTTAGAAATGGGAGGTAAGAGACTTCAGAGATAAGACAGGATTTGTGTTAGTTTCCTTGCCTTGTGGCCCTTTCTCTCCATCTTCAAAGGCAACAAGGGCAGATCTAGCGCTTCTCATATCCTATCACTCTGAGCTCTGCTTCCCCTGTTACACCTCCTCTGAATGAAAGATTCCTCCTCTGCTTTCCTCCTCTACTTGTAAAGATCCCTGTACTTACATTTGACCCTCCCATGTAATCTAGGATAATTTCCTTATTTTAAAAGGGCAAATGACTTACAGCCTTAATTCTATTTATGATCTTAATTTCCCACTTATCATGACATATTCATAGGCTTCTGAGATAAGGATGAGGATAACTTTAGGGAACCACTGTTCTGCCTACCACAATCCATAGAGTAGTAGGGTTCTTCAAAGTGTGGTGGACGGAATCACCTTGGTGTTGGTTAAAAAAGGCAGATTTCTAGGCCTCGCTTGCTACATTATGAGTGGAGACCAGAAAACCCACACAACTTTAAAGGAGAGTGGGATTTTTGAGTGCTAGTCTTGACAGAAAAAAAAAGTATCTCAAATGGAATACTTGGAATCTATCCATACAAAAAGGGAAGATGAAGATTGTGATCATAGAAATATAAACAGTGTAGCTTTACCATAGTGAAGGATAACCTAAGGTGGTTCGTGAAAAATAAGTTTGAAAATGAGGATGGTGCCCGAGCTGAAAGAACTTCAAAGGCCAATGACCTACATAAGTTTAACTTCATTTGGAGGGAAAGGAAACCCAAAGACATTATAGAGATAGAATCATTTGTTTCTTGGACATGTTTGCTTTCTCTCCAAAAAGAAATTTATACCAGGAAGATTAAAATGAAAACATTCTGTAGAACTTGAAGATACAACTGAAATATCATTTTGCATTATTCAGTTATGAGGACTTTAAAAATTACTACTCCTATCTTAATTCTTTTCTCTCCAAGAGTAAATCATTGGCTAGAACTGAAAAGATAGATTGCTAATCAAAATGTCTGAGTCACGCGGCACTGTCTATCACCAGAACACAGCATCTTGTCTTTCACTGCTAATGAATATAGACTCAGAGAACTGTACAGGGAATGCAAAGATTAAATGGTACAAGTTGTAATAAATGTTAGCCCTTTCCAATTCAACATGATGTTAATAACTAGTTAACCAATTTCAAACTCTTCCCATTGTTTTAAGGTACACTATAAAATCGGCAAGGTTTTCATACTCTTGTCACTATTTCGAGGAGCCATAAAATCCCAACTGAAAAAGAAACCATTTCTAGAGATAAAAATTTAATATAAGAGATGAACAGCAGCAACCCAAGAACATTTTAAAACAATTGTTTCAGGATGAGAGATAATGAATCATTGCAATTCTGAGAAAGATACAAGATTCTTTATAACAATAAATGTATGTCAATATTAAGGAATAAAGGTGGCCATATATACACCTATTATCTCCGTGCCATAAAATATTTGGCTTTCTGGTTTACACATTTCTATTTAATAGGGTGTTAGAGTATATACCTATCACAGCTTTTACAAAAATGTCCTGAAGCAATGGAGCTTTTAAAGTTCTTAATTGAACTGCCATTATCACCATAGACAAGTCTCAAAAAGCTTAGATACCTGGCAAGAAATTACTTAGAGATTTCGCTACATTTTCCCATTTTACTCATTGTCCAAGAAAAACAAGTCAATCAACCAAACTAATTTACCAAAAACAGCACAATGTGGCAGATATCTTTTCAAAAGTGTCCACAACAATATATCCTATCCCATGGGATCCTCCCTATTATGATCTTGCAAAGTCCCCTCCCCTTTGAATCTTCATTGGCTTTAGAGACTCTATAGCCAGTAAAATGTAGCAAAATCATGCTTTAAGATCAAAGGAAGCCCTTCAGCTCCTGCACTGGTCTCCGGGAATACCCTTCCCTGTGCTCCTTCTCAGGCCAGTACCTCCAGGACCACCCTCCATTCTGTAAGAAGGCCAAACTACACAGAGAGGTCACATGTGTATCCTATTGCCTCAGTCACAGTTGAACCAGCCTTCAACTCCTCTTGGCCCAGATATCAGACCTGTAAGTTAAGAAGTTGCCAAATGATAACCCAGCCATCTGCCAGTCACCCTAAGCCCCAGAATTTCCTAGTTGAAGCCCAAACATCATGGAGTAGACATAAGCCACACAATCCGTGAACATAGCAAAATAGCTGTTGTGTGACACCACAAAATTTGAGTTGGCTTCTTATGCAGTATTCGAGAACTAGAATATTCACCCTAGAATAGGATATTCATATTTTGTATATAAACTATATTAATCTCAAATTTAGTCTGTTAAGAAAAGAATCCAATACATGGGATGGATTCTAGCATTTAGGAATCACGATACGTGTACTAAAAGTCTATCACCTACATATTCAGACCCATGCCCAGCCCTTAGCCAAGCTGAGAATTTGGCTTAAAAGTATTATTAGGCATTGTTTCCCTACTAAAGATTGGAATCTACTTCCCCACATCTGATGTCCCAAAGTTGGAAACAATCTCAATAACCGTGGAATTGATCTGGAGTCTCCCTATATCTTTTGTGGGGGCAGTCTGTGTGGTTGACTCTATGTGCTGATCTCTGTGTAACTGAACTCAGTGTATTTAGATCAAGGAAGTTATTCAGTTCTCCTTTCCACGAATGAGAGCCCATCTAATAATAAGAACCATGGATAATATCATATCATGCAGACACATTGAACATCATGCTGCTTGGATCATAAAGGTCTCAAGTCCCTTGGACTCATTTATGTAAACAGTGTTAAATTTTTATGTTTAATAACACTATTTATATTAAATAGCACTATTTCATAACAAAGGAGATGATTACTGCTTTGTATGGTATACGGCAGCAATCTTTGACACAACGCGTTCTAGAATTATATCTATTGTTAATTGATTTGTTGGCTATGGTTTTACTAATTTGTCTTTTTGCTTCTTTGAAAAATAAGACATTTCTCAATTGCTGTTCTCTTCCGTGATTTTTCAAAGATTTACCCATAGTAGTCGGGCAGATTCCTCTGTAACTCACTGGGACACAATTCATCAGGGTCTGGGAGGGGAAGTGTAAGGCAACTAACATTTCTGTAAGTGGCTACCATTCACCAGACCCCTTAGTAATATTAGTTATTTCTCCCAGTCTCCTAACTTCTAGTCTCTAGGTATATTTTCATAATCACCATGTAAGGAAATGGAGACCCACAGAGGTTAAATACCTTGGCCAAGTTCTAAACCTAGGAAGTGGCATAAACCAAGATTTGAACCTACACTTGCATGACTCCAAAACCCACGTTCCTCTCGCCATGCCTCACTGCCATGAAGCTCCAACTCATTTGGGGCAGTTATTTACCTCCCCAAATCTCCTCAATCCTGGATTCCTCATTTTTCTTTATAAACATTCCTCTCATTGGTCTGAGGGTTATTTTCCTTCATAAAGAAGAGAAAGAGAGAATTGAAGCTGAGCAATTTCTCTTCTTCCTGTCATCTGTCCCAAGAAGTAAGCCCCTCCCTTTCTTATCTTGCTCCACACACAACTGGCCCTTTCAATTATTATTAATACTTTTTTTTCCTTTAAAAAAAACTCACCTATATCTGTGTTTTACCTTTCAGAAAGTTCCTACAAATCCATGCCACTCTTCTATTCTCATCTACAACCTGGAGTAGCTTGTTTAACCTCTCTGAAATTTGGTTATCTCATCTCTAAAATGAAATAACAATAGTATCCAACTATTGATATCTAGTAAGATTATATTCTACTTTCTTTAACTGGTAGGGTTGTTTTGTTTTGTTTTGTTTTTTTAAAGTAAATTCTATGCCCAATATGGGGCTGGAACTCAGGACACCAGGATCAGGAGTCACATGCTCCACCGACTGAGCCAGCCAGGTGTCCTTCTTGTGAGATATTAAAACACTATGGTTGTACTGAGTGCTCTGCAAATGTCACCTATTACTTCCATTATCATCCTTGGTCATCCACTGCTCCCTCCATCTTTTTGTATGCATCCTTTTATATCTTTTCTCTGATAAATTCATCCAGGAGCTTCCTAGCTAGATACATTGATTTCTTTAAACAATGATTATACTGTCAGAATTTTATTTGGTTATTTTCCATCCCTCTTGATCTATTTACTCATTCTTAAGTTTACATCAAAATAATTCTGCATAGTTTTTTTCTGTATTAGCTTTGAATTGTGATATGTTCAAATAGCTCCTCTGTGATTAACTCTTGAATGGGAGAGCTGTTTTTTATCTAGAGTTATTTTCCTATCCATTCCCTTTTAGGGTTCAATGTCTCCTTGGACGGATTTACGTCAAAATAGCAGTATTTCTATTCACTTACTCTGTTTCCCAAGAAAATCATCGACTTCTGCTCATCATCATAATCCTTGTGATTCTCTGATGACTTTTAAAAACTAGAGACTGTTCTGAAGCATTTTTTTCTTCTTTAGCATCAAAATGCACAGGAGACAGCAATACTTCTTGGAAGCAGAAACAAAAAACGAAATTCTATTATAGACTTGATCTCTGACTCAGCACATGACTGGAAACAAGACCTCTTGATACTTTCTATTTCTCACTGGAAATACCAAGACAATAATGTTTTTCCATTGCTGGGGTAAGGATTAATGAGACAATGTTTGTGCCTCCAATGGAAGTTGCTCTATGATCACTCTGATTTCCCCTTAAAAATGGAGAAATCAATTTATCAGTCTCTATGGAAAGTTTTCTGAAAATTCATTTTGCTCACCTTTTGTAACAGAGCTGGAAGAGAAAGAAGAAATTCACATAGGAAAAACTACAGATTCAATGATTTCTGTACCGCATGTTGTCATTAGAACCATGAGTATATTAGACATAAGAAATTTTGCATGCAATGGACAGCTTTTAAATATATTAAATATGCATTTACCCAAAAAAGTAAATGGGCATTGTTCTAGTGATTATCACACATTTTTCAATCATCCACAAAAGTATTTATCTTATGTTCTGCTACTACAATGGAATAAAAAAGAGAAACATTGAGGTAATAAAAACTTTGAGTCATGCCTGAATAAATATGAGAATTAAAAGTCACTCTCAAGAACCACTATTGCTTCACATCTTCATGCCTCAGAGAAATTTGAGGAACACACTCTCTCTGCCAGTTATTTTTGATAATAAGAGTTAATAGAGGAGAATTATGGGGATCTTTAAACTTCACCATAAGTTTTGAAATACTAAAAATAATGCTTAGGACAAAATACCCAACTGAGTTCATGGTAGATTTCCATTTTCAGAAATTGCTATATATGAAATTTCCATTTTTCTACTATATTTGGTAAATAATCATTATATATAACAAATGTTTCCATGTAATTTAGAAATATGAGAAAGACTTATGAAAATGTATCAGTAGATTTAAAAGAAATAAAATATTAACATACATGGGGAGGAAATTACTTTATGATTATCTAGAAATATCTAAGGCTTATTTAGATGATTAGATACAGAAACAATCACGTTTCTAGGAAATTCAAGGATCAAAGTGGGGAAAACCTTCAATAATAATACAAATTGAATATACCAAATAGAACCTCACAGCCTAGATTTTGGAAAACAAACTATAAAAATCTATCATACAGCATGAATGCAAACAAATCCAATAAAGAACATTACTAAGCTCCACCTCTCCAGTATTATTTTTTTCTTTGGAAACAACCTCAAATCCAAAACCATCAACATTATACTTGGTGCAGATAGTATAAATTGCTCATAGTAACTCCAACACGCAAAACACAGTTGTTTTGCCAAAGACTCAATAATGTCTTGGTTTGCTCCAGACTGCACAGGGCAGAAAGGAAAAACTAAAGTAATCAAATAAGCCAAAGCT